>NC_047085.1:402288910-404788910 GCF_902459505.1 Geotrypetes seraphini | reverse complement strand
ATACATAAAGATCCGATTCAAACTCAAGATCTAAACATATCTAAAATTAAAAGTTTAGTTCTTAACACCCTGTCTCGTTGGTCTCCACTCTTCCTTTCATGGTGGGGCAGAATAGCTTCTATCAAAATGACCCTTACTCCTCAGATAAACTATACCCTCTCAATGCTTCCCTCCTTATGCAAGAAGAAATTTTTTCATTGGTTGAATAAGAAAATATCTGACTTTGTGTGGAACAACAAAAAACCTCGTATTGCTCTCGACAAGCTGAAAGCCTCTAAAATTAATGGGGGTTTGAATGTACCAGATTTTCATTTTTATTATATCGCATCATTGGCCAAATATGGAGCCTATTGGATTATTAACCCTAGTACCCAAGACTCACCAACCTGGTTTGACCTGGAACGGTTTTTATGTGCACCATTACATGTTTCATGCTTGTTGACGGTGCCAGTGCCCAAACTTTTGAGAAAATACTCCTTATTGAGTGCAACGCAGCATGCCCTTCACATACTAGACGTAATCGCAGAGATTTCAATTAAAGACAGTCCACTCTTGTCCATTTGGAATAACCCCAAAATCCAAATCAATAGTAAATCTCTTTCATGGAAAAGGTGGCAGCGGGCTGGTTTGTGGTCTCTCCATCAGATAACCACTCTCACTTCGTTTGTTCCCTTTGTCACAATTTGCTCTACTTACTCATTGTCTCCTTCTGCTTACTCACAGTGGCTTTCTCTTACTAAGACGTTATCTTCTATGTCTATACGCTTTGATTATATGACATCCATTCACACCTTGTATCACTGGTCCACATTGGCTATATCAAAAGGTAAAGCGATATCTCTCTTTTATAGTATTTTAAGAGATCACTCTTTCACATTTTCCTCTCATTCCATGAAACATTGGGAATCTATGCTGACAACCTCACTTACTGATGTTGACTGGGAACTCTTCTGGTCATCGACAAACCGGCCTCTTTTATCATCCAGAGTCTCACAATCAATGTTCTTCATTATGTGGAATGCGGTATGGACACCCTTTCGGATGTGGAAAGCTAACCTAAAACAAGACTCTATATGTTGGAATTGTATGAAAGAAGCTGGGACTCTTGATCACATGCTTTTTCACTGTGCTAAAGTTCGTTCCTTTTGGACATGCATTTGGGACACCATAAAGTCTATTACCAATTGTTCAGAAGAAATTTCCTTTGACATTATAATTCTCCGATCTCAACACCCTTGTTTTACACAGTCTAACTGTCCTCCTAAACTCATTGATGCAATGTTTGTGACTGCCCTTATGCACATCTTGAAAAATTGGAAGTCCTCTTCATTACTAAACTATACCTTTTGGTGGAATTCTTTGAGCATGTATCATAAATTTGAATCATATGCTTATGAAAAGAAAAATATAATTCGACTTTCCAAAAGTTTGACACAATGTAAATCACCCTGGAAATTCCTAGACTCATATGTTCAATCTATTTCATAGACACTCCTCTCTTCTTCATCTTCTTTTTCTTTACCTTCATCTTTTTCCTCATTTTATTCTTTTTCTTTCTTCTTTCAATTTCTCTTTCCTCTTATCTTTTCTTTTATTATCTTTTCATGAACAGTCCTAGTACTTTAGATCTTTTAAAACGATTCAATTCTACATTGCACAATACAACTGAATATTTGTTATACTAAATGTTTTGTTTTATTTTTTGATACCCTGTACTTGAACTGTTTCTTATATTTTTTCAAAAAACTCAATAAAAAATATTGAACTCAAAAAAAAAAAAAAAAAAAAAAAAAAAAAAGAAAATCAATATCCATCAATTTTAGCATTAAGTAACTATTAAACCTCATTATAAAGGAAATTATCTAAGAGAGCTGAGGCAAGACATTTGAAAACTATCCAGAAAGACTAGGGGCTCCTTTTCCGAAGCCGTGTTAGCAGTATAACGCGCGTAATAGCACACGCTAATTTGCTGGCCGCGCTAGCCGCTACCGCCTCCTCTTGAGCAGGTGGTAGTTTTTCGGCTAGCGCGGGGATTAGCACACACTAAAAATGTGCGTGCAATAAAAAGGAGCCCTAGATCTATAACTGGTGGTTTACATGTTAAGCATTACTAATTTCTACATGGTTCACATTTGAAGGGGTAGAGACTGCTATTGGAATTAGAGGTTTCCTTGCTTCCAAGAATTTTTTCCAAATGCTCAGGATTAAAGAATGCGAAAGATTTCTCCTCTACTTTAACAGTACATTTGCATGAAAACTGCAAGGAAAAGGTCCATCTGAGGTCCAATACCAGGGGTTTAAGAGCCAAAAAGGCCTTTCTCCTTTGTTGAATGGACCTACAAAGGTCAGGAAATATCAAAACAGAATTACCCATAAATTATACATCCTTAAATCTAAAATACATTTGAAGTAACCAATTCCTATCATATTCTAGTGCAAATGTAGCATGAAGGGTGGGTTCGTTCAAAACTGTATCAGAACTCTCCAATAGGCCAGTAATATCAAGACTGGCCTCCTGGTTCTGCACTGAAATTGTTTTTTTCAGTGGACTACCCAAAGAAATATAATATGCCTTTGTTATCGGGGGCATAGATTCAGCAGGAATTTGCAAGACCTCACTAAGAAATTTTTTTCGCATCTCAGTTGGTTGTAGTATAGCAGATTGGGGAAAATTCAAAAACCTTAAGTTCAACCGTCTCCCAGAATTTTCAAGTCTTTCCATTCTCTGGTGAATATTCAAATTGTCCTTTACCAGAGTTGTTTGAACTTTTTTAACCCCTTCTATAATTTCTCCTAATTCCTTTACTTAGGAGTCCACCTTTGCTGTAAAGTCTCCTGTTTGCTTTATATGAGACTGTACCACCTCAGGGAGTTGGAAAACCTTATCTAAAATTCAGTCAATTTTTCCTCTAAGACAGTAACAGTCCAGCTTCTTTAGTGTTGGTTGCCACGGGGTCTGCCCTCGGAAACAATCCCTCCGACCATCCTTCTGTTGCTCCCTCACAGATTTCCCAGGCTGGCTGTTCCACCTCTCTGGACGAAGGAAAGAGAGATGTCCCAGCAATGAAACTACCGTTGGCAACCGCTCTGGTGTCCGCTGGGCTTCCCATCAACTTTTCTGCTTCACTTCTGAGTTGGAATGGAGTCTCACAATCCTCGGGGCTCAGCGTGGCTTAAAACTTACCATGCTCTTAACGATGGTTGCTAAACCAATTCCAGCTGATTTAGCTGCCAGTATTTTACTGGCCAGTTATCAGAACGGTCTTTTCCGAGCTTCCTAGCAGATGCCAGGCAAATGTAGTATCATTCCAAGCAGGCAAATGGAACAAATGTTTAACCAACTTCATCTCAAACGCACTTTTGTACCAAACGTTTAGGAAGTCAATAAAAACTTATCTCTTTGACAAATTTTTCTGACCCCACTTCAACCTGATGTACCTCACCCTGATGTACTTCCAAAACACTTCCAGATAAACCTGACTAAACTTAACGTGCCAATGTAATTTTGAAAGTTCTCTGGAATGTCGCTGTCTGTATACAGTCTCTTCCCTTGTAAACTGCTTAAAACTGTTTGTGATATGGCAGTATATAAAAATAAAGTTATTATTATTATTAATATTAAAATGATAGTAAAATGGGATCATTA
Organism: Geotrypetes seraphini; assembly: GCF_902459505.1. Taxonomy (NCBI): domain Eukaryota; kingdom Metazoa; phylum Chordata; class Amphibia; order Gymnophiona; family Dermophiidae; genus Geotrypetes; species Geotrypetes seraphini. Next base: position 404,785,264 of record NC_047085.1, on the reverse strand, counting down.
ATATTTAAACAATCACTCTGGGCAATTCTTTATCATCGTCGGGCGATTCCCTAACCTCGTTGTGCTATATTTACAGCAACATTTTCTAGCAGGATCAGAACTGTTGTAGTCTTACTTTCCGGTCAGTGCCTGAGCACTCCCTCCCTACGATCCTCCCAAGGCAGTTTGATGCCCCCTCCTCCTGTTCGGCAAGAGGGATGCACAATCCCTCCTGCTGCCAGCAACCCCTGCCCCCCCCCACCCCCAACAGCCCCACATCTATAAATTAAAGGACAACAAGAGGGATGTCCACTCCCTCCTGCTGCCGGGGTCTCTCCCCATACACAACAAACCCCACCTCATACCTTTAAGATGAAGGCCAGCAGGAGGGAAGCCTACTCCTTTCAGCTAGCAGACCCGCCTCTTTAAAATGGCAGGCCTTCCCCTTGCACCGGGGAAGGACCTAAGGCTTTGATTGGACTAGGTGCCTAAGGACCCACATGGGAGAGTCATTGAGGGGGTTCTCAGGGGGCTGGGGACCCCAGTGGAAGGAGGGAGTGGGCATCCTGTCTGCCATCCTTAGCCTTAAATGTATGGGGGGTGGGGGTTTGTTGTGGGGTTGTCAGGGTGGAGGATGAACCCCGGAAGTAGGAGGGAGTGGGCATTCCTCCTGCTGTCCTTCTTCTTAAAGGTCAGGGGAACATCACAGGGGAGGAGGTTGTCAGGGGGCGGGGACCCCGGTGGCAAGAGGGAGTGGGCATACAGGGTGTGGGGGCAGGGCAGTGGCAGACGAGGGGGAGTGTCAATCACCTGAGCCAGCAAAATTCGGAGAGTCCTGCAACTCAGTCGAGCAGGAAAGGGAGAATAGCCTTGACAGGAAGGAGGAAATGTATCCAGCAATTAGAGAATGACATGGGGACTGTTTCCCACAGCTAGCCGCAGCTAACCCACAGGAACAGTGGGAAAAAAATGGGCCTTTTGCCTCGGGTACGGGAACAAGGCTTTTCACCGCCTCGTGGAGCAATAAATGTCCTTGTCCCCGGAATGGATCTACCGTGAGTTGCCTCACTTCCCACCCTTTCCAGCCATCAGCCCACCCCCCATTGTGGGTCCAACATTCCCCCTCCCTTTCTCGCTTCTGATCGGAGTCAAAACCGGCAAAAAAAGAAACCCCTGCAACTCCCCTTAGTCAGCTCCTTTGTGCCTCCCGGGGAGGGCCTACCAGCTTCTTAGAAGAGGCAACATCGAGCCTTGTGGAAGAAGAGGCAACATCGTAAGCAGGGCTGCTTCTTCCAACTGAGTCCCTCCTTCCAATGTAACTTCTGGCAAAACCGGAGACCAAGCTCACAGGGACGGGACAAGGACAGGGACCGAGCTCATGGGGATGGGGACAAATTTTTTACCCTTGTCATTCTCTACTAGCAATTACTCTTCCATGTAAGTATCAGGTACAGTTCCTCCCCCTGCCCCTTTTGCCAGCCCTTCGCATAAATAGCATGCATGTAATTTGCAAACTATTATGCTGAGAATCACCCATAAAAGTCAAATTGCTCCCACTACAGCCACTACATTGACTTGCTGGATTTTACCAGCAAGGTTTGAGAATTCGGTCCTAAGTTTTTAACATTTTCCTATAATGATCATAAGATACAGATGCTCGTATTATAGGACCTAGTTCTCTCCCAACCAGCAGCCTGAAAAACAAACATCTTTTCCACATATTTCAATTTAGAGTAGCCACTTATTGTAGGAAAAACAGAAAAAGCAGAAAAACGTGAAGGGTGTCTCAATATACAGTATGGGGGATCATAATCGAAAGAGAAATACACCCAAAAACTGGCCTAAGTCAGCACTTGGACGAACATTTCTCAAAAATGTCCAAGTGCCGATAATAAAAAATGGGTTTTGGACGTATTTCTAAACGACCTAGGCCTTCATAGTGCCGCTGAACGACCAAAGCTAAACGGGGCGTTTCGGGAGGAGTGTCGAGGGCGGGAGATGGATGGGACGAGGGCCGGCTTAGACTTAGTCGTACAGCATGTATAACCAAAAGTTATACAGCCCACGATCGACGGAACTTGGATGTTGTGACTTAGACCATATAAAACAGGGTCTAAGTCGCAAAAACCCACCTAAACTCACCAGATAAGCACTGAAAACACATAACACAGACCCCTACACACTACCCCAGTGATCACCGACCTCCCTACCCCCATAAAAATATTAATCACACCTTTAAAATTCAGCCTCCAGACCATCATCACCTGGCCGTCTGGCATAGGAAAGCCTAGTCATCCAGCACAGAGGCAGCTTAAGTCATCTTGGGGGTGGGTTAGGGACCCATAGAGAGGAGGACCCCTGCCCATAAGCCCCTGAAATCACTGCACTGATACTTAAACATGTGCACTCCCCTATACACCCCCAAAACCCTTTTTTACTGGCATATAAGTGGCTCCTGCAGCCATAAGGGCTATTGGGGTTGTAGGTAAGTGGGTCTAGGGGATTCTGGAGGTGGTTTGGGGGGCTCATCGTAAACTATGAGGGAGCTGTACGGAGGAGAAGACATGGCACCCTTTTTGTGAAGTTCACAGCAGTGCCCTGTAAGGTACCCCACTATTTAGGTGGCATGTCTGGGTGTGCAGTCCATCACTTTGCAGACCCCTCCCATGTCCAACAGGGCTTGTTCTAGGCGTTTTAGACTTGGACGAAAAGTTGGATGAAAATGTGGTATAAAGATGGCCGATTTAGCGACTTGGACGATCATATCGGCAGGACGATTTTCGAAACAAAAAAATTTTGGACGTATTTTTCAAAAATGTGTCTTAGGCTATTTTTTACTTTGGACGACTTGCGAGTTGGACGTAAACGGACTTAGACGTCCCTTTCGATTATGCCCCTCCGCATGTCCGTATTATAAATTTATTTTCTGTTTTCATTTATGATAAAATAATAGCACTAAAGATTTCCAACACAATAACAACAAATTTATGAGCTGTCAGTTTTGGCATACAGATACCCTATACATACGAGAAGTGGTTCTCTTGTGACTTGCCATAATGTTAATCATTAACAAAACAAGCTCTTGTCAGCACCCGCCACATTAAATATGTGAATAATATTTGCACAGCAGATAAATACACAGTTATAGCCGAATGCAGTGACTTGCTGGGGAGTTTGACAGGAGTAATGCTATATAAAGCATGTGTGAAAATTAATAGAAAAACCAATCTACTTGACAATGTTGTGAGCTTCATTTGGTCATTTTGTACAGGCAGTAACCTTGAGCCTTATGTGGACTCTGCGATAAGCAATTTATATAATCAAATATTCCAAGTAAAAATCCGAATGCTTTATTGTAGGCATTGGTAGATAGGTTACTGATTTACCTCTTGCACGCAAAACCCTCCCTCTCTTCTCCTTTTCTGAAAAAGTTAAAAGTAATCATGTAATTCTATGCTATTGTTTCATATAAAGATTTCTGAATGAATGACTAACAACTGAATGAAAGTTGAAAATTAGCCGCTAGGTATTTATTTTATTAAAAAATTGAATACACTACCTCCGTAGCTCAAAGAATTGTCTAAAGTGGTATACAATTAATATCATATAAAACATAATTAAAAATTAAATTAAAAACTAAAACACACATGCATGGCAATCTCATGTATAGGATGTCCGGAGCGGTACTTGGAGAGACCTCCCAGGAAAGAGACTTGGGAGTTCTGATCGACAAGTCGATGAAGCCATCTGCACAATGCGCTGCGGTGGCAAAAAGGGCAAACAGAATGCTAGGAATGATAAAGAAGGGGGATCATGAACAGATCGGAGAAGGTTATCATGCCGCTGTACCTGGCCATGGTGCGCCCTCACCTGGAGTACTGTGTTCAGCACTGGTCGCCGTACATGAAGAAAGACACGGTGCTACTCAAAAGGGTCCAGAGAAGAGCGACTAAAATGGTTAAGGGGCTGGAGGAGTTGCCGTACAGGGAGAGATTGGAGAAACTGGGCCTCTTCTCCCTTGAAAAGAGGAGACTCAGAGGATACATGATTACAGTAGATAAAGACAGACTGTTCACATTCTCCAAGGTAGGGAGAACGAGAGGACACTCTCTAAAGTTGAAAGGGGATAGATTCTATACAAACGAAGGAAGTTCTTCTTCACCCAGAGAGTGGTGGAGAGCTAGAACGCTCTTCCGGAGTCTGTTGTAAGGGAAAATACCCTCCAGGGTTTCAAGACTAAGCTGGACAAGTTCCTGCTAAACTGGGACGTACACAGGTGAGGCTGGACTCATTTTAGAGCACTGTTCTTTGACCGGGGGGCCACCGCATGAGCGGACTGCTAGGCACGATGGACCACTGGTCTGACCCAGCAGCGGCAATTCTTATGTTTATGTTCACCCTGTAAAAGCCTATTCTATAAAGGATGTAGGGACCTAATTTCCTTTGTAGAATACTATTGCAACTAGAAAGGAATTAGGGCTAAGACTAGGACTGAAAGGGGATGATGATTGTGGTTGGATGGAAAGGGACACCGATACTGAGACTAGAAAGTACCTTGAGGATGGAAGAGGACTGAAGTTAGGGCTGATACTGGAGCTGTAAGAGAGCTATATATGATGCTGGTAGAGGAAAGGGAATAGAAGGGGGCTAATGCTGGGGCTAAAAATAGGGAGGTTGATGCTGGAAGATGTTGGGGTTTGGTAAAGAAAGAAGCAGATGTTGAAATACTCACAGCCTCAGTCCACCATCTTGAAACACTCCCTTCTCTCCAATCTATATTCAAAATCTTACTTCTTACTTCAAAACAAAATTAGTACATTCCCCGACATTTATTGAAAGATTATTACTTCCTTACACAACTTCAAGGTTACTTCAATCCACTCAACAAAACCTGCATTTAATTCCTTCAATCCGCCATATCATTTATGACACTATGCGTAAAACCATATTTTCGGTTGTGGCTCCAACTTTATGGAATGCCCTTCCTACTAATCTGAGACAGGAAGATTGTCTATCCAAACTCAAATCAAATCTTAAAACATTTCTGTTCAAAAACGCTTACAAGATATAAGTTGTCATTTCCCTCTCATGCATAAGTGTCCACATTTTTGTTATCCTATCTCCTCTTGTGTCATCCTTTTATTTTTTTATTTTATTTCTTTTTGCATTGTCATTTTATTACCTTCCCTCCTTATGTATCAAGTTTTATTCTTGTGCTTTTTTTTTTTGTGGTTTCTGTTTTAATTACCCTTTTTAAACTGAATTGTAAAGCGCTTAGACTACAAGATAGGCGGTATATCAAATAAATTTGAAACTCATAAGAATGAATGCTGGGGTATAGAGGAAGAAAGAATAAATTAGTACATATAAAAGAAAGAAGTACTGTTGATGTTTGGGTCCTGGGGATGAGCAGAAAGAGCCAGGAAAAGAGAAAAGAGGACATGGGGATGTGGAAAAGGAGGAACTCAGACAGAGACTGATTCAGTGGGACATCAGAAGAAGACAAATGCTGGCTGGGTACTGGAAATGTTAATTGGAAAAATTCAATGGTCAGCATTGAAAAAGGAGATCATAGTGTCTCTGTAAAAGTCTTAGTAAGATTACATTTGAACAATTCTGGAAACATCTTTAAAATTAAACAAACAAACAAACATGGTAGAATTGGACCAGGGGAAGCTACTAAAATATTCAGTGGTCTTCATAAATCGGCCAATATTCAGTCAGCAATGATCAGCGTTGTGAGCTATAAATTGGGTCACTTAGCTTTGCGGGTGCCGACACCGAATATTGCCTGCAGCCACATTAAAACTGGGCTCCTCCCTAATACCAGCCCCTGTACCACCCCTAACCTACTCATTTTTTTTACAGTGGTCAGAGCCACTATTCAGTGGCACTGTCTGCTTTGGTGCTGCTGAATTTTGGAGGCTAGGTGGCAACAAGTGATTTAAGCAAACAGTAAGACCTCTCCTGTCCACAAATCACTTTGAATATCGGCGGGAAAGTACCATGTTTCCTCAAAAATAAGACCTACTCTGAAAATAAGCCCTAGCATGATTTTTAAAGATGCTCCTAATATAAGCCCTACCCTAAAAATAAGCCCTAGTTAAGATCGACCCCCAAAGCCACCCCGGCACTCCTCGACTCCATCCCTGACACTAGTACTGCCCGATTTGCCAATCATCTCTCCCTTCCTCTCCTCCACCCAGATTTTTCCTTTTTCCTTTCTGTCCCTCCCATGTGCAGCATCTTTCCTCGCCTCTCACCCATTCCCTTGTGCAGCAGCTCTGAGGCCTCCAAAAACAACAGCAGTGCTCTGAACGGACTGCTTCACAGCCTTCCCCACCGGGGCAGGCCTCTTTTAATTGAAAGGAAGAACTGGAATGAGGAGGCATAGGATGAAGTAACTTAAATATTTCTTTATGGTAAGGTGCTGAAAACAAAGACTGAATCTAGATTCATGAATTTATGGGCCAAGCAGAAAGGATCTGTAAGTGAGAGGAATGGATTTCAGAGCTTAGTAATTGTTATGATTGGGCAGACCGGATAGACCATATAAATTTTCTGCCATTTTCTCTGTTATCTGTGTGTTTTCTGCAGCAATGTGGATAGTATCAGCTGAAAAATATATCCAAATGGTTCAATACTATCCATTTAGTAAAATTATCTGATGTAGTTATTCTCAGCTACTACATGAATTAGATGTGTTTAATTTAGGCCTGTCAAATGTAGAAAAGTGGCAACCACATAACACACATACACTATTCAGAGCTTCTATAACCATATTGCTGAAATGTAAATGCCATTTGCATGTAAATATTATAGAATGCTAGCACTTACTGTATATGAATGAATGCTATGCAATCACATTTATATCTGCTTATTACTGGCGCAAGTGATAGCACCTAAATGTTAGTGCATTGCCTTATGCTCTATTCTATAACAGAATCTGGGTGCCCAGATATCATTACAGAACTCATGATCAGCCCTCAAATTTTTGGTGCCCAAATTCGGGTAACCTATATAGAATTGCCCCCCCCCCCCCATGGACTCAATTCTATAAATGGTGCGCAGATGTGGGTGTCAATAAAAATTAGTGATAAATGCTAGTCTGTAAACAGCAATCAAAGTTGGGAGCTGTACCTAATTCGCAAGCCCAAAAAGTGTGGGCACCCCTGAGCTACAGCATTGAAGCTGCGTGTGGCTGCCGTAAAGGTCATCTCTGACGCAACCGGAAGTTGTATTAGAGACGACCTTTATGGCAGCCATATGCAACTACAACGCTCCAGCTGCTGTAAGAAGGCGGTTTAGACATCGCCGGCCACAGGGCAGGGAGGTTTGTTGGACCGAGCCTGTTGTCCATGGGGGGGGGGGGGGAAGAAAGTGCCATGAAGGTAAGGGGCAGGGAGGGAGAAAGGGAGGAAAGGTGGGGTGGAGAGGAAAACAGGGTAAAACAGAGGGGGGAGAAGGACGCTGAAAGCACATGGGGAAGACAGAGGGGGGAGAAGGATGCTGAAAGCACATGGGGAAGACAGGGGAGAGAGAAGGACGCTGAAAGGACATGGGGAAGACAGAGGAGGGAAGAAGGATACTGAAAGGACATGAGGAAGACAGAGGGGGGAGAAGATGCTGCAGGGAAATGGGGAAGAGAGAGTGGGGAGAAGATGCTGAAGGGAAATGGGGAAGAGAGAGTGGGGAGAAGACGCTGAAGGGAAATGGGGAAGAGAGAGTGGGGAGAAGACGCTGGCAGGGAAGAAGACAGAGATGCCAGACTATGGGGGGGAGTGGAAGGAAGAAGATGGGTGCCAGACCAATTTGGAAGGGGGGAGAAAGGGAGAGGCACAGTAACAGAGCAAATGGAAGATGCAGAGAGAAGAGAGACAGTGAATGGAAGGAAGAGAGTAACAAGAAGATGAGGAAAGCAGAAACCAGAGAAGACAAAGGCAGAACAAAAAGTATTTATTTATTTATTGCTTTAGGAGACATGTGTCACTGTTTCTGTGGTGTTGCATTGTATGCAGAGTCTAGCTTTTTGCTGGTTCAATTTAACCTTTGTCTATGTATTTCTATTTTATCCCCCCTTTTACAAAACTGTGGAGCGTTTTTTAGCGCCAGCCGTGGTGGTAGCAGCTCTGATACTTAGAAATATATGAGCGTCAGAGCTGTTACCACCGTGGCTAAAATCCACACTAGTTTTGTAAAAGGGGGAGGGGTTAGTTTGTGATGACATATTCCATACTAGGCGTAGGTGTTTTCTGTGTTCTGTGTGTTCGAAACACATGGTTTTCTGTTAGGATTGACGGTGTAGGATTGATCTGTACTAGTCTGGCTTGTTTAGTTTTACAATGGGTGTATTGATGTACTGCTCACTGCAATATGTAAGATACTGCCTTTTCCTAGGTACTCATGTGTGACGTGTGGCTTGTTACTAAAATCATGTTTTTCGTACAGATAGGGGGGGTGCCAAAAAATGGTGGGCCCCGGGTGTCACATATGCTAGGTACGAACAACTCAGATATATTGAAAACCAATGTATGTATAAACAACACTTCCAATAGGAGACAGGTGTGGTCATAAGATGTAGTAATACAAATATACTGCAGAAGCTCTGTGAAACCAATATCAATTCTTTATCACTCTAAAAGAAGGAAAACGCCTCAGAAAAGGCCCTCCCACCTCCACAATAGTGGGTTTCAAAGGTGGTTAAGCGGTAACCTCATAGGCAAAACCTTCTTACAAAAGTGAGCAATTGAATCAAAAACTGTGCTTCACATAAATAAATTGAAAATAGAAGCAAAAAAGCTACTTATCTTAGAGCTGATCGGCACACCGACGGAGGCCAGCGTTTCACCGACAGGCTACATCAGGGTGTGACCCGACCGATCAGTCTGCAAAGAAAAGAAGAAAACACAGGAACTTAGCAGTTTCACAATGAGTTTACTTCTTACTATAACAAAGCAAAAACGTACCTAAACAAGAGCGAATACCAACGCTTCAAAAAGTCCAAAAAATGGCTCCCCATGGGGCGGCTCCGGGATTTCGGTTTTTAAATCTTCCCGGTGGGACACGTCACCAACCGGAAATGAAAGAAAGGATAACGTAACAGCTGAGAGAAATCTATCAAAAACAATCTTCTCACCTCCAGCAAAAATAAAAATAAAAATGGAAATTATATAATTCAAAAAGTTTTGTGTGTGAAATTTTTCTTCTTTTTTCTTTTCTCTTTTTTCTTTCTTCTTTACTGGTTTTGATTCAGATGTTGTGATAAAGTCCTCAAGTTCTAATATAACATACTCCAGTCCAGTCTCTGGTTTAACCCAACAGGCTCTTCACTGTTGAGTAAGTGAATCCAAAATTGCTCAGCTCGCAATAAACGAATAGGGCGATTGTTAGTACCTTCTTCTATATGATCTATGACAAAACAACGCAGATCTTCAAAAGTATGGTTCTGTTCCAAACAATGTACTACCAGAGGAGCTTGTAACTTGTTATTATGCAGGCAACTCTTATGTTCTGTAATGCGCCTTCTAAAAGTCCGTGTAGTTTGTCCTACGTAGATCTTTAAACAAGGGCAAAAAATGATATATACTACGAACATTGTGGAGCAAGACGTAAGATGTTTGAGCCTGTAAATTTTCCTTGTACCTGGATGTACAAAGTGATCGGCAAACTCTGCAGTGATAGCACATGTTAAACACTTGCCACATTTAAAATGTCCTGTTGATTCAGTACTTAATCCTTCAGTTTGAGATGAAACAAAACTAATATCAGCAGGACTCAATAATTCCTTCAGATTTTTCTGTCTGGTGAATGCTATGCGAAGATGAGTTTCGGTATGTGTGGGATGTGCTGCCAAAAAATCCCAGTGTTTCCTCAAAATCTTGGTAATACCATTCACACTCGGGGAATATTGCAAAATGCATGTGGCTATGTTATCTTCTGTCGTTTTGTCTCTAGGAAGGAACAAAAGGTCCCTGTTCAAATATTTTGCCCGTTTATAAGCTTTTTTGAGGGTATGCTCTGGATAACCCCTGGTTCTTAATCTAGTGTATAATTGTTTACTTTGTGATTTATAGTCAGATAATTCTGAACATAGGCGACGATATCTAAAAAACTGAGATGTAGGAAGGCTGCGTTTAAGTGGTAAGGGATGGTTGCTCGAAAAATCAAGAAAAGTATTTCTGTCGGTGGCTTTCCTAAATACAGTAGTGTTGATAGTATCCTTATTCTTGATGATCGTGACATCCAAAAAGGAAATCTGTTGGGAGTGACATGTCATACTAAATTCTATTTTAGGATGTCTAGAATTGAGCCACATGTGAAATTGATCGAGTTCTTCTCTTGTCCCTGTCCAGATGACAAAAATGTCATCTATAAATCGCAGCCACGTCGTCGTCTTGTTGGAAAAAGGATTACAAACTATCCAAAGATTTTCAAAATTCTGCATAAACAGATTAGCTACAGAGGGAGCCATGGTCGCGCCCATGGCTACCCCTGAGACTTGTTGAAAAAATCTTTCTTGAAATAAACGGGCAAAATATTTGAACAGGGACCTTTTGTTCCTTCCTAGAGACAAAACGACAGAAGATAACATAGCCACATGCATTTTGCAATATTCCCCGAGTGTGAATGGTATTACCAAGATTTTGAGGAAACACTGGGATTTTTTGGCAGCACATCCCACACATACCGAAACTCATCTTCGCATAGCATTCACCAGACAGAAAAATCTGAAGGAATTATTGAGTCCTGCTGATATTAGTTTTGTTTCATCTCAAACTGAAGGATTAAGTACTGAATCAACAGGACATTTTAAATGTGGCAAGTGTTTAACATGTGCTATCACTGCAGAGTTTGCCGATCACTTTGTACATCCAGGTACAAGGAAAATTTACAGGCTCAAACATCTTACGTCTTGCTCCACAATGTTCGTAGTATATATCATTTTTTGCCCTTGTTTAAAGATCTACGTAGGACAAACTACACGGACTTTTAGAAGGCGCATTACAGAACATAAGAGTTGCCTGCATAATAACAAGTTACAAGCTCCTCTGGTAGTACATTGTTTGGAACAGAACCATACTTTTGAAGATCTGCGTTGTTTTGTCATAGATCATATAGAAGAAGGTACTAACAATCGCCCTATTCGTTTATTGCGAGCTGAGCAATTTTGGATTCACTTACTCAACAGTGAAGAGCCTGTTGGGTTAAACCAGAGACTGGACTGGAGTATGTTATATTAGAACTTGAGGACTTTATCACAACATCTGAATCAAAACCAGTAAAGAAGAAAAAAAGAAAGAAAAAAGAGAAAAGAAAAAAGAAGAAAAATTTCACACACAAAACTTTTTGAATTATATAATTTCCATTTTTATTTTTATTTTTGCTGGAGGTGAGAAGATTGTTTTTGATAGATTTCTCTCAGCTGTTACGTTATCCTTTCTTTCATTTCCGGTTGGTGACGTGTCCCACCGGGAAGATTTAAAAAACGAAATCCCGGAGCCACCCCATAGGGAGCCATTTTTTGGACTTTTTGAAGCGTTGGTATTCGCTCTTGTTTAGGTACGTTTTTGCTTTGTTATAGTAAGAAGTAAACTCATTGTGAAACTGCTAAGTTCCTGTGTTTTCTTCTTTTCTTTGCAGACTGATCGGTCGGGTCACACCCTGATGTAGCCTGTCGGTGAAACGCTGGCCTCCGTCGGTGTGCCGATCAGCTCTAAGATAAGTAGCTTTTTTGCTTCTATTTTCAATTTATTTATGTGAAGCACAGTTTTTGATTCAATTGCTCACTTTTGTAAGAAGGTTTTGCCTATGAAGTTACCGCTTAACCACCTTTGAAACCCACTATTGTGGAGGTGGGAGGGCCTTTTCTGAGGCGTTTTCCTTCTTTTAGAGTGATAAAGAATTGATATTGGTTTCACAGAGCTTCTGCAGTATATTTGTATTACTACAACATCTTATGACCACACCTGTCTCCTATTGGAAGTGTTGTTTATACATATGCTAGGTACGCCACTGGTCTTTGCTCAGCTAGAATATTTTGAAGTCTCCTTTTGAGTCACTTCTCAGAATCTCCTCAATGGTAATACAGACATGATAGGTTAACACTAAGAATCCTTTGCAGGTACTGCTAATGGAAAATACATTTGTACTATCTTTATAATAATTTTCCATGTTTCACAAGCATAGATTACAGATGGCAGGACAGTAGCTTTATAGAGCTTAAGTGTCATCATAGTATCAACTGTTATTCTTGCCTGTAAATGATGCATCCACTATAATGCTGACACCACCTTCCAAGCCTCTAATCAATATTCCTCTGACATTACTATCACTTGCAATTTTTAATATTAAAATACTTTGTATTGTGTAAGCTCGCTTTCAGTATTTTTAAGTCCCTTTTCATTACTACACTTTCAGTGTGCCCACTTTGTTTCAGATTTTTGGGTCATTTAATGCCATCAAGTGCTTCTTTAACATCACTCGAACATTCTGAAAAGAACCAATCCTAAGCCTGAGCCCTGGAGTATATTGCTAGCCATTCTGCTTTCTCCAGTGTAGACTTCACTGCCACTCTTTGTGATTTGGTGTTCAATCATTTCCTCACTCAGGTTCAATGTTTTGTCCTATTATTATGGAACGTCTACAAAACACACCATGTGGAGCCAGTCCCAGGACACAGGAGTTTAAAATGCAAATACTTTATTCCAAATTGTAAAAACTAAACAAGCAAGCACTGGAACCTAGACCCAACACGGGACATGTTTCAGCAAAATAAGCCTTCCTCAGGACTGTATCCTCAGGAGTCCTTTTGGGGGGTAAGAATTCCAATATACATTATTTCTCTGATATCATTGTAAATGTTATGCATTACCAATGTTCATTTTACATTCCATATTCATCTTTAGATATGTTAATTTAGATATGTTGTTTCTTTTTTTTCTTTATTGATTTTCTAAACTTCAAAAGTGCAATACACAAATCTATATCATATAATAAGTTAACAAAAGCACATTCAACTTACAAATATGCATAACCAAACATTTTCTTCCACCCCCCCCCCCACCCAATGATTATTCAATAAAACACAGAAACACAGACTATCCCAATAACCTTACCCTATTCAGATTAAAAATATCCTCCCAACCTCCTCCCACTCCAGGTGGACATACTCAAAAGTCAAATTAGGACAGAAATAGCCCCCCCCCCCCAAAAAAAAAAAAAAACCCTTTCCTGGATATGTAGGAAAATACACCAAAACTGACTTATAATCAAATACCTACTATAGTGAGGTAATATATGATGCCAATGGCCCCCAAACCAGCTTAAATAAATTACTGTGCCCCGAACTATCAGCATTCATTTTTCAATATCTATAGCCGGAGCACAAATTTTCCCACTAGAAAGGAAAATTTAGGCAGTCATAGTTCTTCCAATTTTGGGTTACCATCTGCATGGCTATCCCAGTCATGACAAGAAAAAGGCAGCATTTATAATGATCCATAGGGGGTTTAACATGTAATAACGTTCCACATATGTCAGTGGAATTGATGATTCCAATATGTTGTAAATCGTACCCCATATTGACCTCCAAAAGTTAAGTATCAAAGGACAATAGAACAACAGATGATCCAGTGTCCTTATGTCCAGATGACAATGCCAGCATCTATTAGATTTAGAACTGTCTAACTTGTGCAACCTAACAGGGGTCCAAAAAGATCTATGTAACAGAAAATAACTATGTTTGTCTCATAGATGCTGATGCTGTACATCTCATCCCCCAAGTCCAAATATGTGGCTATCGAGATGCAGAAATATACTGTTTAATCTCAATGCTCCAAATGTCTCTAAGACCATTTTTTGGTTTTTTATTCAAGAAATCAGATATTAATTTATACCACCGGGCAGCCTGATGCCCTAACAAATCTATCTGGAAGCATAGGACCTGCAAGCTGCAATAATTTTGAGATTTTGCGAATCAGGGAACCCCTTCTGAATGGCTTGCTTCAACTGCAACCACTTATAATTTTGAGACTTGGTAATACCAAACGTTTGTTGCAGTCGTAAAAAATCAAGCATTTTCCCATCTGATGTAACATCATCTAGTGCAGTGGTTCCCAACCCTGTCCTGGAGGAACACCAGGCCAATTGGGTTTTCAGGCTAGCCCTAATGAATATGCATGAAGCAAATTTGCATGCCTATCACTTCCATCTAATGCAAATCTCTCTCATGCATATTCATTAGGGCTAGCCTGAAAACCCGATTGGCCTGGTGTTCCTCCAGGACAGGGTTGGGAATCACTGATCTAGTGTATGTATACCTGCCTGCATCCATTGCTTCCAGAAGATCCCAGACTTGCCAATTTCAATCTTGGAGTTTAGCCACAAGGATTGATAAGTGGATTTTTCTACCGGAACATCTGATAATTTATTAATAAATTTTAAAGTTTTCCAGGTGTCAAATATAATACTATTGTCAGATATGTTGTTTCTATATATTGTTGTTTTATTTCTCTCATCAATGTTATGGGGCTCATAATTTTAAAAAAAAAAATTTTCGAAAAGTGGCCTAAATCAGTACTTGGACAATCAAAAAGCCAGATCGTCCAAGTACCGATAATCAAAGCTTGTTTTAGATGTATCTAAAACTACCTTAGGCCTTTCCCCTGCCTCTAAATGCCTAGAGCGAAAAGATGCGTTTTTAGAGGAGGGAAAAGGACGGGAGGTGAGCCGACCTAGACTTAGTCGTACAGCAAGTATAACCAAAACCTTTAACAGGTTGCCTAGTCGGAATTTATTCGTTTTGACTTAGACCAAGTCAAAACATGTATATGTGCCCAAAAGGGGTGTGGATAGGCATGGGACCTGTCCACCCAGCCAATTAATCGTAAGTGGAGGGGTGTCAAGGGGTTCGGGGGGGTGTCGGGGGTTGTGGGGTTTGGGGGTTCCAGGGGTGTGTGCAGGGGGGGTGCGCTGTTGGCAGGAGGGCCTGGGATCCCTCCTGCCTGTATTTTAGGGGGGGGGTGGGGGGTTGTGCCTCGGCAGGAGGGGTTGGGCTCCCTCCTGCCGGTACTGGTTCGGGGGTGGGGAGGTCGCATCTCGGCAGGAGAGATTGGGCTCCCTCCTACCAGTACTGGTTCGAGGGTGGGGGGGATTGTGTCTTGGCAGGAGGGATTGTGCTCCCTCCTGCCGGTATTGGTTTGGGGGTAGGGGGATCTCATCTTTACAGAAGGTGTTGGGCTCCCTCCTGCTTCTATTGGTTCTCTCCGAACTGCCACGAGCCACGGCAGGAGAGCTTGGGCATCTCTCCTGCTGTGGGTCGCAGCAGTTCGGGGGTGGGGGCGATCCCGATCATGGCAGGGGAGATGAGCCATCTCTCCTGCCGCGATCGTTGTGGGGGGATGGATTCTCTAACCGGTGTTGTTTTTGACAGACACCATTTACAGAATCCAGTTTTCAGGCAAAGGACTGGCCCCTCCTTCGCCTAAAAGGTCTTGTTTTGAGTGTTTGGGACTTAGGCTATTTTTTGGTTGATAAAGTGTTGTAAGTTTAGACGTAATGGTGATCTGGGCGTTTAAACTGCTGAACGTAGAGCAGTGGCGTACCTAGGGTATGTGGCACCCGGGGCCCATCATTTTTTGACACCCCCCCCCCCCCATGTAAAAAAATTTTTTTTTTTTTTTTTGCAATAACCATGAAATGGAATAAATGGTCAGAATAGAAACAGGCAGTGAAAATTTTCTTTTATTGAACCTCATATATGTAACCATTATTCCAAACATAACAAAACATAAATTATGTCTAAATTGTCATGACATTAGAAGTACATAAGGAGTAGTTGCAGGCAGTGGCGTACTTAGGGTATGTGGCACCCAGGGCCCATCATTTTTTGACACCCCCCCATCTATATGAAAAATATGATTTTTAGTACCAATCTACATATCGCACCACAAGAGTGTACCTAGGAAAAGGCTGCATCTTAAACACTGCAGTGAGCACTAGAACACCAACACATACATTGTAAAACTAAACAAGCCAGATCCCGCACAGTCAATTGGTCCTGTAGTCAATGCCAACTGAAAACTATGTCTTTTTCATACACACAGAACAGAGATACACCCTCGCCCAAAATGGAATAATCACAAACTAAAAATAGAAATATGTAGACAAAAGTTAAACTGATCCGCCAAGAAACCAGACCCTGGATACAATGCAACACCACAAAAAACAGTAACACATGTCCTCTAATACAGTGCAAAATATAAAGACAGTAGATGTAAATTTGAAAAAACTGATACATAACAATCACCACTTTATAAATTAACAAATAAAAATAAAACAAATAATGAGATATAAAAAAATACAATTTTATTGGACTAATCCCCGTAAGCTCGGTCCCCATCCCCGCAAACCACCTGATTCCATCCACACAAGCCTTGAATTGTTTATATTAAAGTATAAAAAGAAACAATATTCTGTACAATTGTCAATTTATAAATCAGCGTCTTCTCCCCACTCTCTTCCCCATTTCCCTTCAGCATCCTCAGCCCACTCTCTCTCCACTTTCCTTCAGCGCACGCACATAAAAACAAGCAAGTAATTTTATATCATTTTCATTCTATTCATTCATAGAAATTAAAGTCTAGATAATGCCAGTCACATAACAAAACATGATTTTACAAAAATAATTCCCTGCAGTCAAGCCTGCAAGGATTATTAGATGTCTTTCAGCAGTTCCCCTCCCTCCCTCCCCCTTACCTTTGTGGCCAAGTCAAAATGATCTACCAACAATAAAATTTTAAAAACACAAAGCACGCTGTACGCAGAGAAAATGTTAATTATCATTTATATTCCGCGGGTTTTCAAAGAGGTCAAGGCAGATGACTTTATGCAATGTCACCTCAGTAACAACTATACAAAAATAGACAAATATTCCCCCTCCCTTTTTACTAAACTGCGATAGCGGTTTTTAGCGTAGGGAGCTGCGCTGAATGCCCCACGCTGCTCTCGACGCTCATAGGCTCCCTGCGCTAAAAAACTCTATTGCGGTTTAGTAAAAGGGGGCCATAGTGCAAAATATAGACAGCAGATATAAATTTTCAAAACGGACACATTTTGATCACTAAGTTGAAAATAAAATCATTTTTCCTACTTTTTTGTCTGGTGATTTCATGAGTCTCTGGTCCTTCTTCTGATCCTTCTTCTTTCTCTCTCCCCCTGGCTCCCCTCTTTATTTCTGCCTTTCTTTCTCTCTCCTCCTGGCCCCCCTTTCTTTCTGCCTTTCTTTCTCTCCCCCTTGACCCCCCTCTTTATTTCTGCCTTTCTTTCTCTCCCCTTGGTCCCCCTCTTTATTTCTGCCTTTCTTTCTCTCCCCTTGGTCCCCCTCTTTCTTTCTGCCTTTCTTTCTCTCTCCCCCTGGCCCCCCCTCTTTATTTTTTCCTTTCTTTCTCTCTCCCCCTAGCCTGCACAAAGCCATCGTGCCGATTTCTCCACTTCCACGATTCTTTCCCTACCCTCACCCCCAAGCCAGCAGCCGATTTCTCCCTGCTCCTTCCCCGATGTCCTGAACTTCATCGGGCAGCAGCAGCATTCACAATTCACTGATGTTGCCCGCTTCAGGCCTTCCTCTCTGTCGGGTCCTGTCTTCATGAAAACTGGAAGTAGGCAGGACCCGGCAGAGAACAAGGCCTGAAGCCGGCAACAGCAGCGAATTGTAAACGCTGCTGCTGCCCGAAGAAGGTAATGGAGCACCGAGGCAGTCCGCTTCTCCCCCCTCCCAGCCGAACCCCCGCTGACCCTCCTATCTCCCCCCCCCCCCGTGAACCTTTCCGACCTTCCCAGCGAGAGCAGCAAACCTCCTTCGCGGCTTTCTCCTCCCTCTGCCGCGTTACTGATGACGTCATCAGTGATGCGGCAGAGGGAGGATAAAGCCGACGCTACTGGAGGGAGGTTTGCTGCTTTCGCTGGGAGGGTCAGAAAGGTTCACTTGGGGGGGGGGAGAGAGATAGGATGGTCAGCGGGGTTTCGGCTGGGAGGGGGGAGAAGCGGTCTGCCTTGGTGCTCCAAGGCCTGGCGCCATTACCTTTTTCGATAATGGCGCCGATGCTGCTTTCGCTGGGAGGGTAGGAGCGCGATAGGGACCGGGCCAGCTGTGCACCCCCCCCCTAAGGCGGCACCCGGGATGGACCTCCCCCTCGCCCCCCTTGGTACGCTACTGCCCTGGGGAAACAGCCTGCAACAAGATCGCGCGATGCCAGAGATTTTTGCCTGCTTCGGCTGTTTCCTCCGCCGCGGTCCCGCCCCTCCTCTGACATCAGAGGAGGGGCAGGACCGTGGCGGAGGAAACAGTCGAAGCAGGCAAAGATCTCTGGCATCGCGATCTTGCTGCAGGCTGTTTCCAGACGCGACACCCGGCGCAGGGGGGGGGAACTGGACCGGACCGGGAGCACCCCCTCAGGGCTTGGTACCCGGGGCGGACCGCCCCCCCCCCCCCCCCCCCCCCCCCCCCCCCCCCTTAGTACGCCACTGACGTAGAGGTAGGCCATTCTCAAAAAAAAACACTCATTTTGGACGTTTTTTTTTTTTTTTTGAGAATGGACATTTTCCCTTCTGCTTTCAGTGTTTAGGGCCTTAGGCAAAAAGGGGACATAGCTGTTTTTTATTATGCCCCTCCAAATGTTTTTATTAATTGTATGTTATTTTATTTTCTTATTTTGTATATTGGATTTCTTACACCGCCCCCCACCCCCAAAGGACCCCTGAGGAAGGCTTATTTTGCCGAAACACGGCCCTTGTTGGGTCTAGGTTCCAGTGCTTGTTTGCTTAGTTTTTACAATTTGGAATAAAGTATTTGCATTTTAAACTACTGTGTGCAGGGACTGGCTCCACATGGTGTGTTTTGTGGATGCTCCTTATTCTTTTGTAGAAGCCTGGTCTTTTGCCTCTGTCTTTGGGATCGCTGATCTTAGCGAATTTGTGGATTGTGCTTATTCTATTATTATTCCATCCTTACAAAAGTCCACATGAGCCACATCTAATGGAACAGAGGAATAGCCGATAGATCAGTGGGCTTAAAACCAAAGTTTAAATTCCACTGCTGTTCCTTATGGATTTGGACAAGTCACTCTCCTTGCTTCATGTAGAAGACTGTAAGCCCTTCAGGGACAGAAAAATACCCAATGTATTCGAATGGATCTCACCTTGAAATACTAAGAAAGGCGTGGACTAAATCAAATTTCCTCCTCTAATACTTTCTTGATCTACTGCTTTTTTTCAACTCATTAAAAGAACTCAATTAAGGTATCTGAAAGGTTTTTCCCTTTCTCTGATCTTCTCCGTGTCATCTTGAGTCCTGTAGTTTACTCCTTTCAAGATAATATAATTTCCATTACTTTGCCCACTGCTGAAGTTAGACTAAGGGCTCCTTTTACTAAGGTGCATTAGGGCATTAGCATGCAGAGTAGCACGCGCTACAATGCCGCGCATGCTAGACGCTAATGCCTCATAGAGCTTGTGTTAGTATTTTCGTCTATCGTGCGGTTTTGCGCACGGTAATCTTCAGCACGCGCTAAAAACGCTAGCGCACCTTAGTAAAAGGAGCCCTAAGAGATCTGCAGGTGCCCATCTCTTTCTAGGTCCCATTCTTGTGGAATGACATTATGTCTACTCAGCAATATGAAACATCTTAGCAGGTCCTGTTAATCTGAACCTTTGTAGTCACGTTGAAAGAACAAACCATACCCCCAGCAGCAATATGGAATCTTCCCTCCAGAAGAAAAATGAGTTTCTGACATGATTTTAACAAGTACGTATTTTAAATGACTCCAATAAGGAGAGGAAAATAGTCTTGTAAGCAAACTGACAGCCATTGAAGTACATTTTATTTCCTGTACAGATGCCAAGTATCCAACAAGCACCCCATTTATTACCCTGTCAACTTGACTTATTAGAGTTAACACAAATTGCACCAATTCCACACATTAGCAGAAACCCAAGTGTATGGTAGGGGTAGAGGAGCCTGGAAAGCGAGGTGGTGGGAATTGAATACCCTGCTTTCTATCAGCATGATGAATATGATCCTCTCACATTTACAATATGCAAGACCATCTGTGAAATGCACAAGACAAAAAGAAAAGTTACAGCAGTGAGACAACTGAGAAACCATTATGTAACTCTATACCAAAAGCTTCCAGCCTCAAATATATATTTCCTTTATATATATAGTTTCATTAGAAAGGAAAGGGAAATTGCATTTAAAAAATTACATCCTTCCTTTCCCCATCCTTTGGAATGCCTTGCAAATCAAAGCAATAAAAATAAATATATTTTAAATATTAAAAATAATAACAACACTAAAAATACAATAAAATTGACAACTGTCATTTCCCATTTTGTTTTGGATATAAAGAAAAGATAAATGAATGAGATTTTATTCATGTTCCTGTCATTCTATTATAAGAACATAACAATAGCCTTACTGGGTCAGACCAATGGTCCATCAAGCCCAGTAGCCCGTTCTCACAGTGGCCAATCTAGGTCACTAGTACCTGGCCAAAACCCAAGGAGTAGCAATATTCCATGCTACCGATCCAGGGCAAGCAGTCCCCCATGTCTTTCTCAATAATAGACTATGGACTTTTCCTCCAGGAACTTGTCCAAACCTTTCTTAAAACCAGCTACGCTATCCGCTCTTACCACAACCTCTGTGGCAATGCGTTCCAGAGCTTAACTATTCTCTGAGTGAAAAAATATTTCCTCCAATTGGTTTTAAAAGTATTTCCCTATAACTTCATCAAGTGTCCCCTAGTCTTTGTAATTTTTGATAAGAGTGAAAAATCGATCCACTTGTACCCATTCTACCCCACTCAGGATTTTGGAGACTTCAACCATATCTCCCCTCAGCCATCTCAGCCTACCTGACCCCAAACAATTTGGAAAACTGAACCCATATCTTAAACATGTTGTAAAGCTCCCCACCCCACCTCATTCTTTCTCTCACCATACATCCTATCTTAAGTTTATCCAATCCTTGGGTTCCAATGGGGTAGCCAACAATTTCCAGTTGGTCCCGTCCTGTGACAGGCATATTCTAAAATGATGCCAAGGCAATTTTAAAGGTTTAAGACAGGGGTGCCCAATAGGTCGATCGCGATCGACCGGTAGATCGCCAGGGCAAAGTGAGTCGATCAGACTCACTTTGCCTTGGCGATCTACCGGGACGATCAGCCTTCCTCTCCCCGAAGTCAATTCTGCTATCGGAGAGGAAGTTCGGGCCAGCCAATCGCTGCCTGGCTGGGCGGAACTTCCTCTCCGATGGCAGAATTGACGTCGGGGAGAGGAATGCTGGTCGGCCCGATGCAGGGAAGCAGAGAGAGCTTGGTGCGGCGGTGGTGGCGGCTTTGGGGCCTGTTACCCGATGGCAGCAGCGGCAGCGGCTTGGGGGCAGGCAGGGAGACAGAAGGAAAGAAGGGAAACAGAAAAAAAGAAAGGGGGCATGGAGAGAGAAAAAAAGAAAGGGAGGCAGGGAGAAAGAAAGGGCAGGGAGAGAGGAAAAAAAGTTGGGGGAGGGAATGAGGTCTGGAGGAGAGGAAGATTAAAGGCTGAAAGAAGGGAAGAAAGATTGGATGCACAGTCAGAAGAAGAAAGTGCAACCAGAGATTCATGAAATCACCAAACAAGGTAGGAAAAATGATTTTATTTTCAATTTAGTGATCAAAATGTGTCTGAATTTATATCTGCTGTCTATATTTTGCACTATGGCCCCCTTTTACTAAACCGCAATAGCGGATTTTAGCGCAGGGAGCCTATGAGTGTCGAGAGAAGCACGGGGCATTCAGCGCAGCTCCCTGCGCTAAAAACTGCTATTGTTTAGTAAAAAGGGAGGTGGTATATTTGTCTATTTTTGTATGGTTGTTACTGAGGTGACAGGGCTTAGAGTCTTCTGCCTTGACCTCTTTGAAAAAAACCCGGAATAGGAATGATAATTAACATTTTCTCAGCATACAGTGTGCTTTGTGTTTTTTTTAAATTTTATTGTTGGTAGATCATTTTGACGGTCATTTTAAAAGTAGCTCTCAAGCCCATAAAGTGTGGGCACCCCTGGTTTAAGAGATCGGTTTAATTTGTGTGTGTGTGTTGGGGGGTGAATAAGTATTTAGTGTGTGCTATGTATAGCATGGACTAATAAAAAAAAAACACAATTTACAACTAAAACAGAAACATCTAACCAACAAAATGATTTGTTTACTTCCTTATACATTCTACACTGTCCTGGAGAGATAATCACCCAAGATCCTATCCCTAATTCAACACCTATGCTCCAATCTCATTTTACCCTGCCTGAAATCTCCAATCTAAATAGTTTTCCAGGTCAATGTGATTAAGTTACATAGAATCCGGTCAACACCAACCTACAGACACCAACACACTGATACAGGTACAAGATCCTTTATCCAAAATTTCGATAAGCTCCAAAAACTGAAATTTGACACGAACCAGAAGTAGTCATTTCCCCAGTATGACACACACTGAAACCAACGCAGGTGTGTTATGTTTCTCCTGACCTCTGCGCAATTCAAGTTGGAGGGCTGGAAAAATGGCAAACAGAGCTGCAGATTTCACTCAGAGTGGCAATTTGATGGTCTGTCTTTTTCCGACTTAATATTATCATTCCAAAATCCTTAAAAATTCCAAAAACCGAAATATGCCTGTTCCCAAGGATTTCGGATAAAGGATCTTGTACCTATACTGTGTTTTTAGAGGCTAATCTAATCTAATCTGGTCTTATATACCAGGTCATTCCCCAGAGGGACTCGAACTGGTTAAGAAAAATTTACTCAGAAAGACATTTAGGATAAGTAGTAGGATAGCAGAATCTCTCTATTAAATTATATTATTTATCATCCAGAAATTTGTTATACAAATATGTCTTCAGGGTTTTTCTAAAGCAAATCAAAGAAATTGTGAAGTGCATATATTTCGGAAGGGAGATCCAGAGAAAGCAGGGGATGCCAGAGAAAGCACAGTTACTTACCATAACAGGTGTTATCCAGGGACAGCAGGCAGATATTCTCTACATGTGGGTGACGTCACCGAAAGAGCCCCCTAGCGGACGTTTTCGCAAGCAGACTTGCTTGAAGACCTTCAAGCTTGCAATTGGCCCGCACATGCGTGCGGGTCCCTCCCGCCCAGTCTAGGGCATGCGTCTCCTCAGCGTGGCCTCAGTTCTCTGTTTTTCGCAGAGCCAGAAGCACTGCTCCCTTGCTTCGCGCAATATCGTTGTCCCTCTTGCACCGCGGTTTGTTTGGTTAGTTTCAGTTGAGTCGCTGTGCCCGCGTCTTTGTTTTCCTTTCTTTTTTGTTTTTTTCAGTTTGTATATTTTTGACCGGGTTCCCAGTCTTACTCTGGCCGCCTGTCTTCACGGGGCCACGGCCATATTTTCTTCTTATGTCCCGGCCTCGTTCCGGGTTTAAAAACTGTACTAAGTGCAACTGGGTTATCTCCATCACCGACTCTCATCGTTGGTGTGTGGAGTTCCTGGGTGCAGAGCACCGCGCTGTGTCGTGTCCCCGTTGTGCAACTTTGCAACCGCGGGTTCTTCGTAGGAGGGTGGCCAAGATTCTCCAACTCCTTGGCCCCATGGATCATGCGGGGCAGGCCTCGAGCTCGGCCTCGGCGCCCTCGTTGGGTGCCTCGGCCTCGAAGTCCTCGGCCTCGAAGTCCCCTAGGGGGCTCCGTCGGTGACGTCACCCACATTTAGAGAATATGCTGCCTGCTTGTCCTGGGATAATGAGAAAGTCCACCTAAAGCTTGAATCCCTTTACTAGAAGGGAATATTAATTTATACTTATGTATATCTCTAGAAGAAGATGGTCGTTGGGAGTTGAAAGAAAGGGAAAATAGTAGAGAAAAGATTCCATAGAGACAGTTAAATACAACAGTAGCAAACTTAAACTGAATCCTCCAGTAAAGGCTGTAGTCTGCATCTATCAAACTGGTACTCTATGATCTTCAGTAATACTAAGCTATACTTCTCTCACCTTTTTTTGGTCTTTATCATATCTCTCTGTACCTTTGCTCCTGAGAATGAAGGGTTAAGGTAATGGGACTTGATATACCGCTTTTTCTGTGTGGTTACAATCAAAGCAGTTTGCATATTTCAGACAGGTACTTATTTAGTACCTGGGCAATGAAGTGTTAAGTGACTTGCCCAGTGTCACAAGGACCTGCAGTGGGAATGGAACTCACAACCTCAGGGTGCTGAGGCAGCTGCTCTAACCACTAGGCCTAGGTATTTTAGCAACCCAACAATCTCCCAATCCTATTCCTGCAAATGTTTTAGACCATTACAATGAAAAGGACCATTAGATCGTGACTCCAAGTGTGACTATAATTTCCAATTATAGCCACGCTGCCATCACCGTTCCCCAGTCTATCCCCGCCATGCAATACTGCAGATCCCGGATTATCACTGACCCTTCTGTCCCTTCACCACCAGAGATTCGCCATGCTTATCCCATACTTTTGTTTTGTTTTTAAACTTCATTCCTGTGTTTGATTCCACACCTCCAGTTTCCACCATCCTTCAGCAAAGAAATGTTTTCAGATGTTGTGCTGTTGCTCCTGAAATAGCTCTCAGCCCAACCCCAACATTATCCAAACTCTCATATCATGTCTTCTTGTTTAAAGCAGTCTTACTTATGAGCAAATAGAGTAACATAGTATAGTAAATGACGGCAGATAAAGACCTGAACGGTCCATCCAGTCTGCCCATTAGTTATACCCATCAAAAATACATGATTCAATTAACTTCTTTGATGTTTCTGGGTCATAGAGTGTAAAGTCCACCTGGTATTGTTCTAGGTTCCGAATGCTGAAGTTGCCGTCCAAGCTCACTCCAACCTATCCAACCATCCTGTTTGCAGGATATCTATCATAAAATCTGGCCAATAACATCCTCATGTTCCAAGTTAGTGGAGTTCCCATTGATGCCTTCCCCTACCCATCCTACACCAAATTACCACAAATGGAATACAGACCATACAAGTCTGTCCAGTACCGGCCTTAGCTCTTTAATTTACATCCTTCATTTTCTAATTAGAGATCCTCTATGTTTATCCCATGCTTTTTTGAATTCCATCACCGTTTTCCTCTCCACCACTTCCCGCGGGAGGGCATTCCAGGCATTTACCACCCTCTCCGTGAAAAATAATTTCCTAACACTGCCTCAATTGTAGGCAAATTTATCTCATGCATATTCATTTTGGGTATCCTAAACACTTGACTGCCTGGATGTATTCCGAGGACTGGGTTAAGAACCCAATTTATACAGAGACATTATCACTTCTCCTTTTAGAAACATAGAAACGTGGGCAGATAAAGACCAAATGCCCATCCACAGCATCCACTGTCGCTGAACAGTGCTTCATATCTAGCAGTTTCTTACTTGATTTGCACGAGGACTCTCCTGACATCCTGTCTCTTGGAATGTTAGACTCACACTGAGTTGCAACTGTGCATGAGTAACTTTGAAACAAGTCACAACATGCACAGACTTGTTTAAACATACTTGCTACTTTCTTTTATACTTTTTATGTTTTGTATGTTCTTTGGAAATCGCTTAGTTTGTACGCAGTGTTTACATTTTTTAACAAATAAAATAAATTCAGATTCAAAACAAAAATCATTTGTATGCATATTTTGTGCAACTATAGAATTTGTATAATATGTAATAGTGTGCCACTATCTGCTAGGGATATTTACAAGTAACATATAACCCACAAATTATCTTTTCAGGCAGCTTTATGGACTAGGGATTTAACTCACATATTCATATTCTCAATTCCGTATCAATAATTTCGACATGCCTTAAAGACGTATCTTTTTAGGGAATCTTTCGGAAGTTAGATATTGGATGTTTATTCATTTGTATTACTAGTCTTTGTGAACCACATAGAACTTAATGGTATTTGTGGTATACAAGTGAGTTTTATGTTATGCTATGTTATGTTATGTTATGTTTTTTGTTCTCTTACTGCCACAAAAATACATTCTTGCTTGATAGTAAAAATGTAAAGATCAGAATTTCTTCATCTTCTCTAAGATCTGTGGGTATGTCATGGTTCATAGAAAAGAAATATTGCAGCTTAGTAAAAGGGGGGTTAATTCTTTAAGTTTTGTTTCTAAAATATTCTTTAAAAATGTATAGTCCATGGGGATCTCTGACACAATATCTAAGACTCATTTTGGATAAACAGTTTAATAATCTGTCACCCACCATCTTAATTTCCACCAATATTTTCAAGGAAGTGGCAAGACTTGGCTGAAAGTTTACAAAATGAGAGTTAGTCCCTAAGAGAGATGCGTTACTCTAACCCTCAGCTGTTAATGATTTGCACCAGGATCTCCTCCTATGCTGTGGTTTCAGCTGGGATATTTTTTTTAATAGTTTCTGTCAAGATTCCTTTCTCTTTTGTCTTGCTAAAAAGGGCTAAAGGGGAAACATGAGTAGTGGCTGTCTCAAACCTAATATAATTGTACTCAATGAAAAAAAAAAGCTTTTTTG
Source organism: Geotrypetes seraphini (assembly GCF_902459505.1). NCBI lineage: Eukaryota > Metazoa > Chordata > Amphibia > Gymnophiona > Dermophiidae > Geotrypetes > Geotrypetes seraphini. The sequence goes on along the minus strand of NC_047085.1, from coordinate 404,758,725 downwards.
TCATCCTATCCATAGTTAATTTACTTAATGAGCAAAAAAAGTGTTAAAATTGAAGCTGAACTGTTGATGTTCATAAAACTGGCAAGCTTGAAGGTTTGTAGCTGCTATGCGGTGAGCTCCTGAGAAACACAGGATTCGAAGGATAAATTGCAACAATTTACATGACCTTCATCCATTATATAATTATTTCCACAGCTGAACAATTAAAGTGAAAGGGTACTTTTAGGAGTTTATTTACTATGCTGCATTTGCTGTTTATCATCGGAATTATCACATACTAACAGTTAATGCAACATTAACTGTTAGCATGCACTAAGTCCAACATTAAGCAGTCAATATGGTGAACATTATTTTGGGATGGGAAATGGATAGAGACTGCACTTTATAATTTATACAAACATTACTACAATCACAATTTCTCTTTGGCCTCAGAAAAACACCACGAACATCCCCAGCAGCTAACAGAGAGTTTTTGTAGTTATCACATATAATAATAATAATAATATAATAATTTATTTCTTGTATACCACTATACTAAAAGTTTGAAGTGGTTCACAACAAAAAATACATATAGCCAATAATTAAAATACAGAATAAACAGTTGATATCTAAATACAGTAAATACATCAGGTAAAATCAGTAAAAATTAAGACAATGGCTTAATTGGTATGTAAAAAGCTGTTAAAAATTCATGATAGATTTGACAGTAACATGACTAAAAGGAAAATGTGTCAAACAGGCGCGTTTTTAGTGATTTTCTAAAGTCAAAATAGGAAGTGGCCTCAAGTATTAATCTTCCAAGCCATGTATTCAGTTTAGCGGCCTGGAATGATAAAATTATGTCAAAAAACCTTTTGTATTGACATGATTTAAAAGAAGGATAATTAAATAGGTTTATTCTACGCATGGTAACTGTAAATTATCATCGCACCTTAGTAAATAAGAACCTTGGTTGCTTCTAAAATTGTGAAGTGCATATATTTAATAGATTATATTGCTGCAAACTTCAGGGACGAAAAGATGGCGTAAAGGTTGCATGCACCCCCTCTTCTCTCTGCAGACGTACTGACTTGCCACAACTATGAACATCCCCACCAGTATGTCTCTTTCCATCCACAATCCATCTCCACTAGTATCTGCCTCCTTCAAACTGTCCCTATAGTCTCTCTCTCTCTTTTTCTCCCTAGCCCATCACCACCAACCAGTCTCAATCACCATCTCTCTCACATGGGTCTTCGTCATCAAAGACAAGAACAATCAGACTTACTCTGGAAGTCGAGAAAGCATGCCTGCAGAGAGGGAAGTCAATCCATCATTGACTCGGAGCGGCTTTCCCTTCCAGGTCCAGCTGACAATCAATTCAAGCCACATCATAAAGATAAAATAAAGGCTGGCCTGAAAGAGAAATTTAAGAAGAAAAGAAGCAGGTAATGAGTATAACATTGCAGATGAACACCAGTACAAGCAAAGTTTCTAGGGCACAGGAATATCACATGATAACCAACAGGGTTGAGCAGGGCTTTGCAATATTTTTGCAGTTAATACACAAAAAAAACCACATATTAAGGTCCAGATTCTAATAACGGCGCCCTACCGCCACCTAACTTAATTGTTTTAATTGGTTCAATCGGCTCAGTAATTGACTGCACCAATTAAAACAAATTAAAATGCCCAGAGGAACCTCCAAAAACAGTGCTGTTGTCCCAACTAAGGAGGTACCTAGTGGCACCTAAGGCCACTGCAGGTTTAGTTAATGTCAGAAGTGGCCTTAGGCACCTCTGTAGACATGATCATCATTTATTTATTTATTTAGATTTTTATCCTGTCCTCCCAGTAGATCAGAACGGTTTACAAGTATGTCTTTAAAACCCTGGCCTACATTTCCACCGCCTGCCTTTCATGTAGCCGTGATTCTCCAAACAGCACCGCTACGTGATCGATACACAATTGGCACCACTGTAGGTGGTCGCTGATTATGGTGCCGTTAGAAGAATCTGGCCCTAAGTGCTTTTTGTGTTAGGGGGGGGCATGTCATGGGTAGAGAATGAGCGCAGAAAATATTTAGTGATTAGTGAACTGCAAATAACACGTTAACTGCTACTTTTCCAGTTAATGCAGGACCACTTACCACAGTTCTTTGGTGCCAATAAAGCAAAGTAATGCACACTATCTACAGATTTATTGTTTATTAAACTTGATATACCGCCTTAGTTGTGTCACAATTCAAAGCAGGGTACAGTAAAAATTATTTATAACATAGAAATAGAACGCCATTAATAAGATAAGACAGTACATCTCATTCATACCAAAGAACATAAAACATTTAAAAGCACATTAGTACAAAAATATGAGTGCTCACCATTACTTTCTCATCATTTTCCTTACTTTCTTTCTTTCTATATTGAACTCTTTTTTTATTATTATTAGGCAGCCCGAGAGCTCGTCTCGACGGGCGTACCTAACGCGGAGCTGGGAGGCCCGCGCGGTAGCCCGTCGGAGACGCGGGACCGTAAGGGGGGAATAGGAGGCAGGGGATTGGTCGGCAGGTCTTCCCGCCGCTGGGAAGACCTGCCATTGGTAGCCGCGGCCGCGGAGGGCGTCGGGAGGGGGGAGGGTTTATAAGTTGAGCCTCGGAGGACTAAGGGCGTTTCTGGTCCTCCGAGGCGGCTTTGGCGGCATGGAGTCGGGTTCGGGTGCCGGTGCCGGTGCGGTCGAGCTGTCCTTTGCAGCAGGGAGCTCATTTGATGAGGAGGAAGAGCCGGTGAGTACCGTGCCGACCCGGGAGCGTTCCCTGCCGCCGAGGCGTTCTCGGGAGATTGCCCGGGAGTCCATTGCGCTGGGGGCTGGAGGGGGACCGTTGGAAATCGCGCGGTCCGGCGGGAGGGCCCGCAAAGTGGTGAGGTCCGGTGGTTCTGTCGGGGGGAGGGTGGTGGCGGAGTCTGGGCGTGCATCGCTGACCGCGGGGGAGGTTGATAGCATGGCTGGGCCTGAGCCACGTGCTGATCTAGTGAGTCAGCCGGATGTGTTGCATACTGCAACAGTGGAGTCAGATTTTTCACTTCCCCAGGCCGGTGACCACTTACTGAGCGGGGGTGCGGTTGCGGGCCCAACGGAGAGAGCAGTGCAGTTCAGGGTTCAGGCAAGTGCTGGGACGGTCGGTGCTGGGGGCCTGGGAGATCCTGTTGGGGGTTTGAGCGTGGGTGTCTCTGCGCCTGCGCAGAGCATCGGCTTGCCCTCTGTTCATTCTTCCTTCTGGCCTCCCTGGGCTTCGGGGTCTTGGGGTGCGGGTTGGAGTCCGGTGCCCTGGCCGATGGGGGGCGCTGGAGTATTCGATCCGGCGTCCGCGTGGGGCCGTGGGATGGGTCGTGGCGGCGGTCCTGCGGATTGGTGGGCCCTTGGGGGAGTGGGGGGTGCTGGTGGTCCTTTTGGGGTTCCTCCTTCTGGTGCTGTGCAGTTGTCTGGTCCTTGTTTTGGTTTGTCTTCACAGGTCTTCGCTGGTTCGTCGGTAGGACGTGAAGCTGCGGCCACCTCCTTCCAGGAGCAAGTACAGAGATCCGGTGGTGTTCAGACGGAGGAGCCCGGACGGAGGGGACTTGGTCGTGTGGTTGCTGCGGATGGCGCTGCTGGCGGAGGGATATCGGCGATGTCCGGACAGCGGGGTCCTTACATGGTAGCTGCTGCGGATGGCGCTGCTGGAGGGTCGAGTGGACCGATCATCGCTGGAGGAGCGCAGGACATGGGTAACATGGCCTTAGAGGCTGTTGAGGGTGGGGAACGGGGTAGGAGGATTGGGAAGGGTAAGCGCAAGCGTAAGCGGAGGGCTAGGGCTTCCTCCTCTTCTTCGTCTTCTTCTTCTTTAACCTCCACTGCTTCTTCGTCTTCCTCACGGTCTCGGTCGAGGGCGCTGGGCGAACAGGCGGGGCAAGAGAGTCAGGATAGGGGTGCTCCGGCATTGGTGGCGCTCACCGAGCTATGGGAGAAGGTTCCTAGAAGGTTGCGTCGAAAAATTAAAAAGCGAGCGTGCATTGATGTGTTTCGGCTCTTAGAGGGCAGGACGCGCAGGAGTAAAAAGAAGGCTAAGAAGGAAGAGGGCAAGGTAAAATCGGGTCAGGTCTCCCGTAATGTGGTTAACTGGACGCGGGCGTTTCTTCGTCTGGCCAGCGTATGGGGCCAGGCTCGTCCTCAGGATTATGGCCTGCTCTTGGCGTACGTGGATTCTGTGCTTGACGCTTATCAGCGTTTCGGTGGTTGGGCCTGGCTCAATTATGACGAGGCCTTTAGAGATAAGATGGAAGAAAACAAGCACATGTCTTGGGGTACTCAAGATATCAATTTATGGCTAACGAATATGGCTAGACCTGGGGGAGCTGCGGCGAGTGTTGCGGCTCGATCGATGCAGCAAGGTTCGACGGGCGGGTACCGTTCCTTTCGGTCCGGAGCAGGGCAATCGGGTCAGGGTTCTGGGGGAGGGAATGACCTATGCTGGAAGTTCAACAAAGCGACGTGCCCCTTTCCGGATTGTAAATTCCGGCACGCCTGCTCTCTGTGTGGGCAGGGACACTCAGCGCTTAAATGCCCAAAAAAGGGAGTGGCCTTGCCCTCAGGGGCAGCAAAATGAGGTGGGTTCTTCTGGGGTCCCCACTCCGATTAAGGTGGCGGCCCTCCGGCCGTGGTTGCGCTGTTATAGTGATCGGAGGGCTGCAGTACTTTTGGAGAAGGGTTTTGTTGAGGGTTTTGTTATACCGTACGAGAAGCCGGTGACTTCGGTGCGGGTTACTAACGCATCCTCCGTGAATAGCCTGCGGGAGGTGGTTCGGTCCAAATTGCAAGAGGAGGCTAGACTTGGGCGCATTGCGGGGCCTTTTCGAGAGCAACCTTTCTTGGTTATGATGGTCTCCCCGTTGGCTATCATTCCTAAGAAGGACCCTGGTAAGTTCCGTTTGATTCACAATCTGTCCCGGCCGTTGGGCCGATCGGTCAACGAGGGCATTCCTCGTGACCTGTGTACAGTTCGCTATTCGTCTTTTGATTGTGCGCAACGTCTGGTGGGACAGGCTGGGTGTGGTGCTCTCCTGGCAAAGGTGGACATTGAGTCTGCCTTCCGGCTTTTACCTGTCCATCCCTCCTCGTATCCGTTGCTGGGTTTTCGATTCGAGGGCGGGTTTTATTACGATCGTTGTTTACCGATGGGCTGTTCCATCTCGTGCGCTTACTTTGAGATGTTTAGTACGTTCTTGCACTGGGTTACGGTACGCGTTGCACGGGCGGATTCGGTCGTTCACTATCTGGACGATTTTCTCTTTGTTGGAGCGGCGGGGTCTGCGGTGTGTTCTTGTTTAAAAGCGTCATTTGAAAGCGTGGCTGCTACTTTTGGTATTCCGTTGGCGGCAGATAAATCGGAGGGCCCAACTACGGTGCTTACTTTTCTGGGTATTGAGATTGATACCGTGGCAATGGTTACCAGGTTGCCACGGGACAAGGTACATCTCCTGTTGTTGCAGATTTCTCGGTTGGCCGAGTCCCGCAGGGCTACCCTCAGAGACGTTCAATCACTGCTGGGATCTCTTAACTTTGCATGTCGGGTATTGCCTATGGGGCGGGCGTTTGCTCGACGACTGGCTGCTGCCACCTCAGGCGTCCGTGATCGTCGCCACTTCGTGCGTATATCTGCGGGTATCCGGGCGGATCTTAGGATGTGGGTCGGGTTCCTCACGCGGTTTAATGGCACGTTGCCGATTCAACAGCCCGAGTTGTCTAACCTGGATTTGGAACTTTACTCTGATGCGGCAGGTGGCCTCGGTTTCGGCCTTTACTGCCAGGGGGACTGGTGTGCTGCGCCTTGGCCTGCTGCCTGGCAGCGGAGTGGTATTACACGTAATGTGACTTTTTTGGAGCTTTTCCCGCTTCTGGTCGCCTGTGAACTTTGGCCGGCTCGGCTGCGTAATAAGCGCGTGCTATTTTGGTGTGATAATATGGGGGTTGTGGAGGTCGTCAATCGGCATGCCGCAAAATGTTTGCAGGTTAATCAGTTGATGCGTGAGATCGTTCTGCGTTGTTTGCAGCTCAATTTATACATTAGGGCTAGGCATGTGCCAGGGAGTCGCAACTGTATTGCTGACGCGCTTTCTCGCTTTAATTTTTCACAGTTTCGTCGGTTGGCGCCAGACGCGCAGCCTCGGGGGTTGCAGATGCCAGATCATTTATGGAGCCTGGTCGGGAAGGGCTCTGGGACTTGCTGAGACAGTCGGTGGCTCCTACCACATGGACTCGATACAATGCTGGATTCCGTCGATTGTTCGCCTTCCTGTCTTCCCGGGATTGGTCCCGGGACATGTATCCGAGACCCTGCTGGCGGAATTTGTGCTGGATTCGCATCGTGCTGGTTTTTCACGGGGAGTCGTGGCTGGCCATTTAGCTGGTTTTACATTCTTCTCTAGGGCCTTGGGGTGGCGTTGTCCGTCCTCGGGTTTCCTAGTGCGTAGACTTCTGACGGCTATGGCTAGGATTGCGCCGCGACAACCCGATGCTCGGCAGCCGATTTCTCACGACTTATTGACAAGGTTGATCGTGGAATTGCCGGCGGTGGCTCGGTCCCGATACGAGGTGCTGCTGTTCACTGCTGCTTTTTCGCTTGCCTTTTTCGGGGCTTTCCGCGTCGGTGAGCTACTGGTGCATCCTGCCGATACTGTGGGTGCGCGTGGCCTCTTATTGCGGCATGTACAGTGCGGCGACAGTACAGTTAGTTTATATCTGGCCAGATCCAAGACGGACCAGCTGGGCAGGGGCCGTACGGTGGTTTTGAATAAGATAAATGGTGTTACTTGCCCGGTTACGGCTCTGTGCGACTATATGGCGGTTCGTCCTCCTTTGGGGTTGGCCTTGTTGTTGCACGTAGACGGCGGGCCCCTTACACGTTATCAGTTCTTAGCAGTGCTGCGTCTAGTTTTGCGCCGATGTGGCGAGGACCCAGCGCATTTTGGTACTCATTCATTTCGGATTGGGGCTGCCACTTGCGCCTTCCTGGCTGGGGTGCCCGGCGAGGGGATTCGACGGTTAGGGCGTTGGTCATCGGACTGTTATAGGAGTTACATCCGGCCTCACGGGATTGCACGAGGTTTAGATCAAGGAGGGATCTAGGTGGGGCAGATTGGCCTATGTTTCCACTGAGGGGTACCTGGTTTTCGGGGGTGTGGGTGGATGTAGCTGGTTGGTGCATGCTCGGGTCTGACACTTTACTAACCAGGGTTAGGCTTTTACTCTAGAACTGGATTTGATTGTTGGGTTTGCCTTGCAGATGCGGTGTGGCGACAGCGTACTGTGTGGATTGTCGGGCACTCCTTCGTCCACTGGGCGGGAGAGCGTGCCGCGATCCGGCCTGGTGGTCAGCACTTGGGTCTGCAGCACTTGGGCATTCGCGTGTCCTGGTGGGGTCAGCGGGGTATGCGGTGGCATCAGCTGTTACCGTTGCTGGCTGACTTCCGTCGTCGCCCTCGTCGTCCGGATATCCTGCTGCTGCATTTGGGGGGTAACGACGTGGACTCTCAGACGGGGAAGCACCTGATTGACACTATTCTAGGGGATCTTCGGATGATATTGGAATGGTTCCCGGGCACGACGCTGCTGTGGTCGGACATTATTCCTCGACCACGTCGGCTGGAGTCCAGGAGATGGACCAGGGGTTTGTGCAAGGTTAACCGTCAGGTGGGGCGCTGGGTGGAGTCTAGGGGGGGGGTGCAACTACGACACGACTGGGTGGATGTGTCCTGTTTAGGTTTGTTTGCGAGGGATCGGGTACATTTGTCGGACGTGGGCTGGGATTTATTGCTGGACGATTTCTCGTCGGGTTGTGAGCGTTGGGCGCTATCTTAGTCGCAGCTCTGTTCATTGGTGGGGGGGGGGCCTGTAAGGGTTTACTGGCCCCTATGGCGGTATCTCGAGCTACTGGCTGGGCTCATCAGGTGATGAGCGGTGGGCCGGCTGGGAGCCGTGCCTGGTGGGTCAGGTGACCCGGGTTACTGGGGCATGTGGGGGACATGCCACCCCCCCAGATTCTAGCTTCATGGCGGGGTCGGGGGGCATAACCTGTTTTATTACAGTAGCTCGAAATAATTGTTTTTGATGTTTATACTGTTTATACATTGTTATGTTATTTAATAACCTGTTATGACCAATAAACTGGGCTGCGGCTAATTTTTACCATAATTAGTGTTGAGTATTTTGTGGGATAATGTAGGGGAGGGGGTAAGGGTGTGATATATTCATAGGTAGCGGGCCTATCCAGATTCCGCTGTTATAGGCAGCCCGAGAGCTCGTCTCGACGGGCGTACCTAACGCGGAGCTGGGAGGCCCGCGCGGTAGCCCGTCGGAGACGCGGGACCGTAAGGGGGGAATAGGAGGCAGGGGATTGGTCGGCAGGTCTTCCCGCCGCTGGGAAGACCTGCCATTGGTAGCCGCGGCCGCGGAGGGCGTCGGGAGGGGGGAGGGTTTATAAGTTGAGCCTCGGAGGACTAAGGGCGTTTCTGGTCCTCCGAGGCGGCTTTCCCGCCCGCCCGCCCTTGGGTTTTGGGTAGAGAGGGGTGCGTTGGGATAGTTTGGGCGGTATCTCGAGCTACTGGCTGGGCTCATCAGGTGATGAGCGGTGGGCCGGCTGGGAGCCGTGCCTGGTGGGTCAGGTGACCCGGGTTACTGGGGCATGTGGGGGACATGCCACCCCCCCAGATTCTAGCTTCATGGCGGGGTCGGGGGGCATAACCTGTTTTATTACAGTAGCTCGAAATAATTGTTTTTGATGTTTATACTGTTTATACATTGTTATGTTATTTAATAACCTGTTATGACCAATAAACTGGGCTGCGGCTAATTTTTACCATAATTAGTGTTGAGTATTTTGTGGGATAATGTAGGGGAGGGGGTAAGGGTGTGATATATTCATAGGTAGCGGGCCTATCCAGATTCCGCTGTTATAAGAAAAAGCTCTTTCAAAAAGGAAGGTTTTTTAAGAAGTGCACAAAATTTAATATATGAGGATTCTAGCCTTAAGTTTGAAGGTAATGATGGAGCAATAGCAAACTGTGACGTTTGGAATGCCACTAGTGGTTGCCAAGTTCTGCAGTTACTGCACAGTAAAGCCGCATTGTAACTGCAAATTTTACAGTGACTTAATAAAAGGGTTCCTTAGTTTTTTTTTCACTTAGCGTCCAATGTACCTATAATGCACACTGTTGCTTACAGAGTGCATTATTAAGCATAAAGGTGTGTATTACTAAACAGTGTACATTATTGTGCAATTGTTCAGAATTTATATGCATTTGCTAGACTGCCTTATCTGTCAAGCAGGTCAAGTTCATGTACATACTAAAACAAAATCAAAGGGAGAAAAGAACAGGAAAGATTTTTACAAATAACCACATTCAACTCATAAAATAAAACAAGACATCATAAAAAATAAACATATAAACAAACAAACACAAAGAAAGAAAGAAAATTAAACTGAAAGAACAATTAAAATTTAGTCCAGGATAGTGCTCCAGATCAGTGGTTCTCAACTCTGTCCTGTGGAACCCCCGTCAGTTGGGTTTTCAGGATATCCCTAATGAATAAGCATAACTCAAATTCTTAAAACCAGCTATTAAATATTTAATACAAACAAGTATTATCTGAATCAATTCAATTTTAATCTTATCGCCCACAGTCCATTTCATTACAGTACTTTTACAACTTACCAATACTTAATTTATTAATAAATATCAGAATAATTTAGTCCGTGACCCTAATCCCCATCAACTCACACTCACTTCCCAACTTTCACACACATACTACAGTCACTGTGATTACTTCTATCCAAAACTGGATCTTGGTTAGTTCATGAGTTCATTAATTCATGATCGTCTAGTCAGAGAGGCTTTAAACTGAGAGTTGCACAACAGTCTAGCACATGAGAATCACAGTTTCTTAAACACAATCGGCAGGCCTCTCTGTCCTCATGATGGTCCTGTTCTTCAATTCATAAAGCATTCAGCTCAACACAATCACAATGACTGTAGTATGTGTGTGAAAGTTGGGAAGTGAGTGTGAGTGATGGGGATTAGGTTCACTGACTAAATTATTCTGATATTTATAAATAAATTAAGTATTGGTAAGTTGTAAAAGTACTGTAATGAAATGAACTGTGGGAGATAAGATTAAAATTGAATTGATTCAGATAATACTTGTTTGTATTAAATATTTAATAGCTGGTTTTAAGAATTTGAGTTAACCAATAGGCAGCTATTTAACTAACTGGGGGAGGGGGAACCCAAGCTTAGGCTTTAGGTTAATGAATATGCATGAGACATATTTGCATGCCTGACTCCTCTACTATATGCAAATCTCTCATGCATATTCATAAAGGATATCCTGAAAGCCCGACTGGCTGGGGGTCCCCCAGGAGAGGGATAAGACCCACTGTTCCAGATCATATCAATTCTTTGGGTTCCCATAAGTCTACTCAAATAACCATGTTTTTACTAAAGATTTGTAAAGAGGCAGTCCACAGGTTAAGAACAAGTTACATTTCTAAAGCTGTTCTTAAGTCGGATTTGTATGTAACTCAGAACTTGTAGATTTTAAGATTTTTGCTGCTTACACCTCTGCTCCCAGCTGTCAAAATGCATTTGAGGCCCGTGTATTGTTTAAATATGGGACCCTCTGTTACAAAATCTTATATGAGCAGGCAGCCGAGTACTTATTGGAATTGTTCACCTTATTCCAAGTGAATCGTCCATTACGTACCTCATCTCTAATTATTTTCCCTCCTGTTCGAGGTTGAACCCATAAGAAGTTTCTCCAGATCCTGCTTGCCTATCAGGCAAGTAGTTGGAACAGGGAGTTATGTACTTTGTTCACAAGATCTTGTTCATACATACATTTCAGAAAGTTATTATAGTCGTCTGTAAGATTTATAGAAAAGTAAAAAGGGCTTTATGATTACTCTGTAGGCCACTGGGTTGTCTAGTTTCTTATTCTTTGTGAACCGCATCAATCCGTGAGATTTTGCAGTCTAGAAATGAAGTGTAATATAATGTAACATGGCCAACTGTCCCTACCAGTGTTCCCTCTTAAGGTCAGCAAGCACAACCACACATTGTTCTTAATGTGGCCATGCATCATTCCTGAATCTGCTAGGAGTCTATACCACTGGAAATACTGCTCAGTGAAATCAAATGAAGCCGCAACCACATTCTTAAGTACGTTGTACTTAAGTCGGGCATCTGTAACTTGGGGACTGCCTGCAGTTTAACAGACAATTCAGTATGGCAGTGTTCCTAAACCTGTCCTAGGTGAACCCCAGCCAGTTAAGGTTTTCTTGGTATCCACACTAAATATGCACTAGAGAAATTTGAATGAAGAAGGAACACTACAGGCAATCAATCTCATGCACATTCATAGCAGGTATCCTAAAAAAATCTGACAAGCTGGGGAAATACTGTTGTAAGGAAAAGAACACTCCAGATGGCTGAATTGGACAAGAGCAGGTCACTGACACACCAGACAATGATCATTCAAAGGGGAACGGGACTTGTATACTGCCTTTTTGTGGTTACACATTCAAAGTGATTTACATATATAGTATACAGGTACTTATTTTATACCAAGGGCAATGGAGGACAGAGTAACTTGCCCAGGGTCACAAGGAGCAGTACTGGGATTTGATCCCACAGTCTCAGAGTTATGAAGCAGAAGCTATACCACTAGGTCACTCCTCACCTTCAAAATCAAATAATATACGTATATGCTTTCGGCTGCCTCTTGTCACAGCCATCATTGGAAGATCTGGACTGGATTAATGACAGGCCACTCCAGTGTCCAGCTTGCTGTTCTGACAAGAAGATTTTTATTGAGTTTGTTTTAATTTTTCTTTTATTTCTTTTATTTAATCTGTTTGATTATAATTCATATATTCGTCTTGTTGCTTACTGTTTATTTTTTGTAATGTAACTTTTATTTTTTAATCTTTTCTGGATACTTTGGGGCTCCCTGTAGTTATATTATAATGTTTTTCTCTGGGTGTAATTCCTCCAATTTATCTTTTAATATTATTATTATTATTATTTTATTTCTTATATACCGCCAAAGCCATAGTAGTTCGAGGCGGTTCACAACAAAGAAGGGCTGGACAATCAGCAAATAGTTACAATCAGTGAATATAGATACAACAAAGAATCAGCTAATATGGTTTACAACAGAGGAGGGCTAGGCAATCAACAAATAGTTACAATCAGCGAATACAGATACAATAAATATGCGTGGGCAGGGAACAGGTAAAATATGAGTGGAAAATGTAAGGTGGGCAGGGCTATGGGGCTCATAATCATAAAAAAACCACGTCTAAAAAGTGGCCTAAATGGCTACTTGGACGATCAAAAAGCCTGATCGTCCAAGTACCTATAATCAAAGCTGGTTTTAGACGTATCTAAAACCAGCTTAGGCCTTTCCCCTGCCTCTAAACGCACAGAGAGAAAAGAGGCGTTTTTAGAGGCGGGGAAAGGGCAGGCGGGACCTACACCTAGGCGTACAACAGGTATAATCAAAAAACAGCAAGGGAATATATATATCCAAGGTGATGCTTATAAATCACTGTTGTACTAATCACCTTTGTTTTACTTCAAGCACTAATTTCAACACAAGTCCTCCTCCGCCGTAGTAAGGACTCTCGAAGACAAATTAAACACGCCTGTGTTTACTTGCGTGTTGATTTCTTCTCTTTGGGTCGAATGACCTTGGGTCTCACTGCTGGGTCCACTATCTCCGTCACCTCTGTTGGTGGTTGAGTGGGTAATCGTAAAAAAGAATCCGATAGTGTAGGTTGGAATTCTAGTGATTTAACTGGGATCTTTCCTTTAGATGTTACATGCTCATCTGTATCTGTAGAGGACCCACTAGTGGACAATTTGAACAGCACCTTCTTTCCCTCTGTCGGCTCTTCCGTGTATTGACTTTTTTATTCATCCAAGGATATACATATCCACGTGTGTAGTCTAAGTGATCTCGATGATATTTTTTGACCTTTATAGCTCTTTGCTCACTGGTATAGTTCTTCATCTGTGCTTCCAATTCTTGTATATTTTGTACAAACACTTCCTCAGAGTGTTGACCTTTTAACTGTTCTAATTTATCAGCCAACTTCGAGAGTCCTTACTACGGCGGAGGAGGACTTGTTAACTAAAGGACTATCGTTTGTACCTGTCAACAAGTATGATGCTTTTCAGACCCGAGCGTCCCTATATCGATTCTTCCGGGTATTAAGGTTAAAAACTTTTTTTGTGGCAGTTTATGTAGAGGAGTGATCGCATCGCAGCAGGGGAGACAGCCAATCTCTCCTGCCGTGATACATCAACCCCCCCCCCCCCCCCCGACGACATCGGAGCAAGAGGGAGTCCAAGCCCTCTTGCCCCGCGGCACCCCCGACCTCCCCAACATTATCGGGCAGGAGGGAGCCCAAGCCCTCCGGGTTGGGTCCATGTGCCTAAGGCCCCGCCCACAGGATCGGACTTGGTGCCGGCAACACACCTGGAATCTTACCACGGCACACAGTTTGCGATACGCTGGAGCCAAAGATGATATCTTAAAAAGAGCAATGTCCCCAGCCGACAGAGTTCTGATGAAAAGATAAGTGCTTAACTTTCAAATAAGAAATTCTTTTTTAGTAGATGTTTAAATCATAAAGTATTAAATAGTAAAGAAAGGATAAAAAAAACAGATCAATGACGACTTCTGCAGACTTCTAAACAAAATATAGTAGATTACTGCACAAGACTCCGTTGATCCCCCCAAAAGTGATATTTATATAGTAATGAATGTTTGTTGACCACACATTATTGAATAAGGATCTTAAAAAGGGAATCACATGATCATACTTATGAACGCAAAAAAACATAGATAAAAGTATTTTGCAAGATTTGAAACCTTCTTAGATCAGATTTCAAAATGCCTGTTTAAATAATATTACAGTTGTAAGCAAAGCAGGAAGCAGAAAATGAAAAAAAAATGATCAAAATAACTGTGTATTGACCTAAGCTATCACAGAACAAAAATATTGACTCTAAAAGAGCAGAAAACCTGAGGAGTGAGTAATCTATAACACATAAATAACAAAAAAATAAATAAAATTGACAGGCTTGATACTAGTGGCACACAAAACCAGATAAAGATAAGGTCAGAAGAAATGACCTGTGATCCAGCACATATCGTTATCAAGGTTAAGATTAACAAGGACTTTGAAGCCAAGAGGCAAAATTCCAAGAAACTCTGCAAAGAACCTAAACTGAAACTGTCTTAGACAGTGAAATAAAGCAACAGTAATGGCCCCCGAAGCCCATAGAGATTTAAAGGGTTTCGGGGCTGTTGCCGCGCGGCTTTGTATAAAAATATGTAGGGCCAAAGAGCTCAAACAATATTAAAAAGAAGAGGAGAAAGGATAGATCCTTATGGAACCTACAGTGAAGTGAGGGTGAAGAGCTGAGAGTTACCACACTAAAGAATGATCTAATTTAAAAAAAAGAAACAAACCAACCCAGTACTAAGCCTGAAAGTCCAAATTCTGTCAATCTGGACAGTAAAAGAGAATGGAAGATTAGGTTCTTAGCTTTAGTAATCTTTCAGTTAGTCCCTGATGGAATCAATATGATAGGTGTTTTATCTCAACCCGCAAACTGGGTCTTGCAGAAAACCACATGCTTTTTTCCTCTGCTCCTACCACTTGGCTGAGGAACACAGAGCCTACCCTACAGTTTAATCCAAAAGCAAACGAACAGCACTGGAACAAAGCATACACACAAAGAAAGTACGGGGAATTTCTCCGCCACACAAGAGTATTCTGTTCTACTCTGCTATATAAGAAAACAGTTTATAAGCAGGCAACATGAAAACAGGCAAGAGCATGGTAAGTAACATGGAATCAACCTACTGTGTGCAACAAACATTAGCTGGAGTAAAGACAGGTACTCACATATAGGGAATGATTTCCCACAGGGCCCATCTAA
Organism: Geotrypetes seraphini; assembly: GCF_902459505.1. Classification (NCBI taxonomy): domain Eukaryota; kingdom Metazoa; phylum Chordata; class Amphibia; order Gymnophiona; family Dermophiidae; genus Geotrypetes; species Geotrypetes seraphini. The sequence continues at coordinate 404,743,705 of NC_047085.1, read as the reverse complement.
TGGCTGAAAGATACTCAGGGATGAAAGTAAAAATATCTGAACTAGCAAAAATGCAGACGATACAGAGAAAAACAGAGTAGATAGAGGGCAGGCCATATTGATTTTGTCAGGGACTAAAAGAAAGAAGATTAACAAAGGTAAGAACCTAGTCTTCCATTCTATTACATCCCCACCGGAGTCAATAAAATAAATGATGTACCAAAGCAATGGCAATGTCTAGGGTGAGACAGAAGAGCCAGCCCACAATACCCCAAAAGCAGTGTCAGACCAAGCTGCCACATCTACTCAGTAAAATCATGTAAAGGTATGAAGAGATGACCAAGTAGCCACTCTACAAATTTTGGCCGGATGAATTGCTCGAAATTCTGCCCACGAAGCAAAGACACCTCTTGTTGAGTGAGCTTTAAGAAAAACATGTGGCTGCCTGCCACAGGTGATGTAAGTCAAGAAATTGGCCATGCAGATCTATCAGGTAATAGAAGCCTTGGATGCCGGCCTACCTCATCTGGACTGGCTAGTCAGGACAAACAAATGGTCAGAAAGATGAAAAGCATTGGTCCTCTCTAAGTAGTGGAGTAAGACTTTCCACATGTCCAGTTTTCTCAGAATCTGATCCTGCTACTCTGACCCCGTGGAACGAAAAGCCAGCAGATGAACTTCCTGGCTGACATGAAAATCCAAAACCACCTTCGGAAGAAAGGAGGGAACTATGCGGATGGAAAACCCCGCCTCCATGAACCGGAAAAAGGTCTCTCTGCAAGAGAGAACCTGCAGCTCCAAAATACGCCTTGCTGAAGCAAATCTCCAGGAGGAAAACTGTCTTAACCGTACAGGTCATTAATATTAAAACAAACACTCCAATCGATGCCTCAACATCACTTAGGCATGTACTAAATCTAGCGCCGACTTCCAATAATCTAAAATTACCGATAGGTCTGCCATACTGTATACCCTTCTTGTCAGCCACAGACCCCCAAACCTCCCAACCTACCCCATAAAGATTGGCAGGTGGGATGCCCACTCCCTTCTGCCTCAGAAACCTGGAACTCCTACACTCCTGACTCCAACCCCCATGAAGATAGTGGCCACCCAGAACCCCCACACTCCTGCCCCCCCTGCAAAGATCGTCAACAGGAGGGATGCCCACTCCCTCCGGCCTTGGCCACCCAGAGCCCCCAAGTCCCCATCCCTGTACCTTATACTGAAGACGACAGCAGAATTGATGCCCAGTCCCTCCTGCCTGGCAGGCCTTCCCCATCCCGGTGCATCCTGTGATGCACTGGGAGGGGCATAATGCCCTGATTGGCTCTGACACTTAAGACCCCTCCTCAGGAGGTGGGGCCTGAAGCACCTGAGCCAATCAGTGGGGGGGCCTTAGGTGCCTGAGCCAATCAGGGCCTTTGGCACATCCCAGTGCATCCCAGGATGCACCAGGAAGAAGACCTACCATTTTGAAGAGGTGGGCCTGCTGGCAAGAGGGACTGTGCATCCCTCCTACTGTCTTCTTTAGTATAAGGTACGGTGGCAGGGCAGGGGCATGGGGAGGTCTGGATGGCTGAGGCAGGAGGGAGAGGGCATCCTTCCTTCCGGTGATCTTCACGGGGGCATTGAGACTGGAGGAGGGGTGAGGGTCGTGAGTGTGGGGGTCTGAGTGGCCATGATCTTAGAGTGGGTGGGGGGTCCGGGTTTCCAAATAAGAAGGGAGTGGGCATCCCTCCTGCTTCTTATTTTCAGGGGCAGTCAATGGGGAGGGAGCCATTATCGGGGGTGGCCGGCACCACTTTTTTGTTAATAGGGACAGATATAGTGCTTGTGTAACACACGCACATCTTTGCCCTTTAAAAATAAAAAAGAGAAAAAAAATCTTCCTGTCCCAAACAGCTAAGCAACAGGAGGCTGCTTTGGGGCTTCCCCTGCTGCTCAGCTGTTCAAGCTTCCTCTGCCGGCTCTGCGCATGTGTCAACGTCACTTTTCCAATGACTGATGGAGTGGGATTATGGTAGACCTCCGCAAAACAAATTTGAATGCGAAGTTATTTGAACATCTATTGCCTTTTTCAAATCGGACAATTAATCAAGGCCAGAGAGACTGGGCATCAAAAAGTCAGATGATGTTTAAGGTGAGCGAGTGTAAAGTGATGCATGTGGGATAGAGGAATCCAAACTATAGCTATGTGATGCAGGGTTACATGTTAGGAGTCACCGCCCAGGAAAAGGATCTAAGGGCCAGATTCACTAAAGATAGTGATTCAATTGCTTTAGGCCGATTCTCTGGCTGATTTACAAAAAGCAATTGATTCACTATCAAGTGAATCGGGGCATAAAAACTCACCGACTCAATCACTCAGTGAGCGATTGAGTCAGTGCAGAGCCCTGACAGTAGTGCCAGGAGAAGCAGCCCGAACCCCCAAAAATGGCAGGAGGGATGCCCACCCCCTCCTGCCACCCGATACTCCCTCCATCGCACTTAAAATTATGGCAGGATGCCCACTCCTTGCTGCCATCAGCAACATCACCCCCCTCCCCCCGCTGTGGGTGTTTACCTCCTCTTACCACCTCCTTCTCTTCGCAAAGCCGTGTGTACTCTTTACAAAAATACTAGGACTAGGAGGCATGTAATGAAGCTACTAAGTAGTAGATGTAAAACAGAAGAAAATATTTCTTCACTCAACATGTAATTAAACCCTGGAATTCATTACAGGAGAATGTGGTGAAAGCAGTTAGCTTAGCAGGGTTTTAAAAAGGTTTGGATAACTTTCCAAAAAGAGAAGTCCATAAGCCATTATTAAGATGCATGTTGAGAAATCCACTGGTTTCTTTCCCTAGCCGGCTAGCCTTGATCCAACATCATACCTCACTTGTATCAACTGCCTCCCCCGCGCACTCAGCCGCTAGCAGCCCTAGCACTTGGCTCCGTGCCGGCTAAATCGAAGGGCAAAAAAGAATCCAGAAACCGCGGAACCTGCCCCATTGCCTGCACTGCTATTGGCTCTGATCCCGCCCCCAAGTAGGTCTTCCTTCCCGTTTTTTTGAGAGGCAGGTCTAGAAGCGAAGGGGTTAATAGCAGTGCCAGCAAGTGGGTAGACTCCGCGGTTTCTATTTTCTTTATTGCGGGACTGGAGCCGAGTTCTTGGGCAGATCACTCCCCCTTTTCATTGGTCTGCCTCCTCCGGGCAGGTGGCCTCCTCACCTGTTCCACGTAATTGGGCACTTCGTCCACGCTGCGGAAGGTGCTCTCGTTGGGTTGCAGCGCATAGAACATCATGCGCGTGACCTGCCAGATGGACAGCGGCTCGCGGCCTGTGAAGCCCGTCATGCTGGCTGTGGCGCGCGGATGCAGGCGGGGGAGACGGCGGGGTGGATTGTTTAGTAGTAGTCGCCCGGAGCGGCTAGAGCAGCGCTTGCTGCTAATGTTATTTGAAGCACACCCTGACCGAAGCTGTGATGCAACCTGGAGATAGGACGGGGTGGAGCTAAAGGGGCGCAGGAGAAAAACTTAGCAGGTTGATTCCGAGGTAGGATAACGCCTGATCCAAGCGCAAGGCTACCGTTCCTCAGGAAAGATCTGCTGCTCTCTTGCTATTCAGGTTCAGTGATCTATCTCCCTTCTCTTTTCCCCAATGGCTATTGAAAGAAGAGAAACAGAAAAAAAACAACTAAGTATTGTTAATAGACACATTTCTATTTCGTTTGGCTGACACAGGCATGTCTGAGTAGAGGAATTGGTAGAGAGATATGGTAGATAAAAACTAAAGGAATTGACCCCAAAATATCCACAAAGAAGAAAATCCAGAGAAAACCAAAAAAACTCCACAAAGTTTTTGTGGTTTTCTTCAGAGAGAGATATGGTAGCACAGAAAGAAGTGCTCTTGGCGCAATGCAAGTATTACAACAAATGTTAGCAGTAAATTTGAGAGACTGAGTGCATACTCCACATACACCGGCTTAAAGAGTGAGGTTCATTCCTGTCGTGTGCAAAACTAACCTATTCAAAAAGTTACTCAGTATGTCCAATGGAAGGCCTGCTCAGTAGCGACTATGGGAATCGCCTATTCAGTGGAGAAAAACGCCTCAAAACCCTTGCCGCAGTGATTTATAGATGACTTAATACAACCAAGGTTAAGCTTTATTGTATATAGGCCCAACAAGGATCCTGGTTTCAATAGGAAAATTGCCTTCATCAGGGGGTAAAACAACTTTCAGTAAAACAGTAGTTTTAGACAAACACTGCAGCCATAAATGCCAAGAATGCAACAACTACTAGTGCCACAATAATTCCTGGGTGACTTTTTACTTCTGCAGCTGTGGGCAGTGTGGATATGCTGCAACCCCCGCAGCACTGGTCTCCCCCTCTGCTACTGGGTAAAGATAGCCGCCCCCCCCCCCCCTTTTTTTTTGTTTGGCAGCAATTTATAAACAGTAAAGTAAAGCTGCCTCACTTTTGATATCGCCAATATTCCACAATATGAATCATGTGCACATGCAGGTAACTTATCTGAAGTTGCTGGAAATTACTGCAAAGATACTTAAAACACCATCTTCTGCCGGCTCCAACTGGCACAATAACTTATAAATGGCTTCCACATCCTGTCCCAGCTGACTGAACCACCTTGCAGCCTACCTGGAAAGCCCCGGTGGTCAAGCAGTGAAAGAGGGCAGGAACAATCTTCTTATGCTCTTGCTCTGGCCCAGATACACATTTTACCATAATCTCATATTGTATGGTGAGCTCTCCAAAACCCACCTAAAATCTAGTGGGCCCAACTGTACATTACACCTACAGCCCTAGGACAGTTTGAATTGTGTGCCAATAGGAAGATCATTTGAGACATGCTAGGCCAGTGTTTTTCAACCTTTTTACACCTATGGATCGGCAGAAATAAAATAATTATTCTGTAGACCGGCATCAGTCCGTGGACCGGCGGTTGAAGAACACTGGGCTAAGTCATGGACCAGACCCCGCCCATCTCTACCCATTGTCCACCCCAGACCCCGCCCCCATAATAGTACTAATTGCACCGTGCCTCATCTGGAAGCCTTCCCTCTGACGTTGCAACGGCAGAGAGAAGGCTTCCGGTTCAGGTGCAGGATGCCCGTTGGAGCCACTGCCCGTGGTTTTGTGCATTGAATCAGTTAGGAAGAGGGAGCTGGCTCGAAGATAACGCCGCATCGATTGCACCGTGGACCGGCGATTGAAGAACACTGTTTTGGGCCTGATGCACGTGCTGGCCCTGTGGACCGGCAGGAAATTTCTGTGGACCGGCACTGGTCCATGGACCGGTGGTTGAAGAACACTGTGCTAGGCGGTGTTGAGTAGCTTGAAACCTCAAGAGTAACTTCCTTTGCTCCATTTGTTGATATCTGTTTTCATCTCCAAGCTACAGCAGTTTTTGTGAAAGTGTGTTTTCGTGATTGGCTATTTTTCATCATGTACGATCTCAATGAGCAGCGCTACAGCATGAAGTTCTGTTTTAAAATTGGGTAAGACCGCTACAGAAAATTATGAAATGTTGAAAGTGGCTTATGGGGAACATGTCATGTCATGAGTCGTGAAAGGTGTTTTGAATGCTACCTTGTTCTCCTGACTTGGCCCCTGCTCACTTCTTATTTCCTGAAGATGCGTTTGACTGTTTCCAGAAGTGGAAACAACTTTGGGAAAAGTGTGGGCATAGGGAAGGGGAGTACTTTGAAGGAGACCCAATGGAATAAGTTGTAAGATTGTTTAATAAATTTTTATAAAAATCAGTCCTGGAGCATTTTGAATAGACCTTGTATGCAGGTACAATGGGATTTAGGTGGATTTTGGAAGGCTTGCATAGTTCACCATAAGTGTAGTAGTTAGAGCAGGATATAGGCCTGATTCCCCATCTCGATGGTTGACTGCACTGCCCACTAGGCTATTCCAAGAACCTGTTTGCTGACATACTGGGACAGGCCATAATATCTGATGCTAGCATATAGGCAGGCACGTACTGCTTCATTCACATCTTTGGGAGGTGGGAGGGGATCAGTGACCACTGGGAGAGTGTGGGTTGGGGAGGATCATATCTACATTTCTCCAGTGGTCATCTGGTGCTCTGCTGAAATATCTGTATGGCCAGTCTACTATAAATTCTGACCTCCTACATCCCAATGGCTTGTTCTGTGTATTTTTCTATTGAATGGGTGGGGTTTTTTTTGGGGGGGGGGGTCCCCAAAAATGGTTCTAAAAGATAGACACACCGAGGATAAGCACATATGAGAAATGGCCGTTTTCGAAACAAAAAGATAAGACATTTTTCTGTTTTGAAAATTTTCGTATTCACTACTGGATTTTTGTGCGTGTTCTGCAAAAAGTCCAAACTCAGATTTGGGAAGGTCTAGGGCTGTTGGGAGGCTGTTTAAGAGCTACCAGTTTAGCATGGCCCTTTCACCGCTGGACTATTCAGCGTGGCCCAGGGCTCCAGCATGTGGTGGGAGGACAATGCCCCCGCACCCTCTTGATCCAGCACGTAGCACATGTGATGGGAGGAGTGATACCCCCCACACACATGCCCCTATCAGCACTCGTGGTGCATGTGGTGGTGGGGTAATGCTTCCCCCCCAATCCAGCATGTCTTTTTTGTGCATGTGGTGGGGAGCAATGCCCTCCCACACCCACATCACTTCAACTCGATCTCACATGAAGGGCCACACTCCACTTCTATCCAGCATGAAGGGCAGCACTGAACAGTCCTACCGAATAGTCCCACGATGAAAGGGCTGCACTAAACTGGTGACTCTTAAATGGCTGAGATGAATGGTCCCATTGTGATTTGGGACATCATATTGAAAATGCCCCTCCATGTAATTTTGTGGGTTTTTTTTGTTTTGTTTTTATTTGTGCTTTAAATTTTGTGATTGTGGTGCTAATATTTGATTGTGTACGGTGATATGGGGATCCGCTTTGGTCAGTGGTCTCCCAACTAGTAGACCCAGGGGCCACATGCAACCCCTGATTGCCTCCATTGCAATCCTCAACCAGTTGACTGAAATGCTCTTAAAATCTTATAAACGTGTTAATTTCAGTCTTGCCTACTTGATAATAGTAACTTTAGACAATCTCTTAAGTTTGCTGCTCAGGTGTCTTACTTGTGAAATGTGCTACTGTTGACAATTCAAAATAAAGTGAGTTTTTAAAATATATCCTTGATGTGTTGTAGAATCAATATTAGTATTAATTTTAAATGTTTGGTATCCAGTCTGAACAAGCAGGTCAAGGCGGTTTACAAAATTTCTCTGTGTAAGCTTGAAATCTTCTGGTGGCTCTCAGAGCTTTCTCATATTCACACTATGGTTGTTTACATAAAGAAGGTTAAGAGACCACTGTCTTAGGTAATAGACAGATTATAACCCAATAAACTGTAAATTATAATCAGTCCAAAAGCTTCACTAACTCCAGAAATCATTAGCATGTAGTTTTACTTTCAGGAAGAATTGGCAGTTTTCAAATAGCCATTTTACTGGTGTAAAAAGCTTTTTGGGAAATTTCTCATATATTGTCTGTAGATATAGACGTATATAAAGAAATGTTTAATACTGAAAAGCACAGTATAATGCAGTGGTCTCAAACTCAAACCCTTTGGAGGGCCACATTTTGGATTTATGAATTCTTGGAGGGCCTCAGAAAAAAAAAAATAGTTAATGTCTTATTAAGGAAATGAAAATTTTGCATAAGATAAAACTCTTTGTAGTTTATAAATCTCTCCTTTTGGATGTCTTAATAATAATGTAATTTATAGCTATAGAAACTGTTTTATTTTACTTTTGTGATTATGATAAACATACTGAGGGCCGCGAGTTTGAGACCACTAGTATAATGTATCCAGCACTTCCTTTCCTGAATGATCTTGTAAAAATGCATAATTGGAAACTACGCTTTTCAGGATTAAACTTTGCTTTGTATATCTATATTTTATCTGTACTGTATATCTTTCTTGGAATTGGTGGGGCCGAGTCATCGGCTCCCACATGTTGAAATGGTTTTCCGCTATGTCCCTGAAAATACAAACAATGCAGTTTAGAATCTCAGGGCCAGATATAGACAGATGTATATAAACAGAGATATCCAAAGTAAAGTTTAATACTGAAAAATATAATGTTGGGTAGATGTGCTAGGATAGTTGTTTTAAATATAAAAAACTTGGCATGGGGGTAGAAATATGAAAGTTATTTGGTCAGGGGGTGGCACAAGCAGGGGCAGCTAATAACTGTTTAATGGCGCTGATTCAGTGTTGTTTTGTGATCATCTATGAAGTAGGAGTAGAAACTTTTTACAAGGCATAAAGAGCAGTGAAGAGGTTCAAAAAGAGGAGGAAGCGCTACAAAGGAGCAAATAAAACTGCTTTCTGGCTGATTCCTAGAGCAAAACATAGGTCAGACTGACATTCTAGAACGTCCCATCCCATTTTGGCATCATTGCTGTATATCGTGTCAGCTTCTTAATGAAATAACCATTTTTAAGCAGACACAAACTCGGCACTTTTTAAAGACTATGTCCATTTCTGACAGGAAGAAATCAAAAGGGTTTGAGGATTTCAACATTCCCCTTTGTTACATGACTTATCAACAGGTATTGAACTCCAGCACTAAATTTGGAGCCATAGAGGTGGTACTTAGGGGTGGGGGGGGGGGAGGTGCGGATATTGCCTATCCTGGATAACAATAGTGAGTTTTAGCTATCCTTTTTTGGGTTACTTGGAACCATTATTAGATTCCCTCTATTCTTTCTTCTGTACAGGAAATGTTATTCACTAACAAATTAGTAATGGATTGAATTAAAATTTTCTTGATAGAACAATGAAAGCAATTTGCATATTTCAGAGTTTACATGACTAATGATGAGCCATCCAGGAACAGAAAATTACCCATTGTATCTGAATGTATACTCTTCAATAGCCATCAGGCCTACAGGTGCCATATATTCAGGTACAATAGGTACTTTTCTGTCCCAGGAGGGCTCACAAAAAAAAATAAGGGCTGAGGTGGGATTTGAACCTGGATCCCTAAGTCCCAGTCCACTTCCCTAACCATAAGGCTACTCCTCAAAATTGCATGTTGCTCTGTTAAGTATGTTCATAACACCTGAAGCTGTGATGAGAGTTTGGTAACTCTTGCTCATTTCACATTCAGGAGCAAAGGAGGGGGGCAGCAACCTCTGGAGAATTAAGGTGTTCTGCCTTAATCCCTCCAGATCAGAGCACTTTTCAATAATCTAGATGTACTGCAGTGTTAGACATTGATATCAATTGGGGTTTGGCTGCCCATACAATACAGGCATCTAAATGCCAGTTTTCAGACATTCAAATCAAGAATATGATTTCTAAAATAACCACCATATTGTATACTGAAAGGAGGAGTTTGGGTAAAGCATGGGTGGCATCACAGTTTGCTAACATTTAGGGCTGCTCTTGAGTAGATGCATATGTGAGCACCCACAATCAGCAGGATTTGTGCTAGTGATTTATAAAGCTATACAGGCCCTATAGCTGTCTATGTTGGCTAAAAATAGGTGCCTTCTTATTAACTGAAGTGCCATATTATAAAATTGCCCTCTACAGGGGTAAAAGATAGTGCTAAGTCAAATGCTTGTGTAAAGGACCAGAGCATAGGCATCTATGCCATGCACACATTCATATATCTAGCTGTGCACTGTTCTAAAAATGTGCTCATATATTCAAAATTGTGTATTTTACAGGAGGGTATTCACAAGTGGAGCTTGTACTTACACACATTGGATCAAATTCTATATATGACACTTAAAAAAATCAGTGCTAAGCACTATTCTATAAGCAGCACTGTGAGATGGACACCATTAATAGAATAGTGCCTAACGCTGGGACCAGCACCTAATTTGTAGACTTGAGGATTTACACCAACTTAGGCACAGATCAGGCACATTTTGTAGCAGTTCATGCAAATTATTGGAACGTCCGTGACCCACTCATGCTCCTCCCATGGCCACATCCCCTTTTCAGATCCATGTGGAAGAATTTACATGCATGTCTTTATAGAAAAGCGCCTAGTAGGATGTGTGTGTAAGTTCTAATTATTGCCAATTAGAATTAATGACTGTTAGGGCCCAATTATCAGCATTAGTTGATTCATTACTCCAATGTTATGCATGCCATATATTGGATCCAGGGGATTAATTATAGAATACTAAACAGCGTGTAGAAAAAGCGGAACCCCTTACAAATTTTCAAAATACTTTGCAGTTGTTTAAACATTTAATATGACCTTTGAACTGCTAAAACCTGTCACTTCTTCCTGTATAATATTACCAAAATCTGACCTTTCCAAGCTCACTACCAAAACCTTTATCCACATTCTGTTCACCTCTACTTCTCTCCGGTCTTGCACTATCTTTCTCTCCTTCAGTCTGTTCAAAATGACTTTTTTTCTTCTAGATTTGTGTTTAAACGTGTCCTCCTTCAACCTCGACACATTTCATGAAGTCTTTGACGCCACTCAGCTGTTGGCTCGATGAATTCTGGGGTTTCATTCAGAGCTCAACTGTTTTGCAAGCTCGATGTGCTGGAGCACCATCCTGTTGAGAAATTTAAGTGCTCAGAAATGTTATGAATTTAAGGTATACGTTTCTGCTGCAGCAGGAGGTTTGGGGGTTATTTGGAAAAATGTTGGAGAGATCCCATTTTTCCGGACACCCTATGTAATAAGTCATGTGTGTATGTCTTTAATCTAGGCCAGTGTTATCGCAAACTGTTTCCAGGTGTGCCCTGAGATGCTGGCAAGGAGGAGAGGCGCCGGCTGACTGCTTACAGGAACCTTTCATTCAGCAGCTGACTGCCTATGCAGAAACAGGAAATTGCTGCTGAATGAAGACTTCAAGGGCAGGCCAACTGATCTCGTTGACACTGTCCGAAGATTTAAAATAACAAACACCAGAGAGGAGGTAGGTGTGGGGGAGTCGGGAGCTGAAGAGAGAGGTTGTGCGGCATGGTCCCGCTAGGGGGGAAGGAAGGAAAGAACATAGCGGCCAGTGGGGAAGCAGAGCCACCGCCAATTGCTGGCAAGGCCATGGCCCCTCCTGTTCCGACGCCTATGCTCCTCCTCCCTGTTTTGACAGATCACAATCTTGGGGTCATCTTTGACTCCTCTCCTCTGATCAGATCCAACAAACCACTAAAACCTGTCACTTCTTCCTGTATAATATTACCAAAATCTGACCTTTCCGAGCTCACTACCAAAACCCTTATCCACATTCTCTTCACCTCTCGCTTTGATACTGCAACATACTTCTCTCCGGTCTTGCACTATCTTTCTCTCCTTCAGTCTGTTCAAAATTCTGCTGCACAACTCATATTCTGCTAGAGCCACCATACTCGCATTACTCCTCTCCTCAAGTCACTTCATTGGCTCCCAGCCATTCCAAATACAGTTCAAACTCCTCTTATTGACCTACAAGTGTATTCACTCTGCAGCCCCTCAATATCTCTCCTCACTTATCTCCCCCAATGAACTTTATTCATCTGGTAAGTCCCTCCTATCTGTACCCTTCTCCATGGCCAACTCCAGACTCCATCTCTTCTATCTTGCTGCGCTGTATGCCTGGAACAGACTGCCTGAACCATTATGTCTAGCAGTATTTAAATCTAAGCTAAAAGTTCACTTTTTTCAGGCTGCTTTCAACTCCTAACTTCCACTCACTGTAAGTTACCTAAGGCTATCCTACAGTTCTCTCTGCTAGAAACTCCCCAACTCCTATATGTCCTGTCTGTCTGTCCAAATTAGATTGTAAGCTATTCTGAGCAGGGACCATCTAATACATTTAGTGCTGCATACGCCTTTCAGCGTAGAAATGATAAATAGCTAAATCACATTGGAAGTTTGAGCTGAAAAGAAAGTGACTAATCTAGGAGAATTCCTAAAGATCAGAACAATGGGACTGGGGCAACCAATCAAATAAAACAGGAGTAATTGTATGCGAAGGGTCAGAACCAGTAATCCATCATGCTGCAGTTGTCTCTGAACTGAGTATCAACTGATGCTCCTTTAATCAAACAGCATCCTTCAAACAATTCTGCCTTGGTGACAAATCTATTGCGCTAGCAGAAACATAACGAATGGAGACTATATCTTCAGTGTATGAAAAAGAACTGAATTGTGGGCACACACCCCTGAGTTGTGGCTCCCACCCCCCTGAGTTGTGGCTCCCACATGTTGCAGGGATATCCACTAATCTCCAGATTCTATATATGATGCTTTTGAGTTGCATATGCAAATTTGGGCATGTGCCCAATTTGTGTGTGCAACTTAAATGATTAATGAACTAATCAGCGCTGATAATTGGCCACTAACAAGCAATTATCAGCACTAATTACAACTAATTAGGTGCGTGCAAATTCCAGAATGTGGAATGGAAAAGGGGCATGACCATGAGAGGGGTATAGGGCAGGTTGTGGGCATTCTGAAAATCTACATATACTGTTATAGAATACTCCTGATGCACACCAAAATTAGGCTTGGGGATTTAAATCAAGTTTTAATTGTTTACATACAGTTCAAGCTCCTATTGCTGACCTACAAGTGTGTTCATTCTGCTGCCCCTTAATATCTCTCCTCTCTTCTTATACACCTCCCAGACAACTCTGTTCCTCAGATAAGCCGCTCTTAGCTGTACCATTCTCCACTGCCAATTCTAGACTTCGTTCCTTTCATCTAGCTGCCCCTTATACCTGAAATAAATTACCCGAGTTTGTTCACCAAGCCCCTTCCCTTGTTTAAAGGCAGACACCCACCTTTTTGATATAGCCTTCAATCCTTAACCCTACCCCTTATGCAAGATTATACATTAATAATAATTTTTCTGAACGTTTTGGTCTTAGAAGGGGAGTTAGACAAGGGTGTCTGTTATCTCTTTTGCTTTTTGACATTGTATTGGAACCTTTGTTATTGGCTATTCAGCAAGCAGAGGAGATACAGTGTATTCCTTATGCAGGTTGGGAATACAAGATCTCTGTTTATGCAGATGACATATTGCTTCATTTGAGGAATCCTGAAACCACCATTCCACATTTACTGGATCTGATTGATAGATTTGGAAAATTCTCTAGTTACAAAATAAACTGGAGCAAATCAGAGGTTCTTCCACTAAATGTATATTGTACAAAAGGATTACCTTTGATGCATTCCCTTTTCTTTGGAAAGAAGAGGATATAAAATATTGGATAAAAAGTACACTGGAAGAAAGTAAATGAAAAATCCTTATTGCTGAAGGTCACAGAAATTTGTGAGCATTGGAACCCATTACATCTGTCTTGGTGGGGGAGAGTCCAAACAGTTAAGTTGATGATTCTGCCTGTACTCTGTTACCAAATGGGTATGTTGCCAGTGTTTTTTCAGGGATCTTTATACAAGAAATTAAATAGTATTCTGACAAAATTTATTTGGCTGGAGAAAGCGGCAAGAATTGCCTTAGTATCTTTACAAAAGCCAATTGTGGAGGGTGGAGTAAATTTTCCAAACTTTTATAGGTACCATCAAGCCTATATTATGCGTCAGGGTATGTACCGGATCCTCTCTGAGCTCATGGAAAATCTCCCAGACTGGTTATGGTTGGAATGGCAACTCATGTCTTCAATGCGTTTAAGTTACGTCCTAAGAATCAAGTTACCTAGATTGTATAAGGACAATAGAATTTTATTAGACACATGGCAAACTTTAAAATCTATCAATAATTTAACACCTATTCCAATCCATAAATCCAAGTGTCAGATCCTCTGGCTGAACTCCAAGATTCAAATTGGTGGGTTTAAGGTCATCTGGAAACACTGGATGAAGGCAGGTATATGTACTTTGGATGATGTTATATCAGATGGCAAGCTGCTTGACTTTTCACGATTGCAACACAAATTTGGTCTTAACAAATCACAAAATTATAGATGGTTGCAGTTGAAGCAGGCCATTCAGGAGGGGGTTCCCTGAATGGAAAATTCTAACTAATCAGCATAGTTTGCCGGTCTTATGTTTTCAGGTGGACTTCCTGGGACACCAGGGCGCTCAGTGGTATTAATTAATATCTGGATTTTTGAATAAGAAACCAAAGACTGGTCTACGTGACATTTGGAGCATTGAGATAAAGCATCAGATTACTGCGTCTCAATTGCCACAAATTTGGGCTTTGAGGATGAGATGTACGGCGTCGGCATCTATGAGACAAACTTGTTTTTTTTTTTTTTGTTACATAGAGCAGTTTGGACCCCAGTTTGTTTAAAGAAATTAGATAGCTCTAAGTCTAATAAATGCTGGCACTGTCATCTCGAAGCTGGGACATTAGATCATTTACTATTCTATTGTCCATTGATACTTAGTTTTTGGAAATCAATTTGGGGCCAAGTGAATAATCTACTGGAAAATCGGGTGGCATTGTGTTATTTGGTACTTCCATGAGAGCTAAGAGTCAAATCTCTTCTAATAATAATAAACTTTTGCTCATCATGACAGGGGTTGCCATACACCAAATTATGAAAAATTGGGATCAGCTGAATTATAATTTTGGTAGAATTCATTATGCCAAGTTTTTGAATGGAACGGGTAATAGCCATACAGAAGGGGCATTTTAAGAAATTTAGGGATGTTTGGGAGCCATTAACAAAATATTGTACAGAATGAATATTATTATCTCCATTTGTTCATACACATGGGGGGGGGGGAAATATTTTATGATTTATTATGCTTAAATACAATTGTTGGATATAAGGGGGAAGGGATATTTGATGTGAGTTAAACTTTGATGGTATATTAAGTGATGTTAAAGTATAAAATGATTGTATCTTATGTTACACTTGTTTGAAAGTTTTAAAAATGAATAAAGATTTTAAAAAAAACAACCAAACCCCCCCCCCCAAAACCCTACTCCTCTGCCCACCAACCTAGCCAGCTGATTAACCGTTCTCCTTAACTGTATCCATGATATCCTGTTTGTCTGTCTTATCTGTTTTAAATTGTAAGCTCTTTTGAGCAGGGACTGTCTTCTTTGTGCAGCGCTGTGTATGTCTGGTAAAAATAATTAATAGTAGTAGTAGTAGTAAAATGATCATACCTAAATTTAATTGTGGGTCTTGGTGCTAAGCACTGTTCTATAAATTGCACCTAACTTTAGGTGTGGTGTATAGAATAGTGCTAATTGGGATGTTTTTTTATTTCATGTTGATTATGTGGGTACCATATATAGAATTCCCCCTTATGTTTCTGAAATTACAAACAATGCAGTTTATAACCACAGGGTCATGCAAAAGGGCTATAATTCTATTCTATTTGCATTTCCATTTATTTTCATGTGAAACTCATCATGGGAAACTGATGGAGTTAACATCTTTACTTCCTTGGCTCATCAGAATTTACCTTAAATGACTTGAAAACCAGTCAGCTACCCGGGAAACTAAAGATAAAATACAGTGTTCTGCATGGACTCCCTGTCAGGATATTAGTTGAGGCTGAAATTGAAAACAGATAATCGACAGAACAAGTTTAAGAGTATGAGGAACAAAAATAAATACATAAATAGTAGACTAAATGACTACACTCATTTATTTATTAGAATTTATTTACTTATTTATTTATGACAGGAATAGCCATCCAGATGATAACATGCAACTGGTAGAGTTGTGATAGACTTAATTATACTTTCTGGTGGGTAAACTTATGTTCTAGCTACAAATAAGAAAGAATGAATGTTATAATTTTAGAATATACTAGTGCATTTGAAAGGGTGTGGAGCCCATTGACATCATTTATTGAGTCACAATAGTTGTCATGTACCTTTTCTTTTTATCTGTCCTCCTTACACATCCAGGGTGGGAGGGAGGAAGATGGCAAAATATTATAATTATTATTCGTTATATCTATTTTATTGAAAGTATACATGTGGTTCTATTTTCATTAGTTAAGGGGAGGAGGGGGTGAAAATGTTTGTTGTTGAAATATTTGTATATATAAAGTGATTTTGTTTGATTTGTTTATGTTTAAATTCACTGTATTGCAGTGTTAACTGAAAACCAATAAAGATTTACAAAAAAAAAAAAGAATTTATTTACTGCCTTTTTGAAGAAATTCACCCAGTGTGATATACAACAAAATCAGTCTGAACATAGGTAACAGACTAAGTCAACAGAAAAAGCTATTTAAATAGCAATTCATATTATTATGGCATAGTATGCTGTCTACAATGTCAGCACAATGCGTACACAATAAAACATCTTAATAAAGTACATAGGGTGTAAGCCAGGGGTGTCAAAGTCCCTCCTCGAGGGCCTCAATTCAGTCGGGTTTTCAGGATTTCCCCAATGAATATGCATGAGATCTATTTGCATGCACTGCTTTCATTGTATGCTAATAAATCTCATGCATATTCATTGGGGAAATCCTGGAAACCCGACTGGATTGCGGTCCTCAAGGAGGGACTTTGACACCCCTGGTGTAAGCGAAGGTGAAGCATATAAACAGATAAGATAGACTAGGGATAGAGCAGTGGTTCCCAACCCTGTCCTGGAGGACCATCAGGCCAGTCAGGTTTTCAGGATAGCCCTAATGAATATGCATAAGAGAGATCTGCATATAATGGAGGTGCCAGGCATGCAAATCTGCTCCATGCATATTCATTAGGGCTATCCTGAAAACCCGACTGGCCTGGTGGTCCTCCAGGACAGGGTTGGGAACCACTGGGATAGAGAATAAGAGGACTCCCTTAAAATTGCCTGTTGAGTCAGAAAGGTACATAAAAATTATCTCAGCCTGGGTAGGCATGGATAAGCAAGTCCTGTTACAGTTTGGTAAGTGCATGATTCCTAAATTAAGATGCACATAGAAGACTAAAGGAAAAATGCACAACCTGGCCAACTGCATTAATATTTATTTTTCTGTCATTTTAAAACAGACTCTATATTGGGCAGAAAGAAGAACATGGGACTGAGTTGATGTCATTTCCAGAATGAATTTGTATCATTGGTGAGGTTGACTAATATTCATCAGTCTCAGATTTGACATAAGTTGGCTAATTAGGCTGATTGAATCATTTTTTGTTAAGATTTGCAAGTTAGTATGTGTCCATGCAACCACATCAACCAACACCTATTTTTTTCAGTCACTGGATGTAAATCTCTGCTAGAATACAGAGAATTAAATTATCAGTTAAGTATTTATGGCAGTGTTCTGGGTCACATTCTAAGTGCTTTCAATTAATCTTCCTGCTTTGTTAGTGATTGTAATGGAGTTGCCTCCCTAACAAGGGCAGATTTTATGCTTTGAAACACATTCCCCCACCACCATTATTGTACAGAATCAAGAAGGGGCTGTTATCAATGCATGACTGGGGCCCTATGTTTGAATCTTAATTGAAAAACAGTTGTTTTTGCTTCAGAATCATTTGAACAGGTGGCCGAAGTGCTTCCTAGTTAAAGTCAAAATCAGCTGTTGTGGAGGTAGAGGGGACTATTTTGGGAGGTGTGAATAAGGCACACTGTGTAAAGCCATTTTGTCATATGATAGAATTACTTTAACCTAGATCCTGAAATAGGCATGTCCTCTACATTGAAATGTTCTTTACTACATATTAAGAGTTTGCAATTAATGTGGATGTGCTTAATGTCTTCTTTTGTTGAAGTGGTTAAGTACACCATGCTAAGGGGCTAATTTTCAAAACAGAAAGACGTCCAAAAAAGGCATAAAGAGGCAGACACTTTAATTGCCAAAACATGCAAGTGCCAATTTTCAAAACAGACTCGTTAGTCATCTTGTAGATCATTTTTCCTTCAGTGCATCAAAATCTTAAGGGTGTGTGTTAGAGGCTTTTTTGTGGGGGATTATGGTAGCCTTAGGACTTGGAATCTTTTTGAAGATGTCTAGAGCATCATTTAGACGTTCAAAGTTAGATCTGTATTAAAAATGCATAGGGGCCAAAAAGGTACCCACAATGCCCAGATGTCTACTGAATGCAAGAAGGTATGACTCTCTCCCCTCCCCCCCCCCCCACACACACACTCCTTCAGTGGTCACTGACCTCCTACCCCCAAAGATGTGAAAGAAACAGTACATACCAGCCTCTATGACAGCTTGAGATATTATGGGAAATCCTAGTAGAACAGCAATCAGGTGTCTGGATTAGCCTGATTGGCAGTGTAATGAACCATAGAGAGGGACTCCAAGCCCATATCCTACCCTACCCTGCCCACCACTTTTATGGTCGAAAGTGTGAGGCTAGCAAAACTTGCCCAAAATCTATTGTGTTGTCATGTAGGTGGCACCTGCAGCCAGAAGGGCTATTGGGGTGGTAGACAGGTATGTATAGTAATATTAGGGAAATTTTGGAGGGCTCACCATACACTATAAGGGGGGTTATGGTGAAATGTGAAGCTCACAGCTTTATGTGAAGCTCACAGCAGTGCCTACTAAGGTGCTCCATTGCTCTATTGGCATGTCTGTATGGCCAGTCCTTTAAAATACTGGCCCCTCCTGCTTACTCTGAATAACTACATAAACAGGTTTTATACCCCTTTAGCCCTTTCTTTTATCACTGGAAGAGACCAAGGAATAACTACCAGACACAAATTATAGTTTAAACATCAAGGCCTTGGGAGTTCTTGCCAAGAATCTTCATGAATCATAAGGGACTGGCCATTTTATTAGGTTTATGATAATACGTCATTCATACGCAAGTTTGTTCATCTTCCAATTACAGTACAAGTACTTCATTAAGATCCAATGATAAATTGCATACTCCAGCAATGTTCTTTTGGTTAGTTCTGATCACATGATTTCTTATCAATCTTATTTCATTAGTAATTTTCTCTAGCAACAATATCACTTAGTTGTCACACACTTCACTCCTGTCAGCAATAAAGGAGGTGTTCTATTTTAATGCAACGTGTTCACATAGAACACTATGACCTGCTCCCTATTCTAGAACCCATCTATTTCCCTAAAAGACAGGTCGTCCAAGTGCTGATAACACTGGTCAACACCAACAAAAAATTTGCTTTGCTACTGTTCTAAAATGCAATATTGTGTTACAGAAACATTAAAAGACCAACATTTTATGGTAGCGTTATGATGAAAATGATATAAACACAAACTGATGCATAACTTAAAAAACAGGATGTGATAGACGAAACCTGTTTTCAGATTTTGAGCCAGCATGTGGCCTTTGTTAAGGTACAGGTGACAGACCTCCAGTAGCAAAATGCTTGATGATCAGTGCTTGTTGAAATGGGTTTTTAGACATAGCTAGAGACTTTTTATGTCTATGAATCCTGCTGTGCGCCCAGAGCTAAAAGGGGTGTTTTGAAGGAATGGTTAGGGTGGGATTTGGGCTGGGTTAGGGTGGGATGTAGTCATACTGCAGGGAAAATCAAAGTTTTGACGAGACTGCCTATAGTGAACTTGTACATTATAATGTATGTGATCTAAAAACAGGTCTAAGTGCCTAGGAGGTATCCAAAGTGACCAGATAACCACTGCAGACACAAGATATATACTCCTCCACACTGCCATAAAAATTGGAAGAAAAATATACATACCTGCCTCCAGAACATCAGCACCTGGCATAGGAAAGCGTAGTAGAGCTGCACAAAGGTGGCTTAAGTAGTCTGGGGGATGGGCTAGTGAACCATAGAGGGGAAGACCCAGGCCCATAAGCCACTCTAACCACTGCATTCATGGTGAAAAATGTGAGTCCACCAAAAAAACAAACCAAAAAAACCCCTACTATACTGGCATATAGGTGGCACCTGCAGCCTTAAGGACAGGTGGGTATAGTAGGTTTTGGGGGTGTTTGGGGGAGGCTCACCTTGACCTATAAGGGAGTTGTGGTGAGATGTTTATATGGCACCCATTTTGTGAAGTTCACAGCAGTGTCCTGTAAGGTGCCCCACTGCTCTGTTGCCATGCCTGGGTGGCCAGCCCATCACTTTGCCAGCCCCTCCCACATCCAAAAGGTCTTGTTCTAGGCATTTGGAACTTGGATGATTTTTTGGAATGTAGTATAAATATAGATGTATTAGCGGTCTGAACAATCAAACAGCTGGATGTAGAAGTAGATGGCTTTCGGGGGAAAAAAATTATGGACTTTGGACGCTGCTGACTTTGGAAGACTAGCGCCCTAGGCCCAAAATGAACTTAGACATTTGTTTTGATTATGCCCCTCCATGTTTTCTAAATTGTTTTATTATTTTTAGGTGTGTTATTTGCCCCTGATATAGGTAGTCCTCTGCTGAAACATTTTGGCCTTCTGCTAGCATGTCTAAATGGAAGGACAATATACAAGGGGCCACTGATAAGTTCTCAGCCCAACCAAGAACAGAATGACGTGGAGCCATGAAATTTACAAGTTATTCCACACTTTTCTTGACACTTTTCACCTTTGTAAAAGGGGGCCTAAACATTTCTCTTTTAATAAACCTCTTAGCCACTGGTTGGTTCTTTTCTGACTTTTATATTGTTGTTGCAGTTTTTTTGTGCCTTTTTTTTTTTTGTCTTTGATTGCCTTAAGATCATCACATGATCACACCCAAGTCTTGCTCCTCTTTAATGCAAAAAAGTATTTCAGCCCCTAAACTTTACCACTCCCTCAGTTTTTTGTAGGCTATACGCATGGCATTAAATCATAGCTCCCAAATTCTGAACCATTCTTCAAGCTTCACTAGGTCCTTCCTCATATCATCGGAGGTATCTACCCTATTGCAGCATTTGATATCATCTGTAAGAGGCAAACCTTGCCATAAAAGATTGAGAACTCTTATATAGACTGACCTATAATTTTGGTAAAATGGATATAAATTGTAAGAATTTTGTATTTTTCCCTAGGTAGATTATGGCACTTTTTTTTAATGTAAATCACCTTGAACTCTTCAGTATTAGTGCAATTCAGAAATTGTGTATTAAATTAGATTAGATTTTGCAATATTACTTACAAAAATGTTAAAAAGAAAGAGGCCAAAAAGTGAACCTTGAGGCACATCATTGATAATATCCCTCTCCTCAGAGTAAGCTTATTTACCATTACCCTCTGTCACTTTCCACACCTAACACACAGGGCTCCTTTTACTAAGCTACGCTAGCGGTTTTAGTGCATGCTTAGCGCATGCTGCATTGCTGTGCGCGCTAGACGCTAACGCCAGCATTGAGCTGACGTTAGTTCTTGGCATGTAGCATGGGGTTAGCGCACGCGGCAATGCCACGCGCGCTAAAAATGCTAACGCACCTTAGTAAAAGGAGCCCACAGTCTGTGACTTTAGGGCCCATACTGAGATTACTCAGTTTATAAGTGCATGGTTTGACCTCACCCTGAATTATGCACCTAGATCAGTGAACCTAGCCAATCTAGGTGCCTAACATAATTTTCTTAATTGACTTAATTGGTGCCATTAATTGAAAGCACCATTAAAAAATTTTTTAAAAACATTAAAAATGAATCATATGATAGGTGCGTAACTTGGTAGGCATCTACTCAGAGGCACCTACCAGCAAGTAGGTGTGGTTAGGAACAGATTCAGGGAGGATTTGGGGCAGATTTTGGGTGTTTTTGATGTAAACACCAGTAGGCACCTAACATAGATGCACTTTTTTTTTAGACCAAAAATGGCCTAAATGGGAGTGTGCCCAAGGATCTCCACTGGGACTAGTTATTTTTAATGTCATTTTATGCATGATCTGACAAGAGAAACAAGTGAGGTAATCAGATTTGTAGAGAATCAAAAATATTCAAAGCTGATAAATCACAAGTGAATTGTGAGAAATTGAAGGAAGACCTTGCATGACTGAGCCTTTAATTAATTATCTGGATCATACTCATCTTATAGGAAGTCCTCTCAGATTTTTGTATCCTTCGATCCTAACAGATTATGGATGCCCCTCACCAAATGGAATAGAGCATCTCTCCTTCCCTACCTCTCCTCTCTGGTGTCCAGCAACTCCCCTTTCTATCCCCAAGGTGTCTAGCATCTCTTTCCTTCTGTCTCCCCCCTCCCCTGTATTTAGCACCTTCTGTTCTCATTCCTTCCCTACCCAGATATTCAGCATCTTAGTACTAAACTCCTGTGATATTGTCAGCTGTGTCTCTTCTCTCCCTATTCCCTCCAAGATAATGTCAATTTGACAATTGCAGTGTTCACAAAGAGCTCATCATGACTGGCCTGGGGTCTTGAGCATATGCGTATGTCAGAGTCTGCTGGCTCTCTGAAGTTCCCATTTCAGAGGTGCAGAAGCAGGCAGTCCAAGAGCATGCATAAATGCTCAAATACACTGAACCTTTATGAACAGTGAGACAAAAAAAGGAAGCTGATCTCCATGGGAACATAGCAAAAAAAGCCAAAAAAAGTGGAGAAAAGATCAGACCAACTAGGGATGTATATATTCAGTGAATCTTTATTGATTTGGATCTGTCTGACATAATATGTACTGTATTCGTATATCTCTGGTTGGTCTGATCTTTTCTCCACTTTTTGGCTTTCATGAGCCTTTGCGAACACCATGACTGCAGAGATGCCAAGGGTGGCTCATCCAAAGATTGAGATTTACCACCCTAATGAGTAAAAGTAAAGACTAATGAATGAGGGTTGTCACATAATGTGTTTGAGGTATAAATTTGATGTGATGGTGGAGGGAATGAAGCTTGAGGAAAGGCTGTTGGCTACAAGTATTCACAAGTAGTGTCTCAATGTGCACCTAAAAATAGATTTTGGCATCATAGGTGATACATATTTTAAACTCAATTATTTCAAGCACTTAACAACAGTAAATCACATACATATCTATGGAAATAATCCAACTGTATTTACAAATCCCTCAAGAGGCAATATTTCATGATTTAACCTGATCATATACAAGACAGCCTTCTTTCTAAGATAGAATGCCCAAAGTAAGTCCTCCAAACACCATATCCCAACCTTCTCTCACCCTCTTGGAAATGAACTGGGGTTCCCTAATAGTTTAGTGCAGCAGGGTGGATGCAGTACACCTCCCCTCTTGCCCTGATAGCTTCTGGGGTTCAAAATGGTTTCTTTGAGCCCTAAGAAAAAAAAAAAAAAAATTAAACAAAAGCAAGTAAGGATGCCCCAAAACTCACTCAAATATATAATCATCCCAAAATAACCACAGCACTGTATAAGAACCAGCCAAACAGATAATGCAATTTTATTTTTTTTAAATGCAGAAAAGACCTCAGTGTCATGTAGGGGTATTCTAAAACTCTAACACCTCTACAGACATTGTGTAGCCGTGAATACTTAGTATTTGCTCCATCTTGCGAATTTTCTGCTTCAGCTGCCCAGCACTGCAAGAGGCCGTTTTCCATATATGTTTGGGTTTTTTCACTGTATATATACACTTTATATTGATTTTTTTCATTGATTTTGAGATTTATGCACTTCAGTTGGTGAATTAACAACATTGTGATGGAGTTTTTCTGACTGAGGATGTCTTCTTGTTTCAACTTGCTGTTGACACAAGGTTGTCTGTAGGGGTGTTAGAGTTTTAGAATACCTCTATGTGACACTGAGGTCTTTTCTCCATTTTTTTTTTTTAAATTACATTATCTGTTTGGCTGGTGTGTATATAGTACTGTGGGTTTTTTTTGGATGATTGTTTATTTGAGCCCTAGCCATAGTCTTGCATTATTACTGCTAAGATTCATCCATCATATAAGGAGTCATTGGCTTCATTTGGCAGTATGACCAGAACCCATCAGGCTATATGCTGGAAACGAAGACGGAAAGCTGACAGGATTGACGGTCAGTCTAGAGGAGGTGTGTAGGCAGATTGATAGGCTTAAGAGCGATAAATCCCCGGGACCGGATGGCATCCATCCGAGGGTCATCAAGGAACTGAAAGGGACCATAGCAGAACTGCTTCAACTAATAGCCAATCTGTCGATCAAATCGGGAAAGATTCCGGAAGACTGGAAGGTGGCGAATATTACGCCGATCTTCAAGAAAGGTTCGAGGGGAGAACTGGGAAACTACAGACCTGTGAGTCTGGCCTCAGTACCAGGAAAGATGGTAGAGTCACTGATAAAGGACAGCATCATTGATCACCTTGACGGACACGGGCTGATGAGGACCAGTCAGCATGGTTTAGCGAAGGCAGATCATGTATGACGAACTTGCTGCACTTCTTTGAGGGAGTAAACAGACAGATTGACAAGGGCGATCCGGTCGACATTGTATATCTGGATTTTCAGAAGGTGTTCGACAAGATTCCGCTTGAACGACTACTTTGGAAAATTGCGAGCCATGGAATCGAGGGTGAAATACTCACGTGGATTAAAAACTGGCTGAAGCATAAGAAACAGAGAATGGGGGTAAATGGACAATATTCAAACTGGAAAAGCATTACCAGTGGGGTGCCGCAGGGCTCGGTGCTTGGACTCGTGCTCTT
Source organism: Geotrypetes seraphini (assembly GCF_902459505.1). Classification (NCBI taxonomy): domain Eukaryota; kingdom Metazoa; phylum Chordata; class Amphibia; order Gymnophiona; family Dermophiidae; genus Geotrypetes; species Geotrypetes seraphini. Next base: position 404,719,298 of record NC_047085.1, on the reverse strand, counting down.
TAACATCTTTATAAATGATCTGGACATAGGTACGATGAGCGAGATGATTAAATTTGTGGACGATACGAAGTTATTCAGAGTAGTGAAGACGCAGGGGGATTGCAAAGATCTGCAACATGACATAATCAGGCTTGAGGAATGGTCAACGACATGGCAGATGAGGTTCAACATGGAAAAGTGTAAAGTGATGCATGTCGGTAACAAAAATCTCATGCACGAATACAGGATGTCCAGGGCGGTACTTGGAGAGACCTCCCAGGAAAGGGACTTGGGAGTTCTGATCGACAAATCGATGAAGCCGTCCACGCAATGTGCGGCGGTGGCAAAAAGGGCAAACAGAATGTTAGGAATGATAAAGAAGGAGATCACGAACAGATCAGAGAAGGTTATCATGCTGCTGTACCAGGCCATGGTGCGCCCTCACCTGGAGTACTGCATCCAGCACTGGCCGCCGTACATGAAGAAGAACACGGTACTACTCGAAAGGGTCCAGAAAAGAGCAACTAAGATGGTTAAGGGGTTGGAGGAGCTGCCGTACAGCAAAAGATTAGAGAAACTGTGCCTCTTCTCCCTCGAACAGAGGAGATTGAGAGGGGACATGATCGAAACATTCAAGGTACTGAAGGGGATAGACTTAGTAGATAAGGATAGGTTGTTCACCCTCTCCAAGGTAGGGAGAACGAGAGGGCACTCTCTAAACTTGAAAGGGGATAGATTCCGTACGAATGTAAGGAAGTTCTTCTTCACCCAGAGAGTGGTAGAAAACTGGAATGCTCTTCCGGAGTCTGTCATAGGGGAAAATACGCTCCAGGGATTCAAGACAAAGTTAGACAAGTTCCTGCTGAACAAGAACAGGTGCTGGTAGGGTTAGTCTTGGTAAGGGTGCTGGTCTATGACCAGAGGGCCACCGTGTGAGCGGACTGCTGGGCATGATGGACCACTGGTCTGACCCAGCAGCGGCAATTCTTATGTTCTTATGTAGTGACTGCTAGTGACCATAGCTTTCACCTTGAATCCTGATAGCCAGTAGCTTAGCAAGAATGAAAGGCACCTGGGGTAGGGTTACAATATGGCTTCAGAAAAAGGAGGATGGATTGAGACATCCGAGTTTTACTTGCATTGAGAGCAATGGATGTAAGCAGGACAGACATAGTTTTACTTCCACTAAAAGCAATGGAAATAAACCCCGGTATCTGTCCTTCTTTTTCCGGAGCCATATGGTAACTCTAACCCGTGGCAGTGGCGCCCCTCCCCCGCCCCCACCCTCTTTGCCCCCCCCCACTGCCGCACGCGTATGCTGCTTTCCTTCTCCTGTTCCTCTATAACATTCCTGGCGCGAGCAGCAACTCCCAACCTGCTGTCATGCCTGCGTGGGCTCTGCTATCAAGATGGTGCCCAGGACCCTCTTTACTACTCCATAGCTACCAAGGTAGGAATCGAGAGGGACTGCTCTGCTCTGCTCCAATAGATGACTAGAGACACCCCCAGTAGTCTAGTGGCGATATGGGGGAAGAGATTATTTCTTTTTTTGTTATCACACAGGGCTCCTTTTACTAAGGTGCGCTAGCGTTTTTAGCGCATGCAGGAAATTACCGTGCACTACACCACGTGCTGCGTGGCTAGAACTAACACCAGCTCAATACTGACGTTAAGGTCTAGCGCGCGGGGCAATGTAGTGTGCGCTATTCCGCACGTTAAAGCCCTAAAGCTACTTAGTAAAAGGAGCCCACGGTCTTTAGTTTTGGAGGGAATGTTTTATATTTTTCAAGCAAGAAATGGAGATGATTGATTTTCCACCATTTTTGCTTTGATTTCCTGTGGACTATGAATGTGTATCAGAGGAGATTTAAATGAGGTTGTATGATAATTGGAATGGGAGCAGGCAGTTGTAACGTTTCCCCCTTCTTTCCAGCTGACATCATGTTTGGTATTCTTGCTATGATTCTTTTTACTCTGTTCCAGATGTTGGTGACACCAAGAGAGTGACTCTGCATAACCAAGCAAGGCATAAATGAGGATTATGAATTTTGGAATAAGGCTGAAAATGTATTCCACAGTTTAGAGCAAAAAAAAAACCCCAAAACAAACAAAGCTGTATAAGGGATTTCTTCAGCTTTTCTAAGGCATGCAGACTCTAAGCCATGTTTTAAATATTGATTGCATTATTTTTTTTTTTTTTTTCAGAAACTGGAAAGTACAGTAATATTATGCTGTAAAGGTTTCAAATTCCTGAATTGTAATTTGATTTCATTTTAAATACTTATATTCTGTTATTTGTTATTTCTATTTGGAAGTTTATTTCTTTTCTTGATCTTCATTTTTGTGGACTAAATAAGATATAGTTAATGTTTTCTTCATAACTTCGATTGAATATAATTTCTGGATCTGTAGCATCGTATAAGGCAATGCTTGTATTTAAAATTGAAAATCTTATAAATAAATAAATTAAAAATAAATAAATAAATACTTATATTCTATCGTTTCCAACTGACAGATACAAAGCTCATTATAAAGAACATCTAAATATCACATTAGTCATAAAAATTACTTTAAAATATAGATAATGCTAAAATAAATGTGCCTGGGTCCTCCTCTCTAAAGTTCACTAGCCCACCCACCATGCTACATAAGACACCTATGTGCTGCTCTACTAGGCTTTCCCATAGGAGGTGCTGCTGTTCTAGAGACAGATATGTACTGTTTCTTTCAGATCTTTGTGGGGTGGGAGGGAGTCAGTGACCACTGGGGGAGTGGGGAGGGGGATCATTACTTAATCCCTCCTGTAGTCATCTGGTCAGTGTAGCTACCTTTTAGGTACTTAGACGCTTTTAAAACAGGTCTAGCACTAATTGATTATTTACTTTTTCCAAAAATACTAGGACTAGTAGACATGCAATGAAGCTACTAAGTAGTAAATAAAAAAAAAAAAAAATCAGAAAAGATTTTTTCACTCAACAAGTAATTAAACTCTGGAATTCATTGCCAGAGAATGTGATGAAAGCAGTTAGCCTAGAAGGGTTTAAATAAGGTTTGGATAATTTCCTAAAAGAAAAGTCCATAAGCCATTATTAAGAAGGACTAGGGAAAATCTATTGCTTATTTCTAGGATAAACGTCATAAAATCTACTTTACCATTTTGGGATCTTGCTAGGTATTTATGATCTGTATTGGCCACTGTCTTGAAGCAGGATACTGGGCCTGATGGTCCTTTGGTCTGTCCCAGTATGGCATCTCTTATGTTCTAACTAATAAATATCCAATAGGTGAAAGTGGGAATAAATAATATAAATAAATAACAATGCTCCACTTTGTTAGCTGACAGGTTAGATCAGGCATAGGGTCAGTCTAAACGGAAGTTTTTTGAGCGATGATGTGGGCGGTGGTGGTTTGAGCTCATAGCTCTTTCAGATAGACCTGAGGCTTTTGCTTCCGTTAGATCTAACCTGTCAGCTAACAAAGTGGAGCATTAACTCTGTTCTTACACATTGAAAATGTGTAAACCTTTCCTATTATAATGCATTTTGAATTGCTGGGGTTATTTTTTGTAAATCTTTATTAAATTTCCAAACTACCATAGTGCAAACAAACAATTTCAATATATATAAGTTTACATGAAATGCACATTAACTTACAGACATTAATGTACAACCATTTCCCCCCACCCCCGATCAAATAATCAGAAAAAGTACATACCTACAGGAAACCTCCATATATTGAATTGTATTTTTTAGTCACTGTAGTTACTTATCTTTCTGACTTTTTCATGGTATGTTGGTCACCCACTTCTTCAAGGAGAAAACTAAACTCACAATTTTCACAACCAATACTTGGGTTGCCCTTCTGTACCATATACAGTACCTACACTCCAGTATACATTACCTTAAGTTCAATGGATTTTGGAATGGCTTATGTAAGTTTTGTCAGGTCTCTATAAATTATAGAATACAACTAAAATCTAATATTCCCTGCACAAAGTCTAATTTATGTCCCTTTGTGAATATTTTATAACTTTCTAATTCAGCAGCGGTTTTAAGCAGTTTTAAAGCTATGTTGTACTTGACACTTTAGACCATTTGGCCAGAGCATAATTAGCAATTTACTTTTTAACAAAAACAGCTTCTACACATCACAAGTGACGGCAACTATATTTGTTGGAAAACAGTCAAACTGTCTGGAAAAGCTGTGAGAAATTCAAGACAGGCGTGTATTGTAAATGCAAGAAAACTTTTCTTTTTTTTTTTTTTTTTTTTTTCACAACCCAGCCATGTATGAACATCTGTTAAAATCTACCAGAGCATAAAGTCACTTTTTCTAAGGGCTCCTTTTACTAAGGTGCGCTAGCATTTTTAGAGCACGCACAAGATTAGCTCGTGCTAGCTGAAAAATTACTGCCTGCTTAAAAGGAGACGGTAGCGGCTAGCATGCGGGACAATTTAGCACGTGCTATTCTGTGCGTTAAGGCTCTAAGGGCTCCTTTTACAAAGCCGTGCTAGGGCCTTAACGCATGGAATAGCGCGTGCTAATTTGCCATGTGCGCTAGCCGCTACCGCAGGGGTGTCAAAGTCCCTCCTCGAGGGCCGTAATCCAGTCGGGTTTTCAGGATTTCCCCAATGAATATGCATTGAAAGCAGTGCATGCACATAGATCTCATGCATATTCATTGGGGAAACCTTGAAAACCCGACTGGATTCCGGCCCTCGAGGACCGACTTTGACACCTGTGCGCTACCGCCTCCTTTTCAGCAGGTGCGTGCGTTAAAACCACTAGCGCAGCTTAGTAAAAGGAGCCCTAAGTGTTTATTTATTAGAATTTATTTATAATCTTTTTGAATTTTTCTAATCTATCATGGATTATTTTTAAAAGTGATTGAAAGCACCACAATTACTTTTTATTTTTTTTACATTTTCATTTTTATTGCAATAGAACTGAATGATTATTGGACGGATTTGAAAGTCCTGCAGTAAGATAAGAGCTAATTATCATGAGGGTACTGTATATGGCCATAATTTTCTTTTGTTGCTTTCATCATGAGATTGTTTCAATTCAGGGATAATTTTTTTTTTTTTTTCAGGAATAGCATATATTATTTCTGAAATGAAATTTTAAAGGGAAAGAGATTGGGACTTGTACACTGCCTTTTTGTAGTTTTGCAAGCACCTTCAAAGCAGTTTATATAAAGGTACTGTACTTCAAGCATTTTCCCTAGCTGTCCTGGTGGACTCACAATCTATCTAATGTACCTGGGGCAGTGGAGGATTGAGTGACTTACCAAGGGTCACAAAGAGCAGTGTGGGGTTTGAACCCACAACCTCAAGGTGCTGAGGCTGTAGCGCTAGCCACTGCACCACCCTTATATGTGTGAAATCTATGAAGTGAGTGCTAACATTACACACATAATTGATTTGCATTATGACATGTACAGTATTCAAAAAATCCACATAAGGGCTATTCAGGATGGGACTCCTATGAATGTAGCTTAAACCTATGTTACATGTGTCTCTCCAGAATTTATATGAATTGTTGTCTAGATTTTAAACACTGTCATACCATAGGCTGAGAATCTAACTTGTCAATTATCAATTATATTCTATTTTCTCTTCATTATTGATGTTTTTTCATTACAGATAATTTTTGTATGGACCTTCAGATAGCAATCAGGCAAACATAGCCAGTTGCTTATACTCTACATCGGTCCAATCTTTATTAATGCTTTATATTTTGTATATATTTCATATCAAAAGAGAAATAAATATATATACAAAATATAAAGCATTAATAAAGATTGGACCGATGTAGAGTATAAGCAACTGGCTATGTTTGCCTGATTGCTATCTGAAGGTCCATACAAAAATTAACAAAAATTATCTGTAATGAAAAAACATCAATAATGAAGAGAAAGTAGAATATCATTGATAATTGACAAGTTGGATTGTCAGCCTATGGTATGACAGTGTTTAAAATCTAGACAACAATTCATATGATTTAATTGATGGCATAACAGCAGTGACACTTTTTATGGTAATTTATCTCCAGAATTTAGACACAGCCATTAACACTAGCTTATGGCTGATGTAAGTGCTCATACCTAAGTGCATGTAAGTGAATATAACCACTTCTATAAATAAAAGTAGGTCCCTACCTTTCTTTACAGAATAAGTTGCTATCAGCCACCCTCTGCCTAGAATTATCCTCCTATGTGCTTTTTTTTCTTTTGGAAATTTTGTTGTGTGATGAATGGGAAAACATTAATGCACTCCATTTTTCACTTTGCTTTAAAAAAGAAGGAATACACTTTTCTGTAATATTCAAGATCATTCCTGTACATCTTTCTGCTGTGCTGATGACATTCAGATTTACTGACGGATCTCAGGCTCTGATCTATCCACTCATCTTAACAACTCTTTCCCGAGTCTCCTGTTGGTTGAAATCTAACCTGCTAGTTCCGAACGCCTCTAAATGTGAATCTCTCTACTTTTCCAATGTTAGTATCCCCTATCTTCCTGCCCCCTTTATTGACAGCCACTCTCTTCCAATAATTTATTTATTAGGATTTATTAACCTCCTTTATGAAGAGATTCACCCAAGGCGGTGTATTCAGAGGCTATTAAAATACTTGGCATCACAGTTAATTCACAGCTTACTTTCTAGCTTCAGATACACTTGGGACTCCTTTTACTAAGGTGTGCTAGTGTTTTTACCGCATCTAAACCCGCGCTACACGAAAAATACTTATGCAAGCTCGATGGAAGTGTTAGCGTGTAGCGCATGCTAAAACCGCTAGCGCACCTTAGTAAAAGGAGCTCTTAGTCATTCACGCTTCATTCTTTGCTCTCCATAGCATTCACGCCATATGAAACATAGAAACATAGAACATGACAGCAGAAAAGGGCTACTGGCCCAACAAGTCTGCCCACTCTAAGGACCCTCCCCCCTAAGCACTTCCTCGAAATGAACCCACTTAAAATCGAGCACGTTGTTTGCCTCAATTACCTGAAGTGGAACATCATTCCAATGATCAACCACCCTTTCGGTGAAGAAATACTTCCTAGTGTCACTATGAAATCTCCCACCCCTGATTTTCAACGGATGCCCTCTTGTTGCCGTAGATCCTGTAAGGAAAAATATATCTACCTCAATACAGCCCATTCTTCCTAGTAACGTTCTTTTGCCCTTTAATCTTTTAATTTGTCATATCATGCCTTGATTATTGCAATTCTTTCTATGCTGGTCTTTCCTGCCGCACATCAAAATGCCTCCAACTGATTGAGTCTACCACAGTTAAACATCTAGATCAGAGAATGACATGGGGACAAATTTTTCCCTGTCCCCGCAGGAACTCATTTTCCCATCCTGTCCCCACGAGTTCTTTTCCTGTCCCTGTCCCATTCCTACAACCTCTGTTTGCATTAGAGGTCTGCACAGGAACGGGGATCGTGGGGATCCCGCGGGTTCCCCCCCTGGCCCACGGGACTCCCACGGGGATGCCCCCTGGCCCACGGGACTCCCACGGGGATGCCCCCCTGACCCACGTGACTCCCACGGGGACGCCCCCTGGCCCACGGGACTCCCACGGGGATGAAAACAGCCTACCTAAATTCTGGCGATGCAGGCGTGCAGCTTACAAGTCCGGCGTCGCGTCGGGAAATAGCCATGCTGAGCAGTGAGCTCAGCACGTACACAGATGAAAGCCTTGCTTGCTGAATGGTCCGGCGGCCCCACCCCGCCGTGCCACCGGACCAATCAGCAAGCAAGGCTTTCATCTGTGTACGTGCTGAGCTCACTGCTCAGCATGGCTATTTCCCGCCGCGACGCCGGACTTGTAAGCTGCACGCCTGAAAAAGAAATCATCCTTGCCGGGGTCGGTGTCATGCTCCGGAGCTTCTACAGCCTTCCTATCTCCCTCTCCCTTCTACCTGCTTCCGGCCACACCCCCTGCTCCGCGGCTCTCTTCGGCAACTCAGCAGCAGCGATCGACACAAGCTTCTGATGTCAGGGCCTACCCTCTGCGAGTCCCGCTTGTTTCAACTTCCTTTTTTCACAAAGGCGGGACTCATAGAGGGAAGGCCTCAATGTCGGCAGCTTGTCTTGATCACTGCTGCTGACGAGTTGCTGAAGAGAGCCGCGGAGCAGGGGGTGTTGCCAGGTGCAGGTAGAAGGGAGAGGGCCAGATGCAGGACTCGTGGGTGAGGGAGGAGAAGAGAGAGAGAAAGAGAGAGGGGAGGGAAACAAAAAGAAATATTTCATACTGGGCTGGGCCGGAGTGGAGGGAGGGTGGAAAGATTCTGGCTACCGGGTGCATTAACAAAGGAAAAGGGGGGAAAGCTGAAAATGGAGATAGTGACACAAAGAAGAGAAAGGGTAAGCAGGACCTACTGAATAAGGATAGAGATACAGAGGGGACATGAAGAGGAGGTGAAATAGAGACATAGAAGTAATGCTGAAAAAGTGTGGGGGGAGGGAGATAAAGACATTGAAAGGGCAAATGGTGAACATGGGGTAAAGACAAGGACAGAGACAAATGAAGATTCTGAAAAAGTGGTGAGATAGGGATATAGGTGAGATGGACACAAAGAAGGGTGATGCTGGAAAATAGGTGGAATGGTAATTCTGACAAACACAGAAGGGAAATGCTGGATCAAGGAGAGATGGGGCTCTGGCTGGATGGAATGAGGAGAAATGCCTTGTTGGCCCAGAACTTCCTCTCCTACGTCAAAATTGACGTCAGGGAGCGGAATGCTGGTCAGCGCAACGCTTCTGCAGGGAAAGCTTGGGACGGCGGTGGCTTGGGGGCTATTCCCCGATGGCGGTGGCAGCAAACCGAGTGGCTTGGGGGAGGGCACGGAGAAAGAAAGAAAGGGGGCAGACAGGGAGACAGAAAGAAAAAGTTGGGGGAGAGAATGAGGTCTGGAGGAGAGGAAACATACAGGAGGCTGAAAGAAAGGAAGAAAGATTGGATGCACAGTCAGAAGAAGAAAGTGCAACCAGAGACTCATGAAATCACCAAACAGCAAAGGTAGGAAAAATGATTTTATTTTCAATTTAGTGATCAAAATGTGTCTGTTTTGAGAATTTATATCTGCTGTCTATATTTTGCACTATGGCTCCCTTTTACTAAACCGCAATATCGTTTTTTAGCGCAGGGAGCCTATGAGCATTGAGAGCAGCGCGAAGCATTCAGCGTAACTCCCTGTGCTAAAACCTACTATTGTGGTTTAGTAAAAGGGAGGGGGTGTATTTGTCTATTTTTGTATTTTGTTACCGAGGTGACATTGCATAGAGTCATCTGCCGTGACCTCTTTGAAAAAAACCCGGAATATGAATAATTAACATTTTCTCTGCCTTTCATTGTGCTTTGTGTTTTTTTTAAATTTTATTGTTGGTAGATCATTTTGACTTAGTCATTATAAAGTAGCTCGCAAGCCCATAAAGTGTGGGCACCCCTGCTCTTACTCTGGGGCACCAGACCTCCCTCACGGCACACACACGGCAAATTGAAGAAAGAGGAGAATTTTTGGTCATAGGGAGGAAGGTACAGAATGTGATAGGGAAGAAAAAGATGAGAGTGAGAAATGTGGCAAGGGAACAATGGGACAGATTGAAAGGGATGCAAGAGGGAGGAATATTGGACAGTGGTGAAGGGAATGGAGGGAGAGATGTGGCATAGTGTTGGAGAGGGGTGATAGAAGGAGAAATGTTGGGAATGGGGCTGGTGGGCAGGCACGAAAGATGAGAAAGAGATAAATGCTGGACCATGGTAGGGGGAACCAATGGACAGCAACAGAAGAATTTACAGAAGACTGAGGGGGACAACAGGTACGAGGGGGCATTCGGAGAAACTGAAGGGAGATAGGTTCAAAACAAATGCAAGGAAGTTTTTCTTCACCCAAAGGGTCATGAACACTTGGAATGCACTACCGGAGGAAGTGATCAGGCAGAGTACAGTACATGGATTCAAACAGGGATTGGACGGATTCCTGAGGGATAAAGGGATCGTGGGATACTGAGAGAGGTGCTGGGATGTAACACAAGTATAGAAAGCTAACCAGGTAATAAGTATAGAAAGCCAACCAGGTCATGCATGGGCAAGACCGGAGGGTGAGGACTTTGATGGGAAGATAGGACTTTAATGAGAAACCAAGGTGGCAAGGGAGCCCCTTCTGGTGATTCAGACAGGTCGTGACCTGTTTGGGCCGCCGCGGGAGCAGACTGCCGGGCAGGATGGACCTATGGTCTGACCCGGCGGAGGCACTGCTTATGTTCTTAAGATGGGAAAGCGGAAAAAGAAACTGGGACCAACTTTATGGAAAAATAAGTCTCCAGACAACGAAGGTAAAAAACGGAATTTATTGACTAAAATATGTTAGCTTTGGGAAATGTATATGGCAGATATCTTTGTTTTGTGTTCAAAAGAAAAGGAAATGCATTTCTGGTTTTATTTCTACAGTGTTGAAGTACTTGTTGACCCTTGCTGTGACTGGTGGGGATCCCCAAGCACCGCCAGCAGAGGACCTCCTCTAGAGATGGCCAGAACTCCCCTCCACCAAGCGCAGCAGTCGCTGGCAGCATTCATGAGCAACTGAGGTGCCAGCATCTGTGACTCAGGGACGCTACTGCTGCCTGCCAAGCTTGGCAAAAGGGACCCCCGGCCAACTGCAAAGGAAGTCCTCAGCTGACAGTTTGTGGGTTCTCATCAGCTGAGTATTTATATTTTATATTTACGTTAGAGGTTCTGGTAGAAACCCATTTACAAAGTATGTATTCTTCCCAATTAATATTTCCAAATTAATAAAGTCTCTTTGCTTATTTGTAAATGGGTCTCTACCAGAGCCTTTAATTCAGTAGCATAATTAAATAAAATAACTATTTCTGAAGTTTATAGGGAAGGATGGTGACGGAGGGGATTCCTCGTGGGGACGGGTGGGGACGGAGGGGATTCCTCGCGGGGACGGGTGGGGATGGAGGGGATTCCTCGTGGGGACGGGTGGGGACGGAGGGGATTCCTCGCGGGGACGGAGGGATTCCTCACGGGGACGGGTGGGGACGGGTGGGATTTTGGCGGGGACGGGTGGGATTTCTGTCCCCGCGCAACTCTCTAGTTTGCATCTGCAGAAGCCTCAAACACTTTAAAATCATAAGGGTTCAAAGATTTGTGCAGTTAAGGCTGAGCTTACAGCAGGGGTGTCAAAGTCCCTCCTCGAGGGCCGCAATCCAGTCGGGTTTTCAGGATTTCCCCAATGAATATGCATGAGATCTATTAGCATACAATGAAAGGAGTGCATGCAAATAGATCTCATGCATATTCCTTGGGGAAATCCTGAAAACCCGACTGGATTGCGGCCCTCAAGGAGGGACTTTGACACCCCTGGCTTACAGGAAAGGGGAAGGGACTGGGACAGCAACAAAACTTGCGAGGATGGGGACAGGGTCATTGAGTTCCTGTGGGGACAGATAAAAATGTGTCCTATTGTCATTCTCTAATCTAGATCACATCACTATTTTAACCATGTCACTCCCATCCTTTAAGAACATAAGAACATAAGAAGTTGCCTCCGCTGAGGCAGACCAGAGGTCCATCTCGCCCAGCGGTCCGCTCTCGCGGCAGCCCATCAGGCCCATTTCCTGAGCAGTGGTCCCTGACTATCCCTATGACCTACCTCTACTCCTATCTGTACCCCTCAATTCCTTTATCCTCTAGGAACCTATCCAAACCTTCTTTGAAGCCTTGTAACATGCTCCGGCCTATCACAGCCTCCGGAAGTGCGTTCCATGTATCCACCACCCTCTGGGTGAAAAAGAACTTCCTGGCGTTTGTTCTAAACCTGTCCCCTTTTAATTTCTCCGAGTGTCCCCTTGTACTTGTGGTTCCCCATAATCTGAAAAATCTGTCCCTGTCTACCTTTTCTATACCCTTCAGGATCTTGAAGGTTTCTATCATGTGTCCTCTAAGTCTCCGCTTTTCCAGGGAGAACAGCCCCAGCTTTTTCAGTCTGTCAATATATGAGAGGTTTTCCATACTCTTTATCAGTTTAGTTGCTCTTCTCTGGACTCCCTCAAGTACCGCCATGTCCTCCTTGAGGTACGGCGACCAGTACTGGACACAGTATTCCAGATGCGGGCACATCATTGCACGATACAATGGCAGGATGACTTCTTTCGTCCTGATCATGATACCCTTCTTAATGATACCCAACATTTTGTTAGCTTTTCTTGAGGCTGTGGCGCACTGTGCCGACGCCTTCAAAGTTGTGTCTACCATCATTTCCAGGTCTCTTTCAAGGTTACTTACCCCTAGCAGTAATCCCCCCATTTTGTAGCTGAACATCGGGTTCTTTTTCCCTACATGCATGACCTTGCATTTCCCTATGTTAAAGCTCATTTGCCACTTTTTGGCCCATTCTTCTAGTGTCATTAGGTCCCTTTGCAGATCTTCGCAGTCCTCCGTGGTTTCAACCCTGCTGTAGAGTTTGGTGTCATCCGCAAATTTAATAACCTCACATTTTGTTCCCGCCTCCAGGTCATTAATAAATATATTGAACAGGAGCGGTCCCAGCACCGACCCCTGCGGAACTCCGCTCGTGACCCATTGCCAGTCTGAGTAATGGCCCTTTACTCCAACCCTCTGTTTCCTGCCTGCCAGCCAGTTCTTGATCCATCAGTGGACTTCCCCTTGCACCCCGTGTTTCTACAGCTTTTTAAGCAGTCGCTCGTGCGGTACCTTGTCGAATGCTTTTTGGAAGTCAAGGTAAATGATGTCGATGGATTCCCCTTTATCCACCTCGCTGTTTACCCCCTCAAAGAAGTACAATAAGTTTGTGAGGCATTAGCTTCCTGTCACCGCTTGCATCAAATATAAAATTCTTCTAGTCTACAAACCTCGCCTTCCCTCAGCTCCATACTACCTCAGTAATCATCTCATTCCCTATCCCTCTACAATGTCTCCATTCCTTCTTCTGATCCTGTCCCCCCTTCAGTCCATCACCTCAATATTTCACTCTTGGGATCTAAACTGTGAAATGACCTACCCCTATTTATAAGAAATCAACCTAATGTTTCTTCCTTTAAGAAACCGCTAAAGTCTCACTCTCTCTTTCCCTTCCTATGCTTAACCCTCTTTTTTCTCCTCACTTTGTTTAGCATTACCTCTTCCTTGTGGGGTTTGTTTGGTTGTTTTTTTTGGTAAACCACCTAGATGCCCATATGTGGGCCTGTTGTTGTATATCAAAATTGAATAAAGAAATAAAATAATTTTTTTTTTAAATCCAGTAGCACATTCTATACTATGTATATCCACTATGTTAAAAAACAACAAGAAGTTGCATTAGAAAATGCAAATTTATTGATGTCAAAGGTCTTTTCTATACAAAAGTTCATAGATGGTTCAAAGTTATACAGCAGTGATAGACACTTATCTGCTTAACTTGATATGGTTATCTTGGGCATAGATATAGCAGGCCTGAAATCTAAATAATGCTAAGAAAATAACAAAGTAATAATTGCCTTAATGTATCAGACCAAATGTGGCTAGGCTGCTTTTTTTTTTCTTCTTTTATTAAGAAGTGGCATGTCTTGCGGAGATGAAGGCAAGCCACAAAGACCAGAAGTGTCTGCAAAAATTTATTGAAGATCCTTCAGACACATAACCCTGTTGAATTCAGACTCGACATGTGCTTTGGCTACAATAGCCTGCATCAAGAGTCTAAACTGAAAAATAATAAAATACACTTATATAGGATACATACAAGGATATATAAATAGGCTGGGTTTTACTTAACAGCGCTAGAGGTTTCTAGTGCGGGCTGGCAAGGTAAATGTTATGGTGCTCATAGGAATTCTATGAGTGTCGGAGCATTTACCTTGCTGCCCTGTGCTAAAAACCTCTAGTGCTGTTTATTATAAAGAGCCCAAAATGAATAAATATCTCTAAATACTTAATATAGTACAAACAAGCCAAACATAAAATAAAAACTAAGAAATAATAATACTGATGTATAAAAAACATATTTAACTGTTATCAAGCCACACTGCCAAGCAGTGCGAGCTAAATGCCGAGCCACCCATTCTAATCCTATGAGAAGCTTGGCATTTAGCTCACACTGATTGGCAGCACAGCTTGCTAAAAAGGGAGGGGGTAATATACTTAGGGTTACCAGATTTTACATATGTAAAATCTGGACCCCTAGACCCACCCCCAGGACTGCCCACTTCCACCCATCCCTGCCCCATTATGCCCACACCATGCCCCAGCCTCACCCCTAGCACCCCCCCCCTCAACCTACTCGTATCAGTCGGGAAGGCATGCGCACATGTGGGGATGCCCCTCCCGATGCAATTTGCTTTTCAAAACGTGGCAAAGTGCCGGTTTTGAAAAGCCATCCGGATGACCAGACATGCCCTCTAAAATGAGGACATGTCCGGGTAAATCTAGATGTCTGGTAAGTATACATAAACAAATATATCTTTAAAAAAAAGTTTAGAAGTACAAGTACAAGGGGGCACTCGGAGAAATTAAAAGGGGACAGATTTAGAACAAATGCCAGAAAGTTCTTTTTCACCCAGAGAGTGGTGGATACATGGAACGCGCTTCCGGAGGCTGTGATAGGCCGGAGCACGTTACAAGGCTTCAAAGAAGGTTTGGATAGATTCCTTAGAGGATAAAGGAATTGAGGGGTACAGATAGGAGTAGAGGTAGGTTATAGGGATAGTCTGGGACCACTGCTCAGACAATGGGCCTGATGGGCCGCCGCGGGAGCAGACCGCTGGGCGAGATGGACCTCTGGTCTGCCTCAGCGGAGGCAACTTCTTATGTTCTTATGTTCTCATTTAAACACCATTTTATAATAATAAAGACAAACAAATTATAAAGGATCGACCAAAAATGTAACATTTCAGCATTTAACTCGCCAGCCTGTGGTAAAACTCTCTACCACTGCTTGATAAAAAGAGGCCTTACTTTCAGATAAAAAGTTGAAATCTGGAGCTTCCAAAGTAGCATTCTCAGAATGTTCTCTGTTTCCCACACATGACCCAAGAGCCAGAGGTCGGGAGCCTCAGTGTGTGAATGAGATAATGATATAAGAAAAAGAGAGATTTAGGTTTGCTAGGAATTGGAGGAGTAGCTGATAACTAGGGAAAGCTCATTCAAACCCTGTTCCTTCTTCTGATGACTCAGGCACAAATTCAGTTTGTAATTTCTCTGGGGACAGGGAAATACCAAATGTATCTGAAATGTAACTCCCATTGAGCTACGTATTGAAAAAAAAGGTATGAGCAAGATCCTAATAAACTCCAGGAAGGAGGGACTTTTCTGAAAAGACCGGCTTTGGTGGAAGCAGATTGCTGGTGCTAATGTATAAAAAGGAGATAGAACCACTTATAAATTAGCACCTGGGGATAGCTGACAGTCACTCAGGAGTACATGGTTTGGACTAAGGCATCTTTGATGCATTGAGTCAAAACAGGGAAGTTGGGGCAATCTGATAGAAAGGTTTGGACTGGTGTATTTTAAATTTTAAATGATCTGGAAATGGGAACAATGAGTGAGGTCATCACATTTGCAGATGGCAACAAATTATTCAAAGTTGCTAAAGGGCATGCATGATTGGAAAATTGGGCATCCAAATGATTTATGAAATGGGTAATGCAGACAATTGCAAAGTGACGCACTTAGGGAAGAATAATCCAAATTATAGTGACATGGGGCTCCTTTTATGAAGGCGCGTTAGGGCCTTAACATATGGAATAATATGCACTAAAATGCCACGCGCACTAGCCGCTACCGCCTCCTCGTGAGCAGGCAGTAGTTTTTCGGCTAGCGCGCGCTAATCCGGTGAGTGCGCTAAAAATGCTAGTGCACCTTCGTAAAAGGAGCCCATGATATTACGTCCCTTACCCCTCTCTTCTACGAAACTGCGCAAGCAGTTTTTAATGTGGTGAGCCGCGCTGAATGGCCCGCGCCCATAGAGTTCCTATTTAGCGCGGCTCTCTGCACTACAAACTGCTAGCGCAGTTTAATAGAAGAGGGAGTTAGAATCTAAAACAGGGGTAGGGAACTCCGGTCCTCGAGAGCCGTATTCCAGTCGGGTTTTCAGCATTTCCGCAATGAATATGCATGAGATATATTTGCATGCACTGCTTTCAATGCATATTCATTGGGGAAATCCTGAAAACCCGACTGGAATACGGCTCTCGAGGACCGGAGTTTCCTACCCCTGGTCTAAAGGAAAGGAACTAAGCATCATTGTGGACAATGCATTGAAATTTTTTGCTCAGTGTGCAATGCAGGCCAAAACAGCAAATGTGGGAATTATTAGGAAAAGAATCGAAAATAAAACAAAGAATATCATTGCCTTTGTGTTGCTCCATTGTATAACTACACCTCTAGCACTGTGTGCAGTTCTGGTTGCTGCATCTTATAAAACATATAGGGCTCCTTTTACTAAGGTGCGCTTGTGTTTTTAGCACACACAGGATTTTAGCGTGCGCTAAACCCGTGCTTTGCTTCTAGACCTAACGCCAGCTCAATGCTGGCGTTAAGGTTTAGCGCGCGTATTCCGTATGTAGCGCGTGCTATTCCATGCTTTAAAGCCCTAGCGCACCTTAGTAAAAGGAGTCCATAGTTGAATTAGAAAAGGTACAGAGAAGAGTGGCCAAATTGATAAAGGAAATGGAGCAATTCTGCTTTAGGAGTTAGGCTAAAGAAGTTCAGTGATAAGATAGAAGTCTATAAAATTTGGAGTGGAGTGGAACAGGTAAATTTAAATTGATTGTTTACTGTGAAAAAAAAAAAAAAATCCCAAAATACCCATGACGCCACAAAATAATGCATTTTACAAAACAGAAAAAAATATTTTTTTCAACTTGTGTATAGTTAAGCTTTGAACTGTCCATTCTCAAAAAAAAGTCCAAAATGAAGGATTATTGTAGATTGGCCCCTCTACGTTCAGCAGTTTAATCGCCCAGATCACTACAACGTCTAACATTAAAACACATTCCAAACCAAAAAATCGCCCAGATCCCAAACGCCCAAAACAAGACCTTTTAGCCTTTTAGGCGAAGAAGGGGGCCAGTCCTTTGCCTAAAAGCTGGATTCTGTAACCGGCATCTGTCAAAAACAACACTGGTTACAGAATCTCCTCCCCCCCCCCCCCAGCAACGATTGTGGCAGGAGAGATGCCTAATCTCTTCTGTCGAGGCGTACCCATGACACCCCAGCCCTCCTGTGAATACCGGCAGGAGAGATGCCCAATCTCTCCTGCTGAGGCACACCCCTGATACTCCCAACACCCCCCGCGAATACCAGCAGGAGTGATCCCAGGCCCTCCTGCCAATATGCACCCCCGAAACCCCCCCACCCACCCTTGTCGACACCATCAGGAGGGATCCCAGGCCCTCCTGCCGAAGTTGTCCCCATCCCATGAACTCCCCACCCCCGAACAACCTCCTACCACCGGATCACAGACCCCCTCTCCATCACTCTGGCCCCCCCATACATACTAACCTTTAATGTTGGCTGAACAGATGGGTCCCTTGGCCAGCCGGCTGGCCTGCCATCCTCAGAATGGCAGGCTTGCCCCTTCCTGGTCTATTGTGGGATGCAACAGGGAGGGGCCTGATTGGTCCAGTTACCTAAGGCCCCACCCATAGGAGGTGCCTTAGGCAACTGGGCCAATCAGGCCCTAGGCCCCTCATTGGTGCATCCCACAATCAGCTCAGCGGCCCCTATTCTGAACTTATACCTGTTTTGACTTGGTCTAAGTCAAAACGGATAAGTTCCAACTGGCCAACCACGTTAAACCTTTGGTTATACTTGCTGTATGACTAAGTCTAGGTCAGCCCACCTCCCATCCTTTCCCCGCCTCCAAAAATGCCTCTTTTCACTCTAGGCATTCAAATACCGATTTAGGCCACTTTTTGGACTTTTTTTTTTTTTTTTTTTAATTATGAGCCCCATAGTATCTAGTTACTTTTCAAGATCCTGTCAGGTGACTGGACTGGACTGGCCATTATTGAAAAAAGTATACTCAATTTGATGGACTTTTGGTCTAACCCAATATGGCGATTCATATATTCTTATTTTTTTTTTTTTCAGTTTGCTGACTATAACAGGATTAAAGTAGAGCTTTGTACAGTACACCAGCTCTTTGCACATAGGTCTCTGTGAAATTGCTGGCAGCTGTGCTTGTATTGAGGTGATTTTGACAGAGTGATTCTCATGTATATGACTTGCATGTGACTAATACTTATTTCACAAACGGCTGCCCAGGTGTACAGTATTCCTGCAACTCTTAAAAATGACAAATTATCTAGATGTGTCTTAGGTTATAGTCTAACCACTGAAGGAGACAGCAAATGGTTTTCTGCATCTATAACAAGTGAGGGGAGATATGATAGAGATTTATAAAATGCTGAGTAGATTGGAACAGGTAGACATGAACCACTTCTTTACCCTTTTAAAAAATATTAGGACTATAGGGCATGCAATGAAGCCTGTAAATAGTAAATTTAAAACAAACCAGGGGAAATGTTTCTTCACTCAACATGTAATTTAACTCTGGAATTTGTTGCCAGAGAATATAGTAAAAGCAGTTAGCTTAGCAGGGTTTTAAAAAGTTTGGATAATATCCTAAAAGAAAAGTCCATAAGCTGTTATTAAGAGGCACTTGGGAAAATCCACTTATTTATTTAAATCCCATCCTCCCCAAAAAGCTCAGTGTGGATTACAAAATTTACATACATAATAATAAAACATGTATCATAAACACATAAAATCCTCATTAATTGCAAGATAACCAAAAGTCATCTTGTAATTACATACTCCCTCAGTAATAATAATAATAATAATAATAATTTTATTTCTTATATACCGCTATACCCAAAGTTCGAAGCGGTTTACAGTGAAAGTCGTGTCTAGAGAGAGTACAGTGTTACCAGTAGGATACAGGATATACAAAGTGAGCAGGTGATTACAATAGGTAATAACAAGAAAGCAGTTACAGGATGTTTACAATAAGATACAGGGTAATGGATGTTTACAATAAGGTACAAGATAATAACAAAAGAACAGTTACAGGATGTTTACAAAGTAGAGCATATCAGTATACATACAACAGAAAACTAGAATTCCAATACAGTAGTCAACAAGGATGTACTTATACATGTCACTCTTTAACATTTATGTAACCAAAAATCAGAGCATATATGTTTTTAATGCCTTCTGGAACAGCAATAACCCATCTGATGCTCTAACAACAGAGGGAATCTGATTCCATAATTTTGGCACAAAATAAGAATGCACCCACTTATGAGCGGATTCCAAATGTAATGATCTTCCAGAGAGTATACATAAGCACCTCTCATTTTGTGATCATAATGAACAACATGGGACATAAATTGGGAAGTTTCTCCAGCATATACAGTACTCCAGAACCGTGCTTTTAAAACTTTTAAAAGCTAAAACCAATACTTTAAAAATATATCTCCCCACCAGGAGTCAATGAACTGAAGCTAAAGCTGGTGAAATATGGTCTGAAATACTCACATTTTTTAACAAATGAACTGCAGCATTTTGCTTATTTCCAGGATAAGCAGCATAAAACAGGGGTGTTGCCATGGGTGGACGTGGCCCACCCAAGTTAGGCTCAGGCCCGTCCTCCCAGCAACTACAGCCACCAGCAGTGGCTCTTATACGCTGCCAGCAGCTGACCTGGAAGCCTTCCTTCTGACATGTTTGCATTTTGCATCAGAGGGAAGGCTTCTGGGTCAGCCACCGGCAGTGTTCAGGACCCACTGCTGGCGGCCAGAAGAAAGATGCTGCACGGGCTGTGGGGCTGGGAAGGGAGGGAATGTGAGAGGCTGCAAAGGCTGGAGGTGGGTGGGAAGTTTTCCCTCTGCCATGATCTTCTCCCTCTGAGGCAACTTTCTGTTTCCACCAGGGTAGATTGTATCAGAGGGAAAGCTTCAGGGCCAATACCAGCAGCTGCCACATTTTCTTATATGAAGGTAATTGTGAGGGATTCAGAGGAGCTTTTGGGAGAGTGAAGACATCAGTGCAGGGAGGATGAATGCAAGTAGATTGTTCATTACTAACACATTCCTGATTTTGGATCCCTATTGTTCCCTCTTATCCTACCACTCCCCCCCCCCCCACACTTTGTCTACCTTCTCCCTGATTCTTTCTATCTTCCTCTCCCTCTTTCCAGCAGCTTCCTCTGAGATCCACTCACTCTGCTGAGATCTTCCTCTTTTTCCCATTCTCCAAATCTCTTCTCCGTCCCCTATTCTCTATCCCCTTCCTCCTTTTCTAGCATCAATTGCTAAGATCCCTTCTCCCCTAAAAGACCCATATGAAGTAACTGGTTTCACAAGAAATTACTTATATGCACATTTATGAAAACTTGCCATAGATTTTGCAAACTCTGCTGCAGAACCTTGAAAAATCTGCCATGGGATATCATAGGCTTTGTATAGCTCTACTGCGTTTACTCCCTCAAACAGATCTCTCAAAGCTTTAATCATTGTTCCTAAGAAAAACAGACTCTTGGGACTTATTAAAACTTGGGTTGTTTGCTTAGTGAAGTATAACTGGTAGATTATAAGTACTAAATACCAATGGATTTTGACCAGATATATTTCTTTGTCATGTAGGACCTATGTAGTTCATCCAGATCTGAGGTTTAAAATATTTTCAGCAGCAAGTTCATCTTTGATTTGAATGAATAGAACTAGCATCTTGAATGTTTAATGTACAGCGCTGCATATGTATAGCAGCTCAATAGAAATGATAGGTAAGGGAGGTAAGAGGCCCGCCCACTATGGACTGAGGCCCGCCCAAAATTGGCTGTCTGGCTACACCATTAGCATAAAATCTATTTTACTTTTTTGGGATCTTGCCAGGTGCTTGTGACCTGGATTGGCTACTATTGGAAACAGGATACTGGGCTTGATGGACCTTTGATCTATCCCAGTATGGCAATGCTTATGTTCTTAAGCATTACTGAGACCTCTGAGCCACATTTTTATGTGATGCAACAGATTATGAATAGCTAGCAAATGCCATGTCTTTGTATCACCTGCATGCGCTGCTTATGAAGCTGACACTTCACCCATGGTAAGAGTACACTGGGTACACGATATATGAGAGAAGGGGGCCAAATATATTCATTAGGAATTAATGTTGAATATATGTGTTAGAAGGGGCTGGTTTGTTCAGGGCCACTCAGCAGCTTGTAAGAATTTCTGGGTTTCAATGCTTTTGTAGAAATATTGTTACAGGGAATGACATGTATATGCGTTGGTTCATGTTCATTTCTATGTACATATAGGTGTGTACATGTGTGTGGGGAGGAAAGGGGCCACTGTGGTACAATAGATGCAAATATATTGGTTCACGGTTGTGGCAGGTCACGAATGCCCAGATGTGCTTTCTGTATACAGAGTTTTATGCTTTCTGGGGCATGATTATGTCATTTTATTATGATGTAAGTGGGAGATACATATGGCCTTGCTATCTGCTCTTCTACCTTTGGCCTTAATCCCCCTGTGCAACAAAGTTGTAAACATGTCATATTTCATTGCAGTTGTTTAAATGACTCAGCACGGGAATAAATGTGTGTACACCCTTCTCCTCTGGCCTCTTGAAGTAGTGCTGGGAATATTGTAAATAGTATGTAAACCATCATTACACATTAGTCATACTCTTATATATGCTGCCAAAGCAAATAAGTTGGTTGCCTTCTAGATATGTGGAAATGTGCATGGGCAGTGTGATGAAGGCTTAAGATAGGTTGGAGTACTATGCTATTGAATGACAGTGTAATGGCATATATGCTGCCATGGACAGGTATAGTATACACACAGTCACACTGCGGGTAAGCCTTCTATGGGATACTATATCCTTTTCCTTCCTATTACTTGTATCCCTTAAATTGCCATGCTGAATGATATGTTAGCCTAGGGCTCCATATACCATGATATCTGCACTGTGTAAATGATGATGCCAGTGATATATGTTGTGATAAGGTATTTCTAGGTTTTAAGGATGCTATGCAGTTACTGAAGCATTTTTGTTGAAATGGAGTGTGGTATTGCTGATGTAGGTGTGCTGTGACTAAGGTCCTAACCCAGGGGTGTCAAAGTCCCTCCTCGAGGGCCGCAATCCAGTCAGGTTTTCAGGATTTCCCCAATGAATATGCATGAGATCTATTTGCATGCATTGCTTTCATTGTATACTAATAGATCTTATGCATATTCATGAAGGAAATCCTGAAAACCCGACTGGATTGCGGCCCTTGAGGAGGGACTTTGACATCCCTGTCCTAACCAAAGTAGCTAGGTTTGTTTAGAACAGGGCTGCCCAAGTCCGGTCCTCGAGATCTACTGGCAGGCCAGGTTTTCAAGATATCCACAATGAATATACATGAGAGAGAGATTTGCATACCAAGAAGGCAGTGCAGGCAAATCTCTCTCATGCATATTCATTATGGATATCCTGAAAACCTGGCCTGCCAGTAGATCTCGAGGACCGGACTTGGGCAGCCCTGGTTTAGAATATGCACTGTGTGGCTACTGCCAGTTCAGGGGTCTCAAAGTCCCTCCTTGAGAGCCGCAATCCAGTCGGGTTTTCAGGATTTCCCCAATGAATATGCATGAGATCTATGTGCATGCACTGCTTTCAATGCATATTCATTGGGGAAATCCTGAAAACCCGACTGGATTGCGGCCCTTGAGGATGGACTTTGAGATCCCTGTGCCAGTGTGTCCTCATGAACTCTCACTAGCAGGCCATTGAATATCCACAAACTTGAGTAGAGACAGGTCAGAGTTCATCAAAATTTTATTATTATTATTCTTGCCATTAACATTACACACCAAGATTTCTCCCATTTTTACCCTGGGTTTCCTCATTTCAAGCAAAAACATACTTCATTTAAATTCAAAAAGGAAAAACACTCCAGTGATTACACCAAACCACAAATCCCACAATGCCCTTCATTCACCTTCCTGGTTTAGGCAACTGTGTAGTTCATTGGCAAATTCAGTAGTTCATTCTATTATGCACACTTTTCTCAATAGCATACATCACAGTTCAAAAGGGAAACTTCTCTCCAAACAGGGTGAGGCTTTCAGTAGCCTCTCTGCCCCAGCCAGCATGGCTGAGCAGAAAAAAAAGAAAAAAAAAAAAAAAACCCACAAGAAAAAACACAGTTTAAACTTCATTCTTGTCTTGCAGTTGCAGCATGTATTACTCAGACCCACTCCATGAGTTCTGGCCCCATTTCAGCCTTTCACTCAGTGGGCTTTATGGCGGTAATTGTATTAAGCAGGATATAACGAGGGGGAAGGGGCATAATTCCATATCTATGAGACACCCCTTGCCTGGGAACCTGAAAAGACACTGCTTCCTTTATGGCTTTGCCATAAGTTCTCGCGGAACTCGAGTCCCACGAGAACTGATGGCAAAGCCATACAGGAAGCAGCGCGGGGCCAGCTGGCAGTGCAGTTCAAGGAGGCCACCGCCAGCGAGGGAGGGCGAGAGGGTGATTTTAAAATGCTGTATAGGCTGTATGGGGCAGCTTATCTACCAGTTATTTAACTCGTATAGGCATTTTTTGCCTATACATGGGGGTGGCCTATACAGGGGAGCGGCCTCTTTGTGGTGAAATACAGTATTAAAAAAAGTTCTTTGAAAGTATTTACTTGAAATAAGTTGAAGAAGCGTTTTCAATATTAATATGGATGACGTTTTTCTGACCAATGATAGCTCCTATGTGTACAGTACACGAATGCTTTGCAGCTTCGCAGTTCTGTTACACTGAGCTCTTGAGGTCTTTTCCTCTTCCCCAGATAATTGTTACTCTCCTTCTTCCTTTTTCTGATTATAGTTTTGGGAGTCACAGTTTGATATTTATTTATATATATTTGTGGGTATGTTTTACATGTAGGTGCCTAACTTATATAGCAAAAGAAACTCGGATATGTGAAATATCGATAATATAATGTGCCACACTTTCACAAAAAATGATGATAAGGTCACAGATAAGTGTAGGCAGTACTGCTTTAGTTTGAAGGGGTGTATATTTCAAAAATGGAGGAAAAAGCCTCAGACAAATGCCCTCCCACCACCACAATGGTGGATAAAGGTGGTTGGGTGGTAACCTCATTGGCAGAAAACCTCCATTGCACTCCCTGTTGAAAAACTATAAGCAGGGCTGTCTATGCGATTGATAGATGAAAAACGTTCAACTTATCTTTATTGATCGGTACACCGACGATGGCCAGCATTTCACCAACTTGCTGCCTCAGGGTGTAACAGAATCCGATCAAACTTTTAACCGGGACTTAGAAAACGTCTCCTCTGCCTAACTTATATGCCATTATTTTCGCAAAGAAAACCCTGGTATTAATAGGGTATGCCTAAGTCCACTTTAGGTGCCACTTGGCACGATTCTATAAACTGCATCTAAATTAAGTTGATATGCACTATGCACTGCGTTCCTCGGCACCTATGTTTTAGGCATTGCTTATAGATTCAGGACCTACAGTACATGCTTCAAACACTTTGGTAAGAAGATCCTTAAGTTACTATCTAAACTAAACTAAAGCTTAACTTTGTATACCGAGTCATCATTCTAGGAAGGCTCGATTCGGTTTACAGCAATTAAATAAACATGGAATGCTTTACAAATGATAAATAGAAGATAATAGCAAAATTTCAAAAGAATTAGTTTTCAAAATGTTTGGCAAATAGAGTAGTTTTTAAAGATTTATGGAAAAATTGAAACTCCTTAAAAAAAGGGGAGATCATTCCAGAGTTGAGAGAGTTTAAAGACCAAAGATTGACTGAAGATCTTGACTCCTTTAATCCCTTTTTTAGAAGGAAGGGAGAGTTTAAATTGTTGGATACCTCTTGCAAAGGAGAATCGGTAAACATTCCAAAATAAAGGAATAAGAGGATTAAAGATACCATGTAGAATCTTAAAAGAAATACAAGCGCATTTAAATTGAATTCTAAAATAAACTTAGGTGGACCATTTGTAATTGCATCAAAGCAATGTATGTACAGTGTTCCCCCATGAATTTGCAGTTCACGGACCCAGTCATTTGCGGTATTCTCCGACCGCCTCTTCCTGTACTAAAGTCGGGCTTCACCAATCAGGAGCTGTGGGTCAAAGCAGCTCCTAATTGGTGAAGCCCGACTTTAGCACAGGAAGAGGCGGTTGCAGCATACCGTGAATGATTTTCTTCACTCACCGGCACTCCAGCTGCCCTCTCCTGCCTCCCAAGGCGAAAAAACATATTCACAGTTTTTCCGATATTTGTGGGGGTTTCTGGAACGGAATCCCTGTGAATATCGGGGGACTATTGTACTGTATTATAAGGTACATAGACACATATGTTGCCTTCATAGAATAGGTACAACATAGGCGTCCATGTGCTTAGAAGCCCTATTATTGTATAACATTATTCTCTGCAGGGCATTTTTCAGACTTCCCATTTCTGTACCTACAAGTTTATACCAAAACTTAAAAGGAAACCGTGTTGAGGTTTCCTTTGAAAATTGTTGTGTACTGTAGATGATTAAATGTGAAAATATGCATTTTACTTTCCCACTCCTCTAGGAATGCATTCCCTACATGTGGCAAGAAACACATGTTCTCCAACAGTGCATACTTTTTGTATGCTGCATTTCAGGGAAAAGACATTTTTTAAAAACTAGGTTCTATTTGCATAGATAGGTCTTTACCCATGTAAAAGCTTTTGAAAATTGTCTTCCCTCATATAAATGTATTTCTAGGAAAGTGCACAAGTCAATTCTGGCTTTTGCCTTTTATATTTTGTATTTAATTACAACACGGGTTGCAGCTGTGCAGGATCCACCACACTGTTCTGCCACTGGACCACTTTTAGGGCAAGAGAGTAATTCATCATTCATGCTTGTCCAGTCTTTGACTTCTCTGTTAAGACCCAACAGTGGAACTAATTAATGCCAAATTAGGAATGTATTTTTTAAGTGATGTGGACTGTCAGCCTGGACTAAAACCATCAACTCATTTCACATCAGTTTTCCATTGGTGTTAACTTTTAGTTGCTAGTAATCAATGGCAGTTAGCAGAGAGATTTGTTCTTCCTGACGCAGCAACCAGAAGGCGAAACAAGGATTCTCTTGTTGAATGAAATTACCTGGGACTTTGACAGCCAATGGCGATATCTTGATCTTCATTTTCACTTGGACTATTATCGAGAGGCATTATACTGCACTGTACAGGACAACGATATGAATGCGCAGTGAAAGCTAGGTTGAAAGTCTTTTCATTTGTGCTTGTTTGTAGCTTTAATGCCTTTTTGAATGCTGTTTGAAAGTCTGCCGCCCCTGGGTTTTTTGACTTACCTCCTTAATATTATTCCTCCTTAAAGTTGGGTGTTCCTTAAATATTTCAAGCTTTGAAATAGAGCCTGGTTTTTTGAGTTAGAGAGTTTTTCTCCCTGTTGAGGTGATTTGGACGTTTCTTTTGATTATGCCCTTCCACGGAAACAAGACAGAAAGAAGATTGACTCATTTGAGCTTTGGTGTTGGAGAAGGATTTTATGCTTGCTGTGGATCACCAGACGAACTAATAAATCGATTCTGGAAAAGATCAAACCAGCTATGCCACTCAAAGCTCAAAAGATGAAGTTGTGAATGTCTTATTTTGGTCATACTGTCAGAAGAGAAAGATATTTGGAGAAGGACATCATGTTTGGGAAGATTGAAGGAACCAGGCAAAGAAGGCATCCTGCATTCAGATGGCTAGACATGTTGAAAACAACCATGGGGATGATGCTGGAGAACCTTACCGGACTAGCACAAAACTGATTTCTTTTTAGATCTGTAATTCATCAAGTTGCTAGGACTTGAACACAAGTTGATGGCACCTAACTAATACTCTTTCCTGGTAGTGCATTCATGCAAAATTGGAAAACAGTGCACGCACTTCATGACACAAAAAAGAACCAGACATTTTATTTTCCTATTATTTGGGGGTAAAAATAACATTAAACAACATGCAGAATATTTGAGCAATCATCTGTGGGACCTTGTTTCATAAGATACTATGTTGCACTAATTAGAGAATGACACGGTGACAAAATTCATCACCTTTCCCGTCCCCGCGGATAACCGCGGGAAATAATCTCATGTCATCTTCTAGTGTCTATTTCAACCTCATTCCTTCTACACCAGCATTCTTCAAAGCAAAGCTTGTGGGTCAGTGGTTGTGGCCATTCATACTCTGATTCTTCCCTCTCTCCTTAAAGAATGACATGAAGATGGTTTCCCGCGGTTATCCGCGGGGACGGGAATGGTGATGAATTTTGTCACCGTGTCATTCTCTAGCACTAATCTCTTTTCCCAATGCATGTCTATGATGAACTGCATGTATTCAAGAAGAGACATTGCTTAGGACATTGTTTTTTTGAATACTAATGTTTGCATTTATAATTGAGTCTTTGGATACAAGTTTAGAGTTATACTGTATGTGCTGTGAAACAAGTATTGTTTGAATGCCAGTGGAGATTTTTTTCAGCCCATTACTGATTGTGAGGCAGTCCTTAATTTTAATGAGGGCGGGATTTCTGCAAACTGAGTCTATTTTTTTCTTCACTGTAGTGAAAGTGCATTGTATGTTTGGCTCTCTAGGTGGATATTGAAGTTTGGATGCATGAATACTGACATTTCCCATTTCATTTCCAATTAATGCATACCCCTAATATTATGAATGAATTAATGCAAATGAGGGTGTTTTGGTTTGTTTTTTTTAACACTGTCTTATTATTGTAACTTTACAGATGGTAAATGGCACAGGTTCAGGATATTTGGACAGTTTGCAGGGCTCCAGTTAAGATTTTATTATTCATGGAATTCTCTTATCAGACACAGGACTTTTGCCAGGTAGCTTTAAAGGTATCTGCAATGGTGATTACTATAATTTAGTAGACTTTTTTTTCCCATCACAGTTTTTTTTAATGCATTTTTAATTTCCATATGGCACAAGAAAAAAAAAAACCACAACCACATCCGACATAAAAAGCAGCAAGCTGCAAATACTGTATATTAAAGCCTCAGACATCATTGTGGGCTTGATAATAATAATAATAATAATAACTTTATTCTTCTATACCGCCACAATCTTGCAACTTCTAGGCGGTTTACAGTCAAGAGAGCTGGACATTCAGCGAATTACAATATTCAGATTGTCAGAGGAAATACAGAGAGCAGATACTTTAAGAAAGCACGGATATAGAAATACAATTTGTTGAGCAAGAGTATAAGATATACAGTTTGGTAGGCAATGATAGTGGAGTGGAACAGAACACACCTTTCTCTACTTTGGGATGTTGTTTTCTCATGTGCAGGGAATGGGGCAATCAATTGGGAGTACAGATGAGGGTGTGAAGGAGGATATTCCCTGTTTACCTCAGTTGAACATGGTTGTCTGATTCTGGAATGCACATTTTTCTCTGAGCAGTTTGTGCTTGCTGGGGCTTTTTCCCCCATTTGTTTCTGTGTCAGGTACTAAGGTTGTTGGAGAGGAAGGGGAGGGTTAGTTACTGAGTTCTTGTATAGTGGCTGTGACTGCGATGGTCTACTTTGCATTGGGCTTAATCTGTGCTGTTGGGTTGTTTGCAGGGTTACAGGGTTCTAATTCTTGCTTACCTTGAAGCTGGGGACTAGTGATTTGACTTTGAGCAGGGACAATATTTCTGTTTAAAACTGGGTGTTCGGTTTGTGAGGATGTGGCAGTAGTTGTGGCTTTTTGAGAGTGGTGAGGGTTTTGTGGGGTGGTTGATTTTTGAGTGGGTAGGTCTTTTTCTCTGCGGGGGCAATTTGGTTCGATTAAATTATGGGTCCTAATCAGCAGGTTCATTGTAGAGGAAGGATTGTTATGGGTTGGTAAGTGGGTGTCAAATAAACCTAGGTGCTTGGTGGGTGTAGGTCTTGGTGCTGGGCAGAAGTAGAGAAAGGATGGTCAGGTGAATGTAGAGTCAACTGGGGTAGATAGGGGAGGAAAAGGTGCTGTGGGATCTTCATCAAAATTTAAGAAATTGACTATGAAGAAGTCTACTAGGGTTGGATACGGTGCTCATTCTGGTCAGAAGATGGTGACTGCAAGAAGTAATTGAGAGCAAATAGATGACTTGTGAAACCCTCCATGGGGTAGGTTTCTGACAGAGTTTGAAAAGAAAAAAATCTTTGTGTTTAGTTGATTTGAAAGCAATATTGTCTGTATGTATTGAAACTGAATGGGAACAGTTCTGACTGCCATCTGTTGGGGATGCAGGGGAATTGCATGCAGTTCACATAGTTATTTAAGCAGAAGGGTTAACATTTATGCAAATCATGCACTGAGGGATGAACATGCAGACATTTGGGAGGACTTTTAAGAGATTATTTCTTTGATGGAAATGAAGCTTGTAGGCCCAAATGAATGTGGGAGATATAAACTGAAAAGAGCTGAATAAGAATAGGGGAAGTGGAAATCTACTTCCCATGGGTTCAAGGGAGAAAGAAAATAGTGGAGAGTTCAGGGAGTTGAATAGCAAGGGAGAGAAGAGTTTGGAATCCATGAGTCCTGCACTGTATAGAGTCACCTCTGTGCAATATACTCATTGGGGAGACTGTTCTCTATGTGGGAAACTCTGTTATTGGCTATTACAGAGCTTTTATTAGAGATGGTATTCTGTGTACCAGCAGAGGTGTACCACTTGAGGCACTCCTGAAGATCAGCTGCCCTTGGAAGCTGGAAGCTCAGAGCTGAAGAAAGATCAGCAGCCCTTGGGAGCTAAGCTGAGGGCATATGAAAAGGGCCTGCAGGGCACTATCGGTGCCTAAGGGTCAAGAAGAGCAGAGACAGCCCTCTAGAGGGATTTCTGTTGCTGGTGGTTGCAGAGACCTTTTGAGGGCTGGAAATCTGACTCCCCAGCAGAGAACTATCCCAGAATATCCTCTTAGAGAGGGGGGAGGCTATTGGAGTGTGATCGGCACTAGTAGCCCAACAGAGGAACCATCTACTGGGGTGCAATTGGCAACAGTAGCGCAATGAGGGAGGAGTCTCCTTGGGAACAGTCAGCCAAGAGGGAGAGCTTTTGGGCAGTGGCCTTCAGAGCTCCAAGGAGAACCACCAGGAGGCTACAGCATAGCAGACTCAGCTAGGCCTGGAAGGACAGCAATCACCTACTCCTGACAGCTTCCATAGATGGGTGAGATCTTGGGGATTGGATGAGGGTAGATTGGAAAGGAGAGAGGAGGGAATTAGGCACACAGCCTAAACTGAGAAATTTGGGAGAAGCTGCAGTTACAGTGTTGGCAGTCAGAACTGGAAGAGGTTTAAAGGTTCAAGAGACTAAAATAGAACTATGCGTTAAAAGGTTCAAAAGACTGACTTAATGGATTCGGATACCTGAAATACAGGCTAAGGCTGTTTGTTTAACTGCATAAGTATTGATTTAAGTGTGTGATCATTGAAACTATTGAAAGTGTTTTTCAACAAATGGTTTTATGACTAGGGCTAAGTACATCTATGATGATAGGTCAATGGATGATGATCTGGAAGTATGATGTTCTTCTTTGAACAAAGCTCTGGACATGATTATGCCAGAAAGAGTGATACAGTTGCGGAATAATTATATGTCCTGTCAGTGGAGGTCAACAGTTTTATAATTAAGGTTAGATGAAAGGTAAAACAAGCAGAGAGGCAATGGAGAAAGTCCAAGTAGAGTGAGGATTATGAGAGTTTTTGTATTCGGCTATTAGAATACAAAACACTGTGTGAAAATGAGCGGAATAGGTACTATAGAGATCGGATAAAACAGGTGCAAAATAGTCCAAGAGAGCTATTTTAGATGGTCCATCATTTAATTGATGGAGGGAACAATAGGAGAAGTGAGCTGCAATTAAATGTTGATGACTATGCCAATTTTCTGGAAGGAAAATGAAGAAAAGGAGGGAAGGATAATAATTTGAAATTGTATGAGCTGAATATGAATGATCAGTTTCAGTCAGACTGGAGTGCTTTTGAGCCAATATTGTAAAAGGATGTGATTGATGTTATTAATATAGTGGCTCCAATGAGAGCTTTGCAGTATCCAGGTAATATGAATGTCATACGTCAATTGACAAAACAGGTTGTGCCTTTTGTGAAAAAGATAGTAAATAAATCTTAATAATGGTTTGTGTCTAGAAAGATGTAAACAATCTATGGTGACTCCAATTATGAAGAAGGGTGAATTGTATATTTGGCAGATGTCAAGTTATTGCCCAATTTCTGTCATTCCATTCCTTGGAAAAGTTATTGAGATGCTGGTTATGAAGCAATTTGATGAGCATGTCCAGCAGTGTTCCTGTTGGTCCTCAAAGACCCTCCTACCTCTGGGCTTTCCACTGCTGCTGCATCAGTCCCCCATGTCAGGACTGGTCAGCCTGGTCACTCTACTCCACTGCACCAGGCCCCGGTCAGCAATGACCTTCAAGGCTTACCAGGAGTTAGACCAGAGGCCAGCATTCCTCCTCCTGAGAATTGCCCAGCTCCCAAAGTAGCTCCTTGCCTTCTAAGCTCTCTGTGCTGGGAACTGATTTTTTCAGCACCAGAATCCACTCAGGGTGAGTGGACAGCTCTCAGCAACAATTGTAGCTCTTATGCAAATCAGCTCTCCTCTCAGGCTCTCACACTAACACTATATGCAAAAACAAAACCTACTCCCAAATCTGGAAATCTTTCTGTGGAGTTCCACAAGGTTTCCCATTGTCTCCAATCCTATTCAACTTTTTCATGACCACCTTTAGAAACACCAAATTCAAAAAGGGAGAGCAACTACTCACCTATGTGGACAACATCTTTCTATTTATACAACTTGACCCAACTACCCCAAATACCTCAGAAAAAGTCTCAAATGGAATAAACAAGATATCAACTTGGGCAACCAACATCAAGCTCAAATTAAACACAACCAAAACCATATTACTCTGATTTCATACAGCATAACAAATGATCTCCAGCTCCCTGATGCTTCCATCTGGAATGATTCTCAATGTACATAAAACCTCCAAAGTACTTGGAATCATCCTCGACTTCACTCTCTCCTTTGCCCCACAAATCTCAAACCTTTGGACGAAATCCTTCTTCAGCATGAAGACCCCTCTTTTTTCAACAACACTTCACCATCTTGGTTCAAATGCTTGTCGTATCACAACTTGACTATTGCAACTCCCTACAGTATATACAGGCCTAAACACCACCCAATTACACAGATTACAGTTTATTCAGAACACAGCAATCAGGCTGATCTTCAGACTAATGAAATAAGATTCGCTGATAACCTATCGCAAACTATGATCTCCAAAATATCATTCAAAGTATCCTGCATCTTATTCCACATATGTCACACCAATTCCACAGAGTCACTAATATACATATTCTCAGAACTCTACTTCACATCCTCAAGATTAGCTAACACTTCAGTTATGATCCTCCCATCACTATAAGGAATAAAATGCAAACATATATTTAACTCTCTGTTCACTTACATTGCTATCAAAACCTGGAATAGCCTACCAATAAACACCAGGAAAGAATCCTACTACCTAAAATTCAGAAGAAAACTAAAATTTTCCTCTTTCATGAACTATCAGGACCAGCCTTGCAAAAACAGTCCTCCCAACCTCATCTAACAACCACTCAACCAAGCTACTATACTTGTTCTTAACAAATGATGTAACTTAAATTCAGTCATACTGACTGTACAAAAATAGAGATAATTCTAACACACCACTGATTTCCTGTCCATAAACAATTGTACTCATTACTTTATGAATGGCTCCAATGACCATTGTAAATTTCCCCATGCTCTTCATGGGTTTTCTTGCATTGTAAATCACCTTGAACCTATTTAAGCATAGTGTGATACACAAATTAAAGATTAAAGTAGATTAAATTTTGTTCTCTGTTTCTGGTGCTGCTTCCCTCCTCTATTTAAAAGGCCTCCATTTCTTTTCTTTCTTCTCCTTTCTTGTTCATTGCTTGTGCAATATCTATCTTTCACATCCAACATTATTTTGTTTATCTGCCTCCTTCTCAAATCTATCTAGTTTTCAGTTCTTACTTTTTCCTCCATCCATGGGAAGCATCTCCTCCATTCCCTTCTATCTATGTGCATTTCCCCTCTCTTCCCTTCTACCATCTGATCCTGTCCACCATCTTCCTTCTTCCTTGTTTCTTTCTTCCATCCCCCATTTCAAACATCTGTCCCTTTCTTCCCCTGCATCATTCTTTTCTCTCTTCCCCAACCATGCAGCATTGCTCTTTTCTCTCTACCCCCTCACCACCCAGCATCACATCTCTATCTGTTTCTCCATTCACCATCCAGTATCATTCATCTTTTCACTCACAGACCATCACTAGCATTGTCCTGCCTCCTAACCATCTAGTTTGATTGTGTCTCTCCTCTCCCCATCACCAATACCACTACCACAAAAACAAGCCATTATCCTTCATTGCTTCATCTGTACTCACCCCATATTCTGCATTGTCCCATCTTTCCCCCACCCCCGGTCTTCTCTCTGCACCTTCCATATCCTGCATTTTTCCATCTTTTCATATTCCCTGAGTCTGCACTGCCCCATCTCTTCCCACCTCCCCCATATTCTACATTGTCTCCTGTCTTCTCTTCCTCCTCCCGCTGGCTCACACATTTACTGTGATTTCAAGCTTCTGCTGGTATGTTGCTTCTGCCAGTATGTGGCTGAATAAGCAGGTGCAGGAACACAGAAACATGATGCAGATAAATACCAAATAGTTCATCTAGTCTGCCCATCCGCATAATTCACATAGACACATGACAGAAGTTAAAGGCCAAATGGCCTACCTATTTTTTTTTTTTTTTAGGTGAAGAGTCCACGTCAATCTCTTTGTGGTAAAAATCTTTGATGGTAGGATCCTATTTTTCAGTAAATGTTCCTATGACAAACTGCACAGTTAGAGCAGATTTAACAACACCTCCCCCCAACACAACTACTTTGTATTCCCTCATTAGGTCTCTTTTTACCTCCCCACAATATAAAATAATCAGTAAGACCAGACCAGGAACTTGCTGCTTATGAGGAGCATTAATTTGCTGCAGCAAAGGCCAGTGGCTGACTTTTTGTGGCCATGCAGGATTGAGGAACAGCGGCCACCACCCCCTTTTAGCTTTTCTGCATTTCTCACCAAAGTAACAAATCCAGTACATGCACCGCACCCTAAAAATACAGGAATGTTGAAGCAATAAAACTAATGGCACTTAGTTTCCTCCTGAGAAATGGTTTCCCAACCACTGCCCCATCCATGCAGCTCTAACTCCTTGCCTGCAGCCAGCACAGCCCGACACTGGCCACTACTTCAACCCAGGGGACTGTAACTCACTGAACCGCCGAGGAAGAAAAATCAAGCCCAGTTAGGAGATAGCGACTAAACCGAGTCTGCTTCTTCTCTCAGATGGAAAGGAGAAGATGGCTTGAGTTGAAGTGTCGCCTTATGGTGGGGTGAGTGCTGGGGCTTGATTCTGGTCCTTCACTCCTTGCTGGCCCAGTCTCTCCTCCTTTTGGAGCGTCTAGGGTGGAGACCACCCATTGGGAGAGATGGAAATTTCTCTCACACACACACCGGAAGGAAACAGCAGACTGCCCCTTCTGTGTGCTGCTTTTGACTCTGGTAGGCCTAATGTCCAGCAAAGCCAGTGGCAGCATGCAGAAGGTAACGTTCCTGCATCTGCCAATTCAGCTGCGATAAAAACAAGGAGAAAACTGACAGAAGCTTGAAATTAAAGAAGATGGGTAAGCTGGTGGTTGGAGGAGAGGACAGGGAGACAAAATGACACAATTTAGAATGTGAGGGAGGGGGAGAGAGCAATGCTGGATGGGTGTAGGTGGGGGAAAGACAATTGCATTAAAAAATTTTTAACGCAGTTAAACATTTAACGTGTTAATCATGTTATTAATGCATTAAGGGCTCCCTTTAAAAAGCTGTGATAGTAGTTTTAGCGCACGCTTAGTGTGCACAGAACTGTCCCGTGTGCTAGATGCTAATGCCAGCATTGAGCTGTCGTTAGTTCTCGCCACATAGCGCGGGCTTAGTGCACGCTAAAATTCTGTGTGCGCTAAAAACGCTATCGCAGCTTAGTAAAAGGAGCCCTAAATGTACAACCCTATTCGAAATATTTTCCTGCAATTTTCGGGGAGGCCAAACCTGCTTTATATCATACTTTTGAAATGTTTCCTGATATGATTTTATGGGCCTATCACACTGATTATGATTGGGCACAGTTAAACTATGATGATGATTTTGCAAATTTGTTTCTT
Source organism: Geotrypetes seraphini (assembly GCF_902459505.1). NCBI lineage: Eukaryota > Metazoa > Chordata > Amphibia > Gymnophiona > Dermophiidae > Geotrypetes > Geotrypetes seraphini. The sequence continues at coordinate 404,683,933 of NC_047085.1, read as the reverse complement.
ACTAAAACTACCCAACTCCAATTTCAAGTGCCTCTCTCACCTTGTTCTTATCAGCACAATACTCACTAATCCATCTCTTCTCTATCCCTCCCCTTCTCATATGACAATTTGTCTTCTGGGCTTCCCATCAAAATTCTTGTTCCCTGTTACAGAAACTAAAAACCATCCTTGTTCCTCTTCGCTATGAACCCCCAATTGCGAACCCTTTTCTCTACTTTTTTTGACTGCGCTTGCCAAGTCTTGCACATAACACAACTTGAGCACTTGACCCTATTCCCTCTGCATGGTTATCAATTGGCTGTCATTGCCTTCTTCTCATTCTCCTACAGATGATATTAATAGTCTTTCTCGGGTCTTGTTTCTAAACCTTGGAAACATGCCCTCGTACAACTATTAATCAACAAGTCTTCCTTGGACCTGAACTCTGCACTTAACTACTGACTTGTCTCAAATTTATCCTTTGTTTCAAAAATTGCAAAGCAGGTGGTCCTTAAGCAACTTTTGGACTATGAGACCACACCAATGTTTTGTATCCCTGCCAATCAGGCTTTCACCCAGGTCTCAGTTGTAAATCATACTTGCATCCTTCTCAGTGATCTGCATTCTATTCTGGACAATGGTGATATATGAGTAATTCTCATCTTCCTCAGTCTCGATGCCATCTTTGATCATAAATCATAATAAGAACTAATTGCCAACAATTTGAATTTACACTTGCATCATCCTTTCAGACTGCCAACTTCCAAAACTTTGCAGCAAAAAAAGCACTGGCACTGCTGAAAAGCTCCCTTGGCAAAATAGTAAAAAAGATGATTAAAGGCTCCTTTTACGAAGGCACGGTGGGCCTTAACGCACGGAATAGCGCGTGCTAAATTGCCACGTACACTAGCCGCTACCACATCCTTTAGAGCAGGCGGTAGATTTTCGGTTAGTGCGTGCTATAGCGTGCACTGATCCGGCGCGTGCACTAAAACGCTTAGCGCACCTTTGTAAAAGGAGCCCTAAGTCTATGTTATTTCAGCATTATGCACGGGTAATTGCTAACCTGAGGGCTGCTTGGTTATGATCTAAGCTTTAGACTAATTTTTGTTTGTTAGACTAAGATCTGTTGGTTTGGTATTTGTCTTTTACTGATGTAATATATTTTTCTCGTTAACTTTGTTTATATTGTAAACCGCTTAATATCTGGTGGTCAATAGCGGTACCAATCTTGCTAGGTGCTATTCTATAAAGATACACATTTAAATCTTTTAGCTTCTCACCTGAACAGGAGACATGGTTATGGGAGGGGCATGGGCTGGTCAAGGGCATTCGTTAAAGATGTGTGGACTATTATAGAATTCTGGGGATCCATGCCTAATTTACATGTGATGATTTATACTGCGTTTCAGTTGGTATAAATCCTCACGCCCAATCCGGGAGTGGATCCTGACACTCCGCGCTACTCTATAAATGGTGCTCAACTTGGAGCACCATTTATAGAATAGACCTGTGCACCGAATTTTTTTCAAAGTCTAAATTTGGGTGCCATTTACAGAATCTGGTCCTTTATGTATTGTACACTGATCTGCTTTTGTTTTGAGCAGGGGTGTCATAGTCCCTCCTTGAGGGCCACAATCCAGTCGGGTTTTTCAGGATTTCCCCAATGAATATGCATGAGATCTATTTGCATGCACTGCTTTCATTGTATGCTAATAGATCTCATGCATATTCATTGGGGAAATCCTGAAAACCCGACTGTATTACGGCCCTCGAGGAGGATCTTTGACACCCCTGATTTAGTGCTATATACTCTTACCCTTCCATCTTATTTTCCAGGCTTCTGACATTTCTATACAAGCATTCAAATTGTGTGTGTGTGTGTGGGGGGGGGCGGTTTCTCTGCTTAGAAGATGACAGAGATAATTTGCATCCTTTATTCTGCTCGCCCCTTAAATAATTCTGGCTTTCTTCCATCATTATTGAAACCTCTCTATTGGAATTCCCTAAATATCCTTTAAGGATATTCCACACCAAACCAGCATTCCACTGTTGACTTCCCCTCCATCTTAGTTTAAAAGTTGCTCTATTTTCTTTTTAAATGTTAGCACCAGCAGCCTTGTTCCTTCTCGGTTAAAGTGGAGTCCATTCTTTTGAATAGGCTCCCCCTTCCCATAATGTTGGCCAGTTCCTAACAAATCTAAATCCCTCATCCCTGGACCATCACCTTAACCATGCGTTGAGATTACAGAGCTCTGCCTGCCTTTTGGGTGTTGCATGTGAAATAGGAAGCATTTCCGAAGATGCTACCCTTGAAGATCTGGATTTCAGCTTTCCAGCTAAGAGCCTAAATTTGACTTCTAGAACCTCCATTTCACATTTCCCTATGCCATTAGTAACCACAAGTACAAAGGCAACAGGCTCCTCCCCAGAACTATCTAAAATCCTATCTATGTGACGTGTGAGGTCCACCACTTTCGCACCAGACAGGCAAGTTACCAGGTAATACTCATGACCACAAGCCACCCAGCTATCTACATTCCTAATGATTGAATCTCCAACTTCAACAACTGTCCTAACCCTTCCCTCCTGGTCCAAAGCCCCTGGAGACACATCCTCATTGTGAGAGGATATTACATTCCCTTGTGGGTAGGCCTGGTTAAAGGATTGCTTCCTACTTCCTTTGAGACCTTCCTCATCCAAAGCAGCACTGGGGCTACCAGAATGGAGGTGGAAGTTCTCTACAAAATCTTAATAGGTCTCCTTTATACACCCCTCTGAGTCTACTGCTCTAGCCTCAGAAGAATGGCCATTGTGGAGAGACTGAATGAATTCTTTGCTTCAGTCTTTACAGAGGAAGATTTAAGAGCTCTGCTTGAACCAGAAATGGTTTTCAAGGGTGATGATGTAGAGTAACTGAAAGAAATCTCGGTGAACCTGGAAGATGTACTGAGCCAAATTGGCAGGTTAAAGAGTGAACAAATCAAATATATAAACTAAGGAAAGACTGAAGGTACATACAACTGTAAGACACAATAAACCACACTCCAGTAAATTGGTATATATGTACTAATAATCACAGAGAAAATCTAGGTGAAGGAAAAGAGCATCAGAAAGCACTCGGAACCTTTTCTAATGTGTCTAATGAAATGAGTTGAGATCCTCTGAGTTCTATGCAGTGACATCAAGCTGCCTTACAGCACTGAGTGAAAGCATTTCTCTCCTCTAGAGGATCTTAAGTCCTGAAGTATCAGCAATATAGCCACGGAATGATGGCCACCATCGAGGGATCCTGTGCTTTCTCAAGATAAGCAAATTAAAGTTATTTCAAGTATTTCCAGCAGTTTATGCAACATAACAATTCAAAGCATATGAGTAACTGTGATTGCTCTTTTTAGCATAGAAGCAGGAATTCTAAGTATTGGAGCTGTTAATGCCGTGGCTGGTGCTAAAACTGCGCTACAGTTTTGTAAAAAAAAAAAAAAAAAAAAGGGGGGGTAAGATTTGATGAGTTTGGGAAAGGATTAGGAGCCATGTTGCAAGATGTCTCAGAGCTTATTACGTGTCCTGTAAGTGCAGCCACTATATTTACAAAATGTAGATGGGAGGGTGAAATTTAGTGGTTGTTGCATTCTGAAGTGTCACTTTGCCACAATATCAGTTTGCTGCTCATTTGATTTCTTAAAGTTTGTGATGCGTTCTTTTAGGACTGGGGCAGTTTCATTTGCTTCAACCCAGGTTATGTCTCCTCTACATATTCAGAAAGTAGGCAGGTAAGAACATAAGTATGTTAGCATTAGGAAATACCTGCACATGGAGGAGTCACTTTGAGCAGCATGCAGGCATTGCCATGGCCAGAGGGTTTCTTGATGACATCACTGAAGGTTCTTTCTGGGAGGATAAAACTAGTGCCTACTGGGAGATGCCAGGAATACCTGAAGCTTAGAAAAGTTGCTTTAAGCAACATGACAGCCAAAGGGTTTCCTGCCAATGTCATTGAAGGTCCTATCTGAATGTATACTAATTCTTCTCATTTCTCCAACTCAAAAAAATGCATGCAAAAGTGCAAACATCTTTCTCTCTCTCTCCTCCGCATCTCTCCAACTATGAAATGTGAGACATGAGCGTTGCCCCTTTAGAGACCATTTGGAACATCCATTTGGAGCGTCAGAGGAGAAGCTTCCGCCCACACACACGCGACTGCAGGGCAGCACAGGCAGGCTTCGCCGGCTTCAGTTTATTTTCTAAAGCGCCGCGAAGGTAAGGGGGTGGGAGGGAGATAAATTTGGCAGGAGGTAGGGAGGAGGCCGCGTGCCTTCCCTCCTTAACTGCGGGGACAAGTCCATTCACCACTCCATGGGGCGGTAGATGGGCTTGTCCCTGTGCCCGCAGCGAGCACTCCCCTCCCCCCCACCATTTTGGCAGGTTACCCATGGCTACCCGCGGCTAGCCACAGGTAACTGCCACCATGTCATTCTCTACTCTGTTCCTTTATCTACATTGAAAAGTAGAAAGGAGATCAGTCTGTAAAAGTGAAACTAGTAATTGCAACTGTAGGAAGATCTGTAGATCATCATTTGCAGCTAAAGGAGATTCATCTTAAGAACATAAGAACATAAGCAGTGCCTCCGCCAGGTCAGACCATAGGTCCATCCTGCCCGGCAGTCCGCTCCCGCAGCGGCCCAAACAGGTCACGACCTGTCTGAATCACCAGAAGGGGCTCCCTTGCCACCTTGGTTTCTCATTGAAGTCCTATCTTCCCATCGAAGTCCTAACCCTCTGGTCTTGCACATGCACGACCTGTTGGGTTTCTATACTTATTACCTGGTTATCTTTCTATACTTGTGTTACATCCCAGCTCCTCCCTCAGTATCCCACGATCCCTTTATCCCTCAGGAATCCGTCCAATCCCTGTTTGAATCCCTGTACCGTACTCTGCCTGATCACTTCCTCTGGTAGCGCATTCCAAGTGTCAACGACCCTTTGGGTGAAGAAAAACTTCCTTGGTGAAGAAAAACTTCCTTGGTGAAGAAAAACTACAGAGTCTCCTTCTCTGGTCTCTTTAGGTTTGAGTGATCAAATTCCACCCCCACCCCCAACTAGCATTGTCTCATGAGATAAATTTGTCTTCTAGGAATGGAGGTAATAAATCTCTAGGGGAGAGTGTGTCTTCATTAGAGATCACTTTTGTGGCCTTGGATAGATTATCTGTGCCTGTCCAAATAAAATTTCAGACTTTTTATTGTTAGTTTCTCCTTCTACAGCACAGCCTACTGAAATTGGTACTACTAAAATGTTTACTTTAAAGAGATTGTTTCTGCTGTTTTTCATAGGGAATGGGTTGATGTGAATCACTTGTTCACTCTTTCCAAAAATACTTAGACTAGGGGGTATGTGATAAAGCTACTAGGTAGTAAATTTAAAACATACCAGAGAAAATATTTCTTCACGTAATGTGTAATTAAACCTGAAATTCATTTGTCAGAAAATGTAGTGAATGCAATTAGCTTGGCAGGGTTTAAGAAATGTTTGGATAATTTCCTAAAACAGAAGCCCATAAGCCATTATTAAGATGGAGAAATCCACTGCTTATTCCTAGGATAAAATCTGTTTTACTCCTTGGATCTTGCCAAGCACTTGTGACCTGTGTTGGCCACTAACGGACCTTTGGTCTGTCCCAGAATGGCAACTGCTATGTTCTTGGAATGTATTGCATGATAATTACTCGTACTTCTGCTGAACCTGACAATTGTATAGCTTCCTTGGAGTGACATGTTCCTAAGTTAGACTCTCAATTTAAGTCTGCTTTATCAGCTATAACTAAGGATAATTTAATAATTCATATGGAAGCAATTCAGAATGCAGCATGTGCACAGAATATTAGATTGGTGAATTTCCTAGTTATTCATTATGGTCCAGATTCTATAAACAGAGCCATTATCGGCGGCCAGATAAAAAAGGCCGCTGATTGCATGTCAATCTTGCAATGGTGCCGTTTGCAGAATTGCAGCTATGTGAAAGGTAGGGTGCCAGAAATTTAGGCTAGAGCTTTAAAGGCCTACAATTCCAGTGCCTATCTTTCACAAGAATTGCGCCTACAGAGGTGCCTTACGATGCATAATGCCACTTCCGGTGTTAACCATGCCTACAGTGGCATTAGGTAGGATAATGGCAGCCATTTTGGAGGTGCCTTAGGTTTTTAATTGGCACAGCCAGTTAGTGTGCCAATCAAACCAATTATAACCAGGTGCCTTTTTTATAATTGGGCCTTATTTGCCTATAGAATTGTTCAAGATGTATTTAAAAGATTTACTGCAGCTTCCTAACATTAAAACTTTTTTCAGTGCTAAATTTGTATTTGCCTAGAGAGGTTAAAGAAGTTAGGAATTTTGAACACACACACACAAAAAAAAAGAAGTTAGGGAAGAAGGTGGGTTGGATGTTCTCAACTCTCCAGATAGCTTGGATGTTTCTCAATTCTTGGAGTCCTCTTGGAATGTCATTAATAAAGCAAGTGATTTTATGAGTTAATCTTCAGTCTGAAGAGCAAAAGCTAGCAATAATGAAAGCTTATTTTCCAAAGAAACTAAACTAAACTAAATCTTAGGTTTGTATACCGCATCATCTCCACATTCGTAGAGTTCGGCACGGTTTACAGGAGATGGGATGGAAAGGAACTACAATGAAGGTAGAGGTTTGCAGGAGATGGGATAGAAAGGAACTACAATGAGGGGTTAGAGGTCCAAGTATGAAGAGTTTTTAGAATTTGCCTTTCGTGGTCAGGCAGTCATGCGTTTTCTAGATGTCTATAGGCCAATGCAACTAAATAGGAAAGCATATTTGCAACTTAAGTCTAAGGTTTTGGCTCTAGGTGATTCTTTTTTTTTCTTTTTTTATTTCCTTGTAAGTGCTTAGCTGACTATGAAAGTAATCATTGTTTTCTTAGTTCCCACACAGCTTGAAGCTTTTATAATTGGGAAACCAGTCAGAAATAAGTCAAGTGATATGGGACCTTCTGTTACCTAATATGCTATCGGGGTTAGTATGAGTAGTTCGAATAATTAATGAGTTGTATTTTCTTTTCTTTTTTACTCCACGAGTCTATGGCCATCTTTATGAAGCTTATTAGTGTGAGCTGCTGCAGTAAATACCCTGAAGCCTTTAGAGTTTTAAAGGGTTTCGGGGCTTTTGCCACATAGCACTTGCTAGTATGGCTTCATAAAAGAGGTCCTATATGTGGTATTATCCTTGATGTGGGTATTATCCTTGATGTGGGCTTGATGTTTATATTGTTACATGTATTTGCATTCTTTTTATATGTTTCTTGTATTATGTTGAAAATTTCCAATTAGTAAAAAAGAACATAAGCATTACTATACTGAGTCAGACCGAAGGTCTATCAAGCAAACTAACCTGTTACCAACGGTGCCATATCCAGATATTAAGTATATACTCAGATATATATATATACTAGTCTTTAACTGGTGCTAGAATAGATGTGTGTGTCTTTCTTTCTTTCTTTCTTTCTTTCTTTCTTTCTTTCTTTCTTTCTTTCTTTCTTTCTTTCTTTCTATCTTTCTTTCTTTCTTTCTTTCTTTCTTTCTTTCTTTCTTTCTTTCTTTCTTTCTTTCTTTCTTTCTTTCTTTCTGTCTCTCTCTTTCCTCAGCTGTACACCACCACCCCTTGCCTGCTCCCCCTGTCTAACAGTAGCTCTTCTCCCTTTCTTTTACCTTCCCTGCTCCCCCTGTCCAGAATCAATCTCTCTCTCTCTCATTCCTGGGTCTCTCCCCTTTCCCTCATCTGATCTCTCCATTCCACCCTGACCCCTTCCCCTCCTCTAATCTCCCTGCCAGCTGTTTCCTTCCTTTTTTCCTTCTCCCCTGCCCAGCAGCACCCCTTCTCTCTTCCCTCCTCCCCCCTATCCAACAGTAATGGGGGGGGTGATGCTGTAAGAGGAAACAGAACTCCAGCGGAGTTGCACGCATTTGCCACACTGAAACGAAGCGGCAACCAATAAAGTGTTCAACTCCTGCCCCCAGCACTCCGGGACCCACCGTGAAGGCAGCCAGGAGCGGGATAGCCTGGGCCTGCATGGCAACATGTCCTCCTGGCGCCGCGTACTTGTGCTAGCCCCCAAATTCACCACTGCCTGCAGCATGGACCAACCTGCACGCCCAGGCCGTCTTTCCCCAAGATGCGCCATAGGCAAGCGTACACCCCGTCAACTTGGTCGAAGAGTACACCTCCGCCTGGACTGGGAAGCCCATGGCCACCAGAGAACCAAATTGGCAACCCGACAGCACCCCAGTCCTCAAAGCGGCAACTTGTGGTTGTTTTGGGGTTTTTTTAATTTGCAAGAGCACAGCCAACCACGCACATCCCCCCCGGAAGAGGCCATGCCCTGTATCAGAACACGCCTGTTTCTCATACCCCTTCTGCTACCTACCTGTCTTTCTATGTGTACGTGTCTTTATTTCTGTCTGTCTGTCTATCTCCCTGCCTCCTGCCTGTATTTTTCTCGTGGCTCTTCTCCCGCCTACCTTTTTTTTTTAATGTGCAAAGGGCAACCGGTGTACAGAAACCACCACCGGCTCCAGCTGTAGGAAGTGTAGGAAAGCGCTGAAAACCGCCACCCGTGCATGTGCCACTACTACCAAGTCTCTGCCTACTCTGCCGTGGAGCTATGGATCACGGAGGCAGGGATCATGGAGGTAGGCGTATGCATGCACGCGTGGAGGGGCATAATCGAAAGGGACATCTAAGTCCGTTTATGTCCATCTCACAAGTCGTCCAAAGTAAAAAACAGCTTAAGACACATTTTCGAAAGATATGTCCAACTTTTTTTTTCGTTTTGAAAATCGTCTAATTATATGTCCTGCCAATTTGACCATCCAAGCCACTAAATCGTCTATCTATATACCACATTTTCGTCCAATTTTCCGTCCAATTACAAAACGCCTAGAACAAGCCCTGTTGGACATGGGAGGGGTCTGCAAAGTGATGGACTGCACACCCAGACATGCCACCTAAATAGTGGGGTACCTTACAGGGCACTGCTGTGAACTTCACAAAAAGGGTGCCATGTCTTCTCCTCTCTACAGCTCCCTTATAGGTTATGGTGAGCCCCCCCAAACCACCTCCAGAATCCCCTAGACCCACTTATCTACCACCCCAATAGCCCTTATGGCTGCAGGAGCCACTTATATGCCAGTACAAAAGTGTTTGGGGGGTGTATAGGGGAGTGCACATGTTTAAGGATTAATGCAGTGATTACAGTGGCTTATAGGCATGGGTGCTCCTCTCCATGAGTCCCTAACCCACCCCCAAGATGACTTAAGCTGCCTCTGGGCTAGACGACTAGGCTTTCCTATGCCAGGCGGCCAGGTGATGATGGTCTGGAGACTGAATTTTAAAGTTATGATTAAAATTTTTGTGGGGGGTGGGGGGTTGGTGATCACTGGGGTAGTGTGTGGGGGTCTATTTTATGTGTTTGCAGTGCTTATCAGGTGACTTTAGGCTTTGTGTAAAACTTTCGGTTATACATGCTGTACGACTAAGTCTAAGCCGGCCCACATCCCGCCCAACTCCCACCCTCGACACGCCTCCCGAAACGCCCCATTTAGCTTTGGTCGTTCAGCGGCACTATGAAGGCCTAGGTAGTTTAGAAATATGTCCAAAACCCATTTTTATTATCGGCACTTGGACGTTTTTGAGAAATGTTCGTCCAAGTGCTGACTTAGGCCGGTTTTTGGACGTTTTTCTCTTTCGATTATGAGCCGCTTAGGGTTTTATTATTATTGATTTTTGTTTGTTTGCTGCTTATCCCTAGATAAACAATGGATTTTACTAAGTTCATCTTAACAATGTCTTGGGTTGGGGAGGGTGGGGATTATTAGCATTTTATGTGTACTCTTGATGACTATTAAGTGATATATTTATGATCTATTTGTTATATTATATTATATTATATTCTACGTTTAAAAATGAATAAAGAATTAAAAAAAACAACAACAATGTCTTATAGACTTTTCTTGTATGAACTTGTTGTAACCATTTTTAAACCCTGCTAAGCTAACTATTTATGCCACTGTTGCTTGAAGAAATATTTTCTCTGATTTATTTTAAAATTTACTATGTAGCCCTGCATGTTATACATGTTATGTGTGTTGGTGAATTTTAGTATTTGGTTTTGCTGAGTTCTTTTTTTTTTCATTCTACTTCATTGGATGGTAGAGATTATTACTTGGGTTTGTGGCCATTCTTGTGTGGTTTGGGCTCATATGTGTGCACAGAAGTCACACCTTATTTGAGTCTTGCTCCTGAAGGATTTTGGATATATTGGCTAAGCATTCGTGGGATGCTTTGGAACTAGTTGTTACCTTTTTCTTTTTCAGACCCGGTACTGATTGGCTGCTCTATATTTATTGTTAATACATTGAGAGGAGGGTAATTCACGGGAGCCAGTAAGTAAGCCGCTCAGCACCCAGCAGCAGTGCCAAATTGTGCTTATACTCATGTTGCTCAGTGGACGAAGAAAGCAGCGGGCAAAACTTGGAAAGTTCACTCCTGCCCGCTGCACCTCCACCAGGGATCGGTAGATGAGGTTTGAGGCTAGAGCAGGATTCAGAGCCTGGGAGGGAGGAAGGGAGGGTGCAAAGTATGATGGGGGAAGGGTGCTAGGTGCAGAGCCTGACAGGGGAAGGAGGAAAGGAAGGATGCTGGGTGCAGAACCTGATAGGGGAGGGAGGGAGGGAAGGAAGGGTACTGGGTACAGAGTCTGATGGGGGAGGGAAAGAAGGAAGGGGACTGGGTGCAGAGCCTGACGGGGAAGGGAGGGAAGGGGACTGGTTGCAGAGCCTGACAGGGCAGGGCACTTAAATATTAAGCCACCTGATGTATATTTGAGTCAACCATTTTTCCTCCTTTTAGGGGGGAAAAGGGGGTCTCGACTTATATTTGGATCGACTTATATTCAAGTATGTATGGTATATCAGAGACCAGTAGGTGAAGGAAAAAAGAAATAGTAAACAGTTTTGTGAATGGCATGTATAGTTAGAAGAATATTTCAGTAAACTGATCAAATACTCAGACATCAGACCTCAAAAAGCCTTATAACAAAATAGAGGAGCGGACTAGCGGTTAGGACTGTAGCCTCAGCACCCTGAGGTTGCAGGTTCAAGCACAGTGCTGCTCCTTGTGACCCTAGGCAAGTCACTTACTCCATTGCTGCAGGTACATTAGTCAGATTGTGAGCCCACCGGGACAGATAGGGAGAAATACTTCAGTACTTGAATGTATAACTGCTTAGGCTATAAGTGGTATATAAATATAAAAATAATTCCAGCTTGTACATGAAGCTAGGAAAAGAGATATTATTTCATGTGTAGAAGATCTAAAAACCATTCTTGCTTCAGTATTCTGAAGTAATTATATTTATTCAGTAACTTTGGAAGTCTATAGATATTGAATTGCAATAGTCTAAGTGGAAAAGTATCATAGCTTCTATGTGCCTAGTTAGTTAGTTAGGTGCCATCGGCTCGTGTCCAAGTCCTAGCAACTTGATGAAGTACAGATCTAAAAAGAAATTGGTTTTGTGCTAGTCCGGTAAGGTCCTCCAGCATTATCCCCATGGTTATTTTCTATGTGCCTAATTACTAATAATCTGGATTAGCAATAAAATAGCCTGTTTTAACACTAGGCCGCTTTTAACAGCTTATCCACTTGGGGGGAGGTAAGTTATCACCATGGGTTATTTTACTATTAACCCCAGTTATTAGTAACTAGGTGAAGGAGAGGAAGGGAGCGATGATCATGTGCATACCCCAAAAATAAGACCTAGTGCCTTTTTTGGGCCCCAAATGAATGTAAGATACTGTCTTATTTTGGGGGAAACACGGTAGCATGAGTTGTACAATGAATCATCTTAATAGTAGTCCTCCTTGATAACTATGCATCTTAATTGCACTCATATCGTCAATGTGTTAGAATCTGATAACAGAGAATTCCAAGAATAGTAGTACTAGGTAGCTATTTCTGAGGTAAGATTATAAAATATGTTTTTTTCAGATATAAGAAAAGCCATTGAAGGGCTAGACAAAGTTAAATAAAACCCTGTTAGTAGCAATGGACTGTAAATGCAACAGAAGATTCATCTTTTTCTGTTGTACAAGGATGCACTTTATTGAAAACTGTAGGATAGCTCTAAGGGCCAGCCTGGCGAAGGAAAATGAGAGCTAAAGTGTGATCTAGCATGACTTTCTGCCAATGAATAACATGAATGCATTACTAAATTTAATGAGAATGGGAAAATAAGGCAAGATTACTATATACAGACTTAAAATACATTTCTTATTCATGAAACGCTATTTGGTGTCTCTACACTTTTCCACATGAAAAGTGGGGCATATTGCTATTGACAGCAAGGTAATTTTCAGTGCAAGCAAAAGCAACAATATCAGTCTATTGTTATTCAGATGGCCAGCAAAAATTCTGGAATGTTCCAAGCCAGCTCCTCTTCTGTGTCTTGATCGTGGAGGCACTTTTAAGACTTGGCATGTAGCATTGTTCTTGTAAAAATCAGAAAAGCAAACAAAAATTAGCTCGAATTGTAATTAGAAATCACAACAACAACAACAAAAAAAAAGAGTAGAGCACTTTTCCACAGTTGCTTGTGCACATAGGCAATATTTGGGTATAAGGCCAGCTGCTGTAGCATTTCTTTCCTGAGAATGGAGCTGAGTTGTTTAGACTCCTTATTTTATCATAAGTGTGCATGCTCAGAGCTTTGATCGCTGTCATGGCTGTCATCGTTGGCTAGTGAGTCAGCCGTGTGTTGGAGGCCGGTTGCCCCCATCCCAGACAGCTCGGAGGGGAGCAGTGTTCCTTTTTTGACATTTACCAGTTCTTTTTCCCGGGCAGCGGCCCCCTGCTGACTACCCTTCACACGCTTCCATTTCATGCGCCTGTTCTGGAACCACACTTTCACCTAGGAAACACAATGAAAAGAAAAGAGATGGTTAGCCCGGTTACAGAAAGAGAGCCAGTGCCTTTTATGATGAGTAGGATACTGGGCTTGACGGATCTTTGGTATGTCCCAGTATAGAAAAAAAATCTTATGTTCTTATGACAGTGATGAAACTCATTCGTAATCCACGGTATGATGAGTATATTGTCAGTTTCTCAAATTTATTAGTTTTGATATTGATTCAAGCCCATGTAAACATAACACTACTGCTACTACTATTACTATTAATTATATCTGTAGCGTTACCAGATGCACGCAGCGCTGTATAGAGTCACAAAGAGTAAGAAAACAGTCCCTCCTCGAAAGAACTTACAATCTAAACAGGCAAGACAGGGTGGGTTGGGGGGATGGGGGAAGGGTGTGGCATTGGAACTTGATTCAGGGTAAATGTGGATAGTTTCTTGTGGATTAATTTTACTTGAGTATTAGGTGGGAGAGTGGGGGGAAATATTGTTGTACATTAACGTCTGAAAGTTTATTGTGCTTGTCTTGTAATATTTTATGAATATGAATTACTTGCTGCACAATTGTAGTTTGAAAATCTAATAAAGATATATATATATAAAGACAGACAAACAGGATATCATGGATACAGTTAAGGGGAATGATTAATCAGCGGGCTGGGTTGGAGGGTTAAGGATTGAAAGCTATATCAAAAAGGTGGGTTTTCAGTCTTCTTTTAAACAAGGTAAGGGAAGAGGCTTTGAAAACAAACGCAGGTAATTTATTCCAGGCATAGGGGCAGCTAGATGGAAGGAACGAAGTCTGGAATTGGCAATGGAGGAGAAGGGTAACACTAAGAGTGACTTATCTGAGAAACGGAGTTCTCTGGGAGGTGTATAAGGAGAGAGAAGCGAGGAGATATATTGAGGGGCAGCAGAATGAGCACACTTGTAGGTCAGCAATAAGATCTTGGATACGCTAATGTTTGTATCTAATTTGTATACTTTTGAAAAAGTTGGAAAAGGGGGGATATGATAGAGACATTTAATTACCTCTGCAGCATAAAAGACCCTGATCAGTGCCATAGTAAGGGGTGGGGGAATGGGGAGGGGCGGTCTGCCCCAGGTGCTGTCATTCCTACCATTCTGTTAGCCCTTTTTGCTGCCGCCGCACATTGCGTGGACGGCTTCATCGACTTGTCGATAACTCCCAAGTCTCTTCCTGGGAGGTCCCAAATGCCCAGAACAAGACCATTTGGATGTGGGAGGGTGTTTTGGGGAGCTCACCATAATCTACAAGGGAGTTCTAGTGAGATGTTTTTCTGTAATCCTTTTTGTGAAATTCACAGCAGTGAATGGGGTACTGCTGTGAATTTCACAATAAGGATTCCAGATAAACATCTCACTAGAACTCCCTTGTAGGTTATGGTGAGCTCCCCCAAAACACCATCAAAACCCACTATACCCACCTGTCTATAATACCAATAGCTGGCTGCAGGTGGTACCTACAGTATATGGCAGTAGAGTAGGGTTTGGGGGGATCACGTTTTCCACCATAAATATAGTGGTTAGAGTGGCTTATGGGCCTGGGTCTTCCTCTCTATGCTTCACTAGCCCACCCACCAGGTTACTTAAGATACCTGTGTACAGCTCTCCTAGGCTTCCCCACACCAGATGCTACTGTTTTAGAGACAGGTATGTACCTGTCTCTAAAACACCATTTTTGTGTGGTGGAAGAGGGTCAGTGAGCACTGGGGGAGTGTGTGTGGGGTGTTACATTGATGCATTCAGTGGTTATCTGGTCAGTTTGGGCACCTTTGTGGCACTTAGACCCTTCTATAACAGGCCCTCCTGCCCTCGACACAACCCCCCTCCCCCCAGGCCGACCCCCACCCCCACCTCTCCTTCCCCGTACTTTTCAACATTGGCCAGACGGACGGGTGCCAAGCCCGCCCGTCCAGCAGGCCAGCCAGCTCCAGAATGGGGCCGGATTGGCCCAGGTGGCTGAAACCCCGCCCATGTGCTTAAGGCCCTGCCCACAGGAGGAGCCTAAGGCTCCTGGTCCTATTCTGATTGGCCCAGGCACCTCAGGCCCCACCTGTGGGCGGGTTTCAGCTGCCTGGGCCAATCCGGCCCCATTCTGGAGCTGGCTGGCTGCTGGACGGATGGGCTTGGCACCCATCCGTCACGGGAGGGGGTCGATTGGGGGTTTGGGGGGGCGGTCATTGGGGGGAGGGGGTTGTGTCGAGGGCAGGAGGGCCTGGGATCCCTCCTGCCCATATTGTAGTGGGGGGTGGGGGATCACCGGGGCCAGGAGGGCTTGGGTTCCTCCTGGCTAGATCGTACTCGGGGGGGGGGGAGTGTCTCTGGGGCCAGGAGGGTTAGGGCTCTCTCCTGGCTCGATCGTACTCGGCGGGGGGGGGCACGATCACCGGAGCAAGAGGGCTTGGGCTCCCTCTTGCACCGATGTCGTTAGGGGGTGCCCGGGGCAGGGGGGCTTGGGTTCCCTCCTTCCCCGATGTTGTGTGTGTGTGTGTGGGGGTGGGTTTGTCAGACACCAGTTACAGAATCCAGCTTTTAGGCGAAGGACTGGCTCCTCCTTTGCCTAAAAGCCCTTGTGTTGGACATTTTGGGCTTATGTATTTTTTTGGTTCATTATGGGGTACAAGTGTAGACATCATTGGGGTGTACTTGTCGATGTAGTGGTTGGCTGGGCGTTTAAACAGCTGAAGGTAGAGGCAGGCCATAATCAAAACAAGGACGTTTGTTTTGGTTATGGACACTTTCCCTGCTTCTGCTTTCAACGTTTAAGGCCTTAGGCCAAAAATGGACTTAGACGTTTTTTTTTATTATGCCCCTCTATGTTTTTTGATTATGGGCCACTAAATGTCATCAAAATGGTAAAAATATTATTTAAATATTTTCAAAGCTCTACAGTGCCTGGGCTAAGTACAGCCCATATTGGATTACTCCATTTCAACAGACTAACATGTTAAACTCAGGAATATATTTAATATGACAAGCCAAAAGAGGGAACGCGTATGCTGCCTATAAAGAGTTGACTTTAAATTTTAACTGAGCATATTGGGCTAAAGAAATCATAGCGCTTAGTCATAGGTAGCATTACGGTGGTAATAAATAAGAGAGAGACCTTTCACACACTATTTCCTCTTGAGATCAAGTTCAGATCCTTGAAATCCGAATAGCAGTTATGAGAAAAAGTAAGTACTGATCCATGATCTAGTTAAACATTAGTGACAGGAAAGAAGTGTGAAGAATGTTGGATTGGCTGCCACAGAAAGTCAAGCATGCCTTCACTTTCCAAACATATATTAAGAACCCTGAGCAGAAAATTGAGAGCCAGAATAAAGCGTGAGGGTAAAAATAACTGTAACTCTTGAGTGTTAACTTGTTCTTCAAACAAGGTTACATTTTCAGAAGATACCATAATACCTGCACTGAAAGTCCCAAAAAGTGGCGAAAGAACAGTGCACCACAAATGGGGATGTATTCACAAGTCTCAGTGATGATAAGTTCTTCCAAATGCACTTTATTACTGTAAGTTTATTTATATCAATAAAGTGCATTTGGAAGAACTTAGCTTCACTGAAACTTGATTCAGTGAATATATCCCTGGTTGTGCACTGTTCCATCCCCACTTTTTGGGACTTTGCTTTTCGTGGGGTTTTGTTTCCTTGTTGTTGTTATTTTTGTGTGTGTGGACCCCATACCTGCACTGAAATCATAACACCCTGCTATATTCTGTACAGGGAACTCTTTTGTTACATTAAAGCTTTTATTTATCTATTTTTTAAAAAATTTTATGTGTTTATATTCTGCTTTAGATCTATGAAGCCATCGGCACAGTGCGCAGCGGCCTCTATGAAGGCGAATAGAATTCTTGGTATTATCAAGAAAGGGACAGATTCTTCAAACTTTCGAAAACTACAAGAATGAGAGGGCATTCGGAAAATTTGAGAGGGGACAGATTCAGAACCAATGCTAGGAAGTTCTTCTTCATCCAAAGGGTGGTGGACACCTGGAATGCGCGTCCAGAGGGTGTGATAGGACAGAGTACGGTATTGGGGTTCAAGAAGGGACTGGATGATTTCCTGAAGGAAAAGGGGATAGAAGGGTATAGAGGATTACTATACAGGTCCTGGACCTGATGGGCTGCCGCGTGAGCGGACTACTGGGCACGATGGACCTCTGGTCTGACCCAGCAGAGGCACTGCTTATGTTCTTATGTTCTAAAGAAAATTAGAGTAAAAACATAAATAGTTATTACAAATTTCTTAAAAATTCAGTTGCTTCCTGAATTTCACATACCTTATGCACTCAAATATAAACCTATCTGAATATAAACCGAGGTAACCTTTTTTCCCCCTCCAAAAATGAAAAAAAGGTTAACTCGAATATAAACTGAACTTACACCAGTTTTGGAAGGTTATTGTGGGAGTGAGTGGCCTAGTGGTTAGAAATGCAGCCTCAGCACCCTGAAGTTGTGAGTTCAATCCCAGCCTGTGCCTTGTGACTGGGCAAGTCACTTAATCCCTCCATTGCCACAGGTACCACAGTAGGACTGTGAGCCTGCAGGGACAGATAGGGAAGATGCTTGAGTACCTGATTACTGTTTTGCTATGAATATCAAACAAAAGCACTTGCTTAAAATGTATTGCATTGTAACCATTTGGGGTATATTTCTTCAAGAAAAGGTAGTAAATAAACATAGTCACCACTGTGGAAATTTGCGTCATTTTGACTAGCGAGATTGAATGGGACAGAAGCACAGGAGGATCGTTTTTGCCCTGGTTCACCACTAGACCAGTAGGGTTTAAGGTAGGCCTGTCTACACCCTCCCTCTTCCATCTAGGTTGTGTCTCTTCTCTCATTTATATATAATTCATTTCAGGTTCACACCCTATCCATTTTTCTCTCTTCTCTTTCTCTCCACCCCTCCCCCATGCTCTGTCATCTCTTTCTTCTCCTTTCCTTCCTTTTTTCTACCCTACCCTACTCTACACCATGGTCTTGAAACTGTTCCATTCCCTCCCCCTGTGCCCTAGCATCTCTCTCCTCTCCTTCCATATCTTCCCCCCCTCCATGGTCTGGCATCTCCAATCCTTCCTTTCCCCTTCCCTCCTTCCTCCCAGATGGGTACCCTCTCTCTCTCTCTCTCTCACACACACACACCCATCACCACTGAAATTTACCTTCCATCATCGGTAGTAACAGCCTTCACAACTCTCTGCTCTGGATGGCGTTGGGCTTTTCTCTCTGCTAGTCCCACCTACTCCCTGCTCCCACGAAGGCAGGACATAGTAGAAATGAAAGCCCAATATCAGCAGATCAGTGAGTTGTGAAAGCTGCAGCTGTGGCTGCCACTGCCGGAAGGAGAAGATGCTGGCCCACCCAGGGCAGACTGCTCCCCCTCCGAACACCACTGATAAAATCTATCAAATTAGAAGGAGCTAAGCCATACAAAATTTTGAGCTTTTTAGCATGTAGCACTAATTCCATTTGTGCACACTGAATTTGGAACAAATTATAGAAAATATGTCTTCAATCAATGCACAGTAAAGGTCTGGAATTCATTGCCGATGTGGTAAAAGCACTTAACATAGCAGAGGTTCCGAAAGGTTTGTAAAAGATTCTAAAAGACAAGTCCATAAACTATTACTATATTAAGGTGGATTTGAGGAATATCCACACTGTATTCCTGGGATAGGCAGCTTGGAATCTCTCATATTTTGGGATCCTGCCAGGTACATGTGACCTGGATTGGACACTGTTGGAAATAGGATACTGGGCTTGATTAACAGTAATGCTTAAGAATTTATGCATTCACTGTTTTCTGTGTAATGGTCTTAAATAATCATTGCAAATAAATAAATACTGTTGTCAACGGGACAGGCATTATAAGGTATCATGGAGTCAAAAAAAGAACAGCTAAACCTAGTCACCTAGTTTCATTAGGCTTGAGTTCACTGGCTGACTCCCGCAGTTTGTTCTAAGCCCAGGCATTCAATGCTGGGCTGTTTCCGGTGACCAGCATTGAATATCCGGTCTATTTTTGGCAGATGAAAACTTAGCCAGCCATATCAATATTCAGTGATGGCTGGCTAATTTTGTAGCAGCCAAAACTTTTTAAGCAGCCCGATTTGGCTTCTTAACTTAGCCAGATAGTGGTCTGAATTTTGTGGAATAGCCAGCTAAGTCCCGTGACCTAGCTGGTTGTCCATTAGCCACTAATTGCTAATTTTCAATGGCCGTCTCACACTGATTATTAATGCTTAGGTAGCTTTGTGCTGTTCCTGGCCAGC
Organism: Geotrypetes seraphini; assembly: GCF_902459505.1. Classification (NCBI taxonomy): domain Eukaryota; kingdom Metazoa; phylum Chordata; class Amphibia; order Gymnophiona; family Dermophiidae; genus Geotrypetes; species Geotrypetes seraphini. The sequence continues at coordinate 404,664,665 of NC_047085.1, read as the reverse complement.
TGAATATCAGACTGTGTCTGAATTCAAGAGGGCTTGGGTTAGGCACGTGAGATCTCTCGGAGAGAGAAAGAGATAATGGTTACTGCGGATGGGCAGACTAGATGGGCCATTTAGCCTTTATCTGCCATCATGTTTCTATGTTTCTCAACAAAAAGAATGGGTATTCTGGGAGGTGTTTGCATAGGCAGGAAGGAAAGACTTAGCAAACACTGAAACGTTTATGCCTGATAAAGTTATACAGTTATCCTTTAAATCTAGCTGACTAAATAGGAGCCAGATCAATCTATGAAAATATTCAGTCACAACTTAGCCAGCTGGGCTGCAGCTGAAACTGTACTTAAACTAGCTATCTTGGGGCATCTTTTACAAAGCCGCAGTAACGCGTATTGGCGTGACAAATACAGCACAGGCCATAGGAACCGAATGGGCTGCATTGCATTTGCTGTGCAGGAATCGCTACCATGACTTTGTAAAAGGGCCCTTAGTCACCACTCAGCTTTTTTTTTTATAATATACATTCATGTATTGTGCTTTGTTTTCTGGAGAACTGCTGACCTATAGCTATTTAGGTTTTCCAATGCAGGCAAACTTATTAATGTGAATATTGTGGACACCTAACTGTGGCAGAAAATGTTTAGGAAGCCCTGCATTAAGCAAATCTATGGGAGAGGAGTTGTATTTTGCATTCTATATTAGATGAAACTGCTCTGCTTTTAATGGAGGTACACTATTTTTAGAAAATGTAAAGTCAGGTCAAGATACTGGATCTGGCTGTACAGTTCTGTCACGGATTGTACAGTATGTCATCACGCTAAAGATAAACTCACTCTGAGTGTTCTGATATAAAATAGCAAATTCCATGAAACACCTTTTTTGTTTGTAGGTAATTTGAATCTATGTGTTAGTACCCTTCGAGGATCAAACATCGCAAACTATAGGATTGGGACCCTACATGTGGTCTAATCGGTGGATGAGGTCACAGAAATAGGGCTGCTCTCCTACCCTCTAAACTGCCAGTATGATCTATGACCAGTAGTGGCAGCCAACATATTTGGTGAACATTCACAGATCCTGCCCCCTCCTCCTCTGTGGGTTTCCTGTTACAGCTCAGGACCTTGTGCTGGCCATTGCAACAACTGCTGTGTTCAGGCTTTGGATACTTGAGAAGAAGTGAAGGTGGATGAGGAGCGAAAGGAAAGCAGAGATCTGCTAATTTCTAAATCCTAAACTACACAAAGAACCTTAAAAAGAACTGTGTTGCTCTGGACATCTATTAAGCAACACAAGCTGAAAGTAAATTATTCCAAAAAATAATTCATAACAATTTCAATTAATTAAATTATTTGACTTACTCAAACAGTTAACTTTTGAGTATTGTTTTATCTCTGACATTCTTCCGGATATACCTTACTACTCTTGGCTTACTAATGTAATTGAAAGTATTTTCTGTCACATCGCTGTCTGTGTACAGTCTCTTCCTCTGTAAACCGCTCTGAACTGCTTATGGTATTGCGGTATACAAAATAAAGTTATTATTATTATTAAACCAATTGAACTGATGGAAAGCAACAAATTTAGGCCCCCTTTTATCAAGCCAGGTTAGGGTTTTATATTGTCGGCCGCTGCGGTACAAGCTCTGACGCTCATAAGTGTCGGAGCTTTTTCCGCAGCGGCTGGCAGTAAAAAGCCCTAATGTGGCTTGATAAAAGGAGCCATAACAAAGTCAAAAAAATCTAAACTTATGTGAAAGAGATCATCATTCTAAACTTTAAAACCAAATGCCCTTGTCTATCTGTAATGCTGCCTGTAAATTTTCAGAATGCCTCTGACATGCACCTGGCCACTCCCCCCTTTTCAGATACACACTATGAGAGTTAAATGCTGAGCCTTATAGAATAAAAACCAATTATTACATGGTAGCTGGTTGGTTTATGCTGGTATAAAAAATCACTGTTCTGTTTTAAGGATCTTCAGATTGCCGTGAGTGTAACTTAACACCTAACAGCTGCAATCCTCATTAGTGTCCAGCATCACAGTGTTTTCAAACTTTAATTAGTTTACTTTTTCTTTTTTCTTATTTTAAAAGTTCTTATGATACTATTACTTTAAAGTGCTAGTGCAAAGTGAAAAATATAGAATTAGCTTCATCATAGTGCTCCAGCATTGACTCATCCCTCCTCTTTCTTTCTGACGCGTTTCGATTACTTTTTTACTGGACTTATAATACAATTTATGGCTAGCTTTAGAAGGTCAAAAACTTTTGATTGATTATGGGGCTCATTTTCAAAGCACTCAGACTTACAGTGTTCCATAAGTTAATATATAACTTTGCGAGTCTAAGGCCCGGATTCTCTATACAGTGCCGATATTGGCAGCCGCCTACAAAATGGCCACTGATTGCTGTCAATTGCACAACCGCACCTCCAGGAATGATAGGTACTGGAAATGTGGGCAAGGGTTTTCCAGGCTTACATTTCCGGCACCTGTCTTTGTTGTGAATTGCGCCTACGGAGGCATTTTATGCACCTAACGCCACTTCCGGCATTAGCCATGCTCATAGTAGCATTGAGCGCCATAAAGCAGAATTCTGGTGCCTTTTATTTAGGCACCGGTAGGCGCTTTAACTTTAATGTTTTATGCCATTTTAAATGGCGTATCTCAATTAACTTAGGCACTGGTAGGGAGCCTACCGGCACCTAAATTGAGGTGACGTTTATAGAATTTCCCCCTAAGTGCTTTGAGAATATACCTCTAAATCAACTAATGAAAACTGTTATGAACTATTTTTTGGAACAATTAGCTTGTGTTTACAAAGCCACGGTAGAGGTTCCTACCACAGGCCAGCAAGGTAAATGCTCCGACGCTCATAGGAATTCTATGAGCGTCAGAGCATTTACCTCACTGGCCTGTGGTAGAAACTAGAGAATGACAAGAGGACAAATTTTTCCCCATCTCCACAGGAACTCATTTTCCCATCTCAGTGAGTTCATTTCCTGTCCCTGTCCCTGTCCCATTCCTGCAAACTCTGTCCTCACCTGCACAAGCCTCAAACACTTTAAAATCCTACGTGTTCGAGGCTTGTGCAGTTAAGGCAGAGCTTACAGGAATGGGGCAGGGACATGACAACGACAAAACTCATGGAGACGAGTCAGGGAAATTGAGTTCCTGTGGGGACAGGGACAAATTTGTCCCCATGTCATTATCTAGTAGAAGCCTCTACCACAGCTTTGTAAAAGCCAGTGTTAGTATTTTTCATTTAATCAGCATCTTAGTTCATGAATATTTTAAAGTATTAAAACGGGGTTATATTGAATAAAAGTATTCGGGGGGAAGGGGTGCGCCTTCGGCAAGAGGACTTAGGATCCCTCCTGCTGGTATTCACGGGGGTGTTGGTGTCAGCAGGGTGGCTTGGGATCCTTCCTGCCACGATTAGGTTTTGTCGGAGGTGGGGTGCCGGCAGGAGGGCTTGGGCTCCCTCCTGCCGGTCAACTATTCGGGGGGATTAATTGACTTCTGACAGGAGGGCCTCGGATCCCACCTGCCGGTCAGGGGTTCGGGGAGAGTTACCGGCAGGAGGGCTTGGGATCCCTCCTGCCGGTTGGGTGTTCGGGGTTCGGGGGATGATTCTTTCTGGCAGGAGAGATTGGACATCTATTATTGCTATTACTAGGATTTAATTCATATCTTCAACTTTATCTTATTGTTTTAACTATGTTTTATGCTGACATTTGGTTGTTTTACTATTGTTATGCTGTTAATACAGTGTAAGTTGTTTATTATATCAAGGTGCATCTGTTGTATACTGTATTGGGTGAATCTCTTCATAAAGATATCTAATGAATACAGATAAATTAATTAATATAATAAAAGAATACATTCCAAAGACTGCAAAATGATAAAAGAAAGAGTCAGTCTAGAGGCCAGCTACAGAAATGGTAAGCGGTCTTTATCATGAAGCATATAGGGAGAGATTTAAAGATCTGAAGAGTAAAAATGGAAAGGAGATATATAATGACATTTAAATACAGTATATCAAGGTATAATCTCTTTCAATGGAAAGACAGTTCTGGAATCATGGGATGAGGAAGAAAGGGGATAGACTCATATAATCTAAGGAAACTCTGCTCTGCAGAAAGGATAGTGGATGTGTGAAAAAGTCTCATAATGAAAGTGGTAGAGAAAAAGAAATTATTGGAATTTAACCTTTTAATTGGCAGATGGTGAAACAGCTGCTTTATGTAACTTTATATTGAAAGAGCAACAGTCTCCAAGAAGAGGTAGTGGAGACAGAGACTGTGTCAGAATTCAAGAGGGCCTGGGATCTCTTGGAGAGAGAAAGAGATAATGGTTACTGTGGATGGGCAGACGAGATGGGCCATTTGACCTTTATCTGCCATCATGTTTCTATGTTTCTAGTACCAAGTAACCGGCATTTGGAGATGCAGATCTCCCATAATAGCCATAGAAGACACATGTTGCTTCTGAGCAACAATGTCAAATAAAGGGTTAAGAAAGCATAGGACAAGTACAGAAGTTCTTTGAAGTTCTGTACTCCTGAGCAATAGGGGTAACTGAACAAATAGGTAGGCAAAGGGGCTCATTTTCAAAGCACTTAGACTTACTAAGTTCCGTATGTCTTTTTTCTGCCATTACATTCTCTATCCAGTCAATATTCAGCCTACAGTGGTCAACAATTAGGATGCAATATTCAATTTTGGGCTGTGTCCTGGCACTGATATTGAATATCAGTGGCTGACTGGATTGTGTAAGGCTATTGACCATTATGTGGATCCAGGGCAATATTCAGACACTTATGAAAGTCCCAGTTGAATATCAGCTGGGATCTGCATAACTGCTGTATCTACATCCCCCCACCAACAAATAAGACACCCCTCGCTTTGCCAACAAGTACTCCCAAGGGCCTAACTGAATGTCATGGTGGTCTAGCAGGGTTATAGGGGCAGAATCACACCCTACTTCTATAGTGAGACCTATTCTGACTTCGGGGTGTGAGGGAGGGATTGTTTGTTTGAAAGGACAGAGCGGTTTGTTTTCTTATTGGGTGTGGGAGGGAGGAGGTTACTTGTGAGGGGCAAAGGAGAGAGTTGCTTACTTGTATTGGAGGTGAGGGGAGGGACCTTGCTGGGAGGAGGGGAAGGAGGGGATGACATCACACATTGTGCTAGCTGGTTCCGGAAATTATGCAGGTGTCAGCTGATTTTCAGTGCTGGCATCCTTATAGCTAACAGAGAAATATTAGAACTGCATTTTATGTAGTTTTACATATCTGGTTTGCTATTATGCAGGTGCTGGCACTGAATATTGCTAGCACCTGCATAATCCTGGCTCCACCCCCCCGTACCACTCCTACCCTGCCCAGTTGGGACATGATTGGTGAGTGCCAATAGTCCGTGACGAGTGGGTATAAGTGATTAAACAGGCAGGAGGCTCTCTTGTCCATTTAAATCACTTTGAATACTGACCCATAGTTTTTCTGTCTCTATAGAGACTTTAAGATTGGGGGGTCACTATTATGTGCTACCACAACTGGGAAAGCAAATGAAATTTATTGAGGAAGCTTATTATGGAGCTCATTTGCACAGATAGGTAGCCACGTGAAAATGCTGCAGTGTAGTTCACAACGCTAAAGCCTGTAGATTCCACAAATGCTTTATGATTGATACCTGTCTTTCAGTGAGATCCAGATTCACAGCTATCTCATATCTTCTCAGCCTAGTTAGGTAGTTATGATGGGCAAATTCAGCTTCCAGCTCTCTTATTTGCTCTTTGGTAAAGGCTGTTCGTTCTTTTCTGGGTTTACTATTAACTTCTGTCTTGTAGTTTCCTTCCTGGGAGTCTGAAATTAAGAAGATAAAAATGCAAGGTTATACATGTAATCCTCCTTACTGTTATCTAATATTGCAGAAAGGACAAAAAAAAACAAAAACCCCAACCCATAGAGGGTGTGATTTATCAATACGAAGGGGTGTTGAAAAGTTCTCAGCCCAACTAAGAAGAGAATGCTTTGGATATGATTCAATCAATGATCTAAAACAATGTCAAAACATAGAATTTTGTTTCTACAAATTGGCACTTAACAAAATAACACTCTTCTCAGCTACAGTGGCAAAATAACGCTCAGAATTTAGGAAGTTGGTTGGTTGGGCTAAGAACATTTCAGACCCCCCCCCCCCTCATATTTTTAACTTGCTATAAATACTGAAGGTATACTACAAATTTTCTAAGACTTTTACAAAGGATAAGATATCTATTTTGATTGACAATATACCATTCCTTTTCAACACTCTCTGGGAGGCACACCTATCCAGTCAGATTTTTCAGAATTGTCACAATGAATATGCAACAGTTAAATTTGCATATATTGCAATATGCTATATGCAAATCTATATAAAGGAAGCATACAACAGGAGAGGTTATCCAACACAAATTGGATTAAAAAGTACAACTTGGTCTGGAGACCCAGGAAGGCCCCTCCTTGAAAAATTCCCAGAAGCAACCAGTAGGGTAAAATTGATTTATTATCAAAGAATGATCCTAACCCTATGGGGTAAATTCTGTAAAGGATGCCTAAAGTTGGGCATTCACAATGTGGAACGTCCAGCAACTTAGGCGTCCAAATAAATTGGATAATAAGCCCAATTAATGACTTTAACAAGCAATAATTGAAAGTTAGACATCCAAAGGCTATGTTTAATTCACAAAATAGGTGTCCACAATTTTGTTGTTGCCCATTGGAAAAAGCTGCATCTAACAGGATAGGCATTGGTGTGGCTTTCATATAAATGTCTATTTACAGAATCACATACTGCTCAGCATCCTAATGTGTCTACATTCTCACCTAAAATGTAGGCATTGCAAAACTAGGTCTACCTTTGGCATTAGTTGGGCACAATTTAAGTGAACGTGACTTAGGCATCACTTAGGTGTGCCAGAGGCATCCACATATAGGTGAACGGGCTTCTATTTTTTTTTTTGGGGGGGGGGTAAAGAGGACTCCAGTTTGATATTAAGGTCAAAAGATGTTTAATAATGCATTACTTAAACAAAACACATGAAAATATATATATATTGCATACTGAACCTTCTATTTTGGGGGGGTAAAGAGGACTCCTCTTTGATAATAATAGAAAAAGATGTTTAATAATGCACAGCACATGAAAAAAAAAAAAATAAATATATATATATATATATATATACACATATATTGCATACTAAACCTAATTTCCAAAAGGTTAAGAAAATAAAAAAAAGAAACCATACTCACAAAATAATACAAACCCTTGCCTGAAAGGAAATGCCTGTGGCTCAGGGGTTAAACATACTTCTTCCATCTTCCACAGGTTATGGGTTCAAATCCATACAACCTCCCCACCCCCAACCCCACTCACCCCCCAGGTACCTTAACAGATTCTTTTTGGTCTCATAATAGAGTATGGGGTTTGGACTTTGCCATTTACATTTGCACTCTGCCCTTTCCCAAGGGAAGTGGCCTTAGGCATCTGAGCCATGAGGGCTTTAGGCTCCTCCCCCCTGTATCCCAATTGATGCACAGGGCGGGCCTAAGGTCTGATATCTGATTTGCTTAGATGTGCAAATCATTTGTTAGCAAACTTGGTAGTGCATTGATCGCTCATCTGGAATCGGCCAACAGTGATCCAGTCAGTATCTTTAGTGCATCCAAGTCTATATGCCCTTTTACTTCTAAACTAGAGAAATTATAATGACATTTTTCAGGTAAGAAGGGAAGACTTTTCTGTATCTCCACCTCTTTCTGTTTTCACCCATATTAAAGTATTTTACGAGTAGAAAGAGATGAAGGAGGGAGGAAACACCTACCATTCTATACAGCAACACAGAGGTCTGGAACAATATTTCATTCTCTGCATGGTGGAGGAGATGTTATATAAACAGAACATCATCTCTCAACACAAGATAGGCTGGAATAATGTTTCTTGAGCCATTCCTAGAGTATTCTGTAGGTCAGAAATCCACACATCCAGCCCTTGAGTGTTGTCAACTTGTCTGGCTTTCAGGATTTCCACAATAAATATGCATATTTGTATACAGTCAAGGAAAAGCATGCAAATCTATGTCATGCAAAGCTATTGTGGAAATCCTGAAAAGTAGAGCAATTTGCAACCTTTGAAGACCAGTTCTGGGCACCCTTGCCCTTACCAGTCTAGTTTACAGAACATCTAAAATAGATGTAGTACTGGGAGATACCATATACAATGGCGTAGTAAGGGGGCGGGCAGGGTGGTGGTATGCCCCAGGTGCCATCTTGGTGGAGGCACAATCACCCATCCTCCTCTCTGTCCTCCCCCCCACTCCTTCGCACTCCTTCCCCGCTGTGCGTCTACCTATGACACATTTGTGGTCCAGAGGCGATCCGGAAAATGGCTGTTGTAAGTTCCAGCGAGGTTGCTGCAGGAACTCATGGCAGCCATTTTCAACAGCAAGTCTGCATGGGCCAGGAGCGTAGGAGCATTGCTCTTGCCCTGGTTCACCGCTGGAACACCAGGGTTTAAGGCACACCCGCACCAGCAGGATACGGCGTACAAAATGAGTACAGCGTATATAAGATCTTACAGCCATTTCCTACCTCAACTATGGAACCGCTAGACTCACTAATGACCTTCTGCAGAGCAGTAAAGACCTTCCTCTTCCGCTGATCAGGCCATTACAAAATGCCTCCTCAATATACTTCTCCTAGTAGTTTTCGCTATGACCAGTCTGGTCTCTAGAATAAGTTCTGTTATTGTCTACTGTAACCTATTTGTTGTCATGACTAGTCTGTTTTCAAACGATTGTGAATGTCTACTTGTAACCCATTCTGAGCTTCTGGGAGAATGGGATAGAAATTGAAATAAATAAATACTGCAGAGCAGGGGAGGACTCAAATATATAAGAACATAAGAATAGACATACTGGGTCAGACCAATGGTCCATCAAGCCCAGTAGCCCATTCTCACGTAGGCCAAAACCCAAGTAGTAGCAACATTCCATGCTACTGATCCAGGGCAAACAGTGGCTTCCCTCATGTCTTTCTGAATAACAGACTATGGACTTTTCCTTTCTTAAAACCAGACCTCCATTTTTGGGCCCATAAAATCTTGGCTTATATTCGAGTATACAGTATATGGTACTAGAAAACAAAACACTGGACTGGAGCACTGGCACATTAATGGATAATCTCTGCTTTTCCATAACTGCTTGATTCTCAGCTGAATCAAAAGGCTGAGAACGTGCTCAAAATTTACAGAGTTAATGTGAACTATAAGCCAAGGCAAAGCAAAAAAAAAAAAAGCAGATCATCTAATCATCTACGGAACTGAAGCAGTGAAACTATTTTCAATGAAGGGTAAAAGTCAATGCCAACATTCATGGGAACCAAGGCCCAGTGGCAAGAACTCTTTCCCTTGGGTAAAATGGATTGCTTTGCTATGTGCATCATGCTGTGCAGCTTTACCATGACCCTGAACCCAGAGGTTCACTTTGCTGCATAAGGTCCTCCATGAATAGGTTTGAGGCTTTATATAAGAATGAATATACTACATCTGTAAATGTTTAGAAAAAATGATGGACATGGAATTAGGTGGTTTTTTATTCGAGTAATTTTAGCATTTCAGGTTCTCTCTATCTCTCTTCATAGACTTGTTTTCTGTGGGTTTGTGCAAACTTTATCCTGGACATTGCCCCCTATTGCCCTCTTTTCTTCATTTTCCTTCTTTCCTGTCCAGACAGTGGGGTTTGGATTCTAAGTTTGAATGTTATCTTGCCAAGTTGTAGATCTACTGTACAGTATTTCCTTTTTAAGAACACTCCTCCTTTATGGTCTCCAGAGAGCAAACACTGGGAGATCTCTTTCCAGACTTAAGGCTTTTGTTCACATCAAGTGGCTGCTTTCCTTTTGGTGGAAAACGGGTGGGTGACTTTTGGAAGATAAGTTTGGCTGGTTTCACATCATCTACCATCTGTTCGGCAGATGTTCTAATTGAGGCAAGAAGCTTTCTGCTTGGACTCTGACCTGCCTCCCTATGCCTTATGATAAATGCAAAGGCAAAAGTGGTACATCCAGCTGGACTTAAACGGCGATCCTCATCCCCAACCCCCCCCTCCCCAAAGCACACATTCATCACACAGCATAATTTGCAGTAAGATATTTCTCCCTTACTGTTCCGAAGAAGGTGCAGTAACTTCACTTGGCCTGCTTTTAATTTTCATACTGATGCAAACCAGCGAATTTTATCATAGCCGTTCCCTTGTTTCCAGAGGGACAATTTTGAATAGTATGCACTGTTCAGACCCTCGTACACTGCTTGTCACTGTTTGTCAAAGGGAAATGACCTGTGTTGTTTCACTTTGAAAGTGAGCAGTTGTGAAATGCGCACACTTAAGTCACGCTTATATTGTGCACCCCCTGAATGGGCAGGTGATGAACGGGGGCAACACAGCACATATACATTCAAATGCTAAACATAAGAATCCTGTTTCACTCTGCTAATTTGAATACCTTCATTGTAGATCCCCTTATTTTACCCGACTAAAAAGCAATTCTATAGCTGTGCACCTGCATGTATGCGGCTTCTAGTACACCGAAATGTAGAATATAAATGCAGAATGCTCCTAAATGCAACTCTATGGGCTCCTTTTACGAAGCCGCGTTAGCGATTTTAGCGCACGCAGCTTTGTAGCACATGCTAAACCCACGCTACGCAGCTAGAACTAATGCCATCTCAATGCTGGCGTTAGCGTCTAGCGCGGCCGGCAGTTTAGCGCGCGCTATTACATGTGTTAAACTGCTAACGTGGCTTCGTAAAAGGAGCCCTATATGTTTATTGTGAGCTTCTATACCACTACTAATGACTGGGGAGTCAATTCAGAGGGGTCTACATGAGCCTCTGAAAAGGCACTACAATACATGAGCTTCTGTAAAGATGTTACCATAGTGAGTCACAAAGTGCCTCTGTGAGGTGTAGGATTACCAGATGTGCAGAATTCCTCGGACATATCCTCCTTTTGAGGACATGTCCGGGGATACGGAAAGCTTTTCAAAACCCGGCACCTTGTCCGGGTTTTAAAAAGCTTCTGATGTTGGGACAGTATCCGCGAATGCACGGATGCAACGCGGTGACATCATCGTGTCACATCTGCGCATGCATGGATGCCGCCCAATGCACGAACAAGTTAAGGGGGTTGGGGCTGGGGCAGGGATGCGGGTGTGACGTGGGTGGGCCTGGGGGCATGACCATGGCTCCAGATTTTCCTTTGGGAAAATCTGATAGCCCTAGTGAGGTGTTACAATTAATGGGCTCTATACGGGACACGTATAAGTGCTATAGGGTTCTTATTCTAAGCTGCACTAAAAAGTGGCCTTAGCATGCCCTTACAACTGTCTTTCCGTTTACTATGGCCATTTGTAGTGCAGCCAAAAAATGGCCGCTTTTCCAAATTAATGGGCAAGTGCTAATTTTACCATCATTCTGTAGCCATTAAAAATAGTGTGTGAGGCCTTAATGCCACCTATTTTGCAGGCAAAAACAAAAAAGAGGCAAGTAACTCAACTTAATTGAAATGTTGAGTGACTAAAAGGAAATATATCAACAATAATAGAATAGTCACTCTATATGCCTAGCCGTTGGATTTTCAAGAGGGAGAGATATGTGGAGTTTTTGAGGTTATATGAGATTTCATTACCTAAAGTTTGAGGGGTGTAGTAGAGTTACATCGGTTCCCTGAAGCAGTACCGAAACGTGGCACGTCGGAACCTGTGAAATTTGAAATTAAGTTTCAAATCTTTAAGCTTCTTATATAAGATGACTAGCTGAAGCCCCGGCGTTGCACGGGTATTTAATTATAGCAATAACACTGTAAATGGATTCAAATAAAGATACTTTATAGTGGTGAATGAAATTACTTTTTTAAAGCTTTATAAAAAGTACAATATTCAAATTATAATGTGAAATATTTGACAAAATGAATACAATACAACAAACACAAAACTTGATTATAAACAACATTTTTAGTTTCACCTCCTGGAGCAAGAACATATAAATTCTTGGGTGAAGAGACCCCCAGAACATATCACCCCAGGTAGTGAGGGATCTGCATACCAAGTTTCATTCAAATCGGTCAAGCCGGTTTTGATTTACTGTGAGAATGGCAGCTGTTTACATTTTTTCCATTGACATGAATGGGTGAAATATGATTTTCTGTTTGTAGCTCCGCCCATGTGTGCAGGTGGGCCGCGAGACCCCCAGAACATATCACCCCAGGTAGTGAGGGATCTGCATACCAAGTTTCGTTCAAATCGGTCAAGCCGTTTTTGAAGTACTGTGAGAATGGTAGCTTTTTACATTTTTTCCATTGACATGAATGGGTGAAATCTGATTTTCTGTTTGTAGCTCCGCCCACGTGTGCAGGAGGGCCGCGAGACCCCCAGAACATATCAGCCCAGGTAGTGAGGGACCTGCATACAAAGTTTTGTTCAAATCGGTCAAGCCGTTTTTGAATTACAGTGAGAATGGCAGCTTTTAACATTTTTTCCATTGACATGAATGGGTGAAATCTGATTTTCTGTTTGTAGCTCCGCCCACGTGTGCAGGTGGGCGGCGAGACCCCCAGAATATATCACCCCAGGTAGTGAGGGATCTGCATACCAAGGTTCATTAAAATCGGTCAAGCCGGTTTTGAATTACAGTGAGAATGGCAGCTTTTTTCATTTTTTCCATTGACATGAATGGGTGAAATGTGATTTTATGTTTGTAGGTCCGCCCACGTGTGCAGGTGGGCCGTGAGACCCCCAGAACATATCACCCCAGGTAGTGAGGGATCAGCATACCAAGTCTCGTTCAAATCGGTCAAGCCGTTTTTGAATTACTGTGAGAATGGCAGCTCTTTACATTTTTTCCATTGACATGAATGGGTGAAATCTGATTTTATGTTTGTAGCTCCGCCCACGAGTGCAGGTGGGCCGCGAGACCCCCAGAACATATCATCCCAGGTAGTGAGGGATCTGCATACCAAGTTTCGTTCAAATCGGTCAAGCCGTTTTTGCGTGATCGCGGCACATACATACATACACACATACATACCTCCGATTTTATATATATAGAAGAAGAAGATAGAGTTATAGCCAGTTTGGCTTTTACAAATCCAATAGTGATCAATACCATCATCTTGACACTGTATTGAACAATGCGATGATTGGGTGGTGAGGCGGTACATTCGCCTTCATGTCTCTGAGCATAAGTTTCAATAACAGTAAAAGAAGATTTGTCAACCTGTTTTGCAGGTGGCAAGGGCTCATACACGAATCATGCATTACTCAGTGTGCGGCAATTCAGACATGCTAACTGATTGGCGCAGAAATGTCTACACTCTTCCCTCCAGACCCACCCCTCAGTGAAAAAAAAAATTATTGCATTATTTACACCTGCCATCAGTCTGACATAAAGGGGCATATCTGCATTTAGGCATGCCAATACAGATTTACACCAGTATTCTATAACAATATCTGGTGTTCTCAAATAGACATTCCCCATGCTGTATCGGGGCACCTACATCTCGGTGCCCCTTTATAGAATTGTCTCCCATGTGCTGTGAAAGTCAGAATGTACTTTTAATTCAGAAAGTCATTTTCCCCTGGTAAGTAGTGGTTGACCTAGAAAGAAGGCTTTCAAAGATGGTCTCTTCCTGGCCAACATTCTGGGACACATGCATTTCTCAGGGACTACTGACCAGAGAGTGCTACTAAATATTCCCTTGAACTGCCTTGGCACAATCTGGAGAGCACCAAGGTGGTATGAAGTTGGAGCCGGAGGTTATCTGGTTAATGGTAATTGTGGGTTAGATTCATTGAATGGTGCTCAAAACTCAGCACCAAAAGTAACTGGTGTGCACTGTTATTCTGGAAAGGGCACTCAAAGATGAGCACCCATTATAGAATAACACAGAGCAGCCATTTGGGCGTCAGGACTTACGCCTGCTGAAATCGAGTGTTAGATCAGTGAATGGCAAACTGTGTGCACCGGAGGATTCCAGGTGTGCCCTGAGATGCCAGCGAGGAGGAGAGGTGCCTGTGCCGGCTGACTGCTTACAGGACGTGCCTCTCGCGGTGATAGGCACGTCCTGTAGTCAGTCGGCACCGGCACCTCTCCTCCTGGAAGACACCCGCGCATGCGCGGACGTCGACATGATGACATCACACAGGCGTGTGATGTCATCGCATCAACGGCCATGTATTTCTGGGGGCCCTCCAGCCACAATCCTGAGATTAGTTCTTCAGCAGCGTAAAAAGTTTGAGACATACTGACTTAGATCGTTACAAGCTAACTGGTTAGTGATATCAAAGGCAAAAAAGGTAACGTGGGAAAATACTAGATCTAAAGCATTTTTCTCTTTAGGTCTTAGTTTATGGAATCAATTATTGAATTATTTGTGATTAGAATCTAACTTCATGACATTCAAAAGATTACTTAAAAGTTTACATTAATCAAATTCATTCTAACTCACAACTATTTCTGCTTTAACAATGATATCTATCTGCAAATCGTGGGTACACCAGGATGGCACCACAATATGCTAATCTCTTCATGGTAGAACTGGAAGATACATTTCTAAATGCATATCAGACAAAACCCCTGCTATACTACTGGTACATTGATGACATTTTTATGATTTGGACCGAGAGAGAAGATACTCTCACATGGTTTTGAAATTCTTCCAATACATACCATCCTACAACAAAATAAAAAATGGGCTACTCCTCGGAGAAAGTCAACTTTCTAGACATCGTTGTTTCCATCAACAATGGATATATAAAACATCTTTATATAGAACACCTACAGACCTCCACAACTCCAGCTTCCATTCCTCACATACAAAAAAAAAAAATCCATCATACACAGCCAAGCTACATGATATCACCGTATCTGCTCTGACCCAAAAGACAGAGATAAACTCCTCAAAACCCTGACTGAATCTTTTAAACAAAAAGGAAACAATTCCAAAATCAGCTCATAGAATTTTGCATCATCCCTTGAAATACCCAGAGAAAACCTATTGAAGTACAAGGGCAAGGAGACCACAGAGAGAATCCCCCTGATAGTGACATACAACCCAGAGCTGGAAAAACTGAGAAAAATCATAAAAGATCTACAGCCTCTACTCCAGGGAATGAATTACTGAAAGAATTATTCCCACTGGCTTTCCGACAGCCAGCTAATCTGAAACAGAAACTGGTGAAGAATACACTCCCTATACACAAGGAAGAGAATGGCATGCTTCCCTACAACAAAATTTATTTTTAAAGTTTCTGTGCCGTCTAATTCCTAGCTGCAAACTGTGCCAGCATATTTCAAAAGACCCCACAGTCACCCACATGGGGAAAAAACATTCAGCATAAGGGGATGCTTCACCTGCTCATCTTCAAATGTAGTTTATATCATTGAATGCAAAAGGTGTAAAGAAGGATGCTATATTGGAGAAACAAACCAGGTGCTAAAGACTAGGATTAATGTACACAGATATCATATTAAAAATTGCAATGCCAACCAGTGGCGTAGTGAGGATGAAAGGCGCCCGGGGCTGTGGCATCCCTCACCCGCACCCCTTCCTTGCCCCCTGCTGTACATGCGTACCCGCACCCTTTACTCGTACCTTTTTAACTTTGGCGCAAGCAGTAACGAACTTGCTGCCTGCGTCAGCTTCGGAGCTCTCTTTGGCGTCACTTCCTCCCGGAAGTTACATCAGAGAAAGTGCTGAAGCCAATGTGGGCAGCAAGTTTGTTGCTGCTTGCGCCAAAGTAAAAAAAGGTGTGGGGGAGGGGCACGGGTGAACGGCAGGGGGAGGAAAAGGAAGGGGGCAGAGAGGAAGAGGGGTGCCAGCACCCCGAGGAAGACCACTCCAGGGGCAGACCAACCCCCTCAACCCCATTACTACACCACTGATGCCAACCAGGATATCTCCTCCATGGGATGACATTTTGGAAAACCAGAACACTGCCTCAATAATTTGAGGGTAATATTAAAACCAGAAATGCAAGACCTTTGAGATCAAAAGGATAAAACATTTTGAAACACACCAGACAGAACTTAACAAAAACAATGGCTTTCTCTCACATTACAAAACATAATTTATACAGTTCTAAGACTTTCAAATCACCCTTCCATATTTCCCTATTTACCACCCTCCCCTCTCTTTTCCTGTCATTTGAATACTTTGATGTTTTACTCATGTACAGTATATACTGATAGCTGTCTTCATTTGCTTAGCTCTGACCTGAAGAAGGATTACCTTTGAAAGTTAATCTAACCATGCTCTGTTGTAGTTGTTAGGCGCCATCGACTCATGTTCGAGTCCTAGCACCTTAATGAATTGCAGATCTAAAAAGAAATTGGTTTTGTGCTAGACTAGAAAGGTCCTACAGCGTTATCCCCATGTTGGCTTTCAATGTGCCAATCCATCTGAATGCAGGTCGCCCTCTTTGCCTGGTTCCTTCAGTCGTCCCAAACATGATGTCCTTCTCCAGTGATCTCTCTCTTCTGATGGTGTGGTCAAAATAAGATGGTCATAACTTCATCATATGGGCTTCAAGTGACATGGCCGGCTTGATCTCTTCCAGAATCGATTTATTAGTTCTTCTGGCGGTCCACGGCAAACCTAAAATCCTTCTCCAGCACCAAAGTTTAAATAAGTCAATCTTCTTTCTATCTTGTTTCTGTAGTGTCCAGCTTTCACATCCATACTGATCACTGAGAAAATGAGTGTGTGGACTAAACTAAACTAACTAAACTAAACCTTAACTTTGTATACCGCATCATCTCCACGGAAGTAGAGCTCGACACGGTTTACAGGAATTACTAAAGAAAGGAACTACAATGGGAAGAAGAAGGGCTTGGTAAAAAGGAAAGAAGGAGGGGACTAAGTAGAGTGGAGAGGGAGGGAGTGGTTACATTTTAGAGAAAAGCCAAGTTTTCAAATGTTTTCTGAAGCGTTGGAGGGAGGACGAACTTCGAAGAGGAGCAGATAAGCTGTTCCACAGCTCGGTGATCTTGAAGAAGAGGGATGTTCCAAGTTTTCCTGCATGGGAGATGCCTTTTAAAGAGGGGAATGATAGTATGAATTTTTGAGTGGATCTGGTGGAGTTAGTCTGATCTTCATTTGGAGTGCTACCTCCTTGCCTTTGAATATTTTGTCAGGAGCCTTCATCGAAGAGCGACCAAGTGCTATGCTGCGGAGTATTTCCTCCCCGCTAGTTGCTTCTTTGTTTACAAAAGAGCCCAGCAGATTTAAATCCTATACAACTTCTATTCTATCGCCTTCAAGCTCAAATTCTTCATCATTTTCCATGTTTATGATCTTCGTCTTGTTTATATTCAGTTCTAATCCCACGTTATGACTTTCGGCTTTGACTTTTCTCAGTAGACACATCTTGTCTTCTTTGCTGCTGCTGCTGAGCACTGTATCATCTGCATAGCGCAGGTAGTTTATATTTCGGTCACCAACTTTGAAATCATGCTCTAGTTAGTCCAATGAAAAAGGTATCACTTGGTTTCTTTTTGCTTTTATTTCTTTTTATTTTTATATACACTTCTCCCTCCATATCCACGGTTTCCATATCTGTGGGTTCACTTGTTCGTGATTTTTCGGCTGCTGACTCCGTCCCCCTAATTTTCATCACTGAACCCAGCGTTTCATATTGAAAATCGCTACTCCCGGTGGTTCCTGAAAGAAATCGCTGCTCCCGGCGTTGTACGGATCAAATCGCAGGTCGGGTTATTCACGGTTTATTATCCTTTTCAGGTCTATTTTACAAAAAACCCCGCAAATAACATGCAAAAAGTTATTCGCGGTTTTTTGGGGTATACATAGGGCGGAATAGTAGACCGGTAAAAACACGGTTAACAGAACATAAATCTCGCATTACTAGCAAACATCTTCAGGCCCCCCATGGTAAGCCACTGGATAACTAAAGCTCACAAGGTGGAGGAAATTAAGTGGCGGGTCATTGACAAGATTAAAGGGAGGGACGGTGGGAATATTGAAAGGGAATTGAATGAAAAAGAACAGAGATACATTTTTCATATTGACACTGTGGAATCAAAAGGGCTGAATGGGGAGCTGGAATGGGCGTCTCTGATAGGTTGAAGAATGATCCAATAGGCAAACAGGGGGTGGCAACTTTTAAAATGCACTAGTATTTAAACCCCGGGGTGAGACGCCGCCGCCATCTTTCTCTCCTAAGCAGCACAGAGAGTCGGATGACAGTGACACCCTCGGTAAGGATTTATTTAAAAGATTAGATGGTTAAAGAATTGGGGATTTATAGAATAAGGAAGGTTAATGTTTTACGAGATAGTTGAAATGTTTTTCCTTCTGTTTTCAGGGAGACCCTTGATAAAGCACAGGCGTGCGAAACATGTAGGGTTGTCTCTCCCGAGTCATGTTAGCCTAAAGATAAGTGGCTTAAGTTCTTATATAATGATTACACTGGACTTTTATTAGAGTTGAGGAATAATATTAAAGAGAATTACTAAATAAATGAAAATTAGAACTATGGGTGTGAAAGCCGGTGACGAGAGCCATGTAAGTCTTCCTGCTGTCAAAACTCATTACAGCGATGGAGCGGTGGGGCTGAGGCTTTCGTATAAACCTAAAGAAAAGTTGAATATTGGACTTTGAATTCTGGACCCAAATCTCTGCCGTGATGACATAATTATCTATATCCACAGTTCCAAACTCCTGAGTATGCATTTGGATGTGTTACAGATATAAGGTTATGGCTGGACTGCCGACTGAGATAAGCGTGTTCATAAACCATTAGTCTTTTGTAACTAAAATATAAGAATAAAATGTCTCATACTTAAATGACTCATAATGCTGTAATGCCTTCCTGTAATTTTTACTTCAGTGTAATATAAGCATTCCGTGACATGAACTTTTGGTGATGAGCTCAGAACTTGTCAATGACTTTCTGTGAGCTACTTCTGAAAGTGGAGCATAAGCACATCCAGATAAGGCTGAAAAATATCTTAAAGGGGCAGTCATTCAGGATGTGTAACAAACAGCACAAAGGCTGCCAACTGAAGAGAAGGCAGCACGTGTGGCCTCCTCCCCTTCTTAGACCTGAATTGCAGGATACCGTCCCCTCTGAGAGGCTGCTGTATGCTCTTGGAGTACATAGAGAGATGGGAGCTCGGTACCAATGGCACTAAGAAATATACACATTAAAGAGAAACATAGAAACATGATGGCAGATAAAGGTCAAATGGCCCATCTAGTCTGCCCATCCACAGTGTAGAAGCAGAATAGAAAAGACTGGAGGAGGCCTTTTTTTGAAGCTTTTACATTTGTAAATAGCAGCATTGATACATGTCTAAATGGCAGTTTTCATAAATCCACTATTTACAGTACACATGTAGATAGCTGGGATGCAGAGAGGGTATAGTTTGGCTGGCAAAATATATTCATGTGTATTTTACACCAGGAATGCATGTACTGTGTGTGCAAACTCACTTTTCCCGTTGCACCAAATCCAAGGCATGCATATGTTTCATAAAAGTGCTTGCTTTGACAAAGTCTTTATAAAGGGATTAAGGGGGACAGCTCCAATTTTTTTCTCTTTTGCCTTAAAAGTAAAAACAAAAACGTCTTGCAACTTTGCTAATTAGCACCACTTTGACCTTCAGCTTTTTGAAATTCAACCACTATGGGGGTAAGTCTATAACAGTGTAACTGTTTTTCAGCACATACAGCGTGCCTGTTCTATAAAGATAAGTATCTACCTATTTAGCATTCCAGAGCAAACATGTGCCCACATTTCAGATGCAAGTTCTTAACCTCACCCATAGAGCTGGTGTAAATGCTCAGGTCTAGACTGCCAAGAAGTATACACCTGCAGCCCATAAGCCATTGCATGTAGGTACCAATTTATAGAACAGTACATAGGGCAGGGGTAGGGAACTCCGGTCCTTGAGAGCCGTATTCCAGTCGGGTTTTCAGGATTTCCCCAATGAATATGCATTGGAAAGCAGTGCATGCAAATAGATCTCATACATATTCATTGGGGAAATCCTGAAAACCCGATTGGAATACGGCTCTCGAGGACCGGAGTTCCCTACCCCTGACATAGGGGAATGTGTGGTGCAGTGGTTAAAGCTATAACCTCAGCACCCTGGGTTCAAATCCCACGCTGCTCCTTGTGACCCTGGGCAAGTCGCTTCATCCCCCCATTGCTCCAGATACATTAGATAGAGCAGTGGTTCCCAAACCTGTCCTGGAGGACCCCCAGGCCAGTCGGGTTTTCAAGATAGCCCTAATGAATATGCATGACAGAGATTTGCATATAATGGAGATGCCAGGAATGCAGATCTGCTCCATGCATATTCATTAGGGCTATCTTGAAAACCCGACTGGCCTGGGGGTCCTTCAGGACAGGTTTGGGAACCACTGAGATAGAGTATGAGCCCACCAGGACAGACAGGGAAAAATGCTTGAGTACCTGAATGTAAATCACTTAGGTCAGGGGTAGGCAATTCCGGTCCACAAGAGCCGGAGCCAGGTCAGGTTTTCAGGATATCCACAATTAATATGTATGAGATGGATTTGCATGCACTGCCTCCTTGAGATGCAAATCTATTCCATGCATATTTATTGTGGATATCCTGAAAACCTGACCTGGCTCCGGCTCTCAAGGATTGGCATTGCCTACCCCTGACTTAGGCTATAAGTGGTATATAAATATTTAAATAAATAGCTGAAATATTGGGAATTTATATATGTCTGTGCCCACCTACAGCATATATGCCATATTCTGGTCATGTACACACATTCTAGGTAGTTAAAAATATTTTCTTCCACATAAATAAGGGCTGGTATTATCCTCTTAGTTCTATAACGGGCAGCCAAATTTGCATGTCAAAATTTGGGCGTGATCCTGAGACGCGTGTACAACTTAAATCGTTAATGAGTCAGTCCACAGCAATAATTAGGCGCTCACAATCAATTGCTGATGTCAATTGGCACCAATTAGGATATGCATGTGCAATTGGCTTGCGCTATTCTATAACCCTGGGCACCCAAATCCCATAGCGGACAACACAGAAAGGGGCATGGCAATGGGACAAGCAGGATCCGCTCAGGGGTGTTCTAAAAACTGTGCTTCCAGTGTTTTGTACAGAATACCAGGGATGCATGCCCAAATTGGATGCCAGGAATTACACCCTGGTTTCAGTGACCTTTATATAATCGTGCTGTGTGTCAGTTTTTTTACAACGCCCTATATGTGAAACTGCCCTTATTTTCTAAGTACATCTTTATAAAATCGCTGCTCCTGCTGTCTGTGCCAGACAATATACATAGAATTTCCAGATTCCTGGTATTTTATGAAAGGTCTGTATTTGTGAAATACCAGAGAAATGTCCTAATTTCTATGATCAGTCCCTATGCCATATTGTCTGTCAAGTGTAACTAAGACATGTCAGATACTACTCATGATACACAGAACCAACGCATACTTTTCTATTGCATGCAACAGAGAACCGCACCTATAGCAAATAAAGAAAACAATTCTAAGTCCCCCCCCCACACACACACACAAGTAAAATAGAGAGACAGACCGAAAGAAGGAATGAGTATACACTGTAGAAATGCTGGATCAAATGACACATAGGGCTCCTTTTTGCTACACTGTCACGCGAGATACACGCTAACGCCTCCATAGAGCTTGCATTAGTATTTTTCATGTAGCGCGGGGGTTAGTTCGCGCTAATCTTCAGCGCATGCTAAAAACGCTAGTGCACCTTAGTTAAAGGAGCCCATAATCAAGACACGAAATACAGCAAATGCCATAGCAGCATACCAGACAGTGAGAAGCACCATAAAAAAAGACACAAGGCATTATAATGGTCATTACAGGTATAGAAGGAAATGTAGGGTGGATGTGTTCAACCATGCAGAGATAATCTTATGATTTACATTTCCAAGAGCAAGTTCACTGCTAGACCTGCCAGCACCAACTAGATCTACTTGCTGCTTTGATACAGGCTTGTAGGAACTGTTTCATTCACATCTTTGGATGGTAGGAGTAAAGGGGCCATACCTTCATGCCTTCAGTGGTCATCTGATCAGTTTGACTAACTTTTTGGCACTTATTCATTATTGAAACAGGTCTAGCCTCAAACGTCAAAATTATGCCCTGGTCGTTTTCTGCAATGTTCCATTATAGCAGAAAAACAACCAAATCATATGTCTATCATAATTCTGCCCAAAATACTCCCTCAACACCCCCCTTGAGATTTAGAAGCACAGCATAGAAACTCATCTACAAAATGTGTTTCGCAAATAGTAATTTGGACGTTTCAGCAAACAAAACGCCCAAATGCCACTTTTTGGACATTTTACTCCAAAGTGTATTGGGGCAAAGGCAAATCTGAAAAAAAATGCAAAATCCATTTAAAAACTTATTTTACTCTAGTCTTTGATGAACAATCTATGGAGGAGAGCAGAGCTCATTAGTTGTTTCTGTGCTTTTCAAGTCATCACCTTGAATGCCTTGTGTACTTTGCTCTCTTGTACGTTTTGTGACTAGGTCTTTCCTATCTTATTTATGGAGTTCATTTCTTAATATTTTATTATGTCGTTGTAAATCACCTTGAACTTTAAAAGCCAGGTAGTACTGTATATCAAATTTAATAAACAATAAATGATAACAAATAAACAATAAATGGATAAAAGCCTCATGCACCAAAATAGCTCCAAAGGAACTAACCTACTTCATTCATAAATCATTAACATTATCTTCAACAATTATTAGCCAATAAAAGAGCAAAACCAAAGCGTCAGTTATCGTATGGGAGTCATGAAAAAGTACTCCAAACTCCTTTTCTCAGTCACCGACATGAAAACCTACCCTCTGGCGCTCAAAATAAACAATATGTCTTCAGTTCTCACCATTCTCAAATCTGCTTATTGAATTAGCATCAGAAATACAACCTTCCCTCAAAATCCTTGGAGTGACGATAGATAGATGCTGCACAATGCAGACACAAATCAATAAAACTACGCCAAAAGCATTTTTCACCATGAGCAACCTCCGAAAAATAAGAAAATTCTTCGAAAAAGACCACTACAGGATCATAGTTCAATCCCTTGTCCTAGGACTAGTGGACTATTGTAACATCCTCTATCTTCCATGCCCCACAACTTGCTAAACCAATTGCAGACCATTCAAAACACAGCCCTCAGATTGATCTACTCCCTCGGAAAATTTGACCATATCACCAATGCCTACCTAGCCTCTCACAGGCTACCAATAAGTACCCGAATCCAATTCAAATTTTATTGTCTCCTATACAAAGCAATAAACGGATCCGCACCCACCTACCTTAACAACCGCCTTAATTTCAACTGCTCATCAAGAACAAGAAGAACCAAGAACCTATTCGCCTATGCCCCACTCAAGGGAACACAGCGAAAGAAGATGTATGACGGCCTCCTAGCAACGCAGGCAGCGAAACTGGACCCCTTTATCTCCAATTTGCTGTCAACAACTATCAACTTTAAATCATTCCGAAAGGAAATCAAAACCCTACTTTTCAAAAAAACTATACAACCTCCCAATCGAACCTAACAAGCAACCAAGCCTAAACCCTTCTCCTAAATTGTAATTTCCGGCATCTATTATGTAAGCATCATCCAATTATAACTTCCTAGAAAACCCCAGCTATCCCCCTCTATTCTATGCCTGATCTGTATACATCCCCTGAATTGTAACTTCCTGGATATGTCCAGCTGTCTTACACTGTAATCCGCTTAGAACTGCAAGGTAAAGGAGGAATATAAGTCACTAATGTAATGTAATGTAAATACATGCTGCAATAATTTCAAACAGTCGAAAAATGTATATCTATTCCGGTGCCTGTGCAGTTTCTCTCTCTTCAATTACTCCAATGCTGTCAGTGTTTCATGGTTTTAATTGTCGCTGCGTTAGGAAAATAACAGTTTCTCAAGACAACACTCCCCTGAGGTATACTATTCAGACATTTATAATCACAAGCAAGCACTTTTCTACATGACTGCTGTATGATATCTGAGGCTTTTCCTACTCACTGGGTTTGCTCTTTTATTGGCTAATAATAAGAATTGTTGAAGGTATTGTTAATGATTTATGAAAGACTAGGGGACACTCAATGAAGTTACAGGGAAATACTTTCAAAACCAATTAGAGGAAATTTTTTCTCACTCAGAGAATGGTTAAGCTCTGGAACGTGTTGCCAGAGGATGTGGTAAGAGCAGATAGCATAGCTGTTTTTAAGAAAGGTTTGGACAAGTTCCTGGAGGAAAAGTCCATAGTCTGTTATTGAGAAAGACATGGGGGAAACCACTGCTTGCCCTGGATCGGTAGCATGGAATATTGCTACTCTTTGGGTTCTGGAATCTTGATACTCTGGGATTCTGTATGGAATGTTACTGCTATTTGGGGGTTCCGGAATCTTGCTTACTCTGAGATAATGGAATGTTGCTTTTCCTTGGGTTTTGGCCAGGTACTAGTGACCTGGATTGGCCACCGTGAGAATGGGCTACTGGGCTTGATGGACCATTGGTCTGACCCAGTAAGGCTATTCTTATGTTCTTATGTTCCTAAGGAGCTGTTTTGGTATAGTGGTTGTCTTCACCAACTACCCACCTACTAGTTTTTGGTTTTCATAAAAGCCTCATGTGCCTGTATTGCTTATAGTGGTGTAGTAAGGGTGGGGCAAGTTGCCTTGGGTGCCATGTTGGTGGGGGCACTGGCACCCCTCCTCCTCTCTGTCCACACCTCATCCCATGCCTCCCCTCACCATGCGCGTGCCTCCCTTTCCCTTCCCCCGTACCTCTAGTTGTCCACCGCCATGAGCAACAACTTCAACTTGCTCCTCACGACCATGTCACCTCTCCCGCTGACGCCACATCTGGGCGCCACACATAGGACGTGATGTCAGAGGGAGAGCCGACAGGGTCACAAAGAGCATGTTGAAGTTCTTATTGTGGAGGTGAGCTAGAGGTAGGGGGGAAAGGAAGGGTTGGGGAAGGATCGGGGAAGGAGTGGGGCACCTCTCACCCTCGCTACACCACTGGTTGCTTAAACACAGCTGACAGCTATGCTATGTGGTGATACCAAGCAATTAGCTATACAAGAAGAGAAAGTGGCATGGTCAATTTCTGGCCTCAAACTCCCACTCACCTTAAGATACCTATGTCCCATCTTACCATTCTCTCTGTGAAGAAACTTCCCAACCCCTCTATGCCCTGTTTGTCTGTCTAAATTAGATTGTAAGCTCTTCAGAGAAGGCACCTTCAATTGAATGTGAAATGTACATGTACAGCACTGCATAAGCCTTTCAGCACTTTAGAAATGATAAATAGCAGTAGTAATATCGCATCGTTACACTTGGGGCAATTCCAAACAAGATGGTTTTGCGAATTCTCTGCGAGTATTGATGTGCCTCATTTTTCAGAGCAATGACTCGAGGACAGGGGTGGGCATTTCCGGTCCTCGAGGAATCCAGTCGGGTTTTCAGGATTTCCCCAATGAATATGCATTGAAAGCAGTGCATGCAAATAGATCTCATGCATATTCATTGTGGAAATCCTGAAAACCCGACTGGATTCCGGCCCTCGAGGACCGGAGTTGCCCACCCCTGCTCTAGGAGATAATAAGGACATCCTAGCTCAGGGGTAGGGAACTCCGGTCCTCGAGAGCCATATTCCAGTTGGGTTTTCAGGATTTCCCCAATGAATCTGCATTGAAAGCAGTGCGTGCAAATAGATCTCATGCATATTCATTGGGGAAATCCTGTAAACCCGACTGGAATATGGCTCTCAAGGACCCGAGTTCCTTACCCCTGTCCTAGCTGATAAAGCATTATAATAGCCTATTTCAGCAATCTCCACTGTGCAGCCTCCGATGTCCTCCATTGCAGCCCTCAAATAGTTGGCTGAAATGCTTTTCAGTTCCTGTAAATCTGTTCATTTCAATCTTGCCCACTTGATATAGTAACAGCAAACAATCTCTTAAGTGCATCACTTAGGTATCTCATTTAAGGAATTTGTTACTGTCGACAAGCCAAAATATGAGTTTCTAAAATACATCCTTGAAGTATTGTAGAATCAATATTAGTATCAAGTTTAGTGTTTACGGCTCGGTTTGAACAAGCAGGTCAAGGCGGTTTACAAAATTAGTAGCATATTAAGCTTGAAATCTTTTAGCGCCCTCAGATCATTCTCGTATTCATACTGTGGCCCTTTACATAATAAAGGCTGGAGACCACTGGCCTATGGGCATAATGTCTGTGTTGTGGAAGGGGTCGGGGTGCTTGCAAGGGTGAAATAGAGAAAATACATAACTCTTTCTATTAATGCTACAGATCTTGGGGCAAAGGGTACAAGGCGTGAAAAATGATGTTCTAGCAGTGTTACAAACTCCTAGGAAACATTTTTACAATCAGGATTTTGTTTTTATTTATCCTTTTGCTGAGGGCAAGGAGGTGTATTTACCGTAACTGCCTTTTTATTTTTTAACTGGCTGTCATTAAAAAGTCTGTATGGACAGCTGAATGGCAGTAGGGAGCAGCTAGGGCTGTCAACTGCTGGAAAATTTATAGGCATCCCAAAGATATCTACAAAGCTTATGAGCAAGTCTGTGTGGTGCAGTGGTTAAAGCTACAGCCTCAGCACCCTGAGGTTGTGGGTTCAAACTCACGCTGCTCGGCAAGTCACTTAATCCCCCCATTGCCCCAGGTCCGTTAGATAGATTGTGAGCTCGCCGGGACAAAGAGGGAAAACTGCTTGAGTACCTGAATAAATGCATGTAAATCGTTCTGAGCTCCCCTGGGAGAACGATATAGAAAATTGAATGAATAAATAAATAAATAAAAGTGGCAACTTAATTGGCATTACTGCTCTATAGCAAACATTCAAAACATAATTCACCACGCTGCAGACTAGGAATCGGATAAGGCTCTTTAAACCATCCTACCAGAGCACCCAAAAAATGGAGAAAGGACTTCAGTGTCCATGAGGGTCTCAAAATAGTTCCCACCCCCCTCCCCCCCGACAAACTTGTCTCAATTAGATTCAATTCAATATTGAGGCATTACATGCACAAGTGCAAGACACGCTATCATTAAAATGCTG
This sequence comes from Geotrypetes seraphini, assembly GCF_902459505.1. Classification (NCBI taxonomy): domain Eukaryota; kingdom Metazoa; phylum Chordata; class Amphibia; order Gymnophiona; family Dermophiidae; genus Geotrypetes; species Geotrypetes seraphini. The sequence goes on along the minus strand of NC_047085.1, from coordinate 404,637,467 downwards.
AAAATCTGGTTATTTACATAGACCTTTACAACTTAAGGTCTCGCTTTTTTTTTTTATTTCTCGCTCTCTCTCTCTTATTTGGCCATCTCCTGTGCCCTGTATTTGTAAATTACTTTCATACGATTCGGCAAGTGGTGGTGTATCAAACGTATAAAATAAAATTATAGCAAGAGGGTGTAGATATGGGTGGAACACAGGGGGGACATTAGGGTCCCCCTTTACAAAGCCACAGTAGCAAGTCTCAGCATAGCAAGTGTAACACAGCCCCTAGGAACTGAAAAAGGTCATACTTTTTAAAACAAATAGAAAATATTTTTTCATTCAATGAATAGTTAAGCTCTGGAACTCGTTACCAGAGGATGTGGCTACAGTGATTAGATTAACTGGGTTTAAACAATGCTTGTGAGAATAAAAAAAGCAACAAGGTATCTAAAGGATCAAAATCAGTTTTATTAAAATGCAAACAGAAGGTGTCTCAGGTGTATATATCAAGACTTCAAAATCAATTTTTTACATGTTTCAGCACCACAGTGCCTGCGTCAGGGACAGAAATGAAAATTCAAGTTATGATTATAATCAAATATCTACAAGGGGTTGCTGTAAAGTTCTCAGCCCAACCATGAAGAGAATGACGTAGATATGGTTCAATCCATGATCTGAAAGAACATCAAAACAGAGAATTTCAATTCTGCAACATGGCACTTAACGAAATAAGATCTTTTCAGCTAGGAAGTTGGTTGGTTGGACTGAGAACTTTAAAGCACCCCTTCTTCGTACCTTCTAAAATGTACTACTTTATATAGAATTCAAAGAGCCTTTAATAGCGCAGAAAATTTGCTTAACAAACATACTAACAGTGTGCCAGAGCAAAAGGCTGCCCCTGACGCAGGCGCTGTGGTGCCAAAACATATAGGGCTATTTATAAAAACTTGATTTTAAAGTCTAGACAAATATACCTGAGCCACTTCTGTTTGCATTTTAATAAAACTGATGTTGAATCTTTAAATACCTTGCTGGTTTTTTAAATTATTATTATTCTCTACATCTATGTGCAGTTGGCTTTTGACTCTTTTCTATTGACGGAACAGGCGTGGAAAAGTTCCTGGAGGAAAAGTCCTTAGTTTGCTATTGAGATAGACATGGGGGAAGCCACTGTTTGCCCTGGGTTCAGTAGCATGGAATGAAACTCTGCCAGGTACTTGTGACCTGGATTGGCCACTGTTGGAAGCAAGATACTGGACTAGATGGGCCATTGATCTGACCCAGTATGCCTATTCCTATGTTCTTATGGCATGGATGTGTTACCAAGTGGCACACACAAAATAGTATGTTACATATGTTGCATAGCACATTTACCCCACCCACCCCCTTTTACAAAACCGCGATAGCAGCTTATACTGCACTGTTCTCAATGCTCATTGGAACTCTATGAGTGTCGGGAGCAGCGTAGAGCATTCAGCACATTGGCCTGTGCTAAAAACCGCTATTGCAGTTTTGTAAAAGGGGGAGTTAGTCATGCTGGCCATTAACATGGTATATTTGGTTGCACCTAAAGTCTGGTGTAGCATAGCAGCTTTCCAGGAGTACAGCAATAATAACATGGCATTTATATGCCGCAAAACCACGTGGATTCTTGCGGCTTATAATTTGCAAAGAAAAAACTGGACAAAAGACAGTGCATTATAGATTGAACATAACGCAAGTTACCAATTATAAAAATCTATCATATAAATAAGCTTTTAACAATTTGCTGAAGTTCACATGAAATGTGGAAGTGGAAAATAACCAACGAAAGACAGAATCCCAAATGGCTGCTTGATACGAAAGCAATCTGTTATGAAATCTTTTATAACGGCATCCCCTAACCGACAGAAAATCAAATATAGTTGATATACGTGAGGAACGTTGAGAGCTAGAAAATAAAAATGCTCAGTTAGGTACTCTGGAGCCATGCTGTGCACTACCTTGTAACATAAACATCCATACTTGTTCGATAATGGCTTAGATGCACCTGGATGCCATTATAGAATTAGAATTGGGGCTAAGCCAGCACCATTGTGGTGCCTAAATCAAGGCACTGGGTCTTAGTACTGCCTCCTCTTACAGACGAGTGTTTTTCATTTCTTGACCACAGTTGATAACCCAAGCTGCTCAGTGCAATTTCCTCTTCACATTCTGTAAGGAACCAGTGTCAGTGGAGAGACTTTGCATGTCTGAAAAGAGGGATAATGAGGCTCACACATGGAAAAATGAAGCAGCTAATGCATTCCCTGGCCCCGAGCAGAGTGTGCATCAAACGTTTCATGACACACTCATCAATATTCAGTTTCTCATGCCGTCTCTACTCCACTTTGATTAACATAATTCAATTTCTCTTTTTTTAAAGAACAAATTAATAATAGCACATGTAAGCAAACATAGGGCTCCTTTTATCAAGCCGAGCTAGCGGGGTTAGCGCGTCGGACATTTCATCCCGCTCTAACCCCCGCGGCAAGCAAAAAAAAACTAATGCCTGGTCAATGGAGGCGTTAGCGACTAGCGCTGCAGGTGGTTTAACACGCGGTATTCCGCGTGTTAAACCCCTAGCGCGCCTTGATAAAAGGACCCCATAGTGTACTAAATAAAGCTGGGTCTTCAATAAAATATTAAAATTAAAAATGGAAAGAAATAGAACATTTTCTTTAGAAGGCAAGGCTATACTGAAATCAACTAATAATTAACCAACACAGCAGAATCAATGTTTCCCTTTATAATATTCAAATCAACACTGGGATTTATCTGATGCTGCTATAAAGAGGCCCTAAGCTGGTTCAGTTAAGATAAAGTATAACATTATATTCTACATTTAGAGCAGTGGTCTCAAACTCAAACCCTTTGCAGGGCCACATTTTGGATTTGTAGGTACTTGGAGGGCCGCAGAAAAAATAGTTAATGTCTTATTAAAGAAATGACAATTTTGCATGAGGTATAACTCTTCATAGTTTATAAATCTTTCCTTTTGGCCAAGTCTCCAATAATAATATTATCATTTATAGCTAAAGAGACATATGATCAAGAAACTGTTTTATTTTACTTTTGTGATTATGATAAACATACCGAGGGCCTCAAAATAGTACCTGGCAGGCCGCATGTGGCCCCTGGGCCGCGAGTTTGAGACCACTGATTTAGAGGGATAATTCAAAGTTTGTGAAGTTCCTATTGCTGCAACATTTGGTAACAGTAATAAACATTTCCCTTTGAAAACCGATTTGGTAAAAATGAAGGTATGTATTTACACCTGTTACTTGTATACGCAGTTTTCCATAATAGCTTACTTTTAGAATTCTGAATACAAGGAGCCACTGAAAAGTTCTCAGCTCAACCAGCAAAGTTGGGGCAGTCTCCATCGAGGGCGATACACTTGGAAGGGGCATAATCAAAAGAAACGTCTAATTCCGTTCTGGCCTAACTCACAAGTCATCCAAAGTCAGACATGGGAAAAGGTCCATTTTCAAAAAATAAGTCCAGCAATTTTTTTTTTTTTTTTTTTTTCGAAAATCGTCCAACTGTACGTTCATCCTTATACCCCATTTTCATCCAAAAAATTTTCCAAGTCAAAAATGCCTAGAAAAAGACCTTTTGGAAGTGGGAAGGGCCAGAAAAGTAAGGAACTGGACATCCAGACATAGTAACAGAGTAGTGGGGCCAAACAAACATCTCACAACAGCTCCCTTATAGGAGAGCCCCCCAAAACACCCACAGAATCTACTAGATCCACCTATCTACCATCCCAATAGCTGCAGGAGCCACTAATATGGCAGTACAAAAGGGTTTGGGGGGGGGGGGTTTGGGATGTGCACATGTTTCTCCATGAATGCAGTGATTAGAGTGGCTTATGGGCCTGGGTCCTCCTCTCCATGGTTCACTAACCCACCCCCAAGACCATTTAAGCCACCTCTGTGTAGCTCTACTAGGCTTTCCTATGCCAGACTGCCAGGTGCTGATGTTCTGGAGGCAAATCTATAAGGTTGTTATTACTTTTTTATGGGGGGGGGGTCAGTGATCACTGGGGCTGGGTGTGGGGGTCTGTACTTTGTGTCTGCAGCGCTTATCTGGTCACTTTGGATACCTTTTGTGGACTTAGACCTGGTTTTAGATGGCCTAAGTCACAACGTCCATGTTCCATCTAGGCAGTGTTGTAAAACCTTAGGTTATACATGCAGTACGACTAAGTCTAGGATGGTCCACATCCCGCACAAATTCCGCCCTCACCACTCCTCCTAAAACGCCCCTTTGAGCTCTGGTTGTTCAGCAGCACTGTGAAGGCCTAAGTCATTTTTAAATACGTCTAAAACCTGGTTCGATTATCGGCACTTGAATGTTTTTTTGTTACTATTCGTCCAAGTGCCGATTTAGGCTGGTTTGTAGTCGTTTTTCAATTTCTATTATGAGCCCCTTAGTACAGCAATGTTCCACTTTTTTTTGTTCCGTATTTTTCTGACAGAATGAAAAAAGTGGAAAATCACTGGACTAAGGGGTTCCTTTTATGAAGGTGCGCTAGCAGTTTTAGCGTACGCACGGGGATGAGCACGCACTAGCCAGAAATCTTCCGCCTGCTCAAAAGGAGGCGGTAGCGGCTAGCGCGTGCTATTCCGTGCATTAAGGCCCTAGCGCACCTTCGTAAAAGGAGCCCTAAGTGTATAGCCCTCAATAGAATCTGCCCCAACTTTGTTGGCTGGGCTGAGAACCTTTCGGGGGCCCCTCACAAGTACACTCTTCACCCCAGCCCCAGTCAAATTTCAAGTGATCCTTCACCCATTGGATTATGTCTGGCCCCAACCTTCGCCCAGATCAAGAGACATAACTTTCTTTTTGTGAATCCTAGTTGGGGGTCCCTGATCTGAGAGGCTAGCTCAGGGGTCTCAAAGTCCCTCCTTGAGGGCCGCAATCCAGTCGGGTTTTCAGGATTTCCCCAATGAATTTGCATGAGATCTATGTGCATGCACTGCTTTCAATGCATATTCATTGGGGAAATCCTGAAAACCCGACTGGATTGCGGCCCTCAAGGAGGGACTTTGAGATCCCTGGGCTAGCTGGTGCCCTGAGATTGTGTTTGAGTGAGACCAGTGTTACACAAGGTTCCTGTTCACGGTACCAATATCCGCTGACTGTCTAGTCCAGGGGTATCCAACCTTTTGGCTTCCCTGGGCCGCATTGGCCGAAAAAAAATGTTTCTGGGGCTGCACAAATGCACAAATGCTGCAGCAAGACAGAGGAGGGAGCCAGCAAGATGGTAAACACCCGGGGACAGCAGAGGAAAACACTGCACCACCCTCAACCGGGGCCACACAAAATACTTCACGGGGCCGCATGTGGCCCTCGGGCCGCAGGTTGGACACCCCTGGTCTAGTCCTTCTTATATTATATTATATGCGCTGATTGTCCAGCCCTCTCAATTGTATCTTCTTTTGCTGATTGTACCAATTTTCGCTGTTTGTCCAGCCTTCTTTATTGTAAACTGCCTTGAACTTCTACAGCTTTGGTGTATATAAGAAATAAATTATTATTATTATTATTATTATTGTGGGAGAAAGTCATTAATATGGAATACTTTTACGATGGGTTATTTTACCATCAACCCAGGTCATTAGTCACTAGGTTTCATTGTATAAAAGAGACCTTTGCTAAAAAGGCAAGAGTATGAGTAAAATAACACATCATCACAATAGTCCACCCCGATACCACCCCCATCCCCCATATATCTCTGGGAAAATGTTTGGTAAATTCCTAAACAGGGCCCTTTAGATTAGTAATGTTGCCCCAGTCTTCTTCAGAAGGCAAATGGCTCTACGCTATCATTTTATACGGTACCACACAATCATGTGTGACGGTTCCTTTTTCTTCAGCTCTTTCTAAGAAATGTGCACATCTCCCCACGCAAAGGAAACAGGAAAGTATTTTGCAATGAGTTTTAAATATAATTTTCCTAAATATGAAGAAAATGTGCCAGTTCTTATCAGTGACCTTTATTTTTGTAATGCCGTAATAAACAGAAATAATAAAGCAGGCTGGCTAACAACCACAGGGCAAAAGCCCCCAAAGAAAACAACGTGGCGAAACAATAGCACAAAGCTTTTCCGCTACTCTCAAGACACTCTTGTGCAGAGTGGCTTTTTGTGCAGCTTGAAATCTGTGTGCAGCAACAAACGGGTTAATGGGTTTTTTGTTTTTTGATTTTTTTAATGCTGACCACCATGGGCAGAATTAGCCTTGGATATTTGGTACCAGGCTATGCCCATGCACTGGAACTGAGGGTTCCTTTTACGAAGCTGCATTAGGGCATTAACGCCCTTTTCCTTTACCTGTCCAGCATCCGCTAGGCCGGGCAGCATCGGGGCTTTTGCTAGACTGGCCCGCTTCGCATTATTTAAGTGGGCTGGCCTAGCAAATGCCCCGAGGCTGCTGCCGCTGCTGCCGCTGGTCCAGGGGTGAGAAGGAGAGGCATTATCAAAAGTCAGCCGGCAAAGGAGATCGGGGCAGGAATATTGCTGGGGAAACTGCCGCATGTGTCGCAAACCACCGAAGTCTCCTACTGCGCATGTGGCGACACAGAACCATGGATCAGGGATCATGGCTGCACGAAGTTTCAACTGCGCATGCGCGCTAAAGGTTTTATTATAGGGGATTAGCCAAGAAACCAGTACCCTGGGCTATCCTTGGTTGTTCAGAGCAGCTCTATAGATGTATAGCTCCTTATTTAAACTTCTCATCCTTAGAAGCACAGCTGACCAGAACTTTGTCGGGACCCTGTCTAACTTTTAAAGAGAATCATGTAGACAGATCTTCTGGGACTTCCCCGAGCACTAGGTAATTCAAGTAAGCAGGTTGTATATATTCTATAATTATGTTTTTCTTTTCTTATTGGTTGATCATTATAATTTTTTTACAGCTCACTGTCATACTTTTTCTAATGTACTGCTTAATTTCTTAGCCCTCTATCTGTGACTGATCAATAATCCCAACATTAGTTTTTGTAGTTGGTTTGAATATGCATTTCTGGGAACTGTTTAATCCCTGGGTTTTATAGCTTGCAGGGAATAGCTTGCAAGGTGCAGTGCTTGCCGAGTGGGAAGCAAGGACACAGCTGAGCTATGGCTCTTCAGCCTGGAAAAGAAACAGCTCAGGGGAGATATGTGAGAGGTCTATAAAATACTGAGTGGAGTGGAACAGATAGATGTGAATCGCTTGTTTACTATTTCCAAAAATACTAAAACTAGGAGGCTTGTGATGAAGCTACTAAGTAATAGATTTAAACTAAACTGACGAAAATATTTCTTCACTCAACATGTAATTAAACTCTGGAATTCATTGCCAGAGAATGTGATGAAAGCAGTTAGCTTAGCAGGGTTTAAAAAGCTTTGGCTAACTTCTTAAAAGAAAAGTCCATATTCCATTATTAAGATGGACTTGGGGAAATCCACTGTTTATTCCTAGGATAAACAGCGTAAAATCTGTTTTACTCTTTGGGATCTTCCCAGGTACTTGTGACCACTGTTAGCAGCAGGATATTGGGCTTGATAGACCTTGGGTCTGTCCCAAAATAGCAAATCTTATGTTCTTATGTGGAAAGGATCTACATGATTTTCAGGAGGGCTTCTAATACTCTAAATGCAATTCTCTTCAATGACAAGCAGAAATAACTTTCACAGTAAATTTTCAGTGATGAGAAAATAGTATTATAAATGAACTTTAACTTCAATCCTGTGTTCCATTTTCAGTTTTAAAAAGGACTTCCACTGTTCTAAATGCTAACAAGTGCATCCTTTAGACAGAAGAAAGTGGCCTAATAATAACAATGAATTAGGTTTTATAACTCAAAGGTCCTGCAGTTGTACGTAGCCTTTGCAATAAGGAAATCTCTTGGTTCACCTGATAAGGATATTGTAGAATAAACCATGTACTGTAATTATAAAGGTCTAAAAAGTTCAGCCCTCAGAAGGAAGGACTCTCTGCCTTCATATAACAATAATATTTTGACTAATTATTACTGTAACTGTAGAGGTCTGAACATTATGGCCTCCAGCAGAAAGGTTATCTCAACCGTCATTCCTTATCTTGATCAAAATAGGGCAAATTCCTTTTTTGTGTGTTACAACCTAACTTATGTGCTGTACAATTTGGAGATCCTTTTGGAAGTTTTATTTATTTATTTTTGTCAAGTTTCTAAGTTTATATAACATTTGATATTCCACCCAATCAGGGGTCTTTTTAGGTGGTTTACAGTCTGTAATTTAAAAGATGTTGATAGGAACTCCTTAGATACTGTAGATAAGATGGAGACAAGAGTTCATAATATAAAACCAGGCATATATACATCTGGTGCTGTTTGTTCCAACCCCAGCATGGAATCAGGAATCAGAGGAGACCACAAAAAAAAAATTATCCAACTATAATTGATCCAAATCACAATACAAAATCTCAAATCCACTCATCTGGAAAAGTGCATTCTATATATGAAGAAACTTCTCCCCATTATCGCATGAAAAAGGCCTCAGAAATGGAGCCTATGCACAGTCATGATATCATAGACTGATTGGTCGGCGTAGTTTACAAGCTCCTTGCTCCAGTCATTGGCCAAAAACTCTTCCTTAAACTGGCATAGAGGGATATGGGTGACTAAAACTACATCAGGTGTATACCTGACTGGGCCTCCGCGTGTGCGGATCGCCGGACTCGTTGGACCATGGGTCTGATCCGGAGATGGCAGTTCTTATGTTCTTATAAGATCAGCTGAAAGAGTTCACTCAAGCAAACAATAATTTTTTCAAAAACTTTTTTTTATAACTTTTTATCAAACTTTTTTTGTTTAAATACTATCGTTTTCATAATTTTTGTTCTATATACAATAATCCACTCAACTGAAAAAAGTGACTCCAGAGTCATTCACAACAGAGCAATGTCAAATCTTACGAAAACGCCACTTATCTGAAGGTAATTGTAGCCTGGAAAAATGCATTTTTGATAATAAGGAAACAATTTATCAAATTTAGGGCTCCTTATACATAAAGGTTTCTACTGCAGGCCGGTGAGGTAACTGCGCCAACGCTCATAGGAATTCTATGAGCATCGGAGCATTTACATCACTGGCCCACATAAAAATCTCTACAGCAGCTTTGCAAAAACCAGTATTATAGAATGATTTTTTTTCTAACTTCAGTGTTCTCCACAATTTTAAAAGATATTTAAAACAACCCAGACAAACAATGTTAGAGTAATCCACCTGCGATAATATAAGCACTTGTATCAATAGCCCAAAAGCCCGCATTACAAAATATTTACAAACAACCCAGAGCTTCCTCGAAAGACAGAAAGAAGTTCTAATTATTTATTTATTTATTTTAATAATGTATACATCATCTGCAGCTAAGCGGTTTACAGAGTACAAACATAAAAACTTTGGAATAAACATCACAAGCAAAATCTTAAAAACAACTACTCTTAAAATAACCCACTATGCGACTGCAAACCTTGGACATTTCACAAAAATGCTAATTTATTTGGATTACTTTATTAATCTTGAGTTCCATCGAAAGATGATTGTCAACTTGCACTTCCAACACATGCTCTGGATTCTACTTAGGTTGCCCAGAGCCGAGTGCCAAAATTTGCACATGGATTAGAGATCTGTACACAAATTAATTTTTGATAATTGCTAATAATAATCAATTAGTGCCATTAACTGAAACAAATTAGGGGTTACAAGTGGATCTGAGATCTGTGTGCTACTCTAACAACCATGCCCAACTATTCTCACATGCATCTCAAATGGCGGTAGGGTAGGGGAATAGACCGCTCAGGAGCAGTCCAAGAAGTTAGTCGCAGTATTACAAAATTAATGGCCATCCATGCCTATCTTTGGGTGCAGGAATTACACCAGTTTCTATAAGGCGTAAGTCCTACACAACAGTTGGATGTGACTTGCATGCTGAGTCCCTATTCTATCAAGTTTCAAGTTTCAAGTTTCAAGTTTATTGACTTTTTAATATACCGACCATCACAAAGTATCTGGCCGGTTTACAATAAGATTTATAAAAATTTTAAATATAAAATGTAGTGAGTGAACATTAAAACATAATTTGACTAACATGAACGTGAGGATAGGAGGGAAAGGGAGGGGGAAAGTTACATATTTTAGAGAAGAAAGGGAGAAGTAGGGATGGGAAAAAACATATTGGGTAGGATCGCTTTTTTAAAGCGGTTGGTTGCATGAATTGGAATCGGAAGAGTTTATGAATAAAGTAAATGGGAAGAAAAGGGAAGAAAAAAAAAAAAAAAAAAACTAAGAAAAGGAAAATGCATCTTGAAATAGAAATGTCTTTAAATTGATCTTGAATTTATCTAGATGTTGTTCTTCTCTAAGTTGTTGAGGTAAAGCATTCCATAATGTAGGGGCAACAACTGTAAAATTTATTTTTCGAGTATTATAGAATTCTTTGATAGAAGGGATTCGTAATAGTTTTTGGTCAGTAGACCTCAGAATTCGTGGAGAGCTATGGGGGATAAGTAGTTTATGAAGAAATAGAGGCTGGTTTGTGAGATTTATTTTGAAAGTAAGTAGGATGACTTTATAGGTTATGCGGTGCGCGATTGGTAGCCAGTGTGCATCTTTCAAAAGTGGAGTAACATGATCATATTTGCCTATTTTATAAATGAGTTTTATTGCAGTATTTTGTATTAATTGTAAACGGCGGGTTTCTTTTTGTGGGAGACCAGTATAGAGTGAGTTACAATAGTCTAAATGAGAGATGACAAGGGAATGTACTAGAATTGTAATTGCTTCTGTTCCTAAGATCGAGGTTAATGAACGGATAAGACGGAGTTTGAAAAAACAAATTCTTACAACTGAACTGATTTGGTCGTGAAAGGTGAGATCCTTATCGATTATGAATCCCAATAGTTTTATTTTTGTTTCCATTTGTATAGGAGTGGATTTAATAGCAATTTTATCTGGCAAAGATTCACTGTTTTTAATTGGTAGAAGTAGAGCTGAAGATTTTTCGATATTGAGAGACAATTTGTTAGTATATAGCCAGTCATGTATAATGTCAAGTTTATGATTTATGTCTGTTACGTCTGAAGTATTAGAGGTGTTGATTGGGTGGAGAAGTTGAATGTCATCTGCATAGGCGAAAATAGTGAAACCAATAGATTGAGCTAGTGTGAGGAGAGGAGAAAGGAAAATATTAAATAGTAGTGGGGATAAAATAGATCCTTGTGGAACTCCGTAGGTCAGTGAGATAGGTTGAGAAATTTCATTTTTTACCTGTACTGAAAAACTACGTTCAGTAAAGTAAGAGATGAACCATTGATAAGCTGGACCTGAAATACCGCAGTCTTTGAGTCGATTTAGAAGAAGTGAGTGATCAATAGTATCGAAGGCTGCGGAAAGGTCAAGGGAAATAAGAAGAACCGATTTTTGGTGCTCATGATAGTAGTGAATAGTAGAGATGAGGCCTAGCAAAGACAGTTCGGTCGAGTGTGAAGAGCGAAAGCCTGTTTGACAAGGATGAAGGGCATTAGTTTTTTCAATGAATTCAGTCAATTGGGTATGGATGATTTTTTCTGTGAGTTTAGAGATGAGGGGTAAATTGGCAATGGGACGATAATTTTTTGGCTGAGAAGGGTCTAAGTTGTGCTGTTTTAATTTTGGAATTATAAGTGCTGTTTTCCAAGGAGTAGGAACTATGCGGTCAGAAAAGGATTTAGAGATCATTTCCCAGATAAATGGACCAAAGAAGGAAAAGTATTTTTTGAGGAGGAGAGGGGGTATGCTCTCTGTTAGAGTATTAGAAGTGTTAAGCGATTGAAGAATAAGAAGAAGATTAGCTAAAGAGGGCATTTTAAAATTTGAGCAGATGCTGAAGGAGAGGTAGGAGGAATCGTCTATAGAGTATGAAAGGGGAGGAGTAGGGGAAGGTCCTAAGTTTGACCTGATGTTTTTAATTTTGGTATCGAAGAAGAGTGATAACTCTTTTGCTGAAGGTTGTGCAGCTGTGGGAGTGAATTTCTTTTTAGAGTAATTGGAGAGAGATTGAACTAGATTGAAGAGCAATGATGAGTTACGGGTGGTAGAAATGAATTTAGAATAGTATTCTTTTTGTTTGCTGTATGGAAATTTTGTACTGAGAAGCTTTTTCCTTGTAGAGAATTAGAAAATTGTTGAGGCGTGTTTTGCGCCATTTTTGTTCGACAGAGCGAAGTTGTTGGCGAAGTAGGGTAAGTTTATTGTCAAACCAAGGTTGTTGTTTTTTGTGTTTTTTTTTTGAATCTGGTTTGGGATGGGTGCATATTTCTTGCTGAGGTGCTAGTGAGTCAATTAAGGATTTTGTAGAGACTTCCCAAAGGGAGAACTGTTTATCAACAGAGAGTGAAGAAAAGTCATTAAGGTTTAAATTGAAGGAATTTTGAATAGAGGAAAGAGTTATTTTATTAATATTACTGGGAGAGTAGTGGTTTTTTTTTGTTTTTTGTTTAAGACAGGATGAAAAGTCTGGGTAATCCATTTGCCAGTTAATTAGAATGTGATCAGTCCAAGGAAGAGGATGAAATTGAAAGTTTTTAAAGAGGTGACATAGGGAGTCAGGGCAGAAGATCATGTCAATGGTGTTGCCAGCAGAGTGGGTGGGGATAGAGATGAGAGAAGATAATGAAAGATCAGAGATTAAGGTTAAGAGCTCTGCGGTGTTAGAGTGGTTGGGAATATTAAAGTGTATGTTAAAGTCACCTAAAATGATAGAGTCAGGATAGGCGGTATTAAAGTCTGAAATAGTAGAAATAAGAGAAGAAAAAGAGGTTTTAGTTATAGGAGGGGGGAGGTAAATAAGAAGGAAATTAAAGGAGGGGGAGTATTTTAAAGTGAAGTGAAGGGATTCTACTGGAAAGTCTGAGTAAGAGATGGTGGTATTGGTCTGAAGAGGGATCGAGGTATGGAAGATAACAGCTATTCCTCCTCCCTTTTTATTTGGGCGGGGTTGGAGAATTGCCTTGAAATTAGTAGGACATGCTTGGGTCAAATATGCCTCCTCTCCATCGGTAAGCCAGATTTCTGTAAGGCAAAGAATATGAAGGTTGTATTGGATAATAATGTCATGTATCAGATGATGTTTATTTTTAATGGATCGTACATTAATCAAAGCTGTGTTTAATTTAGGGGAGAAGTGATGTAATGCCGGGTGAGAGTTGGGATCAGAGGAGATTGGAACAGTAATGTAGTTCCTGGGCCGAATAGTAGAAGAGTTAGAGGGAGGAAGAGATTTTAAGGGTCTGTGGCCCCAAATGGTAGGGATGGGATCCATAAATTTGGGGCTAGAGTGTAGAAATAGAGATGAATTAGAGTAGGTCAATGTTTGGGGTAATAAGAAAAGAATAGAAATGTAGAGTAAAATAAGAGAAATTCCAATTTGAGATATGAGATAAACATTGAGCACTCTGTATAGAATAGGGGATCAGTATGGATCCTTTTGGCACCTAACTTTCAACCAGTGGCATTCCAAGGGGGGGCAGGGGGGCAGTCCACCCCAGGTGCAGCCTTAGGGGCGGTGCACAGCCGGCCAGGTCCGGAAAATTCCTGGGCTGCAACGACGACGGTACTCAGCGGCATCGGCGCTCTCCCCTTCCCCCCCTCCCCGTGATGGTACTCAGTGGCATCGACGCCCCACCTTAGCGATGGCACTCAGCGGCATCAGCGCCCCCCACCCATGACAGCACTCAAGTTTGGCCTGCTTCTCCCGGCATCAACAGAACTTCAGATCGGCAACAGATGCTCAGTCAAAAGCTTCCATCTGACTCAGCTTCCTGTTTCCGCCCAGGCAGTTCAGTCAGAGAGAAGCTTTTGACTGAGCACCTGTTGCCAATCTGAAGTTCTGTTGATGCCGGTGGTACAAGGAGGCCCATTGCCGATCTTAAGTGTCATCGCCGGGGAGGGGGGGCCTTGCCGATCTTGTTGCCAAAATCAGAAAGGTGAGGAAGGGAGAAAGATAGGCCTGTGGTGGATGGAGAGATTGAGAGAAGGGGGCAGGTGATGGAAGTGGGGAGAGAGAAGAGGGCAGAAGATGGAAGTGGGGGGAAAGAGAGAGAAGGGGCAGATGATGGAAGTGGAGAGAAGGGGGAGAGAGAAGAGGGCAGATGATGGAAGTAGGGAGAAGGGGCAGATGATGGAAGTGGGGAGAGAGAAAGGACAGATGGTGGAAGTGGGGATAAGGGAGAGCAAATGCTGAATGGAAGTGGAGAAAGAGAACACATACTAGATGGAAGGAGGGATAAAGAAAAAGGACATATGCTGGATGGAGGAAGAAGATAGAGTTAGTGAGATAGTGGAGGGGTGAAGGAAAGGGGTAGCATGCTGTGGGTAGACATAGTGAAAAAAGGGAATTTGAGGACTGCATAGTAAGAACAAATTTAATTTAGACGGAGGCAGAAAATAAAGAAGGAAGACCAGAGAAGGAAAGGGAAGAGAGAGAGGAGAGAGAGATGCCAGAAAACGGGGAAGGAGACAGAGATATCAGATCTGAGTGGAGGAAATGGGAAAAGAGAGATGCTAAAAACCACAGGGGGGAGGGAAAGAGAGATGAAAGGAGAAAGATGCCAGACCATGAGGGAACAGAGGGAAGATTATAGATGCCAGACCAAAGAGGGGGGGGGGGTCCTAGAAGAGAGATGACAGGGGGAGACAGACAGTTTCTGGAAGGGGCAGAGAGTGGATGGAACAGGCAGATGCTGGATTGATGAGACAGGGCAGATGCTGGAAGGAAAAGAGTGAAGAGAAGATAAAAGCAGAAACCAGAGACAACAAAAGGTAGAAAAAAAATCATTTTATTTCTATTTTGTCATTAGAATATATCAGATTTGAAATATGTATCTGCTAGAGACATAACTGGGGACTGCAAAGCCAAGGCAGTGCTTCTTTAGTTTCCAGCTGGCTTAGGGCTCTCTCGGACCAGGGGGCACTCCCCTAACACTATTCCTGTCATGTATGACTGCAGTAGTCTGTTGTGCGTGTTCTCCACAAACAGTACTTCATAACATATTCATTTATAATTTTTACTTATTCATTGGTGTTCAGAAGTGCCAGTATTAGCCAATTGGTTTGAGTGGCCAAATACTATATGGCACTAGCCTCCTCATCAGACCGTTATGTTTTATATAAAGTGCTTTAGTGCATTAGTGCTTCTATACTTCAATGCTTGAGTAAATAAATAAATAATCTTTCAACTTATCTTTCTTTCTGCATTTTCTGAGTTTTCCCTTTGTCAATAGGTCCTTTCCCGATAACTATTGACAAAGGGAAAACTCAGAAAATGTAGAAAGAAAGATAAGTTGAAAGATTATTTATTTATTTACTCAAGCACTGAAGTATAGAAGCACTAAAGCACTTTATATAAAACATAACGGTCTGATGAGGAGGCTAGTGCCACATAGTATTTGGCCACTCAAACCAATTGGCTAATACTGGTACTTTTGAAGACCAATGAATAAGTAAAAATTATAAATGAATATGTTATGAAGTACTGTTTGTGGAGAACACGAGTGATAGCATAACAGTACAAAGGACTGCTGTACACATTACTTATGCAGTATTCTATTAGCATGATATTTCTGTGTAGCATTCTGTAATAATTTGGCTTGTTCAGTTTTCTTGATAGTAGAGGGGATATATGTGAAGGGGAGGGGAGACAGGGGTTTTGTTGGTCCTTGCTCTGTATATTTATATTTATAAAATGACAATTGTACAGAATATTATTTCTTATTATACTTTAATAAAATATGTTCAATATAAAATCATAACTGAGACTTGTGCGGATGGGATCAGATGGTTTGCGGGAACTGAGCTTGCGGAAACGGGGCAGAAATGTGTTTTTTTAATTTCAGTCTTAGTAGTTTGCCAGTCCACAAAATAATTCTTTTATTTCTGCCGGTCCACGGGTGTAAAAAGGTTGAAAAACACTTCTCTAGAGCAGA
This sequence comes from Geotrypetes seraphini, assembly GCF_902459505.1. Classification (NCBI taxonomy): domain Eukaryota; kingdom Metazoa; phylum Chordata; class Amphibia; order Gymnophiona; family Dermophiidae; genus Geotrypetes; species Geotrypetes seraphini. The sequence continues at coordinate 404,621,471 of NC_047085.1, read as the reverse complement.
ATCGGCAGCTGCGCTGAGATGCAGGAAGGTCCCCTGATGACTCAATAGCCGGCTTTGCTCCGGAAGAAGTAACTTATATCAGAGGGGGTGGACCCAGCAGACGCAGTCATCGTGGGTCCTTGCTGCAACTCCCTGCGTCTGCCGGGTCAACCCCCTCCGATGTAACTTACTTCTTCCGGAGCAAAGCCTGGAGTCATCGCGGGACCTTCCAGCACGCGACTGCCGACTCTGCTCCAGACCGGCAGCCGGCAGCTACAGTCATCGCGAGAAAGGAGCAGGACTGCTGGAAAGAAAGAGTGGTGCAGGGAGAGAAAGGGGACAGTGTGGTATGGAAGGGAGGTGCTGATGGAATTGATGTACAGGGAAAGGGGAGAGAGACAAAAGGGGGAAGGATACTGGATGGAATTGGATTGGGGGGAAAGAAAGGGGTCTGATGCTGATTGAAGAGGGGTGGATGGAGAGAGAAAGGGCAGACATTGGATGATAGTGTGGCGGGTAGAGGGGGAGCCTATGCTGGATGGAACTGCAGATGGGAGAGATAAGGGAGCAAATGCAGGAAGGAAATGGGAGGACAGAAAGAGGGGAGCAGACGATGGAAGTGGACAGAGACAGGAGAAGGTACTAGATGGAAGGGGTAGAGAAAGAGGGCACATGATGGAAGGAGGGGATAAATAAAAGAGGGCACATGATGGGGGGAAAGGATTGAGTTAGGGGGTGAGGGAAAGAGATGGAGAGCTGTAGGTAGACAGTAAAAAAGGAAATTGATGAGAGGGTAGTAAGAACGTAATCTAGATGGATGCAGAAAATAAATTGAAAAGGAAAATGAGGGAAGAAAGAGATTAGAGAAGAGGGTGTGGGAGAGGAAAGGAGATGAGAAAGATGCCAGACCAATGGGGGTGAAAGGAGAGATGGAAGGGGGAGGCATACAGTTTCTGGAAGGGGCATAGGAGAGAAGATGCCATATAGGGGCAGAGAGATAGCAGACAGTGGATGGAAGGAAGAGAGTAACAAGAAGATGAGAAAAGCAGAAACCAGAGAAGACAAAGATAGAACAAAAATTTTCTATTTATTTATTGCTTTAGGAGACATGTGTCACTATTTCTGTGGTGTTGCATTATATATAGAGTCCAGCTTCTTGCTGGTTCAATTTAACCTTTGTCTATGCATTTCTATTTTATCCCCCCTTTTACATAACTGTGGAGCGTTTTCTAGTGCCAGCTGTGGTGGTAGAAGCTCAGAATTCTATGAGCGTCACAGCTGTTACCTCCGTGGCTAAAATCCACACTATAGTTTTGTAAAAGGGGGAGGGATTAGTTTGTGATGACATATTCCATACTAGGCGAAGGTGTTTTCTGTGTTCTGTGTGTTCGAAAGGCATGGTTTTCTGTTAGGATTGACGGTGTAGGATTGATCTGTACTAGTCTGGCTTGTTTAGTTTTACAATGGGTTTATTGCTGTTGTACTGCTCACTGCAGTATGTAAGATGCTGCCTTTTCCTAGGTACTCATGTGTGATGTGTGACTTGTTACTAAAAATCATGTTTTTGTACAGATGGGGGAGGGCAAAAAAATGATGGGCGCTGGTTGTCACATATGCTAGGTACGCCTCTGCTTTCAACACTATTTAGTATGTAGAATTCCCTCCAAGTGACTTGTCCATGGTCACAAGGATTGTCAGTGTGGTTTGAACCCTAGTTTCCTTGGTTCTTAACCTGCTGCTTTAATGGTTCCTATATGGTAGGATCCTATATGCCTAAGATTTGCAAAAGTAGTTAACAGAGGCTTTATAATTTTTTTATCGGTTTGAAAGCTGATTTGAATGACCCTAGAGGCTGCTTAGCCAACATACTGTATAAAGTTTGATATTATATAAAACAGTAATTGTTGTACACCAGTTATTTTATTGCAAGGAACCATAGGGAAATGAGCAGACATTGCACAATTTTCTGGACAAACCACTATGACCTTTTATTGACTGATTGGCCAAGATTTATTAACTGCCTTTTGCTGAAGAGATTCACCCATAGTGGTTTACAATACATTAAATAGTAATCAGGTATTCTTAAATATTTTCCCTTATCTATAAATTATAAAAATAAAAAAACCTCCAATCAAGAACTGCCATAGATAAACAAAATGCAAGAAATAAATATCCAAATAAATCTGTGTTCATAAAAAAATCAACAGTAATAAAAATTATATAAATATTAAAGTACCATCATATAAATGAAGCACAAGGCTAACCAATCTGCCAAAAATAGCTCATACTACCATTTATAATCATTAACCCCCTCTTCTATTAAACAGCGCTAGCAGTTTTTAACACAGAGAGCCACGCTGAGTGACCTACGCTGCTCCCGACGCTCATAGGAACTCTTTGGGCATCAGGAGCAGCGGGCCATTCAGCATGGCTCACCTCACTAAAAACTGCTAGCGTAGTTTCGTAGAAGAGGGGGTAACTTTTATAATCATTTCATATAAGTCTGTTAATATGAAAACATTTAAATTCAAGGGCAAAAAAATAATAAATAATCCACTTAAATATCATATAAGCTCCTAGTATCTCTTTTCCAAAATGTTTTATATTTATATAACTTTTACAAGTTATCCCCTCCTTTTACTAAGCCACGATAGATGTTTCTACTTTGGCACAGAGTGCTAAATGCTCCAACCCTCATAGGAATTCTACGAGCGTCTGAGCCATACCGCAGCTTAGCAAAATGGAAAGGGGGTATGACATTTTCATTACAATAGTAGTACTGTAATTCTAATTTTCTCTGAGCTGACTCAGTGACCAAGTCTTTTCAAATGTACATGTTGGATTTATCTTCATAGTTGGGCTTATTCAACAAAGTAAATGATAGGGGTGTGCATGGCCACATTTTTTTATTTTGGTTTCCCATGTCAGTTTTGACAGTTCTGTTTCAGGGGACAATGTTCCTAGTGCCTCCTCAAAGAGTGCACACTATTTGCAAAAAGGACTTGATTCTATAAATGGTACCTAACTCGGCAGGCGCCAAGGAAAATGGCACCTAACACATGTCAATGAAAGTTAGGCACCATTTGTAAAATCACACCTAGTGGCATCTAAATCAAGTTAGGCCCCGGTAGATGTCTTAAGGTTAGGCACTGGTATATTAGGCCAGGAGGTTCCTGGCCTAATATACTGGCACCTAACTCAATCCATGCCCAAACTCTGCCCCTAACCACACCTATTTTCCAAGTAGGTGACTTGATATAGACACCTACTGTGAGATGGATAGGAGCCTACCAAGGCCTAAATGCACTAAACGTTCCGACCATGTTGACTGGTTTAGCGACTAACCAAACTTGCCGACCTGAAGTTCAAAATGGCTCTCCATGTGGTTTTTTCATGTATTCGTATATTCTACGACTCTGGCGTGCAAATGACCTCATTACTATTAAAATGTCATTAATATTAAAATGATCCACCCAATCGATGGCTTAACATTGCAAAGCCATAAGCGATCGCTAATACCAGCCTAAAAAATTGACAGTTCCCAGGAGAGGGGCCTTGGGCATCTGAGCTAATCAGAGCCTTAGGCTCCTCCCAGCGCATCCCAGGATGTACAGGGCAGGGGGGGGGGGGGTCCTAAGGCCTTGAATGGCTGAGATGCACCCTGGGAGGGGCCTTAAGCATCTGAGCCAATCAGTGCCTTAGGCCCCTCCCCGTGCATCCCAGGAACCACCAGGAAGGGGAAGGCCCACCATTTTGGAGTGGAGGGCCTGCGGGCAGGAGGGACTAGGCATCCCTCCTGCTATCATCTTCACAAAGAGGTACAGGGGTGGTTCAGAGAGTGTTGGGGGAGCTGTGGAGCTGAGGCTGGAGTGAGTGGGCATCTTTCCTACCAATTTTTTTCTAAGGACAAGGAGTGGGGAAGGGGAGGAGGGTCCTGGCAAGAGGGGGTGGTCAGTTTGGTTCAGTTCAGCGCAGTGGGGGTTGGGGTTTTGTTGCAGTAGGAAAAAGTGGGCATCCCTCCTGTGTCTCTTCATTTTTCTTCTGGGGTCATTGGGAGGAGGGGGCTCAACTCGCCTTTATTTTATGGGGCAGATATTGTTCATGTAACACATGCCCAACATCTGTGCCAAAAAAAAAAGAAAGAAAAAAGCCTTGAACAGCTGAGTGGCAGGAGGCTGCTTTAGGGTTTCCCAGCCGCACAGCTGTTTGGGCTTCCTCTAACCAGCTCTGCGCATGTGTGAGAGCCAGTTTCTAAATGACTGATCAGATGGGATTATGACTGCCCTCAACAAAGCTCATTTACATGGGAAGCCCTTTGAACATCAATCGCCATTTAGTAATTGGCCAAAAAAATTGCCCACAGCAACCCACATGGTCTTAGCAACCATATGTCATTCATCTAGCTCCAAATTAGGTGCCTTCCAGTTAATTAATTTTTTAATTGTTTTTATTTGGTTTTTAATGGTGCTATCAATTATCAGTGACAAATAACAATTAAAACAAATCACCTAGTCACCTACCCATAGGTGCCTTTTATAGAACCAGGCCAAAGTACATACTATTGAAAAAAAATAGTGCATACATGTGTGCACTATTTTTAACTAGCGTGCACATGCCTGTACTATTTTTCAATAGTGCACTCATCTCATTTAGTGCATACTCCTTGCAAAAAGTGTAGCCAGGTCGTGAAGAATGGTTATTATTCATAGCGTGCACATTATTTGCACAGAGTATGCAAAATTAACGACACAGGGAAAAGCTTGAAATTTGGGGGTCACTATTCAAAAGGGTTTAACTGGGCAGGAGAGGCTACTGCCTTTTCAAAGCCTGCCGAGCTGGCCATCCACTGATATTCAATGTCACTTAATCAGAAAGTGCCACTGAGTATCTCTGCTAATTGGTTGTTCCTATCTGACTTGGTTTTGTGTTGTCCAAGGCTGGTGCTTGGACAGAGCCAGCAATTAGACGGTTAACAGTCCAGTCCATTAACCATCTAATTGCTTACATAAACTTAGGGTAGCAGAAAGAAGGTCCTAAATTTATGCACTGAGATAAATGGGCAACAGTTTGAATATCAGTCAGCTCATATACCCAGCTATTCAATGGAAGCATTTAATATCCAGGGTTAGTTCAGTCATAGCTGGAAACAGCGTTGAAACTACTTACTCCTGTGGGCTGAATATTTCATGTGGTATTTTTGTCCCTATTGTTTCAGGCTAAAAATGGCATAAAATTAATGCACAAACCTATGCAAAATTTTCCCAGTGTTTGCTGGATCATTATATGCCTCGGGGGTGCCAGAAATTACGTAGCAGCCACTCAAGTTTTAACCATAAATATGTGCATGAGTAAACCTTTATATTGGTCTGTAATTTTTTTTATGAGATTGAAATGGAACATTAACCAAAGCAAGCGGGATATCTCTTCCTTTTTAAGAAAAAAAAAATAAAGACTTTCCACAGCTGGGAAACATTTTAAATAGATAGCCTGGATCTGAGTTTGCTTCTGGCGGGAGCTGAATTGTGAAGGAGAGCACTCATCCACAGCAGCTCACAGAGAATGCAGAGCAGCTCTCAGCTGTCCAAATAATATTTAATACATTGAGTAGATTCCAAATTACCAATATTTTGGAAGTCTGGGTCCCTTAATGAAGGTAGTTTGAACTTCCTCGGTGCTTTAAATATTATTTGAAAAAAAGATATAGTCTGGCTTCAGATGCCAGGTATGAATGTCTTTCCTTTTTTTATTTTTATAGTTATTTTAAACTGTGGCACAATGGCACGTTGTGTTAAGGTTAAGAAAAATAATGTAACAACATAAAGCAAAGAGTAGAGAATGACATGGGGGACAAATTTTAACCCGTCCACCCGGGAACTTATTTTTCTGTCCCTGACCCATTCCTATAAGCTCCATCCTCATCTTCAAAAGCCTCAAACACTTTAAAATCATGTGTTCGAAGCTTGTGCAGTTAAGGCAGAGCTTACATCAATGGGCAGGGACAGGGACAGTGACAAAACTCACGGGGACGGGATGAGGAAATTGAGTTCCTGCGGGGATGGGACAAATTTGTCCCCATGTCATTCTCTAGAGGTCCAGGCCCATTAACAAGGCAATTGCATTAAAACTGTAAATGAAAAAAAATGGCAGATAAAGAGTCTCGGGCCTCCAGAGAGATAGAGAATGACACGGTGATAAAATTCATCACCGTTCCTGTCCCCACAGATAACTGCGGGAAACCATCTTCATGTCATTCTTTAAGGAGAGAGGGAAGAATCAGAGTATGAATGGCCACAAACACTGACCCTCAAGCTTTGCTTTGAAGAATGCTGGTGTAGAAGGACTGAAGTTGAAATAGACACTACAGAATGACAGTCTCTGGTATCCAGAGCAGATATTGTGATGTCATAATGCCTCATTCCACCAGTGCCTAAGAACCAATCACATCAGTGATGTCACAATGGCTTCATTATCCTTGGCTCACATAAGCACAGCCACTGACCCTCAAGCTTTGCTTTGAAGAATGCTGGTGTAGAAGGACTGAAGTTGAAATAGACACTAGAAAATGACATGAATTTATTTCCCGCGGTTATCCACGGGGACGGGAACGGTGATGAATTTTGTCACCATGTCATTCTCAAGACCTTCTCACTTACCCTTTATACTGCCATGCTCCAAGACTTACAAGAGAGAAACAGAAGCATGGTAAATGGGCAGGTGACAGGAGGTGAGAGATGGACCAGGGTAAAGACAGTGGCCAACCAAATACAGAGAGAACTGAAATCTGTGTGACAGAGTAATAAAAAGTATAGCTGCCTGGAAAGCCCAAGGAAACAAGCTTTTTTATAATGCTGACTTGTAACAAGTTATACTGTAACAGATACATTAAACAGTTTCTCTATGAGGTTACTTTATAACAGTTTGTCTTTGTCAAAGTTCCAGAAAGTGACTATTTTATGCATATTTAAACTAAACTAAACTAAATCTTAGGTTTGTATACCGCATCATCTCCACATTCATAGAGCTCGGCACAGTTTAAAGGAGATGGGATGGAAAGGAACTACAATGAAAGGTAGAGGTTTGCAGGAGATGGGATAGAAAGGAACTACAATGAGGGGTTGGAGGTCCAAGTATGAAGAGTTTTTAGAGGGCTTAGAATGCCAGAGATGGAGTAAGTATCAGATTTTTGAGAATAGCCAGGTCTTCAGATGTTTATGGAAAGTTGGAGAAAGCTCAGGTTCCGAAGAGGGGAGGAAAGGTTGTTCCTGAGCTCGGTGATTCTGAAGGGAAGGGAGGTCCCAAGTTTTCCTTTAGGGGAAATGCTAAACTAAACTAAACTAAACCTTAGGTTTGTATACCGCACCATCTCCACAAGCGTAGAGCTCGGCACGGTTTACATGGTTAGGTTGAAAAGGAGCTACAATGAAGGGTTATAGGAAAGGAGCTAGGAAGATAAAGAAGGTCAGGGTACCAAAGAGCGGGAGGTGTTAGATTTTTGAAAAGAGCCAAGTTTTCAGGTGTTTGCGGAAGGATTGCCGGAGCTTGAAATTCTGAGCGGGGATGTTGAGGTTGTTCCAGAGTTCTGTGGTTCTAAAGGGGAGGGATGTTCCTAGTTTTCCCACGCGGGATATACCTTTTGCAGAGGGGAATGATAGTTTCAGTTTTTGGGAGGATCTAGTGGAATTAGGGTTAGAGGAGTTCCAGAAGAGTGGGATAACGGGAGGGAGGATGCCATGTAGGATCTTGAAAGCTAAACAGGCACATTTAAAGAGGACTCTGGAGTGAACTGGGAGCCAGTGAAGTTTGGACAGGAGTGGGGAGACGTGGTCGAACTTGCCTTTAGCGAAAATAAGCTTGGTTGCGGCGTTCTGGATTAGCTGAAGTCTATGAAGTTTTTTTTTAGTTAGGCTTAAATAAATGGAGTTGCAATAATCCAGTCTAGAGAGGATGGTCGATTGAACAAGGACTACGAAGTAAGAATGATGAAAGTACGATCTCACTTTCCTCAGCATATGAAGACTAAAGAAGCATTTTTTTACCAAGAAGTTGAGGTGGTCATTGAATGCCTCTTAATAAGGGGAAGGATAGTTTTAATTTGTGGGTGGATCTGGTGGTATTAGGATTTGAGGAGTTCCAAGAAAGAGGGATACATGGAGGGAGGATTCCATGTAGGATTTTGAAAGCTAGACAGGCGCATTTGAAGTGGACCCTGGCGATTATCGGTAGCCAGTGAAGCTTGGACAGAAGCGGAGAGACATGGTCAAATTTACTTTTTGCGAAAATCAGCTTGGCCGCGGCATTCTGGATCCGCTGGAGTCTATGGAGGTTTTTCTTAGTTAGGCTTAAATAGATAGAGTTGCAATAGTCCAATCTGGAAAGGATGATGGATTGGACAAAAAGCAACCTGAAGTTATTCAAATTAAAACTCTTGAGCCTTATAATTTTCTGTGGGAGACAAGTGACTGGTCAAAATCCAACAAGTTTTACTAAAGAAGTGTCAAACCAAACGGATACCAAAATTTCACTTCTTAAAACACATAAATGTATACAATAGTTTGTCTTACGCCACGCCTCAGAGACCGAATGTTCAAGCAAGACTTGCTAGATGAATAAATCGGTTCAAATCTCAATCATTGGCAAGTGGCTATTGTGAGTAATGTAATACTTTCATTCAATGTCTCAAAGATTTTATCAAAGAAAAATTTTTTTCAAACAATATTATTTTTTCTCAAAATTTTCAATAGATGTATACACATCTTAGATACCAAATACTATGAGAGATATGAGAAAGTGCATATTTTCAAAGTAAAGCACTTATCTTAAACGATGTTCACACTGTTTCAATCCCTACGGGGCCACCGTTTCACCTGAGTGGCTTCTTCAGGGGAACGATATAGACAGTGTCTAAAAGAAGTAACAAAAGTTACATTAAATATAGTATTTGACTTTAAATAATACATAACCTTAAAGCAATGTGTTAAAGTAATAAGTAATCTTACGGAACGGATGTAACCTTCAGCATATCTTTCTCAAAAATGGCGCTGGTATGAAACAACGCTAAACAATTTAAAGGGCTTTCAATCAGCTGTGGTACAGCGTCAGAACGTAATGACGTGAAATGGCAGGGAGAATGCAAAAAAAATTTTTTATCTTCGACCTCTTAAGGTCAAGATGATGTTAGTTTATTTAATAATATACTGTCCAGTCAATGCGATCGTTTAATCCTGCAGGAAATAGTGATTGTAACGTATATATCCAATATGTTTCTCTTCGTTTGAGTGCTGCAGCTCTGTCACCTCCTCTTCTATTCTTGTGAATGACATCTATAACCAAGCCTTTAAGATTGTTAAAGGAATGAGAGGCATCTACACAGTGTTGAACTAATGGTTCCTGAAGTTGCATTCTCTTGATGTTTGATTTATGTTCGGCAAGTCTTGTTTTAAACGGTCTTGTAGTCATGCCCACATATATTTTTGAGCAAGGGCAGATTATAACATAAACTACATGATCCGTTTGACAAGTACTGAAATGTTTAATTTTGTAGCTCTTTTTATTGTTCGGATTAATGAATTCTTTTGTTGTGATTGAAAAATCACAGTACATGCAATGTCCGCACTTAAAATGTCCATATAAACCTGGCATGATGCATTTTGTTTTATCTTTATTACTGGTAAAAAATTCTTTAAGATTTTTTCCCTTTGCGTATGCAAAACGTAATCTGTTATTTTTGAAATGGGGAAGAGATTGTACAATAGCCCAATGTTTTTTAATAATTTTTGTTAGTTGATGACTGTTGGGTGAATGTTTTAAGACAAATGTTGTACACAAATCTTCTGTATTGCCTGCTTGATTTCACGTCATTACGTTCTGACGCTGTACCACAGCTGATTGAAAGCCCTTTAAATTGTTTAGCGTTGTTTCATACCAGCGCCATTTTTGAGAAAGATATGCTGAAGGTTACATCCGTTCCGTAAGATTACTTATTACTTTAACACATTGCTTTAAGGTTATGTATTATTTAAAGTCAAATACTATATTTAATGTAACTTTTGTTACTTCTTTTAGACACTGTCTATATCGTTCCCCTGAAGAAGCCACTCAGGTGAAACGGTGGCCCCGTAGGGATTGAAACAGTGTGAACATCGTTTAAGATAAGTGCTTTACTTTGAAAATATGCACTTTCTCATATCTCTCATAGTATTTGGTATCTAAGATGTGTATACATCTATTGAAAATTTTGAGAAAAAATAATATTGTTTGAAAAAAATTTTTCTTTGATAAAATCTTTGAGACATTGAATGAAAGTATTACATTACTCACAATAGCCACTTGCCAATGATTGAGATTTGAACCGATTTATTCATCTAGCAAGTCTTGCTTGAACATTCGGTCTCTGAGGCGTGGCGTAAGACAAACTATTGTATACATTTATGTGTTTTAAGAAGTGAAATTTTGGTATCCAGACAAGTGACTGGTCCATTAAGATGCAAGTACCACAGGATTGGAGAAAGGCTGGTGTAGTGCCTCTTTACAAAGGCAGTAACAGAAAAGAAATGGGAAACTTCAGGCTGGTCAGTCTTACCTCAGTGGTGGGAAAGCTAATTCTAATCTAATCTATTCTTCTATTTGTGAGTCGCACAAACCTGTACAAGCTCTAGGCGACTGAAAGAGAGCAGGAAGTGTGGGGAGGGGGGGGGGGAGAGGAGCAAGGGAAGGCAGGGGAGGATGGAGAGAGAAGGCAATTGAGATGCTGTAAATTTTGAGTGAATATGCAGTTTGCTTCCAGCCTTGGGCTGCACTAATTCTGGAAATTCAATGCAGGGGTATGTGTGGTTTCTAGCATTGAATATGTAGGTATGTCTGATAACCTGGAAGTTAACTGGACACTGGCCAATATTCAGAACAATTCCTGGTTAACTTGGTGCATAAAATTAGGACAGCTGTATTCTAGTGGTGAGAGCAGTTAGCTTAGCAGGGTTTAAAAAAGGTTTGGGCTCTTGCCAGGTACTTGTGACCTGGGTTTGCTACTGTGGTAATCAGGATATTGGGCTTGATGATGGCAACATTAAGACATACATGACCCACACTTTCAAACATATATATTAGTTTTCCAGTGTTGGTGCATTTTTGAGGAAAAAAAATAGTTATTATGACTTATAAATCAACTCTAGTATGTTGCCTCATGCCGTGGATTCCCTCCTCCTCTCCCAAAAACCCTCCCCTTCCCCTCTCCCTCCCAAATCTACTACTACGTTATTGGTACATTCCCTGATGTCTTTCAGTAGGAGGCAAGAGACATCCCCAGTGGATCCTGCTCTTAAGCTGTTGGATTCAAATTGGCTCTGGTCAGCCTCTAGCAATAGTCTCACCGTACTACCACTAGAGATCAAGACATAAATAAGAGCATATGCTTCTTAGTTAACAGCTTGATCCCAGTAGTAGTGCATGAGAATACTACGAGGGATCAGCTGGTGCCATTTTGAATCCAGTAGCTTAGGGACCAGAAGAGACAGGCTTACTGCTGCCCATTCCCATTGCTAGTCACCAAAAATTTATGCCAGTAGGCCTGGCAAGTGGCTTTCAGGACTGGGGGCAGGGAGTTTTATTAGAGGGATGAGATCAGGCACCAGGTGTCTTCAGCAGCATTGGGCCTTTGGGGAGTGAGAAGACCTGAAGGTGTTTTTGGAGAGGTGGTGGTGTGGGGGGAGGGGGAGTCTTTGCCATGGAAGAGGAAGGGTCTGCCCCCTTTAAGATGCCTCACCTATTGGGAGCATCGGGCTACATGTTAACTTCAAGCTAGAATTATTTTAGTATGATTAATGCAACTTACAAAGTTCAATGCAAGCTGCATTTCTTGATTTACATAATAATAAGGTGTTTTGCATCTCATTGTTAAGTAATGTGTGCAGAGATCAACTAATGTATGTTAAGGATAAGAAACACACGATGTTCCATTTAACGTTTATTATTTGGCATAAATTATGAGTTAACGTATGTCAGTAGATACCTCCTATGTCCCTTGCAGGTTAGCAAATGGGGGGAAACAAGTGACTAGTCCATGATGAATGGAGATTTGCCAGGAAACACCACAAAGATGGAAGCTGGCAAGGTGAAACTGGGTACTGCTCCAGAGTATGACACCATTCCATCAGAATTCCTGAAGCATCTCAGATGTCTGGCTTGTGGATGGTTTGCTGAATTGTTTTCCAGATTGTTCACAGAAGGCATTTTTTTGCTTTGCCTAATACTGTACTAATGTGTTTTTTCTTATTAAGACCAACAAAAGGCTTACACTTGGCAACAAATTATCATCCAATACCAGTGGAATGGTAAGGGGGTCATGGGGGTCACTTCCGGGACCCTCACCTAGGAAGTGATGTCAAAGGGCAAGCCGACACTGATGTGGGCATGCTGCTCACATCAGAGAAGTTAAAAAGGGAAGGGGAAAAGGAAGGAGGCACGTGTGTGACAGGGGTGGGGAAGAGGGCAGGAGTGGGGCTCCACTGCCCCGGGGGCTGCTCACTCTTTCTACACCACTGCCCAATACTAGTGCTCAACTTCCAATTACTGGAGTGGTCAGTCCTTCAACAGACGCCTATATTGCATGTATTTCTTAAAACAGCATTAAATAAAGTCACACAATATAATAGACCTCAGGTAGAGATGGATAATGTGCAGTCTTTTGTGTTGGGTTAAAACCTGCTGGATGATTCCAGAACTGCAGACTAGACAACAATCAGTTGTTCTGGCTGATTTATGAAAAGTCAATCACCAACAAGAGGGAATTCACAAGAACAATATCATTTTCAGATCAGCATCTCAGCACCTTCTTCACGACCCATCTTTAAAAATCATTAGTACTCACAGGGCTTCTTCATTCGCAACTATAGCCCCTACAATTTGGAACTCATTACCTTCACATTTAAGGTCTGAGCAAAATTTAGATAAATTTAAGGGAACCTTAAAAGTTTCCTCTTTAAAGATGCATATGAATGCTAAATGATCTCTGGGTCCACCCTTGCCTATTTCTGTATTAATCACATTCAACAATGATATGATTTCTCCCATTGCCCTCTTGTTTATAACCTTAATTGTACTCTTTTCTTTTTAAAATTGTATATCCCCCCTACTATCCTTTTGTTTTCATGTAAGTTACATCTTGTCATTAACAAGTATGTTAATTGTTCCCCATTTTAATCTTTTTTAAATTGTCAAATGCTTAGAATTTATGATTAACGTTTCATTAAATTTTAGTAAACTTGAAACTTGATACAAAGGCTTCATCTGAACTCCCTCCTCTGAGCATTCTGAGGAGTCCATGATGAAAAATAGATGCCAAATAACACTCCCTTGCTATGAGCATTTCTCTTCTTACACACCAAGGGATAAAGTTCTTGGGCTATTTTGGTGGCTGATTGCTTCACTCTCTCCCCCCCCCCATTTTTTTTTTTTTTTTTTACAAAACTGTAGCGCAGTTTATAGTGCCAACTGCAGCAGTAACAGCTCCGACGCTCATAGGAATTCTCTGAGTATTGGCGCTGTTACTGCCATGGCTGGTGCTAAAAACTGCACTATGATTTTGTAAAAGGGGGGATATATCTGTTGAGTAACTCTCTTTAACCTGTTCAGAGGTTTAAATGCCATCTGCACCCCAGTCTCTTGTGGGCCTAATCTAGCCATTGCATAGTTTAGGAGACACCCTTTTACTTATGGTCCTCTTGGCTTTAGACTTGATTGTCTTTCATGGCAGTGAATCACTCCTAATTCATGATCTTCCCAGGGTCCTGTGGGAGCCTTGCCAGAGGCCTATTTAATGTGGATGGACAATCCAAAGATTTTCATTTTGTTTTGTTTCCTGTTCCATTGGTTGCATTATGCTTTGTTTAATCATCATGTTTGATTCAGGGATAATGTCATCAAGAGTGCACTAAGAATAGCCATACTAGGTCAGACCAATGGTCCATCTAGGCCAGTTTCCTGTTTGGCAGAAGCTCAAACAGTAGCAACATTCCATGCTACTAATCCCAGGGCAAGCAGTGACTTTCCCATGTCTATTTCAATAGCAGAATATGGACTTTTCCTCCAGGAACTTGTCCAAACCTAGAGATTGACATGTGGACAAATTTGTTCCTATCCCCATAGGATCTATCTCCATCCCTGTCCTGTCCCCGCCCCATCCCTGTCCTCATCTGCATAAGCCTCAAATAATTATGATTTTAAATGTTCAGGGCTTGAGCAGATAAGGACAGAGCTTTCAGGGATGGGGCAGGGACAAATTTGTTCCAATGTCATTACTACTACTACTATTACTACTTATCACTTATATAATGCTGAAAGACATACACAGCGCTGTACATTTTGACATTCATAGTCTTTGCTCGGAAGAGCTTGCAATCTAACTTGGACAGACAGACATGACATATAGGGTTGTGGATGCAGAACCAAGGTGGGCTTTTAACTGGGCCTTGAACACTGAAGGAGACTGAGCCTGCCATAGGGATTCCAATTCTGGAGCATAGCTATTCTTTGAGTAAAAAAAAATATTTCCTCCTATTTGTTTTAAAAGTATTTCCATGTAATTTCATGGTTTGTCTTCTGGTTTTTGTACTGTTTGAAAAGGTGAAAAATTCATTCACTCTTACCTGTTCTACACTACTCAGGATTTTGTAGACCTCAATCATGTCACCCCCCTCAGCCATCTCTTTTCCAAGCTGAAGAGCCCCAACCTCTTTAGTCTTTCCTCAAATGAGAAGAGTTCCAACCACGTTATCATTTTGGCGGTTCTTCTTTGAACCTTTTCTAATTCCACTAAATCTTTTTTTTTTTGAGAAACGGCAACCAGAGCTGTGCCTATAGAGAAAGACACAGGGACAAAGTTTTTCCCTATCCCCGCCTTGGCCCTGTGGACTCTGTTCTCATTTGCACAAGCCTCGGACACTTACGGCCTCTTTTACAAAGCCATGCTAGCGGCCCCGAAGCCCATAGAGATTTAAAGGGCTTCGGGGCTGTTGCCACGTGGCAGCCACTAGCACGGCTTTGTAAAAGAGGCCGTTAATGTCACAGAATTTACGCTCAAAGGACAAGTTATGTCTAGATGTGACCTCTCTGTGTGTAATGAGACGATCGTGCTATCGTAAGATGATGTTTTCTGTACAGGGCCCTATCTGCTGGAATAAGCTACCTTTTGACCTTAGACAAACCTTCGTTGTACTACAATTCAGGAAAGGGCTTGCAACTGTATTGTTTTCATGCACTTTCTAAATCTGAAGTAGTGTACAATATGCCAACTGTTAGTTTTCAGTAAAGTAGGAGAAGGCAGAAAGTTGTAGTGCTGCAGGGATAGATTTTATTTATTTTATTTGTGTCTAGAATTTTGTTAGGTTATAAATTGTTATTTGCATGTCTTCTTGTATTTTGTAATCCGCAGAGAATTGTAGGATATGCGGAATATCAATTTTTAAATAAGTAAATAAATATTTAAATCTTTTTATTAAAGTATAAAAAGGGACAGTATTCTGTACAGCTGTTTATAAATCCCAAATAGAGTCTTCCATTTTGATCTGGTTTAGGTACAACTTTTGCAAAGATTCAGTTGCCTTTTACATTATCTAGGAAGGTAACCAGATTGCTTTTCAGACATGGATGTCGAAGAGAACCTAAAATGTGTAGTGGACAAACAGGAAAATAAGTATCTATTAAATGTTGAAAATGCTCCTTGATACCAGCAACGATGGATGAATCTGTTGCAGTAACATTAAGAGGCTTAAGCAGTTGGGCACATAATGGAAGGACAGACGGTAGGAGTCTGATCAGCAGGCAAGACTCTTGTTGCTTCATCAAAGGCAGATTAAACACAAATGATGTCATTTAACAGTAGTTCATTTAAATCCAAAAGCATCCTTAATAATTGGCCAATTGTCTAAGATGTACTGTATTAAGTTTTTACATATTGATATTAGTCTCGAGTTTTTAAAGAATGGCATGGAGACAAAGTTTGTTCCTGTCCCGTGGGTTCTGTCCCTGTCCCTGCAAGCTCTGTCTCCATCCCCATCCCCTGGGCTCTGTCCCATTTACGCCCCCCTGGTTAACAGCGGGTACCCGCCCCTGTGTCATTCTCTACTGTGTACAATAATCAAGATGAGGTTGCACCATAGAGTGATACCGAGGCATTATAATATTCTCAGTCTTATTTACCAGATGTGCAATGGCTTATGCATGTGCACACTATTTGCAGATGGTGCACACTGTTAATGGAAAATGAAAAAAAAAACACAATTTCCTGGGTTATTTTTTCTACTTGTTTTCATTTCTTTACATCATTGCAAATGACAGGCCATCCTTACCACTCATCAGCTACTTACTCAATGATGAATTTCTAGCTTTGTTCTCAGACATTCTCTAATGCTTCATTCTTATCCGTCTGCTCTTTCAGGAAGGGCCAACAAGAATCTCTCTCTAGATCCTTCCACACACCAACTAAATAAACCCTATATTCATCCACTAGGTTCTCTCTGATTGGCAGGCCTTTCCTGTGTGTGCCCCACCTCTGTGATGCAACTTCCAGAGGGCATAGGGTCTCCAGAGAAAGGAAGATGGATTGAGATATCCAGGTTTTACTTCCATTGAAAGCAATGGAAGTAAAATCCAGCTGTCTAGATCCATCCTCCTTTTTCTGGAGCCATATGGTAACCCTAAGGAGGCGGGATGTGCACAGGAAAGGCACCACCAGCCAGAGAGGCAGGTTTCAGGGCTCCCTCTGCCGCATGTGGAGGACTGGTGGCAGGGGGAGCTGGAGCGACTGCAGAAGGGAGGGAGAGCTGGTATAATGTCAGGCTGGGGGAGGGGTGGAGGAGGTGAAACCTCAGGCAGCCCCTACCATTGAGCAGCTTTGGGCATTTTGCCAGCTTTACTCAATGATAGCTACACTTCTGATGAGCAGGCATGAGTTGGACATAGGTGAGGCTTCCACAGAATATTGTACAGTAAATTACATGTGTCCCTGCCACATTTAGGCACCTGCATTTGTGCCAGCTCAATGGCACCTAAATGTTAGGCAGGCCAATACAGGGTTATGTTAATACTTTATAATACATGTTCCATCCTTAGAGCACCTAAATAGAGGGAGCCAGCGATCAAATTGCCAACATACTGGCACTGAGAATTCACAGATATATTATAGTGTAGAAGTCACCACTAAACATAAACACATTTCTGAATATCTGTCATCGTTTATAATTAACTAAATGTCTTTGTAATTTTTTCCCTCGCCTTCTATTTTAACTTAATAGTGATTCTGCCCAAACATTACCCAACATTTACCATCTTAAGATCTCGACAACTCTTTGGTAATTCTTACGTAACTCTTATGACATCTCTTATGCTATTCCTGTAAACGTTTAAGTCATTTCTGAAAACTTTTTTGTAATCCGCCTTGAACCGCAAGGTATTGGCGGAATAGAAATCACTAATATCTTAATTCGTGAAGTGAAGATTTCTTACATGAGTTAATGCTGTACATCTTCATAGGATAAGACCTACTGGACTGATTTCAAATCCTGTGCGGCAGTGGGGGGGGGGGGGGGGGGGGGGGTCAATTTTTGAAGTAACAGGAAGTACATGATTTTAGCAAGTATCAGTTAACACAACTAGTAAGTAGCCAGAAAGCAGCAAGTAATGTCTAGATTTTGCAAATGTCACTTTCAAGGCCAACACATCCTAATTATCTCAACTCTTGCTTAATATTTTCCAGCTTTAGTCTTGAGTGTAGATCATAGCCTTCAATGCATTGATTTCCCACTGGTATTGGTGAGTGTTCATTTCAGGCTGATCAAATTTCCTCTAAGTTTAGCTGTGGCACAGGGCTGGCCTGCACAACATTTCACCAGGAAACTTCCTGATTTAATTCATTTTAGCTCAGAATATACCTGTAACTCTTCAATATGTTTATTTTCAGACAATTGATTTATGATATTTATTTATTTAAAATAATTATAGCCTGCATTATCTAAGTTTGGTACAAATCATTAATACTAATTAATAATAATAAAACAATACACAAGACAAGACATACAAAAAACACCAATTACATACTACTTTAGATAACTAATGCTTAACCCACCCCACCCCCTTTTTTTATGAAGCCGTGTTAGCATTTTTTATCGCTGGACATGGCGGTGAAAGCTCCGATGCTCATGGAATTCCTATGAGTGTCAGAACTTTTACCACCATGGCTGGCGATAAAAAACGCTAAAGAGGCTTCCTAAAAGGGGGAGTTAGATAGATAGTGCAGTCATTAATCACTTACAACATTATTATAACGAAACTATAGAAATATATCTAGTGCTTAAGTACAATAAACTTGAGTGAATAATAATGTTTTTTTAGCTGCTTATGTAAATGTAAAAGACCTACCAAAGCCCGTAAACCCAAAGTCAGTTCATTCCATCTCCTTGCTCCTTCAGTCTGAAACATTAACTCTCTTGTTGTTAATCAAAGGACCAATATTCAAAATGATTTAACAAGGCCGGAGAGGATCGTGCCATCGCACAAAGGGCTGGATTTAGTAAATGACAATCAAAACTTGACGCCCAAAATATCCGCACTGAACAGTATTCTGTAATGGTTGTTCTTGGATCAGTTCCCTTTATAGAATAGCGCATAGCGCCGCTGCTCAACTTTGATGAGTTTTACACCAAATGAAACCAGGTGCAAATCCTGGCGCCCAAGTCGGGCACAAATCCACGCTTATTTATAACACTGCAAGTATTTTACAGGAAACTTTCTGACCTGCCCATGGCCAGGCCCTCTTTGCAGCTCCGCACGGAAACACTTTTGCTGTTTTATAAAGGGGAAAAAAAATCACTCCATGGAAAATAACACATGCCAATGCCATTGAAGGTAATTTTAAAGCGAAAGAAAATCCTCAGACTAATGGAGAGCTGTACCCACACTCTTCCACCCAAGCATCATTGGCATAAAAAAAACTTTTGCATAAACTGGCAGGTGGGAGCATGGATATAGTCAAAAATAATTAGAGCAAACAACACTAGTTAGAGATAAGCCAGGCCAATGATCATTTCGTGGCTTACAGCCACTGCTCCAGGGCTGTGACACCAGTGCTCCAGACTATCAGTTCGCAGAGTATAACTCCTGCCTCCTACTAGAAGTTATACTCTGTGAACTGATAGTCTGGAGTGCTGGTGTCACAGCTCTAGTTATTTTTTTTTACTATATCCATGCTACAACCTGCCACTAATTAGTTTAAAAAGTTTTTTTTTTGCCAGTGATGCTTGGGTGAAAGAGTGTGGGTGCACCTCTGAGGCTTTTCTTTCGCTTTAAAATTACCTTCTCTGGCATTGGCGTGTGTTATTTTCCATGGAGTGATTTTTTTTTTCCTATGGCATAATTGATTTCCCTCCATTCCTCCTTTTTTGTGTTCTATAAAAGGGCACATAAGTGTTTTTATAAACAAATTTTCACCTTTCCCTAAAAAGCAGGAACATAGTTCAAGGATAACTGGCAACTAAAATGATAAAGGCTGCTCATATTATCGTTCTCAGTTTGGAGAAGACTGGGAGGATGTATAATGGAAATAAGTAGGTACAAAATGAGGGGGATACAGAGGGGGACATAGGCATTCAGTAATAGCACTCCATGAAACTAGCAGGTAGCAGATATAAAACAAAATGGGGGAAGTATTTTTTCCACTTTTCTGCTCTTGAAATCCTGCCGGGTGCTTTTTATATGGATTGACACTTTCAGAGATGGGATGCTGGGCCTAACAGACCTTCTCTGGTCTGACCCAACATGGTGTGTTTCTGTTTATTTTTATTTATTTGGATTGAGCTCACAACTTTCAATTGGTAGCTCAGAGCAAGCTATAGTCAAGTAGAGTAGGAATGTACCAAGCTCTATGATCATTTACCAACTAATGCACAAAACGAGCTTGTATGATCCATCCAGTGTGCTCAACAAGGTGGGCAGAGTTGTGTAAGATGTACGGAGCAGCTGGTACAACTCTACCCTTCTTAATGTCTTTCAGTTTTGCTTTGATTCCAGCTATGTATATAAGTGTAACCCCACTCCCCAGAGTGAGTCCTGCCCTACCTTTACCTCACTTATGTAGTCGTTCAAACAGAAAGATACCTCAGGCAGCACACCCCGCTGGAGGATGTGGCACATACAATTAGAGAAGGTAAAGGAGAAAGCAACAAGCTATTCTTGCAGTATAGGTAAAGATTTAAGTGTGTGTGTGTGTGGGGGGGGGGGGGTTGTATAGCAAATAAACACAAATACCAACAAGGACACAGTAGATTCTAAAAAATGTTCTTATCATTTTCTTTTTCAGCAACCTTCAATTAAGATCTTCCACAAAGATAAGTTTGACTGTTCCATCTTCAAAAAAGTCTTCACTATGAGACTACAAGGAAAAGTGTGTTTTCTTGTGCAGGGCCTATAGAATGGACAAATTACCTGTGTATTTGCAACAGTTGAAAGATCTACAGAAATTTAAGCAAATGTTAAAAAAAACACTTGTTCTGTATCATGAAATATGACACTTACCCCCTCTAAGGTGCGCTAACCCATTAGCGCTTGCTAATTGAATTAGTGCATGCTAAACGCGTCCATAGATTAACATGCATGCATTAGCGTTTAGCACGCACTAAATCAATTAGCGCGTTCTAATCGGTTAGCGCACCTTAGTAAAAGAGCGCCTTAGTGGGAAAGAATAATTTAATAGTGGATAGGAAGGTATGTATTCTGTGCCATTAAGTATAGTACTCGATAAAACGAGTTTATGGGCAAGTAGTTTTGTTAATTGATGTGTGTGTATTTTAATTGTTTATTGTGTATGTATATTTTGTAATTCGCCTTGGATAAATGCAGGCTAGAAATGACAATAAACTAAACTAAATTTCACTGGATCCAGTTTACAGAACTAACCACAACTACAATATTAGGTAAGCATTATAAAAAAAATTTCCCTTACGTTAACAATTCTATTTTTCTAGAACCTTCTCACTTAAACTCTATTAAAAGACTGATCATTCATGGTACCTTCTATCGTTGCAGCTATTATTTTTTTCCTTTTCTCTCTCTTCTCCCCTCTAACACTCAGTCCTCTCTGCTACTCAAAATTTTTAGTCCCAACAGTCTTTCTTGTGTTCTTCTCCTATCTTTAATGTTGGAACTCAAATTTTCTTCTGTATTCATCGGTCTTTAATACCTGCTCCCTACTCCCTCCCAAAGGATAAAACTTAGCTCGCCATATCCCAATTCTCTACCTAAATTTAAAAAAAAATGGATAACCCTCCCACAAAGATAAAAAATATTTCCCTTTCTCACATTCAATTAAACAACAGTAAGCTGCTGTCCCCTCAGAGTCAACACTATGAGCTAATGTTGTCTACTATAGCACAACAAAGGGTTCAGCTTAGCATAGTACAAAAAGACACTTCAGTGGCAGGGTAGTGGAACAGTCTATCAGGGAAATCTGGCTAGCAGCCTGAACAGGTTTTTTTTCCTAAGCAATTCAATCACCAGCTTTGATCAGGCAGCTTTATCCAAACTTTCCCTTCCAAAATGATCTGCAGCTTAAAAAAATCATTAATTTTCAAAGTGCAGGTTTTTTTTAAACCAGTCACAGACACTTTGGAAGTTTCCTGCCAAATTTAAATGACTTAAAATTGCAGAATTTACTTTGCATCCCAGAACTCAACTGGTCTACATTTATTGATGGTCTGAGAAGCTAAATATTTTTTAGAACCTAAACAGACAATAAGTTGTTAAACTGTCCCTAAAGGCTACTCCTTCACAAACTCAAACCTTAGTATGGATAAACTTCAATAACTTCACATACACTCTTTCCATTCTTGCACCTGGAAGCCAAAATTCCCGCAGACTTCACAAATTAACTAATGCAGTCAGTGCTTACACCCACACCACTGATAAAAACCCAGACCTGTCAAAATTATTACTTTTTAAAATCTCTACAGCTTCTACCACACAGTACAGGTCCTTCACATACCAAAAAACCCACCCAATTGACTAACTTTGCAATGTAGAACTCTCCTGGAGAGTTCCAAATTCCCTGCATAGCTTGTGCTGCAAAACGCAACAGCCATCCCTGACCAAACTACACTTCCTAACACTACCCCCCCCCCCCCCCAAGATATATATATATATTTTTTTTACTTTTTTCCTACTTGGACAGGATCTTCCTCCTGTCTCTTCTCCTTTTTTTTTTTCCATCTTTCCTGGCTCCCGATGCTGTCTACTGCACAGCTCTACCCATAAGCCAGTAACCTGGTGCCCATTTTTTGGCACATATACACCCTTAAAAATTCAGCCCGGTTCCAGTCCTGGGCTTTACCATCTTTGGGCAGAGCTTCCCTACTCTTGCCTGCTCTTCCGCTGTCCCTACTCTTGCCTGCTGCTTTCCTTGGCTCCCAAGATGAAAAAAAATATATTTTACTTGGGCCCAAGGCCAGCCAGCTCCTGGTCTCACTGTGCATGTGCAGCCCAATAAAGTCACTGAAAGAGATCTAGGGGTTATCATCATTGATGATTTGAAGATAACTAGTCAGTGTCCCTAGAAAGCTAACAGAATACTTAGGGGATGTACTAGGAGAGGCCTCACTAGCAGAAAGATGGAAGTGATATCGTTCTACAGGTCTCTGGAGAGAATTTGCCTCAAATACTGTGCTCAGCTTTAGTTCTTGCCACGTAGCACGCGGTAATTTCCTGTGTGCGCTAAAAATGCTAGCGCACCTTAGTAAAAGGAGCCCTAAGACATGTTACAATCCAGCCGTATAGACTATTACTAATTCACTCAAGCAGTAAAACTAGATAACCAAATCTCCAATCTACTGATAACAACCCCAGACTACAAGATGTTCAGAAAAGAAATAAAAACTATACTCTTCAAGAAATCCCTGAAACAGTCTTAACACCACGAGTACCTGCCTTTTCCCATCTTCTTCCTGACTCACTGATATTACCTGATCTACTCTTAACCCTCACTAGAAATGACCAATGATCTTCTTTTGTAACCCACCTTCTATAACTCTTTTGTAATCCGCCTTGAACCGCAAGGTAATGGCGGAATAGAAATCTCTAATGTAATGTAATGTAAGTAAAGATTACTAAGCTAGAAGCAATACGACCGATTGTTCCATGGCCAACATATGTGACAATACCAGTACAAAGACTTTCAGTAGTGAATATGCATGGAAAGCATAAGAACATAAGAAGTTGCCTCCACTGGGTCAGACCAGGGGTCCATCGCGCCTAGCAGTCCGCTCCCACGGCGGCCCATCAGGTCCATGACCTGTAAGTGATCCTTTGACTAAAACCTTTCAATCCCCATTATTCTACCTATACCCTTTTATGATCCTATTTCTACCTTTATCTATATCCATCAATCCCCGTATCCTTCAGGAACTTGTCCAATCCCTCTTTGAATCCCCTTAATGTACTCTGTCCTATCACAGCCTCCGGAAGTGCATTCCAGGTGTCCACCACCCTCTGAGTGAAGAAAAATTTCCTAGCATTGGTTCTAAACCTGTCCCCTTTCAATTTCTCAACGAGCACCACAGAAATAGCCATATCTAAGCTAGTGAGAAGTAATTGAGTACATGGCAGGGCAAGGTGACATGAAATTCCACATGTCAACAATCTAAAGCACAATAGGATTGTGCAGGGCTCCAAACTCTAAGAAATGAACTAGTAGAAGTGACTCCCTAATTTTACTCTGAATGAATAAATGTCTAGCATAACTGATGTGCTTAACATAGGTGCCAGCTTGAATAAATCCCAATATTAAATAAATAATTTGAAACCGAAAGGTAGGAAATGCACACACACACACACTGAAAGTTGTAATATTTAAAACTGATGAATCTCAAGTACACATGAGCTAGATACGTAGAAGTAAATTCTATAAGTGGACACCGAAGTTAAGCCAAAACTATTGCCCCCCCCCCCCCTCTCCACACACACACACACACACACGCCAGATTACAGTTTTGATTCACTATGCCTTTCTCTCATTCTGTGTAGACTGGGGTGGGGGTGGGATTGGGGTAGGGAGGGTTTGTCTAATAAATGGGTATGGGACTTGATATACCATTTTCTTCTGTGTGATTACAATCAAAGTGGTTTACATATTTTAGACAGGTACTTATTTTGTATCTGGGGCAATGAAGTGTTAGGTGACTTGCCCAGAGTCAGGCCCTAAAATTACTAGTTCCAAGGGAATGGAGGCAGATAGTGTACATGGAACATATGAAACAATAACACATTTACATCATATCAATTACATCAACCGCTAATTAAATCATGTTTAAAAAAAAACAACAAAAAAACACCAGTAAAATGTTATGGAATAGAAGCCAGGAAAATTGTGTCTGATTGTGACTCCAAATTTCTTTGAAGTTTTCCAGAAGCCTTTGAAACTTGAGGTAAGCTTATGGACAACTTCAAAGATGTTCATAGAACACTCATATGGCTTTATATTTTAAATCATCATACTGTAGGCTTAGTTTTTTATGTGAAAGTCTTTTATGTCTACCTTTTACTGTGAATTCTACTCTGACACCTTTTATACTTGCAGAATATCAAAGAAGTATGCACATGTGGCCACGTGTTTAATTTTATTTTAAGAAAAAAAGGCTAGCAAAGCTATTTTAAGAAAAAGAACCATTTTTTTTCTCTTTTTGAGAAATTTCTTTCTAGGGTCTGTGCTTTATCACAAAATACAAAAGCTCCCTGCCTTTCCCTAAAATGTAGATTTCCCATAGGTGTAGTTTGTTGGTAGGAGTTGGGGTTGGGGGTTAGAATGAAAAGTGGTGGCCTCCCAAATGCTCCAGGTGCTGGTGCTGAATATGGTGAGAAGTATAGGAACTCAGAGTCTCCTGCTAGAAAAGTACAGAAACCCTTCCTCTCTCCTCTGTTGAAATCAGTCAGTATTAATCAGTGGGATAGTGGGGTATACTGAGGCATAACATGAGAGAACAATGTAATAAACTGCTTAAAAACCAACCATTATTTCAACCTGCTGGATGCAGATTGGAAAGTTCCATCTGCAGAATCGGAAAGAAGTAGAGAGATCATGGATGCCTTTCTAAGTGCTCTGCTCAGACAAATGGTGATGGAATCCACGAGGCAAAGAGCGATACTGGATCTAGCTCAAAAATAGGGAACGTGTCTCTAATGTCCGAGTGAGTACCCATCTGGGCAGTAGCAATCATCAAACAGTTTGGTTTAATATAACAGCTAAAGTGGAGGGCAGCATTACAAAATTCAAAGTCCTGGATTTCAAACGTGTGGATTTTACTGAAATGGGAGAGTACCTGAATAAAGAGCTGATAGGATAGGAGGACATAATGAAGAACTATTACTTATCATTTCTATAGGGCTACTAGGCATGCACAGCACTGTATATCAAACATGGAATAGACAGTCCCTTCTCAAAAGAGCTTACAATTTAGAAGTGTAAAAACAGTGGTTCAAGCTGAAAGACACAATAAAAATGGCTACTGACCTTTATGTGTGGAAAATAAATAAAAACAAGAGAAAAAGGAAACCGATATGGTTCTCCAAACAAGTGGTGGAAAAACTAAAGGCAAAACAGTTGGTGTTTGTGAAATACAAAAAAAAGGAATACTGGATGAAACTGAAAGAAGCCAATAATGCAAGCTGATGGAAAAATGTGTCGAGGGCAGGAGGGCCTGGGATCCCTCCTGCCCGTATTGTAGTGGGGGGGTGAGGGGTCCGCCTGGGCAGGAGGGCTTGGGCTCCCTCCTGGCCTGATTGTAATCGAGGGGTGCCGCAGGTGCCGCGGGGCAAGAGGACTTGGGCTCCCTCTTGCCCCGATGTTGTGTGTGTGGGGGTGATGTATCGCGGCAGGAGAGATGGCTCATCTCCCCTACCGCGATGCCATCACTCCTCTACCCAAACTGCCGCAACCCGCGGCAGGAGAGAAAGGGCATCTCTCCTGCCGCGGGTCGCGGCAGTTCGGGTAGAGGAGTGATGGCATCGTGGTAGGGGAGATGAGGCATCTCTCCTGCCGCGATCATTGCTGTAGGGGGTAGGCAGTTTGCTGGGGCCGCTGAGCTGATCGCAGCAGCCACCATCAGCTCAGCGGCTCCTTTTTCGGCACTTAGACCTGTTTTGACTTCGTCTAAGTCAAAAACGTATAAGTGCCGACTAGGCAACCTGCCTAAGGTTTTGGTTATACCTGCTGCACGCCTAGGTGTAGGTCGGCCCACCTCCCGCCCACCGCCCTCCCTTTCCCCTCCTCTAAACACGCCTCTTTTCTATCTATGCATTTAGTGGCAGGGGAAAGGCCTAAGCTGGTTTTAGATACGTCTAAAACCAGCTTTGGTTATGGGTACTTGGACGATCAGGCTTTTTGATCGTCCAAGTAGCCATTTAGGACACTTTTTAGATGTTTGTTTGTTTGTTTTATTATTATGAACCCCTAAGCTTTAGTGAAAGGGCCCCTTAAAAACTAATTTCTGCCTCATTATGCTATTTTATTTCAATATTTGGTATGGAAAAGCTTCTTTGTGGTTAGAGAAGCAGCTCAGTGGTCAGAGAAGCCAGAGTTCAAATCCTATTTCCAATGTTGAAATGCTTTCCCCCGGATACTATATATGACACCGACGTGTGTGCGTGCAAATTAATTAGCTAACAAACCATTAACCAGCAATAAATTGATGTCAACAATCAATTATTGAAGATAATTACATTACATTACATTAGGGACTTCTATTCCGCCTATACCTTGCAGTTCAAGGCGGATTACAAAAGAGCTAACTGGACATTTCCAGTGAAGTTACAACAGTTTTGGGTTTGGTTTTTTTTCGGTTACAAGGGAGGAGAGGTAGCTGGATTAATTCCGGAAGAACTTGCAAATTGTCAGTAATTAGATGTTGCATGTGCATCTTCCTTTGCGCTACCCTATAACCCCATGCGCCTAAGTCCCCTAGTGCACAACTCAAAAGAGGGCATAGCAAGGGCATGGTAGGGGCATTCCAAAAATTTGCATGTGGAGTTATAGAATACTGTCATTCCCACCAGGGCGCCGGCATTTATACCAGGTTCTTTATTGTTCATTTGATATCCCGCTTAATGCAAAAGGTCAAAGCGGCTTACAACATTAAAAACATATAGAAAGAAATGCCAATAATAAAAGGAAAGATATTACAATCAACCAAGAAAACCACTCAATACAATTAACACAATAAATAAATAATGAAAAACAACTAAAATAAGCATACTAGTACCTAGTACCAACCAGCGTAATGTCTCCCACTTGTTTTGTGCATACCGTGACAGTAATGAAACACTCCTAAGCCAGGGTACATTAGCTATGCTATTTGTTTCTCAAATTTACTCACCATGATACAAAATTTTGTGCCAGAGATAACTATTGTAAGGCAAAATTGTTATTCCTGTTTTAAAAGCAAACGTTTCTGCCTGCCCTGGAAAAGTCATCAGAAGAGAATGACATGCGTGCCACATGTTTTCATTGAAACCAACCTTCTCCATATACGTAGTTTCCAAGGGCCCTTGGCTGCTGAGTTTCCTCTGGCTGCACAGCATGTTTTCATGGAATGCAGTGATTTGAGGTCTGCTGGAATTCCCGAGTGCAAATCTACTGAGCTGTTGAGCAGGTGCAAAAGCACAGAGGCTCCTTCTGCTGCGGCTCATTACTACTTAGCACTTATCTCAGTGGACCAAGCAAAAGAGGTTTTGGGGTTTCCTGATAGTCTGTTGCTTCAAAGGGGCCCTAATGGTGATTTGTTTATGGCAATGGCAATGGAGACCAGTCAGTGACTACAGATTTATTGGTTAAGTGGACATCAAGGGAGGGAGGGGGTGAAGAAGGGAGATGGATAAAGACTTCATGCATGTGAGTCAGGGACTTAACCGTACTATAACAACTCACGGTCAAAGACAAGGCTGTTGCAGGTACAGTCGGGGCCTTCCGAGAGGCTATAACTTTGAACATGTGGTAGGGTCTGCCAAAATATATTCTGTTAAAACCAAATATTTAAATCAGCAATCCTAGGAAAACTTTTCTCTTTGATAATTTTGGTGCCAGTCAAAAATAAAAATTGTTGAGATCTAAGGCTCATTTGGCATCAACTCAGAATGGAGCTTTTTTTTTTTTTTTGTTCCATTTTACCATTAAAGTTGAAGAAAGAAGAATCTTTAATAAACTTTAAAAGAAATTTAAAAGCCCATTATTTACCATTAGCTTTCCCTTGTTCAGCTAACTCAAATCCTGTGTCTTTTTTTTTTTTTTAATTTCTTTATTCTTTTTCAAACTTACATCAAGTGCACAAAAAGAACAACATGAAATACTATCGTATAACACTTGAACATCATACATTATATTCTTAATATATAAATTAATTAAAAACCCTCCCCCTCCCATCTTTCTATACAATCATTAAAACTATCATATTCCTTCAAAATTTCAATTTTGCTACATCTTATCTTCCAATCTCCCCACCCCCCTATGTATATTATCAAAGAAAAATGATGCCTATTCACTACAAAAATCAACCATCAGTCTCCATATCCTGTGTCTTAATTTGTATTTATCTTATGTAAGTATATTTCAGTCTTGTGGGGTTTTTTTTTCTTTCCTATTTTTAATGGAGTTCTTTTCATTATTTAAGGTTATATTGTAATCCGCTTTGATTTCATTTGTAGCCTAAGAGGTATATTAAGAGTTTTCAATAAACATCTGTTTACATCTCGCTTTCTATTTCACTTCTGAGGCTCAAGAAAGTTCTGTAAATGTGAGGCCTGTCGCAATAACCCATCTCATAACCCTCTGCATGGATGGCAAGGCTGAGCAGCAGAGCGAGAACAGACTTAAAGAATGAAATTGCACACATTTATGCCAGAACGTAGGGGTAAAAAACAAATTAGGAGAAATAAAGAGGGGAGCCCTAGGGAGCTAGCCATCAGATGAAGAAGCAGATTTAAGAAACGAGCAGGGTGATATTTGAAGTGTGGGACCAATTCATTGACTCATAAGGTATAGTTTTATAGTTACACATTTGGTTATTCTTCTCATTTTTTTTCACCTTCCTACTTCATAGATGCAGTTTGAGGAGGGTGGACATGTGAGAACAATGCTTCCCACATATGATGCAGGCTTCTATTAAATGGTTTTCTAGCCTGGGTAGGAAAGAAAACAATATCTATAAATAATACTTTGGGGAGATCTAAATGGCATGTCACTGAAATGCAATGGGTCCATGCCACAGACTTAAAAAATATATATATACTGTGTATTGATTGGCTATATCAAGTATACGCATCACTTTTATTTGTGAAGACTTTTAACTTTGGACAATATACCTGGTTATTGAGATCACCGTTTCCACAGTTCACTTTTGTTACTGGAATGCAAGGTACATACATATGTAAACCCATCAGCTATAGGCAGAAATATTGGAGGAAAAAAAGTGACACTACTGGAGGGAAAGGGGAGAGAGACTGGAAGAGACAAGAGGAGAGGGAGGGGGAAAAAGAGGGAAGGAGGATGAAATAACAATATAATAATGTGTACCCAAATGCATAGTGCACAACCCAAAGGGGGCATGTCCATGGGAGGTGCATGGGTGGGTAGGGGGCATTCCTAAAATTGGAACAGTGTTATAAAATACAAGTTTCAAGTTAATTGTTTTCTTGCAAATTATATAGTAATTGATTGATATCCTAGTAACTAAGCGGTTTGCAATAAAATAAAATTAAAATCAATAAAATTTATATAGAGAAAGAACAATGCAAAGGTGCAAAGGGAAAGAACTTCAATTTATAATAGAAAAGTAAGGGAAGGGAAAACACATAGGGCCTCTTCTATCAAACTGCGCTAGTAGTTTTTAGCGCAGAGAGCCGCGCTGAATGGCCTGCGCTGCTCCCGACACTCATAGGAACTCTATGAACATCTGGAGCAGCACGGGCCATTCAGCACAGCTCACCAAGCTACAAACTGCTAGCGCAGTTTGATAGAAAAGGCCCTTAAAGTCAGGAGATTGGTCTAGTTGATCGTCATAGGTACCCCATATTACAAGATTTAAAAGTTCAGGTAACTATTTTTTTTGTATGGGCAAAGGTAATCCTTTGGCCTTATTTTATGGAATCTGTCATGATTCATTTGTATTCATAATATAATAAAAATTTATTAAACTTTAAAAAAAAAAAAGTTCAGGTGCCTCTGAATAAAAAAGTTTTAAGGTCTCTCGGTTTGAAGTCTTAAATTGTTAGGAAACAGATTCCATAGTTCGAGATCCTGAACCCCAAAAAATGGATTGTCGAACAGAGTCAAGAAATATCTCTCTAAATACTAGGGTTTTGCCACAAATTACACCCAGTTTCAGCAGATGTAAGACCTGGTGCCCAAATCTGGATGCCAAAATTGGCACTCTGTTATTCTATAATGGATTCTCAAACATATAACTTTTCTGTCTGTTTAAGGGCCCATGATATGGAAAATCAGCCATTCTCAACATTTTGGATGAGACTTTTCTCAGAGATGGTCACAAACAGTATTTACTATAGCCGAGAACACAGTCTCACACAAGAAAACAATATTGCATTATGCACAAATCTTCATCAAATAACTTTTCTAACTGTTGAATGTGTTTAAGAAGCCCAAATGAAACATGATACTTCCAAGCAGGAATGTTCATTAGGATGTCATTTTTGGCACAGCTGACTACGATATTTACAAATATGTAGAATAAAAAAGTAAAGAAATGTAACCTGCCTAAGTTTATATAATTGTAATACACTAGAAAATAAAATCCATATTGAGAGGTGATGCTTGCTTGCTTGGCATGCATTGCCTTACTTCATTGGTATGAGATATTTGAATTAATAACAGTTCTGCAACAGCTCTCTCGCTCTCTCTCCCTCTCTATACAAATAAAGGGTCTGTTAATGGCATTTAAATTTCTGTGCTGATAAAATTCAACACTCAATGCTGTTCTACGAGGAACCGCTGAAAGGTTTGCAGCCCAACCAAGAAGAGAATAATGTTATTCCATACTTTTTTTGACACTTTTCATTTTATATCATTGAACGCCAAAGACTCCGATTTCCCAGATCCCTAAGGCCTCCTATGGATGCACTGGGAAAGGGAAGGCCCACCATTCTGAAGAGGTGGGCTTGCCGGACGGAGGGAGTAGGCAACCCTCCGGCCAGACTGCAGATAAAGGTATGGGGGATCCGGGTGGGTTTCGGCGGGAGGGGGTGGTCAGGGGTCATGTGCTTGGAGGGGGGGGCTGCTGGCAGGAGGGATTGACTAAGTTCAAATATATATGGGGAAAACCAAAAAACTGGTACTCTACTAAGAAGAGTGATTGAAGGGAAGCATACAGAAGTCAAAAAATCACTTAATAGATGTAATAATAGAATTAATACTTCTGGAACACACACTTGAAATTCAAAAATATGCTCAGAGACACGAAGGCAACAACATGGAGCCACAGCCCCAAGAGAAAATTTGATCAAGATAAGTGTTTGTTTGTGACAGTTCAAAGTATAAGAACTTTTTCTATGCTAGTTTGCAGCAATGGATTTTGTTTCTCACTGGAATTTACAATATGCAATGATTGGGTGGTGAGGCAATTTTCTCTTGGGGCTGTGGCTCCATGTTGTTGCCTTCGTGTCTCTGAGCATATTTTCAAATTTGAAGTGTGTGTTCCAGAAGTATTAATTCTATTATTACATCTATTGAGTGATTTTTTATTTCGGCAGGAGGGATTGGGTATCCCTCGTTACGGAGGTTGTTTCAGGGGTTCCATCAGGAGGGAGTGGGCATCACTCCTGCCGCGGACAGTGTGAGGGAGTTCAGGAGTGGCAGAGGGAGGGAGTGGGCATCCTTCCTATGGCCAACTTACAGTGGGGTTCGGGGGTTCCCTGCTGCGGCCGTTCAGCTGGTCGTGGTAGGGGAATTCCCCCCCTCCCCACCATCAGCTGAGCGGCAGTGACTCCCCAAAGCTGCGATTCTGCAACCGGCACCCTCAAATGATTGAAAGGCCATCAATTTGAATCACAGCTTTGGGGAGTCCCTGCTGCTCAGCTGATGGGGGGGCGGGGGGGGATTCCCTTGCCATGATAGACTGCTGCGGTCTAGCTTTAAAGATAAGCAGCTTAAATGTAGGCCAGGATTTTCCAGGCCTACATTTCTGCTGCCTATCTTGAGCCAAGTACATATGACCTTTCTAAACGTGTTCATCCTCGGTACATCTTTTTGGGCCATTTTTGAAAAATGAAACGTTCAATTTAAAAATGTACAAAACAAGCCAATTACATGTAGGATGGGCCAGCCTTTTTAGTAGGCCGGCCACAAAGACATGCCAGAAGAGCACTGGGGCACCCAAGGGGGCACTAGAGTGAACTTCAAATTAAGGGTCCCAGTTGCACATTACATTTACATTAGTATTTTTTGGATCGTTAATCTGTCCCAGAAGGAATTCAATGTGGTTTGCAATTTAGAAGAGCCTGGTCATGTTTAACCCCCTTACATTGTATAGGGATCCCTCCAAACCTCATCCCAAACCAACTGTCCCAACTGTCTATCACCCCCAATAGCCCTTATGCCTGTCACCTATATATCAATACAGAATTTTTGGT
The DNA here is from genome assembly GCF_902459505.1 of Geotrypetes seraphini. NCBI lineage: Eukaryota > Metazoa > Chordata > Amphibia > Gymnophiona > Dermophiidae > Geotrypetes > Geotrypetes seraphini. The sequence continues at coordinate 404,588,828 of NC_047085.1, read as the reverse complement.
GGGCTCACACTTTTCACCACAAGTGTACAAGTTAAGGTGGCATATGGACCTGGATTCTTTTCTCTGGAGTCCACTCTACTGACCACCAGGCTACTCCAGACACTTGTTTGCTGCTCTAATAGAACTGGTCATTACATCTGCTGCTGTACTATTTCATTCAGACCTTCGGGGGTGGAAGGGGGTCAGTCACCACTGGGGAAGTGTAGGGGCTTATGCCTTCATTTCTCCAGTGGTCATCTGGTCAGTTTAGACCCTTATTCATTCTTTAAACAGGACTAGCCCCAAATGTATAAATGGTGCACTGGAAGTTTTGTGAAATGTTATTATCATTGCAAAACCACTAAGCCCTAATCCCACCCAAAACATGCTCCCAACATGCCACCTTGAGATTTAGATGCACTGCAGACAGATAGCTTGGAAAAACATCTAATAAGTTGGTTTCAAAAATGACAACTTGGATGTTTTGGCAATTAACACGTCCAAATGCTACTTTATGTCATTTTTTTGAGCATCTCTGTATTTTGAAAATGAGCCCTATATGCTCCTAGCTTTGACAATTATGCTCATAAAAATTGGCCCATTTGAAAATTTACTAGAGCTGAGTGCATACATTTTTACTTAAAATTTTCACTAAACTCTTAAACTAGGAGTGGAAAAAATGAGAGGAAATAGAGGTGGATTCAGGGCAGTAAAAAGAAGATAGGAGCTTAGCACTGATTTTCGGCACTAGGCTAATAAATTAGGCTCATAAATTTAGGCAAATAGCAGACCTAATTTTATGAATACAACTTTTAAGCCAGTGTTTCACAAACTATGTGCCATGGCACGGTGAGATTCAGGGTGTGCCGTGAGATGCCGTCGAGGAGGAGAGGGGTCGGCTGACTACCTACAGGATGTTCTTCTTGCGGCACCTCTCCACACCTCTCCTTTCAGGGTTAGCAAGCATCTGGGCCCATCTAGAGGGTCTCCACGCATGCGCAGATGGCGATATGATGACATCACACATGAGCATGATGTCATCACATCGACATCCACGCATGCCTGGAGACCCTCTGCCACGGCTCCAAGTTTAGTGTGTCATGGCTTCAAAAAGTTTGCCACACACTGTTTTAAGCTCCTAAGTTAAGATGAAATTTTAGCTGAGAAGTGATGCTCCTAAAATCTGGGCCCCCTGGTCAGCAACTTGCCAAGCATACGCACAACTCTTTGACAGCAGTCTAAAACAAGGCACATTTGGCTTCTACTCAGAGCACTTCATAAAGCAACCACATAGCCTTCTGTCACTACTCAAATACTGACAGCCAGTTATTTACAGTAGGCTGCTGGTAAATCTGCCTTATTTCAGGTTTTACTGTTTTTCAAGCATTCCCTAAGAGTGCCTCCTAGTTTATCCTCCAAGTCCTCCTTGTAAATAACTGACTTTGGGTACTTAATTACTTCTACATTTGCTCTGAGCCTTCCTGCTGCTCTGCTACTTTAGTTCTCGGACTGTTTGTCTTTATGAGCTCACGTTCCTCCAGGGCTCTGATCCATGCTCTAGAGCTCTCAAATATTCAGCCACTTCTCAATGAAAGAGATTGTGGTTAAACAAATTTTGCTTTCTTTTCTTTATACTGCCTTTCTATTTAAAATAAAATATTGTTGTGCATAGGCCTCATAATATTGGTCTTGAAGAAAATCTGAGTGTGAGTGTTTGTACTTTGTAATATACAGTATTTTAAATGATGAATAAAAGAACTGTAATAGAACATGTGCTTTGGAGGCCTTCCTTTCTAGGATGAATCACATAGCTCCATGGTATCAATTTGATTATTAATTTTATTTTATTAGTTTAACACGCTCAGGGGCAAAATTTCCCATGATTCCACAGTTGTAAGTGCTGCAGATTTTATCCCCACCTCAAACTCATAAAGAAGCTGCTTACACCTTATAAATCCTATTGCCACTACATGTTGTCCATTTCCAGCAGTGACTTGCATTTTCCTATGTCTTCTGATGCTTCTAGTCCAATAACTAGGCCACCCTCTACCTACCCTTATGCTATTCACTTCCAATTTTGTCATCTTTCACTGATATGACTTTTCTCTTTCAGTGCTCACTGTAGTTACTGGCCATCAGCCTGCACCTTCTGCTCCAGCCTTTAAATACACCACCAACTTCAGCTGGCTTTCCATGGTTTCCTCTCATTCTTCAAAGGACCATTTTGAGAGCTGTATGGATGGCGCATCCCAAAGGTGCAAGGGAGATTGGGGGTGCAAAAATTACTCTCTGTCCATATTCTCACCTGCAGTCACTGCAGCATATTAGGTGAGGTAGGGATGCTAAGGGGAGAGTCACATAGGGTGTGAGTCTCGCTCAGGACTCTCTTGATTCTGCCTGCTTCTTCTTGGCCATGTCCTGCTATGGCCAACTTTCTCCTACTTCTTTGCTTTCTATTTGCATCTGTCCAGTTGTACTTGCTAAGAATGCACTTAGCACCTCCTGTCCTGTCTTTTTCCTCCGCTATGGTCCCTTGCCTTTTTCTCCTACCTCTGACTACTTGTCAATGCCTTCTTTTTTGTTTACAGGCATGCACCTTCTACTTTGGCCACTGAATGCCTCTCCTGGGAAGCCTCCAATTTCAACTGCCTCTCACCAACCAATATTTGTACCCATTCTTTGCTCATCCATATGTCCTGCTCTACCAGGCCTCATGCAGTGGCTGCTAGCAGAATAGGAAGATTGGGAGCAGAAGAGGGAAAAGCTGATGAAGGTTTATCAAGAAAGAATTTGGACGGTAAGAAGACATAAATAGACAGGCTTGCCGAGAGGAAGAGAATGGAGGAAAAAGTAGAGACAGGAGAGGTAGGAAAAGAAACTGAAGGGGTAAAGAGGGAGAGTGAAGAGGAAAGATTGGTTTGGAAGGAGAAATGTGAGACTACAAAGTGAAATGTGTTTGGGGGATATAAAGAACTGGCAGGTATAAAGATAGAGTAGGGTATGAAAGGAGAATATACTGTGAATATATATATATATATATATATATAGATATAGATATAGATATATATAGATATATATAAGGAATGAATGTAAAATACCAATGAAAGTAAAATAAAACAGGAAGCAATTATAGAAACAATAAAAATGACAAAAGGAGAAAAAAATGAAGTAAAATAAATGTAAAAGTTCCAAATGAAACAAATATTCCACAAACATGCTGCAGGATTTTCTTAACCCTGACAACAGATTCTACCACTAAGCTACTGCAGGATGCTATGAATACACTTAATACAATTGCCTGCTTGTTTGTGCTTGATTTTTTTTTTTTTTTTTAGTTTTCCTTTCCCCATCTTTCTTCTGCGCTATTAAACATAAAAATATAATTTGAGAAGGAGTTATGTTGTTTGCCTTGGCTTTAACAAGGCAGCAATAAAACTGTTAGCACTAAAAATAGCGTTGTGTTTTGTCTATCTAAAGGGGATTCTTTACTGCCCGATTCCTATGTGACTTCATTTCAGAAATGGAAACAAAAGCACATAAAATGCAAATAGTATGCTAATGCTAATCATCCCCTGTAGCTCTGCAAGATGTACAAAAATGAGTGGATATGCTATTTTTTTTTTTTTACATTTCTAGTTAATAGCTTCTAAAAAGCAGGGAAAATTAAAAATACTGTCCACACTGAAACAGTTTTATAGTTTTCTTATCTCAATAAAGACAAGTAGGGTAATTAGTTTTTCCCACCTATTACCCTACTTGTGTAGGCCACAGCTCTAACCACTTAGGTGGTGTAAGCCTCAGCTCTAACCAATCAGGCTGAGGCCTACATGACCAGTGTTATATATTGTATTGACATTAGACCCAGCTCCTTTGTAAATAGTATGGGGACAATTCTATAAATTAGTGCTAAATATAAGGTACCATAAAGGGGTGTGCATAGTACCAGCCCTATAATGGTTTAATGGCACACCTAAGATGCTATAAAATACTATTGCAAATACTGGTGGTTAGGTGCTTAAACAGCAGTTTTCTATAACCTCACACGTGGAGGGGCATAATAAAAAAAAACGTCTAACTCCCCTTTTGGCCTAAGGCCTTAAACGTTGAAAGTAGAAGCAGGGAAAATGTCCATTATCAAAAAAAAACGTCCAAAAGGAGGTTTTTTTAAATAATGGCCTGCCTCTACGTTCAGCTGTTTAAACGCCCAGACACAACTACATCTAAACTTATATCATATAATCAACCTAAAAAAAAGCCTAAGCCCCAAACGTCCAAAACAAGGGTTTTTAGGTGAAGGAGAAGCCAGTCCTTCGCCTAAAAGCTGGATTCTGTAACCGGTGTCTGTCAAAAACAACACCAGTTACAGAATCCCCCCCCCCCCCAACGACATCGGGGCAAGAGGGAATCCAAGCCCTCTTGCCCCAGCGGCACCCCAACTACGTTCAGGGCAGGAGGGAGCCCAAGCCCTCCTAGCCCGGCGATCTCCCCCCTTCCCCCCACTACACGATCCATCCAGGAGGGGGCCCAAGCCCTCCTGGCCCGCAACCCCCCTGTAGCCCCACCCCCTACTAAAATATGGGCAAGAGGGATTCCAGGCCCTCCTGCCCTCGATGCAACCCCCCCAACGGCCGCCCCCGAACCCCCGATCGGCCCCCCCGCTGACCCGCAACCCACCCACCAACCCCACGACCCCCGCACCCCCACCCCCCTTCCCCATACCTCAAAAAATGTTGGTCGGACGGACGGGTGCCAAGCCCGTCCATCCAGCAGGCCAGCCAGCGCAGGAATGGGGCCAGATTGGCCCAGGTGGCTCAAACCCCGCCCACAGGTGGGGCCAGAGGTGCCTGGGCCAACCTGAATAGGCCCGGGAGCCTTAGACTCCTCCTGTGGGCGGGGCCTTAGGCACATGGACCCATCCCGGCCCATGTGCTTAAGGCCCCGCCAACAGGAGGATAATAAGAACTTCCATCTTTAAACCCTATTTTAGACCACAGAAAAGTCCAACTTAGAAATGTCCAAATGCAGACCATTTGGGCATGGGAGTGGCCAACATTCTAATGGACTGGCCACATAAACATACCAACAGATCAGTGGGGCACCTTAGAGGGCACTGCTGTGAACTTCACCTAAAGGGTGCCAGATGTATATCTCACCAGAACTCCCTTATAGGTTAAGTAGGTGTGCTGGAGGGGTTGTGGGGGGAAGGAAGGATGAAAGACTGACCGCAGGAATGCCGAGAGAATGGATCCTGTTCCTATGGCACTACCATATAATGGTCCACTGTTCCTGCGGCATTCCTAGGGAGTTCACCAATTTTTAGGGGGGCCAAGGCCCCTGTGTATCTCTCCCCCCTCCCCCCACCCATCTGAAGTCTATGCATGCATTTATGCTAGCTCAATGGTATGAATGCCCCACCTAACTAAAAACAGGAACATGAATGCTAGTATTCTATAAATTGTGAGCACTGCAATTAGGCATGCCACTGATCCACTCATATTACTCTTGCAGTTGGGTACATCAGATGTTGTTCATGCAATTTATAGAATACTACCTAATGATAGTTAATAAGTAACTCTTAATACCAATTAGCAGTTATTTGAACAATTACTTTGTATACATACCCGATGTGGAGGGATATTTTTGATAGCACGTCTATCTAATTTGGACGTTTTGGAAAAAAGTCTAGAAATCAAGTAGAGAAAATGTCCATTCTCAAAACAACCAGACGTCTATCTTTTATTTTTGAGAATGACCTATGTAGACATTTTTTGTCCTTATTTCGTCTATCTTTTTTGGCCATTCTCAAATATAAAAACGTCCATATGAAAAATGCAGAAAAGCAAGTTTTTCAGACATACCCAACTACCTTGACTAAAAGGCCACCAACTGATTGTGGCAGGGGAATCCTCATCAGTTGAGCCGGTTTCAGTGCAGTATTGCTGGCTCAGCTGACATGGATTCCCCTGCCATGATCAGCTGAATCGGCAGGGAGAAAAATAATTTGTCTATCCCTCCCTCACACCCATCGATCCCTATGACATCTCTAGACCCCCATCTCTGGACCCCACCAATATCTCCAGACCTCCCCCCCCAACATCCCTGGACTGCCCCCCCCCCCAACATCACCCGATACCCTCGTACCTTCTGCTGACAAATTGGCAGGAGGGAAGCCCACTCCCTCCTGCTTCTAGGACCACATGCTCAGAATGACGGGCCTTCATCCTTCCACTACCGGTTGGAGTCTGTACAGAGGAAGGCTACTACAGTGGTCAGTGGTCTATATCATACTTTGGAGGAAAGGTGGAAGAAGGAAGATATAATAGAAACATTTAAATATCTAAGTGGCATAAACATGCAGGAGGCGAGTCTCTTTAATTGAAAGGGCATAGAATGAGGTTAAGAGGTGATCTAATTTGGACAGACAGACAGGACATAAAGAGGGTTGAAGAGTTTCTTGCAGAGAATAATAGGATGGACATAGGTAATTTTATGGTGCCTGGTAATGTGCAGAACGTGAGTGACATCAGAAGTCACTTAAGCAGGAGCAGCTTCACCTGGGGCTGTCTCTGCCATAGTGAGCAAGTAAGACAGCACGCCGTAGTAAGTCACAGGATTATTGGAATGTCCTTCTGCTAATTTTTTGCAGACATTGGTCCGGAGCCCTGACGCAGCTTGCGGGCGAAATGGCAGCTATCTGGACTTCGGTGAGAACTGGTGGGGATGCAGTGACATTCTTTAACCAACCATTCATGAACCTTGCCCTGAAGCTAAGTAGCTTTATTTTTTGCAACATTTCAAAATTATTATGTTAAATTGAAGAAGCAAGTTGTGTTTAGCGGGACAGGAGGGGGACCAAGAGCCGGTGAGGATTCATTCCCTTTCCAGTGCTGTTGTAAAATCTAGCAACGCACGGGGATCTGAGGCTCTCCCCTTAGCATAGCTCTAAGTGCTTTAAAAGAGCAGGAAGATGTTCTCCAATGAATTTGTGGCTATTTCAAGAATTTAAAACAATTTGAGAAAGGTATTGGATTAGAAATTGATTGTTTCTTTCTCATTCCTGTATATGATTTTGGGGTGAAAGGAAGAATTTACCCATGAACTAAACACATATCCACCAGGCCAGCCCACAAGTGGCCTTGATAGTTGGAAAAAAAAGTTTGGCAATGCACAATTTTAAGGGCCATGATTCTAGAAAGCAATGTTATTTCCAGTTCATAGTTCAGGAAAATATACTTTGAAACACAAGGCTTGACACTCTTTTTGAAGCCCGAAGAGAGTCAGAGATAAGTGCTTATAGCTATTCAAAGCTGGAGCCAAGGACAAATAGACCAAATAAATGTAAATATGATGAACACTGAAATATAATGTAACATTTTAGACATGTTCTGTTCCAAGTTATAGAATGCATTAAGAAAGATGTTTCCTAAAAAGCAGTATGCTTTTACACTTGCTGCAAAAGCAAACACAGCAGGATAGACTGAAACAGCACCCAAACCAGTAATGATCCTTCAAGAGTCCAAAATGTCTTAGAGAGAGTAAGCACTGGATATTCTGTTCTCATATAGCTTGCTGCCTCAGTCATGGACTCTCTAAGCAGATATGTGCTATATTCTACAGAAAACCAAACCTTAGCATACCAACGCAAATGCAGGAAGTCCTTATAATTTTCTGAAATATACTTTATTGAATAAATATAGGAGACTAGTATTTTAGCCCGTTACATTAACGGGTGCTAGAATATATGTCTGTGTGACTTTATTTCTGTCTCTCTCTCCCTCCCGCTGTCTGTCTCTCTCCCTGGCCCCCTTTGTCTGTCTGTCTTTCTGTGTCTCTCCCTGCCCCTATGTCTTTCTTCTTTTCTTTCTATCTGTCTCTCTCCCTGCCTCCTATGCAGCAGCATTTCTCTCCCTCCACTTCCCTGTACAGCAGCCACAGCAGGATTCCCTCCCCCTCCATTTCCCTCCCCCCACACCACTTCCCTGTGCAGCAGCAGCGTTTCCCCTACCCCCCCTTTCCCTTCCTGTGGTCTGGCCAGCTCCCTTAGTCCCTAACCGCCCCTCCCCCCTTCCGTTCCCGCGGTCCCGACTAACCTTCTGATTCCAGCAGTGTCTGCAGCACTTTACACACTGCTGCTTCGGAAAGTTTCAGGACCCGCAGCCCTTGCCAGACCCGAAGCGAGCTCTGGGTTGTTGGTTTTTTTTTTTTACACGGGCCCAGCCGGAGCAGGAGGAGAAGCCTGGGAGGCAGCAATTAAAGTCCGTTCCGGCCCCTGGCCAGTTCACATCCTTAAGTTCAGACTGCAAGAGCCGCCGCGTCCGACAAGCTCCGCGCCGCTGCGCGCATGCGCACTCCTACCTGAGGGTCCCTACAGCTCACGGACAACGGGAGCATGCAGGTGGGAGTGCGCATGCGCGCTTAGGGATTTATTATATTAGATGTACTCACGTAGATTTTTTTAAATATTGCAGCTGGAGGTGAAAATTTGAAGAACAGAAACTTTGTGGCAGAAGTGAGAGAATAGTTAGATAGTAAGGTATTCCAAGTTCCAGAGATGAAATGCTGAATTATTCATGTGTGTGGTCAGATAGCTTCAGGTAAAAAGGCTGGTCCTTTGCTTGCAGGGGTTAGAGCCACATGTGTTTCAGATAGAAGGTGACCTGTGACTGACCCCTGAGACAAAGGGTCCTCAGTGAATACCCATAAGGCTAGGGGAGAGAAGAGAAGAGACCAATAGGGACAGAGATTGGCAACAAGTAGCAGACAGAAGTCATGCTGTATTAATCTTTTATATTTTCCTATCCTATAGGGAATATATCATTGAGAGTGGAGAAGCTTCTGTTAAGGAAATGTTTGACAAATTAATCTCCTAAACAGAAGCCTCTCCACTCTCAAGGATATATTCCCTATCTTTCACGATGTAATTTAATATCCTCTCTCTATTTTCTTATGTAACACTCATTCTTGCCTCCTATAATTCGCTGATTATCCAGCCTTCTTCGAATGTAAACCGCCTAGAAGTTTCTCGACTATGGCGGTATAGAAGAATAAAGTTATTATTATTATTACCTTTGCAGACCCATCAGAGCAAAGGTTGAAGAGGTGACCAGGAAGTATGGCAGTGAGACAAAGAACTCAAGCTTAGATGAGAGGAAAAAGGAGGTCTTAGGAGAAAAGACCACTGGCAGCCAAGCTTATAGAGGTAAGCAAGAGTGGCTGCAGCATGCACAAGACTACATTGCACATAATGCCTTGCTCACACATCATAGCAGGAAATAACTGCAACATTAAAGTTCTAGGGAGTGAGAATAGCATTAAACACATCTTAGAATTATGTCATAAACTAGTATGAAGCTGCTGGGGCAGAACACTGGAAAACAAGTATCTCATGTAAAACGTTCTCACTAATGCAATGGAACACACCGAATGGGAAATGGTGTGTCAAGTATGATCACATCATTGAATCATTGATTCTGAAGGTAACTCTGGTAGTCTTTTGGTGGATGTGTCTGGAGCATCCTTTTCTGTTCCCATGCCATTGTCATCCAGGTTCAAACTGCCAGCTATGACCCCTAAAAGTCATTGCGTGGTACTGCCTCAAGGAGTTATGCTACCAATAAGCAAAATCATTTCCCTATGCATAAGCCTCCTTATTCCAGTCATAGTGAGGGAATCATGTGACATTGTTTACCTGTCAAAAAAGGGACAATTGGACTCAGCATGTATAAGTGTAATGTCAGTATGTTCTAAGGGCAAAACGCTAAAATAATATCGGTCCACATTTCTGTTATTGCATTGCATCATTTTCACATCCCAGAACCAATTTTATGCCCTAGTTCCAAATGAATTAATGGGGAAAATGTTCACACTGAGTATTTTTATACAAGCCATCCATGAATAATTTGTAAATACACTTCTGATAAGCTTAAAATCTAATCAACAGATGGACACTGCGAACAATGAAGATTAAAGAATTATTAACAGATACTATAGTGGATCAGGGATCAAAATAACTTAATATTCCCTCTTACAACATTGATCTGTAAGAACACCTTATAGTATATCAAGCTGTAATTAACTTCCTAGACAAGTTAGAGTGAATCAAGTTGGAGTTATTAACTTCCAAAATAAGTTGGAGTGAATCAAACCATTGCTTCCATGGGATCTCAATTTCCCGTCTTGTCCCTGCGAGCTCTGTCCCTGTCCCTGTCCCTGCCCCATTCCTGCAAGCTCTGTCTTCATCTGCACAAGCCTCAAACACTTGAAAATCATAAGTATTCAAGGCTTGTGCGATTAAGGCCAAACATTCAAGAATGGGACAGGGACAGAGACACAGACAGAACTCGTAGGGATGGGATGGGGATATTGATCTTCTGCAGGACAGGGACTAATTTGTCCCCAGTCATTCTCTAGTTTAAACTTAATACTAATAGGTATCAACACTTAGACATATTGAACTAGATTCAGTAAACAGCATTCCTAAAACAGTGCTGAAAAAAAAGCAGCGTAGCGCTCTATACTAGAGCTTAACTTTGTATACCGAGTCATCATTCTGAGAAGGCTCGACTCGGTTTACAGCAATTAAATAAACAGGGAATGATTTACAAATGATAAATAGAAAATAATAGCAAAATTTCAAAAGAATTAATTTTCAAAATGTTTGGCAAATAGAGTAGTTTTTAAAGATTTACGGAAACATTGAAATGAACTGGAACTCCTTAAAAAAAAGGGGAGATCATTCCAGAGTTGAGAGAGTTTAAAGACCAAAGATTGACTGAAGATCTTGACTCCTTTAATCCCTTTTTTAGAAGGAAGGGAGAGTTTAAATTGTCGGATAGCTCTTGCAAAGGAGAATCGGTAAACATTCCAAAATAAAGGAATAAGAGGATTAAAGATATCATGTAGAATTTTAAAAGAAATACAAGTGCGTTTAAATTGAATTCTAAAATAAACCAGGAGCCAATGAAGACTCTGAAGCAAAGGGTCACATGCTCAAATTTACGTTTTCCAAAGATCAGCTTTGCAGTGCTTAGAGTTGATTTCCATGCCAAACTGGATGCAAGGATTTACACTGACTGAAACCTGATATAAATGCTGTCACAAAATTTGGATGCAGATCTCTAGTATTCTGTGGTATCCCTGACCCACTCATGCCCCTCCCATGGACCCATTTGAGTTGCACACTATAAGATTTGTGAATGGATCTTTATAAACGAGCACTTTGCAAGATGCAAACACAAATCCAAAGAGCATCAATAATTGTTAGCACCCAATTAGTACTAATGGGCTCATTAGCTAATTGAACTGTGTACCCATCTCAGGATGGTGTGCAATTTAGCACACAAAAATTTGTGTGTCATTTATAGAATTTTCTCCTATTGCTTGTGTGATAGCGGAAATATCTGTACTTAGATCTCTCTCTCTCGTTACAAAATCAAACAGCAGCCCACAGGCTCGAAAAGCCATTTTTATTAGAGTACATTTCCCTCTCATCTATGAAAGTCCCGATCATGAAAGAACTATGAACTGAATACTTTTGGGCCAATGTGCCCTTTGAATAATCCCCCTCCCAGTTTCTGAAACCAGATAATATATAACATAAGACAGACAAAAAAGCAGGACACAAATATTCAATTGTCACAATAAACACACAAATTTCCCAAGTCTTCAAAGTTGAGTCGTTACGTACTGTGCACAGTAAGGGCACTAAGAAGATTTACTTACCAACTGTCTGAGCCAGATCACAATCTTTTTTTTTTTCTCAAAACAGCCAGGGGATGCTCAAAACAATCTGATGCCTGAGGCGAGGGATGAGTTGGCGTCCCCACCTCAGCATCCAAAATGAAGGTGGGGCAAGGGCTGCCACAACTACTAGGCCAGCTGTCTAGGGCAGAGGCTTCTTAGAGGATAGCAGCAAAGAACATAAGAACATAAGCAATGCCTCTGCTGGGTCAGACCTGAGGTCCATCGTGCCCAGCAGCCCGCTCACGCGGCGAACCAACAGGTCCAGGACCTGTGCAGTAATCCCTCTATCCCCTTTTCTAGCAGGAAATTGTCCAATCCTTTCTTAAACCAGTACCGTACTCTGCCCTATTACGTCCTCTGGAAGCGCATTCCAGGTGTCCACCACACATTGGGTAAAGAAGAACTTCCTAGCATTCGTTTTGAATCTGTCCCCTTTCAACTTTTCCGAATGCCCTCTTGTTCTTATATTTTTTGAAAGTTTGAAGAATCTTTCCCTCTCTACTCTCTCTATGCCCCTTATGATCTTATAAGTCTCTATCATATCCCCTCTAAGTCTCTTCTTCTCCAGGGAAAAGAGACCCAGTTTTTTCAATCTCTCAGTGTATGAAAGGTTTTCCATCCTGTTTATCAGACGTGTTGCTCTCCTCTGAACCCTCTCGAGTAACGCCATATCCTTCTTAAGGTACGGCGACCAATATTGGACGCAGTACTCCAGATGCGGACACACCATCACCCGATGCAACGGCAGGATAACTTCTTTCGTTCTGGTTGTAATATCCTTCTTGATTATACCTAGCATTCTATTCGCTCTCTTAGTGGCCGCTGCGCACTGTGCCGTCGGCTTCATTGCCATGTCCACCATTACCCCCAAGTCCCTTTCTTGGGTACTCTCATTCAATAACATCCCTCCCATTGTATAGTTGTTCCTCGGGTTTCTGCTTCCTACATGTAATACTTTACATTTCTCAATGTTGAACTTCATCTGCCATCTCTTCGCCCATTCCCCTAGTTTGTTCAAGTCCCTTTGCAATTCTTCACAGTCCTCTTTAGTCCGAGCTCAACTAAATAGTTTGGTGTCGTCCGCAAATTTTATTATCTCACACTTTGTCCCTCTTTCTAGATCATTTATGAATATATTAAATAGCAGTGGCCCAAGCACCGAGCCCTGCAGAACACCACTCGTGACCCTCCTCCAGTCCGAGTAGTGGCCCTTCACTCCTACTCTCTGTTTCCTACCCGCCAACCAATTTCTGATCCATCTTTGTACATCTCCTTCCTCCCCATAGTTCTTCAGTTTCCGGAGTAGACGTTCATGAGGCACCTTGTCAAAGGATTTTTGGAAATCTAGTAATATGATGTCTATGGGGTCTCCTCTGTCCATCCGTTTGTTAATTCCTTCGAAGAAGTGCAATAATTTAGTTAGGCATGATCTCCCCTTGCAGAAACCATGTTGGCTGGTTATCAGAAGTTTGTTTCTTTCAAAATGTTCATCGATGTTTTCTTTATCAGTGCTTCCGCCATTTTTCCCGGAACCGAGGTCAGACTCACCGGTCTGTAGTTTCCCGGGTCACCTCTTGATCCCTTTTTAAAGATGGGCGTAATGTTGGCTATCTTCCAATCCTCCGGGATCATGCCTGTTTTCAGGGATAGGTTGCAAATTTGCTGCAGTAGTTCCGCTATCTCCTCCTTTAATTCCTTCAGAACCCTTGGATGGATTCCGTCCGGACCCAGGGATTTGTCAGTTTTTAGTTTTTCTATCTGCCTGCACACATCTTCAAGGCTCACTTCCAAGGATGTTAATTTTTCTGCTTGATTTCCATTGAAGAATTGCTCAGGTTTTATGTTGATTTTGTCTTCGTTTGTAAATACAGACGAAAAGAACATGTTAAGTCTTTCTGCGACTTCTTTCTCCTCCTTCACCACTCCCTTCCTGTCTCTGTCATCCAGTGGTCCCACCTCCTCCCTAGCCGGCTGCTTCCCTTTAACATATCTAAAGAACGGTTTGAAATTTCATGCTTCCCTAGCTAGCCTCTCTTCATACTCTCTTTTGGCTTTTCGAACCACACGGTGACATTTTTTTTTATACTTCCTGTGCTCTTTCCAGTTCCCCTCAGTTTTGTCCTTTTTCCATTTCCTGAATGAATTTTTCTTATTGCCTATCACTTCCTTCACTATTTTAGTTATCCACACCGGGTCTTTTGTTTGACTCTTTTTGCACCCCTTTCTGAATCTGGAGATATAAAGATTTTGCGCCTCACTCACTGTGTCCTTGAAAAAAAGAGCAGGCATGTTCTACCGTTTGCCATTTTTTGGAAGTGTTCCTAAGTTTCTTCCTTACCATTTCCCTCATTGCTTCGTAGTTTCCTTTCCTGAAGTTAAAAGTTGTCGCTATGGTTCTCTTTCCTTTCAGTATTCCTACCTCAACCTTGAACTAGATCATATTATGATCACTGTTTCCCAAGGGTCCCACTACTTCCACTTCCTTTGCAGGTCCCCTTAACCCATTTAGGATTAGATCCAGAGTGACATTTCCTCTCGTTGGTTCTCTAACAAGCTGCTCCATGAAGCAATCTTGTGTAGCCTCCAGGAATTCTGTCTCCCTAGCGCATCTTGAGCTTCCAAGACTCCAGTCTCTCCCGGGGTAGTTGAAGTCTCCCATAATAATCGTGTTATCACTTTTGCATTCTCACTTCATCTCGACTTCCATTTCTTTATCAATATTTCCGGTTTGCCCAGGTGGACGATAGTATAGGCCCATCTTTATTTCAGGCCCTTTCCTTCCCGGTATTTTAACCCATAGCGATTCCAGCTTGTTGGTCGTCTCTGCTGTGTCTATTCATGTTGATTGTATGCTTTATGTATAGGGCTATTCCACCTCCTTTCTGTCCTGACCTATCCTGGCGATAGAGCTTGTACCCCGGCAGTGCTGTATCCCATTTGCTTTCCTCATTCCACCATGTTTCAGAGATTCCAATGATGTCTATGTCCTCTACATGGTTTCTGAAGGTACCTTTTAGGATAAGGCCCTCCTTTAGTAGTGCAGAGACTTGAGCCAGAGACTGAAGAGATTTTAAAAAGGCTTTTATTAAACTAGCATATATGCTGGACTTCTGGGCAGAACTAGCTGCATAAACAGAAGACCCTGAGAATTTCAAACACAAAGATTATATAGTGTCCTAACCAGTCCAAACCAGTTCTAACCAGCTCTGGCCAAAAGGTAACAGCAGAGAGAAAAACAAAACCATAAATCCATCCTATAATCTATACATCAAGGCTAACATCCTATTGCCTCCTTGCCGTGCCAGGCACTTAAGACAGATACATAGAACAGGCCTGCATGCATACGTGATTTCTCAGAGCAGTAAAATGGAGTCACAGGTTGCTGTTTTTAGTTTTACTACCCACTGATCTAAGATGGAGTTTTTCATATACACCGTGACCCAGGTATGTCAGCTAGCTAGGGATCCTTCATTCCCAACTTTTCTTCTGTAGGCTAGCTGACTAGCTGGGTTATGGGAGGTCAGGGCCATCTGTATCAGAGGTGGGGACTGGGTGATAGGAGGAAAGGGCCAGGACTAGGGCGGTGGTACTTTAGTCAATCGTAATCCTAATAGTACGGTTAAGGGTTTTCAATAAACATGGTAACAGGCAAGGAAGAACACAAAATATGACAGAGAATACCAGGAAAATTATGGTGAGGGCTTTAAAGAGTCCCGGTTTGGAGGCCCAATCAGTCAGTGAGTTAAGTCCAAACATATCATCATCAGCCCAAGTAGCAGGACCGTAGACAGCAATGATGCGCTCCGGGGGCCAAGTGTCATCCCATTTACCAATTTCCAGGCTTCTTTCAGAACGGGCCCGTTGATCGAATACTGGGACAGCCAGATGTTCTCCTTCGGATAACGGGAGGAGGAAGAAGGCTGGTTTGATAGTGCCCAGAACACAAGTGCCAGTCCAATTTGAGGGTAGAGTGGGGTATGCCATTTTCCCACAGATCCAGTAGCATCCTTCTGGTGCAGCCCAAGGGGCAGAAGCAGGCAGGTTGAGGTAGACATTTAATGTGGTAGCATTGCCAGTAGTATTCCATCGTCTGGGTATTTTTAACTTAGGATCTCCGGTCCAATAAGTCCATCCGGGCTGAGAGGTACTGTTTTTAGTCCATAAGGATTGGCACTGCAGGTGTCCAACACGAGTGGTAAAGGATGGTCCGAGACGCTGTATGCAGTGTTTTGCCAGAATGGAGTTTTTCAGAGGCCAGCTGGGTGCCCCTGCAGACATAACAGTTTGTCAGATTTAAGGTGGCTCCTATGGTTTCAGCGAACTGTATGAAAAGGTTGCGGGTGGTGACAGAGGGCACAAAGTCTTGTTGGTCAAGTTTCATATGTTCATAAAAGTTGGGAAACACAATGCTGTGTTGTTCAGGGATCCGGTGTCTCTCAACGAGTTTGATGTGCAAGACAGTACCAGGGTCCGTGCCCTTACCATATATCTGTAGGCCCACAAGATAGCGAGCTTTCCGGAAGCTATGGTTGAGATTCCATTTAAACGGCTGTAGAATAGTGAAGTTAAGTGGGTTACAGTTCTGGAGGCCACAGTCAGAGGTAGTCACCCATTTTGGATAATATGGCTCGGGTGGTAGGCAGTCGGGTCATACCCCAAGTAGCCCAGGATACACATCTCCAGTAGTTACAGTAGTAGTGTTCGGAAGACCCTTCACAGTGGGACGGCTTCTGTCCCGCCAGGCACATGTATTTATCATTGTGCATATATTCCCTCCTCCATGCTAGGGCACCACAACGTCCAAGGAAGGTGGGGTTCTGGTCCATGGCATAGCAAGCATCAAAGAGGACTGAGGCCGGGACATGGGGATTAGTGACCAGGGTTTGTTGAATCAGGGGGCCCTGATCCCAGACTGACCTGACCTCTATCCAAGTATCCCTATTAGTTGCTTTGGGGTCGAAACAGATCTGTGAATCTCCATTATTACATATAGAATATTCAACCTTGTTATATATACATACAGGGGTCACTAATTGATCCTTACACTCATAATTAGTTTGAAATCTAATAACATTTTCCGTTTTGCCCCCATTGTCCACTAGTGCCACACAAGGGGCACACCCAGGCGTGGGAGGGGTAGGGGACATGGACAATGTTGGCAAGACGTAAATCACAAGCAGTAAATATACAACAGAGTTCATATTAAATATCTTGTCAGATCTCCGGATCAGACGTGCGTGATTACTCTTCCAGAGTGTGGGGCAGCCGCGTGATTTTCAGTTGAAGGTCAGTAGGCCCTTTTTCACAAATATACTCAGCAGCGGGCTTCACACGGCTGTAGTGAATCCAAGACTCGTGGCGGGACAATTTGACAGCTGTGGGGGAAGCAAGTAAGACAGTGAAAGGCCCTGTCCAAAGGGGTTTCAGCGGTTCTTTCTTCCATACTTTCAGCCACACTTGATCCCCAGGTTTGTAGAGGTGTACAGGGGTTGTAATTGGCAGCGGGGCTCTAGAAATGACCCAGTTCTGTAATTTCATAATGGTCTTTCCTAGTTGCTTTATCTCTGCGTCTGTGATAGCGTTCCCTATCTGTTCAAGAGACTCGGGGTCTAGACTGACTATCGGCGGGGGTCGGCCATACATGAGCTCAAATGGGGACAACTGATTGCGTTTACCTGGGGTACAGCGGATGCGAAATAGAACAGAAGGAATCAGTTTGGGCCATGGCAGGCGGCTTTCCTCTGCCGCTTTTCCGAGGAGGGTTTTAATAGTTCTGTTGATGCGTTCAACTTGGCCAGAGCTCTGGGGGTGATAGGCCGCATGTAATTTCCAGGTGATTTGCAGAGCCCGAGAGACAGCTTGTGTGACTTGTGATATGTAGGCGGGGCCATTATCGCTGCCAATCACTAGGGGCAGGCCATAGCGAGGGATGATGTCATGGAGTAAAACCTTTACTATTTCCCTACTTTTCTCTGTGCACACTGGGTAGGCCTCTGGCCACCCAGTGTGGGAATCAATGAAAACCAGGAGGTAACGGAACCCATGGGAGGGGGGCAAGTGGGTAAAATCAGTAGAGAGGACTTGCATGGGGTGTGAACCGATAGGCTGGTGACCAGGAACGGGGGATCTGACAGAAGAGGGGTTGTGTCGGAGGCAAATGACACAGCGGAGTAGGACATGGGAGATGAGTTGAGAGAGATTCGGGATATAGAAATTCTGTCGGAGAAGAGTGCGGAGGGTTGGGTTACCGGCATGAGAAAAATCGTGTGCACGTTGGACAACAGTGAGGGCCAGGAGTTGTGGAACATACAGGAGGGGGGTGGATGTGTGGGAGGAGGGTATAGTAATCCATCCGGATGGGAGGGTGCAATGGCCAGGTTGCTGCGTGGCCCACTTGCGCTCGGGGTCAGTGTACTGGGGGGAAAGGGAATGAAGGAAAGGTTGAGGGGAGGAAAGGGATAACAGAAGAGGGGGTGTGGGCGGACCTTGGAGGGCCGCCTGGCGAGCCGAGCGGTCAGCCAAGGCATTACCGCGGCTGATGAAATCACGGAGGCGACGGTGGGCTCGGCAGTGCATGATAGAAACTTTGGAGGGTAGCAGGATAGCATCCAAAAGGTCCAGGATGAGTTGGTGGTGTTGGATAGGGGATCCAGAGGAGGTGAGGAAGGAACGCTGGCGCCAGAGGGCAGCGTGGGCGTGAACAGCTAGAAAGGCAATTTAGATAGGAAAAAAACAAAAATGCAAAAAGGGAGAGAAAAATCTCCAAAAATGGCCAATGGTATAGTTGGTTTCCCCGGGGTACCCCACAAACCAAACAGATAGACAACACAAAGATTACAGGGCATAAACAAACATAGAAAACAGAAAAGGCGTGAAACTTTTCTTCCAGCTGGCAAGGATTCAGAGCTGAACTTAGATCTGCAGAGAAATGCACAGTTATACAAAAACAAACGTCCATCATAGCACGAATCATAATTGTGTGCACACAGTGGCAAAGTAAAGTGCGATATAACACATGGCATAATAATCACATAATCATAAAAGGCATCTATTAATGGTTATTGGAACATCCGAAAGAGAAAACGTAAGAATGTGATCACTCTGGCTTGGTGCCCTGCCAATTACATTCATAAGGCAGACAGGGACGCAACTGCTAGGGTGTGCTTCAATCTTGAAAAATAAGCAAAACTTACTAGGTAAAGTAAGATACAGTGTACAATGTTAAATATAGAGGTATTCTGAAGTATGGCAATGTCAATTCAAAGGGGAAAAAAAAGAAACATGTTAAATGTTAAGTGCAAGGTCATTTCAAGGTTACTGAAAGCAGAACATTGTCCTCCTTCTCTGGGTAGAAAAAGACTCATTGTAACAGGTCCAGAACAGCTCTGTATGTATGACTGCGAAGACAAAGAAGAGACATTTTAACGTGACACCACCCCTGAGGTCACTTAGCCATGTTCCCTGCAGGCAGACCTGGAACCCTTGTCTGCCACCTGGGTCCCGCTACACTCTGAGGAGTGGGCACTGCTGCAGACTAGATGTAGCTACTTTACTCTGCACTGTCCTTACATAATAACTACCCCCTTCCTCTGGAGTTTGAGCTACCAAGTTTATTTGAAAGGAATTTCTGTTTCCAATTGTATTTAGAATCTGATTGATAATAACACTTTATACAAACATGCATGGGAAGAAAGAATTCATAAAGAACACCAGGATAAAGACACAATACGGGAAAGCAAGGGAGACTGTTAGCACAAAAGAAGTAATCTCAATCCATCCGTTATCAATAAAACTCATTCATAAAGGAAAAAAAAAAAAAAAGTTGACCACATTACACCGCTATTGATTAAGTCCCATTGGCTACCTATTAGCCACCGAATTACTTTTAAGATATTATTCTTGGTTTTTAAAGTTCTAGCTTTCAATGAGCCTCAATTCATGTCTAGAATGATCATTCCTTATTATGCCCCTCGTTCTCTACGATCATCATCACAAGACTTATTAACTGTACCTTCTTTAAAAATTGTGGGTACAAGAAGAAATGACATGTTTTCTGTTACAGCGCCACAAACGTGGAATGCACTGCTACTGTACATCAGAAAAGAAAAAGATCTTATCTCTTTTATAAAACTCTTAAAAACTTTATTATTTAACTTTGTACTTGTGTCTTAAAATTGTTTGTCCTCTAAAATGTTGTTGTTTTTTTTTTTTTTAATTGTTCAGCGCTTAGAATGTTTGTATAGGCGATTCATCAAATAATAATAAAACTTGAAACTTGAACTTGAATTATCAAGCCCATGTTTAGCAAATATTTCAATTTTCAGAAAAATATGGATACTTAACCTCTATCATTGTTAGTCTTGTACTTTAAATCCCCCAACACTGGGATACAAAGGCAGGGATGTGCCAAACACAAATCCCACATGTCTGACAAACGGTTGCTTTTTTTTTTTTCTTTTTTTTTATTACCAGCAGACACCACTTTGACAACTGCGAGAACACGTAAACTATCTGGCTCAACTTTCTTTAAATTACTCACTGTCTGTAACAAATCCACTGCACGCAACATATATCTAAAATCACAGTCTTTATTCTCGTTCATCAGTGCGAACTCACATTCTTAATTCTGTCTTGATCCACATGCATTTTACCCTGTTAAGCAACTTACACTATCCTGTCTGCAACTTTCGGCAAAACAATCATGCTGGCTTGCTTTACCAACCTTTCCCAGGTTTCCAACCTAAATGCTATTTCCATCTCCCTGGGTAATTTCTCAACATCACCAATTTCTCGTTCTCTGTGTCTTGTCAGGTGTCCCCAGAGCTTTTGTTTTATTAATTTGACAAGTATGACAAAAAGTTGATTAAATTCCAAATACTAAGCCTTTGACAACAATAAAAATAAGGATGAAGAAAACAATAAAAAATTACAAAAAACCTCAACAAACCCAGAATTAAACATATAAGAAACAGGGGGGAAAAAAAAGAACTTCAAGGAGGAAAGGAAAGAAGACATAGATGGAAGAAAAACAATAGGGCAAAGGGAAAATGTTTGGGTGGTTTTTTTTTTTTTTTTGTTGCTTTCAATTTATCTAAATGGTGCTAAACCATACGATTAGGAGAGTTAATCCAGTCCAAGCATGACTGTGTCTAGCTAACTAAGTGTTTTATTTTATTAGTAATCAAACTCAGTTAACATTGATTCTCCATAATTACCCAAATAAAATTGCATTGTATTATATCATCTTCTGCAAGCCTGCCATAACTGGCAGGGTTGAGATGTTACATCTCATGATGAAAAGCAGGATTATGTACGCTATGTATTTCCCCCTCTTGTAAGAAGAAAAAGAGGGTCAGTCGTAAAATGTTTAAGCATGATCTGAAGGGGGTCGATGGTGCTCTGACCCATATTATACAATCTATATATGCACCCAACAAAAGTTCCAATTTCCAGAAACCAGAATCCTATATACCTCTCTGTGCTTCACAACGGATTAAGAAGTTACTAGACAGAAGAGGTAGAGACAGGATAGAGAAGGAATCAACTTCTCACTTACCAAGACAGGTCCGGTACCGGCACAACAAAACCAGGAGCCAGAAATCTCCACCGATTCGTTCCTTCTCGAGGTGCAATCCGTTGTCTTCGACGAGAAAACCGTTCCTGGTCAACCACCAGGTTAATGCCGGCTATTACGGGTCTCGTAGGAGGCAAGGTTTGAAATCCTCCGAGGGAGACGATCGTGCCAAACAGGCTCAAGTCTGTAGATCAAGTCCCTGTTCGGGCGCCAAATGAAGGTACCTTTTAGGATAAGGCCCTCCTTTAGTAGTGCAGAGACTTGAGCCAGAGACTGAAGAGATTTTAAAAAGGCTTTTATTAAACTAGCATATATGCTGGACTTCTGGGCAGAACTAGCTGCATAAACAGAAGACCCTGAGAATTTCAAACACAAAGATTATATAGTGTCCTAACCAGTCCAAACCAGTTCTAACCAGCTCTGGCCAAAAGGTAACAGCAGAGAGAAAAACAAAACCATAAATCCATCCTATAATCTATACATCAAGGCTAACATCCTATTGCCTCCTTGCCGTGCCAGGCACTTAAGACAGATACATAGAACAGGCCTGCATGCATACGTGATTTCTCAGAGCAGTAAAATGGAGTCACAGGTTGCTGTTTTTAGTTTTACTACCCACTGATCTAAGATGGAGTTTTTCATATACACCGTGACCCAGGTATGTCAGCTAGCTAGGGATCCTTCAGTTTCTAATTCCCCCATTTTGTTTCTTAGGCTCCTTGCATTAGTATATATGTAATTTTGATCCTGGTATTTTGTTGTCTTTATTTCCTTTCCCTGTGCTTCGGTCTTTAGTTTATTCTCTTTTGCTACAATCTTTCTAACCTCCTCTTCTGGGTTAGTCAACTCCTGTAATTTGTCCCTTGTTTCTTCCCAACCTTTTTTCCCCTTAGTATCTTCACGGGATACCTTCTCCGAATCGTCGACGCTTGGTCGACTATCGGCTTTCCCCTTCCTCTTAGTTTAAAGCCTGTTCTATTCCTCTCTTGATGTTGTTTGCTAGAAGTCTAGGTGCAGTCCATGTTTCTGTCCGAATACTCTAACCTGCTTTTCTGCAAAAACACAAAGGAGATACAAAATGCTCAAACAACAAGAAACAAAATGAGGATGTGGGTAAAACACACTATAATAAACTCACCCTTTTACAAAGCTGTGCTAGTGGGCTGATATATTAAGTTAAAAGGGGATAAATTCCATACAAACATAAGGAAGTTCTTTTTCACCCAGAGAGTAGTGGAAAACTGGAATGCTCTTCTGGAGGCTGTCGTAGGGGAAAACACCCTCCAGGGATTCAAGACAAAGTTAGACGAGTTCCTGCTGAACTGGAATGTACGCAGGTAGGGTTGGTCTCAGTTAGGGCACTGGCCTTTGACCTAGAGGCCACCGTGGGAGCGGACTGCTGGGCACGATGGACTACTGGTCTGACCCAGCAGCAGCAATTCTTATGTTCTTAAGGCACTTATCCAGTTAGCAAGTGCTATTAACTAGATAAATACTGAAGAGAGAGATATTCAGAGGCACCAAGGCTCAGATTTTCTAAAAGGCACTGATATTGGCAGCTGCCCAAAAAGCAGCTGCCGGTCACATATCAATCACGTGACAGCGCTGCTTAGAGAATCGCACCTCTGGGAAAGATAAGCACTGGAAATGTAGACCAAGGTTTTCAAGGCCTACATTTCTGGCACCTATCTTGCTGTGAATTGCACCTACGTAGATACTTTACGGCGCCTAATGCCACTTCCGGCGTTAGCCACATCAGTTGGCACCTCCGGAGGCGCGATCCCAGCACCTTTTGTTTAGGCGCTGGTAGATACTTTAAACTTAATGTTAATTGCCATTTCAAATGGTATTTCGGAATTAACTTAGGTGCCATTTATAGAATTTCTCTCTAAGTGGATAGTGCCACTGAATATTTCCTCTCATCCCCCTCACCCACCCAGATCCTTCCCTGTTATTCGTCCTCTCCCCTTCTACCTAGACTATTTCTATTTTCTCTCACCTATATTACCTTTTATCCATTGCATTCTTCCTAGCCCTTTGTCTCTTTTTCTTCTTTACCCAGCAGCTATTCTCCTATTTCTTCTACATTTAGTTCTCTCCGTCCCCAGCATCTCCTTACCCTATTTTAATCCACCTTATCCCCATTATCCATCTGTGTTCCTCTACTTTCACTTTTCCCTGCATATGCTCATGTTTCTTTCCCCTCCTGTCTAATATCTGTCCTTCTTTTCCTTCTCCCACCACCAACACCTCCTTCCATCTTAGCATTGGACCCATCCCTAAGCCCCAACTCCTATCTCTCCATGTCAGCCCACAGAACCCTTCTCCTACCCCTAGTATTAGACTGGTCTCATCACTCCCCTTCTTCTACCTGCCCAGCACCACTATATTTGCTGCAGAGTGAGGCATACCTCCATATTCCCTCTCCCAAATTAGGTGCAGCAATTTCCCATATCTCCACAAGATCTAGCATATTCCCATACTCCCCCAACAAGGCCCAGCACATCCCCTACAACTTCCTCTCCAAACAAGGTCCAGCACATCCCCATACCACCCACCCCCCAACTAGTTCCAACAGATTGCCATACTCACACAAGCTCCAGCACATCCCCATATCCCTCCAACCAAGTCCAGCACATCCCCATATTCCCCCACACCAACCAGGTCCAGCACATCCCTATCTCCTTTCCCCTCAAACAAGTTCTAGCACAATCCCAATAAGGTTCAGCACATCCCCATATTCCCTCCCCCCCAACCAGGTTCAGCACTTTCCCATCTCCTTTTCCCCCCAAACAAGGTCCAGAACCCCATGCCCTGCCCAACATGGTCCAGCACATCCTTATCTCCCCCCCTAGCTCCTTCTCTCCCTATCCTCTACCCAGATCTAGCACAGCTCCCTCTCCTTTCACCTCCACATTGAGTCCAGTGCTCCCTTCTCACCTTCTAGATTTGCCTGGATTTCAAGCAACAGCAGTAATTAAGTCCGTCTGCCTCTAACTGGTTTCAGGCCCTTTCCTTTACAGTATTCCATGCTTGTTGCTACTGCTAGTGATCCAGGCAAGTCTGGAAAGCTGGGTGGGGGAGGGGGATTAGAGATGCCCGCATGTCCGTGAGGAGGAGGAGCCTCCCCTTGCTTTGTTTACCATCTTTGTGCTTGCCCTCTCTCTCCCTCCAACCCCTGCACTAATGGCCCCGTATGGCAGCTGTTCACCTTTTCCATGACTCTACCTTCACTGGCCTAAATATGGCTGGCAGCAATATCAGTTTAAAAACACCACCCTGCTGCCAACCCTGGAGTCTTCTCGGCACTTCATCCCACCTCTTAGGAAAAGAAAGTTGTGTCAGCGAATGCGGAACACAGTGCCGAAAAGATTCTGGGGCCAATGGCAGGGCGGTGTTTGTAAACTGCTGCTGGCCACATTTAGGAGGTCAGTGATGGTAGTATCAGGGGAAAAGGGGAGCAGAGAGAAATTTGGAAGGAGAGTGGCCGGTATGGGTAGAGAAAACAAAGGAGAGGTGCCAATCCCTGGAAAGTGCTGCCTGAGGCCACCGCCTCAGTTCACCTCATTATAGGGCTTTCCCTGGGAACAGCCCCTCAAGAAAAATTTACAGTTGCAATGTGAGTTCTTGGCAGGCAAGTCAAGTCATGTGGTGCAAGTCTTAGCAGGCTACAAAAAAGAAAGTCGTGAGATCAGCTCCAGCCTGCCTGCTGGCAGCACCACTTCTGCCTCAAGCTCCTTGGCCTTGGATGCCTACCACAAGTCCAGACTCTTCACCCAGGTCTTTTTCTTCTCGGTGGCTCCTACTATCCAGTCCTCATCCGCTGCCACCTCCATGGCTCGGGGCTTGCAGGCGAGAAGGATGGAAGTTGACATGGCCACCACGGGGTTTCACCTGATGCATGTTGCTCAGAGAGGGCATGGGGATTGTGGGCATGTGGAGCACTACATGGGCTGCTGATGGAGGTTTCCTTGAGCCTGTTCCTTCCTTTAATCCCATCTGCACCTGAAAACTGAAATGCAGCTGTTCTTCCATCTGCCTACCCTGCCTGCCATTAATGGAGTGCTTTCCCCTGCCTGAGATCAGGTAGCACTAAGATGGCAAATTGAGGACAGGCTAGGAGCCAGTGTGGAATTAATTCTAAGGTAGGCTCTAGGCACAAGTACACTGGGTCCCCCTGGCCCTGACTCCTCCCTGCATCGGGCCCCCCTCCCCAAACTTTTCAAGAGACAGTCCCTGCTCAGTAGAGATTATAATCTAATCAAACAGACAAACAGGACAAGGATTAGGGAGTTTCTCAGGCATGGGTAATATACAAGTGAGTGGGGGTTAGGAATTAAAAGTATCCTCTAAAAGGTGGGATTGTAGCCTGGATTTGAATACTGCCAGGGACAGAGCTTGATGCACTGACTCAGGCATTCTGTTCCAGGCATATGATGCAGCAAGGGAGAAGGAACGTAGTTGGAGTTCATAGTAGAGGAGAAGAATACAGATAACCCGTTCTGAGCTCTTTGGGGAAGAAGGGATAGAAAACAAATTAAATAAATAGGAGGAGTTTGAACTGTACATTATATGAAAATGTATAGGGAGTCAATGAAGTGACTTGAGGAGAGGGGTGATATGGGCATGGCAACTCTGGTGGAATATAAGTCATGCAGCAGAATTTTGAATGGATTGAAAAGGGAGAGAGACGGTTACATGGAAGACCTGAGAGAATCAGGTTGCAGTAGTCTAGGTGAGAGGTGATAAGGGTGCGGAAATGGGCTTTGGTAGTGTGCTCAGAAAGGAAGGGTTGGATTTTGGAGATGTTACAGAGAATGAAACGACAAGTTATGGCAGTCTGTTGGATTTGTGCAGAGAAAGAGAGAGAGGAGCCAAAGATGATCCTGAGGTTGCAAGCTGGTGAGTCAGGGGTGATGCAAGTTTTATCCACTGAGAATGAGAGTGGGAGGAGAGGAGAGGTAGGTTTAGGTGGAAGAATAAGTTGCTCAGTCTTGGTTGTGTTCAATTTTAAGTGGCGACATGACATCCAGGCAGTGATGCTAAGAACATAAGAATTGCCATACTGAAGGTCCATCAAGCCCAGTATCCTGTTCCAACAGTGGCCAAACCAGGTCACAAGTACCTAACTAGTGTAAATAAGGGAACACAGGATCCCGAGGGGGGGGGGGAGGGGGCTGAGAGTGCTGGGCCAATCAGGGGCCCAGCAGCAGAAAAAGACAGTGCTGAAGGAGGAGCTGACCAATCAGAGGACAAGGTGGGCCTGCCAAAAGAGGAGGCCAATGGGAGAAGAGACAGTAGACAGCCAATCACTCAGACCAGCACAAAATTTGAGCAAATTGAAGAAAGAAGAAAGAGAGTCACTGCCTAGCAACAATAGCCTGCACCAATCAGACACCAGGGAGTAAAAAAACTAGGTGTACCAGATGTCCGGATTTCCCTGGACATGTCCTCCGTTTAGAGGACATGGCCGGTTATCCGGATGGCTTTTCAAAACCCGGCACTTTGTCCGTGTGTTGAAAAGCTTCCAGCTAGGAGTGACATCAGGACAGCATCTGCACATGCACGGATGCAATGCGGTGATGTCACACGCATGCGTTTGACATCATTGCATCACATCAGCGCATGTCCAGATGCTCTCCTGACAAGTGAACAGGTTGAGGGGGGTGATGCTGGGGGCGGGGTTGGGGGTGGAATGGGGCATGACTTGGGTGGAACTGGGTGGGGACAGGCAGAACTGGGCAAGCCTGGGGGGGACAGGGCCATGGGTCCAGATTTTAGTTCCAGAAAATCTGGTAACCCTAAGAAGGATTGGGAGATTGGGAAGAAGAATGGACCAGGAAGCAGGACAGTGAGGAACAGTTTGGCTGGAGAGAGAGGGAGCAGGCAGGTCCTGAGAGAGAGCAGCAAACAACGTGGAATGAGAAGGACCAGCCCAGACAAGTGGGAGAAAAGCAGTCAAGCTGGAAAAAGAAGATGAACCACTGGCTAGAATGAAGAGAAGCTGCAGGCTAAAAAAAAAGGGGGGAGGGCTGCTATTGGAAGAGATGAGCCTTTGGAGAAGCTGAAGTGAGAGGGCCTGTTGGAGAGTGAAAGAGAAAGAGGAGGGGGCTGCAGAAGAGAGAGCCCAGCCGCTAAAACACAGGGGAGAGAGAGAGAGCCCAGCTGGAAGCAGGGAGGAGAGCCGGGTGTGAGACCCCTGAGGAGAAAGGAGAAGCTGCCCAGGTGAGCCCCAAGCAGCTGTACCCTGTAGGGTTACCAGACGTCCAGCCAATAGAGATGCAGACGCCAAGATTCAAGGTATCCAATGCAAGGCAGCTGAAACGTTTACAGAGACACTACTAGACTGGTAACAATGTGTGCACCACATGTACTGTACTAGGCCATATTCATCCAACAAGACACACTTCAGATCTGTGTATTTAAGTTAACAATAATGTGGATTGTAGTGTATCTGTCCTAAGGGATACCTGTGAAATGTGAATTTGCTGACACCTGTAAGGGGGCTGATTGAGGGTATTTGTGGACAGAGGACCATTGTCCTAATGTGTAGGGGTGACCAACACACAAGAAGGGGGACTTTCAAGTTTTAAGTTTTATTAAAATTTAATATAATCGCCTATCAAAGAATTTCTAGGCGAATTACAAGTATATTTAAAAAACAGGTAAAACAGATAAAAACAATACAAATATAACAATTACAGAACAACAAGTACATGGAATGATATTCCCTGGGGGAAAACAAACAAAAAATGTGAAAGAGTAAAGGGAAGAACTACAATAATTATAATAATAATAATATAATAATAATAATAACTTTATTCTTCTATACCGCCATAGTCGAGAAACTTCTAGGCGGTTTACATTCGAAGAAGGCTGGACAATCAGCGAATTACAGGAGGCAAGAATGAGTGTTACATAAGAAAATAGAGAGAGGATATTAAATTACATCGTGAAAGATAGGGAATATATCCTTGAGAGTGGAGAGGCTTCTGTTTAGGAGATGAATTTGTCAAACATTTCCTAAACAGAAGCCTCTCCACTCTCAAGGATATATTCCCTATAGGATAGGAAAACATAAAAGATTAACACAGCTGGGAGGGGGAAATGAAGACAGTTGTAGGGAGAGAAAGAAAAGAAAAAGAAGATGAGGATAGAAACCCCAAATGTGGTCAGTTGAAACACTGGGTTTCACTAGTCATACAGGTTTAGGGGTAAATGTGTGATATAGTTTGTGTCATTTAGCCTAAGTTCCTATGAAATTTAAATAGCAAATACAACATCCTGTTTACCTTTGTAAGCTTACCAATCACTGAATGCCATCCAGCCTTACAAATTGGTGCCTACCCTGAAGAGTTTACCTAGTGCCCTTCACAAAATTTTGCTCAATAAACTTTATACTTTTTTTCTTGTTGAATCCTTTGGTTGCATGGAGTTATTTGGGAACTCTGCTAGGTACCGTGATACTTGCACCAACTTATATCTAGAGGTAGTTTATACCAGTCCACCAACAAGGGGTCCACAATTGATACCAAGTAGTAAAACAGATTTTATGCTGCTTATCCTAGGGAAAAACTGTGGATTTCCCCAAGCCATCTCAATAATGGCATATGGACGTCTCTTTTAGGAAATTATCCAAACCTTTTTTAAATCCCCACTAAGTTAACTGATTTCACCAAATTCCAGAGTTTAATTATACATTGTGTGAAGAAATATTTTCTCTGGTTTGTTTTAAATCTACTACTTAGTAGCTTCATTGCATGCCTCCTAGTCCTAGAATTTTTGGAAAGAGTAACCAAGCAATTCATATCCACTCTCTCCACTCTACTCAATATTTTACAGATCTCTATCATATCACCCCTGAGCCATCTCTTCTCCATGCTAAAGAGCCCTAGCCACTTTAGCCTTTCCTCATCGGGAAGTCATCCTAATCCTTTTTTCATTTTTGTCGCCCTTCTCTGTATCATTTCTGATTCCGCTATATCATTTTGAGATACACAACCAGAATTGCACACAGAATTTGAGATGCAGTCATACCATAGAGTTATACAAGGGCATTATAATATTTTCATCTTTGTTTTCCATTACTGTTCTGATAATTCATAATATTCTATTTGCATTCTTAGCCACCGCTCCATATTGAGCCAAGGGTTACAACATATCCTCAATAATGACACCTAGATCCTTTTCCTGGGCAGTGACTCCTAATATGGAACCCTGCATCACATAGCTATAGTTCGGGTTCCTCTTTCCCACATGCATCACTTTGCACTTGTTCACATTAAACGTCATCTGCTATTTTGATGCCCAGTCTTTCAATGTCCTCTTGCAATTTAACAACTTTGAACAACTTTGTATCATCAGCAAATTTAATTATCTTACTAGTTATTCCCATTTCTAGATCATTGATAAATATGTTAAAAAGCAGTGGTCCCAACACAGACCCCTGGGGAACCCTATTTACCCTTCTTCGTTGAGAATATTGACCATTTAAGCTTACTCTCTGTTTTCTGTCTTTTAAACAGTTCTTAATCCATAATAGGACTTTACTTCATATCCCATGATTCTCTAATTTCCTCAAAAGTTTTTCATGAGATACTTTGTCAAATGCCTTTTGAAAATCCAAATACATAATATCCTTTATCCACATGTTCATTCACCCCCTTCAAAGAAATGCAGTAGATTGGTGAGGCAAAATTTCTCTTGACAAAATCCAAGTTGGCTTTCTCTCATTAATCGATGTGTGTGTACTATATGTGTTCTATCATTTTGTTGTTTATAATAGTCTCTATCATTTTGACTGGCACTGATGCCAGACTCACTGGTCTATAATTTCCTGGATCACCCTCTTGTGATGATTACATTTGAGTGCATAATTACAAAGCAGAGATTAGGTGTGATGCTGCCTTTAAGTGTGCACTTACCCATGTGAATAGCTGTGGGTACATTCTAAAATTCAGATTTTGCAAATACAGCTGCAAAACTGATTTTACATTTAAAGTAATTTCAGAGACAAGCTCCCTTCCTGATCAGTCTTCACTGGTTGCCTTGCATGCATGCAATTCTTTTCTAAATTGGCATGTATAATCTTTAAAATGTTACATGGCTCCAATCCTGAGTACTTGCATGGCCTTTTTTCATTCCCTTCTCATACTAGATCTTCTCGAGGCAGAGAATCTCACATGCTCCATTTTCCAGCTTTCTCTGGAGTTTGATTTAAGAAAGTGTTGGAAAGCTCAACCTGTTATCAGGCAGTTTGATTCTGGCAGTCGCTGCCAGAAGCTTTGAGAACTATGAATTCCTTGTATCTTTTCTGAAAACAGCCAGTGATGGGCAGCACGCTGTGTGCCTGACTCCGGCGTTCAATCTGAATATTTAATTCTGGGTCATTTCAGGTGACCAGCGTTAAATATCCAGTTTTATTTTCGGCTGTAGCAATTTAACAGATTATGCTGATATTCAGCATTAACCTGTTAATAGCTTACCCCCAAATTCTATATACTGTATACAGTGGCGTACCTAGCATATGTGACACCCGGGGCCCATCATTTTTTGACACCTCCCCCCATCTATATGAAAAATATGATTTTTAGTAACAATCCACATATCGCACAACAAGAGTGTACCTAGGAAAAGGCAGCATCTTAAACACTGCAGTGAGCACTAGAACACCAACACATACATTGTAAAACTAAACAAGTCAGATCCCGCACAGTCAATTGATACTGTAGTCAATGCCAACTGAAAACTATGTTCTTTTCATACACACAGAACAGAGATACACCCTCGCCCAATATGGAATAATCACAAACTAAAAATAGAAATATGTAGACAAAAGTTAAACTGAACCGCCAACAAACCAGACTCTGAATACAATGCTACACTGCAACATCACAAAAACAGTAATACATGTCCTCTAATACTGTGCAAAATATAAAGACAGTAGATGTAAATTTGAAAAAACTGATACATAACAATCACCACTTTACAAATTAACAAATAAAAATAAAACAAATAATGAGAAATAAGAAAATACTATTTTATTGGACTAAACCCCATAAGCTCGGTCCCCATCCCCGCAAACCACCTGATTCCATCCACACAAGCCTTGAATTATTTTTTATTGAACTTATTATATTAAAGTATAAAAAGAAACAATATTCTGTACAATTGTCAATTTATAAATCAGCGTCTCCGCCCCACTCTCTCTACACATTTCTCTTCAGCGTCCTCAGCCCACTCTCTCTCCACTTTCCTTCAGCGCATGCACATAAAAACAAGCAAGTAATTTTATATCATTTTCATTCTATTCATTCATAGAAATTAAAGTCTAAATAATGCCAGTCACATAACAAAACATGATTTTACAAAAATAATTCCCTGCACAGTCAAGCCTGCAAGGATTACTAGATGTCTTTCAGCAGCTCCCCTCCCTCCCTCCCCCTTACCTTCGTGGCCAAGTCAAAATGATCTATCAACAATAAAATTTTAAAAACACAAAGCACACTGTACGCAGAAAAAATGTTAATTATCATTTATATTCCACGGGTTTTCAAAGAGGTCAAGGCAGATGACTTTATGCAATGTCACCTCAATAACAACTATACAAAAATAGACAAATATACCCCCTCCCTTTTTACTAAACCGCGATAGGGAGCTGCAATGAATGCCCCACACTGCTCTCAATGCTCATAGGCGCCCTACGCTAAAAACCGCTATTGCGGTTTAGTAAAAGGGGGCCATAGTGCAAAATATAGACAGCATATATAAATTCTCAAAACGGACACATTTTGATCACTAAATTGAAAATAATATCATTTTTCCTACCTTTGTTTGGTAAAAATGGATGTCAAGTCATAAACTAAAACTGAACTCGGAAAAAACTAAATTCCTTCTACTGGAAAGGGAAAAAAAAAACCATCTCTCACAGAACTAGAAGTAAACACAATCAAGTACCCAATGCAAAGCACACTCAAAATCCTGGGAATCCTACTAGACAGAAATTGCACAATGCAGTCTCAAATCCACAAAATCATCCAAAGAGCATTCTTCACAATACGTAACCTAAGAAAAATAAGAAAATTCTTCAACAAAGATCAATACAAGATATTAGTACAATCCCTAGTACTGAGTATTGTAGATTACTGTAACAGCCTATACCTATCATGCCCAAATTACATGATAAAACAATTACAGACAGTTCAGAACACAGCCCTCAGAATCATCTACTCACTAGGCAAATACGACCACATCACCAAAGCATACTTAGACTCACACTGGCTACCAATAAAAGCAAGATCTCAGTTCAAATTCTACTGTCTACTATACAAGGTAATACATGGAACAGCACCCAGCTACCTAAACAACAGACTACACCGTAACCTCTCACACAGATTAAGGAGAACCCAGAGCCTATTCACTCACCCCCCTCTCAAAGGAACACGACGAAAGAAACTATATGACAGCCTTTTAGCGACACAGGCAGCAAAGATCGATACTACCATCACCAATCTACTGACCAAATCAATAGACATTAAAGCATTCCGAAAAGAAATCAAAACTCATCTCTTCAAAAAACACTTCCCATCATCATAACCTCACAAAAGTATTAGAAAATGCTCTCATGACTACCCAAACACCACCACCAGAAACACCCGGACAGTATTATCTCTACTCGTCTAAACAACAGAATCCGGACAATATTATCTCTATTCGTCTAAACAACCTATCACTATCTACTATCTACTACCAATTTATCCTGGAAAAGTCCAGAACAACAATTGTAACTTAACGCATTCTTGTTTATATGTACTGCAATGCTACTGGAAATGTCCAGTCTTCTAACTTGTAATCCGCTTAGAACCGCAAGGCACAAGCGGAATAGAAATCACTAATGTAATGTAATGTAATGTAATGTAATT
This sequence comes from Geotrypetes seraphini, assembly GCF_902459505.1. Taxonomy (NCBI): domain Eukaryota; kingdom Metazoa; phylum Chordata; class Amphibia; order Gymnophiona; family Dermophiidae; genus Geotrypetes; species Geotrypetes seraphini. The sequence goes on along the minus strand of NC_047085.1, from coordinate 404,555,612 downwards.
TCATCAGTCTCTGGTTGCACTTTATTCTTCTGACTGTGCATCCAATATTTCTTCCCTTCTTTCAGCCTACTGTATGCTTCCCCTCCTCCAGACCTCATTCCCTCCCGCAACTTTTTCTTTCTTTCATCCTGCCCCTTCTTTCTTTCTGGCGCCCTGTCTCCCCCCCCCCCTGTTTCTTTCTTTGTCCGTCCCCTCCCCTATGCCATTGGGAAAATGCTGCCACCACCGCTGGGGAATAGGCTGCCACTGCCGCCATCGGGAACAGGCTGGCTCAGAGTTCACCCTGTTTCTCTTCCCCACGGGACCGACCAACTCTTTGCTGCCCAACGTCAATTCTAAAGTCGGAAAGGACGTTCTGGGCCAGCCAGGCAGTGATTGGCTGGCCCAGAATGTCCTCTCCGACATCAGAATTGATGTCGGGCGGCGAGAGTTGACGTCAGAGTTGACATCAGAATTGACGTCAGGCGGCGAGAGTTGGTCAGCCCTGCAGGGAAGAAAAGAAGGGAGAACTCGGCCGGCTTGTTCCCGATGACGGCAGTGGAAGCCTTTCCCCGGCGGCAGCCTATTCCCCGGTGGGTGGCCAGCTGTGCAACCCCTTGTGGCGTGCACCCGGGGCGGACCACCCCCCCTTTGGTATGCCACTGACTGTATAGCATCCAAAAAATGGGTGCCAGCTAGAACAGTGCTTAGATGTGAATGTCAATATTTGTGAGATAACTGGATTATGTCTCTGTGTTAATAATTTATGTATGTTTTGTTTTGTAACCCGCCTAGGGATAGACAGGATATACATTTTTAAATAAATAAATAAGATGTGCATGTTTTTTATAGAATCATGCTTAGTACCTGTTTGCATTGCATAAGTTAGGTGCATCCATTTAAGCCAGCTAAAACCAATCCTAAATGCCTTCTCCTAAATTATAGAAACATAATAAGAACATAAGAACATAAGCAATGCCTCCGCTGGGTCAGACCTGAGGTCCATCGTGCCCAGCAGTCCGCTCACGTGGCGGCCCAACAGGTCCAGGACCTGTGCAGTAATCCTCTATCTATATCCCTCTATCCCCTTTTCCAGCAGGAAATTGTCCAATCCTTTCTTGAACCCCAGTACCCTACTCTGCCCTATTATGCCCTCTGGAAGCACATTCCAGGTGTCCACCACAAGTTGGGTAAAGAAGAACTTCCTAGCATTTGTTTTGAATCTGTCCCCTTTCAACTTTTCTGAATGCCCTCTTGTTCTTTTATTATTCGAAAGTTTGAAGAATCTGAAATGTCTTGTCTAGATTGTAAGCTCTTCTAAGCAGGGACTGTCTATTGTATGTTTAAATGTACAGCACTGCATACGCCTTTCAGCGCTATAGAAATAAGTAGTAGTGGTATGGGGTGGGGTGATGGGTGGAGCTTGGGTGGAGGTATGCGGCAGATAAAGGCCAAATGACCCATCCAGCCTGCCTATCTGCAGTAACCATTATCTCTTCCTCTCTCTAAGAGATCCCAAGTGCCTATCCCTCGCTTTCTTGAATTCAAACACAGTCTTTGTCGCCACCACCTCTTCCGGGAGACTGTTCCATACATCTACCACCCTTTCTGTAGCAAAATATTTCCTCAGATTACTCCGGAGCCTATCACCTCTTAACTTCATCCTATGCCCTCTCATTTCAGAGCTTCCTTTCAAATGAAAGAGACTCAACTCATGCGCATTTACATAACATAGGTATTTAAACATCTCGAGCTATCTCCCCTCTCCTGCCTTTCCTCCAAAGTATACATATTGAGATCTTTAAGTCTGTCCCCATACACCTTAAACAAAGACCATGCACCATTTTAGTGTGGATTGGATGAATTCTATAGCAATGTGCATAACTTTTAGGAGCACCCACCATCTGCCCATGATCCACTCCTGGTCATGCCCTCTTTTGAAATATATGCACTGCAACTGGTGCATACTCTATGTGGAATCGCGCTGCCCAAGTAGTGTGGATAACTTTTAATTTGTGCATATTAGTGTCAATTATGAGGTGTTAATAATTGTCAATTATAGGTGCCCATTATTTATTTTTTTTTAATATTTATAATCCGCTTTAGACCAAAGCGGCCAATTAATCAAGTTGTGTGCACCCATCAGCTATGCACAATAATGTCAATACACATCCTTAGGTGCCATATACAGAATTGAGGAAGGGGGGGGGGGGTTAGTGGCTAAATGTAGGCCTGCTATTTTTGTGACCAACTTTAGCTGCTAATTATAGCTGGGTAGGCACTAATGCCCAGATTCTCTAAACGGTGCCATTGTCAGCAACTGCCCTTAAAAGTAGCCTCTGATCATGTGTCAATCACGTAACGGTGCCGTTTAGAGAATCGTGCCTCTGGCAATGGTAGACGCCAGAAATGTAGGCCAGGGGTTATTTCTTCATTCTTTTTTAAAACCTCGAGAAGGACCTTAAGGCTAAAGCTAAGTTCAAAAGTTTTAAAGTTGTATAAGAATAGTTTATCAATTTGCACAAAACATAGAATATAGAACCAGTAGCGTACCTGGGGGTGAGCAGGGGGGGGGGAGGTCCGCCCCGGGTGCACGCCCCAAGGGGGTGAACAGGAGAGAGCTGGACGGGGAACCCGCAGGGTTAAATATAACTCGAGCCACGAGGCTCGTCTTCTGCTCCTACTGCCCTGCCGCTCACATATAGCTGATCGGAAGTCTTTCCCGATGTCAGCGCTGGCGTCGGAGGGAGGGCTTAAGCAAAGCCTGCCCTCCGACGTCAGCGCTGACAACGGGAAAGATTTCCGGTCGGCTTTGTGTGTGCGGCAGGACAGGCAGGAAATAGAAGACAAGCCTCATGGCTCGAGCTCTATTTTTCTAAGTTGCTAAGATGGGCTGGGAGACACACGCAGAACACAAAAGGGGGGAGGGAGTGCGTTTTGGACACAAGGCATGAACTTGGGAGAGAGGAAGGGAGGGAAAGAGATGCTGAGGTGGGGGAGGGAATGCATTTTTGGACACAGAAGGCATGGACTTGGGAGAGAGGAAGGGAGGGAAAGAGATCTGAAGTGGGGGAGGGAATGCGTTTTTGGACACAGAAGGCATGGACTTGGGAGAGAGGAAGGGAGGGAAAGAGATGCTGAAGTGGGGGAGGGAATGTGTTTTTGGACACAGAAGGCATGGACTTGGGAGCGAAGGGAGGGAAAGAGATGCTGAGGTGGGGGATGGAATGGGTTTTTGGACACAGAAGGCATGGACTTGGGAGAGAGGAAGGGAGGGAAAGAGATGCTGAGGTGGGGGAGAGAATGCATTTTTGTACACAGAAGGCATGGACTTGGGAGAGAGAAAGGGAGGGAAAGAGATGCTGAGGTGGGGGAGGGAATGTGTTTTTGGACACAGAAGGCATGGACTTGGGAGAGAGGAAGGGAAGGAAAGAGATGGTTGTGTACATGGAGAATAGAAGGAGAATTTTTGGTCATAGGGAGGGAGTGAGGTACAGACAGTGGCATACCAGGGTGGGGTGGGGTGGTCCGCCACAGGTTTACGCCCCAAGGGGGTACACAGCTGGCCACCCTCCAGTGTTCTCCCTAGGTCAGCAAACTGCATCTCTTTAGCCACTTGAGTGCCACCGCCGCCATCGGAAACAGGCCGGTGCAGACTTCTCCCTGCTTTTCCCTGTGGGGCCAACCAACTCTCGCCACACGCGTCAATTCTGACGTTGGAGAGAACGTTCTGGGCCAGCCAATCGCTGACTGGTTGGCCCAGAACGTTATGTCCGACGTTAGAATTGAAGTCGGGTGGCAAGAGTTGGTTGGCCCCGCGGGGAAGAGAAGCAGGGTGAACTCGGCACCGGCCTGTTCCCAATGGCGGCAGTGGCAGCCTATTCCCCAGTGGCGGTGGCAGCATTTTCCCAATGGTGGTGGCATAGGGGAGGGCAGGGAGAAAGAAAGAAAGGGGAGGACAGGGTGAAACAAAGAAAGAAATGGGGCATGGAGAGAGAGAGAAAAACAGACATACAGAAAGAAAGGTGGTATGGAGAGAGAGAAAAAGAAAGAAGGGGGCAGGGTGAAACTAAGAAAAAGTTTGGGGAGGGAATGAGGTCTGGAGGAGAGGAAGCATACAGGAGGCTGAAAGAAGGGAAGAAATATTGGATGCACAGTGAGAAGAATAAAGTGCAACCAGAGACTGATGAAATTACCAAAGGTAGGAAAAATTATTTTATTTTCAATTTAGTGATCAAAATGTGTCCGTTTTGAGAATTTATATATGCTGTCTACATTTTGCACTATGGCCCCCTTTTACTAAACGGCAATAGCGTTTTTTAGTGCAGGGAGCCTATGAGCGTCGAGAGCAGCGTGGGGCATTCAGCGCAGCTCCCTGCGCTAAAAACCGTTATCGCGGTTTAGTAAAAAGGGAGAGGGAATATTTGTCTATTTTTGTATAGTTGTTACTGATGTGACATTGCATAAAGTCATCTGCCTTGACCTCTTTGAAAACCCGCAGAATATAAATGATAATTAACATTTTCTCTGCGTACAGTGTGCTTTGTGTTTTTAAAATTTTATTGTTGATAGATCATTTTGACTTGGCCACGAAGATAAGGGGGAGGGAGGGAGGGGAGCTGCTGAAAGACATCTAGTAATCCTTGCAGGCTTGACTGCAGGAAATTGTTTTTGTAAAATCATGTTTTGTTATGTGACTGGCATTATTTAGACTTTAATTTCTATGAATGAATAGAATGAAAATGATATAAAATTACTTGCTTGTTTTTATGTGCGTGCGCTGAAGGAAAGTGGAAAGAGAGTGGGCTGAGGACGCTGAAGGGAAATGGGGAAGAGAGAGTGGGGAGAAGACGCTGATTTATAAATTGACAGTTGTACAGAATATTATTTCTTTTTATACTTTAATATAAACAATTCAAGGCTTGTGTGGATGGAATCAGGTGGTTTGCGGGGATGGGGACTGAGCTTACGGGGATTAGTCCAATAAAATGGTATTTTTTTTATTTCTCATTATTTGTTTTATTTTTATTTGTTAATTTGTAAAGTGATGATTGTTATGTATCAGTTTTTTCAAATTTATATCTACTGTCTTTATATTTTGCACTGTATTAGAGGACATGCGTTACTGTTTTTGTGGTGTTGCATTGTATCCAGGGTCTGGTTTCTTGGCGGTTCAGTTTAACTTTTGTCTACATATTTCTATTTTTAGTTTGTGATTATTCCATATTGGGCGAGGGTGTATCTCTGTTCTGTGTGTATGAAAAGAACATAGTTTTCAGTTGGCATTGACTACAGGATCAATTGACTGTGCGAGATCTGGCTTGTTTAGTTTTACAATGTATGTGTTGGTTTTCTAGTGCTCACTACAGTGTTTAAGGTACTTCCTTTTCCTAGGTACACTCTTGTTGTGCGATCTGTGGATTGTTACTAAAAATCATATTTTTCATATAGATGGGGGGGTGTAAAAAAATGATGGGCCCCGGGTGCCAAATACCCTAGGTACGCCACAGTATAGAGCAGAAGCACTTTAAAAAAACCTAAGGTCTGATGATGAATAAAAGCCAGAAAGAGAAACAAGCCTTCAAATAATTTGGCTGCTGGTTCGCTGGAACTGAAGACCATAGAGGTACTTAGAAATGTATTATCTGAAAAAAAGATCACTTAAAAATTAGGCACTTTGAAGTTTATTATATGCCGTTGTGGATTGATGGTGTATATTACATAGACAACGTCATAAACAACATTGGGCTATTTTAATACTTCTATTGTATGGCATATAAAAATGTTGTGGGCTGACTATCTTCTACAATGCTATCTTAAATGCAGCTCAGTAATTTCTGCATTTTTGTTCTTTAAAATCAGAAATAAGATACAGGAAAAAAAATTATCAGAACTGCAAAATTGGCCAATTTGTACTTTTCAGCCTCCTCCAGCATGCTGAGAATTTTTTGATATGAGCCAGGTTTTAACAAAAAGAAATTCTATCATGTGCATTAATTAAAAAGACTGCACAGCGCCAGAAATACTAACTCTTATCTTTGTTGTCTTTGCCTGTTCTTTTCCATAATTTTCCATAGTCAGATAATGGATTGTGAAAGGAAATAAATGGATGTTTGCAAGGGATATCAGGGTTTGGAAAGGGGGGGGCGGTACTGCTATAGTGTTTATACCCATTTGAAACTGACAATTTTCTCTATATGTTTTCAATTAGGAGTTTTTCTTAAGTAGAAACAAAACATATTTACAAAAAAAAACAACATGTCAGTGAAACTTTTTTTTTATTGGACTCACCTAATACGTTTCCTTCTAGCTTGTGACGGTTGTGGTCTTTAGTCATAACTTGCAATAAAGTTGTTTTCAAGTGAATTAGTTGAATGCAATAAAAGGGATCACCTGTAACTTGTTTGCAAACCTTCTAATCCTACCTTTTTTAGAGGTCCTTTTACCCCTTAGGTACCCTTACGCGTTACATAGTAACATAGTAGATGATGGCTGATAAAAACCCAAATGGTCCATCCAGTATGCCCAACCACGTGCATGCTAATGCCATTTGTACTGCAGTAGTAAAATGGCCATTTTTTTAATTTTTGGTATTAATGGCCATGTGCTAATGTTGCCATTAGCACATAGCCATTAAAAATAATCAGCATATGAACATTTTACAATCGCCCATTTTGTAGGTGGTAATCCTGCAGTAATCAGTTAACACTTGGCAATATAGATGTGTTAATTGATTAGCACAGACACACCCACTCTCCACCCTTCCATGCCCCCTTGATCAAAAAATAAAATATACTTATTAGGGTACGCATAGCACATCCTAATTCTGAACTTACCGCAAAACACCTGAGAGTGTCCCGTGGTAAGCCTTTTTAAGTTGTAGTAAGCATCCACATAAGGGCTGATTCTATAAACAGTGCCTAAATCATCTGTCACCTTTAAAATAAGGCGCCGGCCACATAGGCGCCATTTACATAATCGTAACTAGCGGCGCCTATGTAAAAACTTAGGTGCCTGAAATGTAGGCGAGGGTTTTAACAACCTACATTTACGGCGCCTAAGTTTTTGGAGAATCACGCTTAGTGGCACCTAACTCGTGCTCCGCCCATAGAAATACCCACTTAGACGTTAGGCGCCACTAAGCACATTGTGATAGGCATCTATTTTTTATAGAATCATGTAGGCCCCTGTCGCTCAATTCATTTTTTTAACCAATTATTGAGGCAGTTAAGGATATTTTGCCAATTAAGTTAGGCGCCTAAGAGGCACCTAACTGGGCGCCCTTTATAGAATCAGTCCCTTACTGCAGTTTAGTAAAAGGACCCTGTTAGGAAGTGAGTGATGTAACAGCAGGTGTCCTTGAAAACACATCCTCATTGAGGTTGCAGTTTAGCTACCTTATGGCAGATGGCACTAACCTGCAATGTCAGAGGCTAATTCAGAAAGGCAAGGCTCAGGCCGGAACATTGGCATATTAAAGGGGGGGTATCGGGGGCTGTCCATCCCAGGTGCACCCGTCCTCCTCCCCGCCCCCTCATTCCTTCTCTACCCCCCACCCCCACGTGTATGTACCACTGTAACATTCCTGGCATGAACAGCAACCCCTAACCTGCTGTCGCGCCAGCACCGGCTCTTCAACTGATGTCACTTCCTGGACCTGCACCTAGGAAGTGACATCAGAGGAAGAGCCTAGGCTGGTGCGACACCAGATTGGGAGTTACTGCTCGCCCAGGAACGTTACAGAAGTATGGGGGAAGGAGCGTGTGGGGAAAGCAGAGTGGGCAGGGAAGGGGCATCACCGCCAAGGGTGCCTCTCACTCTCGTTACACCACTGGGCCTGGAGATAGTTAAATGCCCTAGAACAGAATGGATCAGGGAGGCCCTGAGAGAAGAGATCTTCAGGAAGAGCCTGAGAAAAGATCCTCTCGAGGAGTTATGGCTTGGCTGCAGTACCTGCAGAAAGTTCCAGGGAAGAGGAGTTGCTCCACCTCAGACCCTTGCATTCCTGTTTCAAGTTTATTTTGTATTTGATAAAAATCACTTTTTTCAACGATTACAAAGCGATGAACAATAAACAAAAAATCTGGTAAAAGAGGGAGACATACAATATAGGGATAGACAGACGTACATTTCATAGGGAAGAACTACAATTCGATATAGGAAAGAGAACAAATGGGGCTAAAATAATAGGAGTTATATTAGATTAGATCAGTATTTGCCTACTTCAAATGGAAATAGTAACTCAGCTAAATGCAAATTAATTAAAGGCGTCTCTATACAAGAAACTTTTTAGTTTTGATTTAAATTTTTCAAAGTTCTTTTCTTCTCTTACCTGAGCTGGTAGTAGGTTCCACATTTGGGGAGCAGTGACAGAGGAGTGCATGATAAGAAGTCTTTGCCTCCAGGGATTCCACTTGAGTGATCACAAGTGAGGTAACTGAAGATTACCAAGGAAGGCTAATTATCCCTTGGATATTGGAACTGTGGCCATGATAAAGGGAGTTATTGTGTGTTGAAGAGTGTAGCCCAGCCAAGGACAGGCTACTGGAATTGGGACTATGGGCTCCTTTTACAAAGCCGCGTTAGCAGCTTTATCGCACACAACTTTTTAGCGCGCTAAACTACTGCCTGCTCAAGAGGAGGCGGTAGCAGCTAGCGCGGCCGACAAATTAGCGCGCGCTATTACGCGTGTTAAACCACTAACGCGGCTTCGTAAAATGAGCCCTATGTTTGAGAGGCTAATTGGAAGTATCGATCCAACTAGGAAACAGGACTGATTATGAGTATACTCCTTGTATGTATATAAATAAAAGATTTTTGACTTTCCATCTGCAACTTGTGCACACGTGTGTCACATTTGAGTGAAAGTCCTGCAGCCAGCCGTAGCCACGCTATCACATACCCCTTAAGCAGGCTGGCAGGATGACATGTGTCTTTGGATGTGCTTTTTATTTCACAAAAAGAACAAGCAACCTAAGTGCTCCAAACAAACATAAAAACCTGTGCTGCACATGTTTCTTTCACTTACTTTTCTTGAATTTATTTCTTGCTTTCCAAACATAGCTCGACAGGTTAAAAAAAAAACTGAACTTAATAAAGATCGCTCCTGCCCTGCTTTACCGCTAGACCACCAGGCTTTAAAATGTAAGTTGTGGAGGGGTCTGGGAGGCAGGGGTGGGTCAGAGACAGCCCTAAAATTATTCACAAATTTTTCTTGTTCTCAGGCTGGCTCTGCCCCTAACCTCCACGAATATGAAGAGAGGAGTATACAGTAAATTTTTTTTAGCACTGGGGACAGAGAGTGGGTGTGTTCTGTGATCACACTAATCAATAGGTGTAGGTTTAATGTATGAGTCCCTACTGCCTACAAAATAGGAGCTCACAAGCTAATGGCCATGCGCTAATGGGAAAGTTAGTGTGTGGCCATCAATGTAAAAATCTGAAAATTGGCCATTTTCCTACTGTGGTAAAAACAGCCTTAGCATGCAGGAAAGACCCATGTAAGGACATGCTAAAGGTACTTTTTGCCACAGATTAATAAAAAGGCGCCAGAATTATCTGGAAAGTACCCAAAGCTATTCTGCACATGATCTGAGTCTATGCAAATGTCCTGGCAAATTTTATGTACATCTGAACACATTTGATATAATATGACCATATGTCCATTCCAAGCTCTATACCTCAGGCTCACAATGTCTCTGCTCATTTGAGATGAAAAAAATATTTGCTAAGAGTCTGTTAGCACAATGCTTATAGAAATGCTTATTTCTGAGCATGGAATGCAATTTTGTATTCAGATAATCACATAAAATGGCCTCCTTATATGTGCTGATTAGTATAAGGCGCAGGCAGGATCTCCTCTTGATTTACTGCAGTTGATATGACAGTTTGTTGCAAGCCCTGCATGAATTTTCCAATCCATGTTCACCTTCCTTGGAGTCAAAATCTGGAATGATCTCGCAGAGGCTATAACAGAAGCCAACCATGCCCTATTCCGGAAAAAATGAAAACTTTACTCTTTGACAACTAACTTTACAAAGGTCGCCATACGCACCTGTCCTTTTACTTAATATAATTAGGATCTTCTTTTCCTTTCCCCCTCCTTCCTCCCTCTTCACCCTCACTTCTCCTTCCTTCTTCAAGTCACCTAGAGCCTGTTTAGGTGTATGTGACACACAAATATTAGATTAGATTAGATTAATTAATCCCAATAAATAAATACACCTCATTTCCTACTACTACTGCTATTTATTATTTCTATAGTGCTACCAGACACACACAAGAGACAGTCCCTGCTCGAAAGAGCTTACAGTCTAATTATGACAGGCAAACAGGGCAAAAAAGGGTGAATCTATTTACGCTGCTCAGGTAGTGAATTTCCTCCATAGAGTCCAAAGCAGATTGCTGCAGAAATCCACGATGAAGCCACGGCAGTTCATGCTGACTGGCATGATGCATGATGCAGCTTTTAGTTTTACCACTGCAGCGTCAGCACAGCAGAATGCAAACATTATCAACGGTTTGGTCAAAATATGGAGCAAGTTAAAACCCAGCTATCAACACAAACATTCAGAGCTATGTCATAGAATGATATTAATGCATTTGCTTAGAAACATGTTTCTCGTAGACAGCAAAGTCTATAACTGTCCCAAATGAAGAACTTCCTTTAATAAAGTGATTTTCCCCAAAGGAATAGAATAGGAAAGTAATGTAGAATGGTCTCTTAGGTTTCTGCGGTTGGTGTCATGATTCTTCTGCCTACCCAGATGTGGCAAGACATGGACAACTGCAACAATCATAATATAGATTGTACAGAGACAAACAATGTTCAGTTTGTTTGGCTTTTCTGCCTAGTTTTGAGTGGGTTTATTTATTTATTTTTTTGCATTTTTGCATGTTAAAACCCTTTGCACATACAGTACAAATCAACTCTACATGTAAGTTGATGAATGTACAGCTTTTAAGGGAGCCCAAACAAATCAAACGCATGCTAATGGATACCCTCTCTTCCTACTTTTATCATGAAAACAGTATTACTCCAGACAACAACTTTAAAATAAATCAAATATTACCACAAATTAGGACCAAAGTTATTACAAGTGAAGAATACCTTGCTGGGAAGTGAGGAATAACAATCTCTTTCTGAATAGAAGTGAGAAGTTTCTATTCAAACTGAGCTAACATCAGAAATGCTGCTACTGTGAAATTCTGTTAAGAACAGTATTAGCCTGATAGCAGCAAGCAAAGTTCAAGTTCATTCACTAAAGAAAGGGGTAGGCTAGAGTAAATACGTGGAGGGGCATAATCAAAAAAAGCATCTAAGTCCCCTTTTGGCCTAAGTCCTTAAACATTCAAAGCAGAATCAGGGAAAGTGTCCATAACCAAACCAAACGTCCTTGTTTTGATTATGGCCTTCCTCTGCCTAAACGCCCAATCACCACTACGTCTAAAAGTACACACACACCACGTCTACACTTTTCAGCCATAATGAAAGGAAAAAATGCCTAAGCCCCACACGTCCAACAGAAGGGTTTTTAGGTGAAGGAGGGCATCTCTCCTGTCGCGGGTCGCGGCAGTTCGGGTAGAGGAGTGATGGCATCGCGGTAGGGGAAATGAGGCATCTCTCCTGCCGCGATGGTTGCGGTGGGTAGGTTGCCGGGCCGCTGAACTGATGGCGCCAGCAGCCATCAGCTCAGCGGCCCCTTTTTCGGCACTTAGACCTGGTTTGACTACGTCTAAGTCAAAAAGGTCTAAGTGCCGACTAGGAAACCTGTTAATGTTTTGGTTATACCTGTTGTACGCCTAGGTGTAGTTTGGCCCACCTCCCACCCACTGCCCGCCCTTTCCCCTCCTCTAAACACACCTCTTTTCTCTCTGTGCGTCTAGAGGCAGGGGAAAGGCCTAAGCTGTTTTTAGATACGTCTAAAAACCAGCTTTGGTTATGGGTACTTGGACGATCAGGCTTTTTAATCGTCCAAGTAGCCATTTAGGACACTTTTTAGACGTTTTTTTTTTTTTTTTATTACCCCCACAGTATTGATTGAGTGGAAACATTAAACATACCACCTTACTGAGGCACAGAGATTGTAAGTTTCTATATATTTATTTAATCTTACCTTAATTAAGATTGTTGATCTGTATTACTAGTGATTTGAACTAAATAAAGCCAATTTTAAATCCCAAGTACCTCTCATATGTACATTTAAAGCATAGCACTAAGAAGGTATTAACAGATCCCTTTGCAACGCCAGGTTAAAGAACCAAAAATTCAAGGCCCTCTGGACACATTTGCTGAGTCATCAGGTTCAGTGGAGCTCTCTGAAAAAAATATAAACTCAGCTTTTGAAGTAATAAGCCCCGAGGCTCCCTCCCTAAGTCTGGACTATTGGTCATCGCCTAAACCACCCAACACTATTGCAGATTTACTCTCAGTTACTTCTAGTCCGATTGATGTACTGTAGACATAGCTGGGGGAGAGACTGTCTAACATACTGAAACCGATTTATCCCTCTCAAAAGGAGTTCATTTTACTGCTGCTCTTCCAGCCTTTTCTGCTGGATATTGCTGGATATACTTATGTCATTGAAAGTCCCCTCAAAACTTCTTTAAAACTTGTTTCTTTTGGGGGATGCATACGGCAGTTGGAGTTTCAATGGTACCCCCTATCAAAGTTTCAAATGTTGAAAATTGGTGACTGGTTTCCAAGATGGAAGGAACTTTGTCTATATGTTTATCACAACTTTGTACCTTCACTGGAGAGGCAGCCACTAAAATGTCTGCATTAGAGACTGAGATCAACAAGCATAGTGGGCCATTTGAATGGCCATTTGAACACTCTGTGAAAATAAAATCTTTGGAGGAAATTAAGGCCTCACTAGTTAAAGAGAATGATTTATTAGAAGCTATATTAAAGAAGATGGATAAGGGCTAATAATTTACATTTTTTTTAACTTTCCATATAATAATATGATTTCCCCAAGTCAGATGTTGAAACAATATATGGTGAAGATTTTATCGTTTGATTCCTCATCCCTCCCGACTATTTTTAAAGCTTTTTACATTCCTACTTCTATTAAGATTATTTTTGGTGGAGGGTTAGAAGAGGTTTGGGAAGTGGATCTAACCACAATGCTGGAAACATCCATTCAAGAAACTACACTGAAGGCAACCTTATCTATAACCTTTGGGAACAGTGATGATAGAAATAAACTGTTGATAAATTTCTTCAGGAAGAGATTAGCTCATTTTCATGGTTCTTCAATTAATATATTTCCTTATTTTCCCCTTAGGACACAAAGGATCTACTGGGATTTTCTTAAATTGAGACCAAGAGCTTTATCTCTTGGCATCACTTTCTTCCTGATGATTCCTAGAATATTTCAGGTAAACTTTCAGGGGAAGCAGCATTATTTTCTGGATCCCTTACATTTAGAAAAGCTTATACATTCTCAGGAAGTTAAAAGGGTTAATTTAACACCAGTTGAGAACTGAGACTAAATGGAATAAAAAAAGCAATTTGTTCTTTTGAACAGACTATATGAGGGGCTGTTAAAAAGCTCTCAGCCCAATCTAGAAGAGAATGATGTGGAGCCATGAAGCTTACAAGTTATTCCACACTTTTCATTTCATTTCATTTCATATCGCTGAAATAAAAAGGGTCAAGAAAAGTGTGGAATAATTTATTAGTTTCAAGGCTCATCATTCTCTTCTTGGTTGGGCTGAGAACTTTTCAGTGGCCCCTCGCATGTAGGACTTTTAGCCTAAGGGCTCCTTTTACAAAGGCGCGCTAGGGCCTTAACGCACAGAATAGCGTGCACTAAAATGCCGCGTGCGCTAGCCGCTACTGCCTCCTTTTGAGCAGACAGTAGATTTTTGGCTAGTGCGCGCTATTGCGCGCGCTAATCCGGTGCATGCGGTAAAACCCGTAGCGTACCTTTGTAAAAGGAGCCCTAAGATTTCTATTGTTTGATTCTGTTTTCTCCTTCCATTTTCTTCTTTATTACCAATATTTGGATTATATTTCGATAAGTATCTTGTTTATTTAATGTTATCATCCTCTCAGAATTTGATTTACCTTTGATTTCAATTTTAAAAAAAGAATTATCTTAAGACTCAACATAATATGATGACCACCAGAAAATATAGTTCTTCAGAATGGGTGCAATTACACTACCAAAATATGCAGATAATTAGTCTTAAATGGACAGACATTAAGCAATGACATTGTACTTTACTGGACTCGTTCCAACATTATTGCAGTTTCACAAGCTATTCTTAAATTTTCTATGTAGCTCAGTTCATAATAGTTTATTGTGAGTGGTGATACTAGAGGAATGCAGGTAAAAAATTGTTTGCTTCGTTAGTTTCCCATGTTGCTTGAGAGTTTTTCATATTCTGTTTTATTTATTTTTATTATTTTCTTTTCAAGGTACTTTCATTAACAGCATGCACTATTAATTATATGGCGGAAAATTCATTCGGGGGGGGGGGGGGGTTCCTGTTGCTTCATCTTAAATAATCCTCAACCCAGTCAAGCTATCAAATCTACAGTGACTTTTTCCTTGTATTTTCATTATACAGTATTTATCTGTTTTCTTCGATCTTCAGAAGGCCTTCAGGGTATATTATTCCTGCTTTCACAGCCCTTATCTTCATGATCCATTTTCCAGAATTGTTTAACTAGTCATGCTATCACTTCCATGTAACCAACAACTTATCTTTTTTGGTCAGGGTCTCACCCCTTCCTCCCTTAAATGCATATGAAACGACATGGGAAATATCACTAACATTCCCTGTGTTGTTTCAAATGATACATTCCTAGGTGATATACCTGTATACTGGTTTGGTTTAGTATAGAACAGCATATTTAGGTTCCCTTTTGCAAAGATGTGTTAACAGATTTAGCACATGGACAAAAAAAAAAATAGATTGAGTGAAAAAAAATATTTTCTCCTGCTTATGTGCTCTCTGTAATATTCCCTAGTCTGCACTTCTTGAAAGAGTAAATAATTGATTTGTGTCTCCATTTGGGATTTTAAAGACCTCTATCATTTCTCTCCTCAGCTGTCTCTTCTCCAAGCAGAAGAACATTAGCCTCTTTAGACTTTCCTCATACGAGTCATTCCATCCCCATAATCATTTTGGTTGCCCTTTTCTATATCTTTTCCAGTTCCACTACATCTTTTCCAAGATATACCAACCAGCATTGCACAGAATACTACACATGTGGTTTCACCATGGAGCTATACAGAGGCATTATAATATTCTCTGGTTTATTCTCTAATAATTCATTTTCCTGGAGGTGAAGCCTATAAACCATTTTTAAGGTAGACCAGGGGAAATCCACAACTTATCTCTGGGTTTAAGTAGCATGGAATCTTGCTACTTTTGTGACTCTACCAGGCACTTGTGACCATTTCTCTTGCTATATTTTGGGCCTTTTGAATCAAGTTAATATCAGCACAATGTCTAAAAACAAAAGCTCTGAAGGTTGTGATTAACTGACTCACACACACAAGGACTAACACATAGTTATACATACTGTAGCAGGACTTGCTTATCCACTCAGTGCTGTAGCAAGGATGAGAGGCACACGGGGTGGTGGCGCACCTCACCTGCCATTTTCTCCACCCCCTCCCATCCACCCCTTCCCCACCCCTCCTGCTGTACCTCTTTAACATTCCCGGCACAAGCAGGAACCCCAACCTGCTGCTCACGCCAATGTCAGCTCTTCCTCTGATGTCACTTCCTAGGCGTGGGTCCAGGAAGTGACATCAGAGGAAGAGCCGATGCTGGCGCGAGCAGCAGGTTGGGGTTACTGCTCACACAGCGAATGTTAAAGAGGTGCGGGGGAAGGGAAGTGATGCGCTTTTGGTAGTGGGGGGTGGATATGAGGATGGGTGCTGGTGCCCCCCACCAAGGCGGCGCCTAGGGCAAACTGCCTCCCTGCCCCCCCCCCATTACTATGCCACTGCATCCACTCTACTCTAGTTGAGATCATTTTCCTGCACCATCCAATGTGCAATTTTTCCTTAGTCACTCTTATTTCTATCCAGTCAAACTATGGGGTCCTTTTACTAAGGCATGCTAGCCGTTTTAGCACACACTAAATATTAGCACGTGCTAAACTCTAACACGTCCATTATAGTCTGCTAAAACGGTTAGCGCGCCTTAGTAAAAGGACCCCTATCTTATCTGTCTATATATTTCCTCCACTTACATCCAATGCCATCTATTAAGATGATTTAGTGTATATCGTGTTGACCGCGTAAGTAGCATACACTGCCATAATGTGTTCTGTTATTTGAATACATTTATTGCTGTAATTGTTCTTTGCTTATATTCAGCATATTTTTGTTAAGTACTGCAGTTGGTAATTTAATTTCATAAAAGGGGTAAATATGCATTTATTTATTTTATAAATAATTATATAAACCTCTATCATAATCATATCAACTGTATATCATATTATACCTCTATCACCCGCTTAAAACCTAAGTACATAAAATTCAAAAAGACCAAACGTTACATTCTACACAGACAAATATTTCACACATTTTCATTTTAATAATTGCTCCTTCATCTCCTTGCATGACTGTTTCTTAATAACAACTAGCCCATAAATGCCTGCACAAATAAACACGTTTTAAGCATCTTACGGAACTGACCCATATCTTATGGAACCGCATTGTACCTGGCAGCTTCTTCCACAGTTTTGCCGCTGCAATAGAAAAAAAAAGATTGTGCTGTTGCCAGGGCAGGATTAAAGGGTAGGCCAAGTAGGCACATGCCTTGGGCCCAAAGAGTTCAGGGGGCCCCCAGAATGATGCATGCTCTGATGACGTCAGTGTACCTGCCTCTGTGTCCGGCTTCAGGCGTCCAAGTATTGTCTCCTCCTGCCTTCTTCATTATTCAGCACAGCTGAACTCGCAGTCTTCAAAAGGTCACGGGCGGTGGTTCCTACATGCTGCCCGCAGCTGACCCGGAAGCCATTCCTCTGATGCTGGGATTTTGCAATAGAAGGAAGGCTTCTGGGTCAGCTGTGGGCAGCGTGTAGGAACCACTGGCCGTGGCCTTTTGAAGACTGCAAATTCGGCTGCACTGAATAATGAAGAAGTAAGAAGAAGGTGCTACTTGAACTTCTGGAGCTGGGGGGGGGGACATAGGAGGGCAGAGGCAGGGAGGGGACAGGGCCATAGAGGGGCAAGTCCAGGAGGCCCAGTAGGCTTGGGTGTCTAGGGCCCACTGAAGAATTAATCCTGCCCTGGCTGTTGCCATTTATCTAACATCGTCAACAATCAATTGCATGAGTAACTCTGATTTTAGATTTCTCCCAGGAATATACATAGTTAAAATTTGCCCCAAGGTGCTTGATCATAAAGAACTGCTTATTTAGACATTATCAGTGTCTTAACAACCAGCTTGGTGGGGGTTTTTTTTTGTCCTTACCACAACAGAGTTGCAATAACATTTGTGACACATTATTTACCACTGCTACTAACCATTTCTAGCTCCAAAGCAGTGCTGTACACATTATGGCCTCAATTCTATAAAGTCTGCCTAAAGTTAGGCACCAATATTAGGCTTAATTGGTGCCGATATTGGCACTCAACACCTCTGTCTTTAATTGGACGACATTGAAAGTTAGGCACCTAACTCAAAAATCTTTATTCTATAAAAAGTAGGCACCTATCTCAAAGTGCCTACACTAAAAGTGGGCATAATTAGGGGTGGATTAGGGGCGTGCTTTCGAGTTAGGTGCCTCTTTGTGAATCAGGTGCCGGTAGGCTCTGATATCCATGCCTAACTTTAGGCATAGAAAACTCTGGCATAAATTTGGGATGCCTAAATATTAGGACACTGAGCGTGATTCTATAACGGGCGCCTACATTTTATAGATTCTGTGCCGATATCGGCACCTTACTTTAGGTGGAGTTTATAGGATCAGTGTCTAAATGCAGGTACCTGCCCTAATGGGCTCACAATCTAAGGGCCCCTTTATCAAAGCTATGGTACATATGCTGTGGGAGAATCACTACCACAGCTTTGTAAAAAAAAGGGCCCTAAGTTTTGTACCTGGGGCAATGGAGTGTTAGTGACACCCAAGGTCACAAGGAGTTGCAGTGGGAATCAAACCCAGTTTACCAGGATCAAAGCCCACTGCACTAACCATTAGGCTACTTATCCACTCCAGACTAGTATAACACTGTATACGTATATTACACTATACATTACACTGCACAACAAAGTTTTTGCTTCCTGAACACTGCTGGGTGTTTCTTATAGAATTTTGGGTGCTGATCATGAATATTACATCAAAAATTACCCATCACGTACCATTTCAGAGAAATCTTCAATTTTGTCGTGATTTTTTCTTATATTTGGATGCAAACAATTTTTTCTCCCATAAGTGTCTTATCAACAACGGTTTGTGCCGCCTGGGTATGTCCATGCATAAAATCTAGCCAGGTTGGAAGCTGTTTTATGGAAGATGACATCCTGGGCATGTCTGGGCAGGTCTGAACGAGCTTGCGCTGTCTCACCATGCTATAATGGTGGCTTCCATACACCGATCCTGCTCATTTGGTTAATATAGATAGTCCGTGTGTGTATATAGTATCAGTATAGTAAAGTATAGTAGTATAGTAGCTGTAGCAATATAACAGTAAGTAAGCTTGATGCTATAGACGTTTTGGTGTCGGGCAATATGTCTCGTCGGTGTCGTAACAGCCGCGACACATTCTGCTATATCTGTGGGGAATATACACTTACGCCTCAGAGACGTTCGATGACTGCCCTTGTAAAGAAAGCCTATCATCTGTATTTTGGCTGCAAAATAGGTGATCAAGACAAGCAATGGGCGCCTCACATTTGCTGTGCGACATGTGCTGTTAGTCTGAGAGCCTGGCTCAGAGGTACTCGAAAGACGATGCCATTTGCTGTTCCGATGATATGGCGAGAACAGAAAGACCATGTGACGGACTGTTATTTCTGTTTGACTAATGTGTCTGGTTTCTCTGCCAAAAACAAGAAGTCAATTGAATATCCTAATCTGCCTTCAGCAATGAGACCCATGCCACATGATGACAGTCTTCCAGTTCCGAAACCACCAGAGGATTGGACCTTAGACGAACCAGATGAAGAAACTGCAGTGCAGGGTTCTAACAGTGACATTGACCCGGATTTTGAACCATCCTCATCAGGCGATCCACATCTGATAACACAGTCCAAATTGAACGATTTGGTCAGAGATTTGGGTCTGTCAAAAGCAAAAGCTGAGCTGCTAGGTTCGAGACTGCAGGAATGGTGTTTGCTATCACCAGGTACGAAAATTTCTGTGTTTCGAGACCGGCATCATGATATAACCAAATTTTTTGCACAAGTCGACACTCTCTGTTTCTGTTGTGACATTGAAGGATTGTTCTCGGTCTTTGGTTGTGATCACAACCCGGAAGAGTGGCGTCTTTTCATTGATTCGTCAATGTTAAGCCTGAAAGCTGTTCTGTTGCACAATGGCAACGTTTATCCTTCAGTACCTGTTGGCTATGCAGCACATATGAAAGAAACATATGAGAATATGGAAATGTTACTAAAGTATGTCCAGTATACCAGGTATAACTGGAATATCTGTGGAGACCTCAAAGTCGTTGCTCTGTTACTAGGACTGCAGCTTGGCTATACAAAGTACTGCTGTTTCATCTGCGAATGGGACAGCCGAGACAGAGAGTCGCACTATTCTAGAAAGAACTGGCCACTCCGTAAAAAGTTAGTTCCAGGACAGAAAAATGTAGCACATGAATCGCTTGTTGACCCGACAAAGATATTTTTGCCTCCTCTTCACATTAAACTGGGACTCATGAAGAATTTTGTGAAAGCAATGAACAAGGAAGGGGAAGGTTTTCGTTATTTAAGACAGATGTTCCCAAGAATAACTGATGCCAAGATCAAAGAGGGTATTTTTGTTGGCCCCCAGATCAGACATGTTATGAGTGACAAGCGATTTGAAGATCTGTTAGTTGGGCCGGAAAAAATTGGCTGGAAAGCCTTGAAAGACGTTGTTGACAATTTTCTGGGCAATTACAGAGCCCCAAACTACATTCAGCTGGTAGACAAACTTCTCAAAGCATACAAGAGAATGAAGTGCAATATGTCACTCAAGATTCATTTCCTCCATTCACACTTGGACTTCTTCCCCGCAAATCTCGGTGCTGTGAGTGACGAGCACGGTGAAAGGTTTCATCAAGACATAGCTACGATGGAGAAACGATACCAGGGCAATTGGAATCCGTCAATGCTTGCCGACTATTGTTGGATGCTACAACGTGATGCACCAGACACTGAATATAAAAGAAACTCGGGAGCAAAACACTTTTAATTCTGTTTCATTTAGTCGCTTGTGCGAAACGTAAACTTGACTATATATTTTATTGTCAGTAAACATAAAAATGTCTATTTCTCATAGTTCTTACGTGATGCAGTAAAACCAAAACCATATTTGAGCATACCAAGTTGGTACCTGTCATAATCACCAAAAACTTTTCAGGAATCAAGACTTAACCAAAAAATTGTTGTGCAGTGTTATGGGGCTTCAGAAATCTCTGTAAATGTGCTACTTAAAATTAGAGAATGACAAAGGGACAAATTTGTCCCCGTCCTCGTGGGATCTGCCTCCATCCCCGTCCCATCCCCGTGAGTTCTGTCCCTGTGCCTGTCCCATTCCTGCAAGCTCTGCTCGCATCTCTGCACAAGCCTCAAACACTTTAAAATCATAAGTGTTTGAGGTGTGTGCAGTGCAGATGAGGACAGAGCTTGCAGGGATGGGACAGGCACAAGGACAGAACTCATGGGGATGGGACGGGGATGGAGGCAGATCCCCTTTGTCATTCTCTACTTAGAATGGCTTTTTCATGGATACCCATATGGTATGCATATATAAAATTCAGTATTTTCAAGCAGACACACTTTTTTTATTATACACATTTTCAAGATATTATTGTCCCTTCGTGACAAATAAACTTCAAGCAACAAATTAATGCTGCTGCAGAAATTAAATATTTTAATCTAATATAGCAGTGTTCTCTATTTCACTTTTTATATGAATGGTGAATGTGATTCTATTATTATTTTAATGAAAAACAGGGACTGATTACACAGAGTATAACATAACATAAAATTTTATTTCTATCCCGCAATACCTTGCAGTTTAATGCGGATAACAAACAATCAAAGAAACTGTTCATATACAATGAATTACAAGTATAGCTCACACAATTTATGAAACAACTATCAAAAATGAATATTTAAATGCTATACATCTAAAAATTTCTCAGACAAGTAGGTATTAAGCAGTTTTCTAAATTGGAGATAAGATGTAGAATTTAATTTTTTATTAATACAAAAACATGAATTTCTGATTCACAGATTGCTGCCTAGTAAGAAAGCAATCTACCCTGAAATTTCTTAAACAAGCATCCTCTGGCCAGAGGAAAGACAAAGAATGCCAGATTTTGTGAAGAGCGAAGAGAATTGTTAAATACAAAGTGATCTAGTAAATAACCAGGCTGCAAACCGTGAAAAGCCTTATAACAAAAATAACCTAACTTAAACATAATATGTGCCTCCACAGGTAACCCAATGCAAATTATGAAAGTAGATTGTGACCTGATCTTTTTAAATTGAAAATCAGACGAACCGCTGTGTTTTGTAACATGCAGAACTTTTGAAGGTGCTTCTGGGTCCAGACAACTTAACTAATCTATAGTCAATAAAACTAAAGACTGCACCAACAGCTGAAATGCTGTAGTGTCAAAATGTGATCTGATGGAACGTAATTTCCAAAGAACGCAGAAACCCATGTGCACAATTTCATGTACTTGTGCTTTCACGGTTAAGCTTATTTTTCACTGTTGTATTTTATAAGACCTTGGAAGTAATTGTGGGTAACTAACTGTACTCTCATATACCCCCTCCCCCACTTTTACAAAGCCATGCTAACAGTTGCTGCTGCGGTAATCACTCCGACGTCCATAGGGAATTAATGGACGTTGTAGTGTTTGCCGCGCGGCAGCCGCTAGTGCAGCTTTGTAAAAGAAGCCCATAATCTATTTCTATTTTCCAGAATCATTTCATATGAATTGATTTTTGCTTGCTTCATTAACTATGAGCTGTATTCCTAAGAAACACAAGTATTTTTTTTTTTTATGAATACATATTAGTTGTGTACTGACATAATTCAAGTCGATGAGCAAGGGTGGTTTGAAAAGTTTGGTAAAAAAGCAAGGCAAACAACATACCGCTCTGACGCTCATAGAATTCCTATGAGCGTCGGAGCAGTTACCACCACTGCTGGCGCTAAAACCCGAACTCTGTTTGTAAAAGAGGGGGATAGTCTCCATCAAGGACTATACACTAGGTACGGAAAGTTTCCAGTTTTTCGTAAGCTAATTTTCCTTCGATACAAAAAAAAAACCTGGACTAAGTAAATGCTCTGACCCTCATGAGAATTCTATGAGCGTTGGAGCATTTACCGCTCTGGCCTGTGCTAAAAACCTCTAGCGCAGCTTGATAACAGGGGCCGTATGTTGTTTAACTTGCTTTTTTACCAAACTTTGCAAACCACCCTTGTACAATATAAAACATACAACATATACATAAAAACAATATAAAGCAGCAAGACAAGCATTTTTTTTAAACAAACAATGGAAGAAAAAGACATTTATACATTCACAGTGTAAAACATTCTAAAGCCTAAACATTGGATTAGTTCATGCTTATTGTGCTTGAACTCCATTTTGAAAAATCATTAGTAGAGAAAGTCTTATTCAAAAGAGGTTTAACAGTTTCTTAAACACAGGATATTTCTGAACAAGCTGTAGT
This sequence comes from Geotrypetes seraphini, assembly GCF_902459505.1. Lineage (NCBI taxonomy): Eukaryota > Metazoa > Chordata > Amphibia > Gymnophiona > Dermophiidae > Geotrypetes > Geotrypetes seraphini. The sequence continues at coordinate 404,532,758 of NC_047085.1, read as the reverse complement.
TATTTCTGCACAGAGAACCACAACAAAGGAACAATCTAGGAAAAAGCCTGTTTGAGTGTTAACATATTTAACACTCTCCGAGGGAGAGGGCTGTACCAGTAAAAGATCTCCTGAAGAGCTTAATGTTTTCCTTGAGATAAGTTTCAATCTACTTCTAAGATATCCTGGGGAGTCCTCCTGTTATGTCCTAAGGACCAGAAAGTGACAAACTATTAAAGGACACTCTGTGGACTACTGGTAACCAACCTAATGCTTTATAACACCAGAGTAACATTCTATAACGTTAACCCTCAAAAATATGAGCTGCCATGTTTCTTGCACATAGTGCAGTTTATAGAAAACCTTTTTCTTCTCCCCTGCATGCTTTGCATTGCATGAATCTATGCCTCTCAAAATCACTGAAGCTAGTGCTTTCTTAGATAAATATGGACATAAATTGCAGTCAAGGCAGCCATGACAAAAGAAGACTTTAATAGAGCCAGGGAGTTGTCTACACACAGTTCATTCAGCATCTAATATCCAGTAGCTGTATTTCAGCATTCGCTTAAATACTAACTCCACTTATCTTCAAAACTGGGGGTGGTTAAGTGAAACTGGATTTAGCAACCCAGAGAAGCTCTAAGATTTATCTCACTCTCTCTATGGGCTCCTTTTTCAAAGGCGCGCTAGTGGTTTAACGCGCGTAATAGTGCACGCTAAACTGCCGGACGCGCTAGCTGCTACCACCTCCTCTTGAGCAGGCGGTAGTTTTTGGCCAGCGCGTGATGAAAAGGTGTGCGCGTTAACCCTGCTGGTGCGGCTTTGTAAAAGGAGCCCTATGTGTTTATTGAATCAGGCCCCTCAAATAATATCTATTAGCTTCTCTGATCCGGTGCTGTAAAATGTTCAGAATTCCGTGACTAAATATAGATTCCTTTAACCTTACGTTTATGGAGCATTTGAAAGATAGCATGGCAAAATTAAATTATGTAAAATGATGGAATGTCGCAAGCACGGACTTTCCTATGAATAAACCACTGCTTTCTCAACAATGTGCCCCCAATTTTTGGGAGTGTGTGGTGCATTGGTTAGAGCTACAGCCCCAGCACCCTGAGGGTGTGGGTTCAAATCCCACACTGCTCTTTGTGACCCTGAGCAAGTCACCACTCCCCCAGTGCCCCAGATACATTAGATAGAGTGTGAGCCCGCCAGGACAGGTAGGGAAAAATGCTTGATTACCTGAATAATTTTTAATCCACATAGAATTATAGGATATGCAGAATATAAATAATAAACTAAATAAATGAAAAGTGCCCTAGACACATGACACATTAGAAATAATATGCTGTGCAGGATCTCCCTTGTGTTTCCCTGTTACTTGCTGCATATGCCACATACACTATTTACAGTACTTATCTGTATTGCATACTTTGAGCATTTTTATTCCCCCTTCCCCCGTACAGCTAAAAGATAAAACTGGCCAATTGAATTGGATATTTCCTGATAGGAACACTGGTTGGGTTCAATTGGGCTTTATTTGCATTAACCTGTCATTGTACAATCCCTTGATGTCACCATCTCATAACATGTCTGAGATTGGAGTTGAGTTTACCATCCATTCAGTATCACTTGATTAAAAAAATAGTCCTCTGTGTGTGGTAGTAATATGAATCCTGAAAATAGTCAATGGCTCTTCATGTGCAGAAATAATTGTGCAATCAAAATGGAGAGACCAAACAGGAAGCACAAAAAAAGGGGAAGGGGTAAAATGTGGACCTCATGGACCTTACGGACCTCGCGGATCTAAAACCGCACGTCCTTAAAAATCTGAGGTCCATGCACTGACAAGTCCGCCTTTTAGCTTATTCCACCGCTTTCCCTGCACGCTCAGCTCAGGCCCCCAGCTCTGCCTTCCCTAATGGCTAAGGAAGGAGGAGGCGCACTGTGGCTTTTGCTAATTAGCCCGATTCCTCCAGATCTCTCCCGCCGCGCTGATTCTGAGAGCCCACACGATATGACACTGGATGGCAAATATCTGGGTTTGGGGGGAGGATTAAAAAATGTGTGCAAAGGTCTGAAGTGCATCTGACCTCGCGGACCTCACGGATCTGAACTGTACATCCTTAAAAATCTGAGGTCCACGCCACTTTTAGTCTCTGTCTCTGACAGACCTTTATGCAATTTTAATCGCTGACGGATCCTAATGCTTTTCCCTCCCTATGCTGAGACTAAAAGTGGCACAGACCTCAGGGCAAAAGTTTTGCCGCTAGTCTCAACATAGGGAGGCAAAAGCATTAGGATCCGTCAGAGCTAAATTGTTATAGAGGTCTGTCAAAGCCAGAAACTACAAGTGGCGCAGACTTCAGATTTTTAAGGACGTGCAGTTTTAGAATCGCGAGGTCCGTAAGGTCCGTGAGGTCCGCGTTTTACCCCTTACCCCAAAAAAGAAGCACAAGGGCCTACATGTTCTGAACAACCAAAAGTCTATTAAAGGACCCGGCAAGGTCCATGTTTTGGCATGTCCGCCTGCATCAGGGATCATTCAATACGCTCAGTAGTCTGTATCCATGTGTGCACTTTTTATTTTCGCCACACCAAGGATACTGATTGTTGATAGCATCAATATTAGGTGTTACTTGCTTGGCTAATCTTGTGTGATTTGCATTGAATGACCCCTGATGCAAAACGACATGCCAAAATGCAAACTATGGGCTCCTTTTACATAGGCGCGTTAGAGCCTTAACGCGCAGAATAAAACGTGCTAAAATGCCATGCGTGCTAGCTGCTACCGCCTCCTCTTGAGCAGGCGGTAGTTTTTCGGCTAGCGTTGCACTAATCCAGTGTAAAAGGAGCCCTATGTCAGTTTCCTTTAATAAATAGATTTTTGATTGCTCGGAACTTGAAGGCCCCTTGTGCTTCTTTTTTGAGCTTCCAGAAATAATTGTACCCGTTTTCCTATAAAATCCATTCATCATAATCACCTAGTCCATTTGGGGAAGAGTTCGCATTGAGATCACTGTTATTGAGATAGTGACTCAGCCTTCCCAGGAGTTTTCATTTTGTACTATTGAAATTGTTTTGGGTTTTTTAATTTTATTTTTAAGTTTCAGTGGTATAAAATTATAATATCAGAGGAATTGTAAGTAACAAAATTACTATAGAATATAATATGAGAAACAGGTAATGTGCATTACAATACATGAAAAATAAGTCTTTCAGATATATACCACATAAAAATTATCCAGCCTGTTATATATTACTGAGAGCTAATATGTAGTTTCTGTTGGTATGACATAGCACAATGTACTGGTGCACCGTATTCCCTGCAGGGATAAACCTGGGAACAAAATACACTGTTCTAAAGTTACTGGATGACTTTAGCTGATTTCAAATAAATAATAATGCAAGGCACTAATCAGAAATAAAATGCTAAAGTAACAGACTCCGGAGAATTATTTTCTAGCAATTCTGTGAAAATATTATTAGGTAATGGTCTATAAGGGCTAGAATAATAATATAAGTAATTCTGGAAATGACTTAGATATAGATTTGATATTGCTGGGCATTTTTGGATAGGGTTGATTGTGAGCCAATGGATCCCACACTTTTGATTAATTACAGTAAACATTTTCTGTTTGCATTTCACACACTTCATTCCCTGAGTGATAGAAGGAAATGCACTAAAAGACAGCCAAAGAGGGATATTCTGACACTGTTCGACAATTGAATGGACACTTTTCCCTTTGTTAATAATATAACCAACATTAACCTTAGTTGTTTCAATTGCTTGTGATGTTTTAACAGCTAAACTAACCTTGAAGATGTGTTATCCATATATAACCACTTCTGTTAAGGTTGCACTGGAATGGTCATTCTTATGATGGATGATGGAAGATGCTTTATGTTAGTTAAAGGGAGTGAAGCTGTATAATAGTTTATAGGCTGTCTGTGACTCACCTGCTACCTCACATTCTCTAAAGGCTCGTGCTTCTTGTAGAAATAAAGAGGTTCCAGAACTTGGTCATTATAAATCGGTGGTTGGCATAGACCAGTTACATCAGTGCTCAAAACAACAAAGCCGTTTCCGACTCATCTTGCAAGTGCATCTCCTAATTGAGACTGCTGATCCTAATTATGCCACATTGCAGATTGCTTAAGCAGTCAAGAAAGTAGTGTACACCTGGTGACCCTAATTCCAAAGTGTCTGGAAGTTGTTGTTTGTTCCCCCCCCCCCCTTGTTTATTGCAGTTCTTCAGAAATCAAACTGTATATCTGCATTGACATTTCCCCAGGGATTCCTAGCCACATGTACGACAATAAGTCAAAATTCAGTGTTATGCAATAACTGGAAGCACACTGACTCAGAACAATAGCTCTGCTAATGGAGCATTGTTCAAACTGCAGGAACTTCCTAACTCTCTCTCCCTCCCTCCCTCCCCCACCCACACGCGCGCGCAAAAAAAAAAACCTGAAATCAATCATACCTTCTTTGCCAAGATTATGGAACAGCAAACATGTTGCTTTGGAAAGAATCAGTTGACAAGTGATTATGAGACCTAGCACATGTTCATGCTTTTCAAGACCCGAGTAATCCTGTTTTCTTCTTCTTCTTTTTTTTTTTTTTTTCTGGGACAATAATCTCTGGGAACTGACTAGACAGTAGAGAAATGGAAAATGTGAGGTTCCCCCTACAGCGGCTGGATATATACTCGCCACCCCGGCCCCCGCAGGCGCTCTAGAGTCTAGCACAAGCCAGAGAATTCTAATTTGCATATGCAGATTCCTTGGCCTATTGACCGTTCCTTTCACAGTTTCTGAGCCCACGTGCGCGTTCGTGACCGTGTTGGCCTATCGGCGCATGCTCCTCGAGCCATAGCTATAAAGGCGACGCTCTCGCTTACCTGAGCTGTCACTTTTCCTCTTGCCGAGCCTCTTTTCCGTTTCCGCAGGGGAGAGAGCCTGCCTGCCATAGTCCCCCGGCATACACGTTGCCCCCGTGGGCGCACTGGCGCTTAAGCCGGGCGAGCTCGAGCACAGGACCGGGGGGCTGCTGCCCAACTCCGGGGGCCCCGAGTCGGGCTGCAGGCACAGGCTGTGTCTGGAAGCGGCAGGGGGGGTGGACATCTGAGGAATGTGCCAGCTGGGCTGCAGGGGCTGGTGGTGGTGCTGCTGCTGTTGGTGGTGGTGGTGGGTATGGTGGTGGTGGTGATGCCCTCGGTGGTGCTGGCTGCCGAACATGCTCTCCTCGTTGGGGTAGCCGGCGATGATGCAAGAGGACGCAGAAGTGGACAGCTCGGGGTACGACATGTGGTCCGACCTTCCGTGGAGGGTCAGAGAGGACTGGGAGAAGTGGTGCAAACTCTGGGCAGTGGCGTGGGGGCTGCGCAGGCAGCCGAAGAGCGTGTGATCCATGGCATGCACGGCTTAGATCCCAGACGACAGAGCTGACGACGATCCAACTGCAGCACCTTCGGCAAAAACGCCTTTCGCCGAGAGGACACTCGGGCAGGGCGCGGATAATCCAGGTCTTCAGCCCAGGGGCCGATCTCAGTGGCCAAGATGAGCTCTCACGGAGCTGCTCAGATGTCCAAGAGTGGGAGAGGCTGAAGCCAACAGAAGGTGGTCCCAGAGAACTACTTTAAGGGGGGGAAACAGCTAAGAGATGTTATAAATAGTATGTAATGTGAGCCGGGGGGTTGGCTTAGGAGCGCAGCGCTGACCACATGCGAACTCCCTCCAAAACCTCAGCGCAGACACGAATTCTAAGTCACTGCACTAATGTAGGGTAGTGCCAGATCGGCTTCTGGGTCGAGATATTATCCGCATACATCGAAATCTCACGAGGGAAAGGCAACCCGCAGGGCCTAAAGCAAGGGCCAGGGTGCAGAGCACACGGTTGAAGTTTGCCAGGCAAATAAAAGTTCAGGGCAGCTAATGGATCCCCCCCCCCCCCCCCTCCAGCGTTGGGCTGCGTTCAACTTGTGACTCGTCTGAGCCTGGCAAGTGTAACAGCATCGTTCACTGACAACTTCAAGCCCTTTATTTATCAGACAGGTTTCTGTAACGACGTTTTTGTCTTCTGTCTGTGTCTGATCAATTTTAACTAATAAAGTTATTTCATCTGCTGAATGGCAAACGCACAGACAACCTTAATGCGTACAGAGTCTAGCCATTCTGTACAAATGTTTTGAAAACAGAAAAAAATTCATATGGAATCAGGGTTTTTCTTCTTTTAAATGTCCTATATGTTAAATATTTCAAAGCATATTTTATAAAAAGAGAAACAAATCTCTACATAATACAAGGAAAAGAGCCAACAAAGCAAAAAAAAAAAAAAAGGGGGGGGGAGATATTAAACAGCAAAAATCTGGCACAGACCTACCAGTCACAAAAAGGTCTGAGCGTGATAAACCAGGGGGAAAAAGTTAATTTTAAACAAATATTTATAAATTTTATGTTTTTGCACACCGCCCATGCAAGAACTTTTGTTTTTCTTGCACAAATGGATTCTGAACTCCAATTCCCTATGTGAAAGTAATTTGTGTGCACTTGTATTTAGGCATATAACTGCTCACGAATGCACATCCTTACCCAAAAGGGAGAAGAGAATGACAAACCGAAAACGGTGAAAAGGAAAACAGATTAACCCAGTCCACATGTGGCATATGTACTAGCACTTGTAATGCTATAATGAACAGATGTGAAACATCTCTTTAGTATTAGATTCTCCTCCCCATCCCACACTTTCTCTTTTAAGCAAATCAGAAACTAAAGCTAGAATTCCTCCCTTCCTTGCAAATTACACTATGCTCTCCTTTCCTATTTTCATTTTGCCTTATGGAACAACAGATCTTACCTGATGAAATGAAGCTTAGAAGTCAGCAAACTTGACAGTACAATAAAATGTCTCAATCTATCCCAACCCTTTTGAGCCTCTTTTATTAAAATATTCCAGTTACTGTATTAATGCAAATTAAAGTTACTCAGATTTAGCAGCTTACAGTGGTATCATGCTGCACATGTAGGAGGGAATTCAGTAAATGATGCTCAAAATTCAATGACCCCCCCCCCTAAAAAAAAAAAAAAAAATTTGGTACCATGTATGATTCTATAAAGGGCACATTTTATTGAATTGTGCTTAGGTGCAGATCTACACCTAATTCTTGGTATGGGATTTATGCGTGCTAAAAGCAGGTGCAAATATCCAGCACTTAACAGGTGTGGATCAACTTAATTCTAATGCTTGCAACTTTGGGAATTGCTTCCCTGTCCATGCCCCCTTCTCAGATACTAGAAAAGTTGGGTGCTAATCCTTATAGAATCAAGACTAGATCAACGGACCCCACTCCAATTCCCCATTCAAGCCATTGGGCATTACAGTATCTAAAGCATAAATCCAGCACTGTTCTTTATAATTCAGCAACTCTTCACTATAGAATAGCACTATAGCATAGCACTATAGAATAGCACACAGCCAGATGTGTGCACAACTGCCAATTAAAGCTAATTAACTGTGATAATTGGTTCTTAGTGCCAAATTATTGCTAGATAAGGGCTCATTAATTAATTCATGCCCAAAATATGGTGTGCAGCTTTTGGCATGATATATAGAACACGAGGGGGGAGGGTAACTGTAAGGCAGTGTCCCTACTCGGCTCCCACCCATTCCACTTTTGTAATTGTGCATTTGGGAGGGGGGGGAGATAATTCTTTAAGGGAACTGTCTAAAGTTAGGCATCATATGAGCAAAAATGCAAGTTTTCTAGTCCTTCATGTACTTGTATGTAAGTAGCAACTTACTTGAATTTATTAACTACCTTTATAAAAAGAGTCACACAAGGCAGTATACTGTAGGTATGGACTGACATACAACTTATACTTGTGTTAACAGTAGAATAATAGCAGAATGACAATATAAGCACACATACATACTTACTGTATGTGTGTAAATGGTAATTATACAAGTAGGGGAATTTCACCCCTATATAAGGCGAGATCTCATTTAGAATATTGTGTACAATTCTGGAGGCCACACCTTCAAAAAGATGTAAACAGGATGGAGTTGGAGCACAGGAAGGCTACTAAAATGGTGGGTGGTCTTTGTCGTAAGACAGGGATCTCAAAGTCCCTCCTTGGCCGCAATCCAGTCGGGTTTTCAGGATTTCCCCAATGAATATGCATTGAAAGCAGTGCATGCACATAGATGTCATGCATATTCATTGGGGAAATCCTAAAAATCCGACCGGATTGCAGCCCTCAAGGAGGGACTTTGAGACCCCTGTCGTAAGATGTATGGGGACAGACGTAAAGATCTCAATATGTATACTTTGAAGGAAAGCTGGGAGAGGGAAGATATGATAGAGACATTTAAATATCTATCTGGTATACAGTAAATACACATGAGGCAAGTCTCAATTGAAAGGAAACTCTGAAATGGGGGGAGGGGTGCATTGGATGAAGGTCAAAGAGGATAGACTCAGAAGCAACCTTCAAAAATACTTTTTCGTGGAAAGGGCGGTGAATGCATGGAACAGCCTCCCAGTGGAGGTGGTGGAGATGAAAAATGTATCTGGATTCAAGAAAGCTTGTGACAAGTACATTTAGGGGTTGATTCTATGCAGGGTGCCTAACTTAATAATAATAATACACTTCCCCCTCCCCATTCACGGTTTCAGTAATCGCAATTTCACATATTTGCGATTTTTGGGGGAGGGGGAAAAAAGAAAAAAACAAACATAGTTTAGCCTTCCTCCTGGCGTCCCGGCCTTACCTGGTGGTCTAGTGGGCTTTCGGGGCAGGAGCGATCTTCCTACGCTCCTGCCCCGTGTAGATTACGAATAGGAAATGGCTGTGGGGAGTTCCCGTCGAAGTCTCGAGAGACTACAGGAACTCATGGCAGCCATTTCCTTTTGCCGATCTGCAAGGGGCAGGAGCGTAGGAAGATCGCTCCTGCCCCGAAAGTCCGCTAGACCACCAGGTAAGGCCAGGATGCCGGGGAAAAGGCGGGAGGGAGGCGGGGGTGGGTCAGAGCTGGACCAGTAGATATTTGCGGTATTTCACCATTCGCGGACCGGCTCTGCCCTTATCCCCCGCGAATCCGGAGGGAGAAGTGTAACTTTATTTTTTCTATACCGCCACAATCTTGCAAAATATTGGCAAGGCTCAATAATTGCTAAAAAAAAAAAAACACCCCAAATTATTTGGGTGATAGGCACCTTTTCAATTCTATCAAAGAAAGGCGCCTATCGCATGGTGCTTAGTGGCGCCTTATGACTAAGTGACTGTTTCTATGGGCGGAGCATGACTTAGGCGCCACTAAGCGCTATTCTTCAAAAACCATGGTGCCTGAAATGTAGGCCTTTAAAATCCTAGCCTACATTTCAGGCGCCTAAGTTTTTACAAAGGCGTCGCTAGCCGCAATGCTGTAAATGGCACCTAAGTGTGACTGACATGCAGCTAGCACCATTTACTTAGGTGCCGGGTGATTTTGGTGCCGTTTATAGAATCAACCCCTTGATCTCTAAGGGAGGAGAAGGGATATTAGATGGCATGGTTAGGCAGACTAGATAGGCCTTATGGTCTTTATCTGCCTTCATTTTTCTCTGTATCTATGTTAAGTGCCTACTTTCCTTTATAGATTAGGCTCCATTAATCTGCACCCATTTATAGAATTGCTTTCAGTGTATCCTGCCACTACATTAATTGCGCACAACACTACACTCAATATATATGCCAAAAATCCTAAAATAGTAACAACAAAGAGGCACAACCAGTCACAACAGGGTTTGGATGGGGGACGCCCAGGGTAAGCTACAATCCTAGCCTGCAACAACTCCACTTGAGAAATAAAGGGCGCTCTCAGTGTGAACCATCAGCAATGGGAGCAGAAGCTCCGATACTTCACTTCTGGGTTGAGGCGGGAAGCCTCCACCACCACACCATCATTGAGCCCCCTATGTGTATATAATGAAAAACACCTGCAATAAGGCCCTAAATAAATAATACAATCTAAGCAACCCCGTGAGCAAATCAAACTCAAACGGTGGAATTATAACCTGAGCGACCCCCACACAAACCCTGCCAGCCGAAACCCGCCAAGCTAGAAATAAAGCAATAAAAAACAATATCAAAAAATGCTCAAATTCAATCACAAATAATACTTATCTGAACCAAACTACCACGAATGAAAACGCCAGGAGCCAAAGTTCAACCACGCTGGTTTCGGGGAGGAGCCCTTCTTCAGGAACCTAGCCCCCGACCACAAACCAAAAAGCAAAGGAAAAAATGCAAAAACGCGAAGCGGGACGGCTGGAGGGAGGGGTGTCCGAGCGGGAGAACACTCACGCCTAAAAAGAGGACCAGGATACACGTCACACACCAACCAACCAATCATACAGGACGCACAACGCGTCAGCAATCACTCACACCGGGGCAGAAAAAAGCCCCAATACTGCAGAAAGGGAACGATAAAAACCCGTTCAGTGCTAGAAACCCGACAGTGCTGGGAACAACCCAGCGCAGGAAACCTACACGATGACACGGCACCCAGAAAAAATAGAATGGAACCCTATATGATGGTGTTCCATTCCACACTTTCATTAAGACCGTGGGGAGAAACAGCTTGAAGTTGAAAAATCCAATACTGTTCCCTAAGGTTTAAATGAAATTGTTTGTCCCCCCTGAAATCCCAGGGAATTTGCTCAAGCACAAACCACACCAAATCGGTAAACTGATGACCAGCTTCCAAACAATGAGGCACCAGAGGGGCAGATAAAGATGCCGTTCTGATGCGACTCCTGTGTTCTTGTAGTCTTATTCTGATCCTTCTGCTTGTGCGCCCCACATAATGTAACGCGCAGGGACAGATGATGATATATACCACCCAAGCAGAATCACAGGACGTTTGGGATCTAAGATGGTAAGTGCGCTGAGTCCGGGGGTGTTGCCATTGAGAGATAGATAGAGAAGACGCACACATATCACAATGGCCGCACGGACCGTGCCTCCCCCCGGTGACTGCTCGGCTTTTAGTGGATAACAATTCCTTCAAATTTTTAGGACGGGAGAAAGCTATGCAAGGAGCCTGATTGAAAATGGCATGATGATCCAAAACATGCCAATGCTTTCTCACAATGCCGGCTACCTGGTGGGCTTGGTCGGAAAATGAAATAACACACACCTGCTGTTCCATGGGCGGCCTAATGGCAGGAGCCCGCAGTAGCTCAGGATTGGCATAACGCGCTCTGCGGTAGGCTCTCTTGATGGACCAATCTGGATAGCCGCGTGCCCTAAAGCGCTGCGATAGCAACTTGGCCTGGGTCCTAAACTCCCCCAAGGAGGAGCAAATTCGGCGGATCCTAAGAAATTGCCCCACGGGCAACGATTGACGCAGCCTAGCTGGATGACAGCTGGTGTAGTGTAAATATGAGGTACGATCGGTGACCTTCCGAAAGACCGTTGTGACCAAACGCCCACCAGACTTGCTGACCATAGTGTCCAAATAAGTGACCCTGGCTCCATCCACCGTAGCGGTGAACTTCAGGTGTCTATCAAGAGTGTTCAGCCAGGTAAGGAATTCATCAAATCTGGCCTTAGTGCCTGTCCAAACCAGGAACACATCATCAATGTACCGGAGCCATGTACCAATATCCGACATCCACATAGATGGATATAACAGCTGCTCTTCAAAATTCGTAACGTAGAGGTTGGCCACACTGGGGGCCATGGCCGTCCCCATGGCTACCCCGTGAGTCTGCAGATACATTAATTGCTACAAGGGTATGTGTCAGCAGCACACATTTGTTTCCACATTAACTGCTGAACACAGCTTTCCCCCTCTTCTACGAAACTGCGCTAGCAGTTTTTAGAGCAGAGCGTGCACAGAGAGCCGTGCTGAATGGCCTGCGCTGCTCCTGATGCTCATAGAGTTCCTATGAGCATTGCGAGCAGGGCAGGACATTCAGCCTGGCTCCCTACGCTAGAAACTGCTAGCGCAGTTTCGTAGAAGATGGGATTAGTGAAAGATGCCAAACATGCATTTTGATAGTGTAAATTGTACTCCAACAAGTACAAGGCTACAAGAAGAGAAGAAAGTATGTGTTATACATATGAGGAGCTGCTGTAAAGTTCTCAGCACAACCAAGAAGAGAATGATGTGGATCCATGAAACTTACAAGTTATTCCACACTTTTCATTTCAATGAGGCAAATGCATCTAGCAAAATGGGCACAAGTATAGGGAAACCAAGCCATTGTGACATCACTGAGAAGATTGGCTCAGGCACTGGTGGAATGAGGCCTTATGACATCACAATATGAGGGGCCACTGAAAAGTTCTCAGCCCAACCAAGAAGAGAATGATGCGGAGCCATGAAACCTGCAAGTTATTCCACACTATGAAAGGAAAGGAAAAGTGTCAACAAAAATGTATAACTTGTAAGTTTCATAGCTCCACATCATTCTCTTCTTAGTTGGGCTGAGAACATTGCAGCGGCCCCTCACACTTTCTCCTAAAACTGGCCTACCTCAGTGCTCTCAACAAAGGAAGGAATGTTTGCCAAATTAATTATGACTGTGCATAGCCTTGTACGTTGTGCCTGACAAGGCATGAAGGCCCATTTTACATAGAATGTAGAGATCAGAATTGAATATTTCTCCGGTAACTCTGCCACAAATAATTACTTTAAAGTACTCCCAAACTTTGGATGAGAAAGTTTACCATTGTTGCTGCAAGAATGAAACAGTCATCTTGTTACTAACACAAGCCTCAGACAAATGCAGAACTACCACGTTACTGCATACACAATAAGTCATAAAAGACTCACAGGTTTAAAAATCATTGGCTCCTCTTACCAGTGGAGAGAGGTAAAAAAAAAAAACACCAACAAAAAACTCATGGACTAAACAGCCATATGAGAAAAACTTGTACCACATCCAGGGGTAGAGTAAATAATGTTCCAAACATCTAGTGACATACAAAATGGCTGCTCCTGACTCTGCATTCCTGCAGGTATTTTAGAACAAGCTCTAGGCCGGCAAAGCCTTCAATAAAGTAGTATCAGATTGAGCATGTCCCCACCTGGACTGAACATGTCCTGCACCTCTCTCCGTTGGTAAGAGGAGCCAATGATTTTTTTATGACTTATTGTGTATGCAGTAACGTGGTTGTTCTGCATTTGTCTGAGGCTCATGCTAGTAACAAGATGACTGCTCCATTCTTGTGGCAACAATGGTAAACTTTCTCATGTCAAGTTTGAGAGTACTTTAAAAAGATCTGAACTGAAACATCCCTGCTCATTCTGATACTACTTTATTGAAGGCTTTGCCAGCCTAGAGTTTGTTCTAAAATACCTGCAAGAGTAAACGTTCATTTGCAAGCACAGTCGGGAGCAGCCATTTTAGAAAAATACACATGGATAAAATGAGCAGCCAGAAGTTTAGTTTTATTCAAATTTGATATACCCCTTTGCCAGAAGGATCACAGTAATATTAGAAAATATACAAGGTGCTAGTGAAAAGTTCTCAACCCAACCAACAAAGCCGGGACAGTCTCCATTAGGGCTATACCCTTAGTCCAGTGATTTTCCACTTTTTTTTCATCCCGTTGGAAAAATGCAGTGAAAGAAAGTGGAAAATCGCTTGGCTAAGTGTATAGCCCTAATGGAGACTTGGTTGGCTGGGCTGAGAACTTTTCAGTGGCCCCCTCATAAGAAAGGAACTCCAAACATTCATTCAGCACACTCATACATTATAACCTGCATTGTGTGGTGAAAGGGAACTTCAACAGCCTGGCACTGGGTTTTCAAAAAGCTAATGGGGAAAAAAAATGTACTCCTATTAACCTCACCCCTAAGTCTCCATAGATGTGTGGCCAGATACTAAAAAGCAGAATTTTGCAAAGAAACCCAATGAGCCTTAGAGGGATGAGGAGTAACTATACACAAACCTTCTAGGTAGTGGAGGGATCTATTAGGACAAGGAGAAATTAAAGAAGCCAAATAAGTAGGAACTAAATCATATCAAACCTTATGTACAAGCAATAATATTTTAGAGGAAATGTGGAATCTAACTGGAAGTCAATGAAAGCATAGGAAACAGAGGCATGATATGGTCCCAGTGATGGGCATTACCTAAAATTTGAAACCAGCAGTTTCGATATGGAAGTGGTAATATGTAGAAATAAAACAAAAACATAAAGGAAAAACAAAAATGCCTTTTTTATTGACTAACTGCAATTATTGCAATTTATTACTAAACTGCAATACCGGTTATTAGCGCAGAGAGCCGCACTGAATGCTCCACGCTGCTCCTGACGCTCATAGGAACTCTGTGAGCATCGGGAGTAGTGCGGAGCATTCAGCGTGGCTCCCTGCGCTAATAACCGCTATCACAGTTTAGTAAAATGGGGGAGGGGAGGGGTTAATGTAGTTTATAATTAGCTTTTGAAGGTAACCCCTTCTTCCTCAGATCAGAAAATCTGATATTCTGATCTGAGGAAGAAGGGATTACTTTCAAAACTAAATCATAAACTACATTAAGTTAGTCCAATACAAATGGTATTATTTGTTCCTTTATGTTTTTGTTTAATTTCTACATATCACCTTGGAAGAGTAGACTACCACGGCCACCACACCATTTCACTCATACAGAAGTGGCAATTTTGCTACTTCCATATTACAAATCTGCATGCACAATTTCCACTAATGAAGCACTGAGGCCACAATTTTATTTGGTAAATTTTGGATTCAGAAACACAAAATTTGGAATTAAGGAGAATGATTCTTTAATCCCTCCTGTGATGCTCTGGCCTACAGGAGCATTTAAAAAAAAAAAATCTATGCCAGGATCCGAGCTGGTCTAAAACCCAACAGGGATATTTTTTTTTTCCTTCATAGACCTGTATTTCCTTTGTGAAATTGAGGGGGAGGGGGGGGGGAGGCAGAGGTGATGAGGAATAGATTTTTGCATAGCCTTAAACCCAGTCAAGACTAACCCCCTTTAAATCATTCTGTGATATGGATCTCTACTTGCAAATAGCATCTATCTAAAATCATTATTATAATATGTGTAAATGCAGCTATTTACATACAGAGCTGCTTTTTACATAATCCACATACAGTATGTGAACCTGTGCCACACAAGTGCATGCACAATCAGACATATGTTTTACATAAGGCAGTCATTTCCTAATATCAAGATAATTTGACTAGTTCTGCCCACTTATTTATTTATTGTTGCAAGGAACAAAAACTAAAACTCAGGTTTACGTTTGGGGGGGTTTAGAGGGGGGAGTAGCCTGCAAGTCAATTTATTTTGAACAACTTCAAAAAAGCACATTAACAACAACAAAAAAATCTCCACATTCTGAAAGGTCAGAAAATCCATATGGAAAAAGAACAGTGGGATGGTGGTCCAAGACTTAAATGATAAAACACTGTATTGAATATACCCCTCTACTAAATTTCCCTCAAAGTTTATTCTCGTACAATTGTCTTGTCGTTTCCCCATTTCCTGATATTACAGAAAACTTTTTGTAGATTAAAGGCTCCCAGTTCTTGTAGGCTTTTGGTGTTTTACAAGTTTTTCTGCTTACTTTTTACTGCAACCTAATTTTGGGCGCTAACTCCCCTCCCCCCACGTAAGCCAGACTTTCCTGCTTCTTTCCCTGCCTGATCCGATCTTATAATTTAATTTAAAAATAGCAATTTGGATTTATCGGCGCAAACATTGTATTGTTTTATAAAGGCTGAGGAAGCTACCTTATTTCTTCTAGCCCAAACTTAGCAGTTAGTCATTTCAGCCAGCTGAGGTGACTTTCTCTCTCCAGCCTAAAGCAAGAAAGGCTGAATGTTTTAAATCTTGGTCGAGGTGTGTGCTGATTTAATTAGAGTTCTGTTGGTCTGATCTTTTGGACAGCTCCTGGGGGCATTTATCAATTCTGATTTGTTTAAAGTAATTGGGGGGGGGGGAAGCAAACTCAAAGCAGCCACACAGTGGAATAAGCTAACTCAAAGCACCTTCCCAGCTCTCTGTGGTAGATTTCCAAGTGTCAACAATTCTGTGCTCAGGTTATAGATTGTTGACACACCACTTTTCGCTCCTTATCTGCTAAGAAACCGCTGTGAATGTGGCGCCCAGGATTAAAAAAAATGCAGAACACTTTTTGTTTTGGTTTTCTTTTTAAACTTAAAGTGTGTTCCTCAACTTGTGGGGCTCATTAATCAGATCTGCACCGGTGCAAATCATACAGATGTCTCGATCAGGCTGGAGAGAGAAAGTCACCTCAGCTGGCTGAAATGACTAACTGCTAAGTTTGGGATAGAAGAAATAAGGTAGCTTCCTCAGCCTTTATAAAACAATTATTTTCAGGGGGAGAAGAGGGAAAAAACACTGAGCATCCACGAAACTACAGAACACACGATCCTTACTCAAAATCGAATGCGTTTAAAACCAGTTTCAAGTGCTTTGTGTGAAGTGAAAGCAGAGACTAAATTGCTGGGACAGGACCTTATTCCCCCCCCCAAGCGTCAGCAAAGGATGACAAGCAAAACACAAATTGCTATGTTCATTTTTCATTCTTTACACTTAACGCAGTCCAACCTTTTACCTATCGCTGTCATAACATAGACCGACAGCGCGTTAATGCATTTGAAGTGTTTCATAATAGCAGCGGCGAGACTTGACTGGGGGAGGTATTCATCTGGTTCAAATTATAATCAAGCATTTATCAACCCCGCCGCTAAACCCCTTTCTCTTGATAAATTGGAATTTAATGTTTGGCAAATCTGTTTGCTGTAAAATTTTAAGGTCTTCGGCTCCCTCGGATAGATTGGAAACTGTGCAGGACAGGATACGCCTGTGCGCTATTGGAAAAGCCTGAATTCAGAGATTACTAAGAGCTGGTTTCTTCAGCGGAAATCGAACCCTATTTTGAGGGAAATTAGTTTTGCAGGCTTTCTTCTTGTGGGTTTGGTTTTGTGTGGGGTTTTTTTCCTAAAAATTTTGTCTAGCAGCTGTTCCAGCCTGCTTTGCAGTGTCTAACTGAAGTTGAACCTGAACTTTACCAGGCATCCTTGGGCGGTAAGAAAGCATCTTCTTTCTCTTTCTTCTTAAAACCAGCATTGATGTTCTTTGGTATTGTTACTGTTGTCTTTGCTCAAGTTGAAATATTTTTCCTTTATCTTTGTTAATTATTTGCAGGGGCTGAGAGGCAGACGGAGCAGTTTGTTTCTCACTGCACTTGTGGCTATCCCCCCCCCCCCCCACCCTGATATAAAATGTAAATTATTATAACCTATCTTTTGTTTGAGAACCGTGGAGCTCAGGCCCTTGAAAACATCTCAGTTTTCCTTTGCTGTCTTCCTTCTGTGATTTAGTTCAAGGCCATAAAACAAATGTCGAAGCAGTTGGCCAAACTGTATCTGCTGATATAAGAACTGGATGTTCAATTTCTGCACGATAAAAAAAAAACAACCCCCAAAACAACAACATACAGGAAGGGTGCCGAAACTGGACACTTGCCAGGTGTGAAAATACCTTAGCTAGATGTCCTTGCATGGCCAGTTTGGTTTTTTTTATGGCATTTCTTTAGTTCCCTTCTGAAAATAGAGATTAAGAGACCCCAGTGAACATCTGTGAGGATGCATTTTTGAACATTGGGCCTTGAATGCTTTAATGCAGAAGTGAAATGTGCATTGAGAGCTAATAAGTGCCAGATCTGCAATAGGTCCGCAATATCTTTGTCAATTTATATATATATATTTATAATTTATATTCCGCATATCCTATAATTCTATGCGGATTACAAATTAGTCAGGTACTCAAGCATTTTCCCCTATCTGTCCCGGTGGGCTCCCACTTTATCTAAAGTACCTGGGGTAATAGGGATTAAAAGTGACTTGCCACAAGGAGCAGTGTGGGATTCAAACCCACAACCT
Source organism: Geotrypetes seraphini (assembly GCF_902459505.1). Taxonomy (NCBI): domain Eukaryota; kingdom Metazoa; phylum Chordata; class Amphibia; order Gymnophiona; family Dermophiidae; genus Geotrypetes; species Geotrypetes seraphini. Next base: position 404,514,844 of record NC_047085.1, on the reverse strand, counting down.
CAGGGTACCGAGGCTGTAGCTCTAACCACTGCACCACACGCGAAGCCAGAGAACTTAAGCAGTGTTATCGAATGCTGACAGGAATGTAGCGTGTTGAGTAGATGCTTAATTATTCGGATTCAGGTGGCTTGTTCCAAGTGAGTTCACATATAACACACTTTCAGTTAGGTATTGCTTTTTTCTCTTTTTTTTTTTTTTCTGTCAGGGGATCGGCCTGCCTGCTCAAGCCTCTGCAGCGCCCAAGATTAAAAACACAACCTGAAACTCCTTTACCAACCTGTCCCTGTCAATCATTCAGGGGGTAATGTGGCACTGGGAAACTCTTGAAGGGAAAAATAGATCTGGCGGCGGGAAAGAGGAAGCAAAGCTTAAAACTTCATCACCAATGAGATTAGAATAGACCGCATAATACAAAGAGCCAAACAAATGCTCTTTATTTTATTATGGATATTTTCATAGCTCTAGGAATAAAACACTCTACCGCTTAATAGGATGTGCTGAATTGGAAGGAGGGAAGGCATATACAGTACTTATATACTGAATTGTCTCTCATCCTTCAGAGCATGTTGTAATTAAAACAATCTGCAGGCACTAAGAAAAAGGACGACTCGCAGTTTTGTGTTCATTTTTTCCCTCTGGACTGAATTTTCTACGGTACTAAATTCTATTTTACAAATATTTGTATTTTTTTACTGTATTATTGTAGTTTGCTGATTGTCCAGCTCTTTTTAGTGTAAACCACCTAGAACTTTTGGTTATGGCAGTATAAAAGAATAAAGTTATTATTATTATTACTAATAATCCCAGCTAACATGATGATGGAGGGATGGTGGACCATCTTTCTGTATTTGGAATTTCCTTTTATTCCAAACTGTTTTCTGGTAGACAACAATTGTATCAAAACAATATATAAAAATACTACAAGTAAGGGACTGATCATTTTCTACTGCCACCGTTAACGAGAGAGGCAGGCTGATTAATGCTCTGAACGCTTGCCAGTGGTCTAGAAAGGGACTGTTCAAGGACTTCGTCTCTAGGAGGCACTCTCTCTCTCGGACAAGCAAATGGACTTTTTTGATGTAACTGGAAGATTTACGTTGCAATAATTGTAACAATATGTTCCCCAAAGCCTCATGAGATCTCACAGGTTTGGAATTTCCATGGCACCTTCCCTCCTGTTCCATCAACTCATGAAGACTTTTTTTTACAGCATTCAATGAGGGGATGCTGAAAAGTTCTCAACCAACTTTCTAAATTCTGAGCGTTATTTTGCTACTGAGTGTTCATTAAGTGCTAATTTGCAGACATGAAATTCACCGTTTTTGTTAGTGTTTTTTTACTTTCTCTCAGATCATTGATTGAACCATATCCATGTCCATTCTCTTCATGGTTGGGCTGAAAACTTTTCCACACACCCCTCCCATACCTGATTGAATGTCTTAATTATAGACTAATTTTTATATGTATGAGGATCATAAACGGTAAAAATGCATAGGAGGTCACAGCAGTTCTGTACAGCCTTTGCACTTTTATTATGTGTTTGTATGCCACTTCAGCCCAAAGGTTCAGGTACTTTGTTTCAATGCACAGAAATGATAAGAACAGAATTTCTAAATTCCATTCCACTTAATCGTCCTTCCCCTCCCAGTTGTCAAGGGGGTTTTGTAATCCTCATCGTTAAGTAGCAAAACCCCTATTTATCAACTGTTGAACACCAAATTTAGGGGGCTGGGGTGATTTAAGAAGTGTTAGTGGGCTTATTATAGGAAAGCAAGGATTCAAAACTGATCATCAAGTAGAATATATTTAGGAATTGATAGGCAGCATTTACAAAAAAATATGCCTGTTTCAATTGTATTTTAATCTGCCTTTTTTTTTTTTTTTTTTGCAGTCCTGCACCTCTGATTCTATATCTATATATATAAAATCGGAGGTATGTATGTGTGTATGTGTGTGTGTGTGTGCATGTGCCGCGATCACGCAAAAACGGCTTGACCAATTTGAATGAAACTTGGTATGCAGATCCCTCACTACCTGGGGTGATATGTTCTGGGGGTCTCGCGGCCCACCTGCACACGTGGGCGGAGCTACAAACATAAATTCAGATTTCACCCATTCATGTCAATAGAAAAAATGTAAAAAGCTGCCATTCTCACAGTTATTAAAAAACGGCTTGACCGATTTGAACGACACTTGGTATGCAGATCCCTCACTACCTGGGATGACATGTTCTGGGGGTCTCGCGGCCCACAACTCTATGTTGCTTGCTCAAGGGTGGGTTCACCCAAGAATTTATATGGTCTTGCTCCAGGAGGTGAAACTAAAAATGTTGTTTATAATCACGTTTTGCGTTAGTTGTATTGTATTCATTTTGTCAAATATTTCACATTATAATTTGAATATTGTACTTTTTATTAAGCTGTAAAAAAATAATTTCATTCACCACTATAAAGTATCTTTATTTGAATCCATTTACAGTGTTATTGCTATAATTAAATACCCGTGCAACGCCGGGACATCAGCTAGTTTTGGTATAAAAAACATGTAGGATTTCCTGTTTGTTTATTGTTGTTGTTTTTATTTTGATCAACCTGTACTCTTTAAGGTGGGTCTCCCCCCCCCCCCCATCCATTGAAACCATTGTTTAAGGAAGAATAATGTTTTGGAACTGAATGGCACAATTTGGTTTTGGTTATTTTTCAGAATTTTCCCAAATTTTTGGCATTTTTCCAGTTTGTTTCATTTGTTCAGTATAATAAAAATAATTATACCCATCAGAACTTTTTAAAGAGCACAGATTGATTTGCACACAAATTAATTCATAGGTTAATGCATGGCACATCATTTTTGCATACTTATTTTTAAAATATGCTAACAAACTTAATACATGCTAACCAATCTAGTTCCCTATGAGCTACAGCATAGATAACAAATCAGAAAGGAGATACAGTCCAGTGGTTTTTGTTCCTGCATTCTTGCTAGCAGAAATTAATATTAATATTCTATTCAATTAATTTAAATTGTGTCATCATCCGGTAGAATGGTCTTCTCAGTCATGAACAATTCTTGTAAAGAGCTACTCTCTCCCACAGGATAAGCCCGATGTCACACTCTAGCAAGTGCAAATGAAAAGCCACTGAGAAATAGAAATGCTTCCTTCCTTCTGTTCCTTATTAGATTTATAATAAGCCAACAGCTTTTAGTGAGCAGCTTCTATTGTGACAATAACTGTCTGGTTCATTCATGAAACCAGATTTGTGAGGGCTTCCTTCCAGGCTGTGACTATAAGGAGAAATGCCTAGAACTGAATTCAGAATTCCTTATCTGACAATTTTATCAGGGAAAAGGATATGAGAACCCAGAATTTGTCAGTCTTACAAGAAGATGTCGATGTTAAGTGGCCTTAAATCTACATAAGTAGCAAGGATATATCTCTTTGAAAGAGGTCTGCTGAACCCAGAAAAATTTGCAGGCTCTTTTAGCCAATTTATCGGACCTAAGGAAATCCACAAGTTTGGTGTTACCAGCAGATACTGTATGTTTTGTTTTTTTGTTTTGTTTTTCCCAGATTTGTTGCTGATCTGCTTAGAGTTTCATCCAGCTCTGTCATGAAAAGTCAGCGGACTTTCACAGTGGATGTGCAGAAATTTCACATTTCCCATCACACGTGCACTAGACTGAAACTCATCTGCTTTGAGTTTGATGGTGAATTGTTCACAGTCTTATTAACAAGTTAGATATATTTAAACTAGTTTTCTTAAAAAAAAAAACCCAAAACAAAACTAACTGGTCTAAGATAATCAGCCTTAGTATATTCCTGTGCTCATCTCCATTCCAAAAGTAAATTCCTCACTAATCAAACTTGGAAACACTCATCGGAATTCATTCAAATTGTCATTTTTGAGACGTCTCACTTTTGGCAGCAACTTTTTTGAATGAATCATACAGGCACTTGTTGTTACCTTTATTCTTTGCAGTGCATTTTATACCTTATTTACCATGGACCCCTGACGAAGGTGTGTTGTCCGAAACACGGACCGTGTCGGGTCCCTTGGTTGGTAAAAAGGTTTTATTTTACTGCATTTTAACTTTGGTACAATAAATATTGCCTACATCTTGTACACAGTCTGCAGTTTTTGTTTGGTTTTTCCTTTTTTATCTTATTCCCATATTCTATAACCGCACTTACCTGCTGTGATTTTTGGTGCAAATTTTGCGTGGCCCTGTTGAGCGCCCTTTATAGAATTACTCCCTCAGTGACTCTCAGTTCAGACTTTTCATGTGCCCCTGACCACCTTGCCACGATCTGTAAATTTTAAACTATACTCTTAACATGTGTTTTCTATAGGGAAACTGGCCAAGTCAGTTGTCATCTTGGAGAAATTAGCACCTTTTTGATTTAATCAACTATTTGTAAAGTTAACCTACCCTTCATTAGTACCTAAAGGTTTCTGGTTATAAAGGGGTCATTTTTATGAAAGGTTTGTATTTTTATAATATGCTTTCAGTTTCATAACTCTAACTGGTTCATCGTTTATTGTCTTTGAACTGCATATCACCCATTTTATAAAATTTTAAAAGCATACACTGCTTAGAAGTGTGATAAGCGGGATAATAAATTTTAATAACACTTGAAAAAAACCCCTTGAAAATCTGCCCAGAAGAGCTATGCACACAGATTGGGTCAGCCACACCTAGGATGGGTTTAAAAAAAAAAAATTAGCAGGTTAGTGAAATATACAGTGTTTGCAATGAAATACAGTCGGGTATATATAGCTGCACGTTTTGGGTTCCTTTTACTAAATGGCAGTAGAGGTTTATACTGCAGGCCAGCTAGTTAAATGCTCTGATGCCCCTTAGTATCTGTACAAAGTATATCACTAAGGGAGAATGTTTTCAATGTGGATTATGGTTAAAATGTGCTATTGTACTATTAACACCAGTTATTACTGGCTAACTCTCATTGTATAAAATGGAAGGGGGTGATAAACCCTGTGCTAAAACAGCATGACTTCTGCTAAAATAACCCACCTTACTGGTAGCCCACATGGATAACTTCCCCTCCCCTCCCCCACCTTAGTGGCTATATAACCTACCTTAACTGTAGCTCATATGGATAACTACATATCTAAGGACTGAAGTTATCCTCAAGGACTTAATAACTTCCCCACTTAGCATCTCTTTGGAGTAAAAATCAACACTTTGCACAGAGGAAAAAAAGCGAAGAATTCTCAGGGAACTCTGAGAGCGCATTTAAATGTTATTTAAGATTTCAGAAGCTGCCCTGCCATTGATTAGCAGCAATAAACATGAAAATGTCTGTATTAAACAAGAAAAATTTGGCGTCATAAAATATTTACTCATTGTGTTTTTTCCTGAAAATAAAAAAAAGGAAAACCCATACCAGATAAGATCGTTGTATCGGAGTGAGTGAACTTTGCTTTTCCATTCTCTTACTGTAAGGTTTGTCTGGGACTAGTCTTAATAGCAAAACAGTGTTTCACTGGCAGCCAGGTGTACTTATAAGATTTGTGTCACATAAATTAGGACTTAGACCATTTTCTTCCATAAGTTTTTCTAATTTGGTGCATAAAAATATCTGACATAAAAATCGGGGGGGGGGGGGGAGGGGGGAGGAGGAGAATCGGAGGCTCTGCATATTTTTGACAAGTCATGGAAACTCCTGATATAAGTCTCCAGTTTCCTGTGAGCTTGAAAATAGATTCTGTTACAAGAATTAGAGAATTCTGCAGCAACATTTCTGAACCTTGGTGGCATATTTCCTTACATTTGAATGATTTTCATATTAATTACTTTAAATGTATTTAGTATAATAAAAAAAACAGTCTTTTTAACTGTACGAGAGGGTGCTGGAAAGTTCTCAGCCCAACTGACCAACTTCCTAAATTCTGAGAATTATTTTGCCACTGTAGCTGAAAAGAGAGTTATGTTATTTCATTAAGTGCCAATTTGAAGAAACAAAATTCTACATTTTTGACATTGTTTCAGATCACTGATTGAACCATATCCACGTCATTCTCTTCTTGGTTGGGCTGAGAACTTTTCAACACCTCTTTCTAGGCCTGAATAAATTATTTTGCTCATTTGAGATTTGTATAGATGTGGTAGGGGGAATGAGAGGAGACAGGACGAAGGATCGGGAAAGGGGTGGGGATAAAAAGCAAGGTTTGAGTGTAAAGAGGGAAGAAGAGAGGGAGGAGGTACAGGAAGGAGGAGACAAAAAAGGGACGATCTGGAAAATCGATTTAGATGATGGAGGATGGGAATAGAGAATGACACGGGGAGCGATCCCCGCAGCGAACCGCTGCGTGGCTGCGGGTTATGGTGACCTCATTAGCAAATCGCCGCAGACGCGGGGACAAATCCTTTCACCGCCCGCAAAAACGGTGAATAGATTTGTCCCCGCAGGCCAATGTCCCCCCTTCTAGGAACCGCTATTTACCTGTGTTTCACCTGCACGTTGCCGCATTGACTCCGCCCCCAATATACTGGCTCCTCATTTGTCAGATCAACCCTTCCTGCCAATAGAACCCGCCCCCCCCCGACGATCACCGGCAGGAAGGTGCTCAGCCCTTCATGTCGACAGAACCAGCCTTCCCCAACGATCGTGGCAGGAGGGTACCCATCCCCTCCTGCCTACCCCAACCCCCCCCCCAACGGCCCTCCCGACGATCACAGCAGGAGGATATCCAACCCCTCCTGCCAGCTCCCCAACAGCCCCCCTATGATCACTGGTAGGAGGGTGCCCAACCCCTCCTGCCGGCCCCCCCAACGGCCCCCTATATCGCCAATAGGAGGGTGCCCAACCCCTCCTGCCGGACCCTCCCCCAACGAACCCTCCCACCCCGGAACCCCCTTAGTCTTACTTTCCAAGTTGGACCGGACGGCTCCTCACACGTATGGCCAGCAGGCTTGCCTCCGTCCAAATGAGGCGGGCCCTCCCCTCCCCTGCCTAACCCACAGGATCCTAGGGCCTGATTGGCCCAAGCACCTAAGGCCCCTCCTATAGCGGGAGTGGCTTTAGGTGCCTAGACCAATCAGGCCCTAGGATCCTGTGGGTTGGGCAGGGTAGGGGCGGGCCCGCCTCATTTGGACGGAGGCAAGCCTGCTGGCCATACGTGTGAGGAGCCGTCCGGTCCAACTTGGAAAGTAAGACTAAGGGGGTTCCGGGGTGGGAGGGTTCGTTGGGGGGGGGGGTCCAGCAGGAGGGGTTGGGTACCCTCCTGCCGGCGATCTTAGGGGAGGCCATTGGGAGGACCGGCAGGAGGGGTTGGGTACCCTTCTGCTGCGATTGTCGGGAGGGCTGTTGGGGGGGGTCTACAGGAGGGGTTGGGTGCCCTCCTGCCATGATCGCTGGGGGGAGGGGAGACTTGCAGCCGTAGCCGCGGTCACTATGCTAATCACGATTAGCATAGTGACCGCGATTAGGTACACGATTTGGTACACGATTAGGTACACGATTTGCCGCGATTAGGTACAGCGGCCGCGTCTACTTACCATGTAGGCTAACATTGTAAGCATTAAAAGTACATGTCGTGTTTGTTTTTGTATAGTTATTAACTAATATTTAACTAAGTTTTAAAGTTTTAAAGAATGTTTCCTTTATACGTAAATAAAGAAAAGTATTTAAAATCGTACCCGTTTGAGGCTTTTATATATGCAGCGGTGACGGTGACGGGGCGGTGAATGGGGTTGCAGTGGCGGTGACGGGGCGGTGAATGGGTTGGCAGTGGCGGTGACGGGGCGGTGAAGGGAATGGCGGTGACGGGGCGGTGCAGAGGATGGTGAGACGGGGACGGGGCGGTGACGGGGACCAATTTTTTCACCGTGTCATTCTCTAGATGGGAACACAAAAGGGAAACACCTCCCCTGCTTTTCCCTCTTATTGCTAGTACTCTCCTAAGGTTCCTGAAATGCCCTCTCCATTCTTATCACCTCATCCAGATATACTCTTTGCTATCCTGTAACATAGTAAATGACAGCAGATAAAAGATCTGAATGGTCCATCCAGTCTGCCCAAAAGTTATAAATTCATGATTACATTAAATTGTCTTTTTCTCTTTGATATTTCTAGGCTAGGGGTAGGCAATTCCGGTCCTCGAGAGCTGGAGCCAGGTCAGGTTTTCAGGATATCCACAATGGATATGTATGAGATGGATTTGCATGCACTGCCTCCTTGAGATGCAAATCTATCTCATGCATATTATTGTGGATATCCTGAAAACCTGACCTGGCTCCGGCTCTCGAGAACCGGAATTGCCTACCCCTGTTCTAGGCCATAGATCATAGATGTTAGCCTGGTACTGGAAAGTTCTTTTTTATTATAAAGACTTACACCAGAAAGCATTACAATTCAACACATTACAAAGTCACAGCAGCAAATATCATACAAATAATTCAAACCTGTCAGTATCATACAAATTATACAAACATAAACTGACACTTCACTATCCTCAAACCAAACCTGTACATATGAAAACTAAACAGCCCCAAACCCTGTACACAAAGTGACTGTGGCATATTTTTAGTTTTAAGGAGTGAATTTGTTATTGATATGACCATTTATGGATTCTCTTATTTTAAATTACCTTTGAAGAGCTATGTGACAAAATATGGCCTTGTTGGATTTTTAACTTCATGTTTGGTTGGTTAATTAAAGTTCTATAAATAAACAGCAAATTCGCACACAAAGGACCGACTAATGCCAGTTATGTTTCATTTGATTTGATCTTTTTACTAATGTATTTCGTATACTTTCCTCTTCTCTCAAGTGCCAATCTAAAAATTTGTTGAAGACACATTTATTTTGTGAATCATTTTACAGTTCGCTTTTTGTAAAATCTTCTGTTTATTGAGCACACAAGTCAGATGGAAGAAGTTGAACTTCATTTATGAAATGGTTACTTTTATGTGTAATATGAATGTTTTTTTATTGTTTTAGTTGTATAGGATGATTTATGATTATGTTTGTGATTTTATCTCAGCAGGTAATTTTGTGGAATATAAATTAATAGACTAAACAAATCAAAAATATAGAATACTAGCTGATGCCCCGGCGTTGCACGGGTATGTAATTATAGCAATAACACTGTAAATGGATTCAAATAAAGATACTTTATAGTGGTGAATGAAATTATTTGTTTACAGCTTTATAAAAAGTACAATATTCAAATTATAATGTGAAATATTTGACAAAATGAATACAATACAACTAACACAAAACTTGATTATAAACAACATTTTTAGTTTCACCTCCAGGAGCAAGAACATATAAATTCTTGGGTGAAGAGACCCCCAGAACATATCACCCCAGGTAGTGAGGGATCTGCATACCAAGTTTCGTTCAAATCGGTCAAGCCGTTTTTGATTTACTGTGAGAATGGCAGCTGTTTACATTTTTTCCATCGACATGAATGGGTGAAATCTTATTTTCTGTTTGTAGCTCCGCCCATGTGTGCAGGTGGGCCGCGAGACCCCCAGAACATATCACCCCAGGTAGTGAGGGATCTGCATACCAAGTTTCGTTCAAATCGGTCAAGCCATTTTTGATTTACTGTGAGAATGGCAGCTGTTTACATTTTTTTGAACATATAAATTCTTGGGTGAAGAGACCCCCAGAACATATCACCCCAGGTAGTGAGGGATCTGCATACCAAGTTTCGTTCAAATCGGTCAAGCCGTTTTTGATTTACTGTGAGAATGGCAGCTGTTTACATTTTTTCCATTGACATGAATGGGAGAAATCTGATTTTCTGTTTGTAGCTCCGCCCACGTGTGCAGGTGGGCCGCAAGACCCCCAGAACATATCACCCCAGGTAGTGAGGGATCTGCATACCAAGTTTCGTTCAAATCGGTCAAGCCGTTTTTGTATTACTGTGAGAATGGCAGCTTTTTACTTTTTTTCCATTGACATGAATGGGTGAAATCTGATGTTCTGTTTGTAGCTCTGCCCATGTGTGCAGGTGGGCCGCGAAACCCCCAGAACATATCACCCCAGGTAGTTGGAATTACTGTGAGAATGAATGGCAGCTTTTTACATTTTTCCATTGACAAGAATGGGTGAAATCTGATTTTCTGTTTGTAGCTCCGCCCACATGTGCAGGTGGGCCGCGAGACCCCCAGAACATATCACCCCAGGTAGTGAGGGATCTGCATACCAAGGTTCGTTAAAATCGGTCAAGCTGTTTTTGAATTACTGTGAGAATGGCAGCTTTTTACATTTTTTCCATTGACATGAATGGGTGAAATCAGATTTTCTGTTTGTAGCTCCGCCCATGTGTGCAGGTGGGCCGCTAGACCCCCAGAACATATCACCCCAGGTAGTGAGGGATCTGCATACAAAGTTTCGTTCAAATCGGTCAAGCCGTTTTTGAATTACTGTGAGAATGGCAGCTTTTTACTTTTTTTCCATTGACATGAATGGGTGAAATCTGATGTTCTGTTTGTAGCTCCGCCCACGTGTGCAGATGGGCCGTGAGACCCCCAGAACATATCACCCCAGGTAGTAGGAATTACTGTGAGAATGGCAGCCTTTTACATTTTTTCCATTGACATGAATGGGTGAAATCTGATTTTCTGTTTGTAGCTCCGCCCACATGTGCAGGTGGGCCGCGAGACCCCCAGAACATATCACCCCAGGTAGTGAGGGATCTGCATACCAAGGTTCGTTCAAATCGGTCAAGCCGTTTTTGAATTACTGTGAGAATGGCAGCTTTTTACATTTTTTCCATTGACATGAATGGGTGAAATCTGATGTTCTGTTTATAGCTCCGCCCACGTGTGCAGGTGGGCCGCGAGACCCCCAGAACATATCACCCCAGGTAGTGAGGAATCTGCATACCAAGTTTCGTTCAAATCGGTCAAGCCGTTTTTGCGTGATCGCGGCACATACACACACACACACATACATACCTCCGATTTTATATATATAGACTAGCTGATGGCCCGGCGTTGCACGGGTATTTAATTATAGCAATAACACTGTAAATGGATTCAAATAAAGATACTTTATAGTGGTGAATGAAAATATTTTTTTACTTTATAAAAAGTACAATATTCAAATTATAATGTGAAATATTTGACAAAATGAATACAATACAACTAACACAAAACTTGATTATAAACAACATTTTTAGTTTCACCTCCAGGAGCAAGAACATATAAATTCTTGGGTGAAGAGACCCCCAGAACATATCACCCCAGGTAGTGAGGGATCTGCATACCAAGTTTCGTTCAAATCGGTCAAGCCGTTTTTGATTTACTGTGAGAATGGCAGCTGTTTACATTTTTTCCATCGACATGAATGGGTGAAATCTTATTTTCTGTTTGTAGCTCCGCCCATGTGTGCAGGTGGGCCGCGAGACCCCCAGAACATATCACCCCAGGTAGTGAGGGATCTGCATACCAAGTTTCGTTCAAATCGGTCAAGCCATTTTTGATTTACTGTGAGAATGGCAGCTGTTTACATTTTTTTGAACATATAAATTCTTGGGTGAAGAGACCCCCAGAACATATCACCCCAGGTAGTGAGGGATCTGCATACCAAGTTTCGTTCAAATCGGTCAAGCCGTTTTTGATTTACTGTGAGAATGGCAGCTTTTTACTTTTTTTCCATTGACATGAATGGGTGAAATCTGATGTTCTGTTTGTAGCTCTGCCCATGTGTGCAGGTGGGCCGCGAAACCCCCAGAACATATCACCCCAGGTAGTTGGAATTACTGTGAGAATGAATGGCAGCTTTTTACATTTTTCCATTGACAAGAATGGGTGAAATCTGATTTTCTGTTTGTAGCTCCGCCCACATGTGCAGGTGGGCCGCGAGACCCCCAGAACATATCACCCCAGGTAGTGAGGGATCTGCATACCAAGGTTCGTTAAAATCGGTCAAGCTGTTTTTGAATTACTGTGAGAATGGCAGCTTTTTACATTTTTTCCATTGACATGAATGGGTGAAATCAGATTTTCTGTTTGTAGCTCCGCCCATGTGTGCAGGTGGGCCGCTAGACCCCCAGAACATATCACCCCAGGTAGTGAGGGATCTGCATACAAAGTTTCGTTCAAATCGGTCAAGCCGTTTTTGAATTACTGTGAGAATGGCAGCTTTTTACTTTTTTTCCATTGACATGAATGGGTGAAATCTGATGTTCTGTTTGTAGCTCCGCCCACGTGTGCAGATGGGCCGTGAGACCCCCAGAACATATCACCCCAGGTAGTAGGAATTACTGTGAGAATGGCAGCCTTTTACATTTTTTCCATTGACATGAATGGGTGAAATCTGATTTTCTGTTTGTAGCTCCGCCCACATGTGCAGGTGGGCCGCGAGACCCCCAGAACATATCACCCCAGGTAGTGAGGGATCTGCATACCAAGGTTCGTTCAAATCGGTCAAGCCGTTTTTGAATTACTGTGAGAATGGCAGCTTTTTACATTTTTTCCATTGACATGAATGGGTGAAATCTGATGTTCTGTTTATAGCTCCGCCCACGTGTGCAGGTGGGCCGCGAGACCCCCAGAACATATCACCCCAGGTAGTGAGGAATCTGCATACCAAGTTTCGTTCAAATCGGTCAAGCCGTTTTTGCGTGATCGCGGCACATACACACACACACACATACATACCTCCGATTTTATATATATAGACTAGCTGATGGCCCGGCGTTGCACGGGTATTTAATTATAGCAATAACACTGTAAATGGATTCAAATAAAGATACTTTATAGTGGTGAATGAAAATATTTTTTTACTTTATAAAAAGTACAATATTCAAATTATAATGTGAAATATTTGACAAAATGAATACAATACAACTAACACAAAACTTGATTATAAACAACATTTTTAGTTTCACCTCCAGGAGCAAGAACATGTACATTATTAGGTGAACCCACCCTTCCCACGTGTGCAGGTGGGCCGCGAGACCCCCAGAACATATCACCCCAGGTAGTGAGGAACTGCATACCAAGTTTCGTTCAAATCGGTCCCACAGCTTTTTACATTTTTTCCATTGACTTGAATGGGTGAAATCTGATTTTCTGTTTGTAGCTCCGCCCACGTGTGCAGGTGGGCCGCGAGACCCCAAGAACATATCACCCCCGGTAGTGAGGGATCTGCATACCAATTTTCGTTCAAATCGGTCCCACAGCTTTTTACATTTTTTCCATTGACTTGAATGGGTGAAATCTGATTTTCTGTTTGTAGCTCCGCCCACGTGTGCAGGTGGGCCGCGAGACCCCAAGAACATATCACCCCAGATAGTGAGGGATCTGCATACCAAGTTTCGTTCAAATCGGTCCCACAGCTTATTACATTTTTTCCATTGACATGAATGGGTGAAATCCGATTTTCTGCTTGTAGCTCGGCCAACGTGTGCAGGTGGACCGGAAGACCCCCAGAACATATCACCCCAGGTAGTGAGGGATCTGCATACCAAGTTTCGTTCAAATCGGTCAAGCCGTTTTTGAATTACTGTGAGAATGGCATCTTTTTATATTTTTTCCATTGACATGAATGGGTGAAATGTGATTTTCTGTTTGTAGCTCCGCCCACATGTTCAGGTGGGCCGCGAGACCCCCAGAACATATCACCCCAGGTAGTGAGGGATCTGCATACCAAGTTTCGTTCAAATCGGTCAAGCCGTTTTTGAATTACTGTGAGAATGGAAGCTTTTTACATTTTTTCCATCGACATGAATGGGTGAAATCTGATTTTCTGTTTGTAGCTCCGCCCACGTGTGCAGGTGGGCCGCGAGACCCCCAGAACATAACAACCCAGGTAGTGAGGGATCTGCATACCACGTTTCGTCCAAATTGGTCAAAGTGAGAATGGCAGCTTTTTACATTTTTTCCATTGACATGAATGGGTGAAATTTGATGTTCTGTTTGTAGCTCCGCCCACGTGTGCAGGTGGGCCCCGAGACCCCCCAGAACATATCACCCCAGGTAGTTGGAATTACTGTGAGAATGGCAGTTTTTTACATTTTTTCCATTGACATGAATAGGTGAAATCTGATTTTCTGTTTGTAGCTCCACCCATGTGTGCAGGTGGGCCGCGAGACCCCCAGAACATATCACCCCAGGTAGTGAGGGATCAGTATACCAAGTTTAGTTCAAATCGGTCCCACAGCTTTTTACATTTTTTCCATTGACATGAATGGGTGAAATCTGATTTTCTGTTTGTAGCTCCGCCCAGGTGTGCAGGTTGGCCGCGATACCCCCAGAACATATCACCCCAGGTAGTGAGGGATCTGCATACCAAGTTTCGTTCAAATCGGGCAAGCCGTTTTTGCGTTGGCAGCTGTTTTACATTTTTTCCATTGACATAAATGGGTGAAATCTGATTTTATGTTTGTAGTTCCGCCCACATGTGCAGGTGGGCCGTGAGACCCCCAGAACATATCACCCCAGGTAGTGAGGGATCGGCATACCAAGTTTCGTTCAAATCGGGCAAGCCGTTTTTGCGTTGGCAGCTCTTTACATTTTTTCCATTGACATGAATGGGTGAAATCCGATTATCTGTTTGTAGCTCCGCCCACGTGTGCAGGTGGGCCGCGAGACCCCCAGAACATATCATCCCGGGTAGTGAGGGATCTGCATACCATGTTTCATTCAAATCGGTCAAGCCGTTTTTGCGTGATCGCGGCACATACATACATACATCCGATTTTATATATATAGATATATAGCATTATCTATTTATAGTGTTCTTAAACAAAGCAAATACACAGTTAAACTATAGACTTACACTGAAGACACCGCCTAAAAAGACAATAGATTTGTATTTTGCAAAAAGTTCACATTCCAAGATACGAAGGGCTCCTATTACTAAGCTGCGGTAGCGTTTTTAGCGCGCGCTGAAGATTGGCTGCTGCGCTCTAGGCAAAGATAGGTGGCTAAAACGTAGGAATGGGTTGCCCGGGCCTACATTTCAGCCACCTATCTTGGTATGATTCACAGTTGGCATTGGCCATGCCTACTTTGGCGTTCTGCAGCCTAAAACAGCTACCTTTTATTTAGGCATCAGTGAGCACTTCAACCCTGCCATTTCTGACTATTGGCAGGGCACCTACCGGCGCCTAAATTTAGGCGCTGGTTATAGAATTTGCTCCTTACTATCATTCATCCGCTATAACTATAACCTGTAACTTCTAACATCAATTCACTGGATGAGCCACTCCCCCTGAAATCCAGCATTTCTCCCCCGGCCTCACAGGCTCTGGCCTGACCAGACTCAGTAATCCCTTGGGAAATCTCACCCAGACCTTGGCACTCTCGTTCCCCAGGGGATTACATATGCAATGGGCACATAAATGTTTAGCATCCAGTGTACAGAACTGCATTGTCCTTCGAACCTTTATAGGTGAATCATTCAGCTGGATTTCAGATGTTTTCCCCTGTCTTCTCAGTCAGTAGACTGTAACTTCTGAGAGAGAAAACTAATGGACATTTGGGTGGGTGGGGGGGGGGGAGGAGGAAAGGAGGGGAGTTATCAATGTGGGCTACATTTAAGAGGGGTTACTTTTACCACAATGAGACATCCAACAATTAGTGGGTTCACCCAGTGGAGAACTGTATTTATTAAATACAGTGGAGAAAAAGCCTCAAATACCTCATAGAGACAGCAATCAACAGAGATATCAAACTGCTCTAGTTTTTTTTTATCATAAGCATTAAAAAATTCCACTAGAAATACTATGAGGCTCATAATCGAAAAAGAAATACATCCAAAAACTGGCCTAAGTCGGCACTTGGACGAACATTTCTCAAAAACGTCCAAGTGCCGATACTAAAAACGGGTTTTGGACATATTTCTAAACGACCTAGGCCTCATAGTGCCGCTGAACGACCAAAGCTAAACGGGGCATTTCAGGAGGAGTGTCAAAGGCGGGAGTTTGGCGGGACGTGGGCCGGCTTAGACTTAGTCGTACAGCATGTATAACCAAAAGTTATACAGCCCACGATAGACGGAAGTTGGACATTGTGACTTAGACCATGGTCTAAGTCACAAAAATCCACTTAAACTCACCAGATAAGCACTAAAAACACATAATACAGACCCCTATACACTACCCCAGTGATCACCGACCTCCCTCCCCACCCCATAAAAATATTAATCACATCTTTAAAATTCAGCCTCCAGACCATCATCGCCTGGCCGCCTGGCATAGGAAAATCTAGTTGTCCAGCAGAGGCAGCTTAAGTTTTCTTGAGGGTGGGTTAGGGACCCATAGAGAGGAGGACCCATGCCCATAAGCCCCTGTAATCACTGCATTGATACTTAAACATGTGCACTCCCCTATACACCCCTAAAATCCTTTTTTACTGGCATATAAGTGGCTCCTGCAGCCATTAGGGCTATTGGGGTTGTAGATAAGTGGGTCTAGGATTCTGGAGGTGGTTTGGGGGGCTCACTATAACCTATAAGGGAGCTGTAGCCCTGTAAGATACCCCACTATTCAGGTGGCATGTCTTGGTGTGCAGTTCATGACTTTGCAGACCCCTCCCACATCCAACAGGGCTTATTGTAGGCATTTTGGACTTGGATGGAAAGTTGGACGAAAATGTGGTATAAAGATGGACGATTTAACGGCTTGGACGATCAGATCGGCATGACATATAATTATACGATTTTCGAAACAAAAAAAATTTTGGACGTATTTTCGAAAATGTATCGAAAGCTGTTTTTTTACTTTGGATGACTTGTGAGATGGACATAAACGGACTTAGACGTTCCTTTTGATTATGCCCCTCAATGGTTTTATAAAAGGAGGGCTTTTATAAAATCATAGCGTGGATTTTAGTGTCGGCTGTGGCGGTAACAGCTCCGACACTCATCAAATTCTCTTAGCATCAGAGCTGTTACTGCTGCGGCCAGTGACAGAAACCGCGCTACGGTTTTGTAAAAGGGGGGGAGGGTAAATTTCAAACAGGGTCTCAGCCCACCACTGTGCACAGGGATGATATATATAATGTTCATTCGCTTAGCTTAAAGGATTGCAGCTCTCCAGTGTCGGCTTTCACATTTCAACTCCAGCATCCAATAGTTTCACTTCCAATGCTGAATCCATTGCCAACGATTTCACTGCTCTCCTTAATTTATATTAATCTTCTTCAATTCTTTCCAACAATGACCTTGTTTTGCCTATCTTCAGCTGCGTCATGGAATTCTCAGCAAATCTTGAACTATATATTTTATCCATGCACTAACGGCTACAAGACGTAAGCCTGGAGTTTTTCTCTACTATATTTAATAAATACGGTTCTCTACTGGGTGAACCAACTGCTGGCTAGTAACATTGATTGGATATAGATTTAAAGTGTTACTAATTGATTAGTACTTGTGATAAAATAACCCATCTTAATGACAGTCCAGATTTATTTTGAATAGCTGAAAAATGTCCAAGTATGTCCATGCAGTGCATTTCAGGGTGATGTGAGATTATTTTAAAATGGTGGAGCAGTTTTGAGAGTACGTTGATTCTGAAAACAGAAAGGATGAGAAAGGTGTAGTGATTCTGTGTTGTGGAGCTCAAGGTACTACTGGTGCTACTGCAAAGCAAAAAAATGTGAGGTCTGTGATACTGTATCTTTCGTTTAATTTCAGCCAGGATCATTGTGGATTCATAGCATGATTAAAATCCCAAAGCTGTGGGAGTAAACACTCTTTCCCTCTTTCCACAATTCCATATTCAGAGAGTGTGTGAGTGAGTGTGTGTGTAGAGATTTTGCATCCAAGACACATTCTTTCTCTCTTTTTAAAAAAAATATTTCTTCAGTTGTTGCTTTGAACAACTGGAAAAAAAAAAAATCTTGACACCAATGTAAACAGTGGACATTCTATTCACAACCTAGTTGTCTATTGCAAAAATGAATGGCTTTGATTATAGGCAAACTGTTAAAGGAAGATTTAAAAAAAAAGAAGGAAAGTAGAGAAGAAAGAAAGATAAAGAGTAAGAGAGAGAGCCACATGCTGTTCTGGGGCATCCACTTGCTTCTTTCCTATGAGATCAAAAGATACCACCAGATATTGTTCAGGAAAGGTGACATATGTTGTCACAGAGTTCTAATTTATTAAACTTTGGGAGGTAGAGTGATTTGACTGAAGAGTTCTGGAAATGAATAGTGAATTCTCCAATATTACATCTTCTTGACAAAGTATCATTGTCGGTTCTTGACTGACTACACGTAGGTAGATCCAATGAAACAGCTTTAGTGATTTTTGGTGGTTTTTCAGTCATGGACCAGAACAGCTGCAGGCAAAATTAGGCTACAGAAACTGTCAAAACCCCGTTAAATTAGTTGCTCTTTGCAATTTAAGATATAGTATAAGAATCTTATGCTTATTCTTGCACTCTCCAATGTAAGAAAAGATAAGACCATGCATTACAAAATGCAAAAATACAACCTCCACATCAAGAAAGAAATCACACCCTAATAATAATAATAATAAACTTCTCTTTATAATGACAGGGGTTGCCATTCAACTCATTTTGAAGAACTGGGATAGGTTAAATTACACTTTCTGGTGAGAATCTCTCTGTTATACTTTTAAAATGGAATGTTCGATGGCTGTACAACAGGGACGGTTTAAGAAATTTGTGGATGTTTGTGAACCATTGACTAAGTTCTGTAAGGAAAGATAACTGATTTTATTTTATTGACCCTTAAGCATACACACCCATGGTGGGTGGGAGGGGAGAGGGTGGGAGGAGGGAGGGTTTTTGGAATTTCATTCGGGGAATATATGGATGGTTTCCTGTAGGTATGTACTTTTTATGAGTATTGGGGGGGGGGGGGAATAGTTGTGCATTAATGTGTAAAAGTATGTATATTGAAATTGTTTGCACAATGATAGTTTGGAAATTTAATAAAGATTTTAAAAAAAGAAAGAAAGAAAGAAATCTGGTATTGGACCTTCTTAACTATAATGGGCTTGATGTGATTGAACTTTTACTAAGCCTCAGTAAAGGTTTCTACCACGGCCCGGAACGCTAAATACTCAGACGCTCAGAATTCCTTTTCATTTTTCATTTCATTTCATTTCTTTGATTACTTCGCATAGTCCAAATCCAATGCGATTTACATAAGTTCAAAAATTGAATAAAATTTTAAAAACCGACAAACATAACATTCACTACTAATATGTAATGTAATGTAATTTATTTCTTATATACCGCTACATCCGTTAGGTTCTAAGCGGTTTACAGAAAATATACATTAAGATTAGAAATAAGAAAGGTACTTGAAAAATTACATTACATTACATTACATTACATTACATTACACTACTAATACATTAATACATGTAAGGAGGGAAGCAGTTGACAGTAATTGACATAAAATACAATTAAAAAAAAAATAAAAGTAAAAATAAAACCATGGGAGGGTCAAGACACAGAAGGTTGGGGAACAGGTACCCGCTTAATTCTATTAATCCTATGAGTGTTGGAGCATTTAGCGCTCTGGGCTGTGGTAGAAACTCTACCAAAGCTTAGTAAAACAGGGCCTTATTTATTTGTCCAATTGTATTTCTGATCTTTGTATTTGGGGGTCTTTTACTAAAAGATTAGTTTATCATGAGCAGGGCACAAAGGAATAAAATGGGTCCAGGGCAGATAGTAAACACTAATCTTTAGTTTAAAGATCCCCTTTATTTGGAAACTTATGAAAATAGAATGCAAAATTTAGAAATTGTACATCTCTTTCCAAACATCTTCCTTCGCTCGTATTTGATTTCCTGGAAATTCAGGATGGAAAAACAAAATACAATGAAAAATTAGGTCTCCTTTTACAAAGGTGCCTTCGCTATCGCCTCTTTTTAAGCAGGCGGTAATTTTTCAGCTAGTGCGTGCGATAGCACGTGCTAATCTTGTGGATGCGCTAAAAACGCTAGCGCAACTAAGTAAAAGGAGCCCTTTAATGCAGGCAAACTTTCCTGCCTGATGCACTAACATGAGAACATAAGAATTGCCACTGCTAGGTCAGACCAATGGTCCATCGTGCCCAGCAGTTCGCTCACGCGGCAGCCCTTAGGTCAAAAACCAGTGCCCTAACTGAGACTAGCTTTACCTGTGTACATTCTGGTTCAGTAGGAACTTGTCTAACTTTATCTTGAATCCCTGGAGGGGGTTTTCCCCTATAACAGCCTCCGGAAGAGCGTTCCAGTTTTCCACCACTGTCTGGATGAAGAAGAACTTCCTTACATTTGTACGGAATCTATCCCCTTATTAGAGAATGCCCTCTCATTCTCCCTACCTTGGAGAGGGTGAACAACCTGTCTCTATCTACTAAGTCTATTCCCTTCAGTATCTTGAATGTTTCGATCATGTCCCCTCTCAGTCTCCTCTTTTCAAGGGAGAAGAGGCCCAGTTTCTCTAATCTCTCACTGTACGGCAGGATTTTTTTCCCTCAACATGCTAATTTTAAAATTTAAGCAAATGAGCCAGGAGTTCTTATTCCTATGATTGTCTTCCCTTCATATTTCTCTTTTTTTTTTTTTGCAGGTATTGCTGGATGCTACTGTTTTGAGCAAAAGACTCACTTTCCTAACAGTGTAAGGAAACTGGCTTGCAGGATTTTCCTGCTGATCTCATTTGAATGGGTGTGGTTGCCTACTCATCCACTAGAATGAGGATGACGACTACATTAAACAAAACAACACAACAAAATGATTTAAGGTGTAGGTGTACCAAATATTGGTATTCAATTTGATTCAGCTCTGAATAGTGTCCCAAATACATTATTTCTATATGGCCTCATAGGGATTTAAATTCAAATATGAATAATCAGAGACTCTACTGTGCTAAATCCTATTGAAAGAAACACTTGGGGCTCCTTTTACACAGGTACGCTAGGGCCTTAACGCGTGGAATAGCGCACGCTAAATTGCCAGGCGCGCTAGCCGCTACCATCTCCTTTTAAGGAGGCGGTAATTTTTCAGCTAGCACGCGCTAATCTTGTGCGTGCGCTAAAACCGCCAGCGCACCTTAGTAAAAGGAGCCCTTGATCTCTGATGTCACATTGCTTCTTTTATTATTTGTTAAGTTAAAGCTCGATGTCCATTAATTGTATTCAGCCAAATCATATTTTTCATTATTTGTATTCAGCCAAACAGTACAATATGGTGATCACTACAATTGTAACTGGTGATACCTTTTTATTGGGTAGCTTTTGAGAACTAGGGGTGTCAATTTCCATAATCTAGAAAAGAAAAGTATTAAGATAGTCATCTTCGGGCTGATTCTACAAATCAGTATCCTGATTGTAGGCGGTAGTAGGCATCCTACCACCGTCTCACCGGCCAATCGGAATGCATGTTTGTTTGTTTTATTAACAGATTGAGTGAATGATGCCTATATTGTAGGTGTCTGTCTCACACCTACAGAAATGTATAGGCCGCTTCTTAGCTGGCCACCCAGATTGGTGTCCTTTAGAGAATTAGGCCCCTTATGTCTTTTTTTCTTTTTATTTATTGACAATCTCTTCTTGAAATGTAAAAAGTGAAAGGTGTCACGCATCCCTATTGTCAAGTTTTAAGTTTTATTAGGATTTTATATACCGCCTATCAAGGTTATCTAAGCGGTTTTACAATCAGGTACTCAAGCATTTTCCCTATCTGTCCCGGTGGACTCACAATCTATCTAACGTGTCACATATGAGGGGCTGCTGAAAAGTTCTCAGCCCAACCGAGAAGAGAATGATGTGGAGCCATGAAACTTACAAGTTATTCCACACTTTTCTTGACACTTTTTGGTTCAGTGATATGAAATGAAATGGAAAGTGTCAAGAAAAGTGTGGAATAACTTGTAAGTTTCATGGCTCCACATCAGTGGTCTCAAGCTCAAACCCTTTGCAGGGCCACATTTTGGGATTGGTCAGTACTTGGAGGGCCTCAGAAAAAATAGTTAATGTCTTATTAAAGAAATAACAATTTTGCATGAGGTAAAACTCTTTATATTTCCTAAATCTTTCCTTTTGGCTAAGTCTTAATAATAATATTGTCATTTATAGCTAAAGAGACATATGATCAAGAAACGGTTTTATTTTACTTTTGTGATTATGATAAACATACCGAGGGCCTCAAAATAGTATCTGGCGGGGCGCATGTGGCCCCTGGGCCGCAAGTTTGAGACCACTGCTCCACATCATTCTCTTCTCGGTTGGGCTGAGAACTTTTCAGCGCCCCCTCATACGTAGATTTTGCCTGTGTGCTCTTTTAAAAAATATATATATCTATCTATAGCAGCATATTTTAATGATGCCCAGATTTTGCCTTCATCTCACATGACTGCCACTTTTGCTCTTCATGGGAAATCTCATGGCCTATTTACTAAACTGTGTCAGCTGTGTAAGTGGGATTTAATAGCACAACGATACTATGCTTTAATTGTTAGCATGTGCTAATTTCTAGGGCTGCACATTCTTTTGAAAAAATATGGGAAATATTGCTTCATATAGCTTTTTTTTTTTTAGCCCAAAACAGCAGGAAAATAAAACAAAAATGTTGTTTATTTTTCCTAGGTCACTAATAGTGCACACTCTTTGCAAAAAGTACACACTATTAATGACCCCCACCCCCATGATCTCAAAAAAGGAGGGTCATGGATTTGATATAACCAATGCAGTATACAAGTATTAAATGCAGGAACCGTCTCTGTCCCTAGTGAGTTCACTTGGGGCAATGGACGGTTGGATGACTTGCCCGAGATCACAAGGAGCCATCATAGGTTTGTCCTGTATATCGATATTGTAAAATGAAAACAATATAAAACAAATATGAAAAGTCCAAAAAGCAACGCAAGAAACTGAATAGAATCAAACATTCTGTCCTGCACTCCCTTACTAATTTCATCATTACGCAGCTAATGTAGAAAATAGGTCTTCTTGATTGCTCTTTTCCACTACAGGTTCAAGGTGATTTACATGTTAAGAAGCCCATGTGAGCAACATGGGGAAATAATAACACAGAGAAGAAGGGAATACTGGTTTAGAAGGGGAAATACAACATGTTAGAGAAGAAGTTTACATTGTTGCGGGAAGGGAACCACTAAATTATACTGTGGGGAACTGCAGGGAATAGAAGGGGACTGTGCTTTACAGTTACTGTGGAGCTTGTTATCATGAAATAATTGCAGACATGGAAGATAACGGAGTCCACTTAACGCCATTTCAAGATGTGCAGCCACCTGCTTTACTTGTTTTCTGCCTTGCAGCTAATACGTGGTAGCAACTCTTTTTCTGGTAACTGCAAAACAGCCTCCTAAAAATGCTGTGAATACCTCCAACACTTACCCCCTCCTTTTACAAGCAGGGAATATAAAAAAAAAATTATATATATATATATAAAAATTTTAGAAAAAAATGTAAAAAAATTTAGTTGTTTACTAAATTCTTTTATTAAGTATTATTATTTGCCACTTTATTTTATAATTTTCTTCTTTTATTGTAAACCAACCTGAGCTTTTTTTGGTTTGGATGGTCTATAAAAATCTGCTATAATATTATTACTATTTGAAAGGTAACATATATTTTTCACATTATTATTAAAAATGCTGTATATACAGGTATTATTATAGAGAATTTTCCACTCTAAAAATAGTCTGCAACATTAAGGGCTCCTTTTACAAAAGCACGCTAGCAGTATAACGCGCGTAATAGTGCATGCTAAACTGCCAGACACGCTAGCCGCTACCGCCGCCTCTTGTGCAGGTGGTAGTTTTTGGCCAGTGCGGGGGTTAGCGCGTGATAAAAAGTCACGCGTGTTAACCCCGCTAGCGCGCCTTTGAAAGGGGCTATTAAGGTTCCTTTTACAAAGGCGCGCTGGCGTTTTTAGTGCATGCACTGGATTAGCGTGCGCTACCTGATAAACTACCGCCTGCTCAAGAGGAGGCAATAGCAGCTAGCACGCACTGCATTTTAGCACGAGCTATTCTGCGTGTTAAGGCCCTAACGCACCTTTGTAAAAGGAGCCCTTAAACTGCTTTTACCATGTTACTTATTACCTTATCAACTCTTCAGTGTGAATCCACATATTGTGAATTGGAATTATTTTTAGATTCTTTTGCCACCAATAACACTAAAAAAATAAATAAATAAATAGCCAGACTTAAAAAAAAATTTATTTGCCTATTTTGAATAACTGGATGTAAAATAAATGTTTTACAGCTGTTGAGTATGTGAAGTAGGTGAATGAAAGTTACATCAATCAGAATTCTCAAAGGGCACTGTCTCCAACTGGGGTTATTTTTGCCCATTTATCAAAGTAAAACAAAGACGCACTGTAAAGCTAAGAACAAGAGCCCAGTGCAGCAAGCCATTACCGTGTATGGGGGAAAAAATCAGGGAAACTGTTGTTTTGTTTTTTTTAATTACAAAGGACCCTGTATACTTTAGAAGAGCTCTCTTATTTTTTATGCTTGCATTAAGAATTGGAAATTGGAAATCAATTTGGGACCAAATTAATTGTTTATTAGATAACCCAGTGGCATTATCATATGATACTGTGCTATTTGGTATGGCAATGAGAGCAAAAAGTCAGATTTCTACATACAATAACAAATTATTACTCATAATGACTGGTGTTGCCATTCAACAAATTAAGTATAATTGGAAAAACTGGAGTAGATTAAATTATAATTTTTGGTGGAATTCCTTATGTCATATATATAAAATGGAGAGATTTCTGGCAATACAGCAGGGTAGTTTCAAGAAATTTCAAGATGTTTGGGAGCCATTTACAAAGTATTGTACTGATTAGATGAAATTTTCTTTTCCCTTAAATTTACAAGTTCAATTGCGAGGGAAGGGGGGGGAATTTTATAGTTATGTATTGTATAAGTATTGATTATTTGATAGATAATGGGGGGAAAGGTGGGGGTTAAGTATTTATCACTGTTACCATTGATGATTATTAAATGATATAGATATTGTTAATTTGTTTGGACATTTTATCACACTTATTGTAAGTTTGAAAATGAATAAAGAATTTAAAAAAAAAAGAATTGTAATATCTGGGGGTGTCATAATAACATACTCAGAACAGGTAACATACTATTTCTGTGTATGAAGACTATATACTGTACACTTTACCACATGTTAGATACATTTAAAGATCTGTCAGGAATTTTAAGTGTAAGAAGGTACTATATATACCTGAAAAAGTCCTGACACAGGATCAAAATACACAAAATGGATTCCCTTAGTGTGAGCTGTGTTTCACATGTTAAAGCTATATTGGAGGACAGGGTCTCTTACTTGGTAAAGTGTTTCCCAATATCTCTAAGGATATACATTAGAAGTCAATTTAGCAGCACATATTATCTCTAAAATTTCCTGCTAAGTCGTTTTCTAACATTTGTAGTGTGGCAAATAGATACCTTATGTACTTCGTGTGCTGTAATACATCTATGTTCAGGCAACATACCAAGGTGCAATTGGAAGTTATTTTCAATCAAGTTAGTGTCCTAGACACTTATTGCATCTCTGGGCATTTGGGTAGTCATTTTATAACAGACTTCCTAACCTGTGCAGTAGGAATGAACATAAATCACCCCAGGGTTGAGACAGAAATATGCACACGCTTTCCCTTTTATAAAATTATTCTAGGCGACATACCCACACACATTGCTCCATAAAAAAGTGACTATGCATCTCTGTGTGGGCATGTACACACTTGCTAGCATATTTTGTGCACTTACTTCCAAATTTTGCATATGGCGCCTTATGTTGTGCGTGCAAATTGGTGCGTACAGCCAATGCACGTGCACAACCTAGGCTATTTATCAAGCCTAATCAGTGCCAAGAACTGTCAATCAACACCTCATAATTGACGCTAATGGGAACTAATTAAAAGTTACATGCACAACTTGATAGGTATATTCTTTAAAATGCTGCACACCCGTTCTAGTGCGTGAAACTAAAAAGAGAGTGTGACCAGGGGAGAAGCATGAGTGGATCGCGGGTGTTCCAATATGGACAATGCATGCAGAAGTTAGGCGCAGGTATTTAGGTGTGGTTTTCCTTGGCCCCAATGGGTGTGCCTAAAAGTCCTTTCCGGACTAGCACAAAACCGATTTCTTTTTAGACCCGCAATTCATCAAGCCGCTAGGACTCGAGCATGAGTCGATAGCATCCAGCAGCAACAAAAGTTATCTGACACTCTGGCACTTAAAATGATTCTATAAGGTACATGTACCTTTTATAGAATCGTGCTATGTGCCATTCTAATCGGTGCCAATTGTTGGTGCACCATATAGAGAATATGGCCCTTATGTATATATTTCCTCAAATATGCACAAACAGTACTCCCCCGAAATTTGCGGGGGTTACATTCGCAGAGTGACCCCGAATGTTGAAAAACCACGAATATCGGAAGAGTACCGTAATCGGCACTCTCCCTCCTCCTCCTGTCCCGGTGCTCACTGTAGTCAGACTCCCCGAACTCATGCGCGTCAGCCCCTTACGAGTTCCCAGGCGCATGCTGAAGCGAGGGAAGACCGCAGGTTGGGAAAGTGAAGGCTGGCTGTGCGGAACTGGTAAGAGAGCTTTTCCATTGGTCAGTCATTCGTGGTATTTTCTGACTGGAAGAGGCGGTCAGAAAATCCCGCGAATGGCTGAGTCCGCGAATCGCGAACCACGAATTTGCAGGGGTATACTGTAAATGCACATCTTTCCTACACTCAGTCCCTAGAAATACCTCCAGCCGGATCAGGCAGACTTCTCTCTCTATAGAGTTTATGTGCATAAGCAGTGGTGTAGCAAGGGTGAGAGGCATCCAAGGCAGTGGTGCACATCCCCCTCCCCCTTCTCCACCCCCCACCTCCACATGCTCCTTCCCCGCCTCCTCCTGTACCTCTATAACATTCCTGGCATGAGCAGCAACTCCCATGCTGCTGTCACGCCAGCATCAGCTCTTCCTCTGATGTCACCTCCTAGGCACGGGTCCAGGAAATGATGTCAGAGGAAGAGCCGGCACTGGCGTGACAGCAGCTTGGGGGTTGCTGTTTGCACCAGGAATGTTACAGAGGTACGGGGGATGGGAAGTAGCACACACGTGCAGCAGTGGGGAGGGGGGAGAGAAGGAGCAGCAGGCAGAGAGGGGAATGGGTGCCTGTACCCTCACCAAGACAGTGCCCGGGGTGGACCACCCCCATCTCCCCTTACTAAGCCACTGTGTATAAGTTTAGGATTCTTTTAATAAGTGATTTCTGATAGGAAAATACTGTTTTACATTCTCTTGAAGAATCTTCTCTCTATATCAATTATATAAAATGGAACAGTAGCTTGTTTCTGACACTTCCATTAGCAATGCTATTCTTAAGTTTTATTTCTTTGCCTCAATATCCAGTTTGCTTCCGTCAAGCTTTTTTTTATTGGTTGGAATGGGAAAGTCTCAGGTGATCACAGTGCCTTTGTTTTCTTCAGTTTTGTCCTGGTCATGATCCCAGTGGCTTTTTTTTTTTTTTTTGAGTTTGATGAAATTAGGATATTCACATGCACTGTTTCTTTTTCAGAAAGTGAAGGCTGAAATAACACTGTAATAATCAACAGTTTTGAGGTTAGTGTTTCAAATTGCAGACATTCCAAAAGGAAAGTTATTTGGCCCCAATTCACAAATTTCTATTGTTTTGAAAAGAATTCATGGCCAAAGATTTGCCATGCTGAAAGATTAAAGAAATCGAGGTCCTGCTGTTAAAATATTGGCTGCATCGGGCACAGAAGAAAGGGGCTGCATATCTCAGTAATTTTGCACAACACCCAGTTGTAACCTGCAGAAAACGTTAAGCTTATTATAATGGCCCAGATGATATCATGCATAGCTGGAGCAGAAGTGGAGGAAGCACCCTGAGCATTTTCAAACCAGGATATCAGCATGGAGCATGGAGCCAGAGCTAAGATGTGGCTGTTCGAACTGTATCTCCATGAAAAACATGCCTTTCTGAAAATATGCTCCTTAGGGAACATTTAAAAAGAAGGCTGTCACCAAGCACATTTTCATTAAAACACCATTTCTCATTTACATTTTATTGTCAAAGACGCACCCTGGTTTCTCATGCTCTGAACCTGGAAGAAGGCCTCAAAAGCCGTTCCTTTTGGTGACATTTGCTGGTCCTCATAGAATCACCGTCTGAGACAAGGAGTGGCGCTGGGTGGGTCATGAAGTGCAGGTGTAGTACTGCTCACTCCTTCTACCCCCTTCCTTGGTCAAGTTACATGCTGATTCATGCTTTCTTTGTTTTTCTATGACTAGAACAATCATTTGAGAAATTCACAATGGGACTTAAGACATGTCTGTTCCCTATCTTGATGATTTTGAGGACAGATCTCAGAAACCCTAAGGCAAGTGCTTGAAAAGCAACATGGAGAGAAGGAGAAGCCTAGTGGTTAGTGCGGTTCATAGACAAGTCGGCGAAAGAGAAAGGCGCGCGCTGAAGAAAATTACAGTTTTTAGGGGCTCCGACGGGGGTGCGGATACAGAGGGCCCCTTTCATAAAGCTGTGATAGCAAGTCCTACATGGCAAATGTGATGCAGTCCATTCAACCCCTATGGGCTGTGTCGCATTTACTCTGTCGGAACTCACTACCACGGCTTTGTAAAAGGAGCCCAGGCTTTTTCTGGGCTGCTGGTTTTGATCGAGGCTTACGTTGAGCCGGCATGTCTATAGAGACAGTGAGGCTGGCTCTATAACTAAGCAAAAGATGCAATATAGGATTAAAGACATCAGTAAAAAAGCCTTCACGAGAACCAGCTGGAAACCAGCGCGTTGGTGCCACGTTGTTGTATAGCATATACAAATAGCCCATCGTAGCATATAATGGCCAATCGCATATAATAGCTTTAAATAGCATTTAAATAGCATAAAGTAGACAAGCGCGTTGGTGCCAAGTTGTTGTATCGCATATACCCAAGCATACAGTAGACATGCGCGTTGGTGCCATAGCATACAGTAGACACAAGCGTTGGTGCCATAGCATACAGTAGACATGCGCGTTGGTGGCATAGCATACAGTAGACACAAGCGTTGGTGCCAAGCTGCTGTAGTTGTATAGCATGCATGAATATCATAATTTGCATATAATAGCTTGAACTAGCATACCATGGCCTTCAATAGCATAAAATGGCACATAGTTTGAAGCATTCCTAGCATAAATGGCACATAGCATAAAATGGCACATAGCATAAAATAGCACATAGCATAAATTGGCACATAGCATAACATAAAAGTAATTGCAGTAGTAATGGCCTAAAATAGCATACTATAGCTTTCAATAGCCAAAATTGGCACATAACGTGAAGCCTAAAATAGCATAAATTGGCACGTAGCATGAAATAAAAGTAATTGCAGTAAATAGCTTAAATGTCCTAGCCTAGCGGAGTTGTGCTGAAGATTTAAGTAAAGCCAACTAGTAGCATCTAACAGCGTTGCATAAAATTGGACGCTAAGCATATAATATATAATAGTACAGCAAAATAAAATTCTTACCTTAGTCGGGCCGCAGGGGCAATTAGGTGGCCACCTTAAGTCCCTTGGGCAGTCCAGCTGGGTAAGGGGAGGTGGGAGGTGCAGCGCCCCGAGAGAGAGACGCGGCCTCCCCTACTCCCTCAATGCAGGCACCCTGGATTGTCTCACCACGCGTTCTCCATCGGCGGAGAGGGGGCAGGGAAGCCGCACACGTGGCCAGTGGGCGCGCCGACCCGGAGCCCAGGCCGGGCTCACCACGAGCCTCCAGCCCTCACGCGGAGGAAGGGAATCTCTGGCCCTGCACGACAGCGCCTCGTGGCGCCGGTCAAACGCTGTCGACGCCGCGGGCCGCCAGTCCCCACGCGGCCTGTGAGGAGGGAGTTGCAATTGGCCCCCCCCTCTCCTTGAACGGCGGAGCGCCGTTCTTGTGCCGTAGCCCGCGCCCCGAGCAGCCGGCCCCCAACGCGGCCCGTGGTCTGGGGGGGGGGGGGGGGGGGAGAGGCCGGCCCGGAACGCTGTCGCAGCGCCAACGCGACCCGCGCCCTAGGAGGAAGGAGTCGCCGGCTCAGAAACGCCGGCGCGGCTACCGCCGCGACTCCTCTCCAGCGGCGACTCCTCTCAAACAGCCCCCCCCTCCACCCTTTACCCTGCCCCAGCCACACGCGGAGAGAGCCGGGAAGCAGGGCGCAGAGAAAGCGCGATGCTCACAATTTTAATTTTATTTATTTATTTTTTTTTTTTTATACATCGGGAGCCGAAGCGGGGTCCAGCACCGCGCACGGAAAGCCCGGACAACGTGCAGGGCCGAAAGGAAACATCAGGACTGCAGTCGCGATGCCCGGAAGCAGAATGTGGCCCACTGCCGCGTGGCCGCCAAAGAAAAATTCTTACCTGGATCGTTGGTTAGTATAATTAAATAAGTGGTTGTATGTTCCACTATATATATATATATATATTTTTTTTTTTTTTTTTTTTAAAGGAAGCTGGTTGGTGGTGGAGCTATGTTGAGAAGGAAAATGCTGCCTCCTTCTCCTAGCTCTGGCGTCGCTGAAAAGGGGTGCATCCCCCTTCCCACTCCTCTTTTATCTAATCCCCCCCCCCCCCCCCCCCCCCCTTCCTCCGCCCCCCTCCCCCCCTGCTAATGGCAACGGCTTCGGCCGATTTGCCATCGCTCCTCCCTATGGGGATCGGAGCTGATTCTAAATATGCACACGCTTTCCCTTTTATAAAATTATTCTAGGCGACATACCCACACACATTGCTCCATAAAAAAGTGACTATGCATCTCTGTGTGGGCATGTACACACTTGCTAGCATATTTTGTGCACTTACTTCCAAATTTTGCATATGGCGCCTTATGTTGTGCGTGCAAATTGGTGCGTACAGCCAATGCACGTGCACAACCTAGGCTATTTATCAAGCCTAATCAGTGCCAAGAACTGTCAATCAACACCTCATAATTGACGCTAATGGGAACTAATTAAAAGTTACATGCACAACTTGATAGGTATATTCTTTAAAATGCTGCACACCCGTTCTAGTGCGTGAAACTAAAAAGAGAGTGTGACCAGGGGAGAAGCATGAGTGGATCGCGGGTGTTCCAATATGGACAATGCATGCAGAAGTTAGGCGCAGGTATTTAGGTGTGGTTTTCCTTGGCCCCAATGGGTGTGCCTAAAAGTCCTTTCCGGACTAGCACAAAACCGATTTCTTTTTAGACCCGCAATTCATCAAGCCGCTAGGACTCGAGCATGAGTCGATAGCATCCAGCAGCAACAAAAGTTATCTGACACTCTGGCACTTAAAATGATTCTATAAGGTACATGTACCTTTTATAGAATCGTGCTATGTGCCATTCTAATCGGTGCCAATTGTTGGTGCACCATATAGAGAATATGGCCCTTATGTATATATTTCCTCAAATATGCACAAACAGTACTCCCCCGAAATTTGCGGGGGTTACATTCGCAGAGTGACCCCGAATGTTGAAAAACCACGAATATCGGAAGAGTACCGTAATCGGCACTCTCCCTCCTCCTCCTGTCCCGGTGCTCACTGTAGTCAGACTCCCCGAACTCATGCGCGTCAGCCCCTTACGAGTTCCCAGGCGCATGCTGAAGCGAGGGAAGACCGCAGGTTGGGAAAGTGAAGGCTGGCTGTGCGGAACTGGTAAGAGAGCTTTTCCATTGGTCAGTCATTCGTGGTATTTTCTGACTGGAAGAGGCGGTCAGAAAATCCCGCGAATGGCTGAGTCCGCGAATCGCGAACCACGAATTTGCAGGGGTATACTGTAAATGCACATCTTTCCTACACTCAGTCCCTAGAAATACCTCCAGCCGGATCAGGCAGACTTCTCTCTCTATAGAGTTTATGTGCATAAGCAGTGGTGTAGCAAGGGTGAGAGGCATCCAAGGCAGTGGTGCACATCCCCCTCCCCCTTCTCCACCCCCCACCTCCACATGCTCCTTCCCCGCCTCCTCCTGTACCTCTATAACATTCCTGGCATGAGCAGCAACTCCCATGCTGCTGTCACGCCAGCATCAGCTCTTCCTCTGATGTCACCTCCTAGGCACGGGTCCAGGAAATGATGTCAGAGGAAGAGCCGGCACTGGCGTGACAGCAGCTTGGGGGTTGCTGTTTGCACCAGGAATGTTACAGAGGTACGGGGGATGGGAAGTAGCACACACGTGCAGCAGTGGGGAGGGGGGAGAGAAGGAGCAGCAGGCAGAGAGGGGAATGGGTGCCTGTACCCTCACCAAGACAGTGCCCGGGGTGGACCACCCCCATCTCCCCTTACTAAGCCACTGTGTATAAGTTTAGGATTCTTTTAATAAGTGATTTCTGATAGGAAAATACTGTTTTACATTCTCTTGAAGAATCTTCTCTCTATATCAATTATATAAAATGGAACAGTAGCTTGTTTCTGACACTTCCATTAGCAATGCTATTCTTAAGTTTTATTTCTTTGCCTCAATATCCAGTTTGCTTCCGTCAAGCTTTTTTTTATTGGTTGGAATGGGAAAGTCTCAGGTGATCACAGTGCCTTTGTTTTCTTCAGTTTTGTCCTGGTCATGATCCCAGTGGCTTTTTTTTTTTTTTTTGAGTTTGATGAAATTAGGATATTCACATGCACTGTTTCTTTTTCAGAAAGTGAAGGCTGAAATAACACTGTAATAATCAACAGTTTTGAGGTTAGTGTTTCAAATTGCAGACATTCCAAAAGGAAAGTTATTTGGCCCCAATTCACAAATTTCTATTGTTTTGAAAAGAATTCATGGCCAAAGATTTGCCATGCTGAAAGATTAAAGAAATCGAGGTCCTGCTGTTAAAATATTGGCTGCATCGGGCACAGAAGAAAGGGGCTGCATATCTCAGTAATTTTGCACAACACCCAGTTGTAACCTGCAGAAAACGTTAAGCTTATTATAATGGCCCAGATGATATCATGCATAGCTGGAGCAGAAGTGGAGGAAGCACCCTGAGCATTTTCAAACCAGGATATCAGCATGGAGCATGGAGCCAGAGCTAAGATGTGGCTGTTCGAACTGTATCTCCATGAAAAACATGCCTTTCTGAAAATATGCTCCTTAGGGAACATTTAAAAAGAAGGCTGTCACCAAGCACATTTTCATTAAAACACCATTTCTCATTTACATTTTATTGTCAAAGACGCACCCTGGTTTCTCATGCTCTGAACCTGGAAGAAGGCCTCAAAAGCCGTTCCTTTTGGTGACATTTGCTGGTCCTCATAGAATCACCGTCTGAGACAAGGAGTGGCGCTGGGTGGGTCATGAAGTGCAGGTGTAGTACTGCTCACTCCTTCTACCCCCTTCCTTGGTCAAGTTACATGCTGATTCATGCTTTCTTTGTTTTTCTATGACTAGAACAATCATTTGAGAAATTCACAATGGGACTTAAGACATGTCTGTTCCCTATCTTGATGATTTTGAGGACAGATCTCAGAAACCCTAAGGCAAGTGCTTGAAAAGCAACATGGAGAGAAGGAGAAGCCTAGTGGTTAGTGCGGTTCATAGACAAGTCGGCGAAAGAGAAAGGCGCGCGCTGAAGAAAATTACAGTTTTTAGGGGCTCCGACGGGGGTGCGGATACAGAGGGCCCCTTTCATAAAGCTGTGATAGCAAGTCCTACATGGCAAATGTGATGCAGTCCATTCAACCCCTATGGGCTGTGTCGCATTTACTCTGTCGGAACTCACTACCACGGCTTTGTAAAAGGAGCCCAGAGATTGCTTGGTGAATAACTGTGATTTTATTGGTAAACCAAAATTCTGCTAATTTCCCTCAGTAAGTTATTTCAGAGATGGGAGCCTGCCAAAGGGGGGGGGGGGAAATCCTCTCTATTGTCTGCCAGTCAGTATCATGATTAGATTTAATGATTAAAAGATTGTCCTTGGAAGATCTAAGTTAGTATGTGGGTGAATAGGAAAACAATTTCTCATCCAAATGCTCTGAACATGGTCCATTTTTACCTTGAATATCAGAAATGACAATCAGAACTGGCACTAACACTAGCATATGAACTGGTAACCAGTATAAATACATCAGAAGAAAGGAAACATGATCTCTGATCCCCAAACTTCCTAATACTGTACTGTGGTGGCTATCTTGTGTAAGAACTGTCATCTCTTAAGTATCAATCGCTGGCTTCTTACCATGGACCAGCGAAGTAAATGCTTCGACGCTTATAGGAATTCAATGAGTGTTGGAGCATTTACCTCCTCTGCTTGTGGTAAGAAGTTCTACGGCGGTTTAGGATAACCATTGTTAGTAACCAAACATGCAGAGAACTACAGCCCTCTTCAAACTAAAACAAGAAGGACTAGAGGAGCAAAAATCAAAATATATTCACTCTAAACACCCCAGATATTTATTGAAGCAAAAACCACCTCAAGTATCAACAATAACCATTTAGACCAGTGGTCTCAAACTCAAACCATTTGCAGGGCCACATTTTGGATTTGTAGGTACTTGGAGGGCCGCAGAAAAAATAGTGAATGTCTTATTAAAGAAATGACAATTTTGTATGAGGTAAAACTCTTTAAAGTTTATAAATATTTCACCCTCCCTCCGAAGGCCTGCATGTTCCACCCTTCTTTGCAGCTTCCTCCAGCTTTTCCCCCCTCCCCCTCCCCCGGCCTCCCGGTCTTAGTTTCAGCTAATTACCGCAGCCTGCAGAGAGAATTGCCGGTGCTGTAGCATTCCTTGCAGGTTGCCATCGGCCTCCGCAGCACGGTCCCCTCTGCCGTGGTCCCATCTCTCCTCTGACATCAGGGGCAGGATCGTGGCAGAGGGAATGTGCTGCTGAGGACGACGGCAGCCTGCAAGTATCGCTACAGCACTGGCAATCCTCTCTGCAGGCTGCGGTAAATATCTGAAGGTAAGAGCAGGAGGCCAGGGGGGAAGCCGGAGGACGCTGCAAAGAGTGGGCAGCACTAGTACAGACAGCACTAGCACAGACTGGGCCGCATGTGGCCCCTGGGCCACGAGTTTGAGACCACTGATTTAGATAATGGAAGAAAAAGCCTCAGAGAAAACTGTGGGTCATTATTGTGACCCAAGTAACTGAATGAGTTACTTATTCAAAATACTCATTCCTTAATGCTCCATCATAGGCTCAAAAAACCTCCATCCATCCTGAAAAAAAGGGTATGGCTCCTTTTGCATCTATACTTTCACTGGCAATGTATTTGGTTGGTTACACTTTATTTCATAATCATTAGTAATAAGACAACTTAGTAACCATTCGAAGATCTCATGTATATTTTTTTGGATCATCGGAAACCTTTGCAGTAATCCTTCATTATTTCATACAGAAAAACTGCTCCTGAATCGTCATCGATCCTTTTCAACATTTAATTTTCTGGTCTAATTTGCCTGGTTACCTTATCCTGTTAAGTGCTAAATATCGGCACTTAACTGCATATGTGCCAACTCTGCTCTGACTCCTATCCCTGGATGATCCACAACATAGCCGGTTTTAGTTGAAGTGGTCAGAGGATATGTTCAGCAGCCCTAGCCAATAAAGTGCCTCTGGATAGCCCCACACAGGTGATTTAACCAGGCAGGAGCCAGGCCTAATCTGGGTAACGTAGTAATATTGTGATTTTCATGTCAAATGGGTGCTTTCCTGCATACCGAAATATATTCCACACAAAACATAAATAAAGCTTATGTTGGCTGTAGCAATTGCTTTCACTAACATTTCATTTTAGACGTTTAGCACAGGTATCTTTTCTTTGCATCTGACATGATTTACTTTGTTATTTTTATGATAATTCATAAAGATATGTCTAGCATTCATTTGTCGAAAAAATATGAGCTACCATTATGTATTCTTCTTGTATTCTAAGAGCCAGGAACACAGTTCGTGATAAATCAGAGTTTACAAGTTATTTATTGCGCTCATTTCTAGGAACAAAGATCTAGTAGTATTCCTGCTTTTAGAACACAGCTGTACTGCAAAGTCTAGTGTGGAAAGAATACCTAAGTCACATTACGGTACAACTCAGTGCAAATCAGTTTGGACTGATGGTGGTAGCCCATGGGAATTGAACTATTGATGTCTCTTCATTTCTCGGTGGTCAAACATGTCTACCATTGGTGCCCATGGAGAAGTGACCCTAAGGAAGGTCCTTGGCTTACCTCCCTCAGATTTTAATTACTAACTTCCTGATATTTAAACTCCAAGGTCTGCATTGCTTTCAAGTGCTATGGTGAGTGTTTGGTTCAGGGGTGCCCAAATGGCTTCCCCAAGCCAGGCCTGGCGCGTACATGTACCGGAGTTATAAAACTTCCTGGCTAGCCTGAAACTTACTCCCCGACATTAGAATTGACGTCGGAAGTGAAGTCTTGTGGGCCCAGCGCTTGTACGTGCCAGGCCTGGCTCAGGGAAGCAGCAGGGAGAAATTGCGTTGGTGGCTTGGAGGTGGGGGTAGGGAAAGAATCGGGGTAGTGGAGAAATCGGCACGATGGCTTGGGTGGCAGGGGGAGAGAGAAAAAAAGGCAGAAATAAAGAGGGGGGCAGGGGGAGAGAGAAAGAAAGGCAGAAAGAAAGAAATATTGGCTTTACAGAAGAAGGAAGTGCAACCAGAGACTCATGAAATCACCAGACAAAAAGGTAGGAAAAATGATTTTTTCAATTTAGAGATCAAAATGTGTCCATTTTAAGAATTTATATCTGCTGTCTATATACCCCCCTCTCCTTTTACTAAACCGCAATAGCGTTTTTTTTAGCGCAGGGAGCCTATGAGCATTGAGAGCAGCGCAGGGCATTCAGCGCAGCTTCCTGCGCTAAAAACCGTTATCATGGTTTAGTAAAAGGGGAGGGGGTATATTTGTCTATTTTTGTATAGTTGTTACTGAGGTGACATTGCATATTTCAAAGTCATCTGCCTTGACCTCTGATAAAAAACCCAAATACAAGTGATAATTAACATTTTCTCTGCGTACAGTGTGCTTTGTGTTTTTAAAAATTTTATTGTTGGTAGATCATTTTGACTTGGTCATTTTAAAAGTAGCTTGCAAGCCAAAAAAGTGTGGGCACCCCTGGCACAGAGTGGTGGGCATGGCTCTGGCTACCTTGTTGGACAGACTGGATGAACCGTGTGGGTCTTTATCTGCTGCATTTACTGTGGTACCCAGATATTTAGTGCCAGGTGGTACTCGGATAATAGTAGTAAATAATTTTCAGCAGTTGGCTTACCCCAGATGTCTGGTACTGTTTAGATGTAGAGCTGGTATTCAGATTTTTATTTCACGGCTTCTGAATACAGTAGAATCTCAATTATCCAATATAAATAGGACCGACCCATTATCAGCTTTAATAGGTAAGGTTTCTGGATAAAGACTCATACCAGTGTTTTATCATACTCTGTCTCTGTATATCTAAGGAAATACTTCTTTCCAGAAAGGGTGGTAGATGAGTGGAATAATCTCCTGGTAGAGATGGTGGAGACGACGCTGTATCTGAATTTAAGATACAACGGGACAAGCATTTGGGGTCTCTTAGGGAGGAGATAGTGGATGTTGTGCATGGGCAGACTGGATGTACCATTTGGCTTTTATCTTCCATCATGTTTTTGTGACACAAAAACAAAAACCCCCCGAATTGTAATGAAAAATGGTATTTGAAAGAACACAATATAAAGATGGGCAACCGAGGGCTAGACCCTAAACGGGCGCTCTCATTTATAATTTATAGGGAACCCTCAGTGTGAGGTTATAAGCTTGGAAGAGCAACTTCACAAGGAAACTGCTGTATTGCTCTAAGGGCTCCTTTTACAAAGCCGGATTAGCGTGTGCTATAGCGCACCCTAGCCAAAAATCTACCACCTGCTCAAAAGGAGGCAGTAGCGACTAATGCACGGGGCAATTTAGCGTGTGTTATTCCGCACGTTAAGGCCCTAGCGCTGCTTTGTAAAAGGAGCCCTAAATCACAACCATATGCAAAATCAGAAATGGATTCAGCCACCATCATTGGGTTCTCCCCAGTGTGTGCAGATACAACGTGTAATAATTAAACAATACAGGTGCACTGCGAATTACGAAAATTATTAAGTCATGAATAATTTAGCCCAAGATTAGGGAAAAGCCCCTTGTCTCTAAGCCAGAATGAGAGCGACTACAGCTAAAAACTGAGAGCCTACTTAGCTTGAAAGTCAAGTCCGATGGCTAGAATACTGGAAATGAAAATTGGACCTACAATATGATTTGACAGCAAGAAATGAGTGAACAACTTCTTTGATTTTCGTTTCCAGTATTCTAGCTTAGAGACTGGGGGCTTCGGAGATAACAAAGTGGCATTAAAAGGTGTCAGCAATGATTAAAATTTTAAGAAGAGCTGAACAGAAGAGATGAAAATTTAAGATAAGTTCATCTCTTTTGTATGCATAAATTGTGAAGATATATATGTGCATGAATTAAGAAGATATAAATGTGGTTGAACTGCTGTTCCCTGACCCGATGGTATTCTGTGAAGCATAACAAGCATGATATAGAGACTATCTAATTACTAATTACTTGGTGGTCTACTTTCTAACTTAGGGCATGTGTTCACTAACTGCATGAAAGTGCATGACTTTTATAAAAGCTAATATGAACTGAATATAAATCATAGCAGATATAATTATTTTCTTTCTATTTTTTTCTTTTTATAACAAAGAAAGGGTTTTTCTTGTCAATGACTGTAATAGGAGCATAGTGATTGTATCACATTTGAGACCCTGAAAGTTTGTGGCTCCAGTTCTGAGGCTTTTTTTACCCTATTGGAACTAGTAACATTATCTGAAGATAGTAGCGGTATAAAGGATATGCTTTGCTTTGAGATATCATAGGCGATTTAATAGTGGATTGGTTTACTTGATAATGTTTGCCTTTCTGGAATGCCTGGATGGGCCATGCTGGTCTTTACCTGCCATCGTTATATGTTACTATGTAGAATTCAATCCCTTGTGTCTCCCTCAGTAAGCTAAGCTGGTTTACTACTTAGATATAACAAATAAAGAAGAACCACAGAGGATCTGCCTGCAGTCCAGAACTTTAAAAATAAATCTTGATTTCTGAAAGAACTTTAAGTCCTTCAGACAGTGTTAGGGATACTGAAAGGCCTATTTTGTGCTTAGGATAGTTTTTTCGTGAGAACTGTGACTAATATTTCAGAGGAGTGATGTTATATAGATTTATATGATCATGAAAATGGAAAATGTGTCAACACATTAATATGGATAAGACTTCTCAGTATACAAATAAGCAAAATATATAACTAGCTTATAAAGTAAGTAAAGTGTTCACATACACTCAGAATTGTGAAATTTGACCAAGAGCGTTAGCTCCTTTAACCAAACCCACCGCCCCATCACTGTGTATGACTTATTTTGAAAAAGAGCTTGAAATGAACATACTGTTTAAATACTCAACTACTTTTCAATGGCAAAAGAGAGAAAGAAGTTCCCACTTAGCTTTCAACTGTGTCAGCAGGTCCCGACATGGACCATGTTTCGAAATTCTTTCTCAAGGGACCCAGAGGGTGATGTAAACTGCTCAAAATGCCAAGGAAATAAGAGTAGTGTGATACGGGCAAAACACCTTGTAATCATATAAATAACGTAACTTTAATTCACAGCCGTCGTATGAATGAAGCAGTGAAGTAAAGTTACGTTATTTATATGAAAAAGAGGTAAGCCTTCATAAATGAGATCACAGAAAGAGGAAGACAAGTGACAAGATCTGGAAAAGCTGAGAGAAGCTGGTAGTCAGGTAAACAATTGAATTAAAATAGCCAGTATACCTACCCCCCTTTTATCAAGCCACACTACTTAGAATATTTAATCAGAACAGATGAAATAAAGCAGTGCCCAACGTGGACACATTTCGCTTACAGATAAGCTGCATCAGGGGCATAAACCTTGAGGAAACCTCTAAAATAATTTTCCCACTAGAGCAAACACAACTAGCAAATAGCCAAATGCAGTCTGCTTACTGTGCCCCTGATGCAGCTTATCTCTAGGCAAAACGTGTCCACATCAGACACTGCTTTATTTCATCTGTTCTGATTTCATTGCATGCTGTATCTGATCTGCACTTTGTTTCTCATCTTTTCTGTTGTTCATGTCTGTCACCAATCCACCCCCACCTCCATTCCAAGCTTATCCTGTCATTAATGTAAAATTATGTGTTAGGAATTTAATATGTCCTACTGGTATATAATATGGAGTCTGTTTAGTGCAGAAAGTCTTTTTATTTACCGTGTTTAACTGATAGAATTAGCATGTGTTAAACAAAAGCTATGTGATTACTGTTAGGGGTGTTTTCAGCATGTACCTTGCAGTTACTGCCCAGAAAAGTTCCTTACCACATCTTCAGTTCATTCACTATTATCATGGATGTACAACTGGAGGCATTGAGGGCCTGATTCTGTATAGTGTGACCAAAGTTGCTTGCACAAATCTGTGCACGTTGCCCATTTGTGCACAAAATGGAATTGTTTAACAAGCTAACACTGATAATTGACAATTAACAAGAAATAATTGACACTAATTAGAATTTGCAAACACAACTTTCTAAGCGTATTCTATAAAGTGGTGCACATAAATTCGAGTGTAGGACTCTTAAAAGGGGACATGTCCAGGTGTGGAGCATGGGCGGGTTATGAGCATTCCTAAAATTTAGGCGCACTGTTAAAGACAACACCCAATCTGCGCACAACTTAGGTACAGGTATTTAGGCCTGGTTTTGTGACTTAAATGGGTACACCTAAATGTTAGTGATGTGTATGAATGCTAAGTATGATTCTATAAACTGTGCATAACTTTGGAGGCATTTATAGAACTGCGCTAAGCGCTTTCCTTTTGGGCACTTCGAGCGGCATAATTTTTTAAAAGTCTTAACTCCGTTTTGAGTCTAGGACGCTAGTCGCCCAAAGTCGGCAGCATCTAAAGTCCATTCTCGAGTCCATTCTCGAAAGATACGCCCCCCCCCCATTTTTTTTTTGAGATTCGTCTGCTTATACGTCCAATCGTTTGCCGCCAAGTTGTCTATCTTTATACCACATTCTTAACCAAAAATTTGTCCAAGTCCCAAACGCCCAGAACAAGACCTTTTGGATGTGGGAGAGGCCAGCAACGTGATGGACTGGACACCCATACATGGCAACAGAGTAATGGAACACCTTACAGGGCACTGCTGTGAACTTCACAAAAAGGGTGCCACATAAACTTCTCACCACAACTCCCATATGGGTCATGGTGAGCCCCCCAAAACACCCCCAAAACCTACTATACCCACCTGTCTACAACCCCAATATCCCTTATGGCTGCAGGTGGCACCTATATGGCAGTACAGTAGGGCTTGGGAAAGTTTGGGTGTGCTCATATTTTCCATCCTGAATGCAGTGGTTAGAGTCGTTTATGGGTCTGGGTTCACTAACCCACTCCCCAGACTACTTAAACCACCTCTGTGCAACTCTACTAGGGTTTCCTATGCCAGGTGCTGATGTTCTGAAGGCAGGTATGTATGTTTTTATTCCAATTTTTATGGTGATGTGGGGGGGGGGGTCAGTGATTACTGGGGAAGTGTGTGTGGGGGGTTCTGTACTTTGTCCCTGCAGTGGTTATCTGGGTTTAGATCTGTTTTTAGATCACCTAAATCACAACGTATAAGTTCCGTCTAGGCAGTCACGTTAAACTAAGTGATGACTAAGTTTTGTTGGCCCTCATCCTACCCATCTCCCACCCTAACCACTCCTCAAAAACCACCCCTTTTCGCTCTGGATGCACAGCGGCAGTCAGAGGCCTGAAATGCCTCTAGATACATCTAAAAACCAGCTTCCATTATCGCCACTGTCTTATAGGTCATCTAAGTTCCAATTTAGGCGTATTTTTAGACGTGTTTTCGTTTCCATTATGAACCTCTTAGGCACTGATTTTTTAGACAACATACCGTATATGGAATTTACCCCTAACTGCGCAAGTGACAGTGCAAGCCAATTCCTGTGCACTAACTGCAATTTACAATGCATGCTCCATCTCACTATACATCATCCAGTTCCTCTCCCCTCTCACACTAATCAGTTAGTTCATGTGAGATTTTAAAGTGCTGGCTGTTTTTAGCATGCATTATTCACTAACACTGGACACCGCTAATGGTTAGCACAGGTTAAATTCCCATGCTAATTTCCTAGTACATTTTAGTAAATATAGCCCTATGTGTTAATGATTTTTAAACATGTATTACCTGCTTAACCTGCATAATGTTTACATGGTCAAAAGGAGTAAGCCTTAGGCCTACTTTTTTTTTTTTTTTTTGAGGGGGGGTGGGAGGTGGGGAAGGTCATTTATCTGGTCCTACTCCTTTTAACTGTTCTGTCACTGTAGAGTTTGGTGCTTTTCTTTTTTTTTGGAGGGGGGTAAATAAGCCTGTTCAAGTTCTCTAAAATCATTTAACTTGCAATAAATGGATTTTCTTTGCTGGTTAAAGCTATACATTATTTTCATACATTGCTGTGTGTACTATGGCAGGAGTGGGCATCCAAGTGCTTTATAAATTTATTAATTAAAACCAAAAAATTGTAATTGAAATATAACCTTAATGAATACATGTAATTTTTATTCTATGCTCTCCAAGAGAATCAAATATCTTCAAGTTAATACTTATACCATATATATCTCTAGTTTGGTGATCTGTATTTTGCTACATTCTTTCCCCATTCTATTTGCTTTATTTGAGATGGCGGATTATTTTTTTTTATATAACTTTTGAAATAAATCAATCAAGCATTTTGTTTACTCACTCCTTTCCCCCCCCCCCCCTTGAAGTAGTACAATCCTGCACTGTGTTTGAGTTTACCATAATATTTTCCAAAATACAAAGTAAGCTGTTTTTCTACAAAGTAAGAGGGGCAACTGGAGGATTATTAGCATTACTGTATTTTGTCATTCACCTCCAGTGGGAATTACGGTAAGGAACAGTTGCCCTTGTTAACCTGCAAACATTTTTCACTCAGTGAGGTCATTGACTCTGGCTCAGGGGTGCAATTTTCCTTTCATTCATTAAGCACATAGGGAAGCCGAGTTCCTAACCCTTTCCAGTCTAAATGTGGAACAATCACATTCCTTCACAATCAAATGCCAATGTGCCGAGAGTTGGGACCTCCATGATTCGTTATGATCTCTCAGTGACGCAAGTTTTTAACAATTGAAGGATATTAAGTCAAAAAGTTATTTTCTAATTGGAAAAGCCCAGAGGATTTAAGATAAGTGAATTCTTTTAAAATGGAAGCTGGCTACAAATGCCTTTCCAATTATTTTTGCTTAACTTAGAAGCTGCGCAAACCTCAGGAGGCAAATTTCAGATGCTCTGCAGAGGGCTGTGTGAATTATGACCACTTCTAAGCATAAAACACTCAGACTTCTTTGTAAACAGCACCATTTTGGAGGACCATAATAATATTGTCTTGCAGGTCATCTTACTGGATGGCGTGACTTTACCAAATAACAGTGCTGCATTTCAATTCCAAAGAGACTGACCATTACAACCAAAAACTATTAGCCATGTCATGATCTTCAAAGAAAGAGAAAGGATATGACTGTTTTGAGCAATTTCATCTGCTGTAGGAGCTTTGTGTTCTTTACTTTGATGTTCAGATGAAACCACAGTACAAATGCCAGACAGGATTTCTGGCTTATCTTTCTAAAGCAGGATGCAATGCTTACTGTACGAGAGCATTTCTCTCATAGGCACAGTGCCCCACCCCCACCCTCCGTAGACTCTTCAGTGCAGGTTATCCAGTTACCACAATGCTCAGGTTCAGGCCATTTCTTCAAGTGGACCACTTCACAGGTGCAAATTACATTGTGCAACAGAGGTTTGGGGGCATGAATTGTAGTTGGTGTTCTATAGTGATTTGGGGGTCACTGAATTCAAAACTGGCCTTAATTTTTTTGTATAATCCTCTGATTTTTGGCAAAAGAGCATTATAATACAAAAATTAACATTTTCGCTATATTTTCTAATGCTTGCAGTAAATGTTATAACAACCTCTGAAATATTAAAAGTTTGCCTCAAATTAGATTTTTAAGCTAAAGTGAGAAAAGTTCATGGATAGCATTGAAGAATGTAATCGAGAATTTTCTGGGGAATAGGAAGGCACAGACTATATCCAAATGATGGAGATGATGGTTAAAGCATTCTGTGATCTCAC
Source organism: Geotrypetes seraphini (assembly GCF_902459505.1). NCBI lineage: Eukaryota > Metazoa > Chordata > Amphibia > Gymnophiona > Dermophiidae > Geotrypetes > Geotrypetes seraphini. The sequence continues at coordinate 404,470,653 of NC_047085.1, read as the reverse complement.
ATGCAACATGTCACTAAAAATTCATTTTCTCCACTTGCATCTGGATTTTTTCCCCGATAATCTTGGTAGTGTTAATGATGAGCACGAAAGGGGAAAGGTTTCACCAGGACATTGCTACAACGGAGAAACAATATCAGGTCCGATGGAATTCATCAATGTTGGCTGACTATTGTTGAATATTAATTAGAGATGCTCCTAGTCTTGTTAATGAATGCACTTCAACAGCAAAACGATTCTAGAAAATAATATTTATAGGAACTCTTAAATCGATGCAATGCATTACATTATGACTTTTCATGCTATAGTGCAGGGGTGTCAAAGTAACCTCCTCGAGGGCCACAATCCAGTTGGGTTTTCAGGATTTCCCCAATGAATATGCATGAGATCTATTTGCATACACTGCTTTCATTGTATGCTAATAGATCTCGTGCATATTCATTGGGGAAATCCTGAAAACGCGACTGGATTGTGGCCCTCGAGGAGGGACTTTGACACCCCTGCTATAGCGGCATTAGAAAAGGTTCCAAGAAGAGCGACCAAGATGGTAAAAGGGATGGAATTCCTCTCGTATGAGGAAAGACTAAAATGGTTAGGGCTTTTCAGCTTGGAAAAGAGACGGCTGAGGGGAGATATGATTGAAGTCTACAAAATCCTGAGTGGAGTAGAATGGGAATAAGTGGATCGATTGTTCACTCCGTCAAAAATTACAAAGATTAGGGGACACTCGATTAAGTTACAGGGAAATACTTTTAAAACCAATAGGAGGAAAGTTTTTCACTCAGAAAATAGTTAAGCTCTGGAACGCGTTGCCAGAGGATGTGGTAAGATTGAATAGCGTTGCTGGTTTGAAGACAGATTTGGACAAGTTCCTGGAGGAAAAGTCCATAGTCTATTATTGAGAAAGACATGGGGGAAGCCACTGCTTGCCCTGTATTGGTTGCATGGAATATTGCTACTCCTTGGGTTTTAACCAGGTACTAGTGACCTGGATAAAGTAAACCTCATTTTCTTCTTGCCCCAGAAAAAAAGTTAAAATTTGTTATGCAGTGTTATTGAACTCTTGCATTCTACAATACAATACAATTTTTATTTGTATACCGCCAATACCTCTTCGAAGTTCACAGCAGTTCACAAACAATAAAGCATCAAATATTAGGTGCATAGAAAATATCCCTAACTGTACCATAGGCTCACAATCTGACTAAAGCACCAGTATACAGAAGCCCAAAGGAAAAAACAACAACAAAATAACAAAAATTAAATCAAAATGAAACAGAAGAGTAGTTGAAATTAAATATAAATATGATCCTATCAGAATTAAACTGCCCAAGTCTTTAGCCCTAATATACTCACTGAGTAGAACTATTCTGCCTAACACTTTACCGTCCTCGTACAATCCATCATCCTCTCCAGATTGGATTATTGCAATTCTATCTACTTAAGCCTAACAAAGAAAAGCCTTCATAGACTCCAACTAGTCCAGAACACTGCGGCTAAGCTTATCTTCTCAAAAAGTAAATCTGACCATGTCTCACCACTCCTGTCCAAGCTCCACTGGCTTCCTGTTATCTCCAGGGTCCAATTTAAATGTGCCTGCCTAACCTTCAAGATCCTACATGGCATCCTTCCTCCTTTTATTCCACTATCCTGGAATTCCTCAAATCCAATTTCCACCAGATCCACCCAAAAACTAAAATTATCCTTCCCCTCCTTAAAAGGCATATCCCATCTTGGTAAACTAGGGTCTTCCCTCCCCTTCAGAATCACTCAGCTCTGGAATAATCTTACTTCCCCTCTTCGTAACTTGAGTTCCCTTCAACTATTCCGTAAGCATCTGAAAACTTGGCTATTCTCCAAAATGTAACCTTCTTCCCCTCTCTGGTACTCTAAGCCCTAATCTCTCTTTAAACTTATTTCTATAATTCCATTGGAGTTCCGTTCTATCCCAACTCCTGTAAACCGTGCCGAGCTCCACATTGTTGGAGAAGATGCGGTATATAAACCCAAGATTTAGTTTAGTTTAGTTTAACAGTAAAGCTGTAGATTCAGAGAAATAGACTGTCATTACTTTTACCCCCATATTCTATAAAAGTTGTCTGCTACATTTTGGTTCTATGACTGGTGCAAATGGGACCCTCAATATAAATACACTAATACAGGGTTTACACTAGAATTTTATAAAGGCACTTAGGACCCCCCAGTGTTCATAAACAATAGGCTATTACCAGAGAGTCTAAATGGAGGTACCCTGTTATAGAATTGCCCCTTACACAAGTATACAGTACATATGTGAATAGCCATGCTGTAGTGTCACAGTGACAGCATCTCTACTAGATAGGGCCAATGTGCATACTCACTGTAAGAATGTGGTATATATGTCCCTATATGTATATATATCCATATATGTCCATATATGTACCAGAGATTAATTTTTTTATTTAGCAAAATATTCTCTAGAAAGGTAGTAAGTCACAGCTTTAGAAGATGTGCTTTTGATACCAAATAGTATGCATAGACCTTTTCATTGCTTTACTCCTCTCTCAGTGCCCTGGGGTCTTCATGTCACATTGTCTTTATTTCTAGATTTCACATATTAAAATCCTGTTGGCCCAGATGATCTCAATAGAGCCTCCTTTTCATCAGGGTCACACTACAGATGAAACTTTGCATACAGTAGCAGCTCCATATGGAAAACAGAACACCTAAGCCCTTTTGTAAAAATTTCTCCAAGTTGAGTAGAAGTGCATGCATATTTGGTAGCACGTCAGTTAAAGCATCCATTTTATAAATCTATATGTGCCGAAAAAGAACATCATCACATTCAGGATTTACGTGTAAAGGGCTGCCTCGTGCATGCCTTTGTCAAACCTATGCATGCTTTGCATTTTACAAACCTACACATACAAGAGGAGCCATGTGGCCTTGGGTATATCAGAAAGATTGTGATCCCACTGGAACAGACAGGGAAAAATGCTTGAGTACCTCAATAAATTCATGTAAAACTGTTCTGAGCTCCCTTGGGAAAATGGTATAGAAAATGGAATAAATAAATTTAAGAAGCCATACAAATTAACTCTGTTTAATGCTCTTTTGAGGTATTAGATACCACAGAGGTCAGCAAAATTATACCTTGATTCAGTGGAGAATATCCCAGTTCCAAAGTCGCTGGTAGTTATCACTTGAGCATGTCTCAGAGCTGCTACACAAGTGGCACAAACATTTTTGTTATATATAAAAATGCAGTCCAAATGTAAAATGGGAATTATAGGCACATTTTTTCTGCTCTCTTTTGACATCCCTTAGCTCCATAGTGGTGACATTTAGAAATTGCCATCCTACCTACAAGTGTAAATGCTGCTATTTCCACATATAGATCCTTTGGAAATGGCATTCTTTCATAACAGAGGACCACAGAATTTTCAAGGGATCTTTCTGGTAGTGTGAAAGTAAGTGGGCTCGTGTTTTCAAATTCCTGAAGGTAAATTGTCTATGGATGCAGTCTTATAGCATCAGGGTGATGTTAAGCTCCTATAAAGGGTACCTAGGCAATGTAGGCACATAACTTAATCGAGTAATAGGATAATATGGTGCTGATAATCAATATTCACCACCTGAATTCAAGAGGGCCTGGGATAGGCACGTGGGATCTCTCAGAGAGACAAAGAGATAATGGTTACTGTGGATGGGCAGACTAGATGGGCCATTTGGCCTTTATCTGCCGTCATATTTCTATGTTTATATGTAACTTGGTTGCCCTGATTCTACAAAAGTTAGGCATCTAGTTCAAAGCGTATAAGAACATAAAAATTGCCCTAGCGCAGGGGTGTCCAACCTGCAGCCCGAGGGCTGCATGCGGCCCCGTGAAGCATTTTCCTGGACAGTAACTCCTAACATGGAGCCCTGCAACACGTAGCTATAGTTTGGGTTCCTCTTTACCACATGCAACACTTTGCACTTGATCACATTAAACATCAACTGTTATTTTGATGCCCAGTCTCACAATGTACTGCCATTTTTCACAATCCTTTTGCAATTTAATAACTTTGTGTCATCAGCAAATTTAATTATCTCACTAGTTATTCCCATCTCTAGATCATTGATAAATACATTAAAAAGCAGCAGACCCAGCACAGACCCCTAGGGACCTCCACTATTTACCCTTCTCCATTGAGAATATTGACCATTTAAACCTACATGCTGTTTTCTGTTTGTCAATCAGTTATTAATCCATAATAGCACATTATCTCTTATCAGATGACTTTCTAATTGGTTCAAGGGGCTATAAATCAAAGATCAGGTCGGGAATAGGTGGGAGCTGGGAGGGTGTGTGGGAATTAAACACCAAACAGAGGCGTCAGGGGAGATCATGGGCATGTTTCTGAGTTAGGTTAGGCACCTGTTTTAACTTAGGTGCAGGCATTTAGGCCTGGAAAACTTTGGTATAAATAGGGTATACCTGATTGTTAGAATGCTTAGAATGCCTAAATATTAGAGTATTTGATTTTATAATGAGTACCCCTCATCCTGATATTAACAGGGACCTATCAAGACCTAGGGCTCCTTTTACTAAGCTGCGCTAGCGGTTTTAGCGTGCGCTTAGCGCACGCTAAATTGCCACGTGCACTAGACGCTAAAGCCTCCATTGAGCTGGCGTTAGTTTCTCCATGTAGTGCGGGGGTTAGCGTGCGCTAATCTGCAGCGCACGCTAAAAACGCTACCGCAGCTTAGTAAAAGGAGCCCTTAGTCTTAGACCCAGGTTTTCTTCCTGGTCTTCCTTGAACTCAGAGTTCGAAAAGGTTAGCTCCTTTGGCCGATCTTTTCAGTGCTTCTCTAAAGTTAGGAGTGGTCCCAGAGGATTAGAGGAGGGTGGATTTGGTCCCTCTCAAAAAAAGCAGAAGTAAGGAGGAGGTTGAGAATTATAGGTCACTTAGGGCTCCTTTTACAAAGCCGCACTAGGGCCTCAACGCGCGGAATAGCGTGCGCTAATTTGCTGTGCACGCTAGCCGCTACCGCCTCCTCTTGAGCAGGTGGTAGTTTTTTGGCTAGCGCGCGCTTTGGCGCTCGCTAATCCGGTGTGTGCGTTAAAACCGCTAGTGCGGCTTAGTAAAAGGAGCTCTTAATCTAGCCTATGTAGTAAATAGATTCATGCAAACACTTCTAAAGGATAGAATAGTGTGGTTTCTGGAATCCAATTGATTGCAAGACCTGAGGCAGCATAGTATCATTAGAGGCCTTTATGGGATCTCCATAAGTGCATTATTATTCAGTGCCTATAGGAGATTAGGTGGGGGGGAGAAGCACACAATTTTATGTGGTCACAATAATGGGGTCATGCCTACAAAGAGAATGATAAGCACTGAACTAGGAGGTTTAGAAGTTTTAAATGTTTAGTAACATGAGAAAGGGCAGGCCCAGACCCTTAATAAATATAGCCACACAGTGGGTTAAGTGTGAAAGAAAGACATTTATTTATTTTCATGCAGTGAAGTAGCTGACCTCTTCCCTTCACAGATCAGGAGAAAATAGACATGTAAAGTCATTCTTTACGTTCATAAGTTCATAAGTTCCATTCATGAACTTGTCTGCCCCTCCCAAAAACAGCCCAACCACCTTGTCTCTGTCCTGGAGTCTCCAAAGCTCAAGTCTTGTCTTCCAATACTCAACACAATTGGGCCTGACTTGGTCATAACTTCCAAAATCACAATGTGAACTAGATTCTAAAATAAACTTGGCTTACCTCAAATAAGCTTCTCCTGCTAGCATTTACTGGATAGCAAGGTCTGTTGTGGTGACTCTCTTCCCCAAGTTTCCCTTAGGTACAGCACCCTAGAAGAACATCCTGGGAGGATTCCTTCATTCAGGACTTCCCTCCTGGATGCCTCTACACTTGTGGCCTCTTCTTCTCTACACTGACTCAGGGCATTTCATTCTAGCCAGGTCTGAGCCTTGTCTCTGTGACTCAGTCCTGATACAGCATGTTAGCACCACTTGCTATAAGCTGACTTAACTGACCTATCAGTGAGGCAGTGCTCTTAAGGATACCTGTCACTCCGTCACTCAATTCCTCACACCATGATAAATCATATATGAGTGCATTTCATACTCAGAACTGCACTGAGATGGAATTTTGCCCTGTGTGACATGCCCCCAGTGCCCCCATCTCATCTACTGTGCCACTACCAATAATTGAAGTCAATGGTTAGGAAACAATTTTGGTGCCATCACTTGTGCCAACATGAGCCTTGGTATGGTGTTGATCACACTATACTATACACATATCAAAGCCTTATTTGTATATGACATACCCTAATTAAAAGGATTAAATATTGGTCTTGGCATTTACAACACACCAACCCAAGTTCAAGCTGTAAGCTCTTTGCCAAATTACATTTTTGCCATGGTTTTGGCTCCTTTGGCCTAAAGTTGAGCTGACCCTTCTGACATTTGGCAAAGTTGCCAGCTTACATATCTGGATCTGATATTCTCATTTGGATATGTGATACATGCTAAGGTGAAATTGCCACTTCAAGATGGGAGACCATCTTAATGTGATAAGACTTTATTCTGTGGTACAAAAAAATGGCTTCAACAAAAATCTCGGCCACAATAAATCCTTAATCAATATAGTAGTAAGGGCAAAATTCACCGTATTAAACAATAAACTTGACTCATGCATCAGTTAAGATGTCTGTAATCTGTACTTTTCAAGATTTCAATTCAGTCCCAAAAATGTTGAATTAGGCTACAAGCCAGTGCAAGAAGCTGCTGCAGAAGTGCATTGTTCAACTGTCGGCTAGGGTTTCCCCTGAAGATGATCAGTGTGATTGAAATGCTAAAGTGCAAGCAAGCGTTAGCGCTGGGAGTCGTTCAAACTCTGTTAGCGTTGAAATTGCTGTCAACCTCCAAAGATAAGTGTTGCCATTTTTTGAAAAGCTTTGATATAGACATTTTTTTATATTTTTTTATATTGTGTGATTTGTTTATTGTATCAGCTTGCTGCCTTTGTGAGTCAACAAGGGAATTAGGTAGTGAAGGACTTAGGCTGGAATTTAAACTAAGGGTGGAGTGCATATGATTAGAGATGAGATCCCAGGATGGAGATCTGAAATAACATATGTTATAAAAGATCCTATGATCTGAGTATTATATGCACTATGATATACCCACCTAGTTAGTTTATGATCACCTTTGCAATGAAAAATTTTTTGGACTGGATTGAAATCTTAAAAAGTACAGATAATAGACATCTTAATTGGGAGAACGAGAGGGCACTCTCTAAAGTTTCTGTACAAACGTAAGAAAGTTCTTCCGGAAGCTATTATAGGGAAAAGCACCCTCCAGGGATTCAAGACAAGGTTATACAAGTTCCTGCTGAACCAGAAGGTACGTAGGTAAGGCTAGATTCATTCAGGGCACTGGTCTTTAACCTAAGGGCCACCGCACGAGCTGACTGCTGGGCACGATGGACCACTGGTCTGACCTAGCAGCGACAATTCTTATGTTCTTATGTTCAATGAGTCAAGTTAATTGTTTGATATAGTGAATTTTGCCCTTACTACTATATTGATTGAAGACTTTATTCCATAGCAGTCTTTTCAGCATGTACAAAGTCTGCTCAAAAAAGATATAGGGCTCCTTTTACAAAGGTGCGCTAGGGCCTTAACGCACTCAATAGCAGGCGTTAAATTCCCCAGCGTGCTAGCCCCTACTGCCTCCTTTTTAGGAGGTGGTAGATTTTCGGCTACCATGCACTACATCATGCGGTAATTTTGGGCGTGCACTAAAAACTCTAGCGCACCTTTGTATAAGGAGCCCATAGTGGCACTAGAAAAGGTTCAAAGAAGAACGAACAAGATGATAAAGGGGATGAAGTATGAGGAAAGACTAAAGAGGTTAGGGCTCTTCAGCTTGACAAAGAGACGACTGAGGGGAGATAGGATTGAAGTCTACAAAATCCAAAGTGGTGTAGAATGGGTACAAGTGGATCCATTTTTTACTGCAACAAGATGTACAAAGCCTAGGGGACACTTGATGAAATTACAGAGTAATACTTTTAAACCCAATAGGAGGAAATATTTTTTCACTCAGAAAATAGTTAAGCTCTCGAATGTATTGCCAGAGGATGTGGTAAGAGTGGTTAATGCTGCTGGTTTAAAAAAAAAAAAAAAGATTTGGACAAGTTCCTAGAGGGAAAGTCCATAGTCTGCTGTTGAGACAGACATGGGAGAAGCTACTGTTTGTCTTGGATCTATAGCATGGAATGCTGCTATTTGGTTTTTTTTATTTTTAAAATTTAGGTTTGTATTATGTATTGGCTAGTTTTTAAGCCCGTTACATTAACGGGTGCTAGAAAAGATGTGTCTGTCTGTCTGTCTTTCATTCTGTCTCTCTCCTTGGCTGCTATCTGTCTGTCTGTCTTTTTTTCTGTCTCTCTCTCTCCTTGGCTGCTGTCTGTCTGTCTTTCTTTATTTCTGTATCTCTCCTTGGCCACTGTCTGTCTTTCTTTATTTCTGTCTCTCTCCTTGGCTGCTATCTGTCTGTCTGTCTTTTTTTCTGTCTCTCTCTCCTTGGCTGCTGTCTGTCTGCTGTCTCTCTCCTTGGCCGCTGTCTGTCTGTTTTTCATCCCCCTTGTCCCACCTACCTGTCTTTCTGTGTGTGTGTATTTATTTCTGTCTGTCTGTCTATCTCCATGCCACCTGCCTGTATTTTTATCATGGCTCTTCTCCCACGTACCTTTTTTATTTGTTTAGAGTGCAAAGGGCAACCGACGCACAGAAACCGCAGCTGGCTCAGCTGTAGGAAATGTAGTAGGAAAGCGCTGAAAACCGCCACTCGCACACGCGCCACGCCATGTCTCTGCCTACTCTGCCATAGAGCTACAGATCACGGAGGCAGAGATCACGTAGGTAGGAGTGCGCATGCGCGCTTAGGGTTTTATTATTATTGATTATTTTATGTATATTGTGTATTTTAAATATGCTTTATAGATTGTCAGCCACCTTGAAGGTTTTCCCTAGATAGAATATTTAAAATAAATTTGGAAACTTTTGACTTGGATTGGCCTCTGTGAAGATGGGATACTGGGCTAGATAAACCATTGGTCTGACCCAGTAAGGTCATTCTTATGTTATGTTCTTATGCTATTGTGCACATCATGCTTTTTTTTTTTTTTACAAATGTCCTGTTGTTTTTCAGTATAACTTAATTCCAACACTGCTTTCTTTTTCATACAAAACTTTAAAAAAAATTAGCCAAAGAAGTGACAGTTCTTTGGATTTTCTCATAATTCTTTAATTTTAGATCCCTAAACATTCTGCTAAAACATTTTAGAATGAATTGTGGTTTTTCCTCCACAAGATAAAGTGGTAGAATTACACCAATATTTTCATGAAAAGAACATTTTTCAAAAATGTCTGGCTAAATACAGGTGATTAAATCAATTTGCAAAAAAGTTGCCAAGTGTAGCTGACAGATTATGCTTTACGGGTGCAGTTTTCAAATGTCCATGGGTAGATGCAAGCTCTGTGAATACTTTGACGTGTGGACTTTATACCTGTTCTGAAAGGGAAATGTGCACATATTTTCCATTTGAAACAGCTTTCAAAGGCGAAGTGCTTTTTCAATAGATACCTTTTTTTTCTGAAAAACATAGTAGCATATGTTGTTGAATTCCTTGCCCTAGTTTCCACCTCCAAAAATACTTTCACTCAACATGAGCAAAACAACATTCCCCGGTTTCTACAAATGTCGCTCAGACCTGTGTGTGCAAATTTGGGTATACGCTCCATTTGCGCACCCAACTTAATTGAGTAATGAGGCAATTGATGATGGTAATTGGTCGCTAACAATCAATTTTTGGTGTTACTTGGCAACAATTTGTATTTGCCTGTGCTTCTTGCTATGCATTATTCTATAAAGATGCAGATGCAAATGTTTTTGCATGTAACTGAAAAAAGGAGAGGGGCACGGGCAGGTCAGTGACATTCACTAAAGATGCTCAAAGTAGTATAGAATTTGGAAGATTCATGCCTAGTTTAAATGGAAATATTTACACCAGTTGCATCCAAAGCTGGGTGTAGGTCCTGGGGCTTTGTGCTATTCTAAAAATGGCAATCCAACTTGGAGCACTTGGAGAATAGCACTCAGTGCTCATTTCTTTAGCTTCCAAATTTGGGCACCATTTACTGAGCATAAAAACAGCCAATAGTCCATCTGGCCCAGTATCCTGTGTTCACGGTGGCCAATCCTGGTCACCAGTACCTGGCAAAAACCCAAATAGTAGCAGCATTCCATGCTACCGATCCAGGGCAAGCAGTGGCTTCTTCCATGTCTGTCTCAATAACAGACTATGGACTTTTCCTCCAGAAACTTGACCTAACCTTTTTTTAAATTAACTATGTTAACTGCTCTTACCACATCCTCTGGCAATACATTAACTATTCTCTGAGTGAAAAAATATTTCCTCCTATTGGTTTTAAAATTATTTCCCTGTAAGTTCAGCAAGTATCCTTTTAGTCTTTGTAATTTTTGATGGAGGAAAAAAAAATTGATCCACTCAGGATTTTGTAGACTTCAATCATATCTCCCCTCAGCTGTCTCTTTTCCAAGCTGAAGAGCCCTAACCATTTTAGTCTTTCCTCATACGAGAGGAGTTCAATCCCCTTTATCATCTTGGTGGCTCCTTCAATGGTGCAGTGATGGTATGAGGCATCATGCTACTACTGCGGGAAGTCATATTTCGATATAAGGGGATTAATCCTGCCTGATGATCACTAGACTGCTAATGAAAATAATGAAAGGCCATTTCTCAGGATAGTGACGGGACGAAAGCGCGACAGACAAAGCCGCGCCGACAATAGAGAGCAGACAATTGCACGCAAGATTCCAGTGCGCCACTGTAAAAGTTTATTTCAAAGGGCTACGTACTTAATAGTGTTCGCGCTGCCGTTCGCCCTGCCGTTTGTGGGGGTGTGGGGGGTGTAACCCTCCACATTATACAGAAAACTTAACTTTTCCCCTAAAAAATAGGGAAAAAGTTGTTTCCTCTATAATGGGGGGGGGGGTTACAACCCCCCAAAACCACCCCCAACAGCAGCGCAAATGGCAGCATGAACACTATTAAGTAGTGGGGGGTTCCCCCCTCACACTCCCCGTTGGAGCTCTTTAAAATAAACTTTTACGGCGGCGCGCTTGAGTCTTGCGCTCAATTGCTCTCTAATGTTGGCGTGGCTTTGTCCCGCACGCTTATGACTGTGAACCCACAGGATGGGGTCTTCAAATGAGAGAGTTAGGGATGTTAGCGGGGGGCTTAGATTGGGGGAGCTGGGGATGTGATTGGGGAAGTGGGGGCTTTTTATCTGGAGAGTGAGGGAAGCTCTGATGGCTCCTATAAGATGCGACACAGGAACATCAGGCCACAACTTTGAGGCCTAATGCTTTTGGGATACTGGATAATGCTGCTTGTGAGGTGGCTCCCAAGCAGTGTTATTCATTTTCCACATTAGTCAGCAACCTGTAATTATACCAGAAGTTGTTTACTACCTGATAAATCAAGGTAGTTAGCAACCTAACATAAGAATTGCCATACTAGGACAGACCGAAAGTCCATCAAGCCCAATCAGTGATGTAGTAAGGAGGGGCAGTCCGCCCCAGGCACGGTCTTCCTAAGGGTATGGCACCCCACCTCCTCTCCGCCCCCCCCCCCTGCTCCTTTCCCTTGCCGCACGTGCCCCTTACCTTCCCAGTATCTTTTTTTACTATTCCAGCATGAGGTTACTGCCCGCATCGGCATCAGCGCTCTCTCTGATGTCACTTCCGGGACCAGCACCTAGGAAGTGATGTCAAATGGTGAGCCGACACCGACATAAGCATTCTGTTCATGCCAGAGAAGTTTAAAAGGTACAGAGAAAGGGAAGGGGGAATGCACGTGTCAGGGGGAGGTGGAGAAGAGTGTGGGGGAGGTGCCACTGCCCTGGGCGCCGCTCACCCTTACTAAGCCACTGAGCCCAGTATCCTATTTCCAACAGTGGCCAACCCAGGTCCCAAGTACGTAGCTAGATCCCAAGTAGTAAAACAAATTTTATGTTGTGCCTTTTATCACACCTTGATAACTTCCCCTCTTAAATATCTAAATATATATGTTTTCGTGCCTGATATATTTATGTATTTATTCAATTTTCTATACCATTCTCCCAGGGGAGCTCAGAATGGTTTACATAAATTTATTCAGATACTTAAGCATTTTTCCCTCTGTCCTGGTGGGCTCACAATCTAATGTACCTGAGGCAATGGGGGGAATCAGGTGATCTGCACAGGGTCACAAGCAGCAGCGTGGATTTGAACCCACAACCTCAGGTTGCTGAGGCTGCAACTATCACCACTGCTGCACACTTTCAAACATGGTGGGGCATTTTCGATAGGACGTCTAAGTCAGAATTTAGACGTTTTGAGAAAGACTTCCATAAATTCAGTAGTAAAAATGTCCATTCTCAAAACTGCCACATCTTTTTTTTTTTTTTTATAAATAAACTATCTAGATAAGTGTTCTTCAACCTTTTTACACCGATGGACCGGCGGAAATAAAATAATTATTTTGTGGACCGGCAAACTACTAAGACTGAAATTTTTAAAAAACCCGTCTCTGCCCCGTCCCTGCAAACTTGGTCCCCGCAAACCATCTGATCCCATCTGCACAAGCCTCAAATAGTTATGATTTTATATTGAACGTATTTTATTAAAGTATAAAAAGAAACAATACTCTGTACAATTGTCATTTTATAAATACAAATAATACAGAACAAGGATCAACAAGACCCCTGTCTCCCCTCCCCTTCACATATATCCCCTCTACTATCAAGAAAACTGAATAAGTCAAATTATTACAGAATGCTACACAGAAATATCATACTACCAGAATACCGTAGTCACACATGACAGGAATAGTGTTAGGGCAACTACTCCCTGGTCATAGAGAGCCCTAAGCCAGCTGGAAGCTAAAGAAGCACTGCCTGGGCTTTGCAGTCCCCAGTTATGTCTAACACCAGCTCTTGCAGGATACATATTATAAATCTGATTTATTCTAATCACAAAATAGAAATAACATTATTTTTTTCTACCTTTTGTTGTCTCTGGTTTCTGCTTTCATCTTCTTTTCACTGTCTTCCTTCCAGCGTCTACCCTCTCTGTCTCTTCAATCCAGCATCTGTCCCTTCCATCCACTGTCTTCCCTCTTCTCCTTCCATATGCCTTCTTTATATGCCCCTTTCCCCTTTCTATCCAGCCTGCACCCCTCTCTCCTTTTTACATGATTCATTCCAGCTTCACTGCTCTCTTCATTTTTATCTCTCCTACACCAGATCTAGCATCTTTTCCCCTCTCTCATTTCTCTGCTGACCCCCTTCCCAGCATCAATCTCTCTCTACTTTCTCATTTCTCAGTCTCTCCCTTCCCCTCCTCTAATCTTCCTGCTGTTTCCTTCCTTTTTTCCTCCTCCTCTGTCCAGCAGTAACTTTCTTCCCTTCCCTTCCCTTTCCCTCCTCCCCTCCCAGCAGGATCTCTCCTTCTCCCTCCCTCCAGATCCAGTAGCAGCTCTCCCTTTATTTTCCCTTGTCCATCAGCTTCCCAGCTCCAACAGTGGCTTCCTCCCTTTCCATCTGCTCCCCTCCCGGCAGCTCTCAGTACTTGCCTGCAACAGCGCAGCAATTCACTTAGGCAGCCTTGGGTCCTTTGATGGGTCATGCCGCTTCTGAGAAAAGAGGAAGTTGTATCATCAGAGGCGGGCCGCGACTCTGCAAAAGCCCCAAGGCTGCCGAAGTGAATTGCTGCACTGCTGCAGGCAAGTACTGAATTGGGCTCCCCCTGATCTCGCCTTCCCTGCATGGACCAGCAGGAAATTTTTGTACACTGATCTCGCCGGCACTACAGAGACCGGCAAGAAATTTCTGCGGACCGGCACTAGTCCACGGACCGGTGGTTGAAGAACACTGATCTAGATGTTTTAACTCTTAATATGTCTATCTTTTTGACATTACCAAATATAAAGACATCCACATGAAAAACACATAAAAGCAAGTTGTTCGGATGTGGTTCCCAAATGTCCTATCCCATCAGTACAGCTTGCCATCAGCTTATCATGGTAGTATAATCCCCATCAGCTCAGCCAGCCCAGGGAACCCCCGCCAGCCCAGTCAATGGGGACTCCCCCTGACAGAATCAACTGAACTGACAGGGAAACCCACCTCCCTCCCTCACAGGCACCAATTCCCCAGTCCCCTCCATAGAGAGCCACCTTACCACACCCCTCTCCCAACACACTCCCCATACCCCTGACATCCTTACACACTCCCGACATCCCCTATGCTCCCTGCACCTTCAGCAGACAAATCAGCAGGAGGGATGCCCACTCCCCCCTGCCACCAGGCCTGATAAAAGCACTTATGTACATATGTGGTCTTTACTATTGCCACACAACTCTCAAAACACACAGAGGAATATTCAAAAATCATAATTCACAATATAACTACAAGGGACTTCAACAAAGTCGTGGCTGAACCCTCAGCTACCTTGGTTCAAATGGGGCGTTTATTCAAAAAAGTCCACCACCTCACCTCATACTTCATATTCCTAGTCCCTTAAAATACTGTATATAAAAAATAGCACACATCTGTTTGAAATGCACATATAGTCCACATAGCCAAAACTCAATGGGACTTCCTGTTTCACAGGAGCTTCATCAGGAACAGCTGCCAAATCTCACATACTATAAATATTCAGAAAAAAAGTGACTGAATACATTTCCTTCTGTCAAACAAACAAATATTTGGAGGGACATAATCAAAAGATACGTCTAACTCCGTTTTGGGCCTAAGCTGCTAGTCGCCCAAAGTCGGACATGGAAAAAGTCCACTTTTGAAAAATACATCCAAAATATATATTTTTTTCCAAAAATCATCTAACTGTGCATCCAGCCATCAGATTGTCCAGACCGCTAAGTCGTCTATCTTTATACCCCATTTTCGTCCAAAAATTTGTCCAAGTCAAAAAAGCCTAGAAAAATACCTTTTGGACATAGGCGGGGTCAGCAAAGTGATGGACTGGTATTTTTAACTGCATAAAATAAAATATTTGGTATAATAAACATTGCCTGCATCTCATACATAGGAGTTTGCAGTTTGTTTTTTGTTTTTTCTTTGGACTGGACACCCATACATTGCACCAGAGTAGTGGGGTACCTTACAGGGCACTGTTGTGAACTTCACAAAAAGGGTGCCACATACACATCTCATCACAACAACCTTATAGGTTATGGTGAGCCCCCTAGAATACCCCCCAGAACCTACTAGACCCACCTGTCTACCACCTCAACAGCCTTATGGCTGCAGGTGCCACTTATATGGCAGTACATAAGAGGTTTGTGAGGTTTTGGGGGGTGCACGTTTCACCATGCATGCAATGGTTAGAGTGGCTTATGGGCCTGGGTCCTCCTCTCCATGGTTCACTAGCCTACCCCCAGACCACTTAAGCCACCTCTGTATAGCTCTACTAGGCTTTCCTATGCCAGGCTGGCCAGGTGCTGATGTTCTGGAGGCAGATATGTGACTTTTTATTATGAATTTTATGGCGGCGGTGGGGGGGGGTGTCAGTGATCACTGGGGGAGTGTGTAGGGGGTCTATACTTTGTCCCTGCAGTGGTTATCTGATCGCTTTGGATACCTTCTTGTGACTTAGACCTGGTTTTAGATGGCCTAAGTCACAACGTCCAAGTTCCGTCTAGGCAGTGTTGTTAAACTTTTGGTTATACATGCAGTACGACTAAGTCTAGGACGGCACATGTCCCGTCCAAATCCCACCCTCACCACTCCTCCTAAAATGCCCCTTTTAGCTCTGGGCGTACTGCAGCACTGTGAAGGCCTAAGTCATTTTTAGATATGTCTAAAACCCAGTTTGATTATCAGCACTTGGACGACTTGTCTCACTGATTGTTTAATTGTCGATGTAGGCTGGTTTTTAGATGTATTTCCCTTTCAATTATGAGCTCCATACATAACCAAATGGATCTGGCAGTTTTCAGGGATAATATCCTTCCTCTCTAAGGCCAAACACTCAATTAACATAGTATTTATATCCACCCCATACACTACTCGCTCAACCAATCACATACTAACATATCACATCCATTGAAGGATTGAAGGGGAAATGTTGTTTGATTGGCTAATGGGTGAGATGTGTATGTATGTGAGTTGGGCATAAGGTGAATGACTGGAGGTGGGATGCTGTTTGATAGGTCAAGTGTCTAACATCAATATAAAGAATTAATTCAGCTTCATAATCATTCATTAATAATGGCATTACGAAAAACATTAAATTACATATTGTTATATTTTATAAGTAAAGCAAAGTAGTTCTGCTGTACAGAAAATGATTGTTTCTTTAAGAAGAAAGACAGAAGAACAGATCTGGCAAATTATTCAGCATTAAGAAAGAATCATGTTTATACTCAAAGCAAAGCAAAATAAATACGAGGGAAAATAAAGTGCCATATATTGCATAGCTCAATTCCCTGTCTTGATTTTAAGAATTAGAAGAATGTACACAATACCCTGTAGATGAAATTATAGGGAAGAAAATGAAAACTGGCATTCCTTTTCAGTCTCTCCCTAGAATCACACTCACTAAGAGTCTACATCTGTAGAAGAGAGGAAAAATTCTGGACTTAGGTCTTCCAACAGACCTTGAAGTGTTCTGCATGGGAAGAAGTTTCACGTGTCCAGTGTCATATTGTATGTAAGTTCTTAGACCGCATTGAAATAAGAGATTCCAGAGGATATTTAATCATTTCAAACACCAGAAGATATTAAAAATTGGGGATATTCAAGCAAATGCTCGTCTGCCTTCGGCTAATTCCTGTTGTGCTGATCAGGCAACAGGAACTGAAAAAGTCAGAAACATAAGACACAGCTAGAAATGGGCTGGCTATTGCAGGCTCTCAAGAGGCAGAATAGCTCATCCTGGAAAGCAGCTCTCTCCTAACCCAAGGGTCACAGGATCAAATTCTGCTACTACTATTAATTATTTCTACTACTACTATTAATTATTTCTATAGCACGCAGCGCTGCACAGAGTCACAAAGAAGAAGAAAACAGTCCCTGCTCAAAAGAGCTTACAGTCTAAACAGCCAAGACAGACAAACAGGATGTCATGGATACAGTTAAGGGGAATGGTTAATCAGCTGGCTCAGTTGGAGGGCAGAGGAGTAGGGTTAAGGATTGAAGGTTATATCAAAAAGGAGGACAGGGGTAGGAAGAAAAAAAAAATTTCCAACATTTAATTGACAATAGTAGGAAGAGACACGGCTTGGAGGGAAAATGTGCTGTTATAAAAGCCCAGCCTAGTTTCAAATCCCTTGGCTCCTACTTCCCTGGCCTTGCATCACTACTTTAAAGGGAAGAGGGTCTCTGGCCAACACAGCCTTTGTATTTGGAGAAGGAGCAATAACAGAGCCTGTAAAGCTGCTGTACTTCTCACAGGTGGTAACTGAAATAGGGATTCAGCCCACTACCACGTTCTTCCAAGGAAACAGTCCTTGAAGATCCACTAGGACAAAGAAAACCAGCAGCTAAGGACTTTGCACCATAAAGCACAGAATGCCCTGAAAAAAAACCCAACATAAAAGGAAATGGCAGAGATTAAAACTGTAAAATTCAAAAGCTGACAACTCAAAAAGCTTGAATGAAAAGCTGTTGCTTGGTTTCCTGAAGTAGCGATTGTGAAACATGGCTTGTGTCGCTTATGAAGATAAGTCTTGGAATTTTTTTGTTGTTGTTTTCTCTGGGGGGGGGGGGGTTGAAAAGATGGTTTTAGTGCAGAAAGTGAAGAAGGAGAAAAAAAACAGCAAGGTCCAGATTCTGTAATTGGTACCTAAAAATATAAGGGTGTCCTTTTACTAAAGCGTGCTAACGATTTTAGCGCACACTAAACGTTAACACATGCTAACGCGTCCATTATATCCTATGGACGCGTTAATGCATGTTAGCATTTAACGTGCACTAAAACGGCTACCGTACCTTAGTAAAAGGACTACAAAGTTAGGACTTGTGTGGTGCACCGTAGGCTGTTGTGATGTTATTTTTCTTTAGTAGTTTCCCCATTCCAAGGAAACTGGTCATACAATTAGATTTGAGAACACAAAAGTCCTGGAGAAAGAAGACTGCTGGTGGCCTAGAAGACTCAAAGAGGCAATAGAGATAGCAAGACACCCCAATAACTTCAATGGAGATAAAGGACTGTCCATAAACAAAGCATGGTAACCGCTCATTCAAAAAATAGTACAAAAAGGACTGGGGTCGAGGACAAACAGTTTCTCCCTCCATCTCAAAGTTTCCAGCCCCTTTTCTGACAGAATTTAAAATTGTATCCAATGGACTTTCCAACCACAATTGTGTACCAATAAACTTTCCCGCCAAAATTCAAATCTGTGACCAATGGACTTCCGTTCTACAATTCAAAGTTGTGACCAACAAACTTCCCAGCCAATTTCAGATTTGTGGGGCTGAAGGCCAGAAGGAGCAGCCCTGAAGGAGATAACTGGGATCTTCCGCTGACCTGGAAGGCTTCCCTCTAACGTCAGCTCTGACATCAGGGGGAAGCCTTTTCAGGTTGGCTTCAGTGGAGGGGAATGTGCAGGAAGGATGGCACGGGATCCCTGGCGGTGGTGATTAAGGAGGAAGGGGGCAGGAGACCCACGCAGTACTGCGTATCCCCAACAAGTGGCTCACATACCCCTAAGGGTATGCGTACTGTGTATTGAGAAACACTGCTCTATGGTACGGCCACAATTTGAATATTGTGTGCAGTTCTGGTCGCCGTATTTCAAAATAGATATAGCAGAATTAGAAAAGGTACAGAGAAGGGTGACAAAAACGATAAAAGGTTGGGATGACTTCCCTATGAGGAAAGGCTAAAGCAGCTAGGGGTCTCAGCTTGAAGAAACTGCTCAGGGGTGATATGATAGAGGTCTTTAAAATACTGAGTGGAGTAGAAAGGGTAGATGTGAAATGCTTATTCACTCTTTCCAAAAATACTAGGTCTAGAGGGCATGCGATGAAGCTACTAAGTAGTAGATTTCAAACCAGAGAAAATATTTCTTCACACAATGTGTCATTAAACTCTGGAATTCATTGCCAGAGAATGTGGTGAAATCAGTTAGCTTAGCAGGGTTTTATAAAGGTTTGAATAATTTACTTAAAAAGATGTCCATAGGCCATTATTTAGATGGCTTGGGGAAATCCACTGCTTATTCCTAGGATAAGCAGCCCAATATCTGTTTTATTACTTGGGATCTAAACAGGTTACTGGGCTTGATGGACCTTCGGTCTGTCCCAGAGAAACAATTCTTACGTTCTTATGCTCTTATCTTATGGCAAAACATAATGGTGTTCTGTTTTTTAAGTGCAGTAAAGTTTTGTACTTACAGTGGTCAATTATTCAAAGCAATCTAATTTGTCAGAAACAGCTCCTCTTTTGTAGGCAGTCCGGGGGCAGAGTCAGCATTTATGCAGTTAAGTGCCAATAACTGAGGGCACATAAATGTTAGGTGCACCCATACCAGGAGATACTAGTAATTGATAAAGGTACCTGGGTGCTGTTATAGAATGGGCTCTTATGGAATGGTATTAGGGTACCTAAATGGGAGTGCCCACTTATGGAATTACTGTCATTCAATAATCTTGTGTGCACATTTCTGCGTATAGCATGCAAAATTGTACATACAGGCTATATAATAGTGGCAGTTATGTGTATAATTTTATTGCTGAATTAGGTGCAAATAAATACTAAAAGCCAATAATTGGGCAATTATTGGAGTTAATTGGCACTAATTGACCTGCGTTAACTCTGTGCTAGCCAGTTAGCGCACTTTGGGGCTTTTTAAATTTTTGTCCTACAGCATCATTTTGGGCTAAAATTCTACGTGCGCTAGCCGCTACCGCCTCCTCTTGAGCAGGTGGTAGTTTTTCGGGTAGCGCATACTATAGCGTGCGCTAATCTGGTGCATGCGCTAAAAACGCTAGCGCACCTTTGTAAAAGGAGCCCCTTGTTCAAAACAAGGAAGCATCATGAGGATGAAGGATATTGTTCTTAACTTTGTGAGACTATAGAAAAGGATATGTTTTCTCCAAATGTCTCTGATTTTTCGGATAATTTCTTAATGTTGCCTCCAGCTAAAGCCACTTTGGTGGTTGAAATGGTATGGCAAATGGTTAGAGTTTATTTTGAAAACTTATTTCCAACAGAAAGATAAAGGATTTTTGAAACTTCAAGTAACGGGTTTCTCTGATGTGGTTTGCTCTACTGTACACCGCCTCACAGGACGAAATTCTGAACTATGAGAAGAGTTATTGTACCTTTACTTGCTGATTTTTGCTTCTTAAGCCAGCCACATGCCAAATTGTTTATAAAGTGTTAATTATTTTTTCTGTGATGTAGAGGAAAGGTTTTAATTTTCATTAGGTCCCAAAAGGATGACATGCACTTGAAAGGAGAAGTGGCATATTTCCTCTAACTTGCTGGAATAGGCATTTTAGGGCTGATTCACTAGTGTGCAATAAACTGTAGGAGCCATTTATACAGATTAACACACGTTATTAGTGAAAAAGCCCTCGTCAATATTCAAAACAACTTAAGCTTTAATTGCATTCTGTAGTCCAGTCAATGATATAAGAGTGGCACACTTAACTGAGTAGAGTCGCTGAATATTGGCTCTGATTGACCAGTTTTGAAGTGGGCCAGAGAGAGGCATTCTGGGGCGGAGTCAGGAAGGAGCTGACCGTTACGCAAACGCCGGCAATATCCAGTGTTGGCTCCTGCACGGCTAAATGGCCAAATGTGAACGCATACATAGCAGTCCTAACTTGAGTCACTTAGCTATGTGAGTGCTATCATTGAATATCGTAGAGCACCCACATAGCTGTCAATAGTATCTTTAACACATCTTTCACGCGACCCCCTCTAAACCCCACCCCCCACTAAAATACGGGCAGGAGGGATCCCAGGCCCTCCTGCCTTCGACGCAACCCTCCCAATGACCGCCCCCCCGAATCCCCTATCGCCTCCCCCGCTGACCCACAAACCCCCCGCCGACCCCACAACCCCCCACCCCACCCCCCTTCCCCGTATCTCAAAAAATGTTGGCCAGACGGAAGGGTGCCACGTGTCGACGGGGGGGCCGATCAGGGGTTTGGGGGTGGTCATTGGGGGGGTTGCATCGAGGGCAGGAAGGCCTGGGATCCCTCCTGCCTGTATTTTAGCAGGGGGTGGGGGTTAGAGGTGGTCACGGGCCAGGAGGGCTTGGGCTCCCTCCTGGCCGGATCGTGTAGTGGGGGGGGGAGATCGCCGGGCTAGGAGGGCTTGGGCTCCCTTCTGACCGAATCATGTGTTGGGGGGAGGGGGAGATCACCAGGCCAGGAGGGCTTGGGCTCCCTCCTGGCCCCAACGGATTCAGCCCAGGGGGATTTGGGGATCTCGAGGCAGGAGGGCTTGGGCTTCCTCCTGCCCCGATAGTGTCGGGGAGGACTGGCTCCTCCTTCGCCTAAAAGCCCTTGTTTTGGACGTTTGGGGCTTAGGCTTTTTTTAGGTTGATTAAATGGTATAAGTTTAGACATAGTGGTGGTCTGGGCGTTTAAACAGCTGAACGTAGAGGCAGGCCACTATTTTAAAAAAACCTCCTTTTGGACGTTTTTTTTATAATGGACATTTTCCCTGCTTCTACTTTCAACGTTTAAGGCCTTAGGCCAAAAGGGGACTTAGACGTTTTTTTTGATTATGCCCCTCCAAGTATTTGGTTTGTGCTGTTCAGCAGCGCAGCTTGATAAAGGGAGGGAGGGTTGTTTGATATTTTAACCACTTCAGTTTCTCTATCTTCTTTTTCATCTCCTTCTGCATTTAATTTAAAAAATCAGGACACATCACACCTTATTACCGAAAGTTGCATTGGCTTCCAATTGAGGTGAGAATAATTTTCAAATTTGCTTGTCTACATTATAAAACATTGTTCGGTCTTGCTCCAAACTATGTTATAAATCATTTTGATTTATCAGAAACTAATTGCTCTACACATAGTATCTCTTTGTTCTTCATCCCATCAATAAAAGGTTGCATATATAAAAGATTTCTTGATAGGACTCTATCTTTTTAGGCAGGGAAATGGAAAAAATGTTTTGGTGGTTTGATCTTGACTTCTTCTTATCAGGCTTTTAGAAGACCATTAAAAACTTATTTCTTTGATAAATGTTTTCCCTTTTGTTCATACACGTCCAGAGTGAGGAGGAGTGGGTGGGAATACTTTATGATTTCTTATGCTTAAAAACAATTGTTGGGTATAAGGGAGGGGGGATATTTGATGTGAGTTATACTTTAATGGTATATTAAGTGATGTTAAAGTATAAAATGATTGTATCTTATGTTCCCCACTTTTATTTAATATCTTTTTATCACCTTTCTTAACCCTCAGTCAGTCTATTGGATTCTCTTCTTTTGCATATGGAGATGACATCCAACTCCTGTACCCTTTAAATACAGCAGACTCCAATGAGATATCAACTATAATTAACAAGTTAAAACAAATAAGCCAATGGCTTAAGGATAATATGTTGGCCCTGAACACAACAAAATCTTCTGTAATGTTTTCCTATGAAAAAATGACCTTAAATTTTCATCGCAGATACTCCTAGACAATAGCCCTCTCCAAATACTAACTACAACAAAAATATTGGGAGTAATATTAGATCAGGAACTTTCTTATCATACCCAGATTAGTTCAGTGGTTAAAAATTGTTCTTATAAATTACATCTCATTAGATCCTTATCAAAAGTTTTAAAACCTGAAGCTTTTAACATTCTAATATACTCAATCATTTCGAGAGGCTTGGCTATTGCAACACCTTATATCATGGCATATCCCAAAAAGAAACAAGAAGATTACAGATAATACAAAATACAGCAATAAAAATTATTACTAATTCAAAAAAATATGATCACATTACACCACTTCTACAAGCAGCACCCTGGTCACCAATTACACATAGAATAACTTTTAAAATTATACTGTTAACATTTAAAATTCAACAATCTAATTCTCCGATATTTTTGGATCGTCTCTTGATACCGTATTCTCTATTCAGGGCACTTAGATCAACAGAACAACATTTACTGACTATCCCTTCTTTAAAAGTAATAGGGACCAGGAGATCTACCATTTTCTTGGTTATAGCACCCCAGCTTTGGAACAATTTACCAATATATTTACGCAATGAACCTTCTTTAGAAAAATTCTAGCATTTGAAACATAGATAGCTTAACTTAGCAAAATTTAGAAATGAAAATATAGAGAACATGAATTGAAGGAAAAAAGGTTTAACCACAATGGATTATTTTATGTAGCTTTTCAGTTCCGTAGTCTTTATGATATAATTTAGGAGAGACTGTTTGGCAGACGGGGACACAATTTCAGAGAAGCAGTGTTTGCTTGTAGATTTAACTTTCTGGGATTTTGTTCTGGGTTCTAGGTCAGGACCAGTAAAACTGAGAATCTATTGATATCAAAATTGTCTCTTTCCTCTCCCCAATTAATCAGTCCAGGCTGGGTATTGCTTCGAAGGCCTTAAAATAGAATAGAAAAATAGTAAACAGGTACTATCACTTATGTTTGGTTATTTATTTATTAAGATGAATGTACATATCAATTTCCTAGAAAAAGTGGTTTACAAAGGGAATGAATCTGTGTGTGCATAAAAATACTTGAACAGAAAGTAAACCTCCACTTTAATATGTTTTGCATATAAGTGTTCTTATGAGTATAATTTGGTAGAGAGGAGGTCTAGGTGATGTTTTGACACTATCTTTCAGTGGGAGAACTCTTTTTGTTTAAACCCTTTCCAAGAATACTTTGTAGAACTGAGCTCTGAACTCAGATGTAATCACAGGTTTAAAAAAACTTATTTCTTTGATAAATTTGTATAATCAGATTAGTCAATCTTATTATAATGTGATCTTATTTATTATGTATCTTTGATGTAAAGTCCCTGTGTTTTACAGTTTTCTTCTTATTGTGAATCGCATTGAACCGTGAGCTCCTGTGGTATAAAAATAAAATTATTATTGCTATTATAGTGCACTGAATTTTTTAATGCTAATTCTGTAGCTACCTCCTGCTTTGCATCTTCATTCTATCCTTATAGCCTTTTTTGTCTATGATCTTCTTTGAATTTCTTTTTACTTATAATCTGGGCTACTACCTCTCTTTAATCATTTCTCTAAATTCTTAATCATGTTTCATTTGTTTTCCATCACTTTTTCTTTACTTTTTTCTTTCGTATCTTTTCTCTGTTAGCCTTTTGCTGCACTCTCTGGCTCTCCATCTTACCTTTTGTTACAAAACTGTGCCCCAGAACAGCTAAGTAGAAAGATCTGCAGATTTGTGGTTTGACTGATATGTCTGTTATTCATCATAAGATTTCTCATTGAAATTACCAGCAAATAAAAATACTAAAATGAGTTTGTATATACAAAAAATATACACTGATAGCAATGCCATTTTGTGATATTTTTATTTCTAGTGCAAACATATTCTTACATCTTTGTCCCAAGGGACATAGTGAAAAATTAAGTTTGGACACTGTGTCATTTTCAGATACACAATGTTCCATTGCTGTGCTCAAATCCTAGTTGCACAAAACTTGGTGTGTTTGGCAAAAAGTAGATGTGCTGATAACTGGACTTAATTCGGACATTTGGCAAATCAGTGAGTCAGTGGGTTTGGTAGTAGTCTAGAATGTAATTTTATATGACATAATGCCTCAAAATTTAGAAATGAAAATATAGAGAACATGAATTGAAGGAAAAAAGGTTTAACCACAATGGATTATTTTATGTAGCTATTCAGTTCCATAGTCTTTATGATATAATTTAGGAGAGACTGTTTGGCAGACGGGGACACAATTTCAGAGAAGCAGTGTTTGCTTGTAGATTTAACTTTCTGGGATTTTGTTCTGGGTTCTAGGTCAGGACCAGTAAAACTGAGAATCTATTGATATCAAAATTGTCTCTTTCCTCTCCCCAATTAATCAGTCCAGGCTGGATATTGCTTTGAAGGCCTTAAAATAGAATAGAAAAACAGTAAACAGTTACTATCACTTATGTTTGGTTATTTATTTATTAAGATGAATGTACATATCAATTTCCTAGAAAAAGTATAAAAATACTTGAACAGAAAGTAAACCTCCACTTTAATTTGGTAGAGAGGAGGCTAGGTGATGTTTTGACACTATCTTTCAGTGGGAGAACTCTTTTTGTTGAAACCCTTTCCAAGAATACTTTATAGGACTGAGCTCTGAACTCAGATGTAATCACAGGTGCAGCGCAGTAATAGCTCCAGATCCTCCTTCTTACAGATCCAGAGGATGTCCATTGCATTCTCTCCGCTTCCTGGATCAGGAGCGTGCTGCTGCTTCTTCAACTTCCAGAAATACTTACTTTTCTTCACTCCTCTCTTTGCAGTGATGCACTGGCTTACATAGCCATATTTGAGACTTTCTTTTCATCTGGGGTGCTGGTTTAGACAGCAGCAGACATACCCCTTAAACAGTCTTTGGCTCAAATAAAATCAGAAGGCTAGCTATGTCTCTGGTGAGGAACCCATAGGTTAAGCCTTCTCAGCCCCAACTGCAACCTTCCTGGCCTTCAGATCTGGTAATGGTGAATGATGTAGGGAGAGAGAGAGAGAGGCACAGAAAAGGCATAAAATTAGAAAAAAATTAAATGGCCAAACAGCAAAGGTATTTTTAATTGAGGATAAAGAAATGTGGTAGCAATATTAATGTGCTTTAAAAGTTAATAAATGTAAATAAAAGAAAAAATGAAGAATAAGGTGACACCTTTTAATAGGACTAATTGGTAATGCTTTGTAAAAAGAGTTCTAAATAAAATTTGACTAGTTTTCAAGGCCAAAACCTCTTTCCTTAAGTCAGACCAAACATATTAGAACAACACTATGTAGGCCAGACCTGAAGGAGGAGGTTTTGGCCTCTGAAAACTAGTTAAAAATGTAATGTTAATCCAATTAAAATGTATCACTTTCTTCTCCAGAGAGTGTGAGTGCTTATGCGCACTGGTGTTTTGGCCCTCTGAATGTTGCAAAATATGAAATGTGGCCCCTGATAGAAAAATGTTGGGCAAGCCTGGTCTAGGCTCTAGAACTAGGGAATGTATTTTGTAACTTATTTGGCCAGAACTGGTGTAGATATTCTTTACCTATTTACGGTAATTAAGAGTAGGCTGCTAAGTAACAGCACACACAACCTAAGTTTTTAAAATATTTACAGTTCTAACATCATATTTGATGATTCTAAATTAAACCTCGCCTCTAACCACTTACATTATATTTTCTCAGTCATGCCTTTGCTGTCCTAACTCCAAATTTTTCAAAGCATTTCTTTGAAACTGATCTTTGTGCACAAACATGATTTTCTGTATATACTGGCTCTTATTTTGCATACATAAAGATGGTTATAGATGCTGAGGTAGTTAGAAATTGTGCATCTGCTTGGTCTCAAAAGAAAACAGAAATAATTCCCTGTTTTTGGAAATTCCATTCTTGGACCTTTGTGGCAAATCCAAGAACAGCAGCAGTATTGGCTGCATGTCTTCTCATCAGAACCCAGTCTGTGTTTGCAGAAACTCACAGGATCAGTTCAAACTCTTAATAAGGAAAATGTCACTAACCTGCGGTTTGCAAAGTATGCAGGCTATAGCAGCCCATAAAGGTTGAAGCTAGAATGGGATATGGATCTGGGTCCCTTTCTCTACTGTCCAGCTTGCTACCCCAATAGGAATGGCCATATCTGAAGCTGTCATAGAGCCTGGTATGTACTGTAATTGTCACATTATGGGAGGGGGTTCAATGATCATTGGGGGATTAGGGGGCATCACTCCTTAATTCCTTCAGTTAGCTGGACAGTTAGGGCACTTTTTGGTGACTTAGGGCTCCTTTTACTAAGGTGCGCTATAGCGGTTTTAGCGCACGCAGGAAATTACCGTGCGCTATAGCGCACCCTAGCCAAAAATCTACCTCCTGCTCAAAAGGAGGCAGGAGCTCAAAAGGAGGCAATGCTGGTGTTAAGGTCTAGCGCGCCCGGCAATGTAGCGTGCGCTATTCTGCGCGTTAAAACCCTAACGCGGCTTAGTAAAAGGAGCCCTTAGTCATGATTGAAACAGGTCTGGGTAAAAACATTCCAATTTTTGTCCTTGTCATAGGTATATGGGGACAGACTTAAAGATCTCAGTCTGTATACTTTGGAGGAAACGCGGGAGAGGGGAGATATGATAGAGACGTTTAAATACCTACGTGATGTAAATGCGGATGAGTCAAGTCTCTTTCATTTGAAAGAAAGCTCTGGAACGAGAGGGCATAGGATGAAGTTAAGAGGTGATAGGCTCAGGAGTAATCTAAGGAAATACTTTTTTACAGAAAGGGCAGTAAACGCGTGGAACAGTCTCTCAGAAGAGGTGGTGGAGACAGAGACTGTGTCTGAAAACCTGGGGTAGGCAGGTGGGATCTTTTAGAGAGAGGAAGAGATAATGGTTACTGCGGATGAGCAGACTGGATGGGCCATTTGGTCTTTATTTGCCACTATCTTTCTATGACATTTTTATCTTGTTACATTATTCCTGAAAAACATTCAAATTCTGGACCCATTGTGATTTAAGTGAACTGTGGAGAAAAACGTCTCAGATCTGAGTTTTGAAAATTGTGACCTGGATGTTTTCCCTTGGACATTTTTTTCGGCTTTGTGCCACTTTTGAGATCTCTTGAAAATAAGCATCATAGAGTGATTTTTGACCCAATACTATCCATATAATTTCTAAAAAAAAATGCACAAAGAAGTCACGTGTTCATTAGTGGCTAGTGAACATATAAATTGTTTTATCCTAATTTAATATCCCAAACCTCTACAATAAAAATCTCTAAAACATTTTGCAAAGGAGCTCTTTTATTAAACTGCAGCAAATTTTTGCATCTACCATGTATTAAATATAAACATTATTAACATGCAGTAAAGGCAAAGCCTGTATTCTGTTAGGAGCATTTCCAGCATGTTCCTACAGAGTTACCACACAGAAACTATATTTATAGTTAGCATAGATGCACTTAGACCCTGAGAGGCTCAATTTCAAAAAAGATAGACATCCAAAAGACAGCACAAACCAGAACGTGGACATCTTACTAGTCAAAACATCCAAGTCGACATTCTCAAAACAGACTTTCTAGACATGTTTCTGGTCATTTTCTCTCCAGTGCATCTAAATCTTAAGGGGGTATGTTAGAGGCTTGTTTGGGGCAGTCATGACTACCCCTTACTCCCCCCTCCCCCCCCCCGTGGTCACCAACCCCCTCCCACTATCTAAATATGAGAAAAAAACAGTACTTTCCACCCTGTCTTATATAGTAGATTCAAATGACTCGTATACACCTCCACAGCAGAGCAGAGAGGCACTCTAAGGGTTACTGCAGTGAATGTCACATTAAAAGTCCCAGGTCAGATGTTACTATAACTTGCTTATATTGTATGGTAAACCCTCCAAATCCCACCCAAAACCTACTGTACCTACATAAAGATGACACCTGCAAGCATAAGTGCTATTGTTCTGGTGTACAGGTGGGTACAGTAAGTTTTGGGTGAGTTATAGTGCCATGTGTACCTGGGACTTTGAAATTAGTCATTCACTGCAGTACCCCCTAGAGCAGTGTGTCGCAAAATTTTTAAACTGCGGCACACTAATTTTGGAGCTGCAGCTGGAGGGCACCTGGAAATGCATGCGCATTGACACGATGATATCACATGCATGCGTGATGTCATGTCAACTTATGCACATGCACATATGTCCTCCAGTTGTGACTCTGAGCCTCCTATTACCACTGGTGGAGTGGTGCTGCAGAAGGAGAGGTGAGGAGAAGGAGCAGAGGCATCGCTGAGAAGAAGAGGCACAGGTGCTGGCTGACTGACTACAGGACATGCCTCTTGCCAGCACCTCTCCTCCTCACCGGCATCTTGGGGCTCACCTGGAATCTGCCAGGGCACACTAGTATGCCGCAGCACCCAGTTTGTGATACACTGCCCTATAGTGCCCCTATGCTGTGCTCAGCTGCCTATAAACAGTTTGCTAAGAATGCTGCTTTGCTAAGAATGCTGCTTGAACGTCCAAAAAGCTTGCTTTTTTGCATTTTTCATGTGGACATCTTTATATTCAAGACTGGCCAAGAAACATAGATGTACTAAGGGCCAAAATGTCTAGATAAATCATTTTCACAAAAGACAAAAAAAAGATAGACGACTTGCAGTTTTGAAACTCCCACTGGATGCCTAAGTGGGACCTGTGGTAGATTTTAACCTGCGGTAAGCATCTGCTACTGCTTACTTCAGCTTAGTAAGCTTGTTTCTCTCCTTATTTCTCTCCTGCAGATTGTTTCTCTCTTTATTTCTCTTCCCCCTCTTTATTTGTCAGGTATGATTAATCTGCTCAGATCCTTATTACTCGTATAAATATTTTTTTTTTTCTTTTTTAAGAAGTGCATCAGTTTTAAAAATTAACTATTTTTGGTCAATTTTAGGCAGATATCTATAGGTTTATGAGAGTTTTTGCTGAGATATCTTTTTAGAATACAAGATATTGACCCAAACTGTTCAAGACTTTTCTTGTGGGCCTCACAGGTAGGAGCTTGGCCTCCTTTTATTGTTCAAAGACGCCTTTATTTCTGCCCTTAAGCAAGTCACTTTCAAATTAAACACCCACATTTTTGGACAGCACTGTTCTGCTCTAGGGAAGCATTGAGCTGCTTATATTTAGTCCTGCCTCAACCTGGAGTAAATCCAGCTCAGCTGTCTGCGGCCTCTGCACAGGTCATTCCAATCAGAACTTCTTTAAGCTGGCTAGCTCATTTCCAAAAATGTTCACATTAACCCCCTTCCTTCACTCCTTTTCTTTTCACTACCTCAAATTAGTGTTTGACATTTTCCCTAACCACTTTTTTTTTTTTTTTTTTTTTTTACAGCTGGCCTTTATTTTCTGGAGACTCAAGCAGTTTCTTAAGAGATTTTCCTGTTTTTTTCTGCAGATTCTGGGTCGTTTTTTTTTTTTTTTTTTTGCTACTTTCCCATTTTCTTTGTCCTTTCATACTTTCTACCTCTTCTCTTACGTAGGGCCCTACCCAGACAATGGTCACGCCCTTATAGATGGCATTGTCACCTCCACTCACAAAAGCATGGTAATGTATGCTTAATTAATGTGGGTCAGGTTAACTAACTTGAATTATGTGTTAATTGTATCATCCTATTAATTTTAATAGAGCTAATTCGCTATCCTATGTATGCAAACCCAGGTTAAAATTAGCACGACCCATGTTATTTTACAAGAGGGTGCTGAAAAGTTCTCAGCCCAACTAACTTCCTAAATTCTGGGCATTATTTAGCCACTGTAGCTGAGAAGAGTGTTATTTTAATTTGCAAAGTGCTAATTTGAAGAATCATAATGCTATATTTTGACATCGTTTCAGATCATTGATTGAAACATATCAACGAAACGTGGCATTTTCAAGTGTGGAACGTCGAGCTGTCATGAAGTTCCTATTCCTGCAGAAGAAAACTCCAAAGGAAATCCATGAATGTATGATGCAAACATTGAGTGACAAATGCCATGAAAAAGTGGTATGCAAACTTTCAGCATGGAGATTTCAAGACCAAAGATGCAGCAAGGACTGAGAGGTCTCAAATGGTGTCGAGGTAAAAATAAGAGGAAAAGAAGGCCGCTTTGGTTCTCAAAAGCAGTAGCTGAGAATGTAAGGAATAAGAGGTTAACTTTCATAAACTACAAAAGATCACAGAAAGAGGAAGACAGGCAAAAATATCTGGAAAAGTTAAGTGAGGTTGGCCAAGTAGTCAGGAAAGCAAAGATACATATGGAAAAAAAATAGCAGACTCAGTAAAATGGGGAGACAAAACATTTTTTAGATATATCAGTGTTAGGAAGAAGTGCAAAAGTGGCATTGTGAGACTCAAAGGTGAAAGGGAGAAACATGTAGAAGCTGATGAAGAAAAGGCTGAATTGCTTAACAAATATTTATTTTCTGTGTTCATGGCTGAAGCACTGGGAACGGGACAGCAGAAGACAAATGTAAATAGGGATGGAGGAGTGGTAGACCCTAATCGATTTTCAGTGAGTTGTGTTCTTGGGGAGCTAAGGTAGACAAAGTGATGAGGCCGGATGGTGTACATCCGAGGGTGCTAAAGGAACTTAGGGAAGTTCTGGTAGTTCTGCTGACTGGCCTTTTCAATGCTTCTCAAGTCAGGAGTGGTACAGGAGGACTGGAGAAAAGTAGATGTGGTCCCTCTACACAAAAGTGGAAGAAGTAGGGAATTACAGGCAGGTAAATCTGACTTCTATGGTAAGCAAATTATTGGAAACACTTTTAAAATAGAGAATGGTAAAGTTTCTGGAATCCAGTAGATTACAGGACCAGAATTCACAAGAGGTAGATCTTGTCAGACAAATCTGGTCAATTTCTTTGACTAGGTGAGAAGAGAATTGGATAGAGGGAGTGCGCTAGAGGTGGTGTATTTAGATTTTCGCAAGGCCTTTGACAGTGTTCCACACAGACGTCTAATAAATAAACAAAAAGTGACAGGCTGGTTGAGTGAAAGATGACAGAGAGTAGTGGTCAATGGAAATAACTCTGAGGAAAGGGATGTCACCAGCGGTTGTCTCAAAGTTCTGTTCTTGGGCCTGTTATTTTGAACATTTATATAAGCGATATTGCTGAAGGTCTGTCAGGTAAGATTTGTCTCTTTGCAGATGATTATAAAATCTGCAATAGAGTAGACCCCTCCCCCCTCCCAGATGGTGTGAATAACATGAAGACAGACCTAGCAAAGCTTGAAGAATGGTCTGAAATTTGGCAGCTAAAATTTAATGCTAAGAAATGCAAGGTCATGCATTTGGGCTGCAAAAACCTTAAGGAATGGTACAGTATACGGGATGTCGTATGTGCACAACAGAAGAGCAGGACTTGGGTATGATTCTATGTGATGATCTTAAGGTGGTCAAACTGGTTGAAAAGGTGACAGTGAAAGCTAGAAGGATGCTAGGATCCATTGGAAGAAGTATGGCCAGTAGGAAAAAGGAGGTATTGATGCCCCTGTATAAGACTGGTGAGAACTCATTTAGAATATTGTGTAAAATTCTGGAGACTGCACCTTCAAAAAGATATAAAAAGGATGGAGTTGATCCAGAAGAAGGCTACTAAAATGGTGCGTGGTCTTTGTCATAAGGCGTATGGGGACAGACTTAATGCTCTCAATATGTATACTTTAGATGAAAGGCGTGAAAGGGGAGATATGATAGAGACATTTAAATACCTATGTGGCATAAGTGTGCATGTTGACTCTCTTTCATTTGAAAGGAAACTATGGAATGAGAGGGCATAGGATGAAGTTAAAAGGTGATAGGCTCAGGAATAATCTAGGAAATACTGTATTATGGAACAGTCTCCCAGAAGAGGTGGTGGAGATTGAGACTGTGTCTGAATTCAAGAAAGCATGGGTTAGGCACATGGGATCTCTTAGAGAGAGGAAGAGGTAATGGTGACTGCAGATGGGTTAACTGGATGTGTCATTTGGCCTTTATCTGCCATCATATTTCTATGTAACTCCTAAAATTGTTGACCATGTCCATGTCCTGATTTTGGCAGATCAGTGAATATCAGCTAAAACAATTGCTGAGACACTACAGATATCCAGATAATGAGTTGGTTGTATAATCCACGAGCAGCTGGGTATGAAGAAACTGTCAGCCAAGTGGGTGCCCGAATGTTTGAATGCCGATGAGAAAAGATATTGAGTGGACACTTCCAAGTTGATTTTGCAGCATTTTCTGTAAGCTTGTGCCTAAGTTTTAGAGCAGCTAGCAGAAAGATGGTTATATCACAACAATCCTGAGACAAAGCAACAGTTCATGCAATGGTGGCACTTAGGTTCTCGAAGGCCAAGGAAATTTGAGACCCAAACGTCAGCAGGAAAGTTCGTTGTCACAGTGATTTGGGATCAGGAAGGTGTTGTAATGACTGACTGTCTTCCAAGGGGCCAAACAGTTAATGCAGAATACTACTGTAACTTGCTGTGCCAATTAAAGGAGGCATTGAAATAAAAAAGGAGAGGGAAGCTGCTGAAAGGAGTTCTCTCTTTGCAAGACAATGCACCTGCTCACAAGGCTGGCAAAACAATGGATGCATTGATTTCAGTTGGGGTTTCAGTGCATAGACCTTCCTTCCTACAGACGTTTAAATACTTAAAAGGTATTAATATAGAACCAAATCTTTTCCAGACAAGAGAAACTGATAAAACTACAGGACACAATTTGAGGTTGCAGGGAGGAAGACTCAGGAGCAATGTTAGGAAATTCAAAGCACTTAGACACACAAAGTACCATAGAAACCTATGGTACTTTGTGTGTCTAAGTGCTTTGACAATGAGCCCTATATGTCTCTTTCCTCCCTTCATTTCACCCATCTTGCTCTTTTTCCCTGCACATCACTCATGGAGCCTCTTCTCTAATTCCTTCCCTCTTTTGTTTTCCAGTCAATGTCTCTTTTCCTGTTTCTTTCTGCCTCCAGCCTCTGTTGTACACGGAATAAGAACTATGCCTGGGTCTCTCAAATAACATTATTAGCATTTGCATTTTTATTATGTATATGTTCTGTATTGTTTATATATCTTCAAGTTGGTTATGAGTATCAAATGTGCTAACAAAAATATATATATTTTTAGTAGGATCAGTTTAAGGTCAGAGCTGGAACTAGCAAAACTAGGGGACCAGTTAGTATTTAATCCATTCACACCACACTCCTCTCTAAGTCAAATAAACAGTCCAGAGCAGTATATTTGCTCCAAACCAAGAACTGGGTTTACTACGAGAACTGATTGAAAAGTAATGAGACTGCCTCTGTTTTTGTTTCCAAGTAGATGTGCTGGTTATTGTGAAGCTCAAACATCATAGTTTCTGAACCTGCAGTTGGACTGTCGTAGTCTTCATTGTTGGGTCACAGCAAGAGGAAGAGCTTTGTACGTTTCATCATGGCAGATGAGGAAGACAGGTCTGTGAGAGTAGGCCAGAGGTGTTGAATGAATTTTATGTTAAACTTGGAAAGAATGGTATTGAAACTCTTGAAATGTTACGGCAAGCATACGGTGGTGAAACAATTAGCCGTGCTGCAGTATTTCGGTGGTGGAAGCACTTCAAAGAGGGTAACACATGAGTGACTAATGAAGCATGTTCTGGGAGGCCATCCACTGCGGTTTGAAACACTGCAAAAAAAATGTATTGAATGTGAAGGATGTTACTTTGAAAAAGAAAAATGTTCAGATCTTGTGGAGTCATCTGATTCTGAATTTTTAAAAAAAAAACCAACAAAACCCTAGTCTCATTACTTTTAAATCAGCCCTTGTAAAACTTAAGATTCTCAGGCAAAACAGAACAAATGCCTTTTAGCACAAATATCTGTAAATTATTCCCTCTTTACATAACTGCATTGTAGCACTGGTTCTCCTTTATTCCTCCTCTGGGTTCTACCCCAGAGGGAACTCCCTTGCTATTCTGGTTCTTTATTCAGGGCTGGATGCACAAAGCTTCAGGCAACCCGGCAAAGGAAGCCGGATTTGGAGTGGTTTTCTTTTGCCAGACTATGCCCAGCCCAATAGCATATCAATCGCATGCATGCTAATTGTGCAGAGCAGCCTGGTAGAAGAGGGGAGGAATTGTGCCCGGCATCTGTTCAATAGAGCAAAGTGGTAGGCACAGCTCCTGCTTCCCTCCCGCCATCCCTCCTACCAGCTTATTTTTTTCAGTGCTTTGCTTGTGCTTCTGCTGCTGCTCTTCCCTGCTGGCTCATATGATCAGGGCTCTGGAGCTGCAATCAGCTGAGCCGTTAGGGAACGGCCGAACTGGTGCTGGGTCAGCTGATCGTGGCTCCGCTCTCCCTGTACCAGCTCAACTGATCGGCAGCTCCAGTGAGTCCTGCAGCTCAATTGTTTGGGGTTTCCCTTGCCAACTCAGCTGATCACAGCTCCAAATCCTGATCAGATAAGTTGACAGGGCAAGAGCAGGGCTGCCTGCTAAGCTGTAGGGTGCTTTAAAAAAAAAAAAAAATTAAGCTGCTGTTGTATGTTGTACAAGTGTGTGTCCCGTACCTGTGTTAGGTGCAGGACAATATATTCATATAACACACTCATAACAGCTACGGCAGCTACTGACCTGCCGTAAAAAAAATTCCCTGGTAAGAGGTGAGCATTCCCTTCTCTTCTCTTTTGAGCATTACAAGAGGTGCTAATTTAAATACTAATGAGCTCCATGTAATACTTTTTCATAGGGTTCACGATGGCTGCTACTGCTATTGATAGAAGCCCCAGAGAACCCTTTTGTTAATAGGAAGTGGAGCTTCCAGACAAGTAAGACTGGTTTTAACCAGTCTTACTTGCAAGGAAAATGTTTGAGCATCTGGGCCTCAGAGAATGTGAGCTTTCTGAGCTTTTACTCACAGGGCCTTTTTTTTATTATTTATTTATAAATTTTCAAATATAACAGTCAAGTATAAACTTGTACAGAAAGCAAAATTCAAGAATAAAGAGATTAATTCAAACATAATATATGAAAATCAGGAAATAAATTCTATCTTAAATCTCACTCAAGTCCTCATATAAGATCCAAGATTAGAATAAATGGAATTTAAGCAATCAATTAAAGAAAAAAAAAAAACAGTTATAGGTAAAACTGTGCTAAGGCAGTCATCTATCTATCCATCTTGAGCTTTCTCCAGCCTTGACAGTGATAGGAATGTTGTCAGTTGTGAAGGTTCAAAGAAAACAAATTTATGCAACTTGTAATGGACTATGCATTTACAAGGATACCGAAGAAAAAAGGTAGCACCCAGGGCAATAATTGCTGGTCTCAATAACAGAAATTCTTTTCTCCGCTTCTGTGTGTCTCTGGCCAAATCAGGAAACATTTGAACTCTCAGTCCCAAAAATTCTTTATGTTTATTTTTAAAATATAATTTCAATAACCATATTTTATCCATTGTAAGAGCTACTGAAAGAAGCAAAGTTGCCGGTATGGCTACTTCCCTATCTGAGGATTCTAATAAAGCTGTCACATCCAGAGGCTCTTGATTTACTTCTTGTAAGTTCTTTTGTTCTTTAATGTCTTTAACAGGAAGGTAATAGACCTGAGTGAGAGGTGGTATAGAAGATTCAGGAATTTCCAATATTTCCATTAAATAACGAGTAATCATTTCTCTAGGAGTTGCTGTTGTAATCTTAGGAAAATTTATTAATCTAAGATTATTACTTCTTGAAGAATTTTCAAATGATTCAAGTTTTCTTCTTAGATTTGTATTGTTTTAATTAATGCCTCCTGTATTACTTTATAAGAATTAATATTCTGTTGTTGGTTTTCTATCTGTGATATATTATCAGTAGTGATTTTCTGTAGTTCCTAAAATATCCTTATTGGAAGACCACAAACTGAAACTCAACCCAGATAAAACTAAATTCATCCTCCTAGAAAATAACAAAATCCCAACCATAACCAACTTAGAAATCAACTCTATCAACTACCCTTTGCAACCCTAAAACTTCTAGGTATGACTATTGACAGAGGCTGCACCATGCAACCACAAATTAACAAAACAATACAGAAATCTTTCGCAGTTATGAGAAACCTTAGACAAGTCCGAAAATTCTTCGAAAAAACACAATTTCAGCTCCTAGTACAATCTCTAATCCTAAGTATCCTAGACTATTGCAACATCCTCTACCTCCCCTGCCCTGCAATAATGATTAAACAACTACAGACAATTCAGAATACAGCTCTGAGACTCGTCTATTCATTGAAAAAACATGATCACATTACTGAGGCATTCATCAATTCTCATTGGCTTCCAATCCAGGAAAGAATATAATTTAAATTCTACTGTATACTATTTAAAACTATAAATGGAGACAGCCCAACCTACCTAAACGACCGCCTCATCCAAACCACCTCTACCAGGCATAGAAAAACACACACCCCATTCACTTACCCCCCAATCAAAGAAGTAAAACGGAAAAAACTATACAACGGACTACTGGCCACTCAGGCAGCGAAGATAGACAACCAAGTCTTCAACCTATTGACAACAACCCCAGACTACAAGATGTTCAGAAAGGAAATAAAAACTATACTCTTCAAGAAATCCCTTAATAAAGCTTAATACCATGATAAAGCTTAACCCCCCTCTTACCATCCCCTCCCTAATCCCAGATCCTACTTTTCTCTCTCTTGGAAACCTTCTCTGATCTAACGTTGTAACCCTTCTTCCATAACTCTTTTTGTAATCCGCTTTGAACCGAAAGGTAATGGCGGAATAGAAATCTGTAATGTAATGTAATACACTTTAAACCGTTCTTCTACTTGATTTAATTGAGACGCTATAGTTTTAGGAATAGTAGCAACCAGGTCCCACAGAGCATCCAACGTTACTTCCTGGGGTTTGTTTAGCTGAGGAAATTGAAAATGTAAAGTCTTATGCTCACCTACTGGCAAGTCTTCCGAGAACTGTTCAGGCTGGGCTAATCCATCTCCCGCAGTTGTTGAAGCCTCGAACTCCATATTCAGGTTCCCTGAGAGAAACTGGGAACCCGAATCTCTGTCCCCCGGACTGATCTCTGCTGCCTCCGGAGGAGGAAGCACTCCGATTCCCGGAAGCTCCCCTTCCCTCGGGGAACTAGCCGTTCGAGGATGCGGGGGAGGTGCTCGCATATCAGGGCTAAAGGTGGTTTCAAGCCCCAAGGAGGACTGCTGCGTGCCGTTCTCCTGCAGCGTCTCCAGCGGGGGTAGCCCTGATCCTGTCGACGTTCCCTGCACGCACCGGATAAGCTCATCAATGTTGCCATCCGTGGAAGTCTCAGAGTGCCGCGAGGCCCCAGCGGCGCTTCTCCCTCTCCACTTGGACATCTCAAAGGTAGGAAATTATACTCAATTCCAGAAATAATATCCACCTCAAGAAGGCTATCGGGAGCAATCGCACAGCCTGCCTATGCCGTCACCATCTTGGATCCCGACCTCTCACAGGGCCTTTTTTTTATATTATCCTTTTCCCCTGGAACACAGATTGTGAGTCAGCAGCAAAGTGGTTGCTTATATAGTTAAGGTGTGATCTTGGTTTCACTTCCTCCACTGTTTCTTTGTGCCCATGTCATTCTCTAATAGCAAGTACTCAAGACTCAATATATTCACCATATATACTCAAATATAAGTCGATTTGAATATAAGTCGAGACCCCCATTTTTCCCCCCAAAAAGGAGGAAAAAGGGTTGACTCAAATATAAGACTGGGGTTTAATATTCAAGTGCCATGCTCTGCCAGGATTAAAAACTATACTAGGAATACTGATGGGTTTCTTGCTCATCTTTTAATGACTGAGCTACAACCAAAATCATAACACTAATCTAACCCAAGTTTTGCAAGTCGATTTCCTTGTTTTGCTACCTTTTGGCTTGTATCAAAAATAGACATTCTTAAGCTTCAGTATTTTCCATCTTCTACAAACTGGAAATAATCCAATTGTTTTAAAAAACAACTTTTATTTTTGCTTTATTTGTATATTTCATTTTAATTTATTACAAACAGCTGTAGAAGATTTTGACTAGCTGGGAGCTTGGAGTATGTAATACTGATTTACAGTTCACATACCCCCCAGAGTACAACAAATTTGTACAATCTTAATTCTTCTTCTTTTAATCTCATTTGCATAACAATTGTCTTTATATCGTTACTGATGTATTAAATAGGCTATGGTCTACGAGTGGGTACTGAAAAGTTCTCAGCCCAACCAACTTCCTAAATTCTGAGTGTTATTTTTCTGCTGTAACTGAAAAGAATGTTTATCTTATTTTGTTAAGTGCCAATTTGTAGAAATAAAATTCTCTGTTTTGACATTGTTTCAGATTAGAGAATGACACGGTGACAAAATTCATCTCCTTTCCCATCCCCGCGGATAACCGCGGGAAATAATCCCATGTCATTTTCTAGTGTCTGTTTCAATCTCAATCCTTCTACACCAGCATTCTTCAAAGCAAAGCTTGAGGGTCAGTGGTTGTGGCCATTCATACTCTGATTCTTCCCTCTCTCCTTAAAGAATGACATGAAGATGGTTTACCGCGGTTATCCGCGGGGGACGGGGACGGTGATGAATTTTATCACCGTGTCATTCTCTATTTCAGATCATTGATTGAACCGTATCCACGTCATTCTCTTCTTGGTTGGGTTGAGAACTTTTCAGAACCCCCTTATAAAATGCTCAAGCCTGCCCTGAGGTGGTTCCTGCTGGGTCAGTAAGGAGAAAGGGACTATGATAACCAGAAACAAAACACAGGCCCCCTTTTTATCTAATCTAATCTCATCTGATGTTTTTGTGTCGCGAAGTACCTATACAGGCTCAAGGCGACTTGCAGGGGGAAAAAGGGTACCTTGGAGCATGGGGGGAAATGAGTTTTTTTAATCCGTTAGGGGTTTATATCCTATGAGTGTCAGAGCTTTTATCACAGTGGCCAAGAATTTAAAAAATCTAACATGGCTTGATAAAAGGGGGCCACAGCTAGGGATGGGCTAGCTGTGACAGCTTTTAAGATACAGAATAGTTCTTCCTGGAAGATGGCTACTTTCCCACCTGAAGGTTCAAGAATGACTTGAGTCTAGTACAGGGGTGGGCAACTCCAGTCCTCGAGGGCTGGAATCCAGTTGTGTTTTCAGGATTTCCCCAATGAATATGCATGAGATCTATTAGTATGCACTGCTTTCAATGCATATTCACTGGGAAAATCCTGAAAACCTGACTGGATTCCGGCCCTCGAGGACCGGAGTTGCCCACCCCTGGTCTAGTACCTATTAACACTGGAAAGAAAATGCGAAGCATTTTAAGGTGATGGGACTCAAATTTAGCTGAGCTCTTCTATCTGTGTTTCTTTTTATTATTATTTAGGCGACTGATTCTTTCTCTACCTTTACTTTTTCTTGTTCCTACTGTCACAGAGTGCTGGCGTTTCAAGTTAGAGATGATAAAAGAAATGTCATTGATGTTTCCCATATCACTTGGGTAAGGCGGAATAGAAATCACTAATGTAATGTAATGTAATGAATGC
The DNA here is from genome assembly GCF_902459505.1 of Geotrypetes seraphini. Classification (NCBI taxonomy): domain Eukaryota; kingdom Metazoa; phylum Chordata; class Amphibia; order Gymnophiona; family Dermophiidae; genus Geotrypetes; species Geotrypetes seraphini. The sequence goes on along the minus strand of NC_047085.1, from coordinate 404,430,379 downwards.
ACATCCCTACAATCACCGTCGATATTAAAATCGCCAACAATCCTAAAATTACCATTTTTGGAAGTTAAAACTGATATGACACCAGAAAACTTATCCAATGATATAACAGTAGAGGTAATCAGCCAAAGATCACTGGTAGATAGAACACTGATATAGTATCCACGCTGCTCCTTGTGATCCTGGGCAAGTCACATAATCCCCCCCATTGCCCCAGGCACATTGGATAGATTGTGAGCCAGCCAGGACAGACAGGGAAAAATGCTTGAGTGCCTGAATAAAATTAATGTAAACCATTCTGAGCTCCCCTGGGAGAATGGTATAGAAAATTGAATGAATGAATAAATAAATAAATAGTATCAAATTGTTAGAGTGACAGATAAAAAGCAGAAGTTGGGGACAGAAGCTCCTGAAAGGCAATTTTGGGGAAATTCTCTAAGACGTGAAAAAGTTTAGCCCGCATAGGGCTTACCAACCAAGACAGAAGCATGTTTAAAAAAAGAAAAAAAAATTGGAGGCATGAACGACGCTTCATTTAAAGAAGCAGTGTCGTGCTTATGGAAGTGTTTAGGGGTGCCTAAGATTGCCTAAGGGTAGTGTAGGCTTGGCTTGTAACAGAAGTGACCTGAGGCATGCTTAGGCGCCCCTAGGCATTTCTGTAAGCATGAAACCAGCGCCTTAAATCCAGGCTTTTAAAATGCTGGCCTACATTTAAGGTGCCAGTGTAAAAAAAAAAAAAGCTAAATTCTATAATCGGCGCTGGTTTGTGAATTCAGCCTTTAATGAGAATAAAGAACAGCCCCCACCCCCCTTCCTGTGCAGCCAAAAACATGCAATGGTAGTTTCACCTTCCCCCCTCCCTCTGATTGCTTTCCTGAGGTAAAAACCAAAAGATATGGCAATCTGCTTAGAGCTGTGCTTAGGTCATAGATCCAGGGTGTAGTAACATAGAAACAGCTTGAACTCTCCATGCTGAGGCCATAAACTGCTGTTTGTTTTTATTCCTCTGGGAGTTAGTAATCCATAGTAATTTTTCACCTCCTGCAGTTACTGTAAAGGCTGTAGATTGTTTCATATTACCAGCCACTGACAGTTTCTCTTCTCTGGAACACAGACTCGCTCGGTATGTACAGAATCTTTAATCCAGCTCAATGCAGCAGTAAGTACCTGATTTAGTTACCTTGTCATCAACTCTATTAAATTAAAATTTGATTAAGGATTGGGGGCTTCTTCTTTGGTAATAATCAGCTCTAAGTTTAACACTCTGAATATAAAGAGCCTTGTAGAGGTCAGAGAAAATACCATTTGAAGCAAAGTTCAAGGGAGGTTGCTGATTTTAGGCTGAAGAGACTACGGAAAAGAGGAAATCTTCCCAAGCTGAAGCCAATGCAGTGGCAGGCAATAGACCCTAAAGTACATTTAAGCAAGTCGGCATGGATGAAACGAGATGGTGTTCAAAGCACGGTCCCAAATCACGTGGCAGGCAGCATCAGGAAATGATTGACGTGAATAGACAGTCCCTGCAGGTGGTAGAGAACATCAGATATAAGAAATTGCTGCATCCCTTAGTGCCCTTGAGAGCACATATAATTGACAAGTGATATACAGCCTGAATAATCAATTGCATGTCCAGCTGAAGGCAGAGCTAGCAAAGATAGAGAGTTAGAGCATGCAGTTCAGCAGTGATATCTATACCAGTCGACATGTTAAAGCAGCCTAATCCATTCTGATGGCACACTGGTGGCAGCTGGATAAGGCAGGGAAAGGCTGCAAATATACTGGAGTATATGGGGTTACAACAGGGTGCCTGCTTCATATTATTGCAGGTCCCATGAAGCAGTTGTGAAATGATTGCTCCATTGAGAGTTGCTAACTGCCTGAGTCACTGCTGAAATTTAAGATAAGTTAAATTGATTCTTGCTCTAATGGATTATGAAATAATATTATTAACTAGTCTTTAAGCCCGTTACATTAACAGCAGGGCCGCCATCAGAAATTTCTGGGCCCCTTACAGAGCAATCCTATTGGGCTCCCCACGCACCCCTTCCCCCCCGCCCCGCCCCCCTTCTTCCATGGGCCGAATACACACATACTTTTCTCTGTCGCTGCACTCTTTGACCAAAATATTTGTAAGCCTGCAACCACGTCAAGGTAGACTCTTTCAGCAGGGCCCTAACCTAACCTAAACTAAACTAATCTATACCTATCTATTCTAAACTAACATATGTCTAATACTAAACTAATAACAAACTAACAAACATCTGCATAATAAATAACTAATAAATAATAGTGCTAGTAGCTATAATTCACTTTTGAATGTAAAATCTCAGTTAAGGATTTCTTTTGACCTTTGTAGGCCAGAAGTAGATCACAATTGCACAATATTTTTTTGTAACAAGTATTAAATGTGTTTTTATAAATACTGTAAGCTTAATAAATATATCAGAAAAAACTACACATCTGAGCGCATATCTGAACATACACATCTATATGATCCCATCCTCCTCAGCTTGCCTATAGCTGCATCATGCATGTTAAAAATGTATGATAAGTGCACCTTCCTTCCTTCCCATCCATCCTCCTCAGCCTGTCCTTACACATCCACAGCTGCATATTAATGATGATGTATATGTTATGATGATAAATAAGTGCATATGAGCACATCATTAACATGCAGCTATGGATGAATATAAAAAAGAAACAATATTCTGTACAATTGTCAATTTATAAATCAGCGTCTTCTCCCCACTCTCTCTTCCCCATTTCCCTTCAGCGTCCTCAGCCCACTCTCTCTCCACTTTCCTTCAGCGCACGCACATAAAAACAAGCAAGTAATTTATATCATTTTCATTCTATTCATTCATAGAAATTAAAGTCTAAATAATGCCAGTCACATAACAAAACATGATTTTACAAAAATAATTCCCTGCACAGTCAAGCCTGCAAGGATTACTAGATGTCTTTCAGCAGCTCCCCTCCCTCCCCCTTACCTTTGTGGCCAAGTCAAAATGATCTACCAACAATAAAATTTTAAAAACACAAAGCACACTGTACGCAGAGAAAATGTTAATTATCATTTATATTCCGCGGGTTTTCAAAGAGGTCAAGGCAGATGACTTTATGCAATGTCACATCAGTAACAACTATACAAAAATAGACAAATATTCCCCCTCCCTTTTTACTAAACCGCGATAACGGTTTTTAGCGCAGGGAGCTGCGCTGAATGCCCCACGCTGCTCTCAACGCTCATAGGCTCCCTGCGCTAAAAAACGCTATTGCGGTTTAGTAAAAGGGGGCCATAGTGCAAAATATAGACAGCATATATAAATTCTCAAAGCAGACACATTTTCATCACTAAATTGAAAATAAAATCATTTTTCCTACCTTTGGTAATTTCATCAGTCTCTGGTTGCACTTTATTCTTCTGACTGTGCATCCAATATTTCTTCCCTTCTTTCAGCCTCCTGTATGCTTCCTCTCCTCCAGACCTCATTCCCTCCCCAAACTTTTTCTTTGTTTCACCCTGCCCCTTCTTTCTTTTTCTCTCTCTCCATACTCCCTTTCTTTCTATATGTCTGGTTTTCTCTCTCTCACCCTGCCCCCTTCTTTCTTTCTCTCTCCACACCCTCTTTCGTTCTGTATGTCTGTCTTTCTCTCTCTCTCCGTGCCCCATTTTTCTTTGTTTCACCCTGCCCCCTTTCTTTCTTTCTTTCTGGCGCTCTGTCCCCCCCTTTCTTTCTTTCTCCCTGTCCTCCCCTATGCCACCACCATTGAGAAAATGCTGCCACTGCCGCCATCGGGAACAGGCCGGCGCCGAGTTTGCCCTGCTTCTCTTCCCCGCGGGGCCGACCAACTCTCGCCACCCGACGTCAATTCTAACATCGGAGAGGACATTCTAGGCCATCCAGGCAGCGATTGGCTGGCCCAGAACGTCCTCTCCGACGTCAGAATTGACGCGAGTGGCGAGAGTTGGTCGGCCCCACAGGGAAAAGCAGGGAGAACTCGGCGCCGGCCTGTTCCCGATGGCGACGGTGGCACTCAAGTGGCTAAAAAGCCGCAGTTTGCCAGCCTAGGGAGAACACTGAAGGGTGGCCAGCTGTGCACCCCCTTGGGACATAAACCCAGGGCGGGGCAGGGTGGACCCTCCCCCACCTTGGTATGCCACTATCTGTACCTCACTCCCTCCCTATGACCAAAAATTATCCTTTCTTCTGTTCCCCATGTACACTACCATCTCTTTCCCTCCCTTCCTCTCTCCCAAGTCCATTGGAAAAGTTCCCACTGCTGCATCCCGCACCACTCCTGACGCGGCTCCCGCTGTCCTTTCTGTCTGTCTCTGTCCCTGGCCCCCTTTGCCTGTCTGTCTTTCTGTGTATCTCCCTGCCCCTGTGTCTTTCTTCTTTTCTTTCTGTCTCCCTTCCTCCCTCTGTCTGTCTGTCCAAAGCAGCATTTCATCGCCCTCCATTTCCCTCCCCCCACACCAGTTCCCTGTGCACCTGCCCCTGTGTCTTTCTTATTTTCTTTGTGTTTCCCTTCCTCTCTCTGTCTGTCTGTCCAAAGCAGCATTCCCTCCCCCTCCATTTCCCTCCCCCCCACCAGTTTCCTGTGCAGCAGCATTAGCATTTCCTCTACCCCCCATCCCTTTCCCTTCCCGCCGTCCGGACTACAAACGTGGTGATTCCAGCAGCTCTTGCATCAGTCTCCACACGCTGCTTCGGGTCCTTCTACTGCCCTGATTTACTCTGGCACGTCCCTAATGACATCATCAGAGACGCGGCAGAGCAAATCAGGGCAGTAGAAGGGCCCGAAGCAGCGTGTGAAGACTAATGCACATGCTGCTGGAATCGCCATTCGGGCCCGCGGGAAGAGAAGGGATTGGGCGGCAAAGGAGGAATGGAGATCGTCGTCTGGCTTCGGTCCGGCTTGTGGAGGCGATCGGCTGGTGACGAATTAGCGCGCATGCGCACTCCTTCGGCCACAGACCTACATGCGCACAGAACACGCAAATAGGAGTACACATGCGCGGCTAGCTCTTTATTATATTAGATATGAATATGTATGAAAAAGTAAATAGCTAATAAGTTAGTTGACATTTTTTTAAAATCTTTATTCATTTTTAAAACTTTAAATAAGTGTAACATAAGATACAATCATTTTTACTTTAACATCACTTAATATACCATCAAAGTATAACTCACATCAAATATCCCCCCTACCTTATACCCAACAATTGTTCAAATATCCCCCCTCCCCACCCTGGACGTGTATGAACAAAAAGGAAAAAATAATATTCATTCTATACAGTATTTTGTTAATGGCTCCCAAACATCCCTAAATTTCTTAAAATGCTCCTGCTGTATGGCTATTGCCTGCTCCATTTTAAAGATTTGGCATAACGAATTCCACCCAAAATTATAATTCAACCGATCCTAGTGTTTCCAGTTTTTCATAATTTGCTGTATGGCAACCCCTGTCATGATGAGCAAAAATTTATTATTATTAGAAGAGAATTGACATTTTTAAGGAAGTTTTTCTGATTGGTGATGGGATACTAAAACTCTCACGAAGAGTTGCATACAAGTGGGTACCCACTGAAATATTTTCCTCCTTGAATTTGAACGATCATATTAACTTTCATTTTATTGCTGTTCTCTTCTCTCTTCTTTCTCTTTCTCTCATCTTCTTGGGCCTCTGAGGGATCTCTTCTTTCTCTTTCTCCCTTCTTTCCATTAGATTGATTGTCCCCTCCTACCTGCTGCCCTCTTTGCTTCTCTCTTTTGATTTCCTTCCTTTCCTCCCTCGCTTACCTACCCTACTTTATTGCTCCCCTATGATATTTTATCAATTATTATATTATTGAAATTCGTGTATTTGACTTGCTTCTTGAATTTCATACATTGATATTATTTTGTTTATTCTGAAGCTTGTTGATGCTATTGCTGTTCCATTGTCTGTTAACCTTTCTGTCCCTTCTTGTGTTATATAAACTTTCAATAAATTTTCATGGTTAAAAAAAATACAACTTTCATTTTGGATTCTATTGTTGTAGGACTTTACATATATTGAATTGGAATATCGCAGGTCCTAGCCAATATCACTGTGTAACAGAGGTTTTGGGGCATGAATTGTAGTGGGTGTTCTATAGTGATTTGGAGTTTCTGAATTCAAAACTGACCATAATTTTTCAATATAACCCTCTGATTTTTGACAAAAGAGCATTATAATGCAAACATTAACATTTTCACTATATTTTCTAATGCTTAGAGTAAATGTTATAACAATCTGTGAAATATTAAAACAGTTTGCCTCAAATTAGATTTCCTCCCCCCCCCCACCCCACCACCACCAATAATCTTGGTAGTGTTAGTGATGAGCATGGGGAAAGGTTTCACCAGGACATTGCTACAATGGAGAAATGATATCAGGGCAGATGGAATTCATCAATGCTGGCTGACTATTGTTGGACATTAATTAGAGATGTTCCTAATCTCATTTATAAATGCACTTCAGCAGGAAAGTGATTCTAGAAAATAATATTTATAGGAACTCTTAAATCGGTGCATGTGATACATTATGACTTCTTATGCTATACATACAGTATAATCTCGTTATAACAGGCTACTTATAATGGAACCTCGCCTATAGCAGACGAGGTCCGCTGGTCCCGGCCGAGCACCTTTCTAAACATGCAGAAAATCATCGCATATAATGGACTTTCGGATATAACGGACAACCAATTTGGTCCCCAGAGCCGCTTTTAGCTATAGTTTTATTCGGCTATAATGGACATGCAGGTTCCGCCTACAAGGCATGTGGCAAGCCGGTGATATAGGGCTCCTTTTACTAAGCTGCACTAGTGGTTTTAGCATGCACTTAGCACGTGCTAGACGCTAACGCCTTTATTGAGCTGGCGTTAGTTTTTCCTTGTAGCGCGGGGGTTAGCGCGCGCTAATCTGCAGCACGCGCTAAAAACACGACCGCAGCTTAGTAAAAGGAGCCCATAGTATCAAAATGCAGCCCAGAAAAAAATGACAAGAGTAATTTTCTTTCCAGTATAGTGTTCTGGTTTGCAATCATTTCGTGCCATACCAATGTTTTGCTGAGTTTTGTTCTTGATGTTGCTGATATGATTATGCAGTGACTGTTGTTCATTGATTTACGTTGTTTCAAGTTGCCCTAAATAAAGTTTTTAAAAAAAATGCTGCTCTGGATATAACGGATCGTTTTTCCAGGTCCCTTGAAGTCCGTTATAACGAGATTATACTGTATTTGTGATTTGCTCAAAAACTATACGTGATAGGAGAAAACTGAGGCTATTTTCATACACAGGAGATCAAATTCTATAAAGTAAACATCATTTTCTTCTTGCCCCAGAAAAAACGTTAAAATTTGTTGCGCTGTGTATTCAGCTGGGGCCTGCATAAGTTGCAGTGGTCAGCGCATGACAGCAAGTCCCTAGATATTCAATGCCAGTGCCTGAAGATGGCCCACATTGAATATCTGGCCCAAATTCTGCCTGTGGTGGTCAGCATCTGAAAATAAAATCCTCCCCCTACCCACTGAATATTGACAGGATTGTGATTAATTGAAAAATTCCCAGTTGGGGAAGTCAAGAGCCTAGAAGTTAATTGAAGAGATCACAAAGCTGAATGTCCACCTAGGGCAACTCATACCCTACACTGGCCACATATAAAGGATTATTAATGCAAAAAAAAAACAACCCAAAAAGTGGTTTATTGGTATCCGTTGTGCAAATGTAAAGAGTCTGGCTTGTTTTAGCTATTCTCTCGACACGGGCACTGGACATTGGTATACAGCTTTATAAATCATGTTCCAAATGCTATAAGATGCAGGCCATTTAGGACACTTTAAGGCAGGGGTGTCCAATGTCGGACCTCGAGGGCCGCAGTCCAGTCGGATTTTCAGGATTTCCCCAATGAATATACATGAGGTCTATTTGCATGCACTGCTTTCATTGTATGCTAATAGATCTCATGCATATTCATTGGGGAAATCCTGAAAACCCGACTGGATTGCGGCCCTCGAGGACCGACATTGGACACCCCTGCTTTAAGGCTTCTTTTACTAAGGTGCACTAGCGGTTTTAGCGCGCGCTACAATACCGCACACGCTAAACGCTAATGCCTCCATAGAGCTTGCATTAGTATTTTTCATTTAGCGCGTGGTTAGTGCGCGCTAATCTTTAGCGTGCGTTAAAAATGCTAGCGCACCTTAGTAAAAGGAGCTCTTAGATCAGGGGTAGGGAACTCCGGTCCTCAAGAGCCGTATTCCAGTCGGGTTTTCAGGATTTCCCCAATGAATATGCATGATATCTATTTGCATGCACTGCTTTCAAAGCATATTCATTGGGGAAATCCTGAAAACCCGACTGGAATACGGCTCTCGAGGACCTGTCTTAGATCAATAGAACAGCATCTTCTGACTATCCCCTTCTTAAAAATAATAGGTACAAAAAGATGTACAATTTTTTCGGTTATAGCTCCTCAGCTCTGGAATAACCTGCCAAATTATTTGTGTACTGAACCCTCATTAGAAAAATTCAAAAGTCTTTTGAAAAGTTTTTTGTATAAAATTGCATTTGAGACATAGATAAGATAACTCGCTTACAGTTATACCCAGTTTCAATCAATCCTTTATTCACAGGACTTAAATCCTCCTCCCTTATTTTGCCTTCTTTTTATTTTCTCTACTTCTTTATCTTCATCTGTTGTCTCCCCCCACCCCTCATAGATGTTTCTTCCTTTTCTTCAATGATTGTAGTTCATCCCCCATTCCCTTTGTATCGGTATAAATTTGTATGTATATATATTTTTTCGTAACAAATTATCTTATCGTTTGTCCCCTTTTTAATTTGTAATCCGCTTTGAAATGTTTGATATTGCGAGTACATCAAATTTTAATAAAACTTGAAACTTAAAAATTTGTGTTAGGAAGCATTTTCTGCTTGAGCATTTCGGGCTCAGAGTATAAATATTAATTTTGCTACATTTGCACAATTGTAATCTTTTATTTGCTGGCATTTCACTAATGATACGTAAAAGGCTGCAGACTCTTCAAAACGCCTTTGCTCATTACCGAGGGAATTGCAGGCCAAGCTCAAGCTCATTTTAAACTCTGTACAATAATTCATAGAATTCTTTATACGTGTGCACCTTCTTATTTGTTGAAATTACTTTTTATTTTTCACTTTGGAAGACCTACAGGAATTAGAGAGTCCCAATGAACGTGTTTTCCCTCTGAAATTTTTAACTGATAGTTGAAAGAGAAAACTTTTAAGTATTTTATATTTAAGGACAGAATTATGAATTTTCACTTTATTTTAATTTTATTCCTGCTCTATTAATGTATTCTATTTTAAACTTTGTTAACTGGTTTGAGTCCCTTATGGGAATGACCCGGTATATAAAATAAAGGATTAGATTAAAACAAATATTTATTATACCTTTTTCTAATCAAGCTACTCTGTGTTAGAATGCCCTGCTTCCACATGTTCAATTGAAACATCATTATGTGAAGTTTTGGAAGGAACTGAAAACATTTCTTTTTCACAGATATTGGAGTTAATCTCATATATTGTCATGTTATTATTTATCATTTTTTATTGTAATTCCTAGATCTGTCTAGTTTATTTATTTATAATCCACACCGGACTTTATTTTAGAAATGTAGCAGAATATAAATGTTTTCATGTATTGTATTGCATTGTACCGTATATATTTGAATATAAACCAAAGAGTTTTGGTCCAAAAATTGGGGTCTTGGTTTATATTCAAGCCTCTCATCTCTCCATGCCACTCAATGACTGGCATTTTTCCTCAACCCCACCCCGCCTTCCTGCAGTACTCCGCATTGCCATCACATTGCCTCCAACCCCCTCACAGCAATTGATGCTTCTTTCTGAAGCCTTCCCCCCAAACTCTGATGTCATCGCCATAGCAGCCAACATTTCCCACCTCCAATCATCTGAAAATTTGCTCTTCTCTTACTGGCATTTGCTTCCCTGGCAGATGCTGAAAAAGTTATGCGCTGGCAGAATCAGAATGGGATCTTGTGTTTGAGGGGGCTCACCATAAACTATAAGAGAGTTCTGGTGAGGTGTTTATGTGGTACCCTTTTTGTAAAGTTCACAGCAGTGCCTTGTAAGGTGCCCCTCTGCTCTGTTGCCATGTTTGGGTGGCCAGTCCAAAAAGCCTTGTTCTGGGCATTTGGGACTTGGATGAATTTTTGGTCAAGAATGTGGTATAAAGATAGATGTAGTTGCAATCTGGACGATCAAACACCTCGACATACAGATAGATGATTTTCTAAAAAAATATTTTAGACGTACTTTTCAAGAATGGACATTTTGCCACTGCAGACTTTGGGCGACTAGTGCTCTACGTCCATATTAGACATAGACATATGTTTTGATTATGCCCCTCCATCTATATGCATTTAGACACATCTTGGTAAGCAAATTACAGTTAGTGGTCTTCAATAATTTGATCATATCTTGTTGCTTTACAGGTGTCAAGCTATCAGTATCACTGATATAGTTCTATTTAACAAATAGGAGTTACACAGTTTATTGAAATTGGTCAGAATCATACTTTATTTTTCTATGTGGAGTCCTCAGGATTACTTCTTAGCACTGGTATTATTGAATATATTTAGGTTCCTCTTCTTGTATTTATTCAGTCTCTTGAATTTACAGTATACTTTCTGTATACTGTATTCAGATTTGACAACTCTTAATTATCAAAATCCCCAAGATATTATTGTTCTTAACTCTAAGCCTACACAGATTATCATTGGTTTACTATATTGCTATCAGCAATCATGATTACTGCAGCTCATTGTTTAAAGGTCTTCATCAGGAGGTCAAGATCGTAACAAGGGCAGTTGTTTGAGTGAGTGGCTCTCTAACATGCCATTTGTTCTGACACCATCGTTTTCTCTGATGAAATAAGTGGAAAGGGGCTTCTCGTTCTCACCCTCTGGTGCTTGTAGTTTCACAACTTCGTTCGATCCAGACAACAATTCAGGGAGCCATTACCCACTGACAATGCCAATCGGTTCTCACTGAGCCTGGAGCAAGGTCCTCCTCAACCTGGAAGCAAGTCAGACTTGGATGAGATTGAAGAACTGTTACCCTAAGGGGGATTTGGGGTGACAGTCTTGGAGGATCGGTGGTGAGGAACTCTTTTGAAGAATGCTTGACTAAAGATCGAAGGCCACAACTATCACTCTGCAGGGGTGGTGAGAGGTGCTTCCAGAGGGAATATCTTTGAATCTGAGGAGTTTAAAAAGCCAGCCATAGTCGTTTTTGATGCCTTCTGGCAAACTATTTCAGATATGGACTATTCCAGATATTTTATAGTCTATAAAACTGAATGCAGAACTATTTCTTCTAAAGTAGATTAGCAAGGAACATTGCTGTCTATTTTTGTTGAGAAGCAGGGAAAACAGGAGGAAAAGATCACTGCAATGAATAACTTGGAGCTGGAATTGACTAAACAAAGAACTGTTATTTCAGGGAAGCTGGAACATTTGAAGAATCAAATAAGGAAAAACAATTTGAGATTTTAAAATTTTCCAAAGTGTTCTATTATGTCACCTATTAAAAAAGCCCGGAAGTATTTACACAAGGTCCTGACTATCCCTATGGATAATCTTCCCCAATTGTAAGGGTAAAATATTTGGATGTTAACAGGGGGCCAGGGATTTCAACCTCATTTGGAACGCAAAGACTTAATGCAGAGAACATAAACCGGTCAGTGTTTTTGGAGAGTTCTCTAGAGGTCATCACAGACAGAATGACTCATTTGGTTGCATTTGCTTTGGAAAATGATAAGGATCATATTTTGCGACTCTGTTTCCGACATAATAACAATCAGTTCTTTGGTTCTCCTGTCTTATATTTCCTGATATTTCTCGTATGTCACAAAAGCATAAGAAAGTATTCTTGGCCCTCAGGCGGAGAAGTCTCGCTTTAGGTGATACTTTTATTTTGAAATTTCCTGCAAAATGTTCCATTTCTTATCGGAATATTTTTTTTCCTGTTTTTTTGAGCCTAAGCAACTACTTGAATTTACTGTAGCTAGATATGAGGTTGTTGCTCTACTACTACTATTAATTATTTCTATAGCGCTACCAGATGCACGCAGTGCTGTACAGAGTCACAAAGAGTAAGAAAACAGTCCCTGCTTGAAAGAGCTTACAATCTAAACAGGATGTCATGGATACAGGTAAGTGGAACAGTTAATCAGCGGGCTGGGTTGGAGGGCAGAGGAGTATGGTTAAGGATTGAAAGCTATATCAAAAAGATGGCACAAACTGGCACATCTGACTGTAGGCTAAAGGACTGAATTGTGCTATTACACATTTATTTCTTCTATATTTAGCTTCTATTTTGTGACCTTCCATCAATTATTGTGGGCTAAATAATGTTATAATTCCTTGACTTGTTTGCTTAGCAATTTTTCTTGAGCTGTATCAAGTTAAACTAATTATCTTGATTGTTAATATACTGTATACAATGAAAAAAAAATAATACATAAAGATCTTCAGATAGGAGATATTTGATTTCTCCAAAAAAATCCAAAATGCAGCAGCCAACTTATTAAAGGAACAAGAAATGGTACCATGAAACACCACTATTAAAAGATGAGAATGGGCTCCAAATCACTCACAGAATATTGTTTACAATGTTAACACTTATTCCTAAGATTAAGGAACATTTTTCTTCTTTCGCATCTACTGATACCTTATTCTTCACTGTCCTAGAATTTTAAGATCTTCTCACCAGAATTTCCTTGTGATATTTGCTTCAACACAATCCTCTACTCATTTTTAGTGTGGTTGGCCCTCTTTTCTGGAACAAGCTTTAACCTTTTAAGACCTGAGCCCTCTTATCAGGCATTTAAGTAGGACCTTGGGACATTTCTATTTTGGATGCATTCAAACATACAGTGGCATACCAAGGGGGGGCGGTCCGCCTGGGTGTACGCCCCATGGGGTGCACAGCTAGCCACCCTCCCTATTCTGCTGCTGCTGCTTTCCTTAACCAGAAGCAGTAACAGTAAACTTTAAATCAGGGATGTCCACGGCCAGCTTGTGCTTCCTCCTGTGCCTCCCTCCGGTGTGTGTTTAGCTTCTGGCTGGCTCCCCTGCTGCAGTAGTTTTTCTGCTCAAAGCTGCAGGCGTCAGCTACCTCGCATGATCCGCGGCTGCATCGGAAGTGTTCCCTCTGATGTCACGACGTCAGAGAGAAGGTTTCTGATGCAGCCGTGGATTCTGCAAGGTGTCAATGCCCATGGCTTTGAATGGAAAACCGGCTGCAACAAGGAAACAGCCAGAAATGCTGCTGCTGCACAGGGAAGGAGGGAGATGACAAATACTGCTACTGCACAGAGAAGGGGGGAAGCAAAATGCTGCTGCTGCACAGGGAAGGAGGGGAAGAGAAATGCTGCTGCTGCAGCACCCAATTGAGGAGAGAGAGGGAAGGAGAGAGAAGGAAGACAAGGAAGAGGAACAAGAGATGCCAAGTCCATGGGAGGGAGGGAAGGAAAAGAAAGAAGGAAAAGAGATACCAGACCACGGAGGGGAAGGGAGAGATGCCGGGGTATGGTGGGAGGGGGAGGAGGCAGATGCCAGACTAGGGGAAAGGAAGGAAGGAGGGAGGGAGAGAGAGAAATGAAGAAGAGGATATGCCAGATAATGGAGGGAGAGGGGAGTTGGAAGGAGAGGAGAGAGATGCCAGGGCATGGGAGGAGGGAAGGGAAACTAAGGATACAAATGCCAGACCAGAGGGAAAGGAGGTGCCAGAGCATCGAGGGAGAGAGATGCCAGGGCATGGGGGGAGGGAAGGGAAGGAGATAGTGATAGAGATGCCAGACCATGGTATGGGGTGGGAAGGAAAGGAGAAGAGAAGAGAGAGATGCCAAAGCATAGGGGAGGGGGTGGAGACAGAAAAATGGAGAGGGGGGTGAAGCTGAAATGAATTATGTACAAAGGAGAGAAGGGGCACAGGATATATAGTTTATTGAAGGGACATAGAAAGAAGGAAGATGTCATATGGAAGAGAGAGAGAGGGTGGACAGTAGATGGAAGGGGCAGAGAGAGTGTGGGCAGTAGATGGAAGGGGTAGAGAGAAAGAGCAGAATCTGGGTGGAAGGGGCAAAGAGAGGGCAGATGTTGCATGGAAGGGAGAGAGTACAAACGCTGTATAGAAAGAAGAGAGTGAAGAGAAGATGATAAAAACAGAAATGACAAAAGGTAGAAAGATTTTTTTGTTGTTGCTTTACTTAGAATCAAGTAGTATTGTAACTGTATTAATAAAAGTTTATAAATAGGAAATGGAAATAAGACAATTTGGGGGGGGACTAAACCCCTTTCCTCAGGTCTGGACAGGATACCATAACAGCAGTATACTAAACTGTTCTGAAGAAAGATTTGGCCTCTGAAAGCTAATTGAAAAATGGATTAGTCCAATAAAATGGTATTTTCTTATTTATCATTATTTCTTTTATTTCTATTTGTTAATTTGTAAAGTGGTGATTGTTATGTATCAGTTTTTTCAAATTTACATCTGCTAGCTTTATATTTTGCACACTATTAGGGGACATGTGTCACTGTTTCTGTAGTGTTGTAGTGTTGCATTGTATGCAAAGTCTGGTTTTTTGGCAGTTCAGTTTAACTTTTGTCTACATATTTCTATTTTTAGTTTGTGATTATTCCATATTGGGCAAGGGTGTATCTCTGTTCTATGTGTATGAAAAGGGCATGGTTTTCTGTTGGCTTTGACTGTACAAGATCAATTGTTTAGCTTGTTTAGGTTTTTTTTCCATTTTTTATTTATTTACCTTTGTTTAACATCAAATGAAAATTCTTTGATAAAGAAACATAACAATATCCATTAGGAAATAAAACATTAATTGCACATACAATACCATGATAGTAGCCCACAACTAAGGAGAGAGGAGCTTGTTTAGTTTTATAATGTGTGTGTTGGTATTCTAGTGCTCACTGCAGTGTTTAAGATGCTGCCTTTTCCTAGGTACACTCTTGTGCAATATATGGATTGATACTAAAAATCATATATTTCATATAGACAAGGGGGTGTCAAAAAATGATGTCACATATGTTAGGTACGCCTCTGTAAACATGAATAAGAAATTTATACAATAGATGGTACTTTAGTTGAGAAACAGTCGAAGTCTAGTGTAGCAAAACTCAGCAGCTATTTTTCTCTTTTTAATTATGCTACCTTGTATAAAACTAATTTTTTCCCTTGTTTTAAGATTTTATTGTGAACTGGTGTGATGATATTTTCCAAATATTGATATATCAAATTTGGAAATAATCTGTAAACTATAAACTATAAGCTGTGGAAACAGATTATTTTTCAAGCATCTCAAATGATCTCAACTTCTCATAAAAATCTGACCCAAATCTAATCCCTGTTGTCTTCTTTGCCTTGTGTGATATGTTGTGGACTTCTAGTTAATCTTGCTATTGTGCTCGTTTTCTTTTGGTATATTAGGGCTTTCCAGCTTTATACAGGTGTTGTGCTGTTCTTTGGGTGTTTTAGGGCATTTAAGTCTGCAATTCTGCTGTCTTGGTCCTCTTAAATATTTAAACATCTGTATCCTATCCCCCTGGCCCTCCTTTCCTCTAGGGCGGACATGTCAAACTCTGGCCAGCGGGGTGCTAAAATTTGGCCCGCCAGTCAATTAAAAATTTCCCCCAAAGCTGGCTCGCCGGTACAAGCGCCGCATCATTTGTAGGTTCACGCGGCCTGCTGGTCGGCAGTAGCGATCCTTGCAGGCTGCCGTAGCCTCATCTGCATGTTCCCTCAAATGTGGTCCCGCCCTTTCTCTGACGTACGGGACCGCGGGCGGGACCACACCAGAGGGAATGTGCAGCTGAGGCTACAGCGGCCTAATAGGATCGCTACTGCTGACCAGCGATCCTCTGCAGGCCACATGAACCTACGGATCCACCGCCACTGTGGGTGGATTTACTCTTCTGGTCATCCTGACTTTGCTCTTTCTAATCACTGGCAGGTAAGCTGTTTGAGACGGGCTTTTGGGCAGTTCAGCATAGAATGTGGTATATAATACTACTTTAACCTAACAGTTCCCAGAGCCTTTTACAGAAAATGAAGATGGCACAAAGCTTTAAATCTGAGAAATTGAATTAATATTGAATTTACAATAGAGAATGACATGGGGACTGTTTACCACAGTAAACCGCGGGTCACCGCAGTAAATCCACAGGAATGGAGACATTTGCAACTGGTTTACCGCAGGAATGGAGACAAGACCTTTCACCGCCCCGCGGAAATGGGGGACAAGACCTTTTACCGCCCCATGGGAGTGGTGAAAAGTCTTATTCCTGTGGTAAAAAAAATTGTGCCCATGTCAAACTCTGCATCTTCTCCCAGCTCCTCTTGTGCCTATTTTACCTTCAGGAGCCAGCCATGCCACGATGAAGACAGAAGGAACCTAAAACCAAAGCCTGAGACCAATGTGATTTGAAGAATAAAATTACCAGACAACAAAAAGAAAAAAAAAATATTTATCTTATATTTTGTGATTAGAATATTTCAGATTTGAAATATGTATCCTGCTAGAGCTGGTATTAGACATAACTGGGGACCGCAATGTCCAGACTGTGCTTCTTTAGCTCTCTCTCTGACCAGGGGGCAGTTGCCCTAGTTGCACTCTCCTAACATTATTCTTGCCATGTGTGACTAAAGTATTCTGTTTGCTTGATTTTTCTATGTAGCATTCTGTAGTAATTTGGTTTGTTCAGTTTTCACAATAGTGAAGGGGATATTTGTGAAAGGGAGGGGAGATGGGTTTTGTTGAACCTTGCTCTGTTTTATTTGTGTTTATAAAATGACAATTGTCAGAGGAGAAGCTTCCGCCCCCACACACGTGACTGCAGGGTGGCACAGGCAGGTTTGCCAGCATTAGTTTCTTTTCTAAAGCTCTGCGAAGGTAAGGGGGAGGGAGGGAGATAGATTTGGCCAGAGGTAGGGAGTGAAAGGGCTGCGCGCACGATTGGTGACCGCACGTCTTCCCTCCCTTAAGTATATTTACGCCGTGAAGGTAAGGGGGAGGGAGGGAGATTCTCGGTCCGCTGAAGGGCGGTGAGGTGGCGAGAGGGAAGGGTGAATGCTGCGGGGATGGGGCGGTGAAGGGGACGGCGGGGATGGGGCAGTGACGGGGACAGATTTTTTCCACGTGTCATTCTCTAATTTACAACTTTTAATCCCTGAAAGAAACTAAAAGTTCTGAACAATTGAAAGGAAAACAATATTTGACTGTAATGTTTTATTTTTAAAAACAATGTTAAAGATTTTTAAAATTTTACTTTGAAATTTGTAAGCGGCAACTTTATGGCAGAACTTCAATTTGTAAACACATGTGTTTAGACTAAAATACTAAAGCTGTTTTTGTGGTCCTGTAGAAATGCATGGCTGACATTATTCTGAAGTACTACTTTGTCCCCTTTCACCTGCTACAGGGCAACTCAGCCAGGCTCACTACAAGACATTGTTCTTCATCTTCCTACCAGATCACTTCATCTGCACAAGCATTCATATCAGAATTAATCTACGAGTATAGCCCGACCCCTTTGAACGTACATTGTTGTCAATAATGATGTCTCTTGCTATTCAAAATGTTCTTTGTTGCTGGAAAGATCTGTCACAGATAGATCATCACACCTGGTGGAATAACCTCTGTTTAACTAGTAGATATGAAAAAGCTCTGGCTGAAAAGAATACTTCTCTTTGCAAGTATAATAGAATCTGGTCTCCCCTAATAGCATATTGCTCGGAGTCCAACATCGCACCATAAATGCTGGTGTTGGTGTACAGTTTCCTGCCATACTGTATGTAATGTTGTCTTATTCCTAATTCCTGGAATTTGTTCATTAATGTTCATTTACCTGTCATACTTGTAACATATCTATGCCGTTTTATCTCATGAACGAAATGTCATAATGTTATTCTTTCTCTACTACTGTTTTCTTTTCGTTTAAACTTTAATAAAAATATTTAAAAAAAAAAAAAAAAAAAAAAAAATGAAAATCATAATGTCACTCTCATTACTCATGAGCACGCTGTGAGGTATTTCAACTTTCTCCACTGTGTAATTCAAATTCTACTCCCATTCCAATTTCTGATTTTAATGTTCCTTGGTTTCTGTTCTTTTTTTATTCCTTGCTAACTACTTTCCACTATACTCTTTCTTTGTAACTGATGCCTGATATTCAAAGGCACCTATCAAAGCCCCTGCTACCCACATAAATGCTGCCGACTGGGGCCATGCACAATTTGGGGAGAAATGGCGTGAACCTGCAGAGTCAGGTCCCAAGCAGACCTGCAGCTGAGGAAAGGTATTTTGGGGGTTTCCTAAAGGGAAAGAGAGAGATCAAAGAGACCAACATTCCATTTTCTATTCATTTCTTACAATGGTGTCCAGGAGGCCTCATGCATTCCAGGGAACAGTTTTTATTATTTCAACACCCACCTGCCTGCATGCTTCTCAACCTTCTGTGCCCCCATCCCCACCCCTACTCCCTTGCTACCAGGCCCCTGCAGTTATATTATTTTATTGAATAATAATGCACAACACCCTCTCATTCACCCCTGCCTCAACAAGAGCACACACATACACACAATATCAGAACGGACTGACTAATCCAAAATTTGACCCCCCCCCCATGCCTGTTTAGGACCTACAAGAAAGAGGAAAGTCTTTTTTATTTATTTTGTTTACATCGCAGAGCCGGCGTGGGGTTGGAAAGGTTATAACCCTATGACTAAGGGGTCTTTTTATTAAAGTGTGCATTTAGTGCAAGCTAAATCGGTTAGCGTACCTTAATAAAAGGACTCCTAAGTATCTAAAAAAAAAAAAAATTGGCCCCCGACTTAGCCTTTTTTTTTCAGATTTTGGCCTCATATGTGATTGAGTTTGACACTCCTGCTCTAGGGTATACATATTGAGGACTTCAAGTCTCTTTATACATTGTTGCACAAGCCCCATATCATTTTTGTTCCCTCCGTCTTCCAAACCTCCTCAAATCTTAGTGAGATATGGCCTCCAAAATTGAACACAATGCTCTAAATAGGGCTTCACCAACAACTTGTCTAAAGGCAGCAACACCTCCTTTCTTCTGTTGGATGTCTCTCTTTATGCAGCCTAACATCCTTCTGCCTTGTCGCATTGTTTTACTGCCTTAAGAACTGCCAACACTATCATTCCAAGGTCCTTCTCCCGTCCTGTGTTTAACCATAACCAGTATGATTTGTCCATTAATATGATTTTAGCTTGTTCCAAATCCAGTATACAGTGGGCTAGGTCAGTTTCAGTTTATTTTATCCAAGTTTCATTGGCACACTTCTTTGAACTTTCCATCTGGGTAGATGGATTCTCCAGAGGAACTTATTAGAGGCATGTTCAAAACACTAAAACATCCCAAAAAACAACATAAATTGTCACTTGGGCATTTTCAAATGCCAATTTTCAAAGCCGACTTTCTGGATGTCTTGCTAGGCTTCTTAGCCACTGTGGCCTGGATTCTATAAATGGTGCCTAGTAGCATCTGTCTTGCACATGCTACTCGGCATAGTTGTCAATCAAGTTTCAAGTTTTATTAAAATTTGTTGGGCACGCAATGTCAAATATTTCAAAGCGTATTACAAGTTTAAAAAATTGGGGGAAAACCATGAGACATTTTACTACAAAATAATAATATATATACTTATAAATTTAGTACCGATACAGAAGTAGAGGGGGATGAACTACAATTGTAAAAGAAAATGGAGAAACATTTATGGGTAACACAGGGGGGGGCAAAAAGTGAGAATTAAGAAGGAGAGAAAAAAAGAAGAACAAATTTTTGAGTTCTATAAATGAGGACTAAATAAAACTGGGTATTAGGATATAAAATATAAGATTTTAACCATAAACTGGTTATCTTGTCTATGTCTCAAATGCGTCCTTGTACAGGAAACTTTTTAAAAACCTTTGAATTTTTCTAATGAGGTTTCACCATGCAAATAAATTATTCCAGAGCTGAGGAGCTATAACCGAAAAAAATAGTAGATCTCCTAGTGCCTATTACTTTTAAGGAGGGAATGGTCAGAAGATGCTGTTCTGTTGATCTGAGTGTCCTCGATGGGGTGTATGGTATCAGGAAGCCGTCTAAAAATATTGGTGCATTACATTGTCGGATTTTAAAAGTTAATAACGCAATTTTGTAAGTAATTCTGTATGGGACTAGTAGCCAATGTGCTTTTTGCAGAAGTGGAGTCACGTGTTAATTTTTTTTGATTGGCTGAAAACCACAACAATCAATTACCACACTGATTAAGTCAATTTAAAAAAAAGTTAGGCATGGATCCTGAACTTAGGTGTTGCTAGGTGGTCACAATTAGGGCACCTAGCAGTACCTAATGTAGATGCCATTTATAGAATTTGGTCCCGTGTGTCCAAAGTTTGAGGGGGCGTGTTATGGGCAGGCTTTGGGTGTGCTTAGCACTTGAATGTCTTGCAGGGATAATCAAACATTTCCCAAGACATCCAGGATGGAACTCAGCCATCCAGCGATAGACCTGCTTTTAAAGAATCTAAGTGCCAAAAAGAAACCAAATTGATCAGAGGGATTAAGTGACTATTTCCCCCCACCCCACCCCACCCCTCCACACACACACATACACACACACAGTGGTCACTGACCCCTTCCCACACCACAAAGATCTGAATGAAACTGTACATACCTGTCTCTAGAATAGCAGCACCTGGTATGGGAAAATCTATTAGAGTAGCACACGGGTGTTGGGAGTAACCTGGTGGGTAGTGTAGTGAACCATAGAGAATGGGACCCAGGCCCATATTCCACTCTAACCACCACATTTATGGTGGAAAGTGTGAGACCACCAAAACCTACCAAAACCCTACTATACTGCCATATAGGTGCTACCTGCAGTCAGAAGGGCTATTGGGTTGGTAAACCGGTGAGTATATTAGGTTTGGGGGGAGGGGGAGTTGGAGGGCTCACTGTAAATTATAAGAGGATTATGGTGAGATGTACATCTGGCAGCTTTTATGTGACGTTCACAGCAGTGCCCTCTAAGGTACCCACTGCTCTTTTGGCATGTCTATGTGGCCAGTCCATTACAATGCTGGCCCCTCCCACGTCCAAATATTCTGGATTTGGGCATTTTGAACTTGGATGTTCTTGTGGTCGGAAATTCCAAAAAAGTTAGGCATCCTAAGGTTGGACGTCCTGACAGCTAAGATGTCCAAATAGGTCATTTTCAAAACACATGTTTGGGCATCTAGTGGTTTCAAAAATGGACATTTTCTCACCCTGTCTTTTGGATGTCTTGTGGGAAACGTCCCAAGTCAGACTTAGACGTTCTATAGCAAATGCCCCTCCATGTCAATATCATAATGGATCCAAATTACAAATGTGCTCTAACCATTTCTGCCGTTGTTTTTGGATTTCATCAGCTATGGTTGGCTGCTTGGAGCATTGATGGCAGATGGTGTCATTCCTTTCTCAGTCTTTCAAAGTAGTGCCAAGAATCTACTGGAGGTACTATAGTGCAATTACAAGCTTTCCAGTTTTTTTGATATCTGAATAGAGAAGTGTCTATGATTTGGTTCTGTATGATAGCGTTGGCAATATTAGTGACCAATATATCAGTATTTTAATGTGTACAGTAATGTCTGATTCCCCCCCCCCCCAAAGTACCAGTTATAGCAGCACCAATTTAGTTTTTCATTTCACCTGTTCAGGTAACTTTCTTCACCCATATTATGGAGCTGAGGTATTACTAATTGCACTCTGTTTAGGTGTATGACTACTGGCGAGCCATCAGTAGAAAATACTCCAATCTTCTCTGCATTAATGAAATATCTGGATCTACTAAAGTGCAATAAGTAACATGAATGAACAGTGTTAGTGCATTAATGTGGTAGTGCACCTTGGTATACCTAGGCAAACGCAATGGTGAAAATGCAATACTGGGGTAGCTCACTGTAAGTAAATGGAACCAGTTAGCATTTTGTCTGACACACACAAACATATGAATATGGTTTAAGAGGGCTGTATTGAGAGCCAACTCAGGAGACACTAACTCTGTATTGTAACAATTTTACAAATGCACAAGTATTGATTACGGTTTAATAATGTCTGTGTTGAAACCATCCCAGGAAATGCAAACTCTGTATTGTAACAGCTTTACAGAAGCTCATCTATTGTAACACCATTACAAAGCTCATATAGACCAATGACTCCCCAGTCATTAGCAGTGGTATAGAAGCTTTCAATAAACAATAAACAAAACAAAACAAAAATACAGGATTTAAATAGTTCTTCACTGCAATTAATAGGGATTTTTCTATATGCACAGGATGAAACAAGATCCTTTAATAAATCAGGCCAATTACATTAGATCTGACCCAGCAGTATGACCATTAAATTCTGCTTATTCCACATTTGCAGTTTTAAAGATGCCTTGGAAATTACATACCTCAAGCATATGGCAAATGAAGTATTGGAAAATCTTCATTTTGGAGCTATTTAGAGTTATGGTCCTATTGGCAAAGCTAGAATTCCAACAAATGATCCAGAAGTAGGATACTGCCAGTTTTACGGAGCTCTGAAATATTTATGGGCTTTCACTCCGGCTCAGTATCAAACATAACACATGCTTTGCTCTTTCATTAAGAGAAACTGGCACCTAGACTTTAACATATGTTCCTTTATTCTACATCAGCATCTAACTACAAATATATATTTTCCACCATAAATTTGTCTGAAATACCCTTACTTTGAAATATTTAGAACAGGAAGAGTTGCTTTAATGTCCCCAGGTAGAATTTGTGTTTTCAGAACTTTAGCTTCTGTGCTAAGGTTGGCATCTCTTTATTATTAATATTACTAGCTGATGACCCGGCGTTGCACGGGTATTTAATTATAGCAATAACACAGTAAATGGATTCAAATAAAGATACTTTATAGTGGTGAATGAAATTATATTTTTACAGCTTTATAAAAAGTACAATAATCAAATTATAATGCGAAATATTTGACAAAATGAATACAATACAACAAACACAAAACTTGATTATAAACAACATTTTTAGTTTCACCTCCAGGAGCAAGAACATATAAATTCTTGGGTGAAGAGACTCCCAGAACATATCACCCCAGGTAGTGAGGGATCTGCATACCAAGTTTCGATCAAATCGGTCAACCCGTTTATTATTTACTGTGAGAATGGCAGCTGTGTACAATTTTTCCATTGACATGAATGGGTGAAATCTGATTTTCTGTTTGTAGCTCCGCCCACGTGTGCAGATGGGCCGCGAGACCCCCAGAACATATCACCTCAGGTAGTGAGGGATCTGCATACCAAGTTACGTTCAAATCGGTCAAGTCGGTTTTGAATTACTGTGAGAATGGCAGCTTTTTACATTTTTTCCATTGACATGAATGGGTGAAATGTGAATTTCTATTTGTAGCTCCGCCCATGTGTGCAGGTGGGCCGTGAGACCCCCAGAACATATCACCCCAGGTAGTGAGGGATCTGTATACCAAGTTTCGTTCAAATCGGTCAAGCCGTTTTTGAATTACTGTGAGAATGGCAGCTTTTTACATTTTTTCCATTGACATGAATGGGTGAAATCAGATTTTCTGTTTGTAGCTCCGCCCATGTGTGCAGGTGGGCCGCGAGACCCCCAGAACATATCATCCCAGGTAGTGAGGAAGTTCTAAAAGCGTAGCACGCGGTAATTTCCTGCGTGCGCTAAAAACGCTAGCACACCTTAGTAAAAGGAGCCCTTAGAGGACCGATATTTTTAAACACTGGATTCCTAAAATTATTGTAAGCGAAATGGTATGGTGGACATTAGTCCACTTTTCAAGGTAATATCTATATATATAAAATCGGAGGTATGTATGTGTGTATGTGTGTATGTGCCGCGATCAAGCAAAAACGGCTTGACCGATTTGAACGAAACTTGGTATGCTGATCCCTCACTACCTGGGGTGATATGTTCTGGGGGTCTCGCGGCCCACCTGCACACGTGGGCGGAGCTACAAACAGAAAATCTGATTTCACCTATTCATGTCAATGGAAAAAATGTAAACAGCTGCCATTCTCACAGTAAATCAAAACCGGCTTGACCGATTTGAACGAAACTTGGTATGCCGATCCCTCACTACCTGGGGTGATATGCTCTGGGGGTCTCTTCACCCAAGAATTTATATGTTCTTGCTCCTGGAGGTGAAACTAAAAATGTTGTTTATAATCAAGTTTTGTGTTTGTTGTATTGTATTCATTTTGTCAAATATTTCGCATTATAATTTGATTATTGTACTTTTTATAAAGCTGTAAAAATATAATTTCATTCACCACTATAAAGTATCTTTATTTGAATCCATTTACTGTGTTATTGCTATAATTAAATACCCATGCAACGCCGGGTCATCAGCTAGTATAGAAATAAAACAAAAACATAAAGGAAATAAGGTGATACCTTTTATATTGGACTAACTTAATACATTTTATGATTAGCTTTCAAAGGTAACCCATTCTTCCTCAGATCAGAAATAAGCAAATGTTAACAAATATCAGTATATATGAGAGGCCACTGAAAAGTTCTCAGCCCAAACAAAGTTAGGGCAGTCTCCATCGAGGGCTATACACTTAGGCCCTGATTCTCTAAAAGTGCGTCCCGATTTTAGGCAGCTGTAGGCGTCCTACAGCTGTCTAATCAGCCAATCGGGATGCATGTTTTTTTTTAAAAAATGCTCCCCAGGCAGGCCGCCTATATTGAAGGCGAGGCCCGCAAGACACCTAGGCCCTGATTCTGTATAGGACGCCCGGGAGAGGCATCCTATTCAGAATCGGCCTAAGCTAAACCCCGATTCTGTAACCGGCGTCCATGTTACAGACGCGGGTTAGAGAATCGGGTTAGATTAGACACGGCCCGCTACACTTATCACGGCAAGGGATCTCTCTGCCGCTATAAGTATAGCGGGCCGTGGCCCCCTGACCGATCACTGGCAGGAGGGTGCCCAAACCCTCCTGCCCGAAGACGCACCCCCCTCCCCGACACTACCGACCGGCCCCCCCCGACACTACCGATCGCCCCCCCCCCCGACAATATCGGTTGCTGGCAGGAGGGTGCCCAATCCCTCCTGCCCGAAGACGCACCCCCCCCGGCGCTAACAACCCCCACTCCACCAAACCTGTTCTTACAGATGGGTCTTGCACGTCGAGCAAGCAGGCACGCCTCGTCGAAATGAGGCGGGCCCGCCCCTTCCCGGCCCATCCCGCCGAAGCCTAAGGCCTGATTGGCCCAGGCTCTAGAAGCCTGGACCAATCAGGCCTTAGGAATAGCGGGTCCGCCCATCCCTACTAAGTCTAAGGTCTGATTGGCCAATCAGGCCTTAGATTAAGTGGGGATGGGCGGACCCGCTATGCCTAAGGCCTGATTGGTCCAGGCTTCTAGAGCCTGGGCCAATCAGGCCTTAGGCTTCGGCGGGATGGGCCGGGAAGGGGCGGGCCCGCCTCATTTCGACGAGGCGTGCCTGCTTGCTCGACGTGCAAGACCCATCTGTAAGAACAGGTTTGGTGGAGTGGGGGCTGTTAGCGCCGGGGGGGGTGCGTCTTCGGGCAGGAGGGATTGGGCACCCTCCTGCCAGCGACCGATATTGTCGGGGGGGGGATCGGTAATGTCGGGGGGGGGCGGTCGGTAGTGTCGGGGGGGGCGGTCGGTAGTGTCGGGGAGGGGGGTGCGTCTTCGGGCAGGAGGGTTTGGGCACCCTCCTGCCAGTGATCGGTCAGGGGCCACGGCCCGCTATACTTATAGCGGCAGCGAGATCCCTTGCCGCGATAAGTATAGCGGCCGCATCTACTTACAATGTAGACCAGCATTTTGCTGGCCTACATTTTTAAGCTTCTCATCTACTAGGGAGACGCGTAGGGCCGCCTAGGTTCAGCCTAAGGCCCGCCTAAGGCCCTTAAACGAGCTTAGGCATCTTGCGGGTCTCCCTAGGCTCCCGGAGGTGCCTTCAGGCCTGCCTGGGGAGCATTTTTTTTTTTTAAAAACGTGCATCCCGATTGGCTGATTAGACAGCTGTAGGACGTCTACAGCTGCCTAAAATCGGGACGCACTTTTAGAGAATCAGGGCCTTAGTCCAGTGATTTTCCATTTTATTTGTTCCATAAGAAAAATATAGAACAAAAAAAAAAGGAAAATTCTGGACTAAGTGTCATAGCCCTCGGGTAGGCTGCTCCAACTTGGTTGGGCTGAGAACCTTTCAGCGGCGCCTCGTATAAGGGAAACATGAGAGCATTCTAGTGATAGTCTCACAGGATGAGGAAAGAGTGGATGGGTATTCTATTCATTATCATAGTTTTAGGTCATATGTTATCGATATCTTAGGTTTTAAATTATTGAAGCTAGGAACCAAATTTTTACCTGATATTCCTATTTTTTGTATGCTTTAATCCTATGCTAATGTGGTCCTAGGCTAAGCACCACCGGTATTTTAGGTTTCCTTTAGTTAAACGACTCAATCTTTCACCGTTTTTATTTAGTATTGGCCCATTTATTTTACATTGTTACTGGCTTTAGGTTATGGAAGCTAGGAATCAAACTTTTATAGGATATTTTTCAACTTGTGAATTTCCCTCCTTATGCTATTGAAGTTCTAGGTTACTTATATTGTATTCTTTTTAATTAATCTTAATCCCCTTTTTATATAATTCTGGTTTTTAAATTCTTCTTCTTTCTCTTTTGATAATATCATTTTCACTTTTAA
This sequence comes from Geotrypetes seraphini, assembly GCF_902459505.1. Lineage (NCBI taxonomy): Eukaryota > Metazoa > Chordata > Amphibia > Gymnophiona > Dermophiidae > Geotrypetes > Geotrypetes seraphini. The sequence continues at coordinate 404,403,520 of NC_047085.1, read as the reverse complement.
CATGGATTTTACTATTTGGCTTGTTGGATTTTTACCGCTTGAATTTTAGTAACGCCTATTCATTAAGCTTATCTTATCTAGATTCTCTTGAATCAATTCTTATAGACTGCCCTTGTTTAGGTCTGAAAATTCCTATCATAGTAGGTAATAGAAAACCTTTTCAGAGAAAAACAAATTTCAAGTTCAAGTTTCAAGTTTAATGGTTTTTTTGATTAATCGCTTAATCATAATTCTAAGCGATGAACAATTTAAAATACATTCAGTGGGAAACAATACAGTACAAACTTTAAACAATAACATAGGGTTAAAGATTAATTCTTCATATTCATAACATAGGGTAAAAAGGGGATGCGAAATACAATTCAATATAGAAAAGCAGAACAAAAAAAGGGAAAGTGCACGAGGGAAACAAATGAAAACGATTCGCTCCAGACATTTTACTACTGTCAAACCTCTCTTAATAGACAACAATGGGGTCCTTTTATCAAGCTGCGCTAGCGGGTTTAGCGCGTCGGCTAAAAAACTAACGCCTGCTCAATGCAGGCACTAGCGGCTAGCGCAGCAGGCGGTTTAACGTGCGTTAAACCCCTACCGTAGCTTGATAAAAGGACCCCAATGTGTTGAAGGCTTTATCAGACTCTCTTACCCCGGTTCCAGTCCTTTACTGTAATGCTAGGTCATAGAAACATAGAAACATAGAAAGATGACGGCAGATAAGGGCTATAGCCCATCAAGTCTGCCCACACCATTTACCCACCCTCTTAAGTCTACTGACCCTTAAAGTACAATAATTATACTGTCACTCTACTGACCCGCTCATTCAAGTCCTAGTGACCCTATCCCTTGGCATGACCACGTAGGGATCCCACATAGGTATCCCATTTGTTCTTGAAGTCTGGGATGCTGCGTGCCTCGACCACCTGTACTGGAAGCTTGTTCCAATGCTCAATCACTCTCTCCGTGAAGAAGTACTTCCTGGCGTCTCCACGAAACTTCCCTCCCTTGTCAGTCTGCAATAAACAGCAGATAATTAAAGATCTATTATGCGACCTAGATCCTGGTTTTATATGTATCACTGAATCATGGATCTCTCAGGATGACACTTTTACCCAAAATGATATCTGCCCTCTGGGTTTTAAGTGTGCTTTTTCCCATAGAAACAATAAAAAGGGTGGTGGGCTAGCTCTCTTATATAAATCATTCTTTAATGTTCAATTACTTGAAAGGGCTAACAATTCAGAGTTGGAATATCTGCTAGTATATGTTAAAGATGATTGTTCTTCTCATCCGCTCGGTATCCTATTAAACTATAGACCTCCTATTTCCTGGAATAGGCCTTCCCCCCTAGTTCGAGATGCGATAGCTAATGCCACAGTGAAATTTCACACTCTTGGTGATAGGTGACTTAAACTTGCATTTAGAAGATACCACTGACAGAGACACCTCTGATTTTGTTAATTTTCTCCAATCATTAGATTTTACTTGCTCACCTTTCAGCCCGACTCATGAGAAAGGTCATTCTCTAGATATTGTCAGTTACTTTGATCACACTCCTCAACAGACTTTTATTGATCCTGTCCGCTGGCAATCAGTTCCTTGGACAGACCATTTTCTTGGTAAGTTTTCACTTCTCATCCATATGTCACCTATCTTGCAACAACCTCTGAAAAAGAAAACTGTCACTTTTCGAAAAAAAAATTCTCCCCGAATTCTTCTGGTCTCAAGTTCTAACTACTCTTCCTTGTTCCCCCAGAGAAGATACTATTAATGTAATCTGGTCTAAATGGAATACTGTCTCAGAATCCACCTACCAGTCCTTAGCTCCAGTTATTACTAAATATATCTCCGAATCTAAGAATGCACCATGGTTCTCACCTTCTCATAGAATTTTAAAACAAAATTGTAGAAGGCTTGAGAAAAGATGGAAAAACTCTTGTTCCGATTCGGATAAATCAATTTGACGTTACTCACTCAGATCCTATAATCTTGAACTTAGGAAAGCAAGAAAATCTTATTATGCCTGTAAAATAGCTAAATCTTCTAACCAAAGTAGTACCCTCTTTAAGCTCTGGCGTTCTCTGATTAATATTGCACCTAATACTAATTCCTCTCTATCTCCTTCTGCAGACACTTTAGCCTGCTTCTTTCAAGACAAAATCTCCACCATTCAGTGGCGTGCAAAGGGGGTCGGGGGGGGAGGTCCACCCCAGGTGCACGCCTTAGGGGGGGTGCACAGCCGGCCAGATCTGGGTCGTCCGGTGTCGGTCCGCAGAAAATTCCTGCCAGTCCGCGCAGGGCCGGCAAGATCGGATAGGGGCCATTGGCAGCGTCTGACGATGAGCGGCATCGGCGCCCTCCTCCTCCCCGTAACACAATTCACGATCGGCAACAGGTCCCCAAGGCACTCAAGTTCGGCAACGGGCCTCCTTCTCCCCCCTGCATCAACAGAACTTCAGATCAGCAACGCAGTGCTCATCCCAAAGCTTCGCTCTGACTCAGCCCAGGCAGTTCAAGTCAGAGGGAAGCTTTGGCCTGAGCACCGCGATTGCCAATCTGAAGTGCTGTTGATGCTGTTGATGCTGGGGGGGAGAAGAAGGCCCGTTGCTGATCTTGAGTGTCATCGCAGCCCGTTGCTGATCTTGTTGCCAAAATTGGAAAAAAAAGGTGAGAGGAAGGGAGAGAGATGGGCCTGTGGTGGATGGAGAGATTGAGAGAAGGGGGCAGATGATGCAAGTGGGGGGAAAGAGAGAGAAGGGGCAGATGATGGAAATGGGGATAAGGGGCAGATGATGGAAGTGGGGGGAAAGAGAGAGAAAGGGCAGATAATGGAAGTGGGGAGAAGGGGCAGATGATGTAAGTGGAGGGAACGAGAGAGAAGGGGCAGTTGATGGAAGTGGGGGAAAGAGAGAGAAGGGGCAAATGATGGAAGTGTGGAGAAGGGGGAGAGAGAAGAGGGCAGATGATGGAAGTGGAGAGAAGGGGCAGATGATGGAAGTGGGGAGAAGGGGCAGATGATGGAAGTGGGGAGAGAGAAGAGGGCAGATGACGGTAGTGGGGAGAAGGGAGAGCAAATGCTGAGTGGAAGTGGAGAAAGAGAACACATACTGGATGGAAGGAGGGATAAAGAAAAAGGACATATGCTGGATGGGGGAAGAAGATAGAGTTAGTGAGATAGTGGAGGGGTGAAGGAAAGGGGTGGCATGCTGTGGGTAGACACAGTGAAAAGAGGGAAACTGAGGACTGCATAGTAAGAAATAATTTAATTTAGACGGAGGCAGAAAATAAAGAAGGAAGACCAGAGAAGGAAAGGGAAGAGAGAGAGGCGAGAGATGCCAGAGGAGACAGAGATATTAGATCTGAGTGGAGGAAATGAGAAGAGAGAGATGCTAAAAACCACAGGAGGAGGGAAAGAGAGATGAAAGGAGAAAGATGCCAGACTATGAGGGAACAAAGAGAAGATGATGGATGCCAGACCAAAGGGGGGGGGGGGGCTAGAGGAGAGATGGCAGGGGGAGACAGACAGTTTCTGGAAGGGACAGACAGTGGATGGAATGGACAGATGCTAGATTGAAGAGACAAAGCAGATGCTGGAAGTGGACAGAGAGAGAGGAGAAGGTACTAGATGGAAGGGGTAGAGAACGAGGATACATGATGGAAGGAGGGGATAAATAAAAGGAGGGCACATGATGGGGGAAAGGATTGAGTTAGAGAAATACTGGAGGGGGTGAGAGAAAGAGGTGGCGAGCTGTAGGTAGAGAGTAAAAAAGGAAATTGATGAGAGTGTAGTAAGAACGTAATCTAGATGGATGCAGAAAATAAATTGAAAAGGAAAATGAGGGAAGAAAGGGATTGCAGAAGAGAGGTGTGGGAGAGGGAAGGAGAGGAGAGAGATGCCAGACCAATGGGGGTGAAAGGAGAGATGGAAGGGGGAGGCATACAGTTTCTGGAAGGGGCATAGAAGGAGAGAAGATGCCATATAGGGGCAGAGAGACGGCAGGAAGGAAGAGAGTAACAAGAAGATGAGGAAAGCAGAAACCAGAGAAGATAAAGGTAGAACAAAAATTTTCTATTTATTTATTGCTTTAGGAGATATGTGTCACTGTTTCTGTGGTGTTGCATAGTATGCAGAGTCCTGCTTCTTGCTGGTTCAATTTAACCTTTGTCTATGTATTTCTATTTTATCCCCCCTTTTACAAAACTGTGGAGCATTTTTTAGCACCAGCCGTGGTGGTAGCAGCTCTGATGCTCAGAATTCTATGAGCGTTAGAGCTGTTACCACCATGGCTAAAATCCACACTACAGTTTTGTAAAAGGGGGAGGGGTTAGTTTGTGATGACATATTCCATATGAGGTGAAGGTGTTTTCTGTGTTCTGTGTGTTCGAAAGACATGGTTTTCTTTTAGGATTGACGGTGTAGGATTGATCTGTACTAGTGTGGCTTGTTTAGTTTTACAATGGGTGTATTGATGTTGTATTGCTCACTGCAGTATGTAAGATGCTGCCTTTTCCTAGTTACTCATGTGTGACGTGTGGATGGTTACTAAAAATCATGCTTTTCATACAGATGGGAGGGGAGGGGGTGTATGTAAAAAAATGATGGGCCCCAGGTGTCACATATGCTAGCTACTAGCTACAAAAACACAGATGTATTGAAAACCAATGTATGTAAATCAACACTTTCAATTGGAGACTACTGTGGTCATAAGACGTTATTGGTAATAAAGTTTTGCAGAAACTGTGTGGAGCAGGTAACAGCTCTAAATTTACATATGCTAGCTACGCCACTGCCACCATTAAACAATCTTTCCCTACAACTGAAATCGACTATTCTTTTTATTACAAAAATTCTACAGATGAAATTCCAACTGATCGTCTTTGGTATTCTTTTGCTCCAATCTCTGAATCCCAAGTTCTTAGACTGTGTAATAGGATGAGTAAATGTAAATGTCTGCTGGATCCTTTCCCATCTTATCTGTTCATTAACATCCCTTCTTATACCATTACCTGGCTGACTGCTTTACTTAATTTGTCTTTAGAAACAGGTCATTTCTCACATTTCATGGGTCAAATAACGCTTTCCCCTCTTCTTAAAAAAGTTGATTTAGATCCCACTGTTCCTTCTCATTACCGTCCAATTGCCAACATACCTTTACTGACAAAAATGCTAGAATCAATTGTAGCCAGCCAGCTCACCGATTATTTAGATAAATTTTCTCTTCTCCGACCATTTCAACATGGCTTCCGCTCTAATTTCAGTATTGAAACTCTGCTGATTTCTCTCCTTTCTAAAATTCAACAAATTCAATCTCAAAATAAATATTCTATTTTACTCCAGTTCGATTTATCTGCGGCATTTGACGTGGTTCACCATGACATTCTTCTCCAACTACTTATAGATATAGGCCTCCACAAAACCGTTCTGGACTGGTTTTCCAAATTTCTTAAATATCTTACTCAGTTCAATTTGAAGGTAATACATCTGCTTTTTGGCAATCTTCCTGTGGAGTAGAGGTCTGCACGGGAACGGGGATCGCAGGAATCCCCCCTATCCCACGGGACTCCCACGGGGACCCCCCTCTGGCCCACGGGACTCCCACTGGGACCCCCCTCTAGCCAACGGGACTCCCACAGGGATGGAAGGCTTTGGAAGCAAGGTTCGTCCATATAATATAATGGACACATCAGCCTTAGTAAAAAAGGGGGTTTATAAGTTAATTACCTGAACAGAAAACAAAAAAAGGGTTCCACCAAAGAGATTCCACAAGGAAAACAGCAGCGCAAACACAAAAGAAACTGTGGAATTGATGATCCTTTCAGATGTAATTGCTGCTTTTTTATGGGGATGGGCGGGGATGGAGGTAATTCCTTGCGGGGATGGTTGGGGACAGAGAGGATCCTGACGGGGACGGGTGGGGATGGAGAGGATCCTGGTGGGGACGGGTGGGGACGGAAAGGATCCTGGCGGGGACGGGTGGGATTTCTGTCCCCGCGCAACTCTCTACTGTGGAGTCCCTCAGGGCTCCCCGTTCTCACCAATTCTATTTAATCTTTACGACTACCCTTAATCTCTTTAAGCTGTCCACATATGAAACTCTGTTTACTTATGCAGATGACATCTTTATTTTGATAGAGACTGAGCCAGACTCTACTGATTTAGTGCCTAAAGTTAATAGTTGCATTTCTAAACTACAAACGTGGGCCCAGTTTGTTTGGATGAAATTGAATGCATCCAAGACAAAATTATCGTGGCTTGGCCCAAAACCGGATTATCTCTCTAGTTCTGTAGCATTGTCCTCTGGAACTTCTTTACAAATCAAATTTTCTGCTAAGATTTTAAGGATCAGTTCTGTGATCAAGAAATGTTTTTTCAATCTCTGTATGCTGAGGAAAATCAGACATCTTTTCCATCAATAACATATTTCCATTCTGGTTCAGTTGATTATTTTATCTCATCTTGACTATTGTAACGCCCTGTATCTTAGTATTACAAAAAAAACTGTCTTTTTAGATTACAATTGATCCAGAACACTGCTGCCAGATTGATTTTCAAGAAATATAAGTTTGATCATGTAAAACCATTACTTTATAATCTACACTGGCATCCTGTGTATTTTAGAGTCCAGTTTAAATGTGCCTGCGTTATTTTCAAAATTCTCTTTGGAATTTTCTCTCCGCTAGTCCCTCTATCTTGGAATCTTTATAGATTCTCTTTCGCAGGGGGCAATCAACAATTTAAGCTATCTTGTCCATCCAGTAAAGGTAACAAAAGAATCAAAGCTTTTGGTCAATCTCTGCCCTTCAAGTTCACTCAACTTTGGAATGATCTTCCACTTTCTCTATGAAGTTTTAGTTCTCTTTCATCCTTTCGCAAGTCTTTGAAAACCATTCTGTTTACCAAACACTTTGGTAATTAATTTATTTTCTATTTCTGCTATATTGTTTATTTGTATAATTTAATCACTGTTTTATATTTTTATTATCTTATCTAACCACTGTAAACTGAGTCGAGCTTTTCCAGATTGAGGACCCGGTATACAAAACTAAGCATTAGATTAGATTAGATTAGAGATAGAAAAGTGACAAAATAGTTTAAATTCCTTTGTAGTGTGAAAGAAAGCCAAGGTTTTTGTTAAGTCTTGAGTGGTAGGTATCAAAATATTTCATCATTTTGATTTCAAAGGTCTTACTGAAAGGAAATTTTAAGACAATCCATCAAGTTCTTAGCATCTTCATTTGCCAAAATGCAACATAAATCAAGGTAGTTTGGCAGCAATCAATGAATATGAAAACTAGCTCCACCATTTTTATTTCAAAGGTCTTACATTCTTGGATTGTCTTAAAATTTCCTTTTAGTAAGACCTTTGAAATCAAAATGATGAAATATTTTGATACCTACCGCTCAAGACTTAATAAAGACCTTGGCTGGTAACCCTAGGCATGCTGCAGAAAAGACATTCTTTCAAGCTAGGTTCAAGGGAAGCCGCTAATAATAGGCTGGTAAATCCATCCAGCAATGAAAACAGCAGTAACAAGAAAGCTATAGAAAAGAGGAAATTCATTTCAAAGCTGAATCCCCACCCCCTTCCCACATTGCAGTGGCAGATGAGCAAGGCCAATGCCTGACTAAGCTGCGGTAGCAGCTGCTGTTGCAGTAATTGTTCTGACTCCCATAGGATGCCATTGCTGTTTGAAGTCCAATCTTAACCCCCCTCTCAGCTTTTTTTTTTTTTTACAAAGATATGGTGGCGGCTGCCACTTTGCAAACACTCCGATGCCCACTATATCCCTATGGACGTCAGAGAGATTACCTAAAAGGAGCCCCTAATGACCCTGAGAATTTTCATTGCTGATCTCAGTCCCCAGTGATATCTGATGGCTATGGTTATGGTTATGGTTTAGTCATTTAAATCTTGCCTAGAGTTGTCAGACATGAATGATATGATCTCCCATAGGCCTTTGCTGACATTGGTTAAGATGTCAGCCTAGCATTGCTAGCAGTCAAGAGTCAAGGTAGGTTATCATGAACATGCATAATTTAAAACACAAGACAAAGCACTGAACCTTCATTATCACAGGAGGGCTGCCCACTGCTCCACTAATTTCATTTTTATAATTAGTTCATATAGGCAGCAATATATCAACCCAAAGCATTCAACCAAATTTCCACCACCAGCCAATCCTTTGGGTATCAGACAAGAACTTATAGTAATTTCTTCCAAAGCTTCAGCGGAGCCACTTAGCGCTCAAACTATCTCATAGCGCTAAGCTTTACACTCCCGATTCATCATTAGCTTATCCAAATACATTAATCATTTAAATATTTTATATAAATTCACTTCTTTTTAAATTTTTATATATAGATTCACTTATCTTTTTTGTACAAAAAAAATCCAGGGGCTGATGGTGTTGTGGCACGTAAAAAGGGATCCTTGATAAAGACTAATACTGGCGAAACATGTTGGATTATTTCCCCTGGTTGACGGACATGATTATCTAAAAGATAAGTGAATCTATATATAAAAATTTAAAGAGAAGTTAATTCATATAAAAAAAAAATTAAAATTATTAATATATTTGGTTAAGCTAATGATGAATCAGGAGTGTAAAGCTTAGCGCAATGAGATAGTTTGAACGCTAAGTGGCTCTGCTGAAGCTTTGGATGAAATTACTATAAGCTCTTTTCTGATACCCGGATTGGTTGCCACTAATTTCTTTAGCATCAGACAGGCAGTATTCCATCTGGTGCCAACATCCTAAATGATTACTTCAGATGACACTGGTGAAATAACTACCTCTCACTACTATATTCTGCCTTTTCGAGCTGTTTCTGTAAGCTGACACAGCTCCAGCAATTCAAAATGGGTTTACCTTCCTACTACAAGTTGTCCTGGAGGGCACTAGATAACGGGGGACTATCGTGTAGTAATCTCTTGAACCCCACATTCTCAGCCACCTTCTAGTGCTGATCATCCTGGGCAATCATTTCCCTGATGCAATTTCTTCATTGCTTTCTGACTTTTTGCCTCAGGACAATGATTAAATTTGCAGATGACACTAAACTGTGCAAAGTTGTTAAAACTCATGCAGATTGTGAAACTTTGCAGGCAGACCTTAGGAAATTGGCAGACTTTAGGAAATTGGGAGACTGGGCATCCAAGTGGCAGATTAAATTTAATGTGGAAAAAATGCAAAGTGATGCATATTGTAGACAATACGATGAAACCTTCCACCCATTGTGCGGCGGCGGCCAAAAAAACAAACAAGATGCTAGGAATTATTTAAAAAGGGATGGTTAACATGACTAAAGATATTATAATGTCTCTGTATCACTCCGGGCTGTTCAGCTTGGAAAAGAGAAGGCTGAGGGGAGATATGATTGAAGTCTACAAAATCCTGAGTGGAGTAGAACGGGTAAAAGTGGATCGATTTCTCACTCCGTCAAAATTTACAAAGACTAGGGGACACTCTATAAAACTGCAAGGAAATACTTTTAAAACCAATAGAAGGAAATATTTTTCTCTCAGAGAATAGTTAAGCTCTGGAACGTGTTGCCAGAGGTTATGGTAAAAGCAGATAGCGTAGCCGGTTTTAAGAAAGGTTTGGACAAATTCCTGGAGGAAAAGTCCATAATCTGTTATTAAGACATGGGGGAAGCCTCTGCTTGCCCTGGATTGGTAGCATGGAATATTGCTACTCTTTGGCTTTTGTCCAGGTATTAATGACCTGGATTGGCCACCATGAGAATGGACTACTGGGCTTGATTGACAAGTTCCTGCTGAACCGGAATGTACGCAAGTAGGGCTGCCACGGGAGCGGACTGCTGGGCACGATGGACCACTGGTCTGACCCAGCATCGGCAATTCTTATGTTCTTATTGGTCTGACCCAGTAAAGCTATTCTTGTGTTCTTATGCTGATCTCCACCCCAGCTCTCCATTGGGGCCTGCTTAGTCAGGCATTTACCTTGCTCATCTGCCACTGCAATGTGGGAAGGGGGTGGAGAATCAGCTTTGAAATGAATTTCCTCTTTTCGATAGCTTTCTTGTTACTGCTGCTTCCATTGCTGGATGAATTTACCAGCCTATTATCAGGAGGCTCCCTTGAACCTAGCTTGAAAGAGTGTCTTTTCTGCTGCATGCCACTTTTCAAAAGATAGCCAATGTGCTTTCCTTAACTAATCTTCTACCAATATTTGAAACTGTATATGGATCAAGCTCAATGAAATGTCTCTCCACCTCATGTTCTATTAGTGAAGAACTATTGATCCTCACAGTATTACTTTCTAACTCCTCACCACTTACCATACTAGTACCGTGTTTCCCCGAAAATAAGCCCTAGCATGATTTTTGGGATAGGTCATAATATAAGCCCTACCCTAGTCACCGGAAGCCTAATCTGAATGTCCCTGGATTCACTGGCAGCAGCGCTTCCCCCCACCTCGCACTACCAAACCACCACTGACCCTCCCATCTTTCCATCTCTCCCTCCCGTCCGAACCCTGTTGACCCTCCGACCGTGAGACCTACAAAGAACAGCGTCGGCAGCACTCTAAACAGGCTGCTTTGTGGCCTTCTCCCACTGGGCCATTCCCTCTACCGCATCACTGATGATGTCATCAGTAACATGGTACATGGAAGGCCCCGGCAGGAGAAGGCAGGGAAGCAGCCTGTTTAGAGTGCTGCTGACGCTACTCTTTGCGGGGAGGTATGTAGTTCTCGTGGTCGGCGATGGGAGGGAGAGATGGAAGGATGGGAGGGCTGCGTGGTGGGGCTGGGGGCTGCTCAAGGGGATGGGTGAGAGGGGTGGAAATATGTTACACATGTGGGGGAGAGAAAGGAAAGAGGAAGAATTGGGGTAAAGGAGAGAAAGGGAGAGATGATCATGTACATGAAATAAATAAAGCCTACCCCAAAAATAAGCCTAGTGCATTTTTTGGACCCAAAATTAATATAAAACAGTCTTATTTTCAGGGAAACATAGTAATTACATTTTTCAGACTAGAGGGAATTCAATAAACAACACCAAAATGTAGGCATCCAAAAAATTAAGCACTAAGCTCTATTCTTTTAAGGACATGCACCTTATATAGAATAGCATTTAGTGCAGATTCTGCATCTAACTTTTGGGTACCTAACCTACGCCTGATGAAACCTGGTATAAATGCTGGCACCCAAGTTAGACACAGTCGGGTAGTATTCTATTATTTCACAAACAACTTTTCAGAACCTCCCCGACACACCCATGCCCCCTTTTGAGACATGCATCATAGGAATTAGGCACCATGCCTTTTAGAATAGCACACATCAAGACGTGCTTGCAAATTTTGGTTGCCAATTAACATCAATTGGTTATTAGCACTGAATTATTGATGGTTCAGAGCTCATTATCCAGTTTATTTGCGCACCCAAACTTGGGCATGTAACTATGACACTTTCAATATGTGATACTTCCAGAATTTCCTAATTAAAGGATTCTTCAGAATCCCTATTTGCTAGAAGTTGGTCCATGAACTTCTCAACAGAGCAGTAAGTATCCTGCCTTCCTATTCTGTTCTGTTAAGTTTCCTTGCTGCTGGTCTCCTGTCCCGTTACCGTACTCTATTTCTTTTCTTTTCTTTTTTTTAATATTTCTTACAATGTTACATAATACAAAGTAAAGATATGGACATGTATAAACAAGAAAAGTAAATATACATCTCAAACTGAGAAAAAGGAAGCCCATCTAGTCCACAAAATGGGAGGAAACCTTCAATTTAAATAGGTAAATATAACTGAAGTAATAAAAAAATAATAATATTTCCTTTATTCTAAGAGCAGTATCATTATACTATGTACCCCTTAATTTGAATATAATAGTACAAATCAACAAAGTTTTATTACCTTGAAGAAATGATTCTAATTGCAATGGGTCCCAGAAAACGTAATCTTTATCATGAATATGTAGGAGACACTTACAAGGAAATTTAAAAAATATGTTGCTCCCAATTCCACAGCTTTAGGTTTCAAGGCCAAAAAGGCTTTTCTCCTAAGCTGTATAGCTCTCGATACATCGGGAAAGATCAAAACATTATCTCCACAAAATTTTCTCTCTCTATTCCTAAAATAGAGTTTCATGATAATAACTTTATCTACTTCATTTAAACAGGTAATCAAGAGAGTTGCTCATGTTTGGATCGTATCTTGGGAATCTTCAAGAAATTTAGTTAAATCTAAATCTGTTTTCACTAATTGATCAATTCCTTCCTCCTCAGGGAACCTCTTTTTTGAGGAATATAATAATGATTGGAAAATATCATAGTATCAGCATTCATCACCCCTAGTATCTCCTTGAGATACTTCCTAAGAAGTATCTCAGGAGATATCAAGTGAGTAGAGGGGAAATTAACCAATCTTAATTTTTTTGCCCTTATCTAATTTTCCATCATTTCCAATTTATAATACAGATTCAGTGAATCTTTAGCTGTAGTTACTGAAAAGGATTGTAAATTCACTGCCTGCTTCTCAACCACCATTAAACGTTTATCCAGTTTCCCAATATTTGAATCCACATTCATCAATTTATCAATTACTTCTCTAGAAAAAACTGAAACCTGATTTGTAACATTTTTCAGCATTCCCTCCATCCTCATATATCTTGTAAGGTAATTTCTTTTGGGTTTTCATCCGAACTCTCCATCTGGCTAAATGGATCAGGAAACACTTGTGGCATTTTTAGAAAAACTATTTCTGAAGCCAGTTGGGGTTCGGAAGCTTCCACAGAAGCCACATTTGAGCCACTCTCTGGCTCTATGGCTCCCAAAAGATATGGGGGGAGGGGTCCAATCTAGGGAGCTTAATGAAGCCCCAGATACTGACTCACTTTTGTCAGACCTATCTATTGGTATTGCTGAAAAAGTGAAGTGTCTATCCATTGGTCCTGAAATTACCAGGGTTGAGACACTAGATTTACCCTTTCGCTTCACCATATTTCAATGCTCTTCTTGTCTCTTCATGGCTCTAAAGGGGCTCTCAAGGGGCATGCCCCTCAGGGCACGCCCCTCTGGCCAAGCCCTGTAGCCATGTGCCACAGGAGTAATTGCATCCTATCTCCCAGGCTCAGGACCTGATGTTAAGTGGTGTCCTTTCAGTGCCTGCTGGCAATTAGGCACCACATTCTTAGGGGAGCCCTCTGGGAGAAAAGGAGGAAAAGTAATTGCAAGTAGGTAATATCAGAGCTACAACTCCCTAACTCATTGCACTCTCGCTAGAATGCTTCCTCCAAAGACTCCAGGAGTGATTGCGTCTTATCTCCCAGGCTCAGGACCCAATGTTAAGTGGTGTCCTTCCAGTACCTGTTGGTAATTAAGCACTACAATTTCAGGGGAGCCCTCTGGGAGAAAAGCAGGAAATATCAGTAGGTAATATCAGAGCCACAACTCCCCAATTCACTGTGCTCTCTCCAGAACATTTCCTCCACATACTCTATTTCTGCCTTTTTTGCCCCCTGAGGTACTGGAAGCAGACAATTGGTCTTTCACAATTACACTAGAAACTGCAGCTTCTTAAAGAAATTTTTCTTATACTTGACTGGATATTGGATGGACACCATCTTCTTTGATCTAGGGTTGCTGTTGTCCCTAAACCTCATGTTGATACAATCAGCTAACCTCTTTCTTCTGCTTTTACTGCCATTTTCATGCCTAACCCTCTTGTGCACTGTGATTCAATGAGATTACATTTTAAGCTCTAAAGAGCATGGACTGTCATATATATTTGAAAACTTGTATATGCTTGGTAGAACCCTTTATCTCTCTATTTAGAGAAACAGCCTGAGATGTAAAGCAATGGGTAGAGCAGTGGGGTGATACCCACAGAAGCGAGACTTCATGTCTTACTGCTGCTTTGTGTGTCCTTGGAAGAGTTGCTTAGCCCTCCATTGTCTCTGGTACAAACATCACGTTTAAGCCAATTGGGGATAGGAAAATACCTACTGTATCTGAAAGTAATTCAAGTTGATCTACTACTGATAAAGGCATGAGCTAAATCCAAAAAAGTTCCCTTATGACTGTATTCACTCTCTCTTTCTTCTTGAGCCAGGGATAGTGTCTATAGGGCTCATAATAAAAAAAATAAAATGTCAAAAAAACTGCCTAAGTCGGCACATAGACGTCCTAATAGCCAGGATGTACAATAATCAAAACCCTTTTTCTCGACATCTAGAGAGATGTTTCTCTCGCTGTGGGTCCAGAGTTCCAGGGGACATGCTGAGTGGTGTGTTATGGGCATCTTATAGGCGGGCTTTTGGCGGGCTTAAATTGGACATCTTGCAGCAATAATCAAACCTTTTCTAAGACTTCCTGGATGAAACTTAGACACTTCTAAAACAGGTCTAGCTCTGAACATCTAAGTGCCACAAAGGTACCTAAACTGACCAAATAACCACTGGATGCATTAAGGTACAACCCCCCCCCCTACTTTCCCACTGCTCACTAACCCCCTCCCACCCCACAAAGATCTGAATGAAAGAATACATATCTGTCTCTAGAACATCAGCACTTGATATGGGAAATCCTAGTACAGCATTTTTTCATCATGTTATTATACATTATGGTTTATCTGCTGATTTGGTTGTTCATGATGTTATAGACTCTTGAGAAAGGCATGTGCTGCCAAAACAATGGCAGTGTTGAGTCCATATCCAATAAAGCACTATCAGTTGAAATCCTTTGTGGTTGATGACATCTTTGCCTCACGACTCTTGATTAGGGATGGGCTAGTGAACCATAGAGAGGACCCAAGACCATAAGCCACTCTAACCAAATGGTCTGGATTTGAACATTTTCAAATTGGACATTTCATTAGTTGAAAATGGGGTATAAATTTAGGTGTCCTAAGCGCTGGATGTCCTGTTGCCATAGTCCAAGTAGATGATTTTAAAAATCAACATATTTTTGGGATGTGTAGCAGTTCGGCTTTCGAAAATTGATGTTTTTATGCTTCTGACTTTGGATGTTTAGCAGGAAACATCCAAAACGGATTTGGATGTCCTTTTCGAAAATGGCTCTCCATGTGACTCTGACACATGTATAGTGCTCCTTAGATGTCTCGGAAAGCCTTCTCTGCTAAGTATCTTCCACTAGTGACAGTGTATCATAGCTCTAAAGTTAGAAAGGTGGAAAGAGTTTTAGATTTCAATTTGCTTTGCCTCTGACACACATGCGGTGCAACCTAGCTGAGTAGATGTTTCAGAGATCATGATCTTGATTTCTTTAAAGATACCTTGTCCCGAACTATGCTCTTTTGTGCGACTGTCGTCTCTTCCCCACTTTCTAGTTTAAAAGCTGCTCTATCTCCTTTTTAAATGTTGATGTCAGCACCCTGGTTCCACCTTGGTTAAAGTGGAGCCCATCTTTGCAGAATAGGATCCCCCTTCCCCAGCATGTTGCCCAGTTCCTAACAAATCAAAAACCCTCCTCCTTGCACCATCACCTCATCCACACATTGAGATTCTGGAGCTCTGCCTATCTTTTGGGACCTGCACATGGAACATGGCTACCACACCATTTGATGCACTATTTTACCAATGTAAATATTTATTCCATATGTACAAGTTATACTTGCAATATATCACTTTGGGTGAATTTTTCCAAA
This sequence comes from Geotrypetes seraphini, assembly GCF_902459505.1. Lineage (NCBI taxonomy): Eukaryota > Metazoa > Chordata > Amphibia > Gymnophiona > Dermophiidae > Geotrypetes > Geotrypetes seraphini. The sequence goes on along the minus strand of NC_047085.1, from coordinate 404,387,892 downwards.
AGGCAGTAAATAAATCTTAAGAAATAATGAATTAATATTGTCTATGAAATGCAAATATCAACAACTTTCATAGAAGCCATCATCTCTCTGTCAAGAGCTATGCTCAATTACCCTCACAAACTATAACTGGTGCACTACTGAAATGGTCAGGGCTAAACTATTTGATTCAAGAATTTTGTGAGCTGCTTTCAATTTTATATATATATATATATATATATATATATATATATTAGAAATCTTCATGCATGCTATAAACAGTGGGATGGAGCACATCTGGAAAAATATCATTTGCTAATTAAAAAAAAAAAGTAGAGCCCTTTTCTATATCTATAATTCTTTTTGGAAACAGAACCTGGGAGTATGTATTTATTTTTTGTTTTAAAAAAAACAAGCAAACAATTGAAGCTAGGTATCAAAAGATTTTGCATTTTGTCTTATTGCATGTGTGATAATCATAATTGTTGAGGACTTAAGTCTTTTTCTTATTTCTTTGAAACTGCTGCAAAAAAGAAAATATGTATAATCATTCAAGTAGAACCGATGCATTTCAAATAAGCTGATTGAAATGATCTCCAACCTAAAAGGAAAACCATTTCCATAACAGTATAATAATATAATCAGGCACGAAGTGGTTAAGTTATGCAATTCCCCCATCCTTCCCCAAAGCACTGGTTGGCATAAATGCATAAATGTTTCCAGTGATGTGGGGAGTGTTTTTTTTCCCCTGAACTCTCAGTAGAGGTTTGGAAAAGAGGTTTGGAAGGGAAGGAGCACTTTGGTTCCAGGATCCCTGTATTCCCATGTGCTCAGTTAAGGAAGGGGGAAGGGTTTCCTGCTGGGTCGACCATCTGTAGCTTTCTGGGAACTGCAGGAATTACAAGACCTAGTAACAGCCAGCAAGCCCAGGGTGACCATTCTGTCTGGATTCAAGAGAGAATATTTCATATATTCATATATATAAAGAGAGGGAAATGAATTCCTGTATGAGTTATTAGAAATGAAGTATAATAGTGTTATTCACATTTATATGATAGCATTGAAGCACAGAAATGACCATAATTGAACATGCATCCAAGTCGTCTCTGGAAATTCCTGATGGCAAGCTGGAAATGTCATCATCCACCTTGTTGTCACACTGGAAGAAGGAGCTTGTTTTCACATCCTTAGGTTGTTTTCTCACCTTATTAGCTATTACTACTACTTATCATTTCTATAGCGCTACTAGACATATGCATTACTGTGTGTTTGTCCTAAAATGGTTTTAGCAAAACAAGAAGACCCAAGTTTCCACAGGAAAAGAAGAACAGATCCAAACAAACGAGACTGTGGAAACAATATTTTTGGACCTTTGGTTGTAATTTATTAAAAATTTCCTTGATATAAGCAATAACAATGGTAAAAACTCAATCCACATATACCAAAAGAGGACCCAACATGGGCTGTATTTCGGCTAAATCCCTGAGGAAGACTTGTTTAGCCAAAACACAGCCCATGTTGGGTCCTCTTTTGATATATGTAGATTGAGTTTTTTTACTATTGTTATTGCTTGTATCAAGGAAATTTTGAATAAATTACAACCAAGGGTCCGAGAACATTGAGTTCCCACAGTCTCGTTTGTTTGGATCTAAAATAGTTTTATACACAGCAGAATGGTTGGCAAAATCTTTTTAGAAAATTTTCTTGCTACTGAAGCCAAATCTATCAGGGTTCTCCTTTTAATTTGTGTTGTGCCCGGACACATTTGCACATAAATTGTATATAAATTAAATCACACCTCACTTTCATGGGCCTAAATAAAGCAGACACAGCAAGAGCATACAAGTACAGGATGAGTGTGGTCACAATGCTCAAAACCCATGATATAAGACTTGATTTTTGTAATTCTTTGTTGGTGGGTATCGCAAAATGTCGAATTAAAGCATTGCAGATAGTGAAGAATGTGGCAGCCCGTATGATCACAGGGGTAGCCTGGAACAATCATATCACTCCAGTGCTGAAGAGTTTGCATTGGTTGCCAATTCAATCATGGATTGAATACAAAATTTTGACAGTTGTCCATCAGGTGATGTATAAGGAGACGCCTTTGTAGCTAAAGCAGTTTCTGATATATTCCTTCTAGGAATTTGAGATCACAATCCGTGATGAAGTTGTCCCTTGATGTATTAGGTGAAACACGTTATTAAAAAAAAAAAAAAAATCAAGCAGCAGCTATCTCTGTTGTAGGTCCACATTTGTGGTACATTGCTAGGGTTTTAAGATTATGTCAAGAGAAATTCTCATTTAAGAAACAGTTGAAAACTTGCCTATTATAGCATTTTATTAGGTTTGAAGAGAAATATATTTTACAGTTCATATGGAGTGAACTTTTATTAGGGTTATGCTATTTTTAATTATTATATTTGGAAGGAATGGATAGGATGTGGCTGTTGTACTATGTTTGAGTAAGTTTTGAATAGGTATGTTTTCTATTGTAACCCACTTAGGAGATAGGCGGGGAAGACATTTTTAAAATAAAATAAATAAATATTTATTTAGATTTATATCCCCTAAGATCTCAGAACGGGTTACATTCACAGTGCTAAATCTACTTTACATGTATTGTAGCTTCCCTCACTGTCCCAAACGGGCTCACAATCTAACTAAAATGTCTTAGAGAAAAACATCAATTAGATAAAGTTAAATAGAAAAGTGGATAGAAGGAAGAAGATCCCCCCAGAGAAACTTAAAACATTGTTAACAAGAAACCCTGAAGAAGAATGAAGTGATATGGGTAGAGTAGTAAATCTAACAAAATAAATATAAATTCAATATCAATGAAAAGAAATAAAAATAAAGGAAGTAAAACAGAGAGCAGAAATTAAACAAACCGAAGAAAATAGAATAAAATAAGTTAAAAATTCCAGTCTGTATACAGACCCAGATTTCATTCCGGTCCAACAGAGCATCACATCTGCCTCATCTTCACCATATTTATCCATGGAAGGCCGGCAGAGCAAGGAAGGATCCAAGGTAGAAGAACAGGAAGGATAAACCTTCTGGAACTCCAACACAAGCTACCAAGATGTATAATCATCAAGCCAAACTCCCCACAGCCATTGCAGGAGGCAGGTCCAGGCAGAGAACACCAAGCAAGGCCACTGATGAAAGCCCGCAGACTTAGGGTTACCAGATTTTATGTTTGTTTTATGTTTTGGATTCCAGTTGTCTTGCTGATACTCACTGAAATCATAGGTAAGTCATTTCTTTTTCTGCTTGTTTCCACTCTATTAAGGTTTGTAGATATAAATATCATAATTAGAGATAATATTTCCCAACAATAGACATATATCAATATCAAAATTAAAGTATTAAAATTTTAAACATAAGCAATAATTAGAAACAGTTATAAGAACATAAGGATAGCCTTACTGGGTCAGACCAAAAGTCCACCAAACCCAGTAATTCGTTCTCAAGGTGGCCAATCCACGTCCCTAGAACCTGGCAAATACCCAAAGAGTAGCAACATTCCATGCTACCGATCCAAGGCAAGCAGTGGCTTGCCCCATGTCTTTCTCAATAACAGACTATGGACCTTTCCTCCAGGAAATTGTCCAAACCTTTCTTAAAACCAGCTACGCTATCTGCTCTTACCACAATCTCTGGCAACGTATTCCAGAGCATAAGTAGTCTCTGAGTAAAAAAAAGTTCCTCCTATTGGTTTTAAAAGTGTTTCCCTGTAACTTCATTGAGTGTCCCCTAGTCTTTGTAATTTGTGACGGAGTGAAAAATCGATCCACTTGTACCTGATCTACACCACTCAGGATTTTGTAGACTTCAAACATATCTGGTTAAGTTTAGTCAGATAACACTGATATAGAACACTATGCAGCTAAAATCATGTCTCCCCCCCCTCCCCCAACACACATACACACACAAACCTTAACTGAATAAGTTTTGTCTGGCTGAAGTTTTAAGAAAAGGGGAGTTGAGGTATTTTGAAAGGCCAATATTTGTACAGGTAACTTCTGATGTTAGCCAGTCCTAGCTCCAATTAAAATGTTTACTTAGTAAATTAACTGTCATTTGTACTATATGAATATTCTGTGAGAGTGGTTCCATGTTGTAATTTTTCAAGATTTCATATGCATAAGGGACACTACTGCCCAATGTAATTAGTATGTCTCATAGTTAATCATCTCTGTGTACAAATTCATGACTGAAATTCCTCTCACTAAGAAAACCACAACCAGACACGGGAAAGTTGTTATTGTTTCACCTCTCTGCACCATTTGGCACTTGTGTATAATTGGCTTGGCACAAAATGATGTATATTTTCAAAGCAAACTAAATAAACAAATCCTTCCATTTTTCATTCTGATTCTCTTATTTGATATAATTAATCCTTTGAGGAGTTACAAATTAAAGAGCCTTTTCCCTGCCAAAACGGAAATTTCTCCCGACAATAGTTTCTTTCACAGAGGATTGTATAAATGTATATCCTCAGTTTCAAATGTCTTGATAGAAAGGCAAAATATTTCCAGTCTGCTTTATTTTGTAACAAGTAACAAACTTAAAACGTGATTGCCCAAGGAACAAAACTTAGATTGTGAGCCCACTAGGGACAGAGAAAGTACCTGTATATAATGGTTTATAGTCAAATGCGCACAAGAAAATGCACGCGGCCAAATGCGTAAAGACAAATGAGCGCAAGATAACTGAGTGCGAATGGTTCATAGTCAAATGCACGAGCAAGACAAGTGAGCGCAAGACATTTGAACGCAAGATAACTGGATGCGAATGGTTCATAGTCAAATGCACGAGCAATACAAGTGAGCGCAAGACAAGTGAGCGCGACAACTGAGCACGAGCAAGACAAGTGAGCACAAGACATCTGAGCGCAAGATAATAGCACGCAGGACTTTATATCACAAGACAAGCGCGTAAGACAAGAGGCTAGGTAACCATAGTGATTAAAAATGTATTTGCAAAACACAATCATGTATGACATTGACGTAGATTACATCCTTACATCAACGTCTTGCGCGTGATTATGTTAGCAAGACAATAGCGCGTGCTGAATTGTCGTGCTCAGTTGTCTTGCGCTGAATTGTCTTGCGCTCACCTGTCTGTGTGCAATTGTCCACGCGTATTTGTCTTGCGCATATTTGACTTGCCACCATATATAATATATGTAAACTGAAATTTGTATGCTAGAAAGGCTGTATATCAAATCCATAACCCTTATTGTAACCAGCCTCAATCTGTGGTTCTGTAACACCAGCCTTACTTTATCCTTAATGCAGTCGCGTAACCAAGTTACCTCAGACTAGATGTACAGTGTACAAATGAGGTCTGAACAGAGAACTGCACCAATCAAATCTTGACTGAGTTATTTGTCATGAAGAACCTGACAGGGATGAAATTTGAAATTAATTGAGAATCAGACTCAATATTACAAATAGCACAAATATATTTTTTTCATAACCCTAACTGCTACTACTCAGCCAGCTCCCTGGCTTGTTCCAGCCAATCAGCATCATGCATTGATATTCTATGGAAATACCTGCACATTTACAACATTACTTTTGCTGAATACTAGAAAGTTAAGTCTTTTAAAAACTGTCAGGTCTTTTCTATCCCAGGCCAGCTATAAAATATATATTTATTTGTAACCACAGATTACATTCACCCTTGCTGAGAAGAAAAAAAATATTGGCTTCAGAGAATTTTTTTAAATATCTATAATTTTCTAGAAATTTCCAGTATCCCATCTTAGACAATACTTTTTTTTATTATGCACAATGTCCATAAATTTATCACACCAGATATCTACTTCCTTTACAAATTTTCCATAAGTAACATAAATCTATCCTTTGGGATCAGAGCATTTTCTGAACTTCCATAATACAGTCCTTCTTTCTTGTTATGGCCAATCAGGGACTTCCTTAGGCTCCTTCCTCAGGAAGGCCCTGATTGGCTCAGATGCCTAAGCCCCCCCCCCTGAAGGGAGAAGCCCAGGACAGGGTAGAGAGAGAGCACTTTGGTAGCAGGAGAGAGTGGGCATCCCTCCTGCCTTTTTCTCAGGGGAGTGGGCAGGCGGGTGGTAGCCTTAATTGCAGAAGGTAGTGGGAATCCCTCCTGTCATTTTTTTCAAGGGAGTGGGCAGGTGGGCGGGAGCCTTCGTGGCAGGAGGGAGTGGGCATCCCCCCTGCTGTTTTTTTGGGGGGGAATGGGCAGATGGGAGCCTTTATGGTAGGAGGGAGTTAGCATCCCTCCTGCCGTTTTTGAGGGGCACGCATGATTGTTGAGAGTTGTGAGGAAGGGCCGTGGCAGTGGTGGGGGATTGTTTTCTTTTTATGGGGCAGATATTTTGCGTGTGTAATACACACAAAATATCTGTGCCATGGGAAAAAAAAGAGAAAAAACCCCAGGCAGACTAGTTGGTAACACAAACAAAGATTAGCATACCAGTGCACAGTTTTTCTTCTATGTAACCCCCAAACATCTCTGAACAAATCCCCCTTCCCACCTACTTACCCAGGACTTTAACTCTGAACCCTTTCCATACATATATAAAAGTGTTCAAATATATTGTAAAGCAGTAATACTACCCGAAATACAGTGATACCTTGGTTTACGAGCATAATTCATTCCAGAAGCATGCTCGCAAACCAAAATACTTGTATATCAAAACTCGACTAAGGGAAACTCGCTTGATATGTTCCCCCCCCCACCCGAGGCCAGCGGCGTTGCTCTACCCCCCCCGAGAACAGTCATTGCGTGATCCGCCACACTCCCCCACCCCCCCCCCACGATCTAGCACCCTCCCTCCCCGCGATCCAGCATCCCCCTGCCGCAATCTGAAATCCCCCAGCACCCACCCGAACATGCTGCTTACCCCCATCTGGCCACCAGCACCAATGCACAGGACATGCCGGTGCCGGTGCCCGAAGATCTGCGTCTTCTTCAGAGAGAGCGGGAACTCGAAGGCCTTGAGCATGCACAGATGCTCAAGGCCCAGCAAAGAAGAAGATGCAGATCTTCGGGCACCAGCACCAGCATGTCCTGTGCATTGGTGCCGGTGCCGGTGGCCAAATGGGGTAAGCAGTGTATTCGGGTGGGTGCTGGGGGATTTCAGATCGCGGTGGGGGGTGCAACGCGAGCGGGGGGATGCCGGATCGCGGAGGAGGGTGCCGGATCATGGGGGGCGTCGCTCGCAAATCGAGGCAACCTCGGTTTCCAAGGCGCCGATTTTGCAAATGTTTTGCTCGTCTTGCAAAACACTCGCAAACCGGTGCACTCGTAAACCGAGGTACTACTGTACTGTATAAGTCTATATTCATAACCAAGTTTACAACACCTCTCAACTGCCTCACTCTATGTCAACCAACTGTAACCCATATGTACGGATAAACAACCAAATCTGTAACTCCTCTAGTATGTTCCATGTATGTTAACTTGTAACAAAACAACAAAGCAAGAAGTCCTCCAAAGAATCCAACATGAAAGAAAAGAAGATCGGCAGAAAATAAGGAGATTCAAATCAGGTTTATTCAAGGTGCTCCCAAGAACCATGCCTGATGCATTTCACCAAACAAGGCTAGTCAACGCTAACAGAAAACCATGTCTTTCATACACACAGAACACAAATATACCCTCACCCAGTATGGAATAAGTAATCACAAACTAAAAATAGAAATATGTAGATAAAGGTTAAACTGAACCATCAAGAAGCCAAACTGCATACAGTGAAACACCAGAGAAACAATTACCCCCTAATACTCTGCAAAATATAAATATAGCAGATGTAAATTTGAAGAAACTGACAAACAATCACCACTTTACATAGTAACCAAGAGAAATAAAACAAAAATTGAAAATAAGAATAGACACTTAAGCGGATTCGACTGTACCATTTTATTGGACTAATCCATTTTTCAATTAACTTTCAGAGGCCATAACCTCTGACAGGTCAATATAGTATACTGCTGTTACATTATACTATCCTGACCTGGAAAAGGGGGTTTTGGTCTCTAAATGTTAGTAAAAAATGTATTAAAATTAGTCCAATAAAAAGATTACCTTATTTTCTGTTTATAAAAGTTTTATCAAAACAACTACAATAATATTTTATTCTAAAGCAACAAAAAAATATTTTTTCTACCTTTTGTCATTTCTGCTTTAATCATCTTGTCTTCACTCTTCTTTCTAGCCAGCATCTGTATTCTTTCTGTCTTCCATGCAGCATCAGCCCCTTCCATCCACTGTCTGCCTTCTCTCGCTGCCCCTTCCATCCACTGTCCCCATTTCATATTGTATCTTCCCTCTTTCTATGATCCTTCTATAAACTGTCTATCCTGTGCCCCCTTCTCTCCTTTGTACATGATTCATTTCAACTTCACCCCTCTCCATTTTTCTGTCTCCACCCCCTCACCTATGCTTTGGCATCTCTCTCTTCTCCTTTCCTTCCTTCCTTTCTACTCCACCTCATGGTCTGGCATCTCTGTTCTTCTACTATTCCCTCCCCCTATGCCCTGGCATCTTTCTCCTCTCCTTTCCTTCCAACTCCCCCTCCCCTCCATTATCTGGCATCTCCTCTCCTTCCTTTCTCTCCCTCCTTCCTTCCCTTTCCCTAGTCTGGTATTTGTCCCCTTCCCTCCCCCATGCCCTGGCATCTCTCCCTCCCCCTCTATGGCCTGACATCTCCTTTCCTTCTTTCCTTTCTCTCCCTTCCATGGACTTGGCATCTCTCATTCCTCTCCCTTTTCCTTCTCCCTCCTTCCCTCTCTCTCCCCAATTGGGTGCAGCAGCAGCAGCATTTCTCTTCCTCTCTCCCCTGTGCAGCCGCAGCATTTCTCCTCCCTCCCCTCTGTAGCAGCAGCAGCATTTCTCCCCCCCCCCCACCCCACCCCTTCTGCAGCAGCATTTCTTCCCCCTGCCCCATGCAGCAGCAGCATTTCTTCTGTTTCTACCTCCGGTGAGTGTTTCATTTCTGGCCAGCCCCTTGCTGCCTGCAGTCGCTTTTCTGTTCAAAGCCGTGGGTATCAGTTCCTCACGCAATCCATGGCTGCGTCGGAAGCATTCCCTCTGACAAGAAGGCTTCTGGTGCAGCTGCGGATTGCATGAGGAGTCGATACCCGTGGCTTTGAACAGCAAAGCGAATGCAGGTATAATAAAGTGTAGAAGTTCTGAATAAGAGAGTGCCTGTGGGAATTCCAGGAGATGGTGTGCACGGAAGGCTTCTAAAGTTTTGTTTTGAACAACAGCAGCAGTTGAGAGCTGTATTCAGTGTGGCATCCAGGCATCCAGTGGTTTTGTTCCAGCGCTAGCCAACGCAAGAGAAGTTAACTTTATTTTTACTGTGTGCACACAGAGGGTTAATTTTTTTTTCCAATCTATACTTGAGACATAGTTATTGTTTATTTAAATAATTTACTTGAATAATTTTTATGTTTCATTTTGTTTTGTAAAATAAACTGTTATATGTTATTAAAAGTATTGATCTCTTTCCTATAACCTCTGTAGCAATAAGGTGAAAGTGAGTCTTGTCTTAGGGATTTTAATACCATTGTGACACATTTTCTATTTCTGAGCATTAAGACAGGGATGCACTGAAACTAAGGGGTGCTACACAGGCAGCAAGGGAGCTGGCCAGAAGTGAAACACCTGCCGGAGGGAGGCGGTCATGTTGGGACTCGAGAGGGAGCACAAGCTGGGCCGCTGGTTGGACACCCTTGATTTAAAGGTTACTGCCACTGCTGCTGGTTAAGGAAATCAGCAGCAGCAGAATAGGGGTGGCAAGCCCTCCCTGACCATTTCGAGCCCTAGGCCTGTGCCTACTGGGCCTTCCCTTTAATCCGGCCCTGCTGATTAGCACATGAATGCCTAACCCCCCACCCCAGACATGCCTCCCCCAACAAATTTTAAAATATACATGGTGCCCACAAAAATACTCCTTGATTTTAAATGGTTACAAAATCAAAACTTATTGAAATATGTTTATAAATAAGATGACAGCAAATACAAGTTCCAAAAACCACAGTTAGCAAGATCTTACACAATCGCTTGCACTTTCACCCTTATAAGCTGCAAATGGTGCAGAAGGTACAACCTTCAGACAATGCAACGTGACAAAATGACCAGGTGTTCCTCAAGTGGCCCCTGAGATCACTGGACATTACTTTTTGTGACTTTTTCCTTTGGGAGTACGTACCTCCACTTCCCGCAACTATGGAGATGATCTGCAGGAACGCATCACTGACGCTATAAACGCGATCACACCAGATATGCTTCAGAGAGTCTGGTCCGAGCTCGATTATCGTATCAATATTTGCCGAGTAACAGGTGGGGTGCACATCGAGTGTATGTAATGAACAGATACCACATGAAAATTTATAAGTTGATGAAACTGTAGTCTCAAAGGTGAAAGAATATTCCAGTAACCATTTAAAATTAAGGAGTGTTTTTGTGGGCACCCTGTATATATATATATATATTTTTTTTTTTTTTTGCATGGTTGACATGTGCTGATTTGAAATTTACCGCAGGATGCTCAAGTGCATCCCACGGCAAGCCATTTTTACCTGTGATAAGTACACGCTGGTGCTTGCTACAGTTTATTAAAAGAGACCTTTAGTTTGTGATTGTGGTGGGTGTAGGAGTCACACTGTATCCCAGGGTAAATAATTAAACCAGCAAAAGAAACCAGAAATGTGTAGAAATGTTGGGAGAAATTAGTGTTAATCAAGTAAGATCCTGCACGAAAGAAATGTCCCACTGGGTTTTTGGAATCTAGAGTACAACCTTTTGAAATGAAGGCTGGAAACAAAGCACTCTTGTCATTTGCAAAAACTTTTCATAGCTTGTCATTGGCATTATAAACAAAATGCAAGTAAGTAGAGAAAGGGAAAGGGATTGGGACTTGTATACCACCCTTTTGAAGTTATACAACCACCCTCAAAGTGGTTTACATACAGGTACTTCAAGCATTTTCCCTATCTGTCCTGGTGGGCTCACAATCTATTTAATGTACCTGGGGCAGTGGAGGACTAATTGAATTACCCAAGGTCACAGGGAGCATCACAGGGTTTGAACCCACAACTTCAGGGTGTTGAGGCTGTAGCTCTAACCACTGCATATTTGAGGCACTCACAACAAACACCACAGTAAAATAGGCAAAAGTTGTCAGACCACAATGCAACACTAAGAAACACAATGCCGTTTTTTTAAAATTTCTCAATGGATTGTGTCACTCAGTTGGCTTTTTGCAGGCTAAGCCAGCCTGGCCAATTCACAGCGTCTGAATAAGCAAATTTGCCAAATGCTTATGTGTGTTTTTTTTCTTTATTTTGTCAGCCACTTTCCTTTGTGACATAGTTCAATTTCACGGAAAGGATGTCTGGTACCCAGTTTAAGCTTCTGTTGATACAGCAATACATCAGTCATCATATAAGGATATGTTAAAAATGGCCCAGGAAAGGTATCAGTTCTCACAACAAAAAATATTAAACTGCATTCTTTTTATTCCAGGGAGGCCTCCATTTATAGGGAAGTAATATTTTTCTGTTCTTTCAGTCATATATAGCTCTGCAGCTTCCAGAGATGAGTGATATATGTATAAGTGATTTGGAAATAGTTGAAATCCTCAGTTGGCATAGCCATTCCATTTACAAAACCTGTAAAAACTTTGCATCCCCATGCAATAATCCCATTTCTCAAATCTCTTGGAAAAGCCAAAATCTCCAGGCCCCGTTTTCAAAAGTCTCACTGATGCAGTTGGCTGAGTTGCCTGCTTCACATGGCTGATTGCACAAGCTTCTCCAGAAACTGCAGACAATTCTAAAGTTGCACAAGCCAAATTAAGCATGCAATGTTAATCCCATATGTCCGGAGGAAGGGATGTTTCAGAGATGATCTCAGACAAATGGAGAAGCATCACAGAGTTTACATATCTGACCTAAGTAAGTTTCCCCCTTTCTTCCAAAGAAAAGATAGGAAAATGGCCAATATTAACATTTTCCATTTTAGTTCATAAAATGTCTTTGAATAAGAATTGAGAACATTTCAAATAATTTTTTAATAATTCACTCTGCTAACTTAGGGAGCTGTAAATCAATTTGCAACTGTACTACCGGACTGCTGAAGTACTTTGCCATATGCTACTTAAGTTTTAAGAAAGAAAAGTATCACAAATAACTTGTCTTGGACAGCATTTGATGGCATTTTTCTAAGGTAATCCACACAATAAAAACACTTGGGAGGTATCTACCATTAAGTGATCCCAGCAAGAAATCCAGGGCCACCTGCTATTGAACTGTGATCTATGCTCTCTCTGTTTCTCCATCCCAAAGGATCTAGCATCTCTCTCTGTCCCATCCCTGTCCCCCATCCCCTTGATGGTTCTCCAAACTCATGCTGGCAATGGCTGTCATGAAAGCAATATCTTCTGGCCAGCTCCATCAGGCTCTGTCCTCTGACATGTCCCACCTCCTCTAACGTAAATTCCTTGGACAGAATTTAGTAAAGGAAAAGCCCTAGTAAGGCTAGTTGGAAGCTACCTTATTTTGTTGCTGTTGCTGCTGCTACAACCACTGGGGGGGGGGGGAGGAGAGAGAAATGGCAGACCAGTGAGGGAAGGGAGAAGTAAGAGACACCAAACCTGTACAGAGGAAGAGGAAAGGGAGGGAAATGCAGATATTTTGGGCCTGCAGGGGTGAAAGAGTGACTAGAATCATGAAGGGAAAGGAGAGGGAGAGAGAGACTTTGGGGGGGAGCAAAGGGAAGAGGTACAGAAAGAGTGGACCAGGGAGGAGAGAAGGAGAAAGATGAGGGCCAGTGGAGGGAGGGAGAATCATGGTTAGAGAGAGATGCTGGTCTAAGGATTGGGGCTGAGGTGGCAGAAGGAGAGATGCTGGCCCAGGAGTAGGGGTTCAGGACATATTGAAGAAAAAAGTAAGAAGGTGGACATGGGAAAGTGACCCAGAGAAGAGATGCTTGGTATGGAGAGAGTATGGGTGCAGGAATGAAAAAAGGAGATGCTGGACAGTATAAGATAGGGACACAAAGGACAGGTGCTGAATATGGTGGAGAAATAGGAACAATGACATAACAGATGAGGTGGGATACACAGGGAAGATGCTGGACATGACAGATAAAGAACACAGAGTAAAAAAGGATGATGGAAACTGAAAGAGAAAAGAGAAATGTTAAAAGAACAGGACACACTAGAAACTGAGTTAAAAATAATTAGAGAAAAACAGAAGAGAGACACTGGGACTATTTATTTATTTAGATTTATTTTCCCATCCTCCCAGAAAGCTCAGAATATGATCCGCTTCGACCTGGACACAGGGGCAAAACATTGATCCAGAATGAGAGGCAAGGCCCTGAACTTCCAAAAAGGGAATTACAAAGGGATAAGACTCATGGTGGGGAAGAAAATTAAGAAAAGGATAAGCACTGTAAAGACATTAGAAGAAGCATGGTCCCTTTTTAAGGACACAGTCACCGAGGCACAAAATCTATATATACCACGTATCGACAAGGGATCCAAGAGGAAAAAGAACAAGGAACCAGCGTGCCTCACTGTAGCGGTGAAGGAAGCGATCAGAGACAAGAAAACTTCATTTAAGGAATAGAAAAGGTTGAAAATGGATGAAAACTGGAAAAAGCACAAACAGCATCAAAGCAGGTTCCAAAAGGCGATTAGAGGGGCCAAAAGAGATTACAAGGAAAAAATAGCCAAGGTGGCAAAAAACTTCAAGCCGTTCTTTCGATATATTAAGGGGAAACAACCCACGAAGGAAGTGGTGGGGCCGTTGGATGACCATGGAATAAAGGGAATGCTAAAGGAAGACAAAGCCATCGCCGACAAACTAAACACATTTTTTGCATCTATGTTTACCGAAGAGGATATACACAAGAAAACGGAAGCTGACAGGCTATATGCGGGAAAAGAAGACGGAAAACTGATAGGGTTGACAGTCAGTCTAGAAGAGGTACGCAGGCAGACTGATAGGCTTAAAAATGATAAATCCCTGGGACCGGATAGCATCCATCCAAGGGTAATCAAGGAACTGAAATGGACTATAGCTGAACTGCTTCAACTAATAGCCAATCTGTTGATCAAATCAGGAAGAATTCCGAAAGACTTGAAGGTGGAGAATATTACGCTGATCTTCAAGAAAGGTTTGAGAGAGGATCCAGGAAACTACAGACCAGAGAAGAGCAACTAAAATGGGTAAGGGGCTGGAGGAGTTGCCGTACAGCGAGAGATTAGAGAAACTGGGCCTCTTCTACCTTGAAAAGAGGAGACTGAGAGGGGACATGATCGAAACATTCAAGATACTGAAGGGAATAGACTTAGTAGATAAAGACAGGTTGTTCACTCTATCCAAGGTAGGGAGAACGAGAGGGCAATCTCTAAAGTTAAAAGTGGATAGATTACGTACAAACGTAAGGAAGTTCTTCTTCACCCAGCCTCTTCCTGAGGCTGTTATAGGGGAAAACACCCTCCAGGGATTCAAGACAAAATTATACAAGTTCCTACTGAACCGGAATGTATGCAGGTAGGGCTGGTCTCAGTTAGGGCACTGGTCTTTGACCTAGAGGCCGCCTTGGGAGCAGATTGCTGGGCACGATGGACCACTGGTCTGACCAGCAACGGCAATTCTTATGTTCTTATGGGTTACGAATTAACATACATAGCCTCAAGTTAATTGGAGTCGGAACACAGCATCAACATGGCGGGGAGACACAGTTAAGGGGTTGACAGCAAGAGGGCATACCATTGAACAAGCATGGTAGATACACATTAAAAGATTACAGGTCCCATCGGAGATAAGTGGATGCAAGGGAAGACAGTTCTCTAGACTGCATGTAGAGTCATGGAAAAAAAGGAAGGTTTTCACTACTTTTATTAAGTCCAACAGGCTTTCCAGTACAAAGCAATGCACAAAAATAGGGGGAAAAAAGTAATTTTTTCTGAATTTATTAATTGTAATAAATCAGCTTGTGGAAACGTCCATCTCTGATTTCTTACATTTCAGTCTCTATTTCTATTACTTAGACAGGTTTTCTAAATAGGTCTGGAATATGTTTGTTTTTTTGCAGGGTTTGTTTAACTTAGGCAAAACCCTGTTGCTCTGCCCCGGCCCTGTACAGATAGTACTGGAACATTTTGAGGGAACTTTTAGCAGCACTATCCATAAATGGTCTGATTCTATATATCACACCTAAAAAACTGGTGCTGACTACTGCGGTGCTAAATGCAATTCTATAAAACAACTTGCAATTCTATATGCAACTTGTAGAATCACGCTTAGCGCCTCCTATGAATGTATAATAACTGTTAGGTGTACCCATTTAGGCCAGCTAAAATCAGGCCAAAATGCCTGAGCCTGGCAAAGCTTGAAGAATGGTCTGAAATTTGGCAGCTAAAATTTAATGCTAAGAAATGCAAGGTCATGCATTTGGGCTGCAAAAACCCAAGGGAACAGTACAGATTAGTGAGTGAAGAGCTTATGTGTACCACAGAAGAGCAGGACTTGGGTGTGATTGTATGTGATGATCTTAAGGTGGCCAAATAGGTTGAAAAGGAGACGGCAATAACCAGAAGGATGCTAGGTTGCATAGGGAGAGGTATGGCTAGTAAGAAAAAGGAGGTATTGATGCCCCTGTATAAGACTTTGGTGAGACTTCATTTAGAATATTGTGTACAATTCTGGAGATCACATCTTCAAAAAGATATAAAAAGGATGGAGTCAGTCCAGAGGAAGGCTACTAAAATGGTCTGTGGTCTTCAACATAAGGCGTATGGGGACAGACTTAAAGATCTCAATATGTATACTTTGGAGGAAAGGCGGGAGAGGGGAGATATGATAGAGATGTTTAAATACCTACGTAATGTAAATGCGCATGAGTCGAATCTCTTTTATTTAAAAGGAAACTCTGCAATGAGAGGGCATAGGATGAAGTTAAGAGGTGATAGGCTCCGGAGTAATCTAAGGAAATACTTTTTTACCGAAAGGGTGGTAGATGCGTGGAACAGTCTCCCAGAAGAGGTGGTGGAGACAGAGACTGTGTGTGAATTCAAAAGGGCCTGGGAGAGGCACGTAGAGAGAGAAATAGATAATGGTTACTGCAGATGGGCCATTTGGCCTTTATCTGCCATCATGTTTCTATGTTTCTATTATACGCACATTGACACATATTCTATAAACTTGTACATAACTCAAAACCATGCACATGATCTACTCCAACCACGCCCTTTTCAGCATCACACACTTGAACTGATACAAAGCTTTTATAGAATTTTGCCTACCAGGTTACACAAGTAACTTCCAATTAATGTCAACGATAGATATGAAGTACTGTTATTTATCAGTGTTGATTGGGCCTATTATTCAATTAAGTTGTGCATGTACATCAGCTACATGCACCAATGTACATGTACAACTTTAGACACCAATTATAGAATTGGGGGGAAGGGGATAATTCTTTAAACTAGATGCTAACATATGAGTGCCGAATATGCATGTTAATATTTAGAAAATTGGCATATGCATAAACATCTGAACACATACGTGCATAGATACTATACGGTGCTACTCTGTTAATATGCATAAATAAAGCATAGTCCGTCTCTGAAGATATTCCTACAAAGCAGCAGAACCACCTCCACAGGATGAAAACTCACACAAAAAACAGTGGAGATGACCACGGCTGCTGAGATGCTTTATTGTTCAACTAAAAAGACTCGACACAAACTTTGTTATGGCTCTATGGTTGGCATCAGGAGTCTGTATGCTTATGTAATAATCTGGTCAAGAACAAAAACAGCTTGCAATGGTACATTTACCTCTGGTGGCTTGAATTTGTAGTAGGCCTCAGCATTCTCTTCCAATGATTGCTCACAGAAATAAGACAACTCAGAAGTTACCTCCTGCTATCTGTCTTTGTCATCTAGGCTTGGTTAGTTCTGACAGAAAAGGAACAGTCTCCCAGGACACACCTGGGGAAAACCCAGGCAGGATCAAAGGAGAGATTAACAAGAAGCCATCTAAAAGCAGATGGGATCCTATCTGGGGAGAGGGACTATGGAAAGGCAGGTTTTTCCTCGCATCATAGGCACTATGTAATGGCTCCCAAGAGGACAACAGCTGTTGCAGAGAGGAGTCGTCTACTTCTGTGGAGGAAGGAGATGCTGACAGTCAATGGGAGCAGAGCCAGAATACATGAACCATACTAATCAGGAAGCAGACAAGGGTAAGCACAGGTATGGAAATAGTGATGCAATTATTAGAAGTGCTGACATCTTTTGCGGTAAAAAAAAGTTGCAGGAGGTGCAGTAAGAATAAAACTTGTTGCCAGAGGAGGTGCAACATGAGGCTGCAATCAGAACACAATCGGAACTAAAGAAGCGTGATAAGATGGCTGGGGCCCTTTGAATTGTTGCTAATCAAAACATAAAGTGGCAGCATTCAATAAGTAGGATTGCAGAAGCAGATGAACTTCGAGGATTGTGAAATGAAAGCAATAGCCCAAATGGGGAAAAAGACTGCATGGCTTGTAAAGAGTTTAGAGAGTGAGAGAGCTACTCTGATGGAAATGTTGTTAAAGCCTTCTAAGCTTTTTCCTTTTCAGCAGTCACCACATTTGAAGTCCGTGTGGAGTTGTGCGCTCTGGACTGACGTATATCTAATGCAAGACAGGACAGAGGCGGAGCGGTAGGAGTGAGAATGTGGCATTTAAAGCTATAGGAGAAGATGACCCTGGAGAAAAGTCACACAGAGATTTTGGATCAGCATTTACCTTCAATCCCAGGGGTAGGAAACCAACGATGAGTGAACCGAAAAAGGGCTGTAGCAGCAGAGCTCCGGTTTCGGCTGAGCTATTGGTCATCAGGCACTGTTCCCCTGCAATTGTTAATTATATTGTTTTGACTGTGGACATCAATATCGGCTGTGACCTGCCTCCTCCTTTCTACCACGGTTGGGGTCTAGAGATCATCTTCGGCCAGTTATAGACTATCATCAAGGGTTCTTCTTGGCCATTGTATCCTGATGTTGCTTGGGCTGCTTTGGGTCTTTGAGGTTTTGATTTACTTTAATGCTATTCTTTTTATTTTTATTATTTGAATTGTTATATCTTTCCTATTTACTAATTGTTTTCTCAGGTACTTTAGCTAGATTGTGAGCCTTCGGGACAGTTAGGGAAGTTCTAAGTACCTTATTTTTATTTTACTGTAACCAGTTCTGAGCTTCTGGGGAGGACGGGCTATAAAAATGAACAAATAAATAAATAAACCCTGCAGTGGAATTGTGTTGTGTTTGGTATGGGGTTAATAAAAGCTATGGACCAAAGCTTGCCTTGGTGTGAACTGAACTTTCCGTGCATTATTTAGAGAATAAATTTATTTGTGCTGGGAACTGAATCTGAACTGTGAATCTAAGGAGCTTGAGAGTGAATTAAACTCCCTAGGATACAGAGTAACAGAATTACAAAGTCTATCAAAGAACAGCAGTCATCTGTGCCCGTTACAGCCCCTTCTCAGGAGAAACAGACATCAGTGCCTGTTACAACCCATTCCCAGGAGCAACAGATGATAGGATTTTAAGAACTTCCTTGGGATATGGTGACCTGAAGACTCCAGTCACTGTTAGATGAGCTCAACTCAGTGGCCCCCTGTGGTAAAGATACCCGGGACAGGACCAGGTTGAGTTAATAAGTTCTATGGGTGGAAATAGCAGGAAGTTTGTGGGACTCAGCTCCTGGAGGTGAGCAGTGCTAAAATAGAGGAATCATATTTGGTGTGTTCTTTTTCTTACAGTCTACAGACAAGATGTAGGTGAAAGACATTTTCCAATGGATGTCAATCAGTTCTAGTAACAGCAAGCTGAAACTCAGAAGTTATTACAGGATGCCCTAGAGCAGGGGTGTCAAATTCCCTCCTCGAGGGCCGCAATCCAGTCGGGTTACTCCATACCATGTTTGTGTGAAGGTCATTTAAATTTTGCTTTGATTCTCTTTTTTTCTGTATAAGGATCCTCTATGTTTATCCCAAGTGCTTTTGAATTCTGTCACTCCTTTGAGCCTCAACAACTTTACTGGGTGGGTATATTCACTACCTTTTTTCTAAAAAAAAGTATCTCCTAATGCTACACCTAAATTTACCTCCCTGGAACCTCCATTCATGTTCTTTAGTTTTGGGGCATGGCATGGTGTGGCAGGGCGAAGTGGAAAGGTACCAGCACCCCCACCGACTTGGTGCCTCCCGTACACCCCACTGCTCAGAAAAGGTTGATATTGTGTGTTAACAGCAGACTGGAAGCTGCTCTCCAAATCTCTCCTTTCTCTAACTTTTACAGAGACTTCTGTCCTAATCAAACAAGTATGTCTCTGAAACCTCTGTACATTGTTTAATCTGGGTATGCTGTGCCCTCCAGGATACCAAGCAATTGCTTGCTCATGCACCAACACTAGAAGTAGAGGAGTAGCCACCATCATTAAGTCCAACCTCAACCAGAAACTGATAGAGGCTATCACATTAAACACACTAGAGTGCCTCACCATCTCAGTGGATCACAACAGAGACCTAACCTTTGCCTTGATATACAGAGCACCACACTCCCCAATGACCATCCTAGTTGACCTATTATCCATCCTCAGCCAACTGGTCATCACATACAACCAAATCATCATACTTGGAAATTTCAACTTCACAAACTACTCACATGAGACCGGAGCCCCAGCAGACTTCATCACGTCACTAGTGGACCTATGCTTCCAACAAATGGTCCCCTCATCAACTCACTCTGCGAGCCACATCCTAGACCTAGTGTTTACTCAAAAAGACACTTTTCTCACCACACAAATCCCAGCCTGTACTGCCAAACCAGTACCCTGATCTGATCACCATTTAATCACATTCAATCATAGTTACACAACAAAGCAACCGTCAACCAGAAAGCAACCGCAACATAAAATAATATACAACAACGACACAATCAACCTCTCTAACCTAGCAGCAACATCAAAACAAATTCTCAATCTGTTGTTGAAGCTGCAGTAGCACACTGAGGTAAAATCCCTATATGAAGGGCTGGTCCTAGCCAAAGAGATCAAATACTACCCCCTAAAACATTCCTCCCCCGGTTTACTGACGATTTAAGAACTAAGAATAGAGAATTAAAGAGAGTGGAACAGAAATGGTACAAATCCAGACTTAGTATTGACAGATCCAAATTGAAAGATCTGCATATATAAAATAGCCATCCTAGAGGCTAAAAAGAAGTACTACTCTGAACAACTCTTAAAGACCTCCAAAAGATCAAAAAACCTTTTCAAACTAACAAAAAATATACTCACAACATCACAGGAAGACAATCAATATCTTAACACTGAGCTCGACATCGAAACACTCTCAGACTACTTCGCTGACAAAGTAGACAATATACGGTCTCACCTTGACTCCGCTAGGTACAGATATTGTCTCCCTACAAATCAGACAAAATAACTAAAACCACAACAGGGAACTTAACTAACTTCAATACAGTCTCCCCTGATGACATTGTGAGATACTAGACACAATTCACTCTTCTGGCTTCAACCTGGACCCCTGTCCACCATGCCTCCTAGTGGTGGTGAAAGATGCCTTTATAGACTCCATCCTTCCTCTGATCAGCACCTTCCTTATAAATGGGCGTAGTGCCTGCAAACTGGAAGTCAGCGATCATCAGACCGATTATGAAAAAAATCCACGCTCGACTCTAATGTGCCCAGTAACATTAGACCTGTCTCCAACCTACCCTTCATCTCCAAGATCCTGGAAAAAACTGATATCCCAATTACATTCCTTCATCGATGAACATGTTGCCCTATCTACCTTTCAATTGGGATTCAGGAAATTCCACAGTACTGAAACTGTTCTCATCGACATCATCAACGACTGCTGTGAACTCATGGACAAGGATAATGATATCCTTCTGGTGCTGCTGGATCTCAGCGCTGCCATCGACACTATTTACCATCCTCTCCTCATTGAGTGGCTCTCTGAAATCAGAATCCAAGACATTCTCCCTCTCACCAAGATTCTCGGAGATCTACGAGATTCTCGGCGAGAGGGAGAATTAGAAGGCCTTGAGCATGCGTAGATGCATGCTCAAGACCCGGAAGAGGCAGGAAGTTTTTCAAGCAGCACCGGCACGTCCTGTGGGCTGCGTGCTGGTGCCAGATGGGGGGTAAGTTTCAAATTGTTTGGGCGGGGGGTGCCGGTTCGCACGGTGGGGGGGGGCCTTTGTGAGTGGGGGTGAACAGCGCCGCTGGAGTTAGGGGGGGGAAACGTATCAAGCGAGTTTCCATTATTTTCTATGGGGAAACTCACTTTGATATATAAGTATTTTGGTTTACGAGCATGCTTTTGGAACGAATTATGCTCGTAAATCATGGTTCCACTGTATATATATATATATATATATGTATATATATATATATATATATATAATACAATGCCGTTAACTAACCACATGGTTCACATACAGTAAAAACTTTTACATTAACTGCAAGACTCAGTCCCTACCCACCCCATGCCCTCTTCTATGTTAGATATTTAACACAGGAATTCCTACATACTGATTCTTAAGGATCTGCATTAACTATTAACGTATGGTAATTCCTCTGAACAGTGAACACAGCTTTGTAAGTAGGCTCCTAAGATGGTATGACCTCCGATAAATTCAATGTAAAACAAGCCCTATATTTGTTTTGAAAAAAAACCTCAGGTGACATCCACAATCTGTCAAGCCCCTAGTAAAACAAATCACATTCTTATCATTGTATTTTAGTCATTTATTTGAAATTTGCACATATGGCTGTACATCTGATTCTTTTTTTGTTTTCTACTTTCTACAAAATAATAATTAAAAAAATAATCTCCTTAAAAATTAGAACCAGACTGAGTGATGTTTAATAATAGAAGCTTTAGTAAATCAGTTCAAAGGGAATTAATTGTTCTAGCACATTACATAATAATGGCTCTATAAAGCCTTAGTTTACTGAAAGGGATCTGAACCATAAATATGACACCATAACCAGCTGTATCACATTTATACTAAAGAAAACCATATTGTTCTGACTGGGAGACATAACATAGTGATTCTTGTTACCTCTGTCTCAACACTTAAATAATTGAATTATGAAGTCACATTTTCTATACTTGAAAAGTAGCTTTTAGTTAATGTTGGATGGTACCATTAAGCAATGGATCTAGAGATTAAGGTTAATTTGAAATATAGTCTATGAGAGTGGTTCTTAAACCTATCCTGGGGGACCCCCAGCCAGGCGGGTTTTCAAGATATCACTAATGAATATATCATGAGGCAGATTTGTATGCCTGTCACCTCTATTATATGCAAATCTGCCTCATGCATATTCATTAGGGATACCTAATTGAATAGTAGATTGAATAGAAGGGGGAATAGGAAAGCCCCCTCCAGAACACCGTATTTGATCGGTTTCGATAGTACGTCTTTGAGCAAAACGCTTTGGGATCTGTTATTTAGGAAAGAGAACCATCATAGGATTCTGATTTCAGAGAGCCGCTCAATGAGGAGAGGATGGTCAATATGTACATTGGGAACAGCCAACAGCAACAGCCAATAGCAGGGCCTTTGTATGAGCATCCTAGGCCCAAATAAAAAAATGGGTAATTAGGCCCTTCAAACCATACGTACCTCCCTTGACCTTTATCTTGTTAACTCTTAGAGACGGGAGTGCCATTATGGTCACATCAGTAGTGTTAGTCAACATAGGTGACAGGCATCATCTTGCTGTTGGTAACACAATAGAGTAGTATCCTGCAAACCTTTTGATACTGCGACACAATAAGTTTGGGGCCACAGCTGAAGGGCATCTGGAAATGTGCATATGTTGACATGATGATGTCATGCACATGTGTGATGTCATCACATCAATGTCCATGCATGCACGGAGGCCATCCAGATGGGGCCCTGAGATTGATCTCACTACGCCAGTATGGGAGTGCTGGAGTAGAAGCGGCACTAGCGAGGAGAAGTGCCGGTGCTAGCTCACTGCCTGTAACCAGTCAGCTGGTACCGGTGCCTCTCCTCCTCATGGTGGCTTGCAGCAAATCCGGAATCTTGCCACAGCACACTAGTGTGCCGCGGCGCACAGTTTACAATATACTGCAATAGAAGTAAGGCCGGGGAGAGTGCATAAAGTGACTTTTTTGACTTTTTACTGACCATTTCCTTGCCATACTGTCCCATGTGCAAGATCTTATTCTGTCAAAAGAAGCTGCCTAGACTAATTCCTCTGACCTGCTCAACTGTGTTTCTGTTCCTGCTGGTGATTTCACTTGACACAAAATGATGTTTTTTCTTGTGACAAGAAGGACTTCTGAATCTGCACTGAGTCTTTCATGAATTTATGGTTCTTTTGGTCTCAGCTCCAAGAAATAAAGCAATACAGAGAGCAGGGAACTAGGAGAAGGAGCCATCCACCCCCACCCCATTTTTCACTTCTGGCCTGTCCTCATTCTAGAACCTGTCTGAATTTTAAAAAGAAGAGAGAAGTCCCTCATTTCAGCTTGGTTTCCCATTAAGATTTTTGTTCTTTTAATTTTAAGACTTGTACCCGGAGGTACTATTTTCCTTCCTAGAAACATTTTTCTTTGCAAACATAAAAGCAGTAAAGAGAAACCCCAGCTGCAGTTCTGTGATCAGCCCTATATGAAGGACCGCTGAAAAGTTCTCAGCCCAGCCAACAAAGTTGGGGCAGTCTCCATCGAGGGCTATACAATTAGGGCTCCTTTTATCAAGGCGTGCTACGGGGGTTAGCGCGTCAGACATTTCATCACGTGCTAACCCCCGCAGCAGCCTAAAATCCTAATGCCTCGTCAATGGAGGCATTAGGTACTAGTGCATCAGGCGGTTTAACGCGCGGTATTCCGTGCGTTAAACCGCTACTGCGCCTTTGTAAAAGGACCCCCTTAGTCTAGCAATTTTCCTCTTTTTTCTTTCTGTGGCTTATTGCCTAAGGTGATCGCTTCTTTTTTGCAGCTACATGCTCCTTCTCATTCTTTAAGATCACAAGGCAGGGACTATTTGGTTATTCCTTCAATCCACTTTGTGACCATAATTGCAAACCATGCTCGCATGTTTCATGTAGCGGGCCCATCTTTGTGGAACTTGGCCCCAGATTGTATTCGTTTGATCACTGACTCTTTGGCCTTTTGAAAAAAGTTTTAAAAAGCCCACTTTTTTTGACTGGCATTTTCAGATTTGGCTATTTTAAAAGTTTTGCTACTATTTAGTTTATTCATTTGCAGATGTTTTTGAATTGTATATTGTATGGTGATGTTTTATTTTGAACTGTCTAAGTCTATCTAGTTTTATTATACATGTAATGGTGTTATCCAAATAGACGTTCGATATGCGGGCTACAAGTGTTTTTAAATAAATATCCCTAGCAATCCAGTTGGAAGCAAGAGTGAGTCCCTATTGGTCCTATCCAGATGGTTCTATTTTAAGAAATAGTGCCATCTAGGGGTCAGGTTGCCAAATAATGAAATGTTCCCTGCCAGAATATATTTGTGCTAAAATAGTGTTCAAATGTTATAAATCTTTTAGGACCCCTTTTACAAAGCCGCGGTAGCAATGCAGCTGCAGTAAAATGCACCGAAACCCATTCAATTCCTATGGACATTTGGTGCATTTACCATGGCAGCATTGTTACCGCGGCTTTATAAGAGGGGCCCTTAGTTTGCAAAACTAATTGTGTCTAACATGCTCAGGAATCTGAAACAGGATTTTTATTTAGTATGTAAGATTTTTCTTCTGGTTACAGCATGAGACAGGAAGTGAGTAGTAGCATCTTCTCAGCGAGAGCAGGATGAACAATGTGCAACCAGCACATAGCACATACTCCCTTGAAACAGAAAGGTGCCGTCTAGCAGCTTTATATTGCAGTCATTACAATATCTTAAACTTTAATCTAATCTAATTTTCAATTTATGTATCGCTCTATGCCTAACCAGGCTCAATGCAATTTACACATTGAGAAGTTCCCATTGGCCCCCTTTTTACGAAGCCACGTTAGGCCTTTTTTATCGCTAGCTGTGACAGTATTAGCTCCGGCACTCATAGGAGTTTTATGAGTGTCAGAGCCAATAGCGCCACGACCAGCAATAAAAAAAGCCTAACGCAGCTTTGTAAAAGGGGGCCATTATGTTTAGGGAAACACAAAGTAAGTGGTATGAGGTAGTTACCAGAGATTAGGAGATGTATAGCAAACATTAACTCATAACCCTTCCCTCCTCTTCTCAACAGCTAGACAGATCACTAACTTATGATGGCGCTCTCCTGTTAAAGTTTTTTCTTGTTTTTGATTTTATTTTTAAAATTCTTGTTGGTGGGTTTTGTTTGGATTTTGTTTGGGTTTTTTGAGCATCTGTTAAACAAGTCTTCTGTAGGTGCTTCTAAATCTTGTATTTATTTTTTCTATTTTATACTTTGGCTGAGAAGAGAGTTCTCATTCTCTTCTATTTCAATCTGTATTCCTAGGCAGTTTTTTTAATGGTTCCCAGGTCTTTTATCTTGAAATCTTGTTTTTGTTTTTACCAAAGGCATCGTTTTGTTCAAAGCGCATCACCCGTTCTTAAGCATATCGTGGTACAAAAATCCATCTGTCAACCAGTCTCTGAATATAATCAAGGGTCTGCCTTACTTTTTATAAAAGATTCTTTTCTGAAAATATTGTTTATTTTTCTCTGTCATGCTCTGGCGGCTTGCTTGGGACTGAATATGCTCTATTGTAGTTTGCATATGTGATATGGTGTCTCTGTATCATTAAATCCTGGTGGCTATGCAGAGTCCTTTATTTACATAGCTGTTTTTACATCCATCTGTTTAATTTACATTTCCTTTCCCACTGCTACACTCAAGACCCTATTTACAAATGTGTGGTAAAGGTGTACAGTTGGCATGGGTTAATTGCCAAAATTAATAAACCATAACTTTAAAACCCCTAAGTTAACTGTTGGGGATGATCCTAGCATCTTCCATTGTACTGAACAGAGCAAAAGTCTTTACCAATGCAGTTAGTTAACCTGTTCAGGTGGTGTTAATTGTGACATGTTATCTGCCATATTACAGTTAACATGCACTCACTATTTCCATGTTAACTGTAAGACCCAGCCCCTGCCCATGTATCACCTATTCTCTGCCCTGTTCTGCATTAGCTGTTAACATAGAAATTAGCATGTGCTAATTGCTAAGCCATCACATTAACTGTTAAGGCAGCATCTATGTTAACGGTTAACACACGTTAACTGCTGCTTAAACAGCAAATCTGGCTTAATAAGTAGGCCTCTTAGTAATTACATTATATTACATAAATATTTATGAATTGCTAATATACCCCAGCAGGAGTTCAATACAATTTCCAAGTTAATAAGAAACTGGCCATCACCAGGAATTACAATCTTACATTAAAAAATCAAAGCATACCCTTCCAAAGGGACACCACCTTGTAGCAGTGGAGGGGCTTGTATGTTTCAGTGACTTGGAGGAATGTGCTGTAGGGTCACCCATATCAGACAGGTCAAGATATGGTGACTTGAAGAGGAAATCAGGAGGATGGCTGCTTTCTCCAATGGCACTAACTACAATGGGGAAGAGAAGGGGAAAGATTTGAACATACTCTCCAGTTCAGGCTTCCACTCCCCACCTGAGGCAGTCAACGTTTGAAGATTGTGACCTCGGACAGCCAAACACATCGGCTGGAACTTTGGACAGCTCCATGGACATCGCGGAGCTTAGCTTGGATAGGGTGTCGTTAAGCCCTGAGATTCGTCTGTCACTTCTATGGTATGGAGGTGCAACGTCGTCGGGAAGCATGGTGCAGTGGGAGGCATCTGCTCCTGATTTAGCTGTCTATACTGGAGGGACTCCTGCTGATGTGTCCTTGCCAAGTGGATTGATTGAGGCAGCTAATTGGGACGCTTCTGTTATGGTCCCTGGAGCAGAGAAGTTATCTACAATGTCTTCTGGAAGAACCCTGGTGTTGGATAATTGGAAGAGGTAACAATGCAGTTAATATGGGAAGCATTTTAAGCAATCCACTGAGGGCCAGATTCTCAAAACTTAAGGTTGCCTTTAAAGCAGTCACTAAACTGGTTCCAATTGGTTTAGCGTGCATGTATTTTAGCAGTGGATTATCAAAACAGTTTACCGTAGTCTTTTCCGAGTTTTCTGCCATGCAAATGTAGTACAATGAGATCATTGATATTAAAATGAGCACTCCGAGTGATTCTCTATCATTGCTGAGTAATTCTTTGCGAGCATACACACTATAGACAAGTAACTCAATATACCTAGTATCATTAAATCCCATATTTCACTCAAGTTTTATACCAGTACAGTCACAGAACCTCAATTCTCTCTTCCCCATTATTCCTTTCATAACTCGGTTCTCTCCAAACTGCTATAATATAATGTACATTACATACATTCTATAGTTCCTTATATTGTAAGTTACCTTGAACCTAATTAGGCATAGTGTGACTTGGAAATACTGGATTAGATTAGATTAGAAATGGAATGGAGGGAGAGGTGACTGGAGGTGAGATGACTAGGAGAGAATAGTGAAAGGGGGTAGCTGGAGAAAGAATCAGTGTGGAGATGAGTGATGCTCTGAAAATAGAGAGAGGCAGCAACACAGAGTCTGAAAGAGAGCTGCAGTAAAACGAGATGAAAAGTGAAAGACTGATGTCAGATGTGGGGGAAGAGAAGAGAGAAAAAATGAAAAATGGACAGTAGGTCCTGCAAAAATAATAAAAAATGACCGAGGAAGTAAATGAGAGACCAGGAGCAAACTGATTTTAAAATATATATATACAGATGGCAGAAGTAGAAAAAAATTATTTTCACTTTGGTGTTTGGAATTTGTCAGCTTTAGCAATGTGTACCTCTTATCTTTCTGTTTTGATCTATATAGGAGAAAACACTTTAGTTTGCATTTCACCATCTTTTCATTGCATGCAGAGTCTAGCTTCTTGGATTTCCTTTTTCAGTTTTTATCCATACCTTTCACATTAATTTTCCTACAATCTGTATTGAGTGAGAGTTGTCTGTAATCTAGGTGAGGGATTCTTCTTTTTTTAAAAAAATTATTTATTTATACATTTTCAGATTATTTAACAAGCATATCATCTTGTACAGAAAGTGCAATTAAGAAAACATAATATTAATTACTTTCAATCCTGAAAATAAACCAAACCTACAAGAGAAATATATTCCTCAGCTTAATCACACACTAGTCCTCAAAATTGGATCCAAAAGTTAAGAATTAGGAGTGAGTAAAATACAATATAAGAATCAAACCAAATCACATTATCTGTTGCTGAAAGAGAGCTTAAATTATTACTTGGACACAGATATTTCTCCTTTTTCAAGGCGCTTTATAAAAAGGAAAGCCGTCAAATGAGGCGGGTCAAAAAAGATATATTTTCAAGTACGATATCTGATTACACATTTACAAGGGTATCTAAGGAAAAAGAAACCCCCAATCTGGGTCACACCTGGTTTCAATAATAAAAATTCCCTTCTCTTTTGAGTCTCTCTCGAGACATCAGGGAA
Organism: Geotrypetes seraphini; assembly: GCF_902459505.1. Taxonomy (NCBI): domain Eukaryota; kingdom Metazoa; phylum Chordata; class Amphibia; order Gymnophiona; family Dermophiidae; genus Geotrypetes; species Geotrypetes seraphini. The sequence continues at coordinate 404,359,258 of NC_047085.1, read as the reverse complement.
AATTTGAAGATGGAAACCAAGGAAGTCTTTAGATCTATTTTTAAAGAAAAGTTTAAGGATCCAATCTTTGTCTGGAGCCAAAGCTACAGTCAATAAAAGAGTGGCTGGACTAACCACTTCTCTATCAGATTGTTCCAATAAAGCTGTAACATCAAGAGAACTTTCCTGTGGTTTTCCATCATCATCTTTCTTTTGAGAATCCTGGTTCTTTATAGGCAAATAATACACTCTTGACAGTGGTGGTAAAGAATTCTCAGGAATTTTAAGAATTTCCAGAAAGTTACATTTTATCATTTCTCTTGGAGAGATTGATGAAACCTTTGGAAAGTTAATTAAACGCAAATTGTTAATCCGACTGTTATTTTCAAGTGTTTCCAATGTTCTCCTCATAATTAGGTTATCTTTTACAAATGAGTCTTGATTACTTTTAATCATTTTTAAGTCCTTCTTTTTTTCTTGAATTTCAGTCTTCATTAATACAATGTTTTGTTTCAAAATATTAATTTCTTCTTTTTGGTTTTTTAATTCCTTTTCTAAGTTCTTTATTTGGGGATTAAGGGAATTTTCCAAAGTAGAAACTAGATCCCAAAGCGAATCTAGAGTGACTTCTGAGGGTTTAACAGGAGCAAAAGATGTTATTTGTGCAATACAAGATTGCTCATTTGAACGGTTTACCTCCCCAGTGCCTTGTTCCTCCTTAGTTGAGGTTGTCCCGGTCGCTGGTTCTTCCAAAAGGAAAGAATCCTTTTGGGTGGTTACCTGTAGCAAGCCCTCCGATACACTGGCCTCTCAAGAAGATAACACTGCCTCATCGGACATACTTTTTCTCGCGGAGAGCTGGCTCCCAGCGGCAACGGCTGAAGGGGAGGCGTCCTGACGTTGGGGCTCAGCATGACATCTAGCCCAGGGTATCCGCCGAAGCACTCCTCTCTGCCAACGCTCCCAACGGGCGATTCCCCGAACAATCCTGCTCGCTTTGAAGGCACCTGAAGTTGTCTTTAACTGTGAGAACCGTAGGTCCCGAGCGCTGGGAAGCACCACCAATGCTCTTGCCTCTTCTTTTCGGCATTCTTCAATGTGGTAAGGGAGACACTCTCAAGCATCCTGTCAGCAATCAGATAGCGGCAGCCATCTTGGATCCCCGGGATTCTTCTAAACATTATTTCTGTATAGGGATCTCTTGTAGAAGTCTTTTTCTGATAAGAGGTATACTGGTGTTCCCGGTGGTGTTTGAGTTTGAGTGTTAGTGCTGGTTTAGTAAGGCAGCTTTGCTACATATGTGAATTTGAACAGGGTTTTATATTTCACAATCTGCCTAGTAAAAGGGGAATTGGTGTTGCTACTGTAGAATTTGGGGCAGTCTGTAATGATTTTCAGTGGCATCACTTACGAAGGTAGCAAGGTCAATAATCAACAGACCCATGATGTTTTACATTGAGTTGAATGGATTATCTGTGCTGCTTTATTGTTCCTTTCTATATTCAGGCCTGCTGATAAAGCATATTTTATCCAACCATGAAATGGGAAAACATTTATTGATGTAGACTGGGGGATTGTGGAATTTCCAAAGGCATTTCATACCCCATGGGATGGCATGCAAAAAAAAAAATCCTCAGAGAACTATATTTCCCTGCAATCTGCTCCCGATTGTTTTACTTCTGTTACTGTTTTTTTTTTTTTTTAATCCATTTCTTGGCCTCCTTTCCACACATATTGAGTAAATAGGACCAATGCCAGGCATACATCTATGGGCTGTACTCCAAAATCGGCAGAGAAATTAAGTATACCAGTATACCACTGAGCTGAAAAAGGTGGCCTCTTCTTTTAGGCAGAAGGCATGCCGGGAGGTTAGTCTCCACTTTAGAAAAGTTATGGTCTCTCCCGGCAGCCATGTTGGTGTTTTGTGATCAAGGCCCAGTAAAGACCACTGTGTTACATAGGACTGGAAACACACTGCCACTGCTCCACACAGCTCGCTGTGCCATACATCAGGGCAGTGCAGGAAGGCAGGTGTAAGTGGCCATCACTGCACCACTTACACATGTATTCTCCACATATATCTCTTCTGAAATAGTGAAGACATACATGTGGATGCTACTAGGGTATCGTTCAAAACTGGCACAAATCACACATGCAGATGATCATTGGAGGGTGTTGGATTTGAACATACAGGTGTTGAGGAAGGTCAGGATGCACATGTACTGTATATCTATGTTCCTGTGACCTCTATGCCTTCACCCTCTGTCTGTAACTGGACCTGTTACCTGTGGAAGTCTCCCTATTTCAGGACATATCTCTTCCACACAAAGTATTCCTGGGGGCAGGGATCTGTTGATTTAACATCTGGCCTACAGGTAAAGGCCTGCGCTTCTAAAATAATGGAGCCTATCTAGGGGCACCTTTTAATAATCCATGGAAGAGCTTCTTACCACGGGCCGGTTAGGAAATTTCTCTGACTCGCATTCAATTCCGATGAGCATCAGAGCATTTACCTCACAGCTTTGGTAAAACCCATCATATATTTGCATGACCACGTTAATCTTCTCATATGCATTAACTATCTAAAATATGCCTTATTGTGTAATACAACCTGTATCTTCTTAAGGCTACAAGATAAGACAAGTGATCTTTTACAAGTCATATACCGGTAATTAGTGAAAATATCAAATTAACTTTATTGTGCTATCAACAAATAATATATTCCAGTTTGTAGTGTATCATATTTTAAATATTTAGTCTATAGCAAGTGGTGATGTTTGTTTTTTTAATTTATATTTTATTACTGTATTAAAGAAAATTCAATATCTGCCTTTCTTTGTCATAAATGGACATGAAAGAAAAACAATCCCAGCTTTTTGGCAAATGTTCAGCATTCCTCTTTTGCCTTGTTATTTAGTCTCTAAATTGAAGGAAATAAAGGTTCCTGTTTATGTGCTAAAATCTCCAGCCCATAATACAAGAAGCCAAGGAGCTCCGCAAGCAGCCATACCATACATGGTTCTTGATTGTAGCAAACATTTCTAGATCAGCAACTATATTTACAGTGTTTTCAAGTACATTTTATGTTAGCAAAAGCTAATTAATATAATATACAGTTGTTTTTGCCTACTTATTGTGGCAGGCTAAGATTATATGAGTCATAACATCCACAAAGCATATTATGTAGATTCAAGTAGGTTTAGAAATAGGATGGTTTTAGGTATTTTCATCTGTGGATTTGAAGGATCACGAAGCAAAACTGATTCAAGTTGGCTGGATGTCTGAAAATCTGAACATAAGAATGACTGAATAATTTCCAGTGAGGACTGCCAGAAAAACAAACAAACAATAATTTCTTTCTCTGCCCCCTCTCCCTGGATTTCACCTCATCTGCACCTCCACCTCTTCAGTTTCTCTCCTCTACCCTCCCTTCAGGGTCCTGTTTTCCTCTCCCACAGGTTAAGCTAAAAGAGGCCAGTGGCATAGTGGGAACAGGAAGGATGTAAGTCCGCATGGGGACTTGTGGGCCCAGCATGTGATCACAGGCCCCAATGGGCGTCTGTCCTATCTTCCCACAGGAGCTTCCTGTTTGAAAAGGAAACCCATACAGGAGAATGGGTGGAGTCACTACCTGTTCTGGGATCAAATGATGGGTTCACAGGCCCCACATTGATTTTTTTCCTACCTGCCAAATCAGCTGGAATTGCAGCAAAGGGGGAAAAAAAGTCAGGGTCTGACAAGAGGAGGCTGTCTGCAGCCTGAGGAGAAGGCATGGAATCTGAATCAGATGAAAGATTGCCCGTTGCCTTAAGAATCTGGCACATTTGCCAGCATTTGCATTTCAGATTTGTGTTAAAAAGTACCGGTCCCAATGCAGATCACTGTTGGCTTCTCCTTTCTCTACTGATGGCCAGATTCTCAAAACTCACCGGTAAAATCTGACAGGTCGCTGTAATGGCTGTAAATGTAATGATTCAGAAAAGACAAGAGATATTTTAAAGAACCTCACATGCAAATGAGGTTCACAGAGGGTCGCCTAATTTCCATGAGATTAGTTGCTAGTGATAGTGATTGGCACATGCACAGAGCAGTCTATAAAAAGAGGTGTAAATGTATGCATGTGCTGGGGAAAGCTACCCCATAGGCATGCATATCAGTCACGGATCAGTTGTTAATTTTGGGATATTAAAACCCAGCGCTTCATTTGAAGAATCACCCAATGATGATAGAGAATTGCCAAGAGTGCTATTTTAATATTAATGACCTAATTGTAAGACCATTTTAATATTAATGACCTTGTGCTACAGAGTCGGAGACTGCTGGGAAGTTCAGAAGAGATCACAGTAAGCCGTTAAGAATCGGGAGGTAAAATACTGGCACACTAAACCAGCTAGAACCAGTTTAGCGACCACTGTTAAAGGCACGGTGAGTTTTGAGAATCCAGGCCTGAGAGCATTGGCTGTTTAACCCTACTCTTTGTTTTCTGTCTTTTAACCAGTTCCCAGTCCACAACAGAACATTGTCTTCTATTCTAGAGAATGACACGGTGACAAAATTCATCACCATTCCAGTCCCCGCGGAAAACCGTGGGAAACAATTCCGTGTCATTCTTTAGTGTCTATCTCAACCTCAGTCCTTCTACACCAGCGTCCTTTAGACGAGCAGGCCTTTACCTGTAGGTCAAATGTTAAATCAACAGATCCCTGCCCCCAGGAATACTTTGTGTGGAAGAGATATGTCCTGAAATAAGGAGACTTCCACAGGTAACAGGTCCAGTTACAGACAGAGGCAAGGCTTGAGGGTCAGTGTCTGGGCCCATTCATACTCTGATTCTTCCCTCTCTCCTTAAAGAATGACATGGAGATGGTTTCCCACAGTTATCTGCGGGGACGGGAACGGTGATGAATTTTGTCACCATGTCATTCTCTATTCTATCCCATGGCTTTTTCATTTCCTCAGGAGTTTCTGATGAGGGACTTTGTCAAAAGCTTTCTGAAAATCCAGATTCACTATAGCTCACATTTAATCACATGTTTATTTGCATCTTTAAAAAAATGTAGCAAATTGGTGAGACAAGGCTTCCATTGGCTGAGGCCATGTAGATTCTCTCCCATGAAGCCATATTTGTCTATGCATTCTGGAATTTTGTTTTTTTTTATAATAGTTTCTACAATTTACCTGTCCCTGACATAACACTCACATGTGTGTAGTTTCCTGAATTGCCCCAGAGCCCTTCTGAGCAATTAGGATCACACTGGCCATTTTGCAATCTACCTTTGGATGTAAAAAAAAATTTTCTTCAGTTACTTTGCAGAAGCACTTCTATGACCATTTATAACACGGATGACCTTTTTCTTTTTTCTCCGTAGATATCTTCTCGAGAATTCTGATAGGGAAGAACATGAATCATAAACCTGAGAGCCACAGCTCAGAAGCAAGAGTAGAAAGATACCGCTTTAATATATTAAGGAAAGACTCTACACATTAAAGAGTGAGCAAGAGAATATAGCAAGTCAGACATTTGTTTTGCTGGCATAATTCCTTTGATATACTGTAGAGGATAAGGATGTCATCGATGCAACTGCTACTAGGGAAAAGGCATTCATTTGAAATGACTTAGGAAACGTTATGATATTCCATGTCATTTTATGTCATGGAATATCATAACATCATAACATAACATATCATAATATCATAACATCATGGAATATCATAATATCATTTTTTGTGGGTTTATTTATTTATTTTATAGCTCATCTTCCCTGAGGAGCTCAAAACAGGTTACAGCATCTCATACATAATACATATTAGTATTAAATGACATATGTGTTGTCACATGACATATGATTAGATTGTTGGCAAATGTGTTGATGTGTTGGCAAATGTGTTGGCAAATGACCAAATGTGTTGACAGTAGTGTGCTCTCTTTCTGTTTATAGAATCAGCCCCTAAGGGCCTCTTTTACAAAGCCGCAGTAGCGATTACTGATGTGGCAAATGCGAATGAAGCCCCTAGAAGTTGAATGGGTTTCATTGCATTTGCCACACCGGGAATTGCAACCACAGCTTTGTAAAAGGGACCCTTAGGGGCTGATTCTACAAACAGGCGTCCCGACTGTAGGCAGCGGTAGGCATCCTACTGCCGACTGGTAGCCAATTGGGTTGCACATTTTTAGAAAAAACTCAGGCAAGGAAGGATGCCTACACTGTAGGTGTTTGTCGCAGGTCTAGGGAGACGCGGAGGGACACTTAAGCTTGTCCAAGGTGAGATGTGGACATGGTTTCGCCTGGAAGTAGCCTTGGGCATGTTTAAGCGTCCCTACGCATCTCTCTAGAGCCGCGACAGATATCTGAAACATAGGCCTGCAAAATGCTGGTCTACATTTCAAATTGAAAAAAGTAGACCTGGCCACCTGAGCTGATTGTGGCATGAAAATCCCGGATCACCTGAGTGGCAGGACTCCATGAAACCACGAATTCTTGGAGTCCTGCCAGCTCAGCTGATTAGGGATTCCCAAGCTGCAAAGGATCCCTCAGCTGATTGGGGATTCCCATGATGGCAAAAGATCCTTTAGCAAAGATAGGCAGCTTAGCCACCTATCTTTGCGATCAGGCAGGCGCGATTCTCTACCTGGCACCAGTTGACATGGGCGCCGGTTAGAGAATCCAGGATAAGGTGTCTGTTCTGCATAGGACGCTCTGCATTTATACACCATGGTACTTACATGCTACTTTATAGAATAGTGTATAAGAGCATTTTGGTACATTTCTACCAAATTGGGCAGCTCTTAAATGTGCAAAGTTCAGGTGATTGCATGTGCCCATTTTTAGAATTGCCTCCTGAATATCCAGGTCTGGGGGCAGCCACTAGGAGTTACCCAAGTACCACTGGCAGCTGGCCATCCCCCTACTAAAGAATGTGCATCAATGATACATATCTGTGGCTTTTTAATATCCAGACCTAATTAGGATTACCCTATTTGTGAAGCCAAGAAAGAGGACACATTGCCCCCACCCCTTGCCTCGCCCCTCTTCTAGGCAACTGCCTGCTGTGTGCAGTCAGGGTTATAGCAAGCTATAATTGCATTCCATGCAACTTGCCCACCATGGTGCCCCCATCCTTTCTTGTGCTGCGCTCATGATATATCAAACTTTCAGTTGTGAGTCTATAAAATACTGAGTGGAGTGGACCAACCCTTGAGTTGATAACTATGTGGAAACATTAAACAGTTCTCCAGCTGTAACAGATCTGAAGCATCAGGGGTGATTGAAAACACCAAAATAATAGGCTATGTGGGCTTTATTTCAAAGCCTAGCCAGAGAAACTAGCTGTCTTTCCTGACCATAGTCAGGTTCAGTACCTCTCCCTCCCAACTTTTTAAAAACATTCAGCAAATGGTGACATATAGCAAAAGCCCCAGAGGTCTCAATAACACATGCAGAGCACAAGTTATAGATTGTCAAACCCACATTCCCTTCCCCCCAAAAAATTCCTCTATTTGTCTTAAATCCATAGCATCCATTCAATTGGAGTTTATTTTTTGAGGACCTGGCAGCTAATCCATAGCCTTTTCTTTTTCTCTTTCCCAGGGAACAGGCAATTGGGAAGAGCTTCCTGATACATCCTCCTACCACACCATGCCACCCTAGCACCATCCCTCCCCCCCACCCCGTAGCTCCATATTATCTTTGCTAGTGCGAGCAACTTTTGTCTGTTGCTCGTTCCAGCATGGTTCCCCTCTGAATCACTTCCGGGTCACAGGCCAGGAAGTGATCTCAGAGGGAAATCCAACCCTGGCACGAGGAGCATGCTTGCAGAAAGCACTCACGCCAGTGAAGATTAAAAGGTACAGGTGGGGGAGGAAAAGCAAAAGTGTGGAATATGGGGTGGGAAGGAGTGGGGGGGGGCATGCAGAGAAGGGCACAGTGGGTACAGGGGGGCATGGAGGCACTTTCGCCCCTGGTGCCTCCTACCTTTACTACTCCACTGGGAGGTAGGACGCCTACTGCTGCCTAATTTAAGGAGCCATTTTTAGAACTGGGTCTTATATGCAAAAAATCTAGCAGTATTTTATTAACACCCCCCCCCCCCCGCCCCCGCCCCTTTTTACTAAGCTGCAGTAGAGGTTTCTACCAAAGCCCAGAACGCTAAATACTCTGATGCTGCTCAGACGCTCATATTTGAGGTTGAGGGGTAGTAGATTCAAAGGCAATATTAGGAAATTCTACTTTACGGAGAGGGTGGTGGATGCCTGGAAAGCGCTCCCGAGAGAAGTGGTGGAGAGTAAAACTATGACTGAGTTCAAAGAAGTGTGGGATGAACACAGAGGATCTAGAATCAGAAAATAATAGTAAATATTGAACTTAGGCCAATACTGGGCAGACTTGCACAGTCTATGTCTGTATATGGCCGTTTGGGGGAGGATGGGCTGGGGAGGGCTTCAATGGCTGGGAGAGTGTAGATGGGCTGAGTAGGTTTTAACATAGATTTTGGCAGTTGGAACCCAAGCACAGTACCGGGTAGAGCTTTGGATTCTTGCCCAGAAATAGCTAAGAAGAAAAAAATTAAAAAATTTTAAATTGAATCAGGTTGGGCAGACTGGATGGACCATTCGGGTCTTTATCTGCCGTCATCTACTATGTTACTATGTTATGTAATTCCTATGAGTGTTAGAGCATTTAGCGCTCCGGGCTACAGTAGAAACTTCTAGCACAGCTTAGTAAAAAGAAAAGTGTGTGTGTGTGTGGGGGGGGGGGTTAATGAACCTTCAATATGTGCATTTTATTGTGCAAAATAACAGAAATGTAACATACTTTGCTAATAGCGAAACACTAAAAATTCACTCACTACTCTGGTAATTGCCTTGAGGATTTCTCAGATGATGAACTTGGTAAACCAGGAACATCATCTTTAGCTTCGTAGGTTTTTCTACTTCTAGTTGGTGTGCTCAGTTACTAATGAAACATACTACTGAATTTAGAAACTTAAAAATATACCTTAGTACAGGGGTGTCCAATGTCAGTCCTCGAGGGCCGCAATCCAGTCGGGTTTTCAGGATTTCCCCAATGAATATGCATGAGATCTATTTGCATGCACTGCTTTCAATGCACATTCATTGGGGAAATCCTGAAAACCCGACTGGATTGCGGCCCTCGAGGACCGACATTGGACACCCCTGCCTTAGTACCACATCAAAACTCAAACACTGCTTTAAATAAAAGTGAACTTGCACTTATTTAATTTGTATTTATACTCTGCTTATAGCCTACATCAGGGGTAGGGAACTCCAGTCCTCGAGAGCCGTATTCCAGTCGGGTTTTCAGGATTTCCCCAATGAATATGCACGAGATCTATTTGCATGCACTGCTTTCAATGCACATTCATTGGGGAAATCCTGAAAACCCAACTGGAATACGGCTCTCGAGGACTGGAGTTCCCTACCCCTGGCCTAAATGGTTTGCATCTAGCTACCCGGGTATTTCTTTCTATCTGGCCTGTTGGGCTCTCAATTTAACTAATATATCTGGGTCAATGGGATGTCAAGTGACTTACCCAGGTCGCAAGGAGCAGTGTAGGCTTGAACCTGCAACCTCAGGGCACTGAGGCTGTAGCCCTAACTACTAGGCCACTCTTCCATGTTACTGATATGATATTGAATTTATATAGGTGCTGGCACTAGCTGCAGCAAGTCATTCTTGCCCACACATGCCTAAAACTAGAACTAACTGATGTTTGAGTACATAAGAACATAAGAGTTGCCGCCGCTGAGGCAGACCATAGGTCCATCTTGCCCAGCGGTCCGCTCCCGCGGCGGCCCATCAGGCCTATTGCCTGAACAGTGGTCCCTGACTAATTTTATAACTTACCTCTAATCCTGTCCCTATAATCTACCTCTATCTGTACCCCTCAATCCCTTTGTCCTCGAAGTACCTATCCAAAGCTTCTTTGAAGCCCTGTAGCGTGCTCCTGCTTATCACATCCTCCGGTAGCGCGTTCCATGTATCCAGCACCCTCTGTGTGAAAAAGAACTTCCTGGTGTTTGTTCTAAACCACTCACAAACATTTCTCAGGTAGATCAGCTGCTGATGTCATACTGGCCCAGACAAGCTCAATCAGCCATGTGACAGTCAAACATTTAGGGCTCCTTTTACTAAGGTGCGCTGGGGCTTTAGCGCGCACCACATTGCCCCGGCGCTAGACCTTAACGCCAGCACTGAGCTGGCGTTAGTTCTAGAAGTGTAGCGCGCAGTGTAGCACGCGGTAATTTCCTACGTGCGCTAAAAACGCTAGCGCACCTTAGTAAAAGGAGCCCTTAGTTGTTCTATGAGTTTCTATTTGATTTCTGTATGACTTTATAATCGAGAAATTGTTGCACGTATGTCTAATGTCAGATTTACTTGTATTTACATGTTTAGTGCAAAATTATCAGCCAGTTTTAAGGAAAAAAAATGGAATTTGGTGGTGCTTATATTCATCGGTTTTGAGTGACCCCAGGATGGGCCTAAAAATTGTACAAAAAAGTACTTTCATGAGAAAAACTTCAATTTGCACAATTTTTCCAACTTTAGGTTTTTCTAGACAACCCTAATGTGGTGTGCACAGTATAGTTAGGCAATGACATCATCAAGCTTTATTAGACGGTGCCTGCTATGTCACTAGTTAGGTAAATGCAGTATCTGAACAACTTATTTAATAGCCATTATGTTATATAATTTCAATATGCTACTAAATGTCGCAATAAATGAGATAAGAGGTTGTTTTTGTTCTGTCCATTATATTTATCAGGTGTTAACTAAATACAGTGCAAGATTGACAAAGCAATACAATCTCTGCAAAAAGTTGAATTAAGGATGTATGCAACCACTGACATCCTGGCTTTTCAAGGAGTAGAAAAATATTTGCATAGCTAAAATTCAGCTGTAGAGATAAGAGCACTGGCTCACATCATGGGTCACATACCACTAGGGATTTACGCCTTATGCAGAGCACATTATAGTTAGCAATGTTATGTAATTGCATATTTCAGTGGTTACGCTTAGGAATGGGCCAAGCTCCTACTGTTTGCATTCATATCCAAGCAGCAAACAATAGAAGGAACTCCACCTGCCGCAGAGCTTCTCTTCATGCCAAGTCAATGGCCTTATATCCAGTGTGAAAAGTCACTCCTCTTGTAAAGCAAAAAACGATTATGTAGCTGAATTTTTTTAAAAAAGCAAAACAAACATCAGATATCCACCATTCTTTAATTCTATATCAATGTGTTTATTTCCTCTCACAATTATTATTAACTCGGTGCAATATACAATAGCTTTCTGAGTTGAAAAAATGCTAAGGATTAATTTCCTGTTTTGCATTAGTATACTAGAAGTATAGAATTTGATAACTGAAGCATAAAATAGGAATGATGTGTGCATATTAATGACACTGAAAAAGGCTACATCTGAAATGCATCTTCCTTTGTAGTGCTTGGAGAAATACAGGAATAAACAAAATCCTGCTGTCTCTGGCATTGTATTATCAGTATACCCATTGTTCAGGTTAATTCACACCCTGCAGTTTGGAAGTGAATGTTGCCCAAATATCAGAGCTTGCCAAATATCTACCATGCTGTTTCCAAAAGATATTCACAAATATCTGAATATAGATATTTACATCAAACAGAAGGTAATGTTTGCATATATTTTCTATTTTCATCTTCCACTCTCTCATTTCCTGTCCACAAGTAGCAATTCTCCTTCTACCTATCCCCCCCACACATAAGAAACTTCTATTCACCTTTTGTTCTTATTTCAATCTTTTATATTAGATTCCTAATATGTGTTGAGCTAGGATAAAACTACTATAACTAAGGCACATTGTAGCCTGCTAACTATATATTATGGGGCTCATAAGTGAATCAGAAATACGTCTAAAAACCCGCCCAAATTGACAATTGGACAATCAAAAAGACAGGTTGTCCAAGTGCCGATAACTGAAACGGATTTTTAGACATATCCAGAGACTTTTTAGGCCTCTGAATCCCACTGTGCGCCTAGAGATGAAAGGGACATTTTTGAAGGAGTGGCTAGGGTGGGATGTGGGCCGACCTAGACTTACTCATACTGCAGGGATAATAAAAAATTCTACGAGGCTGCCTGGGACGGAACTTATACATTGTGGCTTAGGCCAGTGGTTCCCAACCCTGTCCTGGAGGACCACTAGGCCAATCGGGTTTTCAGGCTAACCCTAATGAATATGCTTAAGAGAGACTTGCACATAATGGAAGTGACAGGGATGCAAATCTGCTCCATGCATATTCATTAGGGCTAGCCTGAAAACTCGATTGGCCTGGTGGTCCTCAAGGACATGGTTGGGAACCACTGACTTAGGCAATCTAAAAACAGGTCTAACTGCCCAGAAGTTATCCAAAGTCACCAGATAACCACTGCAGACACAGACCTTCTACACACTGAACCAGTGATCACTGACAACCCCCCCCCCCCTATTGCCATGAAAATCAGAATAAAAGCATACAAACCTGCCTCCAGTACATCAGCATCTGGTATAGGAAAGCCTAGTAGAGCTGCACAGAGGTGGCTTAAGTAGTCAGGGGAGGGGGGTTCTAGTGAACCATAGAGAGGAGGACCCAAGCCTATAAGCCACTCTAACCACTGCATTCTTGGTGAAACATGTGCACCCACCAAAACCCTATTGTATTGCTATATAGGTGGCACCTGCAGCCATAAGGGGTATTGGGGTGGTAGACAGGTGGGTATAGTAGGTTTTGGGGGGCTCACCATGACCTATAAGGGAGTTGTGGTGAGATTTGTATGTGGCAGTGACGCTTCACCGGCAGGAGAAAGCCACGAAGCAGCCTGTTTAGTGCTGCGGCTGCCAACGCTACTGGAGGGAGGTTTGCTGCTCGGTCATCTCGCTGGGAGGGTCGGAAGGGTTCACTTGGGGGGGAGAGATAGGAGGGTTAGCAGGGGTTTGGCTGGGAGGGGGGAGAAGCGGTCTGCCTTGGGTGCTCCAAGGCCTGGCGCCATTACCTTCTTCGGGAAAACAGCAGTGTTTATAATTCGCTGCTGTTGCCGGCTTCAGGCCTTGCTCTCTGCCAGGTCCTGCCTACTTCCTGTTTTCATGAAGATAGGACCCGACAGAGAGGAAGGCCTGAAGCCGGCAGCCCAAGGCCTGGTGTCCAATGAAGTTCAGGATACCAGGCCTTGGGTGACAGAAGGAGGAAAGGGAGCAGAGGGAGAGAGAATTGGGGAGAGTGTTGCTGTACCCAACTGGAGGGAATGAAAGGAGATGCCAGGGCTTGGAGGGAAGAAGATACGCCAGGGCATGGAGGGAAGGAGGAAGGTATGCCAGACCAAGGGAAAAGGAAGGGGGAAAGGAAAGAGGAGATGTCAGAGCAAGGAGGGGGAGGGAGAGATGGAAGAAAAGGAAAGGAGAGAGATGCCGGGAATCAGGGAATGGATGATGCCAGACTGTGGGGTGGGAAGGAAAGAAAGGAGAAGAGAGAGATGCCAGAACATAGGAGAGGGGGTGGTGACAGAGAGAGAAAAACAGAGAGGTGACAGAGTTGAAATCAATAATGTACAAAGGAGAGAAGGGGCACAGGATAGATAGTTTATGGAAGGAGCATAGAAAGAGGGAAGATGCCATATGGAAGAGAGAGAGAGAGGGTGGACACTGGATGGAAAGAACACAGAGGGCAGTGAATGGAAGGGGCGAGATATAGGGTGAACAGTAGATGGAAGGGGTAGAGAGAGGGAAACAGACACTGAATGGAAGTGTGGGGGAGAGGAGGGACAGCTGCTGAATGGAAGTGTGAGGGAAAGGGGGAGCAGATGCTGGAAGGAAGTGGGGAGGAGAAAGAAAAAAAGGGCACATGCAGGATTGAGGGAAGAGGATAGAATTAGTTACTAGAAGGGGTGAGGGAAATAGGTGGCAAACTATAGGTAGACACAGTGAAAGAGGGAAATTGAGGACTGAATTTTAAAAAAGAATTTAGACAGAGGCAGAAAATGAATTGAGAAGGAAGACCAGTGAAGAACAGGAGGAAGGGAGTGGAGAGAGAGATGCCAGAGCAGGGAGGAAGGAGAGGAGACAGATACCAGACCAATGGGGGTGAAAGGAGAGATGGAAGGGGGAGGCATACAGTTTCTGGAAGGGGCATAGAAGAAGAGAAGATGCCATATAGGGGCAGAGAGATGGCAGACAGTGGATGGAAGGAAGAGAGTAACAAGAAGATGAGGAAAGCAGAAACCAGAGAAGACAAAGGTAGAACAAAAATTTTCTATTTATTTATTGCTTTAGGAGACATGTGTCACTGTTTCTGTGGTGTTGCATTGTATGCAAAGTCCAGCTTCTTGCTGGTTCAATTTAACCTTTGTCTATGTATTTCTATTTTATACCCCCTTTTACAAAACTATGGAGCATTTTTTAGCGCCAGCTGTGGTAGTAGCAGCTCTGATGCTCAGAATTCTATGAGTGTCAGAGCTGTTACCTCCGTGGCTAAAATCCACACTACAGTTTTGTAAAAGGGGGAGGGGTTAGTTTGTGATGACATTCCATACTAGGCGAAGGTGTTTTCTGTGTTCTGTGTGTTCAAAAGATATGGTTTTCTGTTAGGATTGACGATGTAGGATTGATCTGTACTAGTCTGGCTTGTTTAGTTTTACAATGGGTGTATTGTTGTTGTACTGCTCACTGCAGTATGTAAGATGCTGCCTTTTCCTAGGTACTCATGTGTAATGTGTGGCTTGTTACTAAAAATCATGTTTTTCGTACAGATGGGGGGGTGCCAAAAATGATGGGCCCCGGGTGTCACATATGCTAAGTACACCACTCTACAAAACTACATGGATGCATGAGAGAACAGAATGACAAAGAAAATAAAGAGACAGTTATCACTTCTGGCTATCCACCAATGGTCTAGATCAGCTCACAGGTGTTGATGACCTTGTCACTGGTTATCATTTTGTTAAATGACTTCACAGCCATTTCAGGATTCTGGAATTAAAGGATTGCTGAGTTTAGCAATGAATCGTGATATTTTTAAGGGCTGCCTTCTCTAAAGACTAAACCCAAGCCTGAATGAGTCATTGTGCTAGTGTATTGAAAGAATGGAGATCTGGGCTGGGAAAAGGTTAGCCAAGTTGAAGGAGTGGGTGGACAGCTCATAATGTGATGGGTTTTGTCTCTTGATTTTACAATAATAACTTCATAACTACTTCATAACAGTTCAGCCAGATTGCTGAAGATTGGATTCAATGAACTTTTAACCCTTCAAGGGCCAAAAGTACAAAGCACTTTTTCAAAATACATCTGGGGCCGATTCACTAAGACTTTTTTTCCTTGCTCTCCCTATTTCCAATCCTCTCCCTAGTTTTCTTATGCACACCTTTAAACCTTTGTTGCCTCATCTCCAATCCTTATTTTCCTGCACCAATTACTAAGTTTACTGTTCACCAATGAAAAGGAGGGTGGTGGAACTAGCAAAAAGAAACTAATTTATCTATATAAATAGATATATACAAAAAGATCGCAAAAAGCCTTGCTTTGATAAAGAAAATATTAGCAAAATTTGGTACATTAAATTTATAGAAATGCCCTGAAGAATTGCCAACAAATTTCAAAAATGTTGTCCTGAATTTTCTGTTACTGCAAACTATATCCTGAACTGCTGCAGAAGACTAGTGTCTGTAGCATGGTGCAATAGGCCTCTATAAGAAAGACATCCCACAGTCTGACACAGTGCTTACAAAGGCACTGGTACTCGGCAGAACCCCTTCAAATCAATCCAAAGTTCTTGTTTCCACTAGGTTTGTAATCTTTTACAAGCTCAATAGAAAGGGATGTTTGCATATTTTTTAAAAAGTTTGGAATCTCCTCACAAATTATAGTGACATATCACATTTAAAATGAATATCTTTTTTTTTTTGGTAATGTACATCCATGTTGTTAGTTTTCTTATGTTTAGATATGTTTAGTCTTAGTCTCAACATTATTTGTATACTGATTATTGTAATTAATCTGTTTTGCCAATCATTTCTGTGAGCTGCTTGGGGAGGGTCACAAGTGGTGTTCCGCAGGGGTCGGTGCTTGGACCACTGCTATTCAATGTATTTATAAATGATCTCGAAACAGGGACGAAGTGCGAATTAATAAAATTTGCAGACGACACCAAACTATTTAATGGGGCTAGGACTAAAGAGGATTGCGAAGATTTACAAAAGGACCTGAACAAACTAGGGGAGTGGGAGACGAGATGGCAGATGAAGTTCAATGTAGAGAAATGTAAAGTCTTGCATGTAGGAAACAAAAATCTGAGGTAAAACTACACGATGGGAGGGCTGGTAATGGGAAAAAGTAGCCTAGAGAAGGTCTTGGGGGTACTGGTAGACAAGACAATGAAACCGTCAGCACAGTGCGCAGTGGCCTCTAAGAAGGCGAACAGAATGCTAGGTATTATCAAGAAAGGTATTACAGCCAGAACGAAAGACGTTATCCTGCCGTTGTATCGGGCGATAGTGTGCCCGCATCTGGAGTACTGCATCCAATATTGGTCACTGTACCTTAAGAAGGATATGGTGATACTCGAGAGGGTTCAGAAAAGAGCGACGAGATTGATAAAAGGTATGGAAAACCTTTCATATACTGAAAGATTGGAGAAACTGTGGCTCTTTTCTCTGGAAAAGCGGAGGCTTAGAGGGGACATGATAGAGACTTACAAGATCATGAAGGACATAGAGAAAGTGGAGAGGGACAGATTCTTCAAACTTTCAAAGACTACAAGAACAAGAGGGCATTCGGATAAATTAAGAGGAGACAGATTCAGAACCAATGTTAGGAAGTTCTTCTTCACCCAGAGGGTGGTGGACATCTGGAATGCGCTTTCAGAGGGTGTGGTAGGACAGAGTACGGTATTGGGTTTCAAGAGAGGATTAGATGTTTTCCTGAAGGAAAAGGGGATTGAAGGGTATAAATAGAGGATTAATATGCAGATCCTGGACCTGATGGGCTGCCACGTGAGCGGACTGCTGGACATGATGAACCTCTGGTCTGACCCAGCAGAGGCACTGCTTATGTTCTTATGAGTCATGACTTGTTTATATTTGAAATTATTAATAAAATATATTGAACTTAATAAAAAAGCTCGATAAGTCAGAACTTGTAATAAATGCTGCAAGGAAGGTCAGTGGCATATGTTTCTAAGCTGTGTTTTGGTAATTCAAATAGCTCCCTGATGCATTGCCCATGCTGGATAATATGGTGAAATCAGTTAGCTTAGCAGGGTTTAAAAAAAAGTTTGGCTAGTTTCCTAAGTCCGTAGGCCATTATTGAGATGACTTGGGGAAAATCCATTGCTTATTCCTAGGATAAACAGCATAAAATCTTTTTTACTACTTGGGACCTGGGCTGGCCACTGTTGGAAACATGATACTGGGTTGATGGACCTTCGCTCTGTCCTAGTATGGCAGTTCTTATGTTCATGCTTTACACTTGGACTTGTAAACACATTCAGAATCAAGATTTCAGTAATCTGTTGCTCCAGTGGTGTGACGCCAATGAAACAGAAAAAACTATTTCTCATTTTCCTTTCATAAGCATAGATCTATGCACACTGTTCTCCAACTGATTATTCCCTCATACAAAAGAGTCAAATCCAAGCATATATTCAATACCCTCTTCACTTATGTAGCCATAAGAACCTAGATTGGCCTTCCTAAAACCATAAGGACTGAGTTGAACTACCTCAGCTTTACAAAAAAAAAAACCCAAAAAACCCCACAACCCTGAAAATCTACCTGTTTGAGAAGTCATTACAACTCAGCAACTCAACCTCCACAATAATCTAAGAATGACATACATTAACTATGACTACTATCATCTTAACATCTCACATTACAATCATCACAGAAAATCAAACCCACCTGCTCTACAATTTTTTAGTCAAATTAAATATTTTTTTTTTCAAGAATTTCATTGCCTCACATTTTTTTCCACATCTGTAAAGTCCTGTGAACCTGAGCTTGTAATCTCCTTGTATTTGTGTAAACTAAGGGGCTCATAATTAAAACTTAAACACGATAGTACATGATAACAGATAAAGACCAGTATGGTCCATTTCGTCTGGCTAATTTTTCACCTCTAAAATTTTAAGCTTCAACGGTCACTCCCTGATTTATGCTCTTCCAGAACATCTATAACTCTTGCTGCTCATTCTACCTCCAATGGAAATTCCTTAGTCCCTTTTCTTGGTGATCTTTTCAATACTTATCAATGTAGGTACTTAGGTGGATATTCTATAAATGGCGCCGAAACTTAGGCACCAGTAGGTGCTCTACCAGTGCCTAAGTTAATTGAGAAATGCTGTTTAAAATGAAAAAAAAAAAAATTGGTAAAAATAAAGCACCTACTGGCATCTAAATTAAAAGCACCAAAATTGCACCTATGTAGGTGCTTTAGGCCGCCAAACACCAAAGCAGACATGGCAGCGCCAGAAGAGGCATTAGACAGCCTAAAGCGTCTACATAGGCACGATTCACACAAAGATAGGTACCAGAAAAGTAGGCCCTTGCCAGGGGATGCCGAAAATAGTGCACAACTTGTCATCAGCTGATCACAGCAGAAGAATCCCCAATCAGCTGAGCCAGCAGGACTCCCCGAAACTGCAGCTTTGAAGAGTCATGCAGGCTCAACTGATCAGGGATTCCTCTGCTGCGATCAACTGAACCTATAGGGAGATCCCCATATCCTCTCTCACTCCCTACCACCCACTGATCCCCCCAGCCCCCCTCCAAAGTGAGCCCTCTACCACTGAGCTTGATATCCTACACACCCCAACATCCAACAACCCCTTCCTCACATCCCCCCCCACATACACACACCCCTCTGACATCCTCACATACCTCTCCACACTCCCCCTATAATTTTGGATGAAACATCGACAGGAGGGATGCCCACTCCCTCCTGTTGACAGGGCCGCCTCTTCAAAATGGTGGCCCTAGCCAATCAGGTCCTTAGTCCCCTCCCAGTGCGCCATGGGATGAACTGGAAGGGGCCTATGGCCCTAAGTGAGTCAGGGTCTTAGTCCCCTCCCAGTGCAAGCCTTGGACTATTTAGTTTTTTGAGGTGCGATTCTCTAACAGGCAGTGTTGCATGATTGACACACAATCGGTGACCGCTTCTAAGGCAGCTGCCAACTTCAGCGCCAGTTAGAGAATTCAGGCATTAAGGCCAAATTCTATAAACAATGCCTAGTGGTGTCTATGTTGTGGGCACCACTCATCACAGTTGTCAATCACATTTAGAGGTTTGTGTGCTGTGCTGTTTGTTTGTAGCCTTTTAACTACTTGGAATTTTTGTAATTTTTATCTTTAAGACAGCCAAGAACTCCTTAAGACCCCTGTGGAAGGAATTTTTATTTAGTTGAAGCATGGACCATGTTGTGTCATTTGTATTTTATACAATATTTGTTTTTTATCTTGAGGGTCACTTGTGACTGTATACATCTTTTGTGGATTGTTTTTAAGATTATTATTTTTAAGGTTTTTTGGAGATTGTTCATTAAACTACACACTGGTATATCTGATCTTCTGTTCCACAATCTTTTGTTGTTCCTCTGCTTCATTTCCTTTGTGGCACCTTTTGGTGCTTTTTGGATTTTGTTTGTTTTGAGTTAAGTAACTTGCCCAGAGGCACAAGGAGCAGGCTGGGATTGAACATGTAACCTCAGGGTGCTGAGGCAGCAGTTATAACCTCTACAGTAGATCACACTCCCCTCCCTTAGCAATGACGATCTCAACTAGAAGAGTTTTTCTGACTTCTCCACTAATAGTGTACATCACTCTGTCACTAGGCAAACTAAGCACCCACCTAGGGCAGAAGGTGCAACACTGGCACATACCTGACCTTTCTCCTACTTCCCTTTTAGTGCTGGGTCTATGCTCAGTGCCTCCCCTACCCCACCAATAAGGTTTACAGTTAACAGTTTACAGTTTCCATGTGCTCCTATGCTAAGATTTGGAGTCTGGTCAACACCTTTTGCTATACCGGTTGATGACATTCAGTTATTAAGACATGAACTGTGCTCCATAACAATATTCCCCTATGTTATGGCTCTGTTTAGATCTGATGCTGGATTATAACCTAGCTGTTTCTCTGTACCTTGGATGTTCTAATGGCTGTGGCTGTGAGTTTTGTCGTCATTCCTCTCTTATATAAAGGCCTAGATGGTTGTATTACATAGATAATATTGTATGGAACCCTAATTTTATATTTTACATACAACGTGTCTGTATCTTGCCTCGTCAACATTTTTCTTTTTCTGTACTTATTGTATATTAAAATTCAATAAAATCTTTGAACTTAAAAAAACAGTTTACAGTTTTATTAGTCTTAATATAGCACCGGACTGCCAAAACAAACACTGGAGTCCTTTTACTAAGGCATGCTAATCGATTTAGCACTTACTAAATGCTAAGGAGCCCATAGAATATAGTTTAGTGCACGCTAATCTTTAGTCACGCTAAATCGGTTAGCGCGCCTTAGTGGTTTACAAAAGAAAAATATTAAATTAAATTAAATCAGAAAAGAGCTCCAATTTCTTAAGCAGGCAAGCCCCGGTGCAAATTAAAATACAGAATCAAATCCATACAAAAATTTTAATCAAATCCTGTACTCCACAGTTTTCTCCTCCTCCATGTGCTAACTTTCTGGCACATGAACCTCAAAGGCTTGTTAAAATAATTAAGCCTTTAAACGTTCCTATACTGCCTCCCATAATTACCCCAGCAAGATATGCCACAGTACAGGAGCCACATAAAAAAATTCACCCTTCTGCATTTCCTGCAATCGAGTGTTTCGAACTGCAGATACCTGCAACAGCAGAAAAGAGCTCGAATGTAACACGTGTACCGGCACAGAGGGCTCAATGCATTCACTCAATAAAGTTGACAGTCTAGCCTAGATTAATTTATATGTCATAATCAAGATCTTAAACTGTATTCTATAGTGCACCAGTAACCAATGAGGTTTGATAAAGGGTTTCCTATCACATTACGAGGGGGTGCTGTAAAGTTCTTAGCCCAACCAACTTCCTAAATCTAACATTATTTTGCTACTGTAGCTGAAAAAAAATGTTATTTTAGTTTATTTCATCAGAGTCTGCAAATTGGCACTTCGCAAAACTAAAATAACACTCTCCAGCTACAGTAGCAAAATAACGTCAGATTTAGGAAGTTGGTTGTGCTGAGAAATTTTCAGCACCCCCTCATATAAACCATAAAGTTACACTGCTTTGTCATCAGCTGATCCCCCACCCATCTCTCCCTGTTTCTTACCCCTCCTTCCCAAACCATCACCATTCCCTGCTCATTTCTGAAGAAGGTATTGCCTCTAAAGTTAATAAAAATGCACTGTTACTCTCATAAAAAGGTATCATATTTTTTCTGTTTATTTCTATTTATTACTTTTAAAAGTGGACCAACATGACCACTATTTTACAAGCAGAAAAAAAGTGAGAACAAAAGGATAGTCCTTCCTTAGGAGCACACGTTCTTTATTAGAGAATCACATGAAACATATCTGCTCGACACAGCCAGTGTTTCGACACATAAATAATGTGTCGTCATTAGGAGTCTACAAATTAAAATATAATACATCAATTTCTTTAAAATATATATGTATATTATCATATATAAATATGTAAAAATATCTTGAATATAAAACATACCATTAATATAATACTATACTCAGATCAAAAACAAATACAAAAACTCATTTGTTAAACTAATATCTATCTAAAACAGTGTATGACATAACAGAAACCGTAAATAAACAAATGTGTAAAATTAATGAAGAGGCTATCTAACCGTGTGTAATATAAAAGTTATATTAGTAGCCAAGGACTAAAAATGCAAACAAATGCAACAAGCATATCTCAGGTAGCTTTCAATGAAAACGGCTTAAAGTAAACTAGAAGAGGTAGAGCAAAAATGGTGAAAAAAACTAGGGAGATCCTACTGTTATGAAACCTCTCAAAGGTGTGAGATTGACAAACAGCAGGCAGTAATACACAAACTGAAGAAAATGGAACAATACAAAGATAGTAAAAATAACAAAATGCTGAACCCAGATGAGAAGAAAGAATCATGGATTTGCCTGAGCGATTCACTAGAGCTGCAGAATGCAAAAGTCACTTCCAAATGTGCAAGTGAAAGAAACAGAACCCTCAGACATTTGGTTCTAATAAAGACACCTGTGTAAGTCAAAAGGAGGCTTGGAAAGCACATGATTCAGGCAGAGAGATTCAACAAGAGGCTTGAAACACTGAGCATCGTTAACAAACAACGCCTAGGGCGCTGGTCTTTGACCAGAAGGCCACCACGTGAGCGGACTGCTGGGCACGATGGACCACTGGTCTGATCCAGCAGCGGCAATTCTTATGTTCGTATGTTCTAAGTGTGTCATTTTTCTAGACGATGGCCGATTTAGGTGCCATTTTAGAATCAGCCCCTGTATGTCTTACACTCTTGAAACATTTCACTTATGAGTGACTCATATATCTTAACTCTGTTTTTATGTTTTTACCAATGTACAATATATCCCTATATCCTCAAAAATTTTAAATGCATGAACTCAGCACACATATATTTAAAATGGTAAAAATGTTCTCTGTTTATAAAATTGATAATCAGAAGACAGGGATGGCTTGATTTGGGGAGGAAATACCAGCTGCATGAGCATCCTGGATTGTTATAAGAGATCCTTATGAACTTCTACAAGAGTTTATTTGGAAAGTTTTAACATCATCTGCTCAATCAATTAAGTCAGAAACATTTGCTGGGCAGTTGAAAGCTTGAATTTTGCATGAACCAGGGATGAGTAAGCTTCCAAACTGAGGGAGGATGGGATCTGGCAGAGATCCGATGAAATCCTCCACTTTAAGCCAGCTTGACTTGGTTTTCCAAACCCCAACCCAGCTGCAACCTTAGTTCTAATTTTTGACCCAGCTTATACATTTGGACAATGGCTGACTTGTACTGTAAGTCAAGGTTTGATGTAGTTAATGTGTAATCTCCTAAAGAGAGTGTTGTTTTAATATTTATACCTACCCTCTCTACAAGGGATAGCACAGGGCACAGTAGTTTGAAATGATGCTTTATGCTCAACTTATCTAAGATTAATACAAATTTCTATAGAATCTGATTTGTGGAGAAAAGAAAGTAAATTGCAACCATATGAGTTACCAATAAAATAAAGAGCAGTAAAAGCAGTGGTAAATAGCATCTAGCCTTTTCTTCTAGCTAAGAAGTACAGGAAAGGCTAGTGTTGGAGGAACAGGTTTGCACATTATAGTACGTTAAACAGCCCTTGAAATAAGAGACAAAACAGATGTATTTATGTGTTAAACTAATTAGAATCACGCTGGAAAAAACATTTTATTTATTTATTTATTTATTTAATTCAGTTTCTATCCCGTTATCACCAAAGAGTTCAGAATGGGTTATAGGTTAAACATAAGTGGTATTCAGTTAGGTTACGATTTGCCCTGGATTTGCCATAATTTCAGGACAAATTTACAATACAAGATTTTATCCTATCTTGACACATACTAGGCTCTAATACTAATATACCTGTACAGTTTACCGATTACAATTTACCATGGTTATCCTTACAGTGCAAGTTTTATCCTATTTGATACACATAAATAAAATAAATTTTCCTGTGAAATTGTGACAATTTTGCCAGTGCTCAATAACTGCTTCTCTCTTCAGGGCTTGTATATATGCTTTAAAAAATGGATTCATATTCTTACTGCAAACGAAGCGAAGTCAAAATGCAACCGAAGAAAATATATTAGATTCATCCAGGTATTGATTTTGACTATATTTTTTATTTATTTTATTTGGGATTTAGCTCATGTCTTCTCAAGAATAGCTCAAGGTGAATTACATTCAGCTACAGTGGATATTTCCTCATCTTGAGAACTTGCAATCAAAACTATTTTTGTTTATTTTATTTTAAAAATTTCTATACCGTTTAAAACCTAAACAGTTTACATAGGGCTCCTTTTACTAAGGAACGCTAAGGGGCTCATAATCGAATAGTCTTCCACTTCAGGTTATTGAGGCCAGCAGCGTGCCAGATTTTAAGGCCAGATGGGATAGACATGTGGGATCTATCCGCAAAGATAGATAGGGAGGGTCATTAGAGTGGGCAGACTTGATGGGCCGTGGCCCTTATCTGCCGTCTATTTCTGTTTCTATGTTTCTATGAAAGAGAAAAACGTCCAAAAACCAGCCTAAGTCGGAACTTGGACGAACATTTCTCAAAAATGTCCAAGTGCCGATAATAAAACCGGGTTTTGGACGTATTTCTAAATAATAATAATAATAATTTTATTCTTATATACCGCCATACCCAGTGAGTTCTAGGCGGTTTACATCAGTTAGATTAGGATCCTCGTTGACAGCAGATTTACAGCAATTTATCAGCTATATAACAAATTTAACCGAACTTGATAGAGGAGGGAGGGGGATTGGGGGAGGTCGGGAAAGGAACAGCTATCGTAGAGGAGGGTGAGAGCAAGGGGTGAATTAGGGGGGCGAAGAGTAAAGAAGATTGGGGGTTCCTTAGGGGTCATGTTCCCTAAAAAGATAAGTTTTAAGTGATTTTCTGAAGCCAAGGTAAGTGGGGGCCTCGAGAATCATTTGGGCAAGCCATGAGTTCAGCTTGGCTGCTTGGAAGGCGAAGGTTTTGTCTAGGAATCTTTTGAGGAGACAAAGTTTTAGCGAGGGGAAGGCAAACAGCTGAATTCTACGGGATTTCTTGTTTGTGTAGTACCGGTTAAAATGAGAATTGATGTAGCTTGGAGAAGAACCATTTACCGATTTGTAGCAGAAGCAAGCAAATTTAAAAATAACTCTAGATTCAAATGGCAGCCAGTGAAATTGGTGGTAAAAGGGGGTGACGTGTTCTCATTTCTTTAGGCCGAAGATGAGACGCACAGCGGTATTTTGGATTATTTTTAGTCTCCTGGTAGTTTTCTTCGTGGCGTTAAGGTAAATGATATTGCAGTAGTCAAGAATGCTGAGGATGGAAGATTGTACAAGTAGGCGGAAAGAAGTGTCGTCGAAGTATTTTTTTATGGTGCATAGTTTCCAGAGTACGGAGAAGCTTTTCCTGACCGTGAGATCAGTGTAGTTTTCTAAGGATAAGTTTTTGTCGAGTGTGACTCCCAGAATTTTTAGGGTGGGTTCGAGGGGGTAGATTGTTCCTTTCAGTTGAATAGTAGTGTCCTTGATTTTGTCATTGGGGGTGGCTAAGAAGAATTTAGATTTGTCGGGATTAAGTTTCAGTCTGAAGGATAGCATCCAGAGTTCAATTTGGTTGAGAATGTTTGCGATGTAGTCAAGTAGTTCTTGTGAGAAATTGGTTAGGGGGATAGTTATTGTGATGTCATCTGCGCATATGAAAAATTTGAGCTTGAGGTTATGTAGGAGGTTACCTAGGGAGGCCAGGTAGATATTGAACAGAGTGGGTGATAGGGGGGAGCCCTAAGGGACCCCGCAGGTGTTGTCCCAGCTGTATGAGAAGGAGTTGCTCTTGAGAACCTTGTAGGATCTGTTTCTAAGGAATCCCTGGAACCAATTGAGGACCTGGTCGGAGATGCCGATGTGAGCCAGGCATTCTAGTAGAATGGTGTGGTCGACCAGGTCGAAAGCACTGCTCAGGTCGAGTTGTATAATCAAGGCACTTGAGCCTTGACTAAAGAGCGAGTGGAGGTGGTCCAGAAGGGAGGCAATGATGGTTTCAGTGCTATGGTCTGCGTGGAAGCCTGATTGATAGTCACATAGAATGTTAAATTTTTCTAGGTATGCGGCGAGTTCCGTCTTTACCAACCCTTCTGCTATTTTGGTAAATAGGGGGATGCTTGCGATCGGTCTATAGTTAGATGGGGAATTTGGTGATTCTTTCGCGTTTTTTATGATTGAGGTGATCATAACCTGACCTTGCTCAGGAGGGAAGTTTCCTGTGGATAAAAGGAAATTGGCCCATGTCATCATGCTTGCTTTGAAGTGGAGCGGGGCGGCTTTCATGATGTTTGATGGGCATGTGTCCAATTTGCAGAAGGAGTGTGAATATTTATCGTAGTAGGTATTAAAGTTGTGCCAGTCGATTGTAGCAAATTGTTTCCAGCTTAGGTCTGTTCTGGTTCCTAGGTCTGGGTCTGGGCTCGGTATATCCGGGTCTGGAGAATGGGGAACTACTCCAGGGGGTTGGGCCTAGTGGGTAGTGTTGATCTTAGTTGTTAGATCTTGGAGTTGAAGAAGTCTGCCAGGGTGTTGGCGATTAGAGTGGATTCTTCATGTGTATTAGTGAGTGTCTCGGTGTTATATAGGTCATTAACCAGTTTGAAGAGGTTACTACTATTGGTTTTGATATTACCGATTTTGTGGGAGTAGAAATTTTTTCTTTTTTCATTAGTGAGGTTTTTGTAATTTTTTAGTTTTTGTCTCCAGGTCAATCTATGTTCGAGGGTTCCAGATTTTTGCCATAGTCTTTCTGCTTTTCTTGGATCCTTCTTTAATAGCAGCAGTTCTGGATCGAGCCAGCCTTCTTTGTTAGTGGTTCTTATTCTGCGGGTTTTAATGGGAGCAATCTCGTTTAGTATGGTAGTACTCTCCTTGGTCCAGGCGGCCATGAGTTGATCTATTTCTTCGGTCGGAGTGGAGTTAATTTCGAAACGAGACCAAAATTCTGTTGGGTCAATCTTTCCTCTGGTAGTGTGGGTTTTGATAAGTATAGTATTAATGTTTTTGGTGGGTTTGTGTTGGCATCCAATGGTGAAGGTACACAGACGGTGGTCAGACCAAAGAGAGTCTGACCAGTTGCCTTGTTTCCAGTAAAAAGTGGGATTTGTTAGTTCCTTGGAGGAGAGAGTCACCAGGTCTAACTGATGACCTCTTTGGTGGGTTTTGATAGGGGGGTGTTTGTCATAGCCTAGTTGGGTGAGCAGTGACCAAAAATCCATAGTGCCGCTCAACATCCAAAGCAAAATGGGGCATTTCGGGAGGTGTGTCGAGGGCGGGAGTTGGGTGGGATGTGGGCCGGCTTAGACTTAGTCATATAGCATGTATAACCGATAGTTTAACAACAGAGCCTAGACGGAACTTGGACGTTGTGACTTAGACTGTGTAAAACATGGTCTAAGTCACAAAAACCCACCTAAACTCACCAGATAAGCACTTCAAACACATAAACCAGACCCCCACACACTACCCCAGTGATCACCAACCCCCCTCCCCCCCACACCCATAAAAATTATATTCACAACTTTAAATTTCATCCTCCAGACCATCATCACCTGGCCGCCTGGCATAGGAAAGTCTAGTCGTCCAGCCCAGAGGCAGCTTAAGTCATCTTGGGGGTGGGTTAGGGACCCATAGAGAAGAGGACCCATGCCCATAAGCCCCTTTAATCACTGCATTGATATTGAAACATGTGCACTGCCCTATACACCCCAAAACCCTTTTTGACTGGCATAAGTGGCTCCTGCAGCCATAAGGGCTATTGGGGTGGTAGATAAGTGGGTCTAAGGGATTCTGAAGGTGGTTTGGGGGGCTCACCATCACCTATAAGGGAGCTGCAGTGAGGAGAAGCCATGGCACCCTTTTTGTGAAGTTCACAGCAGTGCCCTGTAAGGTACCCCACTATTTAGGTGGCATGTCTGGGTGTGCAGTCCATCACTTTGCAGACCCCTCCCACGTCCAACAGGGCATGTTCTAGGCATTTTGGACTTGGACGGAAAGTTGGACGGAAATGTGGTATAAAGATGGACGATTTAGCAGCTTGAAAGATCAGATCGGCAGGACGTATGCTTAGACGATTTTCGAAAGTCAAAAAAAGTTGGATGTCTCTTTCGAAAATGTGTCTTAAGCTGTTTTTTTTACTTTGGATGACTTGCAAGATGGACTTTCGATTATGCCCCTCAAAGCATTTTAGCATGCACTAATCACACACTAAACGCTAATGTGTGCATGTTAGTCTATGGAAGCATTAGTGTTTAGCGCACGCATAGATTTAGCATGCGCTACAACGCTTAGCGCACCTTAGTAAAAGAGGGGGATCGTGTTACATACATATATTTATAAAACAAATAAAAGCAGGCAAGCATAAACAAACAAGAATACAATACCTGCTATCTGATTAAGGGCTGTGGAACAGCATCTTCAGAGCCACTGTCCGGATAATTTCTCAAATATCCTTACAAACCATCTCAGCCTAGTGGCATAGTAAGGGGGGGGGGGGAGCAGTCCACCCCAGGTGACATCTTGGTGGGAGCGCCGGCACCCGTCCTCCTCTCCGCCCCCCACTATCGCATGCGTGTGCCCCTTCCCTTCCTCCGTACCTCTTTAATGTTCCCAGCGCGAGCACTTCCTGGACCCGCACCTAGGAAGTGACATCAGAGGAAGAGACTACACTAGTACGAGCAGCAGGCTGGGGTTGCTGCTCGAGCCGGGAATGTTAAAGAGATATGGGGGGGGGGGGGGAAGGGGCGCATGCATGAATGGCAGGAGGAGGCAGGGAAGGAGAAGAGGGCGGAGGAGGGGGCACCACTGCCCAGGTTGCTTCTCACCCTCGCTACGCCACTGTCTCAGCCCTATGTGGATGGTGACAGGGAAGTGCATGGGTGAAGCCAGGGCACACCCACAATGTACAAAGATAGTTGCCTTAGTCAGCTATCCATATAGAATGCTGTCCGAAGTTATCTGTATAAACTGAGCAGAATCTGGGGGGACCCTTACTAGTAAGTGTTCAAGATCCAAGATCCTTAGATTGACATAAATAACGTAGAACACTGTCAATTATAAATAATGCATGAGTTTTCTTCAAAACAGAGGAAAAAGACCTCAAAAAACCCTTGGGATCCAATCAATAGAATAGAATAGAATAGAAATGGATTTGGCCTCCGTCGGGTTTAAACGATAAGTGCTTGTATTCAGTTTCATCATAATGCCAGATTTTTGATGGTTGCCTGCTCTTTATTCCAATTTGAGAGAAATCGATATTTGATACATAAATTATTGATGAATATAAAGTATTTTAAACAAATAAATTGAAAACATATTAAATTAATTAACAAATTATAACAGAGGTTTTGACCTATGATGATACCCTAACCCTAAATTGGTGTCCTTCTATTGATTGGATCCCAAGGGGTTTTTGAGGTCTTTTTCCTCTGTTTTGAAGAAAACTCATGCATTATTTATGCTAATCTAAGTTATCTGTAAGACATTGCTCAGATATTGCCGCTGAGGGGCTGATTCCATAAACAGCACCTAAAGGCAACTAACTCCTGGGCACTGCAGTGCAGCTGTCAATCAGCCCCTAGGCACCAATTACAGAATTGCTCCTAACTTAACTTAGGCGCCAGTTGGCATCCTAGTGTTAGGGCCAGTATATTAGGTCAGGGTTTCGTTGGCCTATTTTCCCAGCACCTAAGACATACAATGCCTATTCTCCGCCCACTTTTCAGGTAGGCATCGTTAGGTGCCAGTAGGTACCTTGACTTGGCATCGGTAGGTACTGTGCTAAATTCCACACTCAACTCCCATTTAAAGTTAAATCTTTTTTTTCTAATTCTTTATTCATTTTTAAAAAACTTACAATAAGTGTAACCGCAATTATAGCATTTATAATTCAAATACAACACTTAATATTCTGTTAAACACTATATCAGATTTTATCCCCCCTCCCCCCTAATCAATTACATTCTTAAAGTTCCAGAAAACCTACCATAAACTCCATTCTTATATACCTTATTTAATGTTCAAATTAATAAAAACCCCTTCCCCCCTCCCCTATCCTAGATATGCATTTTTAAGGGAAAAAGAGAAAAAGAAATTAAAGTTAAATTAATGTTTTTTTAAAATTTACTTTTAATGGCATTTTCAATTAAAATGCCACTTAAAGTAAACTAACCCCCTCTTTTACAAAACTGTGATAGCAGTTTCTAGCACGGGGAGCTGCGCTGAATGGCCACGCTGCTCCTGACGCTCATAGGAACTCAATGAGCGTCAGGAGCAGCGCGGGCCACTAGGGTAGCTCCCCATGCTAGAATTTCCTATTGCAGTTTCGTAAAAGTTGGCCTGAATTTGGAGTTGTGTATGGGAAAATGGCTCTGACTGTCTTATCTGAATATTCAGTGCTAGCTATTATCTAGATAATGGCTCTATATGTATATCTTGATTTTTTTTTGACCAATGCAGCTGCCATTAAATAAAACCCACACTAACCTCAGCTGCTGAATATTAATCTTTATGTTTGTACCTGAGGCAATGAAGGTGAAGAGGTCCTTTTCCTAAAATGCATTCTAATTAGCATATAGGAAAGTCCCACGTTAAAATGCCATTAAGTCTATTTTTAACATGGCCCAAAAATAAGGCTTTTTTTTCTTTTTCAGGTCCTGTGCTGATTTTTCCACTAGAGTGTGAGACCTATATAAATATTAATGCAGGAGCATTTATAGCTTCATATTTAAGAGATGCCAAGTGCTCCCCCATTAAGTCTGCATTATCCAGTTAGCACATACTAATTGGAGCATGCAAGTTAGAAAACATTTCCATGCTCCTTCCCCGCCCATAAAAGAAACAGCCAGATGTTCTACTAGCTCCCAAAGAAGAGAAATGGTGGAAGCAGAGTGGATAGAAGAACAAGAAGGAGAAAACAAGTTGTTGTTTTTTTTAAAGCAGTGAGAAATATGTAACCAGCCACTAAATCACACCAGAGCTATGCAGATAATTGTCAAAGATGAGATATACTATGGGCTCCTTTTACAAAGGTGTGCTAGTGTTTTTAGCACACGCACCGGATTAGCGCACGCTATAGCGCGCACTAGCCGAAAAACTACCGCCTGCTCAAGAGGAGGCGGTAGCAGCTAGTGCGCGCGGCATTTTAGTGTGCGCTATTCCGCGCGTTAAGGCCCTTTGTAAAAGGAGCCCTATATATTTACACTCAGACAAATACAAAATATTGGTGTTCAAAAATGTGTCAATAAAAACCAAACACACCAATGTGGAAAGCACAAATAATTATACAAGCCTAGGGGAAGGCATCCAGGGGGGTTGGGAGCGGGAGGGGGGGTATATCTTTTGTTTTGGTATTATTCCCAGGGCAGGATTAGCCAATAGGCCAAGTAGGCATGTGCCTAGGGCCCAAAATGGTCAGGGGGGCCCGATGAAGGAGGGCATCAACATTGTTTTTTCCAAACGGTGATGGGCCCCTCCGGCATCGATCAGCAACGATGGCCCCACCCCAATTGGCAACGCAGCCCCCCCCCCATTGACGGAAAGTAAGACAAGCAAGCAACGCGGGTAAGAAAGGCAACGGGAATTGTAATTGTGCAAGCGGTGCTGCTTGCCCAAAGCTTCCCTCTGATGCAGCTTCCTGTTTCCACCTGGGCGCATAGTGGGGTGGGGTGGGGCAGGGGGCCCAGTGTACTTGTGTGCCTAGGGGCCCTCGACGAATTAATCCTGCCCTGATTATTCCTGATGGTAATGATGGATGGGGGAGGTAAGTAAATGTGCCCAGGAAGACCATATATATAAATTGGACCACAGTGTGTCTGGATGAGAAGATGAGTAAGAGGAAAATAGATTCACCAGAAAAACAGTTGTAGTATCATGCAACCTAAATAGGTTTTTGTCCCCCCCCCCCCCCCCTTTAGTGTATAGAATAGATTTTGGCAAGGTAAGCAAATTCTCTAAAAAGCAGTAAGAAAAAGGAAAAACAGGTAGAAAAAAAAAGCTTAAGATCTATTTATCTGGCTTGGCACACAGATATATACTTTAGAAAAGCTTAGCTTTCAGATGTTCTCTGGTATGCTTTTCTTAATAGGAAGGAATCTCATGTGTGCTTCCAAAGCTTGTTCAACAGATTTCTTTCTAGTTCTTTAGGAAGTGTCCCTCTCCTTAAGCCGCAGGCCTTTGAAACTTTAAGCCCTGTACTATGAAAGCCAATTAGAATTTAAAAACAAAACAAAAAACATTAGTGAAGAGAACCCTCATTTAACTTTTAATCAGAGCCAGCAGAACCAACAGAAAGGCCAGAGGAAAAAAAAAAAACCCAATATATCTTTATACCTTATTTTTTAACTTAGAATCTTATCAGTAAATATTCAGCCTTCAGTAATCAGCTGATCACCATGAGCAGAATTAGCCCAATATTCAATCCAGCACCATGTCAGGTATTGAAAATCCTGGGTTAATTTTGCATGTGCTGGCTGCTGGAGCTTATGTAGGTCAGCCAGTATTCAGTTGGGTACTTGTAGAAGACACTAATGCGAGTCCGGTGAATATCAGTTGGGGCTTGCATAAGGCTTCTGACTCCGCCCTCCCCAATTCTGATCTTCCTGATTCTGATTTCTCTTTCAACCCCTTCCAATAGCAACAGACACCTATTTGCCTTATGTATAATCATTAACCATTTGCCTTATGTATAATCTGGGTAACAGGCAACCTGGATTCCAGGCAATCTGTCTCTTTCCAGTTTAACACATCCACTTTTATGCAAATTCCTCCTATGAGGAATAATCTTATATATCTTATTCCTCTGTAGTCCAGCTCCTGAACGGTTATGGTTTTGGTTATTTTTATTTAATATACTGCCTTTGGGTCTTCTCTCTCTTTGGTCCCTTTGGACTGAGGATCAAGCTACTGAGCCTATCTACAAATAAATAGCAGTTATAGGGATGAGAAAAACCTCTAGTTTCAAACATTCAAGCTACACTGGATATAAAATTAAAAGGTCAAGGGATTCTTCATACAAGACAAAACATAAAGAGACCCAAGAGTTGGGCCCTGCCACACACTCAGGTTCCAATGACATTTTTAATGTCACCCATCCTATAGACTTATATAGGGAAGGCTGTCCCACTACAGTCACCCCAGGTGGGGGATTCTGCAAACAGATGATATATTCCTCTTTTCTACTCTGATTGGGGCAGGAATATACTGGACTAGTGCAAGAATCCATACACTAATATGAATTAATGTGAATATAAGAAAGCTATTCTGGGTCAGACCAATGGTCCATCTAGCCCAGTAAACTGTCTTCACAGTGGCCAATCCAGGTCCAAGCATCTGGGGAAAACCCAAATAGTAGCAACGTTCCATGCTACCGATCCAAGGCAAGCAGTGGCTTCCCCCATGTCTGTCTCAATAGCAGACTATGGACTTTTCCTCCAGGAACTTGTCCATACCTTTCTTAAAACCAGCTACATTAATCACTCTTACCACATCCTCTGCTTAATTATTCTCTGAGTGAAAAAATATTTCCTCCAATTGGTTTTAAAAGTATTTCCCAATAACTTCATCGATTGTCCCCTAGTCTTTGTAATTTTTGATAGAGTAAAAAGGTGATCCACTTGGACCCATTCTACACCACTTCAGGATTTTCTAATCTAATCTACAATTTGTGAATCACTCTATGCCTAAGTAGGTTCGTTGTGATGTACAATTCAAGAGAAGAGGAATGGGGGAATAAAAAGGAGAAGGAGGAGACAGGGGAGAATAGGCTTATGAAAGGGTGGTATGAGGAGGATTCATGGTACAATTTACATTGGAAGGAAGTGAGATCCCTGAGTTATAACAAGATACTGATTGTCAATAGAGTATATTCCTTCAAAGAGAAGAGTCTTGTTTTTAACGGAATTTGAAATAGCTGAGTTCGGTTTTGAAAACTGTTGTAGACTTCAATCATATCTTCCCTCAGCCATCTCTTTTCCAAGCTGAAGAACACTAACTACTCTTTCCTCATATTGAGAGGAGTTCCATCCCCTTTATCTTTGTGGTCGCTCTTTTTTGAATCTTATCTAATTCTGCTATATCTTTATTGAGATATGGTGACCAGAATTGAATGCAACAGTCATGGTAAAGGGCAATTCTTTAACTTACTACCCATATTTAACATAACATAACATAACATAACTTTAGTCTATACCGCCATAATCAGACAACTTCTAGGCGGTTCACACTGAAGAGAGCTGGACAATCAGTGAATTACAATATACAGATTATAAAATTATAAAAGTACACAAGAAAGACATAATAAAATTGTTAGATTTAGTGTAGTTTCTGTTTAGGGGATAAATCTATCAAACAATGCAGTTTTAATTTCTTTCCTAAAGGCGCCGTAAGTCAGCCTAGCTCCATTTATGTAGTTACCTAACCAAGATTGCTGTTTAGGCATTCCTTATTTGTGTTAATATTCAGAAAGCTATCATTTGTACATGTAAGCATACACTTATCTGTAAAAGTCTCAGTAGGGCACTTAAGCACTATTCTATAAGGGCTTGCATAAGTAGCATAGTCTGTGTGCACATGGGTGGAGCATGGATGGGCCAAGGTGGGGATCCTACTTGCATGACTTATAGAATACTATAGGTTATATATGTTCCTGCCACATTTGCACAACCGTAGTTACACAAGTCTATGACTGATGTAACTGCTGGCTTGCCATGTTATACTAGTATTCTCTAATGGAACCTGGGTGTTGAGATGATGATGTATAATTTGGTCTCACTGCTTGACATTAGGGAGCCTACACAGAGGCCCCCAATTATATAATTGCCTCATGTATGTATTTTTTATCAAAGCAGTTATTTTATGCTGTTAAAGTGGTACTACACTCAGCCCCATTTTTAGATAGGTTTTAGATAGGAATTTAAACATAAAAGGCAGTGTGCCTCAATTTTCATCTCTATTTTGGAACAGAATTTGCCAACATAGAGCACATTTAAAAATATGGGGGAAATGGATATTTATGCACTATGGGCCTACATACGCCTACATTGTAGGCGTATGTCACATGCCTATGGAGATGCGTAGAGACGCTTACAGATGCCCAAGGCATGGTGCAGGCATGGAATCCCCCAGGTGGCCTTAGGTATCTATAAGTATCCCTGTGTGTCTCTGTAGGTGAGAGACAGACGCTTTAAATGTAGGCCTTTAAAATGCTGGCTTGTATTTAACTCCTATAACCAACAATACATTGGGAGATCACTATCAAGGATGAATGCCAAACATTAACAAAAATAGTGAAATGTTTGCATGAATCAACTAATTAAATAAATAAATATAGTGTACACAACTCAAAGTCAGGACCAGTCTGTAATATGGAGTTGAGAAGATATAACCCAACAGGGTTTTCACAAGTGTAATATCCCTGGACCTATTGTGAATTTTGTGAAAATGTATAAAAACACATAAAATGTATAAAAACACATAACATTCATCAATTATGAACTCTCAAGTGTATCGTGTGCAAAAATATTTTTGCTATAAAATCCTAATGGTAAGATCAACTTTCAAAATTATCCTCTTGTAATTACTGAAACAATGTGAGAAAATTGCCCAGCTTTATAAGGAGTAGAAGAGTACTTATCTTAAAATTCTTGCCACAATATGTCCATGCCTATCAGATCGAATAGCTCAACAGAGCTCTGTTTTGGAGGATCTCACCCTCCTTCGTCTGGAGCTAAAGCATATACTTCTCCGATTCAAGAGAGAACTGCAATACAGCGCGTTGATTTCCAAAAGAAGATGGCGCTTCGGCATGGAGTCACCCAGCTGAATCTCAGCAGATCAAATAGCAATGGAATGATGTAAAAAAGTCAAACCAGCTGATAAAAACTGGTGAATTGCTCAACCAGAAAAACGGAACACTCTAGTGCTCAAAATTTGAACTCAAATGACAGAATGCCACTCGATACTATCATTCAACCCCGACGGGGTAACTGATTGTAAAAAAAAAAAAAATCCAAAATTACTCACGTAATGCTATAAGTTGTAATTTGTTGCCTCTATAGTTTAATGGAATTTGTTCAATAACCAACCATTTAAGGTCAGTAAAGGCATGATGAAATTCCTGACCGTGAGGGACCTTCGGAGAAGTAACAGATCCTGTGTTTATTGGGTTCTTATGTTCTATTAAATGACTCCGGACTGACTGAATCGTGCGCCCTACATAAACAAGGGCACACGGGCAAATTATCACATACTACCCAACTGGACTTACAATTGATGGTGGTCCGTAAGGTGTAAGTTTTTTGGGTAGTTAGATTGGTCCAAACTGAGTCTATTATAGTTAAAGCACACATCTCACAACTGCCACATGCAATATGAGAGCCATTCACAGTGTTACCGGATCCTTGGGTGGAAAAAGTTGACCACACCAAATGGTCCCTCAAATGGTCTGGTATAGGCAATGCAGGGAAAATCTTGAAAAATTGGAATTAATTGCATCACATGCCAGTGGTGTTTGATGCTATTAGCTATTAGAAACATAGAAACATAGATAAATGACGGCAGAAAAGGGCCAAAGCTCATCATGCCTGCCCACTCTAGTGACCCTTCGCCTTGAATTTGTTCACCACCCCCTGCCTTT
The DNA here is from genome assembly GCF_902459505.1 of Geotrypetes seraphini. Taxonomy (NCBI): domain Eukaryota; kingdom Metazoa; phylum Chordata; class Amphibia; order Gymnophiona; family Dermophiidae; genus Geotrypetes; species Geotrypetes seraphini. The sequence continues at coordinate 404,322,838 of NC_047085.1, read as the reverse complement.
ACATCATTAGAGATCCCACGTGAATATCCCATTTATTTTTAAAATCTGCCACGCTGTTGGCCTCAATCACCTGCAGTGGGAGTTCGTTCCAATGATCGACCACCCAGTCGCTTGTTCAGAAAACGTCACCACACATACTGTTTTCGATTCCTCTGTGTCACTAATGACAGGCTTTAGCAACAAATTCCAATTAGCGTATAAAGCTCATAGGTAAACTCTCTTGAGAACTGATAAGTTTATTAGGATTTTTTATTAGGATTTTATATACCGCCTATCAAGGTTATCTAAGCGGTTTTTTTTTTTACAATCAGGTACTCAAGCATTTTCCCTATCTGTCCCGGTGGGCTCACAATCTATCTAACGTACCTGGGGCTATGGAGGACTGAGTGACTTGCCCAGGATCACAAGGAGCAGCGCGGGGTTTAAACCCACAACCCCAGGGTGCTGAGGCTGTAGCTCCAACCACCGCGCCACACAGACTGTACCTATTGTACAATATTTGACCTTGAATCTTAGCTTGAGTAGTGGTACAAAGTGGATCCTCAGAAACTGGCTTATGGGCAAGGATTGCTTGAGACGTGCAGGATGACAACTGTTGAACTGCAGGTAATCGTTGGTATCTACCTCCTTTCTGTAAACTGTAGCAATCAATAGAGGAGGTTTTTTAATGACTAGCACATCCAAAAAAAGGAATTTAATCACAGTTAAACGTCATGGTAAATTTAAGATGAACATCCAAAATGTTGATCCATTGTTTAAATTCACTCAAGTTTCAAGTTTTATTTTAATTTGATGAATCGCTTAACTTAATTTTTACTAAGCGAGTTACAGCATAAAAAGAGAACATTTATTTATACGTGTAAGGTTTAAAAAATATATATATATTTTTAAAACAATAATTAGGATCGACAGATGTCTCCGTGCTGGTCCAAATAAAAAACACATCATCTATAAAACGTAGCCAGATCTTAACATTAACAAAAAATTCCCATCAAATCAAAATAGGTAGAATTTAGTACGAGATCTGACAAAGTACTGAGAAACTCAGGGGACATATGGCTATGGACCACTTGACTCTTAAAAATCTCTTTAATTAAGTCCAGGGCCGCTGATTGTGCTATGTTTGAGTACAAACCTTCCAAATCCATTGTGACCAAAATATCTGTAAAACAGACTTCTGGAATGGTTTCAAATATTTGAAGAAAATGTGTACCGTATTTTCACATAGATAACGCGCACCCGTGTAAAACGCGCACACGGGTATAGCGCGCGGGGAACACAAATCTATGTAAAAATAATTTTGTATACCGCGCACTCCCGTATACCGCGCATGCTGCCCGACTCTCCTTTCGCCCGCCCCGACTCTCCTCTGGCCACCCCGACTCTCCTTTCGCCCGCCCCGACTCTCCTCTGGCCACCCCGACTCTCCTTTCGCCCGCCCCGACTCTCCTCTCCCCCTTGAAGTCCTGTCCCCACCCTGAAAGCCTGATGCCCCCCCCGATGTCCGATTCACCCCCCCCCGCAGGACCCCCACCCCAAAGGACCGCTCGCACTCACCCGCACCCCCACCCCAAAGGACCGCTCGCACGCACTCCCACCCGCACCCGCACCCCCACCCTGAAGGACCGCTCGCACCCCCACAGCCTCCCGACCCTTCTCCCGCTATACCCGTGTGCGCGTTTTACACGGGTGCGCGTTATCTATGTGAAAATACGGTACACATTTTCTTCAAATATTTGAAACCATTCCAGAAGTCTGTTTTACAGATATTTTGGTCACAATGGATTTGGAAGGTTGTACTCAAACATAGCACATAGAAGCTCCTACCGGTGTCCTGCTGCTTCCTCTTGGCGGTCCCGGCCCTTCTGTGAGCCCTGCGCCTGCGCTGCTTCTTCCGGCGATCCCGCCCTTTCTCTGACGTCAAGCCGTCTTGCTCCGCCGACTCCCCGACTCCTCGACACGATCGGGGCAAGAGGTAGCTCAAGCCCTCTTGCTCCCCAGACTCCCCGACACAATCGGGGCAAAAGAGAGCTCAAGCCCTCTTGCCCCGCCGACTCCCCAACTCCCCAACAACATCGGGCCAGGAGGGAGCCCAAGGCTTCCTGGCTCTGGTGACCCCCCCCCACTAGTTGTTCGGGCCAGGAGGGAGCCCAAGTCCTCCTGGCCCTGGCGACCCCCTCTCCCCGCTAGTTGTTCGGGCCAGGAGGGAGCCCAAACCCTCCTGGCCAGGCGACCCCCTACCCCCACCCCGCACTACATTACGGGCAAGAGGGATCCCAGGCCCTCCTGCCCTCGACGCAACCCCCCCTCCCCACAATGACCGCCCCCCCCAAAAACCTCCAACCCGCCCCCCTGGCCGACCCCCACGACACCCCCACCCCCCTTCCCCGTACCTTTGTGTAGTTGGCCGGACAGACGAGAGCCAAACCTCCGGAATGAGGCCGGATTGGCCCATCCATTCCTAAAGCTTCCGCCTACTGGTGGGGCCTAAGGCGCCTGGGCCAATCAGAATAGGCCCGGGAGCCTTAGGTCCCTCCTGGGGGCGGGGCCTTGGCACATGGTCAGGTTGGGCCCATGTGCCTCAGGCCCCACCCCCAGGAGGGACCTAAGGCTCCCGGGCCTATTCTGATTGGCCCAGGCGCCTTAGGCCCCACCAGTAGGCGGAGCTTTGAGACGGATGGGCCAATCCGGCCTCATTCCGTCGTTGGCTGCCTGCCGGACAGGCGGGTTTGGCTCCCGTCTGTCCGGCCAACTACACAAAGGTACGGGGAAGGGGGGTGGGGGTGTCGTGGGGGTCGGCCAGGGGGGTCGCGGGTCGGCTGTGCGGACGGTCGGAGGTTCTTGGGGGGCGGTCGTTGGGGGGAGGGGGGTTTGCGTTGAGGGCAGGAGGTCCTGGGATCCCTCCTGCCCGTAATGTAGTGCGGGGAGGGGGGAGAGGGTCGCCGTGGCCAGGAGGGTTTGGGCTCCCTCCTGGCCTGAACAACTAGCAGGGGGGGGTCGCCAGAGCCAGGAGGGCTTGGGCTCCCTCCTGGCCCAATATTGTCGGGGAGTTGGGGAGTCGGTGGGGCAAGAGGGCTTGGGCTCCCTTTTGCCCCGATCATGTCGGGGAGTCGGGGGGGCAAGAGGGCTTGAGCTCCCTCTTGCCCCGATTGTGTCGGGGAGTCGGTGGGGCAAGAGGGCTTGACGTCAGAGAAAGGGGAGGACCACCGGAAGAAGCAGCGCAGGCGCAGGGCTCACAGAAGGGCCGGGATCGCCAAGAGGAAGCAGCAGGACACCGTAGGAGCTTCTACATGATGGGGGGGTCGGGGAGGCTGTGGGGGTGCAAGCAGTCCTTCGGGGTGGGGGTGCGAGCGGTCCTGCGGGGGGGGTGAATCGGACTTCGGGGGGGAACCTATGTAAAAAAAAATTTTGTACAACGCGCTCAAGCGTATAACGCGCAAGCTTATGCACGGTTTTGTAAAAAACCGTGTATAACGCGGCGTTATATGCGTGGAAAATACGGTAGTATCTTTAATGTATGGACTTAGCTCTACACATCAAAGGTTTAAGAACCAGTCCACAAGACTTGGATAACGGTTCCAAAACTGTTCGATGAAGGGACACAATGGGTCTACCCAGAGGTGGCATAGTACCCTTGTGTATTTTTGGACTACATAAAATACTGGGAAACTTTCAAAAACTTGCATTCAGCATTAGTTATGCAAATTGTGAGCATAAGCTTGATCAACCACTTCAAAAATCCGTGAACTAAGATTGGTAGTAGGATCCTCTACAAGGGGGGTATAATACTGAAAATTTGACAGATGTTTATGTACTTCATCTAAATATTGTTGTCTTTGGAGAACTACAGTACTAACCCCCCACCCCTTGTCCACAGGTTTTATCACCAATCTATTATCAGGGATAATTGTTGAAGCACTAGTCATAGTGTTATATCTTTTTCAATGGGGTCCTGCGTACTTCTATATTTGGATATCCTGAAGTACTAAATCCCTAAAGGTGGATAGTCCTATGATCAAGAGGCCCTGGGGCTTCCATGTAGATGGAGCTCTCATAATAGAGGAATCATTCCCACTATGGTTGATCATAAAAGAACATCTTATTTGTAAAGATCTGATAAAGCGTTCTAAATCTCGGAGGGGCTACAAATGAATTATGGAGTGCCGTGGGGACAAAGGAGAGGCCTTTGTTAAGGACTTGTTTTGATATATAGTGAGTGTTATCCCTGAAATGTTGTTTACTAGAGGTTTCATGGGCTCATGAATCAAGTTCTGTGCTGGTTGACATTGCTGTTGTTCCCTTGTTGACCCCTGTATGTTACTTGCCCTCACTGTCTCCCCTTGTTGCCTGCGTCTTCCTCCTCATGTGCCTCTGGATAAAAAAACTGGAGATTTAGACCTCGGTCCCAAATTTTCTCCTCCACTACTTGAACCCAAATCCACCTCCAAAAATGTTTGCTGGTCTGGTGTAACTATTGGTGTCCCCTGTATCTGCATCCAAAAATAGATGTTGCCTTTTGCATAGTCCATCAGAATCCCTATGAAATTTTTAAATTATGGACTGATGTATCTTATTGTGAAATTGCTCCGATGTTTGAATGGAGGGTAATTTATCCTGGAAGTACTGAAAATTTGTAGCATCTTGCTGCAAATTAGCATAGATATTCTGGTCAGTGACTTCCTGGGTGACCTCTTGTGTGGTATCTACTATAAGCATCATTAGATCGATAGCACATTTATTCAAAAAACTGGGTCTATCAGTAAACATTCCTGGGGGTCTTTTGAATCCTCAACCCCCGTGGAATGTATTGATGTTTTATGCATTCTACCAGGGACATATTATGCAAGTCCAATGTGATTAAGCTGCGTTGTAAATTGGTCCAGGTACTCCTCAGAGAAGCCCCATTCACACTCTCATTTGACACTGTGTCTTCTAACAAAGATGTTCATTTGGAATATTGTGATACTTGATCTGCTGTATAGCACAGAGTGCACTGCCACTCCGAAACCTCCATGAGTACTAGTACAAAAATCTTTGAACAAAAAATTAACCCATTGATTCAGTAATTACAAGAGGACAATTTTGATCTTATCATTAGGATTTTGTAGCAAAATTTTTTTGCACACTATACACTGGAGAGTTCATAATTGATGAAAGTTTTGTGCTTTTGCACATTTTCACAAAATTCACAATGGCTCCGGAGAATGTTACACTTGTAAAAAACCTGTTGGGTTATATCTTCTTAACTCCATATTATAGGCTGGTCCTGACTGAGTTGTGTAAACTGAGGACCCATCACTATGTTTATTTATTTAATTAGCTGATTCATGCAAACATTTCACTATTTTTGTTAATGTTTGGCATTCATCCTTGATAGTGGTCTCCCAGTGTATTGTTGGTTATAGGAGGAATATATTTTTGTATTCTATTTTCCTTGTTTTGGGGTTAATTTTTTGTTCAAAGATTTTGGCCTATATTTAAGGCATCTGTGAGAAAACTAGACGCTATTCTCCAGTGGACGCCGAGGTGTGATTGACCTGCAATCGGTGACTGCCTCTTAGGTGGCCACCAAGATTGGCAGCCTATAGAGAATCAGGGCCTGAGTGCTAGCAGTATAAACTTCCATTTTTTAAAAATATATAGAACATAGATATTTAGCCAGCATATACCCGATTATGTTTATAAGATCACAAAAATAACCAGTTATGTCCTAGGACATAACCAGTAATGTAGCACATAAGTTATTTTTGCATTCTTAGAACCATAACTGGTTATGTTCCTGATGTCGTCATTGTGAGAGAGGCTAAAAATCACTGAGAGATTAAGGGCTGCTCAAAAGAAGTGAAGTTATGTATTGGCTCATTAGCAGTTGGTCACTAAATCCTAAAATGTGCTTCGGAGCAGCATTATCTTCTGATATTGATCTTTTAAGACATAGACATGTAAAGGTCTGATATTCAAAGCAATTTAAGCGGGCAGGGGGCTCTCCTGGCTGCTTTAATAATTCCTGCTGCCTAAGTGGGGATATTCAATGGCACTTAACTGGGGGAGAGCTGCTGAATATCCCCAAAGTCCGACCAAATAAAAAGTGGTCAGGTTAGTGGTGATACTGGGGAGGAGTCCAAGGTTATGCAGGTGTCAATGCCAACAGTTACATAGCTAAGCGGTATAATTTAGAACAACTCAAAAGCTGTTCTACATTAGGCCATTAGCTATGCAGGTACAGGCGCCTGCATAACTTTATTTTTTAGATTCCCCAAGCCCCCTCCCAGCCATCAAGAGGTCAAGGCATTTTGAAAAAGGCACTGCAAGGGACAGGAAGAAGGGGACAGCACTCCTGCTCCCAATGACCCACAATGAACCACCAGGAAACAAGTAAGAGGGCCTATTTAGACAACTGTGGGTGGAGGCTCACTGGGTGGTCCTTGCTGCAGGCCGGGAAGAGGGGGGAGGTAAAGAAGGAGCATTGTTGGAGGTTCTGGTTGAATATTGGTAGGGTTACCAGACTTTACTTATGTAAAATCCAAACCCATAGACCCGCCCTCAGGCCTGCCTAATTCCACCCATCCCTACCCTGTTATGTCCACGCCATTTCCCAGCCTCACCCCTAGCTCCGCCCCCCTCAGCCTATTCTCGTTGGTCAGGAGGATATCCACGCATGTGCAGATGCCCCTCCCAATGTGATCTGCTTTTCATAAAACTCGGATAAAGTGCCAGGTTAAAAAGAGGCCATGTCTCGGTAAATCCCGGACATCTGGTAACCCTAAATATTGGCCAGGCCTGCATAAAGCTCCAGGCCCAGCCCACCAACATTTAGCCCTCAATATTCAGTGCCAGTGCCCAGAAATGACCTGACAATCAAAACTGGGGGCTAATTTAACCAGCAACAGTGAGCTTTCTTAAAAAATTAAAATGCTGCCGTTGCCTGCTGAATATTGGGGGGGGGGGGGGGGGAGGGTCAGTCCCTGTCTGAAATGGAGAGTAAATATCTTTGAACTTGCCATACCTTTGTCCAGCCCAAGCCCCCTTGCCATTTTCACACACTTGGGTCTAATAGTACATATCCATAAAATGGGGTCTTGGATGTTTATACAAGATAAACATTTAAGTGGTTTATAAACATATTAAATAGAGCTTATAAAATGAAGGGCCTTTATGTTAATGTTCAAGTTAAACAACTAACATGGTTTATTAAATAGGCTCTTATTTTGTTCTTCTTTAAAAAAAAAAATTAGTTGTTTACTATAGCAAAAAACAGTCAGGATGTTATTTTCAGGCATCTGAAAAAAATCTTTACCATCTGTCAGCTTCTAAAAAATTCTTCTTCTAGTCAAGATCTTTCAAAAGAAATGTTTACCTCAAATTATTCTTTATTTATTTCAAAATAGGAATCATATTCAGGTAAGCCATTATTGTGCTCTAATAACTATAGGAAAGCAAACTGATTAGCAGGACTGGTTGCTTTTGAATTATATATCCTCTGATTTCTCTATAATATGCTACTGCCATCTAGTGCTGGATGTCTTCCAGCTAGCTCACGTCTCTTTCTGTGTCATACGTTCTGTCTGAACTGGCCAGAAGGAACTATCCCACATTGATCAGTGTATTTTTATTCGTACATAGCTTGGCTTCCTAGTTGGCTCAATATATACTTCTTTTGATCTTGTTATGATTTATTTTCTGATATCTAAAAAATGTTATATTTCCTAGGCTTACCGGAATATTTCCAAATACAGTGGTACCTCGGTTTGCGAGTAACCCGGTTTGTGAGTGTTTTGCAAGACGAGCAAAACACTCAGCAAACTTTTGACTCGCAAACCGAGCACTGCCCCAATCAACGAGCACTTACAGTCCAGGAAGCGCCGTTTCGGGGGATTCCTCTTCCGTCTTCCGAAGATTATACATCGGGTGCCTTCCGCAGGTTGGAGGACCTCTGTCCTGGGCCTGGGCAGCCAGGTGCTATCTCGCCTGCATGTTGCCTGTGACGCGCACAGTGTCAATCATAGGCGTTGTGCGTGTTATGTGCGGCGTGCAGGTGGGGCGGCACTCGGCTGCGTGGGCTCGGGTGGGGGCTCTCCAGCATGTGGGGGGCATCTGACGTGGAGGGCTGGCTGGCGGATGGAGGAGGCATCCCTTTGAAGCAGCACTGCGGGGTTCTCCGGCGGCTGGCATCCCCCCCCCGAAGCGGCACTGTGAGGTTCTTCTTCAGATGATCGATGGAGGAGACGGCGCTGAAGCACCCGGCACACCCGACAGGTATAGACCCCGGGTTCTAGAATGAATCGTTGCTGTTGCCACTATTTTCTATGGGGACTTTGTTTTGATAAACGAGCATTTTGGATTACGAGCATGCTCCTGGACGGATTATGCTCGTAATCCAAGGTACCACTGTATTGAAAGGTATTGAAAGGTAATGAATTTATATTTTATCTTTTGTTGTGGAAAACTTTGTTGGTCCATTTTCAGAGTTTTGGCCTTTTTCCTCATTTTTGGATTTTTTTGGCTCACATATTCAAGTTAATTTTTTTTATGATAAGTGAAAAATATAGAGCAATAACTTTTTACTTTATAAATGATCTCATATGGCAATTCAATTATATAATCCTCAGAAGCACCACCTCGGACTCCACTACTTCATTGTCCTGGGCTTTTAAGTGCCGCTTCCTGATAGGATCCTATTCTTGCTAACAAATTTTCATAAATAAATAAATAACACTTAAGGCCTGTTTTACAAAGCTGTGGTAGCGGCTGCGGCACAGTAATGGCCCCAAAGCCCATAGAGATTTAAAGGGCTTCGGGGTTCTTGCCGCACAAATTTATAAAACAGGCCCTTAGTGTTTTTACTTTCTTATTAATTTCACTTAGCTTATATGTGGTCCGGTGGAGTGGCGCTAAGCTTTGTGAAGGGATGAGTGGCCATGATAAAACTTCTGTGTGAAACATGTTGGCATCACTATCCCTGAAAGGAAGACCACATATAAGCTAAGTGAAATTAATAAGAAAGAAAAACGCTAAATGTTATTTATTTATTTAAGAAAATTTGTTAGCAAGAATAGGATCCTATGAGGAACCAGGTTGGGCAGACTGGATGGACCATTCGGGTCTTTATCTGCCATCATCTACTATGTTATGTTACTATGTTAAAGCATAGGACAATGAAGTTGTGGAGTCCGAGGTGGTGCTTCTGAAGATTATATAATTGAATTGCCATATGAGATCATTTATAGAGTAAAAAGTTATTGCTCTATATTTTTCACCTATTGTGATATAGAAGACTCATAAAAGAAAGTTTTGTGTGAAGATTTAAGTGCTGTGGTAAGAATGGAATTTTTTTATGTGCATAAGAACTTTTTAGCATGGAAAAATCAAGTTCAAGTGTTGATTCACAGGTCAATGTGTTAAATCAGTTCTGCAAACACAAAATTATGTAAAGCAGGCTTACAAACAGAGAATTCAGAAGTATTTGTGGAAAGTATATGTCCACCAATCCTTCGAGAATAGTCTAAACTTTGACTATCTCTTAAGCGCCCTCACATATATCGTTGGTCCTCTAGACAAGTGTTCTTCAACCTTTTACAACCCGTGCACCGGAAGAAATAAAATAATTATTTTGTGGACCGGCAAACTACTAAGACCGAAATTTAAAAAACACATTTTTCGCCCCGGTCCTCACAAGCTCGGTCCCCCACAAACCATCTGATCCCATCTGCACAAGCCTCAGTTATGATTTTATATGAACGTATTTATTAAAGTATAAAAAGAAACAATATTCTGTACAATTGTCATTTTATAAATATAAATATTCAGAGCAAGGACCAACAAAACCCCTGTCTCCCCTCCCCTCTACTATCAAGAAAACTGAACAAGCCAAATTATTACAGAATGCTACACAGAAATATCATGCTAACAGAATACTGCAGTCACACATGATAGGAATAGTGTTAGGCTTTGCAGTCCCCAGTTATGTCTCTAGCAGGATATATATTTCAAATCTGATATATTGTAATGACAAAATAGAAATAAAATGATTTTTTTTCTACTTTTTGTGGTCTCTGCTTTCATCTTCTTTCCACTCTTTCCTTCCAGCGTCTGCCCGTTCCATCCACTGTCTTGCCTCTCCCCCTTCCATATGTATCTGACTTCTTTCTATGCCCTCTCTCCCCTTTCCATCCAGCCTGTGCCTCCTCTCTCCTTTTTACATCATTCATTCCAGCTTCACTGTTTTCTTCATTTTATCTCTCCTACACCAGATCTAGCATCTTTATCCCTCTCTCATTTCTCTACTGACCCCCTTTCCAGCATCAATCTCTCTCTACTTTCTCATTCTTCTGTCTCTCCCCTTTCCCTCATCTGATCTCTCCATTCCACCCTGACCCCCTTCCCCTCCTGTAATCTCCCTGCCAGCTGTTTCTTTCCTTTTTCCCTTCTCCCTTCCCTCCTTCCCCCTATCCAACATTAACTCTCTTCCTTTCCCTTTCCCCTCCCCCCCCCCCAGTAGTATCTCTCCTTCTACTTCCTCCAGGTCCAGTAGCAGCTCTCCCCAGCAGCTTCCCAGCCATCCAACATGGCTTCCTCTCCTTCCAGCAGCTCTCAGTACTTGCCTGCAGCAGTGATTTACTTAGGCAGCCTTGGTCCGTTGCCGCCTCTGAGGAAAGGGAAGTTGCCAAAGTGAATCACTGCCCTGGTAAGTACAGAGCTGCTAGGAGAGGAGACAGCCACTGTTGAAGGCTTCCCATGATCTTACTCCTGCTGTGCCCTGCACATTCGCAACCCCCCCCCCCCCCCCAAGCCGCAAAAACAGCTTCGCACCGCAGGCCCTGCCCAAGACGAGCCGGAGGCCCCTACCCGCCATCATCCTGCACGTGGGCAGACTCTCAGCACAAACGCTGCTGATGGCCCCAATCGACACACTGACCTCCCCGCGCACGCTGACCATCTCCTCTCTGCCTGCACTTTCCCCGCGGCCCTCTTCGACGACTCGGCAGGGGCAGCGATCAAGACAAGCTGCCAACATCGGGACCTTCCCTCTCTGACTCCCGCCTATTTTGTTTCAACTTCCTGTTTCCGCATAGGCGAGACTCACAGAGGGAATGGCCGACATCTGCAGCCTGTCTTGATCGACCGAGGCTGGGAGGAACAGAAGATTTCCGCGAACACCACCGGGGCAGGAAATTTAAGGGCGTCCATCTCGACGGTCCTGTGCAGACCGGCAGGAATTTTCTGCGGACCGACACCGGTGGTTGAAGAACTGTGCTCTAGACCCTCAGAAATGCCACCAAGATACTAAAGTAAATTTCATAGTATCTGGCTTTATGCATTTGATCTTCGCAGGGTCTCTCGTTTCAATTTTTCATATTTTAAATTGAATGTAGTGAATATCTTTGAATTCATAAATACTTAGTGAAAACTAATAAATAGTTTATTATATAATTTATTTGATACTTCTGAAACGCGAATCAGTAATACAAATAGAGAATGACATGGGGACAAATTTATACCATTCCCATGAGTTTTGTCACTGTCACTGTATCTGTCCCTGCCCCATTCCTGTAAGTTCTGCCTTAACTGCACGAGTCTTGAACACTTATGATTTTAAAGTGTTTGAGGCTTGTGCAGATGAGGCTGGAGCTTGCAGGAATGGGCAGTGGCGTACCTAGGGTATGTGGCACCCGGGGCCCATCATTTTTTGACACCCCCCCCCCCCCCCCCCATGTAAAAATTTTTTTTTTTTTTTTTTTGCAATAACCATGAAATGGAATAAATGGTCAGAATAGAAACAGGCAGTGAAAATTTTCTTTTATTGAACCTCATATATGTAACCATTATTCCAAACATAACAAAACATAAATTATGTCTAAATTGTCATGACATTAGAAGTACATATGGAGTAGTTGCAGGCAGTGGCGTACTTAGGGTATGTGGCACCCAGGGCCCATCATTTTTTGACACCCCCCCCATCTATATGAAAAATATGATTTTTAGTACCAATCTACATATCGCACCACAAGAGTGTACCTAGGAAAAGGCTGCATCTTAAACACTGCAGTGAGCACTAGAACACCAACACATACATTGTAAAACTAAACAAGCCAGATCCCGCACAGTCAATTGGTCCTGTAGTCAATGCCAACTGAAAACTATGTCTTTTTCATACACACAGAACAGAGATACACCCTCGCCCAAAATCGAATAATCACAAACTAAAAATAGAAATATGTAGACCAAAGTTAAACTGATCCGCCAAGAAACCAGCCCCTGGATACAATGCAACACCACAAAAAACAGTAACACATGTCCTCTAATACAGTGCAAAATATAAAGACAGTAGATGTAAATTTGAAAAAACTGATACATAACAATCACCACTTTATAAATTAACAAATAAAAATAAAAACAAATAATGAGATATAAAAAAATACAATTTTATTGGACTAATCCCCGTAAGCTCGGTCCCCATCCCCGCAAACCACCTGATTCCATCCACACAAGCCTTGAATTGTTTATATTAAAGTATAAAAAGAAACAATATTCTGTACAATTGTCAATTTATAAATCAGCGTCTTCTCCCCACTCTCTTCCCCATTTCCCTTCAGCATCCTCAGCCCACTCTCTCTCCACTTTCCTTCAGCGCACGCACATAAAAACAAGCAAGTAATTTTATATCATTTTCATTCTATCATTCATAGAAATTAAAGTCTAGATAATGCCAGTCACATAACAAAACATGATTTTACAAAAATAATTCCCTGCAGTCAAGCCTGCAAGGATTATTAGATGTCTTTCAGCAGTTCCCCTCCCTCCCTCCCCCTTACCTTTGTGGCCAAGTCAAAATGATCTACCAACAATAAAATTTTAAAAACACAAAGCACGCTGTACGCAGAGAAAATGTTAATTATCATTTATATTCCGCGGGTTTTCAAAGAGGTCAAGGCAGATGACTTTATGCAATGTCACCTCAGTAACAACTATACAAAAATAGACAAATATTCCCCCTCCCTTTTTACTAAACTGCGATAGCGGTTTTTAGCGTAGGGAGCTGCGCTGAATGCCCCACGCTGCTCTCGACGCTCATAGGCTCCCTGCGCTAAAAAACTCTATTGCGGTTTAGTAAAAGGGGGCCATAGTGCAAAATATAGACAGCAGATATAAATTTTCAAAACGGACACATTTTGATCACTAAGTTGAAAATAAAATCATTTTTCCTACTTTTTTGTCTGGTGATTTCATGAGTCTCTGGTCCTTCTTCTGATCCTTCTTCTTTCTCTCTCCCCCTGGCTCCCCTCTTTATTTCTGCCTTTCTTTCTCTCTCCTCCTGGCCCCCCTCTTTCTTTCTGCCTTTCTTTCTCTCCCCCTTGACCCCCCTCTTTCTTTCTGCCTTTCTTTCTCTCTACCCCCTGGCCCTCCTCTTTCTTTCTGCCTTTCTTTCTCTCCCCCTTGACCCCCTCTTTATTTCTGCCTTTCTTTCTCTCCCCTTGGTCCCCCTCTTTATTTCTGCCTTTCTTTCTCTCCCTTTGGTCCCCCTCTTTCTTTCTGCCTTTCTTTCTCTCTCCCCATGGCCCCCCCCCTCTTTATTTTTTCCTTTCTTTCTCTCTCCCCCTAGCCTGCACAAAGCCATCGTGCCGATTTCTCCACTTCCACGATTCTTTCCCTACCCTCACCCCCCAAGCCAGCAGCCGATTTCTCCCTGCTCCTTCCCCGATGTCCTGAACTTCATCGGGCAGCAGCAGCATTCACAATTCACTGATGTTGCCCGCTTCAGGCCTTCCTCTCTGTCGTGTCGGGTCCTGTCTTCATGAAAACTGGAAGTAGGCAGGACCCGGCAGAGAACAAGGCCTGAAGCCGGCAACAGCAGCGAATTGTAAACGCTGCTGCTGCCCGAAGAAGGTAATGGAGCACCGAGGCAGTCCGCTTCTCCCCCCTCCCAGCCGAACCCCCGCTTACCCTCCTATCTCCCCCCCCCCGTGAACCTTTCCGACCTTCCCAGCGAGAGCAGCAAACCTCCTTCGCGGCTTTCTCCTCCCTCTGCCGCGTTACTGATGACGTCATCAGGGATGCGGCAGAGGGAGGATAAAGCCGACGCTACTGGAGGGAGGTTTGCTGCTTTCGCTGGGAGGGTCAGAAAGGTTCACTTGGGGGGGGGAGAGATAGGATGGTCAGCGGGGGTTTCGGCTGGGAGGGGGGAGAAGCGGTCTGCCTTGGTGCTCCAAGGCCTGGCGCCATTACCTTTTTCGATAATGGCGCCGATGCTGCTTTCGCTGGGAGGGTAGGAGCGCGATAGGGACCGGGCCAGCTGTGCACCCCCCCCCAAGGCGGCACCCGGGATGGACCTCTCCCTCGCCCCCCTTGGTACGCTACTGCCCTGGGGAAACAGCCTGCAACAAGATCGCGCGATGCCAGAGATTTTTGCCTGCTTCGGCTGTTTCCTCCGCCGCGGTCCCGCCCCTCCTCTGACATCAGAGGAGGGGCAGGACCGTGGCGGAGGAAACAGTCGAAGCAGGCAAAGATCTCTGGCATCGCGATCTTGCTGCAGGCTGTTTCCAGACGCGACACCCGGCGCAGGGGGGGGTAACTGGACCGGACCGGGAGCACCCCTCAGGGCTTGGTACCCGGGGCGGACCGCCCCCCCCCCCCCCCCTTGGTACGCCACTGGGAATGGGGCAGGGACAGGAAAAGAACTCGCAGGGACGGGACAGGAAAATGAGTTCCTGTGGGGACGGGGAAAAATTTGTCCCTGTGTCATTGTCTACTTACAAACTAAGGGGCCCTTTTACTAAAACTGCAGTAAGCACTACAGCATGCTTACCGCAGGTTAAAATGAACTACCGCAGGGAACGCTCAATCCCACAGTAGATTAATTTTTAATGCTGAAGATGGACCTGGAGATGGAGAGTAGATGTATTCTGTGTTAATCACTTAGCACCAGATACATTGCCGCACGCTAACTGATTATGATGTGGATTGCGCATGAGCCCTTATTACCTACAAGATAGGTGTCAGTAAGTGCTCATGCGCTAATTGAAGAATTAGCACGTGGCCATTATTACCAAAATAGAAATATTGGCCATTTCCCAGCAGCGCTAAAAGTGGCCTTAGTGCAGGTGAAAGAACCATGCTAGGGATAGCACAGGCCATTTTTTAGCACTGCTTAGTAAAAGGGTCCCTAAATGTATACTAATGATTTCACATTCCTATATTTGTAATCGGCCTTAAGCTGTTATGGAGAAACCAAAACCTTATCAAATAAAATGTATTTATTTTTTTACGGTCCCTTTTACTAAACTGCACTGCCGTGTGCCACGCAGCAGATGCTCCAACACCCATTCAAGTCCTACGGGCATCAGAGCATTTCCCCGCACCGGCCCACGCTGTCAGGCTTAGTAAAAGAGGAGATTACTTATATGAAGCCTTTTCTAAACATCTTTTGTGGTGATATCTTCCAAAGCAGTGAACAAATCTATGCCATAGTTTGTGTCACAATATCATGCAATCAATTTCCAAAAATTCATAATAAATGGGCAATGAAACAATAAATGATTTAAAGTTCCTGCTTCTAGATGGCAGTGCCAACATCTATTAGACAAAGAACTATCTAATTTTTGTAACCTAACAGGGGTCCATAACGCTCTATGCAACAGAAAAAACCAAGTTTGCCTCATAGATGCCGACACCGTACATCTCATCCTCCAAGATACTGTGATATTTGGTATGGAAATGAGAGCAAAAAGTCTGACTTTTTGCTCTCATTTCCATGCCAAATATCACAGTATCTTGGAGGATGAGATGTACGGTGTCGGCATCTTTGAGGCAAACTTGGTTTTTTCTGTTGCATAGACAGGGGTTTTGTTCAAGGGCACCTCAGGGAGCAATGGTATTGTTATAGGTCTAAAAAAAAAACCCTCCTGTGTATTCTAATGTGTATAAAAGTGCGTAAGTGAAAAAAAAATTTAAATTCATTTTGAAGAAATTCAAAAAAGGCACAAAAGCAATTTTGCCCGCATGCACACCAATCACAGTGCTGCGTTTGGAAAAAAAAATCCTCCCTAAAAAGAAACGGGAGACATACAAGACAATCTGATTGAATGTAATAATCAAGCTGTGCAATCTGGTAAAGCTTGCTTAGCATAAATCGACATAAACCAGCGGCATAGTCCAGCAGCAAAAAAAGTGAATAAAAGGCACTTATCTTATCCCAACAGTGGCCTTAACCGTTTCACTTGATGGCTTCTTCAGAGGAGCTTTTTTCAAACGCAGCACTGTGATTGGTGTGCTTGCAGGCAGAATTGCTTGTATGCCTTTTGTGAATTTATTCAAAATTTAAAAAAAATATATATATATTTTCACTTACATACTTTTATATACATTAGAATACACAGGAGGGGTTTTTAGACCTATGACAACATCACTCAAAGCAATAAAACCAAACCAGTGAAAACTGACCACCATTTATCTAGAACACATTCCACCTGATATTCAGCCGGCTAAATATCACTAAGCCAGCCCTCTGCCAAGATTCAGTAGATTGGCTGGTGACTGGCTATGTCACATGACATAACTGGTTACTGCCAGTATTCATTGGCTGACTGGCTAGGTCTAGCAGCCAGATAGGTCCCACCCATAAAACAGATCTATCTTTGGCTACTATGGCACTTTAATCTCTAGAAAATCAGGCCAAATTTAGTGATGTTTCGAGATTTAGTGCTGGCTGACATCAAAGATATGGAGAAAACTTGGAATGACCAGCTACCTACCTATAACTTTAACCCGAGAAAAATGGAGAGCATTACAAGATCTTAAGAATGAGACCTCCTTGATAATCACCAGGGAGGATAAAGGAGGTGCAATTGTTGTTCTCTCCAGAGATGCATATATACCGGAACAACTGAATGATACTCGATTCTGTCAAGTATTACTGGAAGATCCTGTGGGGGAGTTAAAATGTAAGATATCCACTTTTGCATCAAAGGCATATAAAGAAAAAGATGATCACCTTTGGTGAGGCTGCATTTTTAAGTCTGAGATTCTATGTAACCCCTAAAATCTATTTCCTCCCTAAAAATACATAAAGATATACAGAAACCCCCCAGGACGTCAATTGTAATCGATAAGGGAATTCTCCACTAGAACCTTTATCTAAATTCCTTGACATCTTTTTGCAAAAGGAAGTGGCTGAGATCAAGTCACATGAAAAAGATACAACTCACATGTAAAAATGTTCTCTGAGGTCCAAGATGTAGACCCACGCTGGATACTGGTTACACTTGATGTAACCGCTCTGTATACCATGATACCTGTGGATCAAGCGCTGATTTTGCTTCAGGAGATCTTTAACAGACAGTCCGTCAGACCAAGTATTACTGTGGCATTTTTGATGGAGATGGCAATCCTGGTGTTAAAGAGAAGTTATTTTTGGTTTCATAATCAGTGTTATCTTCAGGTCCATGGGATTGCCATGGGCGCTTCATTAGCACCTTCATCAGCTACACTGTTCGTGGCAATGGTTGAGGAGAAATATGTATACAAAATGGAGTTTCGGCATGTGTTCATCTGGAAAAGATTTCTCGATGACATTTTCTGTATCTGGTCTGCTACTATGGAAGAATTAATGAACTTTGTGGAGTGGTTGAATCAGATTGTTACAAATATAAAATTTACTGCAAACATTCACCATCATGAATTTGCATTTTTAGATATAAAAATCATGAAATCCCATGGGAAATTGATAACCACCATCCACTGCAAAGCAACTGATAGAAATAGTTTTCTGCGTTTCCACAGCTTCCACCTGAGTGGCTTAAGAAGAAACTTACCTATTAGTCAATTTCTCCGTTTAAGACGAATTTGTCATTCTGTGGATGAGTTTTATATCTAGGCTAAGGATATGAAAAGGCGCTTCTACCGACGAGGATATCCCCATGATGTTGTACAGAAAACCTAAAAGCAAGCTAAATATGCTCAGAGAGATCTGATGCTTCACTATGATTCAAGTGAGAGCACTAATATGGAAACAGTAGCGCTCATTCAGCAATATTCCACCCTTGAACATAAGAATATAAGCAGTGCCTCTGCTGGGTCAGATCAGAGGTCCATCATGCCCAGCAGTCCGCTCATGCGGTGGCCCATCAGGTCCAGAACCTGTATATAACCCTCTATCTATACCCTTCTATCCCCTTTTCCTTCAGAAAATTGTCCAATCCCTTCTTGAACTCCGATACCGTACCCTGTCCTATCACGCCCTCTGGAAGCGCATTCCAGGTGTCCACCACCCACAAAATTACCCAGATTGTGCTGAAACATTGGCATATTGTAAAGCTTGCCAATCCAACAATATATGATAACCTGACATGCTCATACAGACAAGGGAAGAGTATAGGGGAAAGTGTAAATCATAGTGTATTGAGAGATGTAATACCCCATACTAAAGGCTATAATTTGCCATGTGGTCAGTGCCAATGGTGCTCATATACATTGACAAGTGATACTTGGATTCATCCGATTACAGGCAAAGTATATCTAGCCAGACATCAGACTAATTGTAACTCTGACTGTGTTATTTATCTTATCCAATGCCCCTGTCCTAAACTGTATGTAGGCCAAACGACCTGAGCAATCAAAGTTAGATTAACAGAGCATAAGTCTAGGGTCCATACTCAGAACGAGGTTTCTCCTCTAGTTCGCCATAAGTTATCTGACTTAAAATGGAGAGTCCTAGATGTTATCATGGTAGGGTGGGAGGGAGGGAACACTGAGTGCGCATTGAACCTTAGAGAGTTGAGGTGGATGTTTGAGCTCCAAACTATGGCCCCAAATAGCCTGAATGAAACCTCTAACTGGATGGCTCAGGTTCACAGTTGAATCTGTCGTAAACTGTGGGTAGAAGCTGGTTCCCTTTAAATTACATGCTTCAGCTGGTTGCTAGATGCTAAGGCACTGTAATGACATCATAATGGGAGTGTCTATTTTAGCACTGCCAAAGAACGCCATTGCCATCTTTTGATCGCCAGCGGCTGATTTGAACAGGTGAAGTTTAACTTTAACTTTAAGGTAGGCCACTTTATGAGAACTGGGCTTCCTATAAAGTGTGATAACTTATTTAATTGAACTATGTTATTTAAATGAACTTATTTAAATGAACTAATTTATATATTCTGTTTTCTGGCAGTTCCCCCGACCTGATAAAGTCATGCGAAACGCGTCGGAAAGAGGAATAATCTGCTATAAAGCTAAGTTATGAACTTATCTATATATATAAAATCGGAGGTATGTATGTGTGTATGTGCCGCGATCACGCAAAAAACGGCTTGACCAATTTGAACGAAACTTGGTATGCAGATCCCTCACTACCTGGGATGATATGTTCTGGGGGTCTCGCGGCCCACCTGCACACGTGGGCGGAGCTAACAAACAGAAAATCAGATTTCACCCATTCACGTCAATGGAAAAAATGTAAAAAGCTGTGGGACCGATTTGAACGAAACTTGGTATGCAGATCCCTCACTACCTGGGGTGATATGTTCTGGGGGTCTCGCTGCCCACCTGCACACATGGGCGGAGCTACAAACAGAAAATCAGATTTCACCCATTCAAGTCAATGGAAAAAATGTAAAAAGCTGTGGGACCGATTTGAACGAAACTTGATATGCAGATCCCTCACTACCTGGGGTGATATGTTCTGGGGGTCTCGCGGCCCACCTGCACACGTGAGTGGAGCTACAAACAGAAAATCTGATTTCACACCCATTCAAGTCAATGGGAAAAATGTAAAAAGCTGTGGCACCGATTTGAACGAAACTTGATATGCAGATCCCTCACTACCTGGGGTGATATGTATCTGGGGGTATCGCTGCCCACCTGCACACGTGGGCGGAGCTACAAACAGAAAATCAGATTTCACCCATTCATGTCAATGGAAAAAAATGTAAAGAGCTGCCATTCTCACAGTAATTCAAAAAACGGCTTGACCGATTTGACCGAATCTTGGTATGCAGATCCCTCACTACCTGGGGTGATATGTTTCTGGGGGTCTCGTGGCCCACCTGCACACGTGGGCGGAGCTACAAACAGAAAATCAGATTAACCCATTCATGTCAATGGAAAAAAATGTAAAAAGCTGCCATTCTCACAGTAATTCCAACTACCTGGGGTGATATTTTCTGGGGGTCTCGCGGCCCACCTGCACAGTGGGCAGAGCTACAAACAGAACATCAGATTTCACCCATTCATGTCAATGGAAAAAAAGTAAAACGCTGCCATTCTCACAGTAATTCAAAAACGGCTTGACCGATTTGAACGAAACTTGGTATGCAGATCCCTCACTACCTGGGGTGATATGTTCTGGGGGTCTCGCGGCCCACCTGCACATGTGGGCGGAGCTACAAACAGAAAATCAGATTTCACCCATTCATGTCAATGGAAAAAATGTAAAAAGCTGCCATTCTCACAGTAATTCCAACTACCTGGGGTGATATGTCCTGGGGGTCTCGCGGCCCACCTGCACACGTGGGTGGAGCTACAAACAGAACATCAGATTTCACCCATTCATGTCAATGGAAAAAATGTAAACAGCTGCCATTTCTCACAGTAAATCTAAAACGGCTTGACCGATTTGAACGAAACTTGGTATGCAGATCCCTCACTAACTGGGGTGATATGTTCTGGGGGTCTCTTCACCCAAGAATTTATATGTTCTTGCTCCTGGAGGTGAAACTAAAAATGTTGTTTATAATCAAGTTTTGTGTTAGTTGTATTGTATTCATTTTGTCAAATATTTCACATTATAATTTGAATATTGTACTTTTTATAAAGCTGTAAAAAAATAATTTCATTCACCACTATAAAGTATCTTTATTTGAATCCATTTACAGTGTTATTGCTATAATTAAATACCCGTGCAACGCCGGGGCATCAGATAGTTGATTATAAAATTAAGCAGCAGAAAAATCAATTGAAAATAAATGTTTTAAGTGCTGAATTAATAATGCTGTACTGGGAATAATGAAGAATAACACCACCAGGAGCTTTATGACTCAGGTGGAGGTCTGAACTCCCTTATAGAACTAGCATTATATGTTTAAGTATAAAAGAAAAGAAAGAAACAAAAAAGTGAATGAATAGTGAATTCAGCGCCACTGTAGATAGTATTGTACACGTTGAAAAACAATCATGGGGATGACACTGGAGGAACTTACCAGACTAGCATGTTGAAAACTGCCTTTACACCTCCCTTAACCTAACTCCTTTTGTATCCATATAAAATTAAGCCATCTAGTGATTCAAAATTCCCATCTAGTGATTCAAAATTCCCATTTTTATCAGAATTTTTTTTTTTTTAAATCTTTAGATATTTGTAGATCCTGCCTGCTGATGAATGCATAACTGGTTAAAAGAAAGAAGAGTTTGACTAAATGATCAGTTTTTCTTAGATGTAAGAAAAAAATACCACAAAAATATCCATGCTAGGACAGATGTTGTATAACATGTTCATTAATGGTGTGGAAACAGGAGCAATGAGTGAACAAATGTGCAGATGACTCAAAAATGCTCAAAGTTAAAACAAACAGATTGTGAGAAACTGCAGAAGGACTTTGCCAGACTGGATAAATGGACTTCAAAATGGCAGTTGAAATTTAATGTGGACAAGTGTAAAGTGATATACTAGGGGAAAGCAATCCTAATTATACTTTAAAAATTTTAGGTTCGATATTAAGAGTCTCCACTCAGGAAAAGGATATTGATGTCATTGTGGACAATATACTAAAATTTCAGTTCAGTATCAAGTGGCAGTCAAAAAAGCTAGGCACTATTCAGAAAGAGAGGAAGAATAAAATATGCATCATGGTGCCGCTGTATAGATCATTAGTACCACCACACCTTGAATACTGTGAGCAGTTCTAATTGTCCCACCTTAAAAAGAATAAAGGTGTTTGAATTAACAGGACGGGCTACATTAATAGGTCTCTTTGGTTTTTCACCAGGATAAAGACTCAATTTTGAGGCTTTATTATAATTTAAAACAAGTTACCTATTTAGGAGAAAGAATATTTGTATATCCTGATGTTTCCAAATGGACACAATTAAGAAGAAAATAATTTTATGTTATCGTGATAAAGTGATTTCATTGGGTGCCTCTTTTCAGTTAAGGTTTCCATGCAAGTGTTTTCTATTGTATCAGAATAATAAGTATATATTTTATGATCCTGATCAGCTGCGTTTCTTTTTAGAAGGGAAAAGGAATTCTTTTGCACCCCAGTGAATGATAAAGTAACTCAAGTCTGTAATTAAAGGCCGAAGCTAATGCTCTAATTTCCTATAATAATATTGATAAGGTGTTTTCCTTTCCTGGAAGAATTTCTTTCTTGCCTCCTTTCTCTTTAATTTGAGGACTATGTATTAAGGTATAGAGTAGCCCGAGAGCCCGTCTCGAAGGGCGGATGATAACACGGGGCTGGGAGCCCTGTGTCGCCTTCGAGTCGGGGGAGGGGTTATGGGAGGAGAGAGAGCAAGGTTTAGTGGGGTTGCTAGGAGCGCGTTAGGAAACTGGTGCGCGATTGGATGGGAAAGAGGGGGCGGCTGCGGAGGAGGTCTTAAAGCCGGGACCCTGGAGGACTGGGGTTTTTCTGGTCCTCCAGGGCGGCTTTTTCTCCTTCTGAGCAGTTGTTCGCGGTCTTTTGGCGGTTTGCGGTTGGGATGGAGGCGGATGGTGTGCCTTGTGGGGGGAGATGAGGCGGCGGTTGGCGAGATTTCGCTGCTTGCAGGAGACTCGTTTTCGGAGGAGCCAGAGGAGCAGGTGGGTCGTGAGCCAGAGGTGGTACATCCAGCGCGTCGTTCCAAAGTGGCTGCACTGTCGGCGCTTGCGGGGGCAGGAGTAATGGGGGCCCGGGGGGGCAGGTCCGCGGTTTCTGGGTCGTCGGTTAAGGCAGGGCGCAAGTCGAGTGCGTCGAGCAGCACTGTTCAAGCTGTTTCGGCCGGCCGCAGCTCGGTTACCTCGTGTGTGGGCGGGGCATCTGCAACGGTTGCTTTGCCTGTTGCTACCAGTCCTGTTTCTGCCTTGCCGCGGATTGTGAGCGGGGGGGGTCTGAGACAGCGGATGTTCTGCCCGCTCATCTCCCGAGTGCGGAGGTGGGGTCAGGTCACCTACGGGTTGAGGCTGCTACTGGGATGCCTCCGGTTTTGAGTGGGTTGCAGACTGGGGGGTCTCCTGGAGTGGTCGGTTTGGTAGGGGGTGGATTGCATGGGTTTCGGGTCTGTTCCGGTAGAGGGGCCATCTGGAGCATGGTCTGGGGTTTTTCCAGTGGGATGGGGTCCGGGATGGGGTTCCCAGGGTTGGGGGCAGGGCTCTTCGGTTAGTGGAGTGGTCCTTCTGCTTCTCACTGGGGAGGGAGTCCTGGTCCGGTAGCCATGGGCTTTATGCCCGCGGGCACTTTACGGATCTGGGTTGGGGAGTTCCTTTGAGTATGACGGGAGGAGTTTTGCCTGGTCCTGCCTCTCTTTTTACTTGGTCTCCCACAGGTGCCTTCCTTTTCCATGGAGGTCGAGAAGTGGGAGCGTTGGATGTCGGCGGAGTCGGAGTGGCGGAGCGGCCTAGAGGTTCGGAGCGCAGTCCGGCGCTCGGGGAGTCGTGGCTGCTGGCAGTGGCGCTACAGGTCCTACTCTACTCTCATCCACTTTACCTGGGGTTGCTGTTCACCGGCGTCTCAGCTTCGACTTCTGGTCCTGTTTCAATGGCGGGGACTGCTGCCAGTGGCGTCTCAGCAGTTCGAAGTGGTGATCTTGGCTCGTCTTCTACTCAAGGTAATGTGGCGCCTGTGCAGGTTGCTCTTGGTGGGAAGTCGCGTGGTAGGAAGGGAAAGCGTAAGCGTCAGCGCGGGGAATCGTCGTCCTCGTCGTCGGAGTCTTCTTCGTCCGATTCGTCGGCTTCGTCGTCATCCTCCACCGTTCGAGCGGGCAGGTCTGAGGCTGCAGCGGGCGGTGAGGGTAGCGTTTCTGTGGGAGGAGTGCGGGGCGCGCCTGCGTTAGTGGCTCTTACCGAGCTTTGGGAGAAGGTGCCTAGGGTGTTGCGTCGGAAAATCCGCAGACGGTCTTGTCTGGATATATTTCGCCTTATGGAAGGCAGGGCTCAGAGGCGGGGTCATAAAAAATCTAAACGGGATCGTAAAGAGGTCAAATCTTTTCCCGTTGCGCGGTCTATTATTAATTGGATGAGGGCCTTCTTGAGACTGGCGAGCGTTTGGGGGCGCGCTAACCCGCAGGAGTATGGATTATTGTTGTCTTATGCGGATACCGTACTTGATGCTTATCAGCGGTTTGGAGGGTGGGCTTGGTTGAATTATGATGAGGCGTTTCGGGACAAAATGGAGGAAAACAAGTTTATGTCCTGGGGCACTCAGGACGTGAACTTGTGGCTTACTCATATGTCTTCCAAACCTCTGGCGGGTCCCATGGGTAGGGCGGGTGTGGGTTCTGTTGGCAGTGGGCAGCCCTTTCGCGGGAGCGGCGGTGGAGGGGCGACGCCGAGTTCCGACGTGTGTTGGAAATTTAACAAGTCCACCTGCCCCTTTCCTGACTGTAAGTTTCGGCATGCCTGTTCCGTCTGTAGTCAGTCCCATTCGGCCCTTAAGTGTCCTAAGCGGAGTGGCCTCCCAGCTGGACCGGTTGGGAAGTAATGGTGGGCAGTCGTTGCCGATGCCCATACGGGTTACAGCCATGCTCCCTTGGCTTGGGAGGTATCGTCCTCGGGAGACGGCGGTCTTTTTAGAATCGGGTTTTACGTCTGGTTTTGTTATTCCTTTTCAAGGGTCCATGGTCGGAGGGAAAGTTCAAAATGCTTCTTCTGTTTCACAGTTACGAGGTGTCGTTCGGGACAAATTGTTAGCGGAATTGCGCTTGGGTCGCGTTGCTGGGCCTTTTCGAGAGCCTCCTTTTTCGCGGATGCTTATATCTCCCTTGGCGGTCATTCCTAAGAAGGTGCCGGGTCAGTTTCGTCTCATCCACAATTTGTCTCGACCCTTAGGGAGTTTGGTTAATGATGGCATTCCGCGTGATCTTTGTTCGGTTCGTTATGCATCCTTGGATAGTGCATTAAGGCACATAGTTGCGGCCAGGCGTGGAGCTCTTTTGGCAAAGGTGGATATTGAATCGGCTTTCCGGTTATTGCCTATTCATCCAAAGTCTTTTCCTTTATTAGGTTTTCGTTTTGAGGGTTCTTATTTTTACGATCGCTGTTTGCCGATGGGTTGCTCGATCTCTTGTGCGTACTTTGAAAAGTTCAGCACTTTTCTGCATTGGGTGTTGGTACAGCAGGTGGGTTTATCTTCGGTTGTCCATTACTTGGATGATTTTTTGTTTGTTGGAGCAGGTTTGAGTACTGATTGTGAGCGTTAAAAAAGGACTTTTGAGGAGATGGCAACGACTTTCGGCGTTCCTTTAGCTTTAGATAAGTCCGAAGGACCGGTTTCTTCCCTAGTGTTTTTAGGGATTGAATTGGATGCAGAGGCTATGGTTACTCGGCTTCCTGAGGAGAAGGTACAGCAATTGCTTGCGCGTATTGAGCAGGTGCTTTCGGCCCCTAAATCGACCTTGCAGGTGGTTCAATCCTTGTTGGGTTCCCTTAACTTTGCATGTCGTGTGTTGCCTATGGGCCGGCCTTTTTCTCGTCGTTTGGCTGCAGCTACTTCAGGCGTGCGGGATCGTAGGCATTTTCTGCGGCTTTCGGGAGGGGTGCGTGCGGATCTCCGTATGTGGGCCCTTTTTCTGCGTGATTTTAATGGGACGCTTCCGATGCAGATGCCTGAGGTTACCAGTATGGATTTGGAGCTGTATTCTGATGCAGCAGGTGGGGTAGGTTTTGGGTTATTCTGCGGTGGCGCTTGGTGTGCAGAGCGCTGGCCCGATGAGTGGGCAGCTGCCGGTATTACAAAAAACATTACTTTATTGGAATTGTTCCCTCTCGTGGTGGCATGTGAATTGTGGGCAAAAGTTTTCCGCAATCGACGGGTTGTGTTCTGGTGCGACAATTTAGGAGTGGTGGAGGTAGTGAATAGACAGGCTGCGCGTTGTTTGGCGGTGAATTCTTTGATGCGGGAGTTAGTGCTGCGCTGCTTGCGTTTAAATTTATATGTGCGGGCGCGTCATGTTCCGGGTTTCCAAAATGGTATTGCTGACAGCCTTGTCTCGTTTTAATTTTTTGCAGTTTCGTCGGTTGGCGCCAGAAGCTCGAGCAAAGGGTTTGCCGATGCCAGCACATTTATGGAACCTGGTCAGGAAGGAATCTGGGAGATGCTCCGCTTGTCAGTAGCTGCTTCCACATGGTCGCATTATAATATGGGGTTTCGGTCGGTGGCAGCTTTTTTGGCTGCTCGGGGCTGGTGCCCGGGTGACGTGGCCGAATCCTTGTTGGCTGATTTTGTGTTGTCATCCTTTCGGGCTCAGGTGTCTCGTGGAGTTGTCCGGGGACGTTTAGCGGGATTTTTCTTCTTTTGTAGGGCTTTAGGGTAGGCTTGCCCGGTGTCTGGTTTTCTGGTTCGGCATATGCTCCGAGCTATGAATCGCGTTCACCCTACTCCCCCTGATTCCCGTTTACCTATCACCCACGAGCTTCTTCTGAGGTTGCTTGATGCTTTGCCGGTTGTTACCAGTTCGCCCTATGAGGACGGATTGTTTAGGGCTGCTTTTGCCACATCCTTTTTTGGTGCCCTGCGTGTTAGTGAGTTGTTGGTGTGTCCCTTGTCACGATTGGGGTCTTCGCGGGCTTTTGGTATCACAAGTCAGCTTTCAGGGAACGACCGTGCGGCTTCGCATTGTCAGTTCTAAGACGGATCAGTGTGCGGTTGGGCATTGGGTGGTTTTACATGCGGTATCAGGCTGTCGTTCGTGTCCCGTTACTTGTTTGCGTTCTTATCTTGCGGTGCGTCCGGAAGGGGGCGCCGTTTTGTTTGTCCATGCAAATGGCTCTCCTCTTACGCGCTATCAATTTCAGGCGGTTTTGCGTTTGGCTTTGAGGTGCTGTGGTGAGAACCCGACTTCCTACGGGACTCATTTCTTTCGAATCGGAGCGGCCACGAGTGCAAGCATTGCAGGCATGTCTCGGGAGGGTATCCAGCGTTTAGGGCGTTGGGTTTCAGATGCTTTTCGGGGTTATATTCGTCGGGGGGGTTCGGGGTCGTTGTCGGCCAGTAGGAGGGGAGCTCGGTAATTGGTTGGGGTGATGGCATGATCATTGCACTGTTTGTGAATAGTTATTGTTATTTTTATTGCAGATTCCAGTGGCAGTCGTTACTCCTTGTGGATTGTTGGTCACTCTTTCATTCACTGGGCGGCTGAGCGTGCGTTGATTCGCCCTGGCGGTCGCCATCTCGGGCTGGGTTCTCAGGGCCTCCGTGTTTCCTGGTGGGGCCAACGTGGGATGCGATGGAGTCAGCTGCTGTTGTTGATGGAACGTCTGCGATCTCGACCTCGTCATCCTGACATTTTGCTTATTCATTTAGGGGGGAATGATGTTGATTCCTGCTCAGGGAAGGATTTGATTAACATTATTAAGGATGATTTAAGGGTTGTTTTAGATTGGTTCCCTGGTGTGTTGTTAGTTTGGTCAGATATTGTACCGCTCCCTCGTTGTTTGGCGTCACGTCGCTGGACCCGAGGGTTGGTGAAGCTTAATCGACAGGTTGGAAAATGGGTTATGGGTCAGGGAGGGTTACAGTTGTTGCACGACTGGGTGGATGTTTCGTGTGCTGGGTTATTTCATAGTGATGGGGTTCATTTGTCTGCAGTGGGTTGGGTTCTCCTGCTAGATGACTTTGCATCGGGTTGTGAAAGAGTGCTGGCCACGCGGTGAAAGTCGCAGCTCCCTTGGCGGGGGGGGGCCTGTATGAATACAGTCCTGTGGCGGATCTCCCGAGCTACTGGGTGCTGGGGCTCATCCGGCGATGAGCGGAGGGCCGGCTGGGAGCCGTGTCTTGGGGGATATTGACCTGGTTAAAGGGGCATGAGGTCATGCCACCCCTCAGACTCTTGCTGTTTATGGCGGGGTTGGGGGCCATTTATTGATGGTTACACCGGGTAGCTCGGGAGGAGCTGGCAGATTTTGTTATATGAAGTTACTGTGTTAAAGATGTTAATTTATGCAAATAAATTTGTTGATATTTTATTAATGAATTGAGCTGCGGCTATATTCCAAGATGGTGTGTGGTTTCAGTTATTTGGTCTAGGATAAGGGGAGGGGGTTGTTGGGGTGAAGACAGTAGGGGCTATCCAGATCCCGCTGTTAAGAGTAGCCCGAGAGCCCGTCTCGAAGGGCGGATGATAACACGGGGCTGGGAGCCCTGTGTCGCCTTCGAGTCGGGGGAGGGGTTAGGGGGAGGAGAGAGAGCAAGGTTTAGTGGGGTTGCTAGGAGCGCGCTAGGAAACTGGTGCGCGATTGGATGGGGAAGAAGGGGCGGCTGTGGAGGAGGTCTTAAAGCCGGGACCCTGGAGGACTGGGGTTTTTCTGGTCCTCCAGGGCGGCTTTTTTCCCGCCCACCCACCCTCTTTCAGTGGCCTTAGTGGCTCGGGTAGGCGGATCTCCCGAGCTACTGGGTGCTGGGGCTCATCTGGCGATGAGCGGAGGGCCGGCTGGGAGCCGTGTCTTGGGGGATATTGACCTGTTTAAAGGGGCATGAGGTCATGCCACCCCTCAGACTCTTGCTGTTTATGGCGGGGTTGGGGGCCATTTATTGATGGTTACACCGGGTAGCTCGGGTGGAGCTGGCAGATTTTGTTATATGAAGTTACTGTGTTAAAGATGTTAATTTATGCAAATAAATTTGTTGATATTTTATTAATAAATTGAGCTGCGGCTATATTCCAAGATGGTGTGTGGTTTCAGTTATTTGGTCTAGGATAAGGGGAGGGGGTTGTTGGGGTGAAGACAGTAGGGGCTATCCAGATCCCGCTGTTAAGAGTAGCCCGAGAGCCCGTCTCGAAGGGCGGATGATAACACGGGGCTGGGAGCCCTGTGTCGCCTTCGAGTCGGGGGAGGGGTTAGGGGGAGGAGAGAGAGCAAGGTTTAGTGGGGTTGCTAGGAGCGCGCTAGGAAACTGGTGCGCGATTGGATGGGGAAGAAGGGGCGGCTGTGGAGGAGGTCTTAAAGCCGGGACCCTGGAGGACTGGGGTTTTTCTGGTCCTCCAGGGCGGCTTTTTCCCGCCCACCCACCCTCTTTCAGTGGCCTTAGTGGCTCGGGTAGGCGGATCTCCCGAGCTACTGGGTGCTGGGGCTCATCTGGCGATGAGCGGAGGGCCGGCTGGGAGCCGTGTCTTGGGGGATATTGACCTGTTTAAAGGGGCATGAGGTCATGCCACCCCTCAGACTCTTGCTGTTTATGGCGGGGTTGGGGGCCATTTATTGATGGTTACACCGGGTAGCTCGGGTGGAGCTGGCAGATTTTGTTATATGAAGTTACTGTGTTAAAGATGTTAATTTATGCAAATAAATTTGTTGATATTTTATTAATAAATTGAGCTGCGGCTATATATAGGTGTTTTCATGATTGGGCAAAGTAAGAATTTATCTTCTGCATAAGAGTATATTGTGGTACCTTAATTGGTAAAAAAAAACATTTTTTCTAATTCACTCATATATACTGTATATTAAACAAGGTAGGTGACAGAGGTGAATGCTGAGGTACATCGCACTTAATACTCCATATTTCAGATAATTTGGTATCTCGTGCCATTTGGTAACTTCTTTCTTTCAGAAATCCTTTTAACCATTGGGAAACATTATCATAAATACCCAATTTGCTCAACCTATATAACATCGGCTGTTGTTCAACTCTGTCAAATGCAGCAGAAATCTCAAACTGTAGTACCAAAGCCTGATGCTGACATACACAAGCACTTAAACATGTAGGTTTCTGTTCAACCCTTGTTGATATTTTCTACATTTGGTACTATAAAATGGATGTTCTCCCTGCACATACACGTGCATTCCTGCTTGTGCTTCAGAATCCTGTTCTGAAACAACATCGGAATTTCAGACATCCTGATCTGAATGCATCAGTTCCAATTTCTACATTCTGTCTAAAATGGGGATCTGAGCTTCTATGTTCCCTCCTCCTGTATGTTCCAAAAACATTTTATAGGCCAAGGCAAACATACTTTTCTCAGAATAATTATTTTTAAAACCATTGCTTCTCAGGGATTTCCTTATTTGCTCTCCTCTTGAAGCATAAAAGAATATGAGTGAATGGAACCCTATTTGAGATTGAGCTTAGCTCTTCAACTAGGGTTACCATATGGCTCCAGAAAAAGGACAGATTGAGGCATCCGGGTTTTATTTCCACTGAAAATAAAGGAAGTAAAACCTGGATGTCTCAATCCATCCTCCTTTTTCTGGAGCCATATGGTAACCCTATCTTCAACTCCTTGTGATTCAACTTTAGTTACTGGATATTTAAAACATGAACTTGACAACAATGTGATTTTTCTTTAAGTCATTAGCAATAGCATATGGGAAAGGGCATGTAAGTAATACCTAATGTAGTAATTTGGCCCAAGATACTGATAGTTGAAATCTGAATGTGACTGGCTGGCAGGGCTGCCTTTATGATGTCATACCTAGACTGTTGTTCATTAAAGTAGCATTACAAATCATTTAGTGAATAAAATTTGAAGCTCTATACGTGTCTATTAATGTTGTTCTTTGAGGCCTTATTTCAGCTCTATATTGGTTAACTCATTTTATCAGTACTTATTTATTAATATATAAATCAGTTTCTTATTATTGTCAAGAGATAGAGAGAAAATCAAAATCACAGGTGTCACCAAAAATCTCCAAGAGGATTTTTCAATCATATCAATGTCCTGTGGGATTTTTCACAGTACTTTCTTTGTTCTAAACCCAGAAAAACTACCATCTCAGGGTGGAATGGTTTTATGAACATGTGCACTAGTCCTGTCACACACAGCATGTCAGATTATTTCCTTTCTTTGCCATGAGGGACAGTGTCTTGTAGCCAAATGTGATTTATGCTATATTCTGACAATGCTGACAGAGAGTTGCCAGCAAAAAAAAAAAAAAATTATGTGGAGAAAGAGATGTCATTGCACTCCGGACAAGCAGTGTGGAAAATATCCAGTGCTGACAAGCTTACTCAGTCGTTTCAGCAATGCAGGGTGCAGTGAAACAGACAGCAATGTTTAACAAAAGTTTTATTGCATCTGCTTAGAAAGGAAATGCTAAAGTAGCTACAAAAAGTAAACTAGATATATCATTACATTACATTACATTAGTGATTTCTATTCCGCCTGTGCCTTGCGGTTCTAGGCGGATTACAAATTATAAGAGATCTGGACATTACCGAGAGAATTGCGTAACAAAGATTATCTAGAGAAATTACATAACAGTGGTTCATGTACTTTACATGGTGTGGTAGAGGATTCAATTATAAGAATTACATAGCATAGAATCAAGTGATAACAGGATACAATGGAGAATATCAGTATATACGGGTTACAGACGAGAAGTTACCTAACAATGATGTAAGAAGTTTGTTGGATAGTGAGGTAGATGCTTATTTAGGAATCAGAGTACTATTGGAAGGAAAGGTTCTAGGAGTTGACTAATGTGTTATTCAAGAGAGGGAGAGCTTGTTCGAAAGGGGAAGAGATTAGTTAGTAGGGACGTATTTTTTGAATAGAAATGTTTTGATTTCTTTTCGAAACACTTTGATGTTTGTTGTGTTGATCATTAGTTTGGTGATGG
This sequence comes from Geotrypetes seraphini, assembly GCF_902459505.1. NCBI lineage: Eukaryota > Metazoa > Chordata > Amphibia > Gymnophiona > Dermophiidae > Geotrypetes > Geotrypetes seraphini. The sequence continues at coordinate 404,291,103 of NC_047085.1, read as the reverse complement.
TGGGGTCAATTTTCGCTGCCTGTGTCGCTAGAAGGCTGTCGTATAGTTTCTTACGTCGGGTACCATTATGAGGGGGGTAGGTGAATAGGTTTTGAGTTCTCCTTGATCTGGATGAGTGGTAGCGGTATAGGCGGTTGTTTAGGTAACAGGGGGCAGTTCAATATTGTATACTAGTCTTTAAGCCCGTTACATTAACGGGTGCTAGAATAGATGCCTGTCTGTCTTTATTTCTTTCTCTCTGTCTCCTTGGCCGCTGTCTGTCTGTCTTTCTTTATTTCTGTCTCTCTCCTTGGCCGCTGTCTGTGTTTCTTTATTTCTGTCTCTCTCCTTGGCCACTGTTTGTCTGTCTTTCTTTATTTCAGTCTCTCTCTCCTTGGCCACTGTCTGTCTTTCTTTATTTCTGCCTCTCTCCTTGGCCGCTGTCTGTCTTTCTTTATTTCTGTCTCTCTCTCCTTGGCCGCTGTCTGTCTGTCTTTCTTTATTTCCGTCTCTCTCTCCTTGGCCACTATATGTCTGTTTGTCTTTTGCTGCTGTCTCTCTCCTTGGCCGCTGTATGTCTTTCTTTATTTCTGTCTCGCTCCTTGGCCGCTGTCTGTCTTTCTTTATTTCTGTCTCTCTCTCCTTGCCCACTGCCTGTCTGTTTATCGTGTCCCTTCTCCTACCTACCTTTTTCTTTTTTTTTAAATCATGTTGTATTGTATACAGTGGAAAGGGCAACCGGCACACAATAACCACCGCAGGATACAGGAAACCACTACGCACGCACTCGTAGCAAACTGTCATACATGCACATACCGGACGTGTGCATACGCCGCACGCCGCACACTTTAACATTTTTTCTGCTACGGATCATGGAGGCAAGGATCATGGAGGTAGGAGTGCGCATGCGTGCTTAGGGTTTTATTATTATTGATACTCTCTGTTAGTGAAGCAATTATTTTTAGTTGTAGCTACTAGAAGTAGTTTGAATTTTAGATAATTGGAAATCACCAATTCAGAGCAAGGCAACAAAATAAAGTATAGGGTTTCTAACAAAAGATATATGAGAAGAGACCTAAACACCTGAATATGTATACCCTAAAGGAAAGAATGAGCAGGGGAAATATGATAAGATGTTTAAATACTTAAAAGGTATTAATATACATACACAAATCTTTCAGAGATGAGGAAGTGGTAGGACATTCTTTCATTTGTCAGGATTTATTAATCGCATCTATAAAGAGATTCACCCAAGGCAGTGTACAGCAGGCACATTTTAATATAAAACTTAGAATTTTGTTAACAGCATAACAGTAAAATGACCAAAGGCAGAGACCTTTTATTAAGGTGCACTAAATGCTAAGGCATCTATTATATTCTATGGGCGCCTTAGCATTTAGCGCATGCTAAATCGGTTAGTGCACTTTAGTAAAAAGTCCCTGAAATGAGGTAAACTTGAAAACAGCAAGTTGAAACCTAATAATAGGACTACCGTGAAACAGGATCATAAATATACACATTGACCAGCACTGAAATTCAGAGGTATAATATGATGTCAGCATACTAATGAAACACCTAATAAGCATGCAATAAAACATTCAGGATAATGGAGAGGGTCATTATGAGAAATATGTTTTTCTGATAGCTACAAGGTGTTCGTACAGAAAGTTTCCTTTCTCTATGTTGGCACAGCCCCCAAACTATTCTGCTTGCTTTTGTGCTTTCTTCAGAAAGGAAATTGAAAATACACATAGTCCAAAAGATGGGCCGTATTGCTCCTGTATTGTATGGTCTGCATTTATTGCCAGTTTCAAATTATTGTGCTTGATGTTTAAGTCATGACATTTAAAATTTCCATATTTGCCAGATAAATTGTCAAGGTATTTTTCTCCGTGAGTTATGTGTTCTTCTCAGAAGGATCAGTTTCAATTACTAGGCCTTAAATAGGTTAAACTGGTCTCTGTGAGAAAAAGAGCATTTCAATATGCTGGTCCAGCTCTCTGGAACTCATTATTTGACTCATTTTGTAATGGTTTATCCTACTTTGCCTTTAGGATGTTACATAAAACAATCCTGTTTCAGCAGTATTATGGACTGATTAATCATAAGATAAGATCAATAAATTGATTTATTGTATTTTTTGATTACTGCAATTTTGTACAATCTAATATAATAAAACGCTAGGCCGCGCATGCGCACTTCCTCTGCGTGCGCCGGTTTTCCATGAGCTGTAGCAACCCGCAGATAGGAGTGCGCATGCGCTGCTTAGGTTTCCGTTTTTCTGTCTGGCCTGCTCCCTGCTGCTCCTTGCCGTATTGTATTTTTTAGTTGAAAGACGCAGCGGTGGCTCCTCTCACGATCCCCGCATCGGACTTCCGACGCAGGTGGGGCTCATGAGATGAGCCACCGCTGCGTCTTTCAACTAAAAAAAAAAATACGGCAAGGCGAGCAGGAAGCAGACAAGACCAGACCGAAGCTCCCAATTGAACTGCCAGTTGGCCGACTCCCTTGCCAGAGTTATTTTTTCAGTTTAAAGGTGCCGCCGCGGCTCCTGTCACCAGCCGCACCTGCTTCAGAAAACACTTCTAATGCAGGCGGGGATCGTTAGAGGAGCTGCCGTGGCACCTTTAAACTGAAAAATAACTCCGGCATGGGAGTCGGCAAGATCACCACGGCAGCCGCTACCCACCTCCCGCCCTCTCGGGCTACTCTCCGGGAGCAGGTGAGTGAAGCCCGGTACTTCCGGGTAGCTAAGGGGCAGAGCGCGACGCATGCCCAGGGTCCGGGTGGAGAAGCCGATGCTGGAGCCGCTCACGCACATTACCGCAGGTTAAAGCGCCCCGGGAAAGGCCTGAAAGCGACAGGGAGCAGCCACCCCCAACACAAAGATGCCAGCAGAAATGGATCAGGGCTGGATTTTCAAGGTCTGCTTAACTTGAAGCATTTATTTCTCGAAAACAATGTTCTCAGCTTTTTTGAAGTTCACAAATGTAACTATTGCAGACTGCTTGGTGGGGGGGGAAGGAAGGGAGGCCTACTGCTTGACAGGGGGAACAGGAAAATGTGCTGATGGACAAGGGGGAGGTAAAACAAAGGGAGAAGGGCTGCTGCTGGATAAGGGGAGCAGTGAAGGGGTGGTGGTGGACACAGGGGAGAGAAAAGGAAGGGAGAAGGGACAGGGGGAGCATGCAAGGGGTGGTGGGGGACAGCCAAAAGAAAGAAAGACAGAAATACAGAAAGCGGCTAAGGAGACAGAGAGAGAAATAAATAAAGACAGACACACATATATATTCTAGCACCCGTTAATGTAATGGCCTATTCAGTGAGGGTCTGGGCAGGAAGAGCGACAGAAAGAAAAAAAGATAGAAAGAAAGAAATAAAGTGGGAGGGAGAAAGAAAGATAGAAGGAGAGAGACAGAAAGAAAAAAGATAAACGGGGCAGGGAGAGAGACAGAAAGAAAGGAAGAAAGAGATAGGGGGCAGGAGAAAGACAGACAGACATCTATTCTAGCAACCGTTAATGTAACGGGCTTAAACACTAGTTATTCATAAAATGTAGATCTTTTCATTATTTTATATATAATTTCTTGATATGTTTAATTTTGCATTTTTTATTGTAATTGTGGAATATTTTGTATTGTACACCACTTAATACTAATGTCAACAGCGGTTAATCAAAAATAATCCAATCCAACATCTCATCTTTTCAAATTTGAGCATCCTTGCATCAGAGTACATCATCAAATGCAGGCAGTGAGTGTGTGGTGCAGTGTTTAGAGCTACAGCCTCAGCAGCCTGAGGTTGTGGGTTCAAATCCTTCACTGCTCCTTGTAATTCTTGGGCAAGTCACTCAAACCCATCAGGGTCCCAGGAACAGAGTTTGAGCCCACCGGGGCAGATAGGGAAATGTGATAAAATACCTGAATGTAAAACCACTTAGGATATAAGTGGTATATAAAATAAATAAATTTCACCAGCCCTGAAGAACCAGTGAGTCAGCACTAAGATTTTAATTATATTCTGCCTCTGGAAAGGCCAATTTACAGCCTTCTACCTACCAAGAGATTTCTAATATAAAATACCTTGCAGACTTTCCCTTTGAAAAATCCAGTGGCAGATGATACTACCCTACAAAATATACAGGGTAAATAATTCACTGGAATTTCAAATAAAATCTCCTCATATTCTTGCACAGTAATGTTCTAATGTCCCCCTCCCCCAACCTTGGTATAGGAGGAAGGTGTGTGGCATGCATTTCCCTGTAGTTAGGGAAAACTTTCAAAGGGAATTTATACTTGGGCAAATATCTCTTTACGCAAGGAAAAATCTCCTTGAAAATTATCTCTAGAATTTCCTTTATGGTTTTCTGAATTTGATACACTGTTAGGCAGTTTACATAGTCATAATAAAATCAGGTAGTGCAGAAAGGAACTCCAATGTGTGAGAAAAAAGAGTGACACAAAGGCACACAGGGCCAGAGCAGTCTATTAGTCCATTCTGACGAAGAACTTAAAAATCTTAATAAAGAGATATGGGGCTCCTTTTACAAAGCCGCGCTAGGGCCTTAACGTGTGGAATAGCGTGCGCTAAATTGCCGCGCGCACTAGCCGCTACTGCCTCCTTTTGAGCAGGCGGTAGATTTTTGGCTAGCGCACGCTAATCCGGTGCCTGCGCTAAAACTGCTAGCGCGGCTTTGTAAAAGGAGCCCGTGGTTTTTAGCGCTGTCCTAAACTTTTTATAGCAAGGTGTTAATCAAATGAGTGCAGGTAAAGTGATCCAGAGTAATGGCGCTGTGCAGTAGACTGTGCTTGAACAAATGGATTACTCGTGCTCGAGACACGGGTGGGATATAAAAACAAAGCAAACAGCAGTGGGCCTAAAGAAACACAGAGTCACCAAAAGCGTTTACACAAAAAGCTTTATCGCGTTGACGAGGGCAGGCTATAAAGCTTGCTTTAGGATATTAAGCGTTGTACCTATCCGGGAACATTCCTGGAGAGACCGTATCTGAGGCAAAAGCCATCTTATAGATTCACTATGAATAGTCGCATGAAGCAATGCCTCCGCCACAGTAATACGTTTTTTCTTCTATTCGTCCTGTCTTGTTTTACAATTTCTCTCCTTAAGGATATGCAATCTCTCATCCAATTTGAATGCATTTAATGATGGCAGCCTCATCCTGTTTGGGTCACAAGAAACAAAAAGTTGGGTTGACCTTCAATGGGCTTTAGTCCACTCCAAAGTGAAAGTCAAGGCTCTCTTGTAGTCCAGAGTGTGCAATGTACTTTTACATTGATGGGCATGTGGCTTTGTGACTGGTTAAGGAACTTAAGGATATTTGCACAAACCACTGTATTGCTGTAAAATTTAGTTAAAGTGCAGTGGCGTAACAAGGGTGAGAGACGCCCGGGGTGGTGGTGCTCCCCTCCACCCTCATCTCCGCTCCTGTCTGTCGCGCGCACCCCCTTTCCTTCTCTTGTACCTCTAGTTGTTAACAATATGCTCCTCGTGACCCCGTTGGCTCTCCCTCCGATGCCACTTCCTTTGTGCGGCACTCGGAAGTGACATCAGCGGGAGAGCCAACGGGATCGCGAAGAGCACGTTGTTGACTGCCACAAACAACCACCAACTAGAGGTATGGGGGAAGGGAACGGGGTCCAAGGGAAGGGGCGCACGTGTGAAGGGGAGGATTGAGAAAAGGTGGGGTAGAGAGGAGGAGGGGTGCCGGCACCCCCTACCAACATGGCACCCAGGGCCAACCGCCCCCCCCTGCCTTACTTTGTTACCATGTAAGTGGATTAGCTGCTAGGGTCTGGAGCCCATTGACCCTGCATGCTCAAGTGGTCACCACCACAAACAAGACCTTCCAGGTCAGGTATTTCAGGTGGCATCTTTTTTTTTTTTTTAGTTCTTTATTCATTTTAAAATCTTACAACAATTGTACAGGAATATGTCATTAATAACTACAATATAACACTTGAAATTCTTTCTCATATAATCCTAAAAACATAACAATTATAACCCTTCCCACCCACCCTTCCTCAATTAGTGCAATCAAACATATCTTAAATATATTATAATCACATTATTTAGTAAAATTTCCATAACAACCCCCCACCCCCCAATGTGTATATATATCTCTCTAAGGAAAATGATGTTTACTCATTACAATATCTTTCCAACCAGATCTTTATAAAATTATTATAATTCCCTTTCTGCAGAGCAATTGCTCTTTCAGGTGACATCTTTTAAATGGTTCAAAAGGAGCTTTCATTAGCTGGGTAAGCGTTGAGATCCCATGACACCTCAGAGGACTTGCTGGGAGTGTTTAAACAGAAGCAAATCCCTTATGAAATGAACAACTAAAGGCTAAGCAGATATGGGTTTACTCTGTACACAGTTATGATCATCTCTACAGTAATTGTATTGAGGTGAACCCTTACAGAGTTGGTCTTGAGACCTGACTCTGACAAATGTAGATTGTAGTCAAACAATTTTTGTGTAGGGCAGAAAAAGGGATCTCGGGCTTTGCCCTCACACCCGATGATAAACCTCTTCCATTTGAAGCCATAAGATCTCTTAGTGGAATCCCTCTTGGAAGCAAACAGGACCTGAGAGATACCATCCAGTAAGTTCAAGGACTCCATGTCTAGCCTCTCGATAACCAGGCTATGAAGGCTAGGGACTGGAAATCAGGATGTAGACAGACTCCTCATTTTGAATGATGAGGATCAGATGCAGCCCAATTTCTATGGATTTTCAGAAACTAGCTCCTGAAGTAGAGGGGACTGGATCTGCTGGACCAGTAGGGCACAGTGAGAATCATGGTTCCCCAATGCTGTTTGAGTTTCATGGGCTTTCTCTATGAGAAGCAATGGACGATACACATACAGAATATCCTTCCCTCAATTGAAGAGAAAGGTATCTGAGACTAATTTGCTATGTGATCCTACTCTGGAGCAGAACTGAGGGACTTTCTTGTTGAGATGAGAGGCATAAAGATCTATGAAGGGGGTGCCCCACACTTTCCACAAGACGGTAGTTTTACTCCACCAAGTGAGTGGCTCTGAGCAAGGATATAGAAAAAAAAGAGGGAGAAACCTCTTATAAACATAAAAAACTTCAGTCCAAAAGCGAGGTAACAGTCATAAACCAATGAAGGGTAGGAAAACAATCAAATAAATTTTTCCACTACATGAAATTTTCTATATGGCATAAATCATAGGACTCAACATGGCTGTGCTTTGGCAAAATATTGCTTGTATCAGGAATCAATAGATTCTACAGATGTGTCACTTAGGGAAAGATGATGAGTAGAATGACATACACTGTAGCCAAAGTTTATTGAGTCTCAAAGTCGGGACGCTGAAACCGAATCTTCAGTCAACAACTCTTGCCAAAAACACGTTCAGCTTCAAAATAAATGCCGAGCATGTTTTTGGCAAAAGCCATTTTGGATCTTCAATTTTGGGAACCAAACGTGTCACAGCATTAAATGTTCAGGATTAGCTCAGCCCATGGCTGGAAGCAGCTTGCAAGCTGCTTTGTTATTATTTTTTTAAAAAAAATCTTTATTAATTTTCAAATATTAACAGTGATTGCAAAAATTTTAAACATAAACGAATCAGGAAAAGCTGCTTAAAGCCACATGCTAAGTATTTTCCCCATTGTTTTCACATTTTTCCATTTTATCTACAAAGCAATAATTTCAGAATCAGAATATAAAGGAGAGCACAAATCACAAACATGACTTTTTTCTCAAAGACACAAAGAGGCTAATTTTATGAGAAACAGTAAAACATGCATAAGTGCCAGTATTTTAAGCCCATAAGTGGCCAGTTACATATGTAAATGATCACTTTGAAAATACTGACTAGTATGAAAGTATGAGCGTAAATTTTATGGTAAGTACTTCCATTATAAGTAAACAAAGGAGTGGCACATATACGGAGGGCACACTGATGTATATAGTTCAGTGGTTCTTAAAACCTGTCCTGGAGGCCCCCAAGCTAGTTGGGTTTTCAAGATTTCCCTAATGAATATGCATGAGGCAGATTTGCATACCTGTCACCTCAATCATGTTTATTCATTAGGGATATTTTGAAAACCCGACTGGTCCCCCGGGACAGGTTTAAGAACCACTAGTATAGTTTATAAAATGGCCTAATTTTCATACAGTATGTTCATATGAGGTATGCCCTAATATTTAATCAGTCATGGAGCTGGAATAAGTGTTAGCATCTACATGATTTTATAAAAAGGTGTGCCCTAGTTAGGGATGACTTTATAAAATTATCTTTATAATGGTAAAAAAGGTATGTCGGTAAACAAAACTGAACTTTAGCAGCTTCATTTCTGTAAGGAGTAAAGGCTGAGATATGTCCTGGCAGCAGACAGGGACAGCTGGCAGATGACTGGACACTTTTTGCGGGGGGGGGGGGGTTCATAAACTACTATGTACCCTGTTTCCCCAAAAATAAGACCGATCCCAAAAAAAAGCCCTAGCATGATTTTTAAAGATGCTCCTAATATAAACCCTACCCCCAAAATAAACCCTAGTTAAGATGGACCCCCCAAAGCCCCCCCTCAAATGTCCCTGACACTCCCTGACTCCATCCCTGACATTAGTGCTGAAAAAATTGGACTCGTCAGTTCAGCAACCCCTGCTGCTTTAGGAGGCCTCGGAGCTGAGGTATGCAGTGGCGTACCTAGGGTATGTGGCACCCGGGGCCCATCATTTTTTGACACCCCCCCCCCCCCCCCTCATGTAAAATTTTTTTTTTTTTTTTTTTTGCAATAACCATGAAATGGAATAAATGGTCAGAATAGAAACAGGCAGTGAAAATTTTCTTTTTTTTTTTTTTTTCAAAGTATTTTTATTGAGAATGGCAAAAGGTCCAGACAAGCAACCATGGTCTGTACAGAAACTTATACATTATCAAAAAGAACACAGAATGAGAGTAACAGCAACAACAAGCATGAACAAGCCTCTCCCAAGAGAAAATTGCCAATGAGAGGCATAGCAATACACAACAAAAGGCCAAAACTTGGGGCAAGCAAACAAATCCCACCCCAGAACCCACAAGAATAATAAGCCGGACTAGACCCTCAGCCATATTTTATAATGAAAAAAACCCCCACAAGCAACAACCCCCAGACCGCTCACCAGACACACCAATCCGCACAACAAGCACCCAAGAAACACCCAGCCACCACCCAGACAAAACTACCAGACACACCTACCCCACCAAGCCCAGACCCAACCCCCCCTCCCCAGAGAGTGCAAGCGCAAAGTGGACCGTGAAAAGGGCAGCTGCAGAAGTGGAAAGCCCCAGATAAGTAGGTTAGCTAAAGAAAGCCCACAGATAGAAGAAATCAGGATAACAGAAGTTCCAACAAATGCTCCCACAGAAAATTTTCTTTTATTGAACCTCATTTATGTAACCATTATTCCAAACATAACATAACATAAATTATGTCTGAATTGTCATGACATCAGAAGTACATATGGAGTAGTTGCAGGTGATGCTTGGGACAGTTCTGATTATGTTAGTTTGGTTTTATGTGTTTTTTTAATAGAAGGGTTTTTATTTCTTTTTTTAAGGTTTTGTAGTTTGTGGTCGAGGTCAATAGGTTGTAGAGTTGGGGGTCAAGTGTTGCAGCTCGAATGGCTAGGAGGTTGTCGAACAGTTTTTTTCTTTTGACGTTTTTGGTTGGAGGGTGTGTGAATGGTGCGTGAGTTCTCCTATGTCTGTTTGAAGTGGATTGAATTATTTAGCTGAAGAAATTAGTTACCCCCCCATTCCACACACATTAATTCTCTTCCATTTTTGTTCCCATTATAAAAAAACACTGATAAGTTCCCAGGAAAAAAATACATTAAAATAAGAAGTGAAAACAAAGGCCCCTACAGATGAGAACATAACATAAGAATAGCCTAACTGGGTCACACCAATGGTCCATCATGCCCAGTAGCCCATTCTCATGGTAGCCAATCCAGGATACTAATACCTGGTCAAAACCCAAAGAGTAGCAACATTCCATGCTACCGAACCAGGGCAAGCAGACACTTCCCCCATGTCTTAATAACAGACAATGGACTTTTCCTCCAGGAATTTGTCCAAACCTTTCTTAAAACCAGCTACGCTATCTACTTTTAACATAACTTCTGGCCACTTCATTTTTAAGCTTAGATCTTTCCTTCCAAACAGAGACCTTGCTAGATGTCAAATACAGCACAAGGTAACTTCACATGGACTTAACTGTGCAGGAAATGAATCTCCTCATACACCCACCATATAGTGCAAAAATGTGCAAAGGTCTGTTTTTTTCTTTCGATCACTACATAGCCTAATGCCACACAAGCAGCGCTGTTACAAACATATTCTGAAGGTCAATGCTAAGGTTGACAAAGTTTCCTTACTTGGACCAGAAGGAGATACTGACAAACCACTGGAAGAGATTCTAAAACAACTACCCAGAAATAACACCCAAAGACCCACTCAGTGTGTGAACCAGTTGAGTGGAGTGGACTAACTGGGGGTGGAAATGGGCCCAGAGTTTGCTCAGCAGAATTTCCCAGACTACCTCTTCCTCTCAACACACTGACATGCTACCACCACCACCAACACTAGGAACACCTCACCTCACCTCACCTCACCTGCCAGCAATGCTTATAAACTTTATAAAACACATTATTATATTTTCTTATAAAGCATATATTTTAACTGAACTCAGCCTTGCCATTCACAAAAATAGAAAAGTTCCCTTTTCAAGCTGTCTCATGTACACTTTTCAAATCTAACATATTGTAATCACAAAACAGAAAATAAAATTATTTTTTCTACCTTTTGTTCTCTGATCAATATTCAAATCTTGTTGGTCCCAGGCTCTTGTTGTCTTGCTTGCCAGGGTCTCCTTTCTCCGTGCTAACCATCCGTCTGCCATCTCTGTTCTCCCCTTCCGTTTCCCTTCCCTCTCCCGGAGATCTGGCATCTTTCCTTTTTTTTGTCTCCATCCACAGATTCACCTTTTCTCAACTCCCCACCACCCCAGGATCCACCATCTCTCCCTTTCTGTTCCCAACTATCCTCCTATCCAGTATCTCTATCCCCCCTCCACACCATCCCCTGTTTCCAAGTTCTCTCCCTTTCTGTTCCTTCCCTCCCTAAATCCCATTATGCACCATCTCTCTCCCACTCCTCTGTTTTTAGACCCATTATTTCTAACCCCCAAAGTCTGGCATATGCACATATCTTTGAACCCCCCCTTCCCTCTCTCCCTCTGTGTACTTTTACACCAGGACCCCCCTCCCCCGAAGGTCTGTCCCCCCTCAGAAGGGCTACACCCCACCCCTGAAGACCTGCACCCCCCGAAGGACCTTACCTCCCACCCGAAGGTCTGTCCCCCTCTGAACGCCTAAACCCCACCCCTGAAGGCCTGCACCCTCCCCGAAGGATTGTACCCCCCACCCGAAGGTCTGTCCCCCCCTGAAGGCCTGCACCCATCCCGAAGGCCTGCACCCACCCCGAAGGCCTGCACCCCCGAAGGCCTGTCCCCCCCCCCTTGAAGGCCTGACCCCCCCCTTGAAGGCCTGCACCCCCCCTTGAAGGCCTGCACCCCCCCTTGAAGGCCTGCACCCCCCCTTGAAGGTTGGCACCCCCCCAAAGGCCTGCACCCCCTTGAAGGCCTGTCCCACCCCCTTGTAGGCCTGTCCCCCCCTTGAAGGCCTGCCTGCTTGTCCCCCCTTGAAGGCCTGTCCCCCCCCCTTGAAGGCCTGCACCCCCCCTTGAAGGTTGGCACCCCCCCAAAGGCCTGCACCCCCTTGAAGGCCTGTCCCACCCCCTTGTAGGCCTGTCCCCCCCTTGACGGCCTGCCTGCTTGTCCCCCCTTGAAGGCCTGTCCCCCCCCTTGAAGGCCTGCACCCCCCCCTTGAAGGTTGGCACCCCCCCAAAGGCCTGCACCCCCTTGAAGGCCTGTCCCACTCCCTTGTAGGCCTGTCCCCCCCTTGAAGGCCTGCCTGCCTGTCCCCCCCTTGAAGGCCTGCACCCCCTTGAAGGTCTGCACCCCCCCCCCCGAAGACCTGCCCCCCCCCTTGAAGGCCTGCCTGCCTGCCTGTCACCCCCCTCCCCCTTGAAAGTCTGCCTGCCCGCCCGCCCGCCCCACCCTGAAGGCCTGATGCCCCGACCCACCCCAAAGGACCATTCGCCCCCCTGGCCTCCCCGCACTACCTATGAAGCAGCCGCAGCAGGATCGCGACGTCAGCTATCTTTGCGCTGCTTAGGAGCTGCTTCCTGCGCCGGGCTACCTTAAGCTACTGCCCCCCCCCACGCCCGAAGGACCGCTCGCCCCACTGACCTTCCAGCACACCTATGAAGCAGCCCGCAGCAGGATTGCGACGTCAGCAATCCCTCAGCTGCTTGGGCGCTGCTTCCTGCGCCGCGGTCCCGCCCCCTCCTCTGACGTCAGAGGAGGAACGGGACCGCGGCGCAGGAAGCAGCGCCCAAGCAGCTGAGGGATTGCTGACGTCGCAATCCTGCTGCGGGCTGCTTCATAGGTGTGCTGGAAGGTCAGTGGGGCGAGCGGTCCTTCGGGCGTGGGGGGGGACTGAGCGGCAAGGCCGGGAACACCCCCTCAGGGCTGGTACCCGGGGCGGCCCGCCCCCCCCGCCCCCCCCTAGGTACGCCACTGGAGGTATGTCAGTCTCACGATGGGAGGGTCGGTGGGATTCTGGGAGGAGTGTGTGGCACAGTGGTTGAAGCTACAGCCTCAGCTTCCTGGGGTTGTGGGTTCAAACCCCGTGCTTCTCCTTGTGACCCTGGGCAAGTCACTTAATTCTCCGTAGCCTCAGGTACATTAGATAGATTGTGAGCCCACCGGGACAGATAGGGAAAATGCTTGTACCTGACTGTAAAACCGCTTAGATAACTTTGATAGGCGGTATATAAACTCCTAATAATAAATAAACAAGGGGATGGGTGAGAGGGGAGAAATAATGCTGCACATGGGGGGGGGAGGAGAAAGAAAAGAGGAAGAATTGGGGTAGAGGAGAAGAAGGGAGAGATTAATGTTGTACATGAAAAAAATAAGAAATTCCCAAAAATAAGCCATAGTGCATTTTTTGGACCCCAAATTAATATGACGCTGTCCTATTTTCGGGGAGCCACGATATTATATGTTTAACATGTCTATATACATATCTACTAACGGCTTTATTTTATGTTATGAACAGGGTTCCTATTAAATATGAATTTTGCCTATTTTTTGAACCATTCAAAGAAAAACATTGAAGTGCATAGCATAAACCAAAAATGTTTCAAAGCTTTAAGAAATCTACCTTACATCAGATCCTTGTTTGAAGCACAGGAGAGAAAGAACATCTGTGCCTTTAAGAGGTCCTGACAGAATTTATACTTATGGGTCATTACCATTTCCAAACACCCTGCGGCTTTGCCAGCCTAACATGTGCTGGACGTGTATTGCCAGGACCCTTTTTAGTAAAACTCTTTTTGACTGGAGTGCTTTTAGTGCCCACTTTCTAAGCTGGGCTTAGGAATGATTTGTTTTGCATGCAACATTAATCCTTTCCACATTTCTTAAATGAGGCGACTGCAGCTCCACTTGTGAGGTGTTTCTCAACCACAGTTGGAGAAATAAAGCAGCAGGATCACACACACATGGACAATTCACCCCGCCTTCCCTCCAAGCAACTGTCAGAATATGTTGTCCTCTCCAAACCTACAGTTTAAGCTAGAATTTTATGGTTGCTAGTCAGGGTGGGCTAGTCAGGAAGATATTGAGAAGAATACCCAATTATTATTGACAAATGCATTACAGCTACAGCATCTGATAGAAGTTAGAAGAACAATTAACGTCTATTGAAATCATACAAATCAGTAAAACTGAAATATTTTACAAGGATCAGATGAGTACAATAGACAGCAGTTAAAATGAAAACCTAAATGTCAACATGGTAAAACTAAAGGCATATAATACACTACACATTTGTAATGAAAAGGGAAGGCGGAAAGTTTTTATAACTGGGCAGCTAGTTGTCACATCATGAATTTTATGTCATATTGTTTAATAATTTGACAATATAAACTTTAAAGACACACACACATTCACACATGTAAAGTTTATATCCAAATACGTTTCTAGTTTGTGAATTAATTAAGTTTCCATATGTATAATATTCATGCATTCCATGTTGTCAACAAGATTAACAGGACTCATTACGCAATCATTAAGCTCCTTTTATAGCACTCTTGACATGTTACACTACCATACTTTTATCTTAGGTTAAATTTATGACTGTCCATCAAAAGTTGATCCTGAAACCCAATTACATTATAGGGCTCATTTTCAAAAGAGAAAAACATTCAAAAAGTGGCATGGAGGAAGTGAGTTCAGGTAGAGGGCGTATTTGGGGCAGGATTAGGGTAGATTTATGATTTGGACTTTTTCAGCAATAACGGAACATTGCAGAAAATGCCCAGGAGAAAACTTGGATGTTTGAAGCTAAAACATAAGAACATAAGAATTGCCACTGCTGGGTCAGACCAGTGATCCATCATGCCCAGCAGTCCGCTTCTGCGGTGTCCCTTAGGTCAAAGACCAGTGCCCTAACTGAGACTAGCCTTACCTGCGTACATTCTGGTTCAGCAGGAACTTGTCTAACTTTGCCTTGAATCCCTGGATGGTGTTTCCCCCTATAACAGGCTCCGGAAGGGTGGTCCAGTTTTCTACCACTCTCTGGGTGAAGAACTTCTTTACGTTTGTACGGAATCTATCCCCTTTTAACTTTAGAGAGTGCCCAATCGTTCTCTCTGCCTTGGAGAGGGTGAACAACCTGTCTTTATCTACTAAGTCTATTCCCTTCATTATCTTGAATGTTTCAATCATGTCCCCTCTCAGTCTCCTCTTTTCAAGGGAGAAGAGGCCCAGTTTCTCTAATCTCTCACTGTATGGCAACTCCTCCAGCCCCTTAACCATTTTAGTTGCTCTTCTCTAAACCCTTTTTGAGTAGTACTGTGTCCTTCTTCATATACGGTGACTAGTGCTGGACGCAATATTCCAGGTGAGGGCGTACCATGGCCTGGTACAGCGGCATTATAACCTTCTCTGATCTGTTCGTGATCCCCTGCTTAATCATTCCTAGCACTCTGTTCACCCTTTTTGCTGCCACCGCACATTGCGTGGACGGTTTCATTGACTTGTAAATCAGTACACCCAAGTCTCTTTCCTGGGGGTTTTCTCCAAGTACTGCACCAGACATCCTATATTCATATATAAGATTTTTGTTACCGACATGCATCACCTTACACTTATCCATGTTAAACCTCATTTGCCATTTCGCAGCCCATTTCTCGAGCCTGTTTATGTCATGTTGCAGGACTTCGCAATCCTCCTGCGTCTTCACTACTCTGAAATACTTTGTATTGTCTGCAAATTTAATCACCTCACTTGTCGTACCAATTTCCAGGTTGTTTATAAATATGTTAAAGAGCATAGTTCCAAACACCAAACCCTGTGGCACTCCACTCGTGACACTTTTCCAGTCCGAGTATTGTCCATTTACCCCCACTCTCTGTTTCCTATCCACCAGCCAGTTTTTAATCCACATGAGTATTTTACCCTTGATTCCATGGCTTGCAATTTTTCGAAGTTGTCGTTCATGTGGAACCTTGTCGAACGCCTTCTGAAAATCCAGATATACAATGTTGACCGGGTCACCCTTGTCTATCTTCCTGTTTACTCCTTTGAAGAAGTGCAGCAAGTTCATCAAGCAAGATCTTCCATTGCTGAAGCCGTGCTGGCTGGTCCTCATCAGATTGTGTCCGTCAAGGTGAGCAATGATGCGGTCCTTTATCAGCACCTCTACCATCTTTCCCGGTACTGAGGTCAGACACCGGTCTGTAGTTTCCCGGATCTCCCCTCAAACCTTTCTTGAAGATCGGCATAACATTCACCACTTTCCAGTCTTCTGGAATCCTTCCTAATTTGATCGACAGAATGACTATTAGTTGAAGCAGTTTAGCCATAGCCCCTTTCAGTTCCTTGATTACCCTCAGATGGATGCCATCCGGTGTCAGGGATTTATCATTTTTAAGCCTATCAATCTGCCTGCATACCTCTTCTAGACTGACCGTCAACCCTGTCAGTTTCCCGTCTTCGTTTTCTGCATATAGCCTGTCGGCTTCCAGTATGTTGTGTATATCCTCTTCGGTAAATACAGACGCAGTAATAGACAGTATGTGTTTAGCATTATCTGCTCTACAAAAATACCACCATACACCAAGGCCCTGATTTTATAGTCTACCTAAAGTTAGGCGCCAATATCAGTGCCTAATTTAATTGAGCAATAGGCTCAATCAGTGCTGATACTTGCACTCAACCCATCATAATAAGCTTTAATTGGACTTAATTAAAAGTTAGGCACCTAAAAAAACCAAAAGGGCATAATTTGAGATTATAGAGAGGAAGACTTAGGAGCAATGTTAGGAAATTCTTCTTCATGGAAAGGGTAGTAGATGCCTGGAATGCGTTCCTGAGGGAAGTGGTGAAGAGGAAAATGGTGATGGCATTCAAAAAACTGTGGGATAAAAATAGAGGATCTCTAATTAAAAATGAAAGATGTAAATTTAAGAACTAAGGCTGGTATTGGACAGATCTGCACGATCTGTGTCCCTTTATATGGTGATTTGGTGTAGAGTGGGCTGCAGTGGGCATCAATGAGAACTCCACTAAAATGGAACTTGAAGATGTTGCTGGTCAGACTTTACGGTAGATAACCTGCAAACAACGGGATGGTTGGATAGGCTGGCGTGAGCTTGGATGGCAACTTCAGCATTTGGAACCTAGGTCAATATCAGACTTTACAGTCTACGGCCCAAAGAAGAGACAAGTTAATATGATCATGTATTTTTAATGGGTATAACTTATGGGCAGACTGGATGAACCATTCAGGTCCTTATCTGCCGTCATTTACTATGTTGCTATGTAACTCAAAACCTTAAATTCTATACAAAGTAGGCACCTAGCTCAAAGCACCTACACTAAAAGTGGACATAGATAGGGGTGGATCAAGGGTGTGTTTGAGTTTGGCGCTTCTTGTTAATCAGGTGCCATTAGGCTCTGATATTGGTACCTAGCTTTAGGCATAGTAAACCCTGGCCTAAATTGAGGATGCCCAAAAATTAGGATGCTGAGTAGAGAATGACACGGTGAAAAAATTGGTCCCCGTCACCGCCCCGTCCCCGTCTCACCATCCCCGTCACCGCCCCGTCTCACCATCCCCGTCACCGCCCCGTCCCCGTCTCACCATCCTCTTCACCGCCCCGTCACCGCCACTGCCATCCCATTCACCGCCCCGTCACCGTCACTGCTGCATACATAAAAGCCTCAAACGGGTACGATTTTATATACTTTTCTAATATCTCCCCTATGTATCTGCCATTGCCCCCCCCTGTGTCCATATTCCATCCACATGGCATGTCCCCTTTTTGTCTCTGTCCCTATGCCCCAATGCACATAATTTCCCCTCTTTCTGTTACCTTCCTGTGTCCAGATTTCCCCTATCTTCCTCTTCCATACCAGTGTGTCTCTTCTTTTCAACCCCATCTAGCTTTTTTCCCTCTTTCTTCCCCCCCCCCTGCTTCTAGCATCTGGCTCACCTGCCTGTCCTTCCCTTTCTTTCCTGCTGTGGGTTTTTCTTTCCGTTTTCATCACCTTGGCCCAGAATCCTTTTCCCTTTCACTCCCTCCTTACAGTCTGAGCCGGGAACACTAGCGATCGCACGGTCCTCGCAGCCCCCACCCGCCTGCCCAATCGATCCTAGTGTTTAGCCAGCTCTCTCCCTTCTCCTCACCTTAATTTGCAGGCTTTCTTTTTCAGCGACCTGCACGCTTTCCCAAAGAGCCGCACACGCGCGGCTGCTCAGTGTTCAATCTTCTGCTCTGCTGCAACTTCCTGTTTCCAGTTGCGTCAGAGCAGAAGATCGAAACTGAGCAGCAGCGGGTGCGCGGCTCTCTGATAGCGTGCTGGTCGCCGAAAAAGAAAATCTACAAACTAAGGTGAGGAGAAGGGAGAGAGCTGGCTAAACACTAGAATCGATTGGGCAGGCGGGTGTGAGCTGCGGGGACCGCGCGATCCTTCATGCCTCACTGCGGGGACAAGACCCATTCACCGCCCCGTGGGCGGTGAATGGCCTTGTCCCCGTCGCCGCAGCGACTGCTAGTTTTCTTCCCCGTTTTCGGCGGTGACCCACGGCTAAAATGCGGTGGCCGCGGGTAAACCGCCACCGTGTCATTCTCTAATGCTGAGCGCTGTCTAAGAACACTTAGGAAATGCTAAACATGATTCTACAGTACAAAGAGTGACTAGATTTTATAGAATTGGTGCCTATATCAGTGTTTTTGCCTCCATTGTCTCTCTTTGACTTTCTTATCAGCCCTTTGAAATTGTATTCCTTATTCTGTTTTCTATTATTTTCAGTTGGATCCTTCTTCCACTTTCTAGCAGTGATTTTCAGATTGCTAACCAGTTGTATGGATAATGTGAGGACAGTACAATGAGTGTCCTAATGTTATCTACCAAGCTAACCGCTCACCAGTCTAAATAGAAGCTAGTATATGGTTAACTTTCAGCTGGTCACTCTAAATGGATATTCAATGCCAGAGACCAGACATGGCTGGGCATTGCAAATCCAGGCTTGGCTGAGCCTACACCTATCAGCAGCTTAGAAATTGCTAACTCCTGCAGGTGCAAATCATACAGCACTCAATTCACTGACATTCAGCAGAAGGTGGACTTCAGTGGCTGAAGATAAGTACAGTCTTTGTCTGAAATACAAAAAGATCCAAAGAGGTCCTGGGCATGGAGAAAATGTTTTACAAAATGCTTTGTAAATAGGTTCTGAGGTCAGCTCCTGCTCCAAAATGCAAAATGCATTGGTAACCTCATTGCAATATGTATGACCCTCATTATGCCTATTCAGCCAAGAGGGATCATTCTACTGACATCTGCAACATCTGGAACTGAGTGAAGAAAGGACACCAAACATGGTCTTTCCCTGGAAGCTCAATCTAAGGGCAAGAAGTCAAAAATGCATGTCTACACTTTAATCAAAGTGGCAGGGCCTCTCAAAACCATGAGAGAGTTAAAAATTGTAGCATGCCCTCTGAACCCACGGAATTTTCAGTGTTACTGCCCTACCAACTTTTCTAGGAGCCATGACTGTCTCAGCACCCACTTTACTATCAGTCAAGATATTTTCAGTTCATTCCAGCTCAGTGGCTCACCTTGATCTGCAGTGATAAGGGAAAAACATAATAATCCACTCTTTTCACATCCCTATGGAAAGAACCAGGTCAGAATGCTGTAGTTTGAAAAATATGTGCTGAAAAGATAATCAAATAACTGGAAAGGATTTCACTCAAATGCTGATTTGCAATTATGCTTGTTACCATACTCACATGCAAAACATTTGTTCAGAGAATCTGCTATTACAATTTATCTTGCTGGCTGGGTAATCATTTCAAAGCATATAATTTGATCATGGTGAAATAATTTCAAACCTGGGTAAATATTTTCATGCTATGGAACAAATTATTGTACCATACTTCATATCATCTATTTTTGAATGCAGAAGAGTCTGTTTAAACATTCTGTTTAGTAAAAAAAATTATAACAAATTAGAATTTGATGATAATAATGATAATAATAATTTATTTCTTGTATACCGCCAAACTAGTAAAAGGTTCTAGGCGGTTCACAGCAAGATAAGGCTGAACATCCAGTCGATTTACAATACAAGAAAAGCTATTTCTAGAAGATACATAATGCCTATAGATTAAAAGCATTAACATTAGAACACTTAAGTTACAAATTTATCAAATAGTTGCATTTCAATTATATGTGCATTTATCCCTAGGCTAGTATGCGTTAAATGTAGTTTGCTAAATCATCAGTTTTATGTAGTTTTGCTAAATCACCCTTATCATGTAGAAAACACAATTGTTTTCATCAAATTCATAATTCATGAAGAGATTTTTTAACACTTGACACAAATTTTTCATCAAGCAAAATATCTCTTCATATAGATAATATAGAGACCTCAGTGGTTACACTCAAAATAGTATCAATTTAAGTTTTGAGATAACTGTAGTCAGCCTCCTCATCGGTCTTTGTTTGCTCAATGCACATTCATCAATGTTAGTAGTACTATAAATTTCATCAATTTTAATTAGCTTGGAAATCATATAATGCCTTAAGAAGGAACAGAAGCTGCCTTGCTCAGCTCCTCTGTCTCCCCAACTATCTTTTTTTAAAAAAATTCTTTATTGATTTTTCAAACATCAACAGTAAAAAACACAAACATGTATACATATAATAAATCAATAAAAGCACACTAATCTTACAAATATGCATAAGCAACCATTTTATCCCACCCACCCACCAATGACTAATCATTAAAAACATAAAAACATAGATTCTTTCTATAACCTTTCCCTATTTAAAGTAGTTATGCAATTCCACCCTCCTCCCACCCACCCTAGATGTATACACTCAAAGGGCTAAAATTAAGATAGAAATAGAAGTAGCCCCCCCCCCCCCCTATGCTCCCATCCTTCCCTGGATGTGTGTGGAAATAAACAAAAATTAAATTGCATGTAATTGCCATTCCAGAATTGCCACCAAGAGCCAAAATGTCTGGTGCTGGTGCCTAACTTGAAGGGTAAAGTGGGGATGGGATTTTATAGATTCTTCTGTGTGGTTACAATCAAAGCAGTTTATATATTTAAGACAGGTACTTATTTTGTTCCTGGGGCAATGAAGTGTTAAGTGACACAGTGAGCTGCAGTGGGAACTGAACTTACAACTTCAGGGTGCTGAGACAGCTGCTCTAACCACTAGGCCACTCCTCCACAGACCTTTTTTTTATTTTACTCCTAACTGGATAATTATCCACATCAAGTTAGGATTGCAAAAAGGCTGTCCTAACTTTAACTAGAACATAAGAATTGCCATCTCCGGATCAGACCCTGATCCGCACACGCGGAGGCCCCGCCAGGTGTACTCTGGCATAGTTTTAGTCCCCATATCACTGTATACTTCTCAAGGGAGATGTGCATCTAATTTACCCTTAAATCCTAGAACGGTGGATTCTGCAATTACTTCCTCTGGGAGAGCATTCCAGGTGGCCACCACTTGCTGCGTGAAATAGAACTTCCTGATATTCATCCTGGACCTGTCCCCCCTCAGCTTCAGTCTATGTCCTCTTATCTGTGTCACATTGGACATTGTAAATAACTGCTTTCCATGCTCCATTTTGTCGAATCCTTTCAGTATTTTGAAAGTCTCGATCAGATCCCCTCGCAGTCTCCTCTTCTCAAGGGAGAACAAGTCTCCTAAGTCATTCCTTGTAGTCCAGGTTCTCCATACCTTTCACTAGCTTTGTTGCTCGTCTCTGCAACCACTCTAGCAGTTTTATATCCTTCTTTAGGTATGGATACCAATGCTGGATGCAGTATTCCAGGTGCGGTCTGACCATGGCTCTGTAGAGCGGCATTATAACTTTCTCTGATCTACTCGTATACTTGGACTTTCAGAAAGCGTTCGACAAGGTTCCACATCTAAGACTTCTCAGGAAATTACAAGGCCATGGAATAGGGGGAGATATACTAAGATGGATAGGCAAATGGCTAGAGAACTGAAAACAGAGAGTAGGCATAAATGGGAAGTTCTCAGAATGGGAAAAAGTGACTAGCGGTGTACCCCAGGGCTCGGTACTTGGACCCATCTTATTTAATATTTTCATAAATGACCTGGAAGAAGGAACATCCAGTGAAATCATCAAGTTTGCAGACAACACAAAGCTATGCCTGGCAATCAGATCGCAGAAGAACAGCGAGGAACTCCAGAGTGACTTAAATCAATTGGAGAAGTGGGCAGATAAATAGCAGATTAATTTTAATGTGGAAAAATGCAAAGTGATGCATTTAGGCAGAAAAAAATAAAGATCACAAGTATAGTATGTCAGGTGTAACTCTGGGAAAGACCGAACAGGAAAAGGACCTAGGTGTACTAATAGATAGGACCCTGAAATCATTGGCGTAATGTGCGGCGGCGGCGAAGAAAGCAAATAGAATGCTAGGCATGATAAAGAAGGGAACTACGAGTAGATCAGAGAAAGTTATAACTAGAGAGCCATCTGAATAGCAGATAAATACCATCATTATCTAAAAAGCAGCATGTATCCAGTAATTCCTGCTTTCTGTTCTCTCCATCCACATTCGTCCATATTTTCAGGATAACACCTGTCTTACTCCTCTTCTAATAAAATAACAAGAACTATCTTCTTTCTTGCATATGTATCCGTCTTTTGAAAAGCGAGTGCTAACAGGCTTAATTCATAGTAAGAAACATGAATGTAACCAAAGAAAGGAAAATATGGAAGCACATACAGTAAACTCTCAGTTAATCGGCACCCCTGAGGATTGATAGATGCTGGATAAATGTAGTTTCTGGTTGCTTGAGAGTTACTATTAACAATAGGTCTAACTAATACTATACCCCATGCTAAGCCATACCATGCATAAGCCATACTTTTGTGATTATGTTTATCATAATCACAAAAGTAAAATAAAACAGTTTCTTGATCATATGTCTCTTTAGCTATAAATGACAATATTATTATTAAGACTTAGCCAAAAGGAAAGATTTATAAACTATAAAGAGTTTTACCTCATGCAAAATTGTCATTTCTTTAATAAGGCATTAACTATTTTTTTCTGAGGCCCTCCAAGTACCTACAAATCCAAAATGTGGCCCTGCAAAGGGTTTGAGTTTGAGACCACTGCCATAAACTGTTCCAGACATAACTACCAGACATGTAGTAGGCAAAGCATAGACGTACTCAGGTGTGGTGTGCCAAGTTTACACTTATATTTCAGCCAGAAATTAATTTTATTTTCATTTTTATTTACAGTATTTCTTTAGATTTTTTGTTTTCTGGTTGCTTGAGGGTTCTGGTTAATTGAGTTCTGCTTAAAAGAGATTCTACTGTATCATATTTTAGGAACTAATTTATTCTGACAAGAAACCCTTTAATTATTTTTCCCTCACACTTTCAAATCTATTAAAAAAAAGTCAGGTAACATAAGGAAAACTGAATTTATTAATACTATCTCTAGGACTCTTATTAAGCTTTCAATCATGCAATCAAATCTCACTCATTTCTCTTTGGGGAATCTTTGTCTGATTTTAGTATTGAGCTTACAGGACAGATATTTTCCCCTCTGGCTCATTGTAGCTCTGGATAATTTAACACATATGTCATTCATTCTTATGGTTTAGCATCTATACCTACTTCAATTTCATAGTGTTCTACCACTAACCAAATGTTATTGATTTCCTCAATTTATTTAGAATTATTTTATTTCCCAAGTCTTTAGTACAAAATATTATTCAAGAAACCAGGAATTTCAT
Organism: Geotrypetes seraphini; assembly: GCF_902459505.1. Classification (NCBI taxonomy): domain Eukaryota; kingdom Metazoa; phylum Chordata; class Amphibia; order Gymnophiona; family Dermophiidae; genus Geotrypetes; species Geotrypetes seraphini. Next base: position 404,267,634 of record NC_047085.1, on the reverse strand, counting down.
GTCTTTAAAATTTCACTGTTGTACAGTCTTCTATCTTCATTTTCTATTAATTCATCAAATTTTTACAAATATTTAGCTTTGTCTGTTTAATTTTTGATTCAAATTTTTCAGGTTAAACAAGTACATTGAACATATTAACATGTACAGAAGATCATTATTTTCCAAAGCCAATCTCAACAATTGCAAAATTAAACAAGGGCATACTCCCAGCACTTTCTACCACTCTCACCTTTCTCTACCTCAATAACTGAGGTCTGCAACCAAATTAACAAGATTCTAGATCCTTCTTGTCAGTTTAGTCCTTATTACTCATAAGTCAGTCCCAATTGGTCAAAGGTCTACTTAATAAGCAGTAACCATGTAGTAGGCCTTGAATAATTTTTAGAAGACTGTGTTCATGAGGAGCAGTAGACAAAGCAATGGGGCCCAATGGGATATATTCAAGACTATTGAAAGAACTTAGGAAATATCTGGCAGCTCTGCTGTCTGAACACTTCAAAGCATTTTTAAAGATGGGAATGATCCTGCAGGACTGAAGAAGGGTAAATGTGGTCCCTCTCCCTGAAAGTGGAAATAAGGAGGAGGTTGTGAACTATGGGCTGGTTAGTATGACCTCTGTGGTGCGTATATTAATTAAGCGAAAATGAAAACTCTGTGGAGATGGTAATGTTCAAGATGCAGGCTTTATTTTAAAATATACAAATTAATAATCCATATAAAATATACCTAGGACCCAAACCATTGGGAACTGTGGACCCAACATGGTCCGTGTTTCGACAATGCTGTCTTCCTCAGGGGTCTTAAAAGTCCTGATATAAAAACATGTGGATTAAAAACTGAAAACAATACTGAGTTGTAACTCTGCGTGGATGAAGATACCATGACCTCTGCTTCTATTGAGAATGGCTATAAGCTATATTAATCGCTGGCACTACACACCGCTTAAGCTATGTCAGATCTATGGGACGGGCTCAGCACTCTGTTGACACAATTGTGGGCAACAGGGGGATTATTGTCATGTGTGGTGGGGTGCCCAGTCATAAAATTATACTAGCAAGAAGTGGGAAAACTCTTAGTGAGCATCTTCCGGAAGCATTGCCCACTCTTGCCGGAATGTTGTTTGTTAAATGTTCCCATACCGGGGTTTACAAAACATGAATACCACCTTGCCCACACTACACAGGCCCGCACTACACAGAGTTCAAGCCAAGCTAGATTATGTTCACCTAATGCCCAAGGTGACAGCTATTAGAAGATATATATTGAGTGCATATCATAAAGTCTGGGATAAATATGTGGAATGGAAATATGTGGAACTGAATAGACTGCGGAGATATTGGGGAAATTTTGTTACTGTCACCATTTTATTTATCTTTGATAACTGGGATGGGGGTTCACAGAGGGAATGCTAGAATAGCATATTTTATCAGTGCTAATCTTTTGTATTATTTCATTTGCTTGTCTTTTTATGGCAGTGTGATATGTATTACTTGAGTCCACTGTTGGCTCCTGTTCTTTGTAATTCTATTAAAACTCGAATTTAAAAAATGGACTACGTATTGTTGAGTATGAATAGTAATAGTATCTATAGATACCAGGTGGGGAGTGTCCTACCCCCACTTTCATGGAGGCAGGATGTCTTTGTAGTACATATATGAACAGAGTGTGTTTAATTTACTCAAACTCCCAGTGTACTCTGCTGCAGCCATTGGGCTAAGCCCTATTACTCCCAGTGTGCTTTGCTGTAGCCCTGTGGCTGGAGCTTGCCCTTCTCTTCTACTTTGTTCAGAGAAGACTCCATGTTAGATAGCACACAGCCACAGAAAAGCATAGGACAGGCATTGTTTCCCCATTCCCCAGAAGCTTGGTATACCAGATACAGCTTGGTAAGAGTTGGAGCACAGTGTTATCCTACAAAGAAAGTCTATATGAAAATACACTCCAGGCTTCCCCTGTATCTAGGATATGCCAATAGAAGTGTAGATTCTGTGAGAGAAGTAATCCATTGAGAACAACTGAACTGCTAGTCTGTTAATTTCTTTATTCTCATAAGAAAGCCAGTTACACAGATGCTTTTAAAACAGGTCTATATCAGAATGTCTAAGTTCCGTCCAGGACATCTTAAGAATATAAGGATATAATAATTGCCATACTGGTACAGACCAAAAGTCAATCAAGCTCAATATCTTGTTTCCAACCAGACGTCCGGGAAAACCCAGACATGTCCTCTTTTTAGAGGACTGTCCAGGTTCCCGGATGGAATTTCCAAAACCCAGCAGTTTGTCTGGGTTTTGGAAAGCCTCGACGAGCTCTGGATGCATCTAGAGGGCCTCTGTGCATGTGTGGATGATGTCACACACATCCACACAAGCTCGAGGCCTTCAAGACATGGCCGCAGCTCATCAGCGAAGAAGGCGAGGCTTTGAGGGGGTGGGTCTGGAGGCAGAACAGGGCAGGGCTGAAGGCAGAACAAGACAGGATGGGGGAAGAATAGGTCGGGGCCATGCATCCAGGTTTGAGGCTCCAAATATGGTGACCCTAGTAATACTTCCCCTTTTACAGCTATATTCCTGAATGTCTACTATTAAGTCTATATCCACTTCTTCTGTCTCTGAAGGAGGCCTGTATATCACACCAATGTAAATACATTTTCTACTCCCACTTTCCAGATTGACCAACTGTGCCTCTTCTTTACCCTGTAGATCCTGCAATTGTGTGGCTTCCAACCCTGCGTTTCCTGAACAGATTATGGCCTGGTATAGCTATATCCCAGTCATGGTTCTCCGTGAACCAGATCTCCGTGATTACCACTAAATCCAACTCAGCCTCTTCCATCAGAGCCTCTAGATCCAGAACCTTGTTTCCCATACTTCAAGCATTAGTATAGACTGCTTTCCAGACATTGCCACCTTTTTCCAGTTCTGTAGAGATATTTAGTTATTCACTTGCCTAATATTTTGTTCTGCTCCATTTGTGGACTTTAAATTAGAGCAATTTTGTTAAAGTTTGTTTTCTTCGGATGTGAAGGTGATTTAAATATTATATTTCCTATGTTCTTTATTGGTTTGTATGCTTAGGTTTTATTATTGAAAGTTTCATAAATAAAAAATTTACACATGTGCATACAAATATATATATATATATATATATATATATATATATATATATATATAACAGTAATCTAATCATATATGTGCATAACTGGCATGAAAAAGTTAATACCTACCCACAGAGCTGAACAATTTGCAGATATGACTCAGCCTCTCCATGCTTAATGAAGTTTGTGTTTGCATTTTTAATCATGGTCCCACCATGAAAGTTATGCCAGCCTACAGTTGCCATATTTTCTTCTGCAAAACCCTGGACACATGACCAGCCCCATTCCACCTCCAGCCCCACCCAGTTCAGCCACCAGCCCTGCCCCCACACAGCCTTCTCTCTTCCCCGACAAGCTCCTGCCATGTCTGGAGGACCTGGAGCATGCGTGGATGCGTGTAATGTCATCAGCATATGCTCGGAGGCCCTCTAGATGTGGCCAGAGCTCATCGGAGGCTTTCCAAAAACCTAACAAAATGCCAGGTTTTGGAAAGTCCATTCAGGAACCCGGACAGTCCTCTAAAAAATAGGATATGTCCAGCTTTTCCCTGGATGTCTGTTAACCCATATGTCAGACTTCTTGGAAGGCTCGTGCTGTTTGTATAGCGCTAGTTGTTAATCCATGTCCATTTACCCCCACTGTTGTCATACCACTGCTCTTAAAGGTTGAAGCTGCTCCTGTGTGTAGGTTACAGTAATACTTGTACAGCTGTAATGCCACTCTATGCAAGCTACCCAATTCATTGCCATGTGCACGATTGTTACGACTTGAATTGTTGCACTGCACAGGTTACCCTGTGCTTCATAACCATCCTCCTGTCTTTAAATGATGTGCATACATGCAAAATCATTGCAATAATGGGGAGAAATTAAATGGTTATCATTAGGGGTTATTGAAGCCTCTCATGTTTGCTTAACGATATAGGTTCATCTTCAGTAATATATACTACAATTTGTTCCCTGGTTACATTTCTTTATTTAAAAGATTTAGTTCTGTAAAATACAACACTTGGATTTTCTATAAACATTTTGTAACCTGGCTTTATTTGTACTTCATAGAATATACCTTCCATTCCACATACAGAATTGAAATATTTAGCTGTTTATGCCATGCAGACAAGTCATTCATCTAAAGCAATATGGCCTTGACATGTTTCCATGTTAATCGACATGCTTGGGTTGACATTGCAGAAACATTGCTGCACTGCCTTTAATCAGCTAAGGAGGTTCTAATCCTCACACAGTGCAGGTATTTTCTTTAAAAACGCACCCATATGGTACTTACAAATCACTCTTAAAGTGCCAAAAAGCTAAAACTTCTAATCCACTTGGTAACTTTAGTAAAACAATGGAAGATGGATTTTCATGTAACTCACCCATGGATTTTCTATGGCTGGGCGAATACTCCACTTTTACACAGGTTCCTTCTCTTGGCTCCCAGATGAAAACAGCACCCAAAGACAATGGTTTAGGTCAGAGGTAGGCAATTCTGGTCCTCGAGAGCCAGAGCCAGGTCAGGTTTTCAGGATATCCACAATAAATATGCATGAGATAGATTTGAATCTCAAGGAGGCAATGCATGCAAATCCATTTCATATATATTCATTGTGAATATCCTGAAAACCTGACCTGGCTCCAGCTCTCGAGGACCAGAATTGCCTACCCCTAGTTTAGGTGGTTCCAAATATCAGAAGTAGCTTTACTGATGATTGTAGGTTAAAAAATGGGGGTAATTCTACAACTGGCCACCCCAATTTAAGGCACCCAGTTTAGATGAGTAGTGAGTCTATTCTAAAACAGCAATTATGCCTGTAACTGTTCTATGGCAAGCATGAGTTGGTGTGTGTAAACGCAAAACTTTAATGCATAGCAGATTTTAAGAAGGGTTTTAGGAAGGGTTTCCTGAAGGAAAAGTCCATAGTCCATAGAGAAAGACATGGGGCTAGCCAGTGCTTGCCCTGGATTGGTTGCATAACATTTTGCTAGTCTTTGGGTTTTGGCCAGGTACTAGTGGCCTGGATTAGCCACCTTGAGAACAGGCTACTTGGCTTGATGTACCTTTGGTCTGACCCAGTAAGACTATTCTTATGTTCTTAACTTACAGAATTCTGAGAGTTACCTGCATAAGTATGGGACACACCCATGCCCTGCTCATTTTCCTTCCACTGTGAATGCCCCCTTGTATTTACATGCTAAAATGGTTGCATGCATGTTCGGTGCCATTGACTTGCATTCGAGACCTAGCAACTTGATGAATTACAAATCTAAAAAGAAGCTGGTTTTGTGCTAGTCTAGTAAGGTTCTCTAATGTTACCCCCATGGTTGTTTTCAATGTTTCCAGCCATCTGACTGCAGGTTGCCCTCTTCTCCTGGTTCCTTCGATCTTCCCAAACATGATGTCCTTCTTCAATGAAGAGACCTTCTACAATAGAGTTTCCCAAGTTCTTCCTGGAGTACCCCCTTGCCAGTCAGGTTTTCAGGATATCCACAATGAGTTTGCATGAGATTGAATTGCTTGCGCTGCGTCCATTATAGCAGTGGCATACCTAGCATATGTGACACCCGGGGCCCATCATTTTTTGGCACCCCCCCCCCCATCTGTACAAAAAACATGATTTTTAGTAACAAGCCACATGTCAAACATGAGTACCTAGGAAAGGGCAGCATCTTACATACTGCAGTGAACAGTACAACATCAATACACCCATTGTAAAACTAAACAAGCCAGACCAGTACAGATCAATCCTACACCGTCAATCCTAACAGAAAACCATGTGTTTCAAACACACAGAACACAGAAAACACCTTTGCCTAGTATGGAATATGTCATTACAAACTAACCCCTCCCCCTTTTACAAAACTGTAGTGTGGATTTTAGCCACGGTGGTAACAGCTCTGACGCTCATAGAATTCTGAGCATCAGAGCTGCTACCACCATGGCTGGTGCTAAAAAAATGCTCCACAGTTTTGTAAAAGGGGGGATAAAATAGAAATACATAGACAAAGGTTAAATTGAACGAGCAAGAAGCTGGACTCTGCATACAATGCAACACCACAGAAACAGTGACACATGTCTCCTAAAGCAATAAATAAATAGAAAATTTTTGTTCTACCTTTGTCTTCTCTGGTTTCTGCTTTCCTCATCTTCTTGTTACTCTCTTCCTTCCATCCACTGTCTCTCTTCTCTCTGCATCTTCCATTTGCTCTTTTACTATGCCTCTCCCTTTCTCCCTCCTTCCAAATTGGTCTGGCACCCATCTTCTTCTCTCCGCTCCTCCCATAGTCTGGCATCTATGTCTTCTTCCCTGCCAGCGTCTTCTCCCAACTCTCTCTTCCCCATTTCCCTTCAGCATCTTCTCCCCACTCTCTCTTCCCCATTTTCCTGCAGCATCTTCTCCCCACTCTCTGTTCCTCATTTCCCTTCAGCATCTTCTCCCCACTCTCTGTTCCCCATTTCCATTCAGCATCTTCTTCCCATTCTGTCTTCCTCATGTGCTTTCAGCGTCCTTCTCCCCCCTTTGTTTTACCCTATTTTCCTCTCCACCCCACCTTTTCTCCCTTACTCTCTCCCTGCCCCTTACCTCCGTGGCACTTCCCCCCCCCCCCCGGCCCAGAAAACAGGCCCAGTCAACAAATCTCCCTGCTTTGTGGCCGGCGATGTCTAAACTGCCTTCTTACAGCAGCCGCAGCATTGTAGTTGCATATGGCTGTCATAAAGGTTTTTCAAACAGGTCAAGGCAGATGACTCTATGCACTGTCACCTCAGTAACAACCATACAAAAATAGACAAATATTCCCCCCCCCCCCTTTTTACTAAAGCACAATAGCAGTTTTTAGCGCAGGGAGCTGCGCTGAATGCCCAGGGCTGCTCTCGACGCTCATAGGCTCCCTGCGCTAAAAACCGCTATTGTGGTTTAGTAAAAGGGGGGCCATAGTACAAAATATAGACAGCAGATATAAATTCAGACACATTTTCATCACTAAATTTAAAATAAAATCATTTTTTCTACCTTGTTGTCTGGTGATTTCATAAGTCTCTGGTTGCACTTTCTTCTTCTGACTGTGCATCCAATCTTTCTTCCCTTCTTTCAGCCTGTATGCTTCCTCTCCTCCAGACCTCATTTACTCCCCCAACTTTTCCTTCCTCTCTCCCTGCCCTTTCTTTCTCCCTTTCTTTTTTTCTCTCTTCATGCCCCCTTTCTTTTTCTCTGTTTCCCTTCTTTCCTTCTGTCTCCCTGCCTGCCCCCTTTCTTTCTTTCTCCCTGCCCTCCCCCAAGCCATTGCCGCCACCATTGGGGAACAGCCCTCCAAGTCACCTCCATCGGGCAACATGCCCCAAAGCCGCTGCCGCCCCAAACTCTCCTTCCCTGTGTCTTTCCTGCATCGGGCCAACAAGCATTCCTCTCCCCGACGTCAATTCTGCCGTCAGAGAGGAAGTTCCCCCCAGCTAGGCAGCGATTGGCTGGCCCGAACTTCCTCTCTTGACGTCGGGGAGAGGCAGGCTGATTGGCCCGGTAGAATTTTCCGGACCTGGCCGGCTGTGCACCCCCCCTAAAGACTGCACCCGGGGCGGACCGCACCCCCCCCTAAGACTGCACCTGGGGCGGACCCTCCCCCCCCCCTTGGTACGTCACTGCATTATAGGCAAATCTCTTTCATGCATATTCACTGTGTTTATCCTGAAAACCTGACTGGCAACAGGGTAACAACAACAGGAGTAAAAACTGCAAGGGAAATTTGACACACAACCCCTACTAGTCAGTACTTCTAAACCACAGATCAAATCAATGTGTTTTCCTTCAGCCTGGCAGTATATCCTGAAGTTCTTACCCCTGATGCAGCCTGAGGGTGAAACGTGAGCATGTCAGATTTTTGTTGCTAATAAATCATATGTCTTCTACTTAGACTAATCTGCTTCTTGGTTGTTGTTGTGCACATTATGACAGAATTTAGCCTCTATTTTGCGTGTTCTAAGGCAACAGGATAATCCAGGACCAACTTGGGAAACATTGATCTAAAATGACCGCCATAGTGTCACAAATGGATAAGGTCTGCGGTAAAGCTAGAAAAGGCTAGGTTTTTGGAGTCATTCCTTACTCCCTTCCCTTCACTGAGAGTCATAGCTGTGGTATTACTCACTGCCTCATGGTTGTTGGCAGTTTTATAAGCTCTTTCCCAGGTCCTTGAACCACTGCTCTGGATTCCTCGAACATGAATAAGAGGGAAAAGACCACAAAGTGGGGAGTTAATGGAGAATGGAAGGACTAAGGAGGATCTCAGAAGAAGAAGACATAGATCAAAGTCAGAAAGAGATGAAGGACAGCCAATAAAGCAAACAGAAGAAACAGAGAATGGAAAAAAAAAGTAGCTCCTGAAAAAAAAGAAATGGAAGTGAAACAAGATGAAAAGACCAAAGCCAGTATGATTTGGAAAAATAAAAGGCCCAAGCTACAAAAGTAGAAATTTTTATTTTAAATTTGTTGATTGAAATATTTCAGTTTAGGGAGTATGTATCTCTGATGTCTTTGTACTTTGCACAGGATGGGAGAACATGCATTTCTATTTCTCTTTTCCCAGTGTTGTACTATATGTAAAGTGTGGCTTTTTTAGGTTTCTGCTTCTAATTTGTGATTCCTTATTTATTTGATGATAGGGTTGCCAATTGGCTCAAAATTTTCAGAATAAATTGATCCTTCCTTGTATATACAAATTTTTAGTCTTGATGTTCGTAAGAAATGCAATAGAGAAATCAAAACTGCCAGTTACTATAGTAACATAATGGCAAATAAAACCAGGACCGGATCAGCTAGTTCTGAGCCATTCAGGGCCTTAGGACCCTCCCACTGCATCTCAAGATACATTGGGAGGGGGAAGGCCCATCATTTTGAGCACGTGGTCCTATAGGCAGGAGGGAATGGGCTTCCCTTCTGCTGATTTGCCAGCAGAAGGTGCAGGGATGTTAGGGATGCCATGGGGGATGTCAGGGGGGTCTGGAATTATTGGGGGATGTTGGAGGTGGGGCCCAGAAATGTTGGGGGAACATTGGGGGGGATGTCAGGGGTGTAGAGGAGAGGTGGGTGTGAGGGATGGAGAGACAATGGCAGGTGAAACTGAAATCAGCTGAGCGGGCAGGACTGCATCGAAACCCGCTCAGCTGATGGGGATGGGGATTGGGTACATCTGAAAAATTTGCTTTTATGCAGTTTTCATGTGGATGTTTTTTATATTTGAGAATGGCCAAACAAAGATAGATATACTAAAGATCAAAATGGCTGCATAGCTCATTCTCAAAATTAAAAGGTAAAATGTCTGCTGTTTTGAGAATGGACATTTTCTCTACTGGATTTTTGGATGGTTTTTTTTCCAAAAACATCCAAATTAAAAAACTTAGATGTCCTATTGAAAATGCCCCTCCACAATAAAATGAGGAAAATTGTTATAAAGAAGCTAAAAAGGATCGGTCACAAAGGTTAGGACTTTAAATCAAGCAGTTTAAAAATATCATTTTGGGAGCCCACATCAGATATATTCCATGTATCAACAAATGTGCAAAAAAGAGCAAACGATAGCCAGCATGGTTAAAAGGTAAAGTAAAGAGGCCATTAAATCCAAAAGAACATCCTTCAAAGAATGGAAAAAGGATCGGAATGAATAAAATAAGAAGCAACTAGCACTAGCAAGTTAGATGCAAAGCAATGTTAAAGGAGGCTAAAAGAGACTAGGAAGAGAAACTTGCCACAGAGGCAAAAACATACAGTACAACTTTTTCAGGTATATCAGAAGCAGAAAGCCTGTGAGGGAATCTGGGACTGTTAGATCATCAAGGAGCAAAAGGTGCACTCAGTAAGGATAGCGGAGAAACTGAATGAATTATTTGCTTTGGTGTTTATGAAAGAAGATGTAAGAGATCTGCCTGTACCAGAAAGGGTTTTCAAGGGTGACTGCAGAGGAATGGAAAGAAATCTTGGTGAATCTGGAAGATGTACTGAGCCAAATCAACATGTTAAAGACCAGATGGTATACATCTTAGGGAACTGAAACAACTCAAATGTGAAATTGCTGATCTGCTGTTAGTTAAAATCGCCCGTAGTGCTTGAAGATTGGAGGGTGGCCTGTAACACCGATTTTTAGAAAGGATTCCAGGGATGTTCCGGGAAATTACAGGCCAGTAAGTCTGACTTTAGGGCCAGGCAAAATAGTGGAATTTTATTATAAAGAATAAAATTACAGAACTCATTGAGGGGCATTTTTGATATAACATCTAAATTCGAAGTTAGACGTCGCCTGGAACACTGCCAAAATCTAACAGCGATAATTTAAAAAAAAAAAAACCCTCAAATGTATGGCGTGCTTTGAAAATTATCGAGATAAATGTCTGGAAAATCAGCATCTACACACAGTATCACTGTTCACTATTAAACGTCATCACACATCGATAATACACCACAAAAAAAGTCTGCTGTATTACCAGATATGGAGAATGTCACCAATGACGTCAATATGTTACCACAGTGGCCAAACGATGTTCCCACAAAGTACTGAACATGTATATATAGCGCTAAATGTGGAATAAATTTTCTATGTGGTAGTTTAAAATTACATAGAGAAGGAGAGGTAGTGGAGGTAGGAGAGATAGAGAAACAGTGAGGAGAGTGTGAGAGGATAGAGTGTGAAAGAATGTTAGAGGAGAGAGAGATTGATTGATAGAGATAAGAGGAGGAAAAAAAGGTACAGACAGAGAAAAAGAGAGAGAGGGGAGGAGGGAGAGAGGTAGAGATAGAAGCAGGGAGAGAGAAGGACAAGAGATAGCATGTCCATCTGGAGGGAGCCCAATTACTACCCCCCAGGAGAATGAGGGCCCTGGTGATCCGGTGACTCCACTACAGGAAATACATATTTAAATATCACCACCACCTGTTGTTCTCCCCCCTCCTCCCCCCAGTGTGTCCATGAGATCATGGAGAGCTATCAGGAGTCTCTAATCTCAGACTTCAAGGGCCGCAATCCAGTCAAGTTTTCAAGATTTCCCCAATGAATTGCATGAGATCTATTTGCATGCACTGCCTCCATTGTATGCAATTGGATCACATGCATATTCACTGTGGAAATCCTGTAAACCCGACCTGGTGAGGGCCAAGGTTGGTCACATAAGAGCATAAGAACATAAGCATCGCCTCTGCCGAGTCAGACCATAGGTCCATCATGCCCAGCAGTCCGCTCCCACGGCGACCCCCCAGGTCAATGACCTGTGAGTGATCTATTACTCCAAAGCATTTTGTACTATATAGTAACCCTCTACTTGTACTCCTCAATCCCCTTATCCTTCAGGAACTCGTCCAATCCCATTTTGACACCCCTGGCTCTAGATTTTGCTGCCATTGTCAGCTTTGTTATTTAGATTTTCCACAATTCAGCTGGGCACCAGTCATCCACAAAAAAGGAAAAGTGCTTCACTTTGTCAAAGAATGAATGAAGAGGCTGATATTTTGGGACATAACGCCTTCACTAGAAATCAGATGTTTTGGACCCCTTATATAGTGACTGGCTGATGAAACTCATTTTATAATGTAATCAAAAAACAGGTGAACTGAATTGTTTGTGCAGCAAAAGGTGCAAAATGAAAAGGCTGGCTTGCGTGATTAGCAGTGTTAGCACAAGGAGAGAGTAAAAATTAAGGCCATTTGTCAAGCAGCATGTGGAATTACTTACATGCGGTTTGCAGACTTCTACACGAAATGGAAATCACTACCCTTACACTTTCTGAATTATACTCAGATAGCAAAAGCATGCAGACACAGGATATGGCAAGAAGCAGACACAGAATGTGTCCGGTTCATTCCCTTGAGCTCAAACACCCTTCTTTGCATAGATTGTCTATCATCACCTCTTATATCTCCACCACCAATGCCAGAACATCAGCAGGCATCCGGCTATAGCTTACACACTGTGGTTAGGGCCAGGAGTTGATCAAAATACATTTCTAGCTTTTTTGTCTAGTTAAGTTACTATTGTGAGCACCCATCATCTATTTTGCTCCTTGTCAGATGCCAGCAAAACATTTTTGTTCTTAGCATGCAGAATGGCTAGAAAATCACAAGTATTTTTCTTTGACTAAAATTAATTTATAAGAACATAAGAATAGCCTTACTGGGTCAGACCAAAGGTCCATCAAGCCCAGTAGTCCGTTCTTACGGTGGCCAATCCAAGTCACCAGTACCTGGCAAATACCCAAGGAGTAGCAACATTCCATGCTACCAATCCAGGGCAAGCAGTGGCTTCCTCCTTGTCTTTCTCAATAACTGTGGACTTCCCCCTTGTCTTTCTCAATAACTATGGACTTTTCCTCTAGGAAATTGTCCAAACTTCTCTTAAAACCAGCTACACTATCCGCTCTTACCACATCCTCTGGCAACGCGTTCCAGAGCTTAACTATTCTCTGAGTGAAAAAATGTTTCCTCCTATTGGTTTTAAAAGTATTTCCCTTTAACTTCATCGAGTGTCCTCTAGTCTTTGTAATTTTTGACAGAGTGAACAATCAATCTACTTGTACCTGTTGTACTCCACTCAGGATTTTGAAGACTTTAATCATATCTCCCTTCAGCCATCTCTTTCCAAGCTAAAGAGCCTTAATCTTTTTCATAGGCATCAGAACAAGGGAGGCCACAGAGGCCATGGCATCCCCAAAAATTAGCAACTAGAAGTATGTCTCTCCCGACTCCCCCACCTACCTGCCACTATAATTTAAAATATTCGGGCAGCTGGGTGGCACAACAAAGTGAGCCTCCTGCTGTCAGCCTGCCCCAGGAAGTGTTCTTTCTGCAGCTTCCTGCCTACGCGGGAAAAGGAAGTGCTGTAGAAAGAACACTTCCAGGGTAGGCCGACAACGGGAGACTCGCTTCGTTGTGCTGACGGTTGCCCGAAGATTTTAAATTTACAGCGGTGGGAAGCTGGTAGATGGGGGAGTCAGGAACTGGAAAGAGGTTCGGTACCACAAGTTCCAGCTGAGGGGGGTGGGCTAGGGTTGGGAATGTAGGAAGGACAGATGCTACATGGGCTGGGGGGGTTGGGAAGGGCAGATGCTACATGGGCTGGGGGTTAGGAAGGGAGGGAAAGAGAGAAGCAAGGGTGGGATGGTGGGAAGGAGGGGAAAAGATGCTGTTGGTCCGTGAGGGAAGAGAAAAAGAATCATTGGACATAGATGTGTGGAGTGGGAGGGAAAGAGAGATGGTATTACATGGGGAAAGGAAGAAAGAGGGGAAAATTGTTGGACATGATAGTAGTAGGAGGAGGGAGGTAGAAATGTTACACTGGGAGGGAGGAGAGATGACTCAAAGAAGGAAGAGATGTCAGATTCTGGAGAAGGGTGATGAAAGGAGGGAAAAGAGAGATGTCAGACCAGTGGAATAGGAAGGAGAGAGATGCCAGGCCAGGGAATGGAAGGGAAGGAGAGAGGAGAGATGGCAAACTGCAGGAAGGAGAGGAGAGAGATGCCAGATCATGAAGAGGAGAGAAGGAGAGAGATGTTAGACCACAGGAAAAGAGAGGAAGGAGAGAGGGAAGGAGAGAGATGCCAGACCATGGGGAGAGGAGAGAGATTTCAGGCTATGGGAAGGAGAGGAGAAAGATACCAAACCGGAGAGAGGAAGAGGGAAGATAGAGATGTTTGACCACAGGAGAGGGAGAGAGAGGGATGAGATGGTGTACAGGGATGGAGGGGAAGGGGAGACAGAGGGAGGAGATGGTGTATAACAATGCGCATGGCAGGGAAGAGATAAGACATGCTTCTTATGGATAAATAGGAATAGGGGAGAAGAAAGTGGGAGGAGATGGTACACATGGATAGATGAGAAGGAAAGACATGGAAAAGTAGATAGATTTTGAGAAGAAAAATGGAAGAAAACTGAATGTTAAAAAGTTAATGCTAAAGATGGATGTAGATAATGGGAAACTGACTGTATAGTAAAGTAATTACCAGTGTGGAGAAAATGGCTCATTAGCTGTACGCTCAGAAAAATGAAACTCTGAAGAGGGGGTGAGAACCTCCTCTTGGGGTAAGAGTTTACCATCCAATCATTGCATATGTTTCATGAAAAAACACTCTCTGAACACTGGTAAAACATGTATTGATGATTAAACTTGCTTGTAAGGCTGGCGTGAGTATTCAAATTTCTTATGCCACAAATCTCACTGGATTGCTAGTTTGGAACACTTGTCCTTGTAAGTATAGCATCTCAGGGGTCTCAACGTGGCCCCGTTCGTGTTCTGCTTCAGGAGACCCAGAAACACTTAATTGAACGATGTTCTCATTGAGACTCTGTACAACAGTAACTGCTTCCATGAGGAAGTTTGCAATTGATTTCCTCATGGAAAGCAGTTACTGTTTTACAGAGTCTCAATGAGAACATCGTTCAATTAAGTGTTTCTGGGTATCCTGAAGCAGAACACGAAAACGGAGCCGCGTTGAGACCCCTGTAGAGCTTTACTTACAAGACAAGTGTTCCAAACTGACAATCAAGTGAGATTTGTGGCATAAGAAATTTGAATATTTACGCCAGCCTTACAAGCAAGTTTAATCATCAATACATGTTTACCAGTGTTCAGAGAGTGTTTTTTCATGAAACATATGCAATGATTGGATGGTAAACTCTTACCCCAAGAGGAGGTTCTCACCCCCCTCTTCAGAGTTTCATTTCTCTGAGCGTACAGCTAATGAGCCATTTTCTCCACACTGGTAATTACTTTACTATACAGTCAGTCTCCCATTTTACTGACTATTGTTTATAGACAGTCCCTGTAATTTGCTATAACAAAGATGGATGTAGGGCATAAAGTAAAGAAGGAGAGAAAAACAGCAAATGAATAAGAAGGCCCTGGATACACAATTAAGAGCAGAGACAGAAGGAAGTACAACCAGAGACTGGGAAAAGATGGTTAAAAAAATAAAAATCACCAGACAACAAAGGTAGGGGAAATGATTTTATATTCAATTTAGTGATTGAAATGTGCCAGTTTTGAGAATTTACATCTGCTGTCTATTCCCCCCCCTCCCCTTTTTTACAAAACTGTGATAATAATTTTTAGCACAGACAGGTGCGCTGAATGCTCTGAGCATCGGAGCAGCGCAAAACATTAAGCGTGCCGAACTGTGTTAAAAAACTACTATTGTGGTTTTGTAAAAAAAAAGTGTGTGGGGGTATATTTTGCACTGTTCAGGAAGAAATGCATTTGTTTATATTTCTCTGGGCTTGTACTGCATGCAGAGTCCTTGCATCTTAGGGGGGGTTGTATATATTATTATGGTGGTAATAATTTAATTTTGAAGTTATGATTGCCACTATATATTTCTTTCTTTACAAGTATATACTTGATAATAGTAAAAAATTTCAATAAAATATAAATAAATAAAAACACAACTAGAAAAAGACACCAATAAAGTTCAAGAAATGAATGAAAACCTTACTTTTCTCAGAAATACTTTAATATTGGACTAATCTGAGGGTTACTAATATGGTGAATATAGCTCACTACTTCATACATGATAGAATTAAGCAGGATATACAAAGGAAGTTTAAATAATGATACATTTAAATGATAACTAAAATATTTAGTTTGTATATTTATAGAGGTTAATGATATAAATAAGTATGATGATTGGATATAGGGTTATTGTATTCTTAATTGTTGAGTCAATCAAAGGATAGACTAAGGTAAATGATTTGTATATGTGTATATATAATGGATATCATGGAAACAATCTAATTCTGTCTGTAACACAATTACTAAACTCTTTTGGCATAATTCCTACAGTGCAGTGTTACTCCTTGTTATAGTTCATAATATTATAACTCACGTATATGCACCATCTTACTGAAGTTAATGTTCATATGTCCATCAAAGCTGCTCATGTAAACCGCTCTGAATTGACTTCATAGTCATTAGTTAACGTTATAAAAGCTTTAAATAAAACAATAAATTAGACATGGATGTACAGCACTAAGTCATATCAAAGGCAGGCACTGCATTGACTATCCAGGTTATCAGCAGCACCTGGAAGTTATGCAGGTAGTGGCTAATATTCTGTGTCATATCAGTATAGCTAGGCAAAAAATTAAGACTTCTTTTTTGTGCTGTCTTGCATGTCTGGTTAGCTGTATGGCCACTGGCACTGAATATCACAGGCACCCACATAATTCCTGGCTCTGCCTTGACTCCGACTCTGAACCACCATGCCCCTAACTAGAAAATGCTATGGCGGTGAGATCAATATTCAGTAGCATTATCTAGTTAAGTGTTGTTGAATAGTGGTCCTGGTCAGTGGCATAGCAAGGGAGGTTAGTGTCCAGGCCTGTGGCATCCTGCATCACTGCACCATGTGCTCCCCACTCTTCCCCCCCCTGCATATCTCTTGAAATGTTTGCCAGCATGAGCATTATCTTCCACCTGCTGCTTGCGCAAGCCACAGCTCCCTGTCTGACATTACAGCCTGGTCCCATGACCAGGAATGACATCAGAAGGGACAGCCATGAACAGCAAATGGAAAAATGCTACTCTTGCCGGCGAATGTTTAAGGAGTGCACGAGGGGATAGAGAGGAGGAGAGGTGCTGGCAACAGTACCCCTGTGAAGACATTGCCCGGGACAGAGTCCTATCCCTCCCCCCCCCCGCCCCCTCAGCATAGTTTAATCGGCAGGAAGCTATGTAGAAATATTGATCATTCTCTACAAATTCGCCAGAAGAATTCCAAGGACCCAAGGTCTGGAACAGCCTGTCACAACAAGTGCGTCAGAATCCCTCATACTGCCAGTTCAGGAAAGCGCTAAAAATGTATCTCTTCACCCAGTGCATAAAATATGGGGTAGAATTATTAATAATCAAAAATCACAACCTCTTATTCATTATTACAAAAGAAGGAGGTAAAACTGAACCTTCTACATTTTTCTTAATGCACATTTATCAGTTTAACAGTGGTGAGACCTCAATATTCTTAACACCAACTCATTATAGAGCAGCAAAAGACTGGTCTACTCAGTGGGTATCTTATAATCACTGGTCGATCACCACCTCCAACCCAATGTAAATTTTTTCATATTAAAATAATAAATATCATAAATATTTCATAAATACTGTAAATGTGGAACTTAGCTTCAAATAGCAATGAGGCTTTAGCTCAATCACGATCCCAACCACATTTAACATACAATCACCTGAAAAACAAGAAGGTAATCAGCCAACCACCTTCATGCCTATCCAAACCTCCTACCCACATGTATCTGAACTTAAATACAATAAACAAACACTAAACCAGTGGCCTCAAATGAGCGGCCCGGGGGCCACATACGGCCCGCCAGGTACTATTTTTGAGGCCCTTGGTATGTTATCATAATCACAAAAGTAAAATAAAACAGTTTCTTGATCATATGCTCTTTAGCTATAAATGACAATATTATTATTAAGACTTAGGGCTCCTTTTATCAAGCCGCACTAGCGGTTTAACACACGTAATAGCGTGCGTTAAACTGCCAGCCGCGCTAGCCGCTACCGTCTCCTCTTGAGCAGGTGGTAGTTTTTGGCCAGCGCGGGGGTAGCGCTTGATGAAGAGTCGCATGCGTTAACCCCGCTAGTGCGGCTTGATAAAAGGAGCCCTTAGCCAAAAGGAAAGATTGATAAACTATAAATGGTTTTACCTCATGCAAAATTGTCATTTCTTTAATAAGAAATTAACTTTTTTTTATTTAGGCCCTCCAAGTATGTACAAATCCAAAATGTGGCCCTGCAAAGGTTTGAGTTTGAGACCACAGCACTAAAGAACATAAGAATTGCCGTTGCTGGGTCAGACCAGCGGTCCATCACGCCCAGCAGTCCGCTCACACGGCGGCCCCCAGGTCAAAGACCTGTGCCCTAACCGAGACCAACCCTACCTGCTTTCGTTCTGGTTCAGCAAGAACTTGTCCAACCTTGTCTTGAATCCCTGGAGGGTGTTTTCCCCTATAACAGCCTCTGGAAGAGCATTCCATCTCTCCACCACTCTCTGGGAGAAGAAGATACTTCCTTACGTTTGTACGGAATCTATCCCCTTTTAACTTTAGAGAGTGCCCTCTCGTCCTCTCTACCTTGGAGAGGGTGAAACAATCTGTCTTTATCTACTGAATCTAATCCTTCATTATCTTGAATGTTTCGATCATGTCCCCTCTCAATCTCCTCTTTTCAAGGGAGAATAGGCCCAGCTTCTCTAATCTCTCACTGTACGGCAGCTCCTCCAACCCCTTAACCATTTTAGTTGCTCTTCTCTGGACCCTTTCGAGTAGTGCCATGTCCTTCTTCATGTACGGCGACCAGTGCTGGGACGCAGTATTCCAAGTGAGGGCGTACCATGGCCCGGTACAGCGGCATGATTACCTTCTCCGATCTATTCGTGATTCCCTTCTTAATCATTCCTAGCATTCTGTTTGCCCTTTTTGCCGCCGCCGAACATTGTGCAGATGGCTTCATCGACTTGTCAATCAGTACTCCCAAATCCCTTTCCTGGGTGGTCTCCCAAGTACTACCCCGGACATCCTGTATTCGTGCATGGGATTTTTGATACCAACATGCATTACTTTACACTTATCCACGTTGAACCTCATTTGCCATGTTGTTGCCCATTTCTCGAGCATGGTTATGTCGTGTTGCAGATCTTCACAGTCCCCCCTGCGTCTTCACTACTCTGAATAACTTCGTATCGTCCGCAAATTTAAGCACCTCACTCATCGTACCTATTTCCAGATCATTTATGAATATGTTGAAGAGCACGGGTCCAAGCACTGAGCCCTGCGGCACCCCACTGGTGACGTTCTTCCAGTCAGAGTATTGTCCATTTACCCCCACTCTCTGTTTCCTATCTGTTAGCCAGTTTCTAATCCACGTGAGTAGTTCACCCTCTATTCCATGGCTCTCAATTTTCCGAAGAAGTCGTTCATGCGGAACCTTGTCGAATGCCTTCTGAAAATCCAGATATATAATGTCGACTGGGTCACCCTTGTCTATCTGCCTGTTGACTCCTTCAAAGAAGTGCAGCAAGTTCGTCAAGCAAGATCGTCCTTTGCTGAAGCCGTGCTGACTGGTCCTCATCATTCATTACAAAGCCTGCAACACTGGAGGGCCGATAAGTTCTAACAATACTCCCACAGAAAAAAAACTTATGCTATCCACCATTCAAAATCGTCAAAATCCAACAAACATAACATAGGGCATCAATTCCAACAAACAAAGATCAAGTACACAATCAACTCACTGTTCGGCAGGACGCTCTGTTCCACTCATGTTATTGCATTGCTCTAAATTGTCATCCTCTTTGGGATTACTGCTCTAAAATGACACGGAAACTTTTTCCTTAATGACGCTGGCGTGTATAGATGCCACGGCAAAATTAGAGAACCGCCCATGCTAAAAGCTCAATCTATCACAATTACATTACATTACATTAGTGATTTCTATTCCGCTTGTGCCTTGCGGTTCTAAGCGGATTACATTAGAAGATGGCTGGTCATTTCCAGGCGATGACAATACAATTATTTACATTACTTTACAAACTTTGCATACCTTACTTTACATAACTTTTCGTATATAACTTACATAACAATGCTCCCATATCAGCAACCAATCAACAACACCGCTTTTTTTAAAATCAAATCATCCCCTCAATGTCATCCACTAATCGTGACACACCTATTGACCATTGCACTCCCACACACAAACCATTTAAATTATTTCAAAAAATGAATGAAAAACAAACAGAAACAATTTATAACAGAGTCAAAAAAATATCTTCATTCAACTGCCTGGTTCAAACCTACAGGTGTTAGAGAATGTAAACGATAGATCCAGCGCTGTTCACACTGGGTCAAATATCTGTCCAAATCCCAGTGACATCTAGAGCAGTGGTTCCCAACCCTGTCCTGGAGGACCACTAGACCAATTGGATTTTCAGGATAGCCCTAATGAATATGCATGAAGCAGATTTGCATGCCAGTCACTTCCATTATATGCAAATCTCTCTCAAGCATATTCATTAGGGCTAGCCTGAAAACCCGATTGGTCTAATGGTCCTCCAGGACAGGGTTGGGAACCACTGATCTAGAGCAATCCAATAACCTGCTTCAGTTCTTCATTCAATTTTCTCTACCATTCTCCCAGGGGAGTTCAGAAAGGTGTATATGAATTTTATTCAGGCACTCAAGTATTTATCCCTATCTGTCCCTATCTGACACAATCTATCTAATGTACCTGGGCTATGGAGGACCGAGTGACTTGCCCAGGGTCACAAGGGAACAGTAAGGATTTGATACCCACAACCCATGGTACTGAGGCTGTAGCTCCAACTACTGCGCCACAAACTCCTCCATGAGCATAAGCTGGTTAAAAAGACAAGGAGCTGTTCACATTGCTACATTCCAAGATGCTTTTACACTTCGGGGATAGCCTTACCTGTGCTCAGTGGCGTACCTAGGGGGGGGGCGGGGGGGGCGGGCCGCCCCGGGTACCAGCCCTAAGGGGGTGTTCCCGGCCTTGCCGTTCAGTCCCCCGCCACCCCCGAAGGACCGCTCGCCCCACTGACCTTCCTGCACCACCTGTGAAGCAGCCCGCAGCAGGATCGCGAAGTCAGCGTCAGCATCCCTGCGCCGCGATCCCGCCCCTCCTCTGACGTCAGAGGAGGGGCGGGACCGTGGCGCAGGAAGCAGCGCAGGGATCGCTGACGTCTGACTTCGCGATCCTGCTGCGGCTGCTTCATAGGTGGTGCGGGGAGGCCAGGGGGGCGAGCGGTTCCTTCGGGGTGGGTCGGGCATCAGGCCTTCAGGGTGGGGCGGGCGGGCAGGCAAGCAGGCTTTCAAGGGGGAGGGGGTGACAGGCAGGCAGGCAGGCCTTCAAAGGGTGGACAGGCCTTCGGGGGGGGGGGGTGCAGACCTTCAAGGGGTGCAGGGCCTTCAAGGGGGGCAGGCAGGCCTTCAAGGGGGTGCAGGCCTTCGGGGGGGGTGTAGGCCTTTGGGGGGGTGCAGACCTTCAAGGGGGTGCAGGCCTTCAAGGGGGGGAACAGGCCTTCAAAGGGGGGAAAGGGCAGGCAGGCCTTCAAGGGGGGGACAGGCCTACAAGGGGGGGGGACAGGCCTACAAGGGGGGGGACAGGCCGACAAGGGGGGGGGACAGGCCTACAAGGGGGGGGACAGGCCTTCAAGGGGGGTGCAGACCTTCAAGGGAGTGCAGGCCTTCGGGGGGGGGTGCAGTCCTTCAAGGGGGTGCAGGCCTTCAAGGGGGGGGAAAGGCAGGCAGGCAGGCCATTCAAGGGGGGGACAGGCTACAAGGGGGGGAGAAGCTACAAGGGGGTGAGTACAAGCCTTCAAGTGGGGGACAGGCCATTCGGTGGGGGGTGCAGACCTTCAAGGGAGTGGCAGGCCTTCGAGGGGGGTGGTGCAGGCCTTCAAGGGGGTGCAGGCCTTCAAGGGGGGACAGGCCTTCAAGGGGGGAAAGGCAGGCAGGCCTTCAAGGGTTGGACAGGCCCTACAAGGGGGGGGGAGAAGAAACTACAAGGGGGTGGGACAGGCCTTCAAGTGGGGGACAGGCCTTCGGGGGGTGCAGGCCTTCGGGGGGTGCAGACCTTCAAGGGGGGGACAGGGCAGGGCAGGCCTTCAAGGGGGGGACAGGCCTACAAGGGTGAAGGGACAGGGCCTTCAAGGGGGGTGCAGGCCTTCAAGGTGGGACAGGGCAGACCTTTAAGGGGGGTCAGGCCTTTGGGGGGGGACCATGATTTAGAAGTACACGGAGGGAAGGGGGTGTTCAAAGAGACATGCATATGCCAAACTTTGGGGGGGGGAAGAAATAATGGGTCTGAAAATAGAGGAGAGGGAGAGAGATGATGGACCATGGGATTTAGGGAGGGAAGGAACAGAAAGGGAGAGAAATTGGACACATAGGGATGGTGTGGAGGAGGGATAGAGATACTGGATAGGAGGGTAATTAGGAAAAGAAACGGAGAGATGGTGGACTCTGGGATGGTGGGGAAGGAGGGAGAGATGCCGGATGAAAGGGTATTTAAGAAAAGGTGGATCTGTGGAGGGAGATGAAAAAAAGGAAAGATACCAGACTTCCTGGGAAGGGAAGGGAAATGGAAAGGAGGACAGAGTTGGCAGATGGATGGTTAGCATGCAGAAAGAAGGAGACCCTGGCAAAGCAAGTTATCAGAAGAAAACCAGAGCCTTGGACCAACAAGATTTGAAATATAACCAGACAACAAAAGGTAGAAAATATTAATTTTATTTTCTGTTTTGTGATTATAACATGTCAGATTTGAAATGTGTATCCTGCCAGAGCTGGTGTTGGACTGCAAACGTGAGCTAGGATTTAACAGAAAGAGGAAAAGTCCTTTTGTTTCTTTATTTTATTTACACCACAGCGCCAGTGTGGTTAGGAGAAGCCAAAGGGTGTGAAAAAGCTATAAAACCCACCAGGAGTTTTGAAAAAATCACCCAACTGGGCAGGAAAAATCGAATTGAAAAACCAATTCAATAGGGCTGAATCGAATCAAAATTTTTTTTTTCCTGTATCTGGCAGCATTAGTTTGCGCTACTGTCTTAGACTTTAGGACCATGGGATTGGGGAGAGATGGCA
Source organism: Geotrypetes seraphini (assembly GCF_902459505.1). Classification (NCBI taxonomy): domain Eukaryota; kingdom Metazoa; phylum Chordata; class Amphibia; order Gymnophiona; family Dermophiidae; genus Geotrypetes; species Geotrypetes seraphini. Next base: position 404,244,901 of record NC_047085.1, on the reverse strand, counting down.
TCCTCAGTACTTTATAATGCAAGTGAAACGAGGATTTGGTCAGACTTTTGAAGGGTCTGCAGAAAAATAATATTGTATAGGCCGGGACATGAGACAGCAGGAAATGGGAACTTTTCTTCCTTCTATTTTTGTGAATGGAAAGGCTGAGGATGTCAGAGAGGTCAGTTAAAATATGTGCTTATAAGAAAATATAATAATGTGTTTTTTAAAGTTTTATAGCATAGCTGGCCTACCCAGTGAGGTGTTCCTAGTGGTGATGGTGGCAGCGTGTCAATGTGTTGAGAGGAAGAGGTGGTCTGGGAAATTCTGCTGATCAACTCCGGGCCCATTTCCACCCCCCAGTTAGTCCACTCCACTCAACTGATTCACACACTGAGTGGTCTTTGGGTGTTGTTTTGGGATCTCTTCCAGTGGTTTATCTCCTTCTGGTCAAAGGAAGGAAACTTTGTTATCCTTAGCATTGACCTACAGAATATGTTTGTAACAGCGCTGCTTGTGTGGCATTAGGCTATGTAGTGATCGAAAGAAAAAAACAGACCTTTGCACATTTTTGCACTATATGGTGGGTGTATGAGGAGATTCACATTTCCTGCACAGCTAAGTCCATGTGAAGTTACCTTGTGCTGTATTTGACATCTAGCAAGGTCTCTGTTTGAAAGGAAAGATCTAAACTTAAAAATGAAGTGGCCAGAAGTTATGGTAAAAGCAGATAGTGTAGCTGGTTTTAAGAAAGATTTGGACAAATTCCTGGAGGAAAAGTCCATAATCTGTTATTAAGACATGGGGGAAGTGTCTGCTTGCCCTGGATCGGTAGCATGGAATGTTGCTACTCTTTGGGTTTTGACCAGGTATTAGTGTCCCTGGATTGGCTACCATGAGAATGGGCTACTGGCATGATGGACCATTGGTCTGACCCAGTTAGGCTATTCTTATGTTATGTTCTCATCTTAAGGCCTTTGTTTTCAGTTCTTATTTTAATGTATTTTTTTCTGGGAACTTATCAGTGTTTTTTTATAATAGTAACAAAAATGGAAGAGAATTAATGTGTGTGGAATGGGGGTAACTAATTTCTTCAGCTAAATAATTCAATCCACTTCAAACAGACATAGGAGAACTTGTGCACCATTCACACACCCTCCAACCAAAAACGTCAAAAGAAAAAAACTGTTCGACAACCTCCTAGCCATTCGAGCTGCAAACACTCGACCCCCAACTCTACAACCAATTGATATCAACCACAGACTGCAAAACCTTCAAAAAGAAATAAAAACCCTTCTATTCAAAAAACACATAAAACCGAACTAACACAATCAGAACTGTCCCAAGCATCACCTGCAACTACTCCATATGTACTTCTAATGTCATGACAATTTAGACATAATTTATGTTATGTTATGTTTGGAATAATGGTTACATATATGAGGTTCAATAAAAGAAAATTTTCACTGCCTGTTTCTATTCTGACCATTTATTCCATTTCATGGTTATTGCAAAAAAAAAAAAAAAAAAAATTTTTTTACATGGGGGGGGGTGTCAAAAAATGATGGGCCCCGGGTGCCACATACCCTAGGTACGCCACTGCCTGTGCTGTGTGAGAGATGGATTTTTATTCCTATCCACACCCATCTTAATAAGCATGCCCAAAATGGTGTTCAGTGGCAGCCCCAGTGAAAGGGCAGAAAACAGCAACATTCCAGCACTGAAAGAATATGTGCAAATGCTGGTTTGCGTCTTCCTGGCAACCAAAAACAAATAGATCCTCTCAGAAGGGCTTGCCAGAAATTGTAGGCCAACTCAAATATTGTTCTATGAAGTCAGGAAAAAACTAGTTTGGAAGGTTATTGTAGGATATGCATAATCACTTCTGTGTATAGGACATGATGTCATTCTGAGTTCCTCGCTCTTTTATTTTTAGCAGCAGGCTAAGTTGTCAATCGGAGCACATAATTGTACTCTAGTCTTCTAAAAAATGTGAGTTGTTTTTATTTTTAAAAAAGGATTGAAAAAGAAAGAAAACAAAAAAGCCCCCCCCCCCCCAAACACAGTGAGAATACCCACTACATAATTGGAGGATGCAAAATTGTGAAATTATACCATCAAAAATTGAACATACAGTATATGCCAACGAAATGCTGACTGTGTATCTTATACAAGAAGAATAAAAAGACTTTAGATTCCCTTGATAGGTAATTGAATCAGTGTATGCCTGTTATACAGGGTGAAATCAGTCCTTGGTCAAAGAAAAAAAACCTCCTTGTCACAAATATCTCCAAACTATCAACAAATATAGATCAGCACAACTTAACTGAAGAATCCCGATCCCTTGAAAAAGAAAGAGGCCCAAATATTTGTAAAATTCTGCTCCCTATAAGCCAATGTGAGTGTTCTCATTCCTGCAAAATTCCTGAGCTATGTAAACAGCAAACTCTATGGAAATATGTGCCCCATAACGTTTCCTCTCATGCTATGGCCAGGGCATTCACGCTCATTCTGCCTGCCCACTTGCCACAAACAGACATTTGTGCCTAGGCATGATTTATTGCACCCTTCTGAATTTTGCACAGTAGTGCTCGTAAGGCTTGACTCATCCCAATTTGTGGGAAGATGAAAATCCCATAAAACTAAAGGGAGCTGTCATTAAAGTAGACTCTTCAGGCTTTATTTTATAATGAGAATTATAAAATGTGCCTTTTTTTTAAGCCTAGGTTAAAAAGGCAAGGACATAAGAATTTGCCTCTGCTGGGTCAGACCAGTGGTCCATCTTGCCCAGAAGTCCACTCACACGGCAGCCCTTAGGTCAAAGACCAGTGCTCTAAATGAGTCCAGCCTCACCTGCGTATGTTCCAGTTTAGCAGGAACTTGTCCAACTTTGTCTTGAATCCCTGGAGGGTATTTTCCCTTATAACAGACTCCAGAAGAGCGTTCCAGCTCTCCACCACTCTCTGGGTGAAGAAGAGTGGTGGAGAGCTGGAACGGTCTTCTGGAGGAAGAACTTCCTTACGTTTGTACAAAATCTATCCCCTTTCAGCTTTAGGGAGTGCCCTCTTGTTCTCCCTACCTTGGAGAGGGTGAACAATCTGTCTTTATCTACTAAGTCTATTCCCGTCAGTATCTTGAATATTTTGATCATGTCCCCTCTCAGTTTCCTCTTTTCAAGGGAGAAGAGGTCCAGTTTCTCTAATCTCGCACTGTACGGCAACTCCTCCAGCCCTTTAACCATTTTAGTTGCTCTTTTCTGGACCCTCTCGAGTAGTACCGTGTCCTTCTTCATGTACAGTGACCAGTGCTGGACGCAGTACTCCAGGTGAGGGTGCACCAAGGCCCGGTACAGCGGCATGATAACCTTCTCCAATCTGTTTGTGATCCCCTTCTTTAATCATTCCTAGCATTCTGTTCACCCTTTTTGCCGCCACCGTGCATTGTGCGGACGGCTTCATTGACTTGTCAATCAGAACTCCCAAGTCTCTTTCCTGGGAAGTCTCTCCAAGGTACCAATGTATCTTCACAAAATAGACTCCCCAATCCAGCTAAATAGCTAGGGAACCAGAGGGGCGAGGGGTCTTTAAGCATAAGGGAGTTGTGAGACAGGTCAGGCTGTCTTTGCTGGGGGAGAAAGTCCATGTTTCACTTCCTTTGGCACTTGCACCTTTAAGATGGCCTCAGGAGCACTGGGTCATGCGTTAACTCTTAGGAGATAAGAATAACACAACTTGTGTGGTTGATTGCAATTTTTTTTTTCATTTACGAAGAGATTAACCAATGGTACTGAATTTCCACAGATTTAGTGGCTTCTGAAATAAATTAAGCTGCAGTAAAATGCAATATGTATTTTATCACAGTTTAGTTACTTCTCCACTTAAGGACCCTTTTACTAAGCTGTGGTAAAAAATGGAATTAGGTTTCCCTTATGCAGTTCTTTCCTGCACACTAAGGCCAATTTTCAGAATTTCCCATTAATGGCCCTGCGTTAGGTTCATATTCCCTCTCTTGAATAATTTCTTTAAAGGTGGCAGGGAACTCTCTAGTTGCCTCGTGGTTTGCAGATACTGCTTCTCCTGTCGCTTTCACAATACTTATGCCCAGTGGTGTACCTAGCATATGTGACACCCGGGATCCATCGTTTTTTGGCACCCCCCCCCCCCCCCACCATCTGTACGAAAAACATGATTTTTAGTAACAAGCCACACATCACAACATGAGTACCTAGGAAAAGGCAGCATCTTACATACTGCAGTGAGTAGTACAACATCAATACACCCATAGTAAAACTAAACAAGCCAGACTATTACAGATCAATCCTACACCGTCAATCCTAACAGAAAACCATGTCTTTCGAACACACAGAACACAGAAAACACCTTTGCCTAGTATGAAATGTCATCACAAACTAACCCCCTCCCCCTTTTACAAACTGAAGTGTGGATTTTAGCCACGGTAGTAACAGCTCTGACGCTCATGGAATTCTGAGCATCAGAGCTGCTACCAGCACGGCTGGCGCTAGAAAACGCTCCACAGTTTTGTAAAAGGGGGGATAAAATAGAAATACATAGACAAAAGCTAAATTGAACCAGCAAGAAACTGGACTCTGCATACAATGCAACACCACAGAAACAGTGACACATGTCTCCTAAAGCAATAAATAAATAGAAAATTTTTGTTCTATCTTTGTCTTCTCTGGTTTCTGCTTTCCTCATCTTCTTGTTACTCTCTTCCTTCCATCCACTGTCTGCCATCTCTCTGCCCCTATATGGCATCTTCTCTCCTTCTATGCTCCTTCCAGAAACTGTATGCTTCGCCCTTCCATCTCTCCTTTCACCCCCATTGGTCTGGCATCTCTCTCCTCTCCTTCCCTCTCCCACACCTCTCTTCTGCAATCCCTTTCTTCCCTCATTTTCCTTTTCAATTTTCTGCATCCATCTAGATTACGTTCTTACTACCCTCTCATCAATTTCCTTCTTTACTGTCTACCTACAGCTCATCACTTCTTTCCCTCAACCCTTCCAGTATCTAACTCTATCCTCTTCTCTCAATCCAGCATGTGCCCTTTTTTCTTTCTCCTCCCCACTTCCTTCAAATGTCTGTCCCTCCTCTCCCCCCCCCCCCCACTTCCATTCAGTGTTTATCCCTCCTATCCCCCACACTTCCATTCAGCATCTGTCCCTCCTATCCCCCACACTTCCATTCAGCATCTGTCCCTCATATCCCCCACACTTCCATTCAGTTTCTGTCCCCCTCTCTCTACCCCTTCCATCTACTGTTCACCCTCTGTCTCGCCCCTTCCATTATCTGCCCTTTCTTCCCTTTCCATCCAGTGTCCCTGCCCACTCTCTCTTCCATAGGGTATCTTCCCTCTTTCTATGCTCCTTCCATAAACTGTCTCCTTTGTACATGATTCATTTCAGCCTAACCCCCTCTCCATTTTTCTGTCTCCCTATGCTCTGGAATCTCTCTCTTCTCCTTTCCTTCCTTCCCACTCCACCCCATGGTCTGGCATCTCTATCTCCTTCCCTCCCCCATGCCCTAGCATCTCTTTCTCTCCATGCTCTGGCACCTCTTCTCCCTCTGGTCTGGCATTTGTTTCCTGTCTCTCCCCCATGCCCTGCCATATTTCTCCTCTCATTCCAACTCCCCCTCCCCCTCCATTATCTGGCATCTCCTCTCCTTCCTTCCTTCCTTTCCCATGGTCTGGCATCTGTCTCCTTCCCTCTCCCCATGCCCTGGCATCTATCCCTCCCCTTCCATGGTCTGGTATCTCCTTTCCTTTCCTTCCCTCCCATGGACTTGGCATCTCTTGTTCCTCTCCCTTTTCCTTCTCCCTCCTTCTGTGTCAACATGCCCCCTATCTACCTACTACTCCAATATCCAGAACCTCCTTTTTCTTCTTATTGCATCCACCCTGTGTCCAGCATCTCCCACCTGTCTTTCTACTCATATCATGTCTGTTTTTTCCCCTTCACCCTACAACCTCCATGTCCAGCATCTTCCTGTGTTCCTTTTTTTCTTCCTTATCTGATTTAGCAGCTTGCTTCCCTTTCCTGAGCCAGCCAACCCACAATCTTCCCACATCCCATTTCAGTACCTCCCCTCTTTTCCCCAACTTAATAGGCCTGAATGGTATAGAAGTCCCTCAGAGTGTTCCAGTGCTGCTGTGCTGCTGCAAGACTGGAGGTGATTCTTAGCTGCCATCAGCCCTGCCTTCAGCTCCGCCGGTAACCGGCGATTGCTTCCCCTCCCGCGCTAAAGCCTGCCTCCCTCCTTCCCTCCCTACAGCGCCGAAATGGGCGGGGGGGGGGGGGGGCCGCCAGGTTTGGAATCACCCTCCCTATTCTCAGGGATGGCATTAGGGGATGGCAAGGGGGCCCACGATCCAGGCAGCTCTCTTAGCTGCCATCAGCCCTGCCTACAGCTGCGCCAGTAAAGCAAAACTGGACGGCAAAAACAAAGAGAGATGCCGCGTGACTTTTCCACTTGCCTGCATCGCTCAAAGTTCTGCCGCTTTCAATCCTGCCCCCTCTGAAGAGACTTCCTGTTTTTGAGGGGTGGGATCGAGAGCGGCAGAACTTCGAGCAATGCAGGCAAGTGGAAAAGTCCCGCGGCATCTCTCTTTGCTTTTACCATCCAGTTTAGCATTACCGGCACAGCCGAAGGCAGGGCTGATGGCAGCTAAGAGAGCTGCCTGGATCGCGGGGCCCCCTTGCCATCCCCTAATGCTGGCCCTGAGAATAGGGAGGGTGATTCCGGACCTGGCGGCCCCCCCTGATCATTTCGGCGCTGTAGGGAGGGAAGGAGGGAGGCAGGCTTTAGCGCGGGAGGGGAAGCGATCGCTGATCCCTTGTCCCCTTGCACAGCTTCAGGATGCTGTTCCTGAAAACGGGACATTTCGGTGTCCTGAAGCGGTAGGTCGGGACAACGAGTCGGTCGGTCACCTTAATTAAGAAGGGCGGCAGTAAGGAGGAAGGGAGCGCGATAGGGACAGGGCTGGCTGTGCACCACCCTTAAGGCTGCACCCTGGGCGGACCTCACCCCCCCCCCCCGCCCCCCCTTGGTACTCCACTGCTTATGCCATACCTGTGACAGAATTTATCAAATCGCCCTTTACTGGCCTGAAAGTCCGTAGATTGCAATAATTCACCTTCTCTTTTCTTCAAATTATCATACAAAGATTTTGCCTTTCCTCTTATCAACACAGAGTCTAAAGGAATTCTCTTTTTATAGCCCTCCTGCACCCACATAAACTTTGCAATTTCCACACGAGAGAAATTGCTATCTCGCACAACATGTAATGTCTTCGCACCCACCGGTGTAGCTGCAGCTACAGTTTCATGGATTGTTTTTTCCTTCTTTTTTATGTACCTAACGGTAGATTTATTAATGCCATAATGTCATGTAACAGTGGAGGCTGACTTTACTCTATGAAGCATATCCAGTAATTTACCTTTTCTAGTAAGGTCTTCACTTTCTTTTCCTTCTTGAGAGCATTTTCGGTAGCACTAGGAGCCTTATGCATTGTAGCCATACTGCAAATATAGAGTGAGACCTGACCCGTTCCTGAAGAAGAGGCAATATCAAACCACACTGAAGCAAGTACTAAAATTTTCTCTCTTCACACTTTTCTCCAGCGCTGCCTTTTGCCCGACCATGCTGGAAAAAAAATGCACTGAACTCTCTCAGCACGCCAGGATGATGTCATTTGGGGGGGCGGAGCCATCAAGACAAAAACCACGAATAACTGAAGTCTCGAGTGCCGAAGTCCCAAATATGGAGGGAGAAGTGTACTAAGGTGTGGTCAATAGGATTCACAACTGGTTTGGTGCTTTAGCTCACTGCCAATTTTCTTTTTAACATTGCATATCATTAGTTTATTATATTGGAAATATACTTTTTATTACAGTAGTTAAAATATTAGTGCTAAATATGTCATTTAGATTATGGTACTTATATCAACTTTTTAGTTTCTTTGTTCAGGTCTGCAATGGTTCATCTCTTGCCTGCTGATTTAATTTCATGATTTAATGACTCCTTCCAGATGGAGTCATTAAAATCCTCAGTAAAAAAAAATTGTACATACAATTTATGTAAGAATCACAGAAAAAAAAGGGTTAAACAAGTTATAGGTGATGCCTTTTTATTAGACAATCATCTGTGACTAGTTTTTGACAGCTAAATTTAAGAACAGGCATGTGTTAGACATTGTGATTAATTTAAACCACAGTATGTGTTTTTCAAGTCTGAATCATGTAATCATTTTTATTTGAATAGTTTGAATGAATAAGGAGCTTCAATGATTAATTCTGGGCTACTGGCCTAACCCAAGCTATGCAACAGCTCAAAAACAGGAAGTCCATGTTTCCCAAGTAGCTTTTGCTCACTATGAGAAAAACAGCTGGATCCAACCCTTATGAATGCCTAGGGGACATGACTAAAAGGATGCACAGTTGTCCTTATGTTTTTAATAGCTCATTTTTCATGGCAGTTATCCAGTACTCGGTGCTTAAGGTGCAGGATCCCAGAGGAGTCTGACTAAAAAAGTCATAGTTAAATCGTATCTTTGCAATTACAGGTCTATACTTCTGTAAGATGAAATATGGGACTTGATTTATAGTTCTTTGATGCGAGGTGCTGGTAGCCTCTTTGTAATTTTAGGAGTCTTTAAATTATCACTATTAAGTTTTATTCATGTTCGATTTTTTGTATAGTATGTGATTCCGTTTGTGTATGCACTCTATTGTTACCTGCCTTGAGAAAGGCGGGGTATAAATAAATAAATAGAAATGCACAAATTAATTCAGAGGCCAGATTTTTGTAGTACAACATAAATAATCTCCATCTTGGAGAACATAAGAATAGCCTTACTGGGTCAGAACAATGGCCAATCAAGCCCAATAGCCCGTTCTCACGGTGGCCAATCCAGGTTGCCAAAACCCAAAGCCTTGCCAAAACCCAAAGAGTAGCAATATTCCATGCTATCAATGCAGGGCAAGCAGTGGCTTCCCCCGTGTCTTTCTCAATAACAGACTATGGACTTTTCCTTCAGGAACTTGTCCTAACGCTATCCGTTCTTACCACATCCCCTGGCAATGCGTTCCAGAGCTTAACTATTCTCTGAGTGAAAAAAAATTTCCTCCTATTGGTTTTAAAAGTATTTCTGTGTAACTTCATCAAGTGTCCCCTAGTTTTTGTAATTTTTGATGGAGTGAAAAATTGAACCACTTGTACCCGTTCTACTCCACTCAGGATTTTGTAGACTTCAATCATATCTCCCCTCAGCTGTCTCTTTTCCAAGCTGAAGAGCCCTAACCATTTTAGTCTTTCCTCATACAAGAGGAATTCCATTCCCTTTACCATCTTGGTTGCTCTTCTTTGAACCTTTTCTAGCATCACTATATCTTTCTTGAGGGAGTAAAAGAAAAAAAAAAAATTTAACATCTTTTTGAAATAGAAGGAAAAAGGCATGATATAATGGGAGAATGGGAGAGTGTACTACAGTGGTTAAGGCTACAGTCTCAGCACCCTGAGGTTGTGGGTTCAAATCCACACTGCTCCTTGTGACCCTGGGCAAGTCTCTAAATCCCCCCATTGCCCCAGGTACATTAGATAGATTGTGAGCCCACCAGTATCTAAATAAATTCATATAAACCATTCTGAGCTTCTATGGGAGAACAGTATCGAAAATTGAATACAATAATCCATTTCTCTCAGGACAACAAAATCAAGATTTTTCTGAATATAGTGACATTGTTTAACTGTTCAACTTATTTTTCACCTTGCACAACCTTTGGATTTTTCTACTTGTGTACCTGCTTGCACATCTGTTCCACATGTGTTGATCACAGACTAGATTTCTAACAGGATGGCCTATTAAATATACTAAAGTAGGCAGATCATTCCTTTGAGAGCTAAGATTTGGCTTTTCTGAATTCATGCTTATTGTGATTGTACAATGCAGTGAAAAAAAATTGTTCTTATTTGAATTGCATGGAAATGAACTACATCCTGTTCTTAAACACAACACAGCACTCACCCCTGGAGGTGTGGTCCATAACACTGAAATCCAATAGACTGAAGAGGGAAGTTATCAAGCTGCACTGTGGCTCTAATGTGGACTAATTGCCCTTTAACTCATGTTAAAGGGCACTAACATTAGTTATATTACTGTAGCGCAACATTAATGCATGCAAAATTCCTTTTTTTTTTTTTTTTTTTTTTTGAAAATCATGTTTATTGTGAGACAACAAGAGAAACAAGCAGAACACAGATGAAAAATACGCAAAATTCTACAATGTAGCTGAGGTTATTTTAATATCTCAAGAGCATCAGGGATCTTTACTTGTGGGGGGGAAGGGGGGACTACATGCTCAGAGCTGTTACTGCCACAACTGGCACTAAAAACCATACTATGGTTTTATAAAAAGTGTGTGTGTGGGGGGGGGGGTTATTTCTTTTGTACCAAATCATTAGTGGTGAATCAAATCACTGGAGTAACACCATTTTCATATGCCAAAGTCATCAAATTCGACGTAGGTCCAATGAAGCAACTTTCAAATTCTTCTCTGTGCTCCCCTCCCTTCCCCCTCCCCCCACCCCAATCAAACATTTAATTCAACTACAGATGTGAGGGAACAGTACTCAGAAGGAGCGATAAGAAAAGATGAATGGACAACAGCCACTGGAGAAGTTAGCAGAAGCGAAAAAACAAAAACAACTTACTGGGACCAGCATAATTGGATAAAAAATAAAATGCCCAGTCAAAGGTAGAAAAATGTTTTTATGCTGAATTTATGAACTGCAATATGTGGATTACAGATGTCTTTGTATTGTGTTCAGTACAAGAGGAAATGAATGTATTGTTCTCTTTCCAGTGTTGCAGAAAATTTTGATTTTGAATTCATGGGGTTAACAGTACAATTTTTATGTTCATATTTCTGTTTCTAATTTGTGATCTGTATATGTACTTCTAAAACACTTCTAGGAAAAATTTGATTAATCTTACTATGCTAATGTAATTTTGAAAGTTTTTTGTAATATCGCTGTCTTTATACAGTCCTGTTCAATATGTATGTAAGTGACATTGCTGAAGGGTTAGAAGGAAAAGTGTGCCTTTTTGCAGATGATACCAAGATTTGTAACAGAGTAGACACCGAAGAGGGAGTGGAAAATATGAAAAAGGATCTGCAAAAGTTAGAGGAATGGTCTAATGCCTGGCAACTAAAATTCAATGCAAAGAAATGCAGAGTAATGCATTTGGGGATTAATAATAGGAAGGAACCGTATATGCTGGGAGGAGAGAAGCTGATATGCAGGGACCGGGAGAGGGACCTTGGGGTGATAGTGTCCGAAGATCTAAAGGCGAAAAAACAGTGTGACAAGGCAATGGCTGCTGCCAGAAGGATTCTGGGCTGTATAAAGAGAGGCGTAGTCAGTAGAAGGAAGAAGGTGTTGATGCCCCTGTACAGGTCATTGGTGAGGCCCCACTTGGAGTATTGTGTTCAATTTTGGAGACCGTATCTGGCGAAAGACGTAAGAAGACTTGAGGCGGTCCAGAGGAGGGCGACGAAAATGATAGGAGGCTTGCGCCAGAAGATGTATGAGGAGAGACTGGAAGCCCTGAATATGTATACCCTAGAGGAAAGGAGAGACAGGGGAGATATGATTCAGACGTTCAAATACTTAAAGGGTATTAACGTAGAACAAAATCTTTTCCAGAGAAAGGAAAATGGTAAAACCAGAGGACATAATTTGAGGTTGAGGGGTGGTAGATTCAGGGGCAATGTTAGGAAATTCTACTTTACGGAGAGGGTGGTGGATGCCTGGAATGCGCTCCCGAGAGAGGTGGTGGAGAGTAAAACTGTGACTGAGTTCAAAGAAGCGTGGGATGAACACAGAAGATTTAGAATCAGAAAATAATATTAAAGATTGAACTAGGCCAGTTACTGGGCAGACTTGTACGGTCTGCGTCTGTGTATGGCCGTTTGGAGGAGGATGGGCAGGGGAGGGCTTCAATGGCTGGGAGGGTGTAGATGGGCTGGAGTAAGTCTTAACAGAGATTTCGGCAGTTGGAACCCAAGCACAGTACCGGGTAAAGCTTTGGATTCTCGCCCAGAAATAGCTAAGAAAAAAAAAAAAAAAAAAAAATTTAAATTGAATCAGGTTGGGCAGACTGGATGGACCATTCGGGTCTTTATCTGCTGTCATCTACTATGTTGCTCTGTAAGCCGCTCTAAACTGTTTGTGGTATTGCAGTATATAAAAATAAAGTTATTATTATTATATGGTGACGGTCTATTACATTACATTAGTGATTTCTATTCCGCCGCTACCTTACGGTTCAAGGCGGATTACCCAAGAATTGTTATGATGCTATGAAATGCATTCGGTAGATTACATGAGAATTGTCATGATAATAGTAAATGCCTAATGAGTGGTTTGAATATTTTTTTATTTGCTATGTAGATAGTGGTTTTGGGTGAAGCTTGGGGCAGGTCTGGTTCTGTTATAGAGGTTTAATGTATTTTTTGAAGAGTAGGGTTTTTGTTTCTTTTTTGAAGGTTTTGTAGTCTGTCTATCTGTGCATAAGTTCCAACGCTTCAAAATGAAGGATCTTGTTCAATATTAAAAGGGCTCAGTTCCCACTGGATCCAAAGTGCTGTCCCCTATGTGGCTGTTTTGACTGCAATTAAGGTACAATATTCTTGTTTGTATGTAGTTTTTGCAGAGCTCTATAAGCAGTCTCATTCAGTGGCATAGCAAAGGAAGGAGGCGCCCAGGGTAGTGGAACCAAAAATCACTGCACTTTGTTCCCCCCTACTTCTCCCTGCAACTCGAGCACCCGCGATCAGGAAGTGACATCAGAAGGGAGTTGAGGCTGACATGAGCAAGAGATAGAAGATGCTGCTTGTACGGGCGAACATTTGAAGAGGCGCATGTGGAATGGCAAAGATGAGTCAATGCACTGGCACCCGGGGCGGTCCATACCACCCACCCCCTTGCTATGTAACTAGTCTCATTTGTTCTGTATTTGGTAAGGATCTGTCTGTGCTTTGCATGCAACATCAGAGCCGAGGCTGGTGCGAGCAGCAGCTTTCGAGGTGCTTCTCGTTGACGCCAAAGATTTTGAAGAGGAACACGAGGCAGAGGTGGGGGCGCGTGACAGGGTTGGGGATGTGCGATGGGGCGCACGGCGCAGTGATGCTAGATGCCACTGCCTCGGACGCCTCCTTCCCTTGCTACACTGCTGAGTGCTACTCATAGGGAGAGTTCTTGTTGTTTGATTCATATGAATTGGTGTTCCTGTTGTATGACAGGTTTGCAATATGTATGTTGAGTTGGAATTCTTTTCAAGTTTAGTATTTCACAGTGTGCCTGGTAGTAGAGAGACTTCTGATGCTATTGTTCAGATGCCATTAGAGTCAGAATATTATATTTTGTATAGTGACTTCAGTTCAGGGCAGGTTGGATTTCTGTGGATGGAGAGCACATTTACATTTAACACATAAGAACTGCTATACTTTGTCAGTCAAAAGGTCCTTGAAATATTTAAGCTATGTTCTCACTATTTAACTATTCAACCAATATTCAAGGCGATTTAAATGGGCAGGAAAGATTCCTGGCCACTTAAAATCGCCTAGTCTGCCTAATTCCTCCTCCCCCCTCCCCCCCCCCACTGATATTAAGTGGCATTAAACTGGGCAGAGCCACTGAACATTGGCTCTGACCGGCTTCAGAAAAATGGACAGGTCAGGGTCATTATAGGGGGCAGTGTTGGGAAGGAGCTGAGGGTTATGCAGGTGCCAGCAATAGAGGGTGCTGACACCCTCAAAGGTAAGGAGGTGAATTTAGAACAGTTCTAAGGTTATCCTAAATTAACCCGCTTAGGCATGAGGGCCCTGGCACAGAATATCATACAGGTGCCGCATTAAAAAAAATTACAGTTTCCTTCCACTCCTCCCAACCACTGCTTAAGAGTGAAGATCCCCATCCCCAACCCCCTGGAGTTCCTTACCTAGGGTTACCATATGGCTCCAGAAAAAAGGAGGACGGACTGAGACATCTGGACTTTACTTCACTTTGTGTGTCCTCCTTACTTCCATTGCTGTCAGTAGAAGTAAAACCTGGATGTCTAAATCCATTCTCCTTTTTCTGGAGTCATATTGTAACTCTATCCTTATGCTCTCCCATCCCTACCCCCCTCTCTAACTCCAAACCAGGATAGAACCCCCCCTCCCCCCCCCCCCCCCCCCCACCAAGGGCCTACCTGAGGCCCCTGGTGGTTCAATGGGAACACTGAGTGAAGGAGTGAAGCCCGATTGCTCCTGCCCCTAGCAGCAGTGAATCCAAAAGGAGATAAGTACTATGAAGCTGTTCCTCTTCCTCGTTTTTGAATGAGCACATCTTTGTAAATGGAGTACATTTTATAAGATTTGGATTTGTGATCTTATCCGGTAAGTTGCAGAAAACTCTTCCTGATAGAATTTAATAATAGTTTTGTCATTCTATTAGGTGACTATATGGATTCCATCTGTTTGCAAATCATAGATTTAAGGACTGCTTGAAACAAGAGCCTGGTGTTTTATTTAAAAATTCAATTGTTTTCAAGATTAAGTTGTAGTGACTACAGAGGCAAATCTGGAAACACTTAGCAGTATCAGAAAGCAATAGAGAGACGGTGTGCATTTTAAGCAATAAATCAAATAGTCCTTTACCTAATTTTTGTTTCAAATTGATTTAAATTGGGATAATTGGATCTTGCATTATAAAGCCTGGTTGAGTGCTCATTCAGGCCTTCCTGTGGTTGAACTTGAGAAGGTAGAATCCTATCTGAAGCTGCACTGAGGATTTGTTGCCCAGGCTGTAATTACATAAATCTTACAGGCAAAAGTAAACTTAATTCAAAAATCATAAAAAAAAGGTCAGGTTTCCACTTTATAAATGTAGTTGTGCCCCATAGTTGTAGCATTAATATGATAATCTCTTCTAATCTTTTTCACTCATTTTTCTAACAGATTTTATTTTGAACATTCGTCGATTGCTAACAATGATTTCCTAATGTTAGAAAGCAAATTTGATTTTTCTTTAATGCACAAATATTTTCCTCTTATTGCTCTTGTGACTCTTGGTCCCCAAACACTGCCAGACACCATTACACTCATTCACACTGCATAATGGCATCTAGTAGTGTTTGGGGACCAACTTTTGATTCAGCGTGAACGAAACATGGCCCATGTCAGCCTATGAGGTCCTGCCTTCAGCAGCACACAGACTATTAAGCACTGGAACTTTAGATTCTGAACTTTAAAATACCGGTTAAATAAAAGATGTATGTGAAGCCAATGACAATTCAGGTGAATCATGGGCAGTTTTAGCTCCTGTGAAATGAGTCATCTTCGAGGTCTCTGAAGATGTTCAGAAGTGGATAATAGCTGCACAATTTAAAAATATGATTCAGGTCTACAATCTGACCTGTTCTGCTAGCATACTATGAAGGAAAGTAGGTACATTCCTTTATAGCAGTCTATTGCAAACTGTGTGCCGCCTGAGATTCCAGGTGTGCCGCGAGATGCTGGGGATGAGCAGAGGCGCCGGCGCCAGCTGACTGCCTACAGGACTTGCCTCTCGTGACGAGAGGCACATCCTGTAGCAGCCAGCCAGCCAGCGTCTCTCTTCTCCACACCTCTTCGCGTCCATCACCCCACACTGGTGGCTCAGGGCCCTGTCTGGAGTGCCTCCGCGTATGTGTGGATGTCAATGTGATGATGTCATGCATGTATGTGATGTCATCGCATCGAGGTCTGTGCATTTACGGATGCCTCGAGCCACGGCCACCACATTTAGTGTGCCGTGGCTTCGCAAAGTTTGCGATACACTGCTTTATAGAATAGGCTTCTACAAAGGTGCCATTTCATAGAACTGCCCCTTACCTGACCATTTTTGTGAAAATGCAATATTACAAGGTTGTTGTCGGGTAATCCTATAAATGAGTGCCTCCTTTTAGGTAACCCAGTGCTACATGGTAAAAGCCTATTCACATTATGTTTACTTTCTCGCTGTATGCTCTGTATACACTTCATATATACTCTCAATCTGTATACTTTGGAGGAAAGGTGGGAGAGGGGAGATATGATAGAGACGTTTAAATACCTACGTTATGTAAATGCGCATGAGTCGAGTCTCTTTAATTTGAAAGGAAACTCTGCAATGAAGGCATAGGATGAAGTAAAGAGGTGATAGGCTCTGGAGTAATCTAAGGAAATACTTTTTTACAGAAAGGGTGGTAGATGCATGGAACAGTCTCCCAGAAGAGGTGGTGGAGACAGAGACTGTGTCTGAATTCAAAAGAATCTGGGATAGGCACGTGGGATCTCTCGGAGAGAGAAAGAGATAATGGTTACTGCGGATGGGCAGACTGGATGGGCGCTGCTGCTCCCGATGCTCATAGGAATTCTATGAGCGTCGGGAGCAGCGCGGGCCATTCATCATGGCTCCCCGTGCTAGAAACTGCTAGCGCAATTTAATAGAAGAGGCCTTTAATTTAGTTGCAGTTCCCAAGCAGAAAAAACTGCATGTAACTTTAAGTGTAGCTTATATAGTAAAATAGAGCATTTTTTTTTTTTTTTTCTTAGCGGTGAGCGCAACCTTCTTAAAATTCCCTTGTAAATGCCTCATTTCATTTGCAAGTGACAAATACAGTATGGGGCTCATAATAAAAAAAAAAACCGTCTAAAAAGTGGCCTAAATGTCTACTTGGATAATCAAAAAGCCTGATCGTCCAAGTACCCATAATCAAAGCTGCCTCTAAACGCACAGAGAGAAAAGAAGCGTTTTTAGAGGCAGGGAAAGGGCGAGGATGGGCAGGAGGTGGGCCGACCTACACCTAGGCGTACAACAGGTATAACCAAATGTTTTGACAGGTTGCCTAGTCGGCACTTATAAGTTTTGACTTAGACCAAGTCAAAACAGGTATAAGTGCCGAAAAAGGGGCCACTGAGCTGATGGTGGCTGGCGCAATCAGCTCAGCGGCACTGCAACCTACTCGCTCCACCGCAACCATTGAGGCAGGAGAGATGACTCATCTCCCCTACCATGATAGCGATACCACCAAGTGCCGCCAAATGCGGCACTTGGGATCGCTAAAGCGGCAGGAGAGATGACCCATCTCTTCTGCAGCGATACACCCCCTCCCCCTAATACGATCGGGCCAGGAGAGAGCCCAAGCCCTCCTAGCCCCGCCGACAGTGATCGGGCAAGAGGGAGCCCAAGCCCTCTTGCCCGGCAGCACCCCAACAACATCGAGGCAAGAGGGAGTCCAAGTCCTCTTGCCCCGCGATCCCCAATTCCCCCCCTCCCCACCGAGTCTGATAGGGCCAGGAGAGAGCCCAAGCCCTCCTGTCCCAGGGACACCCTCTAACCCACTCCCCCCACTAAAATACGTGCAGGAGGGATCCCAGGCCCTCCTTCCCTCGACACAACCCCCCATGACCTCCCCCCCCCGGACTCCTGATCGGCCCCCCACTGACTCGTGACCAATATAAGGTGAATTCCTAAATCCAGCAAATGGGCTTTGTTCTCTCTGGCCCCAGAGGCAATTAACTCTGCCAGGTGCATAAAACCCCTTTCTTTCTTTATGTCTGCCTGAATGTGTCTCATATGTCAGTGCGTGTGTGTTATAGGGTAAAGGTGTTCTTAAGAACTTTGTATGCTAGAATTGGGGCTATATGATTAGTATTCTTTTCTTTTTTTGATAACCTTTGTATGACAGTGTGTGAGCTAACCGTAATAAAGGGAGTTATAACTGTGCACAGGTTGTGGTATGTGTATGTATCTTTGGAACTGTTTGTCTGACTTAAGTATGTGGGGTAATGACACCTCCATGGCTACCTGCCCTCTGCAGTCTGTCTATTTTTTCTCACATCCTTCAATTCTGTCTACCTTTGTCTTATTCGATTCCCCTTGTACGATAGAGAATCCATTTCAACATTAAAGGCCTACCATGTGGAGGGGCATAATCAGAAAACAGGTCTAAATCCGTTTTGGGCCTAAGTCACTAGTCGCCCCAAATCAGCAGTGTCTAAAGTCTATTCTCAAAAAATACAACCCAATTTTTTTTTTTTTTCAAAAATCGTCTACTTGTATGACCAGCCAGTTGATCGTCCAGACCGCTAAGTCATCTATTGTTATATCCCGTTCTCATCCAAAAAATTGTCCAAGTCAAAAACACCTAGAATAAGACCTTTTGGATGTGGACGGGGTCAGCAAAGTGATAGACTGGACAACAGACATGGCACCAGAGTAGTGGGGCACTTTACAGGGCACTGCTGCGAACTTCACAAATAGGGTGCCACATAAACATCTCACCACAACTCCCTTATAGTCCATGGTGAGCCACCCCAAAACCTACCATACCCACCTGTCTACCACCCCAATAGCCCTTATGGCTGCAGGTGGCACCTATATAGCAGTACAGTAGGGTTTGGGGGGTGTACATGTTTCACATGAATGCAGTGGTTAGAGTGGCTTATGGGCCTGGGTCTTCCTCTCTCTGGTTCACTAGCCCACCCCCCAGACTACTTAAGCCACCCCTGTGCAGCTCTACTAGGTTTTCCAATGCAAGGTGCTGATGTTCTGGAGGCAGATATGTGAAGTTTTTATTATTATTTTTATGGCGGGGGGGGGGGGAGGTGTCAGTGATCACTGAGGTAGTGTGTGGGGGTCTGTACTTTGTCTCTACAGTGGTTATCTGGTCATTTTGGATACCTTCTGGACACTTAGATCTGGTTTTAAATCGCCTAAGTTGTTACGTATAAGTTCCGTCTAGGCAGTCTCGTTAAACTTTCAGTTATACTTGCAGTATGACTAAGTCTAGGTCAACCCATGTCCCACCCAAATCCCGCCCTCACCATTCCTCCTAACACCCCTCTTTTAGCTCTGGGCATAGAGCAGCATTGAAAAGGCCTAAGTCATTTTTAGATACGTCTAAAACCCAGTTCGATTATCGGCACTTAAACGACTTGTCGTATTGATTGTCCAAGTGCTGATTTAGGCTGATTTTTAGACGTATTTCCATTTCGATTATGAGCCCCTTAGGTTATAAGTGGTATATAAATACTAAAATATAATTCATTAATTAATATTTTTTTTAAAAATAAAGTATTTGATCCCAGAGGGCTTACTAATAACTTGTTCCATACTCCTCTACTGCAGTTTAGGACTGCTCATTTCTCCCTTACTTCTCAGAAGTTTCTGGACTACTGAGAGCAGTTGATGTAATGATTTTCTTTATGCTCTCAGTGAAAACAAAGGTCTCTTCTGATAGCCAGTTTCTCATGCTACCAATAATTGTGGGCTTATCTGGAGATCATTGACTACCAGAAATACTAGGATCTTCCTACTACTTCTCCTCGTTTTATTCTGTCAGGCGTCTGTCAATTCTGATGCAAAGGGTGATCATTACTTTAAAGCACATCAGAGGGTTCAACTGTACCAACTTATCTTTCATGTGACTTACCAGTCCCCCTTAGAAGTGAGCCCAAAGTGCTGTTTCATTCCAATTGAAATCAGAACCAGAATGACAAATTTTGCAGCATATTCTAACACTGTTCATTTATCTTGACAGAAAAGTATTAGACAGCCATTTGCTAATTAAACCTAGACTGATCCCTAAAGATTTCAGAGATGGAAGCCACAAATTGTCAAGGATCAGATTATCTTGCTCTGTCAATGGGATGGCTAGTGTCTTCTTTGAAAATAGGTTGATAAGCCCACTTTAAGAGTATATGTACTATGTGAATATTGAGTTTGTGTTGACTAAGGAATCAACCTTTTTTTGTTTCATTCAGTTTTTACGGGAATAGCAATTGAGGTTCTGCTAGCAGGCGAATGAGCAAGAGTGGCAGCTCTGTTGGGCCTGGATTAGTCCTTATCAATGTACTGATCATTTGTCAAAGGTTATGTACCTGAGCTGGATCGTATTTATGAAGTATGTCAGGCGTCCCTGCTGACAATTCCATTCCAACCTAGCCTTCTCATTTGACTGACACAAGCTGTCAGAATATATTTATTTATTTAATAAATTTCTCTCTCATATAATCCAGATGGGTTACAACCAACACTCATAAATGCCTGGACATACAACCAGCATGCATCACATAACCATGGAGCAATAAAATTCTAATTAAAAGAAATTACAGCTCATCCCAAAGCATATTTTTGCTGAAACAGAAAAGCTTTCAGCTATATTCAGAAAGAAATAATTAATATTAGTTTCCTCAGATCTAAAGATAAATTATTCTAGTCACCGGGTAATTGAGCACAAGAGAGAAGCATATATGGAAAGGTTTGTTAGCTGGATCCAGTGGGAGGCATCTAAGTATGTGGCAGTATTGAGGGAACAGATTCCAGATCAGGAAAACAGGAGATACTATAGGTGTGAGCAAGAACACTGGAGCAGGATTTTTGAGCCAGGTGTGGAAAAAGAACAAAGCCAGCCGAGTAGAAGTTCCAGAGCACTGTTCTCTCTAAGCTGTATAATAGTCCTCCAACTGCATTGCTTCCAGTGGAGAGACAGGGGAGGGGAGCATTTCCATATTATGTTCTCAATGTCTAGAGCAGGATTTCCCCAATGAATGTGCATGAGATCCATTTGCATACAATGGAGGCAGTGCATGCAAATAGATCTCATGCATATTAAGAACATAAGAACTGCCGCTGCTGGGTCAGACCAGTGGTCCATCGTGCCCAGTAGTCCGCTCCCGAGGCGGCCCTTAGATCAAAGACCATTGCCCTAATTGAGTCTAGCCTTACCTGCATGCGTTCTGGTTCAGCAGGAACTTGTCTAACCTTGTCTTGAATCCCTGGAGGGTGTTTTCCCCTACAACAGCCTCCGGAAGAGTGTTCCAGATTTCTACCACTCTCTGGGTGAAGAACTTCCTTACGTTTGTATGGAATCTATCCCCTTTTAACTTTAGGGAGTGCCCTCTTGTTCTCCCTACCTTGGAGAGGGTAAACAATCTGTCTTTATCTGCTAAGTCTATTCCCTTCAGTATTTTGAATGTTTCGATCATGTCCCCTCTCAGTCTCCTCTTTTCAAGGGAGAAGAGGCCCAGTTTCTCTAATCTCTCACTGTACGACAACTCCTTCAGGCCCTTAACCATTTTAGTCGCCCTCGTTGCCCACCCCTGGTCTAGAGTCAAATAGGTTCCCTGGAGTCCTGCAAAGCTTGCCTGTCTCTCACTGTTGAAAATGTGGTAGTGAAACAGTACCATCACCCACTGATAGTGGAGGACTTCTGCTCAGCTTAGAGAGAGCAGTGTTCTCGAGGATGCTGTTGTATAAGTAATGTGGGTCTCCATTGTTCTTCTCATATACTACCACCAATCAGGACACACCCTTTAAAAGGTTTGATCTTTTGTTTAACCAAATAGGCCGTCCAAAGGATTTTATTTTTTTTTACATCCCTGATAACAGAAAGGTAAATTTCTTTTGGCCTTCCTTTCACTTAATATGTCCTTTGCTTTAAATGCAGTTTCACAACATCTCTCTTCTAGGATGGCTGGTTCAAGGCCCATTGTCCTGATCCTTCACTGCTGATTTTGAAATTGAACATTTATTGCCAAAATGTTTCAAAATAGTATTGGCAAAATCTTCACAAAAAGCAATGTGAAACATTTGCCCAGTTCTTATATGTGACTCTTATGGGACAAAGTCCCACAAAAACTTTTGCTTAAGTTTCTGCTAGAACAGTCTTAAAAGTTACTTTCCCAACTTGGCAGGAAACAAGATTCCTAGCCAACTGATGTTGTCTTTCAAACTGCAAGCAAACTGACTTGCAAGCTTTTCATATTTTTAGTCATTTCTGACAAATACATACATCTGATCTTGTTTCTTCTTAAAATTATAAGGTTCAAAAGAGATGTGAGCACGTTATAATATTATTTAAAAAGGCCCATACAAGGATCTAGCAGGAGAAGAACATACCTTACACAGTAACAAAAGATAAGGATATCATCTCAGATTAGACAGATTTCATTAACTCCAGAGAGAGAAATCTTTTTTCATTGAGAATGGTGAAATTTCAAAAGGAAGTTGTTCTGGCTACATCTATGGAAATATTTAAAACAAGGTTGGAAGGGCTCCTGCAGGACCAAAAGATCAGTGAGTAGGACAGTCTGTTTAGATTTTAATTCTTGATCCAGGGAGCTGCCATTTTGAGGATATAAAAGCAATGCATCCACTGGGAAACAAATCTGACATTGACAAATGTTATTTCCTTCTGCCTTCCCTCTGGATCATCACTAGGCAACTGCCAGGGACAGTGGAAGAAAAACTGATAATGACAGACTTTTGGTCTCAATTCAGCCTAACCTATTATGTGCTGTAACAGTAACTATACTGAATGCCATGTAAGGAAACCATTTTATTTTCCTTTGTGGGAAAATAATAGAAGTTGGCTGGATTTTCTTTTTTCCTACGAGTTGCAAATTTAAGAATGTACGACTGGAAGTTGTCATTCAGTCTGGGGGTTTCCCTCTCTATAGGTGCCAGGAAATAGCTAGAAACTGCTATAGATAAGTCCCAGATTTTTTTCTCTCTATTTCTTCCTTAAAATCGGAATTGGCTGGGATAACAAGAATTATTACACCAGGAAGAAATTAAGACTGTTATGCAGTCCCCATAACCATAGGTCTTGTTATCCCTTTGTTTAAGCCAGCAAACTCTAGACAACTATCAAACCCATGCCAAGACTAGTTTCCATATTTCCACTAATGGTTTAAAAAACAGATTTATGTGCAATCATTCTTTCTTGCCTAGGTATCTAGAGAGATTTTTGTACTTTTCTGAACAGTTAAAGGTAAGTAACATTTAGGCAGCGTAGGTAATTTTCTTGTACCCAGAGGGCTTACAGGACCCCCTGAGAATCTGGCATTGTTAATTTTTGCTCAGATTCACCAGTAGAATAAAACCTTTGGTTGTCTTCATTTGTAGGCTGGCAGACTTTCGGACACTTTCTAGAGAGGGCTGGAATTTGCAAGAATCTGGTGCAACAAAAGAAGTGACCAGTATAATCAGTGAGAAGCTCTGGTAGTAGCAGAATTCTTCTCCGACTATAAAACAAGATTCCCCTTTGAAACCATGTCTTAGGTTTTTCACCTCCCAGCCTCTGAGCTTAATCAGCTAGATAGAACCTTATCAATATAGGTCCCAGAAATAATAAGCCTCTTCACCCAGACCAATGAATTATTAAGCATAATAAATCAGAACCTAGACAATTATTAGGCATATAGAACCAGAACCTTGAAAGTTGCTAATCTGTACTGGATGCATGAAGGTAGAGGTCCTTCAGCAGTTTTTCTACTCACTAGTGAGGAGAAGGTTAAATGGGGCTATCATTGTGAATAGATTCAAAGTACCCTAGCCCCAATCCCTGTAGTTCAGGAACATCTCAAGGATGAAGGAGTATGGTAATTATAACCCCTGCTGGAGACGGGCGATCCAATAGCCAATTGGATCCCTATTAGATAGATTGTGAGCCCACCGGGATAGATAGGGAAAATGCTTGAGTACCTGATTGTAAAACCGCTTAGATAACCTTGATAGGCGTTACATAAAAACCTAATAAACTTGAAACTATCAAAAACTCACCTTTAAAGAATTACAAAAATTAAAAAAACTCACCTTCCGAGTTCAGTCTCCCTGAAGCTCAGTATCATTGCCAGCCAACTATTAAATAACGATAATCTTGTTAATGTGAACTGATAATGCTATCTATACCCTGCAGTAGAAACAGGGACAAAGAGTATTGCTTTTTACCCCTGCTACTTTCTGTGAGGTGGGAGGTGATGTAGTCTTATGACATTTGTCTGCTCCCTGAATCCCATGGATGGTGAAACTGGATGGAGCAAAGAGTATAAAATTGTTATAGCAGTTTGAAGTCGATATTAAATATATATTTTTAAATATTTGTGCGAGATTATTCACTTTGGGCCTGATTCTATAAATGGCACCCAATTCCTAGGCGCAGTTGTCAGTCAACCACTAGGCGTTATTTATAGAATTATACTTAGCGGTGCTTAACAATATATGCGCAGGTAGGCGTCATAATGTTAGGTATAGGTATATTAGTTCAGGGTTTTCCTGGTCTAATTTACTGGTGCCTAACATAGACACCAGGTCTATGACAATTCATTGCATCCATTTTGGTGTGGCCAATTCATCACGGCCATTTCAGTCATGAATTAGCAGCAATGAATCATGTTCCACCCATCCCCAAGCAGGTCCACAGCTGTCATGGAGCAGGCAAGGGCTGGTAGCTCAGGGGAAACATAGGTGTAGGGCAGCACCTAACCTCTTTGGTTGGGCAATGCACAGAAGGTGACGCCTCCTCACACCCCCAAACCAGTTACTTGGGATGGAGCGGAGCTGCACTTTCTTGGCTATGCTGCAGGCCGAGCCAGCTCATCCCTGGGAAACTCCCCCACCACCTGCATCCACCTCGGACATAGTAGCCACAGCGCTGCAGTCCCTCTCTGGAGGGAGTCGAATGGGGTGTGACATCAAGAATTTACAATACAGAAACGTTTTCAGTGTCTTACAAAACAATGCATAACTTTCCTGGCACCTACTTTCCAAAGGCAATTGATTCCATCATTTAGTGGCCAAATATAGAAATTGGGCTGGCTGAATGGTCTTATACACAACCATATTACATTTAGGAAAATGTAGGATTAAGAACTCCTTAGAATAAGGTATAACATTATGATCCAATAATTATATTAATCCCTGCGTCTAGTTTGGAGCAACACCGAATATGATTTGACGGACTAACAGACAGAGTTTAACAGACAGTTTTGTACTAGCCATTTTCATGAGTGAAAAAGAAAAAGCTTTTGAATCCCCTACTAATAGATGAATGAGAGGGCCTTTTATTAAGGTACGCTAACTGATTTAGCATGCACTAATCATTAGCGTGTGCTAAATCGGTTAGCGCACCATTAGTAAAAAAGGACTCCATATTTAAAGTAGTTAAAAAAGCATTAAAAGTTTAAAGTTTAGTTTAAATATCTTATAACCCCTTTTACTAAACTGCACTAGCAGTTTTTAGCGCTGGGAACTGCGCTGAATGCTCCGCGCTGCTCCTGATGCTCATAGAGTCCCTATGAGCGTCAGGAGCAGCGCGCAGCATTCAGCGTGGCTCCTGGCATTAAGACCCCTTCCACTATCATGGTTTATTAAAAGGGGTCTTAGTGACCTAAAATTGGATCCAGTTCGAATTAAAAATAATTCTGCATATTTTTTTTCTTAGCAATAGGTGTTTACAGTTCACCTTTTTCTTATGAAACACATTCACATTCAGATAAGCATAAAATTTTACTCTTTTTGTGATTTTTCTTATGTAATTGAATGTGATTTTTTTTTTCTTTTTTGGGTATCCCTGTAGGTAAATATCTGCTTATTTTCTGGTTTTGTGTTTGTGTGTCTATTTTTTTTCTCTGATATCTTTATAGTTCTAAATATGTCCATATATGTATTTCTTTAGTTCCACTTCAGGTTTTCTTTATAAATTCTTCATCTATATTGAATATGATGTTTAAGTTCTTTCTTTATCTTCTGCTTTTCTGTGCCTATTTCTAACTAAGTAAATAAGAGGCTGCCTCCCTCAGAGTGTATGTATCTGTTTTGTATGTTCCTGCCTGTACAGGATTCCTTTTCACTGTAAAACATAGCTAACCAAAAATCACAATATGATTTGAAAATCCCTGGCTGCAGGACATTTCCCCACTTTTCACTTATTCCCTATTATATAATATAATAATAATAACTTTATTTTTCTATACCGCCGCAATCTTGCGACTTCTAGGCGGTTTACATTCAAGAGAGCTGGACATTCAGCGAGTTACAATATGCAGATAGTCAGAGGAAATACAGAGTACATCAGCTTTAAGAATGCAAAAATATAAAATGTACAGTACACTAATATATCTATCAGAAAGGTTTGGCTTTGTTTCAGTTGCAATAAACAAGCTATCCAGCTCTTACTCTGACTCAGTGAAGGAAAATAATTCAAAATTATTTTTTTTCAAATTTTCTTAGAGCAGATTATTGTTATTTTGAGGGATTATGCCAGCAGTACTGTTTAATCTGCTTCAGCCCTGCACCACCTCACTGCTTTCAGTCAAAATCTCTTTGCTTCTTTCAAATATATTCTTCTCCAGTTCTGATTTTTAAATCTTCCCATCTTTAAATTATTCCTTCTAACCTAGGTTTCTCCTTGTCTGAATTAATCTAAATTAAAAATGTATTAAGTTATATATATATATCAAAATTACTCTGCCAAACAAAACTTTCTTAACAGTGGAAAGCTGGCAGTAAATAATTTTCTTCTTTTGCCATAATAATTATTCCTCTTAAATATTTATGTAAGCTTCTTCACCAAGCTCCAGACCCACTCACACGTAACTTCTGTTATAAATCCCATACTTTAAACAAGAATTGTTTTCTTTAAAATCTCTCCCAGCCTCCCTCTTTCACTTCAGTTCCACTCACAAATATGTCTTTAGAAAAGTAGTCAAATTCTGCCTTTTTTATACAACTCTCACACTCCTGACAAATACATCCACAGCAACACCTCCTTCCTCTTCAAGCTCTAAACCATCTCTCCTCACAGTCTTTCTGTGACTTCAACCAAAACTCTGTTCTCTGAACTATGCAGCCAATCAGAAGCTTGCTTATATTCACACACTTTGCTGTACAATTTAGACATTCTTAAATTGTTTAAACTAATATTAAAACCCTTCATTTTTATTTTAAACATCACTAATACATATCAGCTGCACCTATGCCTTGCTTTTATAGAGAAATCTCCACTTTTTAAGATTGTTTATTTTTACATTCAGCTCCCAACTATTTTTTTTTCAATATGCATGTTCAGGCAGCTTCTTTACAGTACAGCACCAGCTTAGCTATTTCTGTAACTTCTGGGTACCCCCATTGACACTTTAAAACACCCTGGACCTTTACAATAATTTATTTTAAACTTTATTTAAGGAACTAGCCTCTGTGCCAGACTCCTTTCTCTCAGTATGCCTCTTTCTAACACACACAGCCCCCCCCCCCCCCTTGCCTCCCAAAATGCTTTTGAGATTTGTATCCATTCAGCTGTGAAATCACAGTTGGGCAGTCACACCTGCCTCTGATGCAGCTCTGTCATGGCTGAACATCTCCCAGCCTTGCAATTATAAAACAAATATGCTATTTTGCTTCATTTTGATATGTCGGTGGCGTTCTGACGTCATCCATCATGACATCTTGCTCTATTTACTCTCAGACATTGGTCTCGATCAGGTTGTTCTGGATTGGTTTTCTAAATTCTTATCATCTCATTCTTATTCAGTCACCATTGAAGGTGACATATCAAAGCCTTGAGGCTTCCTTGTGGGGTTCCTCAAGGCTCTCAGTTGTCTCCTATGTTATTCAATCTCTATATGAGTACATTGAAATATTACAATTTGACAGCTTGGGAAACCTTACTCACTTACGCATAGGACATCTTCATTTTGATTGAGGTTGATTCCGATCTTTCCAATATTGTTTCTAAAATAAATCAATGTATTTCTAAACTTCAGCCTTGGGATGAAATTAAATACTGCTAAAACTAAGCTTCTATGGTTGGGTCCAAAATTAGATTGCTTTCCCACTTCTGTGACTTTGGATTCCGGAGTATCCTTACAGTTTGAATTCTCCTCTAGGATATTGGGTGTTCTTATAGACTCCTCACTTATTTTCAAGAAAGAATCCAAGGCGCCTCAACCAGTCAAGGCCTTAGGCCCCTCCCCTTGCATCAGATGATGTGCTGGGGCGTGGCCTAAGGCCACTATTGCGCAGCGGCCCACGGGGGTGCAGGAGCAGGAGGACTTTGTGCTTCCTCTTGCTCCTGAAGATGGAAGCCTAGGAGCAGGCGGGACCGGGCACCCCCTCCTGCTCCCGAAGAGGAGCCTTGCCCTAAGGAGCAGGAGGGACCGGGCACTCCTTCTTCTCCCAACAATTTAAAAAGGTATGCGGGGTGGGTGGGCCAGGCCTGACCTTGGGTGGGCCAGTCGTGGATAAGGCAGTGGGGCCGGTCAGGGTTAATTCAGGGGTGTGTCGGGCCAGGCCGGGGTGTCGGGCTACTGCAGACTCTCCTGCCTGCCCTGCCCCGATCTCTCCTGCTCTCTGCCGCCGTTGACCCGCAGTGCAGCCTGCTTTAAAACCACAAGCTTGCACTGCAGGGAATGACGGCAGAGAGCAGGAGAGTCCAGCAAGCAGGCAAGAGAGATCAGTGCAGGGCTGGCAGGAGAGATCGGGGCCTGAGGGTGTGTGTGGGGGGGTGTTGGGCAGGGCCGGTGTGTCGGGCCGGTGTAGGCTCTCCTGCCTGCCCCGATTTCTCTTGCCTGCTCGTTGCCGCCGTTCCCCGCAGTGCAGGCCCGTTTTAAAACCATGGGCTTGAACTGCAGGGAACAGCGCCAGAGAGCAGGAGAGTCCAGGAGCAGGCAAGAGAGATCAGGGCAGAGCAGGGCAGGCAGGAGAGATCGGGCTGAGCCCCGACAGCAGTGACAGGAGGCTGCTTCTCTTGTCACTACTGTTAGGGTGTGTGCATGAGCGGGATCGCTCTGGCCGTGGGTAGGGGGTGTGTTAACGATCGTCCCCATTTGCATGCAGGCCTTTACTGAATTAGTCGGCCGGCATGCAAACGGAAACTGATTGCACACAGTTTGGAGGTTTAGTGAATCTAGCCCTATATATAACTCAAACTGTAAGTGTATTGTGGTAGAGTGAGGTGTTTATAGAGCAGGGGTGCCCACACTTTTTGGGCTTGTGAGCTACTTTTAAAATGACCAAATCAAAATGATCTACCAACAATAAAAAAAATTTTTTTTTTTTTAAAAAGCACACTTTTACGCAGAGAAAATGTTAATTATCATTTATATTCCGGGGTTTTTTCAAAGAGGTCAAGGCAGATGACTCTATGCACTGTCACCTCAGTAACAACCATACAAAAATAGACAAATATACCCTCCTCCCTTTTTACTAAACCGCGATAGCAGTTTTTAAGCACTGGGAGCTGTGCTAAATGCCTAACGCTACTGTCAACGCTCATAGGCTCCCTGCACTAAAAAACGCTATTGCGGTTTAGTAAAAAGGAAGCCATAGTGCAAAATATAGACAGCAGATATAAATTCTCAAAACGGACACATTTTGATCACTAAATTGAAAATAAAATCATTTTTCCTACCTTTGTTTGGTGATTTCATGAGTCTCTTGTTGCACTTTCTCCTTCTGACTGTGCATCCAATATTTCTTCCCTTCTTTCAGCCAGTATGCTTCCTCTCCTCCAGACCTCATTTCCTCCCCCAACTTTTTCTTCCTCTCTCCATGCCCTTTCTTTCTCCCTGCCTCCCTTTCTTTTATTTCTCTCTTCATGCCTCCTTTCCTTCCTACTCAACCCCATGGCCTGGCATCTCTCTTCTTTCCTTCTCTTCTATCTCTTCCTCCCCCGCCATGCTCTGGCATCTCCTCTCCTTCCTTTCTCTATGGTTTGGCATCTGTCTCCTTAATTTCCCTTCCCTCCCCCCATGCCCTGGCATCTTTCTGCTCTCCTTCTATCTCTCCCTCCCCCCTCCATTATCTGGCCTTTTCTCTCCTTCCTTGTCCCTGGTCTGGCATCTGTCTCCTTCCCTTCTCTCTCCTTCCATGGTCTGGTTTCTCTTTTCCTTCTCTTCTCTCGGAAGCCTATGGCATTTACTGTGCTTCTTCTGCCGCCTCTGTGTTTGGTAGCCAGGCTGGAGATAAAGGGCGGCATCACCCCACACGTTACAAGGTCCAGTTAGGATCTCTCAGACTTGCCGGCTAGTGGCCAAGGGTCACTTGCCCTGTCTTCTGGAGAAGCCCCAGTGAAGGAACGGGACGCAGCCACTTGCCTTCTCTGGCTCTGGGGATGCTGGAGTGGGAGAGGGTGACAGAAAAGTTGGTGGGGAGAGCGGCACTCACCCATTTATGTTCGGCGGTGCTCTCCTCGGGGGCAGACACGAACGGAAACTTTCCACAGGGAGAGAAGGCAACGCTCAGAGCAGGGCTGCCACATCCTGCCCCTGCTTCTTCAGCAGTCCAGATACGTGCCGCTGTGGCCACGCGGGATGCGTCTGCAGCCAGCTACCAAGAGTGTCGAGCCCCGAACTTGCAAGGTGCGTTATTCCTGTTTTGGAGCACGCAGTGTTAGAGGAACTGAACCTGGGGGGGGGGGGGCTCTAAAACTGCGCATGCCGGCTTCCCTTCTCTTCTGAAACAGGAATGACATAACTTCCTGTTTCAGAGAAGGGAAGCCAGCGCACGTAGTGTTAGAGCCTCGCAGCCTGAGTTCAGTTCACTTGTGGGCAAGAAGGCAGTGAGGGAGTGGAAGGGAGGGAAGCTGTCTTCACCAGGCAGTCGGGGAGAGGAAGGCTGATCAGCCGGTAGATTGTGAAGGCAAAACGAGTGCAATCGACTTACTGCCTTGGCGATTTACCGGTCGATCGCAATTGACCTATTGGGCACCCCTGTTATAGAGAAATGTCAGGGTCAACATTTGCATTCCCTGGGTGAAGTGTAAATAGTGAAGGGGTAGATTAATGGTTAGAGCAGTGGGAGGGGGGGGTCTGAGGTGGAGGCTGTTGGCTCAAAAGAGAGCCAGCCATGAAGAGGGAGAGCAGCCTAATCCCCCCCCCCCCCGTGAATCTGGGAGTATCACAGACCACAGTGAGAAACAGAGAGGAGAGCCCTCCGGGCAAGCTGCCAGCTTAGGAGAGAGGGCCAGCAGTAGTGCTGCCTGATTCAGGAAAAAAAATTTTGATTTGATTCAGCCTATTGAATCAATTTTTCGATGCAATTCAATTTTCTTGCCCAATTGGGTCTTTTTAAAAACATCCTGGTGGGTTTATTTTATAACCTCTTCACCCCCTTTGCCTTCTCCTAACCACACTGGCGCTGTGGTGTAAACAAATAAAAAAGACTTTTCCTCTCTCTGTTAAATCCTAGCTCACATTTGCTGTCTAACACCAGATCTGGCAGGATACACGTTTCAAATCTGACATATTGTAATCACAAAACAGAAGATAAAATGATTTTTTTCTACCTTTTGTTGTCTGGTCCTTATTCAAATCTTGTTGGTCCCAGGCTCTGGTTTGCTTCTGATAACTTGTTTGCCAGGGTCTCCTTCTTTCTCTGTGCTAACCATCTATCTGCCATCTCTGTCCTCCCCTTCCGTTTCCCTTCCCTCCCCCGGAGGTCTGGCATCTTTCCTTTTTTTTCATCTCCATCCACAGATCCACCTTTTCTCAACTACCCTTTCATCCAGCATCTCCTTCTTCACCACCCCAGGGTCCACCATCTCTCCCTTTCTTTTCCCAACTACCCTCCTATCCAGTATCTCTATCCAGCCTCCACACCATCCCTTGTGTCCAACTTCTCTCCCTTTTTGTTCCTTACCTTCCTAAATCCCATTGCCCATCATCTCTCTCCCTCTCCTCTATTTTTAGACCCATTATTTCTTCCCCCCAAAGTCCAGCATATGCACGTCTCTTTGAACCCACCCTTCCCTCCCTTCATGTACTTTTACACCAGGGCCCATTCCCCTGAAGGTCTGTCCCCCCCTGAAGGCCTGCACCCCCCCTGAATGCCTACACCCCACCCCTGAATGCCTGCCTGTTCTCCCTGAAGGCCTGTCAACCCCCCCCCCCCCAAAGGACATCAGAGGGGCGGGACCGCAGCAGAGAGAAGACAGCTTGGAAGACCTGATGGCAACTTGCTGATCTTATGCAGGCTGATGAAATTAGGTAAATTGATGCCGGGAGGCCAGGGAGGAAGCCGGACAGAATCACTTCCCGACTGACACTCCCCACTCGCCTTCTAAAGCAGGAGCTGCAGCGGCCGACCAGCAAGAGGCAGCGCTGCCAATCCTATTTTAGGGGGGGAGGGTCAGTCGCCGAATCGGGAGGCCAATTTTTTTTTGTTTTTGAATCGATTCATACCGATTCACCCGAAATGAATCAGTGAATCGGGCAGCACTAGCCAGCAGTGAAGAACAGGCCTGTCAGCTGTTTCCCTTGAGGCCAGAGTAACTGTGGACCACAGGGGGAGAAGAGAGGTGGAACTAGCTGAGGAAGAAGCTAGCTGAAGAGATAAAGCTGCAGTGACGACCAATCATGGAGCAGTGCAAGCGGAGGCAGGCTGAAAGAAGAACAAGTGAGCCAACCAGAGGAGGAACTAACCAATCAAGAGGCAGAGTGGGCTAGACAAGGGACAGCCTATCTGGCGGACCGGTGTGAAATTGGCACTAATCAGAGGGAGAAGGAGTGGGAACCCCCTGGCTGACATGAATCCTACACCAATCAGGGTCAAAGAAGCAGAGAGAACCCCAAAGGGAGCCTGGGAAAGAAAATAGCAGACCAGGAAGTAGGAGAAAAAGAAGCTGAGCAGAGAGACGCCCCAGGATATGCTAAAGAGGAGAACAGCAGAAAGAGGCAGAGAGGACTGCCCTGGATGCTGCATAGACCAAACCTATGAAGGAGAGGAGCTGCAGGCTGGAAGAAGGGAGCTACTGCTGGAAGATGCAAGCCCGGCCAGAAGCATTGGCTGCCTGAGAGATTGAGGTGAGCTAGAGCAGGAGGGAAGATGGGCCCAGCTGCGTGAAGACCTGCCAGAAGAGGGAAGAGGGAAGATGGACTTTGGAAGCTGGAGGAGCCAGAAGAAGTGAAGGCAGCTGAGAGATTGTGAAGAAGCAGATGAGCCTTTAGCAGTGGGAGAGAAAAGTGTCTGGATGCTGGAGGAGGGCCCTGTTAGATGCTATAAAAGGGAGAGAAGTCTGGCCTGAAGAGGGAGCTGTAGGAAAGAAAGAGAAAAAGAGAGAGAAAGAGAAAGAGAGGGGAATGGGCGATGAGATGGCAGATGAGGTTCAACGTTGAGAAATGTAAAGTACTACATGTGGGAAGCAGAAACCCGAGGTACAGCTATATGATGGGAGGGATGTTATTGAAGGAGAGTACCCAAGAAAGGGACTTGGGGGTAATCATGGACATGACAATGAAACCGACGGCACAGTGCGCAGTGGCCGCTAAGAGAGCAAATAAAATGCTAGGTATAATCAAGAAGGGTATTACTACCAGAACAAAAGAAGTTATCCTGCCGTTCTATCGGGCGATGGTGCATCTGCATCTGGAGTACTGCGTCCAATATTGGTCACCGTACCTTAAGAAGGATATGGCATTACTCGAGATGGTTCAGAGGAGAGCAACACGTCTGATAAAAGGTATGGAGAATCTTTCATACGCTGAAAGATTGGAGAAACTGGGACTCTTTTCCCTGGAGAAGAAGAGACTTAGAGGGGATATGATAGAGACTTACAAGATCATGAAAGGCATAGAGAGAGTGGAGAGGGACAGATTCTTCAAACTTTCGAAAAATAAAAGAACAAGAGAGCATTCAGAAAAGTTGAAAGAGGACAGATTCAAAACGAATGCTAGGAAGTTCTTCTTTACCCAACGTGTGGTGGACACCTGGAATGCGCTTCCAGAGGGCATAATAGGGCAGCGTATGGTACTGGGGTTCAAGAAAGGATTGGACAATTTCCTGCTGGAAAAGGAGATAGAGGGGTATAGATAGAGGATTACTGCACAGGTCCTGGACCTGTTGGGCCGTCGCATGTGCGGACTGCTGGGCACGATGGACCTCAGGTCTGACCCAGCGGAGGCATTGCTTATGTTCTTATGAGAGAAAAAGAGAGAGAGAGAGAAAGAGAGTCCAGCCACTGAAGACTCATGCTACAGAGAAGCCAGAGCTGTAGGCAAGCCCTTGAGGGAGAGAGAATGAGAGCTGCAAGCTGAATCCCTTGGAGTGAAAGAAGGAGAAGGCAAAGCCTGTGTGGGTCAAGGTGGGTCCCAAGTGGCCGCAGCCCAACTCTCTGTGCACACGTGTGTCTACCCAGACCAACAGAAACTAGCTGGTGTGAGTGTCCTACCTGAAGCTATAGGACTTGCAGATTCTGTCAGTCTGTCTCTGTGAGTATGCCCACCCCCTCCTTCTTGAAACCTGCCTCTGAAGAGTTTTAGGGGATAGTCAATCAATAAATGTAGTGAATGCAGGATGAGTGAGAGAATCCAGACTGAAAAGAACACAGAAGTCGCTGTTGCTTTTAGGGTGATCCTTTGTGATGGAAGATTGGTTTACTGTGTTTTAATACATTGTAAATTTAGAAACATTTAATTTGACCATCATCATCTTCGTATGTTAATTAAATACTGTATGATTTTCAGCATTCATATTTTTCTTTCATTTGAAATACACATCTGCAAACAATTTGTAGGTGTTATTCTTTTTATAACATTAACTTAATACTTTTGCAACTAGCTTTGGAGGGTTGGAATGTGTATGTTCTTTTCCTTGAGTATACAGTAAATAGTACATTCAGTAAGGTCATACTCCCTCTGCTGGACAAGAGAAAGAAGGCAGTTGAGAACATCATTGTAATCAAAGCATCTTTCTTCAGTCAAATTCCACTCAAAATTTAGAACATTTTCCAGCAAAAAGCTATTTACCTCCCCACCTTTTATTTACTTAAGTGGTCTTTTATGAAAGAATAGAGCATGTTATCTTCAGCAAGTCCCATAGGGATAAAATGAGCCCTATGGCAGAAAGTGTGAGAAAATCTTTAGAGTCAGCATGGGTTCATCCAAGGGAGGTCTTTCCTCACCAATTTGCTTGACTTCATGGAAGGTGTGAATAAACAGGTGGGTAAAGGTGAGCCAGTATCTAGATTTTCAGAATGCTTTTAACAAAATTCCTCTTGAGAAGTTCCTGAGAAAATTAAAGAGTCATGGGATAGGAGGCAATGTTGTGGATTAGGAATTGGTTATCAGACAGAAAACAGAGGGTAGGGTTAATGGCAATTTTTCTCAGTGAAGGAGGATAAATAGTGGAGTGCCGCAGGGATCTATACTGGGATTGGTGCTATTCAACTTATTTATAAATAATCTGGAAACTGGAACAACGAGTGAGGTGATTATATTTGCAGATGTCACTAAACTATCAAAGTTGTTAAACACATGTGGACTGTGAAAAATTGCAGGAAATTGGGAAGAATAACCCAAATCATAGTTACCAGAAGCCAGGGTCCACCTTGGGGGTTAGCGCCCAAGAAAAGGATCTTGGTGTCATTGTAGACAATACACTAAAACCTGCTGTGGCCAAAACAGCAAACAGGAATGATAAGAAATGGGATGCAAACAAGACTAAGAATGTTTTAATGTCTCTGCATCACTCCATGGTGAAACCTCACCTTGACTACTGCTTTTAATTCTTGTCACCTTATCTCATTCCAAGTACCCACTCAGTTTAGAGACTTTAAGAATATTACATCTACTAGATTTTTAGCCCGTTACATTAACGAGTGCTAGAATAGATATGTAAACTTAGGCATTTCTCTCTTTCTATCTTTCTCTCTGCTCCCGTCTTGTCTTTTTTTTCTGTCTCTCTCCCCCTGTCTTCCCTTCTCCCTTACTTTTACCTCCCCACTGACCAGCAGCACTCCTTCCCTGCTCCCCCTGTTCAGCAGTAGCCCTTCTCCATTACCAGTTCACTCTCCACCATCCGCTAGGCCGGGCAGCCTAGGGGCTTTTGCTAGGCTTTGCATTATCAAAGTGGGCCGGTCTAGCAAATGCCCCGTGGCTGCTGCTGCTGCTGGTCCGGGGGTGAGACAGAGAGGTGTCATCAGAAGTCATCCGGCATCGGAGATTGGGGCAGGAACGTTCCTGGGGAAACCATTGCACGCATCGCAAACCACCAAAGGCTCCTACTGTGCATGCGGCGACACGGAGCC
Source organism: Geotrypetes seraphini (assembly GCF_902459505.1). Taxonomy (NCBI): domain Eukaryota; kingdom Metazoa; phylum Chordata; class Amphibia; order Gymnophiona; family Dermophiidae; genus Geotrypetes; species Geotrypetes seraphini. The sequence continues at coordinate 404,209,032 of NC_047085.1, read as the reverse complement.
AAGGATCAGGGATCATGGCCGCACGAAGTTTCAACTGTGTGTTAAGGATTTTATTATAGTGGGATGGTCCTCTTAAATCATTCTGGACTATAATTAGATACCTTTGATTCTCATTCTCTGTCTGTCTTTCTATCTCCCTCTATCTGAAAAATCATCTCTATGAGCTACTAATCTTAAAAATGCTCTATACATCCTACCACTTCTTAGGTCTTCTCAAAAAACAAATCCGTTCAGAAGAAAAAAAACCCAACAACAAACAATAAACGCTGGTACAATAAAGATCTCCTTTTTAAACGCCAGCTGCTGCAATCAGAATGCAGCTGACGACGCAATCCAACAAATTCATTCTTCCACATCTATAAAACTACAACTTGCTTTTATAAGTGAGCTATTATAAAGGCAAAAAAAAAAATAAAAACCTACCCTATTACAAATCCAAGATCATAAATGTACCAAATGCAGTCATCCTATATGAGATAGTGAAAAATCTTACAACATTCCATCATACTACCGTAGATGCATTTCCTTCAGCATAAACATTAGCATCACACTTTCAGACAAAATTATTAATGCCAAAAACACTATCAATGCCACAATGCCCCCTATACCTACTCAATCACATCACTCTACCTTTCATATTCCACAAAGTACTCTGCAACATTTCCATTTATCTTTCTCTTCAGAACTCTTAAAAATTATTTCCAGAGTTCATATTATAACATCTCCTTCAGATCCTATTCCTACCACCCTCCTTAAGAGATTTCTTCCAACTTTTTTTTTACCATTCATTCAATGATTCATTCCAGTCTATCTTCTGGCATATCCCCAGTATCATGGAAGCATGACTATCTCAGTCCTAAAATAAAAAATGCCACAGCTCATTTCTTAGATCCAAATAACTACCTCCCTATTGCAATGTTATCTTTCCTTTTTAAAATAGCAGAAGCCAGAGTTCATCTTCAATGCCAAGATTACATCACTAAAGTCAATGTCCTTCATCCTTGTCAATCGGCTTTCAGACCTCACAGTACTGAAACTTCTTTAATTGGTAAGAGCGGATAGCGTAGCTGGATTTAAGAAAGATTTGGACAATTTCTTGGAGGAAAAGTCCACAGTCTGGTATTGAGAAAGACATGGGGGTAGCCAATGCTTGCCCTAGATCGGTAGCATGGAATGTTACTACTCCTTGGTTTTTGACTAGGTATTAGGGATCTGGATTGGCCACCATGAGAACGGGCTACTAGGCTTGATGGACCATTGGTCTGACCCAGTCTATTCTTATGTTCATCTACAATGCCTTTGATAATTCAAATGCATACTGAAATTGTCACTAGACCTCTCATCAGCTTTTGATCTGATTGATCACTCTGGTCTTCTAATCACATTGAACAGGTGGAGGGGCATAATCGAAAGGGATGTCTAAGTGTGTTTACGTCCATCTCGCAAGTCACCCAAGGTTAAAAAGAGCCTAAGACACATTTTTGAAAGATACGTCCAACTTTTTTTGACTTTCGAAAATCGTCTAATTATACATCCTGCCGATCTGATCGTCCAAGCCGTTAATCATCCATCTTTATACCATATTTCCGTGCAACTTTCCGTCCATTTCCAAAACTCGTAGAACAAGCCCTGTTGGAAATGGGAGGGGTCAGCAAAGTGATGGACTGCACACCCAAACATGCCACCTAAATAGTGGGGTACCTTACAGGGCACTGCTGTGAACTTCACAAAAAGGGTGCCATGGCTTCTCCTCACTACAGCTCCCTTATAGGTGATGGTGAGCCCCCTAAACCACCTCCAGAATCCCCTAGACCCACTTATCTATCACCCCAATAGCCCATATGGCTGCAGGAGCCACTTATATGCCAGTAAAAAAGGGTTTTGGGGGTGTATAGAGGAGTGCACATGTTTAAGTATCAATGCAGTGATTACAGGGGCTTATGGGCATAGGTCCTCCTCTCTATGGGTCCCTAACCCACCCCCAAGATGAATTAAGCTGCCTCTGAGCTGGACGACTAGGCTTTCCTATGCCAGGCGGCCAGGTGATGATGGTCTGGAGGCTGAAATTTAAAGTTGTGAATAAAATATTTATGGGGGTGGGGGCAGGGTTGGTGATCACTGGGGTAGTGTGTGGGGGTCTGTGTTATGTGTTTACAGTGCTTATCTGGTGAGTTTAGGTGGGCTTTTGTGATTTAGACCATGTTTTACATGGTCTAAGTCACAACGTCCAAGTTCCGTCTAGGCTCTGTTGTTAAACTTTCGGTTATACATGCTGTATGACTTAAGTCTAAATCGGCCCATGTCCCGCCCAACTCCCGCCCTTGACACGCCTCCCGAAATGCCCCGTTTAGCTTTGGAGGTTGAGCAGCACTATGAAGGCCTAGGTCGTCTAGAAATATGTCCAAAACCCGTTTTTATTATCGGCACTTGGATGTTTTTGAGAAATGTTCGTCCAAGTGCCAACTTAGGCCGGTTTTCAGATGCTGTTCTCTTTCGATTATGAGCCCCATAGGATTCAGAATGATTTACTTAATATCTCTCAGAAAGATCATATATAATTCTCTTTGAAAATTCTACATCCACCCCATTTACTCTTGAATCTAGTGTTCCACAAGGCTCCATACTCTCTCCTCTTCAATCTCTTTCTTTCACCACTCTTAACTTTAAGACAATCATTAGGATTTACCATGTTTGTCTATGCAGATGATATTCAGATCTTGTATTCATTTGAATTCTATAATAATGATGAAATTGCCAATATCAACTATGATTTAACTTTAATTACGGACTGGCTTATACACCATAAATTAAAATTAAACCCAGAAAAATCCAAGGTGGTTATTGTTACACCTAAAGAAGACTCTATTCTACCATTATCATTACTTCTACATAATATTCCTGTTCCTAGCGTAAATACCATCTGTGTTCTTGATGTCATTCTAGATTTGAAACTTAAATATAATCTACAAATTAACCAGGTTTTCCAATGATCATTTTACAAATTGCGCATTATTAGGTCCACGTGCTCACTTCTTTTCCCTTCTGCACTTACTCATTGATTATATAGCATATAGATTACTGCAATTCACTTTATGCCGGACTAAGCCAAAAAGATCAATGTAGATTACAACTCATTCAAAATACTTCTTGCCCTGGATCAATAGCATGGAATGTTGCTACTATTTGGGTTTTGCCAGTTACTTGTGACATGGATTGACCACTGTGAAGATGGGATTCTGGGCTAGATAGACCATTGGTCTGACCCATAAGGCTAATCTTTATGTTGTTATGTTCTTATAACAAATCGTTTAACCAGAAAACATTTCTGGCTGGTTAAATCACTTTTGAATATTGACACTGATATTGAAAAGTGTATTTAGCATCATGGAATAAGAAGCAATCCTGCACTCTCACATAGCTCTGTCCTCTTAAAGATCTTTAAAAAACTAGATGTATGAACAAAAAGACTATCTATGAGCTCATTTTTAAGAGAGTCAGTCTGTCAAGATTGTACAATCCCTGAGCCAAAAGAAGAATGAGGGCCTCTTTTACAAAGTTGCAGTAGCGATTCCCGTGTAGCAAATGCAACACAGTCCATTCAATTCCTATGGACTGCGTCCCATTTGCAGCGTAGGGACTCCTTATCACAGCTTTGTAAAAGGGACCCTATACCTATAAAGCTACCATCATAACCCCCAATAATAACATAGTCTGCCCAATTAGTCACAATCATCATCAGTTCATGATTAACGCAGCAATGAACCCGAAATAAAACATGCATACTTGATCACGATTGTTTTCTTCCCTGATCTTTCTTGGCCATTTTCAGGCACAGGCTGTAGAAATCTGCCCGGCTCAGTCCAAGCTTACTTAACAGTGTCAATTCAATGCAACAGAGACAAATTTAAACATCTTCACAAAATAATCCAGTATCACTTCTTGCTACTGTTTTACTACTCCACACAATATATCTGGCCTCAGGTTTGATTTTACTTGGGCAAAAAAAAAAACAACCCAAATTAACTTCCCCCCCCCCCCCCACACACACACACACACACACACACTCTTCACTAAACCACAATAGAGATTTCTTCTGCGTCCTGGAGTGTTAAATGCTCCAACACTGCTCTGATGCTCATAGAATTCCTATGAGCATTGGAGCATTTAGCATCCCGGGTCGTAGTAGAAACCTCTATCATCGCTTAGTAAGGGGGGCCTAAATTAGCATGCATTTTTCCAATGAAAAATAATTCACTACAAGATAGCCCTGTAAACCATACACGCTATCTATTTCTGATATCAACACGCAAAGATGGTCACAGCTTAGATTTTATTTTCAATTTATCAAAAAATATAAACTTCCCCTTGATGGATCATGTCAAATAGGAACCAATTGCACCTCTCAAACTTCTACCCAAAATTACCCAAAGCATTTGTACAGAATGCCAAAGGAGCAATACGAATAACAAAGTGCAACAAGATCCCAGCTAAGATATTTTGGAAGGAGATCATGGGCCAACTATATTCTAAAAGCAACGATGTGGATGGATCCCTTAACTCCTGGCACAACATTGCTACATCAGTTTTAAATAAGATCGCTCCATTTAGAACCCTAATACCAAAGAAGAAAAAGAAACTATGGTTTTCAGACAAGCTAATTGTCTTAAGAACAGAGGTAAGATGATTAGAAAGAGCTTGGAGGAAAGACCAGAAGCAGAAATGTTTCATCTGTTGGAGGAGGAAAATAAAATAATAAAAACACGCTGCAACTGAGGCCAAAACATCATACCATGATAAGCTAATAGATCAATCTGAAAAGTCCTCCAAATGTCTCTTCAAGATCTTCGACTCCTTAATATCCACACAAGCCATTTTAGGAGGCTTGGAATCACATTAACCAGATGAAACTAAGCTGGCGCACCTTTGTAAAAGGAGCCCCAAGTGAGCCTATTGTTGGTAATGTGGTAGCCACACAGTAGACAACAGAAAGTAATGTTGTTGGGGGGGTTTCTGTATGGAGTTTTACATGAACTTGCATTTAAACACCTGTGTTTATCTGGAATGTCTCTATAGTCCCAGGAGTTCCGAACCGTGTCATGGTCTGCGAAGGAATGGACATGAGAAGGAAATAAAATTGCAGTTGACTGAAAGTTGCTTGGCTGAGCAGTTATTTTAGGAAGAGGTTTGGAGCAGGTCACAGGCAGTGACCTCTCACAGATGTCAAGACTTTAGTGCTTAAAAAGGGAATTAGTTGAAGGAATTAGGAAAACACTTTAATATTTCATTCAAATATATGAAGGACAAGAAATTATGGCAATACATTTAGGAGGAAAGATGAAAACATTATCCAGCACAAAAGCAGGGATGCAAAATATAGCACCAATGAATTTAAATGTAATGATTTATTAAAATATAATAATAAATGTTAAAAGCCCCATTTGGCCAAGTTTTTCACTAAGGGGGAAATGTTGGCTACAATTAAAATGTGTAATTTTACTGTTAACCCTAATTAATAGTAACTAGGGGCTGTGCTAGCGGTTTTAGCACGCGCACTAGACGTTAATGCCAGCATTGAGCTGGCGTTAGTTCTTGGCGTATAGCACGGAGTTAGCATGCACGGCAATGCAGCGCGCGCTAAAAACGCTAGTGCACCTTAGTCTTATGCATAAAATGGTCTTATGCATAAAATGGACCCTGTACTAAAATAGCACAGATTAGTGGTATAAGCTTTTGGCTGATGTGCCCCCTCTTTGTGGAATAATCTTCCTTCTGATTTAAGATTTATTGTTTCAGACCTAAATTTAAGAAGGTCTTGAAGAGTTGACTTTTCACATAGGCTTGGGATTCATTTTTTAAATAGATTTTTGTTTGGTTTATTTTTGCTCCCCCTCCCCCTCCCCCCCCCACAAGTCAAGTATTTCTGCATCATTTTTGTAAATTTGTACTTGTTTTAAGGTATTTTATTATGCTGTTATAGTTTATTTGGTTCTCACCCGCCCTTATCCAGGGCGAGTTATATATTAACATACAAAATAAAAAATTCAGAGACACTCTATAACAAATTACATACTTACATATCAAATTAAATTACATATAACATACACGTCACATCGACAATGAATATTATTTAAGGCCAAAACTGTCCAAACCCACACATACATCAAAATATAAAATTCCGTGGAGGGGCATAATCAAAAGATACATCTAAGTCCATTTTGGGCCTAAGTTGCTAGTCGCCCAAAGTCGGACATGGAAAAAGTCCATTTTTGAAAAATACATCCAAAATTATTTGGGGGTCAAAAATCGTCTAACTGTACGTCCAGCCGTCTGATCATTCAGACTGCTAAGTCGTCTATCATTATACCCCATTTTCATCCAAAAATTCGTCCAAGTCAAAAAGTCTAGAAAAAGACCTTTTGGACATGGGTAGGGACGGCAAAGTGATAGACTGGACACCCAAATATTGCATCAGAGTAGTGGGGTACCTTACAAGGCACTGCTGTGAACTTCACAAAAAGGGTGTCACATACAAATCTCACCACAACAACTTTATAGGTCATGGTGAGCCCCCCAGAACCTACTAGACCCACTTGTCTACTACCCCAATAGCCCTTATGGCTGCAGGTATCACTTATATGGCAGTACATAAGTGGTTAATGGGCCTGGGTCCTCCTCTCCATGGTTCACTAGCCCACCCCCCCAGACCACTTAAGCCACCTCTGTGCAGCTCTACTAGGCTTTCTTATGCCAGGCTGCCAGGTGCTGATATTCTAGAGGCAGCTATGTGACATTTTTATCACAAATTATATGGCGGGGGGGGGGGGAGAGTGTGTAGGGGTCTGTACTTTGTCCCTACAGTGGTTATCTGGTCACTTTGAATACCTTCTTGTGACTTAGACCTGGTTTTAGATGGCCTAAGTCATAACATCCAAGTTCCGTCTCTAGGCAGTGTTAAACTTTCGGTTATATGTGTAGTACAACTAAGTCTAGGACAGCCCATGTCCTGCCCAAATTCCACCCTCACCACTCCTCCTAAAATGCCTCACCTGGTCCATGGGTTCAGCCAGCCATGACTGGAGCACACAGAATATTCCTTGCCAAATCTCACAAAAAAAAACTCACAAGAGTTTTCCATATGTATTAACAAGCTCATTTAGTAAGTAAATCATTCAGGATCCTTATATCTTCCAATGGATTAGACCAGGGTTTAATTTGCAGATAAAAAGGATAGACCAGGGCTTAATTTGCAGATAAAAAGGAAGTCGAACTGTGAAGCTAGAAAAGGCTTGGGTGGGCCAGGATAAGGAACGCCAGAAAAGGGAATGGTTAGGGATTACAGCAACTGTCTACTAGTCTGCTCCAGTTTAGTGTAGTAGTAAGGGGGGCAAGGAGTACCAGTCTTGCAAGGAAACCTTTTGTGCACCGGGGCCTAAATCCTTTGTGGTGGTTTATAAATTACTTTCTGTCTCCCTGTCTCTTCAGCTACATGCTCACTCAAATCCTCCTTTGGCAAACACTAGAGCAAAATGGAACTAAGTCATAGCCTTCTTTTAGCTGAATGATCCTTGCTTTTCTAATGGGAGCCAATGGAACCAGTGGCAAGCCACTTAACCCTCTATTACCTCCCATTTAGACTTAGATTGTAAGCCCACAGGAAAACATCTAGGGTTCCTAAGCTCACCTTGAGCTACAATTGAAAAAGATGTGAGTAAAATCTAAAGAAATAAATGCTGATGATGCAAACCGTATGCAATTGAGCCCCACAGGAAATCCAATTCTGCATGCAATCAGCTGCTAATCTGCTGTATCTTATCCTTCCCACCTTGACAAAGCAACAGATAAATCCAAAATTCTTAAATTTATCCTGCCATATTTTGCCCTATCACATTGACCAGTTGTCACTTCATAAAAATTTATCGCTCATTGTCAGTATTTGCCTTAATTATACAAGTTCTGCAATAGGAAGTTGGTAGAATGTTCAGTGGCCAGTACAACCATTTGTAAACATCATAACTCACTGAGCTTGGATCGCCAGTCTGCTTCAGCAGCAAAGGGTTTTGTTTGAATAGTCAAAAGGCTCCACTAGATGGCGATGTATTACCACTAACTGAATTCTCTGGAACAATAATTGGCAAACTGAGCTCCTGGATAAAATGTTCCTGCTCACCTACAGCATTATGAAAGATACAATGAATCCATCCTGTGTGATTCTCCAGATGAGGTACATGTTTGTGCAGGACTACATCAAGTACTTTTTTTTTTTTAAACAATGATAGGAAAGGCTGTTCTTGTGCCAGGATCTCAAAAGTATTATAAAAGCTTTTGTCTGAATGTCTCATATAATACGAAGTCTTTGATCTGGTGCTAAGGCAGCCACTCCCAAATGGTTTATAGATACTAGTTTCCTTCCTCCGCTTTCTTTTTCTTCACCTGACAAAGATCTTAATGTCTTAAAAAAAAAAATCTGTTCCATTTTTATGTGGATAAGAAAAGCAGTCATCGTGAAACCAACGATAGCCAAAGGCATCTGGCTTACCTGCAGCTTTGTTATGTTATGTGTAATCTTATATCCCGCCAAGCAGAGTCTGAGATGGGTTACAATCAGCATTATTGCGACACCAAAATAAACATACAATGCAAAATCAAAAACAGTTTAAATCCCTAACGTAGACTTCTAAAATAGCTGGTTGCAAAAAGCATTTTCATTACACAAAGATAAACACACAGTGTGAAGTCAAGGTCAAGGTCAAACTAAACCTCTGACAAAGACTTTTGAAAAAGCCATGTTTTCAGATTTTCGTGAAACAGAGCCTACATAGGAGTAATACGAATCTCTAAGGGAAGTGAATCCCAGATTTTTGTAATTTGGTAATTGAATGATTTGCAGTAGTCAACTTGTATTTTACTCCTTTTAGAGACAGAAAGGATAAAGTCAACTGGTCAGGCTTATGATGTTCTACAGATCTGCCTAATAGTTCAGTAGATCTGGAGAAACTATCAGGGGCATCGCCATATAAGATCTTAAATGTTAAACAGCATAATTTAAATTCAACTTGCTTTTCTATTGGGAGCCAATGTAACCAGTGGCGTAGTAAGGGGGGAGCGGACCGCCCCGGGTGCCATCTTGGTGGGGGTACTGGCACCTCTCCTCCCCTCGCTCCTTCCCACTCCTCCCCATCTCCAATCTGTTGCTTCGCACCGGCCTCGGCGTTCCCCTCTGACAGTACCTCAGGTTTTCGCAACTAGGAAGTGACATCGGAGAGAGCGTCGACACCGGTGCAGGCAGCAAGTTGGAAATGCTGCTCATATTGGGGCTAAACAGGTACAGGGACAGGGCATGCGTGAGGTGAGGGTGGGGGCAGGAAAGGAGCGGGGTGGAGGAGAGGGCGAAGGAGGTGGCCCTGCCCTGGGTGCCAGTGAATGTAGCTCCATAAACAATTGTATAACATGATCAAATCTCAATTTACAAAATATTAGTCTCACTGCAGTATTCTATATCAGCTGAAGTCTTTTCATTACACTTCTCCCTCTGTATTCGCAGTGGATACGTTCCAGCTATAGCCGTGAATATGGAAAAACCATGAATAACTATTGTATATGTTATTCGTGGGGTTTTTTTTGTAAAAGATAGCAGTTTTGTTATTAAAACCGTGAATAACATATACAATAGTTATTCACGGTTTTGTGAAATGCTGGGATGCTGGGAAGCAGCATTTTTCACTGTGCAGCGATTTTCAGGGTGAAACTTTGATTTTGTAGGAGAAAGCGTGGAAGCAGAGTGAATGTTGGTAAACACTAAACTTTTATTTTTTTTACAGTACAGCAAAAGTAAAGGAACTTTAATCATGATGTAATTTTGGGGGGCGGGGACACCCGACGAAATATCGTGAATATGTGAAACCGCGAGTGCCAAAACTGCGAATACAGAGGGAGAAGTGTAATTTCATTGAAATTCCTGAAAGCAGGGCATTACAATAGTCCAGCAGTGACAGAATAATTGACTGGATCAGTATCCTTTAATGTTGATGGGAAAAATAGGGTCTAACCCTTCTTAACTGCTGTAGTGTAGGATAAAACTTTCAGACTACATTCTTAACGTAATTTTCAAAACTCAGTGAGTTCAGTGGTCTCAAACTCATGGCCCGGGGGCCACATGTGGCCCGCCAGGTACAATTTTGAGGCCCTCGGTATGTTCATCATAATCACAAAAGCAAAATAAAACAGTTTCTTGATCATCTGTCTCTTTAGCTATAAATGACAATATTATTATTAAGACTTAGCCAAAAAAGAAAGATTTATAAACTATAAAGAGTTTTACCTCATGCAAAATTGTCATTTCTTTAATAAGACATTAACTATTTTTTCTGAGGCCCTCCAAGTACCTACAAATCCAAAATGTGGCCCTGCAAAGGGTTTGAGTTTGAGACCACTGGTCTAGAGCAGGAGTAGGCAATTCCAGCCCTCGAGAGCCGGAGTCAGGTCAGGTTTTCAGGATTTCCACAATGAATATGTATGAGATGGATTTGCATGCACTGCCTCCTTGAGATGCAAATCGATCTCATGCATATTTATTGTGGATATCCTGAAAACCTGACCTGGCTCCGGCTCTCGAGGACCGAAATTGCCTACCCCTAGTCTAGAGGGACTCCCAAAACCTTGGCGGCAGCAAAAAGGGCAAACAGAATGCTAGGAATGATAAAGAAGGGGATCATGAACAGATCAGAGAAGGTTATCATGCCACTGTACTGGGCCATGGTACGTCCTGACCTGGAGTACTGCGTCCAGCACTGGTCACCTACCTGAAGAAGGACACGGTACTACTCGAAAGGGTCCAGAGAAGAGTGTCTAAGATGGTTAAGGGGCTGAAGGAGCTGCCGTACAGCGAAAGATTAGAGAAACTGAGCCTCTTCTCTCTCGAACAGAGGAGATTGAGAGGGGACATGATCGAAACATTCAAGGTACTGAAGGGGATAGACTTAGTAGATAAGGACAGGTTGTTCACCCTCTCCAAGGTAGGGAAAACAAGAGGGCACTCTCTAAAGTTGAAAGGGGATAGATTCCGTACAAACGTAAGTAAGTTCTTCTTCACCCAGAGAGTGGTAGAAAGCTGAAACGCCCTTCCAGAGGCTGTTATAGGGGAAAACACCCTCCAAGGATTCAAGACAAAGTTAGACAAGTTTCTGTTAAACAAGAACGTGCGCTGTTAAGGCTAGTCTCAGTTAGGGTGCTGGTCTTAGACCAGAGGGCCGCCGCGTGAGCGGACTGCTGGGCATGATGGACCACTGGTCTGACTCAGCAGTGGCAATTCTTATGTTCTTATTTGCCAGCACAATAGTAGATGGAAATAAGTTTGCATGCCTATCACCTCTATTATATGCAAATCTGCCTCATACATATTCATTAGGGATATCTGGAAAGCCCGACTGGCTGGGGGACTTCCAGGACAGGTTTAAGAACCACTGATCTAGAGTGCAAAAATGGTCGGCAAAACATAGATCTTTATGGACCTCTGTTCGGTTACAAAAATTGAATAGCTCTAAGTCTAATAAACGTTGGCACTGTCATCTTGAAGCAGAGACTTTAGATCATTTGTTATTCTATTGTCCATATGTTATAGCTTTTTGGAAATCAATTTGGGACCAAATTAATTGTTTATTAGATAATCCAGTAGCATTGTCATATGATACTGTGCTGTTTGGTATGGCAATGAGAGCAAAAAGTCAGATTTCTTCAAATAATAACAAATTATTACTTATAATGACTGTGGTCCATTCCTTTTTAACATATTCATAAGGGACTTGACCCGAGGGCTTCAGGGTAAAGTAACACTATTCACCGATGACGCCAAACTATGTAATATAGTAAGTGGAAGCAATCTGCAGGATAGTATGACGCAGGATCTGCTTACGTTGGAAAACTGGTCCTCGACATGGCAGCTGGGCTTCAACGCCAAGAAATGTAAGGTCATGCATCTCGGCAGTGGAAATCCATGCAAAACTTACACCTTAAATGGAGAAACACTAGCTAGGACTGCAGAAGAACGAGACTTGGGAGTAATCATCAGTGCAGACATGAAGGCTGCCAAACAAGTAGAGAAGGCCTCAGCCAAGGCAAGGCAAATGATGGGATGTATCAATAGAAGCTTCGTCAGCCATAAACCAAAATATATACATCCAACACAACCTCAAAAGGAATTAATACTCATGAATTGTTCAATCTAGTAAAAATTTATTTGATACCACACGCCACAGTCAATCAACGCATGGCATAAAACTTCCATCAGCAGATGAGCTAGCACAACACTTTAACTCAAAAATTGTAAACCTAAGGAACAACTGCCCAACAAACAACACAGATGAACAGCAAATAGCCAACACACACGAAAACGAAACACCAGTGGATATGTACTGGAACTCCTTTCAGGACCTAGAATGGAACAACTTCATAAAACTCTACAATAAATATACCAAATCAAACTGCATCCTAGATCCCTGCCCACCCAACATAATGAAAGCAGCCCCTTTAGACTTTAAGATAACACTATGGACACATATGTCCAACAATTTCAAAAACGGAAAATTCCTATCAAAAAATGGTCACATTATAATCACCCCAATCCCAAAAAATCATAACCTACCACTAACTTCAGCAACCAACTATAGACCAGTAGCATCCATCCCATTTTTTGTAAAAATAATGGAAGGCTTGGTACAAACCCAATTGATGGACTATCTAGATCGGTTCTCACTGCTACATGAAACCCAGTCAGGTTTCAGACCTCTGTTCAGCACTGAGACGGTGATAGCAGCAATCTTAGAATACCTACGTAACTTATTTAGTAAGGGCCACAAAGCCTTAGTGATGCAATTCGACATGAGCTCAGCCTTCGACTTGGTAGATCACAAAAAACTACTACAATGCTTAGACTCAATAGGCATCGGAGGCGAAGTGCTGAACTGGTTCCGAGGTTTCCTTACGACCCGCACCTATCAAGTTCGCTTCAACTACAATCTCTCTAAAACATGGAGAAACCCATCAGGCGTCCCACAAGGGTCCCCACTATCCCCATTACTCTTCAACGTCTACATAGCTTCACTAGGCACAAAGCTAACCCAGCAAGGCATAAAAGTATTCAGCTACGCAGACAACTTCACAATCATAATCCCATTTACAGCATCCCCCTCCGAAATCACACCAACAGCAACTGAAGCGCTAAACACGATGGATAAATGGACCACAGATTTCAGACTGAAGCTCAATTCAGAAAAAACTAAATTCTTCATAGCCTCGCCACACGCACAGAACACGACAATATCATTACACATTAACAATCTAAACTACCCCATTCAACCAACGATGAAGGTTCTAGGAGTAATACTAGACCAAGGACTAACCATGAAGGACCACATAAACTCCTTAATCAAAAGAGGGTTTTTCACTCTCTGGAAACTTAAGTCCATTAAGGCGTACTTCCACACCTCAGCTTTTAGAATTCTAGTACAATCCCTAATACTAAATCACCTGGACTACTGCAACATCACCCATCTGACAATCCCCCAGAAGCAAATGCAAAGACTACAACTGATACAAAATGCAGCAGTCAGGATGATCTTCGGGCTGAAGAAGTCCGATCACATAACCCCTTCCTACCGACTCCTACACTGGCTACCGATGGAGGCACGCACGAAGTTCAAGCTAGGATGTCTCTGCTTCAAGGTACTAAATGGTCTAGCCCCAAAATACATAACAGATCTCTTCTCATTCCCAACCAACAGACATGAAAGAAAAACACACATGAAATTTATCTCCCCACCGGCTAGAGGGTGCAAATATAAGAGACACCATCAACAACTGCTATCATATCAAGCTGCCATATGGGGTAAAGACCTAGAAAAACTAATTGCGCACACAAACAACTATGAAGAATTCAGAAAACACCTAAAAACTTACCTATTCTTGAAATACCTAGGTAACGAACCGGAACATCAACCCCCCTCGTAACATCACCACACACCTGAACTTTCAACTGTTAACCCCAAACCCCCCTAATCACTAAACATGAACACTATACGAACTTACGGAATATTTCTACTTCTGTCTAAACAACTTGGCGCTTCCTGGCTTTGCAACACACAAACTGACGTTAACACTACTAATGTCATCAGATGTACAATGCTATACACTTTAAGTAGTTGTACGAGAGATACACTGCTATACTCTCTAATTCGCTGTATGAAAAACTTCTCTTGATTGTATTTACAGTTTCTTTATTATAAACCGCTATACCCTCTAATTCGCTGTATGTAAAAACTTCTCTTGATTGTATTTACAGTTTCTTTATTGTAAACCGCTATACTCTCTAATTCGCTGTATGAAAAACTTCTCTTGATTGTATTTACAGTTTCTTTATTGTAAACCGCTATACTCTCTAATTCGCTGTATGTAAAACTTCTCTTGATTGTATTTACAGTTTAGTTTATTGTAAACCGCCTAGAAGTCGCAAGATTACAGGCGGGATATAAGAATAAAGTTATTATTATTATTATTATTAAAGCTGAAGTCATAATGCCACTGTACATAACCATGGTGAGACCATATCTGGAATACTGTGTGCAATTCTGGAGGCCACATTACCGTAAAGACGTGCTTAGAGTTGAGTCAGTTCAGTGGATGGCCACTAGGATGATCTCCGGGCTCAAGGGTCTCTTGTACGAAGAAAGACTAAACAAATTGCAGCTCTACACTCTAAAGGAACGCAGGGAAAGGGGGGACATGATTGAGACATTTAAATACATCACAGGACGTGTCGAGGTGGAAGACGACATCTTCTTTCTCAAAGGACCCTCAGTCACAAGGGGGCACCCGCTCAAACTCAGAGGAGGGAAATTTAATGGTGACACCAGGAAGTATTTCTTCACAGAAAGGGTAGTAGATCACTGGAACAAGCTTCCAGTGCAGGTGATAAAGGCCACCAGCGTGCTTGACTTTAAGAATAAATGGGACATCCACGTGGGATCCCTACGAGGGTCGAGTTAAGCAACTAGGTTACTAGCACTCAGACTTAATGGGGTGGGTCAGTAGAGTGGGCAGACTTGATGGGCTATAGCCCTTTTCTGCCGTCATCTTTCTATGTTTCTATGGGTTGCCATTCAACAAATTACTTATAATTGGAAGAACTGGAGTAGACTAAATTATATTTTTTGGTGGAATTCTCTATGTCATATATATAAAATGGAAAGATTTATTGCAATACAGAAAGGGTGTTTTAAGAAATTTCAAGATGTGTGTGAGCCATTAACAAAATATTGTATTGACTAGAGGACATTTTTTCCTTTGAATTTACAAGTTCAATTGTGAGGGGGGAAGGGAGGGTAATTTATTATTACAAATCGTACAAGGTATTTGATTATATGATGGGAGATAGGGTGGGAGATAAGAGCATATCATTTGTACCATTGATGATTATTAAGTGATATATTTATTGTTAATTTGTTTGAATATATTGTCACACTTATTGTAAGTTTGAAAATGAATAAAGATTATAAAAAGAAAACAAATTTTTTAAAAAAGTGGGCTTTTAGTTTGGATTTGAATACTGCTAGGGATGGAGCACAACGTATTGATTCAGGCAGCCTGTTCCAGGCATACGGTGCCACATGAAAGAAGGGACAGAGTCTGGAGTTGACAGTGGAAGAGAAGGGTACAGATAAGAGGGATTTGCCCGATGAACAGAGATCACTGGGAGGAGCATAGGGGGAAATAAGTGAAGAGAGATATTGGAGGGCTTCAGAGTGAATGCACTTGTAAGTCAGCAGGAGCATTAAATTTCAAGATGTGTGTGAGCCATTAACAAAATATTGTATTGACTAGAGGACATTTTTTCCTTTGAATTTACAAGTTCAATTGTGAGGGGGGAAGGGAGGGTAATTTATTATTACAAATCGTACAAGGTATTTGATTATATGATGGGAGATAGGGTGGGAGATAAGAGCATATCATTTGTACCATTGATGATTATTAAGTGATATATTTATTGTTAATTTGTTTGAATATATTGTCACACTTATTGTAAGTTTGAAAATGAATAAAGATTATAAAAAGAAAACAAATTTTTTAAAAAAGTGGGCTTTTAGTTTGGATTTGAATACTGCTAGGGATGGAGCACAACGTATTGATTCAGGCAGCCTGTTCCAGGCATACGGTGCCACATGAAAGAAGGGACGGAGTCTGGAGTTGACAGTGGAAGAGAAGGGTACAGATAAGAGGGATTTGCCCGATGAACAGAGATCACGGGGAGGAGCATAGGGGGAAATAAGTGAAGAGAGATATTGGAGGGCTTCAGAGTGAATGCACTTGTAAGTCAGCAGGAGCATTAAGGCCCATATTCTATAAATGGTGCCTTAAGTTAAGTGCCGATAGGCTCCCTACCAGTGCCTAACAAGTTGAAAACACCATTTAAAAACAAAAGGATTTTAAAATAAAAACAGTACGTGTCCACCAGTGCCTTAAAAAATGGAGCCTGTATCACACCTACAGAAGCACTTTATGTTGCCTAATGCCGATATAGGCATGGCTATCACCAGAAGTGGCATTAAGCATCATAAGTGCCTCCGTAGGTATGATTGATGTGCCAGAAATGTAGGCCTTGAAAACTCTGGCCTACATTTCCGGTGCCTACCTTTCCTGAAACTTTAATTCTATAAATGCCACCATCTTGTGATTGATATGTGATTGGCAGCCATTTTTAAGATGGCCGCCGCCAAGGCGCCATTTATAGAATCTGGGCTTAAGCCCTTAACAAAGAATTAGTGCAGGCAAACAGGTTTACTGCAAAAGTGTTTGTGATATTTTGCCTATTTTCACATGCTAAGTGTGCTTTTTATATATATATATATTTGTGAAGAGGGGTCTTATAGGTGGAGAGTGGGCATTTCAATGCTATCTGACTAGTACAATCTAATTAATGTTCACCAACCGTAAAATGCTGATTTAACATTAGTTTATTGCAGGTCTCATGGACTAATGGCAACAGCACTTGATTTGCATATAAAATTAAAAGCCCTAAAAAGTGCTGCATTAAATCTGGGTTTAGCATCCAGGAAAATCTCAAGTTAGAATGAGTTAAGCCCAAATTTCACAATTTAGTAGAAGGGCCCCTAAAAAAATTCTGGATTGTTGACTATCGGACATAAAGATCAAGCAGATAAATCTTCCACAGATCTTTTATGCAAAGGCCCCGTGCTGAATATTGACACCCAGTGAGTGGGTATGCTGTGCTCACATACGAAACCGTGGTTCATTTGTGATTTCAGGGTTTTCTTTCCATGTGCAGCACACTCTCGTCTAGAGTATTCATATGGGAATGCTGCCCGGCCGTGGAATTTCTAAGGGATTACATCCACATGAGCAATAAAAGATTTCAGAATGAGTAATGCTATTACAAGGAACGCAGTGTTTCCATCAGGGAATAAACAAGCAAAGCTTTAGGAAACCTCAGTGGATACCACATCTATTTGCAAAAAGTGCTAGTATAAATCATACAATTTTCTGCTTTGATACAAGGCTCTTTCATTTACTCATGTTTCCTTGTGGCTTTCAAAGGATAGAATATTAGCATGAAATGCAGTAACAACTTTAGCATGTAGCCAGTGACATTAATGCATTTCATAGGATGCCCTAACCATTTCAGTATTTTAAGACTGATTTTGCCCAGAGTAAACTGATGCACACCAGGATGTTTTCTGATGTAACAGAAGTCTTTTAGCATCATCATCATCATTATTATTTACTACAGTCCACTTTGCCCAATTTGATTCAAATTTTAGAGCTATCTGATAAGTGTTTATGTGTGTTGCTGCAAGTGTGTTGCATTAGTTAAAGATACACAACCCAAAACAAAAGAGGCTGTGGAAAGAGATGTTCGTCATCTTGGTTTAATTGTAAAAGTTTATTGCATCCAAGTGCAGACAATAAAAATCTTGATATATTTGTTGCATCCAAAAACCAATCGATAATAATCCACATAAGACTTGAAAGGACAATACGGTCCGTGTTTTAGTGGGAGAATCAGGGTGAGATTGTGGTTTTAAGGTTATTGTTTTACATCCACATTTTTGTGCCTTGAATTTAAATTCTATTAGGACCCCTGTTGGGTCCTTTCCTTTCAAGTCTTATGTGGATTATTATCAATTGGTTTTTGGATGCAACAAATGTATCAAGATTGTTATTGTCTACACTTGAATGCAATTAACTTTTATAATTAAGCCAAGATCAAGAACATCTCTTTTTCTACAGCCTATTTTGTACTTTATACATTTGGTTCACAATAAAATAGATTTTTGCTAAAAAGCACGCTAACATTTTTTAGTGGGAGCAAGCTTTAAAAAAACTGGTGTCAGTTTATTTTTTATGAAACTTTTAATACAATTTTCTCAATGAAAATAAGGAATGAAAATCACATCGAATTGAAAATAAGAAACAAAATATTAAACGTCAACTTTCATCTAGTCCACATTATGAGAGGTCATACCTCATTTTTAAAACATAACTAATTAAGAAGAAATAATAAATCTAAATAATATCTATCAAATAGAAAAACATTCTATTACAGTATCAGAATTAGCTACATCTGGTGTTTTAATCTATCTAACTGCTATACCAAGACAGTATATTTATCCATCATTTTTCTTTTGACTCTTCTGGAATTCCAGAAATTGCTCCAATTGCAAAAAATAAAAAAATATAAATTATTTGGGGGGAGTTTTATAATATACTTACACAGGAATTTAAGATAAAAAGAAGCTTCTAAAGCCAATATTCGAGTTTTTAATTGAAGAAAAGCCTTTCTCCTTGTGTGGCTTTGGCTACATCAGAGAAAATCTGAACTACATCTTCACAGAATTTAGATTGTTCTTAAAATATGTCTTCATTATTAAACATTTATCCATCTCTGAGGAACAAGTCATTAACAGAGTGGACCTAGTTGGGACCAAATCCTGAGAGTCTTCAAGGAATCGAGTTAAGTCAAATTCTATTGGAGCCAGCTGGTACACTCCCTGTTCCACAGCAATCTTTTTCTTCTGTGGATGTAGTACAGATTGAAAATCAATATTGTATCTGCATTTGTCAAACAACTGGTGTCAGTTTATAATGTACTTTTTGCACAACAGTCTGTAGGTCAATAACATCCCGATAATGTAAGGTGCAACTACAAGAGTGAGAAATCAGCTTTCAGTTTCAACTTTTATTGTGACCATACACATTCCAATTCAAAGAAATAGAATCATTAAAATGTTTTATTTAGTAGTACTTCATGAAATGAAAATGGCAGACTTTCTGAAAGCCTTGCCTGTAAAAAACAGTCGTGCATAACATATAATCTTGTCTGCTTATATTTATACAACAAGCATTTGTCCAATAAGCCCAGGGCTTCTGTCCTTAATCAGTGCAGTAATAACAGTTGTGCCTTGTGTCACCGTCTCTCGAAGTCGTAGGTTATCCTGTAAAAGAAAAGACAGGAAACCGTTAAGTCTAATACAGGAAATATTTTCTGTGCAATTCATAGTCACTTTGAGACTCTGATGAGCAGATTTCAAAAATACATCCTTTGGAGCTTAACTTCAGTATAATGGTATAAGTAGTGAAAAAAAAAATAATGTTACTCGTAAGCAATCCTTTAATTTCTCTTCTACAAAAAGCTTGATCGTTATTTTTTTTAACTTACAATGCAGTGGCGTACATAGCATATGTATAGCTATAGAAACACAGATATATTGAAAAACCAATGTATGTAAAACAACACTTTCAATTGGCGACTGCTATGGTTATAGGACAATGGAATAGTATCGTTTTGCAGAAACTATGTGAAACAGGTGCCAACTCTAATTTCACTCAAAAAGAAGGAAAAAAGCCTCAGAAAAAGGCCCTCCCACCGCCACAAAGGTGGATATCAAGGTGGTTAGACGGTAACCTCACAGGCAAAACCTTCATTAAAATGAGTGATTTGAGCAAAGAAACTTATGCTTCACATATATACAATTGTGGATAGAGGAAAAACCACTTATCTTCAACTGATCGGCACACCGACGGAGGCCAGCGTTTCACCGACTAGCTGCATCAGGGTGTGACCCGACCGATCAGTCTTGAAAGAGCGAAAACAACCGCTTCAACTGAGTCCAAAAAGACATGTGACACCCGTGGCCCATCATTTTTTGACACCCCCCCCCATCTATATCAAAATATGATTTTTAGTAAAAATCCACATATCACACAACAAGAGTGTACCTAGGAAAAGGCAGCATCTTAAACACTGCAGTGAGCACTAGAACACCAACACAAACATTGTGAAACTAAACACGCCAGATCCCGCACAGTCAATTGATCCTGCAGTCAATGCCAACTGAAAACTATGTCCTTTTCATAAACACAGAACAGAGATACACCCTCGCCCAATATGGAATAATCACAAACTAAAAATAGAAATATGTAGACAAAAGTTAAACTGAACCACCAAGAAACCAGACTCTGCATACAATGCAACACCACAACACCACAAAAACAGTGACACATGTCCCCTAATACTGTGCAAAATATAAAGACAGTAGATGTAAATTTGAAAAAACTGACACATAACAATCACCACTTTACAAATTAACAAATAAAAATAATAATGAGAAATAAGAAAATACCATTTTATTGGACTAATCCATTTTTCAATTAGCTTTCAGAGGCCAAATCTTTCTTCAGAGCAGTACAGTATACTGCTGTTATGGTATCCTGTCTTGAGGAAAGGGGTTTAGTCCAAAAAATTGCCTTATTTCCATTTCCTATTTATAAACTTTTATCAATACAGTTACAATACTACTTGATTCTAAGTAAAGTAACAAAAAAAATCTTTCTACCTTTTGTCGTTTCTGCTTTAATCATCTTCTCTTTGCTCTCTTCTTTCTATACAGCGTTTGTCCTCTCTCTGTTCCATGCAACATCTGGCCTCTCTTTGCCCCTTCCACCCAGCTTCTGCCCTCTCTCTCTACCACTTCCATCTACTGCCCACACTCTCTCTGCCCCTTCTATCTACTGTCCACCTTCTCTCTCTTCCATATGGCATCTTCCCTCTTTCTATGTCCCTTCAATAAACTGTATATCTGGGGTCCCTTCTCTCCTTTGCACATGATTCATTTCAGCTTCACCCCTCTCCATTTTTCTGTCTCCACTATCTCCCCTATGCTTTGGCATCTCTCTCTTTCTCTTCTCCTTTCTTTCCTTCCTTCCCACTCCATACCATGGTGTGGTATCTCTATCTCCTTCCCTTCCCTCATGCCATGGCATCTCTTCCTCCCCCTCCATGGTCTAGTATCTCCTTTCCTTTTTTTCCTTTCCCGCCCTCCCATGGACTTGGCATCTCTGGTTCCTCTCCCTTGTCTTCCTTCTCCCTCCTTCCCTCTCTCTCCCCAATTGGGTGCAGCAGCAGCATGTCTCCCCCCTTCCCTGTGCAGTATTTCTACCCTCCCCTCTTCCCTGTGCAGCATTTCTACCCTCCCCCTTCCCTGCCCAGTATGTCTGGCCAGCTCCCCTGCTGAAAGCCGCGGGCATCCGCTCCTCGTGCGATCCGTGGCTGCATCGGAAGCCTTCTCTCTGACATCAGAGGGAACGCTTCCGACGCAGCCGCGGATCGCACAAGGAGCGGACACCCGCGTCTTTCAGCAGGGGAGCTGGCCAGAAGATAAGCAATGTCGGAGAGTACCCGCGCACACCCCCGTTTACTGCCGCAGCTGCTGGTTAAGGAAAGCAGCAGCGGAAGAATAGGGAGGGTGGTCGGCTGTGCACTAGAGAGTTGCGCGGGGACAGAAATCCCACCCGTCCCCGCCAAAATCCCACCCATCCCCGTGACGAATCCCTCCGTCCCCACTCTCCCTGTGAGGAATCCCCTTCATTCCCGCCCGTCCCTATAAACTTCAGAAATAGTTATTTTATTTAATTATGCTACTGAATTAAAGGCTCTGGTAGAGTCCCATTTACAAAGAAGCAAAGACACTTTATTAATTTGGAAATATTAATTGGGAAGAATACATACTTTGTAAACAGGTTTCTACCAGAGCCTCTAATGTAAATATAAAATATAAATACTCAGCTGATGAGAACCCCCAAGCTGTCAGCTGAGGACTTCCTTTGCAGTTGGCCGGGGTCCCTTTTGCCAAGCTTGGCAGGCAGCAGTAGCGTCCCTGAGTCACAGATGCTGGCACATCTATGGCTCATGGATGTTGCCAGCGACTGCTGTGCTTGGTGGAGGAGAGTTCTGGCCGTCTCTAGAGGAGGTCCTCTGCTGGCGGTGCTTGGGGATCCCCACCAGTCACAGCAAGGGTCAGCAAGTACTTCAACACTGTAGAAATAAAAGCAAAAATGCATTTCCTTTTCTTTTGAACAGAATACAAGGACATCTGCTATATACATTTCCCAAAGCTAACATATTTTAGTCAATAAATTCCGTATTTTACCTTTGTTGTCTGGAGACTTATTTTTCCATAAAGTTGGTCCCAGTTTCTTTTTTCCGCTTTCCCATCTTCTGTACATTCTTCTGCTGCTGTCCATTGGTTCCTCCTACCATGGTCCAGCATTTATCCCTTTCTCATCTTTCGCCCCTGTCCACCAGTCTCATGCCCAACATTTCTCCTGCTATCACCCCTCTCCTGCACCATGCCACATCTCTCCCTCCATTCCCTTCACCACTATGTCCAACATTCCTCCTTCTTGTATCCATTTCAATCTGTCCATTCCACTACAATACTTCTCCCTCTCATATGTACCTCCCTTCCTCCCTATGACCAAAAATTCTCCTTTCTTCCATTCCCCGTGTACACAACCATCTCTTTCCCTCCCTTCCTCTCTCCCAAGTTCATGCCTTCTGTGTCCAAAAACGCATTCCCTCCCCCACCTCAGCATCTCTTTCTCTCCCTTCCTCTCTCCCAAGTTCATGCCTTCTGTATCTAAAAACGCACTCCCACCCCCACCTCTTTCCCTCCCTTCCTCCATCCTCTCTCCCAAGTTCATGCCTTGTGTCTAAAAACGCACTCCTTCCTCTCCTTTTGTGTTCCGCGTTTGCCTCCCAAGTTCGACCTCCTTCTGTCCCTCATTTGCCTCCCACGTTCGTGTCCAGCCCTCATCGGCCAACAAATTACTAACTTTCTCATCCAAATGGCGCTCGAGCCACGAGGATCATCTTCTATATCCTGCCTGCCCTGCCGCAGCACACATAGCCCGCCCTCCGATGTCAGCGCTGACAACGGGAAGACTTCCGGTTGGCTATGTGTGCTGCGGTAGGGCAGGTAGGAACAGAAGATGAGCCTCGCGGCTCGAGTTGTACTGAACCCCGCGGGTCCCTCATCGTCTCTGTTCAGCTCTCTACTGTGCACCCTCTTGGGGCGTGCACCCGAGGTGGACGCCCCGCCCCTGAGCCCCCCTATGTACGCCACTGTTACAATTATATCAGCTTATTTTTAAACACAGATTACAGGACAAAATAGCCCTATACTTAGAAATTTCAGAAACTCTTGCTGCTCTGTGATGGAGAAACATATGAATGGAGAAAGTTTGCTAGCCACTACTCTGCAGTCCTCATGAGTCAATAAGGAAGGTAAAGTGTATGGTTCTCACCGTAGTTAAGTAAAACTATTTTAAGTAGCACATGAACACTCAAAACGTTATAGGAAAGAACCATCTCTTGAGGCCTGGTTTACTGGACAAAGGATGGAGAAACTCCTTTAATGCATTTAGCCTAAAATCGGTGAAAAGCCTTAGGAGACCTTTTACTAAGCTGCAGCAAAAAGCGGCCTTAGCATGCCCTTGCGTTTGTTTTTCCTGCATGCTATGGCCATTTCTGTTGCAGCCTTAAAGTGGCACTAATATTTGTGTTATCAATACCACAGAGGGAAAAGAGTATACAAAATTAGAAAATCAATATAAAAAATTACTTAAATAATAGATATGGAAAAGCTCTAATAAACGAAAAATTAAATTTAAAAATGCACAAAAAAGTCAATCCGTGCTTGCATTAAAAACGCTAGCACACCTTTGTTAAAGGAGCCCTTAGTATAGTTTTTGCAAAGTGTAATTTAAAAATAAAACTCCATGACAGTGTCTAGTCCCCTACCTGAGAGTGATTGTGTGTTCTCTTTTAGCCACGTGGAACCTTGGGGCATATTTACTCCTGACGAAGCCCCTAGTGAGTGAAACAGGGATGCTCCGTTGAGAAATTTAGCTCCCAATGGCTACCCACCAGCTCCTGGTTAAAGTTAAGTAACAGTCTTATTACTAAGAAAATTGGCTGATCAGGTAATCTTTGAAATATAAAAGTAAAAATTAAAATAAAGATAAAGAGCACAGATAGAGCCACATTGGTGCAGGGGAGGTGTATTGGCTAATGATAGCTCACGTGAGGGTGACCTGGTCATAAGCATTTCACGCTGGGCACCTGTGAGCCCTTGAAGACTTTTACCCCCAGCCCTATTAGTATTCACAAATGTTCAAGAGTTTAACACAACCACCTATATTCTGGTCTTGAGACACGTTGTAACTAGTAGGTTTATTTGTGAGAATATATACCTGCTTTCCTCAGAAAACACCTGCTACAAGCAAATAACTTTGAACAGAGTGCCTATACGAGGGCTGTTCAAAAAGTATCAGACCTTACTTTTTCTTGCATAAACAAATAAAGCTAGGGAGGTGTGGTATGGTGCATGTATGTAGGTGACCCTAATGCGCCTGCTTGAATTTTTTCCCACCTATAGAAGCTGTCAATCACCGGCAGACCGCGGATGAGTGAGGAAGTGTAAGTGAGCGCCATCGGATTTACTTTTTTGACAAAATGACAGAAAAATTTGAACAATGCTACTGCATTAAATTTTATGTAAAGCTTGGTGATTCCCAAGTGCAAATGATCCGCAAGATTCAACAGGCCTTCGAGGACGATGCAGTGGGCACCACACAGATAAAGGAGTGGTACAACTGCTTCAGAGATGGCTGCACATTAGTGGAGAGTGAAGCACATTCTGGTAGGCCCTCAACATCCAGAAATTAGATTATCATTTACCAAGTGAGGACCCTGGTGATGCAGGATTGTCGAATCATGATCAGAGAACTTGCAGACGAAGTGAGCATCAGCATTGGATCTGTTCATTCCATTTTGACTGAGGATTTGGGCTTCAGGAGAATTTCTGTGAAGTTCATGCCAAAGCTGCTAATGATTGAGCAGAAGCAACTCCGTTTGGAGATCACACAGGACATGCTGGAGACTGTGAATAATGATCCCAACTTCCTCAGCACAGTGATCACTGGTGATGAGTTCTGGGTTTATGGGTACAACCCAGAAACCAAGTTGATGTCATCACAATGGAAGCATTCAACATCCCCGAGGCCAAAAACTGCAAGGCAGATCCACAGCAATGTCAAAGTCATTCTGACCATCTTTGACTCCAGTGGTGTGGTTCATCACGAGTACGCAGCACACGGCACAACTATCACCAAGGGGTACTACCAAGAGGTTCTGCGTCGCCTTTGTAACACTGTGAGATGCAACGGCCAGACCATTGGGCAGCGAGCAATTGGCAGCTCCATCACGATAACACACCTGCCCATTCTTCACATTTGATATGGAGTTTCTTGACCAAACACAACACACCTGTGATTCCTCAGACTCCCCACTCTCCCGACATGGCTCTGTGTGATTTCTGGCTTTTCCCCAAGCCGAAAAGGATCAGATTTCAGTCAAGAGAAGACATGCAACAGACCAGAGTGCAAACAATCTCAAAAGAGGCGTTTCAGCGCTACTTCTGACAGTGGCAGAACTGTTGGAAGAAATGTGTGGCAGCCCAAGGGGACTACTTTGAGAAGATTAGTATAAGATTGTTGTATCTGAATATGAGTATTTTTTATGAATAAAGGTCTGATATCTTTTGAACAGCCCTGGTACATACACCTCTATGTTGGTAACTCACAGATCTACCTCTCCACACCAGATATCTCTACAGGAATCCAGGCCCAAGTATCAGCATGCCTGTCCAACATTACCATCTGGATGTCTCATCACTATCTAAAACTGAATATGATTGACCAAGCTCCTCCCCCCCATTCTCTGTTTCTGTGGACAATGTTCTCCTCCCTGTCTTGTTAGCTCACAACCTTGGGGTCATCTTTGACTCCTCTTTCTCCTTCTCTGATCAGATCCAACAAACTGCTAAAGCCTGTCATTTATTCCTTTATAATATTACTAAAATCCAACCTCTCCCTTCTGAGTACACTACCAAAACTATTATTCATACTCTCATCACTTCTTGCTTAGACTACTGCAACTTGTTTCTCTCAGGTCTTCCGCTCAAACATCTCCCTCTTCAATCTGTTCAAAATTCTGCTCCACAACTTATATTCCATGAGGGCCACCATATTCACATTACCCCTCTCCTCAAGTCACTGCATTGGCTCCCCATCCATTTCTGAATACAGTTCAAACTCCTCTTACTGATCTACAAGTGAATTCACTCTGCAGCCCCTCAATATTTCTCCTCACTTATCCCCCTCTATGCTCCCCCTTTCCCCCGTGAACTCCATTCATTGGGTAAGTCCCTCCTATCTGTATCCTCCTCCACTGCCAACTCCAGACTCCATCCCTTCTCTCTTGCTGTACCATATGCCTGGAACAGACTGCCTGAGTCATTATGTCAGCCTCCATCTCTAGAAGTATTTAAATCCAAGCTAAAAGCCCACGTTTCTGAGGATGCTTTCAGCTCCTAATGCCCATTCTACCATTCTCTCTGCAAGAAACTCCCCAACCCCTATATCCTATCTGTCCAAATTAGATTGTAAGCTCTTTGAGCAGGGACTGTCTATTACCTGTTAAACATACAGCGCTATAGAAATGATAAATAGTAGTACAAGTATAATAGGTGCTAGATTTCACAAAACTGTATATATGAGATGATCTAATTAAGCAGATGAATGAAACAGGGTTGTTGTTTTTTTTGTATTGACCCAATGTTAGACACCATTGAAGTTAGCATAATTGTCCCCTCAATCACTGGTGGAGGTCCCAGGTCCAAACAAGCTTGGAGTTAGAGTACAGTAAATGCCACAAGGGAAATTTGTAGAAATGTATGTGTACTGTGATTGTAAAATAGGAATTACATGCATAGGTTTCCGGAATGCTTAATGTATAATCAGGATGCTCTCTTGAAATCTTTCTATCCCATGGTATCTACGTGTGCAAACAGGGACACGTAGATCAGCATTTACTGGTGAATATGCCACATGTGTAGATGTCACACAATTGTTCTAAAATTACCTGCTAAGAGTAGGGAGGGCTTCAGACAAAGTTGGGGAAAGCAGAACCTCGAAAATGAAATTGCTGGAGAAGATTGAACCTGAGAAGAAAGAAAGATTGGGGTAGGGTAGGGCGTCCAACCAGGGACAAGTAGGAGCCAGGCCTTGTTATGGGATACTTATGTACAATATTATTACAAATAAATTATGCAGAATTTTAAAATACCGTGGGCCTCTTTACAAAGCTGTAATAGCAATGTGGTAAATGCACCAAAGCCCATAGGAATTGAATGGGCTTTGGCTTATTTTCCATGGCTACATTGCTACCGAGGATTTATAAAAGGGGCCCTATATGCAGAATTAAAATGTATATATATATACACATAGGGCTCCTTTTACAAAGGCGCGTTAGCGGGGTTAACGTGTGTGACTTTTCATCACGCGCTAACCCCCGCGCTGACCAAAAACTACTGCCTGCTCAAGAGGAGGCAGTAGCGGCTAGCGCGTCTGGCGGTTTAGCGCAAGCTATTACGTGCGTTAAACCGCTAGCACGCCTTTGTAAAAGGAGCCCATAATTTTATGTTTTATTTTTACATAGGATTTCCCCTGGAATAATACATAAGAAACAAACAAAATATACAGTTTAATAATATATTTTGCACGTTGGGCTGGTTAGTTTGGGAGAGTGCAGTTATATACAGGAGCATGTACAAGTTTAAAAGAACACACTCCCCTTAGTAAAGGGTTTTTAGTGTATGCATGCTATAAATATATTTATCTTACTGAATAAACTGCTAAATGTAATTTTTATTGTGTAATTTAGTAAATCTGCCCACATAAGAATATAAGAGTTGTCATACTGGAACAAACTGAAGGCCCATCAAGCCCAGTATCCTGTTTCCAACAGTGGCCAACCCAGGTCACAAGTACCTGGCTAGATCCCAAGGAGTAAAACAGGAGCCATATTAATAGTATTTGGGTATTTTGCACAGAAAAAAAGGAAATATGGGGTGTACAGTACATGTTCAGCCTAGCTAGGGTGATACTAGGCAGCTAGATACCAAGGGGGAAATTTTCCTCTTCACAATGGCTAAATTTAGCTGCCTATTTTCTCTTTTTGCTAAATATCTCATGATTGCCTCCTTTACAACTGTTGCTATTTAGCAAATCTAAGCATTTCTATTACTGACTCTCAGATAGCCAAAAGGAATTTGGGTGAATCAAGCTCATTTTCCCATCACGCAAACTAGGCAGCCATGCCAAACCCATCAGCATTGTCATTTTAAATCATTTAGACATTCACATTTCTTCCATATTGGTCATATGTTAAACAGGACAACTCTAGGATTCATTCTGATAAACAGCAAACAGTACAAATCCAGCTTTCAAACTGGCTTGTGAAAATAATTAGCTGTACACAATAGCTGCATTCAGAAAAATGAAATCAAATTTTCATTCAGTGTGTGTGGGCATAAGCATCTGTTTTGAAGATTAGCAGTAGCCTTATTCACTGGATGTGAGATGGTTTAATTATCTAGTAGCAGCAAAAGTGCTGACCTGTCAGTTTTTACACTTTGATTTAATTACTATTTTTTTTAAAAACCCTTCAAGTAGTTTGAAAAAAATAAAAGAAATCATAACTCAACTTCCCTCCAGGTATATGGACTTAAATAATTTGCAGGTGGTAAAACAGATTTACCAGTATGTGTTCCATTTTTCTTTCTTTAAATACAAGTTACAAACTATGAAACATTGCTTCCAGATGAAAGAGAATTCATTCATGAAATTACAAAAAAAAAAAAAGGCTGAGTACTCAGAGAGACACAAGTTAGAAGGTCCAGAGAATGAGCAGAAAGTCAGCACATGGTAAGAATATTAGATTTCTTTTGTTTAAACTAAGCGTTCAACCATTATTTACTTTGCTTTTTAGCCCAACAGTTTCCTCCTGCTCAGTTGGGTTTACAGCTAAATTGAAGCCAGACTCTGCTATTTACCATGAACCTTCATTTACAAGTAATTGTGATTTTATTCCACTATTTTTATATCCCTCCACTTCTCAGCCATTGCACTGAGAATCCCCAGCCATCAGGGGTGGCTCTAGGCAATCTGCTGCCTGAGGTGAGGGACAAGCTGGTGCCCCCCCCCCCCAAGCATCCAAAATGGGGGTGGGGCAAGGGCTGCCCCAACTATTAGGCAAGACTAGTAAGTTGTCTATGGCAGCAGCTTCTCAAAGAGGGTAGTAGCTTTGGTAACACAGAAAATAAGAACAGAACTTTGTGCACCATTCCTTTTAGGCCTAGGCAGTGGCATACCTAGGGGAGGGCAGGGGGGGGGAGGTCTGCCCCAGGTGCATGGGCCCAAGGGGGTGCACAACTGGCCTGCCACCGGGGAAAGGCTGCCATTGCAATCATCTGAAAGAAGCCGGCGCCAGTTCTCCCTCCCTCCGAATTCGCCTGCTTCTTTTCCCACGGGCCGACCAACTATAGCCATCAGACGTCAATTCTGACGTCGGAGAGGACGTTCTGGGCCAGCCAATTGCTGCCTGGCTGGCCCGGAACGTCCTCTCCAACGTTAGAATTGACGTCGGACAGCCAGAGTTGGTCGGCCCGCAGGAAACGAAGCAGGACGATTTCGGTGCCGGCCTCTTTCTGATGGCCAGTGGCAGCCTTTCCCCGGCGGTGATGGCAGCATGGTGCTGGTGGCGGCGGTGGCATGGGGGAGGGCAGGGAGAAAGAAAGAAAGGGGGGGAGACAGGGAGCCAGAAAAAAAGAAAGGGGGGGACAGGGATCCAGAAAGAAAGAAAGGGGGCAGGGTGAAAGAAAGAAAAAAATGGAGCATGGGGAGAGAGAGAGAAAGACATAGAGAAAGAAAGGGGGCATGGAGAGAGAAAGAAAGAAGGGGGCAGGATGAAAGAAAGAAAAAGATGGGGGAGGGAATGAGGTCTGGAGGAAAGGAAGCATACAGGAGGCTGAAAGAAGGGAAGAAATATTGGATGCACAGTCAGAAGAATAAAGTGCAACCAGAGACTGATGAAATTACCAAACAAAGGTAGGAAAAATGATTTTATTTTCAATTTAGCGATCAAAATGTGTCCGTTTTGAGAATTTATATATGCTGTCTATATTTTGCACTATGGGCCCCTTTTACAAAACTGCAATAGCAGTTTTTAGCGCAGGGAGCCTATGAGCGTCGAGAGCAGTGTGGGGCATTCAGCGCAGCTCCCTGCGCTAAAAAACGCTATCGCGGTTTAGCAAAAAGGGAGGGAGTATATTTGTCTATTTTTGTATAGTTGTTACTGAGGTGACATTGCATAAAGTCATCTGCCTTGACCTCTTTGAAAACCCATGGAATATAAATGATAATTAACATTTTCTCTGCGTACAGTGTGCTTTGTAGCTTTTAAAATTTTATTGTTGGTAGATCATTTTAACTTGGCCACGAAGGTAAGGGGGGAGGGAGGGGAGCTGCTGAAAGACATCTAGTAATCCTTGCAGGCTTGACTGTGCAGGGAATTATTTTTATAAAATCATGTTTTGTTATGTGACTAGCATTATTTAGACTTTAATTTCTATGAATGAATAGAATGAAAATGATATAAAATTACTTGCTTGTTTTTATGTGCGTGCGCTAAAGGAAAGTGGAGAGAGAGTGGGCTGAGGACGCTGAAGGGAAATGGGGAATAGAGAGTGGGGAAAGACACTGATTTATAAATTGACAATTGTACAGAATATTGTTTCTTTTTATACTTTAATATAATAAGTTCAATATAAAACAATTCAAGGCTTGTGTGGATGGAATCAGGTGGTTTGCGGGGATGGGGACCGAGCTTAAGGGGATTAGTCCAATAAAATGGTATTTTCTTATTTCTCATTATTTGTTTTATTTTTATTTGTTAATTTGTAAAGTGGTGATTGTTATGTATCAGTTTTTTCAAATTTACATCTACTGTTTTTATATTTTGCACAGTATTAGAGGACATGTATTACTGTTTTTGTGGTGTTGCATTGTATGCAGAGTCTGGTTTCTTGGCAGTTCAGTTTAACTTTTGTCTACATATTTCTATTTTTAGTTTGTGATTATTCCATATTGGGCAAGGGTGTATCTGTCTGTGTGTATGGAAGGGACATGGCTTTCTGATAGCATCGACTGTACAGGATCAATTGACTGTGCAGGATCTGGTTTGTTTAGTTTTACAATGTATATGTTGGTGTTCTAGTGCTCACTGCAGTGTTTAAGATGCTGCCTTTTCCTAGGTACACTCTTGTGCGATATGTAGATTGTTACTAAAAATCATATTTTTAATATAGATGGGGGGGTATCAAAAAATGATGGGCCCCGGGTGTCACATATGCTAGGTACGCCACTGGGCCTAGGTCACTCATATTTAAAGTATAACAATTGATCCTGCCAGACAAACTCAGAGAACTATGTTTCTCACCACACATACTTTAACCTGCTTTTCATATATGATGCTCAAACAACAAAGAGCAAAATGAGAAAGAAAGCAAAAGAAAAGTTCAGTTTAACACACCATAATAAAATTAGTTATATCGAAGCTGATATTCTACCCTCCCACAACATGCAGATCAGCACTAGAACATTTCTCCATGGAAGTCACCATACCAAAAAAAAATCCTGATTTTTATGTTTTCTGAGCAATAGCAACCCAAAGCTCTCCATTACCAGGCATATTGTGAAATACAAAACCTGAAAAGGGGCTCCATATTTTGTACTGAATACAGTACATAAGAACATAAGAATTGGTCTGCTCTCACGGTGGCCTCCTAGGTCAAAGACCAGTGCCCTGAGACCAGCCCTACCTGCATACGTGCCGGTTCAACAGGAACTTGTCTAACTTTGTCTTAAATCCCTGGTGGGTGTTTTCCTCTATAACAGCCTCTGGAAGAGCATTCCAGTTTTCCACCACTCTCCGGTGAAGAAGAACTTCCTTATGTTTGTACGGAATCAATCCCCTTTTAACTTTAGAGAGTGCCCTCTTGTTCTCCCTACCTGTCTTTATCTACTAAGTTTATTCCCTTCAGTATCTTGAATGTTTCTATCATGTCCCCTCTCAGTCTCCTCCAACCCCTTTACCAATTTAGTCGCTCTTCTCTGGACCTTTTCGAGTAGTACCGAGTCCTTCTTCATGTACGGCAAACAGTGCTGGACACAGTATTCCAGGTGAGGGCATACCATGGCCCAGTACAGCGGCATGATAACCTTCTTCAATCTGTTCGTGATTCCCTTCTTAATCATTCCTAGCATTCTGTTTGCAATTAATATTTCCCAAAGCTAACATATTTCAATGAATACATTCCAAATAAAACACTTTATTCTACCTTTTGCTTTCTGGAAGGTCTCATGTTCTATTATGATGGTTCCAGTGACTTGTCTGCTTTCCTGTATTTCTTCTGTTTCCAGTGGCTGTTGTCTCTTTTTCAATTCTCCTCTCGCCTCCTGCCATATTCCCTCAATATTCAGTATGGGGCTCACAATCAACAGTTAAATATGTTTAAAAATCCACCCAAGTCGGCATTTGGATGATCTAAATAACAGGTCATCCAAGTGCTGATAATCGAAAGGGGTGTTTTTGGAGGCGTGGTTAGGGTGGGATGTGCACAAGATGTGGGCTGACCTAGACTTTGTCGTCCTATAGGGATAATCGAAGGTTTGATGAGACTGCTTAGCGGAACTTATACATTGTGAGCTAGATGATGTAAAGACATGCATATGTGCTCAAAAGGTACCCAAAGTGATTAGATAACCACTGCTGGGACAAAGTAAAGACCCCTCCCCCCCCCCCCCATTCACTGACTCCATCGCACCCCCACAAATTCATAATAAAAACTTACATACCTGCCTCTGGAACATCAGCACCTGCTATAGAAAAATGCAGTAGAGCTGCACAGAGATGGCTTAAGTATTCTGGGGGTAGGCTAGTGAACCACAGAGAGGAAGACCCAGGCCCATAAGCCACTCTAACCACGACATTCATGGTGGAAAATGCAAGCCCACCGAAAACCCCCCAAACCTTACTGTACTGCCATATAGGTGCCACCTGCAGCCATAGGGACTATTGAGGTTGTAGACAGGTGGGTATAGTGGGTGTTTTGGAGGGCTCACCATAATCTATAAGGGAGTTCTGGTGAGATGTTTATGTGGTACTCTTTTTGTCAAGCTCACAGCAGTGCCCTGTAAGGTGCCCCATTGCTCTGTTGCCATGTCTGGGTGGCCAGCCCATCACAATGTTTGTTCTGGACGTTTCATTCTTGGACGAATTTTTGGTTGAGAATGTGGTATAAAGATAGACGTAGGTTGCAGAACAAAATCTACTATCAATGTTGCAATTTGAACCCCTAAACTGATCCCTCTGCAATTGGTTGTTCTGTAGTTTTATTTTAACATAAGGTAATAAATAATAAATCTTTGAGACAGGAGGATAAGATTGTTCAGGTATCTTCGATATTTCAGTCAAATATTGTTTAGATACTATAAGTGGTGCTACAGATGGTGGCTTAGGAAAATTAATAAATCGTAAAGTCTTCATTCTCTGCTGATTTTCTAAATTTTTAATTTTCCCTTGCAGCAAACCATTCTCCTTAATCAAAGCCAGTTGTTCCTCTTTAAGTTTCAAACTTTCAAACAAGGTTTGTAGCTTATTTTCAATACCTTTCAATTTACCTGAAGACTGGATTTGAGTCATCACAGTAGATAATTTCAGGGAAAAAGACAACTTCAAACCCATTAAAGTGTCCCAAACTGAATCCAAATCAATATGTACTGGCTTAGTAGGCAATAAAGAATTATTCAACTGAGATAAAATATCACCTTGAATAGATTCGGCCTGCTCTTCTTGCTTTCTCTCCACTTCACTGAATGACCCAATGGAGATATTAACAGGAACAACCTTACCTCCCCTCTTCGGAACTTGAGCTCTCACCAAGTTTTCCGCAAACATCTGAAAACCTGGATTTTCTCAAAAAATGTAAGTCTCCCTCCAACTTAGGAATCAAGGAAACTCTTATATCTTGGCATCCCAAGTCCTCTAAATTTTCTTCACACTTCTACCTCTAACCCTCTGTTGTAGTTCCTTCCTATTTCTCCTACTGTAAACCGTGTCGAGCTCTACGAACGTGGAGATGATGCAGTATACAAACCTAAGGATTAGATTAGATTAGATTAGATTAGCAACCGGCTGCATTGTAATCCTTTGTGGTTGATTGCTTAGGTCTGCCTCTGCCACTGAAGTCAAAAAAACCTTCATCAGGAAATGACCCAGAGAGATCTTTAAGCATGACCATTGGCATCATTTGGGGTCTCTGAGTGTCAGGGCTAAGAGAGATGTCAACTTCAAGCAGAGAAGGCGGTTCACCTTCCACCGCCTTTTCCTGCTGCACAAACGCTGCTCCAGATGCCGAGCCTAGGACCACAAATCAATTCATAGGTCCCACCAATGCAGGAACAGGAGTTGCAGGGTAAGCCCTTGTTTAGGCATAAGTTAACGAAGTATACAATCGTTTCGAATATAGAAGACTAAGGAGGGAATGGAGCAACTTGCAGGACTTCCTTTCAATCTGTCATCTTGCCCCTTTTTACGTTGAATTTTAATTGCCAAACATTAGACCATTCTTCTAAATTTGCAGTTCCTTTTTTTATGCTTTCCACTCCCTCTGGGGAGTCTACTCTTTTTCAAATAAGAACATAAGAAAAGCCTTACTGGGTCAGACCAATGGTCCATCAAGCCCAGTAGCCCGTTCCCACAGTGGCCAATTCAGGTCACTAGTACCTGGCCAAAACCAAGGAGTAGCAATATTCCATGCCACCGATCCAGAGCAAGCAGTCGTTTCCCCCATGACTTTCTCAATAACAGACTATGGACTTTTCCTCCAGGAACTTGTCCAAATCTTATCAAAAACTATCCACTCTTACAACATCCTCTGACAACGCATTCCAGAGCTTAACTATTCTCTGAGTGAAAAATAAATTTCCGCCTATTGGTTTTAAAAGTATTTCCCTGTAACTTCATTGAGTGTCCCCTAGTCTTTGTAATTTTTGACAGAGTGAAAAATTGATCCACTTGTACCTATTCTACTCCACTCAGGATTTTGTAGACTTCAAT
The DNA here is from genome assembly GCF_902459505.1 of Geotrypetes seraphini. Taxonomy (NCBI): domain Eukaryota; kingdom Metazoa; phylum Chordata; class Amphibia; order Gymnophiona; family Dermophiidae; genus Geotrypetes; species Geotrypetes seraphini. Next base: position 404,173,607 of record NC_047085.1, on the reverse strand, counting down.
CATATCTCCCCTTAGCCGTTTCTTTTCTAAGCTGAAGAGCCCTAACCGTTTTAGTTTTTCCTCATACAAGAGGAGTTACAACCCCTTTACCATCTTGGTCACTCTTCTTTGAACCTTTTCTAGTACCACTATATCTTTCTTGAAATAAGGAGACCAGAATTGAACACAATACTCCAGATGAGGTTGCACCATGGAGTGATACAGGGACATTATAACATTCTTAGTCTTGTTAACCATACCTTCCTTCCTCCCTCCCTGCTGCGCCAAAGCCAGCCTGCCTGTCTTCCTACCACCGATTCAAAACCCCCAAGGACCAGCCCCCACTGCTGCTTCCCACCCGCCACCGCTGCAACTGAAGGAAAGGAAGGTCCAGGCGCCGGCCCAGAATTGACGTTGGGAAGAAGACTTGTGGGCCGGTTCCTGGACCTTCCTTTCCTTCATTTGCAGCGGGCAGCGGACCGCGAGGGGGGTATTTGAATCAGTGGTAGGCTTTGGCACTGGAGGGAGGGAGACAGACAGGCAGGCTGGCTTTGGCGCGGCAGGGAGGGAGGGGAAGTGATCGCCTGCCCCGTTGTCCCCACGCACAGCTTCAAGATGCTGTTTCTGAAAATGGGACATTTCAGCGTCCCGAAGGTGTGCGTGGGGACAATGGGACAGGGAATCTAAATCTGGGACGATCCCATTTAAAATGGGACATATGGTCACATTAGTTCTCACTGAGGCTCCTGTTTGGTACAATCAGGGTCTTGCTAGCTGCTCTAAAAGGTGGGGGAAGGTCAGGAAGTGCCTCCTTCCTAGCAATCTCTTTTTTAGATAAGTCATAGTATGATCTGCAACAGAACAGAGCTAAGCTCAGCAGAAGAAAATTCTAACCAATAAATGGCTCTTGCAAAAGAAACAGATTTGAGCTGAGAATTGAAATTTGAAGTAGATGGAACGATTTAAGCAGAAACATCTGTGTATTTGCGTGCAAGGCTGTGTAAGTCTGAAAGCAAGTAGGCTTAAGAAATTTTGTAATAGGGAATGTGAGGCAAGAAAAACTGTGTTTGTGATGTGCTTGGGAAATTCATTGGGGAAGGGTGAAAAAAAATTGTTGGATTAAAGTACATAAGAACATAAGTACTGCCATCTCCAGATCAGACCTTCGGTCCATCAAGTTCGGTGATCCGCACACGCAGAGGCCCAGCCAGGTGTACACCTGGCGTAATTTTAGTCACCCATATCCCTCTATGCCTCTCGTAAGGAGATGTGCATCTAGTTTGCTTTTAAATCCTAGAACGGTGGATTCCGCAATAAACTCTTCTGGGATAACATTCCAGGTGTCCACCACTCGTTGCGTGAAGCAAAACTTCCTGATATTTGTCCTGGACTTGTCCCCCTTAGCTTCAGTCCTTGTCCTCTTATCCGTGTCACATTGGACATTGCAAATAATTTTTTTTCCTGCTCTATTTGGTCGATTCCTTTCAGTATTTTGAAAGTCTTGATCATATCCCCTTGCAGTCTCCTTTTTTCAAGGGAGAACAATCCCAGTCTCTTAAGTCATTCCTCGCATTCCAAGTTATCCATACCTTTTATTAGCTTTGTTGCTCGTCTCTGCACCCTCTCCAGCAGTTTTATATCCTTCTTTAGGTTGGGAGACCAATGTTGGACACAGTATTCCAAGTGTGGTCTGACCATTGCTCTATAAAGCGGCATTATAACTTTCTCCGATCTACTCGTGATTCCTTTCTTTATCATGCCTAACATTCTATTTGCTTTCTTTGCCGCTGCCGCGCATTGTGCCGACGGTTTCAGGGTCCTATCTATCAGTACATCCAGGTCCTTTTCTTGTTTGCTCTTGCCCAGAGTAGTGTATGTGAAAGAGCGCTTTTATAGTTCAAGGCAGAGAAATGCAGAAATATGGCTGAAAACTGAAAGTAAGGGGAATAGTGATAAAAAAAATTGTGCTCAGTTGTTGAAAGTAAATACTTAAGAATATACTCAGTGCTCAAAAAATAGATTTATAAATAGCAGAGCTACACCTTCTCATCTGTAATAACCTTCAGAAGCCTCGGAGGTGACTAGTTTCACACAAGCCTCTCTGCCTATGATTTACCTGAATCATCAAGGGCTTCACATGCTAATTCATTCATGTTATTTTAATGTATGACAGTATTTAGCTTAAAAATGATGCTCCTCTTTATTTGAGGCACAGGCCAGCTAGTGTCACTCAAGCTGTATCCAAGGCAGGTTCCAATGCACTGAAAGATGCTATACTTTCACTTCTTAGTACCTCAGTTACATCTTTTTTTCTGACATAAATTAAAAGTATATTCTGTAGGAAAACGTGTAGATGTGTATGTATGTATGAGTGAAGTGAGAAAGAGTAAATACAACTGAAGAAAAAGATATTTGCATAATCAGATGCAGTCTTCTCCTAGAACGTAGTCAGAACATACAGTCTTAGGTTCCTTTATAAAATGAAGTACACAGAACTAGCTGTACATATCAGGACAAGGAGATACGTTTTTGTTAATGATTTCTTTGAATTAGAATAGTGGCAACATTCGATCTGTGGCATTAAAAGAAAAGTGGCAAGAGAACTTGGGTGACAACCAGACAATGCCCTCATATTCCAAGGATTAAATGCAATCTGCACAAGAAAGATTCCCAGGAAGAGAGAAATATGTGATAGAGCCACATTATCACATATGATTTTTAGAACCGATTCAATTTTAGTAGCATGAGACAATTACTTCCATTGAAAGCAATGGAAGTAAAGATAAATAAATATCCACCTGAGTAGAAATTTGGTTTGGAAAACAGAATTCCAGATTAAGCTTCATGTAAAACAGATGCAGAACCACACATCAAAGCCCCTCCATATATAGAGAAAGCAGTGATTTTAGAAAACTGCACATGGGGAAAGCCAAAGGAAAACCCTTCCCACATATAAGGGCAGAAGCAGAAAGCTTTCCGCTTGGTTACCATGGGTTTAAAAGTGTTTAACTGATAGATTTGTTGGGAATAGGTTTGAGGTGGGGGAGGGGGGTTTGGGAAGGGAGGGGTGTGGTCATACTGGGAAATACCATATGTTATTGGGCGTCTAATGTGCCATTTATAAGGGCTTAGGGCTAGATTCACTAAGGAAACCGATTGGTTTGCAACCCGATTTCCCTCCGACCCAATTCACTAACCTGGTGGCTGATCATCCTCCGATCCGATCCCGATCCATGCTTGCAAATGAAGGGAAAAGACATGCAAAGCACTACACTTTTTTCTGGCACACCGATTGGCTGGCTGATCAAAAAACAAGCGACTGTTGCTTGTGCTAAAACCCTGCTCTCTGCCCTATTCTTTTGCTCTGGCCACCCTACTCTCTGACTTGATCCAATGCATAGAACAAGCTTGTCATGCCCTGTTCTTGCCGCCCCAACTCTCCTGCTCTCTGCCGTCCTACCCCACAGTGCGAGTCTGTGGTTTTAACCTGCAGGTTAAAAGCGGGGCTGCACTGTGGGGAAGGCAGCAGAGAGCAGGAGAGATGGGCAGGTTTGAACCATGGGCTCGCTGAAGTCGGAGGTGGCAATTGCAGGAGAGTCAAACTGCTCTATTTGCTGGAATTTGTATGTGGGCAGATGTGCACGGGAGGGGGCGCTGGGCTGAACGGCGGGAAACACAACCCGGGGAAGACAACAGCAGCGTTGAAGCAAAAAAAGAAGTTAAAAAAGAAAGTTGCTACAGGGCAAACGCACGCACAGACCATCTGAAGGCAAAGTAGATGGTCTGCGCATGTGTCGGGATCGCTACACAGCAATCTGTGGTGTCGGATGTGGGCGTGCCTTCGATCGCCCCCATTTGAATATTTTTCCTTCCTGAATCGATCGGCTCTGCCCGGATCGGACACGGATTGGTCACGATCAGGCAGGTTAGTGAATTGGGCCCTTAGTGATTATACAGTGGAAATTTGAGGTTAAAAGTGTTCTGGTTGGTTAAACAATGAGGGGTTCATTTTGGTTTATTTAGAGTGTATTCAATGGTGTAGTAATGGGGGGAGGACCAGCCCGGGCAACGTCTCCTTGTCTCCGCCCACCTGCTATTTCCCACTCCTCCCCCGCCGTGCCTTCACTTTCCTCCCATTGTACCTCTAGCTCTTCACTGGCATAAGCAACAGCTCCAATCTGGCCTCAGCGCTCCTCTCTGATGTTATTTCCAGGTCTCACGACTAGGAAGTGGCATCAGTGGGAGAGCCGACAACAGCACAGGCAGCACGTCCCCAAACACCTTCCCCTCGACTTGAGAAAAAACTCTCTGTCTAGCAGCTCCCTCCTTTCCCTTCCCTATGAATAAAAAATAATCCCTGGTGTCTAGATATACCACCCACTTGACCACTCCTGCAGGTACTCTTGACCCCCTGACTTAGTTTCTATCATTATCCTCCCTCCCCCCAGTAAAAAAATAATCCCTGGTATCTAGTGGCATATACCTGACCCCAATCTCTTCTGTTTCTGGCATCAACAACTTGACAAATGGCAGCACCCTACTTCACATGGTATATTCTGGGATGCCCTGAGCAGGGCCAGTTTGCCATATAAACTGTGTCCTTTAGAAACATAGAAACCTAGAAACATGATAGCAGATAAATGCCAAATGGCCCATCCAGTCTGCCCATCCACAGCATTCACTATCTCCTCCTCTCCCTGAGAGATCCCATGTGCCTGCTGCACGCTTTCTTGAATTTAGACACAGTCTCAACCATATCTACTGGGAAACTATTCCATGCATTTTGCTGGCCTACATTGTATGCATCTGTATGGCCTAGGGAGATGTGTTCAGATGTCTAAGGCTATTTCTGGGCCAAATCATGCCCAGCCTTAGGTGAGCTTAGGCAGGCTTGCATGCCTCCCTAGGCTCCTGTAGGCACCTCCAATGTAGGCAGCCTACCTCGGGAGTTTTTTGTTTTTTTAAAAAAAACATGCGCCCGATTGGCTGGTTAGACAGCAGTAGGATGGCTACCGCTGCCTACAATCGGGATGCCGTTTATAGAATCTGGGCCAATATCTCCATGCATGCCGGTCATTTATCTACTTCCTAAAATGCCAACAGTTTCCAGTAATGGATCTTTGCTTGAGCTGTGGACTGCTGCTTTTTAACTTATTTATCAATAATCTAGAGATGGCAATTACTAGTGTGATAATTAAATTTGCTAATGACACAAAGTTGTTCAATCGCAAGAGGATTGCGAAAAATTACAAGATTACCTTGTAAGACTGGGCATCAAAATGGCAGATGACATTTAATGTGAGCAAGTGCAAAGTGATGCATGTGGGAAAGAGGAACCCAAATATGATGCTGGGTTCTATGTTAGGAGTCACTGCCCAGGAAAAGGATCTAGGTGTCATTGTTGAGAATACGTTGAAACCCTCATGTAGTAGGGTTACTTGATGCAGTTTGTTTTGTTGTGAAAATTGTGTAAAATATTCTGTATTTGTTTTTTTGTTATCTGTCTAGGTTGTAGGTGGAAAATAAAAATTTAAAATAAATAAATAAATGTGTGGCAGCGACTAAGAAAGCAAATAGAATGTTAAGCATTATCAGGAAAGAATGGAAAACAAAGATGAAAATGTTATAATACCCTTGTATCGCTCTATGGTACAGCGACAACTGGAATATCGTGTGCAGTTTGGTTGCTGTACAGAGAAGGGTGTTGAAAATGACAAAAGGTTTGGGACGATTTCCCTATGAGGAGAGGCTAAAGCAGAGGGGCTCTTTAGCTTGGAGAAGAAACAGCTCAGAGGTGACATGATAGAGGTCTATAAAATACTGACTAGAGTGGAAATGGTAGATGTGAATCGCTTTACTCTTTCCAAAAATGCTAGGACTAGGGGGCATGCAATGAAGCTATTAAGTAGTAGATTTAAAACAAACTGGAGAAAATATTTCTTTAATCGACGTGTAATTAAACTCTGGAATTCATTGTTGGAGAATGTGGTGATAACAGTTAGCTTAGCAGGGTTTAAAAAGGTTAGGATAATTGGGGAAATCTACTGCTTATTCTAAGGAGAAGCCCAGCATAGACGATGTTGCAGTAATTGAGCGATGAGGTCATAAGTGAGTACAGCAATGTGCCACAGGCATTGTTGTCTAAGTAGCTGCATATTGACTGAACATTACATAAAAAGAGGAAACAGGGTTGGTGCACAGCTACCTACAGTATGACACACAATTTCAAAGCATATGGACATCTCAAAATACAAAAAAAAAACCCAAACCCCCCAAATATCTGCTCAAAAATGTACAAATTGCAATTTTGGAATGGCAGATTTTGGACTTCCTACATGGCAGTGCATCCAAACAGCAAGGAGGCATGTTGTGGATGGGACTAGTGAGGAAATTCCTACAGGGATAATCGGATAGGAAAAAAATGTCTAAGTCTAAAATGAAAGACATTTTTGTTTAGAACTATTTCAATCACATCCAAGATACTCAGTTTGAAAAGCTGACCACTGGAGGGATTAAGGCATGACCCGCTCATGAATCTCCAGTGGTTACTGTCCTCCTTTCTCACCCCTGAAAGTAACACCGGATAGGGAAACTAGGCTATTTGACAACATCAGGAATTATGGGCATTCTGAACATAACAGCAAGCAGGTCTCAAGGGTAGCCTAGTGATCAGTGCAGTGGACTGTAATCCAGAGGACCCAAGTTCAAATTCCATGTCAACTTTTTTTTTTTCCTTTAAATTGTGAGCCCTCCAGAATCAAAGATAAACCTACTATACCTAAATATGTATGACACTTGCAAGCCTGAGGGCTACTGAGATGTTGTACAGTCAGGTACAATAGGTATTTCCCTATATCTGGAGTGTTTACCATTTAAAATAACAGAGTTGCAGTGGAATACAAACTTGGATACCCTGAATTAAAGTCCACTGCACTGACCACTAAGCTGTCCCTTTGCTCTGCAGGGACATCTCTGTGGCCTAATTTGTACAAATGCTACCAGACGTCCTTGTCCCTGATTTTTTGGTATTCATAATTTGGACATTTTATTTCAGAAAATGTCTGTTCATTTTAGATGTTTTCATATATTTTCAAATAAGAAATCCCAAAATTTTCCTGTTTGAAAAACGCTGTGAGATGACCTATTTTTTTTTTTTTGGGGGGGGGGGACATTATGAGTAGGATGGCCCAGTCCCAATTCTGACTTTGAAAATTTCCCTCCACATATCTTTATAATATAGGACCAAAACATCAAGTTTCAAGTTTTATTAAGGTTTGATGTATATGCAATGTCAAATACTTCAATGCGTAGAACATTTTAAAAATAGAGGACACAACAGAACAGTTTTATACAATTAAATATAAAATATATAAGTACTAATAAATAACTGGTACAGAAGGTGAGGGGGATGAACTACAATCTTTAAAGAAAGAGAAGAAACATTTAGGGACAAACACATATGGTGGGTAACACAAAAGAAAAAAAGAGATATAAAGGCAGAAATAAACATAGAAAGAAAGAAGATAATTTGCGACCTATGCGTAGATCTAATTAGGATCTAAGAGATTTAGGGCTCCTTTTACAAAGGTGCGCTAGGACCTTAACGCGTGCAATAGCATGCGTTAAATTCCCGAGTGCACTAGCCACTACCTCCTCCTAGAGTTTTGGCTACCGCGCGCTATAGTGTGTAGTAATTTTGTGCGTGCGTGAAAAACCCTAGCGCACCTTCGTAAAAGGAGCCCTTAATGATTGGTAAGTTATACTATCTATATCTCAAATGCATCCTTATACAGGAAGCTTTTTAAGGAATGCTTGAATTTTTCTACAGAAGGTTCATTGCGTAAGTATATTGGTAAATTGTTCCAGAGCTGGGGTGCTATAACCGAGAAAATGGTAGATCTCCTGGTCCCTATTACTTTTAAAGAAGGGATAGTCAGTAAATGTTGTTCTGTTGATCTAAGTGCCCTGAATGGAGAATACGGTATCAAGAGACGATCCAAAAATATCGGAGCATTAGATTGTTGAATTTTAAATGTTAACAGTATAATTTTAAAAGTTATTCTATGTGTAATTGGTGACCAGGGTGCTGCTTGTAGAAGTGGTGTAATGTAATCATATTTTTTTGAATTAGTAATCATTTTTATTGCTGTATTTTGTATTATCTGTAATCTTCTTATTTCTTTTTGGGTTATACCATGGTATAAAGTGGGATCTGTTATAAAATTATTCTCGTACAACTGGCTAAAACACAAGACAAAATATCCAAACTGGATGTAATGGAGAAATACTTTAAGGATCTCAAGCGCTCACAGCTAAAAGCCTGATGTATTTTTCAAGCTAATAACCAAGGGTGGTCCTGTAAATTCTCCTATTTTCTCAATTTTTTATCAAAACACTCTTTTTTCATTTTTGTTATTTTATTTGATATTTTATATTTGATATTTTTGATATTTTGTCTTGTGTTTTAGCCAGTTGTACTAGTATTTAGTGTGTTTCACAAGATTTTTTAAGGATTAATAAAATTATTCTCCACAAGTACTGCTGATGTTTGTTTGCAATTTCCACATAGATGCATGCATTAATAGAAACTCTACTATCCTTGAATTAGCTGCTCAACAAATATGTTGCATTTTATCAACTCGTGTAAATACTGAATGTGATACATCCTGGTAATATTAGTTTTCCTCAACATTAATGCAAATAGGTTTAACATCTTTTTTACACACACTGAAACATGTTTATTGTAAGTCAGGTGGGTTTAACACGTGTTAATGATTATACAAATGCTAAACAGCTTTATTAAACAAGCCTATAAAATATTTCTATGCTACTACCACAACATCATACTGCTGGGAATATATGATGTATTTTACAACTCGCTTGGGCCACATTGTCATGTGCATGGCATTCTTTCTACAGAGAGGGTAACTACCTACCCAGAGAAAATCATACACTTTCGAAATAACTTGTAGAAGCAGCTAATGGGAGAAAGATTTTCATAAGAAAAGTACTGAGAAGTGTCACCTTCTTTCTTTGGTATCATTCTACTCGAAGAAGGCGGCTTAAAAAAGCAGTCTTTTTTTCTAACTAAAATTACAATGAAATGAAAAGACAAATCAATCTTTTCAAACTCTCACAAAGGAAAGCCCACAAGAGCATGGTGCCTAATAGTCTATATTTTTTATTACCAAGTCCTCAACCTACCTGACAATGACATTTTTCCACTGAGCCTCCTGCTGTTCAATTTGCCACTATTGTGGGTCCTTCGTTTGTTCTGGCAAAGGCATCGAAGTCTTTTCACAATATACAGTTGGTGCGGTTTCATTTACACAGTTGCATTCTTCTGTGTTTAATCAGTCATGGAAGACTGAAAATACAATTTCAGAGATGCTGTCCTAACTTCCGTTTATATTACGAGTTTATGACCTAACAGGAAAGTTTACAGTTTTCTGTTTATTTTTGGCATAAAGGCTCTTTTATTAACATTTCAAATCATTATGCTAACCTGGACTAGCAGAGGTATTGTAACAATACAAACATAGGAAACAAGGAATTTCCACCAGTTCTTTTCAAATATCACTGCAAGTTCCTATATACTGTATAATAATAATTTCTTATTCGCACTATAGTGATTTTAAAAGACTTAGGTGTCAGGTTGGGAGGGTGTCAAATTTGGCTGCATGTGTGGCCTTGACTTATACACAGGTTACACCAATTTTGGTCATTTTTAGTTCCAACTACCTCAATTTATACATGAGATTGACTTAAAGTCAAGTATATACGTGTTATATATATATATGTATATATGTGGAGGGGCATAATTTTTTTAAAAAAGTTTAAATTCCCTTTTGGCCTAAGTGACTAGACACTGAAAGTAGGCAACAGGGAAATGACCATTCTCAAAAAAAAGTTGTTTTTTTAAGAGGGGTTTTTTTTTTTTTAGAATGGCCTACCTCCACATTCAGCAATTTACTCACCCAGACTGCCACTATGTCTATCCCTACAACACATTCCCAACCAAAAAATTGCCCCCAAGTGCCAAACGTCCAAAACCAGACCTTTTAGGCGAAGGAGGGGCCAGTCCTTCGCCTAAAAGCAGGATTCTGTAACCGGTGTTGTCTTTGACAGACCAGAGTTGTTTTTGACAGATGCCTAATCTCTCCTGCCATGATCACAATCCCCCTCCTGAATGCCCCCTACCAATGCCCGGCTGGAGGGATCTCAAGCCCTCCTGCCGGCAAACCTCCCCCCCAAACTGGCAGGAGGGATTCCAAGCCCTCCTGCCAGCACCCCCACCCGAACCCACGATCTTGGCAGGAGGGATCTCAAGCCCTCCTGCCAACACCAACACTGACACTGCCCCCCCCACCTCGCGAATACCGGCAGGAGGAAGCCCATGCCCTCCTGCCAAAGGCGGACCCCACCCCCGGACCCCCCCCCCCATGCACTCCCCCCACTACCCTGGACACCTCTACCCCGGCCAACCCCTCCAATAACCTCAAAGTTGACTGGCAGAATGGGTCCTTTGTCCAGCCGGCCGGCAGGTAGGCCCATCCTCGGAATGGCAGGCCTATCCCTTCCCAGTGCTTTGTGAGATGCACTGGGAGGGACCTAGGGCCTGATTGGCCCAGGCACCTAAGGCCTGTCCTGTGTTTTTCCATTTCCTTATTCTCTTTTGAAATGTTTTCCCCCCTCCTATCTTTAGTTTCTCCTTTTTCTTCCTTTGTTTTCATTTTTGTATGCCTCTTTGTCTTTCTCTATCCTTCCCTCTCTTCTTCTTCCCTATGTCTTTCCAGCCTCGCTGCTCAAAGTGAGGTAGTGGAGCAACGAAAAGAGAGCAGCTGCTGATGCTAGTACTTGCAAAGAGAACATGTCAACCTTGCCATTTCACCCATTGGCACAGTCTAGTGTTTCCCGACCACACACACTGACCACACACACTGGCAAAGCTGTCAGTTAAGATCCTCAGTCCCTGTGGAGGACTTTGGCTGCACACATCAATTGCTACAATTAGTCAGGATTCATATGGTCTAAATCCAGCCCATATTTATTGCATTTTCCTGCTTATAATGGAAACATTTTTATTGTAAAGGTATGAAACCATTTTCTTCCAGATGGTTGAATGCAGAAAGCTTTTCACTCACTGCATGAAAGTTTCCAGAGTTCACAGTCTAAAGTAATTATGCTTAATTTTCAAGCATTCCTACCACTATTGATGTTTACTTTGGCTACTTTTAGACAGTTTTGTTAATGTTGTTTACTGTACTGCATATCTTTGCTTGTAATCTGCCACTTGGTCAGAAAAGTCATGTTGTCATTATAGCTCATGGGCTTACTTCACATGCCAGGGCATAAATATACTTTATAAAGTAATTCAGAACTGTGCCTGTCTTCTGAAGTTACAACTAGCCTGAATGGAATATAGAAAATATATTTTTAAAAGTCACTGTTTATGTTGGATTTTAACTGAACCTTATGACACAGAGCTGCCAAGTTTCTCAGTTCCAGTTGGGAGACTTGTTGATCAGTCCTGGTTTTAAACTTATATTTCAAAGCAGTATGGCATTTTTAGACCCAGATTTTATCCATTCAAATCATTGCTGCAGATCCCATAATGCACCAAGCGAATGACAGGCCTAAAACCTCCCTCCTGAACTGGTTAATTTGGAAGCTCTGATGACAGCCATTGAGCTCCGGAGTATGTGTGTGCACCTAAGTGCTGCTGTATATACTCTCTCAAATATTCATTATATAAATTAAGTAGGTATTTGCAGGATATCTCTAATGAATATGAATGAAGCAGATTTGCTTGCCTGTCACCTCCATTATGTTCAAAACTCTCTCATGCGTATTCATTAGAAATATCCTGAAACCCGACTGGCTAAAGGTCCCCTAGGTCAGGTTTGAGAATCACTTGTCTAGGGGTCCAGTTCTTTCCGTGAACATAAACGTGAGTGCCTAGGTAATAGAATTGTCCCAACTATATTCATATATATTTCATGTATATTCATTTTGGATTTTCTGAAAGCCTGACTGGTTTGTGGCCCTCCAAGCTTCCAGCATGAAACCCCCGATCTACAGTAAAGATTCCAGCAGTTCTTGGATATATTCAAACATTTCTGTGGACAGTAGAAGGAGTTTGTCTCTCTCCTGTCACCAATAGATGTCAGTTTCAGCAGTTCCCAATTGATTTGCCCACTAAACTAGAGGGGGGGGGGGATCAGCACCATGGTCACCTGCTTCATGCATGTCTCCTGCAAAGTCATCACTAACTTACTATGAGTACACAGCCTCTTTCATGCACAAAAGTTCTTCAGCCCCTAAACTGTAAAATTCCCTTGGATTTTTGTAGCCTAAATGCATGACCTTGAATTTTTTAGCTGCCAAATTTCAGATCATTCTTCAAGCTTTCCTAGGTCCTTCCTCATGCTATTCACACCATCAAGGTGGTCTACTCTATTGCAGTTTTTGGTATCTGCAAAGAGGCAAATCTTACCTGACATGCCTTCAGCAATATTGCTAAAATGTTAAAAAGAACAGGTTCAAGAACTGGACCTTGAGATACACCACTGGTAAAATCCCTTTCCTCAGAGCGATCTCTACTGACCACTACACTGTTGCTTTATACTCAACCAGTTCCTGACCTCGCCCGTCACTTTGAGACCCATACCGAGGGCACTCAGTTATTTATTAGAAGCCTGTGTGGAACACTGTCAAAGGCTTTGCTAAAATCTAATGTAAATACTCCACATCTAGCACACTCCATCTATCCAATTCTGTGGTCACCCAGTCAAAAAGCCTTGTTGCCCTTACAATAGCTCCTTTCAGTTTTGCCCACTGCGTTTCTACATCTTCCAGGTGTTTCCATCAGAACAAAATTAGCTTTTTGAAGTCTAAAATTTTCATTTTTGAATGAACTCTCTTCACATCTATCTTAATATTAAACCATACATCTAGTGCTTACTGGATGCCAGATGATCACCCACTATAACATCAGAAGTATTCTTCCCATTTGTAAGCACAATGGCCCCATCCTGTGAGGATTCCATTACCAACTGGTAGAATAGTTCTCCCTCTAGAGCAGGGGTGTCAAAGTCCCTCCTAGAGGGCCGCAATCCAGTCAGGTTTTCAGGATTTCCCCAATGAATATGCATGAGATCTATTAATATACAATGAAAGCAGTGCATGCAAATAGATCTCGTGCATATTCATTGGGGAAATCCTGAAAACCCGACTAGATTGCGGCCCTCGAGGAGGGACTTTGACACCCCTGCTCAAGAGAATCCAGGATCTTTGGCATATTAAAATCACCTATTAGTAGGACTTCCTCTTTCCCAGCTAAATTTTGAATGGCTTCAATTAAATCTCTATTCAGTCTGTGAAGAAGGCCTGTATATCACACCAAAGTAAACATATTTTCCATTCCCTCTTTAACCCACAGTGCCATTTCCTTACCCTGTAGGTCCTGCAGTTGTGTGGCTTTAATATTACGTTTGGATTAAATAAAAAGGAACACCAGCTGGATGCCACTTCAGAGGCACTGAAAATGCAGTAAAGAGTGAGGCAAGTTGATACACTTGCAACAAATACCAATGGACACCCAACCAATGGTAAATCCAAGTTTATTGGAGAACTTAATAAGGCACCATAAGGAGCCTGTGTCAGGGTTCGTACAGCCTGAAAGGCCCAACAGGAGTCATGCACTGAAAGGCCTAACAATGTCAAATGGAAATTACATCCACTGTACACCAGAACTAGATGGAGTTTAACAAATCATAGATTGTCAGCTGCTCAACATTCAGCACAAGCGTGGGATATAAAAATATTATCTTGCCACTCCCCTTCTCTTTTCTTCCTACCCTGTCTTTCCTGAACCGATTATAGCCTGGTATAACTATATTCCAAGACAAAAATACATTTGAGCCAGAATCATAAATATTAAAAATATACTAAATGTTGTTTCTGAACATACATAATACAGAGATACCAAGCCCAGTAGAGAAAGTAGAAAAAAAAAATGGAGAAAAAACCCCTCAGCTACCAGGCACCATGCAAGGCAATTAACTTGCACCAAGCAGGATCCAAAAAAAAATACCCCCTCGTAAGTCAGAAAAACCACCTCCACTTAAAAATATTCAACTGCCAGACTAGGAAATATCTGCACATATAGGCAAGGTGTAACATTCAACATTTACTAAATGGTGGTAGATGTATCTACTGCAGGTCAGCAAGGTAAATACTTCGACATTCATAGGAATTCTATGAGCACAGGAACACTTATCTTGCCAGCCCACAGTAGAAACCTCTACTGCCATATAGTATGAACATAAGAACTGCCATCTCCGGATCAGACCTTCGGTCCATCAAGTCCGGCGATCCGCAAACGCGGAGGCCCAGCCAGGTGTACACCTGGCGTAATTTTAGGCACCCATATCCCTCTATGCCTCTCGTAAGGAGATGTGCATCTAGTTTGCTTTTAAATCCTAGAATGGTGGATTCTGCAATAACCTCCTCTGGGAGAGCATTCCAGGTGTCCACCACTCATTGCGTGAAGCAGAACTTCCTGATATTTGTCCTGGACTTATCCCCCCTTAGCTTCAGTCCATGTCCTCTTCTCCGTGTCACATTGGACATTGTAAAAAAAATTTTCCTGCTCTATTTTGTCGATCCTTTCAGTATTTTGAAAGTCTCGATCATATCCTCTCACAGTCTCCTTTTCTCAAGGGAGAACAATCTCAGTCTCTTAAGTTGTTCTTTGTATTCCAAGTTCTCCATACCTTTTATTAGCTTCGTTGCTCGTCTCTGCACCCTCTCCAGCAGTTTTATATCTTTCTTTAGGTTGGGAGACAAATGTTGGACACAGTATTCCAAGTGTGGTCTGACCATTGCCCTATAAAGCGGTATTATAACTTTCTCCGATCTACTCGTGATTCCTTTCTTTATCATGCCTAACATTCTATTTGCTTTCTTTGCTGCTGCCGCGCATTGTGCCGACGGTTTCAGGGTCCTATCTATCAGTACACCCAGGTTCTTTTCT
Source organism: Geotrypetes seraphini (assembly GCF_902459505.1). Classification (NCBI taxonomy): domain Eukaryota; kingdom Metazoa; phylum Chordata; class Amphibia; order Gymnophiona; family Dermophiidae; genus Geotrypetes; species Geotrypetes seraphini. The sequence continues at coordinate 404,158,591 of NC_047085.1, read as the reverse complement.
TGTTCGCTCTTACTCAGAGTTGCATCTGACATTCTATACTCGTGTTCCTTGTTCTTTCTGCCTAAATGCATTACTTTACATTTTTCTACATTAAACTTCATCTGCCATTTCTCCGCCCATTTCTTTAACTGACACAAGTCACTCTGGAGTTCCTTGCTATCCTTCTGCGATCTGATTGCCTGGCATAGCTTTGTGTCGTCTGCAAATTTGATGATCTCACTGGATGTTCCTTCTTCTAGATCACTGATGAAAATATTAAATAAGATGGGCCCAAGTACCGAGCCCTGGGGCATTTATGCCCACTCTCTGCTTTCTGTTCTCCAGCCATTTGCCTATCCATCTTAGTATATCTCCCTCTATTCCATGGCTTTGTAGTTTCCTGAGAATGCTTTCTGGAAGTCCAAGTATATTATGTCCACCTGTTCTCCACTATCAATTAGTTTGTTCATGGTCTCAAAAAATTGAAGTAAATTCGTCAAACATGATTTCCCTTTCCTGAAGCCATGTTGACTTGCTCTCATCAGGTCGTGTGTATCCAAGTGCCGGACTATGCTATCTTTAATCAGTGCTTCAACCATCTTTCCAGGGACAGACGTAAGACTCACAGGTCTGTAGTTGCCCGGTTCTCCTCTTGATCCTTTTTTGAAAATTGGCGTGACATTCGCTATCTTCCAATCGTCCGGTATCTGTCCAGTTCTTATTGACAGGTTTGCAAGTTTTTGCAAAAGGTCTCCGATTTCAACCTTCAGTTCTTTTAAGACTCTCGGGTGAATTCCATCAGGTCCAGGAGATTTGTCGCTTTTAAGATTGTCGATCTGGTACTATATCTGGTCCAAGTCCACTTCTACTGTGGTGAGGCTGTCCTCTATTACTCCTTTGAACACTTTCACTGCTTCTGGTATTGTTGCGGTGTCCTCCTTCGTAAAGACAGACACAAAGAAGGAATTTAGTCTGTCTGCAATTTGTTTGTCCTCCTTGATGTACCCTTTTCTTCCCTGGTCATCCAGCGGTCCCACCGCCTCTTTTGCAGGTTTTTTCCTTTCACGTATCTAAAGAAGGACTTGAAATTTTTGGCCTCTTGCGCTATTTACTCCTCATTGTCCTTTTTGGCATCCCTCACTGCCTTGTGACATTTCTTCTGATCATCTTTGTATTTGTTCCAAGCTTCGGTTGTTTTCGTGTGTTTCTATTTTTTAAACATAGAAACATAGAAAAAAGCGGCAGAAAAGGGCTATAGCCCACCAAGTCTGCCCATTCCAAGTATCCCCCCCCTGGATTTACTCCCTTAAAGATCCCACGTGAGTATCCCATTTCTTCTTAAAATCCGTCACACTGCTGGCCTTTATCACCTGGAGTGGGAGTTTGTTCCAATGATCCACCACTCTTTCGGTGAAGAAGTACTTCCTGGAGTCACCATGAAACTTCCCTCCCCTGATTTACAGCGGATGCCCTCTGGTGGTCGAGGGTCCCATGAGCCGGAAGATATCATCTTCTGACTCGATGCGTCCCGTGATGTACTTGTACATTTCAATCATATCTCCCCGTTCTCTTCTTTCCTCAAGTGAGTACAGCCGCAATTTCTTTAGTCTTTCTTCATACGTGAGATCCTTGAGCCCCAGGACCATCCTGGTGGCCGTTCGCTGAACCGACTCTATCCTCAGCACGTCCTTTCGGTAGTGTGGTCTCCAAAACTGAACACAGTACTCTAAGTGAGGCCTCACCATGGCTCTGTACAACGGCATCACAACTTCGGGTCTCCTGCTGACGAAACCTCTGCGGATACACCCCATCATTTGTCTTGCCCTGGAGGAAGCCTTCTCCACCTGATTGGCAACCTTCATGTCCTCGCTAATGATCACCCCTAGATCACGTTCCGCCGTGGTCCTAACCAAGGTCTCACCATTTAGTACATAAGTTCTAGCGGGTTTCTCTTGCCCAGGTGCATTACCTTGCATTTTTTAGCATTGAAGCCTAGCTGCCAAGTGTTTGACCATTGTTCCAGTAGCAGTAGGTCGTGTGTCATATTATCAGGTAATATGCCTACTATGTTGCAAAGTTTGGCGTCGTCGGCGAACAGTGATACCCTTCCTCTAAGTCCTTGCGTCATATCTCTTATGAATAAGTTGAATAGAATCGGGCCCAGGACCGATCCCTGCGGCACTCCACTGATCACGTCCGATGCTTCGGATGGGGTACCGTTTACTACCACCTTCTGAAGTCTGCCGCTCAGCCAATCCCCAACCCATATAGTTAGAGTGTCTCCTAATCCTATTGATTTCAGCTTGTTCAGTAATCTTCGATGAGGGACGCTATCAAATGCTGAAGTCCAAATATACCACGTCCAGTGACTCTCCGGCATCCAGTTGTCTAGTAACCCAGTCAAAAAAGCTAATCAGATTAGATTGGCAGGATCTACCCTGGGTGAACCCGTGTTGGTGTGGATCACGCAGTTTTTCTTCGTCTAGGATAGTGTCAATATTCTGTTTGATCAGTGTTTCCATGAGCTTACACACTATAGACGTGACACTCACTGGTCTGTAGTTTGCTGTCTCTGTCCTGCAGCCCTTTTTGTGGAGTGGGATTACGTTGGCGGTTTTCCAGTCCAAGGGGACCCTTCCTGTGCTTAGGGAAAGATTGAAAAGATCAGATAATGGTTCTGCCAGGACTTCCCTTAACTCCCTGAGCATTCTGGGGTGTAGGTTATCTGGTCCCATGGCTTTGTTTACTTTGAGTCTTGATAGTTCGTTGTAGACACTACTGGGTGTAAATTCGAAATCTAGAAACGGGTCTTTCCGGCTATCTCCCGTCTGCAGCTGTGGACCAGCTCCCGGCGCTTTGCGGGTGAACACTGAACAGAAATATTGGTTTAGTAATTCTGCCTTCTCAGAGTCTGATTCTGCAAAGTTGCCGTCCGATTGCTTCAGGCGTACTATCCCATCTTTGTTTCTTTTCCTGTCACTAATATAGCTGAAGAAGGATTTATCCCCTTTCTTAATTTTCCGTGCTAGCTCTTCCTCCATTCGGAGTTTGGCCTCTCTAACTGCTGTTTTGACAGCTTTAGATCTGTCTAGATAGTCCTCTTTTGCCCCCTCTCTGCCTAAATGTTTGTAGGCGATAAATGCGTCTTTTTTCTGTTTAACTAGGTCTGAAATTTCTTTACTGAACCATTGGGGTCTTTTGTTTCTCCTGCGTTTACTTACTGTCTTTATGTATCGGTCTGTTGCTTCTTTTCTTTTATGGCTTCCTTCACCTCTCTAGTAAGCCATGCCGGTTCTCTTTTGCCTTTAGTTTTCCTTTCTTTGGAAATCCGTGGAATGTAGAGATTTTGTGCTTCCGTGATAGTATTTCTCAATAGGGACCATACCTGATCTACCATTTTAACTTTGTCCATCTTTTTCTTGAGCCGTTGTTTCATCATGGCTCTCGTGCTATCGTATTTCCCCTTTTTAAAGTTTAAGGTCGTGGTTAAGGTTTTGGTACGTTTCCCTTTCCCGATGTCAAGTTTAAAGTTGATCATGTTGTGATCACTCGTCCCCAGCGGGACCGTGATTTCTACTTCTTTTGTCAGTCTCGTAATGCCATTTAGGACAAGTCCAAGGTGGCGTTTCCTCTCATCGGCTCTCCCACTGTTTATTCCAGGAAGCAGTCCCCTAGCGCTCCCAGGAACTTGGCCTCCTTGCCACAGTTCAAGGTTCCCCCGCTGCGGAACCTGAGCTTATTCCACAAGCAACTGAAAACCTGGCTTTTCACTAAAATGTAATTCTATCCCCCCTTACTCTTCTCTTTCTATATATAAGTTCATGTAAACCTTTTTTTTTCCTTCTCTTCCTATATTTTAAGTTCTTGTAAACCGTGCCGAGCTCCACAACATCCATGGAGATGATGCGGTATATAAACTTAAGGTTTAGTTTAGTTTAGTTCCCAGGTTCCAGTCTATCCCTGGGAAATTGAATTCTCCCATGATTATTACATTACCTGTCTTACATTCTTGTTTAATTTCCTCTATCATTTCTGAGTCTGTCTCCTCCGTCTGTCCTGGGGGTCGATAGTAAAGGCCAATTTTTGTGTCTGCACCATTGTGTCTAGGAATCATGATCCAGAGGGATTCCAGCTTCTCTGTCCTTTCCATCATAGCCTCTCTAACAATTTCTACTCCATCCTGAACATATAGGGCAATACCTCCACCTTTCTGCCCTACTCTATCTCTTCTGTATAGTTTGTATCCCTGTAGTACTGTGTCCCATTTGTTTTCATCATTCCACCATGTTTCTGTTATGCCAATGATTTCCAGTTCATCGTGTCTTGCTATTGTCTCTAATTTTCCCATTTTGTTTCTCAGACTTCTAGCATTCATATGCATACATTTGAGTTCCCTTTGTGTTACCTTCTTGGACTTTCTAAACTTAGCAGTCTCTACTGTTTCTTTCACGGTATCATTTTCTGCTCCTGCATTCTCCATTATTTGCTTTGTGGTCGTCCCCTCCCGTGTCTGAGTAGTTGTCCGTAGTTCCTTCTTCGGCGCATCCTGTCGCCTGGGCCATCGACTGGTGGTCGACTGTTGGCTTTCCCCTGTCTTTTAGTTTAAAGCCTTCTCGATGGCCCTCTTCATGTTGCCTGCCAATACTCTTGCTCTTTCCTTGTTGAGGTGTAGTCCGTCCTTTCTGTAGTACGTGCTTTTTCCCCAGAACGCCATCCAGTTGCGCACGAAGTCAAAGCCTTCCTCTTCGCACCATTGTCTCATCCAGGCGTTGATCGCTTGCAATTCCCCTTGTCTCTTTCCATCCGCTCTTGGTACCGGGAGGATCTCGGAGAAAGCCACCTTCACCTCCCTGATCTTCAGTTTTCTTCCGAGTGAGCGGAGCTGGCTCGTCATCTCTTCCCTGTCATACTTCCATCCTCTCACATCATTGGTTCCCACGTGGATAAGCACAGCAGTGTCCTCTCCCCCTGCGCTGTCTATGATCCTGGAGATCCTGTTGGCCACATCATTCACTCTTGTTCCAGGCAGGCAGGTGACAATTCTATCTTCTCTCCATCCTGCGGTGTGGCTGTCCAAATGACGTATAATGGAGTCTCCTACGATGATCCCCATCTTCTTTATTCAGAGGTTCCTTGGGGGGTCGTAAATCCACGTCCATGGAGTAGGTCCAATCTTCTTCCTCCTGCGATACGCTTGAAGTTGTTTTCGGCTCTTTGTGTGGGGGGACATCTTCATGCGTTCTCTCTCTTTCTCCTGGTGTGTGGTTGCCCCCTATCTCAGCTCAGTCTCTTCTGAATTTGTAGGGGTGTCTTCTCTCCTCTCGTCCAGGCCATCTTTCTGGGTTGCTCGGATACAGTTCTCCAGCCCTGGGATCTCCACATATTGCTGGTGAGCTTCCTCGATGAATCTTTCTAGCTCCTTGACATCTTTGTTTGCACTGAACTCCATTAGAAACTTCTCCTGTTTGCAGATTCTATCTTCAAAGGTGAGGAGTTCTTTTAGTTCCATCACTGTCTCCTCTAGTAGCCGGACTTGCCATTTCAAGCTATCCAGCTCCATTCACCGACTGCAAATGTATAAGTCCCCGAAGGGAGGTAGTCATACATATTGCAGCTGGTACATTAGACTGGAAAGCTCATTTTCTGACTTCCTTGGGCTTCCATTTCGTGCTTCCCTTCTGAATTGTCTGAGTGATTTATTGTGAACCTTCTGTCTCTTTCGACTGGATGATTTCTGACTTCTTGTCTGCTATCTTCCTGTTTGTTGTGAGTCTGCTGGTGTTGCAGTGTTGGCACCTGTGAGTGCTTGTTTCCCCTCTAGGTGTGTAGTATATGAGAATGTGTGCCCTGCTGTGTAGCTAGCTAAAACTAGGACTTGTAGCTTTTGTTCCAAGTTGCTCTGCTGGGCGACCGATTTTCCCGGCTCTTTCTTAAGGCTCCTTCGCAAAGGCAAGCTTGTGTGTGTGTGTTCTCTTCTGTGCTTGCTACTTGCTACTTCCCTATTAGCTGCTTGCTACTTCCCTATTAGTAGTTTGACCAGTGATGACTAATGTTGTTGTATTCTGTGTTGGTTAGTGCTGGTGTCCGCTGTGTCCTCCTTCTGCTCTCCTTTAGTGGCTTCTGGTTGTGTGTTCTCTGTACCCTCTGTGTATGCCTGATTGTGTGTTGTACTTGCTTTGTTATCTGCGCCTGCTGTGGTCCCCTTCTTACACTCCTTTAAAGTGGCTCATCCCTTCTCAAGGCCCTTCGTAAAGGCGCTCTCGCTAAGGCGAGCGCCTTTGATGCTCACCTTCGACGAGCGCCAAACGGCTGAGCGCCATTGGCCCCTCCCCTTTTAAGGGAGAGCTTCGATGTCTGATGCCAGCATTAGTAAATTTTGAATAACTATATCCTAGTCATGGTTCTCTATGACCACCTTTAAATCCAAATCAGCCTCTTAATATACAATGGGTATTACTATCTATTGCTTTCCAGACATTGCTTTTTCCTGTTTGTGAGAGACAGCATACACTCAGTGATGTAGCAAGGGTGGGAGGCGCTCCCCTCGCCCTCTTCTCCATCCCCCTGCTCCTTCCCCACCCCCTCCTGCCGCACGCATCCTTTTCACTTCCCCTGTATGTTAAGCTTCTGAGACGCAAGATACATCTCTAACTTGCTCCTCTGACATCACTTCCTAGTCATGGGACCCAGAAGTAAAGCCAGAGGTGAGCGCCGAAGTTGGCATGAGCAGCAAGTTGGAGCTGCTGCTCATGCCTGCAAGAGCTAGAGTTATGGTGGCGGAGAATTGAAGGCATGCACGTGGCGGAAAGGAGTGGAGAGCAGAAGAGAGGTGTCAGTGCCCCTTCCAAGACGACGCCCGGGGTGAACTGCCCCCCCAGCCCCCCTTTACTACACCACTGCATACACTAGTCTTTAGTAAAATACCTCCTTGGCTTTTGAATGGAAGAAACAAGCCTTTTTTGTTTATGATTATTAGTTCAGTGCGGTTTTGTCACCAGCAATTTTTTTTTAGAATATACGCACTATCCCCTGAATTTGAAATGGATGTGAAAGGGAAACAGCCGGTGAGGGAGGAGGTGGGACCCCTGGATGAGGGGGATAGGAAAGGAGTGGTAAAGGAGGAAAAGGAAGTGGCGGACAGATTAAACACGTTCTTCTCATCGGTCTTCACAAAAGAGGACACATCCAATGTTCCGGAACCGGAAAAATTCTTCAAGGGGGACCAAGAGGAAAAATTATCGTGCATGGAGGTAAGCCTCGAAGACGTACTCAAACAGATAGATAGGCTAAAAACTGACAAATCGCCGGGCCCGGACGGAATTCACCCAAGAATACTAAGAGAACTTAGAAACGAAATAGCGGAGTTACTGCAGCAGATTTGTAACCTATCCCTGAAAACAGGGGTAATACCGGAAGACTGGAGGATAGCAAATGTTACACCTATTATAATATGTTACACCACATATTGCTGGTGTATAATATGCACCAAGAAGGGAAGGGAACCAGAGGCGACCCGGGGAATTATAGACCGGTCAGCTTGACCTCAGTTCCGGGGAAGATGGCCGAATCATTGATCAAGAACAGTATCAGTGAGCACATAGAAAAAAATAAGCTGATGAGAACAAGCCAGCATGGTTTCTGTACTGGAAGATCTTGCCAAACAAACCTACTGCACTTCTTCGAGGGGATAAACGGACATTTGGACAAAGGTGACCCCATAGATATAGTATACCTAGACTTCCAGAAAGCCTTCGACAAGGTACCTCATGAGCGCCTTCTAAGGAAACTGTGGAACCACGGGGTGGAAGGGGACATACACAGATGGATCAAAAACTGGCTGGCAAACAGGAAACAGAGGGTAGGAGTAAAGGGACACTATTCTGACTGGAAAGGGGTCACAAGTGGCGTCCCACAAGGGTCAGTGCTGGGACCGCTGCTATTCAATATATTTATTAATGACTTGGAAACAGGGACAAAGTGTGAAGTTATAAAATTTGCGGATGACACAAAACTCTCTGGTAAGGTTAGATCTGTAGAGGAATGTAAAGAACTCCAAAGGGACCTGGACAAACTGAGTGAGTGGGCAGATAAATGGCAGATGAGTTTTAATGTGGAGAAATGTAAAGTTATGCACATAGGGAAAGGGAACCTGATGTACAACTACACGATGGGGGGGATGACATTGGGAAAAGGCAACCTAGAAAAGGACTTGGGGGTTTTGATGGATAAAATAATGAAACCGGCAGCACAATGCGCAGCGGCTTCAAAAAAGGCGAACAGAATGTTGGGCATTATCAAAAAAGGTATCACTACCAGAACCAAGGAAGTTATCCTCCCGCTGTACAGGGCAATGGTGCGACCGCATCTGGAGTACTGCGTCCAGTACTGGTCGCCGTACCTAAAGAAAGATATGGCGATACTCGAGAGGGTCCAGAGAAGAGCGACAAACATGATAAAGGGCATGGAAAACCTCTCGTATGCTGAGAGGCTGGAGAAGTTGGGGCTCTTTTCCCTGGAAAAGCGGAGACTTAGAGGGGATATGATAGAAACTTATAAGATCATGAAGGGTATAGTGAAGGTAGAGAGAGACAGATTCTTCAGACTGGCGGGGGCAACAAAAACTAGAGGACACTCAAAAAAATTGAAGGGAGATAGGTTCAGAACAAATGCTAGGAAGTTCTTCTTCACCCAGAGGGTGGTGGACACCTGGAATGCGCTTCCAGAGGGGGTAGTTGAGCAGAGTACAGTTTTGGGTTTCAAAAAGGGATTGGACGAGTTCCTAAAGGGTAAGGGAATCCAGGGGTACAATTAGAGGGTTACTATACAAGACAAAATGCTCTTGAGTAATAGATCACTACAGGTCATTGACCTGGGGGGCCGCCGCGGGAGCGGACTGCTGGGCATGATGGACCTTTGGTCTGACTCGGCAGAGGCAATGCTTATGTGCTTATAATTTTATATATAATGCTTTCAGTTTATCATGCAAATTTAGGCGTGCGCCCAATTTGCACATGCGCTAACAAGGAATTATTGGCACTAATTAGAATTCACATGCACATCTTTTTAGGTGTATTCTATATAGAGGTACACATAAATTCTATGCGCAGAACCGAAAAGGGGGCATGGGCATTCCAAAAGTTTATGTGTACTGTTATAGAATATGCCCAATCCATGTCTAGGTTAGGCACGGAGATTTACAGCAGGTTTTAGTTGGTGGAAATGGTCATGCCTAAAATTTAGTTGCAGGTTCCGGTGCTGAGCACTATTCTATAAACCACATCTAACGTCAAGCATGGTTTATAGAATAGCGCTAAGTGGAGATTTGTTTTGCGCCAAATTTTTGGGTGCCATATACAGAATTTCCTCCGCGTATGATACAAATTTCATAAGCCAAAATATGAGGGGCAAACATTTTTCCATATTTACAGCAGACATATTTAAATAGAATTTATTTTAGACAATTTGGCCCAGATTCTGCAAGCAGCACCTGAAGTTATGTACCTAGATTGGGTATGCTTAGCCAATCTAGGCATCTAACTTAATTTTCTTCATTGGCTTAATTGGTGCCATTAATTGAAAGCACCATTTTTTATTTTTAATAAATCTTTATTCATTTTTAAAACTCTCAATAAGTGTAACATAAAATACAGTCAAACCTCGGTTTATGAGTGCAAGGTTTGCGAGTGTTTTGCAAGACGAGCAAAACATTCGCAAAATCGGTGCCTCGGAAACCGAGTTTGACTTGGTTTATGAGCGCCACCCCCCAGCGATCCAGCATCCCCCCCGCTTGCGTCGTCCCCCCCCCCCCCGTGATCCTACATCCCCCCCAAGCACCGCAACGACATCGCTTATCTCGAATGGGCACCGGCACCAGCACCAATGCACAGGAGGTCCTCCCTCTTCCCTGTGCTGGGCTGGACTGGGCTTTGAGCATTTGCGCATGCTCAAAGCCCTCAGACTCTCGGAGAGAGGGAGACCAGAAGGCTTTGAGCATGCGCAAATGCTCAAAGCCCAGTCCAGCCCAGCACAGGGAAGAGGGAGGATCTCCGTCGCATCGCCCAGCCCAGGCCAGAAGAGAGAGGATCTTCGGGCACCGGCACCTCCTGTGCATTGGTGCTGGTGCCCAATCGGGGTAAGCGATGTTGCTGCGGTGCTCGAGGGGGGATGTAGTATCGCGGGGGAGGGGGGGCAATGTGAGCGGGGGGCAGAATGCTGGTTCGCAGGGGGGGATGCCGGATCGCGGGGGGGGGGGTATGGATCAGCATCGGTGGCCTCAAGAGGGAGGGGATGGAGCAGCGCTGGTAGCCTCGGGGGGGGGGGGTGGAGGGGGAGGAAGAGGTGGAATGAATCAAAGCGAATTTCCCTTACTTCCTATGAGGAAACTCACTTTGATATACGAGCAATTTGGTTTACGAGCATACTTCTGGAACAAATTATGCTTGTAAACCAAGGTTCCACTGTACAATCATTTTATACTTTAACATCACTTAATATATCATCAAATTCGAACTCTCATCAAATATTCCCCCTCCCTTACACCCAACAATTATTCATAAGCAAAAGAAATCATGAAATATTCCCACCCCCTACCCCACCCTGGACGTGTATGAACAAAAGGGAAAAAATTAATATTTATTCTATGCAGTAATTTCAATCTTTACAGTATCTTGTTAATGGCTCCCAAATAACCTGAAATTTCTTAAAATATCCCTGCCGCATGGCAATTATCCTTTCCATTTTGAATATGTGACACAAAGAGTTCCACCAAAAGCTATAATTCAACCTATACCAATTTTTCCAATTATTCGCAATCTGTTGTATGGCAATCCCTGTCATAATGAGTAGAAGTTTATTGAAAGCACCATTAAAAATCAATTAAAAATTATTTTAAAATATTAATTAATTGGTAGGTACCTACCATTCTGAGATAGGCATTTACACCAAGGCGCCTACTAGCAAATAGGCTTGTTTAGGGGCGGATTTTGGGCACCGTTTGACTTAGACCAAGAAAACCCTGGTCTAAATAGCAGTATACCTAAGGAGTCAGCGCCTACTGGAACCTAAGAGCACTTAGGCGCTGCTAGGCACGATTCTATAAAGAGTGCTAGTGGATGATTGACAATTCCACTCAACAGCATCTAGCAGTTAGGTGCCATTTATAGAATTAGGCCTTTTGTGCTATACAAGTTTACAGTAAACTAGAGGTTCTCATCCCAGTTCTTGGGACAGAAGAAGCCAGTTCTGATTTTTAAGATATCCACATTGAATATGCACAAAATAAATTTGCAGTCACTGCCTCCATTGTATGTAGATATAGCTCAGGTATATTCATTGTGGGTATTCTGATCTGAAAGCCTCACTGGCAGGGTCTGTCTCAAAGTCTGGGTTAAGAACCTCTGCACTAAACTAAGCTACACGATTCAAAAGAAATACAGTATGGTTTAAATAATTTTTTTTTTTTCATTTTTGTATTACATACATTAGCGTACTTTTGCCTGGTATTCATAAGTCATGAAACATTTTCAAATACACATGTCAGAAGTAGACGTACCTGACAAAATAACATTTGAAACGTCCAGAAGAGCCAGGTAATCTGATTTTGAGTTTTCATATTTAACATTCCTTTTATTTCCTTTTTAATCTTGAGGAAAGTTTAGAGAAAAACAATGGGGCCTCAACAAATAATGATTAAAGGCACTCATGTATCAACCTGACAGTCATTCAACAGTGATGAAAGATTACCGGGTCTTCCTTTAAATGTCAAAGTGATGTCCATAAATGGTAAAAGCTTACTATTAATAACTGAAAACAAAATCCTGAAGAGAGATATTCCAAGCCTAAATGTCTGCCAGTAAGTCAACCAGTTTTGGGTGGGCTGATGGAAGTTTATTTATCAAATGTACAATGGAAACAGAATGTTTAATTCCAGCAGTGAGAACTGAAAAGCTTTATGAAAGCAGACTCTGCAGACTAAAGTTCAAAAACAGAGCTGTCATTTACTTCCGCCTGCTCAGGCCTTGAAAAATGTAAGGTCACTGAAGGGGTGAAGCAGTAAAGAAGAAATTTATTGTAGATTAGATAATAGGAGAACAGTATTAAGCAACGATTTGCTTATCCAAATTTGAGATACGAGTTTGGTGAATAATAAAAAAAAAATTTGGATTAGAAATGACAAAAATGTTGCTTGAGGGGGAAGTACATGCCAGAAAAGTCACTTTCAGGTCTATTTATTAAACTGTGGGAATATACAGTATGTTATTGGCTAATTAATTTAGGATTTTATTGATTAAAAGCATTAATGTAGTTTTGATGCAAAAAGAAATGCACTTTGGGGCAAAACATTAGTTGTGCTGCATGCAGATTGGTTTATTCATATGCGATTGGGTTAACAAAGTTCATGTTAACTCGTATATCGCATGTTATACCTCCTGAAGTGTAGTTAACTTTCCCACATAAGCATCAGCTCCTTCAATGTGAAAGCACATTCTCCTGGGGCCTTTTTTTAAAAAAAGGGGCCAGACCCCTCTCCCCCAAGAAAGAAGGCATCCACACTGTGACTTAATGAACAAATCCCTGTTAGGGTTATACTAAGCCTTGTGTCCCCTCCCTCCATTACTACACAGAGGTAAAAGTACTACATTACTACAGTGATAAACATACTATCCTGCAACTCTCACCTCTAAAACAGAGAGAAAGCTACTGTAGGACTCCCCCCCCCCCCTCAAACAAGAAGCAAGATGATAAAAATAGCAATTGTAGAACCAAGGTAAATTTTATTCTATCCAGTGTATAGTGGCACAAACAAGAGAACCCAACCAGTGGCGTAGTAAGGGTGAGTGCCACCCCTCCCCTGCCCTCTACACCCCCCCCCCTCCGTCTGCATGCCTGCCCCTTCCCTTTCCCTGTATCTTTTAAACTTCTCCGACGTGAGCAGCATGCTGCCCACATCGGTATCAGCTCGCCCCTTGACGTCATTTCCTAGGTGTGGGTCCCAGAAGTGATGTCAAAGAGAGCACCAAAAAGGTACGAGGAAGGCAAGGGGTGTGCGCGGCAAGGAGAGGAGCGTGGGCAGATGGGTAAGCGAACAGGGAGGAGAGCAAAGAGGAGGAAGGGTGCCACCGTGCCCTTATGAAGACCACATCCCCTGCACCCCTCTTACTATGCCACTGGACCTAAGACAGCCGTGTTTTGGCATAAAAATGCCTGCATCAGAGGTCAACTTTCGCAGGAGCAGTTAGTCACAAACATAGCTAGTAATAAGATCAAAAAGTATGTGTGACCCCACCCCCACCCCCCTCTAAGAACGCCTCAGCTATAGAGCAGGAGGCAGGAGATTCTTCGGAGTCACTGAGGCCCAGATTCTGTAAACTGCGCCTAACTTTAGGCGTGCTTTAGACGTCCAGTTTAAGTGGATATTTCCTATAGTGCAGGGGTAGGGAACTCCGGTCCTCGAGAGCCGTATTCCAGTCGGGTTTTCAGGATTTCCCCAATGAATATGCATGAGATCTATTTGCATGCACTGCTTTCAAACTTATTTTCCGTGGAGAGCATGCGGTATATAAACTTAAGGTTTAGTTTAGTTTATTTTCTCCTTCTCATAGCTAGGACATCTCCTCTGACAGAAATATGCCATTTGTGGCTCACCAGGTTAATGCACTTTCTGCATCTTCTGAAGCTCCCCGGTTCAAATCCTACTCTCCCCTTCACTCATTTTAACAGTTCTCATAAGTGGTAGACTTTGCTGTTTTTCATCAGCATTCTGCAGTTGGCAGGCACAGGTGCATCAGATACATTCATCTTTTCTATGCTACAAGCCATTGTGGTAGGAATGGATTTCCTTCTATGCTATATCCGCACAGGGCAACAGGTATAACAGTTTACTTAAAACGTCAGAGGGCTTGGACAGGTATTGAAGGAAGATACATGTTTTAGAGACATTCCTGTTGGTATATTCAGCTTGGCTGTTTGTGGTTTCATGCTTGAGGAGTGTGTGTTGGGGTGGGGGAGGGGGGTTAGGATGAGCGAGAACAGGCTGCTTTAGACATCTGAGAATTGCTGCAGATCATTTTATGATATGATGGCCATTCCTATTAGAGAAGCAAACTGGTCCCAAGAGTAGGCTGTGGTCAGTATAGTGAGAAGGGAACTCAAGGCCTTATCCCACTCTAACTGGTACACTTGTGGAGGAAAGTGTGAGCCCTCCAAAAATTATTAAATACTTGCTGTATCTATTGTATATATAGGTGTCACCTACAGGTTTGAAGGCTATTGTAGTAGTGAACAGTAAGATACAGGGATTTTTTTGTATTTGTTTCTGAAGGGTTTAAAATACAATATAAGGGGGTGTGGTAAGGAAGCACTTGTGCTGGAGAGGAAAGGTTAGGACACAACACAGTCTCATATGAAGGAAACCATTTTATTATTTTTAGTTTGCCTCACACTGTGCAGAAAGTTAGCTTAGCTTGCCAGAGCCAAGCAGTACTGGCATCAGTCCTTTTCCCACAGCTCTGCCCTCAGCTGATGTCTCGGGAAAATAAGGAGTTCACCTCTGTCGCTCGGGGACCTCTCGGAGCTGATCCTAGGCTCATGCATATAGTCTCCTCACTCCCTGAGGACCACTCCTATGACTCAGCAAGACTTCTGAGCCCATGCATCCTGGGAGCTGTAGTCTCTACACTACTGGGCCAGCACCCTCTGCTGCCCAGTGACAGAATAACAGCATTACTGAGGGAAAATACCTGACTCTTTTACAGGGGGCTATAGTGAAACTTGTACCTGGGATCTTTTATGTGAAGTACAGTGTAGTAACCCCTTAGGCTGCCCCACTGCTCTGCTGGGATGTCTGTTATGTCTGGACAATGTACTAAAATGCGCGCAACTGCAAGAAGGAGATAGACTAGGGAGGGGCATGGGAGGGTCGGGGGTATACATATAGAATACATTTAGTTACATGCCTACTTGCCTATAGTTGGTTGCAAGAACTTACACCAGCCTCTGAGCATACATAAGTGCTTGTGTCTACAGTTAGGTATGTAAATGTGGACTTATGCTAGTATTATATAATGTCAGTCACATGCAAAACTGCCACTATAGAAATGATGCTTAGTGCTCAAATGTTTAGCACCTAACTTTAGGTGACCTTTCTTGAATTTACCCCTCAGTATCTAGTGGGTTTGGAAAAGGAGCAATCCTCATTCGCTCCTGTGTCCGAAATGGTGCCTGCAACCCCTAGCAGTAATCCTGACGTACCACTAGCAAAGGTCATGCTGTCGTGCCCTTATATCACAGCTGACCTCTAGTGGTCCTACCATGAGACTACAGCAAGGGGTCATTGTCATTTTGATCCACTAAATACCAAGAATTTAAAAAGGTAGGACCTTGGAAGGCCTAAGGAAGGGTGTTGTGGGGCACTTTAGGTGACTGGGGGGATCTTTGAGGTGGAGAGATATAAAAAAGGTACAGGGGAAGGCAAGGGGTAAGCACACACAGCATGGAGAGGAGGTGCCACGGCTTTAGGAAGACCACGCCTGGGGTGGACCGCACCCCCCTTACTACGCCACTGCCCGGTAGGATCCTATGGCACAACCTCTCTCTGCAGCAACCGAATCCCCCATTTACCATCCGCAGTCGCTGTAATTTTAAATCTTCCAGCAGCCGCCGTGCAGCGTCAACAAGCAGGCCTACCCCAGAAGTCTTCATTCTGCAGCGATGCTGTGCTGGAAGATTTAAAATTACAGCGACCTGGAAGAGGTGTGTGGGGGAGTAGAGCCATAACTGACTCTGACCGCCAATTTTTGGGGAGGCCATGGACCATGTGGCCTTCCCCACTGCGATGCCTATGTATGCAGGTACTTTCTGTCTCCAGTGGGCTCCAAGTCTCAGAGACCATGGATACAGCATTAACAATGGTAGACGTAAGAATTGTCATTTTCTTCCTTCTCTTGACCCTGTGCTTTGCCACAATTTGAAAGCAGACAGCATCTGTTTGGCTCCTGGGTACATCTTTCTGTTATTGCCCTGACACCCCTCCCCCACCAATTACACTTTGAACTGAGCAGCACCACACTATCTCAGGGAGCAAAGGATAACTACATTTGTTCTCTTCCTCCTTGCATGCAGATGGGGGCATCGTGGGCAGGAATGAGAGTGAGGGGAGGCAAGAGAATGAATTGCAGGGGCTGTAAGAAGAGGTGAAATGTGATGGAGAGATCTGGAGGAATTACAGGAGGAGATCATAGAGTAATGTACGGAAAGAGTGAAGAAGTCAGAAGGGCAGAAAGAAAATAGAGGAAGCCATAATTGTTTATCGTTTATTCAAAATACTTGAGTAAACGCTTATCCAGCAGTACAAAGCGTTGTACAAAGTATTTAAAAAATACAGGAAGACAAACATGTCAGCACTGTAGACATACTTGTACTAAATTATTGGACAAATATGGACTAAACAAACAAACTTAGGCCATAAAAATAATAGGAGAAGGGGCAGAAATACAATTTTTTATAGAAAGAATACATAAAAGGAAATTACAATAGGAAATGGGGGGGGGAAAAAAGAAAGAATAATTAAGAATTAGTGAAGTGGGAATGAGAAACAGTTAAAATTGTTGAAATAGATAGATAACTAATTATCAGTTATAGGCATCCTTAAAGAGCAAACACTTTAAACTGCTCTTAAACTTCTGCATGTTTCGTTCGACTCTTAAATATAGAGGAAGAGAGTTCCAATCAAAGGAGTGGTTAGTGAAAAAATAAGGGTGCGACATGTGCCAATTATCTTCAGGGATGGGTCATTAAGGGTATGCTGGGAGGCTGATCTTAAGACTCTAGGGGGATCATAAGGGATCAAGAGTCTGTCTATGAATGCCGGAGCATTGGTTTGTAAAGTTTTAAAAGTCAGGAGGACGATTCTATATGTTATCCTATGTAAAACGGGCAACCAATGAGCTTTTTGTAATAGTGGAGTAATGTGGTCAAATTTATTTGAACCCGAAATAATTTTTATAGCAGTGTTTTGTATAAATTGAAGACGTTTTATATCTTTTAGGCATATACCTTTTAATAGTGAATTACAGTAATCTATTTTGGATATTACAAGCGAATGAGTTAACATGTTAAGAAATTTAGCATCAAGAAGGGGAGCCAAAGATCTAATCATCTTAAGTTTGTGAAAACAGTTTTTTTACCAGTGTACTAATTTGAGGACGGAATGAAAGTTTATTATCAATGAGAACGCCGAGTATTTTTATTGTAGTAGTTTGTTTAAGAGGAACATTATCGACGGAAACTGGAGCTATTAACAGTAACCCTTCTTTCCATGGAAAGAGCACTGTACTGGTTTTAGTATGCTTAAAGAAAGTTTGCTGGCATTTAGCCAATCATGGATTTTGGCTGATTTGAGATTGATAATGAAAATATCGTTTTGGCAGGTGGGGTTGAGTTGTAGATCATCAGCGTAAGCGTACACTGTAAATCCTATCGATTGACAGAGATTTAAGAGGGGAGCCAGATAGATATTAAAAAGTAAGGGAGATAATATGGAGCCTTGTGGAATTCCGAAATTTGAATTAAAAGACTTAGAGTTGTTGAAATGGACGGTGGAGACCGATCAGAAAAGTACGATTTGAACCATTGAAGGACTATCTGTTTTTATTTTGTTGTTTTTAGATTTTAACAGTACCTCCGATCTGCGCGTTTCGTGCAACCCCAGCTGACTTCAGGTACATGCTACTTAATTTCGCTTCCTTTGCAGCGCACGCTGAACATCAACTGCTGCACAAGCTCTGAGCACTTTACCTGCACTCCTCACTTTCATACGACTATTAATGTGTTGCTCTGA
The DNA here is from genome assembly GCF_902459505.1 of Geotrypetes seraphini. NCBI lineage: Eukaryota > Metazoa > Chordata > Amphibia > Gymnophiona > Dermophiidae > Geotrypetes > Geotrypetes seraphini. The sequence goes on along the minus strand of NC_047085.1, from coordinate 404,140,776 downwards.
CTTCTTTATATTTCAATCAAACAAATATCTCAATAGGGTTAATTAATGTAAGATCTATTAAGACCAAATCCCATATAATCAATGATTTAATACTACAAGCTAACTTAGATATTCTTTGCATAACAGAAACTTGGCTCTCTACAGGAGAAGAGGCATATCTTTCCTTCGCCTGCCCTTCAGAATATTCTTACATTTATAATCATAGAAAAGGAAAAAAGGGCGGTGGATTAGCCATCTTTTTTAAACACTCTTTATTATTTAAAGTTGATCAATCACCAGCTGGAGCTCTTATCGAATTTCAACAATTCAAAATAAATACCTCTCCACCAACTGATTTTTTGCTTTTGTATACTCCTCCACCAATGAGACGTGATACCTTTGACTTCTTATAGGCACTATTATTTGACTTTAATTCAATATCAAATAATATTATACTACTTGGTGACTTTAACATCTATTTAGACGACATAGCTAATCCATTTACAGAAGAGTTTTTAGAATTAATTTCAAATTTAAATCTCATTTCTTTGATTAATGCACCAACTCATTCTGCTGGCCATACATTAGATACAATTCTCACCTCAACATCTCTGAATGAAGCTGCTTCTAACCCTAAAATTACCTCTGTCCCATGGTCAGATGATTCACTTATCACTTTGAACTTTCATTTTAAAACTGTTAGGAATAACCATTGCTCAAAATCAAATCACCTATCGTGATTATAATAAGATTGAACTTTCCTCAATTATTGCATCATTCAACTTAAAAATAGAACATTTTCGTCTTTTACCAATTAACGAACAAATCAAAGTCTGGTTTACTGCTATGGAAGACCTAATGGAAAAATTAGCCCCATTATGTACAAAAACTATAAGTTATAAAAAAAAGAAATAACCCCTGGTATACAGAAGAACTTAACTTAATCAAAAAACAACTGAGGGCCTTAGAACGGAAATGGAGAAAAAATAAATCACAAGAGAACTTGCAAAAATATAAAGATCAACTATTCTATTACAAAATCAAAATAAATTTAGCAAAAACATCTTTCTTCTCTAAAAAGATTGAAAAAGCTAAAAACTCTTCTGCCCTTTTTGCCATTTAAAAAAATCTTACAGTTCCAAAAAGAATAGAAAACCCAGAACTACTAAACAAACCAAAAGCACAAACCTTAGCAAATCACTTCATAAACAAAATTAAAAAAATTAGAGACAATATTAAAGCAAAAAGTAACTTTACTGTAGATACGGATCCAATTCCAACTCTGCCCATTTCAAAATGTACCAATTTTCATTTACCATCCTTGGAGAACCTTAAACACCTGCTATAAAGTATTAACATCAAAGGTACAGACTATCACACAATTTCTCCTTCTCTCATAAAACGTTTTTTTCTCATTCTTCGGCCCTTTCATTCAGTCAATGATTGAAAATAGTTTAACAACAGGAATCATACCAAAAGAATGGAAAGAGGCAACCATCCGTCCAATACTTAAAAACCCTAAAGACTCAGTCTCATCTGAATCAAACTATCGGCCAATTGCCAACTTATCGTTCCTTACAAAACTAATAGAAAAAGTTGTTTTCATTCATATAAGCAACTTCATTGAAAAAACTCATACATTACATCCCAACCAGACAGGCTTTAGAGCCAATTATTCAACAGAATATTCAATGATAGGTCTCACAACCAATATCCAATACTTCTTAGATCACCATAAATCGGTACTTCTAATCTCACTTAACCTATCTGCAGCATTCGACACCATTGATCACCACTTACTCATTAAGAGACTATCTGCCATTGGTATCTCTGAACAAGTTCTAAACTGGTTCAACTCATATTTTCAGGACAGGTCATCTAAAGTTATATTTAACAATACATCATCAAGTAACTATACAAATTCATATGGTATCCCCCAGGGTTCAATTCTGTCTCCCCTATTATTCAATATTTTCCTTGCTCCTCTTCTCACACTAAGCCAGTCCATAGGATTTTCTGTTTATGCTTACGCAGATGATATCCAGCTATTACATCCGCTAAACACTGCTGATTCTACTGAGATAATGAACATAAATAACAAGTTAAACAAATTAGTCAATGATTATAAGACAACATGCTGGCACTAAATCCATCTAAATCTTCAATGATGTTCCTACCATGGAAAAAGGACATTACATTTGCAGCACAAATTTTTTTTGGACAATTTTCCACTACAAAAAGTGACAACGACAAGAATATTGGGCTCTCTCCTGGCCCGTTCGTGGGGGGGGGTCGCCGGGGCCAGGAAGGCTTGGGCTCCCTAATGGCTTTATTGAGTCGGGAGGGGCATGATCGCCGGGGCAAGAGGGCTTGGGCTCCCTCTTGCCCCGATATCATCGGGGGGGGGGGGTGATGTATCGTGGCAAGGAGAGATGCCTCATCTCCCCTGCCGCGATGCGATCACTCCTGTACCCGAACTGCCACAACCCGCGGCAGGAGAGATTGGGCATCTCTCCTGCCGCGGGTCACGGCAGTTCGGGTAGGGGGTGATCGCATCACGGTAGGGGAGATGAGGCATCTCTCCTGCCGCGATGGTTGCGGTGGGTAGATTGCCGGGCTGCTGAACTGATCGCGCCAGCGGCCATCAGCTGAACGGCCCCTTTTTCGGCACTTAGACCTGGTTTGACTTCGTCTAAGTCAAAAAGGTATAAGTGCCGACTAGGCAACCTGCCTACGGTTTTGGTTATACCTGTTGTACGCCTAGGTGTAGGTCGGCCCACCTCCCGCCCACTGCCCGCCCTTTCATAAGAACATAAGAACATAAGCAGTGACTCCGCCGGGTCAGACCATAGGTCCATCCTGCCCAGCAGTCCGCTCCCGCAGCGGCCCAAACAGGTCACGACCTGTCTGAATCACCAGAAGGGGCCCCTTGCCACCTTGGTTTCTCATTAAAGTCCTATCTTCCCATCAAAGTCCTCACCCTCCGGTCTTGCCCATGCACGACCTGGTTGGCTTTCTATACTTATTACCTGGTTAGCTTTCTATACTTGTGTTACATCCCAGCACCTCTCTCAGTATCCCACGATCCCTTTATCCCTCAGGAATCCGTCCAATCCCTGTTTGAATCCATGTACCGTACTCTGCCTGATCACTTCCTCCGGTAGCGCATTCCAAGTGTTCACGACCCTTTGGGTGAAGAAAAACTTCCTTGCATTTGTTTTGAACCTATCTCCCTACAGTTTCTCCGAATGCCCCCTCGTACCTTTTGTCCCCCTCAGTCTGAAGAATCTGTCCCTATCCACCCTCTCTATGCCCCTCATGATCTTGAAGGTCTCTATCATATCTCCCCTGAGCCTCCTTTTTTCCAGAGAGAAGAGCCCCAGCCTATCCAACCTCTCAGCGTATGGGCAGTGTTCCAGCCCTTTTACCAGTTTCGTTGCTCTCCTTTGGACTCTCTCAAGTACCGCCATGTCTTTCTTGAGGTGCGGCGATCAATACTGAACGCAGTATTCCAGATGTGGACGCACCATCGCTCGATACAATGTCATGATGACTTCCCGCGTCCTGGTTGTTATGCCCCTCTTTATGATGCCCAGCATCCTGTTGGCTTTTTTTGAGGCTGCTGCGCACTGTGCAGATGGCTTCAGTGATGCATCCACCAGCACACCCAAGTCTCTCTCAAGTCTGCTATCTCCCAACAATGCCCCCCCCCAATTTGTAGTTGAACAACGGGTTCTTTTTCCCTATATGCATGACCTTGCATTTTTCCTCGTTAAAGCACATTTGCCATTTGTTTGCCCAGTCTTCCAGGTTGTCCAGGTTCCTTTGCAGGTCCTCACACTCTTCCCTGGACCTAACTCTGCCGCACAGTTTGGTATCGTCTGCAAATTTTATAACCTCGCACTTTGCCTCCTTTTCCAGGTCATTGATAAATATATTGAAGAGTAATGGCCCCAGCACCGATCCCTGTGGCACACCGCTCGTGACTCCCCGCCAGTCAGAATATTGGCCCTTTACTCCAACCCTCTGCAGTCTACCCGACAACCAGTGCTTGATCCATCTGTGCACATCCCCTCCCACCCCGTGGTTCCACAGCTTCCTAAGCAGCCTTTCATGTGGCACCTTGTCAAAAGCCTTTTGAAAATCGAGGTAAATGATGTCTATGGGTTCCCCATTGTCCACCCGACTGCTTATTCCCTCAAAGAAGTACAGAAGGTTCGTTAGGCACGACCTTCCCTTACAGAATCCGTGCTGGCTAGTTCTCAGTAGGCCATTCCTCTCGATGTGTTCGCAAATGCCGTCCTTGATCATAGCTTCCACCATCTTCCCTATAATTGAAGTCAGGCTCACCGGCCTGTAGTTCCCGGTGTCACCCCTTGATCCCTTCTTGAAGATAGGTGTGACATTCGCCAATTTCCAGTCCTCTGGTACCTCTCCAGTTTTCAAGGATAGGTTGCAAACATGCTGGATTGTGCCCGCTATTTCTTGTCTTAATTCCTTCAGAACCCTTGGGTGGATCCCGTCCGGGCCCGGTGAATTGTTTCTCTTTCCCCTCCTCTAAACACGCCTCTTTTCTCTCTGTGCGTTTAGAGGCAGGGGAAAGGCCTAAGCTGTTTTTAGATACGTCTAAAAACCAGCTTTGGTTATGGGTACTTGGACGATCAGGCTTTTTGATCGTCCAAGTAGCCATTTAGGACACTTTGTAGACATTTTTTTTTTTTATTATGAACCCCATTGCCTCCCTCTCTTCATGCAACTCCTTCATCCACTCAGTGAGCCACTCCTGGGTCCCATCATCTTCCCTCAGCCTGGGGTCACTATCTTCCCCACCAAGCTGAATCAATACCACACAGACTTGACACAGCCCAGAGTCTGAACACTCACAGTTCTTCTCAGGTAGGGTCTCTACACACTCTCAGTGTCTGTCCTCTCCTGGTGACCCCTTGGAAAAGTAAAGTCTTTCTCTCCTCTTTTGGCAGCCTCACTATATTTATATGTTTTATAAAAATTGAATATACTGCTCCAGTTTTCAATAGTTCTAAGCGGTTAACAAAATTATAAGCAACTAAAACAAGAAAGGAACTCGATAAAATAAAAGGAAAGGTCTCATCCACTCATACAGAGTACCTATTAAAAACAGTAATTTCTAATTGTTTCTGATGAAACTGTCAAAATATCATAAGAACATAAGAATTGCCGCTGCTGGGTCAGACCAGTGGTCCATCATGCCCAATATTCCGCTCACACAACAGTCCTTAGGTCAAAGACCAGTGCCCTATTTGAGTCTAGCCTTACTTGCGTATGTTCTGTTCCAGTAGGAACTTATCCAACCTTGTCTTGAATCCCTGAAGGGTGCTTTCCCCTATAACAGCCTCCGGAAGAGAAATTCCAGATTTCTACCGCTCTCTGGGTGAAGAAGAACTTACTTACATTTGTACAGAATCTTTTCCTTTCTAACTTTAGCGAGTGCCCTCTCGTTCTCTTCACCTTGGAGAGAGTGAACATCTCTCTTTCTCTACTAAGTCAATTCCCTTCAATATCTTAAATGTTTCGATCATGTCCCCTCAAGGGAGAAGAGGCCCAGTTTCTCTAGCCTCTCGTTGTACGGCAACTCCCCCACAAATTAATAAATGTGATCGTTGTCAGGTGATCTCTTTGCCAAAAGCTTATGAAAAAAATATTTTAAGTAATCTTTTGAATGTCATGAAGTTAGATTTTAATTGCAAATAATTTGGTAAATGATTCCATAAACTAGGACCTAAACAAAAGAATGCTTTAGATCTAGTGTTTTCCCACTTTACCTTTTTTGACATTGGTATCAGTAACCTCTTATCTTATAATGATGTAAGCGTTCGAGAAGTAATATATGGTATAATCGACGAATTCAAGTAGGTTGGTTCTTGAAGATATTATACTTTGTGCTCCTTCTTTCTCCTCTCTGCTTTTCTGCAAACGCCTTTAGACTCTCTCCCCACAAGTAGTCAGTACCTCAGGAGTCTCCCTTAGTACTGGGGATCTGGCTTGAGAATCAAGATAACCAGAAAGACTCAAATTTACTCCATTCTCCCCTCTTATACTATTTTTCCTCCCACCCAGGATGAGGCCTCCAACTGCACCCACAGTGTTTTACTATCCACAAACACACACACACTGTGACCGCCTGGAAACCCCTACATCCCTCCACTCTGCAGCAGAGGCATTTTCCATGGGGGGAGGGTCACATATATTTTATATTATTTATAACTACGGTTTTATTAAGGGCTCCTTTTACAAAGGCGCGCTAGCGGTTTTAGCAAGCGCTAGCTGCTACTGCTTCCTCTTGAGCAGGTGGTAGTTTTTCAGGTAGCGTGCACTAAAAACGCTAGTGCACCTTTGTAAAAGGAGCCCTAAATATACCTGAATGTGCATGTTAATTTGTGATCTACCTAGAATGTAAAGATAGTGCAGAATATAAATTATATAAATACATAAATTTAATGCCAGGTTTGCTGCCTAGACTCTCCACTCTCCCCTCTCCCAACTGTAAGCATTTGTGCAAATGACTTTCCAAGTTGTTTTCTACCTCGCTCTTTCTGTCTTCTTATCATCCTTTTCCTAGGAATTGTGCCAATCCTCCTACTGCCAGTCTCTTTGCTCTCCCCAGTTCAGTCTTCAAATATTCAATCTGGTGTTTTTTTTAAAAGCCTTCTAAATTATCCTGTTTTAATTCATTGATTTCCTAATCAACAAACTTTAACACCTCTCCATTTCTGCAACATTTTTACGTGCCCTACTTGCTTGTGAATTTTTACAAGTGGCCCCTGGAAAAAGTAGTTTAGAGCCCTTCTCACTTAGTGGTGAGTTTATGAGCAATAATATTCTTATTTATTTCAGGCATGGCCCTTTCTTTTCAGTAGGTCAGAAGCTGAGAAACCAAAGCCTTGTGTTCAGTACCATCCACACAGCCCAACATTTTCCTTCATGATGAGCCACGCCTTCTTCTTTGACTGCACACTTTAGCCACACACAGTGGAATGGCTGCAGTTAGTTCTAGCCTGTCATACCAAACTAACAAAGAAACAAGCGAGATGACACAACATTAGAGGGAAGAAAGGAGACGTGAGCAAATCCCATGGAATTATGTTGCTGCTGGCACAGACTTTTAACAAGTGCTCATCTTTTCTTATTAGCCTGCTTAAATATTGCTGGAAAATGTACACAGATTCATTGATGTTATGAAACCCCATCTGTCTTTAATAACTAGTCAATGGCCACATGCAAAAAAATGAGTGAAATATAAAATATGTAGCAGATGTGAAAAATTTATTTCAAATTCTTCACAGGCAACGCAAGCATGATGTAGTCAGATTTTGACATTAGATGGGTATATGCTTCACAATTTGCCAAACACATACAGGGATAGTGGCAATACATTGATGATGTGCTGATGATTTGGACAGGAACTATATTTTAATTAAAATCTTTTTTTACAGATGCTCAATTCTCGTCACGCAATGATTAAATTTGACCCTCACTGGGATTTTAAAGTTATCACATTTTTGGATATCTATATCTCTTAAAAATCTGGAAGATTGGAAACTAATGTATTTGTGAAACCATTGTTACATTTTACTAGCATGCATCCTTTACATGCCCGTAGGAGTATTCCTTTTTCTCAATTTATGAGATATAGAAGATTGTGCTCATCCACAGCAGGCTATGATGTCAAAGCAAAGGAATTAACATCTACATTTCAAGTTTGGGGATATCTGCAGCCTTTGGTTAGGAAAGCAGCTGTAAGAGCTAGATGTAATTTTAGGCAGGATCTATTGGAAACAAAATCACGAGAAATGCAATTTGATATTGTGACATGTGCATTGAAATATACCGTAATACGCGCACCATGGATTTCGTCAGAATTAAGAGACATTTCAATGTACTTTCTGTGCATCAGGCTCTGAACCGCAAAATGTTAAAATGGATAATTAGACATGCCGTAATGTTGGTAATATAATACTATTAACATATTATGATAATACTAGTGTTTAAGCCCATTACATTAACGGGCGCTAGAGTAGATGTCTGTGTGTCTGGGTTTTTTTTTCTTTGTCTCTCTCTCATTGGACGCTGTTTGTCTCGCCGCTGCCCTCATTCCCCCTGTACCGTAGAACCTGCCATTTTTCTATCCCTCCTCCCTCCCATCCCCCCTGTGCAGTAGAACCATTGAGCAGCATCTTTCAGGCCTTGTTGTCCCTACTCCGTCGCAGAGAACGGCCTGAAGCTGGGAGTGAGGACAACAGGACAGATCCTCCTCCCACAGCCCCAGAGCTTTTCCCTTCAACTTGGTAATGTAGCTAGGGATTGTAATAGTTCTCCAATTTCTACCTTAAGCTCCTTTAACACTCTCGGGTGAATTCCATCTGGTCCAGGGGATTTGTCACTTCTTAATTTGTCAATCTGATAGTATATCATGTCCAAATCCACATTCACTGTGGTGAGGCTTTCCTCAATTTCTCCCTTAAATACTCTCCCTGTTTCGGGTATTGATGCAGTGTCCTCCTTGGTAAAGACAGATGCAAAGAAAAAATTTAGCCTATCTGCAATCTGCACCCTTTTCTTCCTTAGTAAACGAGAAGGCCTACTGCCTCCTTTGCTGGTTTTTTCCCTTTTATGTATCTAAAAAAGGGCTTGAAGTTTTTGGTTTCTTGCGCTATCTTTTCCTCATAGACCTTTTTGGCGTCTCTTACCGCCTTGTGACACTTCTTTTGGTCCACCTTGTGACTGTTCCAGGCCTCCGTTGTTTTTTCATGTTTCCATTTTTTAAACGAGTTCCTCTTATCCCTTACCGCATCCTTCACCTCTTTAGTTAGCCAAGCTGGTTATCCTTTGTTCTTATTATTCCTTCCTTTGGATATCTGCGGAATGTAGAGATTCTGTGCTTCAGTGATGGTATTTTTTAGTAGGGACCATGCTTGATCGACCGTTTTGAGTTTGGCTGTCCTATTTTTGAGCCGTTTTATAACCATGGCTCTCATGCTATCATATTTTCCTTTTCTGAAGTTGAAGGTTGTGGTTAGGGGCTTGGTTCATTTCCCCTTCCCGATATCAATTTTGAAATTGATCATGCTGTGATCGCTCATCCCCAGTGGTACCGTGACTTCCACATCTGTTGTCCTTCCAGTTATTCCATTTAGGACCAAGCCCAAGGTTGCGGTCCCTCTTTTCGGTTCTCCCACCATTTGTTCTAGGAAGCAGTCCCCTATCATTTCCAGGAACTTTGCTTCCTTGCCGCAGCTTGAGGTTCCCAGGTTCCATTAACAGATATGGAAGCTAAATGAATTTTTATATAGAACTTTAATCATATTAATAAATTTATGGCCGAAACCAAAGCAAGAGAGATTGTGAAAGATATGCAGAACATAGAACATCATTTAAACTGCAGTTTCTATAAGTTTGGAATCATGATGGGAAGAGGAAGGTGGCCAATGGGGGACATTGACAATGTGGTCATTGTTCAGTATGCAATATGATGTTAGAAACTTCTCAATTCGTATATCCAAGATCATTTATAATTTATATGATAATACTGCTTGTACATCTGACAATATTTACCTCTTGATCTGTCCCTACAATCTCCTCTATGTAGGTCAAATCTCATGTCAGTTAAAGACTCGTTTGCTCGAGCACCAGCATTGAATCTCATGTAAGAAAACAACTGAACCTTTGGTAGAGCATTGCCCTGCAGCGAATCATATATTTTCTTCATTTTGCAGTTTAGTGCTCGAACAATGTATCAGTGTTCACCATAGGAACATTCATCGTTGCTTGCAGCAGAAAGAGGAGCACTGGATATTTAAATTGCACTTATGTGTGTATGCCAGTCTTCTGGTCATTTATGCACATCCTTACTCTACATGTTCTAGAATTAGCCTCAAAATGCCCACAAGATGGCATAATCTTAATAAGAACTGAATTATTATTATTTTTTTGAATAACAACAAAAGAACCTCCACTATGACCAACTATTAATTCTCTTACAAACCACCTCACCCTCAACAACCCGTTTATGTTTATAAAATCTACAATCAATGTAACTCTGTATTTCTAAATTAACCTTTTGTAATCCGCCTTGAACCGCAAGGTAATGGCGGAATAGAAATCCCTAATGTAATGTAATGTAATGTAATAACTTTTTATTATTTTGTGGTATTAGAAAACATCATTATGAAAGCCCTGTATGTATAATTTATTAAGTGTTTTCTACCATTTAGTGATTTAAAAAAAATCCCTTTGATACATAAAAACCATAGCTCTTTGAAAGCAGATTACAAGATAACATTGATAATGAGAAACTGTTCCAGTGATGGAATTAAGAATGACAGAGGAATGCACAAAAGAGATTGAGCAGTTTCATTACATTATGATATAGTATTATGTTAATGACTGGTTAGGACAGCATGGTCTGTAAGTAAGCCAGTAACGGATATCTATGTGCTACAGAATTTAATGGAGCAAGTTTATGGTTGAAATATGTACAGTATGTGGAAGGCCATTTAGATTTCTGATTCTTTAGACACAGAAGCGTCCATGACATTTCTTCAACATTTTACTATTAAATTTTTTTTTTATTGAAGAAAAAAGAAGAAATGATTTAGAATACTTCAAAGTTGTATACTGTATTTTCCTGAAATATCTAGGTATTCTAGCAAACAGCCAGAGGTAGATTTAGTATTACATTACATTACTGATTTCTATTCCGCCTTTACCTTGCGGTTCAAGGCGGATTACATAAGAACTGTTATGATATTAAGAAGTACCCGCCAAAATGGGGAAAGAAAAAACAGTGGTCACTGCGGGGATGGGGACAAAGCCATTCACCGCCCCGTGGTGCGGTCCAGCAGCCCCCACCTGCCCGATCACAGCGTTCCGTCAGTTCCCTCCCTCCACCTCACCTTAGATGCAGAGTTTGCTGGCTTTCTTTTTCGCCCAGCCGCATGCTTTCAAAAAGCCGCGCAAGCACAGCTGCTCAAGTTGTTCAATCTTCTCCTCTGCTGCAACTTCCTGTTTCCGGTTGCATCAGAGGAGAAGATTGAACAACTGAGCAGCCGTGTGTGCGGCTGGGCGAAAAAGAAAGCCGGCAAACTCGGCATCTAAGGTGAGGTGGAGGGAGGGAGTTGACAAAAAGCTGCAATCGGGCGGGAGGGAGCTGCTGGACCGCACGATCACACGTGTTCCCGGCTCACACTAGGAAGGAGGGAGTGAAAGGGAAAGAGATTCTGGGCCAAGGGGATGAAGAGGGAGAAAAAGAAATCCATACCAGGAAAGAAAGGGGAGGACAGGCAGGTGAGCCAGATGCTGGAAGCAGGTGGTGGGGGGAAGAAAGAGGGAAAGAAGCTAGATGGGGTTGAAGAGAAGAGACACATTGATGTGGAAGAGGAAGAGAGGGGAAATCTGGACACAGGAAGGTAACAGAAACAGAGGGGAAATGATGTGCATGGGGGCATAGGGACAGAGACATAAAGGGGACATACATGCCATGGGGATGATATATGGGCACAGGGGGGGCAATGCCAGATACATAGGGGAGATATTAGAAATGGTAAAAATAGGAACACAGAAGTGAGATTGTTTGGGGACCGAGCTCGCAGGCTCCAGCGGCTTGCACAAATTATAATGTAACATGCCATGAAAGTAAGAGGGAGGGAGGTAGATAGATAGAAAGAAAACATAGACATAGAACATGACGACAGAAAAGGGCCATGGCCCATCTAGTCTGCCCACACTAATGGCCCACCCCCTAACTACCTCCATGAAGAGATCCCACATGCCAGTCCCATCTTTTCTTAAAATCTGGCACGCTGCTGGCCTCAATTACCTGTTGTGGAAGATTATTCCAGCAATCAACCACCCTTTCGGTGAAGAAATATTTTCTGGTGTCGCCATGAAATTTCCCACCCCTGATTTTCAACGGATGCCCTCTTGTTGCCGTGGGTCCTTTAAGGAAAAAGAGATCCTTTTCCACCTCGATACGGCCTGTGACATATTTGAACGTCTCGATCATGTCTCCCCTCTCTCTGCGTTCCTCGAGTGAGTACAGCTGCAACTTACCCAGTCATTCCTCGTACGGGAGATCCTTGAGACCTGAGACCATCCTGGTGGCCATTCGCTGAACCGACTCAACTCTCCGCACATCTTTTTGATAATGCAGCCTCCAGAATTGTACACAGTATTCCAGATGGGGTCACACCATGGATCTGTACAATGGCATTATGACCTCGGGCTTATGGATGATGAAACTTCTACGGATACAGCCCATGATTTGTCTAGCCCTGGATGAAGCTTTCTCCACTTGATTGGCAGTCTTCATGTCATCGCTAATGATCACCCCCAAGTCACGTTCTACTACAGTCCTTGCTAGGATCTCACCATTTAAGGTGTAAGTCCTGCATGGATTTTTGCCGCCAAGGTGCGTGACCTTGCATTTTTGGCATTGAAACTTAGTTGCCAAGTCTTTGACCAATGCTCCAGCAGGAGTGGGTCCTGCGTCATACTGTCGGGAATTGAGCTTTTGTCGAGCACTGTGCTTTCATCTACTAGGTTGCATAGTTTGGCGACATCGGCGAAGAACGCAATTTTACCTCGAAGCCCCTCGGCCAAGTCTCTTACGAAGATGTTAAATAGGATCGGGCCCAGGACCAAGCCCTGCGGCACTCCGCTGATCATCTCTGTCGTATCGGAGAGGGTACCGTTTACCACTACCCTCTGAAGTCTACCTCTAAGCCAGTCCCTAACCCATGCGGTTAATGTTTCACCCAGTCCCATCGAACCCATCTTGTTTAATAACCTGCGGTGTGGGACGCTATCAAACGCTTTGCTGAAGTCCAAGTCCAGGGACTCCCCTATATCCAGCTTTCTTGTTACCCAGTCAAAGAAGCTGATCAGATTTGATTGGCAGGACCTTCCCTTCATAAAACCATGTTGATGGGGATCTCATAGATTCTCCTCGTTCAGGATCGTATCCAATTGGCATTTGATTAGTGTTTCCATAAGTTTACTCACTATTGATGTGAGACTCACCTGTCTATAATTTTCAGCCTCCGACCTGCATCCCTTTTTGTGGAGTAGAATGACGTTAATCATTTTCCAATTCATCGGGACTCTTCCTGTACTTAGGGAAAGACTGAAGAGCGCGGATAACGGTTCAGCCAGGACGTCACTCAACTCCCTGAGCACCCTGGGGTGTAGTTTGTCCGGTCCTATAACTTTGTTCACCTTGACTCTTGCTAGCTCTTCGTAGATACTGCTGGGCGTAAACTCGAAATTTCAAAACGTGTCTTCCAAGTTTTCCCTCGTTGGCAGCTATGGGCCGGATCCCGGCGCCTCGCAAGTGAAGACCGAGCAGAAGTATTCATTGAAAAGTTTGGCTTTGTCGGAGTCCGATTCTACATAGTTCCCGTCGGGTTTCCTAAGGCGTAATATCCCATCTGTGTTTCTTTTTCTGTCACTAATATACAGGAAGAAGGATTTATCGCCCTTCTTGATGTTCTTCGCAAGGTTCTCCTCCATTTGGAGTTTGGCCTCCCTAACTGCCGTTTTGACTGCTTTTGACTTTGCCAGATAGTCTTCCTTGGATTCTCGCTTCCCTGATTGTTTGTAGTGGATTAGCTGAAGGGTGGTAGAAAGGAACATATGGTGAAGGAGGGAGGGAAGGGTGGTGGTGGAAAGGAATAGAACAGACATTGAAGGAGGGTGGAGAGGAACAGACCCAGAAGGGAAATGTGGAAGACAGAGTGGGGAGAAGACGCTGGAAGGGAAGAAGACAGATGCCAGACTATGGGGGAGCGGAGTGAAGAAGATGGGTACCAGACCAATTGGGGGGGGGGGAGGTGAAGGGAGAGGCACAGTAATAGAGCAAATGGAAGATGCAGAGAGAAGACACACAGTGGATGGAAGGAATTGGATGAGAAGATGAGGAAAGCAGAAACCAGACAACAAAGGTAGAAAAAAAAATTATATTCATTTTCTTTTTCTTTTTTTGCTTTAGGATAAAGTAGTATATTTGTTGTGTTGATAAAAATTTATATACAAAGCCCTGCCAGCTGAACATCTCTTTCTCCAGTTCAGTAGCCAGAACTTTGATTTATAAGGAAGGAATAAGCTAAATATTGCAGTACTGAGGCTTATATGGATGCTGAGGGGACGGTGACGGGACAGTGAATGGGATGTTAGTGACGGTGATGGAGCGATGAAGGGGATGGTGGTGACCGGGCGGTGAAGGGGACGGGGGGACGGGGCAGTGACGGGAACAGATTTTTTTCCCCGTGTCATTCCCAAAGGTGTGATTCTCTAAACAGCGCTGTCGTGCGATTGACACGTGATCGGTGGCCGCTTTTAAGGTGGCCGCCAACAACAGTGCCGTTTAGAAAATCCGGACCTTAATTTTTTTTCTTTTATTAAATATTTTCAAAATTTTACATATAATATAATGCTGCAAGAGGCAAGCAATCCACTCCCACATTAATGAGGACAGAAAAAGAATAAAAGAAATCAGAAAACAGGAAAACACAAAAATCTCCAAAACTACATTGCATTACTTGACACCTAATAAATCTAGACTCAAATATTCACATAAGTTCCCTTGTAACGGACATTAAGCAATAACAGGAAATCACTTAGCTTCTTTATCTAACAAAAAGCATTCTAATTGAACTGGGTCAAAAGAAGTATAACTTACATCAGAAAATTTTATTAAGCACTTGCATAGTAATTTCAAAAAAGAAATGTGTGCACATCTGCAAGTACTCATAGCTTCAATTGTAGGAAAAGTTTCCTTCAACACTGTGTGGCCTGTGTCACATCAACAAAAAATCATTTGGGCACTTAAAAGGAAGCACACACTTAAAGAATTTCCACCTTGTCCTCTATGTTTAAAAAAAAAATTGAAAATATTTAGGGGGTAATTTGATGCAGAATGGGGAATGCCAATTCTAGAATAGCATTTGGGCACAAACTCCAGCTGGCTCACAGAAAGGTGGTGCACCTACCTAGATTTGCCAATTAACAATGCCCCTGTCCCATACATTCTCCTTCCATATTTATGCTCACTTCACATTGTGCCACTTATAAGCAGATGTACATTAGAAAGGGGGACACCCATAGTAAGGAGGACCGCAACAACTGCGCTCAACTTCAGTAAAGGGAACTATGTTGCTATGAGGAAAATGGTGGGGAGGAAGCTCAGAAACATCTTTAGGATGGAGACTGTAGGAAGCGCCTGGACCCTATTCAGGGACACCCTGCAGGAAGCACAAAGAATGCTCGTCCCCAGTTTCAGGAAAGGCTGCAAGAACAAGCAGTCAAAGGACCCGGTTTGGATGTCAACAGAAGTAAAGAGGGCAATAAATGACAAAAAAGTATCCTTCCGGAGATGGAAAAAGGATCCAACAGAGGAAAATCACCAGACGCACAGGAAATGCCAAAAGGAATGCCACCGAGAGGTTAGAAAAGCAAAAGGGAAATACGAAGAGGGGCTGGCCAGGGAGGCGAAAAACTTCAAGGCATTCTTCAGTTACATTAAGGGGAAGCGACCAGCGAGAGAGGAGGTGGGGCCGTTGGACGATGGGGGTAGGAAGGGAGCGATTAAGGAGGATAAAGAGGTAGCTGAGAGGTTGAACACGTTCTTCTCATCGGTTTTCACGAGAGAAGACACATCTATTATACCGGACTCAGAGGAGCTCATGAGTGGGGAACAGGCTGAAAAATTGGAGCACATAGAGGTAAGTAAGGAGGATGTCCTCAAACAGATAGACAGGTTAAAATGCGGCAAATCACCGGGCCCGGACGAGATCCACCCAAGGGTTCTGAAGGAACTAAGACAAGAAATAGCGGGCACAATCCAACATGTTTGCAACCTATCCTTGAAAACTGGAGAGGTACCAGAGGACTGGAAATTGGCAAATGTCACACCCATCTTCAAAAAGGGATCGAGGGGTGACCCCGGGAACTACAGGCCGGTGAGCCTGACTTCAATAATAGGGAAAATGGTGGAAGCTATGATCAAGGATGGCATTTGCGAGCACATCGAGAGAAATGGCCTACTGAGAACAAGCCAGCACGGATTCTGTAAGGGAAGGTCATGCCTAACAAACCTTCTGTACTTCTTTGAGGGAATAAGCAGTCGGGTGGACAATGGGGAACCCATAGACATCATTTACCTCGATTTTCAAAAGGCTTTTGACAAGGTGCCACATGAAAGGCTGCTTAGGAAGCTGTGGAACCACGGGGTGGGAGGGGATGTGCACAGATGGATCAAACACTGGTTGTCGGGTAGACTGCAGAGGGTCGGAGTAAAGGGCCAATATTCTGACTGGCGGGGAGTCACGAGCGGTGTGCCACAGGGATCAGTGCTGGGGCCGTTACTCTTCAACATATTCATCAATGACCTAGAAAAGGAGGCAAAGTGTGAGGTTATAAAATTTGCAGACGATACCAAACTGTGCGGCAGAGTTAGGTCCAGGGAGGAGTGTGAGGACCTGCAAAGGGACCTGGACAAGCTGGAAGACTGGGCAAACAAATGGCAAATGCGCTTTAACGTGGAAAAATGTAAGGTCATGCATATAGGGAAAAAGAATCCGTTGTTCAACTACAAATTGGGGGGGGCATTGTTGGGAGACAGCGGTCTTGAGAGGGACCTGGGTGTGCTGGTGGATGCATCACTGAAGCCATCTGCACAGTGCACAGCAGCCTCGAAAAAAGCCAACAGGATGCTGGGCATCATAAAGAGAGGCATAACAACCAGGACGCGGGAAGTCATCATGCCATTGTATCGAGCGATGGTGCGTCCACATCTGGAATACTGCGTTCAATATTGGTCGCCGTACCTCAAGAAGGACATGGTGGTACTTGAGAGAGTCCAAAGGAGAGCAACCAAACTGGAAAGAGGGCTGGAACACTGCCCATACGCCGAGAGGTTGGATAGGCTGGGGCTCTTCTCTCTGGAAAAAAGGAGGCTCAGGGGAGATATGATAGAGACCTTCAAGATCATGAGGGGCATGGAGAGGGTGGATAGGGACAGATTCTTCAGACTGAAGAGGACAACAGGTACGAGGGGGCATTCGGAGAAACTGAAGGGAGATAGGTTCAAAACAAATGCAAGGAAGTTTTTTTTCACCTAATGGGTCGTGGACACTTGGAATTCGCTACCGGAGGAAGTGATCAGGCAGAGTACGATACAAGGATTCAAACAGGGATTGGACGGATTCCTGAGGGATAAAGGGATCGTGGGATACTGAGAGAGGTGCTGGGATGTATCACAGGTATAGAAAGCTAACCAGGTAATAAGTATAGAAACCCAATCAGGTCGTGCATGTGCAAGACTGGAGGGTTAGGACTTCGATGGGAAGCTAGGACTTAAATGGCAAGGGGACCCCCTCTGGGGATTCAGACAGGTCTTGACCTGTTTGGGCCGCCGCGGGAGCGGACTGCTGGGCAGGATGGACCTGTGGTCTGACCCGGCGGAGGCACTGCTTATGTTCTTATGTTCTTACAGAATAGCGCTTTGGGCATAAGAACATATGAGTTACCATGAAATCAAGCCCAGTATCCTGTTTCCAACAGTGGCCAACCCAGGACACAAGTACCTGGCAAGATCCCAAAAAGTAAAACAGATTTTATGCTGCTTATCCTAGGAGAGTGATCAGCAAACTGCGACTCACGAATCGCATGCGGATCTTTAGCCACGAGTGCGGCTCGCGGCTTGTCTAGAGCAGGAGTGCCCAACCTGCTTCCCTTCCCTTCTCACTGCCCTCCCCCAAGCCACCGCCATTGGGGAACAGGCTGCCACCGCCACAGGGGAATAGGCTGCCACCGCCGCCATCGGGGAACAGGCCGGCGCCGAGTTCTGAGCTCTCCCTGCTTCCCTTTCCCGCAGGGCCGACCAACTCTTGCCACCCGACGTCAATTCTGATGTCAGAGAGGAGGTTCGGGGCCAGCCAATCGCTGCCTGGCTGGCCCGGAACTTCCTCTCCGACGTTATAATTAACGTCGGATGGCGAGAGTTGGTCGGCCCCACGGGGAAGGGAAGCATGGAAAGCTCAGAACTTGGCAGCGGCTAGTTCCCGATGGCAGCAGTGGCAGCCTATTCCCAGGCGGTGGTGGCTTGGGGGAGGGCAGGGAGAAAGAAAAAAAAGAAGGGGGGGGACAGGGAGACAGAAAGAAAGAAGGGTGACAGACAGAAAAGGAGCATGGAGAGAGAACGACAGACAGAAAAAAAGAAAGATAGGGGGCATGGAGAAACAAAGAAAGAAATGGGGCATGGAGAGAGAGAGCAAAAGACAAACATACAGAAAGAAAAGGTGCATGGAGAGAGAAAGAAAGAAGGGGGCAGGGTGAAAGAAAGAAAAGGTTGGGGGAGGGAATGAGGTCTGGAGGAGAGGAAGCATACAGGAGGCTGAAAAAGGGAAAAAATATTGGATGCACAATCAGAAGAATAACGTGCAACCAGAGACTGATGAAATTACCAAACAAAGGTAGGAAAAATTATTTTATTTTCAATTTAGTGATCAAAATGTGTCTGTTTTGAGAATTTATATCTGCTGTCTATATTTTGCACTATGGCTCCCTTTTACAAAACCACAATAGTGGTTTTTAGCGCAGGGAGCCTATGAGCAGCGAGAGCAGTGCAGGGCATTCAGGACAGTTCCCTGCGCTAAAAAACGTTATTGAGGTTTAGTAAAAAGGGAGGGGGTGTATTTATCTATTTTTGTATAGTTGTTACTGAGGTGACATTGCATAAAGTCATCTGCCTTGACCTCTTTGAAAACCCGCGGAATATAAATGATAATTAACATTTTCTCTGCGTACAGTGTGCTTTGTGTTTTTTAAAATTTTATTGTTGTTAGATCATTTTGACTTGGCCATGAAGGTAAGGGGGAGGGAGGGGAGCTACTGAAAGACATCTAGTAATCCTTGCAGGCTTGACTGTGCAGGGAATTATTTTTGTAAAATCATGTTTTGTTATGTGACTGGCATTATTTAGACTTTAATTCCTATGAATGAATAGAATGAAAATTGTATAAAATTGCTTGCTTCTTTTTATGTGCATGCGCTGAAGGGAAGTGGAGAGAGTGGGCTGAGGATGCTGAAGGGAAATGGGAAGAAGAGAGTGGGGAGAAGACGCTGATTTATAAATTGACAATTGTACAGAATATTGTTTCTTTTTATACTTTAATATAATAAGTTCAGTATAAAACTATTCGAGGCTTATGTGGATGGGATCAGGTGGCTTGCGGGGATGGGGACTGAGCTCACGGGCACGGAGACAAATTTTTTTCCCCGTGTCATTCTCTAGGCTCTGCCACGAATCAATTTTGACTACGTGTGGGCGAGCAGGGTGTCAGTCGGATTGACGTAGCCGTCTTAGTGTAAGACTGAGTGCACTAAATGTCAAAGACTTCAAGTAAAGACTCGTGTAGAGCTGTAAGTCTAGATGAGAGTAATAATCAAAGAGGCCTGATAAAACTTTCTCCCAAAGAATTCCAGAGTAGAGAATGACACGGGGAAAAAATCTGTCCCCGTCACCGCCCCGTCCCCGGCCCACCATCCTCTGCACCGCCCCGTCACCGCCATTCCATTCACCGCCCCGTCACCGTCACTGCCATCCCTTTCACCGCCCCGTCACCGCCACTGCCATCCCATTCACCGCCCCGTCACCGTCCCCGCAGCATCTATATAAGCCTTAGTACTCTAATATTTAGCGTATTCCATTCTTATAAATCAAAGTTCCTGCTGCTGAACTAGAGAAAGAGATGTTCAGCTGGCAGGGCTTTGTTTATAAATTTTTATTAACACAACTAATATACCACCATAATGTTTCCGACAGAGGACAAGTATGCAATAAATGCATTTTGCTGTTTCAATGCCAGTGCTCAGCAGAACAACAGACAGCAATATGGACATTCACCTTATGTAGTACTTTTTTAATATATAAAAATAGGCAAAATTAGTTGCTGTTTTATCATTATATTTTCTTGCCATTATAGTATTCTTCATTGATCATTTTTCTTTTTAAATTCAAAACAAATTCAACCTATCTTGTGTCCCAGCATGAATTCATGTTTCACTCAATTGGCTGTTTCAAGGGAATTAACCCTCCAACTTCCATTTGCAAAAATACCCAATGTTGTTCCTTCTATGAGCAATATTTAAATTATGAGGAACAACATTGGGTATTTTTGCTGAATTGTGTGACACCATTTGGGCTGAACATGAAGATTGAAAATGCCTGGTTAGCCCTGGACAGATGATTTGAACAGCCAGGAGCCTGTCCTGGCCATTTAAATCATTTTGAATATCTAGTCCAATGATAACAGAATTAGGGTGATTATAGAAACATAGAACTTTGTTGATCACTAAAAACAGTGGAGACTAAGGGTCTATCAAGCTCAGCATCCTGTCTTTGACACTGGCCAGTCTTGGTCTTTGGAACTGCCCATTGTGTCAGAAGCAATAGGGATTAAGTGACTTGCCCAGGGTCACAAGGAGTGTAGTGTAGCTCTAACCACTGGATTTAGAAGTTGGCTTCTTTTGGGATCTTTAACTCATCATCGCTAGGACTCGAATCTGAGTCCGTGGCACCTAACATAGAATGGAATTAGTATGGCAAAGTAATGAAGAATGGTCCAGCAGCCCCCACCCTCCCTCCACCTCACCTTATATTCGTTCCGAGTTTGCCGGCTTCCTTTTTCCCTAGCCGCACGCGTTCAAAAAGCCGTGCATTTAGCCAGCTCCCTCCCTCCACCTCACCTTAAATTTCGAGTTTTCCGGCTTCCTTTTTTCCGAGCCGCACGTGTTCAAAAATCCGTGCACGCGCGGCTGCGCGAGTCAATCAAACTTCTCCTCTCCTGCAACTTCCTGTTTCCGGTTGCGTCAGAGGAGAAGATTGATTGACTCGCGCAGCCGCGCGTGCACGGATTTTTGAACACGTGCGGCTCGGAAAAAAGGAAGCCGGAAAACTCGAAATTTAAGGTGAGGTGGAGGGAGGGAGCTGGCTAAATGCTACGGGCGGGCGGGCGGTGGCTGCGGGGACCGCGCGATCCTTGATACCTCACTGCGGAGACAAGACCATTCACCGCCCCGCGGGCGGTGAATGGCCTTGTCCCCGTCGCCGCAGCGACTGCTAGTTTTCTTCCCCGTTTTCGGCGGGTGACCCGCGGCTAAAATGCGGTGGCCGCGGGTAAACCGCCACCGTGTCATTCTCTATTCCAGAGTCCTAGCCTCTCTACCAGGAGGAGCTGAGGCCTATTTGAGGGCAGATTCAACTAACAAACAGTGGTGAGGCAATTGTGTCCATTCAAATCTGGGAGCATTCTGGATATGTTATTGGGCATCCACCTTCTATGGTACAACCAACACTGAAAGGGGAGATTTCCAGTTTTTCCTCAATGCATCCTTCATTATAAGGTACAGCAGAACCGTGACCCCTTCCTTAATTTTAGTCTGGACTTCCTATATCACCTTTAACTGCACATGCAGAACAAGGCAGTGTACAACCTATAAAATAGGCAAAAAGAAAAGAACAATATGTTGGATAGGACAGAATCAGTCATACTAAGAACCACTCACTTTGTGGACAACACACAATAGGACCAGGGAGAGAGAGAAATAAAAGGGTAGGTAACTGAACTGGTTGGGGGTTGATAAACAGGAGACCAACCCCCTAGTCCGAAAATGTCTAGCTAAATAGCCATATTTTGACTGCTTGTTTCTTTTCAGTGATATATGGGGGCTGTTGGAGTTTCAATGGTACCCCCTAGAACAGTGTTCATCAACTCGGTGCTGGAGTACCCCCTTGCTAGTCAGGTTTTCAGGATATCCACAATGAGTATGCATGAAAGAAATTTGCATATAATGGAGGTAGTATATGCAATCAAGTTTTTGCCCATTCATTGTGGAAATCCTGAAAACTTGACTGGTGTGACAAACCCAAGAACGGTCCGGTTTGGCCCCAGAGATAGGGAAGAAATACACTATACCCCTATGCAAGAGAGTTGACCAAGTAGAATCACAGACTACAGAACTAGCTGACTACGGCTGGGACAGAGAGTTGGCAACAAATAAGGTATGGCAGGGAAAGGACAGGCCTTAAAGCTGCACACAGTTTAAACCTGTCCCTAAACCTGCCAGGAGATTTCTACCTTTCCAGCAGCCTGTCCCTATAGGAGCCAAGGCTGGAAAGGAACCTGCACTTAGCCAGATGGAACAAGGCAGTGTGTGGAAGGCACTTCCCCCACCTAGGCTAAAGAGGAGTGACTCGCCACAGCTTAAAACGAGGCAGTGCAGAACACTAGGGGGGCAAGCAGAGTGGAGACCAGCAGGAGAGAACCAAGCTGGACTGTGGGAAACGGAAGCTGGCAGGAGCCTGAGAGAAAGGGAGATTTTCTCTCACCAGCCTAAGGAGGCTAGAGAAACTGACTGCCAGATGATAGATGCAGAGGAGCTGGCTTCTGCCTCTGAGAGTTGGGAACAAAACCCAGGGGAAGCCATGGACACGCAGGAGAGTCTGGTAGGACCTGAGGCTTTTCCAATGGATATAGAAATGCAGTGAGAGATATATGCTGTGTCTTTGCCTATACTCTCTGAGCCTCCAAGGAAGACAGTGTTTTGCCCTTGAAGGAGATTAGTACCTTTCTCCTTTTATATTGAACTTTAAGTTTGTGCCTGAGAGCTTTAATTATGAGCCTAACAAATGTTTAGAGGTATTTCCCTGTTAGCAGCTAGGCTGAGCAAAGTGTGTTCCTCCCCCACAGCTGTGCATAATTGATCACAGTAACGTCTCAGCAGGGAAACGTTCTGAGAGCCCTGCACGTTCCCAGAGCCAAGGCTACCCAAAGTAAAACTTCTCCACAGACTTGGCTGTGCTAAGTTTTCCTTATAAAATCTGTGCTTCTGAATGTTATGCCTATTTACAGAACAACAGTTTGTTTGGGGAACCATTGAGCTGAAGGGAAACCATGTGACCTGCTTACCTGCTATTGTTGCTCAGTTTTTGTTTGGAGTTTTTTCCTTCTATGCTTTACATGTCCATGAACTGGCAGAGCTGCTGGGGAATAAGCAGCTTAGTAAATGTTCTAAACTTATATTATTCAAACTATCTGCTCTGGTGAAGAGGACTGTGTTTCAGGATACTGAGAAAGTCCAGAAGCAGGAGACTGAATTATGCTTTACTTACAAAACCTGGACACTGGATTTGAGGGTTTTGTCTCTGGATGAGAAGATTATGTTTGCCAAAGGTGAATGGTTGTTGTGTTTGTTTTTTTTTTAAAAACTGCTAAGCTGAAGCCTGCATTTAAGGGACACGCTGGGCCAAAGAACTTTGTCACGATCCCGGGGGCTCACGACGCAGCTCATGAGCGCAGGTGTAACACTGGCAAAAGGGTACTCTTGGACGGAGTTGAGAAACACTGCCTAGAGAGGTTTCAAATGTTGAAATCTGGTGACTGATTTTAAGATGGAAGGAACTTTGTCTATATGTTTACCCAACTTTGTATCTTCACTGGAGAGGAAGCTGCTAAAGTATCTACATTAGAGACTGAGATTAACAAGCATAGTGGCCACCTGAATAAACACTCTGAAAAAAAAAAAATCCTTAGAGGAAGTTATGGAGAAATTCTTTAAATGGTGCTTTAACTTAGGTGCCAGTAGGTGCCCTACCAGTTCCTAAGATAAGAGGGAAACACCATTTTAAATGGTACTTAAAAATTTGAAGGCGTCTACTGGTGCCTGAATGGCACCAGAATCGCGCCTCTGGAGGCGCCTACCAGCACCTAATGCCACTATAGGCATGGCTAACTCCAGAAGTGGCACTAGGTGCTGGTAAGCGCCTTTGGAGGCGTTATTCACGGCAAGGGAGGCACCTGAAATGTAGGCCTTGAAAATCCTGGCCTACATTTACCAGAGACACAATTCTCTAAATGTTAAATAATCGGCAGCCGCCAACAATGGCGCCATTTAGAGAATCCAGGCCTTAATACTTCACTAGTTAAAGGGAATGATTTATTCGATTAGAGAAGATGGAAAACCAGATGAGGGTTAATCATTTGTTTTTTGAATTTTCCATATATTAATATGATTTCCTCAAGTCAGATGTTGAAACAATATATGGTGGAGATTCTATCTTTTGATTCCTCATCCCTCCCAACTATATCTAAAGCTTTTTTACTTTCCTACTTCTATTAAGAATATTTCTGGTTGAGGGATAGAAGAGGGTTTGGAATCACAATGGTGAAAACATCAATTCAAGAAACTACACTGAGGGCATCCTTATTGGTTACCTTTGGGAATAGTGAAGATAAAAATAAAGTGTTGATAAATGTCTTCAGGAAGAGATTAGCTCATTTTGATAGTTCTTAAATTAATTTTCTTTTTTTATTACCAAGATTTGGATGAAATTATTATATCTCTATAGAAACACAGAAACATGATGTTAGATAAAGGCCAAATGGCCCATCCAGTCTGACCATCCGCAGCATCCAGTATCTCCTCCTGTCCCTAAGAGATTCAACGTGCTTGTCCCACACTTTCTTGAATTCAGACACAGTCTTTGTCTCCACTACCTCTACTGGGAGACTATTCCATGCAGCTACCAAACTTTCTGTAAAATTACTCCTGAACCTATCAACTCTTGCAATGGTTTCAGTCATACTTTAAGGAAAGAACTTCGAAAGTAATATTTAATGACTCTAAAGCAAATATAAAATCAAGTAATTTTGGGATTCCACAGGGATCAATCCTATTACCACTACTGTTTAACATATTTCTGGCACCTTTATTAACTCTTAGCCAATCAATAGGATTGATACCCTTTGCTTACGCTGATGACGTGCAGCTTTTGTATCCTTTAGACACAAACGTAGTGGGAGACATCACGGAAATCAATGTTAAACTCTCAAAAATTACTCGATGGCTACAGGACAATAGGCTAGCACTTAATACATCCAAAGCAGAAATCATACTCTTCCCATGTAGAGAGGGGCTGGAACTAGGAACTGATATTATTATGAATACAACCATCCTCAAAGCAGTTACAAAAGTAAAAATTCTGGGAGTTATGCTAGATCAAAAATTGAGCTACCATGAACAAATTAGTGCACTAGTAAGAGCCTGTTTTTATAGGCTGAGAATGATCAGATCATTATCAGCTTTCCTAGATGAATCAGCTTTAAATATTTTAATACACTCACTGGTAATATCAAAAATCGATTATTGCAATGCCCTATACAAAGGATCCTCTTTAAAAGAAATACGCAGAATCCAGATCATTCAAAATACCGCAATAAAAATAATTATGAAAAAGAAAAAATTTGATCACGTAACACCACTTTTAAAGGAAAAACACTGGCTACCAGTAAACCATAGAATTACTTATAAAATAGCATTACTTACTCATAAAATACTCACAAATAAAGCCCCGGCATTCTTAGAAAGATATTTAATACCATACACCCCCTTAAAATCTTTAAGATCAGAAGACAAAGCCCTACACAGTCCCTTCTTTAAAAGTTATAAACTCTAGGAGAGACATGATTTTTTCTGTTTCAGCTCCCCAAATCTGGATTTACTCCCACTTAACCTAAGAGAAGAAAAACTATTGAACAAATTTAAAAGTCTCCTAATGAGTTGGCTAATTAAAGACGCTTTTTAATAGACCAGTCTTACTATACTTTAGGATAGGATGAGGAGGTCATAGAAATATGTGGATATTTGTTTCCCAGCCCATGTGTCCTAAACCTATACCCGATTTTATTTCTGGTTTTATTTTTTTATTATTGTAATTAAGCTATCTCCCCTCCTAATATTCTATTGTCAATTAGCAGTGTATGTCATGTATGTGGATTTTATTATTTGATTTGATTTCTAACTGATGTAAATCGCATTGAAATCGGATTATGCGAACAAATCAAAGAAACTATTAAACTTGAAACTAATACTTCTCATTCCAGAGCTTCCTTTCAAATGAGACTCTCTTCATGTACATTTATGCCACATAGGTATTTAAACAGCTCTCAAGAACACTATCGTAGTGACTAAAAATCCAAAATTTCAAAAAATGTCACTCACCAGTAGTGGGTTACCACAATAAGATCTAACATTAAGATATAAAACAGGTGGAGAAAAAGCCTCAAAATCTATCGTATATCCAGTCTCCCGCCTTTCCTCCAAAGTATACATATTGAGATCATTAAGTCTGTCCTCATAAGCCTTATGATGAAGACCACTAACCATTTTAGTAGCCTTCCTCTGCACTGACTTCATCCTGTTTATATAATTTTGAAGGTGCAGTCTCTAGAATTGTACACAATATTCTAAAAGAGGTCTCACCAAAGTCTTATACAGAGGCATCAATACCTCCTTTTTCTTACTGGTCATACATCTCCCTCTGCATCCTAGCATCCTTCTAGCTTTCACCGTCATGTTATCATCCTGTTTGGCCACCTTAAGATCATCACATACTATCATACTCAAGTCCTCCTCCTCTTTCATGCACAAAAGTTCTTCACCCCCTAAACTGTACCGCTTTCTTGGGTTTTTACAGCCCAAATGCATGACCTTACATTAAATCTTAGCTGCCAAATTTCATTCATTAAGCTTCGCTAAGTCCTCTCAGGATTTGATTTACCTTGTATGATTTAATATAATATGAATTTTTAAAAAAAAAGTGGCACCATGCATACCTGTGCCAAGATGATGGTGCTTTCCAACAGTCTTGGCTTATGAGTTACATTATGCTTACACCTGTGTGACTATGCCAAAGACATAAACTAGCCTTCCCCTCTCCACGCGGCATCCACTATTCAGGCAAACTGGGAAAATCCCTTCTCTTCAAAATCACAGGTCTTTGGAACGACCTCACCACCCCGCTGCGGAACCTGAGCTCCCTTCAGTTATTCCGCAAACAACTGAAAACCTGGCTTTTCAGCAAATTGTAGCTCTATCCTTCCCCCCTTTCTCTCCCCCCTTCTACACATAAGTTCATGTAATCCTTTTTCTTCTTCTCTACCCACTATTTTAAGTTCTTGTAAACCGTGTCGAGCTCCATTCTCATGGAGATGATGCGGTACATAAACTTAAGGTTTAGATTAGATTAGACATTTGCACTTTTGATACAGTAATCTCAGCCAGGATTACCACTGAATCATAGAATCTCTGGTACTACCTTTTTGTGACTGGACTCTAGAAGCCATTATGTAAGAGAATTGAGGCAACATCAGAAGATCTGCAGAACTGTGCAGAATCAGTGGCTCTCTTCTGCATGTTGTTTTTGAGCAATATAAGCATTTTGTCTTGTATTTATTTATTGAGATTTATTAACCACTTTATGAAGAAATTCACCCAAGGAGGTATACAGCAGGTATAATTCAATATAAAACTTACAATTTTGTTAACAGCATAACAATAGTAAAAAGATCAAATATAAACATAAATACAATGAATAGAGTTAAAATCAGTAAATTGAAAATTAATAAGACTACCATGAAACAGTTTCAAAAATATACTTATTAAATGTAGTGAAACTCAAATAAGAAAGATATAATACATACTAAAAGAAAGACATAATACGTACGAAGCAAGCATCTAATAAGCAACATCTAATAAGCAAGCACAATCAGAACATTCAAATGACATAGATATGATGCTAATACTTTTCTATAATACAGCTTATCCTATAGCCAAGGGGTCAAATGCAGATATTAGATGCAGTGTTCCTAGAGGCTACTGAGTCTGCATCTTTGGATTCAAGGGGACAAACACCAACAGAACTTGCAGTCTTCCTGTCAATGATTTGACTGACCATTTAAAATTAATGTGGATTTTCAAAACCAGCACTTATATGGATTGTGCCTATGAAACAACATCCAATTTAAATATCCACACTATATATTTACATTTTATTGGCAGCTGCACCTCTGCATATTGACTTCTGTATGCTAAAAAAAACACCAAAAATGGTTTTTGGCACTTCAGCTGCTGGAATGCAGCAATTCAAACACTGATTTGCAGAATGAATAAAGTTGATGAAAGGTTGACAAAGCATATTCTGACATTTTCAATGAAGCAACAGAAAAATGATACATATCTTTCTCTTTTGCACTGTACACTTCTCCCTCCGTATTTGCTGTGATAGCGGATTAACAAGACCGCAAATACAGAAAAACCACGAGTAACTTTTTCATATGTTATTCGCTGTTTCTATTAAAAAAACCA
This sequence comes from Geotrypetes seraphini, assembly GCF_902459505.1. NCBI lineage: Eukaryota > Metazoa > Chordata > Amphibia > Gymnophiona > Dermophiidae > Geotrypetes > Geotrypetes seraphini. The sequence continues at coordinate 404,112,558 of NC_047085.1, read as the reverse complement.
TCATGAATAGGGTGAAATCGCGACTAACATGGTGGGAGATCTGGCCTGTTCCTGAAGGAGAGGCAAAACATGGTGAAGAAAGTGCTTGGAATCAGTGATTTTCTCTGTAAATGCTTCGAATCAGCGATTTCTCTATGCAAGCTGATGTAAATTAGGGGAGGAGCCAGCAAGCTAAAAACCGTGAATAATTGAAACCACGATTGCTGAAACCACGAATATGGAAGGAGAAGTGTATAACAAAAAGCAGTACAGACTGCAAGCTTTGGTAACTAGATGAACTAGAGGCAAAGCAGAATGTTGTTTGAAAAAGCAAATAAGATCTTCCAAAATGGAATATAAAGAGATTATATCGCTGATTAATTTTGCCTCCAGCCTTAGTAATTTCCATATACTGAAGACAGCAATTCTGTTTAACTTTAAAGTAACGTATCATTGCTTTTCTATCTGCCCACCTGCCAAATATTACTGTAAAGTGGAAAAGTACGTATTTTAACATTTTTTCACCTGACAATAAACAAACACAATATTTTCTGTTGCTTAAATTATGCAGAACCCTTCCCCTGTATACAAAATAACCTCCCAATAAACAAAGCAAAAAGGGCCTTTTCCAAAATTACAACTCTAGTAGTGCTTAAGGAAAAGTCTACCATCAATAAATTGTGAGAGCTACAAATAAATGTGTGAATAATTGAGAGCCCTCAGTTCAGTGTGCCTTTTTGAAGAAACAGATGCTCACTCATGGGAGCCTTTCTTAGGACCTTCCACAAAGGAGTGGTCACTGAAAACATCAAGGGACCTCTCAAATCTCAAACGTGCTCAGAAAATTAATATGTGAAATCAATGTGCACTCCATAAAAATATGTTCAAACTATCCAAAAATACTGCAGTGAGTCAGTGCAATAAAGCCATGATCTTGCTTTCTGATAACAATAATCTGGCACAAAACTCCCATTTTCAAACAATCTGAATTAAAAAATAGCGTGTATAAGGATAAATCCTGTTGAATCACTTATCTGAATCAGTCCTCCTTTTAATTCACTCGGGTCCGACAGAGCTCTGTTTCGGAAATCACAAGCCTTCCTCAGGAACCCACTGTGAATAGATTAAAGATAATGTGCTGCAAAATGGCGGATTGGATGAGGGAACTCCGTTCTGAGCTACCTTTATAGGAGGTGCAGCAGCTCGATAGTTACATTGGCTGGAATCCGTTGCAATTGTGCAGCAGTCCAGTCAATGTAATGTCGGACAGCTGCATCTCCTATAAAGGTAGCTCAGAACGGAGTTCCCTCATCCAGTCCGCCATTTTGCAGCACATTATCTTTAATCTTCCTGAGGAAGGCTTGTGATTTCCGAAACAGAGCTCTGTTGGACCCGAGTGAATTAAAAGGAGGACTGATTCAGATAAGTGATTCAATAGGATTTATTCTTATACACCTTATTTTAGAATTCAGATTGTTTAAAAATGGGAGTTTTGTGCCAGATTATTGTTATCAGAAATCAGGATCATGGCTTTATTTCACTGACTCACTGCAGTATTTTTGGATAGTTTTAACATATTTTTATGAAGTGCACATTGATTTCACATATTAATTTTCTGAGCACGTTTGAGATTCGAGAGGCCCCGTGATGTTTTCAGTGACCATTCCCTTTGTGGAAGGTCCTAAGAAAGGCTCCCATGAGAGAGCATCTGTTTCTTTCAAAAAGGCACAGTGAACTGAAGGCTCTCAATTATTCACAGATTTATTTGTAAATCTCACAACAATTTATTGATGGTTAACTTTTCCCTAAGCACTGCTAGAGAGTTGTAATTTTGAAGAAAGCCCTTTTCGCTTTGTTTATTGGAGGGTTATTTTGTATACATCTTTGTTGTTTCCTCCAAGTGTGCTTTTGTATAATGAGAACCCTTCCCCTGAGCATAGACACGTCTATCCCTCTAACTATCTTTAAAACAAAACAGCAGGCCCTTCAGTAATTTTTCATTCCTGTTTCAAGTCAAGAAGTTAACATTTATTGCCTGCTTGGGTACAGAACGTGAACTGGCAAGAATCTTCAAAACAGGGTCTTGTTTCAATCAGATTCCTCTTTGATTTTGGGTGGATGAAAATTTCAATATGCTACTCCCAAAACTGGAAAAAAGGGGAATTGCTGGAAATTGCATACCTTTGTGTAATCCATAAGGAGGCCATAAACCAAAATATTTTTCTTCTTTGCTTCCTTTGCAAGTTCCCTGATGCCAGACAATTCCTCCACTCTGCTGCTGTAAGACATGTTTTCTGAAACAATCAAATGTACCTGCAAAACAGAACAAGGGAGTGTATTATTAGACCATTATAAAAATATATACAGTCTCATTATCTTATAATATGCATACATATATATTAAAGGACCTCATTAGATTGCTTTTGGGTGATACAAGTATGTAAACAATCACTATAGAAAGATTATAACTGCTACAAACTCCTTTAATCTGATAAGAGGACAAAGCATTTGCAGGTTATTAGATTTATGCTGCTTGATTGAAGTAAGGTAGTAGATGAGCGGTTGAGATGTAATTTATGGGTTGAGATGGTATAATCTTATGATTTTTGCTGATGCAGAGGATCTTTATGTTGTGCAAGTCTTGAAATATGTATGTAATATTGTGAGCCACCTTGGATAAAGGCGGATTAAAAATGTTTTAAATAAATAAAAATCATATCAATCTGCTTGCAAAACATTTATATATGAAAAACTGAACATTCAGTTGGCTTGTATTTTTACTCCAGGTGATCATTATGGTTAAAAAAAAATAAATGTTTCAATCATTTCCAGCTCTCTGTCCAACAAAGCAAACATGGCGGGCTTGGTGTAAGCAAGAGCATGTTTACAGTCCAAGGTATAAAGAACTGCTTCACCAGGGTAAGAATGTGGCCTTGGATAGAAGGCAGGTAGAACTATAGACTGATTGAGGTGGAATTTAGAGATTACTTTTGGGAGGAACTTTGGATGAGTGTGGAGTACAATCTTGTCATGGTAAAATCTTGCATAGGGTGGATTTGCCACAAGTGACTGAAGCTCACTGACCCAGCGTGCTATGAGGAAGATCATTTTCCAAGTAAGATGTTTTAATGTGGGAGTTGAGAGTTGGTGTTTAAAAGGAGACTTCATCAACACGGAGAGGATGATGTTAAGGTTCCAGGCGATGGCCAGAGGCCTGAGAGGAGGTTTGGTGTAATAAAGGCTTCATGTACCTGGAGACTAAGGAATAAATTGATAGTGGTTTCTTCTCTAACAGATAATGAAATGCACTGATGGTACTAAGAGAAATGAACTAAAGTTGTCTTTAGGCCAGAATTGGAAAGATGAAGGAGATAGTCCAGTACACAAGGTAGAGTACAAGTGATAGGATTTAACAAGTGAAGGTTACACCAAACAATGAAGTGAGTCCATTTGAATTTGTAGCAACACTGTATAGAAGGTATTCTGGAAGCTTCAATGATAGCCGAAACTGGTGCAGATAAAGTGATTCTACTCATTCTGAGAAAGATACCATGCTCTGAGTGCTAATGAGCATAGGTTGGGATGGAAGAGAGAGCCTTCACTCTGCATAAGCAATGTTGGAAATAGTTGAAGTGATGGGTTCCCGAACAGCTGTAGGAGAAGAAGAACCATAGCTGATGTGGCCATCAAGGTGCAATGAGAATCATAGTGCTTAGATCTTGACAAAGTTTGAGTAGAGTTTTCTCAACAAGATGAACTGGAGGAAATGCATAGAGGAACTTCTCTTGCCAGTCCAGCAGAAACAATTCCAATCCCAGACAATTGGGAGTGTAGTGTTTGGAGCAGTAGTATGAAAGTTTGTTATTTTGGGGGGGATGCAAAGAGGTTTATTTTGGGAGTTGCCTAACTTGCAAAAGATCTGTTGTAATGTAGATGAGCTGAGAGACCATTCATGAGGTTGAAAGAGTCTGTTCAGCTTATCTGCTAAAATGTTCTGCTTTCTTGCTAGGTATACTGCTTTGAGTAATATGTTGTGAGCAATCGCCCAAGTCCATATTTCTTTCACTTCCTGGCAGAGGACAAGACCTTGTGCCTCCTTGTTTGTTCAAATAGAACATGGTAACTTGATTGTCAGTGTGGACAAGGACTACTTGATTTGATAAGTGATACTGGAAGGTGCAAAGGGTATTCTGAATTGTTTGTATTTCTAGAAGGTTGAAATGGAGAGCCTTCTCTGGAGGAGACCACATTCCTTGAGTGTTAAGGCCATCAAGATGAGCTCCAAAACCCAGTAAGGAAGTGTCTGCTATGAGTAGCTTTGGATGGGGAGGAGTTTGAAAAGGAAGGTCTCTGGTGAAATCAGACAGAAATATCCACCATTGGAGGGAATGTCAAAGGTCTGAGGTTACCTGTATTATTGCTGAGATAGATCCGGTGGCTGTGATCACTTTGATGAGAGAGTCCATTGGTGAATTATGAGGTGAAGACATGCAGACGGAGTGATGTGAACAGTCGAGGCAAAATGACCCAGGAGACATAAAATTTGATGTGCTGTGGCAGGGAAGAGACTTTCTAGCACAGGTGAAGGAGATTGTTGACTCTCTGCTGGGGTAGAAAAGCTCAACCTTGAGTGGTGTCCAAAAGAGCTCCAGGAAATTCCAATGACTGTGTTGGTTGGAGGTGTGACTTCTGGTAGTTCACTGCAAATCCATGTAGTTCCAATAGACAATCTGTGGAGTTGATGGCATGCTGAGTTTGTTGTGATGATGAAGCCTTCATCAATCAGTCATTTAGGCAGGGGAAGATGTGCATAGGTTTTACAGCTAGTACTACCAGGCATTTTGTGAACACTTTTGGTACCGACACTAGTCCAAAGGGCAAACCTCTGTACTGGAATTGTTGAGAACCTACTCAGAAGCAAAGGTATTTCCTGTGGGCAATTAAGATTGAGATATGAGTGTAAGCTTCTTTGAGATCTAGAGAACAAAGCCAATCATTTTTCTCCAATAGTAGTAACAAGGTTCCCAGAGAGACCATGCAAAACGTCTCCTTCACTAAGTACTTGTTGAGAGCACAGAGGTCTAGAATTGGGTGAAGACCTCCAGTTTTCTTCGGTATTAGGAAATACTTGGAGTAGAAACTTCAGTCCCTCTCCTGAAGGTCCTGGTGAAGGAAGGGCGGCTGAAAAGAGACTCTCTTGAAAGGTGGTTGGAGATGTTTGTAGTAAGCATAGGGCATAACCCTAAGCTATGAGAGTCCAGCGTAGGTGATAGTGATTAGGTCTGCCCCCCTTATTGGAAGATTTGGAGGCTTCTTCCATCTTCAGCTCACTAAGAATCCACTAGAAAGGGTGCTTTATTCTTTTTAGGACCCCTTCTATGGAATTTGCTGTCTCCTACTCTCTAACTGCCTCATAGAATCTTCATACTCTGTCTTTAAGTTTGTTCTAAAGACTTATCTCTTAACTCTGGCATACAAAGCCTGAGCCCAAGTCTTTCCTGTGTCATTTTTTAATTCTCTAATTATTTTACCAGTTTGCTCTTTCTTTTCTATTAAATTATGGTGTTATTTTCAGTTCAAACTCTTTGTTTTCAATTATGACTGTAAACCACCTTGTTTTTACAAAAATAAAGATGGTATATAACATTTTAATAAATTGTAAAACAAAAATGGTAGTGAATGCCTAATTTAGTCCTATTCCATAAAGACAGCATAGGCCAAATGTGCCTTTATAAAACTGGCACCCAGAATCAGCCCCAATAGTGCAAAAGCTCTAAAACAGGGGCGTCCAACCTCGGCCCTCACCAGATCAGGTTTTCAGAATTTCCCAACCTAATATGCATGAGATCTATTTGCATACAATGGAAGCAGCACATGCAAATAGATTTCATGCAAATTCATTGGGGAAATCCTGAAAACCTGACTGGATTGCGGCCCTCGAGGACCAACATTGGAAAATCCTGCTCTAGAATAATCCTTCTTATATAAGGTACCTTCAGCTTGGAATACTCTTCCTGGTCCTCAGTTTCAGAAAAATTTAAATACATTGCTGTTTCACAAATTTTATGAAGAACCTTAATTTTATTTTGCTTATTCTTGCCAGAATTTTTATTCTGGCTACATTACTTAACATACAACACTGTAAACCTCTTTGGGTTCTATTTCATAGGAAAGGGGTGGTATATAAGTGTGATGATTAGACTAAAGGCCTAAACACAAATTTGCACAGACGCATATATTGCAATTACACCCAGGTGTAAGTGTGTAAGGTTTAAATGTACGCCAGGTGTAAGTGTGTAAGGTTTAATGTGTAAGTACAGACATATATATTGCAATTACACCATTCTGGGTATACTAACATAAGTGTGTAAGTACAGGTGTACATATATATATGCATGCTTATGTATGCGTATACAGTCATGAAATTTTATAAAAACCCTATTCGGGTTTAAAACAGGCTATATATGTAGAAAATTTTTTATAAATTACTCCCACATAATCTAATGGTGCTATTTCACAAAATGAGACTGATTTTACTCACGGAAACGAGAACAACTGGATATAAAACAGCAAGACTGGTACTTTTCAGCACATCCACTATATGCTGAGTTCCAAAAAAGTTGGAATCCTTATCCTAAATTTAAAAAAAACAAACAACATATTAATAGATTGTTAAAGTAACAATACAAGTAGAACCCCAATATTTTTGCTGAAATGTTGACTGTATCTCTAAGTTACATTAAGGGGCCCTTTAACTGTTGAGCATTAAAGCCCTTTCTGCAGATTACTGAAAAGAAGCTAGTATAAAAAGTTTTGCAGTATTTTCCCTGCTTTTGTACACTAAGGCCCAGATTCTATAAGACACCTAAAGTTAGGCGCATCGATCGATGCACCTAGCTAATCTAAGTGCCTAACTTACCCCTCCCACTAGAAAGGGGGCATGGTTAAGGGTGGATCGTGGGTGGATTGTAAGTGTGTTTTATGTATAGGCACCTAAATTGGACTCAGGTACTGGTAGGCACCTAACTTAGGTGCCGGTATTTAGGCCAAGAAACTCCTGGCATAAACAGGAAGCGCTAAGTTTTCTGACGCCTACTGACGATTGTCTAATTTAGGCACCGCTAAAGTGCGATTCTATAAACGGGGACTAATTCAGGATTTATATGTGCTGTGTTCCACGTTCCTTAATGCCCATATTTTAGGTTCCATTTATATAATTGGGGCCTAAATGTGCATTAACTATATTTTAATGGACAGAGAGTGGACATTCCTGTGTTATTCAGCTAGCGCTTTAGGACTACCACACGCTAACACCCAGATTCCATAAATGGCACACAAATTTATGCACATAAAACTGCATGCTATTCTGAAATGCATTCATAACTAAATTGCCCAAGCCAATTTGCATCAATAACTGGGTACTAATAATTATTTTTCCAATAGACAGGGACAATGTAACAAAAGGAGTCAGAAAAATGGCTGAGCTATAATTAAGAGACTGACTCAAGTCAATTAAACCAACATATGAGAAGGACCTGTTGTACTGTAACGTAGCTCAGAGACTTGTAACTCTGAAGAGGGGGGGGGTTACCCCCTCTTGGATTAAGAGTTTTTCATCCAATCATAGCATGATACTTAGTAAAAACGGGTCCAGCTCTTGTAGGTAAAAGTTAATTAGTAACTGTATTCAACACTTTAAACGATACTGCTTTCAAAACTTTTAAAGGGTGCAAAAAAATTGACTTGAGTCAGTCTGTTAATTATTGCTAATAATTATTGGCAACAATCTGGATTTATATACATAACTTGCTAAGTGCTATTCTATAAAGATCAATGTGCAACTATTTTAGTGCACAACTCATAATGGGGATATGGCCATGGAAGGGGCATGAGCGAGTCGGGGGCATTCACTAAAAATATACACAGTATTACTGAATACCAGGAATCCACACCTAACTTATGCGCCAGGATTTACAACAGGTTTCAGATGGTATAAATCTTTGCTCTCAAAGTTTAGCATGGAAATTACCTCTAAGCACTATTCTATAAATAGCATGCATTTTGGAGCACTGTTTATAGAATAGCGCTCTGTGAGGATTTTTTTCACTGGGTTAATGAGGCAGCACTTAGCACCTTCTAAATAGGAGGCAGTAAGGGTAAGATTATACAACAGCCACCAAAAGTTAGGCGGTGGTAGCCACCCTACTATCACCTAACTTCTAATTAGTTTAGAAACATGATGGCCTATCCAGTCTGTCCATCAACAGCATCCACTATTGGGATCCTGACAGTTCATAGGAAGACAATTTATAGGATAGGAGACAATTGGTAGGAAGACAATTCGTAGGATACAACAATTGGTAGGACAACAATTAGTAGGAAAATTGTCTTCCTACCAATTGTTGCCCTATCTATTACAGGTGCCTCTTTGTGTCCCCCTCACACAGGTTTTTTTGTACCTCTCTACATAGGTCGACTCCTTTTCTTCCTTCTCCTTCTTGCTGGCTATAAGGACTCCGTAGAAATATGCAGGCAGCAGCTGACTCTGAACCGTTCCCTCTGTACCTCTCCGCATAGGTCTAGTCCTTCATTTTCTCCTTCTTCCTGCCAGCTATAAGGACCCCATAGAAATCCGCGAACAGCAGCTGACTCAGAGTCATTCCCTCTGATGTCAGAGGCTGCCTCTACATCAGAGGGAGGTTTCCTCTGACATCAGAGAGAACGCTTCCGGGTCAGCCGTTGCCCACGGATTTGTGAACTGCGCGGGGGGAGGAAGAGAAGAAGAACACCTACTCACTGCTTCATCCAGGTGGGTAAGCTGCTGTTTCTTCTGGGGAGAAATTATGGGGGGCATTTCACTGCTGCAGGGGGGGGGCAGCATGGCAAGAGGGAGTGGGCATCCCTCCTGCCATTTTTTTCTCATGTGGGGGTTAGCGGCATGGCAGGAAGGAATGGGCATCTCACCTGCTGACTTTTGCTAGCATGGGGGAGGGGGATTCCTGGTGCTGCATTTGTTGAGGGTCATCGGGGAGGGAGCTTTTTTCACATTTTTTATGGAATAGATATTTGCCATTTAAAAAAAAACAAACCAGGCAGACCTGTTTTTTGGATCACTAAAACCCTTGCCTTCTTTTGTGCATAGCCAAGTAATGTAAGGGCAACAATCGCTTGGCTAATTTGCATGGGGATTTTGGCTAATTTGCATGGCTGGATCGGAAAATGGGGTGAGCCTCAAGTAAAAACGCGATCGTTGCTAAAGCTGTCAAAACAAATGTAGCGATGATTGCTGGCTTTAGTGCATCTGGGCCTATATTTCAATCCAGTTCAGCAGCCTTTCCTCTTTAGGCATTTAACAGAGTCTCACATCTAGTTCAACAATCCTTAGTCTTTGGTCATTTAATCAGCTGTCACAGTATTCAAGTAATATAGTTGGCTTACCTCAGCCAAACAGATATCAACCATCACCTTGACACTCTCATACACTCTCCAGTCTTTCCCAGGATGCCTTCTCAGGCCATAGCTAGGGAAACTTCTCTTTGTTTAGACCTCTTGCCTTAGCTTAGGATCATTCTTGGGGAAGTCTCTCCTTCGGGGACCTCCCTAAATGACTTGTCTGGGGCAGAAACACTCTTCCTTTCCTGAGTTCCGCCCCTCTGACTCAGGGGGGTTGCATTATTTTCATCCCTATGGCTTACTCCTAAGCCAAAAACCCATGCTATCCAGTGATTATAGCAGCAGCATTAGTGAGGGAGAACCCCTTACTCCAGGGGTGTCCAAAAGGTCGATCTCACGTTGCCTTCGTGTTCTCCCTGCTTCCCGATGCTGTAAACAGGATGGCAAAAGCACCAGGCCCACCAGCCTTCTCCCCCCCCTCCAACCCCCCCCCCCCCGACATCAATTCTGATTCAGAGAGAAAGTTCCGGGCTGGGAACTTCCTCTCCATTGTCGGAATTGATGTCGGGGGGGGGGGGGGGAAGGCTGATGGGTCCAGCATTTCTGTTGTCCTGTTTATGGCGTCGAAAAGCAGGGAGAGCTCAGAACTCAGCGGTAGTGGCTTGGGGGGCCTGTTCCCCAATGGCGGCAGTGGTGGCTTGGGGGGAGGGCAGGGAGAAAGAAAGACAAAGAAAGAAAGGGGGCAGAGTGACAGAAAGACAGAAAGTAAGGGGGGACAGGGAGACAGAGAAAGGGGGCATGGGGAGAGAAAGACAGACAGAAACAAAGTAAGAAAGGGGGGCAGGGAGACAGAAAGAAAGAAAGGGGAGGGAGGCAGGGAGAAAGGAAGAAAAAACGGAGGGAGGGAATGAGGTCTGGAGGAGAGGAAGCATACAGAGGCTGAAAGAAGGGAAGAAATATTGGATGCACAGTCAGAAGAAGAAAGTGCAACCAGAGACTCATGAAATCACCAGACAACAAAGGTAGGAAAAATGATTTTATTTTCAATTTAGTAATCAAAATGTGTCCGTTTTGAGAATTTATATCTGCTGTCTATAGTTTGCACTATGGCCCCCTTTTACTAAACCGCAATAGCGGGTTTTAGCACAATGTAACCCGTACTGTGGTCTACTTGGGACTCAACAGCACCCCTCAGTGGTTACAAGAAATAAAAGCACTTGCGTGTGACCCGGACTGGAGTCACCCTGCAGGCTTGGACTGACACCAAATTAAATCAAAAGCCGCAATGTTCCAAAAAAAAGGTTCTGAATCAGAATGCCTCAGGTTTATTCTTTCCAAACATAAAAAATCAGGAAAATCATGAATCCCAACAGGTAAATAAACCATAAATCTTCAAGCAGTCCAAAAATCAAAAGAAAGAGCAACAAAACAGTTCAAATATAAAGTTCAGCTGCTTTCCTTATTTCACCCCTCTGAGGTTTAGTCTCACCTCAGAACTCAAGGCAACCTGCTCCCAAACAGATTATACCAGGGGTGTCCAATGTCGGTCCTCGAGGGCCGCAATCCAGTCGGGTTTTCAGGATTTCCCCAATGAATATGCATGAGATCTGTGTGCATGCACTGCTTTCAATGCATATTCATTGGGGAAATCCTGAAAACCCGACTGGATTGCGGCCCTCGAGGACCGACATTGGACACCCCTGGATTATACAGTGTAGTACAAAATAGAGTTCAAGTCACTGGATTCACTGTACACAGTGCTCCTATAGTGAAGCCTCTGGCAGCCCTACACTAAACTGCCAGGCAAAGGAGAGTGTCACAGGTTTGCATTCATTTAGCTATCATATAGCCTACAAAATGCCCTCCCAGGTAACAGCAAACCTCTCCCAAAAACTGACACCTCAGCTTCATAAAAGCAAGAAACAAAGAAAAGCAAAATCCCAAAAGGTTCAGTTCCAGCACACAGTCACTTTCAATCAAAGGGAGCTGAAAACACACTCACTGTTTCTGCCAATTAGGACTTGCAGCTGATGGAAAGACCAACCTCCATGGCTTCCTCACAAGGACTTACTTCCTCAGGCAGGATGTCCAGTTCCATTGGAAGATCAGCATCAGAAAGAACTTCCTCCAGCATTTCTCCAGCCTCCTGTACCTCCATAGGTGAGGCTGTATCGTCCCTGCTTCGCCTGAGGAGACTCTCAGGGAGGAAAGGTCTGAACCTTCTCCCTAGCCTGCCTCCCTGCTTGCTCTCAGCTGCTGGCTTTTGTACTGCAGGGTCACGCCCTATTCTACCTGAGTCAGCAGACCTGCCTGGGGCTCTTGGACTCCTCCTGTGGCGACCTAGAAACTGCTCTTCCAGGAGATCCTTGGAGATTTCAGGCTCCCCCTAGTGGTTAACCTGAAAATCGTCCCTAGAACAATCCTTGTCCATTCCTCTCCGGGTTTTCTTTTGTGTCTTAGGGGAAACTTTAGCTGAAACCAGGTCAGGCACGATGCCTGTCTGGTTACAGCATGGAACCTATGAGCGTTGAGAGCAGCGTGGGCATTCAGTGTAGCTCCCTGCGCTAAAAACCGCTATTGCGGTTTAGTAAAAAGGGAGGGGTATATTTGTCTATTTTTATATAGTTGTTACTGAGGTGACACTGCATAAAGTCATCTGCCTTGACCTCTTTGAAAAAACCCCAGAATATAAATGATCATTAACATTTTCTCTGTGTACAGTGTGCTTTGTGTTTTTTAAAATTTTATTGTTGGTAGATCATTTTGACTTGGTCATTTTAAAAGTAGTTCGCAAGCCCAAAAAATGTGGGCACCCCTGCCTTACTCTATCACAGTGGCTTACTCTTACGCCAGTGCCCCCTCCTGTCCAGTGGTATAACTGCAACATTAGTGAGAGAGTACTCCTTACTCCTTCACACATGCCATTACAGAATAGAACTTAGTCTTCCTGCCACTTATGTACATAAATGTACACTTAACAATGAAAGTGCTAATATTCTGTATATTTACACATTCAAGTAGCACATAAATATGGACACCCAGTTGTAGAATGCATGTATGTGGCTATATATATAAGAATTACTTTATATACTGGTGGGTGAATAATCTGGGAAGGAGAAGAGAAAGAGCATCAGCTGGAATGGTCAAACCTGATTTGGGTTAGTTTTTATATTGTACAATTTGTAACTTCATAAAAATAGGGAGATATCCAAATTTAACTCTGTGATGAATATATCCAAAATATTTTCAATCAATCACAGCTATTATAGCTAATTACTTTTCTCAAATAATACTAAAACTTTTTGTAAAGTGTTCAGACCACATAACCTTTAATTTGGTGATAACGCCAAACTGTGGTTATGATAGGGACCATCATAGCCTTTATCGTCCATGACCTAACCCATAGATAACTGGAAGGTAGAAAACCACTTATCTGAAATCTCTGAAGAGTTGGGAATTCAATAACCACAGATTCACAAGATGGTTACTTGAAGAAATTTGTACCTTTGGCTGAGTTGTATGTTAAAGATTCAGCCCATTTTTTACAAGTGATCGATAAAATATCACAAATGTATATACCGGATGAGTCAATTTTGGTCACAGCGGATGTGGTGGCCCTGTACACGAATGTATTCCAGGAAGCAGCTGTTTCCCTGATCAAAACTCAATCGTCAAAACTCAACATCACTAAGGCCAAACAATATATGTTAAATCAATTAGCTGAAATAGTTATTTCTAATAACTATTTCAAATTTGAGAACAAATTATATCTTCAGACCAAGGGAGTGGTTATGAGGGCATCTGTAGCCCCCACTTTGGCTTGTCTTTATATGACTAGTTTCGAGGAGACATTCGTGTACACGTCCAAACATTTCCAACATGTGAGTTACCGGGGAAGGTCATTAAAAGAGCGTGGAAACGAGCTAAAAATTGTCATCGCTCGTGGCTCCTGCAACCAGCGATTCATAACAATGAACAAAATATAGCATGTGTATTACCATATACAAGCCACAGCAATGCAATTTAAAAAATTATTCTGAAACATTGGTCTATCTTACAGTATCACCCCTCATTGATAGAAAAACCAAACTTAGCTTTTTCTGGAGCTCAAAACTTGGGGGAAAAACTAAAATATAGAAAATTCGATCTTAGGTTATATAGGTTACCTCCCCATCAAAAGTGTGGTAATTGCTGCCATTGTCAGTACGTATTGGAGCAAATGTACATTGAGATCCCCTTTGTGGGGGGGGGGAGGAAATTTGTCTTATCTACAGGGACCGATTGTAATTCAAATGGGGTGATATATTGTATATTATGCCCTTGTGGCAAGCTATATATTGGCCAGACCATTATAAAAATCAAAATTTGGATAACGGAACATCTTAGTAATATCCAAAGGCAACGAGTCTCCGCCCCTTTGGTGGCCCATTGGTTGCAGGAACCCCATTCTATAAAATCCCTGAGATACACGGTTTTGCTTCAGATTAAAGACTATTCGGGAGATTTATCTAAATTTCTTGAATTGAGAGAACAAAGATTTATATATAATTGGCACACTCTTATGCCTCATGGGTTAAATTTGGACATAGAGTGGTCTAACTTATAATTCAGTTTTATGTTAGGGAAACGTCACTTCCAGTCAGCAGTTAAATAGCTTTATAAGGAGCGCAGCTTGAGAGTCAGTCCCCCTTTTTTCTATTGCCTTCTGGGTATATCGTTCTGCCGTTACAAGGTATGAAATCATGTTTTGTTAGTAGTTAAGAAATAGTTATTAAGGATTTAGAACAGAGATAAACAATACAAGAGTGATAACGAAAATAAAGTTAGAAAAGATGATGTTATGATAGGTTTTAATATTTTAAATGTCTGATTCATCCTAACAGTGACTCCTCCTGATGAAGAGCTGGAACTTGAGTCGGGGGGCCATGGATTTTAACACGGGGATTTAAGTTTAAGTTTAAACAATAGCACTGAGAGCACCTGTTGAGCACTGGCATGTTGTGAAGCTGTGGTTATTGAATTCCCAACTCTTCAGAGATTTCAGATAAGTGGTTTTCTACCTTCCAGTTATCTATGGGTTGGGTCAGGGATGGTAAAGGCTATGATGGTCCCTATCATAACCACAGTTTGGCATTATCACCAAATTAAAGGTTATGTGATCTGAGCACTTTACAAAAAGTTTAAGTATTATTTGAGAAAAGTAATTAGCTATAATAAGTACAATTTGTAACAACATAACATAAAAACTCACTTTTATACCACAATATTGTAAAGTTCTATGCGGTTTACAAAAGAAAAAGTGAATACAATAGATGGACTACTTCAATTACCCAAAGGATCTAGTAAACAGATAGGTTTTTATATGTTGCCTAAATTGTTGATAAGTGTTCGAGGTCATAATTAAACTAATCAAATCCTTGTCCCAGATGCCACTTGATAGGATAGAAGACATTGATGGTATCTTTTAAATTTACAGCCTTTAACAAACCGGAAAGTGAATACAGCATGTGAGTGTCTAAAATGTTTTGACTTTGCAAATGTAAATGAGTTCACGAGATAATTAGGTACAAGACCTGCTAGCACCTTGAAACAAAATAGTGGATGATGAGTGAAGGGTTAAGTCTATACATATGCTTATTGAGAAATGTTGCTTTGTGTGCTACGTGCAGATTTCTGAGAACTGGCTCACCACAAAGACAGCTACATCCTGCTTTGAGAAATGCCAGTTTGCACGTATGCATGAGCCTCTGCTAAATAGCTACACCCCAGACAATGTATATAAGCCAAGAAAGAACGTAATAAACTTCAGTATGTTTTGGATACCTACTTTGTGTTGGTGTGTCTGATTCATGCTCCTGATATCAGTCTTTGTGTATCTCTGATAGAAGCCACCTAGACGAGTTAGCATCAGGGGGTCTTAAGAACATTCGCAAGGAAAACTCTCACTGGGAGTGTGAATTTTTCCTTTCAATTTGGGGGCTCGTCCGGGATCGTGGGGTCACCCCCTCTGAGGTAAGGAATTTTCCTTATGGGCTCTGACCATACCACGATCCTATATTTAACGCGAATGCTAAACGGTTTACTTTTGTGTCAGGGACACGTTTGAATACTGCAGTATATACTTACCTCACTCTGTTCTGGGAACAGAGATGAGAAAACACGTCCGGGGGACGTGAGAAATAGATTTTTAGGAAAATAATAAGATCTAATTTATTCCCCGACTTCGTCCCGGCTTCTATCAGAACTGCATTCTCCTTTTTTTTTCTCTGTCATTTCCCTCTTTGTTTTATTCTATCGTCTGTCCTTTTCTCAACTGATTAGGACTAAGTGGGAGTTGGTAAGCCCCACTAATCCTTGTGTTTACTCTCGGAGACCGTGGTAAGTGGTCTCATTTAATTATATTTACTTATTGTCTATTTTATGGGGGCCCATAAATCTAAAGAGTTTCCCAAACCCTTTGATGGTGAAACCTGTATGGATTATGTTGCACGATGTAGTGACACAGGGTCATATTTGGTAGTCCCCTGGGTGGACAATATAGCCGGATGGACAGAGGGCATAGGCAGTGTTAATCCTTTTCCCCGTACGGGAGACAATGACCCCTTTCATATGGACATGGTTAAGGGTCTATGCCTAAAAGACACAGAAGTGTGGCCCTGGTATGGACCCGACCCCAATTGGGACAAGGATTATATGGAAAAGGGAGGAATTCACTGGTTAGAAATTGCACCGCACTGGTATGAGCGAAGCCGGGGACGATTAACGTCCAAAATGAGAAAGCAGGAAGCCGAACAATGTCATAGACTTGAAAGACAAAAATTTAAGTCCAACCCTACCCAAACGGGTCCTCCAGTGGGGAGGGTCCGACACACGGCTGGCTCCACTACCGTCCGTCCTCCTCCCTATGTCCCACGGGCGGCCGCCCAGACCAATACTCTATATCCGTCCCTTAACCAAGGGACTTTCTCAGATGAAGATGACCTTATTACGATTGCCGCCATTGCTGCCCAGCCCGATCCTCCCCCGGACCGCAAGGCTGAATCCTCAGAAAAAGTATCCCCAAAAGAGGAACACCAGCCTGACCCCGAGCATATACACCAAACTCCCCCCAGTCGTATACCGGTTGTCCATAAACCTGGGACCTCACGGTACGACCTCCGTCCACAGTTACCCTTTATGACGGTAGGGGATATAGTCGTAAAAAAGGCGCTAGACCTGACCGAACTTGACAAGATTATCAAACATTGCCCCAAACCTATCAATGCCCCACAGGGCACGGTCACCTACCTAAAAAAGGCATGCAAGGGTCGATACTTTACCCAAGAGGATATGCGTTTGATTATAGACGGTGTCATCGGTACCCATACTAGTTGGAATTGGGACCATGTTAAAACGATTAGTCAAATCTCCGGCGATCGAGTTACCGCTGGGGAATATGTAATGAATAATCCCACTGAACTCGACAATATGTGGACGGAAATAACCGTCGAGATGACAGCCGTTTTTAAGGCGAAATCATCTCTCCCCATTGCAGTAGCGTGCAAACAAAAACCAACCGAAACCGTCACCGATTTTTGGAAACGGTTTATCGATTGTTGGAAAATGGAGGCTGGACTCAGCGTTCAGAACGCGGACTCCCTTATCATTTCCACCTTCATCTCTAATTTGACTGACAAACACGGTCTGCCAGTGAAACAACTTATTTCCTCTTGGACCTCCGATACGATTATCGAGTTCGAAAAACATCTCTTTGAAAAAGAGGCAGCCGGGTGCTTCGAGGTCAGAAAGCCCACTGTTGTTGCTTTCCAGGCCTCCAAGCCCCCGGCCTACAGGAGATCCCAAGGACCCACCCCCGGACACCGTAATCAAACCCCAGCCCGGAGGAATGACAGGGATGAATGCTGTTTTAACTGTGGGAAAAGAGGCCACTGGGCTAGGGATTGCAGGGCACCCCCACGCCAACAAACCCCACGTCAACAAAAACCCCCCACCCATCACGACTATAATCATGCCGCCCCTGCTGATGGTTTCCGAATTCCACCCGAGGATCGCTCACAACCCCGTTTCCCCGTACAATGGGACCACCATCATAGTCGCTGATGTTGCCCTGAAGGACACACCCCGACTTTCACACAAATTACTGATGGCCATCTCGATCTCCCCTTTATTCTGCTCAAGGTCGGAACCCGTCTAGTCACTTTTATGGTAGACAGTGGAGCCACCTCGAGCGTAATAGGAGGAGACCTATACCGTGGCCCTCAGCGAAAGTCCACTCCTTCCATGGGAATTAATGGGGTTATTACCAAAACTTACAAGACCGATCCATTACCTGTCTCTGGTATCACCGGTCCCGTCCTGTTAGATCATTGTTTCTCACTGATCCCTGATTGCCCAGTCAACCTCCTCGGTCGGGACCTAATCATCGCCCTCGGCATCTCCATCCACACTAAGTCTCATGGCCTGGACATAACCTCAGACCTCGTCCAGATCGTATCCCCAGACCATTGTACCGCGCCAACTTATAGGTGGACGGCGACTGTTTTTCCCGTCTCACCCCCTCCACTCGAATTTTCAGAACTACCCCATGATCTCTGGTCATCTGGGGACTATGACACCGGATACATTGATTGCACTCCGTACAAAGCAACCCTCAAAGAGGGGGCATCCCCCGTTTACCAGAAACAATACCCCCTGTCTATGGAAAAGATAAAGGGGATTAAACCCATGGTTGAGGATTTTCTCCAACACGGCATCTTGCAACATACGGTATCTCCGTTTTGTACACCTATTAACCCCGTTGCCAAAGCTAATGGCCAAGTCCGCTTTGTGCAGGACTTGAGGGCCATTAATAATTTGATTGTACCCATAGCGCCTCTTGTACCAGATGTAAACACACTGCTTTCATCCATCCCTCATGCCGCGTCCTGTTTTTCGGTGATTGACCTGAAAAACGCCTTTTTCTCCATTCCAGTACATCAGGACACGAGACCTCTTTTTTCCTTTGTTTTTGAAGGGCAGCAACTGACCTGGACACGTATGCCGCAGGGCTTTGTTGATTCCCCCGTGGTCTTCAGCATAGTCCTGCAGGCTACACTGAAGTCCTGGAACCCCCGCCAGGGTTCCGTCCTTTTACAATATGTTGATGATCTTTTGTTGTGCAGCATGTCAAAGGAGGAGGGGGAAGTGGATGGTTTATCACTGTTACAATGGTTACATGAATGTGGACACAAGGTGTCGCTACAGAAGTTACAATGGTGTGCTGAAAGTGTTGAATATCTGGGTTTCGTCCTGTCCTGTGGCGAGAGGCAATTGAGCCCCTCACGGGTTAAATCCATTGCGGGCCTGGTCACCCCGCTTACCAAGAAGGACATGCTATCTTTCTTAGGTATGGTCAATTATTGTCGCCAATGGATACCCGATTGCTCCTATTATGACAACATTCTTAGGTCAGCCACCCTTCAGGACGAACCCGATCTTATCCGATGGAATACTGACATGTACAATGCATTTGATCAGTTGAAATGTTCTTTAATGAGAGGTCCTGCCTTGGGACTGCCTGATTATGCTAAGCCTTTTCACATGTTTGCCCGACAAAATTGTAAAACCATGGCGGGAGTTCTCGCTCAGGACCACGGTGGCAAATTGCGCCCCTGTGCTTTTTTTTCCAAGGTCATGCCCATCTCTGTCCAGGGAATGCCAAATTGTTTGCGCTCTTTAGCTGCTGCGGCCATGATGGTGGAGCTAGCAACCGTTGTTACCCTGGGACACGACACCGTTTTACATACCACACATAACGTTCTTTCTCTCCTCAAGGGTTTACATACCCAACACATGTCGGCCCAACGACTCTCAGGTTATGAGGTCATCCTCCTGTCCAACCCCTCCCTTCAGGTCAAGTACTCTTCTTGTACGACTGGACCTGCACCCATTCTCAATGCCCTCCTGGGCCTCAAATCCATTTCCGATGAAGTTTCACCGCCCCACGACTGTTTAGACACTCTTCAGTATGACACCTCGCCTCGCCCTGATTTGAGCTCCACACCTCTCCCACAGGCACCCTCGGTTTTTGTCGACGGTTCCTGTTTTCGGCCTAACGACCACACCTTTCTCGCTGCTTATTCCATTGTCCAGCTGCCTGACATTGTCCTTGAGTCACAGTCTTTGCCAGTGCAGTCAGCTCAAGCAGCGGAACTGGTTGCCCTAACTCGGGCCTGCCAACTTTTTTGTGGACAAGCTGTCAACATTTACACTGATAGCAAGTACGCTTATGGGGTAGTTTGGGATCATGGACGCATTTGGCAAAGAAGGGGATTCGTTACCGCCGATGGTAAATCCATCTCCCATTCCACCCTTATACATGACCTCATGTCCGCTGTTCTTTTGCCCTCCGAGTTAGCTATACTACATTGTAGGGCCCATTCCAATAAGACTGATGATATTTCCAGAGGCAACGCCCTCGCTGACACCGTTGCCAAGGACACTGCTCGCTCATCCCTCCCTTCTCCCACTACACTGTTTCCTGTTATACCTCCCTCATGCCCAAATACCCACATGCTCGTCGAACTTCAGGCCCATGCCTCCTCGGAGGAATTGCAGGACTGGATCTACCCTGTAATGCAGAAGAATCCATCTACTGGATTAATCTGCAAAGAGGGGAAACCATGTATACCACAGAACAGCTCCCCGATTATTATTGAACAATTTCACGGTATAGGTCATAGCAGCATCAAACATACCACAGACGACATTTCAAAACACTTCTACATTACTAACTTGAAAATGTTGGTTCGAGAGTACATCTCCAGGTGTTTGATCTGTCTAAGGGCAAACCCCACCGACCTACACAAGGCCCCTCACCAACATCTCCAATACCCAACTACCCCGTTTACCCACCTGCAAATTGACTACACTCATATTCCCAAAGGACAAGGTAAACAAGAGTATGCACTGGTCATTGTAGATATGTTTTCACGATGGCCCGAAGTTTTCCCCACCAAATCTGAGGACGCTAAGACCACTGCAAGAATTATCACAAAAGATGTCATTCCAAGGTGGGGATGCCCTTTAGTTATTGAATCTGACCAGGGCCCGGCCTTCACCTCAAAACTCTGTAAGGAAATTGCAAAAATGCTGCAAATACAGTGGAAATTTCACATACCTTATCACCCACAATCCTCGGGGGGTAGTAGAAAGAATGAACAGAACAATCAAAGATAAATTAAGGAAAGCCACTGCAGGTACGTTTGAAAGATGGAAGGAAGTATTGCCTTTTATACTTGCCGAGATCAGAATGACACCCCACAAACATTTGAAATTATCACCCTTTGAGATATTGATGGGTAGACCTTTTCCCACTCCTTGGACAAATCAGCCCATGATAGTACAGGAAGGTGACCTTGATTCAATTAGAGAAAGATATGTCAGGGACCTACTGAAAATTATGGGTGACAATTCAGACAAAATTGCTCTCAAGTCTCTTTCTCCCCCACAGGAACCTACACACCCCTTCCAGACGGGAGACCTGGTGGTGATCCGACAACTGGGAAAGACTAAGAAACCTCAGGACCTTGCCTATGGTCCCCCTACTACGGTGATTGCAGTTACCAGGACAGCCGTGCTGACAGACGATTCCCCCGCGTGGATACATGCCAGCAGGATAAAGAGAGTCCCGCCCATTCCGGAACGAACAACAGAGGTACTAACGGGTGCAGACAGCACTGACCTCCAACGATCAGAAGAAGATGACATCTCTGACGTTGCGTTCCTGCATCAGCCCATGCCATATTAAGACCACTTTTCTGGCATACCTTCTCATTGTGACTATTGTACATATAAGGGCAGAAGTATCCATTACACAGGACAATAGCCATGTCACCACTCTGTGGTTTAACTCATCCAACACGCATGTGGCTACTTTCACTTTTGATTATTGTGACATAGTCTCTTGTCTCGCTACTCATTTGCAATGTACCATGTACCGTAGCCCCATATATGTGTGAATTGAAGCGTAATTCCGGTATCTCAAATCAATGGGACCAATACTTCGGATGGTTGGGAGGTTGGAAACAGGGCCTGGTCCAACTAGCCATTATCATATGTATCGTACTTGTACTCCTCTTTCTTTTCTGTGGGTGTGCAGTTCCTTTAGCTCGTAGATATTGTTTCAAGCCATTCGACATACAAGGAGCCATGTACACACCCCACCCCTCCTCATCTGATGATTATACCGCTTACCTCCTGTCTTATAAACAGCGCAAAAATAAATGTAAGAATCATATTATATAAGAATAAGATTCTTAAGAGGGGATTGAAGGGTTAAGTCTATACATATGCTTATTGAGAAATGTTGCTTTGTGTGCTACGTGCAGATTTCTGAGAACTGGCTCACCACAAAGACAGCTACATCCTGCTTTGAGAAATGCCAGTTTGCACGTATGCATGAGCCTCTGCTAAATAGCTACACCCCAGACAATGTATATAAGCCAAGAAAGAACGTAATAAACTTCAGTATGTTTTGGATACCTACTTTGTGTTGGTGTGTCTGATTCATGCTCCTGATATCAGTCTTTGTGTATCTCTGATAGAAGCCACCTAGACGAGTTAGCATCAGGGGGTCTTAAGAACATTCGCAAGGAAAACTCTCACTGGGAGTGTGAATTTTTCCTTTCAATGAGGATGGGCAGACTGGATGGGCCTCTTGGCCTTTATCTGCCATCTTGCTTCTATGTTCAATGCTCTACAACCAAACTTAAACTTTACTTGGGCCTCAGCCAGCAGCCAGTGCAGTTGCAGTCAAACTTATTCAAATTGAAGATCAGTCAAACCACTGTGTTCTGAATAATACGAAGTCTATAAAGATTTCTTTGAGTACTAGCCAGATAGACAATATTGCAATAGTCAAGCTAACTCAGAACCAGGAATTTCACCAAAAATCTATAAGATAAGACATCAAAATAAGCTCTGATGGTACGCAATTTCCATAATGTATAGAAAGCCCTTCATACCAGAGCATCAACCTGATTCTTCATAGTCAAATTTTGATCCAAAATTACTCCTAGTATCTTGATAGTGGATTGGATAAATTTTGGTATTTAAAGTAACAGATACAATTTTGACGTGGAGAGGCGTAGAAGAATTTAGTCTTTTCTGTAATTAATGCCATTTGATCTCCTTAATATAATGGCCTTTAATTTTTTTAAATGGTCTTTTAAATTTTAAAAGTGTGTTTGAAGCAGTAGCTATACTACCATCAGTTAGTATTCTATATTACATTTATTCTTCTGACTGGGTTTATTAGTGTTAGAGACATGTGCACAATAAACATGCATAAATAATAGTTTTGAAGCAACTTACATTTATACCAATAAAGTTAAAGCACTGTTCTGTAAACATATTCTGCAGATGATGTACATTTTTGCACAAAGATGATGATATCCCTTTTACCTGCTAAAAAAATACAGACAAGTTTATTATTATAGAAACTTAAAATATCAAGACCAATTTTTGCATTGGATATGTCCAAATCTTTTGGACAAACTCCAAATTAGTCCATAGTCTGCCAAAATTTTCTTGCTCTGTTTCAAGAGACTGGTATTTTCTTTTTTAAATCCTAGAATTTTAAAAATATATGACTAAAAAAGTTATTATGAATTTATAAATATATAGATCAATAAATTAATATATAGAAGTATTCAGTGGCATAGCAATCTAACCTCAAAACAGATTATAATTATATTTAAAGTTATAAATATTTTCAATAGCAGAAAGACATAAATCTACATATGAATTTGGAATTATTTTTCAACCCATCCTCATTGGTAAAACTTTCTCAATAAAAATTTGGAAATAACGAATGGAGAATTGTTAAAAACAAATAGCAGTCTATCCAAAAAATGTAGTAGTCCTAGAAAATTGGCCACTTATCTCAATTTGGATGCTACAACTGCTCCCAGATCTTTTAAATCCCTACGGGAGAACCCCGTTTCGCTAATTGCATCATCAGGGGAACTTGAAAACATCTTCTCCACACTGGCAGTAACGGAAAACAGCAGCTATTTTCTGTCATAGTTTTGGTTTTTTTTAAACTGAAGTGTTTAAAGCATGAATTAATTACATAGGCATTAAAGAGATGCAATTTGATTTTTCTATAAAAATTAATAAATACAAGCAATATAAATAAATGTATTAGTAAACCAAGCAAACTAAGGGGCTTTTTGACCAATGATGATGTTCATAGCCCCATAATAAACTCTCAAACATTTGAGGTCTTTTCCCCTTTATTTTTGTTGCTATTTGCATTTATTTGGATAATAATAGGTCTTTTTTTTTCATCTTTGAATTTCTTTCCTGTCTATATAGAAACATAGAAATATAGAAAAATGAAGTAAGATAAAGACCATATGGCTTATCTAGTCTGCCTAATCATAACATAACATAACTTTATTCTTCTATACCGCCTCAATCAAACAATTTCTAGGTGGTTTACACAGATGAGAACTGGACAATCAGCGAAATGCAAATAGTTAAAAAAACACAACAACATGTTTCCTATATATACACAATGTAAAATTTTTGTTATCAGTAAAGCTTCAGTTAAGAAATGAATTTATCAAACAGTACAGTCTTAATTTCTTTTCGAAATGCGCCATAGGACAGCATAGCTCCACTAATGTAACTACCCAACCAGGAGTGTTGCTTACTTGCTTGAAATGCAAGAGTCCTGCCCAAAAAAGATCTGTATCTGCAGCCGGTAATTTTAGGATAGGTGAATAAATTGCAATTCCTAGTTATCCTGCCATCTGCTATCCCCTCCTCTCAATTAGAGATCCAACATACTTGTCCCAAGTTTTCCCACCACCTCCACTGGGAGGCCATTCCATGAATTCACTACGCTTTCCATGAAAAAGTATTTTCTGAGGTTACTTCTCAATCTATCCCCTTTTACTTTCATCCTAAGTCCCCTCATTCCAGAGTTTCCTTTCAGTTGAAAAAGACTCGCCTCATGCGCATTTATGCCACTCATGCGCAGCCGGTATGGTAAAAGTCCCATGTTAATTGCTTAGAGTATCCCTAGTATCTTAGAACAGGATTTGCCAGCATAGAACATGTTCTAAAATACATGGAGAAATAACTGTTTATCTGCCATGACATGCTGCATGAACATTCATTTTAGTAAAAATATCAACCCAGGAACATAAACGTCTCTGTGGCAGCACATCAGCCTCTAAGTTCTAAAAATGCAACGTAGACTTTTAAGTGCTGGAACATAAACGGTTAGGCAAGACATTTTAGAAGCATAGATGTCTTTCTCCCAAAGCTGTCAAATTGCCCACTATCCTTTGCCAGTTTTGTTTTCGGTGGGGGTGGGGAGGGGGAGGGGATACCAATCAGTGGGACATGAAAGAGGTGATGTTCTCTAATTCCTCTAATGCAGTGCTGTTCAACAGAAATACTTTTCAGAAAGATGGACATCCAGGGTAGTAGCAGGTCTAGCTTCTGATGTCCATCTTTTTGAACATCTTCTGCAATGAGGCATAAACATCTGTTTTTTGAGCCCAACCTAAAAGAGGCCCAGACCACGCCCCACTGCCATTTGGATGCTCTTTTATTTTAAATGTCCATTTATGCCAGCTTTGAAAATCAGACCTTAGACATCTATGCATGATGGATGTCCAAAATAGCACTTTGAAAATAAGCACCATCGTGGCAGAGCAGGAGCAATCCCCTAATGTTCCTGCCCGCTTTTGCATCTGGATTCAAATGGTAATTCTAACTCCTAACTGTAGAAAGCAATTTTAAAAAGACAATAATATATGCTTAATGTAGTAACATTCAAAGTACTATACTTACTTTTACTTGGGTTTTCAAAATCTCATGCAGCAAGAAGCCTACTTGGACAGTATCTTCTTTCATGTCAGTAA
Organism: Geotrypetes seraphini; assembly: GCF_902459505.1. Taxonomy (NCBI): domain Eukaryota; kingdom Metazoa; phylum Chordata; class Amphibia; order Gymnophiona; family Dermophiidae; genus Geotrypetes; species Geotrypetes seraphini. Next base: position 404,087,266 of record NC_047085.1, on the reverse strand, counting down.
TAATACAAACTTGTTGTAAAAGGTTGTCTGCATGCCAATGGAAATGGAGGAAAGCACAGATAAGTAATCAGCAGTACTTGCATTTTTACATCAGAAACTATAGCAAAAGCTGCAGTGAAACAGATGGAAAAGCTGGTATCAGCATGAGTGGCCAGATATTTAGGGGGAAATTCTACAATTGTAAATGTTATAGATGATGCGGCAAGATAGTGGTAGCCAATGGGCGACATGATCAAATTTTCATGCACACGGAATCAGCTTTATTGCAATATTTTGTATTATTTGTAGTCGCCATATGTCTTTTGTTGTAACACCATTATATACAGTGTTTCAGTAATCCAATTGGCTGATAACAAGAGAGTGAATTAATATGTTCAGGGTAGATGGGAATATTAGTGGTCTGTTTGAAGAAACATTTTTTAATTAGCGTTGAAATTTGTATGTGAAACCTAAAATCATCATACATTACATTACATTACATTACATTAGTGATTTTTATTCCGCTTGTACCTTGCGGTTCAAAGCGGATTACATAAGAAGAGAACTGGACATTTCCAGGATGGTACATGACAATAGAGAATACAGTTTGAGGATAGAGACTTAATAACAGAATGATAGTAAAGACTTAATAACATCGGAAGATGTTTTGGACGGCAGTGTTTTGGTTTCTTGGGGGATGGGGTGAGGGAGGTTAGGTAGATTGTATATATTTTTTGAACAGCAGTGTTTTGATTTCTTTACGGAATGTCTTGAGGTCTGATGTTGTGGTTAACAATCTGGTGATGGAAGGTTCGAGTTTTGCAGCATGTGTTGCCAGGAGGCTATCATAAAGCTTTTTGCGGTGAGTACCCTTGAGTGGTGGGTATGTGAATGATGTCAGTGTTCTTCTTGTTCTGGTTGGAAGGTTACGGTTTAGGCGGTCATTTAGGTAGGTGGGTGCAGTACCGTTAATTACTTTGAAGAGTAGACAGTATAGTTTGAATTGAATTCTGGCTCGAATCGGTAGCCAGTGTGAGTCTAGGTAGGCATTGGTGATGTGGTCAAATTTTCCGAGTGAGTAAATTAGTCTAAGGGCTGTGTTCTGAACGGTTTGAAGTTTTTTGATCATGTTTGTGGGGCATGGTAGATAAAGGATATTGCAGTAGTCCACGAGACCTAGTATCAGGGATTGTACAATTATCCTGTAGTGTTCTTTGTCAAAGAATTTCCTTATTTTTCTTAAGTTGCGCATTGTGAAGAATGCTTTTTGGGTAGTTTTGTTGATCTGGGTCTGCATAGTGCAGCTTCTGTCTATCAGCACTCCCAAGATTCTGAGTGAGGTCTGGATTGGGTATTTGGTTGCTTTAATTTCTAGGCCTGTTATGGATGGGTTTTTGTCCGTTTCAAGCATTAGGAATTTGGTTTTGTCCGAGTTTAGTTTCAGTTTGTGGTTTGTCATCCATTTTTCTACTTCATCCAGAATTATTTCCAGGTGTCTTGTTGAGGTGTGATCTTGGATTTCAAAGGGGAGGAGAATAGTTATGTCATCTGCGTAGCTGAATGATGTTACATTTAGGTTGTCTAGAGTGGTGCCGAGGGAGGAGATGAAGAGATTGAATAGAATGGGCGATAGTGGTGACCCCTGCGGGACTCCGCATGGATTTGACCATGAGTTAGATTTCGTGTTGTTTGTCTTAACTCTGTACGTTCTTGTTTTAAGGAATCCTTGGAACCAATTGTAAACCACCCCTGAGATCCCGATTGCATCAAGTATCTGGAGTAATATGGTGTGATCGACTAGATCGAAGGCGGCGGAAAGATCCAGTTGGATAATTAGGATCCTGTGTCCTTTACTGAGGTGTTGTCGGGCTATGTCTAGTAGTGTTGCTAGTAGTGTTTCCGTGCTGTGGTGAGATCTAAATCCTGATTGAGAGGAGTGAAGTATATTATGGTCAAATAGGTAGTTGGTGAGGTATTGAGCCACAAGTCCTTCATAGTAGAGCTTAGTGGGATTATAGTAGAGCAGAGCTTAATAGGTAGTGTTACTGAGGGAGAGTTAGGGGGAAAAAAAACCACAACTTGATTTTTGTGGGTTGTGGATGAGTTTATTACTATGGATCTAATCAGTCAAGCATTTCAAATTATCATTAATATGTGCAATCATATTGGTATTTCTAAGGTCCAAGAGATAAGAATAGCTGAATATCGTCCTTCTCCCATTTCAAGCCTAAAAACTGTTTTTGGGAGGAAGGGGCTCTGGAGATTGGGGTATGGGTTGTAAGGAAGACCTTTTTCAAAACTGGGAATGTGGGATGGGGATTACTAGCTTGAGGAGGATATTCTTTAACTGGGAAGTTTTAGCTGGCTAGTACTAAGCTGAGATGCCAAAAGTCAAGTGCCCTCTGCCTAGCTGGCTAAGTTGTAGCCACATAGACTCCAGGTGATTTTCAACCAAAAACATACAAGTCGATCTTCAGCAGTAATTTTTAAAATGTAGGACAGATCACATCAAAAATTATGTATAATCAGTACCACTTTATAGATAGCCAACATCACTGAATATATGTTAAACAGTCACCACCAGCAGCTACTGTAAGTGGTGATAGGTCATCTGCTATCAGTACAGATAAGCCATCAACTTTAGGCCTGAATATCACCGTTTATATGTATAGCTAGTCACTCTACCTTAAATCTGCCCCAACACTATCCAAATAATGCTGAAGCAATTACATATACCTCATATATGTTGAAAAGTAGCTGTTAAACGTATAACTTCATTTGAATATTGAGCCCCTAGTCAGGGTTGGCCCTTGGGTACTGGATACCCTAAGCAAATTTTCAGCCAAGCACAGCACCTAGGAGTGGATCAAGATGGTACCTCAACACCACTCCCATGATCCAGCATCTCCACTTCCCCACAAGTGGGCATGGTTTGGATAGGCTGAAATCTACATGTGTATTTCCTCCATCTAACAACAGGAATACATGTACTGTATATGCAAACAAATCTCCCCATTGGATTTTATACCAGCTCAAAAGTACACAGTTTGGGGGATTTTTAATACTTGCTTTAAATAGGGGATTAAGGATTAATTCTTCTTAATCCCATGTATTTTATTTATACAGTATCTATATATAGGGATTTTACATAAGATTTCATGTTTTATCTGTAGGAATCCCTGCATTTTAAAATACAAGGGGAATTGAGCATGTCCCAATCTAGAAGTCTTAATTCCCCATCCTCAATGTTCTATCTTTGGGGCTTTTATAATGTTAATTGTTACTTTCAGACTAAACAATGATAAACAATTTAGCATTTTCCAAATAAGGAAGTGTTTCTGAAACACTTTCCATCTTCTTATCTTTATTAGCTTACGTAATATTTAATGAAATAAAACTGCACTGAATAAAGGCTTCCAGCAATGGTGCCAGTGAAAAAGCTGCACTAAATTTGAATAGCAGACGTTTTGTTTGATGATTGCTTTGTAAATATTCATAAAACCACCTACATCACAAAGAAGTATTGTACTTCTGCCGCAGAAACTTGCTGAGCCCACCCAAACCCGCTATGCATGCCCAAACACACAGAAATCATTAATGTTACTGCTGGTTATTGCCAGAAGTAATACAGCTTTAATATATTGGCATATACAACATACACACACTAAAACTATGTGCTGGGCTGAGCATTGCCTTTATTTTAATTACTGGAATAAAACATTATACTGCCTGCTATAGCTCTTGTTAGATTTATCTAAATTGGCAGATTATAAATGGTTTAAACAAATACCATTTGTATTTGTATAATATAATTTGTCTCTACTGCTGTCTTTTTCTGGTGGGCAGGGGTGGGGTGGCATGGCATGGGATAGGGCTATATTTCATTTTAGTCTAAGAACTTTTTTTACACTATCTCAGCCACAATTAGCGTTGCAACTTTGTTCAGAGATATAGTATAACCAAATTTTCCAAAGAAAAGCAATTGCTTTTCGTCAAATCTTACCTATTTATTAGCTATAAAGGAATTTTGTTTCCTTAGAATTCTAAAAATTCAACTGTTAAAATAATTCTGTGATATGTATCAAGAAATAAGTAGGCAAGCAGTATGATAAATCCCAGATGAAGGAGATTGTAGAAACAGACACAATCACAGTTAAAGAGGTCTTAAAAATCATTATTAAAGCAGGTTAAAATATTGCCCAACATGGCCTTATTTAATCCTGCATGGGCCATTCCAGGGAATTTTTTACTGTAAAATACAACAAAGCACATCTCACTAATAAGTCACATAAGTTAACACATAAGCTATGTACATGACCTTCACTGACACGCAGGCTACACGTATAATTTGGGAGAAGGGGATCAGGGCTGGGTAATGATATTGTGGGAGAGACTGGGAACCTTTTATGTCAGGTGAGAGGAAATGGATTCAAGGGAAGGGATGAGGTCGGGGAGGTGTCCCATATACCGTATATACTCGAATATAAGACAATGTACCCTTTTTCCCCCAAAAGAGGAGGAAAAAAGGTTGACTCGAACATAAGCGGGGAGGGGGGTAATATTTATGTGCCCTGCTCTGCAAAGGATCTGCACCCAGCCCCCCTCACTCTCTGCTTTGCCTGCCTCTCCACCTGTTTCCCCTCCCTCCCTTCTAGGCTCTCCACCCTGTGCCCCCTCCCTCCCTGCCAAGTTCTACACTCTGTCCAACCTGATGGTCCAGCGGTGTACTGGGCAGGAGCGAGCTTTGCATGCTCCTGCCACATGCTGCTCCCCTCCCTGAATGACTGCCTCGAGATCTCACGGCCCAGCAGTGTACCAGGCATGAGCGAGCTTTTTGCGCTCCTGCCCGGCCCTGAGTCATTCACTGAATGGCTGCCGCCAGTTCTCACGAGTCCCGTGAGAACTGGTGGCAGCCATTCAGCGAGCAGCTCAGTGCCTGACAGGAGCACATAAAGTTCACTTCTGCCCGGTACATCGCTGGACCGCAAGAATACACAGCAGTCATTTAGAGGGGCTCAGCATGTGGCAGGAGCATGCAAAGCTCGTTCTTGCCCAGTACATCGCTGAACCACCAGCCGGTTGATATAGTGTATCTAGATTTTCAGAAAGCTTTTGATAAAGTTCCTCACGAGAGGCTCCTGAGAAAATTGAAGTGTCATGGGATAGGTGGCAAAGTTCAGTTGTGGATTAGGAATTGGTTATCAAATAGAAAACAGAGGGTAGGGTTAAATGATAATTTTTTTCAATGGAGGAGAGTAAACAGTGGAGTGCCACAGGGATCTGTACTGGGACTGGTGCTATTTAAATTATTTATAAATACTCTGGAAATTGGAACGACGAGTGAGGTGATTCAATTTGCAGATGACACTAAACTGTTCGAAGTTGTTGAAACTCATGCAGATTGTGAAAAATTGAAGGAGACCATAGGAAATTGGAAGACTGGGCATCCAAATGGCAGATGAAATTTAATGTTGACAAATGCAAAGTGATGCACATTGGGAAGAATAACCTGAATCACAGTTACTGGATGCTAGGGTCCACCTTGGGGATTAGCCCCCAAGAAAAGGATCTGAATGTCATCATAGACAATATGATGAAATCTTCCGCCCAATGTGTGATGGCGGCCAAAAGAGCAAACAGGATGCTGTGAATTATTTAAAAAGGGATGGTTAATAAGACTAAGAATGTCATAATGCCCCTGTATCACTCCATGGTGCGACCTCATCTGGAGTACTGCATTCAATTCTAGTCTTCTTATCTCAAGAAAGATATAGTGGCACTAGAAAAGGTTCAAAGAAGAGCAACCAAGATGGTAAAGGGGATGGAACTTCTCTCGTATGAGGAAAGACTAAAACGGTTAGGGCTCTTCAGCTTGGAAAAGAGATGGCTGAGGGGAGATATGATTGAAGTCTACAAAATCCTGAGTGGAGTCGAACAGGTACAAGTTGATTGATTTTTCACTCTGTCAAAAATTACCAAGACTAGGGGACACTCGATTAAGTTACAGGGAAATACTTTTAAAACCAATAGGAGGAATTTTTTTTTTTCACTCGGAGAATAGTGAAGCTCTGGAATGCATTGCCAGAGGATGTGGTAATCGCTGCCTGGCTGGCCCGGAACTTCCTCTCCGATGTCAGAATTGACATCAAGAGGAAGGCTGCTGGCCTGTTACAGCATCAGGGGAGCAGGGAGAACTCGGTGGCAATGGCATCTTGGCAGCCTGTTCCCAGATGACGGCAGCAGTGGCGGCTTGGGTAGAAAGACAGGGAGACAGAAAGAAAGAAAGAAAGAATGGGGAGGAGGCAGGGAGAGAGGAAGAAAAAGTTGGACAGTCAGAAGAAGAAAGTGCAACCAGACTCATGAAATCACCAGGCAACAAAGGTAGGAAAAATGATTTTATTTTCAATTATTAATCAAAATGTGTCCGTTTTGAGAATTTATATTTACTGTCTATATTTTGCACTATGGCCCCCCTTTTACTAAACTGCAGTAGCGGATTTTAGCGCAGGGTGTCTATGAGTGTCGAGAGCAACATGGGGCGTTCAGTGCAACTCCCTGCATTAAAAACCGCTATCATGGTTTAGTAAAAAGGAGGGGGTATATTTGTCTATTTTTGTATAGTTGTTATTGAGGTGACGTTGCATATTTTAAAGTCATCTGCCTTGATCTCTTTGAAAAAAGAAACGAATATAAATGATAATTAACATTTTCTCTGCATACAGTGTGCTTTGTGTTTTTTATTGTTGGTAGATCATTTTGACTTGGTCATTTTAAAAGTAGCTCGCAAGCCAAAAAAGTGTGGGCACCTCTGCTGTAGATTTTAAAACTAACGAGTTTAAGACCTTAGTGACTCATTAGGGCTTTTACTTGCTACACTGTAGCATGAATGTTTTGTTTTTCATTCTTACCTACATCAGTTTAGTCTAGCTGATTCCGTTTTTGTCTGCCATATCCTATTTAGCTAACTGCTAAAGTTCTATTTGTGTTTCATAAAACTCCCTGGAGCTTGTTAGTTTGCAGATGTGTAACATTTTAGAGAATGACAAAGAAATAAGCATATCATCAAAATATGAACTAGATATATTCACTCGATAATAGTTTGCCATGCATCTCCATACGACAGTCCTTTATTTCTTTTAGATATACTGATACGAAGTCGCCAATGGTCTGTGAGGAATATCCTACCAAGAGGAACTTACTAGCTCTGTTTTGCCTAGTGCAATACACTTTGTTTTCATAATATGTTTTATAAAGTGTTCCCAGAAGCCTTTAAGCATGTCAATTATAATTGGCAGCTAGAACCTAAGAATAGCTATACTGGGTCAAGCCAATGGTCCCATCTAGCCCAGTTTCCTGTTTATAACAGTGGCCAAGCCAGGTCACAGTAGCTAGCAGAAACCCAAATAGAAGCAACATTCCATGCTGCCAAGCTTCCCCCATGCCTATCTCAATAGCAGACTATGGACTTTCCTCCAGTAACTTATCCAAACCTTTCCTAAACCCAGCTAATTGCTGTAATCACATCCTCTGGCAATGAGTTCCAGAACTTAACTATTCTTTGAGTAAAAAAAATATTTTCTCCCATTCATTTTGAAAGGGTGAAAAAAAATCAATTCTCTTACCTGTTCTATGGCACTCACCTCAATCATATCCCTACCTTAGCCGTCTCTTTTCTATTTCTTTGATTTTTGATCTTAGAAATGTATTACATATTTTAATTTTAATCAGGTACTTTAGCTATTTGGGGAGCCTTCAAGATAGATAGGGTAATTTTTCTCAAATACCTAATTTCATTTTAGTTTGATACATTGTAAACCGCTTAGGTCAGTAAAATGCAGGAGTGGTATATCAAATCTTAAATAAACAAACTTGTTGTTCCAATTTCCAGATCATTTATAAATATGTTAAATAGCATCGGTCCAAGTACAGATCCCTGTGGCACGCCACTATTTACCCTCCTCCACTAAGAAAAATGGCCATTTAACTTTAAACTTTGTTTTCTATCCAATAAAAAATTCCTAATCCACAACTGAACATTGTCTCCTATCCCATGACTCTTTAATTTTCTGACGAGTCTCTCATAAGGAACTTTGTCAAAAGCTTTCTGAAAATCTAGATACACTACATCATCCAGCTTGCCTTTATTCACATATTTAGGGTTCATAGACAACCCTGCGAAAGACAAAGGCGCGCGCCGACAACTGAGTGCAAGAAAGAGGCGCATGCCGAAGAAAATTACAGTTTTTAGGGGCTCCAATGGGGGGTTTTGTTGGGGAGCCCCCCCAGTTTACTTAATAGAGATCGCGCCGGCGTTGTGGGGGGTTTGGGGGGTTGTAACCCTCCACATTTTACTGTAAACTTAACTTTTTCCCTAAAAACAGGGAAAAAGTGAAGTTTTCAGTAAAATGTGGGGGGTTACAACCCCCCACACACCCCACAACGCCCCCACAACGCGGCACGATCTCTATTAAGTAAAGTGGGGGGTTCCCCCCCACACACCCCTCCCCCCTTGGAGCCGTAAAAACAGTAATTTTCTGCGGCGCGCACCTCCGCACTGCGCTCAATTGTCTACGCGCGCCTTTGTCCCGGCGTGCTTTTGACCTGACACCCATATTTAGTCACACCTTCAAAGAAATGAAGCAAAGTGGTGAGGCAAGACCTCCCTTGGCTGAACCCATGTTGACTCTGACCCATTAAACCATGTTTGTCTACATGTTCCATAAAGACTGAAGCAAATAATTCATTCAGTTTTTCTGCTATGACCTTAGCCTCTCAGAGTGCCCCTTTTGCTCCTTGGTGATCCAGTGGTACCATGGATTCCTTCACAAGTTTTCTGCTTCTGATGTACCTGAAAAAGTTGTTACTAAATTTTTTGCTTCTTTAGCAAGTTTCTCTTCATATTCTCTTTATCAGTGCTTTAGCATCTAACTTGTCAGTGCTTAAGTTGCTTCTTTTCTTTATTCGGATCCTTTTTCCATTCTTAAAATTTGTTCTTTTGGATCTAATAGCCTCTTTCACTTCACTTTTTAACCATGCCAACTCTCATTCTCTCTTCTTTCCACCTTTAATACATGGAATACATCTTGTCTGGGCTTCCATGATGGTATTTGTCATAGCAGTTTCCCAAGTTCACACTTAGGGAACACTGAGGTCTTTTCTCCGTAGTAGGACCCTTGCTTAATTTATCTCAGAGTGAGGCTTTAAAAAGTGAATACCTTTTGGTGTTTTTTTTTATTTATTTTGCTATTCTGCTTGTATTATTCTTTTTTGATTTTTAAATAACATCTATGCTTGATTTAGGCCTAGATTCATTAAAGGATAGGGAGTCAATCACTGTTGGCCGATTTTAAAACAGCGATTGAGGAGGGAAGAGATCGGGAGGGGGGTATATCTTTTGTTTTTGTATTATTCCTGATGGTAATGATGGATGGGGGAGGGAATTTTTTTCTTTTGTATAGATTCTGATTGATTATAAGTGCTTGGTTGATTATATTATTTGTATATAAATTGTAATGCACTTTTTGTTGGCATTAAAAACTAAATAAAGTTTAAAAAAAAAACAGCGATTGATTCACTATCAAGTTTGCATGCAAATGATTTGCACGGAGGTGCAAATCATTTGCATGCAAACTCTGACTTAAAAGCGATTGAGTCGGGGCAGAGCCTTGACAGTAGTGACAGGAGAAGCAGCCTCCTGAATGCTATAAGGGCTACTGCAAGCCTGCCTAAACTCATTTAAGGCTAGGCGTAGCCTTAGGTGAACCTAGGCGGCCATACATATCTCCCTAGGCCAGTGGGAAACGCGTACAATGTAAGCAAGCAAAATGTCAGCTTACATTGTAAGTAGGCGCGACTGCTACACTTATCGCAGCAAGGAATCTCCCTGCCGAGATAAGTATAGCGGCCGCAGCTGCCAGTGCCCCCCCAAACAAGGCAGGAGGGTGCTCAATTCCTCCTATCTGGAACACCCCCTGAACACCTCCGCACTCCTCCCTGAAGATCGCCAGTAGAAGGGTACCCAATCCCTCCCGCAGGAACACCCTCGAACACCCCGAGGTTGGCCCATGTGCCTAAGGCTCCACCCATAGGAGGAGCCTTAGGTGCATGGGCCAATCAGGGCTTAGCTCCTCTGAGATGGACCGGAAAGGGGCAGGTCCACCTCATTTCAATGGAGGTGGGCCAGACGGTGGGAAGACCCGGCCAGCCAGCCAACTTTCAAGGTTAGCAGGGGGATCCGAGGAGGGGGGTGTTGGGAGTTTCATTGGTGGGGGCAGAGAAAGTGGGGGTCCAGGGAGGGATTCCACGATCTTCATGGGGTGTTCTGGCAGGAGGGATTGGGCACCCTCCTGCCGGCGATCTTCGGAGAGGGATGCAGGCTGTTTGGGGAGTGTTCCGGGCAGGAGGGATTGGGCATCCTCCTGCCGCGTTCGTTCGAGGGGGGGACTGGTGGTTAGGTACCCCTCCTGCCAGTGATCTTCGGGGAGGGATGCAGGGTGTTCTTGCAGGAGAGATTGGGCACCCTCCTGCCGGCGATCTTTGGGGAGGGGTGTGGGGTGTTGCGGGGTGTCCCGGCAGGAGGGATTGGGTACCCTCCTGCCAGCAATCTTTGGGGAGGGGTGCGGGGTGTTCAGGGGTGTTCCGGGCAGGAGGGATTGGGCATCCTCCTGCCGTGTTCGTTTGAGGGGGGAACTGGCCGTTACAGCTGCAGCCACTATACTTATCGTGGCAGGGAGATCCCAATATTTAACCATATGCTGCCAAGGATAAGCCAAAAGAAATGAGGCACCCAAAGTTAATGTTTCAGTTTGCATTGCCAGAAACAATTTCCTCCGCTTTCTGTTTGTCTGGTTACATCTGGGAACATCTATACTCTTTTCCATAACATTTAAAGGTTCTCTTTCTGTTGAATTCAATACTTCTGTCTCTGGGTTAGCTCCTATGTTTTTCTTTCGAGGCATATAATATATATGATTCAATTGTGTAATAGCTTCAAGGGAAATTCTCAAAACTTCAATAAGATACTTAAATATTTCCATAGGAGTCATAACCAAAGATTTTGGAAAATTCAGAAGACAAATTTCTATATTTTTTTCAACCTTCCTGCCTAGCAAATCTTTATCTTTTACAATTTCTAATGATAGTTTGAAGGCTCTCCATTCTATCTTTAACTTGCTTTAATTCAATAGAAACTCTTCTTTAGTACCATCTAATTTTTTTCCCACTACATCCACAGTACTCACTAGTCGCTACTTCCTGCGAAGAGTTGGTAATTGTAGTGTTCAGCTTCGAGAGCACCTCACAGATGCTATCTAGGATCACCACGGTAGGTTTCACCAACTGAGAACAAGCCTCCATGCTAGTTCCCAAATCTACCTGCTCTCTCAGTATTCTCAGGGCTACTGACCCTCAAATTGGGGCATCCTCTTCAAACAGCTCCTGGCAGGGCTCCCCAAATTGAGCCTTGGTAGGAGCAGGGCATGGTGGTGGAGCAGCTTCCGGTGGAGACAACGATGTTTCCAGTCCTAAGTCTTTGGTCCCTCTCCCTACCGGAAACTGCTCTGCTGACTCCTCTCCAGACACCACATTGGGACCCGTGGCGGTGGTGGCATACTCAAGAATTGACCACTGCACAGGAGAAGAAGTTCTCGCTGTCGAAGTGTCAGTTCAAACAATTCCCTTGCATTTAGAATGAGGCATTTTCAGTGTTGAGATAAACATTTTCAATATTCCTCTTCGTAGTCAGATCAGGAGCGCCAATACCTTGCTGCCGTCATCTTAGACCTCTCCGCTAGGGGGTGATTTTAATCTACATGTAGATCTTGTTGGATTTGAATCTTTAGTAGCTACTTGTTTAAATGTTTTAGAAGGACACAACTTGTTTCATCACCGACACATCAAGCAGGACATATTTTAGATTTATGTTTTTTTAGACTGTACCATGTTTGATTTATGTTCTATGTCTGTATTTGTGGAAAATGTCCTATTTTATTTGAGGAAAGTATAGATTAACGTGTCATGTCTGATATATTGTAGAGGACAGTTTAATATGAAAAAGTTAAAATCTGTTTGGATTCCTAAGGTGGATAATTTAGTATCTGTATCTCTGAATGAGGCTTGTGATATATGCTATGATTCTTTGGCAGAATGCTTAGATATTATTCCCTCATTAAAGAAAGTTGGAGTAAAGTAGATAAATGTTGTTACTTGGTTTTCAGATGAGATTAAATCATTGAAGCAACAATTATGCTAGAAAAGGCGTTCTTGGTGTAAATATCCTGATGCTTATACTTTACAAGATTTTAGGAATTGTTTACAGTCTTACAGAAAGCAATCGAGGCTAAGAAATAATTTTTAGAACAGAAAATTACAAAGGCTTTGTCCTCCTCTAAGGTATTATTTTAAGTGGTCTCTAGACTTCCTGCTCCTTCTATTCAGTCTTCATGCTTTTCAGTTTCATGTGAGAGCTTTGCTGAAGCTTTTGCTTTGAAAGTAAAGAAAAATTACAGATTATTTTACTGGCATGGCTTTACCTATTGAGTTAGCTAGTCTATTTGAGCCATGTAGAGATTTAACGCCAGTATCACCCAAGTAAATTGAAATGGTTATAAATGGTCTAAAATTGTCTTTATGTCCATTGGATTCTTGTTCCCTAGTTACAGTGAAAGCCATGTTTCCATGTTTGACACCGTTGATTAAATGATCTTTGTCAAAAGGCATTATGCCTAGTACTTTAAAGTGTACAGCGGTTTGTCCATTATTAAAAAATAAAAATTTAGATTCTGAAGTTCTGGCAAATTATCAGCCTATTTCATGTTTGAGATTTTTAGCAAAAATCCTGGAAAAAATCTGTGTTACTGCAATTACAAGTCTTTTTGGGCTGAGCATAATGTCTTAAATGGTTTTCAATTTGGTTTAAGACCAAAACAGTCCATGGAAACATTGGCCCTCTTTTACAAAGCCAATTACTTTGGTGGCCCTTGATAATTGCAGCAAAGTTCATTGGGAATTAATGGGCTTTGGCTTTGGTGCTATTGTTGTGCGGCTTTGTAAAAGGGGGGTTTGTTATTATCTGTAATAGACCCTATTAGAGCTGGTTTTGATTGAGGTGAATTTTCATGATATTTTTGGATATATTGGTTGCTTTCGATATGGTAAATCATGAAATTTTGTTAAGGATGTTTGGATTCCATTTGTATCCAAGGGATTGTGCTGCAGTAGTTTAAGTCATTTTTGGATGGCTGTTTGTTTTGTGTTCAGAGGGGTGTTGAAAGGTCTGATTGGAAACAGATCCTTGTGGGAGTTCCATAAGGGTCAGAATTGTCAGCTGTTCTTTTTAATATTTATCTCCTTACTCTCTGTTGTATGCTTGCTCACCATGACCTTATAAGGGAGTTATGGTGAGATTTTTATGTGGCACCCTTTTTGTGAAGTTCGCAGCAGTGCCCTGTAAGGTGCCCCACTACTCTGTTGCCATGTCTAGGTGTCCAGTCCATTACTTTGCTGGCCCCTCCCACGTCCAAAAGGTCCTTTTCTAGGCGTTTTTGATTTGGACAAATTTTTGGACGTGAATGGGGCATAAAGACAGAGGACTTAAAGGTCTGGAGGATCAAACAGCTGGACATACAGTTAGATGACTCTCGAAAAAACAAAATATTTTAGACATATTTTTCGAGAATGGACTTTAGACACTGCTGACTTTTGGCGACTAGTGACTTAGGCCCAAAACAGACTTAGACATTTCTTTCGATTATGCCCCTCTATGGGTCTATTCGTAGAGCACTTAAACATGGCTTTATTCATAATATCAGAATAGTAGATATACTAGGATAGGTATGTGGGGTTTCATTCAGTAATAAGGGGTTAGGTCAAGATAGGTAATGAATTAATGAAATTGTATAAAGGACATGGTTAAAGGTTTTATTAAGGAAGGCTGGAAAGAGAAGGTTTTGATTGGAGATTTAGGACCCTTTTTACAAAGCTTAGGTAGCGAGTCCCAGTGTGGCAAATATGACACAGCCTATATAAACTGAATTTGCTGCATGGAAATCGCTACCATGCCTTTGTAAAACGCACTCTTAATTTGTGAACAACTTTGTTTTCAACAACATGAAGGCACTATATAAAAACATATATAAATTAAATAAATGGGACTATATTTGACGTTGCCCTCCAACAAGCAACCCCTTCCTATACAAGCACGCCACTTTAGTGTATCACTTCCCTTAGTCCAAACTTATCCTGAAACGTGTAGGAAATAACTTTCACTTTTAAAATTATTTTCTTCTTATGACAGAATATGAAAATTACATTTAAGCAGTTCTACAGATAATTTGTCAACTTTGATAACAAGGGTCCTTATATTAAGGTGCGCTAACCGATTTAGCATATGCTAAATGCTAAGGCATCCATAAAATATAATGGATGCCTTAAGAATTTAGCACACGCTAAATCAGTTAGCGTGCCTTAATAAAAGGACCTCACAATGCAGAATAACCACTATACATTAAGTTTAGCATTATTTACCTTTTTATTAATTCATTTAATTTTCTAGAAAAATAAATATCATTGTTTGGTTTGCATGCTTGTATATATATATATATATATATATATATATATATATATATATAAATATATCAATTGTCATCAATGTCATCAATTTTATAATAAAATCTTGTGCTATTAAGCCCTTAGATTTAGTTTGAAAGTTTTTTTAATAATTACATGGCAAATACATACCCTTAATAATCGATTCTGTTGCATATAGATCTCGCTTGTAAGTTACCTAAAAGACAGTAAATTTCATTAGATCAAAGTGAATAAGAAGGAATGTAAAATCAATAAAATTGCACCATTAAGGCACTTTTATACAAAAGAGATATTATAGATATATGATTTTGTCAATCTCTTAGGTCCCCTTTTGTAAAGCTGCAATAGTAATTAGAATCTAATCTTTGGAGCACGACTCGGTTCACATATAATTAAGACTAGAGTACATAGCAGAAAACATAGGAGAAGGAAGAACTAATTAAAAACTACAGTACATAAGAAGAGCATAAGAAAAACAGCTATAATATTATCATTTCCTTGAGGCTGTAGTTAAACCATTTAAAAATTGTGAGAACAACAAAGTTTTCAGGAATTTACAAAATAATTGCAGCTGGCCTAAAAGCCTAATGGAATCAGGAAGTTCATTCCAGATCTCTACAAACTTGAAAACAAAAGATTCTGTGATGAATGCACTGAAGCCCATAAAAATTTAGTGGATTTCGGTGCATTTGTCATGGGGGAATCACTACCGCAGCTTTGTAAATAGAGCCCTTAATTAATTATAGCTTCTGGAGAACAAAAGATATATCAAAAGCAGAAAACCTGTGAGGGATTCTGTGGGGTGTTGGATGATCAAAGAGCAAAAGGTGTGCTCAGGGAGGATAAGGCCATAGCGGAGAGACTGACTGAATTCTTTGCTTCGGTCTTTACAGAAGAAGATGTAATAGATCTACCTGAACCGGAAATGGTTTTTAAGGGTGATGATGTGAAGAACCTGAAAGAAATCTTGTTGAACCTGGAAGACGTACTAAGCCAAATAGACAAATTAAAGAGTGATAAATCATCTGGACCAGATGGTATACATCCTAGGGTACTGAAGGAACTCAAACATGAAATTGCTGATCTGCTGTTAGTGATCTGTAACCTGTTACTAAAATCGTCTATAGTACCAATGTTATGTTGATTTCTAAAAAGGGTTCCAGGGGAGATCTAGAAAATTACAGACCAATAAGCCTGACTTCAGTGCCAGGCAAAATAGTGGAAACAATTATAAAAAATAAAATTGTAAAACACATAGACAAACATGATTTAATGAGACGGAGTCAGCATGGGTTCAGCCGATGGAGATCTTGCCTCACTAATTTGCTTGACTTTTTTGAAGGTGTGAATAAACATGTGGATAAAGATGAAATGGGTTTTCATAAACCTTTGACAAAGTACCTCATGAGAGGTTCCTGAGAAAATTAAAGAATCATGGGATAGGAGGCAATGTTCAGTTGTGGATTAGGAATTGGTTATCAGACAGAAAACAGAGAGTAGGGTTAAATGATCATCAGCTTGGAAAAGAGATATGGTTGAAGTCTACAAGACCCTGAGTGGTTTAGAACAGGTACAAGTGGATCAATTTTTTATTCTATCAAAAATACAAAGACTAGGGGTCTCAGAAAATAGTTAAGCTCTGGAATGCTATTACCAGAGGATGTGATAATTGCTCCTACCATTTTGCCCGGCACTGAACTGAGGCTTACTGGTCTGTAATTTCCCAGATCTCCCCTGGAGCCCTCTTTAAAGATCAGCGTAACATTGGCTACCCTCCAATCTTCAGGTACTACAGATGATTTTAGCAACAGGTTACAGATTACTAACAACAGGTCAGCAATTTCATGTTTGAGTTATTTTAGTACCCTGGGATGTATACCATCCGGTCCAAGTGATTTATCACTTTTTAACTTGTCAATTTGGCTTAGTACATCTTCCAGATTCACCGAGATTTCTTTCAGTTCCTTCACATCATCACCCTTGAAAACCATTTCCAATTCAGGTAGATCTCTTACATCTTCTTCCATAAAGCCTGAAGCAAAGAATTCATTCAGTCTCTCCGCTATGGCCTTATCCTCTCTGAGCACCCCTTTTGCTTCTTGATCACTCAACGGCCCCACAGATTCCCTCACAGTTTTTCTGCTTCTCATGTACCTAAAAAATTGTTATGAGTTTTTGTCTCTTTTGCAAGTTTCTCTTCATATTCTTTCTTAGCTTTCTTTATCAATGCTTTGCATCTAACTTGCCAATGTTTGTGTCTCTTCTTATTTTTTTCATTCGGATATTTTTTCCATTCTTTAAAGTGTTTTTTTTGGCTCTAATAGCCTCTTTCACTTCACCTTTTAACCACACCGGCTCTCGTTTCCTCTTCTTCCACCTTTTCTGATACGTGGAATACATCTAGTCTGAGCTTCCATGATGGTATTTTTAAATAACATCCACGCCTAGTTTACAGTCCTAACCTTTACAACTGATCCTTTTAGTTGTTTTTTTTTTTATCATTTTCCTCATTTTATTATAGTCACCCTTTTGAAAATTAAACACCTCTACAGTAATTTATTTTGCGACGTCACTCCTTGTATCAGCTCAAATGTGATCATGTTCTGATCACTGTTTCCCAGCAGACCCAACACAGTTAACTCCTGCTATGCCTTGTAGTCCACTAAGGATCAAATCTAAAATAGCTCCCCCTCTTGTCAGTTCCTGGACCAGTTGTTCCAGGAAGCTGTCATTTATGACGTCTAGGTATTTTACCTCCCTAGAACTCCCCGATGTAATATTTTACCAGTCAATCTTGTGGTAATTGAAATCACCAAAATTCAATGCCTTATCCACATTGAATAGAGTAGGCTAGTCAAAAACTATGAAATTGCTACAGCCTAAACCACAAAACAGCTTTCTTGGAGATTCAAAAAAAATTGGGAGCAAAATGGCCAGATAAGCTTCATGGGCCACAAAAAACTCCCAGTTAGAAAATTCTTCAAACTGTTTCTTCATTAAAGTCTCCAAGAATGCAAGTGCGCACAGCAGCACAGTATAGACTAATCGTCCCTTAAACCAAGCAGCAAGAAAAAGATGAAACTAAACACTTAAGCTTATTCTGGCTCCAATCTGTCTTCCTTCGGTCATTCACAGGTTGTTTCCAACAGCATTTCAAACCAGTACTATAACCTTCCTGTAGAGATATTTCTATAGGAAGATTATAGCAGCAGGGCTAACGTTTGTGAATTTCTTTAGGTCAGGTTACCCACATTAATGTGAATGTTAGCTCAAGCCCTGAAAAAGAAATGCTTGAAAATGACCTATTTCCCAAGTGAGCTAGAAATGGGCTTAGCATATGAAACAGTCCCACATTAGCATGTGCTAAACCCACTTACAATGGAACCTCTGCTCACGACCATAATTCATTCAAAAACTTTGGTTGCGACCCGATTTGGTCATGATCTGAATCTAACTTCCCCATTGGAAATAAGTGAAATGAAAGCAAATATTTATTTTTTAGATTTCTAAGCACAAAATGGTTACCGTACATACTCGAATATAAGTCGATTCAAATATAAGTCAAGACCCCCATTTTTCCCCCCATAAAGGAGGAAAAATGGATGACTCGAATATAAGATGGGGACTTTTATTCCAGTGCTATGCCCTGCCAGGATCTGCACCCAGTGTCCTCTCCCTCAAGCCCTCCCTTGCCAGGCTCTGCACTCAGCCCCCCTCCCTGCCAGGTTCTGCACCCAGACCTCCTCCCTGCCCTACCAGGATATGAAACCAGCCCCCTCCCTACCAGGCTATGCAGCCAGCCCCCCTCACCATTTGCCTCTGCATTGCACCCTGTCGCCCCTCCCTGCCAGGCTCTGCACCCTGTCCCACCTCCTCTTCTACCTGGTGGTCTAGTGATGGGCCAGGACAGGAGAGATCCCTCCTGTCTCCCGGCCGATATTACTAATAATTTATTTTTACCCCCGCGTACCTTTTCTATTATCCTTGGTAGTGCAGTGGTGCACCTCCTTCCGGGCTCACGATGCACAGGCACACAGGAGCGAGCTTCTCGAGCTCCCGGCCCTGCGTTGGTTGCTTAATGGTTGCTGCCAGTTCTCACGGGATCTGGCACCAGCCATTCTGCGAGCTGTGCAGGGCTGGGCAGTAGCTCGAGAAGCTCGCTCCTGCGTGCCTGTGTGCCCCGAGCCCGGAAGGAGATGCCCCGCTGGACCTCCAAGGATAATGGAAAAGGTATGCGGGGGTTAAAAATAAACTTTTAGAAGTATCAGTTCTGTTAGTATTTCTTCACTAGTGTAACAGGAGGAATAAAGACATCTATGCCTGCTAGTTGATAGTTTCATATATTTGAACTACAAAATTAAGGTAAAAGAGCTTTCCACTGTATACAGATGGTACTGAAAAAAAAAGTTATAATTTACCTTACCTTCCAGAGGTCAGGAGATCCTTCAATAAGTTTGGCTTTTTTATTACAGTATTTCTGGGCTAAGTGTAAGCATTCTGTTCCATAATCCAGGTCATAGTCACTGCACTGTCCAGAATGAATTCAAAAACATAAATCAGCTCTTATGTCCAAGCAAATCAATTTTTAAAACTAGTTATTTTCTGATAGTATAACAGTATCAGTCTGTATTGTGGGTTTAACATGTTCTATTATCCAAAATTTCAGAAATTCATTAATGTTTGCAATTGAGAAATTTCAGAGACAGCACATATTTCAGGTTTCAGGTTTATTAAAAATTTGATATACTGCCTTATCAAATTTCCAAGCGGTTTTACATAGTATAAAAGAGAAACTATAAAAAAATACATTAAAAAAAACAGATTGCGATATAACGACAATCATACACACTGACAATGACTTACTGGTACGAAAGGTAACAGGGCAGAACTACAATATTTTGATAGAAAAGAACAGGGGAGGGGAAAAACAAGTAGAAGGGGTAGCAGGCAAATTATCTAGAAATACAAGGGAACAAGCTTCTATAACCCGTCCTTAACTCTGTTAGAGAGGGTGCAGAGGAGAGCCACGAAACTAGTCAAAGGTATGAAAAATTTGAGCTATGAAGAACGCCTCAGAAAACTGGGACTATTCACCCTTGAGAAGAGAAGATTGCGAGGGGATCTGATAGAGACTTAAAATATTAAAGGGATTTGATAAAATAGACCAGGAAATAGCATTACTAACATTTTCGGAGGTGACACGGACAAGGGGTCATAGCCTGAAACTGAGTGGCAGCAGGTTTAGGACAAATGTTAGGAAGTTCTGTTTCACACAGCGAGTGGTTGGCGCTTGGAATGCCCTCCCGGAGGAGGTTGTGGCGGAGACTACTGTTCCGAGTTTCAAGCGCAAGTTGGATGCACACCTTCTTGCAAAGCATATTGAGGGATACGGGAAATCCGGGTCTCCAAAAAGGAGTACCTAAATGGGCCACCGCGTGCGCGGATCGCCGGACAAGATGGTCTGATCCGGTGAAGGCATTTCTTATGTTCTTATGTTCTTAAAAGGACAATCATGCATCGTACATATCTTTAAAAAGAAATGCCTTTAAACTGCTTTTGAATATATCAAGGAAAGTAATTTCTCTTAGTTTGTGGCCAAATTCCAGATTGTAGGGGCCATAACAGAGAAAATGTTAGTTCACAAGGGGCTCCTTTTACAAAGCTGCGCTAGCAGGTTTAACGCGTGCAACTTTTTATCACCCGCTAACCGCTGGCCGAAAAACTACTGCCTGCTCAAGAGGAGGCGGTAGCGGCTAGCGCACACTATTACGCACGTTAAACCGCTAGCGTGGCTTTGTAAAAGGAGCCCATACCTTAATGATGGGATATACAGTAGATTTTGATTTGAGGAACATAGGATGCGATAAGTTCTCCTTCTTCTAACAACTTACCATTTTATATTCACTATTATATTACTATGGGGTCCATTTTCAAAAAAGAAAAACACCCAATAAGTGGCATAAAGGGATAAATGGACATTTTTCCCACCAAAATGTCCAAATTGCTATTTTTAAAACCAATTTTGTAGATGGTTTTCTATGCTATTCGTCTGCAATACAGCTAAGTCTCAAATGGGGCATGTTGGAGGCATGGTTTGAACAGGATTAGAGCGGGCTTATGATTTGGACATTTTTCTGCAATAAAAGGAGCATTGAAGAAAACATCTAGGACAAAATTTGGATGTTTGAAGCTAGACCTGTTTTAATATCAAATAAGAGTCAAAAAGGTGGCCAAACTGGCTGGATGAGCACTAGAGGGAAGAAGGCATGACCCCTCCCATCTTCCTCCAAAGATATGAATGAAACAGTATATACCAGCTTTAGATGCTATGGCCAGTTCTATTAGAGCAGCAAGTAGGTTTCTGGGAGACGGCCTAGTGGTTGGCCCATATCACACTGTGGTACACTTGTAGCAAAGTTCATGTCAGTGCCCCTTAGGGAACTCCACTGCTTTCTCTGCTGGAATGTCAGTGCGGCCAGTCTTTTAAGAATAATGGACCCTTCTATATCCCAATGGCTTATTTTATGTGTTTTTCTTTTGGACAGTTTATTTTTTCAAAAATGGTTCAAAAGAATTGATGCACTGTGCACAAACACATCTAAGAAATGGCCATTTTTGAAACAAAGAGACGTTTTCTTGTTTTGTTATTATTAAGCACCAATTATCAGTGCCAATTAAGCCCATTAATCAATGTAGATGCCTAAATTTAGGAAGACTACATAGAATCTTCCCCGTAGCCTCTTTGGCCATGACTTGATTGCAGGATGTGGCACAGGAGATTACAGTTCTAAAACTGGAAAAAGTGCTAGGGAACATATATAAGAGCTCTTAAAGGAGGCCCTATCTTAAGAATAATCTCAGATAGTAAACCTTCAGGGCTTCTTCAGTAAGCCATATGAAGATCATCCAGTATACCAGAGTATTATTTAGATTCACCTATCCCCATCCCCATTCTCACTCTATCCATCTTGACAGACTCAAAGAGTATGTGACTGTTGGGGTTTTTTTTCTTATCCATAGTACATAAAATTTCTCTAAACCATTTTTTACCTGTCATAGTTTATTCTCAGTAACAGGACTAATTTAATATTCTTGATCAAGTACTCTGCCAATGGCATAATCAAATGCAGAAGTATTTAAAGAGTTGAGTTTACATAACAGACAACCAATCAGTCTTGCTTCAGAGTTGATATAATTCAACACAAAGTTATGCAGCTAGACTCAGATTAACAGCCAGTGATTTGACAAGTACTGAGGCATAACAGATTTGTTTTGATATTTGGTTCATATGTAAAATGATCCAGAAAGCATCCTATTCATAGCTCTGTATCTCTTATCATTAACAACATGTTTGAGTAGGATGGTTTGTTTTTTTACATATTGTAAAGATTGTAATTAAGAATTTATATTCTACAAATTGAGTAGGTTTACAAAATTATTTCCCATATAACAACTGAGCTCAAAATAAACTGGAGTAAATCAGAGGTTCTTCCATTGAATGTACATTGTGCAAAAGGTTTACTTGATGAGTTTCCTTTTATTTGGAAGGATGATGGTATTAAATATCTAGGGATATGGATTAAAAATACATTGGAAGACACGATGAAAATAAATGAAAGATCATTATTACTAAAGGTTACGGAGATGTGTGAGCAATGGAACCCTTTACACTTGTCTTGGTGGGGGAGAGTTCAAACAGTCAAAATGATGATATTGCCTGTGGTTTGTTACCAACTGGGTATGTTGCCAATTTATTTTCAAGGGTCCTTTCACAAAAAGCTAAATGGTATTCTGACAAAATATATTTGGCTAGGAAAAAAAGCAAGAATTGCTTTAGTATCTCTACAAAAACCAATTGCGGAGGGTGGGGTAATTTTCCCAATTTTTATAGGTATCATCAAGCCTATATAATGCGTCAAGGTATGTATTGGATCCTTCCTGAGCTCTTAGAATATTACCCAGACTGGCTATATCTTGAGTGAAAAATCATGTCCCCAATGAGATTGTCTCATATATTAAATATTAAAATACCTAATTATGCTAAGGACAATGTGATTTTATTGGACACCTGGAAAACAAATTAAATTTATTGATAAATTAACAGATGTCCCTATAATGAAATCTACTTTGCAGTCCTTATGGTTAAACTCCAAGATTCAAATAGGCGGTGCTGGGATCGCTTGGAAGAACTGGATGCAGGCAGGAATTTGGACATTAGATAATGTTTTCTCTAATGGAAATCTGCTTGATTTTTCACAACTGCAACAATCATTTGGAATTTTAAAATCTCAACAATATAGGTGGTTGTAGTTGAAGCAGGCTATTCAGTGCGGGTTCCCTGAATGGAAAAATTTAAAAACTTATTTTAGCCTGCAGATCTTTTGCTACCAAACTGATCTAGTAGGACATCAGGCTGCACAGTGGTACAAATTGATTTCTGGATTTTTAAACAAAAAAACAAAAAAAACAGTCTTAGAGACATCTGGAGCATCGAGATAAAACAGTATATTTCTGTGTCTCGTTGGCCACGAATTTGGACTTGGAGACTGAAATGTACAGCGTCAGCATCTATGAGGCAAACATGGTTATTTTTGTTGCATAGGATTTTTACTTTGATGTTCCATCGTTCAACTTGCTGGTACAATCTTGAGTTTTGAGTCAGCTGGACTATTGTAATATTGTTTATTTTGTTAATACTCAACAAAATCTTATAGATTGCGTATTATTCAGAATAAAGCCGTTCAATTGATTTTCAATTGGAAAAATTCTGATCATATCACTCATTTTCTTCATGAACTGCACTGGTTGCCGGTCGAGGCCATGCACAGATGCCCCTCCCGATGCAATCTGCTTTTCAAAACCTGGACAAAGTGCCGGGTTTTGAAAAGCCGTCCGGATGTCTGGTAACCCCAAAAATCTAGAACTTCGAGTTTTGTGTGTCTGCACTCCCCTTACAGTGTGATGATTACTACTCTCCGGCTAACTTTAGATGCTGCTTTGTCCCTCTTTTGGTGACTAGAGAGCAGCAAGCAAGAAATAGACCATCCCTATGTTTGAGTCCTCTGAAAGAGTGCGTGCATACGTGTGCATATATATACACATATATGCAATTATTCTAAACATTTACTCATGTAATGTTTATAAATGTAGTAGCCTAATTTACATAATTACCCTTTCATCCCCCAATATTCAGCCCAAAGTGACTGGGGATTTTATAGCTAGAGTGCTGTGAGCTGAACCTAACATCAGTATTCAGTACTGAGGCCATGTCCAGCCACCAGCATTTTAATCTGGGTCAACTGTTGATCTAGAAGTTATATGGGTGCTAGCCAGTGTTCAGTGCTGGTATCTGCAGAGCCTAGAGGGCAAAGATAGGACTACCTTTTGCGCAGTCCTATCTGCTTGGTTAGCTATGTGGGCACAGGAACTGAATATCACTGTTGCCTGCATAATGGAACTACCGGGTCCTCCCTAACTTTACTCAATGATTGCTCCGAATCTAATCACATAGTTTCATTGTGGTCAGAGGGGGATATTCAGTTAAGCATCACTGAATATCTTGTGACAGCTTGCTTATAAAATCCAGAAGTACTGTTTGGTTGCCTTGCATCGAAATGAAATCTGCTAGTAATCAAAAAAACTGCTCTCAAGACGGAAAGAGTTAAACCGAGAAATGGAGTGAAAATGTGAGTGGAGATATGATTAATATTAAGATTCAAAAAACAAAAGGAATTGACCCCAAAATATCCACAAAGAAGAAAATCCAGAGAAAACCAAAAAAACTCTGTGGATTGACGATGTACCCAAATGGACTTTATTTGAAAGTATCAAAGTTCCAAAGGTACACTAAAATCATCCACATAAAATAATTCCATCCACATAAAAGTAAAACATCCACATAAGAGCCTTAAAGGACCTAGTCCGCTAGGGATACAGGACCCAACACGGCCCACGTTTCAACAAAAAGTCTTCTTCAGGGGTCCCTGGGGGTCCTATAAAGGTGAGTACGTGTCTCACTTCCGGTTCACCACACAATTGTTTCCCACGTACTCACCTTTATAGGACCCCCAGGGACCCCTGAAGAAGACTTTTTGTCGAAACGCGGACCGTGTTGGGTCCTGTATCCCTAGCGGACTAGGTCCTTTAAGGCTCTTATGTGGATGATTTATTTTTATGTGGATAGAATTATTTTACGTGGATGATTTTAGTGTACCTTTGGAACGTTGATACTTTCAAATAAAGTCCATTTGGAACATCGACACTCCACAGAGTTTTTTTAATATCAAGATTCTACTTCTGAGGGAAGCAATATCAATAGTACTTCATAACTAAGGCAAAAATATGACCATAGGAGATTAGGGGCAAACTGGCACAGAACTTAAAATACACACTATGAATGCATACAGGTCTGGATCAAATCAAGACAGAAGACAGGGTACAATAACATTAACTGAATTCCTAAATATTTCAGGACTAAGAATTTACAGAACACTTTAAAGAAAGACTGGGTTCCCTCAACGTAATTAATGAAAACAGAAACCTTATACAGGCGATATTTCCACTGTATAGGGTTACCAGATGTCCGGATTTACCTAGACATCTCCTCTTTTTAGAGGACTTTCCATGTATCTGGATGGATTTTGAAAACATGGCACTTTGCCTGGGTTTTTAGTCAGTCCTGGCTCTGCCAGAGCTCGGGGCAGTCTCTAGGGAGCCTCCGAGCATGCGTGGATGTGATGCAATGATGACGCATGCATGCATGTGCTGTCGTGTCACATCTGTGCATGCTCAGAGGCCTTACAGACAAGGCCTCGAGTTCCAGGAAGAAGAGGGGATATATGGGGGAGGGGATGGGGAAGAACAGAGCGAGACTATGTGTCCTCTTTTTTCCATAAAAAATGTGGTAACCCTACCTAGTGGCTTAGTAGGGGGGAGTGCACTATCCCGGGCACTGTCTTGGTGGAGGTGTTAGCACCTATCCGCCCCCATGCCATGCTCATACCCTTCCTTCTCCCCTGTACCTCTTTAAATCTTTATCAATAACTCAGAAAAAGTGAACTTCCACTAATAATGATAATAATACACACATTCACACAGTAGTGTGGAAGGTATAAACACAAGTCAG
The DNA here is from genome assembly GCF_902459505.1 of Geotrypetes seraphini. NCBI lineage: Eukaryota > Metazoa > Chordata > Amphibia > Gymnophiona > Dermophiidae > Geotrypetes > Geotrypetes seraphini. The sequence goes on along the minus strand of NC_047085.1, from coordinate 404,061,576 downwards.
GCATGGCTCTACCAGGAGGAAAAGCCTCAGCAAAGCTCTCCCTCCACCAAAGCTGTGATTTAAGGTGTTCAGACAGAGAACCTCATCAGCATAAAAACCTCCCAGAGAGCCAAATCGCTCTGTGTTGTGCAAAAATCAATAAATATGTCACTAGGTGGGCACACTTGTATATGTAACTTGACTCAAAAAAAACAAAACTTATCTTTTGTCTCTAGCACAGTCGGATAACCAACGGTGGCCAGCATTTCACATAATGCTGCCTCAGGGTGTACTCTCCGATTTTGAGCTCTCAAAAACGGGACAGTATGAGTAACGTGACCATTTATTTTTTTCATCAAAATGGGACATCTATTAATATTCAGTCCCGCCCCCCAATCCCGCCCTAGCCCCACCCCAAATTTCTTCCCATTCTTCCCATTCAAAACGGGATTTATGGTCACATTAAGCATGAGTAACTTCTCCAACCTGTTACTCACGCTGGCTTGGCTCCCCTTTGAAATCACTTCCTGGTCATGGGGGCCAAGAAGTGATGTCAGAGGGAAAGCCAACATGGTATGAGCAGCAGGCCAGAGAAGCTGCTCACACTGGTGAAGATTTAAAGCAGTAAGAGGAAGGGAGGGTATGAGTGTGGTGTGGGAAGGAGCAGGGGGCAGAGGGTGGTATGGAAGAAGTGGGGAGTGCTACTGCCCCAGGCACCTCCTACCCTTGCTACGTCAGACTCTACCACTATCAAATTTCAAACATATAAGCTGAATCTTTAGCATTCTAATATGTAAAGCTGAAATGGTGCCCCTTAGGCCCTTTCCCACTCACTAAAGATAAGCCTGAGTGAAATTTGAGGCTCAAGAAATCTTCAGTTTGTAAATCTCTGCTGAATCAGGTCATACAGACTTCTGATCAGAAGGTGATGGTCCATATTAGGAATAAGACACTACTTCCGGCAACAAATTTTGTTAGGTGCCTGAGCACACCACATGGGTTGCTCTAAGAATGAGAATAATTGCCATCACTAACTCGCTTTGATATTTGAGCAATTTGGTTCACAAGCATGCTTCTGGAATGAATTATGCTCGTAAACCAAGGTTCCACTGTACTTAGCAACGCATGATAAATAATATGATATTATTTTTGCCTTTTTAAATGCCCTTTTGTCAACTTAATATATACATGTATCATTTGCAATTAGTAGTTCCCACTTTTAATTTGCTCTCTAAACAGAAAAATTGGTTCCCACAGTGGTCAGACTGCAGACTCCAAGTTAAACATGAAGAACCACTGCCAGGAGCTATTACTGCTTGTACAGCGATTTATAGTTGCTTTTCTGCTTATTTTGTTTAAAAAGCAACATCCTTTCAGATATTAGGCAATTATCAGTCATTTCTTTTCTAAGTCACTTAACCTCTGAGAAAAATTCCACGAATTGCTGTGAAATCAGAGTGAAAAGTATATGCATTAGATACATAGCACATAGTAACTTATGAAGGCAGCATGAGACATCTAGTCTTTTCAGTAAGGGTGTTAGGACTGTAACTGTCACTCTGTACAGAATACTCTCTTTTTTTAGGGTGGTAATTGCTGCTCAGTGCAGATTACTAATATTTTATTATAGTGTGAAAATAAACTTTGAGTGAAAATAGAAATTTTCTGTTTTATGTATCTGCCTTTTTGAACTCCATCACCATTCTTGACCCCACCACCTTCTCCAGGAGGGCATTCCACCCTTTCCATGAAAAAATATATACTGATATTGTTATTAAATGTTCCCCTTCTCAGCTTCATTTCATGTCAACAGATTCTGGAGTAAAGAGGGAACACCAGCTAATGCCACCACAGAGACACCAAGGAACCAACAAAAGGTGGGGCATGACGAAGGGCTTGCAACAGATACATAGATGACACCCCTTCTGACAACTGAGTCTTTTTTCGCTCCCCTCTTCTCCCCCCTCATTTTTTTTTCAAGGCCTCCCTCCTTAAGCTTCCTATGAACCCCTTCTAACCTCTCTATGTAAGTCTCCTAGAGCCTGAATAGGTATGAGCAACACGTAAACGGAAGATTGGATTGGATTGGATTAGATTAGATTAGATACCAGAGGAAACTCAACCAATGGTAAATCCAAGTTTATTAGAGAGTTGAACAAGGCATCATATCAGTGACCCGATATGGGTCTGAGTTTTGGCAAAGGGAGCCTGTGTCGGGGATATATACTCTCAATAAAATAAACATAGTAAATATAAACATAAAATATAAACAATGATACAAAAATGGATTTCATATATATCAACATAATAAACATCATCTAAAAAGTGGTCAAACGTATAAAAAATAAATCATCATGATAGTTTATTCAATTACATGAGATGAGAAAATGCACACATTTAAGCAAAAAAAGATGCACAGTAGGTTATGAGGATGCAAAAACATATTCCCCTTGATATTTAGCCAGCAATCTCCCACAGTCTCCAGTGAACCTGGAAATTCAATGCCGGCACCCATAGGCAGTGGAATGCTGTTTTTTAGGGGGGATCCAAGGGCTCCGCCCTAGGCACCAGCGGAGTCCTACGACATGATCTCTCACCAACTCCCCCACTTATCTCCTCCCGGCACTGTACTTTTAAATCTGCGAACAGCTGCTGTGCAGCTTCAATGAGCAGGCTTGCCTCCGGAAGTAGAATGACTACCTTGCGGTATCTGTAGATGAAGGCCTCAGAAGGAGATGGCCAAAGCGAGGTGGACAGCCCAAGCGATGCCTCCCTGCGTACCAAATGTCAAAGGGAGACCAGAGAACCAAGGCAAGTTCCATTTCACTGTAGAATATGCATGTTGAGTTATAAGCGGACCTGGAGAGAACGGACCCAAAGGATTCCTGCACATATCAGGAGACCTGAGGATGGGAAGCTACTAGACATGGAGCTATTGGAGCACTAAACAGCCAGAGCTAAAGCCAGGCAGGAAGGAGAAATAGTTGCAAGCCCGCCCCACATATCGAGTAGTCGGTATGCTCAAAGGCCAGAGACAGAAAGAGCACACTCTACATAACCTTCTCTTTTTAAAAGCCCAAATTCTTACCTGGAGATATGCTTGATATATTATGTCAAAAGCAAAAGCTTGTGGCATTTCACTTGCTCGGTGTCTGGCACGTTCTAGTGAATGGTCTAGACAACCATCTGGAGTGGAAGCAATAACAGTAGAGACAAGAGGTCGGATGGCTCCAGATGCCTAGGAAGTAAAAATAAAAATGCACATTGAAAAATGCTATGTATTATGCTGTTTATTTTAAATGATTTCTGCGTAGTATTCATGTCAATAGGTCAATAGGAATTAAGAGATCACAATATCTCTCCCTCTATTTAATAGGAATTAAGACCATATCTAATTTAAACAGGATGACAGTGTTTTCCAACTTGTTGATGACACAGTGGTTTTGTATTGCACAACATCCTTAAAACTAGATAAAACATTATTACAATTTGTACAGAATGCCTTATGAAAAATATTTTTGAGGATCCATCGAAAAGATGTACTGTATATACTCAAATATAAATCTAGATTTGTGGGGCAAAATAATGGCCTAAAGGAGCAGACCTAGACCTATCCCAGGCTGCAAACTACAAACCAGTAGCAAGCATACCACTCATGAAGAAGTTGATAGAGTTTGTAGTCGCAACCTAACTAAAATATTATATTTCAAAATGGAATTTACTATTACCTTTCCAACATGGGTTCAGAAATGAACACAGTATAGAAACATGCATGATTGATCTGGTATTGCGAGTTCGATCAGTATTAAGCACAGGTAAACAAATGTTACTACCAAGAAAATAAATGGACAGTTGATCCCTCTACTAGCCTACCTGGGAGAGCTTAGAGTGACTGGTCCTGTTGCACCAGGTGCACTGCCTAAAGCCACTAGAAGGCTTTGACATGGAGAGAAAGAGTGCTGACATGAGATCAAAGGACTCAGTGGTCCATGTAGGTTGAATAAATTTAAACCCCAAAAAAGGGTCAATGCTCCCAGCCTGTGAAGACGCTTCAAGTGGCCTGAAGGCCCCAAAAAATTAAAGGTGGAAAAAATGAAAAATTTTACATGAAAAAGAAAGAACTATAAAAATAAATAAAAATAATGAAGAAAAACAATATCAGGAAGGCACAACAACTGAAGTTTAACTCGCTTTTGGAGAACTCCAACAGAACACAGCTTCTCAGCTCCATGATCTAGAAACAGGGACGAAGTGTGAGATAATAAAATTTGCGGACGACACCAAACTATTTAGTGGAGCTCGGACTAAACAGGACTGCGAAGAATTGCAAAGGGACTTGAACAAGCTAGGCGAATGGCCGACGAGATGGCAGATGAAGTTCAACGTTGAGAAATGTAAAGTATTACATGTAGGAAGCAGAAACTTGAGGTACAGCTATACGATGGGAGGGATATTATTGAATGAGAGTACCCAAGAAAGGGACTTGGGGGTAATGGTGGACATGACAATGAAGCCGACGGCACAGTGCGCAGCAGCCGCTAAGAGAGCGAATAGAATGCTAGGTATAATCAAGAAGGGTATTACAACCAGAACAAAAGAAGTTATCCTGCCGTTGTATCGGGCGATGGTGCACCCGCATCTGGAGTACTGCGTCCAATATTGGTCGCCGTACCTTAAGGAGGATATGGCGTTACTCGAGAGGGTTCAGAAGAGAGCGACACGTCTGATAAAAGGTATGGAAACCTTTCATACACTGAGAGATTGGAGAAGCTGGGTCTCTTTTCCCTTGAGAAGGGAGACTTAGAGGGGATATGATAGAGACTTACAAGATCATGAAGGGACAGATTCTTCAAACTTTCGAAAAATAAAAGAACAAGAGGGCATTCAGAAAAGTTGAAAGGGGACAGAATCAAAACGAATGCTAAGAAGTTTTTCTTTACCCAACGTGTGGTGGACACCTGGAATGCGCTTCCAGAGGACGTAATAGGACAGAGTACGGTACTGGGGTTTAAGAAGGGATTGGACAATTTCCTGCTGGAAAAGGGGATAGAGGGGTATAGATAGAGGATTACTGCACAGATCCTGGACCTGTTGGGCCGCCGCATGAGCATGATGGACTCAGGTTTGACCCAGCGGAGGTATTGTTTATGTTCTTATGAGTGGTACGGGTAGTCTCAAGACTTGGTATAGAGAATTTCTCTCATAAGGCTCTTAAGTATATATTAAACAAACAAGGAAAGGGAAAGTAGTGAGCCTTGTGGTACTCCGCAGAAGGTTTCCCAGGCTGGGAACTTGCTATTACCTTTTCTCACTTCATATGTTCTTTTGGTTAAGAACTCTGTGAACCATTTCAATAGCATCCACTGCAATCCCAGCTTGTTAAGCTTGTTAACCTCCTGCCTAGAGTCTTTTCCATGGCTACCTCTCAGTTGTAAAACACAGTGCCAGCGAAGCTTAGACTTGACTTTTCTCAACTTTATAATGAACTGATGTTATTAAGGAATCCACTGTGCTAGGATTCAAAGGCAAATTAGATGCACATCTCCTTACGAGAGGCATAGAGGGATATGGGTGACTAAAACTACATCAGGTGTATACCTGACTGGGCCTCCGCGTGCGCGGATCGCTGGACTCGATGGACCATGGGTCTGATCCGGAGATGGCAGTTCTTATGTTCTTATGATGCTGGAATAAGAATAAACTGATCTAATAGGTCATGTCATATGTTAGGGCTTGAAATTTAGGGAGCATAATGAACAGGTGATTAAGGGGAAAATGGGTGGGCTTGGCTGGGACATTTGTTTTTATTGTATGTTTTAAAATGTACTCCATTTTTATTTAGTTTAACTTCAAAGGAGGATTATAAATCCCAGAAATTAAATTATATTTAACCAAAAATCTCTTTAGATAGGATGAGAAATTTTTCAGACCCACCAAACTTGGACACTGAAACCTACAACCCAAATGGAGGGTGGTCCTATGCCAGCACTTCCCCACCTGACTTCAGAATCAGTGAAGAGGTGGTAAAGTATCTGCGATTGGCAGAATTGTCACTACTAGGAATGGGCAGCCAGAAAATGTTGTTGGGTGTTTTCTCTAGATTGTTTTTCATTTTGAAATGAATATCATTAGTAGTGTGCACTATGGGCCAGGTTCAATAAATGGCATGGAACAGCGCCTACATTATAACCACCACTCAGCGTGGTTGTCAATCAAAAAAACAGTGCCATTTATAGAATCACACCTAGCAGCACCTAAGCAGACAGGTGTTGCTAGGCTTCCTAGACATAGGTACCATTTCATAAAGCCAGCTTTTCACTCGCCTAATTTGATGATACCTATGTCAGACCCCTAATGATGCTTAAGTCAACCATGCCTATTCTTCAACCATAACCATACCAATTTTTTTAACATAAGTGTTGTTAGGCGTTCTTAGGCATGGGAGGGCGCCTCCACTAAGGTGTCAGACATCCTAAGAGTTCAGCATCGAACTCCTAAATTGCTTAATTAATATAGATTTTATTTGATTGGCTGAAAACTAGCATGGTCAATTACCGCATTGATTAAGCCAATTAAAAAATAAAAATTAGGCATGGATCCTGAACTTAGGCATCGCTAAATGACTGCAATTATTCGCTAGGCGGCTGCGGGAGCCTAATGTAGGCACTGTTTATAGAATATGGCTGGATGACCCAGATTCTATATTGTGCAACTCTAGTTGGCATACGCAACTTAAATTGTTTAACAACTTAATCAACATTGATAATTGGCAATTAACACCTCATAATTGATGCTAATTGGCACTAATTAGGAGTTATCCACACAACTTTCTAAATATAATGCTACAAAAACTCCACTTAGGTAAAGCTGAGAGCCTACTCTAATGGAAGAAAAGCCTCAGGTTTTATCAGCAGAGCTCAAGCTCAAACCACCACCACCGCATCATTGGCAAAAAACTTCCATAGAGGGTAGGTAGATAGGAAGGAGGGAGGGGGCCGTGTGAGGGGTGCCGAAGGATGGTGAGGTGGCAAGAGGGAAGGGTGGTGGAGGAAAGGAACAGACGCTGAAGAGGGGTGGAGAGGAACAGACGCTGAAGGGACATGGGGAAGACAGAGGGCTCCTTTTATTAAGGTATGCTAGCGTTTTTAGCGCGTGCTGCATTGCCGTGCAGGCTAACCCCGAGCTACACGCCAAGAACTAATGCCAGCTCAATGCTGGCATTAGCGTCTAGCGTGCACGGCATTGCAGCACACGCTAAAACCGCTAGCACAGCTTAGTAAAAGGAGCCCAGAGTGGGGAGAAGACGCTGAAGGGAATGGGGAAGAGAGAGTTTGGAGAAGATGCTGGAAGGGAAGAAGACAGAGATGCCAGACTATGGGGGAGTGGAGGGAAGATGATGGCTGCCAGACCAATTGGGGGAGGGGGGGGTGAAAGGAGAGGCACAGTAACAGAGCAAATGGAAGACACAAAGAGAAGACAGACAGTTGATAGAAAGAACTGAATGAGAAGATGAGGGAAGCAGAAACCAGACAACAAAAGGTAGAAAAAAATTTTCTATTTATTTATTTTATTTTTTTTGCTTTAGGATACAGTAGTATATTAGTTGTGTTTATAAAAATTTATAAACAAAGCCCTGCCAGCTGAACATCTCTTTCTCTAGTTCAGCAGCCAGAACTTTGATTTATAAGGAAGGAATAAGCTAAATATTGCAGTACTGAGGCTGTGGGGACGGGGAGAGGACAGTGGTCGCGGAACGGGGCAGGGGCAGGGACGGTAGTCACGGGGATGGGGACAAATTTTTTCCCTGTGTCATTCTCTAGTATACACTAATCGGCTGTGTGCACCAATTTATGCACACAACTTAATGGCACTATATACAGAATTTGGGCATAATGCATACTATTAGTGGCAAATGACATTCGTTTCACATGACAGCCTATCCCTATCTACTTCACTTCCTCACAAAAGCTGCAGTATTATTAGGTTAATTGCACAATTTTGGACCCTATTTATGCTTCTGCCACCAGCTTGCATTTTATTTCTAAGTAGGATGAATGCAGAGGAAAAAGTAAAACAAAGCTTGGAAGCACAGTATTCCTGTGCTGCTGGCCTTGTCCTACCCATTGACAGAAGTGGAAATAATGAAACAGGATGGAGGAAAATAGTAAAAAATAGAGCAAACAAGAGGAAGGGTGGAGAGTAGCAAATGAAGGGCAAGTAAAGAGGGAAAGGAGATACAGGTACATAGAGACAGGGAAGAAAGAAGCCATATGACTGACAGAGACAGGAGGAGAGAGGATCCAGATGGTAGGAAGTGACAGAGAAAAGGAGGGTAACAGGGTTTTAAATTTTTCTCAATGGCTCCTAAAAAAATTCCTGATGATGCCCAGAATTATTTCATATTTTTCCAGACCACCTTTTAACCTTGCCAGGGTCCTTTCTTCCACCAGGATCTATTGGAGGAGGGCACACTCATTTAGGAAAAAAAAAAAAAAAGTGGCATCATTTTGAACTCAGTGTAGGAAATGTCATACTATGGCCCCAGCATGGACAAGTACTATTTTCACTGTTGTATCATTTTACTAAATGAACTGCCCTTCAGAGGTTGGAAAAGGACATAACAAGGATTTGAATAGTTAAATTATGGAATATTTCTAAAACCCTGAATATCCCTCCTTGAAAAATACTTTCTATGCAATTGTTTAATTCAAAAAAAGCATACCAGGAATTCGGGCATTTTTATTTTCCCCACTCCTAGGGGTTGTCGCTATAAAACATTCTTTGATAGGACTTTAGAATATCAGGCGGGGAAAGAGGATTCCTGAATAAGCCTGCTGATTGTTCAGGTTTATTCTTATCTTATATTTAGGAAATTATTTAAAAAACTCATCTGTTTGATAATCAAGAATGTTGATCTTCAAGTTTTTTAATAATTTTATCATGCCGTGTTGTAAATTTTTCTTTACAATTAGGTTGTATTTTAATTGAGATATTAATACTTGTATGTTTGAGTTGTATTTTAACCATGATGTATAATTCTGCCCAAAGAAATGTGTATACGATTGTATTTATCTACTGTTGTGAACCGCCTAGAACTAATGGCAGGGCAGTATACAAGAAATAAAATTATTATTATTATTATTTTCAATAAAGTCACTTTGAAAGAAGCAGAATGCACATGTCTCAGTCAGAGCAGTTCTCATGGTCTATCATAATAATGGAAGAGACGGTTCTCAAAGGCACCCCCTCCCAGTTTCCATGGGCTCTCTTCCTCTGTATTTTCCACATCCTATGTTACTCAGTACAGCAATTGCAACATGCTGCACCATCCAAGGTGTAAAAAAAAATAAAAATACCCTGTCCCATAAACACCAAATCCACACTTTCCATAAACAGCCCGCTGGTTGTGCCTTTTTTCTATGAAAATAGAAAAGGAAAATCATGCACTCGTCTTCTTTGTCACATCCCAGTGCTCTTCTATCTTCGCTCCTGCAAATCATCACTGCAGCCGCCCATCAGAAATGCTGTAAGTTTACTGTTTCTCCCCTCTCATCACCATCATCAATAGAATGTACATATTTCAGGTTAGAAAAACAAACAGCATCCAGATGGGGGTGTCAACCTGATCCAGATGCGCCTGACAAGGTTTATCCAGTCCTAGGTTCCTATATCTATGTTTATTTCACGCTGCCTTTCAGATGAGAATCTAAGCAGTTTACACTCAAATTCAGAACAGAAGAAAGGATAAAACTACACTTCAATTGGGAAAACATGGGAGGGAAAGACGAGAGGAAGGTGGAAAATGAGTCTAGGAAAACAGTTTTCCTTTCTTTAAGCATGCAATAATAAATGCTAATTCCAAAAAGAATAGATTTGTTAATGCATGCTAATGCCATTAATGTGTTAATTTACTAAAGATTCCATTTTATACAATGGCACCCAGATACTAATAAAGCACGTTAACAGCATTAGTATATGTTAACACTGTAGCATACATTTTGTAACTATCTGCCAGTTGTGAAAAATTATTTGAATGCTTTTAGATATCCCTCTAGGCTTGGGATTCTGCCTAAATACATATATGCTTCACAAGACCAGTTCCATTAACTCCAAATTACTGTGATTAATTTTCCTTTCACCCATGGTAGCATCCAAATAGCATAATTAACATTTCTTATATATATATATATATATACACACACTATGTAATATGTATTTTATTCAAAACATATATTGTGTTATTATATAATAATCAAGTACTCTGCAAAGGCAAAAGTCAATAATTACAGACAGTTCTAAAACAAAACAAAGGAGCTAATACTGTGAATCCATGAATTCAACAGGTAGCAACATGCATATCTTTTCAGACCTCTGTTCTAAAACTAAAAAAAAACAAAAAACAGTGTGTAGTAGAAAGAGTCATCACATAATGACTCCTTTAGTTAACTGAATTATCTTTATTGAACAACTATTTACTTTAAGTGTATTGTATATCAACTTCAAAGCTAAAACAATCATTGGTAATTACAAGATTAACATATTTCACAATTTTAAAGGAATATTCATACTAAAAGCCACTGTTAACTGCGCTCTATAGCTTCAAATGAAATATTTAATGGAAAAGACTGCCATAGTTGTAATATCTGTGTCATTTCCTGCAAAAGGGGTTCAATATTTAAGGAATATACTTAAGCTATCCGTCTGCCCAAGTCAATGGAAAAACGCCCGCCCAGGTATCCTGCAATTTAGCTGGTATAGCAAGAGCAATTGACAATTTAACAGAAAACCAGAGTAAAAATGAAACTCATCAAGTGCTTGGAGAAGGGTAGACAGCGAAGCTCGAGAGTTCACTATAGTGAAAATCGATCAAGGGCAAGCACCTTAACAGTATGGTTAGACATTATGATACCTGCAATATCCAGATCCTTTAAAACCGTACGTATAAAAGGTTCTAAATATAATAAAAATATTAAAGGAGATATAGGGCATCCTTGACAAGTGCCACAGTAAATATGAAAGGGCTTCTCGTATAAAAACCATTCACCAAAATTCTTGCTAGGGGAGATGAATATAAGGTCTTCATTGCCTGTAGATATCAGCCCTCCATTCCAATATAATCCAACAGAGTAAATCGGGCTGCATCCAAACTGACAATCAAGGAAGGAATTTGATTTTTACTAACATGAAACATAGCAAGCAAAACCCTGTGAACATTGGTCCTGAGCAGGTGGGGGTTCTGAGGGGTCAGTAATCCATGACCAATCGGAGTAGGCAAGTTGAAAGGATCTTAGCTAAGATTTTCAAGTCTACATCGATAAGGGATTTAGCTTGTCTCCAAGAGACCAAACTTTCTGATCTAGAGTACCAGAAATTAGATAAAGACTGGGTGGGTCAGGTTTTTGCCTGCTCTTCTAATCATAGACTTGTGGGTGTAGCTATCCTCTTTCATAAATGTTTACCATACACGATCCAATTAATATTTCAAGGTACCGACGGTTGCTATGTTCTGTTACAGGTCACGATAGGCAACTATACATTTCATCTTAATGCCTATGCTCCAAACTATGACTATGATTTTCTAAACAGTTGGTACAACATGCTACAGAACAAGTTGATGTGCTCTTGATCCTCATGAAAAATCTCAACCAAATTTTAGATCCTCGTCTTGACTGATCTGTTCCTGTAAAGGTCCTCCCCTCCTTAATGCTGGCTTGAGAGGAGTCCCCTATCTTTGCTCAGCACTTGATTTGGCAGACCCTGGTGTCTTTTACGCCCTCAAGAGTGTGATTATACTCAAAGATCTAGAGTGCATGGTACGTTATCAAGAATTGATTATATTCTCTTGTCCAGTTTGACATTCGCGATGGTCGATGCAGCGGATATAGGCCCCATGTCCATCTCTGATCACTCTTTGGTTTGGGTAGATATTAACATAGGTCATTCTCTTGGTGGCCCGAGTAGGTGAAAGTTCCCAAGCTATTTATATGATTAGTGAATGGTCTGATTTTAAGCACTTTAATAAACAACATCAAGATGATCCAGTCTTATTTTCGAACACTGCTAAAACAGTTCTCCAGGGAGATTGTATTGCTTATGTAGTTGCTAGCAGGCAATGCTTGGCTCAGGAAATTATATGGCTGGAACATGATTTACATATATCCAAATGGGCATATATTGCTATTCCCTCGCTGGCCACCAGGGAGGCTTTGATTGCGACAGAGGCAGCACTAAATTCTTTAATTCATGAACGCACAGAGAAATTATTATTTTATCAGAGATACAAATATTATAGATAAGGCAACAGATTGGGTAAGCTCCTGGTGCAATTAAAGCAAGCAGTGGGGTCTCGGTTTATTTCTAGCTTATATGATTCTTTTGGATTTCCAGAAGATATTTGACAAAGTATCTTATGAATGACTCCAAAGGAAATTAGAATCCATGGGATAAGGGCAGTGCTCTGAATCTGATTGGTTGAGGCAGAAGCTGTATTGTCAGCACCTTCAGGGGGGTTAGGTAAATCTCCAGTCCTAGAGCTCTGCTTTTTCTTTTGAGAGAGGGGGGGTTACTTTTTGCTTGATGTAGTTTGACTGGTTAAGTAGGCTGCCCGCTCATCAAATCAAATTGCATCAAGCAAAAAGTAAACAACAAAAAATAAAAAGCAGGGCTGTAGAAGTGGGGATTCTCCTAATCACTACAAGCAAAAAAGGCAAAACAGAGCTTATTCTCTGAATCCCCTGACCGCACACCACTGCCTATTGTGGATTAAGAACTGGCTAAAAGATAGAAAACAGAGAATAGAGTTAAATATTCAATATTCTCAATGGAGAAGGGTAAATAGTGGGGCTCCTCAGGAGTCTGTGCTGGGACCACGGCTTTTTAACATATTTATAAATGATCTGGAAATAAGAAAAACGAGTCAGGCCATCAAATTTGCTGACAACACAAGTTAATGGAAGTTGTTAAATCGCAAGAAGAGTGTGAAAATCTGGAAGAGGGCTTTAACAGACTGGGAGTCTGGGCAATCAAATGGCAGATGATATTTACCTCCCCCCCCCCCCCCCCGAATTCTACAAACTGTGCTCTCAGCTTGCAGGCGCAATTTAATTGAATAACTTGCCAATTAGAGCCAATAATTGGGATCTTAACAAGCACTTATTGGAGATAATTAGTTTTAATTAAAATTTACACAAGAGTCAAAAAGGGAGCATGGAAATGGAAGGGTCATGAGTTGGTCAGGGGGGTGTTCCTTGGAGTAATTATAGAATAAAGAGGAATATGCACCTAATTTAAGCATGAGGATTTGTACCATATTTTGGTTGATGCACAAGACCATGCCTAAAGTTAGGTGCGGGTCCCACGTCTAAGCACTATTCTATAAACCATGTCTAGTTTTAAGCACTGTTTACAAAATAGTACTGAATGGGTTTGTTGTCATTGCTGATTTTTTAGGTGCCATATAAAGAATTTACCCCCTTAATGTTAGCCAAGTGCAAAGTGATGCGTGCAGGAAAAAGGAACCCAAACTATAACTACACGATGCAAGGTTCCACATAAAGAGTCACCAACCAGGAAGAGGAATTAGATGACATCATTGACACTGCTCAGTGTCAAAACACAAAACTGAGAATATTAGATTGCCTTCATATTCACTCCATGGTGTGATCACTCCTTAAATACTGTGTGCAATCATTGCATCGCAAAAAAGATATAGCGGAATTTTAAAAAAGGCAGAGTGAGGTGACGGGATGACTTCCCTATATGGAAAGGCAAAAGAGGCTGGGGGGGAATGGAACAGGTAGACATGAATCACTTGTTTACCTTTTCCAAAAATACAAGGACAAAGGGGCACATAATGAAGCTAATAAGTAGTAAATTTAAAACAAATCAGTAAAAGCAGTAGCTTAGCAGGTTTTCAAAAAGGTTTGGATAAATGTCGATATTAATATGGGCTTGGAAAAATCCACTGCTTATTCCTGGGATAAGCAGCATAAAATCCGTTTATTCTTTTGGGTTCTTGCCAAGTACTTGGGCTGTCCTAGTATTCCGATTCATTTTAAACTTATGGATAATGCTGGGGTCAACTGCAGTTTTTAAACTTAGACCCAGAGCCAGGCAATACCTAGATACCAATGTCTATTATCTAGTGTAAAGTGGCCGTAAGCATTTTAAAGCACCACCAACTATGGAGTTTAAATATTGGGCCATAAAGTTTTTTTTCTTTTTACACAAACATAAGTTTCAAGTTTTATTAATTCTTGATAAATCGCCTATTTAATTTCCTAAGCAATGTACAATACAAATTTAAAATATAACAAGTAATACAATAATAAATAAATAACAAACTAAAAAAAGACAATACACGAATACGGAAGGAAAAAAGGGAGAAGTTACAATTTCTTTTCAAGAGTTAAGGAACATATAAAGGAAAATAACATAAGGGAAATAGGACTTTAAAATAGCAAGTTAAAAGGAAATTTTGGTTAAGAAAATCATAGATTAAAAGCATCTTTGAAGAGATAAGTTTTTAGGGATTTTTTAAAAGAGACAAGGTCTTTATCATTTCTAATAAATTGAGGAATGGAGTTCCATAGAAGAGGTGCTGTGACCGAAAACATATCCTGTCTTCTGGTTCCGATTATTTTCAAAGAAGGATCCCTTTTACAAAGCGGCGATAGTACTTCTCCTGCAGCAAATGCACCAAAGCCTCTTCAATTCTTATAGGCTTCAGTGCTTTGTAAAAGGGACCCAAAGACATTTGTTTTTTAAAAAAGTGTCAAAATCCCTCCCATAGTAACTAGTCAGAACAGTTCTACTACAGCAGCACTTTGGCACAGACATGCACCAGCCACTTGGAGGCAAATAAAAGGCATGCATGTATTTCAGTGTCTGTTAGGAATAAAGATGCACACATTGAAAATTATCAATGAAATACCTACAAAGCCCCTCCTCCTTCTGCAACTCCAAATATACCCCCTCCTTTTACTAAGCCACGGTAGAGGTTTCTATTACGGCCTGGAGAGCTAAATGCTCTGATGCTGCTCCGACACTCATAGAATTCTTATGAGCATTGGAGCATTTAGCGCCCCAGGCCGTAAGAGAAACCTCTACCGCGGGTTAGTGAAAGAAGGCCATAATTTTTAGGCCATAAAAATATTTTCTAGTTTTTGTCACATATGTACCAAATATTTAGTTTTATAACATTGACACTATTTTAGTTTCCAGAGCCAAAACCAATAAGTAAATCAGCCCGAAAGTACACTGCATCAAAAGCATAAATGCCATAATTTAACATCATCATCATAATTGCTGAATTAAGGTTCACTTTATTAGTTTTGGATAGCTTGCACTTTTTGAATCCTACAGGCAAATAACAAACTCATTGGCAAGATAATAAAGCAATTTACTTGTCTGACGTGCAGTTAGGGAGTGCAAAATACTACTTGATCGACTGCCATTTTTGAGACATTAAAACTTCATTAGATTATGTTATGAATCTGGTATGCTGAACGTGAATAGGACTAATGTATTATTTATATTTAAAGAGTGATTTAATGCAACAAGTCTGCCAGCTTTAATATCTGAAAATCCCTTCATACATTGGAGAAGGAAATAATCACTTTTCAACTCAGACATTATCCTAATTTTTGGATCTCCAAACTGTTGCTGCACAATATTAAAGTCAGTAAAAATAAAGAAGAGATTTACAATTGTATTCTTTGTAATCAGATCAAAGTATTTTACACAGAGGGATGACCAAAATAACCATGACACAACACAGATAATACAGCAAGTCTACTCTTTATGTTTTGGAACTATGATTATGCAAAGTGGATACCCTATCCAAATATAATTTAATCTGCAGTTACACTTAGATTATGAACTCTCTTTGGGATACAGGCGTAGTATATGTTCTAGAGTCTATAACATATATTATCATGTTTCCCTGAAAATAAGACCTACCCCGAAAATAAGCCCTAGCATGATTTTTAAAGATGCTCCTAATATAAGCCCTACCACAAAAATAAGTCCTAGTTAGATCGATCCCCAAAGCCCCTCCTGAATGTCCCCGAAACTCCCTGACTCCATTCCTGACAATAGTGCTGCCCAATTCGCTGGCAGCAGCACTTTCACCCCCCACACCATGTGCAGCATCTTTCCTCCCCTCTCACCCATCCCCTTGCGCAGCATCTTTCTAACCCTCCCTCCCAACCCCTACAAAGAACCATCCCCTTGCGCAGCATCTTTCTATCCCTCCTTCCCATCCCCCATGCAGCAGAACCCCGCCAACCCTCCCACCATGAGACCAACATACCTCCACTCCAAACAGCGGAGGCAGCAGCACTCTGAACAGGGAAGGCTTCAGCAGGGAAGGATGCAAAGTAGCCTGTTCATAGTGCTGCTACCGCTGCTGTTTGGAGCAGAGATATGTTGGTCTCACAGTGGGAGAGTTCATCCAGGGTATGTGGATTGTTGGCATACATTTTCTTCTTTAAATTTCCCCACAGTTAAAAATCACATGTGGACAAGTTTGCTCCTCTTTAAACAGTTCATGAACCCGTGCCAGTGAGTCGCTTGAGGTGTGGCTTGTTGCCCCATTTTGTTGGAAAAAGCAGTACATTTTTTTTGTCTGGTGTTAGATGGTCATAAAATTGTGTTTTCTTAATCGATCTGCTTCGCACATAGCCTCCCACATATTCTCTGTTTCAGGGAGAACATCATCTTTCTGGCACCGGTATTAGAGGCGGGCTACTTTTCCATGGCCCACCCTGTATAATTACAAACACTGATTTACATTTAGGGATGATCAACAAGAGTAAACAATTAATAAAACTTAAACATATTGGGGGAAAAAATCAACCAAAAATCTTGCTGTACATCATAGCAGTTTCCTGGGAAACAATAGGAAAATTGAGTTGTTTTGATAGTCATTCAGTATTTCATAGCACAGAACCTCTAAGTTTGGACTTCTTTTAAAAACTTTTTTAACGTATAATGGATACTACCCCACTTCCTCTTAGTCTTTCTACTCACACGCAAGCTTCTTTTCATTATAAACCAATCTGGCATTTTTACACAGGCATGGAATTAGAAATTAGTATTCCCCTCTCCCAGTCAGCATCACGCTTACCATTGGTACCGAAGAAACGCTGTCTATCTTCCATACAGCCCCCCACCACCACCACAATACCCCCGTGAACATCGGAGCCACTATCCTCCATGTATATGCCTCCTCCCCCCAACCCTCCCGTGATGAACCTCGATACCGCACACTAACCCCCGCCGCCACCTTCCACCATGCACGCCCCTCTCTCCAACACCGCACTTACCATTAGTATTAGAAACCTGCTGCTGCCGTCAATGCTTTATTCTGATCTAGTGCAGGGCTTTGAGCATCTGCGTATGCTCAAAGCTTGCCAGCTCCCGCCCCCTCCAAGATTCTCAGAGGAGGTGTGAGTAGGCAGGCCTTGAACCAGATCAGAATACAGCACTGACGGCGGCAATAGGTTTCCAGTACTAATGGCAAGCTCGATGTTGGGGGCAAGCTCGATGTAGTGTGCATGGAAGAGGGTGGTGGCAGCAAGGGGTTGTGTACACATAGGATAGTGGCACCAAGGTTCATCATGGGGAGCATATATGGAGGATAACCATGCTGGAGTTCATCAGGGGTAAGAGAACAATAGAGGAGCAGTTGTGTGCAAAATGATGATGGGACTTAAGGGGCAGAGTCAGCTGGTCGGCGTCAGGATGGGAGAACAATGGAGGAGCAGGTCTTTATCTGCTGTCATTTACTATTTTTATAAATGTCTAAAACCTGATTGCATAAAGTTTGAATCTATAAGTCTAAAATTCTTTAACATGCATTTGGCAAGGGAAGGACTAGGGTACTACTCGAGATGTCTAGGTTTCAGAGAAAATTTCTTATTCAGCAGCACTCGAGTAGCTGATGTCCCTTTCGAACCCAAAACTGGCAAAGGATACCCGGCTCTGTGACAGCTTCAAGAAAAACAAGCATTTATGCTTCTACAATAGCTGACATAAATATTTATGTTCCAGCACATAAATGTTTATGTGTCCACTTTGGCCCTGTTCAGATTTTAGACATTTATAGTTCTTCTCCTGAAACATAACCAGTACATAAATGTCTTTTCTTCATGTATTTTAGAACAGGCTGTACATTGGCAGATTCTGTTCTAAAATCCTAGAGCAACTTGAAACACCTACCAGGACATCTCAATTCTGATTTATACATCCTTTTTAAATTACTTATGTTATAGTACATACCCCACATTCCTTTGCAGAAGTAGTCACTTTGAAAAGAATATCTTCATCAACAAACGGTCTGACAGCATCGTGAATAATCACAACCTCAGGTTTTGAGAGCTGAAAGCCGAGTGGCTTATTTTCTGCAAATGCTCTCAGTCCATTGAAAATTGATCTGTGGCGCGTCGCTCCACCTTCCACCAGAGTGACTCGGCTGTGACCATACTGCTGAATGATAGACTTCATCAAGTCCAGGTTATCTTCTGTCACCACCACAACAATATCCCTTATCCATGTTACCCTGTGGAAAAAATGCTTACATTAAGCATATTACCTGGCATGAAAACTGGAAAAAAACAACCCTATTTGTTGTTTTCCATGGTGATACTATTTCATAAGATGTATTCATAGAAAAAGCATCAGATGTGTACCCTCTGTAGCTCAAAGGAGGGTGAATCCCTGCTTCCAAGTAAATTGATGACCTCCTCTGTCAGTCACAAGACAGAAGTAACCAAAGTAGAAAGGTAGCTAAGGAGCGATAAAGAGCCTGAAAAAACTAGAGTCCAAGGTGTTCCTTTACATGAATTCAGTCAGTAAGGAGAGGCTGTCGGATTCACCCCGGAACACAGTTCAGCCACAAAACTTCAGCTGTGTGACTAACTGATACATCTAAGTCCGATTTGGTCATATGGCGCTAGATGTCCAAAGTTGGCAGCGAGAAAATGCCCAGTCTTGAAAAATAGTTCTAAATTTTTTTTTTTCAAAAATCATCTAGCTGGACATCCAGGCTACTGTTCGTTCAGACTGCCAGTACGTCTATCTTTATACCACATTTTCAAACCAAAATTTCATCCAAGTCCTAAATGCCCAGAACAAGACCTTTTGGGTGTGAGAGGGGCCAATCTTGTAATGGACTGGCCACCCAGACATGGCAACAGAGCAGTGAGGCACCTTACAGGGCACTGCTGTGAACTTCACAAAAAGGGTGCCACATATACATCTCACCAGAACCCCCTTATAGGTTATGACGAGTCCCCCCTAAAACCCACTATACCTACCTGTTTACAACCCCAATAGCCCTTAAGGCTGCAGGTGGCACCTATATGGCAGTAGAATTGTTGGTTTTGGTGTTTTTTGGTTTGTTTTTTTTTGGGGGGTGGAGGTTTGGTAGGCGTACATGTTCAACAATAAATGTAGTGGATAGAGTGGCTTATGGGCCTAGGTCCTCCTCTCTATGGTTCATTAGCCCCTCCCCCCCAGGCTATTTAAGACACTGGTGTGCAGCTCTACTAGGCTTTCTTAAGCCAGGTGCTGATGTTCTGGAGACAGGTATGTACTTTTTTTTCTGATCTTTGTGGGGGTGCGAGAGGGTCAGTGAACACTGGGGGAGTGTGTGGGCGTCTTTGCTTTGTCCCTGCAGTGGTTATCTGGTCACTTTGGATACCTTTTTGGCACTTATACCTGTTTTTACATCGTCTAACTCAGTGTTCTTCAACATTTTGATACCTATATACAAACAAACCCTAAGGTGCAAGACTCTGCACACAGTACAACCCCAGAGGAAAAGAAACAAATGTGTTTCTTTCTGAACAGACAGCAAATGTAAATCAATCACTAAATTCAAAAATAAAATCATTCCCCCTACCATTTTTGTCTCCCTCCCTCCATGTTGTGCCTTGCCTTCTGGCCTGCCCCCCGGTGTTATCTTTGGGCCGACTCCCTCTTCCTCAGTGCTGCAGTGCACAAAGCCGTGGGCAGCGGCTCCTCGCGCGTCCCACACCTCATCTGGAAGCCTTTTCTCTGACGTTGCAACGGCAGAGAGAAGGCTTCCGGTTCATGCGCAGGATGCATGTAGGAGTCTCTGCCCACAGCAGCACTGAGGAAGAGGGAGTCAGCCTGAAGACAACGCTGCATCACTCGCACCATGGACCAGCGGCTGAATAGCACTGTCTGGGGCCCGATGCACATGCTGGCCCTGCGGACCGGCGGTTGAAGAACACTGGTCTAACTCACAACATATAAGTTTCATCCAGGATGTCTAGTAAAACCTTTGATTATCTCTGCAGGACAACTAAGTCTAGGTGAGCACCCATTCCGCCCAGATACTGCCCTAACCACTCCTTATTCATACGCCCATTTTAGCTCTAGGCGCACAGAAGGATTCAGAGGCCTAAAAAGTCCCACGACATGTCCAGAAAATCAGTTTGATTATCATCACTTGGACACCCTGTCTTTAGGGATCGACCAAGTGCCAACTTGGGCGGGTTTTTAGACATGTTTAAGTTTTGATTATGAACCCCATACTGTGATGTATTGTATTTTAAGTTTGTAGTTTTGTAAACCGCTTAACACTGTACTTTGGTACAAGTGGTATATCAAGAAAATAAATTCAATCCAATCCACTGAAAAGTGGAGGCGCTAGCAGGTGTAAAGACAGAAGAGTTTCAGATGACTGACCTAGGTGAACAGAAATGGCAATCGGGCTCACAGACTCTCAGCTTTCTCGCAATCAGCATCAACGCAGTCACATGGACATGTGCAGCTGCACTTATTCATAATTTAAGGATGGTCTAAATCAGGGCTGCCCAAGTCCAGTCCTCGAGATCTACCGGCAGGCCAGGTTTTCAGGATATCCACAATGAATATGCATGAGAAAGATTTGTTTGCACTGCCTTCTTGGTATGCAAATCTCTCTCGTGCACATCCTGAAAACCTGGCCTGCCGGTAGATATCGAGAACTGGACTTGGGCAGCCCTGGTCTAAATCCAGACATTTATCATGATACAGAGTGAATGTGAAAATGATCCAAGTTGAGGAGTGAAAGTTATTAAGAGGGTCACTATAGCAGGAAGTAGAGAGAAAAACATAAACCCCCCCTAATTCTGTAAGGCAGTGTGCTATCTGGAATTGGGGATAGATGACGTGGATAGATGCTGGGTATAGATGCCGGTTACCAGATGTCCGGATTTTCCAAGACATGTCCTCCTTTTTGAGAACTTGTTCGGGAGTCCGGACAGCTTTTCAAAACCAGGCACTTTGTCCAGGTTTTGAAAAGCTTCCCATCAAAATCGCGTTGGGACGGGGCATGTGCGGACGCAACATAATTGTGTCGCGTTCACGCATGCACAGATGCCGTCTGAGGTAGGGCTGGGAAGGCCTGGGGGGGCGTAACCATGGGTCTGGATTTCCCTAGCTGACACAGCACTGCCAATGATACACTGGTCCTATACTGTACATTCTCAATGGTTTAAACATTTTGTTCTGCCATTTTGTGAAGCACTGACTTATACATTTTTGTTGCCAAAACGTATAAGTGCCAGGATTGAGATGTTTAAAGTGAATAGCATTTGTAAAATGATCACCTAAATGTTTTTCAGAAACAGGTTGGTAATGTTACTTGGTGCAGGGTTACCATATGGCCCCACAAAAGGACAGATTGACATGTCCAGTATTTACTTCCATTGCTTTTAATGTAAGTAAAACCAGGATGCCTCAAATTGTCCTGCTTTTTCTGTAGTTGTGTTACCAGATGTCCAGGAAAACCCAGACATGTCCTCTTTTTTAGAGGACTGTCCAGGTGAATTTCAAAACCCAGTTTGTGTTTTGGAAGACCTCCGAGGAGGCGTGAATGAGACATGATGACATCACGTGGGGGTGTGGTTGGAGGCGGACTGAGGAAGGGCCACATGTCCTTGTTTGTTTCATGAAGAAATCTGGTAACCCTATTCTGGAGCCATATGGCAACTCAGGGGCAGCAAAAAGTGACCTTAGTGCATCCATGTGTGTGTTTTTCCCACCTGCTAAGGCCATCTTTGTCTGGTTGTTGTTTGGTTTGGTTTGGTGTTGTTGTTTTTTTTTTGTTTTTTTGTAATAACGGCCATGTTAAGCAGCTTGGTAAAAGTGCACCTTAAAAAGGCCATGTTCCTCAGGAAATTTCTCTCAAGAGAAGCAAGTGGGAACATTTCTCCAACTTAGACCAAGACAGGAGGACGTTGTTTAAAACTCGAGTCGCCAAAGCATAAAGAACGGATCACGCAAAACTCTTGCGCTGCTGCGCTGCAGCTCCTCCTTCTGGCCGTGGCGTAAGCAGCTTGTGTACAGTGGAGGGTTGTGCATGCAACCCAGGAGGGAGAAAAGAGAGGCAGCCTGATCCGGGAGGAGGGCGAGAGGAAGCGCTAGGGGGGCTCGTCCTTACCTCTCAAAGGCTTGCACGGTGTGACTGATGAGCGGTCTTTCCAGGATATTACAAAACTGCTTTGGGGTTCCTCCTCCCATCCTCTCGCCGCTGCCTCCGGCGGGCAGCACAGCCGCGACGCTTATCCCCAGCCTGTTCGCGGCCTCGGCACCGTGAAGGAGGGGCGCCAGCTGCTCGCATGGAGAGCCGAGCTGCTCGGATCCGGCCTGCATGGAGGAAATGTGTCCGGGAAGGGCGGGCGCGCTCGAAGGACGCAGGGCCTGAGCGGCGGGCGGGCGCTTGAGGAGCCCCCCCCCCGAGTTGGCTCAGGGCCCTAATTGTGTGCACCTGTTGCGGGAAGCCGGACTGGCCGAACCCCGGGTCGCAGTTAATGAAGCTTTTCTAGCTCATTCTTTGTGGGCTGGGACGGGCCTGGATGCATTGCAGGAAAGATAACATCAATTAGAAGAAAGGGAGCAATAGCGCGTTTGTTTGGTTTTTTTTTTTTACAAAGTGTTCTTTTAAGAGAGCACTGGCTGTGCGGCTTTAATTATTGGAGTGTTTCATATAAATATCCCCATTCAGAATTGCAACTCATTTGTTTAGCCATACAAATAGGAACGTGTTTACTATGGATAAAATGCACGAGTATCCTATTTTCTTGAACCTTAAAGCTACACCCATGATAGGGAGTGAATGTGAAAAAGATCCAAGTTGAGGAGTGAAAGTTATTAAGAGGGTCTTCCTACTATAGCAGGAAGTAGAGGCAAGAAAAACATAACACCCCCCCCCCCCCTCCTCCTAATTCTGGGCTGGTTACATGTAATGTACTGTAATTGTTAAATGAGCTGCTAATTGGCATTAACCTATAATTGGCTATAATCAAAGTTAATTGATGCTAATTGGCAGTGACTAGCAAGGGTGAGAGGTGCCCGGCCCCTCCCCTGCATCCATGCCTCCCCCCAATCCTGCCTACCAAGCGTAGCTCTAGTTGAGGTTGTTGCTCACTGTAGTCAACAGCATGCTCCTTGCAATCCAATAGGCTCTCCCTCTGACATCACTTTCTATGCGCAGCACCCAGAAGTGATGTCAGCGGGAGACCTGATGGGGTCGCGAAGAGCACATTGTTGACTGCCACGAACAACAACTTCAACTAGCGGTATGGGGGAAAGGGGCACATGGAGGGGAGGAATGAGAAGAGGGGGAGGGGTGCTGGTGACCCCCCACCAACATGGTGTCCAGGGCAGACTGCCCCCTCACCCCTGCCCTTTCTACACTGCAGCTAATTGGCAGTTATATAACTGTCCTTTGTCAGTATTCTCCAGACAGGCATGCAAAATTCACAGTACACAACTGCAAGGAGTCATGGGAGGGGCATGGGCAAGTCACCTGACCCCCAGATAGGTAGAAGCATATGCACCAGTTACTGAGCTAGTGTAAGTTTTCGCATCTAAAGTTAGGCATGTAACTGCAGACTTACTCTAGTGTTCTATAATGGCAGTTCCCAGTGCCTAACACTTTAGGTGATGTGTAGAGAACTTCCAAAATGTGCCATACCAGGTCACATCAAAGGTCCATCACACTCAGCATCTTGTCTCTTGACGCTGGTCAGCCCAGCTTACAAGTACTTAAAAATATCCCAAGTATTCATGGCTCTGGAACTTGTTGCCAGAGGATGTGGTAACAACAGTTAGTATATCTGGGTTTAAAAAAGGTTTGGACAAGTTCCTGAAGGAGACGTCAATAGTCTGCTATTGAGACAGGCATAGGGAAGCAACTGCTTGCCCTTTGGATTGGTAACATGGAATGTTGCTACTATTTGGGTTTCTGCCAGGTACTTGTGGCCACTGTTAGAAGCAGGATACTAGGCTACATGGACCATTGCTCTGACCCAGCAAGGATATTCTAATGTTCTTATGTAATGGGATTTTTCTACATGAGTTAAAATTATTTTTTAATCCAGCTGTGCTAACCATCTTGACCACATCTGCCTGCAACAGATTCCACGGTTTATTGTATAAGAACATAAGAAGTTGCCCCCGCTGAGTCAGACAAGAGGTCCATCTTGCTCAGCGGTCCGCTCCCGCAGCGGCCCATCAGGCCTAGTGCCTGAACAGTGGTCCCTGATTAATTTTGTAACTTACCTCTAATCCCATCCCTATAATCTACCTCTGCTCTTATCTGTACCCCTCAATCCCTTTGTCTTCCAAGTACCTATCCAAAGCTTCTTTGAACCCCTGTAGCGTTCTCCTGTTTATCACATCCTCTGGTAGCGCGTTCCATGTATCCACCACCCTCTGTGTGAAAAAGAACTTCCTGGCGTTTGTTCTAAACCTCTCCCCTTTCAATTTCTCTGAGTGCCCCCTTGTACTTATTGATTCCCTTAATTTGAAAAATCTGTCCCTGTCTATTTTTTCTATGCCCTTCATGATCTTGAAGGTTTCTATCATGTCTCCTCTAAGTCTCCGCTTTTCCAGGGAGAAAAGCCCTAGCTTTTTCAGTCTGTTGAATGAAACAATGATTTCTCTAATATGTTTTAATTGTGCCACAGAACCTAGCCCAACTGCCCACTCCCATTTTGTGGGAGTATTGAACTTTAGGCACAAGGAACTTCTCTTGAAAAGGGCCAGGAAAGCTAAATAACCTATTTAGAAAAGCTCCAGAATCATACTATACTTAAACCCACATAGACTGACAGAATGCAATGATGAAGTTAACATTTTTTTCTCCCATAATACACTGCAGTCTAAGCTCATAATTCAGTGGAAGGGATAATACTGTATTTTGTTTTCTCCTTGGTGAAGGAGGATCAAGGAAAAAACAAAATATGGTATTTCCCATAAACTCCTCCTTTTTTGAAATGTTCTCTCACACAGAAGATTGGATGGTTAACATCTTTGTTGCAACACAAGTGGCTAAAGATAACGCCTGAACAGCAGAGGGAAGATTGAAAAACCCAGGGTGGTTTTTGCACTTGAACTGACATACTGCCGACAGACAGTTTTCAAATTCCTGCATTGTTAATTTTATATGGTTGATTCTTTCCCTTCTGATTGAACCAGAGAGAGTCTGAGATACCAGATGACAGCAGTTAGTTTAAAGGAAAATGAAGCATGCTCCACTGTCAGGTTTTTTGTAGCATACAAATGAATGAAATACTTTTTAGCAGTTCAGAATAGTCCATCTCATTTGGATGAGGCTATTGCCATTCCTGACCAGCTGGGCTCTTCTCCTGTTCTATTGAGTTTTAATGTTTTGTTTTTGTTTTTTTTAAATTTGTATTTTGCCAAAGCCTTTACAAGTTCAAGGCGGATAGCAATAAGTACCAAATTCTGGAAACAAACCCAGTTAGAACATAATGACAGATGTGCATACTATTATAAATTACATACAAAGTATAACATCAGTATTCATGATAAACATTTCTTAACAATGTTTTAAGAAGTTTTCTAAAATCTATATAACAGCCTTCTGATATAACTAGAATGGGGAGTTCATTCCAAATTAAAAGAGACTGATTTTAAAAATAAGCAATTCATTGAGTAAATGTCTTGATTACCTTCAGAGATGGAAACTGAAGATAAAATTGCTTCCATAGAACATGACCTGACCTACCCACAAAAAATGTTTCTTACTGTGAGATGTTTATTTTTTTTGTTCTGTGTCTTTCTCTTGTTATTATCACATACCATTTACAGCTGCAGAAATGTTTTGATGCCCTTTGCCTTGGCAGGACATATCTCATTGACCTTACACTAAGGAGTACAAGCCCAAGGAGTTAACCCATAGTTTCTCAACTCAGTCCTTAAGATATACTCAACAAGTTGAGTTTTCAGTTTCTCCACAACAAATAGGCATGAGGTAGATAATACATACAGTAGAGGCAGTGCATGCAGACATGTTTCATGCCTATTTGTTCAGTGTTCTCCCCAGAAATTTTTTCTAGCCGGGTGGCATGAAAAAGTAGCCGGGTGAAGCAGAGCGGGGAAATTTGGTAGTGGGGAAAATTAAGGGCTCCTTTTACAAAGGTTCGTTAGGGCCTTAACGCGCAGAATAGCGTGCGCTAAAATGTCCCGCGCGCTAGCCGCTACCACTTCCTCTTGAGCAGGCATAGTTTTTCGGGTAGCACACGCTAATCCGGTGCATGCGCTAAAACACTAGCGCACCTTTGTAAAATGAATCCTAAATGTGTGTACTATTTTTATTAGTTAATTATTATTGTTTTCCAATGCTTAATATGACTTCCTTTTTTAAGGTTTGACACTTGTGCCAGAATATTTTTACTAAATTTAAGAAGTATCCAATTCTAGAAGTGAATAATTAGATATTTGCCCTCTTTCAAATGGTATAGAGGTTTAAAAAAGGGAAATGCGTTAATGAAGTCATTGGGTTCAATCTAGACATTTATTTCTGCATGAATTTAAACAACTGAAAAAAAAAGATAAATATAGCTCATCCAGTCATACAAGAAACGGTTCTACATCACTTCTAATAATGTTTTGATCACTAGGTTCCTTCCTGAGGTCTCACTGAGGATATGAAATAGATGTGATCCCCACTTCCACATAATTTATGGAGAGGTGTTACTGAGCCTTGAAGGAGACCTGTGTGATTGCACTACAGCAAAATAAAAAAGTAGCAGATAAAGATCACAAGTGAGAGCTAGGGCAAAACAGTTTAGGTAAAGATGCAGGTAATAATTAGCAATGTATTAAAAATATTTTATTTTTTTTTGTTTATAATGTCATTTGAAAGCTGCCTGATGTTAATATAACTTTAATTTAATTCTTTATAGTGTGTGTGTGTGGTGGGGCGGGGGTCACAACACCTAGATCAACAGTAAAGTTAGAATAGGGTCATTAAATCCAGTGGCAAACCTAGTAGTTATGACAGCCAGTGCTGATCATTTTTTTTAAACCCTCCTCTATATAATCACAAGACCCAGAGACTTCCATTGGAGAGGCAGTGTGGGAGCTCTGCTCCGCTCCTCTCCCTGAACAGCGGGGGACCCGGCGATGAAAATCTTCAGCGCTAATGATGCTTCGTGAAGCGCATGCAGGGAAGCTGCAGGAATAACATTGAATCACCATTGTTCGTTATACCACAAGCCAGTTTTTAACATTGGAGTGACTCCTTTCCCCAGAGTGCTTCACTCCTTGTAGGTGGCTCCAGAGGGTGATTCTCCATTGCTCTCTGTTTCCCCTGCAAAATGCTTAAGAAATCCTTAAGGGTGCGAAGAGGAGGATTCTTCCTCTCCTCTTTGGCATCTTCTATGGTAATTAGGCAGATAACAACAGATAAAAGTAAAACCAAATGGGTTCTGAGCGTCTCTCTTTTGGGATTTCACAGCTCCTCAATATGCAGGTTAACCCAGAAATGAGGTAGCAAGTAGAGGCACTTTAGCAGTGTATGAATGTATTGTCAGAAATAATGAGTCCCTGGATTGTAATAGACAGCAAGATGTGGATGTGCAGTAGCAGCAAGTGGGGGCTCAATTATGGTTCCTGTTCAGATATGAATGGAATTGAGGGCTGGAGGCCATTAGTACAGATGGGAAATCAGTGGAGGTAACTGTATGATTGAGGGGAGGAAGTGGTTTGCAGAGTTGGATTGCATTGAATGTTTTGTGTGCATCTGGAAGAGTGAGTGGTTGTTTAACTGGAGATAATTGATGTTTCATTAGTCATGCCTGGAGTAGGTATATGTTTTCTGAATAAATTTGTTTATGTAATTTACCTACAGTACAGGAGGAAATTATATCATAAATTTCTTCTTGTGGATAATTTGTTAAAGATAAATTTGCTGAAATAAGAAAATTTTCAGTGTAATGGATGTTTAGACAGATGTAATGTCTAATTTTGAAAATTTTTAAACTGAATATTTTATAATTGAGTAAATTGAAATATTATCGCAATTGGAATTAATATATTTGATTGTTATATTCACTTATAGTTTTTAAATTAATTCAATTTCATTAAAGGGAATTTTAAAGAACTTTCTAATTCTTTTGGGCTTTTAGTTTTAAATATTTATTATTATAAATATTAAATTAAACAATTCTGTATGGGAATGATTTTTGATAGAGTTTTATATATTAGAATTGAGATATATGTAAAGGGGAAAATAGGAATTTAAATATATGGATGGATCAATTTTTATAATATAGAGGAAACAGTGAAGTGAGTTGCTCGGGGAGGGGGAAGGGGGCTGGTCTGATTGTCTTCAAGTTATCACATTATGAGAAGGGGAGAGGTTAGGGAGGGGATTTTGGGATTTTATTAATATAATCTTTAAGGAATTAAGGGAGGGGAGGGATGTATCTTATAGTATTTTAAGGGAAATGAAATATCTACAGAAAAGTTATGCATTGCAGAATATGTTAAAATTCATATTTGATAGTAATAATCATATTAATGGAGCTTAAAATACTTTCACTTAATGTTAATGGTTTAAACCATCCAATAAAAAGGAAGAAAACATTTGTTTTTGAAGCAACAAAATATAGATATTTGTTATATTCAAAAGACTCATTTATCAGCTCTAGAGTCTCTAAAATTAAAAGATAATTGGATAAAACATTGCTTTTATGCCCCAGCTATAAAGAAGAAAGCAGGTGTTGCAATATTGGTGAATAAAAGATGTAATGCTACTTTCAAATTTATTTCTGCTGATCCCTTGGGAAGGTGGTTACATGTAGACATGAATCTGGGAAATACTACAATGGCGCTGTTCAATGTATACGCACCTAATACGAACCAAATTGAATTTTTTAAAACTTTACAACAATTGTTGTTACCACTGGCTGCTTCAAATTTAGTTGTGGCTGGGGATTTTAATGCTGTTATAGATCCTTATATGGACAAAAAACCTAGTAGAAGTATGAAATCATTAGGATTGGATAATTTGGTACTAAATTGTGATTTGAAAGATATATGGCGAATATTTCATTTTAATGATCGGGAATTTTCGTTTTGTTCTCATGTTCATAAATCTTTTTCGAGAATAGATTATATATTGGTTTCAAATTCATTAGTTCAACAAGTAACCCAAGCCTCCATAGATCCAATTATTTTGTCTGATCACGGTGGGGTGTGGATTAAAATTAAGATAATTGATAAAGAGGATAGTAGACCTATATGGAGATTTGATAATACATTGCTGGTGGAACCAAATTTTATTAAGGAAATACAAGTGAAAATGAATGATTATTTTCAAATTAATAATACGAAGGATATCTCTATGGAAACATTATGGGATGCTTTTAAGGCAACGATGAGAGGTCAAATTATTTCTTTTTCGGCATATCTTAAAAACCAAATTAAAAAACAATTTTATAGTTTGGAACAAGATATAAAGATATTAGAATCAAAATTAGTTGAAAAGTGGGAATATTCTAAATTACAAGACCTCATGAAAGCGAAAGGGAAATATAATGAGATTTCTTCTAAGTTGATTAGAAAAGATTTACTTTCTCAACAGGCATTGTATTATGCAAATTCAAATAAGGCGGGAAGATTATTGGCAAATTATTTAAAAGCAAAAAAACGGAAAACAAAAATAGTGATGATTAAAGATGAAAAGGGGAATACTTATTCTCAAATTAGATTGATTTTAAAACAATTTTTAAATTTTTACAAAAACCTATATTCTTCTGAGCCTTATTTAGATAAAGAAAGGGATGGTTTGAAATTTTTAGAGTTAATTACGTGACCGAAAATTCCTGAGCATATAAAAGAAAGTTTAGAAAAGCCAATATTAATAAATGAATTGCAAGCAACATTGAAGTCCCTTAGAGTTGGATCCGCTCCAGGTGGAGATGGTTTTACTGTAGAGTTTTATAAATCATTTCAAATTACCCTGTTACCATATTTATTAAATTTATATCAGACTCAACTTATTAAAGGTTGTATTACGGGTACCATGGCTGAATCATTAACTATAGTTTTGCCAAAGCCAAATAAAGATCCCACACTGGTTTCAAATTACAGGCCTATTTCTTTAATCAATGTGGATGGGAAAATTTTAGCTAAGATTTTGGCTATACGTTTGGCTAAAGTTCTCCCTTTTATTATTGGTATGCATCAAACAGGATTCGTTGCTCAAAGACATTCTTCTAATAACACTAGGCTTGCATTGCATATGTTGAATTTGTCAAAAGCCTTAAAAGATCCAGTTTTCTCTGTATCTCTAGATGCAGAGAAGGCTTTTGATCGTGTTGAATGGACCTTTATGTATCAAACGATGGAGTGGTTTGGTATTGGTTCAGGATTTGTTCAAATGGTTCAAACTTTGTATAGCTCTCCTATTGCTAAATTGTATATTAATAATAATTTTTCTGAAGTTTTTAAGTTGCAGAGGGGAGTTAGACAAGGCTATCCCTTATCTCCTCTGCTTTTTGACATTGTATTGAAACCCTTGTTATTAGCCATTCAGTAAGCGGAGGAGATACAGGGTATCCCTCATAAAGATCGGGAATATAAGATTTCGGCTTATGCGGATGATATATTGCTCTATTTGAGAAATCCTGAGACAACCATTCCTTGCTTACTTGAAATAATTGAGAAATTTGGAAAATTTTCAGGTTATAAGATAAATTGGAATAAATCAGAAATTCTTCCACTCAATGTTCATTGTACAAAAGGTTTGTTTGATTCTTTCCCCTTTCTTTGGAAGGAGGATGGATTAAAATATTTAGGCATTTGAATTAAAAGTACATTGGATGAAACAATGAAAATAAATGAAAAATCGTTATTACAAAAGGTTACGGAAATGTGTGAGCAATGGAATCCTTTACACCTTTCATGGTGGGGGAGAGTCCAAACTATCAAAATGATGATTTTGCCTGTGGTTTGTTATCAGATGGGTATGTTGCCGGTATATTTTCAAGGGTCCTTTTATAGAAAATTAAATTGCATTCTTTTAAAATTTATTTGGCTGGGTAAAACTCCTAGAGTGGCTTTGGTATCCTTACAAAGATCAATTTCGGAGGGAGGGGTAAATTTTCCCAATTTCTATAGGTATCATCAAGCCTATATTTTGCGTCAAGGTATGTATTGGGTCCTCCCAGAACTCATGGAAAAACTCCCTGACTGGTTGTAGTTAGAATGGCAACTCATGTCTCCGTTACGTTTTTGCCATGTGCTCAGTATCAAAATGCCTAGCTATAGTAAAGATAATATTATACTAGCTGATACATGGAAAACATTGCGGTATGTAAGCAATTTGACAAATATTCCAATTTATAAATCTACCAAACAGTCTATATGGGTAAACTCCAAGATCCAAATTGGCAGAGAAAGGTTAGTCTGGAAGCATTGGATGATAGCAGGAATACGTATATTGGATGATGTTATTTCTAATGGTACCATGCTTGAATTTTCACAGTTGCATCATAAATTTGATCTTAATAATTCAGAAAATTTTAGATGGTTGCAACTGAAGCATGCCATTCAGGCAGGGTTCCCTGAATGGAAAAATCTTAATAATCATTATAGTATGGAGTTTCTTTGTTTCCAGACAGACTTCTTGGGTCACCAAGCTGCCCAGTGGTATAAAATTTTAACTGGATTTACTAAAAAAAAATTAAAAACTGGTCTAAGAGATATTTGGAGTATTGAGATCAAGCATGAAATTGCTGCATCTCAATGGCCACGAATTTGGTCTTGGAGGATGAGATGTACGGTGTCTGCATCTATGAGACAAACTTGGTTTTTTCTGTTGCATAGAGCATTGTGGACCCCTGTTAGGTTGCAAAAATTGGATAGTTCTTTGTCTAATAGATGTTGGCACTGCCATCTAGAAACAGGAACTTTAGATCATTTATTGTTTCATTGCCCATTTATTATGAATTTTTGGAAATCAATTTGGGACCAAATTAATAATTTATTAGATAACCCAGTGGCATTATCCTATGATACTGTGATATTTGATATGGAAATGAGAGCAAAAAGTCAGATTTCTGCGAACAACAATAAATTACTACTTATGACTGGTGTTGCCATTCAGCAAATTACATATTATTGGAAGAGATTAAATTACAACTTTTGGTGGAACTCTTTATGCCATATCTATAAAATGGAAAGATTTATTGCATTACAAAGAGGATATTTCAAGAAATTTCAGAATGTGTGGAAACCATTAACAAAATATTGTACGGATTAGATGAAACTGTTTCCCTTAAATGTATCAGTTCAATTGGGTAGGGGGGATATTTTATTAATATATATTTATATGATTATGGAATTTATGGTAGGGAGGGATGGGAAGGGGGAGGGATAAGAATTTATGTAATATGCAAATGATAGAATATAAGTGATATATTTATTGTTAATGTGATTGAATATACATATACACTTAGGGCCTGATTCTCTAAAAGTGCGTCCCGATTTTAGGCAGCTGTAGGCGTCCTACAGCTGTCTAATCAGCCAATCGGGATGCACGTTTTTTTTAAAAAATGCTCCCCAGGCAGGCCGCCTATATTGAAGGCGAGGCCCGCAAGACACCTAGGCCCTGATTCTGAATAGGACGCCCGGGAGAGGCGTCCTATTCAGAATCGGCCTAAACTAAACCCCGATTCTGTAACCGGCGTCCATGTTACAGAAACGGGTTAGATTAGACACGGCCCACTACACTTATCGCGGCAAGGGATCTCTCTGCTGCTATAAGTATAGCGGGCCGCGGCCCCCTGACCAGGAGGGTGCCCAAACCCTCTGCCCGAAGACGCACCGCCCCCAACAATATCGATAGCTGGCAGGAGGGTGCCCAATCCCTCCTGCCCGAAGACGCACCCCCCCCCCCCGGCGCTAACCCCCCCCAAACCTCCACTCCACCAAACCTGTTCTTAGATGGGTCTTGCACGTCTTGAGCCGGCAGGCACGCCTCGTCGAAATGAAGCGGGCCCGCCCCTTCCCGGCCCATCCCGCCGAAGCCTAAGGCCTGATTGGCCCAGGCTCTAGAAGCCTGGACCAATCAGGCCTTAGGCATAGCGGGTCCGCCCATCCCCACTTAATCTAAGGCCTGATTGGCCAAACAGACCTTAGATTAAGTGGGGATGGGCGGACCCGCTATGCCTAAGGCCTGATTGGTCCAGGCTTCTAGAGCCTGGGCCAATCAGGCCTTAGGCTTCGGCGGGATGGGCCGGGAAGGGGCGGGCCCGCTTCATTTCGACGAGGCGTGCCTGCCGGCTCAAGACGTGCAAGACCCATCTAAGAACAGGTTTGGTGGAGTGGAGGTTTGGGGGGGGTTAGCGCCGGAGGGGGGGTGCATCTTCGGGCAGGAGGGATTGGGCACCCTCCTGCCAGCTATCGATATTGTCGGGGGGGGATCGTTAGTGTCGGGGGGGGCGGTCGTTAGTGTCGGGGGGGGTGCGTCTTCGGGCAGAGGGTTTAGGCCCCCTCCTGGTCAGGGGGCCGGGGCCAGCTATACTTATAGCGGCAGAGAGATCCCTTGCCGTGATAAGTATAGCGGCCGCGTCTACTTACAATGTAGGCCAGCATTTGCTGGCCTACATTTTAAGCTTCTCCTCTACTAGGGAGATGCGTAGGGCCGCCTAGGTTCAGCCTAAGGCCCGCCTAAGGCCCTTAGACGAGTTTAGGCATCTTGCGGGTCTCCCTAGGCTCCCGGAGGTGCCTTCAGGCTTGCCTGGGGAGCATTTTTTTTTTAAAAACATGCATCCTGATTGGCTGATTAGGCTGTAGGACGCCTAAAATCGGGATGCACTTTAGAGAATCAGGGCCTTAATGTAATTTTGAAAATGAATAAAGAAAAAAATATATATATATTTTTAGTGATAATTCATGAGTCACACAACAAGGGTGCACCTAGGAAAAGGCAGCATCTTAAACACTGCATTGTGCACTAGAACACCAACACACGCCATTGTAAAACTAAACAAACCAGATTCTGCACAGTCAATTGATCCTGTAGTCGATGCTAACAGAAAGCCATGTCCTTTTCATACACACAACACAGATACACCCTCGCCCAATATGGAATAATCCAAGCTAAAAATAAAAGTATGTAAACAAAAGTTAAACTGAAGAGAAGCCGGCACGCACATGTTAGAGCCCTGGAGCATGGGTTCAAGTTGCTTGCTGGCGTTAAAATTTTTTTTAAAAAGTCAGGCTCCTGCGATTTAGGCTGTGCTGAGTCAGCCCAGTAAATCTCCAAGCCAGTGAGAAGGTTTTTTTAAAAAAAATGTTGAGCGGCGGCGGCAGCAGCAGCAGGATTGCGATTGAGATGACAGCCAGGTGGCCATCTAAATTAGCCGGGTAGAGCACCCGGCTAAAAAGCCCTAGAGATACTAAAACCCTGACTGGCTGTATTTATCCAGAGAACTAGTTTGAGGAACAGGGGGTTAACTCTTCCTATATTTAGAGACCATGAGTGGATGAGACTTTTATTACTTGGAAGCAGGGCTGTGAAGTCAAGGAGTCAGAGACAATTTTGGGTACCTGGAGTCGGAGTTGTGGGTACCAAAAACTGAGGAGTTGGAGTTGAAGGATTTATCTACCTACTCCACAGCCCTGCTTGGAAGGTATTAATTTACAAAAAATCCAGAGATGGAGGAGTGGTAGAGCCACAGGATATGAACTGAGGTTGAGGGTGGTAGACTTAAAAATAACATCGGGAAGTACTTTTTCATAAAGAGGGTGGCAAATTCCTGGAGGTGGTGGAGATAAAAACAGCGATGGAATTCTGAAATGAATGGGATACACAGAGGATACCTAAAGAGAAAGGATGAAATCAAGACAAAACATAAATGATCTCATGGCTTGTGATGTGTTATGATGGGCAAGAATGGTGCTTACACAGCAACCCTAGTACAGTTGACTCCGCTTAAGTGCAAGGCCTCCAGACTGTGACGTCCGCTTAATCGGAGTGCCACTTTTTAGTCATGAAAAATCACAGTACGCTGTAGTCAAATGCAATAAAACTTTTATTCAGTAAAAAAAAAAAACCATGTAAAACAATTCTACATGGTTCAGTTTTAAAATCAGCACTGTTCCATCTCTAATGCAATACACTGTAAACCTTTTTTTAAATAATCATTCATTGTTTTTTGCATGATTCAGGCTGTGTATCTGATGCTGTAAAACTGGCAGTAGTCGTGACATCAGTTTATCTCCAGATAACAGCGCAGCGTGTGTAAGGACTTCAGCGCATCTGAGAAGGAAACAATCTCTTGCTTTTTTTTTGTAAATCCGAGAAATCGGGCTAGGCTGAACGCTGTAATGTTTTGCAATAAAGACCTGACTTTCCCGTTAGTCAAGTCTCTTTAAGACATCGACACTTTCAGCCAAAGACAATGACTTTTGTCCAGCGTGGTGGACACGTTCCAGCAGAGACAATGACTTTTGACCAGCCACAGACAAAGGTTTTTCTCCATGAGATGCCATGATGCAGTTTTGAAAGTTCGAACACCTGGCCAGGCCTAAAATGCTGATCCAAAACATATGGCTCATCAACATGAGAACGTGATTGCTTTTAACCAGAGTGAATGTAATGTGAATGCATTGAGGTGGGACCTATAATATCAGTGCGCATAAGCGGATTGTGTGCTTATTGCAATTATCCAGAGTTTACGTCCATTGACTTTAATGTTTAAAAAAAACGGGACCATGGAGGTAGGCTGCGGATAACCGAAGCGTGCATTTAACCGACATGCACTTAGGTGGAGTTGACTGTAGTTGGGAAGTAAGAGCAGTGTTGGGCAAACTTCTCCAGGCCTAAAAATGCCAAAAATAGATCAGGATCAAGTATATGTTTTTTATATCAACATTCATATAATTCTACTGTATGAATGTGGATGCTGTGTATCTCAGTGAGAGAGGCTAAGACATTAAGGTTGAAATTAGTGAGTAAAATGTTAGCGCTATTGTTGGATTGCTGGCTTTAATCATATTTGATTTGGAAGATGACTGCTGCAGTCACAATAGTAAATCCACTCTTTGGACTATTGGCCTGGTGGTGTACCATGATTTTTATGTGGATCAAAGATTAAGAAAGCCAAGCAGCTCCTGAAGAATTGCAAATAACTTCATAACGAGCAATAAAAATCAGTATAACATTTTCTAAAAAGAAATGCCTTGAAAAGTTTACAGAACGAAGATAGCTAGTAATAGATCTAACTTGGGCTAGTAAATCATTCCAAATACTGTGGGGGGGGTCTTTTACTAAGGCGCGCTAGCCAATTTAGCGTGTGCTAAATGCTGGTGCGCCCATTATATTCTATGGACGTGTTAGCATTTAGCATGTGCTAAATCAGCTAGCGCACCTTAGTAAAAGACCTGTATGTGCTCCTAAATATGTAAACCTAGTAGAAAATACCAGAAAATGTATATCACTTATAAAACTGAATTCATTCACTTCAAGCATATAATCAATAGGACCAAAATTGGACTTAGATGTCATATTGAAAATGCCCTGCCCATATCTTTAATTTTGTGGATAAAATAATTTTTTCGAGAAACGAAAAACAAAGTAGAGCACAAGTTTCCAGATTTCCAGAAAATATTGTTTTTTTTTACTTCTCAATTCAAATAGTCATATAGAAACAAGTCAAAGCAGCCTCAGGATTTATATAGGTACATACAGTGTCATTGATAGTAAACCTCACAAAAGAGAGAACCGGACCCTTTGTGTCCGGATCTTACTTTTGTGAGGTACTAACAATGCCCTAGAACAAAGGAGTTGGATTCTAGACATCAAACAAATTCTACAGGACTATCTGAGCAAACCACCTGTCACGGGTGTGCTGCTCAGAGCAGGAATGAAATGTGAATATGTAGACTGAATACCACATTGCAGCTCTGCAAATGTCCTCAAGTAGGCTACCAACGTAGCCATAGATCTAAAGTGAGCTGTGGTGTGACCCTCTACACTCAGTCCAGCCTAGACATAAGCAAAAGAGATTAACAGTGATCATAACATGATCAGATTTTATATAATCCCTGGAATGAGTTTACACAGGAAATCCAATATAACAGCACTTAACTTTAAAAAAGGAGACTGATAACATGAGAAGAATGGTAAAAAAGAAACTTAAAAGGTGCAGTTGTAAAGTTAAAAAATATACATCAAGTGTGGATGTTATTTAAAAATGCCATCCTGGAAGCCCAGACTAGATATATTCCATGTATTGAAAAAAGGAGGAAGGAAGACCAAACAGCAGCCAGCGTGGTAAACAAGTGAAATGAAGGAAGTTATTAGAGCTAAAAGAAAATCCTTCAAAATGGAAGAAGGATACGACTGAAAATAATTGTAACTAGCAGAAGGTATGTCAAGTCAAATCAAGGCGCTAATAAGGAAGTCAAAGAGAGATCTTGAAGATTGTGCTGGATGCAAAAACACAAAGTAAAAACTTTTTTAGATATATTAAAAGCAAGAAGCCGGGAAGAGAATTGGTTGGAATGCTAGACGACCGAGGGGTAAAAGGGGCTCTCAGGGAAGACAAGGCCATAGCAGAAAGATTAAATGAATTCTTTGCTTCGGTCTTCACTAAGGAAGGTATGGGGGAGTTGCCAGTGCCAGAAATGGTATTCAATTCTGATGAATCAGAGAAACTCATACAAAGTTCTGTAACACTGGATGATGTAATGGGTCAATTTGACAAATTGAAAAGTAGCAAATTGCCTGGTCTGGATGAAAAAAGAACTTGCAGAGCTACTGTTAGTAATTTGTAATTTTTCTTTAAAAACCAGCATAGTACTAGAAGACTGGAGGGTAGCCAATGTGATGCTGATTTTTTTTAAAAAGGGTTTCAGAGGTGATCCAAGAAATTATAGACCAGTGAGTCTGACATCAGTGCCGGGCAAAATGGTAGAGACCATTATAAAGAACAAAATGTCAGAATATATATGTAGGAAATGCAAAAAAAAAAACACCACAAAACAGGGGAAAAGACATAGTAACCTAAGAATAATCCCCCCTGCCCCAAAGGAATAAAAGGTGAGGGGGAGAGACGGTTCAACCAACAAAACGCTAGAAGAATAAATAATTGTGATAAAGGGAAGCCCTCAGTCACACAGCTAGCACAGGGGAATAAACCCTTGAGCTCTAGCTGTCACGAGTATAACCCACTACAGGGTATTAACTGTGAAACATCCCCAGGGGTCTGTGCTAGGACCACTGCTTTTTAACATGTGTTAGGAATAACTAGTGAGATAAATTTGCTGATGACATAAAGTTGTTAAATTGCAAAAGGACTGTGAAAAATTGCAAGAAGACCTTGTGAGACTGGAAGACTGGGCATTGAAATGGCAGATGAAATTTAATGTGAGCAAGTGCAAAGTGATGCATGTGGAAAGAGGAATCTGAACTATAGCTAAGTGATGCTGGGTTCTATGTTAGGAGTTGCTGCCCAGGAAAAGGATCTTTGTGTCATTGTTGATATATTCAAACCCTCAGCTCAATGTGCAGTGGCGGTTAAGAAAGCAAATAGAATATTAGAAATTATCAGGAAAGGAATGGAAAATAAAGATGAAAATGTTATAATGCTCTTGTATCGCTCAATGGTATGACCACAACTTGAATACTGTGTGCAATTCTGGTCGCCGTACCTCAAAAAAGATATAGTGAAACTAGAAAAGATACAGAGATGGGTGATGAAAATTATAAACGGTTTAGGACAACTTTCCTATGAAGAAAGGCTAAAGCAGCTAGGGCTCTTCAGCTTGGAGAAGAGACAGCTCAGGGGTGAAATGATAGAGGTCTATAAAATAATGAGTGGAGTGGAAAAGGTAGATGTGAAATGCTTGTTCACCCTTTCCAAAAATACTAGGACTAGGGGGCATATGATAAAGCTACTAAGTAGTAGATTTAAAAACAAACCTGAGAAAATATTTAATTAAACTCTGGAATTCATTGCGGGAAAATGTGGTGAAATCAATTAGCTTGGGATTTTAAAAAGGCTTGGATAATTTCCTAAAAGAGACGTCCATAGGCCATTGTTGAGATGGCTTGGGAGAATCCACTACTTATTCCTAGGATAAGCAGTATAAAATCTGTTTTACTACTTGGGATCTAGCTAGGTACTCGGGACCTGGATTAGCCACTGTTGGAAACAGTATACTAAGTTTGATGGATTCTTATGTTCTTATTTTCTGATGCCTGTCCCCATCCTGTTTGGAACAAAAGAAACAAAAATCAGGGTGGACTGTGTATGGGCTTTATTTTGCTCCACATAGGCCAAAGCTCGTTTCCTGTCCAAGGTGTGCAGTGCGTGTTCACTTGGACATGCTTGAGGCTGTAGGAAAAATGATTGGTTAAGATAGAACTCTGGTACTGCCTTAAGAAGGAGCCTGAAGCTCGCTGACTCTGCAAGCTGAAGTGACCATCACCAAAATCTATACCTTCCAGATCAGGTACCTCAGATGACAGAAATCAAGTGTCTCTAAATGAGCTTTCATCAGCTGGATGAGGTTGAGGTCCTCCTCCATGTCCGTCTTGATGGGCAGAGCCTGCTCCATCTGCCTTTTAAAGCCAGTAAAAGATTTACCTTCTGGCGGAGATGTGTGCCATTGAGGGGAAGTGGTTGGAGATATTTGAGTCAGATTCCTCGAAGTTCTTCATACTTGGTGAGTCAGGAAGTGTGCAGTGAGAGGAGGGATGACTGTGCACTGAGGTGTGGTTAGATGGAGGTCAATGTTCCAAGGCAAAAACTAACTTCTCCACCAATAATGATGCAAGCATTGCGTGGATCCTCACCGAAACTCAATGTCAAGCAGAAGTATGTGGTTTTGTCCTCGATCAACACCTTGATGCATCCTCGTGCAGTAGCCTCAAAACCTCTTGTCTGAGCATAGCCCGGATCTCCTCCTAGAGACACGATGCTAGTACTGGACTATATGAATGCAGTCTGCTGTATCAGTGGTGTGGCATTAGAGATCTCAATGTTGAGGCACATCTATGAGGAGATATCATCTGGATTGAA
The DNA here is from genome assembly GCF_902459505.1 of Geotrypetes seraphini. Lineage (NCBI taxonomy): Eukaryota > Metazoa > Chordata > Amphibia > Gymnophiona > Dermophiidae > Geotrypetes > Geotrypetes seraphini. Next base: position 404,021,230 of record NC_047085.1, on the reverse strand, counting down.
GGAGAACAGTCATTGTATTGACGCTTACTGTGCATCAAGGCCAGTCGCCTGGGAAGATGCAGTTGCATGCCTAGAAGGGGAAGAATGTGCTAGTTAGCTTTCTTATGTGCTACATCTTTTGATTCTGGTGATATTGAAGAAGAAGTAGAGTCCTGCAGAAGGAGCCTGATGCCCAATGCTCTAGATGTAGTGCCGATGCATGCAACACAAATGCCAGGGTTATAGGAAGCTGAGTATCAGACTCCAATCCCCCACCATGCTGGATGTCAATACCAAGACGGTACTGAAAAGTCTCAAATTGAAGTTTCCAAGGTTTGAGGGACCTCTTTTACATATGGAGATAGAGGGTACAGTTAATGTCCTGATGTTCAGGATCCAGACACTGAACTCACCAATTATGTGGGTCAGAACCTGAGATGGTCCAATTACATCAAAAGCATTTCTTAAAGCCTCTCAGTACTGTCTTTGACATGGAGGGGAAAATGGCCGATGCTAAATGAAAGGGCTCGAGTGTAAAGTTTCCTGAAAATAATCGATGCTCCTGGGTAAGGAAAGAGGCTCAAGGTGGCCCAAAGGCCTAAAACTAAAAAGTTAACAAAATTAAACCAAAACTGGCAAAAATATTGGAACACGATAAAAGCAAAGAATTATGACAAAAACTATGGAAATTAAGGACAGGAAGGTACAAAAAAAAAAAAGTTGAAAAGTTTGATACACTGAAGAGAAAACTGAAGACACAGCTTCTCGGCTCCACAGAAAATGAAGAATTGATGGTCCTTTGAGCCGACGGGTGGGAATGCACTGGTACACATGGTATGAGCACTGTCTAAAAATTTAAAGTAACAATGCACTTGATAGTATCTGTACCAGGTTCCATGGATGATGTCACCCACATTTGAGAATATGCCTACTTGTCCTTGGACAACCTAAGATGTACACTGCCTGGCCAGTGAAGAATGTGCTTGTTAGCTTTCTTATGTGCTACATCTTTTGATTCTGGTGATATAGAACAATGAAAAAAGGAAATATACCTGTATAGGAATGCACTCCATGAAGTAAAAACTGACACACTGAAAAACGGTCACAAAGCGCAACCTCTCTGCTCCATGGAAAAGAGAAAAGTGATGGTCTTGTGCTGCCAAAAGCCTCTTAAAGTTGTAGATGGTGTAGAACAATGGGTATTGTTCATACTGGGCTTTGTTGGATGATGTCACCTATTTGTGACAATAATTGTCCTCGGATAAACAAATTTATACAATACTTTTTGGGATTTGGAAATTAAACATCTAGATAATATCTAGAATTTTTAAAGCAATACTTGTCTAAAGCAAGCTCACTAGCTACTAATAATCCACGGAATTACATTTAAAATATGTTTATTGATTCATAAAGTATTAATCAGTACATTTCCCCTATTCCTGGAGAGAATGCTTATTTCCTATGCTCCATCAAGAGTACTAAGATCTGATGACAAAAACCTCCTGTCCGTTCCATCCTTAAAATGCATTAATACCTGAAAGGATGCTATCTTTTCAGTTGTAGCTCCACAAACTTGGAACTCACTTCCGAAACAACTGAGGGAAGAAAGTCATTAGAAAATTCAAAGGTTTGTTATAAACCTTTTTATTTAAAGATGCCTTCGATGGTTAAAATTTCTAAGAGGCTCTAATATCTTCTTTTCCCCGTCCTTCTGTGTTAACCTTTAACTGTCTCTTTTCTATCACAATTGTAGTTCTCCCCTTATTCTTTTGTATCTAATCAGTCATGGAAGTTCTTGTCTATGTCTGCAATTATTTTACCTGTTATCCCCATCTGTACATCGCTTTGAATCTAGAAATTGCAATTTTATCAAAATTTTATTAAACTTGAAGATTTGACATATACTCCAGGGCTTGGCCAAACAATATTAATAGCAGAGAACATAATTTAAAAATAGCTCAAGCTTCTACTGGGAAACAATGTAATTCTACAAACAATGGTATTACTCTATCAAATTTTGAAGCCTTAACTGAGCTGCTGTATTTTGAAAAGCTTATAACTTTTTTCACAGGGTATCTTTACAACTCATATAAGTTCATATTACAATAATCCAGTGGTGATAGGTTCAGAGATTGGACCATAACCTAAATGGATTAAGTTCAAAATAGCTTCTGATCCCCTTGCCATGCCCCTTCAGTGGTAGTATGCTCTAGATGTTGTCAGTAAAGCTGTTCAAGGAAGAACTTTGAGGTAAATATCTCAACAGGAGACAGGAGAGAGGCAGCCAGAAAATATTCTGCCCCAGAGCAGAAATGTTGTCAGCATGCTCAGAAACAGGTGATATATCAATGCTAGTTAGCTGCTACCAGGGCTGCTTTTGTGGTAATGTGATCTGGAAGCCATTAATGTCAGCAGCTTCAAGAAGTTTCAGAGCAGAGCTTCTCAGCACCAGATAGAAAAAAAAAAAATCAAAGCAGACTAGGAATGCAGCAAAGGATACATTTTTTAAATCCTGTTCATAATGGCTTATATAGTTGTTGATTCCCTCCTGCTTAAATGTTTGAAGTCTTCTACAGCCAACCTCTTTGCTTTGCTACTGTCTTCTAGCGTTCATTTAGAATGCATATGATACTTGGTCTTCACCTGTAGAGATCCTTTGGAACTCCATGCCCCTTTTCTCCATCAGAAAAGCAACTTTGCAAAGTGGAAACAACTGAAAATTTGGTGGTTTTTCCTAGCCTTGAACTGATGCAGACTGATATGTAAAATGATTTAAGCAGCCAGAAGAGCTCCTGGCCATTTAAATCGTCTGTCCAGGGCTAACCAAGCATATTCAGCAGCTCCTAACTGGAAAGTGCCACTTAATATACCCAGTTAGCACCAAAGATGAAATTGGTGACCCATCAAAAGCACACAGGACTTTGGCGCGCCGACAATCCCACAGTGACATTTGCACACAGGACAAATGTGTGCCACCGTTTCTACCATTCCTGTTTGCGCTCTGAGGGGGGATTTGGGGGGAAACCCACCAATTACACTTAGAGGTGCTTGTGCCCCCATGGGGGGGAACTCCCCACTACACTAAAAACTCCTGAAGACTGAAAAAGGGAAGGAAAACCAGAGTTTCAGTGTACTGGGGGGGGTCCCCCAAACCCCCCCCCCCCCAAAGGGAGCTCAAGCACTTAAGTGTAGTCGGGGGAACCATCTAGGTCCAACTTGGATGTTTCCAGCTGAACGTCCAAAGTTAAAGGAACAAAAATAGCCATTTTCGAGTAGCAAACTGCTGGACGTCCAAATATACATATACAGTATTTTTGAAAATTGTCTACTTTGACATCTTGGCCACGGGACTTCTAACTTTATACCCCATTTTCAATCAGAAAACATCCAGGTTGAAAAATCATAATCCAGACCATTTGGATGTGGGTGGGGCCAGCATAGTAATGGACTGGCCAAATAGACATTATGACAGCGCAATGGGACACCTTAAAGGGCACTACTGTGAACTTCACATAAAGGGTGCCAGCTGTATATCGCAGCATAACTCCCTTATAATTTATGGTGAGCCCTCCAAAACCTACTATACCTTCCAGTCTCCCACCTCAATAGCACTTATGGCTGCAGGTGACACCTATACAGCAGTTTAGTAGGTTTTGGGTAGGCTCACATGTTTAGGATGCTTTTTGCACGTCTATGGATATTGATTATGAACCTGTTAGGATAAGTTCTAGTCAGACACCTAAACCTGGATATTCATTTCTGATGCCTGGACATGACTTGGCATTGAATATTTGGGGTTAATGCCACCTCTGCCATCAACTAAATATCAGATCTGTAGGTTCTTCTCTTATGGAGTTCCAATCAACATCCTACTTAGGGCTGATACTATTCAATAACTAGTGGTTCATCTTCCTTCACTGGAAGTAACTTTTGATGTCTAGTGGTACTAATTTCTCAGTGCTTTGTGTGTTGCCGTCTGATTCTCTTTCACAAATATTTTATAAGTTTAACTACACTATGTAAGATGATTTTTGTTCCTGGGCAATAGTGTGTTGGCCATGTTAATCTACCTTCCAAGGTACTATAGACAAATAAAGGAAATAAGGTAATACCTTTTTTATTGGACTAACTCAATGCATTTTATGATGAACTTTCGAAGGTAACCCTTCTTCAGATCAGAAATAAACAAATATTGACAAATATCAGTATATATAAGGAAAACATGAAAGCATTTCCGGGATAGTTTCACTAGATGAGGGATGGGTGGGTGGTGAGCAGGAAACAGAGAAGTAGCAAATTAGTTTTAAATGTCTGTAATGAGAAAAGAAGCTCAAATCTTTGTTAAGTCCTGTCTGGTAGGTGAGGAAAGACTAAAACGGTTAGGGCTCTTCAATTTGAAAAGAGACGGCTGAGGGGAGATATAATTGAAGTCTACAAAATCCTGAGTGGAGTAGAACAGGTACAAGTGGATCGATTTTTCACTCTGTCAAAAATTACAAAGACTAGGGGAAATACTTTTAAAACCAATAGGAGGAAATTTTTTTTCACTCAGAATAATTAAGCTCTGGAACGCATTTCCAGAGGATGTAGTAAGAGCGGATAGTGTAGCTGGTTTTAAGAAAGGTTTGGACAAGTTCCTGGTGGAAAAGCCCATAGTCTGTTATTGAGAAAGATATGGGAAAAGCCACTGCATGCCCTGTACTGGTAGCATGGAATATTGCTACACTTTGGGTTTTGGTCAGGTACTAGTGACCTGGATTGGCCACCGTGAGAAAGGGCTAATCGGTTTGATGGACCATTGGTCTGACCCAGTAAGGCTATTCTTATGTCTTATGTTATTGGATTGTCTTAAAGTTCTCTTTTAGTATTCTTACCATAAAATTATTGGTGCAGTGGTCAATTTTTTCCAAAATGTTGTCCAACAGAGGTATCATCCTGGTTGGTATTACAATTTTTAATATATCTATGTCAGTTGATTTTGGTCTTTAGCATCTGGCCTGTTTCACCAATGTAACATCCCTCTTTGTACTTTTTGCACTGAATGATGTATACCATATTAGAAGATGAACATGTGAAAGATCCCTTTATGATGAATATTTTTCCTATATGAATGACCATTGGATCCTTTGAGATGTGCTCACACATTTTGCAGTTTGCCACATCATAAGGATGTGTGCCATTCTCTTTGTGGGTTTGTGTGGAGAGCTTGCTTTTTACCAATTTATGCTTCAGATTAGGTGGCTGATGGAAGACCAGCATAGCTGGAGCTGAGGATATTTCTTTTAGTAATTCAGCTTCCTGGAGTAGTGGTTGTAGAGCTTGTATAATTTTTCTTAGTTTTTCCAGCTCTGGATTGTATGTCACTACCAAGGGGGTCCTGTCTGGTTTTCTTGTCCTTATAGTGTAGTAAGTTTTCTCTGGATGTTTTGAGGCAATATTCTTGGAAACTATTTTAGGGTTGTATCCTTTTATTTTGAAGGATTCAGTCAGGATCTTTAGGTGTTTATCTCTGTCTCTTGGGTCAGAGCAAATGTAGTGGTTATCATGTGGATTGCCTATGTATAATGGATTTATTTTATATGTGAAGGGTGAACACTGGAATTGTGGAGGTAGCTTGTATATAGAAGTTTGTATGTAACCCTAACAAAAAAAGTGGTCAGGTCAGAGACGACACTTGGGGTGGCATCAGGGAAGAGCCAGGGATTATGCAGAGGCTGACAGTATTCAGTGTTGGCACCCACATAGCTAAACAGGTGAATTGAGGACAGCTCAAAAGCTGTCCTATTTTCATCTGCGTAGCTGTGCGAACTCTGGCATTGAATATCTACTGGGGCCCGCATCCCTCCGATGAGGTCTATACACCTCCCTCCCAAGCTCCTCAACATTACAAATAGTTCCCTACCAATCCTCCCCAACAGGTCAACACCTCCATACCCACTCCTGGTCAAGATAGCTCATCCCCCCCCCAGCCTACCAGAAACCAATGAGGTGAAGCAAACCCTCCTACCCCTGCTCCTAGCAGCAGCTGCCAGAAAATGGCTGTTGCGACCTCCCAGTCCCACCTCCAGCCTACTGGCACAGTTACACAGAATTCCACCAGGAGTAAAACTTATACACAACAACTTACACAAGGTAAATACATAGTAACATAGTAGATGACGGCAGATAAAGACCCAAATGGTCCATCCAGTCTGCCCAACCTGATTCAATTTAAATTTTTTTTATTTTTATTTTATTTTTTTTTTTAATTTTTCTTCTTAGCTATTTCTGGGCAAGAATCCAAAGCTTTACCCAGTACTGTGCTTGGGTTCCAACTGCCAAAATCTCTGTTAAGACTTACTCCAGCCCATCTACACCCTCCCAGCCATTGAAGCCCTCCCCTGCCCATCCTCCACCAAACGGCCCAGTACTGGCCTAGTTCAATATTTAATATTATTTTCTGATTCTAGATCCTCTGTGTTCATCCCACGCTTCTTTGAACTCAGTCACAGTTTTACTCTCCACCACCTCTCTCGGGAGCGCATTCCAGGCATCCACTACCCTCTCCGTAAAGTAGAATTTCCTAACATTGCCCCTGAATCTACCACCCCTCAACCTCAAATTATGTCCTCAGGTTTTAACATTTTCCTTTCTCTGGAAAAGATTTTGTTCTACGTTAATACCCTTCAAGTATTTGAACGTCTGAATCATATCTCCCCTGTCTCTCCTTTCCTCTAGGGTATACATATTCAGGGCTTCCAGTCTCTCCTCATACGTCTTCTGGCGCAAGCCTCCTATCATTTTCGTCGCCCTCCTCTGGACCGCCTCAAGTCTTCTTACGTCTTTCGTCAGATACGGTCTCCAAAACTGAACACAATACTCCAACTGGGGCCTCACCAATGACCTGTACAAGGGCATCAACACCTTCTTCCTTCTACTGACCACGCCTCTCTTTATACAGCCCAGAATCCTTCTGGCAGCAGCCACTGCCTTGTCACACTGTTTTTTCGCCTTTAGATCTTCAGACACTTTCACCCCAAGGTCCCTCTCCCCGTCCGTGCATATCAGCTTCTCTCCTCCCAGCATATACGGTTCCTTCCTATTATTAATCCCCAAATGCATTACTCTGCATTTCTTTGCATTGAATTTTAGTTGCCAGGCATTAGACCATTCCTCTAACTTTTGCAGACATATGCTGTCACAGCTAGGTTTACTTTGAAGTGCGTACAACTGATAGCAATGAGCGCAATGTTTAGAATACCAGCTGGAACACCAATGACGCCCATGCTCCTCTCATAATTATGCTCCTCTCATCGATATGGATAAACAATTTAGGCACAGCTTTTATGGAATGCTGCTTTGCACTTACCCACTTAAAAGGCAATTAGTGATATTTATTTATTTTAGATAATTATATACCACCTATCAAAGTTATCTAAGCGGTTTTACAATCAGGTACTCAAACATTTTCCCTATTTGTCCCGGTGGGCTCACAATCTATTTAACGTACCTAGGGCAATGGAGGATTGAGTGACTTGCCCAGGGTCACAAGGAGCAGCATGGGATATTTACATGCATATGTGTTGCTATATATATTCTTTTTATTTTTATATCTGTTTACTCATGCTTTTGTTCAAAACTTAAATCCAGACATATAAATCATAATGGTATGTTGGGCCAATAAAACCCACCATTGCAATATACTGGAGCGAATTACAAACCTGCCTTCTTGATTTCACAGTCAATCAGATTTTGGAGATACCTACAATGGTTATGCATGGAGGGGCTGATTCTGCATAGGACACTGGTCTTAGCAGCTGTCATGAAGCAGCTGAGAATTACACACCAGCGTTCTATATAGAATCACGTCTGTCTTTAAAAAGCATGCCTTACCTCCCGATTCTCTATCTGGCACCCATGTCACCGGCACTAGTTATAGATTCATGTCTGCCTGATCGAGAGATCCCTTGCCATAGCTTTGGGAAGGCCTACTGGCTCAGCTGATCTGGAATTATTTTGCCGTGATCAGCCCAGCCAGCTGTGTCCATTTTTAACATTGGAAGTGTTGCCTACATTTCAGGTGTCTCTCGTAGCCCTAGGGAGATGCCTAGGGCCACTTAAGCTCGCACAAGGCCATTTCTGGGTAAACCAAACCCACGCCCAACCTTGGGCGCGCTTAAGTGTCCCCACCCATCTCCCTAGATCTGCGACAAATGCCTACAGTGTAGGAGCCTGCCTAGGTTTGTTTGTTTTTTACATGCATACAGATTGGCTGCCAGTCAGTGGTAGGATGCCTGCTGCCGCCTACAATCAGGATGCCCATTTATAGAATCAGACCCAAAATGTATTTGTTCATACTGGAGACTTAGAATATTCAAATTTCTATGCATATTTATTGTGGGTATTCTGAAAACCTCACTGGCTATTTTCTAAAGCTAACCTGCCTTTTGCCTTGTGGCAAAACTCTTCATGAAAAAAGGGTTGTCTGATTTTACACCATGAGACATTCTGAGGAAATTGGATAACATCTAGATTTATGCATCTTGGGTGTTCCTTCCAATATCCTAAACAGTCAACAGTATAATATTACTTCTGAAGGGAGTCCAAGAATAGTTTCTCAAAATAATCTTGTTGGATGGCCGGTACACTATATCAGTGCTGATCAATCTGTGCTTGGGAAAGTACTTCCAGACATCATTTTTTTTTTTACATTTGTTTTTCCTTAATTGATGCATTATGTCCACTAGTCCAATCTAAGCAAGGCTGAAAATAATAACCCAGTTTGGCATTATCTGTTACATCCAATATTTAGTGAGCACTAGTTCAATTATAGATTTGGAATGTGGCATGTAAAGATTGTAAGCTATTGCTTAGTTATGAGTGTAAAATATGTTTGTTTCTAATCAGAAATATCAGAGCGTGTTAATATTTATATACAGTAGTGTAGTCAGCATATAAAACAATTTTCTATGTATAGCTGCGGTGTCTGAAAAAATTCTTGTCCCAAGAACTCACAGTCTAAGTTGGAGGGCAAATGTGAAATATATATTTGTTGAGATTTCTAAAGTCTTAAAAAAAAAAAAAATCAATAAATCAGTGCTATTTTCATACATAAGAGTTGCCACACTGGGACAAACCAAAGGTCCATCAAGCCCAATATCCTGTTTCCAACAGTAGTCAACCCGGGTCACAAGAACCTGACAAGATCCCAAGAAGTAAAAACAGATTTTATGCTGCTTATCCAAGGAATAAGCAGTGAATTTCCCCAAGCTATCTTAATAAGGGCTTATGGTCTTTAGTTTTAAGAAATTATCTAAACCTTTTTTAAACCCTGATAATCTAACTGTTTTTACCACATTCTCTGGCAACGAATTCCAGAGTTTAATTACACATTGAGTGAAGAAATATTTTCTCCAATTTAAATCTACTACTTAGTAGATTTACTGCATGCCCCTTAGTCCTAATATTTTTGGAAAGAGTAAACAAGCGATTCACATCGACTCATTCCATTCCACTCAGTATTTCATAGATCGCTATCATATCTCCCCTGAGTCATCTCTTCTCCAGGCTGAAGAGCCCTAGCTCATCCCATCCCTTTTATCATTTTTGTCACCCTTCTCTGTACCGTTTCTAATTCCACTAAATTATTTTTTGAGATACAATGACCAGAACTGCACACATTTTCATCTTTGTTTTCTATATCTTTCCTGTTAATTCCCAACATTCTATTTGCTTTCTTAGCCACCACCGCACATTGAGCTGAGGGCTTCAACGTATCCTCAATTATCACACCTACGTTATTTTCCTGGGGAGTGACTTCTAACATAGAACCCTGCATCACATAGCTATAGTTCGGGTTCCTCTTTCCTACATGTATCACTTTGAACTTGCTCACATTAAACCTCATTTACCATTTTGATGCCCAGTCTCCCAAAATCCTCTTGTAATTGTTCACAATCCTCTTGTGATTTAACAACTTGGTGTCATCAGCAAATTTAATTATCTCACTTGTTATTCTCATCTCTGGATCATTGATAAATATGTTAAAAAAAAGGGGGGGGGGGTTTGCGCTATATGTTAAAGAGGAAATTGAATCAAATCAAATAAACATCCTGCATGGCATAGATAGCAGTGTGCAATCCTTATGGATAGAAATTCCACGTGTGAAGGGAAGGCATATAAAGGTTGGGTTATACTACCGTCTCCCGGGACAAAATGAGCAGACAGATGAAGAAATGTTTTCAGAGATTAGGAAAACTGGAGAAATGGGCAACACTATAATAATGGGTGATTTCAATTACCAAATTAATAGGGAAGAGTATGTAAAATCAACAAGTAACAAAGCTCATACTCTATAAACAAATATATCTATAGAACCCCCTACAATTCCACTAAGTACTGCCAAATAATCACTCGCAGATAGAGGAAATACACTGCCGCAATCATGGCATGAGAGGCATGAGATGAGCAGCAGCTAAGTATCTGGTTTTTTGCCATCTTATGCCATCAGATGTTGAATCTGTGCCTGTTAGTAATTTTTGAACTTTCCCTGCATTTTCCAAGACTTATGGATGTTGGGGTTTTTTTTAAGTCTTTATTCATTTTTAAAACTTTCAATAAGTGTAACATAAGATACAATCATTTTTACTTTAACATCACTTAATATACCATCAAAGAATAACTCACATCAAATATCCCCCTCTCTTATACCCAGCATAAGAAATCATAAAGTATTCCCACCCCCCTTCCCACCCTGGATGTGTATAAATAAAAGGGAAAAAATAATATTCATTCTGTACAGTATTTATTAATGGCTCCCAAACATCCCTAAATTTCTTAAAATGCCCCTGCTGTATAGCTATTGCCCGCTCCATTTTAAAGATTTGGCATAACAAATTCCACCAAAAATTATAATTCAGCCGATCCCAATTTTCCCAGTTTTTTATAATTTGCTGTATGGCAACCCCTGTCATGATGAGCAAAAATTATTATTATTGGAAGAGATTTGACTCTTAGCTCTCATGGAAGTACCAAATAATACAGTGTCATGATAATGCCACCGGATTTTCCAGTAGATTATTCACTTGGCCCCAAATGGATTTCCAAAAACTAAGTATCAATGAACAATAGAATATTAAATGATCTATTTTGTCCCGGCTTCGAGATGACAGTTCCAGCATCTATTAGACTTAGAGCTGTCTAATTTCTGTAAACGAACTGGGGTCCAAAATGCTCTATGTAACAAGAAAAACCAAGTTTGTCTCATAGATACTGACGCCGTACTTCTCATTCTCCAAGCCCAAATACGTGGCCATTGAGATGCAGTAATTTGATGCTTGAACGTGTTGCCAGAGGATGTGGTAAGAGCGGATAGCGTAGCTGATTTTAAGAAAGGTTTGGACAAGTTCCTGGAGGAAAAGTCCATGGTCTCTTATTGAGAAAGGCATGGGGGAGGCCACTGCTTGCCTGGTATTGGTATATATAATATTGCTACATCTTGGGTTTTGGCCAGGTACTAGTGACCTGGATTGGCCACCGTGAGAACAGGCTACTGGGCTTGATGGACCATTGGTCTGGCCCAGTAAAGCTATTTTTATGTTCTTATGTCTTATTAAAGAAATGACAATTTTGCATGAGGTAAAACTCTTTATAGTATATAAATCTTTCCTTTTGGCTAAGTCTTAATAATAATATTGTAATTTATAGCTAAAGAGACATATGATCAAGAAACTGTTTTATTTTACTTTTGTGATTATGATAAACATACCGAGGGCCTCAAAATAGTACCTGGCGGACTACATGTGGCCCCCGGGCCGTGAGTTTGAGACCACTGATTTAACCCTACTCTCTGTTTTCTATCCTTCAACCAGTTCTTAATCCATAATAGGATATTGCCTCCTATCCCAAGGCTTTCAAATTTCCTCAGAAGTCTTTTAATGAGATACTTTGTCAAATGCCTTTTGAAAATCCAAATACACAATTTTGACAGGCTCAGCTTTAGACACATGTTCACACACCCCTTCAAAGAAATGTAGTAGATTGGTGAGGCAAGATTTTCCTTGACTAAATCCATGTTGGCTTTGTTTCATTAATCCATGTTTATGTATATGCTCTTTCATTTTATTCTTTAAAATACTCTTTACCATTTTGTCCAGTACTGATGCCAAACTCACCTGTGTATAACTTCCCGGATCATCTCTTTAACTCATTTTAAAAAATGGCATTACATTGCCCACCTTCCGTCTTCTGGTACCATACTGCATTTTAAAGATAAATTAGAAATCACTAACAATAACTCTGCATTGCCAGCAGGAACACACCAAGCTATGAGCCGGTTAAAGGCCTGTTTAGTGGCTTCATTCCTCTCAAGTTTATTTGGGCGAGTCTTCCGTAATCAGTTGGTTAAGCATGTGGCCTCATCAACAAAGTTCAGTATAAATTTACGATAGTAGCCTATCATACCTAGAAAGTGTTTTAACTGTGTTTTGTTGATGGAACAAGGTATGACCTGGACTATCTCAACTTTAGAGGGAACGAGCTTAACCCAACCATTTCCAGCATGAAATGTGAGGTACTGGACTTCTTTCTGGCCTAAGGCATATTTATTCGGGTTGGCAGTGAGCCCTGTTCATCGTAGGGTATTGCAGATGGTGGTAAGGTGTTCTGTGTATTAGTCTCAGGATTCAGAAAAGATGATAACATCATCCAGGTAGGCTTTGGAATAGGTTAAATGAGGCCGGAGGATTACATTCATAACTCTTTAAAATGTTGCGAGAGCTCCATGTAACCCAAAAGGGAGGACAGTAAACTCGTATAGGTCTTGATGGGCTATGAATGCTGTTTTTTCTTTGGAGGACTCATCCAACAGGATTTTCCAGTATCCTTTTGTCAGGTCGTGTGTACAAGAATTGGGCTCGCCCTAGTTCTTCGATTAGATCTTCAACCCGAGGCATGGGGTATGCATCGAACTGCAATATGACATTCACAGCTCAAGTTCCACACAGAAACATATGGTTCCATCCAGCTTTGGGACCAGGATTACTGGACTTGCCCATTCTTCATTAGATTGTTTAATGACCTTTAATTGGAGTATATCGGCAACTTCTTTTTGTCTCTGGTAGCCTGTATATTTTTTCCAGATGATTTTTCCCAGTTTTCTCAATGTAGTGCACTCCCACTCAGGATCATCCTAGAATAGTTGAAAAAAACATCCTGGAAGTGTTGTACTAGGGATTGTAATTGAATCTGTTGTTGCTGGGTAAGATCCTCTCCAATTTTTACCATCAGCTCATCATGTATAGTTTTTCCACTGGGGCCAATTTTTATCTACTTTTCAGTCCCCCAGATACTAGTGAGGCTCTCGTGGTCAATCCATGCTTTCAAGAAGTTGACATGGTAGACCTGGCTCCTTCCTCTTCTTCATTTTGTAAGTTGCAGACCCTAATTTTTTTTTCTACTAGGAAGGGTCCTTTCCATCGGGCTAGCAATTTATTATTGGAAGTGGACAGGATCACAAGGACTTTGTTGTTGGATTGAAATGCACATTCCTTCAACTTCGTATCATACTGTGCTTTCTGTCATTGTGCTGTTCCTAAGTTTTTTTGAGCTTTTGCTCTAATCTTCGCTAGGATCTCCCTCAGGGTCTCTCTTCTGAAACTGGTATGGATGTTTTCTTCAGGCTCCATCCAGCTCTCCTTGACCACATCCAAAATATCTCATGGTTGTCCCAACATTAATTCAAATAGGAGAACTCCTAGGGAGCCTTGCGGAACTGCACGATAGGCAAATAATACATAAGGAATGGCCTTATCCCAGTCATTTAGTTGGTTCCCAGACATTTCTTCAGCAAACGAATTGAACCGCTCAACCAGACCATCAGTTGGAGGATGATAGGTAGCCATCTTCATGTGTTTAATTCCAAATAACCTGAGTACAGTCTCTAGAGATTTAGAGAGGAAATTTGTCCCATGATCTGTAAGTAACTCTCGAGGAAATCCCAATTGACAAAATATTTGTATGAGTTCCTGAGCTATTACCAGGGCTGTAGTTCTTTTCAGGGGGATAGCCCGGGGATATTGGGTTGCATAATCAACCATATCCAATACATATTGACAGTCCAATCGATATCTCTACAAGGGTCCAACCAGGTCCACCATTACCCTCTCCATGGGGTGTTCAATTACGGATAGAGGCATTAAGGGTGCCTTTTCTGGAAGGTGCTGGGGGTACTCGCTGACACTCAGGACAGGATTTCCAGAAATTTTTAATATCCTTTAACAGGCTTGGCCAAAAGAAATTAGTAGTTAACTTGTTGGTGGTTCCTACCTTGGCTTGGTGACCTGCCAGGGAGTGGACCAAGAATAGTAGGGCCTTTCTAAATGGGTTAGGGACTATTTTCTGATGGGTTTCTTTCCCTAGGGTTTTTTCCTTTTTTTACCCATATTAGCAAATCCTTAATTTTGAAATTAGGCCCCTTCTCGCTCTCCCCCTTTTTCTTTCACTTTCTGACAAAAGACCTGCAGGGATGGATCCTGTAACTGTTATTAGATGAAATTTTGGAATTTATCTAGAACTTGCCTCCTAAAGGTTCCACCTGGTGTGAGGGCATTATACCTCTCCATTTCTCTTGTCTTTTGGTAGCTTTACTGTTTTGAGTTTTTCCAGTGGATGCTATCACTTCCAGACTGAAGAAAGGAAACAAATCACCTAATTGGGAAGGGGTACTTTCTTTGGGGAGTAATTCTTACTTCTAGTAGCTACTCCTGTGAGTCAGATGCTTAGGATCCCCCATATTCCCTTCTAGTCTTGCCCCAGAATTAGAGGCAGGGGTAAGAACATAAGAAGTTGCCACCACTGGGTCAGACCATTGGTCCATCGCGCCCAGCGGTCCGCTCTCGCGGCGGCCCGTCAGATCTATGACCTGTAATGTGGTTCCTGTCCGTTTCTGTAACCTACCTCTTCTTTTTATCTGTAACCCTCAATCCCCTTTTCTTTTAGGAACTTGTCTAAACCTTCCTTGAAACCCTGCAATGTGCTCTGGGCTATCACAACCTCCGGAAGCACGTTCCATGTGTCCACCACCCTCTGGGTAAAAAAGAACCTCCTAGCATTTGTTCTAAACCTGTCCCCTCTCAATTTCTCCGAGTGACCCCTTGTGTTAGTGGTTCCCCACAGTCTGAAAAATCTGTCCCTGTCCACTTTCTCTATGCCCCTCAGGATTTTGAAGGTTTCTATCATGTCTCCTCTAAGTCTCCACTTTTCCAGGGAGAAGAGCCCCAGCATCTTCAACCTGTCAGCATACGAATAGTTTTCCATACCTTTTATCAATTTAGTTGTTCTCCTCTGGACCCCCTCGAGTACTGCCATGTCCTTCTTGAGGTACGGCGACCAGTACTGGACACAGTACTCCAGATGTGGGCGCACTATTGCACGATACAGCGGCATGATTACTTCCTTCGTCCTGGTCGTGATACCCTTTTTTATAATACCCAACATTCTGTTCGCTTTCTTTGAGGCCGTTGCGCACTGAGTTGATGCTTTCAATGTTGTGTCCACCATCACCCCCAGGTCTCTTTCAAGGTTGCTTACCCCTAGCAGTGATCCCCCCATTTTGTAGCTGAACATCGGGTTCTTCTTCCCTACATGCATGACCTTACATTTCTCTATATTAAAACTCATTTGCCATTTTTTTGCCCACTCTTCCAGTCTTGTTAGGTCTCTTTGCAGGACCTCACAGTCTTCCACGTTTCTAACCCTGCTGCAAAGCTTGGTGTCATCAGCAAATTTGATAGCCTCACATGTCGTCCCCGTCTCCAGGTCGTTGATAAATATATTGAACAGGATTGGTCCCAGCACCGACCCCTGTGGAACTCCACTCGTGACCCATTGCCAGTCTGAGTATGGCCCTTTACTCCAACCCTCTACTTCCTGCCTGCCAGCCAGTGTTTGATCCATTGGTGGATATCCCCCTGCACCCCGTGGCTCCACAGCTTCTTAAGTAGTCTTTCGTGAGGTACCTTATCGAAGGCTTTTTGGAAGTCAAGGTAAATGATGTCTATGTATTCCCCTTTATCCACCTGGTTGTTTATTCCTTCAAAGAAATACAGTAAGTTCGTGAGGCACGACCTTTCCTTGCAGAAGCCGTGCTGGCTCACCTTCAGTTGTCCATTGCCTTCTATGTATTCGCAGATTGCGTCCTTGACTAGTGCTTCCATCATCTTTTCCGGAACCGAGGTCAAGCTCACCGGCCTGTAGTTTCCCGGGTCACCCCTTGATCCCTTCTTAAAGATGGGCGTGACATTGGCTATTTTCCAGTCTTTTGGGATTTCCCCAGTTTTTAAGGATAGGTTACATATTTGGCTTAGTGTATCTGCTATTTCGTTTCTCAGTTCTTTTAATACCCTTGGGTGGATGCCGTCCGGACCTGGTGATTTGTCGCTCTTCAGTCTGTCTATCTTTCTGAGAACATCCTCTTTGTTTACCTCTAGTTGGACTAGCTTCTCATCAGGGTCTCCGTTTATGTGCTCCTCGGGTTCTGGGATGTTGGATGTGTCCTCTCTCGTGAAGACTGACGAGAAGAACTTGTTTAACCTGTCAGCTATCTCTTTTTCCTCCTTTACTACTCCCTTCCTCTCCATCGTCTAACGGTCCCACTTCCTCCCTGGCTGGTTGTTTCCCCTTCACATACCTGAAGAATGGTTTGAAGTTTCTTGCTTCCCCCGCCAGCCTCTCCTCATATTCTCTTTTTGCTTTCCTAACCTCTCGGTGACAGTCCTTTTGGTGCCTTTTGTGTTCCTTCTGGTTGTCCTTTGTTTGGTCCTTTTTCCATTTTCTAAATGATGTTTTCTTGTCTCTTATCGCCTTTCTCACCGCATTTGTTATCCATGCCGGATTTTTGGTTCGATTTTTTTTGCACCCTTTCCTGAACCTGGGGACATACAGGTTTTGTGCTTCGTGCACCGTGCCCTTGAGTAGAGCCCAGGTATCTTCTACGGTCTCCATCTTCCTTGAGCTGTTGCTGAGTTTCTTTCCCACCATTTTCCTCATGGCCTCGTAATTTCCTTTTCTAAAGTTAAATGCTGTTGTTGTAGTTCTTTTCACCTTTGATGCTCCCATTTCTAGCTTGTACTGGATCATGTTGTGATCGCTGTTTCCTAATGGCTCTAGTACTACCACGTCCTTTGCAGGTCCCCCTAGCCCGTTGAGTATTAGGTCAAGAGTGGCATCTCCCCGTGTTGGTTCCATGACCAGCTGTTCCATGAAACACCACCTCCAGGAATTTTGTTTCTCTCGTGCAATTTGAGTGTCCAGTGTTCCAGTCTATCCCAGGGTAGTTGAAGTCACCCATCACCACCACACTTCCGCTTTTGCATACCTGCCTCAATTCAGCCTCCAGGTCCTGGTCGTTTGCTTCCAGTTGTCCTGGTGGGCGGTAGTAGAGCCCCAATTTTATGTCTGCTCCCTTTCCTCCTGTCAGCTTAACCCATAACGATTCCAATCCGTCCGCCCTTACTGTTGTTTCCATCCTGGTTGAAGGAATGGAGTCCTTTATATATAGCGCTATTCCTCCACCCTTCTTATGTGTCCTGTCCCTCCTATAGAGTTTGTACCCTGGTAGGACCACATCCCATTTATTGTCCTCGGACCACCATGTCTCTGTGACTCCAATTAAGTCTAGGTCCTCCTTGCTGGCTACAACTTCTAGCTCCCCCATTTTGGTTCTTAGGCTCCTAGCATTTGTGTGATTTCTCAATAATAGCCATCCTTACTTCATGACCCCCTTCTGGTCCCCAAACTCTGATTTTATAGGTAGTCTCAGGCTTAAAATCTCCATGTATATAGTATTTATGGACTATTCCACAATGCCGCTCCTTGTTTCTCCCAGTTCTAAGAAACATAACTCTGACATCATGGAATAGCTGCTACCTGTATCCACCAAAGTCCTTATCTCTTTCCCTTTATCTGCACCTGATTATTAACGGGGGAGATAGTATATTCAGCCTAAGTCCAGAGAATGCACATTCTATCAGCGGGCACTCCCTATGAATATTGCCTAGTTTTCCATACCAGAAGCAACTTACAGGACTACACAATTCAACAGGGATTTGGAGGGAGGGTAAGCCCCCCCCCCTTCTCCCCCTTCTTCCTTTGATTCCCAAGCCTTCTTTGGGTTCATGAAACTATTGTCAGGACTCCTCAAGGTGTCGTCTGGATTCCCGAGACTTAATAGCCTGCCAGTCTTGGGAGATCTGAGTAGTTCTAGGTTTGTCCTGTTTCCTCCAAGAAGTATTCTGCCAGGTTGGAGGCTTCTTGATGAGTCTCTTTCATTTGAAAGGAAACTCTGCAATGATAGGGCATAGGATGAAGTTAAGAGGTGATAGGCTCTGGAGTAATCCGAGGTAATACTTTTTTACGGAAAGGGTGGTAGATGCGTGGAAGTCTCCCGGAAGAGGTGGTGGAAACAGAAACTGTCTGAATTCAAGAGGGCTTGGGATAGGCACATAGGATCTCTCGGAGAGAGAAAGAGATAATGATTACTGCGGATGGGCAGACTAGATGGGCCATATGGCCCTTATCTGCCGTCATGTTTCTATGTTTCATGTCTGATGGTAATATTATGAAGAATTGTACCAAAACAATCATGTCCATAATTTCCTGGATACTTATTCTTCCTGGCTCCAGCCAGTTGGTAGCCCAGTCCATTAGTTTCTAGGCTATGGCCCTTGGTCACTCACCTTTTTGAAAACTCTTGCTTTGGAACCTCCTCCGATAGCACTCTACTGAGAGGCCTAGTCGATCTTGAATCGCTGCCTTCACTTGATTGTAGTATAGTGTTCTTGCCATATCCAGGGCTCTGTATGCAGCTTGGACTTCCCCCGTTAAGTAAGGGCCTGGTCTGGTCCCTGGGCCATGGGCTATTGTGACAACTCTTTCAAACATAGCTAAAAATATCTCTGGGTCATCTTCTGGGCCCAGTTTCATTAGTGTTAACTGCTTAGTCAAATCCCCAGCTCTAGCAAGGAACTCTCTCTCCCTATATCTTCAGGACTATGGTCTGGATGGGCAGAAAGGATTTGGGCCCAATCTGCCAATTCTTTAGCTTGTGCGTCTAACAGTTGTAGCATGGGCTGGTGTCTTTGCCATTGTTGCTCAAGAATCTGTGCAAAGTGGCGCTCCATGCTCTCTTGTTGGGCCTGAAGTTGCTCTCTCTGCTAACCACTTTAGTCCTGCTTCCAAGGCCATCTTCCTGGACCTCTTGTCGGCAACTTCAAGATCACACTCCTGCCACCAATTATGTTGAGTGGTCGCTTCAATGCTGTTGGCAGAGACTGCCGATTTGTCACTCAGGCCTCTGTGGTCTCTCTCTTTCTCTCTGGTCTCTTCCAATAACTACCAGTCACGTGGGCATCTTCTGGTCACCACCAGTCACTTCCATTCATTTGGGTCTCTTACAGTCACCACTGGTCACTTCCAGTTACTCAGGTCTCTTTCTGTCATCACCTTTGGTCACTCTTCCGATCACTATGTGTCACTTTGGTCACTCGGATCTCGCAGTAATGGTCCCCATACTGGAAAAACAAAGAAATGAAAAGAGGGAATCAATGTACGCAGCAAAACATTGAACAAGAAAAAAGCATCATGGACCCCTTGACTTCTAATCCTTTCACACACATACACACCCATCGGCATTTTCCCCATCTTCTTGTACCTATCTTTAGATTTGTCACAAAGGTTTCACAGAGTGGCAGAGATTCACAGAGCAGCCTTGCCGCTGACCCCTCCACTTCTCTCCACTAGGCTCGCCCTTTCTGACAACTTCCTATTTCTGTTGGGGCAGGCCGCAGTGGAGAGAAGGCACCAGGGCTGGCAGCAAGGTCGTTCTGTGAATCACTGCTGCCGCCAGGCAAACTGCAACAAATCTAAAGGTAGACATGGGGGGGGTGAAGGGGAATTTCAATCACGGGAGGAAGATGAAAGGTTTTAGATGCCGGGAAGAGGAGCAGCAGAGAGAGTCAACCAGCAGGTAAGCTGGCCAGCAGCAAGATGCCGCTCCTACAAGTGTGCCGCCTGAGGGTACCGCCTCATTTGGCCTCATTAAAGGGCCGTCCATGTTTACAATGGTATACGTGATTGCACCTTACCATACATGCATTTTTGTCTGTTTATGTTAGTATTAAATTAAAAAGCAAGCACTTTTCTTTATAGATTAGACTTAGGAATGGGCATCATAACAAGCATCCTATATTGACCAACCTGTTATAGAATTATGCTTTAATTTTTGTACTGCCCAAACCATGCCCCTTAAAAACTTTGCATTATGAGACATCTACATATGTAAATAACAGTATTCTGAGATCACCATTTATACATATATGTAGTCTACATGTATAAAGCTGCACACGGCTTCTAAAATGGACTCCAATATGAGGTAATCATTAAAAAAGAAATGTACCTAATAATGTCCCTACTTCCTGAACTTGATCCTAGATAGTTACGTGACACAACACAAATAGGCATATTCTTCTGACTGGTGTGGGTAGTTCTATGCTATAGCATGGTAATTAGAGAGTATATTGAATATCCTTGGCACTTCATTTAGCACATGTAAACAAAAAGAGCTCCACAAGGTTAACCTGAATATAATTCATTATTATACTCTGCTAATCAAATTCAGCTTTTGAAATCAGACTGCTTCCAAGTATAGGCCAGACTATTTTTGCAAACTGTACTGACTGATAGCATGTAGATTTCCTGATTAATGTATAAGTAACTACATGGTATTTCACATACCACTGATTGTCTTCTAGGTCACTCTCAGTTCTGGTGGGTTTGCAAAATATGTGCCAGTGAAATTCAATACAGTCAACTAAAGGCACATGGTAGCAAGTATGGTAGAAAAGTAAAACTTTCTTTTATCATCTTCATTGCTACAGTTTTTGTAACCTCAACCCTTTTAGTAAAATGAGATCTTTCATTTCTGCAGCTGCTTTTCAGTGAGTAAGTAAATGTTCATGGCAGGTCTGCTGATTAATGACCAATAAGTCTCTTTTCTGTAATAGACAGTGAAAGATATTTCATCGGTCTCATAAAATAAAAGTCTCACTGTAGGCCCAGGAAAGACACCATTTTGTCCACGATCAAGGCTCAACACAAAAAGAAAAACATTTGGGTTTAATTAAAATGAAAACTGAACAAGTACAAAGATCAGGATAGGGCAATTGGATATGCTGGATTACTATTTCAGTACTTTGTGATTGATGAGTGCAGTTGCTCACTGCTAGCCATAAATTTTATTACCAACCAAATCAATTGGTCATAGATAATGCTAAAACCCTTAGAAAAGTCTTAGCTGCACTTGAGTTGGGTTATTTCAATGAATAACTGAGGAAGCTGCTAAGAGCTGAGGAATCTTGAAACACTAAGGGCTAGATTCACAAAACAAAACCAATCGTGTACCGATTGGTTTGCGACCCCTTTACTATCAAATTTCCATCCAGCCTGATTCACTTACCTCTCCTGCGATCCGCTTCGAATCCGTGCATGCAAATGAGGTGAAACGCATGCAAATTGGACAGCGACCCATTTCACTACACCAAATTTCTGATCCGACTAGGCTGGCCGATCACCTGAAGAAGCGACTGCTGGGGACCAGTCGAAAACTTCTTTCCAACTGGAAACCCTGCTCTCTACCCTGCAATCTCTCCTGCCTGCTCGCCCCGATTGCTGCCCTGCTCAGCCCTGCTTCTTATCTCCTGCTGCTTGTCTTTCCAATGCTCTTCTGCCTGCCCAAACTGCTGCCTGCCCCAAACTGCCATGATTTCCTGCCTGCCTGGACTCTCCCACCCTTCCCCACAGTGCAAGCCCATGGTTTTAACCCGCAGGCTCTAAGCGGGTTAAAACCACGGGCTCCATTTATCTTTTTATTATTAGTGAGGGCAGCAGCTGTCAAGAGCGGGACCAGCTTTCTGGGAGCCACGCGGGTTGGGGGTCAGTGGAGGTGGTGGCGTTTGGTTCAGTCTCCCCGAAGTCCTGCCACCCAAAAGAGTTTAAAAAAAAATATTGCTGTTCCTATGGTCTGTGCATGCGCGATCCATGCAGGCAGATGGGGGCGTTCCTCCGATCGCCCCCATCTGCATATTTTTGGTTTCTGAATTGGTTGGACCTGCCAGGATCGGGCCCAATCTGGCATGTTAGTGAATCCTGGCCTAAGGGCCTCTTCTATAAAACTGCGATAGCAATTTGTAGCGTGGTTCTCTGCACTAAAAACTGCTAGCACAGTTTGATAGAAGAGGCCCTTAGAGGTCCTCACTTTCTCAAACACACTCCTTTTTTTATATGACTTTAATTATAATAGTCATACAATAACTGGCCAGGATAACCATTGACAGGCACAGAGAAAATGAATTCCCATTGCTAGATATCCAAGAAACAGGTACAAGGGATGCTGAGAAGTTCTCAGCGCATCCAAGAAGAGAATGACATGAATATGGTTCAATCAATGATATGAAACAAAGTAAAATACCCCAGAGAATTTTGTTTCTGCGAATTGGCACTTAGTGAAATAAGATAACACTCTTTTCAGTTACAGTGGCAAAATAACACTCAGAATTTAGGAAGTTCGTTGGTTGAGCTGAGAACTTTTCAGCAGCCTCTCATACAGTGAAAATAAATCCACAGTGATGGAGAAAAAGAGATGTAATAAGGATATCTAAGGAAACAAGGGAATATACTGTAAGTAAATTCCTCCCAATATACTACCTAAAAACAAAGAAACATGATGGCAGATTAAAGCCAAATGGCCCATCTAGTCTGCCCATCCGCAGTAACCATTACCTCTTTCTCTCTCCAAGAGATCCCACGTGCCTATCCCAGGCCCTTTTGAATTCAGACACAGTCTCTGTCTCCACCACCATTAGATATGCCCAACCATATATGTTGATAGGCAATAACCAAAATTAATTCTGTCTATCCAATATAAACTTTTCTAAGTGGGCAGGATCAAAATATATATAAGCCTAAAGAAGCCAAAAGTTACAAAAAGTAGTCAAACAAAAACCTAGACAGAAAAAACTGGAATGGTGTGCCAAAAAAAAAGCAAGATGAAAGAAGACACCAGTAAGGCAAAGAAGAAATGTATTCAAACATCCAAATGCAATGCAGCCACATTTCAGTGAATACCTGCATCAGGGGTGTACAATAGCAAAATTGCCAAATTGTTTGCTTTTCTGTTCATTTTCTGATATACAGGATGGGGCTCATAATCAAAACAGAAATTCGTCTAAACACCGGCCTAAATCGGCACTTAGACGATCAGTGAGACAAGTCGTCCAAGCGCCGATAATCAAACTGGGTTTTAGACATATCTAAAAATGACTTAGGCCTTCACAGTGCTGCAGTATGCCCAGAGATAAAAGGAGCGTTTTAGGAGGAGTGATGAGGGCGGGATTTGGGCAGGACAGGGGCTGTCCTAGACTTAGTTGTACTGCATGTATAACCAAAAGTTTTACAACACTGCCTAGATGGAAGTTGGACGTTGTGACATAGGCCATCTAAAACCAGGTCTAAGTCACAAGAAGGTATCAAAAATGACCAGATAACCACTGTAGGGACAAAGTACAGACCCCTACACACTCCCCCAGTGATCACTGACACCCCCCCACACACACACACACACACTGCCATAAAAATTGTAATAACAACTTTACATATCTGCCTCGAGAACATCAGCACTTGGCAGCCTGGCATAGGAAAGCCTAGTAGAGCTGCACAGAGGTGACTTAAGTTGTCTTAAGTGGGGGGGTGGGCTAGTGAACCATGGAGAGGAGGTCCCAGGCCCATAAGCCACTCTAACCAATGCATGCAAAAAAACCCTCTTATGTACTGCCATATAAGTGGCACCTGCAGCCATAAAGGCTATTGGGGTGGTAGACAGGTGGGTCTAGTCAGTTCTGGGGGAGTGTTCTGGGGGACTCACCATGACCTATAAGATTGTTGTGCTGAGATGTGTATGTGGCACCCTTCTTGTGAAGTTCACAGCAGTGCCCTGAAAGGTAACCCACTATTCTGGTGCAATGTTTGGGTGTTCAGTCCATCACTTTGCTGACCCCGCCCATGTCCAAAAGGTCTTTTTCTGTGTCAGGTTGGGATGTTTTAAGATATGTCTTCTATGCCATACTGTCTTATTTCATCATGATTTTGTAACCCTCCTTTCCGATTTCTCCTTTGTCAAGAAACATATTTAACACAGTTATAAAAAAAAAGATGCCCCAGTGGCTAAGACCTTTGACTTAAGTTGAAGAACCAGCCTACCTTGAAATTGTGTGGCCTTAGCCACATCTAGAAATACTTGAATACATTGCCCACAAAACTGAATGTCCTTTTTCTTCAAAATAACTTCTTAACACTAATAACCTGACTTAGTTGGACATGAACATCACCAAGAGGTTAGTCCTTATTTCAGTTTTAGCCTGAGAGTATTCTAAAATCCTTCCTGATCAAATTGTATTTAAAAATAAAACAGCCAAAGCTCCTTCTTCCATGTCCTGTCTGGTCTTATAAATAGGAATATACTGTAGTAAAACTGACTATAGAAATAAAATGTTGGATCTGAGGGTAAGAAGGAGATTATCAGCCCGTTGCGGAAGGGAAAGGAGATGGAATTTGATATACTGTCTTTCTGTGGGTGCAATCAAAGAAGTTTACATATGATATACAGGTACAAGATCCTTTATCCAAAGTTCCAAAAAGCTCAGAAAACTGAAATGAGAGGCAGTGTGGCCGAGAGCTAGAAATTGTTTAAAGAGGGTGAAGAGAGTAGGAAGAGAATTGGAAACGGAGGAGTTGAATCCTGATTTTTTAATTGAGGACCTTAACTGTAGCCATTGGTAGAACCGTGATTCGCTAAGAGAAAATGAGTCCATTAGTTCATTAAAGGTGAGCCAAGACCCATCAGGATGACATATGGACTCTATATCCCAAATATGTTTTTTGTACCAGGTGGGCCATGAGATGGGTTTCTTGGCTATCAGAAATTGGCGATTACCCCACAGTGGGCAGTAGGCAGATTGACTCCAGGGGATGTCGAGGCGTGCATCAAGATCTGTAAGGACCTTATGAGTAGTGAGGATTAGTGGGTTGTGGGAAAAACGTGAAACATGAGTGGAACCCAGAAGCCTAAGCAGTGGGAAAGGTTGCATAGAAGATATTTCCAAATGTGGCTAATTGGGTATATCTAGAAAAGGAGATGAGGAAAGCCATTCTGCTCCTTGTCGTAAAATGAATGCTTTGTGATAGGAATGAAGGTCAGGGAAATTTAAACCACCAAGAGTTTTAGGGGCTTTCAACTTCTGAAGTGAAATTCTGTGTGGTTTGTTATTCCAAAGAAAGTGGAGCATGAGGTTTCTAGTTGTTTATAAAGCGATATAGGAAATAAGTTTTTTGTGGTATAGCGATAGGTTTTTTTCATTCTGGCTGGGTAAAATAACCCATATTGCACGCCAATACTCTTAAGTTGGAACCTCATGGAGAGGAAGGCCTTGTGTTTCTACGCCGAGGATTTTGATAAATCTGGTATGAATAAAATCCTTTTACCTTCCAATGTCAGAGAGGGAATGGCCTTTGCAGCTTGCAGGATCTGCAGAGTTTGTGGATATCGCAGCACTTTTAGCACAATGGGTCTCAGTGGTTTGGATGGAGCTGGGGGACCCGATGGTAGCCTGTGTGCTCGCTCTATTTCCAATGGTGGAGTGAATTGAAGCTTCAGGATATTAGGAATGAAGGTGTGCAGAAATGCCAAGGTGTCTTTCCCTTCAGCGTTTTCCGGGAGTCCAATAATGCGTACATTATTTTGACACATCCTGTTAGAAATATCTTCCAAGTCGTTTTGTAGCAGTGTCATTTTGCGGAGATCAAGCTGAATTTCTAGGTATTGAGAATCATGAGCTGCGAGACGTTCTTCAATGAGATCGATTCGAGCGTTATGTTGTTTCAATTGTGCCATGATATTACTAATCCCTGTTTTAATATCAGCAGTGGCGGCCAAGTTTTCTTGCATGAGGCCTCTCAAAATTTGCAGATCGTTAGATATAGAAGCGCCTTGCTCCATAGAGCCGGATGAACAGGCCTTGATGGGCGACGGCGGTTCATGCTTGGATCGTTTAGATGCATTGTGCAATGCAAAATTATCAGTAGAAGAGGCGCTTTCTAGTTTGTTAGATTTAGAGGACATTGCGGTGTACGATATTGCCAGATACTGACCTGCACAGTCGTTTTTGGGGCTGAAAAAAGATATTTGTGAGACGGGCTGGAGCGGAGAAAAAGCGCTAAGCAGCCATCTTGTGATCAGTCACGTGACTTCCCCCCTGCAACCATTTTAAGTTCTTTTGCACTCACTTTTTTTACCTCAGATCCAAAACTATCAAGTTCAACTAATTTACTACAATCCCACTAGATTTGACCTTAGTTTTGTCTTCTGCTCTGAAGAGGTCCAGTATCATTTAAGTAGGGTAGAATTGAGACATAACATTGTGGAATGTTTGCTTCTGTGGTATTACCGTATTTTCACGCATATAACGCACGCGCTATACAAGATTTTACAAACCGCGGAAGAAGATGCGCATAATATCTGTAAGCGCGTTATACACTTTTTTTTTTACACCCATTCGGCGACACTCATACAGCAGAGATGGCATTTGCCACCCCGATAACGGCGTCCCTGTCGTGTGGGTAATTTCGGCCCTTCCAAGTCCCCGCTGGTGGAGCTAAGGGCGCTTCCAGGACCGCTCAACGCCATGTTTGAACAAAGAATATGTATACGTAAGAGCTCTCCAGTTGTGGAGTATGAATTCATCAACAAAAACACAAATCATATCTTCATTCTCATTAACTCTCAAATTTAATGTAGATCAAACAAAGTATCGAGGACAAAATAATCTAAATAAAGTTGTAAATAAAAAAAGTTTACTGTTTTTTTCAGTCATCATCATCACAGTCATCTGAATCTTTGAATCCATCAAAATCCGAATATTCATCATCGTCATCTCTAAATAAAGTCAGCACGGCCTGCAGACGATCCTCGCTTATTTCCGAAGTGATATAGTCATCGTCGTCATCTTCATCATCGCTGATATCCGTGTCGTTCCCTCCTTCCGCTGCATGATTAGTGTCATAAAGAATGCCCGCTTTTCTAAATCCGTTTCGAATAGTAGCAGGTGTTATTTTATCTCATGCTGAAGCCACCCACTTGCAGACTTCTATGAAAGTTGCCCGCTTCAGCCGCCCCGTGGGTGTGTACTCATGCGTGCCGCTCTGCATAAACTCCTCCCACTCCCTTCTAACAAAAGTCTTGAATGGATGATTCACTGTGATGTCTAGTGGCTGCAGCTTACATGTCAGGCCTCCAGGTATCACAGCGATGTGGGTAGCATTAGAATTAATGTAGGCCTGAACATTTTTTTCTTTGTGGGCAGCCATGGCATCAAAAATTAACATGGAATTTTTTGAAAAAAATCCACCCTATCTTGCCCTAAAGCATTTATCAGCCCACAATCTCATCACGTCGCAGTCCATCCATCCCTTCCTGTTGCACACTGGTGGGCAGTTTTTCACGGGGCATAGTGACCCTTTTGAAAATGACCATTGGCTTTAACTTAACCCCTCTAGCTGAGCAAGCAAGAACTGCTGTAAAACAAGCTCTTTCATGCCCGGTTGTGGTGATGGCAACAGATTTAGTACCTGTGAGGGCTACGGTTCTTGTTGCTGGAATGTCGAATGCAATTGGAATTTCATCCATGTTGATGACGTCCTTTGCAGTGATGCCAAGTTCTGAAATTTCTTTGGCGACAAACCCACGGAAATCGATCAATTTTTGCTGACAATCATCCGGAAGTCGCTGGCCAACAGTTGTTCTCATTTGAACCAATAGTCCGTTCCTTTTCATAAATTTCAAGATCCATGTGAAGCCTGCTTTGAAGCAGGGTATTCCTCTTCCATTGGCAATGAGTTTTGCCTTCATCTGAATGGCAACGGTAGAGACTGATTGATTTTGCTCCCTTCTCCCCAGAATCCACTGCTTCAAGTCATCCTCCAGCTGAGCCATTTTGGTTTGGCCCCACAACGTGCCCGTTTTAGCAGATTGCATCTCTCCAGTTCCTTCTTATCTTTTCTCCATTCACGCACCAATGTTTCTCCAACATTGAACTCTCTCGCCGCTGCCCGATTGCCTATTTCCTCAGCTTTCGCTACGACTTTAAGCTTAAAGTCCGCTGTATATGACTTTCGTCTCTTTCCTGGCATTATGAGGAGGGTAAATTTGAGTTCAGCCAGGTGAATCGGGGTGATGCATTTATGGAGTTGGACGACCAACCAAACCAATGGAGGAATTAAAGACACGGGATGAATAGAAAGACCCGTCAGCTATAGGTAAAAGGTGTAGGGAATAATTGTAATATGGAGTCTTTTATTCATCCCGGGTCTTTGTTGATCCTTCTATTGGTTTGATCGGGGGGCCGATTTTATGAATGTAAACGCCCCTATTCACGCGGTCAAACTCAAATTACAGTCCAATTGGGTTGGTGAGAGAATGCGCGGTATACGCTTGTGCGCGCTATAACAAAATATTCTTACATAAATGCCTTGTTCCCGCGTGCTATACCCGTGTGCGCGTTATCCACGTGTGCGCGTTATATGCGTGAAAATACGGTAATATGAAAGTGCTAAATAGAAAATTGTATGGAACCCTTAACGGTAGAAAGCATTCTCTTCTTATGATGTATTTCCCTAGCTGCAGCAAGGGGCTTTGATTTCTCTTCGATCCACTGATGTACGGGTATATAGCTCCAGGTTAAACTGGATTTTGTCTGTAAACTGAGGAGCTTGTACAGACATTCTGTTACTTGTATCATTCATTCTTCTGAACATGGTCTCACAGCAAAAAACCTGCCTGGACATCTTTTTGTAACAAATCTTCATTCAGGATGTAATGTGTGTCACATAAGGAACAGGAAGACAGTAAATTATTACACTGCCCCCATTATTGTACCGGTAAGTATTTTGCAGGAAGTGATTAGATTGGCGCACTTCTAGATGGATGTTTTCTCCTTATGCACAAAGTGGAATCTCTGAGACATAAACAAAGAGTAGTTAAGAGGATGCCAGATGGCTTGAGGGAAATGGGCTGAAATATTTAGACTATCTCTTTCTTTTAGATCTAAATCATATTTTGTTTTTCAGTAGAGATAATGAAAACATGTCCTGGAGCTTGTTAATGCTGAGGGACAGAAATATGGACTTTTATGCCTGATGATTCTTTTGTAGTTCTTTGCTCTTTACTTCTTTATTGCGTCAGTGTGGATAATTTGTGCATGAAGAAATAGCTAAGATAACAAGTGGATTGAGAGTATAATCATAGTGGGGCATTTTTGATAGGACATATGACCTCCAGACCTGAACATCCAGAAAATAGAGCGATAATCAAAAAGACGTCCAGGAAGAATGACGTTTTGAAAATCAACTAGATAAGCATCTGAAAAATCGCCATCTAAGGCCCATTCTACTGGACATCCAAGTGCCCCGTAATATGACCCGCAAGATGTCTGAAGTAGATGTCCCATTAATTGTCTCAAAAAATGTCCCTGATGATGTCAAAACGTCACCGCAGTAGTAATAGGACATTCCTGACATCTTGCTCATCTATATATAGCCCTGCACACAGAAAGACGTTTCTTTGTGGGTGTAGTAAGAAGTAGTGTTGGAAAGAGGAGAGCAGAACCAATGCAAGGGTATTGGGAGCATCATCCTCTTTCCACCTTTTTTTAAAATTATTATTCTTTATTCGTTTTTGATATCTAATACATAGTGCAAACATATGAACAATCAATTAACCTTTTCCTATCGTGTGTCCCGGATGACGGGACATTCCAAAAATGACATAGACAGTGGATAAACAGTCTGTATGGATTAATAAAGAGCCAGGAACACAAAATATTTGAATTTACAGACTTATGACTTATTTACATTATGTTTACAATAGCCGTAAATGATAACGGTGAATAATACAAAACTTTGCTAAACTAATTACGATTGGAACCAGCGTAACGTAAAATTTATTACGATAGAAAAAGGTTAATACAACATAGTGCACTCTATTCCAACAAATAGTATACAGCTATTTAATCCCTCCCCTCCCCTCATCCTAACCCTCCCCCTTTCCACCTTCCATTTCCATATCTCTACCCCAATTCCTGGCTCAGAAACATTCCTTTCTTGGATCATATACCCTAAGAACCCAGAAGCATTCCTCTCTTCCCCGATCTGAAGACCCCGAAGAGTATTCTCTCAACTTTGCTCCCCACCTGCCAGTCTCCAGGAGAATTCTACCTCCATCTCCCTTTCCCAGATCCCTAGATTATTCTCCTTTTTCTTTCCCCCAGCCCATAGACCTCAGGAGCATTCCCCCGTTTCTCTCTCCATCCATCAGACCCAAGGAACACTCATCCTTCATCTCTTTTTCACTGTCCCTGTCCCTCTCATTCTCTCTCCCCTTATCCCTCCCCCCCGTTCTTCGAATCCGTAGAGCATTTTCATCTCTCTTCCCCAGCACCTAGACCTTAGAAATATTCCCATCACTCTCCCCCAAACTCCTGGAACATTGCCCTCTACATCTCCCCCCAGATCCCTAGAGCATTGCCCTGACTCTCCTTTATCCCTCATCCCCAGACCTCAGTAGCATTCCTCATTTTCTTTCCAGACTCTTGCTGGAGCATCCCTTTTCTGTTTTCTCTCTCTCTCATTTCCTCCTCCCAAGGACACTTCCAGACAGGCAGGCAGAGCCCTTTCCCCTGGCTTCGCATCTCACCTCAGCGCTTCTGCTTGATTAGCCACCCACCAGTTTCAATCGACTTGCCAACTGCCATGCTAATTTGCAATCTACTGTTCACAACTCAGGGCTGTCTGGATAAAAAAGAAACCCTGTACTCCGGCATGCATCCCACTTCCACATGCAATTCCCTCATCCTACCCTCCTTTATAACCTGAGTGAGGAGAGGGGGCAATGCTGCAAAGCTTCCACTTCCCCTACTAATTTTTAATTGTCACATGGTGGTAGCCTGGCTGCAGCAAACAATATTGGAAGCTTGGGACAGACTTAAAGGACTAGTGGAAGTTGCAAAGGTGCTTTTGAGACACAGGTGTTAATCCCCCAAACTATATTGTTCCAGGTGGCTGTCTAGAGATTGCCCTATTGCTTCCCCTGGCCACATTCTGACTGCCTATGACTTGCAGACACCTTAGTGGCTTACCTTTCTTGTCTTCTGTCTCATATTGCAAAAGAGAAGGCTAGTCATATTGCATGCCTTATCCTGTACCTTATCTCTCACTGGATTTTTTTTTTCTTTCTGTCTATAATGCAATAGTATTAATATCTAGTTCGTCAACACAAGAGTTTTGTTTTGGAGCAAATCTCTTGTTTTTATTCAGTGGGTAGGAAAAAGGTCTTTGCTATACCTCATCCTTTCCCTCAGAGGTGATTAAAGGTGGATAAGAGAGAAGGAAATTTGCCATCTTTCTTCCTTTTCTCTTTACATATATAGAATTCTGCCAATTGTTTTAAGCTAGATCACTGTATTACAATATATAGATGCACCTTTTTGTCCAGTTTGACTGTCTTAATTATATTGTAAGCCCTTTAGAGCAGGGACTGTCTCTTCCATGTCTGTGTGTACAGTGCTGCACATGCCTAGCTGCACTATAGAAATGATAAGTAGTATTCCAAAGACATTGCTTTCTATCCACTTTCCTCATCCTGCCAAATAAAGATTGACTTCCCCTTCTAACCAAAGTCTAGTCCTTTATACCTTCTTTAATAACCCCATGAATACCAGATGAAAAATTCACACAAGGTGTGCTACCAGGACCAACATTCAAAAGGGATGCTATTTCCCTCTTTTCTTTCCCTTTATCTCTACCCCCCACCCCTGATCCTCTCCTTTCTTCCTAATTGTAGAACCAGCCCTGCTCTCCATATACAGCAGTGGTCTCAAACTCAAACCCTTTGCAGGGCCACATTTTGGATTTGTAGGTACTTGGAGGGCCTCATAAAAAAATAGTTAATGTCTTATTAAAGAAATTACAATTTTGCATGACGTAAAACTCTTTATAGTTTATAAATCTTTTCTTTAGGCTAAATCTTAATAGTAATATTGTAATTTATAGTTAAAGAGACATATGATCATGAAACTGTTTTATTTTACTTTTGTGATTATGATAAACATACCGAGGGCCTCAAAATATTACCTGGCGGGCCGCGAGTTTGAGACCACTGATATACAGTATGTAGTTTGAGTTAGGTGATGTGTATCACCTTCAACAAAGGGAACAGATCCACTGCCTCACAAATGTGTTTTTAAACTTTTTTAAAAAATTTAGACAAGATGTAAATCAGTTTGTTACAATTTATACTCTCTTAACTGCAACTATCGTGTTCCATTTTATTTACTTTAAGGGCTGGATTCTATTTGTAAATCTGTTCTTGGTTTACATCTAGAGAATAACTTACTCCTGGCGGAATTCTGCACAAAATAACTGAACATTCTGCACACTTTATTGCAATGTTATGTGCAAAACTCCCCCATTGTAAGGGCTGGCATCTCCCTCCAGCTCCAGGCACGAAAAACCTCCTGTGAAGAAAGGTGGGATTCTGCTCAGTCTGCAGAGATGGGGATTGGGGAATCTGCATAAATTCTGCACAGAATTCCCCTAGTAGTGATAATGTCATTATACAAAGCAGTTTCCAAAAATAAGAACCCAGTGGCTATTTTTATTATTAGGCTCATATGGAACATCAAACACTGAACTGTGTTATGTCGCAGCAGCCAATCTTTATTGTGTTTTTCACATTTTTTCTTTGAGTGCTTTTTGCACCAAATTCACTAGAACATACTAGGAAAGTGTCCAGGGATGTTTCACTAACTAACCCTGTTTGGGTAGGATAAGTGGCAGCTCTGCTTTATGATACTGGCATGTATTTGTGGGAACTGAATACACTATCAACTTACAGCGTTATCACCTTTTAATGAACCCTATTTTCCAAGCCAATCAATATTTCAGTTTTTCTGGAACCTCAGAACACTACTCCGGGCTCATTTCATTCATAGCCCTAAGCTTCACGTGTCTGTTCTTCTTCAAATCCAATAATTTAATTTAAATCCTTTTAAATCCATATTTATAAATGACCTGGAAATTGGTATGACGAGCGAGGTGATTAAATTTGCAGACGATATAAAGCTATTCAGAGTAGTGAAGACACAGAAGGATTGCGAAGACCTGCAACAGGACATAAACACTCTCGAGAAATGGGCTGCGACATGGCAAATGAGGTTTAATGTGGATAAGTGTAAGGTGATGCATGTTGGTAACAAAAATCTTATACACGAATACAGGATATCCGGGGCAGTACTTGGAGAGACCCCCCAGAAAAGAGACTTGGGAGTACTAGTCGACAAGTCGATGAAGCCATCCATGCAATGTGCAGTGGCGGCGAAGAGGGTGAACAGAACGCTAGGAATGATTAAGAAGGGGATCATGAACAGATCGGAGAAGGTTATCATGCCCCTGTACCGGGCAATGGTATGCCCTCACCTGGAATACTGCATTCAGCATGGTCACCGTACTTGAAGAAGGACACGGTACTACTTGAAAGGATCCAGAGAAGAGCGACTAAAATGGTTAAGGGACTAGAGGAGTTGCTGTACAGCGAGAGATTTGTGAAACTAGGCCTCTTCTCCCTCGAAAAGAGGAGACTGAGAGGGGACATGATAGAAACATTCAAGATACTGAAGAGTATAGACTTAGTAGATAAAGACAGGTTGTTCACCCTCTCCAAGGTAGGGAGAACTAGAGGTCACTCTCTAAAGTTAAAAGGGGATAGATTCCGTACAAACGCAAGGAAGTTCTTCTTTACCCAGAGAGTGGTAGAAAACTGGAACGCTCTTCCGGAGGTTGTTATAGGGGAAAACACCCTCCAGGGATTCAGGACAAGTTCCTGCTGAACCAGAACGTACGCAGGTAGGGTTAATCTCAGTTAGGGCTCTGGTCTTTGGCCTGAGGGCCGCCACGGGAGCGGACTACTGGGCATGATGGACCACTGGTCTGACCCAGCAGTGGCAATTCTTATGTTCTTTTAAAATATATATAAAGTGCATCCCAGTGATTTTTATCCACTTAAAGTTCATTTAAAACGTTAGTGGTTTAGTTTAGTAAAGTATTTAGCTTAATGAGTGGTCTCACGCTATCGGAATCATTTAGGCCACCAAAATGTTTCACCGGAGCTTTTTCAAGGTGATATCCCAATTAATTTCCCACCAGCTTCATAGACCACCTCCTTCATAGACCACTTCCTACATCACTCATTATTTGTCCTTATTTGATTTAGTGATAATTCACAGATTGTTGGTTGTTAGCTATTTTCACTGTTATTTTTGAAGAATTCTTTTTTGTTATTTTATTATACAAAGCAGAGCAGACCAACAAATCAAAAATACAAAATGTTTGACTATGGTCATATTTTGCCTTCAAAAAGGCTGCATCAGGGGCTAAACTGTTCAATAAGAACATATATAACAATTAAAATCATATACATACAATGCTGTATTTCACAACCAAATAAATAAACTACAAACATGCACATGTAATTCTCAAAGTGAATAAGTAAACAAATCATACGTAATAATAAAACAATAGTAGTAAATAAATAAGATATCCAATACTGAAATAAAAATAATAAATCTAAAAAGTTTAGGACATAATTACAAGTAATCAAACATTCTCAAAACTCTGAATGTAATAAATCATTCAGAAAGGAACATATACCTACCGGGGACTCTAAGAACATTTCTCCTAATAGGGAATGATATAGCCAAAACCTAAAACAGCAAAAAGTATTTAAATGTGACTCGCTTGTTTACTGTTTCCAAAAGTACTAGGACTAGAGGGCATGCAATGAAGCTACTATGTAATAGATTTAAAACAAACCAGAGAAAACATTTCTTCACTCAACATGTAATTAAACTCTGCAAGTCATTGTCAGAGTATGTGGTGAAAATAGCTTAGCAGGGTTTAAAAAAGGTTTGGATACTTTCCTAAAACAAAATCCATAAGCCATTATTTAGATAGACTTGGGGAAATCCACTGCTTATTCCTAGGATAAGCAGCATAAAATCTGTTTTAGTCTTTGGGATCTTGCCAAGTTCTTCTGACCTGGGTTGGCCACTGTTGGAAACATGATACTGGGCTTCATGGATCAGTCTGTCCCTGTATGGCAACTCGTATGTTCTTATGTGCATGTGTTGGAATGCTATTCTGTGAGTCTTTCTCTGTGAGCCTTCCAGCTGATTCCATCTTGTGTTCCTGCAGGTCATCTGCTCAGAACTTTCTTCCATGTGTTCAGACAGCTCTGGTGGGGAGAGGAGGAGGGGGAGGGGGAGAACAGCCTGCTACTGTCAGTCTTCCTGCTGATCTTGTCTTACATTGTTCCCATGGGTCATCTATTCGGGATTCTTCTTTAATCATTAGATCAGTTCTGCTCCAGGATTACAGCTACTATAGCTACGCCCCTTGAGTAAAGAGGAGCAATACAGCATAGAAACATGTCATGCCAGAGAAATGAGCAACTCCTCTTTTGCACTGACAAAGGAATGCAACTATGGAGCGCCTTAGGGCATTCTTTTAGGTTATTGAATGCTAGGTAAAAAGCATTAACTGTAGAGCAGAGTTTTGTAGTGGGATGGCAACTGCTAAAGTTATTACTGGAAGGGGGAGATATGTGGAATTGGCAGTTAAATCTACATACAAAGGGGTACTGAAAAGTTCTCAGTCTAAACAAGAAGAAAATGACATGGATATGGTTCAATCAATGAGCTGAAGCAATGTCAAAAAACATAGAATTTTGTTTCTGCAAATTGGCACTTACCCCTCTCCCTCCTCTACAAAGCCATAGCAGTTTTTAGCGCCGGCCACAGTGGTAATAGCTCCAACACTCATAGGAATTCTATGAGCATCAGAGCTGTTACCACTGTGGCCGGCGCTAAAAACCACGCTACGGTTTTGTAAAAGGGGAGGGGGTTAACAAAATAAGGTAACACTCTTTTCAACTACAGTGGCAAAATAACGCTTAGAACAGGGGTGCCCAAAAGGTTGATCGCGATCGACCAGTAGATCGCAAGGGAAACGCGAGTCGATCGTGGAGCCCATCTCAGACTCCGCGATAGACTCACGTTGCCTTTGCGTTCTCCCTGCTTCCCCAATGCACAAAAGCCAGGCCTGTGCAGACAGTAGACAAGCGTTCCTACCCAACGTCAATTCTGGAATTTCCTCTCCGATCTCAGAATTGACGTCAGGAGGGGGGGGGAGGAAGGACGCTTGTGAAATGGCTGCAAGGGCATGGCCTTTGTGCGTCAGGGAAGCAGGGAGAAATCGGTTGTGGCAGTGGTGGCTTGGGGGTCAGGGAGAGAGAAAGAAAGACAGTGGCTTGGGGGGGGGGGGTCAGGGAGAGAGAAAGAAAGATGGTGGCTTGGGAGGAGGCAGGGAGAGAGAAATAAAGACACAGAGCTTCATGCTTCCTGGAACTAAACAGGCTGCTGTTCCTCCATTAACCAACTAACAGTGCTCCTTTCTCTGGTGAAAAATGATTTTATTTTCAATTTAGTGATCAAAATGTGTCCATTTTGAGAATTTATATCTGCTGTCTATATTTTGCACTATGGCTCCCTTTTACTAAACCGCAATAGTGGTTTTAGCGCATGGAGCCTATGAACATCGGGAGCAGTGCGGGGCATTCAGCGCAACTCCCTGTGCTAAAAAACGCTATCGTGGTTTAGTAAAAGGGGGGGGAGGTATATTTGTCTATTTTTGTATAGGCGATACTGAGGTGACATTGCATATTTAAAAGTTATCTGCCTTGACCTCTTTGGGAAAAAAAACCCCGAATATAAATTATAAGTAACATTTTCTCTGCATACAGTTTGCTTTGTGTTTTTTTTTTAATTT
This sequence comes from Geotrypetes seraphini, assembly GCF_902459505.1. Classification (NCBI taxonomy): domain Eukaryota; kingdom Metazoa; phylum Chordata; class Amphibia; order Gymnophiona; family Dermophiidae; genus Geotrypetes; species Geotrypetes seraphini. The sequence continues at coordinate 403,984,234 of NC_047085.1, read as the reverse complement.
TTGGGCTCCTTTTACAAAGGTGCATTAGGGCATTAACGCACAGAATAGTGCACACTAAAATGCCGCACATGCTAGCCGCTACCGCCTCCTCTTGAGCAGGCGGTAGTTTTTCGGATAGCATGCGTTAAAAATGCTAGCGCACCTTTGTAAAAGGAGCTCTTTATTGTTGGTAGATCATTTTGACTTAGTCATTGTAAAAGTAGCTCGCAAGCCAAAAAAGTGTAGGCACCCCTGGCTTAGAATTTAGGAAGACGGTTGGTTGGGCTGAGAGCTTTTCAGCACCCCCTCATATAGGTAGGTAGGACTGCTCAGGCATTACTACTGCATTATGATCTGTTCCAATGTTATCTGGAAAACAATTGCAAGGAAAGATATTAAAAACAGAACTAGTTAATGCCAGATTGGTAAGAAATAAGATCTTAATTTATGATTTAATTAAGGAAGAGAATTATGATTTTTGTGTGTGTGTGTGTGTGTGTGTGTACAGTAACTAAATCATGGCTGTTGCAATCTGATGTTGCTGTTCTGAAACAATGTTGACCAGAAAATTATGGTTCGGAATGGGTATTTAGAGAGGAACAGAGGAGTAGGGTAGTGGTGGGGATTTTTTAGGTTTTAGAAAGGTGTTGTCTGAGGGAGGAGGGAGGGTTGAAAGTCTAGTGCTGACAAATGGTGATGTAGCTATTTGTATTCTGTATAGTCCGTCAGGGGTGTTAAAATCTAATTGTTCAATACCGTTGGATTTTTTTTCCTGTCATTACCTTTGAATTTTAATAGACTTTTTGTTTATAAGAGATTTTAATATCTTAATATTGTTCAATCAGTTTGAGAATCAGGAGTATGTGTTATTTGATGTGCTTGCGGCATGTGCAGTTCAACAGGTTATAAAGTAGGCAATGTCCTTGATTAGGGGTCTCCAAAGTCCCTCCTCGAGGGCCGAATCCAGTCAGGTTTTCGGGATTTCCCCCATGAATATGCATGAGATCTATGTGCATGTACTGCTTTCAATGCATATTCATGGGGGAAATCCCGAAAACCTGACTGGATTCGGCCCTCGAGGAGGGACTTTGGAGACCCCTGTCCTAGATCTTACATTTTTATCTCCAGCATTGCAAAAGGCTTTGCTGTAATGTATCAAAGTCAAGCAAGTGGGCTGGTCAGTTCATACAGTCTTTTCTATTTGTTTGTTTTAACATTTGTAAGATAAAGAGTACGATGAAACTGAATTGGTACAAATTAGTTTGCAGTTTGAGATTTAACAATGGAGTGGAGGTTAAAGGCATGTTTTCCAGATGATTTATCTGTAGAAAAGGCTGTAATAAAATGGTTTACCTTAAGAGAGGCCTTAGATGTGGTGGCACCAACCCAGATAGTGAAAAGAAAAAGATCTTGTGGACAGAATCTATGAAGATCAGCTGGATTGTTAAATCTGAAACAGGATTTAAGGATTTTTAATATTTATATCAATGACCTGGAGGAAGGAACATCCAGTGAGATCATCAAGTTTGCAGACGATACAAAGCTATGCCGGGCAATCAGATCGCAGGAGGATAGAGAGGAACTCCAGAGCGACTTGTGTCGATTAGAAACATGGGCGGAGAAATGGCAGATGAAGTTCAATGTGGAGAAATGCAAGGTAATGCATTTAGGCAATAAGAATAAGGAATACGAGTATACAATGTCAGGTGCAACTCTGGGGAAGAGTGAACAAGAAAAGGACCTGGGTGTACTGATAGATAGGACCCTGAAGCCGTCGGCACAATGCGCGGCAGCGGCAAAGAAGGCAAATAGAATGTTGGGCATGATAAAGAAAGGAATCTCGAGTAGATCGGAGAAAGTTATAATGCCGCTTTATAGGGCAATGGTCAGACCACACTTGGAATACTGCGTCCAACATTGGTCTAAAGAAGGATATAAAACTGCTGGAGAGGGTGCAGAGACGAGCAACAAAACTGGTGAAGGGTATGGAGAAACTGGAATATGAGGATAGACTTATAACACTAGGATTGTTCTCCCTTGAGAAAAGGAGACTGCGTGGGGATATGATCGAGACCTTCAAAATACTGAAAGGAATCGACAAAATAGAGCAGAGAAGATTATTTACATTGTCCAATTTGACACGGACTAGAGGACATGTAATGAAGCTAAGGGGGGACAGGTTCAGGACTAATGTCAGGAGGTTCTGCTTCACTCAGAGAGTGGTTGACGCCTGGAATGCCCTCCCAGAGGAGATTATTGCGGAATCGACCGTCCTAGGCTTCAAGAGCAAACTAGATGCATATCTCCTTAAGAGAGGCATATAAAGATATGGTGGACTATAAATTACGCCAGGTGTACACCTGGCAGGGCCTCCGCGTGTGCGGATCGCCAGACTTGATGGACCGAAGGTCTGATCCGGAGATGGCAGTTCTTATGTTCTTATGTTCTTAAGGCTGAGAGGGTATGGAAAGTCACAAGACACGGAAGATCAGGAGTCCTATACATTGAAATTTTCAGAATACATTTCTGTTTGTGATGAGATGTGAAATGCATTTTACCGAGACAAGATCAAAAATCATTGAATAGACCAGGGGTAGGTAACTCCGGTCCTCAAGAGCCGTATTCCAGTCGGGTTTCCAGGATTTCCCCAATGAATATGCATGAGATCTATTTGCATGCACTGCTTTCAATTCATATTCATTGGGGAAATCCTGAAAACCCAACTGGAATACGGCTCTCGAGGACCGGAGTTCCCTACCCCTGGAATAGACCAAAAGAATAGTTCCATAGAGTGAGATATTTCACCGGTGATGTGGCTAAGGAATATGAGGGTCCTAAGGCAGAAGAATTTGCTTAGTATTTGTTGAATAAAGTAGAGGTGTTAGAGCAGAGGATGGAGGCGTAGGTTAGGAGATGTAAATTGCAAGAGGTGAATCTGGAATGGAGTGATTTCAAGATGGTATCTGAGAGACACACAGCCTAATTCTATAAATGGTGCTAAAAATTACACAGAAAAATTTGGGCATGTGTCAAATTTCTGCACAAAATTTAATTGAATAACAAGTCAATTAGCACCGATAATTGGGTGCTAATAATTATCAGCACTAATTTGAATGAATTAAAATTTATACATGTATTTTTAGGCACTGGGATCTGCATGTAAATTTTATGTGTGGTTTGAAAAAGGGGGTTTGTTCTTGGGTGGATGGGAATCATTCTTGTAATTTATATGTCTCACCAATTTGCTTGATGTCTTTGAAGGTATGAATAGACATGTGGATAAAGGTGAGCCTGTTGATGTAGTGTATCTAGATTTTCAGAAAGCTTTTGACACAGTTCTTCTTGAGAGGTTCCTGAGAAAATTAAAGAGTCATAGGATAGGAGGCAAAGTTCAGTTGTGGCTAAGGAATTGGTTATCAAACAGAGAGTAGGGATAAATGGCCATTTTTCTCAGTGGAGGAGCATAAATAGCGGAGTGCTGCAGGATTCTGTACTGGAACCGGTGCTATTTAACTTATTTATAAATTATCTGGAAACTGGAACAGTGAGTGAGGTGATTAAATTTGCAGATGACTCAATTAGTAGAAATGAAAAAATCTACAAGACGGTTAGAAAGAAATGGCATAAAACAGGTAAAGATGAGAATAAGGAAAAATGGTAAAGAAATGTAAAAAATTATAAGGAAAAAATTAAAGAAAATAGGTGTCTGCATTATTCATTAAAAATAGGCACAAATACACTTCTCCCTCCGTATTCGCTGTGATAGGGGATTAACAGAACCACAAATACTGAAAAACCGCGAATAAGTTTTATATATGTTATTTGCTGTTTTCTGTTAAAAACCATCGTGAATAGGGTGAAACTGCGAATAACAAAGTGCTGATATTCAGTGCTTAAGCTTAAATAGGACAGCTTAAAACACAGGCCTATCTTTGAACCCTCTTTCACTAAGCCACAGAAGAGGTTAGCCCAGGGCGCTAAATGCTCCAACACTGCTCCGACACTCATAGGCTATAGTAGAAACCAGAGAATGACATAGGGACAAATTTGTCCCCGTCCCTACAGGAACTCAATTTCTCCATCCCATCATCGTGAGTTTTGTCACTGTCCCTGCCCCATTCCTGTAAACTCTGCCTTAACCACACAAGCCTTGAACACATGATTTTATGAGGCTTGTACAGATGAGGACAGAGCTTGCAGGAATGGGCCAAGGACAGGAAAAGAACTTGCCAGGACGAGACGGGAAAATGAGTTCCTGCGGGGGTGGGGAATAATTGGTCCCCATGTCATTCTCTAGTAGAAACCTCTACCACAGCTACTTAAATGCTGAATATCACACTTAACCAGCTATGTGTTTACCGCCTGTCTTTTTACCTGGAGCCTGGACATAACCCCTGCATTGTGCCTTAAAGTCTTCTGTACACTTCTCCTACATCACCACAGAATAGTTAATAGTTTCATTACTACTAATTTAAAGAGCTGCATGCTGGTATCTAAGGTACAGCTTTGCACAGGGTTAGCTTCTTCACAAAATTCTATTCTGTATTGTGTGTCTGAAAAATTGTGTGTAGACGTCATGCTATCTTTGCACCAACATTATTACTGCTACTACTATTTATCGCTTCTAGAGTGCTGAAGGCATAAGCAGCACTGTACATTTTGGCATTTAATAGACAGTCCATGCTCTGAAGAGCTTACAGTCTAACTTGGACAGATAGACATGACATATAGGGTTGGGGATGCAGAACCCAAGGTGAGAGGAGTTAGGAGTTGAAAGCAGTCTCGAAGAGGTGGTCTTTTAACTTGGACTTGAACACTGCCAGAGACAGACAGAGCCCGCCGTAGGGATTCGGGCAGTTTGTTCCAGGTATACAATGCACTTTTGCTGCATCAGCCCCAGTCAAGAATATATTTCTTTGCACTGGTTAACAAGAACACGCCGTATTTTTATCTATTTGGAAATGTGCCCGAAGACTTTTCCTTCTTCCTTCTCATCCTCTACCAATATGTTGATTCTGTGCACCATGACTGTGACACAGACTCTGCATCACGGACAACATCCTGCTATGAAATTTCATACAATGTGTACAGTATGTGGAGCCCCTCCTCCCCTGTCAAGATTTTCTTCTATTGGTAAGCTTCTTGCAGGGCTTAAAAAGCATCCAGCCCCCCTCTCCCTGGCTTCATACTCAAGCTCTGGCTACAACTTTGCACCTGAATGCATGCCAAGCCCCTGCGGATATATAAAGAGATGAAGCACCGCAAGAAATTTCACAGTTACAGAGGAGCTGAAGGGAAGGAATCCAGCCTGTCTTCATAAGCAGTTGACTGCCCCAAACATGATCCTTCCAGCTATTCAGTGCTCTGTTTTCTTCCTGGCGTGCATTCTCATGGAAAGCTGCTTGGCTTTCAAAAATGATGCCACAGAAATCCTTTATTCACATGTAGTCAAACCAGATCCCGCAAGTCCCAGCAACAGCACACTGAACCAGGCAAGGAACGGAGGCAGGAATTCTGGCAACACAGCACAGGATGGAAACAGTAAGTGTTTTCAATGCAGCTTTCTATAACAATCAAGGACTGGGTTTTCTAGTTATTTCTTCTGATGACTTTAGGAGCATAACTCTCCAAAACTAGTCCAATACAAAGATATCACTTAAAACCGGTTAAATTAGCTGGGATGAAGTGTGTGCTGAAGTGGGGGACTATTTCCGTTACCACACTAGGGGGCTCCTTTTACTAAGCTGTGCCAGCGGTTTTAGCGCGCGCTAGACGCTAACGCCACCATTGAGCTGCCGTTAGTTTCTGGTGCAGAGCTCGGGGTTAGTGCGCGCTAATCTGCAGTGCGTGCTAAAACCGCTAGCGCGGCGTAGTAAAAGGAGCCCTAGATGTCACAGGAGCTTAATTTTGGGACAGTTTTGCTGCTTCCCTTCACAAAATGCAGTCTACCTTGAATGTATTTAGTTAGACAAGATAGCCAACTACCTTAAAGAGGAAAGAGAGCCCATAGGGGTGTCTTACACTTTAATTTGCGTTAATAAATTGAAATCAAAGAAGAAAAGAAAAATAAGATGATACTATTTTTATCGGACTAACTTACCCTGTCCTTTACAAAGTCGCATTAACGGTTTAGTGCCCCCCACCGCGGAGACGGCTCAGACTCTCGTAGAATTCCTGTTAGCATCCGAGCTGTTACCACCACTAGTACGGCTTTGTAAAAGGGGGGGGGGGGGGGTTAATACTATTTTGACTAGCTTTCAAAAAGCCAGAACTTTTTTTTTTCCTCAGGTGAGGACAATACCAGCAAAAGATCACAATAGCACAGGGGTAGGGAACTCCGGTCCTCGGGAGCTGTATTCCAGTTGGGTTTTCAGGGTTTCACCAATGAATATGCAGGAGATCTATTTGCATGCACTGCTTTCAGTGCATATTCATTGGGGAAATCCTGAAAACCCGACTGGAATACAGCTCTCGAGGACCCCTGCAATAGCAGAATGTATAAGTGAAACACAAAAGCATTCTAATGCTAACCTCTAGGGAAATGTAGGGGTAGAGTGGGGAATTGGGGGGGGAGTGAAAAACAAGGAGAGAGAGATGCATGATCAAAAGAAGTATAATTATATGGTTTATAATATGATAGGAAAACCAGATCTAATGCATCCTCTCAAGTGGGTGTCAAAATATTTCCTCATTTTTCCAAGTTTTATTTAGAATTTGATTAATCGCTTAATCATATTTCAAAGCGATGTATATTATTTTACTTTATTTATTTCATTCTCTAACCCGTTCTCTCCAAAGAGCTCAGAACCATCCTTCAGATTTTTCAGCAACCTGTTAGGGCAGGTGATTCACTTGATTGCTTTTATAAAGATTCTGAGCATCTGCCCTTATTCCCAGGTATAGCTTGCCATGGGTAGGGGAAACAGTGAACTCCCCCCACCCCCACCCATGTTGCAGATACCAATGCTGAATTAATAACCCCATACACACACATTGCTAATATGATTTCCTTACCTATTACTCACCAAAATGAGCAGGCAAATTACACCAATGTTTTGCTCTCTTTATCACCTGAAACTTAAGTATTGAAAGACTCTCACCTGTCTGTGGCACTCCAGCAATGCAGTGTTATCTGAAAAGAAAAGGCTTTGATTTGGATCCAGGGCTTTTTTTTTTAACTTCCTGGCTAAGCACTATGCCTAGTGCCTCTGGCTACAATAAACACATTCACACGTGAATGTAATCTCTGCTCCCAATCTCTCTCCCTAGCTCCTGGCTAGTATTCTTTGTAAAGTGAAGGAGACATATCAGAAGTCTGGAAACCTTAGACAAAATTTTTGGAGCTGGCCCTGCTCATATTCTACATTAATCATAAGACAAAACTAAGCAGAGTAAAAGAAAAGTCATGCCTGGAAAGTTAATGGAGTGGTGGGGGAGGGGGGGTGATCTCAGTCTCACTGAGCAGAAAATAAGGTGTGTCAGTTTCCATGAATAGGGGTGGCTTTAAATGCACAGGAAATATCTGATGATTATAAGATTATCTAAGCTCTGCATACCTTAGGTGCAAAAGCACCAAGAAGATGGTTATTGTTAATGGAAGTGTCATTGTGAGAATGCCCAGTCTTTGTTTATATAATAACAAAAGGAAAGGCAAACAGAAGCTCTGCTTCAGTTCTCAGAGAGCTACCTCCTGCCTGCTTCAGACACAAACAGTCGGCAGAAGCAGAAGAAAGTGCCCCGGACCACCAGCTCACTGACAGGAATGAGAAAAGAGAGCCAGCAATAGGGTGTCTCTTTCTGGCTGTATTGTACATGTTTTGGGGACCTTGAGACTAGGTGAAATAGTTTACACCTTGGGGAGTATGTGGTGCAGTGGTTAAAGCTACAACCTCAGCCCCCAAGGCTGTGGGTTCAGACCCAGGCTGCTCCTTATAACCATGAGCAAGTTATATAATCCCCATTGCGCCAGGTACATCAGATAGATTGTTTGCCCACTGGGACAGACAGCAGAAAACGCTTGAGTACCTGAATAAATTCAAGTAAACCATTCTAAGTTCCCCTGATAGAGCAGTATAGAAAATTGAATAAATAAATATTTATTGTCGTGAAAAAAAAGAGCACTTTGTTTTTTTTATGACTGAGGAGGAGACCATTTTATGTCATGTCTCTTCATAGGGCGCTTAGGCCCTGTTCAGGAAAATAGGCGCTTAGGCCCTGTTCAGGAAAATATTCCCAGATACACAAAGCATGAGAGTAGTATTTTTAGGCTCCTATATTATCTAAGGGGGTTAATAGACAATTAGTTGTCTTGAAAAGAGGTCCTTTATAGAAACTCTCTATAGTATCATCCTAGACTCAGATGCAATATCTATATCTGTATCTATTGCTACTATCATGTTTCCCCAAAAATAAGCCCTCGGGTCTTAATATAAGGCCTACCCCAAAAATAAGCCCTAGTTAGATCACTCCCGAAGCCCATCCCAAATGTCCCCGACTTCATCCCTGGATTCACCAACAGCAGCGCTCCTTCCCCCCCCCCCCCCACCGCCCACAGCCAAACCCCGCTGACCCTCCCACCCATCCCCCTGCACAGCATCTTTCCATCTCTCCCTCCCATCTGAACCCTGCCGACTCTCCCACCGTGAGACCGACATACCTCCCTCCAAACAGCAGCGTTGGCAGCACTTTAAACAGGTTGCTTCGCAGTTTTCTACCACCAGGTCCTACCCTCTGCCACATCACTGATGATGTTATCAGCGACACAGCAAAGGGAAGGCCCCAGCAGGAAAAGGCCGCAAAGCAGCCTTCTTAGAGTGCTGCTGACGATGCTGTTTGGAGGGAAGTATGTCGGTCTCGCAGTGGGAGGGTCGGCATGGTTCTGCTGCACAGGGGGGATGGGAGGGATAGAAAGATGCTGCTCAAGGGTTCTGCTGCATGGGGGGAGGGAGGGCTAGAAAGATGTTGCAGAGGGAAGGTACAAGGGGATGGGTGAGAGGGGATGAAAGATGCTGCACATGTGGGGGAGAGAAAGGAAAGAGGAAGAATTGGGGTGGAGGAAAGGAAGGGAGAGATGATCATTGTTCATGAAAAAAATAAGACATCCCCCGAAAATAAGCCCTAGTGCGTTTTTTGGACCCAAATTTAATATGACACTGTCTTATTTTTGAGGAAACACAGTAGATGGAAAGCTTTAGGACATGAAAGACATAATACTTGAAACACTTTTAAACTATGTATATACTACATTAAATACGACTTAAACATATTATGGTTTTTAATGAAACCAGATCCTATGTTCAAAATTTTCTCCTTTTATTTGGCATTCGAACAGCAACATGTTTTTTCAATAGTATTAGAATAATGAGTTAGTTCTAGGCATCGGGATTTTATATATATACCGGTATATAACAACCAGTATTTTTTTTTTTTTTTTTAAATCAATTTTAGCAGGTCAGCACCAAGTGGGATGCAGGGAGCTGAGATCCACTAAATATATTTCCGATGGCCAGTGCACTAGTATCAGTCCTTTGAAGGAGCTAGTGTGTGCTGGGGAGTGCCTGCCTTTAATAGTGCTGCCCAACTGGATTGGAGGAGGCTATGGGATGAAGTACTGGAGTCGGAGGAGCTTGCAGGAGTGGAGATGTGTGAATGATAAGACCCGCACCCAACGCATCCAGCTCCAGTGTCAGGATGGCACCACCAGAACCTACAAAGTTACCGTGGTCACCTCCTGCAAGTGCAAGAGATACACCAGGCAGCACAACGAGTCCAGCCACAATTATGAGGGCGTCTCAGCAGCCAAAGCTGGTCACTCCCACAGGGACCGGAAAAGAGCTGGTAAGCTCAGCAAGCACGGCTCCAGTTAAAGAAATGGGGGGAAAAAAAATCAAACGACTGACTTGCAAATACAGTTTATACATCTGACTGACTAAAAGAATGCCTGACCTATACTAGTCTCTGTGTACTTGGAAACGGTGCTTTTTATTTTTTAATGCCAAGCAAAAAGGGGCATCCTTCCCTAGTATGACAATGACATTGTTTTCCAGCGATTTTTCAAAATGTGGGTATAGATCAGTACTACAACCTTTTCTATTGTTTCCTATGACCACTGAAAGACTGGTGTGTTTACAACCAGGTGTAAAAGTGAGGTTGCCATGAACATTCATTGAAGTGGCATTTTCTTGATAATGGTGCTTCATTTTTTTTTAAATGGGAACAGTTCATTATTGAATACATTTTTGAAATAGTGTCTCTTACTTTAAGAAATACCCATTGAAGATCAAACTTCATGCTAGTAAAATGATGCCTTGCATCATGTATTATTTCTATTCCCCCCCACCCACATTTACATTCCAGGCATGAGATTTGTTTTGGTTTGCTGTTACCTATTTATTTGTAACTGTAATTATTTAATGAACTTAAATGTGTGATTTTTTTAAATGTAAGGTGCATTGTATGTTTTATAGCTCCTCCAAGTGCATCAAATTATTTTCCTATGATTTGTAGCTGACGTAGAAAAATATATTTTGTAGATAATGTAAGATAAATATGTAGTACCACTGATATATTTTTTCATCATGACTTTTTCCCCCCCAGGTATATAAACCTGCATTTTTATGTTTATTAAAGACTGTATTGTGCAGTCATAGGGCAGGTGTAACGGGCTCGGTTTTATCAATTCCTTTTTTTTTTTCCAGAAATAAACACAAATAAGAAAGACAGTCTGTTTTATTATCCTCTGCCTAATTTGCAAAAAAAAAAAAAAAAAAAAAAAGCCTAGGCATGCTGATAAATCCCTGCCTTGAAGGGGCAATTCTATAACCAGACAACTACTGTATAAACAGGCACCCAGGAAGTATCTATCTAGTTGGAGACTATTCTAGACAGCAATGTAGGCATGAAAATATATGCTTATAAGTTAAGTGTGAACCCTTATACCAGCCAAAGAACCCTAAACTGTGTGACTAATTTTCACTGACACATGTTTAACTTACTCTGTAAGTTGCCTCATAATTATGAGTCCTGCCCATGCTGTACCCAGACTCCACCTAGGTGTGCACCTACCTGTAAAATATGCACTGTCAGATACACATATATTTACAGAATAGCAGGTGGAATTTTGGCATATATGTGCACAAATACATAGATATGTGGCACTATTCTCTTTAAATATGCACATAATTGACATGTATGTCAGTGAGCGTGTATTCAGTGGCGTACCAAGGCCAGGGTTGGGGGTGGTCCACCCTGGGCGCAGGGAACTTGGCAGACTGGAGCAGTCACGGGTCTGCGGTACACCTGCACATGGCTGTTGACTTTGCCGGCCCCCAGCCCCTCTGACATCAATTTCATGTTCCGGGGCGGGAGACCGGCAGAGCCAACAGCCATGTGCAGGTGTACGGTAGACCCGTGACTGCTCCAGTCCCCTAAGCTCCCTGCGCCCAGGGTGGACCACCTCCCACCCTGCCCACTGAAGACACGCTCACTGACATACATGTCAATTATGTGCATATTTAATGTGTAGGCAGTCTGTAACCCTGTAATCGATCCACATACCTTCCCACTACCTTGAAAAAGGGGTGCTCCATCCTTAGGAGGGAGTGCTCCGGCCCAGGTTTCTGCCCCGCTAAGTAAACCAATGCATGTAACGTTATAAATTCATCCCAGTCTAATATCAGGATTACATCATCTCAGGCAACTATTTTATTTATTAAAATATTTATATACCACTAGTCCTGACAATCTCAGTGATTTGCCTACTAAATCTTCATCCTTTATAACATAGCTATCCAACATTGGAGTTATTTTCCTTTAATTTTAAATTTTATTTGCTTACTGTTCTGACATGTTTATTGAGAATGTTATATTAAAACTAGAATAAACCATATCACATGAAACAAAGACAACATCAGTATTAAACTATTAAAAAACAACATAATATCTTAATTCAGCTGTATGGAAGAGAATTGTTTCTTTCCTTTTCTATAAGCATTTAGGTCCCCTTCTATCAAGACGTGTTAGGTTTTGTTTTTTTTATCACCGGTTGCTGCGGTGAAAGCTCCGACGCTCATGAGCGTCAGAGCTTGTACCACAGCAGCTGGCAATGAAAACCCCTAACCCGGCTTGATAAAAGGGGGCCTTAAAGTTTATTTTGGAACTGTCTAAAATCTTGTTCTAAATGGAGTTCAGAAGTCAGGGAATTCCATAATCTTGGACAATAAATAGAAACTACAGTTTCTGGTGACACTTTTCCCAGCTACTGAAAAGTGGGAACACATAGGGCCTGACCCTATATATAGCACCAAAAATTGGTGCTGTGTAGAATGGAACTTAGCTTAATTTTACTAGGTGTGTATCTTTTATAGAACTGTGCTAAGTGCCAGTGGGTCATATAACTTTTAGGTTACGGCAGGGGTGTCAAAGTCCCTCCTTGAGGGCCGCAATCCAGTCGGGTTTTCAGGATTTCCCCAATGAATATGCATGAGATCTATTAGCATACAATGAAAGCACTGCATGCAAATAAATCTCATGCATATTCATTGGGGAAATACTGAAAACCCGACTGGATTGCGGCCCTCGAGGAGGGATTTTGACACCCCTGGGTTAGAGAGTTCCTTGGGGACAGAAATCAATCCCATCCCCACCGAGATCCATTCTGTCCCCATCCATTCCTGCAAGTAATCTCTTCCATCCCTGCCCATACCCGTGACCTTCAGAAGTAGTTATTTCATTTAATTTTGCTACTGAACTACATTAGAGGTTCTGGGAAAGACCCATTTACAAAGTATGTATTCTTCTCACTTAACATTTCCAAATAAGCAAAGGCACTTTATAAATTTAGAAATATTGATTGGGAAGAATGCATACTTTGTAAATGAGTCTCTCTGCCAGATCCTCTAATGTACAATAAATATAAAATATAAATAATCTAGCTGATGAGGATCCCCAAGCTCTGTCAGCTGAAGACTTCCTCTGAAGGTAGCCAAAACTCCATTTTACCAAACTTGGAAGGCAGCAGCAACGTCTCTGAGCCACAAATGCTGGCATCTCAGTGGCTCAAGGATGTTGCCACACTTGGTAGAAGAGAATTCTGGCCACCTTTGGAGGAGGTCCTCAGCTTGCAGTGTTTGAGGATCCCCATCAGCTACAGCAATACATCTCAGTCAATAAATTTGAAATAAATGCTTTTTCTTTTTATCTTTGTTGTCTGGATATTTATTTTTCCATCAAATTGGTTCCAGTTTCTTTTTTTTCTTACTTTTCTGTCATTACAAAGTTCACACACTACCAGCACATTCCAGAGGTGGAAATGTCCAGGAGAGCATCCCACATGCTCTGTGGAAAATACTGTACTCCAAACTTAGCCAACTAAGCTGTATTTAGACTAGCAGATTCAAAGCTAGTAAATTCAAGGCTATCAACTTCAAAGGTGGAACCAGATGGGGAACAATGCGTCCTCTATGGCCATGTACAGCTAAAAACTGGAGTCTGCTCCCTGCACAGGCAGGAGAGAGGAGGGCTCCAGCCTACTGAGCATACAGCAGTGCACACTGGGTGCTTGAGTTAAAAAAAAGGCACACTCTGTTTACATATTTCAATAGAACCAATCTGCTCCTATGAATGTATTTATCCCAAGCTTTCTTAAATTCAGATACATTTTTCATCTTTACCACTTCTACCAGGAGGCCATTCCATGTGTTCACCACTCTCTCTGTGAATAACTATGTTCTGAGTTTACTTCTTAGTCTTTCCCCTATTACCTTCATCTTATGCTCCCTCATTCCTGAGCTTCCTTTCAGTTGAGACTCATCTCTTACACATTTATTCAACGTAGGTATTTAGACGTTTCTATCATATCTCCCCCTCTTTCGCCTTTCCTCCAAAGTGTACATATTGAGTCTGTTCTCATATGCCTTATAACAAACACCACCAACTATTTTAGTAGCCTTCTGGACCATCCTGTTTATACCTTTTTGAAGGTGTGATCTCCAGAGATGTACAAATTATTGTAAAAGAGTTCTCACCAGAGTCTTATAATGGGAGCATCATTGACTCCTTTTTCCTACTGGCCATTCTTTTCCCTATGCACCCAAGCATCCTTGTAGCTTTCACTGTTGCATTTTCTACCTGTTCGGCCACCTTAAAATCATCACTTATGATTACACCCAAGGCCTACTCCATTTTCATGCACAAAAGTTATTTGCTCCCTAAACTGTATTGTTACCTCAGGTTTTTGCACCCAAATGCAATTCCTAGCATTAAATTTTAGCTTCCAAATTCCAGACCATTCTTAAAGCTTCTCTAGGTCTTTCCTCACCATTAGGGGGTATCTATCCATTGAAGATTTTGGTATCATCCACAAAGAGGCAAACCTTACCAGACAGTCCTTCAGCAGAACTAAACCTTATAGCACCCCACTGGTAACATCCCTTTCCTCGGGGTGAGTCCCATTTATCACTACCCTCTATCACCTTCCACTCAACCAGTTCCTAACCCAGTCTGTCACATTGGGGCTCATACAGAGGGCACTCAGTTTATTTATTAGATGCCTGTATGGAACACTGTCATAACATCTAGCACTCTCCGCCTATCTAACTCTCTGGTCACCAGTCACAGAAATTGATCAGATTTGTCTGACAAGATCTGCCTCTAGTGAAACCTTATTGCATTGGATCCTATAATCCATTGGATTCCAGAATCTTCTCTATTCTTGGTTTTAAAAGTGTTTCCATTAATCTACTTCAAAAAGAGGACAAAACATATCAAGTATAAATTCACTACCAGACCTTATGTTTCCCAAGGCATTATTTTATTCGTCCTTACTGGAAAAAACAATCAATCATGGATCTTTAGGTAAAGTGACTAATGCTGTGCAAAAAATATTTCAGTCAATAAAGTGCTTGAAGTGCATAAAGTGCTTAGAAATGGAAAGCACTTATCTTTTACGCCCGACGGCTGCCCAACCGTTTCACAGTTTTCGTCAGGGGCGGTGCTTCCATATACTTATTAAAAATTTGCATACTATTTTGAAAAGGTGTCCGCAGCAAACTCAGAATTAGCACCCGCACTGAAGTCTTTGGCTAGGAGCACTGCAGCCATATGTTATTAGCTTGGTATTCTCTTCAAGCTCTTCTACATTTCTTCTCATCTTGGATACATTTGCAGCATTGTCTATGACTAAACTGCATTCTAACAGCCAGCTTCAGTAAGATGTTATCTCACTGATTTACCAAACTTCATTCTGCATGATTTCACGATATTTTCAGGTCCTCAGTGGGCCACCACACACTCAAACCATCTCATTGTGTGGGGCTTTATGCTCCCACTCGTCATTGGACCCATATATATATTTTTTTATGCATGTATCATAAATATTGATTTTTTAGAAAACATTTTTTTTATATATATATGGTTTGAGTGTGTGGTGGCCCGCTGAGGACCTGAAAATATCGTGAAATCATGCAGAATGAAGTTTGGTAAATCAGTGAGATAACATCTTACTGAAGCTGGCTGTTATATGAGAATATTCTTCATTCAAACTGATTATATTTAGTGCCTAGCTTTTCATAAACTGCATTCTAGACATTTCAATTTTTGTTCACATTATAGCCTTTGCTGCTATTTCATTTAAGTATTCTGCTGTATGTGCATTTCCTGAGATATCAATTGTTTCTGCTAAAAAGGCATTCCCTTCTTGGGCTGTTATATATGCACATACAGTAGAATCATTGTAGACATTACTTCACCCATCAAAACTTACCAAAAAAAGCATTGCATGAATATACAGCTTCATGCTACATAATTAAAAACAAAGTGCAGATGTTAAGACAGCTTGATTTTAGTTGTAGGATGTATTATCTTTATATTGTTTTGGAAACTGCCTAGGTTTAGGTGTGTAGAAAGTTTTTAAATAAATAATCCATATTTCATAATGAATAACTTTTGAACTATAACTAGAATATCTTTAGATAGATTATTCATTAAAAAAAAAACACAACACATTTTATTTAAAAAATGTAAATTAAATTAAAAGGGGGGGGGTTATATTTCTATATCAAAAATGTAAAACTATTAATTCCCAACAATAAAGTCCAGGGCTGGCAAAATCCAGTGCTTCAGAGCATCCTGTTATTGAACAGAAATTCTTATTACAAAAGGCTTAAATGATACTGAGATATTGTCTATCATTTGGACAACACTTTTAGTGTGTAATAGTTTTTTTTATTATAAATTTAACGCATTCTGACAATCATGGAGGAACCAGAGTACATTTAGAGTAGTTTTGAATTTCAGTTGCTCTAATTCAACACCATGACACCACATGGAATGAATGTAGAAATGATTGGAATCATTTGTTGTAATTACAGAGATTGTCATGAGTTTATACACATTTTTCATGCTGTAAAGATGGAACATAATTTGGAAAATCATGCTTCAACCACCATTAACTTCACTGCAGATTTTTATTTGGTGACTGAACACCTTGAGGTGCTGGATTTCACTATTAGGGAGTACATAGCAGGCACCACTGAGCCAGATGGATTACCCAACCATGATATAGTTAAGAGAAAAATAGAAATTTCAAATCATAAGGTCATTGATAAAGTGAGATATGAATTTAATTACAATACTTTAAGTAAGGGAAGAAACATGACCCTATGCACTCATTTACTAGCATTTAAACATTTTTTTTTTAGTTTCAAAGAGTTTAAAGAAACAAATCAAACTGAAAGCTTGACAACAACAAAGGCTTACATTGCTCCTAATTCAGACACAAAGAAAACACAATATAATAAAGAAAAAAGAACCATGAAAACATACCACAGTGCCCACAATAAAGCAGTGGGACAAGGAAAGAACAAAGAGGGAGTTGGAGACTAAACCCCCTATTAAACTTCTGTAGACCCTAACATCTTGCTTTATGAGTACCCATAGTGACACACAGAGGGGCATTTATGAAAGGACATGCAAGTAAAAAAAAAAATTCTAGCTCCGTTTGTCCCTCCCCCCAAAAAGAAAATTCCATCTCAAAGGCATTTCTGAAAAGGAACAACATCGGTATGGCATCTGTATGGCAACATTTGTACCAAAATGGTCACACAGACGTCCCTGCAGAACAGAGGGTCAGCCTAGTGGTCGGTGCAGTTAACTTTAAAAAAGGCACAAAGGTACGAATTCCACCTTAACTCCTTTATTATGTATTGTGATCCCACTAGGAACAGAAAATAAAACCTACTGTACCTAGCTGTACATCACTACAAGGTGTCTACAGGTGTCTCCTATATGTACAGTAGATATTTTATTCTATTTGGAGGATTCACAATTTCCACCAAAAAGAACTAGTTAAAGTGGGATTTGGACCTGGGTCCCCCTGTGTACAGTAGTAAGTCCACTGCACTGACCACTAGGCAACTCCTGTGACCTGCCTGCTGTTTTGTTGGTCTTTCAGATGATAATTTTCAAACAGTCATCACATTGATGATAACCCCTTTGCTCGACTATTGTAACTCCATTTATTTAGGTTTGCCCAAATGTGTCTTGCGGGCTCTGCAGCTGGCACAAAGTGCTGCTGCGTGCCTTATGGTTCATACCTCGAAATTTGATCACATTACCCTGATACTTCGAAAGCTTTATTGGCTGCCAATTGGCATGCGGGTCGAATTTAGGGTTCTCTGTGTGATGTTTCAGGTGCCTCAGCATAACTGTCCATCGAGTGTCCGCTCTCTTCTGCAGAGGCACTGCCCCTTGCGTGAGTCACGGTCTTCAGATCATTTGAGCTTAGAATGATCTGGCATTTTAGAAAAAGGGTGAAAACCGTGTTGTTTGAGCGCTTCTTTGGTGTGATCCATGTGACAGTTTGAGTTAGGCCTAATTCTTTTTTATGCTGTTTCTCTTTTGCTGTTTTGTTCTTGTTTGCATTATTTAGTGTGATTTTGTTCCTCTCTTAGATTTGTGGATAGGCGGGTTATAAATAATTTTAAATAAATAAATAAATATTCAGGGTGTTTCATTAATATTTTATTTTGTTATAAATAGTAACCCTATGTAATGTATATTGTAACCCTATGTAATGTTATATTGTAACCCTGAATGTTAAACTGTAACCTGTTCTGAACTCTCTAGGAAGATGGAATATAAAACCAAATAAAATTTTTTTTTTTTAAACTTTACTATGATATGAGGGGTGTTCAATAATTTATCTACCCGAGTATGAAAAAAAAAAAGTAGCAAGTGTGTTGAAACAAGTGTGCAGGTTATGACATGTCTCAAGGTTACTCATGAACAGTTGTGGCTCAGTGTGAGTCTCACATTCCAAGAGACAGGATATCAGGAGAGCCCTTGTGTGAATCAATTAACAAACTGCTAGATTAGGAGCACCATTCAGTGATACAATTTCTCAGAAAAGAAGTGGAAAAAGCCAAAAGAGATCCATGAACGCAGGACTGCAGTTTATGGTGAGTCTGCCCCATCATTCTACAAAATAAAAATTTGGAGCAAGCAGTTTAAGTGGGGTAGAAAGTCCATTGAAGATGGCCCTCACGCTGGACAGTCTGTGGAAGCAACTTCCACAGAAACGTGCAAGAAAGTCGAGGATTTAATTTTGTCAGACAGATGAATTAAGGTTTCCTGAATAGCTGGAAAAATGGGCCTCTCAGCAAGTACAGTTTGGAAAATAATTCATGAAAAGTTGGGCATGTCCAAGGTTAGTGCACGATGGGTTCCAAGAATGCTGACGCCATGTCAGAAAACCATGAGACTCCAGTGCTGTCAGGAGAACATGGAGATGCTCTGTGAAGACCAAGTGAATTTTTTTCTTCGTTTGGTGATTGGTGATGATACTTGGGTCTGTTACAGAGATCCTGAGTTGGATATTGCAGTCCTATTTACCTAGCCTGAGCTCTGTTATTAAGAACAAAAAGGGACCCTTTTAAGCTGTGCTAAGAAATGAGCTTAACATCCTTACACAGCCCTAAATATAGACTTTTTCAATCATATCTTGGTCAGACTG
The DNA here is from genome assembly GCF_902459505.1 of Geotrypetes seraphini. Classification (NCBI taxonomy): domain Eukaryota; kingdom Metazoa; phylum Chordata; class Amphibia; order Gymnophiona; family Dermophiidae; genus Geotrypetes; species Geotrypetes seraphini. Next base: position 403,965,246 of record NC_047085.1, on the reverse strand, counting down.
TACACTAATTAACAGGGGAACACTTACTGCCTCCTATTTAGGAGGCACTAAGGGCTTCCTCGTTATGGATATGCTAACCAATTATCACAGTGGTAATAGCACACATCTGATCAGCACGTCTGCACCCATTCTCTGCCCCTTCAAAGTAAAATACAAAAAAATGAATACCACACACTTAGCATACACTGATGGCAAAATGTTTGGCACACATCAGCACCTAACACAGTAGTAAAAGGGCTCCTAATCTTTCTAAGGTTCTGTTCTTATACATCGTTACTGCCTTCCTCACGAAAATCCAAAACAGAAAGTGCTATACATACTCACATAGCAAAGCTTCCCCAGTGGCACCAAATGAGAACAAAAAAAATCATTTGAGAAATCACATCAGAAGTACTGTCACATATTCATTTGTTTCCTTGTTGTTTGTTTAAATGATTCATTTTGGAATCTGGCTTCTATTTCTGGGGCTTGTGAGAAGTAGACCACAATTGACACAAATATGAACATCAAGTTTTCTTACATGTTTTGCTCATCCAGCACGTTACAAAAAACATTTGGAGTCTGTAGGGTTGTCTGTGCTACACCCTGACTTGGTTTTGTTCCCATCACAGCTGTCACCCTCTTGCAATGCAAAAATTGTCTCCATTTTCTTAATTAGGTAGTCGTGGTCCAAAATAATAGTTGTGATCCCTCCAGGGCTCCAACTGTGGGCTGGAAACCTAATGAAAGTTACCGTATAATAGTATAATAGCTTGGGGGCCATTGAGTGTTGAAGAACTATAAAATCACTAGCATATTTTTGTGATTTAAACCTAAGTTAACCAACAACTACTTGTACATAATAGAATTATGACCCAGTGGTTAAAGTATGGAATAATTACTGAAAGAAAAAATGTTAGCATCATGCTACCAAAAACTGCTATGTCTCCAAGATATGAAATTAGGAAAAAGCCACTCAATTGAGTTGTTTTGTTTGAGGACATTACCTAAAAAATAAATGCTGGAAATCTTGCAGAAAATGACCACTAACTAGTCTAAGGGGTTTATCCATTAGCTGACTGACTTTCTTTGGATTTGCCTTAAGGGCTTGATTCACATTTCATCAGAGCTTAGAAATATTTCAACAACAACAATAATTTATTTTTTTCTATAGCGCTACCAGATGCACACAGCGCTGTACATTAAACACGCAAGAGACAGTCCCTGCCCGATAGAGCTTACAATCTAATTATGACAGACACACAGGACAAAAGAATGGATCTATATACGATGCTCAAGTAGGGAAGGCAGGAAGTTATTTACCAACTTGGGTCATTAAAAATAATATGTTATTACTATATGCAAAATAATGTAATTATTGAAGGATAGTTCTGTTATCTATATAGATATTAGTGTTATGACTGAATGCAATAATATACTGTTCTTTTATTTATATACTCGACCAACAAAAACCAAAATATGTACCAATTTTCAAAAAAGACATAACTACAGATATAACATCTAATCTCATACATCATAGGCCTGATTCATAGTTAGACACTGTTAGATCTGCGCTAAGACAGTATTCTGTAAAGGGTAATTTGTGCAAAGGGGCTGAATCTAGAAAGGGTGCCTAACTTAATTGGCAAAATACCCTTAAAAGCCGTAATAATTGGTTAAAAAATATATTTGGGTGATAGGCACCTACCGCAATGTGCCTAAAACCTAAATGGCCATTTCTATGGGTGAAGCGTGAGTTAGGCTATGAAATTTAGTCATGCACATTCTAGAATAGGGCAGAAGTGTGGATAACTTCTTAGTGCCTATTAAATGCAAATTTACTCCAATAACTGATTGTCTGTGCCTAATTGACTAATTAGTTCACATATGGATCTCCAATCTGCACCCATATGTGAGCAACTTATACAAAATCTGGGGAAGAGGGGAATTCAATAATTTATCTACCTGAGTATGAAAGAAAGTAGAAAGTAGAAACAAGTCTGTGCATGTTGTGACATGTCAAGCTTACTCATGCACAGCTGCGGCTCAATGTGAGTCTAACATTCCAAGATACAAGATGTCAAGAGAGTCCTCGTGAGAATCAAGTAAGAAGCGGCTAGATTTGGAGTACCATTCAGTGATAAAATTTCTCACAAAAAAAGGGAAAATGCCAAAGGAGATCCAAGAACGCATGACTGCAGTTTATGGTAAGTCTGCCCGGTCATCCTACAAAATAAAATTTTGGAGCAAGCAGTTTAAGTGGGGTAGACTGTAGAGAGTCCATTGAAGATAAAAGTTCAAGATAGAAAATTTTGCAGGCAAAATCATAGCAACTGTCTTCTGGGATGATGAAGGACTTTTGCTTCTGGAGTTCATGCCACACAAGACAACCATAACCAAGGAGAGTTACACCAACACAATGATCACTTTCCAGGAGTCAATCAAGAAGAAAAGATGAGGAAAATTCACAGCAGGCATGCTGCTTCTTCACGACAATGCGCCGGTCCACATGTCATGACAATCACAGGCTGCCCTCTGAGAATGTGGGTTTCATCAACAACCATCCACTCTACTGGCTATCTCAAATTATTTCCTGTTCCAAGCTTTGAAGAAATCTCTCCATGGATGGCAGTTTTCAAGTGATAAAGATGTCAAGGAAGCTGTGACATCCTAGTTTGAACGTCAAGCAGAATTCTTTTCCCAAACGGGTTAAAGTCAATGTCATTGCAAGAAAAGTGGATGAAGTGTATGGAGCTATCAGGGGTCTATATTGAAAAATAAAAAGGTTTTGAAAACTCTTTTCTTTCCTACTGAGGTAGATAAATTATTGAACCCTCCTTATAGCTCAAAAAAACAGTTCTAAAACATGAACAACATACATAGCTATACACTTTTATCCTCTCAGCTAACCAACCCTACTACCCAAAACCTCAAAAAATACATTACTTCACAAAAAATCCATTGGCAAGAATTCCCACGCACCCATCCTTCTTCCTCCCCCGAAAAATTAATTTTCTCATTTTGTAGCCAAATACTTGGCTGAATTTCCAACCTTTGATCTTCTTCCAAAATACATATTTTCTCTCTCTTTTCTAAGCTGTAATGATAAAGTATTCCAGGGGATCAGGGCATAATAACTAAAAACTTGTATGCCTAGTCCTTGGAACACTCATAAATTGTTAAAAAGATTAGGGTGACCTTACCTGCTAGAATGAGAAAATAGGTCAGCCAAATATATAAGATCTTGTTCGTCTAACAATTTGAAAAAAAGCCTAGTATTTTAAATATAATTCTACTTTCAACAACAAATATCCAGTGAAGTTCAGTCAACAATCCCTTGCTCCCAGTAAATGGCAATTGGTCTCTTATTTGACCCTACCTGTGGGCTCAATTGTACAAACTTCTAGACTTTTAGCATTGTTACTTCTCAATTTTATTCCTTGGTGTAGGTCTGAGGTGTAGTCTAGTGGTTAGTGCAGGGGACTGTGAACCAAGGGATCTAGGTTCAAATCCCACTTCAACTCTTCTTTAGAACAGTTAATGTAGCTAGTTTTAAAAAAGGTTTGGATAAGTTCCTAGAGGAAAAGTCCATAGTCTATTGTTGAGACAGACATGGGGGAATCCACTGCTTGCCCTGGATTGGTAGCATGGAATGCTGCTACTATTTGGGTTTTTACCAGGTACTTGTTGTGATTTGGATTGGCCTCCGTGGAGATGGGATACTGGACTGGATGGACCATTGGTCAGACCCAGTGGTCTGACCCAGTAAGGCTATTCTTATGTTGTTATTCTTAATGTTTTGACTTTTCCTGGGTGCTCTCACTATTTCTGAGAATTTTGGGATTTTATATTCTACTATTATAGGTTGAACTGTACAGTATATCAAACATTTTGAGGGAATAAAACTTCTCACATTTTCTACTGATTCTTTGGTGTGTACTTTCTTTGGGGCTCAGTGGTCTGCTTTTGATATTCCTCCTTATTTATTCTGCCATCTCTCCTAACTTTCAGGTTTCCTAAGCCGAACTCTTCATTAAACATTTGCTCCTGCTTTTTGCTTCTGACACCCCTCGTTTCATTCTTTCTTGTTAAAATGTGCAGGAGCTGGGAAACCTGTCCACAGAGTTCTCTCCCAACATGTCAGACGTGTGCTTATGAGGTCCAACGTGGCTGTTGGGATTCTATCTACTGCTCTAGCTACCTCCATTCTCAGAACGTCCTGCCTAACAGGGGAATAAGACAAAGGATCCTTTAGTCCCATTCCTAGACCTGACCATAAACACAAGGCCGGTGACATTGAGATAACACCCCTATCATGATCTGATCATTTTCTAATTACAATTTCTATTAAGGACTACATAAAAAATGAGCCCAACCAAAATCTGGAAGGAAATTTGAGACATTAAAAATCTGACCTCTGATAACTTCCTAGAGACCTTGACCTACCCCTAAGTGGATGAAAAGATGATAACAGTGTCAGAATAGGTTGATATCTGGAATACACCTTTAACAATGATATTAGAAGAAATGGCTCCTATAAAAAAAGATACTATGCTCTAAACACAAATGTTTCCCGTGGTTCTCCCCAGAATTAGAGGTCCATAAACATCAAGGACATCAACTGGAAAGAAAATGACAAAAATCTCGCCTAGATGAAGACAGGTTCAACTGTATGAAACACATGGCAATATACCACCAGGCCTTAACAACAGCCAAAAAAACAATATTTCTCTGAAAACACTGAACAAGCTGCCAATTCAACCAAGCAACTATTTAAAATAATAACCAGCATACTGCAAACCGCACAACAGAACCAGCCCGCCCAGTTACAACTAACTTGCAATGATTTTGCCAACAAAATTAAAAGGTATCCATCAAGACCTACTGACAGTCCCATCAAAGCTCCCGCCAGCTAATGAGAAGAACAAATTTTCCCCCCACCATGCACAGCCATCTGGGATTCATTCAATCAGGTCATAGAGGAAGCTCTTGAAAAAAATCCTGAACGTAGGGTTACCAGATTTTACTTTAGTAAAATCCAGACCCCCCTAGACCAGGGACCTCAAAGTTCCTCCTTGAGGGCCGCAATCCAGTCGGGTTTTCAGGATTTTCCCAATGAATATGCATGAGATCTATGTGCATGCACTGCTTTCAATGCAAATTCATTGGGGGAAATCCTGAAAACCCGGCTGAATTGCGGCCCTCAAGGAGAGACTTCGAGATCCCTGCCCTAGACCCATCCCCAGGCCCACCTAGTTCCACCCATCCCCGCCCCATTACACCCCAGTCCCCCCGCTGCCTACTCTCATCGGGCAGGAGGGCATCCGCACATACGTGGATACCCTCCTGCCCAATGTGATTTTGAGGAAGTTTCTAAAACCCGGACAAAGTGCCAGGTTTTGAAAAGCCGTCCAGACCCCCAGACATGTCCTTAAAAAGGAGGACATGTCTGGGGAAATCCGGAGATCTGGTAACCCTACCTGAAAGGCCTATGGCCTACAACTTCTTGACTCCTGTCCAGCATAGACAGTACAACAAACGAGCATAGGTCTCACTGAAAGGGCTCAAATCCTATTTGTCAGACAGACAACAATCAGTTCTGTTCAGCAACAGTACATCATTATCTTGGGCACTGTTTTGTGGGGTGCCACAGGGATCCATACTGTCTTCCATCTTATTTAAGATCTACCTTAAGTGTCTGGCTACTTCAGTCAATGGACAAAAAATTCTATATACTCTTGCTGATGACATGCAACTACTCATAGCCATTAATGAGATCTACCCTAAGCTTTGAGAAAATTGACTGCCTGTCTAACCGCAACTCAGGAATTTACAAACAACAGTCTGAACTCAAGCAAAACAGAAATTATTTTGGTTCCTAACACAAATGGACAAATACCTGACTTCAAAATATCTTTTAGGAAGTATGAACTGCCCTTAATATCAAAGGTCAGAAATCTTGAGATACTGCTAGACTCAACATTTACTCTGATCCTGCAAATTCAAACAACCTTTAAAAACTGTCTCTATCATTTATGGCAGCTATGAAATCCCTCTCCATATAGTGAAAAGACAAGTTTAACCACTATAACATCATGACTAGACTACTATAATGCCCTGCACATTGTTATAAGCAGAAAGTGTTTACATCAGCTCCAACTAATTCAGAATGCTGTAGCACAACTGATAGAAGGCTACAAGCGGCACGACCACATTACACCCTTCCTGCTAAAACTACACTGGCTATCAATTCCTTACATGGCTCTTTAGCCAAGCCTTTACTAGATACCATACAATACCATACATTTTTTTTCTATGCTATCAAGTTCAGGGCAGGATTAATTCGTCGAGGGCCCCTAGGCACACAAGTACACTGGGCCCCCAGCCCCGCCCCACCCCACCATGCGCCCAGGCGGATCCAGGAAGCTGTGTCAGAGGGAAGCTTTGGGCAAGCAGCACCGCTTGCACAATTACAGTTCCCGTTGCCTTTCTTACCCGTGTTGCTTACTTGTCTTACTTTCCGTCGATGGGGGGGGGGGGGGGGGCGCGTTGCTGATCAATGCTGGAGGGGCCCATCGCCGTTTGGAAAAACAATGTTGATGCCTTCCTTCATTGGGCCCCCCTGACCATTTCGGGCCCTAGGCACGTGCCTACTTGGTCTATTGGTTAATCCTGCCCTGATCAAGTTTCAACTAGGATTCAATGCTGTTTACAATAAGATTAAAGATCAGAAGGCATAAATACTGAATGAACGTTAGGTGGGTAGAGTTCTGAGTTTATGTTATGGGTTTGAGGAGTAGAAGTGAGTCTTTAACCTTTTCCTGAAAATATAGTATTTGCATGTGTATCTTCGGTTCCTAGTATGTGAAAGTAAATTCGTGCAGCTTCTCCCAAAGTACACCTGAAAGGGGGGAGGGGATGACTAGTTTGAACCGCTGATGAGGTCTGGCGGTAAGAAAAGAGCACATAATGGTGATGTCTGTGCTTAGTCCTGCAGAGTTATCACCATAGATGACTTAGTGGGCCATGCAAGCCATCTTCTATTGTATCTTCTTATTATTATGACATTCTTAAAATATTGCGCATGCAAATAAGATCAGCAGACAGCAGCGAAGATTTCCTACATTTGTGGATGATACCAAAATCTGCAATAGAGTAGACACACCGGATGGTGCGAATAAAATGAAGAAAGATCTGGCAAAGCTTGAAGAATGGTCCGAAATTTGGCAGCAAAAATTTAATGCTAAGAAATGCAAGGTCATGCATTTGGGCTGCAAAAAACCAAGGGAACGGTACAGTTTAGGGGGTGAACATATGTGCACGACAGAAGAGCAGGACTTGGGTGTGACTGTATGTGATGATCTTAAGGTGGCCAAACAGGTTGAAAAGGTGGTGGCTAAAGCCAGAAAGATGCTAGGTTGCATAGGGAGAGGTATGGCCAGTAGGAAAAAGGAGGTACTGATGCCTCTGGATAAGACTCTAGTGAGACCTCATTTAGAATATTGTACAATTCTGGAGGCTGCACCTTCAAAAAGGATGGAGTCAGTCCATTGGAAGGCTACTAAAATGGTGTGTGGTCTTTGTGATAAGTTGTACGGGGACAGACTTAAAGATCTCAATCTGTATACTTTGGAAAAAAGGCGGGTGAGGGGAGATATGATAGAGTCATTTAAATACCTACGTAATATAAATGTGCATGCATCGAGTTTCTTTCATTTGAAAGGAAACTCTGCAATGAGAGGGCATAGGATGAAGTTAAGAGGTGATAGGCTCTGGAGTAATCTGAGGAAATATTTTTTTACGGAAAGGGTGGTAGATGTGTGGAACAGTCTCCCGGAAGAGGTGGTGGAAACAGAGACTGTGTCTGAATTCAAGAGGGCCTGGGATAGGCACGTGGGATCTCTCAGAGAGAGAAAGAGATAATGGTTACTGCAGATAGGCAAACTAGATGGGTTATTTGGCCTTTATGTGCCATCATGTTTCTATGTAGGGATAGGAATCCCAAATAGATTGTTAACCCGAAAAACAATGTAAGCTGACATGTACAATAACCCGAAATGGAATATTCTACATAAATCAACATGATAAGCTGAAATCTTAATGTATCCCATAAATGAATGTCAAACCTGAGTTGATGTAGTATATCTTGTACACGTCACCTTTCCCTCATTCCCTCTCCAACTCTTTTCCCTTACTCCTTGCAATCTGACCCTCTTCTTTTTTTGCACCATGTATTAATCTCCTGAAGTCTCTCAATACTGAATGTATTAAGCATGTAACTCTATAACCTATTCCACACTATGTATGTAATTCTGAAACTGTGCTTCATTCGATATACTCATCTGTATTATGGATGTAATGTTGTGCCCCGTTCTGAGTTCCTCTGGGAGGATGAGCTATACAATGAAATAAAGAAATAAAGGTACGTGCAGATTACCACAGGATGAGGATGGGGACAGACCCCATGAGGCAGGGATGGGGATAGAGTCGACGGGGATGGGACAGAGCCCATAGGGATGGGGACAAACTGTGTCACTGACTCGGGCTGTTCCAACTAGATGGAACAGCCTATAAAATGCTAGTATCAATATATAAAAGCTTAACACACCTTAGACAACTGGCAACTGAATTTAATGATTAAAAACCAACCAACCTGCAGAACCTGCTTTTGGATTTAAATGAAACACTGATGTTAAATCACATCATTTCTGTCTTCTCTGGTAACAAGAATCTTGTCTGCTGATCCGACTCCTACCATCTGCAGCATCCTTCCATCATGTACCCAGCTGCTTAAGCATCTTACTGTTGTTGCTGGCATCAAGGATCATTTCCAACATTTAACAGACATTTACTTTCCTGTTCATCCACTACACAGTGGTGGTTCATGTATGAAAGACAATCCAAATATCTTCCCAGATGATGTAAAAACACAGGCAACCAAATCATTCCAATTCATGGTCCAAGTTTTACATTATGACCTAGGCGGAGGTGTACTGAGCACAAAGTAAGGCATTTTTTAACAAAAAAAACATTTCTGTGATGTAAATTAATCAAGTATAAATAGATATATATAAGAAGCATTAAGTACAAATAAAATAAAAATTAACCAGCATTTAGAATATAAATTTAACAAGTAGGTGAATGCTGATATATTCAACTGCATTTATCCCAAGTGTACCAAAACCAGATCATAGAAACAGAAACATGATGACAGATAAAGGTCAAATGGCCTATCCACAATAACCATTATTTCTTCCTCTCTCTATTTGTCATTTACAAACAATGGTTATACAGAATATTGTCCCTTTTTATACTTTAATAAAAAGATTTAAACATAACATCATAAGTTTTTGCGGCTTGTGCAGATGAGGACATACTCTATGGGGACAGGGTGGGGATGGGAACAGAGCCTACAGGAATGGGAAGAGGCCGGGGCAGAACCCATGGAGATGAGGACAAACTTTGTCCCTGTGTCATTCTCTAGCATAGTGTTCCAACTAAAGTTACAAATTTAATCTTAAATGAGATATTAACTTGCTCCCTCAAAAGCTACCTGGAAAAAATACAGTTTAAGATCTGTGTTGATGATACAGGTGTAACTAAAATGACAACTGATATTTAGCAAAACCAAATTTCCAGGGATAGTTATCCTCTCAGGTTGAATATCAATCATTTGAGAAAAATACTGCATGGATAAATGACCTGAATGCTTGTATTATAATCTCTCGAACTGTCAACAGCCTTCTATCCCCTACCTTTCAGACCTGCATATGTGATTTGCTTCTTGTCAGGGCTTGTGCAAGTATCAGTTACATAAAGCAACGCCACAAATAATTAGATTTAAAAGTTCATAGCCTTGACTTTAAAAAAGTGGTCTATCTATTAATACTGCAGGCTGCACATGCCAGAGTAGTTTCATTATGCTCACTAGCAAATTATGCTAACAAAGAGTGCTCCTCCAACACTTGCAAAAAAAACAACAACAAAACAAAACAACCCCCCCCCCCCCACACACACACACCTTAATAGACATGGCAATATATTGCAACTGATGTGCTGTCCCAAAAGACTGAAAGTCAGATCAATGAGAGCGCCCAGACAGGAAAAAATGCTCGCGTACCTGAATAAATTCATGTAGACTGTTCTGAGCTCCCCTGGTAGAAAACTGAATAAATAAAATGTATCCAAAGAAAGTATGATCTGATTTTCCCTCCCCTAGCCTCTTCTCCACCCTTTGCCTGTCTCTTTTTAGACAAAAGTAACTGTATAGGGATGGGCAGCCCAAAAACAGGTTTTGGTGCCATTTTTTTTTCAGTGTTCACTATGGGCTAGATTCCATAAATAGTGACCACAGATAGGCACCAAAATGATATGCACTAACCCCCACATTCTATAAAAAGTGCTACAAATTGTGCATGCAATTTTGGTTGTGTACCAAATTGTGCAAGCAATTTAATTAAACAAGGTAATCAGTGCCAATAATTGGCTTAACAAGCAATTGGTGCTAATTAAAATCAATTATAAGTTATGTGCCTAAATTTTAAGTATGAGACAGAAAATGGGGCACAAATTGGGTCCAGTATCCTGTTTCCAACAGTGACCAACCCATGTCTCAAGTACCAAAACAGATTCTAAGCTGCTTATCCTAGGAATAAGCAGTGGATTTCCCCAAGCCATCTCAATAATGGCCTGTGGACTTCTCTATAAGGAAATTATCCAAACCTTTTTTAAACTCCGCTAAGCTAACTGATTTCACCATATTCTCTGGCAACAAATTCCAGGAAGCTGATACAAACCAATAGAAAAGGGCAGAGTGATGTCACCGAAGCCAACTCAAATGAGTCTCTGTCAGTACTTCTGTGATTGGAGGGAATAAGGCAGATATGGGAAACTGACCCATCAGTCTACAGCTAGTCAAGATTACTGGAATTGGAGGGTAAGGTTCGCCTGCATGGCACTAACCTCCTATTAGAGTACAGGGTACAGAACTAGGCAGAAAGAATCACACATATAGCTTCAGAGTGCAAGTACAGTTCAAGAAATTTAAACATAGGCACACAATAGTGGGTTCAAAACACGTATTCCAAAGATACTAAGTTATCCAGTTCTAGCCTAGGGACTTTTTTGTTGCCAATCCTGGTTTTGAATGTAACATCATAAAGTAGTGTGGGATTTCTAGAGCCTGATCCTCCCCATTGAAATCAGAGCTGCGAGTCCCATAATGCACCAGAATAGGCTTATAAGACATCCAGGACTATCTGAAAATCTCCATCCTGGAAGTGAGTAACTTGGCATCTTTGCTATTCTATAAGAACACACATATAATGTGCATGACAGAAAAGCGGGACTTGGATGTGATTGTATGTGATGATCTTAAGGTGGCCAAACAGGTTGAAAAGGTGACGGCGAAAGCTAGAAGGATGCTAGGGTGCATAGGGAGAGGTATGGCCAGTAGGTAAAAAGAGGTATTGATGCCCCTGTATAAGACTGGTGAGACCTCATTTAGAATATTGCATACAATTCAGGAGACATAAAAAGGATGGAGTCGATCCAGAGGAAGGCTACTAAAATGGTGTGTGGTCTTTGTGATAAGGTGTATGGAGACAGACTTAAAGATCTCAATCTGTATTCTTTGGAGGAAAGGCAGAAGAGGGGAGATATGACATAGACATTTAATACCTACGTGGCATAAATGCACATGAGTCGAGTCTCTTTCATTTGAAAGGAAGCTCTGGAATGAGAGGGCATAGAATGAAGTTAAGAGGTGATAGGCTCCGGAGTAATCTAAGGAAATACTTTTTCACAGAAAGGGTGGTAGATGCGTGGAACAATCTTCCAGAAGAGGTGGAAGAGACAGAGATGGTGTCTGAATTCAAGAAAGCACGGGATAGGCACACAAGATCTCTTAGAGAGAAGAGATAATGGTTACTGCGAATGGGCAGACTGGATGGGCCATTTGGCCTTTATCTGTCATCATGTTTCTATGTTTTATAAGTGTTATTATAGAATTCAAGTGTAAGTCAACATTGACATGCCTACATATAGGTGCAAACCTTTATGCCAGATTTATGACTGGCTTAAATATGACTAATTAAATGCAGCATTTACACATGTATATTACAATATTCTGTAAACTAAAGCCCAGATTCTGTAAATCAGCCAGCGCCTAGAAAAATGGCACCATCTGCATGTCAGTCATGTTTAGGCACAATTAACAGAATGATGGCTACCGGCGCCTAAGAGAAAACTTAGACACTGGTAATGTAGGCCAAGGTTTTAAAAGCAGTTTTTGGGAGAATCGAGCCTAGCAGCGTCTAAAGTCACCTGCACCCCTAAATAAACCTACGTTGGCCTCAGGTGCCTCAAGTTGCCATGCTGTAAATGCGAATCCAGGACCGACCCTGGTTGGCGCATATCGGCGTCTACTTTTAAAAAAATGTTTTAAATTGATTTTAAATGGCGCAGTCAATTACTACACTGGTTAAAGCCAATTAATGCAATTAAGTTAGGCACCAGTGCCTAGCTTTCAATGCTGTTTACAGAATATGACCCTAAGTGTATAAAAGTTGGCCCTGCCCAGCCATATGCCCATGTAATTACAAAACAGGGCTGAGTGTGCTTCTGCCATTTACCCACCTAAGCGTTCACATATATATGTAGATGGCTGAATTCTATAAATTTAAGCCCATAAATAGTTCTTACATTTAGGTCAGTTATAAAAGAGAGGAATCTATTTGTACCTTATGCTAGAAGGGTAAATCAAAAATTAAAGACAAAATACATGCAACGGCTTTTATAGAAGTACTGTAACTGTGAGCAATTGAACATATCACTTTTCCACATAGTCCCTACGCAAGATGACACATTTGTTGTATCATTCAACTAGCTTCTGCATTTCTACAGAGAAGTTTTTCAGCTGCTCCCGAAGCCATGTGAGCATCGCTTCCTTTACTTCATCATGCTTTGGCTTTTGCTCTCTGAGTCACAGCAATACAACCATGTCTCGTCGCCTGTGACAATTCTCTCCAGAATGCTGAGATCTTCTTCATACCGTCTCAGGATGGGCAGACTGGATGGGCCATTTGGCCTTTATCTGCCATCATGTTTCTCTGTTTCCAACTGCTGCTGCTTGTGCAGATCAGTAAAGTGAAAATCCATCGTGCACAGACTTTCCTGTATCCCATATCCTCATGCATTATGGCAAATGAAGATCCATAGCTGATATCCAAATTTGCAGCCAGTTGAGACACCATTATCCGTCAGTCTTCTCTAATCAAGGCATCCACCCTGTCAATGTGCTCATGTGCGTGATGAAGATGGGCAACCAGAATGACCTTCGTCAGTTACACCTGTTCTTCCCGCTTTAAACCCACTCATAAACCTTTCATTGATTTATGGTGCTATGTCCATACCGAGACAATATTTGACGGTGAATTTCCACAGGTTTCACTCCCTCTGCTCAAAGAAAGCATACTACTGCATGTTGTTCTTCGGTGTGCAATCTTGCAATGGAGCATCCATGATTCTGACCTCATGACTGTCGCACAACTAAAGACCGAGCACTGCACTATGTGTGGACAAACTATCCAACAGGCATTGTACAAGAGCATATGTTGCATTTCGCTAGCTCTGTTCCGGTTATTGATAATTTAACAATTGTCTTTAATTTTTGATTTGCCCTTGTATAAAGTAGGCTCCTACTTTCCTTTATAGAAAAAATACTACTGTAACTTGGTATATGAGGGCATATGTCTAGGCATAAGCACTTCCATTAGCCACAGAGTTGCTGCAAATGCACACACCTAGATTTAGGAGATGTGCATATATGTAGTGTTCTATATGTTGTAAGAGTTCTATATGTTGTAAGAGTGTGTCACACCCACGCCCTACCCAGGCTGTGCCTATATGTGAACACAGTATTGAAGATATATGTGTACTTAGAGAATAATGCATAGCTGGATTGTTCTTATTTTTGTACATATCTGTTCACACACATGTATACCGTATTTTCACGCAGATAACGCGCACCCGTGTAAAACGCGCACACGGGTATAGCGCGCAGAAACCACGATTTTATGTACAAAAACTTTTGTATACCGTGCTCACGGGTATACCGCGCATGCTGCCCTACTGTCCTTTCGCCCGCCCCGACTCTCCTCTGGCCACCCCGACTCTCCTTTCGCCCTCCCCGACTCTCCATGCGCTGTCCCGACTATCCGTTCACCCTCCCTGACTTTCCGTGCACTGCCCCGCCTCTCCGTGCACTGTCCCGACTCTCCGTTCACCCTCCCTGACTTTCCGTGCACTGCCCCGACTCTCCATGCGCTGTCCCGACTCTCCGTTCACCCTCCCTGACTTTCCGTGCACTGCCCCGCCTCTCCGTGCGCTGTCCCGACTCTCCGTTCACCCACCCTGACTTTCCGTGCACTACCCCGACTCTCCGTGCGCTGTCCCGACTCTCCGTTCACCCGCCCTGACTTTCCGTGCACTGCCCCGCCTCTCCGTGCGCTGTCCCGACTCTCCTTTCGCCCGCCCTGCCCTGCTCCCAGCTCTGTAAGCATGCGCAATGGTCTGAGCATGCTTGCCGCTTAGTTTTCACCCCCTCCCTCCAACGACCGCCCCCCCCAAGAACCTCCGACCGCCCCCCCAGCCGACCCGCGACCCCCCTGGCCGACCCCCACGACACCCCCACCCGCCTTCCCCGTACCTTTGTGTAGTTGGGACAGACGGGAGCCAAACCCGCCTGTCCGGCAGGCAGCCAACGACGGAATGAGGCCGGATTGGCCCATCCGTCCCAAAGCTCCGCCTACTGGTGGGGCCTAAGGCGCGTGGGCCAATCAGAATAGGCCCTGGAGCCTTAGGTCCCACCTGGGGGCGCGGCCTGAGGCACATGGTCGGGTTGGGCCCATGTGCCTCAGGCCACGCCCCCAGGTGGGACCTAAGGCTCCAGGGCCTATTCTGATTGGGGGGTCGCGGGTCGGCTGGGGGGGCGGTCGGAGGTTCTTGGGGGGGCGGTCGTTGGAGGGAGGGGGGTTTGCGTCGAGGGCAGGAGGGCCTGGGATCCCTCCTGCCCGTAATGTAGTGCGGGGTGGGGGTAGGGGGTCGCCGTGGCCAGGAGGGTTTGGGCTCCCTCCTGGCCCGATATTGTCGAGGAGTTGGGGAGTCGGCCGGGCAAGAGGGCTTGGGCTCCCTCTTGCTCCGATCGTGGATGCGGGTGCGGGTGGGAGCGCGTGCGAGCGGTCGTTCGGGGTGGGGGTGCGAGCGGTCCTGCTGGGGGGGGTGAATCGGGCGTCGGGCGGGGTGGGAACTATGTAAAAAAATTTTCGTATAACGCGCGAGGGGTATGCGCGGTAGGTAAGCGCGCGTTACATGCGTGAAAATACGGTAAATGACTAGAATACTAGTTATTTACATGAGTACTTGCCACCTAATTTTAAGTGGCTTTAAAATGACCTCCTTAATGTGCACAGTGTGGTGTAAGTAGAGTGAACAATTATCTTGCATATATTTGTTCATTTAGATACATTTTTAAAAGGCAGTTTTTCTATACCATCCTGGAAAAAAAATGATAGCAATCTAGTCACATACTTTTCAATAGGCCCCTATGGCATTCCCACCACACCTATCTGAAACGGTTCCTCAGAATGGCATTTGGAAATTGAATACGCTAGTTGCAAACTGTGCTAGCATTCCATGGTATTACACTAAACTTAAAACAACAAAGCAGAGAATTATGAAAAGAGGAAAAAAACAAACAACTTTATACAGTATGTTAAGAGAGGAATTGAAAGTATTGTGTAATCTGTATTAGAATAATGAAACTAACAGGAACAAAGACCTGTTTTTCACATGCTTCCTGAAGATTCATATACAGCTCATGAAAGAACATGTTTTTGGGGGTTTGGGTTTTTTGTTTTTTTTTGTTAAAAGCTTCTGCCAGAATAACCTAGCCAGAAGGGAGAAGTGATTGGTTTTATGCATACTGCCTGAAGATAATAGACTCTGTGATTGACTGCACACTAAAGAGATGCCAGAATGAATACAATCCCTTACTGTTAAATAAGGTCACAATATTTATATTGACAATTGTTAAGTAGTGAATAATGCATAGACTCAGCATGTCTTTCTGCAATGATAATAATCATTTATATCCAAAAGCAACACTATGCAATACAATCCACAATTTTGTTTCTCTCTTTACTTATTATTTGCCATTTTAAACATTTTGCTGTGCATTGAACTAGCTGCAATATTTCCCAGTACTGCATCAAGGATGCAAATATGCTGTTGAATTGTTTGGAAGTGTAACTTGAAAGTGGTGCTTTTCCGCTACCTAATCCAGCCATCAGACTATCGGCTTCCTTTCTTGGTTTGACTGCTGGCTCCCTTCCCTAGCCCACCTATTTGTTCTACAGTAGTCAGAGCTGCATTAGGAAGATAGGCTGGCACACAGTATGGTCTGCGCGATCGCACTTATTATAATGGCTCCTACTTAAGTATGAGGAGTGAAGGGATGGGAACAGGTGCTCCTATTGTCCTAGATGCTACCTGCCTGATGCAAGTCTGGCTGCTTCAGACCAGCAGGTAAGGCTGTGGAGAGGGTAAGAAGAGGGTGAAACAAGCTTGCTAGGCATTGGAGCTGTGAGGGGGACCAGAGTAGGACAGATTTGGAATAGATGGAAATGGAGCACAGAATAGTCTGGGGGGAATGGAGTAAGCTGGGCTGGGTGAGGTGCGGTGTGAAGTAGAATGGGCCAGCCCGGGAAGGGTAGAAAGGAGAAGGAAGTGTAATGAAAGTTCAAATTCAATTATATTTGATATACCATGCTGCTAAATACAGTAGTTAAAATGTAAGTGGTTTGCAATGGGTTTAAAATATAATGGAAGGAAGAAAATCAATATACACACAAATACATGAAACTAAAAGAAGCCATACAACAGGAGCAAAAAGGAAGCAACAGATTATGTGTGGTTACAAGTTTATTGAAGGACAACATGAAGGTGGGAAATCACAGGAGAGACATAAAAACAGCTATCAATCATTTTTGAACTGCAGGGCAAGACCAGCCCTAAGGAGGAGGAGGGAGCAAGGAGTCAGTCAGTCATAATGGGCAGAAAAGTAGGCTGCAAAAAAGTAGAATGTTTCTAACAGAGATTTGACTTTTTTGATCTGAGATACAGGGAAAGACTATTCCATTGGAGGAGGAAGACACACTAAAACAGATATCCCTGGTAGCATCCAAGCAAATTTGACAAAAAGAGGAGATTGTCAACAAATTTGATGTGAAGAGCAAAGAGTTCTTACAGGTGAATAAGATATAAGAAAGTGCAGCCAGAAGTGCAGGAAGACCTGGAGTGGATCTGATGTGTCAAACCAAGCAATTTGTAAAGGAAATAAGTTCCTACTTTCTCAGTTCTACAGTAAATTTTTTTTAAAGTGCACCACTTTTTATGCTTTGCAACTAGAAAATTGGAAAGAATAGAAACAGGAAAAATTGACAGTAGAGAAAAACCATAGGCTTATCCAGTCTGCATTTGTTCCATATATCCTTGAATTCAAATACCCTCTTTCACTCTCATCCTATCTCCTTTGCTTCCAAAGCTTCCTTTCCATTGAAAGAGACCCACGTTAGGTGCAAGCCAGATGCTAAAGACTAGGGTTATTATAATACATTGCAGTGTCAACCAGGATATCAACTCTGTGAGACAACACTTCAGAAAACCAGAACACTGCATCAATTATTTTATGGTGAGAACACTGAAAGGAATTTTATGACAATCCAGGAATGCAAGACCTTTGAAATCAAAAAGATAAATTATTTTCACATTCACCAGACAGGACTCAACAAAGACCATGGTTGTCTATTGCATTACAAATAGGGTTACCAGATTTTCTATCTGGTAAAAGAGGATGAGTGGCCCCGCCTCGTTATGCCCCCAGCCCCACCTCATTATACCCCCAGCCCCGCCTCATTATGCCTCCAGCCCCACCTCATTATACCCCCAGCCCCGCCTCATTATGCCCCCAGCCCCACACAAACCTCATTTCTATGGGCCGGGCTGGAGTGCAGATACAATCCAGCCATGGCCCTGATCACACCAGCTTTTCAAAACCCAAAGTGCCGGGTTTTGAAAAGCCGTCTGGTAACCCTAATTACAAATCATGGAATTGTACTGCTTTGTCACGTTCTCTTTTTTCCATTTTTTAAATTTCCATTTATAATACTGTATTGCATATTTCAAAAAATGAACTAGAAAGAAATCATGGTCCACATCAATGAGAGGAAACAACTAGAAATATTACAGAAGCATTAAACTGGGGGAAAAAAATAAAAATGAATCAACCCTTATCTTCGTCAACACATTTTATTACTTTATTATGCCCATTATCATTACCCCTCAGCAGAAACTTCTTTTTCAATCAGTAATCTTTCAAGCTGAGAAGGATCAAAGTAAATATGTCTATTAGATTCTAATGTTATTACACATTTACAGGGAAATTGGAGGAAAAAACTCCTCCTAAAAATGTTACCCTATCATTTGATTTCAAGAATTCCTTTTGACATATTCGTGTGGTCCTAGCCACAACTGGAAAAATCTGAATAGGATGGCCACAAAACGGATCACCTTTTTTCCAGAAATATTTATTTAAGATATTAATCTTTTCCTGCTAATTAAACAAAGATGAAGAAATTTTCTACAGCCTGATATCCAACTTATACATCCACATCATGAAGCTTGTCAACTGTCTGTTGAGAAAAACTACAAAGTTGTGATATAATCGTTTTTATGCACTCTTCAGTTTTGACCACGTTTTGCCAAATATCTTTCATTGTACGGTAATATCTTGAGATTGATCAATAGTCTTAGCCATATTCGGACAAACCACAGCTGTTAGAAACTCACAACTTGTGGTTGCATAAAAGAAATGCAAAAATCTGTAGATCCGTAGACCGGTATATTCCCGAAAATAAAATATTACCTTCCTATTGTACATTCTTGTATATTCCTGTATATTCCTGTACATTCTTGTATACTCCTTGTACATTCTTGTATATTCCTTGTACATTCCTGTATATTGCTGTACATTCTTGTATATTTCTTGTACATTCTTGTATATTTCTTGTACATTCTTGCATATTCCTATCAACTTCAATGACCTCTACATTCCTAAAATGTTAATTCCAATGATCTCATCGTTTGTAATCTTAATTAATTGCTGTAAACCGCCTAGAACTCTCTGGGTATGGCGGTATACAAAATAAAGTTATTATGATTATTATTATTATTATACTATCTTGGGAAAATGCCCCTGCTGGACAAACAGGAGTAAAAGGGAAGGTGTAGAACATCCTCCCTCCCTCACCCCCTCCTTTACAAAGCTGTGCTAGCATTTTTAGCACTGGCCACGGTTGTAACAGCTCGGACGCTCATAGGAATTCTATGAGCGTCAGAGCTGTTACTGTGGTGGATTTCACTAAAAACGTTAGTGTGGCATTGTAAAGGAGGGGGGAGGGGTCAAAGACAAATCCCCTATAGTTACAGCAGGTAATTTCATTTGAACATGTTCCAGTCCACATGCAGTCTTAATGCTTCTATAAAACTGCAAAGCAACAAAATAGCCCCAGGGAGAGCTTTATTTGAGTTACAGGAATCTACCAGACACAGAGTGAAGCCATAAGCTGACAAATATTCAAGAGCATAAGCTGTCACAAAACCATAGAGACAACCCCAGCATTTTTAGCAGAAATGAATAAGCACAGTAAAGCATTATACCAGAGGTAGAAATAAGGGTCATAAGAACATAAGAATAGCCTTACTGGGTCAGACCAATGGTCCATCAAGCCCAGTAGCCCGTTCTCACTAGTACCTGGCCAAAACCCAAGAAGTAGCACATTCCATGCTACCGATCCAGGGCAAGCAGTGGCTTCCCCCATGTCTTTCTCAATAACAGACACCGCTTAGAAGTTTGATTGAGCAGTATAAAAATTTTAATAAAACTTGAAACTTGACTTTTCTTCCAGGAACTTGTCCAAACCTTCCTTAAAACCAGCTACGCTATCCGCTCTTACCACATCCTCTGGCAACGCATTCCAGAGCTTAACTATTCTCTGAGTGAAAAAATATTTCCTCCTATTGTCCCCTAGTCTTTGTAATGTTTGATGGAGTGAAAAATCGATCCACTTGTACCCGTTCTACTCCACTCAGGATTTTGTAGACTTCAATTGTATCTCCCCTTAGCCGTCTCT
This sequence comes from Geotrypetes seraphini, assembly GCF_902459505.1. Classification (NCBI taxonomy): domain Eukaryota; kingdom Metazoa; phylum Chordata; class Amphibia; order Gymnophiona; family Dermophiidae; genus Geotrypetes; species Geotrypetes seraphini. The sequence goes on along the minus strand of NC_047085.1, from coordinate 403,945,018 downwards.
TTCTCAAGCTGAAAAACCCTAACCATTTTAGTCTTTCCTCATATGAGAGGAGTTCCATCCCCTTTACCATCTTGGTTGCTCCTCTTTGAACTATTTCTAGCACTACTATATCTTTCTTGAGATAAGGAGACCAGAATTGAACGCAGTACTCCAGATGAGTTCGTACCATGGAGCGATACAGGGGCATTATAACAATAACATTCTTAGTCTTGTTAACCATACTTTTTAAAATAATTTCTAGCATCCTGTTTGCTTTTTTAGCCGCCGCCACACATTGGGTGGAAGGTTTCATCGTATTGTCTACGATGATACCCAGATCCTTTTCTTGGGTGCTAAACCCCAAGGTGGACCCTAGTATCTGGTAACTGTGATTCAGGTTATTCTTCCCAATGTGCATCACTTTGCATTTGTTCACATTAAATTTCATCTGCCATTTGGATGCCCAGTCTTCCAATTTCCTAAGGTTCAACTGCAATTTTTCACAATCCGCATGCGTTTTAACAACTTTGAACAGTTTAGTGTAATCTGCAAATTTAATCACCTCACTCGTCGTTCCAATTTCCAGATCAATTTCTATCTGATAACCAATTCCTAATCCACAACTGAACTTTGCCACCTATCTCATGACACTTCTCAGAAGCCTCTCATGAGGAACTTTATCAAAAGCTTTCTGAAAATCTAGATATACTATATCAACTGGCTCACCTTTATCCACATGTTTATTCACACCTTCAAAAAAGTCAAGCAAATTTGTGAGGCAAGATCTCCATCGGCTGAACCCATACTGACTCTGTCTCATTAAATCATGTTTGTCTACGTGTTCCACAATTTTATTTTTTATAATTGTTTCTACCATTTTTACCCAACACTGAAGTGAGGCTTACTGGTCTGTAATTTCCCAGATCTCCCCTGGAGCCCTCTTTAAAGATCAGCGTAACATTGGCTACTCTCCAATCTTCAGGTACTACAGATGATTTTAGCAACAGGTTACAGATTACTAACAACAGGTCAGCAATTTCATGTTTGAGTTCCTTTAGTACCCTGGGATGCATACCACCCGGTCCTGGCGATTTATCACTTTTTAACTTGTCAATTTGTCTTAGTACATCTTCCAGATTCACCGAGATTTCTCTCAGTTCCTCTGCATCATTACCCTTGAAAACCATTTCTGGTTCAGGTAGACCTCTTACATCTTCTTCTGTAAAAACCAAAGCAAAGAATTCATTCAGTCTTTCCACTATGGCCTTATCCTCCCTGAGTGCCCCTTTCACTCCATGATCATCTAACAGTCCCACAGATTCCCTCACAGGTTTTCTGCTTCTGATGTACCTAAAAAAATTGCTATGAGTTTTTGCCTCTTTTGCAAGTTTCTCGTCATATTCTTTCTTAACTATCTTTATCAATGCTTTGCATCTAAATTGTCAGTGCTTGTGTTTCTTCTTATTTTCTTCATTTGGATACTTTTTCCATTCTTTAAAGGATGTTTTTTGGCTCTAATAGTATCTTTTACTTCACCTTTTAACCACACCAGCTCTCGTATCCTCTTCTTTCCATCTTTGCTAATACATGGAATACATCTGGTCTGGGCATCCAAAATGGTATTTTTTTAAATAACATCCATGCCTAGATTACAGTCCTAACCTTTGCAACTGATCCTTTTAGCTTCTTTTTAACCATTTTCCTCATTTTATCATAGTCACCCTTTCGAAAATTAAACACCCCTACAGTAGATTTATTTTGCAATGTTACTCCCGGAATCAGCTCAACGTACAAATGAAGCTCTTTTCAAATCCCATTTCAGCTCTTTGTAATCTTGGATGTCACTTCTTTCTTTTTGAATGAAATTTTGAAATTACATCAAACAAAACACTTGCTTTAGAAATAGGGTTACATTAAGAGAAAAAAATAGAAACATCACAATTACTAAAAGAGATACATCATATAAATATCAATGTTACTCATGTTGAACTAAAGAGAGAAATCAAAGTAAGGGAAAACAGAGGATACATAAAGCAGTATTTGAGGTGCGGCTGCACCATTGAGCAATGCAAGGATATATACCTGATCATACCCCCACTCATTAACAAGCTTATTGACCATCATAACTTCAGTTGCAATCATATAGCCTCAAGCAAGTCAACTGGAGCCTTAGATGGAACATGAGGCTCTCTAGCAGATCAGTTACATAAGAATTGCCATACTGAGACAGACTGAAGGTCCATCAAGCCCAGTATCCTGTTTCTAACATTGGTCAACCCAGATCACAGGTACCTGGAAAGCTCCCAAGGAGTAAAACATATTTTATGCTGCTTATCCTAGGACAGTGGTCTCAAACTCGCGGCCCGGGGGCCACATGCGGCCCACCAGGTACTATTTTGAGGCCCTCGGTTTATTTATCATAATCACAAAAGTAAAATAAAATAGTTTCTTGATCATACATCTCTTTAGCTATAAATTACAATATTATTATTAAGACTTAGCCAAAAGGAAATATTTATAAACTATAAAGAGTTTTACCTCATGCAAAATTGTCATTTCTTTAATAAGACATTAACTATTTTTTTTCTGCGGCCCTCCAAGTACCTACAAATCCAAAATGTGGCCCTGCAAAGGCTTTGAGTTTGAGACCACTGTCCTAGGAATAAGCAGTAGATTCCCCCAAGCCATCTCAATAATGGCCTATGAGCTTCTCTAAGAAAATTATACAAACCTTTTTTAAACCCTGCTGATTTCACCATATTCTCCAGCAACAAATTACAGTGTTCAATTATATGTCGAGTAAAGAAATATTTTCTCTGGTTTGTTTTAAAATCTACTACTTAGTAGCTTCATCGTATACCCTAGTCCTAGTATTTTTGGAAACAGTAAACAAATGATTCACATCTACCCTTTTCATTCCACTCAGTATTTTATAGATCTCTATCATAAGCTCCCCTGAGCCTTCAAGCTGAACAGCCCTAGCCACTTTAGCCATTCCTCATAAGGAAGTCATCCCATCACTTTTAAGATTTTTGGCACCCTTCTCTGTACCTTTTCTAATTCCGCTATATCTTTTTTGAGATACAGTGACTAGAATTGCACACAGTGCAAAATGATATACCCCCCCCCCCCACACACACAAAACACGACTTCACAAGCCTGTTTCCTCATAATATATATCCTCCATAAATTGGAAATTTGATCTTCAAATGTAAGAGAAGAGTCTAAAAGAATACCCAAAACTTTAGACGTTTTATCTATTTGCTGGTAGGGCCTGATTGTAGAGTAAGAAAAGAAGGAACAGAAGGTAGTGAATTTTGAAACCAAAGAACATTTGTCTTACTTGCATTCAATTTCAACTTATTAGTAGAAGCCCAGTCTCCAATTCTATTCATGAAATCAGTGATCGTAGCTGAAATGTCCTTGTTTGAACTTAATGGAATTAATAAAAAAAATATCAGCAGAATAGGATAACATACAAACTTCAGCTGACAAATATACTTTTTGCAGAGTGCTCATAAAGATATTAAAAAACGTAGGAGAAATAGAAAAACCTTGTGGCACTCCACAGAAAGAAGCTCGGCTCCTAGAAAAAGTTTCATCTTTCAGCACACTATAATTCCTGTTTACTAAAAAATCGTTAAAACAATTAAGTGCAGATCCATCTATACCCAACTCACTCACCCCTCCCCCCTTTTACTAAACCACAATAGCGGTTATTAGCATAGGGAGCTGTGCTGAATGTTCCGCGCTGCTCCCGACACTCATAGAGTTCCTGTAATTCAAGATAAGTTTGTTATTTTTTTTTTTGTAATTCTTTATTCATTTTTAAAAACTTACATCAAGTGTACAATTAATAAAACATTTAAGATTAAATACATCACTTGAATTTTCTTAATATATTCAGATACATAAGTTTATTCCCTTCCCACCCACCCATTCCATTTGTTATTTTTGAACTATTAACCAAATGAGAAAGTGATAGACTGTGGGTACACAGCAGAGCAATCATTTTTTTGATATCAACTACAATATATTGAATAAGCGATGATTGGGTGGTAAGGCGATGTTCTTGGGGTTCACCCCTTGGTTTTTTGCCTCCATGTTTCATTATAAGTGGATATGATTTCTAAAAGTGATATCTGAATATAGTTGGGTGATTTTATATTAGATTTGCCATAGATTGTTTCTGTCTACATTTTTGTTTTTCTATCCTCAGTATACCAGGAATTAGTCCTACTAATTTTTATGGATTTTCCTTAATAAGAGCTAATTCATCTAATACAAGTGGAGGGGCATAATCGAAAGAAATGTCTAATTCTGTTTTGGGCCCAAGTCACTAGTTGCCTAAAGTCGGCAGTGTCTAAAGTCCTATTCTCAAAAAATGCATCCAAAATATTTTATTTTCAAAAGTCGTCTAACTGCACGTCCAGCTGCTTGATCACCCAGACCTCTAAGTCATCTATCTTTATACCCCATTCTCGTCCAAAATTTGTCCCAAGTCAACAACGCTTAGAAAAGGACCTTTTGGACATGGGAGTGGCCAACAAAATAGTGGACTGGACACCTAGACATGGCAACAGAGTAGTGGAGCACCTTACAGGACACTGCTGCAAATTTCACAAAAAGGGTGCCACATAAACATCTCACCATAACTCCCTTATAGGTTATGGTGAGCCCCCCATAACTTACTAGACCCACCTGTCTACCACCCAAATAGTCCTCACTTCTGCAAGTGGCACCTATATAGTAGTACAGTAGGGTTGAGGAGTGTACATGTTGCACCATAAATGCAGTGGTTAGAGTGGCTTATGGGCCTGGGTCCTCCTCTCTATGGTTCACTAGCCCATCCCCCACACTACTTAAATCACCTCTGTGCTGCTCTATTTGGCATTGCTATGCCAGGTCAGGTGCTGATGTTCTGGAGACAGGTATGTATGTTTTTATTCCAATTTTTATGTTGGGGTTTTTTTTTTTTTTTGGGGGGGGTCAGTGATCACTGGGGCAGTTGGGGGTCTGTACTGTGTGTTTGCATTGCTTATCTGGTCATTTTGGATACTTTTTTGACACTTAGGCCTGGTTTTACATGGCCTAAGTCACAACGTACAAGTTCCATCCAGGCAGCTTCGTTAAACTTTCGGTTACACTTGCAGTACGACTAAGTTTAGATCAGACTAAGTCCGGCCCAAATCCTGCCCTCACCACTCCTCCTAAAACGCCCCTTTTAGCTCTGGTCGTACAGCAGCACTGAAAAGGTCTAAGTCATTTTTAGATACGTCTAAAACCCGGTTTGATTACCGGCACTTGAATGACTTGTCTTATTGATCGTCCAAGTGCCGATTTAGGCTGGTTTTTAGACATATTTCCATTTCGATTATGAGCCCCTTACTATGTATTACCTGATCCCAAACATTAAGCATCTTTTGAGAATTTGAATTGGAAAAATTGAAGGATGGTATAACTTTATCCCATAAAGCAGCAGGATCTAACTTTTGTTGATAATTTTGAGTAAAATAACCCATGTATAAATGCAAGTTGAAAACTAATAAATAGTTTTCTGTCAAGGTACCTTTGACCATTCTACCATAGCTAAAGCATTAAAAGAAGATACAGCAACAAAATCAAGGGAATGGCCTTTTTCATGAGTAGATCCAGATGGAATTAAATTTATAAGAGCAAGATACCAAGAATTTCTTAAAATAAATACCCAATTATCATCTTCTAATTCTAGGGGTAAATTAATATCGCCTAAAATGAAGAACCTAGTAAACTGACAAACATATAAGAAAATTATTTTCTGAATTTTAGTAACTGACTTACACCAGGACCCAGGAGGACGATAAGTTATATTTCCAAAGATCTGGCTGTAATATTGTTTTCATCCAGTAGTTTACACATCATACATTCTAAATCTGGTGATGAAAAAGAACCCATTAAAGTCAGATGAAAAATCTTTTATACACAATTGCCAGACTTACACTGCGTTTATCTAATCTAGGGAGTTGAAATAAACTGTAGTTTAGAGGACATAATCATTAAGCCAGGTTTCAACAATAGGTTAGAGGACATAATCATTAAGCCAAATCATTAAGCCAGGTTTCAACAATAAAAGCCAATCCTAATTTAGATGATTATATCATGTTGCTTAATAACGTTAAGCTTACTGGTATTAACAGACCTAGCATTAAAATACATACAAGGGACTGGAGTGTAATGACTAAACTCCAGCGGAATAAGAGCTATTGAGATATTTACTGTTGTTAGGTGCCATTCACTCATGCTTGGTTTTAATGTTATTCTCTTGTTTTTAATAGTTATTATATTGTACACTGCTTAGACAGTTCTTTTTTAAGTGGTATATCAAATTTTAAATAAAACTTGAAACTAGTGACTTGATGAATTGCGGTTCTAAAAAGAAACTGGTTTTATGCTAGTCCGGAAAAGTCCTCCAGCGTCATCATCCCCATGGTGCTTCAATGGCTGGGAGGGTATAGATGGGCTGGAGTAAGTCTTAACAGAGATTTCGGCAGTTGGAACCCAAGCACAGTACCAGGTAAAGCTTTGGATTCTCGCCCAGAAATAGCTAAGAAGAAAAAAAAAAAAAATTTAAATTGAATCAGGTTGGGCAGACTGGATGGACCATTCGGGTCTTTATCTGCTGTCATCTACTATGTCCTACTATGTTGTTTTCAACATATCCAGCCATCTGATTGCAGGTCGCCCTCTTCTCCTAGTTCGTTTGATCTTCACAAGCATGATGTCCTTCTCAAGTGATCTCTCTCTTCTGATGGTGTGACAAAAATAAGACAGTCGTAACTTCATCATTTGGGCTTCAATCTCTTCCAGAATCGATTTATTAGTTCTTCCAGGGGTCCACGGCACACATTAAATCCTTTTTTAGCACAAAAGCTCAAATGAGTCAATCTTGTCTTGTCTCCGTAGTGTCCAGCTTTCACACCTACAACCTACCACTGAGAAAATGAGTGCATGGAAAAGTCTGATCTTCCTTTGGAGTGTTACCTCCTTGCCTTTGAAAACTTCGTCGAGAGCCTTCATTGAAGAGAAACCAAATGCTAGTCTGCGGAGTATTTCCTCCCTGCTAGTTGCTTCGTTTACAAAAGAGCCCATTTTCCATGTTCATGATCTTCATCTTCTGTTCAGTTCTAAACCCATGTTATGACTTTTGGCTATGACTTTTCCTAGTAGATACAGCTTTATCTTCTTTGCTGTTGGTGATCAGCATTGTATCATCTGCATAGTGCAGGTTGTTTATATTTCGGCTACCAACTTTGAAACTGACACTCTCTTCTTCCAAATTTGCTTTTCTGAAGATGGCTTCACCATACAAGTTAAACAGGTAAGGTGACAAGATGCAGCCTTGTCTGATGCCACGTTTTATTGGAAACTAATCAATCGGTGTTGAGAATTTCAGTTGTCACTGCAGTTTCTTGATTTTCATTTAGGCTATGAGGGGCATAATCGAAAGGGACGTCTAAGTCCGTTTACATCCATCTCGCAAGTCCAAAGTAAAAAACAGCTTAAGACACATTTTTGAAAGATATGTCCAACTTTTTTTTCGTTTCGAAAATCGTCTAATTATACGTCCTGCCGATCTGACCGTCCAAGCCACTAAATCGTCTATCTTAATACCACATTTTCGTCCAACTTTCCGTCCAAGTCCAAAACGCCTAGAACAAGCCCTGTTGGACATGGGAGGGGTCTGCAAAGTGATTGGCTGCACACCCAGACATGCCACCTAAATAGTGGGGTACCTTACAGGGCACTGCTGTGAACTTCACAAAAAGGGTGCCATGTCTTCTCCTCCCTACAGCTCCCTTATAGGTTACAGTGAGCCCCCCAAACCACCTCCAGAATCCCCTAGACCCACTTATGTGCCAGTAAAAAAAGGGTTTTGGGAGTGTATAGAGCAGTGCACATGTTTAAGCATTAATACAGTGATTACAGGGGCTTATGGGCATGGGTCCTCCTCTCTATGGGTCCCTAACCCACCCACCCCCAAGACGACTTAAGCTGCCTCTGGGCTGGACGACTAGGCTTTCCTATGCCAGGTGATGATGGTCTGGAGGCGGAATTTTAAAGTTATGATTAAAATTTTTATGGGGGTGGGGGGTTTGGTCATCACTGGGGTAGTGTATGGGGGTCTGTTTTATGTGTTTGCAGTGCTTATCTGGTGACTTTAGGTGGTTTTTTGTGACTTAAGACTATGTGTACAAGTTCCGTCTAGGCTCCGTTATAAAACTTTCGGTTATACATGCTGTATGACTAAGTCTAAGCTGGCCCACAACCCGCCCAACTCCTGCCCTTGACATGCCTCCCGAAACGCCCCGTTTAGCTTTGGTCGTTCAGCGGCACTATGAAGGCCTAGGTCGTTTAGAAATACGTCCAAAACACGTTTTTATTATTGGCACTTGGACGTTTAGGAGAAATGTTCGTCCAAGTGCCAACTTAGGCTAGATTTTGGATGTTTTTCTCTTTCGATTATGAGCCCCTGTGTGTTTGGGTTTTCATATAGGCTATGGGGTTCATAATAAAAAAAACAGAAAGTGTCCTAAATGGCTACTTGGATGATCAAAAAGCCTGATCATCCAAGTACCCATAACCAAAGCTGGTTTTTAGACGTATCTAAAAACAGCTTAGGCCTTTCCCCTGCCTCTAGACACACAGAGAGAAAAGAGGCGTGTTTAGAGGAGGGGAAAGGGCGGGCGGTGGGCAGGAGGTAGGCTGACCTACACCTAGGCGTACAACACATATAACCAAAACAGTTGACAGGTTGCCTAGTCGGCACTTAGACCTTTTTGACTTAGACGAAGTCAAACCAGGTCTAAGTGCCGAAAAAGGGGCCGCTGAGCTGATTGTGGCTGCTGCGATCAGCTTAGCAGCCCCAGCAATCTGCCTACCCCTCCACCGCAAGCATCGTGGCAGGAGAGATGCCTCATCTCCCCTACCACGATGCCATCACTCCTCTACCCTCTGGACCTATTCTGATTGGCCCAGGCGCCTCAGGCCCCACCTGTGGGCGGGGTTTCTTCTGCCTGGGCCAATCCGACCCCATTCTGGACCCGGCTGGCCTGCTGGACGGGCAGGCTTGGCACCTGTCCATCTGGCCAACGTAAAAGGTACGGGGAAGGGGAGTGGGGGGGTCGTGGGGTCGGCCGGGGGGGGTCACGGGTCGGCGGGGGGGCCGATCGGGGATTATGGGGGCGGTCATTGGGGGGAGGGGGGTTGTGTCGAGGGCAGGAGGGCCTGGGATCCCTCCTGCCTGTATTGTGGTGGGGGGTAGGGGGGTCGCCGGGGCCAGGAGGGCTTGGGCTCTCTCCTGGCCCGTTGCTGTCGGAGGGGGGGGGGTCGCCGGGGCCAGGAGGGCTTGGGCTCCCTCCTGGCCTGCTCGTACTCGGCGGGGGAGGAACTGGCTCCTCCTTTGCCTAAAAGCCCTTCTGTTGGACATTTGGGGCTTAGGCGTTTTTTTGGTTCATTATGGGCAAAAAGTGTAGACGTCGTGGGGATGAACTTGTAGACGTAGTGGTGATCTGGGCATTTAGTAGAGGCAGGCCATAATCAAAACAAGGACGTTGTTTTGGTTATGGACACTTTCCCTGCTTCTGCTTTGAACGTTTAAGGACTTAGGCCAAAAAGGGACTTAGACGGTTTTTTTGATTATGCCCCTCCACGTGTTTGGGTATTCCCATTTGCACTAGAATTCTCAATCATTTATTGTGATCCACACAGTCAAAAGCATTGCTATAGTTGAACCAAAGGTATACGGTTTTTTGGTATTCTTTGCTCTTCTCCAATATCCATCTAACATTGGCAATAATGTTTCTTGTTCTTTGACCTTTTCTGAAACCAGCCTGAACTTTGGGTGGTTCTTGCTCAAAATATGATTGGAGCCTTCGTTGTATTATTTTCTGCAATATTTTGCTGGCATGTGGAATTAATTCAATTGTTCTGTAGTTGTTACAGTTCTTGGCATCACCTTTTGGTATAGGTATGAACAGTGATCTCCAATTGGTTGGTCATGTTTTTTTCCTTCCAAATCTGTTGACACAGTTGAGTGAGGGCCATGATAGCACCTTCTGAGCCTTTTATTAATTCCAATTAGAATACCGTTGATACCAGGTGACTTGTTTATTGATAAAGCTTTAATTGCTGCTATAACTTCTTTTAAAAATATCTGGTTCTTCTTCAGCTTCCCGTTCAATTACCCCAATGTTATTGCCTTGTTTGTATAAATTTTCCATATATTCTTTCCATATCTTTTTAATACTTTCTGGATCATTCTATATCATTCCATTGGCATCTTTAAGTATCTCCAGGTTGGAATTTCTACCACAATCTCCTGATATGCTAATTTGGTTTTTCCTTTTACATGTTTTACTTCAATTTTCTGACAAATATCCTTGAGATATCGTTCTTTGTCTTGCCAAATTTGATGTTGAAACACTCAGTTCATCTGTCACAGTTTTCTTTCTTCTGCTACTGTTTTTGTTTCTTCTGAGATCCACTATATTTACTACATTAGAATAATTCCTTGTTATATAAGAAATAAATTACATTACATTACATTACATTACATTAATTTAAACTTTGTTCTTCTATAGCAGGAATCTCAAAGTCCCTCCTTGAGGGCAGCAATCCAGTTGGGTTTTCAGGATTTCCCCAATGAATATGCATTGAAAGCAGTGCATGCACATAGATCTCATGCATATTCATTGGGGAAATCCTGAAAACCTGACTGGATTGCGGCCCTCAAGGAGGGACTTTGAGATCCCTGTTCTATAAGTATCTCTATTACTTATATGTATAGGAATATGAAGCTGTGAAAGAGAAAAACAATCAATTAGATTTTGCCTAATTGGGGAAATGTTCTCTTTTATTTTTTGCCTTCTAGTATGATTATACCAAATAGGAATAGAACAACCCATAGTGCTGACATCATTAAAATGCCAGCCACTCTGGCTAATTAAAACAAAACTTAATAAAATTAACCACCTCACAATTACTGTTCAACAAGTAAAAAAAGTCAAATAAAACTAAGTAGGCCTATTTATAAAAACAAGAATCTCAGGAACTGAGCTAAAAACTATCCTCCTTATAGCTCACAAAGTGCAACTGTATATAACTCAGCGTCACAAAATACTGTAAGATCAGATTAATCACAAGTAACAAAAACTTGCTCCAAGAATGGTAACTGAGAAGAACTTGGTGGAATCAGTTCTGCCTCTTTTTTTCTGTTTAAATCCGTGGCTTCTAACCTGCAGGATGGGTAGAGCTTGCTCCCACACTCAGCTGAATGGCAGCACTGTTTTGTATAACAGTGTATTGTATATGAGGAAAGGCTAAAGAGGTTAGAGCTCTTTAGCTTGGAAAAGCAACAACTGAGGGGGAATATGATTGAGGTCTGCAAAATCCTAAGTGGTGTAAAACGGGTAAAACTGATTTTTTTTACACTTTCAAAAATTACAAAGACTAGGGAACACTCAGTGAAGTTAACAAAATAGGAGGAAATATTTTTTCACGCAATGAACGATTAAGCTCTGGAACTCATTACCAGTAATAGTGGTTAGCATTATCAGGGTTTCAAAAAAGGTTTGAACAAGCTCCTGGAGGAAAAATCTATTGTTATTGAGATAGACATAGGAAAAGCCACTACTTTCCCTAGGATTAGTAGCATGGAATGTTGCTAATATTTGGGTTTCTGCCAGGTACTCATGTCCTGGATTGGCTAGATGGATCATTGGTCGAACCCAGTATGGCCACTCTTTTGTACCATTAAAAAGAAATACAAGTACAAATCTGAAAGTTTTTAAAATTGTATTCCAGCAGTGTACTAAAGAACTTCCATGAAATCTGAACTGTACAATCAACACATACACTGGTACTTGGTTTTAATTTTTTCTTTAGTGAGGTCAATTGATCAAAATATGTTAGGTCTTTCATCATAGGGCTATGTTACAAAAACAATCGCACTAACCACAGCCAAAATGCCTCAGGTGAAGAACAATTGTTCCCATCCATTTTCAAAATATCCATAATGAATAGAAGAGATGGGCATTTTTTTTGCAATGATACGAGAAATGTTAATGGCATATCTCATATCATTAAAAAAAAAAAAACCCCAAGAAGAAAAAAAAAAAATACATGAAAATTCATGTTATATAATTTACCGGTGTGCACTACTTGCAAAGGCGGAACTCACTGCATATGCATGCATAGTGCGCACTCTTTCAGAGTGAGCGTACTTTCTTTCAAAAAAAGTATACACTTGATGACTTTACCCCTTTATGAAAAAAAAGGGTAAATGAATAAAACAAATATTCCCTAAACAAAGGAACAAATGAATAAATATGAGGTTAATTTGCACACAGTGGAGATCAGTATATTCAAAAATCTGTTTCTTGTATATTCATTGCAGATATGCTATAAATCAGTGATGAAGATTGGGCAACACTGATGTACTGATGATGTACATGACACAGCTCTTCATGGAAAGGAATGAGATCTGAAGAATTCATATTCAAATTACTGCAATTCTGTCAATTTTTATCATGCTTTATAATGGAAAAGAAGATTTAATGTATCAACATGTGCCACAATAACTTAAAGGTTCTGTTCCTATTGATAAACAATTTGAACATTGTTTTAGGGACCACATGAAGATCCTGATCAGAGATTTTTTCCTTTTAAAACCACACATGTGCAAGTCCTATAGGGTAAGCTGGATTAAATTTTGGCAGAACGTGTTCCCATTTATGGATCCTCTATGAAAAACAGTCTTCATCTTGTGGAAGCATGACTGTTCCTGCCAATCTCAAGGTGCTGGATACTAACTTTATTATATACATATTTATCCCAGAGGTTAGACAGCTGTTCCTCTCTCCAAATTCTGCTTGATCTCTGCAGTGTATTTGCCATAGAACCTCTCCGCTTTCTTATTGAACTTGGCATTTCTCTCATTAATGTAGTCAATGTCTGCATCATCGTTATAAGCACGTCTTCGGCTGTATTTTTCTCGTTTTTCAATTCTGCAGGAAGAATTAAAGAAAGTCATTAAATTTTAAATTGTTCATACAATCTAAAAACCAACCAAATACAGAAATAGAAAACATTCCGTGTTCTATTCAAGACCATCTGCCTACAGACATTTACAAATTCAGGTATAATGAATTTTAAATATTTTAAATTCTAAAATCTTTGAAATAAGCCAAAGGAGGCTCAACAAAATCCTACCATAACTAACAATCAAATGAAATAATTAGTGATAAGGCATAACTGTCCTCCATCTCTCATTTTAATCATTAAAAAAATCATCCCTTTTCATTACCATTTTAAATAAAATACCTATAATAAACAATAATTTAGCAATATTAAATTTATCAAAAAGCTATAATTATTAAATCCACATGCATCCATACCTAACTCACACATTAGAAACAGTGAACAACAATTTTATTATACACAATAACTCAGAAAAGTATTTCAATACAATTTACAAAAGGTGGTGTTCCGAATATCCCCTAAAACCCATCACAAACTATCCATGAAGAAATAATTGCAGAATCCATACCTTCTTGTAGTGGCACACTGAATATATTTATTTACATTTTTTGTTTCAACATTGTGGTACAGGAAATCCAGCATAAAGGAAAAGGGAAAGGGGTTTTTATATACCGCTTAGTCGATGTGTATTAAGCAGTTTACAATCAGGTACTCAAGCACTTTTCCCTGTCTGTCCCAGCGGGCTTACAGTCTATCTAATGTACCTGGGGCAGTGGAGGATTAAGTGACTTGCCCAGGGTCACAAGCAGCAGCATGGGATTTGAACCCACAACCTTAGGGTGCTGAGGCTGTAGCTCTAAAGGCCTGGATTCACAAACAAGCTGCCTTACTTTAGGTGCCAGCAGGTGCCTAGATTGCACCTACCAGTGCCTAGAGTAAGTGGTTTAATTGGGTTTAAATGGCACAATAATTGGTCATACCATTAAAACTCAATTAAACCCTAACCTTTTTATTTTTTTTAAGTCGCCACTATGCGGCCTCCGAGATCAGCACTTAGGTCTCTGGCGGCTAACTACGCTTACTGACACTGAAGCCTGTAAGTGGATGTGTTTAGGCATGGTGCTGGTCTTCGGCATCCCTATGTGATGTTGGCCGCGATTCTGACAGGACCTTAGGCACTGGAAATGTAGGATGTTAAATCCTGGTGACTAAGGTCCCTACGCACCACAATTCTGGAAGTGGAGCATAGCTATCCATGATTGACACGTGGCAGGCACCTGTTTTGTAGGTGCTTGCCATGGCAGGCGCCGCTTCCAGAATCAGCTCTGTAAGCAACTGTTGTAGTATTGATATCCCAGCCAAAACCTAGCTTGCATAAACAATAACTTCCGCAAACTAAGGAGGTCTTTTACAAAAGATTAGTATGCGCTGCTACAGCACCCATTTTATTCCAATAGGCTCTACTGCAGATAATATGTGCTAATCTTTAGTAAAAGACCCCCTACGTTTGTTCTTCAACTTCTTGGTTTGGTAAGAGGTTGGGCTAGGATCACTGATAATTATCTATTGCAATTAGAACAGAGATGGAAATTGGAACTTTTTCGTTTGTAAATCTTTATTCATTTTCATCTCTTACAACAAGTGTATAATAATCAATCAAAATAATTTTTTACAAATCACTTGACAATTTTACTTATAATCATTAAAGTATAAAAGAATCCCTTCCCACCCACCCCACCCATTAACAATAAATCAATTATCAAATACCATATTTCCCAATCCCACCCCACCTATATCTTATATAATAACAAGGTGTTAAGGTGTCTGATCATTAGAATATGTAATCAATGGCCCCCAAATCTTTTTAAAATTATGATAATTTCCTTGCTGTATAGCAAGCACCCTCTCCATTTTGGTGGAAATTGGAACTGAATTCTTTGGCTCCTTACAAGTTCAACCAGAAATTGGAACTGGGAGCGGTTAAGTGATTTGCCACACACGTTTTATGTGTGTGGCCAATCACTCAACCAACAATTTCCTACTCAAACATTTCTTAAACAAAAGCACCCAGTTCCAATTTCTGGTTCAACTTACTGGTATAAGGAGCCAAAAAATTAAGTTCCAGTTTCTATCTTTGTTCTAATTGCAATAGATACACACCCCCCTTACCATAAGAACATAAGAATGACCATACTGGGATAAGCTCCATCAAGCCTAGTATCATGTTTCCAACAGTGGCCAATTCAGGTCATAAGTACCCAGAAATATCCCAAGGAGTAAAACAGAATCTATAATGCTTATCCCAGGAACAAGCAGTGGGTTTCCCCAAGCCATTTCAATAATGGCTTATGGACTTTGTTTTAGGAAATTAGTAAAACCTTTTTTAAACCCTGCTAAGCTAACTGATTTCACTACATTCTCCAGCAAAGAATGCCAGTGTTTAATTACACACTGAGTGAAGTATTTTCTTGGTTTGTTTTAAATCTACTACTTAGAAGCTTCATTACATGCCCCATAGTCCTAGTATTTTTGGAAAGAGTAAACAAGTGATTCACATCTATAGTTTATAGTTTTGTTTTGTTTTCAATAATATCTTTATTAGGGCAAGTAATACAACCATAATACAACCAATATCAACATCATTGCAACATTCCAGATCAGCAGTACAAATACCAGAATAGAAAATCAGTCCAGCAGGGAGTCAGTGCCCATCTGGGCATGTGTCATGGCCATCCGCTCAGCCATGTTTACAGTAACAAAATACAATCAAGTAAACAAACAATCCCCCTACAAAGTCCCTAATCTAAAAGAGAAACAAAAAGAAAAACATCCATCCTCCATGCACCCCACAAGCTAACCCCATCAACTAACCCGTATAATACTCAAAGTATACTGAGAGCATGACAGTAAGACTGAAGAAAAGCACCCCGTCCCCCGGGTGCTCTGCTTCAGAACCCTCACAGGGATAAGCATTGTTGCCACAACTAAATATGACACTGGCGGTTGAGTGACTGTCTTTTCCCTTTTTCTGCCAAGAGTTCACATTTGACCATCTGCACCATCATGGATATCCAGGTAGCGACAGGAGGACTCTCAGCCTTTAGCCAGTACTTCAAAATGACTTTAGCCACCAATAAAAAGGCAATAGCAATAAATTTGCAGTCAGGCAAAGGGACTTGATTATCAACCAGTAGATGTTGATCCCCCCAACAAAAGTGTCATATAATCCCAAAAAATAGAGCACTTCACCAACCCCTCTATTATAGCGATCACTGCAGACCATATGGTCAATTTGGGACAGTCCAAGAAGGTATGCACAAAGGTTCCTGCTGCAATTTTACACCGAAGACCCTAGGAGGCCTCCCACAAGTCTATAGTGCAACCAGGAGCCCTAGTCAAGTAAGCCCTATGCAGAATTTTGAAATGAGTGTCTCTCAATTCAGTCGCTTTGAAGAAAACCAGTCCCATCTGAAAAACCTCCTGAATTTGCCCAGTATCTAAAGTGCCCCCCAACTCCTTCTCCCAATGTTGAGCCACTTGGGTTATGCCAGCCACATCCACCAATTCCTTGACTATCTTGTACCAGCGAGAAAGTGAGTTCATTATGTGTGGATAATAAGAAAAAAATACCTATCCAATTTGGTACCCTCCATTTGAACCCCCCAGGAACCCTTCAACTGAGTATAATAATGATGTGCTTGACGATAAGCCCAAAAGTGTCTCGCCGGTAACTCCCATTTAACTCTCATCTGATCAAAGAAGGGAACTCCCCTCCTCCCAACTCAAGGATATGATGGAAGGAGATGCACTCCTTCCTTGCCCAAACAGTAAAAGGAGACAACCCCAACCCAGGGACAGAAGCGCTACCCATCTGTCCCTGTTTTCGAAGCCACCAGCCCCAAGCTGCACAGAAAGGTAGCAAAAAAAACAACAACAAGTTTGTCCGGCACTCCCTGCACATGGAGAAGGTTAAGGAAACCATATGGGCTACACCACTCCTTCACCAGAGGTAATGGAAAGAACCGTTACTCATCTAAGAGACACTCGTGCACCCCACGGAGCAAGGCCGCCATGTTATAAGAGCGAAGATTTGGTACACTGAGGCCTCGCAGGTCCGAATCCACAATGAACTTGGTGTAGGCAATCTGGGCTGACCTGCCACACCACACAAAGCGTCTCACCATCGCTTTAAACTCCAATTTATCTCTCTGTTTAATCCAAATGGGCAAAACTTGTAACGGATATAAAATTTTAGGCATGATCATCATTTTTAAAAACGCCACCCATCCCAAAAGCGAAATAGGAAGATCCATCCACAAGGTACAAGTAGATTTCAAATGAGCCAAAACCCGGGTGACGTTCAGCTTGTATAATTTGGAATCAAAAGTGTGAAGATGAATGCCCAAGTATTTAAGAAAAGGGGCCAGCGGTGTGATAGGAAGATCCCCATGCCAGGGCTCAGGGCCCACCCCTCTCAAGAGCAAAACCTCAGATTTGCTACAGTTCACCTGGAGGCCGGAAAAGGTACCAAACATCCGCACCCACTGCAGAAATAATGGAAGCTGCCGATCTGCGACATACATACATCTCTGGAACCAACTCCCCCCGCAACTCAGACTACAGAACTCATTAATGACATTCCGAAAAATGGTAAAGACCCTCCTCTTCAACTAAAGGTCACCCTCAATCTACACCCCCCCCTTAAGCCCCACCTCTACTCTTCTCTCTCCTGTCTATCTTCTCCCTAAATTTCGCTATAGTCCTCTCTCGGTCTGTACTCTAATAAATTGTATTTAAACTCAAATAACTTGTATTTAAACTAAACTACTTATACTTAAACTCTGCTCTTAATTTGCTGTATACTCCCTGTATTTAAACTACTGCACAGTCTTGTATGTCCAAACATTTAAATCTATTGTATATCTTATATGTCCAATTACACTCCATTGTGTATGTTTACTTGTAAACCGTTCTGAGCTACTGGGAGGATGGGATAAAAATCTAAATAAATAAAATAAAATAATACAGAAGCATATCGTCGGCAAATTGACTATGACGGAGCTCTTGAGAACCAATCTGAATGCCCTCCAAGTCTGGATCCTGCCAAATATGCGCTGCCAGGGGTTCAAGCACCAGAACAAAGAGCAGTAGAGACAGCGGACAGCCCTGTCTAGTGTCCCGACAGAGAGGAAACGATGCAGTTATCTTTCCATTCACAATGAGTTGTGCTCTCGGATTGAAGTGTAAAGCCTTCACCCAATCAACCCACTATCCCAAATCTCTCCAAGACCCAAAACAGGTGAGACCATACAACGCTGTTGAAAGCTTTTTCAATATCTAAACTTGCTAACACCATCCGATCCTCATTCCCCCTGGCTTCCCGGATTGCAAGGAGAGCCTTATAAAGATTAATAGAAGCGAACCTCCCAGGTATGAATCCCACTTGATCAGCATCTATCAACTCTGGCAAATAACCATTCAAACTTTTGGCCAGAATGGCTGCCAACAGTTTAACATCTTGATTTAAAAAAGAAATCGGCCGATATGAGCCAGGCAGTTCTGCATCTTTGCCAGGTTTGGGGAGGAGAATAACATGGCCAGATTAGCACGGGCCAGATTGCCCCCAGCAGACGCATCAGAATATGCCCTGCAATGGGGTAAGAACCATGTCCTGCAAAATTTTATAGAATTTGAGCACCATACCATTCGGACCCGAGGATTTAGCCAACTTAAGCCGACGGATAGGTTTATTCAAAGTATCTGCCTGCCCCAGTGGCAGCGCAGGAAGAGTCAGACCGTGAAAAAAGGCTTCCCGTTTGCCCTCAACCATGCCTTCCCTATAAAGAGTGGTGTAAAAGTGCCCAAATTGGTCCGCAATGTTCTTTAAGTCAGTGTGTCGAGTACTCACAGTGGCCCGAATACATCCTATAAGTTGCTGTTTACGAGCCAGTCGAACCAAATTGGCTAATACCTTCCCAGTTTTCCCTCCCCAGCAATACAGTTTGTAACGCTGGAAATAAATATCTTGCTGCACCCGGAGTGTTAAGATCTAATCAATGTCCTTATGAAGTTGAAAGACTTTGGCTTTGGTACCCTCGTCCAGCTGAATAACGTGAACCTTCCGAAATTGTTGCAATTCCTGAGAAAGCGAAGTATGACACTATCTCTGTCTTTTTGATCATATAGGAAATAATATGGCCCCGAAGAACCATCTTTGCAGCCTCCCAATACATTGAATACGGTAAAAAACGGTGACTAGAAACAGTGTCAAAATGGAACAAAACCGAATTCTTACTTCTAGAAAGAAATAAAACCCCAACTATAACAAACCTAGAAATAAACTCCATCACATATCCCTTACAACCCAACCTAAAACTGCTGGGAATAATGATAGACAAAAACTGCACCAAGCAACTTCAAATCAGCAAAATGGTTCAGAAGGCAATTTAAGACAAATCCGAAAATACTTCAACAACAAAAAATTCAAACTCGTAGTACAAGTGCTAATCCTAGGACTCCTGGACTACTGTAACATACTTTACCTGTCATGCCCAATCATCATGCTAAAACAATTACATAGAGCCCAAAGACTAATATACTCGATGAAAAAAATACAATCACCTCAGTTTTCCAAGACTCACACTGACTCCCAGTACAAGCACACATACAACACAAATTCTACTGCACCCTATTCAAAGCCCTAAATGGAAATGGACCAAGCTATCTGAGCAATCGCCTAATCAGGAAAAACACATCCAGACCAAGAAGAACTCAAGCACACTTTACCCACCCCCCAATCAAAAGCATGCAAAGCAAAAAAAAATATGATGTTCTACTAACCACCAGAGCAGCAAAAATAGACCACCACCTCTCAAATCTGCTGACCATGATGACCAACTACAAAACATTCAGAAAAGAACTGAAAACCATACTATTCAAGAAATTTGTAGAATTATCTAACCAAACCGTATCGACCCTTCCCAGATCCAGACACATACTATAACTATCAACCTTGCAATCTCCCTGGGAATGCCCAGGCTAATTTCTTGTTGCAAACTACCTAGAACCAAAAGGTATTGGCGGGATAGAAGACATCAATGAAATATAATGTAATGTAATGGTACGCAGATCTGGTTCAGCCTCTCATGGCATATTCTCTTCCATTGCCCCTCTTGCCTGACCTTCTAACTCAGGGTCCTAGTCCCATGTTCGATCCAGGCTCCCTAAATTATCAGCCATTGGTGCCACTCATTAGGTTCTGCTGATTTACATTCTCTGCTACTCCATGGTTGTGATCTTTTTGGCACGTCTTGTCAGGTCTGCCCAACCTCCAGTGACCTCT
Organism: Geotrypetes seraphini; assembly: GCF_902459505.1. Taxonomy (NCBI): domain Eukaryota; kingdom Metazoa; phylum Chordata; class Amphibia; order Gymnophiona; family Dermophiidae; genus Geotrypetes; species Geotrypetes seraphini. The sequence continues at coordinate 403,924,680 of NC_047085.1, read as the reverse complement.
GCTGTTACTCTGTGTTGTGTCCCAATCTCGTTACCCTCAAGCCATTCATAGCCTTCCATATTTGCTGTTTAATTTTTTTTCTTTCTGTGCTGACCCATTTGGGCTTCTTTTACTGTGTTGTCTATTTTTTTCCTACGGATAGGCTGACTGGATGGGCCATTTGGCCTTTATCTGCCGTCATGTTTCTACAAAAAGCACAGTTACTTACCGTAACAGGTGTTATCTAGGGACAGCAGGCAGATATTCTTTACGCATGGGTGACGTCACCGACGGAGCCCTCGGTACGAACCTTTTTAACTAGAAGGTTCTAGTTGGCCGCACCGCGCGTGCGCGAGTGCCTTCCCGCCCGACGGAGGAGTGCATGGTCCCCAGTTAAGATAAGCCAGCTAAGAAGCCAACCCGGGGAGGAGGGTGGGACGTAAGAATATCTGCCTGCTGTCCCTGGATAACACCTGTTACAGTAAGTAACTGTGCTTTATCCCAGGACAAGCAGGCAGCATATTCTTTACGCATGGGTGACCTCCAAGCTAACAAAGAGGGAGGAGGGATGGTTGTCCATTAGGAAAATAAATTCTGAAGTACAGATTGGCCGAAGTGCCCATCCCGTCTGGAGAAAGTATCCAGACAGTAATGAGTAGTGAATGTGTGAACTGAGGACCAGGTGGCAGCTTTGCAGATTTCCTCAATGGGTGTGGAACGGAGGAAAGCAACAGAAGCGGCCATAGCTCTCACCCTGTGGGCAGTGACAGCACCGTCCAGTGACAGACCGGCCCGAGCATAACAGAACGCGATGCAGGCCGCAAGCCAGTTGGATAGCGTCCGTTTAGAGACCGGGCGACCTAGACGATTAGGGTCGAAGGTCAGGAAGAGCTGAGGGGACAAGCGGTGAGTCCTTGTACGATCAAGATAGTAGGCCAGGGCACGCTTGCAATCAAGACTGTGTAATGCCTGTTCCCCAGGATGTGAATGAGGTTTCGGGAAAAAGACAGGCAACACAATGGACTGGTTGAGGTGAAAAGCCGAGACTACCTTGGGAAGGAATTTTGGATGGGTATGCAGAACCACCTTGTCATGGTGAAAAACAGTGAACGGTGGATCGGCGACCAGTGCATGCAGCTCACTAACCCTCCTGGCAGAGGTGATGGCAATGAGGAAAAGCACCTTCCATGTTAGAAGTTTGAGCGAGGTTGTGGCAAGCGGCTCAAAAGGAGGTTTCATGAGGGCTGATAAAACCACATTCAGGTCCCAGACGACCGGAGGAGGCTTTAGAGATGGTTTGACATTGAAGAGGCCTCTCATGAATCGGGAAACCAGTGGATGAGCCGTGAGAGGTTTTCCGAGGATAGGCTCATGAAACGCAGTGATGGCACTGAGGTGGACTCTGATTGAGGTGGACTTGAGGCCCGCATTGGACAGAGAGAGCAAATAGTTCAGTACAGTTTCCACCGCTAAAGAGGTGGGATCGTGATGATGACGGAGGCACCAAGAGGAGAACCTGGTCCACTTCTGATGGTAACATTGGAGGGTGGCCGGTTTCCTGGAGGCGTCCAGAATGAGACGGACAGGCTGAGATAGATTTCCTGGAGAGGTCAGCCCGAGAGAAACCAAGCTGTCAGGTGGAGCGAAGACAGATTGGGATGCAGCAGAGACTGACGCTGTTGCGTAAGTAGAGTAGGAAACACAGGGAGAGGAATGGGCTCCCTGACGCTGAGCTGAAGCAGGAGAGAAAACCAGTGTTGGCGAGGCCACCGAGGAGCGATGAGAATCATGGTGGCCCTGTCCCTGCGGAGTTTGGATAACGTCCGCAACATCAGAGGAAGTGGAGGAAAGGCATAGAGGAACCGATCTCTCCAGTTGAGCAGGAATGCATCTGGGGTCAGACGATGAGGAGAGAAGAGTCTGGAACAGAACTGGGGTAGCTGATGGTTGTGAGGCGCTGCAAAGAGGTCCACCTGCGGAGTGCCCCAGCGAGCAAAGATGGAGTGGAGCGTTGAAGGGTCCAGAGTCCACTCGTGAGGTTGAAGGATGCGGCTGAGATTGTCGGCCAGGGAGTTTTGTTCGCCCTGGATATAGACAGCCTTGAGGAAGAGATTGCGGGCCGTGGCCCAGGTCCAAATGCGGAGAGCCTCCTGACAAAGGAGGCGAGACCCGGTGCCGCCTTGCTTGTTTATGTAGTACATGGCGACTTGATTGTCTGTGCACAGGAGAAGAACCTGAGGGCAGAGAAGGTGCTGGAAGGCCTTGAGAGCGTAGAACATGGCTCTGAGTTCTAGGAAATTGATGTGATGTAGACGCTCCTGCGGGGTCCAAAGACCCTGGGTGCGTAGATCTCCCAGGTGAGCTCCCCATGCATAAGGGGAGGCATCCGTGGTGATGATCATGGAATGAGGGGGCAGATGAAAGAGAAGGCCCCTGGAAAGATTTGAGGAGTTCAACCACCATTGTAGAGATCGCTGAAGAGACGATGTCACAGAGATGGGATGAGAAAGAAAATTCGAGGTCTGTGACCACTGGTTGGCCAGAGTCCATTGAGGTGTCCTGAGGTGGAGTCGCGCTAGGGGAAGCACATGTACCGTCGAGGCCATGTGGCCCAGGAGGACCATCATCTGTCTGGCAGGAATGGAGTGATGAAGGAGCACCTGACGACAAAGGTGGAGCAGAGTCCGTTGACGGTCGGAGGGGAGAAACGCCCTCATTAGTGTGGTGTCGAGAACTGCTCCAATGAATTGAAGGCGCTGTGTGGGAAGCAGATGCGACTTGGGGTAGTTGATCTCGAACCCCAGGAGATGGAGGAGAGAGATGGTATGATGAGTGGCTTGTAGCACAAGTGGAGACGTAGATGCTTTCACCAACCAATCGTCCAAGTAGGGAAACACCTGGAGGTTGTGAGACCTGAGGAAGGCCGCCACCACAATGAGGCATTTGGTGAACACCCTGGGTGATGAAGCGAGGCCAAAAGGCAGCACTTTGTACTGATAGTGGCGGTGGTGCACCTGGAATCGCAGGTAGCGACGTGAAGCCGGATTGATTGGGATGTGAGTGTAGGCCTCTTTGAGGTCCAGGGAACATAGCCAGTCGTGCTGAGAGAGAAGAGGGTAAAGCGTGGCAAGGGAGAGCATTCTGAATTTCTCCTTGACTAGACACTTGTTGAGATCCCTGAGATCGAGAATGGGACGGAGGTCTCCTGTCTTTTTGGGAACCAGGAAGTAGCGGGAGTAGAATCCCCGACCTCTTTGTTCCGGAGGCACTTCTTCGATGGCATTGAGAAGAAGGAGGGATTGGACCTCCCTCAGGAGGAGGGGGGTTTGGGTTGAATGAGAAGCAGACTCTACGGGAGGATTGTCTGGTGGAAGAGTCTGGAAGTTGAGAGAGTAGCCGTGGCGGATGATGTTGAGGACCCACTGGTCCGATGTGATGACCTCCCAACGGCTGAGGAAGATGTGGAGCCTGCCTCCGATTGGTTGAGGAAGAGGCAATGAAGGCGGGAGACTGGCTATGCCCTGGAGAGAAGAGTCAAAAGGGCTGAGATGGCTTGGCAGGAGGAAGAGGCTTGGCAGGTTGATTGGACTGGGCACGAGCCTGGGTGTGCTGGTGCGGACGGGGCCGCCTAGGTTGTTGTGAAGGTGGATTGAGCGGCCTAGCGGAGAACCTGCGCTGATATGCAGACTGTGGTCTGTAAGGATGAGCAGGTGGAGCCTTTTTCTTAGGTTTTATGAGAGTGTCCCATCTGGTCTCATGGGCTGAGAGTTTCTGTGTGGTTGTATCCAGGGACTCCCCAAATAATTCATCCCCAAGACAGGGAGCGTTGGCTAGTCGGTCTTGATGATTGATGTCCAAATCAGAGACCCTTAGCCAGGCCAGGCGGCGCATAGCCACAGCAATGGCAGATGCACGGGAGGTGAGCTCAAAGGAATCATATATAGAGCGCACCATAAATTTTCTCAGTTGGAGCAGGCTGGAGATTTGCTGCTGGAACAGTGGGACCTTGTGTTCCGGAAGGTACTTCTGCATGGCGGAGAGTTGGAGGACCAGATGTTTCAAGTAGAATGAAAAATGAAATGAATAGTTGTTTGCCCTGTTGGCAAGCATTGCATTCTGATAAAGTCGCTTGCCAAATTTGTCCATTGTTTTGCCCTCTCTGCCAGGAGGGGTGGAGACATAAACACTAGAGCCCTGAGTCTTTTTTAAGGTGGACTCCACCAGGAGGGATTCATGGGGCAGCTGGGGTTTATCAAATCCAGGGATTGGTATGACCCTGTAAAGGCTATCCAGTTTACGGGGGGCCCCAGGGACAGTAAGTGGATTCTCCCAGTTTTTATAAAAAGTTTCCCGTAAGATGTCATGTACGGGCAACTTTAGGAACTCTTTGGGAGGTTGATCAAAATCTAATGCCTCCAGAAAAGCTTGTGATTTCTTAGAGTCAGACTCTAGAGGGAGAGACAGAGCCGCCGACAACTCTCTGAGGAATTTAGAAAAAGAAGATTGCTCAGGCTTAGATGTGGTATCGGGGGCCGAAGGCTCCTCGTCCGACGACGATGCGTCCTCCTCGGTACCGGGAGGGGATTCTTCCCATAGGTCCGGGTCTCTGACATCAGTGTGCGCGTGCCGAGATACCGGAGTGGAAGGCTCGGTATGGTGAGTCTTAGAAAGAGACTTGCCCGAGCGTACCGAGACGGTACCGGGGGATGAAGACCTGTGTCTGTCTCGGTCCCGGGAAGAACGGTGCCGGTCACGGGGAGACCGGTGCCCTGTCCGGTCCCGAGGAGGATCGACCGTCGCCAAGGCGTGACTCTCGGAATGAGTATGGAGATGTGATGCCGAGAGAATAGGCATGGACGAGTCCAAAGGTATCGATGGAGTAGATACCGGTTGGACGGTGCGGGGCTCGGGCCGGTCTGGTACCGAGAGCAGCGGTGCCAAGATGGAGGGCAAGAGCTGCTGAAGTTGCTGTTGCAGTTGTTCATGCAACTTGTCTTTGAGGATGGCCGCGATGCGGTCATCCAGGGTGGCACCGGAACCACTTTTTTCTGTTTTGGTTCCATGGGTGCCTCTCTACGCCCCGGCGATGAGGAGGCCGATGACGAGGCACTCACCGATATCGGGGCGGAGCGTTTTTTGGGTCGGCGTGGAGCCGAAAGGACCGGTGTCGCCACCGAGGTGGGAGGGCGCTCAAGGGTGGAAGGCTTCTTAGCCGGCTTACCTGGCGCCGGTGGCGCCGATGACGGATCAGGTGGTGTCGAAGTGGCCGGTGCCGATTTTGACGGTGCCGCAGATGAAGAAGTCGAGTCCATTGCAGGGCCGGTGCCGAAAAGTATATTCTGCTGGATTTGACGATTCTTCAAAGTGCGTTTTTTAAGAGTGGCACAGCGGGTGCAGGAGTCCGCCCGATGCTCAGGCCCCAAACACTGCAAACACCAATTGTGTGGGTCAGTGAGGGAGATCGGGCGTGCACACCGCTGGCACTTCTTAAAACCCGGCTGCGGGGGCATGAATGGGAACACGGCCTCCGCAAAATCAAACCCGGAGGCCTGGATAGTGACAACAGGCCCCGCCGGGGCAGGAACGAAAAAAGAAGAAATAAAGTATTTTTTTTTTTTTTTGAAACTGAAAAGAAAAAAGCACCCGAAGGTGAATAAAACGAAAAATATACGCGAGCGGGAAGGCAAAAAGAGAATTTCAACGACCGTTGAAAAACACACGTCTTCTTCGCTCCGTGGAAACGAAGAAACTGGGGACCACGCACTCCTCCGTCGGGCGGGAAGGCACTCGCGCACGCGCGGTGCGGCCAACTAGAACCTTCTAGTTAAAAAGGTCCGTACCGAGGGCTCCGTCGGTGACGTCACCCATGCGTAAAGAATATGCTGCCTGCTTGTCCTGGGATAATCTGTTTTACTACTTGGGATCTAGATAGATACTTGGGGCCTGGGTTGGTCACTGTTGGAACTAGGTTACTGGGCTTGATTGACCTTCGGTCTGTCCCAGTATGGTGATTCTTATATTCTTATGAATTCCCCATAGAGCTGTATCATTTTAACCCTCCCCCCCACATCTATGCAAAACAGAAATGGAGAGAAACTAAGAGAGCAATTCACAAGGACCACCTAACTGGCTACAAAACACTCCTGAGAAGACAGGTAAGTTCCAGGTAAGCCAACAAAAAGGTCTGTTATACTAAGCATTTTCTGTTACAGATACAGAAGGTAATAGATAAAAATCCAGATTAGATTACAATGGAGAAAATGCTTTGACACAATTAGCCCCCAGGAACTTAAAATACTAGAAACAAAACCAATAAATAATAAATAAATACAAAACATATACTATTTCCCTTTTAATAAAAGTACATCTTATGAGTACTTACTGTTTGTCAAGATCTGCAACCATTTTGTCAATTCCTTCTTTAGATGGCACATGAGTCCCATGCAAAAGACTGTTTGATGTTGGATAAAATTCCTCCCCACTGAAGAAAATAAAATATGAATCAAGCTTGAAAATGTAAATACAACCCACATCTGTATCAGAATTCTTCCATTCCTCAGCTACAAGATTTTTACAGAATGAACTCCAGCAGTTAAGAAAGCTGATGTCTCACATAGAGAATGACATAGTGACCCGTTACCGCGGCTAACCACAATAAACCCACAGGAACGGGTAGAATTTATATCTGCTCACCGCTGGTGCGGTAACAAAGGTTTTTACCACTCCGCGGAGCAGTAAACAGCTTTGTTCCTCAGGGAACCCCATCCACCACAGCTCCCCGATAACCCGCCATCCCTCCCCCATCGTGGGTCTGGCGGTTCCAGGCCCTACCCCCCCTCGCTCATGGGTCCGGTGGATCCAGCCCACCCCCCATCTCGCTTGTGGGTCCAGCGGCTCCAGCTCACCCCTCTCGCTCGCGGATCCAGCAGCTCCAGCCCACCCACCCCTCGCTCCCTCTCTGCCGCTGGTACATACCTTGCAGTGCGATCCAATCTCTACACAGGCTTGCTCGACAGTGCTTGTGGCCTTCCCTCTGCCAGGCTCCTCATGACACAACTTCCTTTTTACGCAAAGACAGGAAGTTGTGTCATAAGGAGGAGCTCGGAAGAGGGAAAGCCGTGAGCACTGGTGTTGAGCAAGCTCACTGGTGTAAGATCAGCTCACTCTGTAAGGTGTGTTCCAGAGGCAGGGAGAGTCAGAGGGAAGCCATCTGGACCCGCTGGCCCCGATGAAGAGAGGGAGCAACGTAAGGCAAGTAGATGGAGGAATTGGCCCAGGAGGAGGGCTGGAGTTGAAGATAAGGGAGTGAGAGGTGCTTGACCTATGGAGGGGAGGGCTGGAGCTGAAGGGGTGGGGAAGAGGTGCTGAAGAAACATTTAACTTTCAAAAGAACAATTATGATAAAATGAGGGAAATGATTAAAAAAAGAGAGCCAAAAAGGAGCGCAGCTGCAAAAATTAAAATCGGGCACGAACATTGCTTAAAATATTATTTTCTTGGAGGCCCAAACCAGATGCATTCCACATATTAATATAAAATCAGAGTAGATTAAATTACAGTTTTTGGTGGAGTTCTGTATGTCATATTTATAAAATGGAAAGAACGTTAGCCACACAGAGAGGATATTTTGGTAAATTTTGAGATGTTTGGGGATCATTAACAGACTTTTGTAATGAGTAGTAAACATTTTCCCTTCATAAGATAATTGAAATGAGGGGATAGGGATGGGTGGGAGGTTGTATTGATATATTATTCTATTGATATATTAATAGAATGTATATTGCATAATATAATACAAATGAATATTTCTGATGTGATAATGATGGGAGGGGAGGTTAACTTTCATGAATGTCAGTTGATGATAATAATAGTAATACAAGTGATGTTTTTTCAATTCAAATGTTATTTCTTGATACACTTGATGTAAGTTGTAATATGAATAAAAATTATAAAATGTAAAATAAAAAATAATAATAATATAAAGTAGAAAGAAGAACAAACAGCCAGTATGATTAAAAGGTGAGGTGAAAAAGGATATAAAGGACATCTTAAAAAAAAAAATGGAAAAAAGATATGAATGAAAAAAACAAGCAGCAGAATAAGCACTGGCAAGTTATATGCAAAGCACTGATAAAGAAAGTTAAAAGTAAATTTGATGAGAGACTCGTCAGAGGCAAAGGCTCGTAGCAATATATAATTTTTTTTTGTAAATCTTTATTCATTATTAATCTTTCAACAAGTGTACAAATTAAAATCATATATATTTTTGAAAACATCACTTGTAAATCTATCAAGAGAAACAACAATTGTATATATATATAAACCCATAACTCACCCCACCTTTCCATTATTATTAATAGTATGCACAATAAAATAAGAACCCTTCCCCCTCTCTATTATTCATGGTGTATATTTCAATAGAATAATTGGTGTTTAATCATCACAAAAAGATGTCAATGGCCCCCATATTTTAGAAAAGGTTTTATAATTTCCATTTTGTACAGCTATTGATCTTTCCATTTTGAACATATGACATAATGAGTTCCACCAAAAACATTTTTTTTAATGTATCAGAAGCAGAAAGCCTGTGAGGGCATCAGTGAACATTTAGATCATCAAGGAGTAAAAGGAAGAGACAAGGCCATAATGGAGAGCCTGAATGAATTCTTTGCTTTGGTCTTTACTGAAAATGTAAGAGATCTACCTCTGCAAGAAATGGTTCTCAAGGGTGGTAAATGGAGAAACAAACATCTGTGTGAACCTGGAAACCATATTGAGCCAAATTGATGGTATAAAGCACAGTTCTTCAACCGCCAGTCCGCAAAAAAATGTTGCCGGTTCGCGAAGGATTCGGGTCCCCGCCGCAGCATAAAGTGCCGGCGTCAGCTGACGTGCAACTTCCTGTTGCCGTCGCTATGCCGGCACTCCTGCCTTCCACCTCCTACTCCTGCCGCGTGTCTCCGCACCCCCAGACAAGCAGGGGCAGCTCTGTGTGGTTTTAACTTCGGCACACAGCTGCTCCTAAGCAGTATTTTAGCCGCGGTTTCATGAGGCAGCCTCGGGGCCTTTGGTAGGCCGGCTCGTTTCGATGATGCGATGTGGGCCGGCCTACCAAAGGCCCCGAGGCTGCCTCATGAAACTGCAGCTAAAATACAGCTTAGGGGCAGCTGTGTGCTGAAGTTAAAAGTACACAGAGCTGCCTAGCCTACATAGAGGAAACATTTGCTGGAGAGGGAAGGGCGTAGGGGTGCTCCTGGACAAGGGAGGGGAAGGGGCTACTGCTGACAGGGGAGAAGGGAAAGGGAAGGGATGAGAATTACTGTTGGATAAGGGGAGGAGGAAAGGGAGAAGGGGGTACTCCTGGACAAGGGAGGGGAAGGGGCTACTGCTGACAGGGGAGAAGGGGAAGGGACGAGAATTACTGTTGAAGAAAGGGAGAAGGTACTGCTGCACAAATAGAACAATGGACTACTAAATTCAAACTGAAGCTCAATCCAGAGAAAACAAAGTTTTTCCTTGCTAGTCCCAATGATAAAATCATTGAAAAGATACTTCATTTAAAATTTTTAAATGATCAAAATTATTCTATAGCTACCACGATAAAAAATATTAGGTGTTACAATAGATTGTTCGTTATCATTTAATGTCCATACTTACCTTTTGGTTAAAAAATGCTTTTCAATTCTATGGAAGCTACGTACCATCAAAAAATACTTTGACTCAAACTCTTTTAGGATTCTGGTTCAGTCATCAAATTTGTCTACATTGGACTACTGTAATATTGTTTATCTAGTGCTCCTTTTATCAAGCCATGCTAGTGATTTAGCGCGCGTTAAACCGCTGGCCGCGCTAGCCACTAACACCTGCCTTGAGCAGGCGGTAGTTTTTTGGCCAGCGGGGAGGTTAGCACGTGATTAAAAGTCACGCAAACTAACCCCGCTAGCGCAGCTTGATAAAAAGAGCCCCTAGGCTCTTGCAAAAAGACCCTTAGCAGATTAAGAATAATACAGAACACTGCAGTTCGCCTGATTTTTAGCCTTAAAAAATGTGACCATGTAAGTCCTTACTATTTAAAGCTTTATTGGTCACAATTTGAGGCTAGAATTCTGTTCAAATTCGGTTGTATCTGTTTTAAAGTTTTATTTGGATTGCCTCCAACCTACTCTCTTCCCACTTTGAATTCTATAATCCTAACAAGAATACATGACAATTATGCAGGTTTTTGTTTCCTTCAGCAAAAGCATGTTGTAATAAGAGATTTTTGGGGAAAACATTGGCATTTCAGGCTGGCTCAATGAATTCTTACTAGAATGATCTTATTCCTCAAACTCAATCCTATTAATCATTTTGAAAACTTTTTAAAATCTATTTGCAAAATTTTTGACTTAATTGTATTCTTAGCTTTTATGATATATTTGAGCATGATTTTTATTCATTATATTTATATTTAATTGGAACTGCCTTTGAGATTAATTGACTTTGATTCTGACTTTTGAATTAATTGTAATTTGTATTTTTCCTGGGAAACCATTTGATGATTATTGTAATTCGCTCTATGTCCAGCTTTTTCTTATTGTAAACCGCCTCAAACTTAAGGTTTGGCGGTATATAAAAATAAATTATTATTATTACATTTTCAGAAAGCTTTTGACAAAGAACCCCATGAGAGGCTCCTGAGAAGACTACAAAGCAATAGGATAGGAAGCAATGTTCTGTTGTGGATTGAGAACTGGTTAAGAGACAGAAAACAGAGGGTTGGGTTAAATGGCCATATCTATATTGGGACTGCTGCTATCGTACATCGTTATCTAGAAACAGGAATAAGTGAGATGATTAAATCTGCAGGTGACACAAAACTATTCAAAGTTGTTAAATTTCATGTGGACTGTGAGAAAGTGCAGGAGAATCTTAGGACGCTGAAGACTGAGTGTTCAAATAGCAGACAAAATTTAATGTGAACACAAAATGATGCACCTTTGGAAGAATAAACCAAATCATAGCAACTCAATGTTTCACATTATGAGTTACTACCCAAGAAAATGATCTAGGTGACATCATTGAAACCTTCTGCTCAGTGTGTAGAAGCAGTCAAAAGAGTGTGGTACAGTGATTAAAAGCTACAGCTACAGCTTCAGCATCCCGAGGCTGTGGATTCAAACCCATGCTGCTCCTTGTGACGCTGGGCAAGTCACTGGGACAGGGAGTTGCGATCTTTATTTTGAAGGTCTTGTTATTACACACATTTCAGAAAGTTCTTGAAATCATCCTTGTTAGTAAAACTTTTTGAGAATTGAGATGATTGGTGATTACTCTGTGGTTTACTGGAAATGTCCAGTCTTTTTATTTAAATTTCTTTATTCATTTTTTCATATTACGACAAGTGTATCAGAAAAATACATATGATCTTATAAACACACACTTGATTTTCCTTCACGAATACTTTAAGTACAATATATCATATTTATATTCATATTTTTATAATGTTTTAGATAATATGTAAATCATTTAATATGTATGACAAATATAAATAAAGTTTTGGGGAAATGTCCAGTCTTGTCTTTTGTGAACTGCATCGATCCATGAGGTTTTGTGGTCTCTAAATGCGATGTAATGTAATATAATTGCCCCAGGTGCCTTAGACAGATTGAGAGCCCACCAGTACAGACAGGGAAAAATGCCAGAGTACCTGGATAAGTTCATGTAAACCATTCTGAGTTCCCCTTGGAGAATGGTCAGAATGATAGGAATTATTAGGAAAGGGATAGAAAATAGTACCATATACAGTAAAACCTTGGTTTGCAAGTGTTTTGCCAGACAAACAAAACAATTTTATTAAATTTTAACTTAATATACAAGCAATGTCTTGCAATACAAGTCCATACAGTATACACACATCACAACTGAGCCAATGGTTCTCCCTCTGACGCTGCAGGAGTGTAGTGACTGTTCTAAATGAGTGAGATCTTGCAATACAAGTACATATAGTATTTTGTATTAGTTTTTAGGTTCTGGAATGAATCGTCTGAGTTTCCATTATTTCCTATGGGGAAATTTGCTTTGATATACGAGTGCTTTGGATTATGAGCATGCTTCTGGAACGAATTATGCTCGCAAACCAAGGTTTTACTGTATACTCAGCTGTAGTCGATCCCAGGCATAGGTCTAAAATCCTGTGACTAATACATAGGTTGAGGCTCCTCTTCAGCCATCACCTGGAAAAGCACCTCTCCCTCCCCCCCCACTTCCTTCCACCTCCAGGGTCCAAAACTATCTCCCTGTCAATCTCCACTGCCCACCCTGTGTACTTCCAAAAGTAATTTCCATAGAGGAACGGAAGTGCAGCGATACTCCTAGGCTGCCTGCTTCCTGCCCCGGAGCACTCTCCCTGATTTGTCCTGCCCCTCTGACTCAACTTTCTGCTTGGCAGGATGCAATCAGAGATTGCCAGACACCAGGTTGATCAGGGGGAAGGAGGGCAGAGGCCTGCCTGATAATGGTAGTGACATGAGTAAGGCTGTTCTTTGGGATGGGATCAAATAAATGAAAAAAAAAAGTAAAAATGTTTTTTTCCCCAATGAAATTAGTTGAAGTAAGCCCGTGATAAAGTCTGATCCATCACAATGAGCTAGCTTTACTTTGCCTATACTGGGGGTCGGCAACCCACGGCTCCAGAGCCACATGCGGCTCTTTTCCACCTTTGCTGCGGCTCCGGTAGTGTGTCACGCAGGCATGCAGCTTACAAGTCCGGCGTCGCGGCGGGAAATAGCCATGCTGAGTGAGCTCAGCACGTACACAGATGAAAGCCTTGCTTGCTGATTGGTCCGGCGGCCGTGCCGCCGGACCAATCAGCAAGCAAGGCTTTCATCTGTGTAGTGCTGAGCTCACTGCTCAGCATGGCTATTTCCCGCCGCGACGCCTTGTAAGATGCACGCCTGAAAAAGAAATCATCCTGGCCGGGGTCGGTGTCATGCTCCGGAGATCTACAGCCTTCCTATCTCCCTCTCCCTTCTACCTGCTTCCGGCCACATCCCCTGCTCCGCAGCTCTCTTCGGCAACTCAGCAGCAGCGATCGACACAAGCTTCTGACGTCGGGGCCTACCCTCTGCAAGTCCCGCTTGTTTCAACTTCCTTTTTCCACAAAGGCGGGACTCGTAGAGGGAAGGCCTCGATGTCGGCAGCTTGTCTTGATCACTGCTGCTGACGAGTTGCTGAAGAGAGCCGCGGAGCAGGGGGGTGTTGCCAGGTGCAGGTAGAAGGGAGAGGGCCAGATGCAGGACTCTTGGGTGAGGGAGCAGAAGAGAGAGAGAAAGAGAGAGGGGAGGGAAACAAAAGGAAATATTTCATACTGGGCTGGGCCGAAGTGGAGGGAGGGTGGAAAGATTCTGGCTACAGGGTGCATTAACAAAGGAAAAGGGGGGAAAGCTGAAAATGGAGATAGTGACACAAAGAAGAGAAAGAGTAAGCAGGACCTACTGAATAAGGATAGAGATACAGAGGGAACATGAAGAGGAGGTGAAATAGAGACATAGAAGTAATACTGAAAAAGTGTGTGTGGGGGGGAGATAAAGACATTGAAAGGGCAAATGGTGAACATGGGGTAAAGACAAGGACAGAGACAAATGAAGATTCTGAAAAAGTGGTGAGATAGGGATATAGGTGAGATGGACACAAAGAAGGGTGATGCTGGAAAATAGGTGGAATGGTAATTCTGACAGACACAGAAGGGAAATGCTGGATCAAGGAGAGATGGGGCTCAGGCTGGATGGAATGAGGAGAAATGCCTTGTTGGCCCGGAACTTCCTCTCCTACGTCAGAATTGACGTCAGGGAGCGGAATGCTGGTCAGCGCAACACTTCTGCAGGGAAAGCTTGGGATGGCGGTGGCTTGGGGGCTGTTCCCCGATTGCGGTGGCAGCAAACCGAGTGGCTTGGGGGACGGCACGGAGACAGAAAGAAGGGGGAACAGGGAGACAGAAAGAAAAAGTTGGGGGAGAGAATGAGGTCTGGAGGAGAGGAAACATACAGGAGGCTGAAAGAAAGGAAGAAAGATTGGATGCACAGTCAGAAGAAGAAAGTGCAACCAGAGACTCATGAAATCACCAAATAGCAAAGGTAGGAAAAATGATTTTATTTTCAATTTAGTGATCCTGTATATAGCATTAAGATAAGAAACAATATATGCAGTGTTAGATTTGTTTTATAATGGTTTTGCGGCTCCAAGTTTTTTTTTCTTTTCGAAAACGGGTCCAAGTGGCTCTTTATGTCTTAAAGGTTGCAGACCCCTGGCCTATACCTATACTGTGGAACAATTGTGCTTAGTCACAAGGGTTACAAAGTATCTCAGTTTGTAATAAGAAACTTAACTAGGAACTGCCAATTGCAGATTCCTGTGTATTTTACATTGGTTAGGTAAAGTGAGATGAGAGTAAAGCAGTCAAAATGCTCTGCTACAGATTTTCAACTTCCTGGTAGTTTTTATGAGATAAACTGACAGTTTGGATAGAGTCTGCTCTCTAAAATGGAGATACATGTAAATTTATCTTGTCCTTCAAGAATGCTAAAAATACCCAAAGAACTTTTACCATAATTTACCTAGACTGAACTGAAAGAAATGCTGCAAATGTACAAGTCATGAAAAGCAAAGCATGCTTTAACTTACTTCTGCTCTCTTTGCTTCTCATACTCTTCCATATCAGGTTTAATTTGTTTGGTCAGTCTCTGATACTGACGCAACTGAGCAGCTGCATAATCTGTAAAAAAAAAAAAAAAAAAAAAAAGACATTCAAATGCATGACACTGTCACATTCACATGTGCTATGAATTCTTTCTGGATTCATGACTTATTTCTTACCCGAAAAACCTAAATCTGGATTCTTTCTTTTCTTCTTCCTCTCCCACTTGTCTGCATCTTCAGCACTTATTTCCATTAACTTTACTCGCTCATAATTTTCTCCTTTGGCTGCACATTCCTAATATAACAAAAAAAAAGAAAATCTGTAACCCTTCTAGCAGCATGCATCTCCTCATCAGGAAATCAAGAGTTAAGGTCATTTTTGTGTTTTGAAAGTGGACCTAATTATAATGTGAAAATATTCTATTCTGTTCCTCAGTGAGACACTGGAGGAAGGTGTAAATCAGGAAAACTAAACTAAACTAAACCTTAAGTTTATATACCGCATCATCTCCACGGATGTGGAGCTCGGCACGGTTTACAAGAACTTAAAATATAGGAAGAGAAGGAAAAAATAGGTTTACATGAACTTATATATAGAAGAGAAGAGTAAGGGGGGATAGAATTACATTTTAGTGAAAAGCCAGGTTTTCAGTTGCTTGCGGAATAATTGGAGGGAGCCCAGGTTCCGCAGCAGGGTAGTAAAGTCGTTCCAAAGACCTGTGATTCTGAAGAGAAGGGATTTTCCCAGTTTGCCTGCATAACGAATACCGTGTAGAGAGGGGAAGGATAGTTTATACCTTTGGGCGGGTCTGGTAGAGTCAGGACTCGAGGAGTTATAAGATTAAGGATTAAGGGAGGAAGGATGTCGTGAATAATCTTAAAAGCCAGCAGGAGCATTTGAAATGGATTAGCTGGAGTATTTGAAGACTTTTTTTTGATAGGCTTAAGTAGATGGCATTGCAGTAGTCTACTAGTTTGGGGAGGATGATGTATTGGACAAGGATGGCGAAATGTTGTTGGCGAAAATAGGATCTTACTTTCCTCAGCATGTGGAGGCTGAAAAAGCATGATTTAGCCAAGGAGTTGAGGTGGTCATTGAGGGAGAGAGAAGAATCGATAATGATGCCAAGGACCTTGCTTGAGAACTCAAGCTGCAGTGCAGCGCCTGAGGGTAGTGCGAAGAGGGTGGGCAGGTGTTCTAATTTTGGGCTGAGTCAGAGTAATTTTGTTTTTGATTCATTCAATTTCATCTGTACCGAGAAGGACCAGGAATGGAGTCTCATTATGCAAGCTGTAATGTTCTCATGGAGGCTGGTGAGGTTCTGGTCTGTCTCAAGGAGGACAAGGATGTTATCAGGGTATGTGTAGATTGTTTCAAGGGGGGATAATTGGAGGAGTTTCAGGGAGGACATATAGATGTTAAAGAGAATAGGGGATAGGGGTGATCCCTGAGGGACACCGCAAGATGGTGTCTAAGGAACGGACATGGTGCCATTTGTGTTGACAGTGTAGGAGCGAGAGCGTAGGAAGTTTGAGAACCACTTTAGGACAGTGGAGTCAATTCCTATCTCGGAAAGTTGATAAAGTAGTATGTCATGGTGGACAACATCGAAAGCTGCAGAGAGATCGAATTGTAATAGGACAGCGAATTTGTTACAAAAATGTAGTTGTTGCACCTTAGAAATTAAGGAAACTAGGAGGGATTCGGTGCTGAAGCTGGGTCTCAAGCCATATTGGTAGGGATGGAGGATGGAGAATCTCTCTAGGTAAGAAGAGAGCTGGGTGGCGACTATGGCCTCTAGCAGTTTAGTTAGGAGAGGGATATTTGCTATGGGGGGTTGTTAGATGGTAAGGAAGGGTCGAGATCGGCTTTTTTCAGAAGAGGGGACAAGGCAATGTGTCCCATTTATAAGCCTGGTAAGGGAGGAGATGGCCTGCGCGGGAATTTTTTCATAAAGGTAGGAAGGGAAAGGATCCAGGATGCAATTGCAGGATTTCAGTTTGAGACAGAGTTTAGAGATCTGGGATTCGGATACGAGTTCAAAGTCAGTCCAGGATCTATCAGTAGGGATAGGATTGGAGTCGTTGGGAGGCAGAGAATTGTAAGAGACTGCTGGGGGGAAAGAACTCCGTAAGGTAGTAATCTTTTCATTGAAAAATTTAGCTAGGTCGTTTGCGGATGTGGGGGAAAGGGGAAAGGTGGAGCCGTTTCTTGAGGTTAGGTTGCGCCAGATGTTGAACAGTATACTATTTTGGTTTTTTGATCTGATGATTTTATCTCCATAGAAATTCTTCCTTGCTTTTTTTAGTACTGTGTTATAGAACTTGATGTTGTCTCTCCAGGATTGTCTGTCTGAAGGGGATTTCAATTTTTTCCATTTACGTTCAAGGGCTTGACATTTCTGCTTTAATTCCCTGTGGTATGGAAGATACCAGGGAGCCTTGCGGGAGTGGGAGATAGGCTTAGTAGACAAAAGTAGAAAAAGAACAAAAAAAATCCCACTGCTCATGAATATGGAGCTCAGATTTTTATTTCATGCCATTTACTCCCAGAAAGCAGGAAAGACAGCGACATTTAATAATAATTTTATTCTTTTATATCGCCATAACCAAAAGTTCTAGGGGGTTTACACTAAAAAGAGCTGGACAATCAGCGAAATACAATAATACAGTAAAAAATACAAATATTTTTAAAATAGAATTTCAATAATAATAATAATAATAACAGCTTATATACCGCAATACCGTGAAGTTCTATGCGGTTTACAAAGATTAAGCAAAGGTACAAATTGATTGACTTTAAGAGGGGAGGAAGAAAGAGGGTTAATAGGACAGGAAATCCATTTTTGAGGAGAGAGTGATCAATAGAACAAGTTAATCGCTATAGAGGGGAGAGAGGAGAGGATCAGTTGTCTAGATACTTTAGGAACAGGTGTATTTTCAGACGTTTCCTAAATTCCTCATAAGTAGTGGGCGAAAGCAATTGTTCTAGGTCTTTACCCCATGATGCTGCTTGGTGCGAGAGAAGATGTTCATGGTGTTTTTTCAGTTTACAACCTCTCACTAGGGGGAAACGAAGTTCGAATGTGAGCTTCTCTTGTGTCTGTTGGCTGAGAAGATGAAAAGGTCAGTTATATATTTAGGGGCAAGTCCATGTAGTGCTTTGAAGCAGAAGCAGGCAAATTTAAACTTAACGCACGCCTCCATTGGCAGCCAATGCAGCTGCCGGTAGTAGGGTGTCACGTGGTCAAATTTCCTCAGCCCAAAGATCAGTTTGACCGCTGCATTTTGCATCAATTGTAAACGCTGCATGTTCTTTTGGGAACTTGCTAAATAGGCGATGTTACAGTAGTCAAGTAGACTCAGTACGAGGGATTGGACTAGGGTTCTGAATGCCATTAATCGAAATAAGCTTTAATGGATCTGAGTTTCCAGAGAGTGAAAAATCCCTTTCTGATCAAGGAGTCCATCTGGTCTCTCATGGTTAGGCACTGATCCAAAGTTACACCTAGTATCTTTATGGTAGGTTGGATAGGGTAATTAAGATTATTGATACATAGTGGTGATTTGGTGTAAAGCGGATGTGGCGAAGCAACAAAAAAAGTTGTCTTTTCTGAATTAAGTTTGAGCCTAAAGGTTGTCATCCAGTGCTCCATCACGTTTATGGCTTCTGAAGCTTTAGGAATAGTTTCAGAGATAGAATTAATGAATGGGATGATGATCGTAAAATCATCTGCATAACTAAATAGTTTTATCCCCAACTGGGTTAGCTGCGTGCCTAGTGAGGACATGTAGACGTTGAAGACCAATGGAGATAGCAGAGACCCTTGTGGCACACCGGATGGATTGCTCCAGGTATCTGAAAGTTCATAATTAAAACGTACTTGATAAGTGCGGGACATAAGGAAGCCATGGAACCAATTCAGCACCTCGTCCCTGATACCAATGGCGTCTAGGCATTGCAGCAGTTTCCCGTGGTCTCAAACTCACTAAGTAAAACTCACTAAGTAATAAACTTATCGAACAAAGTGGTCTTAATTAATTTCTGAAAACAGCAGTAGGATAACATAGCTTGCTGAATACATTTGCCTAACCAAGATTGTTGCCTACTAGTTTGAAATGCTAGGGTCCTATCTAATAAGGTCTTATATCTTCACCCATTCATTTTTGGATTAGCAAATAAATAGAAGTTTCTAGTTTCTCTTGATGGTCTATGCAACACAAAATGAGGAAAAAGGTAAGCTGGAGACAATCCCGATATCAGCTTAAAGTGGATACAGCAAAATCTGAATAATACTCATGCCTCCAAAGGCAGCCAATGAAGTAAATGATAATATGGACTAATATGGTCGTTCTTTTTTAAACCAAAAATCAATCGAACAGCTGTATTCTGAATTATCCTTAATTTCCTTAGAATTTTTTTGTGTACTCCTAAATAGATGATGTTACAATAGTCTAAAATAGATAAAACTAATGCATGCACCAATAGTCTGAACGATAAAGGATCAAAATATTTTTTTATGGTTCTTAATTTCCACAAAGTAAAAAAGCATTTTTGTACCACTAAGTTCATTTAGCTTCACGGATGAGGGCAGGTCCTCATTGTCCATCTGTCAGCTGCACCTTTTAAAGTTTGCAGCTTAGATAAATAATTCTTGTCATTTCCCTGGAAAGAATATGTCCCTTTCAGATCTTTGTGATCCCAAGACCAGGCTGTTATCTTTCCATTCCTGTAGGGTGGCAAGCCAATTAGCTGGTCTTTGGTTGGTCCTTACTTTTGAACAGTGTATTTATTTATTTTTAATATTTATATACCACTTATAGCCTAAGTGGTGCGCTCTCTGTTTAAATTGGACAGACGCGAGCATGTAACAGAATATTTTATAAGGTTGTATTGGCTAAGATCCAATACAAGCTACTGGTGAATGTCTTTATGTGCTTATAGAAGTTGGCCCCTAAATACCTGGTCCAGAGCATCTTGCTACGTGAGCCGGCTCGACTGCTCCGTTAAATTGAGCATTGTGATTTCTGTACCATCTGTGCGGGAGTTAAGACTTTCCTCTTCCAGAAACAGTGTCTTTCACTGCATCAGCCCCTGGGAGTGGAACAATCTTCCAGGATACATTCACCAGCAGCAAAATGTTTAGAACTTTAGGAAACTGTTGAAAAGACATCTGTTCTGTAAAATGAAATGTAGGGTCACTCTGAGTTTGGCTGAGGGAGAAGGAGTGATGACTCTTGAGTGCTGGTCACGGAGGTGTTCGATGGTCTGGTTTGTTTTATTTGGTTTACTGATGTCTGTTATTGAGGCATCTTGTATGACTTATGGAATTTTATTTTTTGATGTATGTGTGGGTTTGGCCAGTTTTGGCCTTAAAAGATATCCATTGTTGATGCGACGTGTATGTTATATATAATTTGATTTGATATGTAATTTGTTATAGTGTGTCTCTGAAGTGTTTAGTACGATAAATGTAAATTTTTTATTTTGTATGTTAATATGTAACTCGCCTTGGATAAGGGTGGGTGAGAAACAAACAAACATTCAGATATTCAAGCATTTTTCTCCTATCTGTCCTGGTGGGCTCACACTCTACCTAATATATATGGGGCAATGGGGGATTGAGCAACTTGCCCAGGATCACAAGGAACAGCATGGGATTTGAACCCACAACCTCAGAGTGCTGAGACTGTAGCTCTAACTATTGTGCCACACACTCCCCTTACAGAATTAAAGACATACACTGGTCTCAAAGATCTGAAATGGAGCTGATTTAAAACATTTTCAGGTCTGGGCGGGGGTGTCTTTTAGGCCTCCATGAAGGATCAACATGGAGGCTCTTGTGTTGTCTGCTGTTGACTTTGTACTGTTGTTTTGTTTGGCGTGTATGTTTGTAATATCAAAATTTTCAATAAAAATATTTTTAAAAAACCAACACAAAACATTTTCAGGGAAAGTTTATTTAATATATTCTTTGTAATATTACTTGTTATATTATCTTCAGTTCATTTTATTAATTTATCTACTTTTAGTTAGTATGTACTTTGAAATTAACTTGAAATATTTGCTTTTTTGTTTTTATTTATATTTGTCTTAATATTGTATACGTTTTTGTAAACCACACAATTTCTCATGTGATATAAAAATTACAAATATTTAAATATTACTGAAATATATAAACACATGAACACATCTGTAAATACATATGAAGACATAGTTTCTTGCTATACAATAGGTTTGGCCTGAGCATTGCTCAGCCACTGTTTTACCTTCTTTCTTTCCTCTTCCTTCAGCTCCCATTCTAGTCGAGTCTTTTTTGCTTCCCAATTTGATGGCAGTTTCAGTCTTTTGTCTTCCTCAACAAGTTCTTGATAATTTAGTTTCCGAGCTTCATTCTGCAAAAAAGAAGAAATCACAGAATAATGCACAGGTATAAGCTGAACACAGCAACAAACCAAGAAAAGTCTGAATGGCTGACTCTGTTTAAACTGGCTTTTCTGGCCATGCTCTTGGCCACACTAAGTATCCTGGCCCTATCAGGATTCTTTGGCTTACAGAGTTAGGCAAATGCCAACATTCATCCCCTTGAGAGTTACCCGAGAGCTCCTGACAAGCTTTCTCATTGAATTCCTTCAGTCTGGAGTCCAAGGGAAGAAATTCCTTTTAATATCAGGGTGAATGGTCCTTCCCAGCAGGCACTTCCCCAATATTCAAATCTATATGCAAATGAGTTGTCATCAATTTCTTTAATGGCTCTACTTTCCTGTTCCTTAGACCCATGCAGTCTTCTGGTAGTGTTTTCTCAGTAAGTAGTTTCTCTTCAAGTCTGTAGTGTCTGGTGACAGGATGTACACCCCCATCATATACCCTTCCCCTCAGACTGAACGTTTATGGACAGTTTTCAGGAGCTGTCTATTTGCCTTCTCTGACAGGAAGTCCGCATTACAATGGGCTTTTCTGGCTCTGTGCATTACCATGAATTGATAAGCTTGTAAACTGAAGTATCAATACCATCAAGCACGTGTTGCTGTTCTTCATTTGGTTGAACCATTATAGTGGGACATGGTCTGTGACAAGAGTAAATGACCTGTCCAGTAGGCAGTATCTGAGAAACTCAATGGTCTACTTTACAGCTATGTATAAACAAAAAAGGACTAGGTTGGTGTATTTCAATGTAAGGATCTTAACCGAAAAACCTCAGCCCCACCACTCCATCGCTATAATGATTTCTAAAGCGGGAGATTTCTGTGGTGCCTCATCATAGGTAATTCGTTGTTCACTGCTGTGATTATATTCATATAATCCGGTTACACGTAACACTATTCTCCATTACGATAGCTTCCACCCTTTCAAATTGAGATTCAATCTTCCCATAGCCCAATTCTTACGGGCGCGTAGGGTCTGTTCGTCGTTAGAGGAATACAAAATACAGGCGGATCTGTTGGCTGACAGATTTCGTAAAAGGGGCTATCCGGAGAAATCTATTCGCCAAGCCTATTTAAGGGCTAGATTTGCCCAGAGGGAGTTACTTTTGGGCGAGCCAGGGGACCCCGAGGGGGGTACTCACGAACCATTGACGTGCGTACTCCCTTATTCTAAGGCTACCAAATTGATGGTGGGGTACCTACGTCAACACTGGCATATAGTACAGCTTCATTCATCTTTGAGCGAGTTTCCTCGGATAGCGTATTCAAGAGGTAGAACTTTGGGACAAAGATTTGACCCTTTAAAATATGGTAAGAGGGGTGAGAGGGTGAAAGGTTACCACAGCCCCTGCGGCAAATGCCAGTGGTGCTCCTCTACCATCATAGGGGATGTGTGGAGGGTTCCGGGTAGGTCATTGAGTCTATATTCTAACACGCTTACGGATTGTACATCACAGGATGTGGTATATGCGATTGTGTGCCCATGTGAGTTGGTTTACATTGGCAGGACCAACCGCAAGATTAGAATTAGACTGAATGAGCATAAATCAAGCATTATTAACAACGTTACTCAGGCCCCTTTAGTTGCACACTGGCATAGGTATAATCATGGGGTGGATCAACTTAGATGGCGAGTGATTAAGAGAGTTACGGGGAGGGAGGGTGGGAAGGATTTGCAGAGATTAAATGAGGTAGAACAGAGATTGATTTTTACTCTAGATACAGTAGAACCACGGGGATTGAATGGAGAGATTGACTGGATTACGCTGATTGGAGGATGATTGGACCAATGGGTTTCCTGGGGGGAGTGGTTATGTTAATTTATGTATTTAAATGTGGATCGAGGACGCCGGCGCCATCTTTCACAGACTTTGTACTTGTGAGTCGGATGACTACGGCGACCTCGGTGAGTTAGAGAAAAGAGATTCACATAGTGATTTATATGGTTTTGGGGGGGTGGTTTGGTGTTGAGAAAAGTCTCATTACAGCTGCCCTAAGCATTCTGGTTTTACTTTTATACAGGGAGACCCTTGAGACAGCACGGAATGTGCGAAACATGTCGGGTCAGACTCCCAGGTCCAGCTGTGTATAGAAGTTAAGTATACACTCTTATACACTTTTATACCATTTCATTCATTGTAAAAAAGTAAAAAAAGAAAAAAAGAAGCAAAAAACATTTATATGAATATAATCACAGCAGTGAACAACGAATTACCTATGATGAGGCACCACAGAAATCTCCCGCTTTAGAAATCATTATAGCGGTGGAGTGGTGGGGCTGAGGTTTTTCGGTTAAGATCCTTACATTGAAATACACCAACCTAGTCCTTTTTGTTTATACATTCTATTAGAGAGGGTTGGTAGCATATTTAATTTACTGGTATTTGGGCTAAAGCTACTTTACAGCTAGGCATTCTTTCTCTATTGTAGAGTAGAGCTGTTCTGGTGTGAAGAGCTTACGGCTTAGGTCAGCACAGGATGTTCATCCTCTTCCAGCCATTGACTCAACACTGCCCCTAATCCAACACCTGAGATGTCTGCCTGTAGAATCAAGTCCTGATTTAAACTCCACATTCTTAAGGACAGGTTCCCTACATAGGGGCTGTGTAAGTTGATTAAAGGCTTGTTCGACTCATTGATTCCACTGCAGTCGGTTTGGTCAGGTATTCCGTAATAATTCTGAGAGATCTGTACCCATGTCAGCAAAATTAGGGATAAATTTTCGGTAATAGTCCCGCGCACCACTTGTGAATGGTTGCCGTCAGTTCTCACGATTCACAAGAACTGACAACAGCCATTCACGAGTGGCGCGCAGGACCAGGCAGGAAGTGAAAAGCTCGTGTTCCTGTCTTATGAGTCGCTCTGAAGCAAGAAAGGAGGCAGCCATCCAGCAGGAGCGTGGAAAGCTCCTGGCGAGACTGCACTGGACCACCGGCATTTACAAAAAAGGTACCAGGGCGGGGGGAGGTGTTTAAAAAATTGTATTTGTGCCATAAGATGCACCCACTTTTCCACCCACTTTTTTGGAGCTCTTATGGAGCGAAAAATACTGTATATACCTGAGCATGGCGAAAACCAATAGGGTTGAAAGAAAGTTGGCGTCTAAATGAAAAAAAAAATTTCTCAGAACTGTTTTGTCAAACCAAATATCTCATCTGGAATAATTCTCCAAACAGTAATGAGATGTGAAAAATATGGATTGGGGACCAGATGGCTGCCTTGCAGATGTCTTCAATGGGAGTGTCAACGTAGGTGAGCTACTGAAGTCGCAATTGTTTGTACTTCATGTGAAGTGACACGGCCCTCAAGCGTCAGCCCAACCTGAGCATAGCAAAAGAATTTACAGTCCACCAGCCATGCTGAGATGGTTCTCTTGGTGACAGGAGCTCCAATTCTATTTGGAATGAATGACAGGAACGGCTGAGCAGAAGTTCTGTAAAGCTTAGTACAATCTAAGAAATAAGAAAGGGTTCATTTACAGTACAATATATGGAGTGCAGCTTCACCAGGATGAGAATGTAGTCTTGGAAAGAAGACAGGTAGAACTATAGTCTGATTCAACTAAAATTCCAAGGTGACTTTAGGGAGGAACTTTGGATGAGTATGGAGAACTACCCTGTCATGGTAGAATGCCATAAAATGTGGATCCAATACTAACACTTGAAGCTCAGAGACTCTGCGTGTAGATGTGATAGATTTGAGAAATACCACTTTCCAAGTGAGATAGAGACGAGGTCAAGAGTGGTTTAAAGGAAGGCTTCCGCAAAGTAGAAAGTACCACATTAAGATCCCATGCCACTGGAGGTCTGAGAGGTAGCTTGGTATGAAAAAGTCCTTTCATGAATCTAGAAACCAGAGAATGAATAGACAATGGCTTTTTGTTTATTGTTGAATGGTGTGACATTTCCGCTCCCCGAGACGGTCATGTCAGAGTTAAACCCCGGTCTCAGTCTCTTACTCGAGACCAGACTCTCCCTGAGAAGGATCAGGAAGAAGATCCTGAAAGCCTAGCTGCCTATCCTGAGTACCCTGAGTATAGGTTAAATGCACGGCCCAGAAAAGCTTCCAGTCACACTAAGAGGTTTAATCAAGCTCCCAGTGATATTCTGCCCTGTAGCCTGAGGGGGAGCCCAAGAACACACAAGCTAGGCACACAAACACCCAGTATAGGGCGTGGCCCTAAGCCTTTTAAGCAGCTCTCCAGAGCATTAAAGGAGGCTGCCCAAGAGAGGCTGGCAGAGAGAGTTCTCCGGGCCAGGAGAAGGCCAGACCTCACTCCAGAGCCAATGGAGTGTGAGGCTCCAATGCCTCAGGAGCCAGCAGAGCCACTGGATACACCAGAAAGCATGGACCTGGATGAAGGGTGTATGCCAGAGACCATTATGGAAGAAGCCATGGATGTGGGCTTGGCAACTTTCCACTAAACACTGCAGGTACAAGGCTGTACAGGAATAATAGTGGAGAGGAGTTTTGGCAGAACTGATTTTGATTGTTTGTGCTGTAACACAAGCTTAGAGCAGTGCTGCAGCAGCTTGATTATCTGGCTACACTGCAGCTGTGCAGGAGCTCAAGAGAAGCCAAAGGACTGTGAGCTAATCAGAGCGGGAAGTTTAGGAGCCTGCAGTAAGGCTTCAGTTTTTGTCTTTTGTTCCTGCTTAAAGTTTACTTTATATTCAAGAATGTAAATACCTGGTGAAGAAACTGGACTGTGTTGGTTAGTAAGCCCAGGACTCCAGCTCAAGGCTGGATAATTGCTTAAGAGACTAATTGTGCTGTGTTTTTCAGAGACTGTGTGATCAGGTAGAGCAAGCCCTAAAACCTGGACTGGCATTATACCGGATAGAAAGCTTGCTGCGCTTTCACTGGACTGGGTGAAAGTTAAAAGTCTTTTTGTTTTCTGTTTTCTTTCTTTTTGCCCTTGTTTGGGAAGAAAGGAGACTTGGACTATAATAATATCTGATATGATTTATGTGTTAAGTGACTAATTAAACTTTACACTTTATTTTTGGTGCAACTTGACTCACGGTGCTTTATTTTTAGCAAAGCCACAGATAGTGAGACACCAGTGAGGTCTCCCCCTTTGGGAGCCACGTCAGGAGTGTGCTACCCTCTACCGGGGGTCTCCTTAACCTTACCGAGACCCCGGCAGGTGACAAAATGGTGGCAGTGGTGGGATTGTAGCACACCCTACTGGTGGTTTCAAGTTTGAACCTATAAAGAAAAAGGGGAAAAAAAAAACACGAAAATTTTGCAGTTTTTTTTTTGTTTTGCTTCATGATTTTTCTTTTGGAGTGTTCCCGTGACGCAGGACGACGCGGCAGGAACCGCACCCGACTAGACTTCCGAGGGACCACCGGAAGGACCAGACCAGAAGGAAGTTCCTGAGTCGGGAGTAACAGGACGTACAAGCACAGCCAGAACGACTGGAGGCCAAGGAGGCCTATTTACCAAAGGCGCAGACTCGTCAGTACCTCAGGTAAAGAGTACCTAAAAGAGAGACAAGGTATGGTTAATACACGCTCTCAGGGACCGCTGGCCGAAGAGCCAGAAGGGGAGTTAGGAAGAATCTTCCCTTTCCAAGAAGAAGCCTTCCAAAAATATACCCCCAAACAAGCTCGTAATTCTAGAGCTAAGAGAAGGAGACAGCAGCAAGAAAGGAGCCAGGCCCAAAAACAGGTA
Organism: Geotrypetes seraphini; assembly: GCF_902459505.1. Taxonomy (NCBI): domain Eukaryota; kingdom Metazoa; phylum Chordata; class Amphibia; order Gymnophiona; family Dermophiidae; genus Geotrypetes; species Geotrypetes seraphini. The sequence continues at coordinate 403,897,923 of NC_047085.1, read as the reverse complement.
GCCCAGGATAAGGACGTGCCATGGCTGCCCCAGGAAGTGAGGGAAACCTTCCCGACCTTTGCCGTGGAGCAGAGGGCAGACCCCTCATTGCAAGAAGCTTGGCAACAAGCCTCGGGCCCTCAAAAAGGTGTCACTACCTTTAGAATAAAGAAGGGCCTGTTATATAGGGAAGGCCCGAGGGAAGGCTCTGGGGGTAGAGGGGAGCAACTCATGGTACCTCTAGGGTTCCGTAAAATGGTTATGCAAGCGGCGCATGATCACCCCTTAGCGGCCCATAAGGGAGCCGAGGGGACCCAAAGACAGGTAACCCAGAGATTCTTTTGGCCAGGGGTTATACAAGACGTCACTAATTTCTGTAAATCCTGTCCCGAATGTCAGCGGTTATCCCTAAACAAACCCCCTAAGGTTCCTCTCATTCCCTTACCCAGAATCGAGGAACCTTTGTCAAGATTGGCGATGGACATAGTAGGCCCATTGGAGCGAACACCCCGGGGGTTCAGGTATATATTGGTAGTAATAGACATAGCTACCCGTTTTCCGTGGGCTTTTCCCTTGCGCAAGACTACCTCTACGGCTATCATGAAGGAACTGATGGGTCTATTCTGTACTATGGGATTTCCTCGTGAGGTCCTGACTGACCAGGGGAGTAATTTTATGTCCAGAGACATGGAGCAGTTTTGGCAAGGGTTCAAGATTAGGCACATTAGAACCTCGGCCTATCACCCACAGGCAAACGGGGTGGTAGAGCGGTTCAACCAAACGCTAAAGCAAATGCTCAAGAAAGTACTAAAAGGAGACATGAGGGATTGGGACTTGTTTATGCCCCTGGTATTGTTTGCAGCTAGGGAGAGAATCCAGGACTCCTTAGGGGTAAGCCCCTTTGAGATGCTCTTTGGGAGGTGTCCAATGGGGATCCTGGACATGATAAAGGAAGGATGGGGAGCTATTACGGAAAAGGATGAGGACATAGTTTCTTACCTGACACATTTGAGGAATAGATTGGCACGGGTGGCCAAGATAGGCAAAGAGAATCTGGAGTGGAGTCAACGGAAGCAGAAGGTATATTATGACCGGAAGACTAAAAACAGACAGTTACAAGTGGGCGAACGGGTGTTGGTCCTTATTCCCTCTGATCCGCATAAATTCTTAGCCCAATGGAAGGGACCGGCCACCGTCATCGAACGCCTAAATGAGGTGGATTATAGGGTTAAGGATGATAAAGGGAGAAAACAAACCTACCATATTAACCTGTTAAAACCTTGGAGGGATCGGGAGGTATTGGCCTTACTCGCGCAAGAGAGCCAGGAGGATGAATTAGGACCCCAGGTGACAGAGCTAGACCAAAAAGGGGAGGTCAATTTAGGACCTGAATTAGACCCTGGGCAGGAACAACAAATGAGGGAACTAGTAGATAGCTTTGGGGATGTATTCTCCGTGACTCCCGGACCCACGATATAGTAACAGACCCGGGTAAGGTGGTAAGGGTCAAGCCTTATCGGCTGTCGGAAGGAAAAAGGAGACTAGTCCAACAGCTAGTGGAGGAAATGATAAGCCTAGGGGTGATAGAGCCCTCCACTAGCCCGTGGTGTAGCCCCATAGTAATAGTGCCCAAAGCGGACGGCACCCCCCGCTTTTGCATTGATTTCCGCCAACTGAATGAAGTATCCAAGTTTGACGCTTTCCCGATGCCTAGGGTTGACGAGCTCTTAGATCGTCTGGGCCAGGCTCAATTTCTCACGACACTGGACCTCACGAAAGGGTACTGGCAGATCCCGCTCACTGAGACCGCCAAGCCCAAGACCGCTTTTAGTACGCCCAAGGGTTTATACCAATTCACTAGAATGCCATTTGGACTTCATGGTGCGGCGGCTAGTTGCCAACGCGGAATTAACGAAGTCCTACGCGAACACCACGACTACGCCCACGAGTACTCAGGGAGCTGTGCGATGTCCTGGCGGAACCATTAACCATGCTCTTCAATCTCTCCCTAAGTACAGGGAGAGTCCCCCTGGACTGGAAAACAACTAACATCGTTCCTCTGCACAAAAAGGGTTGCAGAGCGGAGGCTGCAAATTACAGACCAGTGAGTCTCACATCAATAGTGTGTAAACTCATGGAAACACTACTTAAATGTAAATTAGACACGATTATGGATGAGGGGAATCTAAGGGATCCTAGTCAACATGGATTCACTAGGGGTAGGTCATGCCAATCCAATCTTATCAGCTTCTTTGATTGGGTAACAGGAAAGTTGGACTCGGGAGAGTCTCTGGACATAGTGTACTTAGATTTCAGTAAAGCTTTCGACAGCGTCCCACACCGTAGACTATTAAACAAGATGAAATCAATGGGGTTAGGTGAGATACTAATTGCATGGGTCAAAGATTGGCTGAGTGGAAGACGCCAGAGGGTGGTGGTCAACGGCACCCTCTCTGAGACATCGGAGGTGACCAGTGGAGTGCCACAGGGCTCGGTCCTGGGTCCACTCCTTTTTAACATATTCATAAGAGACTTGACCCAAGGGCTTCAGGGTAAAGTAACTCTATTCGCTGATGACGCCAAACTATGTAATATAGTAAGTGAAAGCAATCTGCAGGATAGTATGACGCAGGATCTGCTTACGTTGGAAAACTGGTCCTCGACATGGCAGCTGGGCTTCAACGCTAAGAAATGTAAGGTTATGCATCTCGGTAGCAGAAATCCATGCAAACCTTACACCTTAAATGGAGAAACACTAGCTAGGACTTCAGAAGAAAGAGACTTGGGAATAATCATCAGTGCGGACATGAAGGCCGCCAAACAAGTAGAGAAGGCCTCATCCAAAGCAAGGCAACTTATGGGATGTATCAATAGAAGCTTCGTTAGCCGCAAATCTGAAGTCATAATGCCACTGTACAGAACCATGGTGAGACCTCATCTGGAGTACTGTGTGCAATTCTGGAGGCCACATTACCGAAAAGACGTGCTTAGAGTTGAGTCGGTTCAGCGGATGGCCACCAGGATGATCTCGGGGCTCAAGGGTCTCTCGTACGAAGAAAGACTAAACAAATTGCAGCTCTACACTCTAGAGGAGGGCAGGGAGAGGGGGGACATGATTGAGACATTTAAATACATCACGGGACGTGTCGAGGTGGAAGAAGACATCTTCTTTCTCAGGGGACCCTCGGTCACAAGGGGGCATCCATTCAAACTCAGAGGAGGGAAATGCGATAGTGACATAAGGAAGTATTTCTTCACAGAAAGGGTTGTAGATCACTGGAACAAGCTTCCAGAGCAGGTGATCAAGGCCACCAGCGTTATTGACTTTAAGAATAAATGGGATGCCCTAGTAGGATCCTTACGAGGGTCGAGTTAAGGAACTAGGTCATTAGTACTCAGACTTAATGGGGTGGGTCAGTAGAGTGGGCAGACTTGATGGGCTATAGCCCTTTTCTGCCGTCATCTTTCTATGTTTCTATGTTTCTACGCGGAAGCATATCTAGATGACATTGTAATATATTCTCCGTCGTGGCAGGAACACTTGGTGCAGGTAACAGCGGTACTGAGGGCATTAAGAAAGGCCGGGTTTACCATCAACCCAAAGAAATGCTTCTTGGGACAGAAGGAGGTGAGGTACCTAGGCTATGTAGTGGGGCGGGGACAGATAAGACCCTTGGTGGACAAAGTCCAATGCATCAGGAACTACCCACAACCTGTCTCCAAGAAACAGTTGAGAGCTTTCTTAGGATTAATTGGGTACTATAGGAGGTTCATCCCATTCTTTGCTTCTCGAGCCAGCCCGCTTACTGACATGTTGAAGAAGGAGAGATCCGATAGGTTACAATGGGAACCCAGAGGTAGGGAGGCCCTGGAGGATCTCAAAAAAAGTCTATGCGCCCACCCAGTATTGGCAGCCATAGATTTTAAGAAACCGTTAATTCTCCAAACAGACGCCTCTGGTAGTGGTGTGGGTGCTGTTCTTAGCCAGGAGATTGAGGGGATTGAACACCCGTTGTTATATCTCAGTCGGAAGTTACATCCGAATGAGAAAAATTGCGCAACTGTAGAACTAGAGTGCCTTGCGGCAAAGTGGGCTATGGAAACTCTGGGGCATTATCTAGAGGAACGCGAGTTCACGCTGGTCACTGACCATGCTGCGCTGAAGTGGCTCCATACTATGCGCAATAACAATGCCAGGTTAACACGCTGGTATTTAGCCCTACAAACGTTTAGATTCAGGGTAGTGCATAGGCCTGGGAAGCTTAACACCAATGTGGACGTCCTGTCTAGAATGTACGAGACACCCCAGCAGAAGCAGAAGCCTCAGACTAGGCAGCCTTTAAGTGAGGGGGTATGTGACATTTCCGCTCCCCGAGACGGTCATGTCAGAGTTAAACCCCGGTCACACTCTCTTACTCGAGACCAGACTCTCCCTGAGAAGGATCAGGAAGAAGATCCTGAAAGCCTAGCTGCCTATCCTGAGTACCCTGAGTTTAGGTTAAATGCACGGCCCAGAAAAGCTTCCAGTCACACTAAGAGGTTTAATCAAGCTCCCAGTGATATTCTGCCCTGTAGCCTGAGGGGGAGCCCAAGAACACACAAGCTAGGCACACAAACACCCAGTATAGGGCGTGGCCCTAAGCCTTTTAAGCAGCTCTCCAGAGCATTAAAGGAGGCTGCCCAAGAGAGGCTGGCAGAGAGAGTTCTCCGGGCCAGGAGAAGGCCAGACCTCACTCCAGAGCCAATGGAGTGTGAGGCTCCAATGCCTCAGGAGCCAGCAGAGCCACTGGATACACCAGAAAGCATGGACCTGGATGAAGGGTGTATGCCAGAGACCATTATGGAAGAAGCCATGGATGTGGGCTTGGCAACTTTCCACTAAACACTGCAGGTACAAGGCTGTACAGGAATAATAGTGGAGAGGAGTTTTGGCAGAACTGATTTTGATTGTTTGTGCTGTAACACAAGCTTAGAGCAGTGCTGCAGCAGCTTGATTATCTGGCTACACTGCAGCTGTGCAGGAGCTCAAGAGAAGCCAAAGGACTGTGAGCTAATCAGAGCGGGAAGTTTAGGAGCCTGCAGTAAGGCTTCAGTTTTTGTCTTTTGTTCCTGCTTAAAGTTTACTTTATATTCAAGAATGTAAATACCTGGTGAAGAAACTGGACTGTGTTGGTTAGTAAGCCCAGGACTCCAGCTCAAGGCTGGATAATTGCTTAAGAGACTAATTGTGCTGTGTTTTTCAGAGACTGTGTGATCAGGTAGAGCAAGCCCTAAAACCTGGACTGGCATTATACCGGATAGAAAGCTTGCTGCGCTTTCACTGGACTGGGTGAAAGTTAAAAGTCTTTTTGTTTTCTGTTTTCTTTCTTTTTGCCCTTGTTTGGGAAGAAAGGAGACTTGGACTATAATAATATCTGATATGATTTATGTGTTAAGTGACTAATTAAACTTTACACTTTATTTTTGGTGCAACTTGACTCACGGTGTTTTATTTTTAGCAAAGCCAGTGAGGTCTCCCCCTTTGGGAGCCACGTCAGGAGTGTGCTACCCTCTACCGGGGGTCTCCTTAACCTTACCGAGACCCCGGCAGGTGACAATGGAAAGCACCAAAGTGACCTCTGACTGAAGTAGTCTTAACAACAGAGTTGGAAAGATGCAGAAAATACTCAAACATTGATGGTGGTGGGCATGTGACCAGATCCAGCAAATGATAACACCAGACTGTGAAGTGAGTCCATTAGAAATGGTAACATTGAGCGGATGGTCTTCTAGAAGCTTCAATAATAGCCGACACTGAAGCCAACAGTGTTGATATATCTAATTGTTTGGAGATAATACACTGAGTGCTAATGAATGTAGATTGGATGGAGCAGAGAACACTCATTTTGCATTAGCAAGGTTGGAAAGATCTGCAGTGTGATGGGTTCCCTTTTGCCGAGTTGTAGGAGGAGAGGGAACCAAGGCTGACGAGGCCACTTTGGAGCGATTAAAATTATGGTGACCTGATCTTGTCAAAGTTTGAGCGGAGTCTTCCTGATCAGAGGAATTTGCGGGAATACATACAGAAACTGGTTCTGCCAGTTGAGGAAAAAGGCATCCAACTCCAGACAATTAAGAGTGTAAAGTCTGGAGCAGATAACTGGAAGTTTGTGGTTGTGAAAGGAAACAAAGAGGTCTATCTCTGTGGTCCCCCAATCCACAAAGATTTGATGAAGAATCTTGGAGTTGAGTGTCCATTCATGAGGCTGAAGGATTCTGCTCAATTGGTCTGCCAATATATTTTTCTCTCCTGCCAGGCAAACTGCTTAGAGGAAAATGTTGCGAGGGATCACCCAAGACCAGATTTGTATCACTTCCTGGCAAAGGCGGTGAGATCCCGTTCCTCCCTGCTTGTTCAATTGCACACAATTACTTGGTTGTCTATGCAGACAAGTACTACTTGAATGAGGAGACTATTCTGGAATGTGAACAGAGCATTGCAGATTGCTCGGAGTTTGAGCAGATTGATGTGGAGAGTTTTCTCCTGAGGATTCTAGGTGCCTTGGGTATGGGGACCATTGAGGTGGGTTCCCCTTCTGATCAGGGAAGCATTGGTTGTTAAGATCTTTTGTTGTGGTAGCACCTGGAACAAAAATCCCTTGGAAAGGTTGGTAGGTGATAGCCACCACTGGAGAAATTTTTGAAGATGTGATGTCACTCTGATCTGTTGAGATATAAGATCCGTGGCTTGAGACTACAGGGTTGAAAAAGCCCACTGAGGATCTCTGGAGACAGGCAAAAGGGAGCGACATGTACTGAAGATGACATGTGACCAAGTACTTGCAGTATTTGGCACGCTGAAATGTAGCAAGAAGAGGAGACTTTTTGGCAAAGCTGAATTAGAGTATTGAGTCTCTGTTGTGATACGAATGCATGAGTTTGAATAGTGTTCAAGAGTGCTCCAATCAACTTTAGAGTCTATGTGGGTTCTAGATGTGATTTCTGGTAGTTGATTGTAAACCTTAGGTGTTCCAGTAGATGAACCATTGCATCACTGGCATGTTGAGCATGCTGATGTGGAAGCTTTGATCAACCAGTCATCCAAGTATGGGAATACATGAAAGCTGTAAATGCAGAGCAATACTGCTACCACTACTAGGAATTTCGTGAAACCTCTGGGTGCTGATGCCAGGCCAAATGGAAGCACCTTGTAATGGAAATGGTGTGTGCCTATTTGGAAGTGAAGGTATTTCCTGTGAGCAGGTAGAACAGGAACATGGGTATATGCTTCTTTGTGATCTAGAGAGCAAAGCCAATCGTTCTTTTCTAACTGTGACAGTAGGGTTCTCAGCAAGATCATGCAAAATTTCTCCTTCAGGTGTCTGTTCAGAGCTCAGAGTTATAGAATTGGATGGAGGCCGGCTGTCTTTTTTGGTATGAGAAAATACGAGTAGAAACCTTGGCCCCTCTCCTGCAGAGGAAGTTGTTCTAGCGCATTGAGCTAGAGGAGGACAGAGCTTTTGAAGGAGGAGATTTATTGCTGGGAGTTGAAAAGAGACTCTTTTGAAGGGTGGTTCGGAGGTTTCTTTTGTTAAGCAAAGGGCATAACCCAGACTGACCACTTGGAGGACCCATCTGTCTGATGTTATTAGGGTCCAGCATTGATGGTAATGGGTAAGACAACCTCCTTTAGGTAGAGTCTGAGGTGAATGTTGAGAACTACTGACTATGCTCTCCAGAAGTCAGTCAAAATGACTGCTGTCGTTTGGACCGAGTTGACACAGTAGTCTTCTTCTGTCTGTTGCCTAGGGCACAACTAAGTTGCTGAGCAGACAGTGGCAGAAGTGTGGTGATATTTCTGCTTTGAATAGTATGTGGGCCTTCTAGACACATTGGTATATCTTCGTGATGGTTGAGACTGGCAAGATCTGGAAGACAAAGTAGTCATGCGGTCAGTATGTTTTTTTGTGAGGCTTCTATCGGTCTCCAAACAAACCATCCCCTATACAGGGTATATTAGAGAGACTGACCTGGATGTTAGCATCTATGTCACCAATTCTCAACTAGGCTTGTCTGTGCATACCTACTGAGACTGCAGAGGTAAGAGAAGTGATACCATATAATTCCTGGTTTCAAGATCATTTGCCAGAAGCATATAAGAGGAAAGATGTTTTGATATATACTAATCATAATGAGACATCTTTTGTGTGAGGGATTTCATATAAAAAGTCATATAGAATTTGTAGTCTAAGATTCTACTCACCAGCCTAGAAGCTTGAAATATTCTGCATTCAAACTTATCCAGCATTCTGCCTTCTCTCCCTGGAGGAGTACAGGCATAAGGTCTGGAACTATGAGCCTCTCTCAGGGCAGATTCTACAACTAGAGACTGATGTTGCAACTGCAGTCTGTCAAATCGTAGACAAGACTATATGCAATAAAGTGAGTCTGGTCTATGTGGAGCCACTGCAGCATGAAGAGGAGATTCCCAGTTCTTCAGTAATGACTCTTCATGAGGTTGTGGAGAGAAACCTTTATGCAGTCTAGAGTCAATTTTTTTTATAGTCAAGTGCTTTTCTAAGCTCTGCCTGCGACTTTGAATCGGACTCCATTTTTATTGAGAGTTCCTGCCCCATCTTAATGAATTTAATGAGAGACAGATCTTCTGGGGGCGACTTACTACAAGGCAGGGAAGAAGATGAAGAAGGAGCAGCATAAGACTCATTCGCTGACAACTTTGGACAATCACTAAAAGAGCACCAAGTTAGGTCAGAGTAATAGTCCTTGATACCAGGTTCTGTAAGTGAAGAACGTCGCCTAGAGGAGCATCGAGAAGATAAAGGGCAATATCAAGGTGAACTTCAACTAGACTGCTTCGATGAAAGCCAGGAGGAGTACTGAGAATTAGATGAACTGCGCTCTCGACAAAGATGCATGCCTTGATGTAGATGCCCAATGTCTAGGCGTCAATGATGTGCATCTATGATAGGCGCTGAAAATGTGCGTCTGTCATTTACATCAATCACAGATGCCGATACTTGAGGGTGCATGCTCCGAGATTGATGGCTCAATTTAGTATCCAGGCAATGGTTGGACTGAGCTGAGACTGGCATTATTTGAGCAAGATTTTGCATTGTTTGCGATTGCAGTAGCACAGCTAGCTCTTTCTGCAACAGCATGGAAAGCTGTTCCTGCAAAGATGGCATCGTAACCAGTATATAGGCACATTAATTGTATAATGGTATAGGCACATTAATTGAGTTTCAAAGCACTGATGACCCCAAGATTGAGACATGCTTCAAAGATGGCACCAAATGTACAGATAGTGATCTTCAGTGCATTGGCGCTAAGAGCGCACCAATGGTGAAGATGCTCAAGATGATGCTGAAGCATTCCTGGAGGGGGAAGTGCATTTATGCTTCTTAGCCTTTTTACAAGGTTCCTCCGTTAGAAGCAGCACTATGAGATGATGTTGATGCCGTCGGTACTGGAGTTTTCAGATGCTGAGGATCGGCACTGGAGATTTCCACCATTTCTGAAGTAGAAACAGATAACCTACAATGTTTATTAAACTAATTTTCTGGCTTTTAGTGATCTTTTCAGTAATTTTAAACAGAGCAGGCAAGAAAAATCAGTGATCAGGACCTAGACATTGAAATGTGGAACATTACAAGAAATAGCCCTGCGACACCGAGAACACCGCTTAAATCCACTAGAAGCCTTGGACATCAGAGGAAAAACCGCTGATGTGAGGTCAAAAGACTGAATGGTTCGAGAAGGTTGAGTAGATTGTAAACTGATAAAATCTTGATGATCCCAGCCTGAAGAAAGGCTTAAGAGAGTCCAAAATAAAAAAAAGTCGATATGAAATGAAGAACGATGAAATTGGATTAACGGGAAGTACTAATAGATAACATGTGGTATCCATCTGAGGGTCATCAAGGAACTGAGAGGGACTATAGCTGAACTCCTTCAGCTAATAGCCAATCTGTCGATCAAATCGGGAAACATTCCGGAGGACTGGAAGATGGCGAATGTTATGCTGATTTTCAAAAATGTTTCAAGGGGAAACCCGGGAAACTACAGAACGGTGAGTAGAGACGCTGATAAAGGACCGCATCATTGATTACCTAGATCAGGGGTGTCCAATGTCGGTCCTCGAGGGCCGCAGTCCAGTCGGATTTTCAGGATTACCCCAATGAATATACATGAGGTCTATTTGCATGCACTGCTTTCATTGTATGCTAATAGATCTCATGCATATTCATTGGGGAAATCCTGAAAACCCGACTGGACTGCGGCCCTCGAGGACCGACATTGGACACCCCTGACCTAGATGGACCAGCCAGCATGGTTTCAGCAAAGACAGATCTTGTTTGACAAACTTGCTGCACTTCTTCGAGGGAGTAAACAAGCAGATAGACAAGGCCGACCCAGTCGACATTGTATATCTGGATTTTCAGAAGGCGTTTGACAAGGTTCCACATGAACGACTACTTCGGAAAATTGTGAGCCATGGAATCGAGGGTGAAATACTCACGTGGATTAAAAACTGGCTGGAGCATAGGAAACAGAGAGTGGGGGTAAATGGACAATATTTGGACTGGAAGAGCATCACCAGTGGGGTGCCGCAGGGCTTGGTGCTTGGACCCGTGCTTTCAACATCTTTATAAAATGATCTGGACATAGGTACGACGAGTGAGGTGATTAAATTTGTGGACGATACGAAGTTGTTCAGAGTAGTGAAGACACAGGGGATTGGGAAGATCTGCAATGTGACATAATCAGCCTCGAGGAATGTGCATCGATATGGCAGATGAGGTTCAACGTGGATAAGTGTAAAGTGATGCATGTCAGTAATAAAAATCTCATGCAAGAATACAGGATGTCCGGGGCGGTACTTGGAGAGACCTCCCAGGAAAGAGACTTGGGAGTTATGATCGACAAGTCAATGAAGACATCCGCTCAATATGCGGTGGTGGCGAAAAGGGCAAACAGAATGCTAGGAATGATTAAGAAGGGGATCACGAACAGATCAGAGAAGGTTATAATGCAGCTGTACTGGGCCATGGTGCGCCCTCACCTGGAGTACTGCATCCAGCACTGGTCGCCGTACAAGAAGGACATGATGCTACTTGAAAGGGTCCATAGAAGGGCGACTAAGATGGTTAAGGGGCTGGAGGAGTTGCCATATAGTGAAAGATTAGAGAAACTGGGCCTTTTCTCCCTCGAACAGAGGAGATTGAGAGGGGACATGATCGAAACATTCAAGATACTGAAGGGAATAGACTTAGTGGATAGGGATAGGTTGTTCACCCTCTACAAGGTAGGGAGCACGAGAGGGCACTCTCTAAAATTGAAAGGGGATAGATTCCGTACGAACGTAAGGAAATTCTTCTTCACCCAGAGAATGGTAGAGAACTGGAACGCTCTTCCGGAGTCTGTTATAGGGGAAAACACCCTCCAGGGATTCAAGACAAAGTTAGACAAGTTCCTGCTGAACCGGAACGAACTCAGGTAGGGCTGGTCTAAGTTAGGGCTCTGGTCTTTGACCTGAGGGCCGCCACGTGAGCGGACTGCTGGGCAAGATGGACCACTGGTCTGACCCAGCAGCGGCAGTTCTTATATTCTTATATGCACAAAAAAATACATAGAAAAACTATGTCTAAAATAGACGCATATAGTACACATGCTGAGAGAAAGTGAAAGAAAAGGCTTCTCAGTTCTGTGGAAAAGATCTGATTTCCCTTAAGCTGGCAGTGGGCAGGAAAGCACTTGCCCATGTGCAGTGCAGGCAGTGTTCAAATTTTAAAGTGACACTGCACTTATGGACTGTCTGTACTCGGCACCGTGGAAGATTTTACCCATATTTAAGAATATGCTGCCTGCTTGTCCTGGGACAAACCTGTTATAGATCCCTACACTAAAACTGTAGCTGCTCCTCTTTGGCTTTCCTCACTCCTGTGCCTGCAGAAAGCACCAGGTATCATATTCAGATGCCTGAGTAACTGGGCACTTTTGAGTTTTCTGATCTTGTTCTGTATGTATTCCTGACATCCTTTGGAGACAAATATGAAGACTTAAAAGCCAATGACCAAAGTAGGGAGGACATTTTGAAAAACAAAGTCATGCTAAATGAGAAACCAAACCTGCAGGAGACCACAGATAAAATTCAGCAATGTTTTTTTTTTCTGCAAAACTAAATCTGTTGAGCACACACCCAACAATTAGCTGTCTATATTACCCTTTTCAGATGGAGTTCTCTGAACTTCCTTAGACGTTCCTCTCTTTTCTGTGCAGTCAACTCTTCTGTGGGTATGGGGAGAGGTTTTTCAGCACTCTCTGATATCTGCAATAAATTTGCATTTGGAGTTACTTTTCCTTTATCAATATTTAACGCCAGGTTCGATATCCTACATAGGAGAGATATTTATTTATTGGGATTTGTTAACCATCTTTCTGAAGAGATTCACCCAAGGCAGTCAGTGTATAGAAGGTATAGTTTATGTTAAACACAATTTTGTTAATGTATAATAGTAAAATGACCAAATATAAGCATAAATCCAATCAATGAAACATATTTGGAGATGGCAAATAGAAATACTGACTTTTGAGAACTTCCTAGAGGCCTTGCACTATCCAAAAGTGAAGAGAAAACTACATTGTCAGAGCAGGTTGATATTTGGAATACAAAGAAAAATGCACCATTAAAAAGATTTTATGCCCCACTCACAAATGTTTATCTTGGTTCTTTCCAGAACTTTGTACCCTTAAACATGAAGGATGGAAAGAGGAAAGAAGATGGTGTAAAAGTCACCTGGATGAAGACAGGATAATCTGTAGGAAATACATAAAAAATTATCCCCAAGCTATCCTTGGATGGTCTAGTTGATACATGTCACTTGGGCTCTGTCTTTTGCTGTCTAGTAGGAGGGTTAGTTAGACCCAGCTCTGATTGAAGGACATGAGGATAGTTGGCTATAATATACAGAGAAGGTAAAAGTTTCCTCTCTCGAAATAAAACAAATTGAAAGAAAAAGTAAACTGAGGACTGATGCCACAACACAGATTGAACAGAAGTTTGTAGAAATTTGAGTTGTAAATAAACAAAAAATGTATTATTTAATCTAAGGGCTCCTTTTACGAAGGCGCAGTAGCGGTTTAACGCACGCTAAACCGCCGGCTGCGCTAGCCGCTACCGCCTCCTCTTGAGCAGGCGGTAGTTTGTCTGCTAGCGCAGGGGAAGCGCGTGATTAAACGTCGCACGTGTTAAAGCCGCTACCGTGGCTTTGTAAAAGGAGTTCTAAGTTGCATGACATCAGTCAGCACAGCCTGCACTCCCCATAAATGAGTCATAAAATAATAGTTATAAAATAATATTATAGTCAGCATTGTAAACATGTCTATCTTGAAACAGGCCTTGAAAACAGGAGTTGTGGAATGCAGTTTAGTCTAACCAGGCTGCATGCATGGATAAAACAGCACTGGGAATTTGGCACCTGAGAGGGGGATTTATGAAAAAGGAAAATAAAAAAAATTATGATTGCCAAAAAGACACGGAGTTAAAATGTTTTTGGTGAGAAGTATTCTTTATGGCCAAATACAGCTTGATCATCCAGTCTCATTATTGTGATAGGGTTCTATTTCTTCTATCAACAACAAGGATGAGAAGCTCAGATATTCTTCCAACAGCCTAGTTTTGGTTCTGAATTTGAATTATCACCTTTATGTAGCCATGAGTAAAATGAATTATAATTCAGTACAGTAAGTAGCTCCCTGGTAAAGAGGACTTGCAATCTAAGTTGGTATCTAGGACAATGGAGGGTGAAGGTGAACATAAGCAGTGCCTCTGCTGGGTCAGACCAGAGGTCCATCACGCCCAGCAGCCCATCAGGTCCAGGACCTGCATAGTAATTCTCTATCTATACCCTTCAGTCCCCTTTTCCTTCAGGAAATCATCCAATCTTCTATCTATATCCTTCAGGCCCCTTTTCCTTCAGGAAATCATCCAATCCCTTCTTGAAACCCAGTAGCGTACTCTTGTCGTATCACACCATCTAGAAGCGCATTCCAGGTGTACACCACCCTTTGGGTGAAGAAGAACTTCCTAGCATTGGTTCTGAATCTATCCCCTCTCAATTTTGCTGAATGCCCTCTCGTTCTTGAAAGTTTGAAAAATCTGTCCCTCTCCACTTTCTGTGCCCTTCAAGATCTTGTAATTCTCTATCATGTCCCCTCTAAGACTTCTTCTCCAGGGAAAAGAGGCCCAGTTTCTCTAATCTTTCAGCATATGAAAGGTTTTCCATATCCTTTATCAGTCGCATCGCTCTCCTCTGAACCCTCTCGAGTGTCGCCATATCCTTCTTTAGATACGGTGACCAATATTGGACGCAGTACTCCAGATGCGGGCGCACCATCGCTCGATACAATGGCAGGATAACGTCCTTCGTTCTGGTTGTAATACATTTCTTGATAATACCTAGCATTCTGTTCGCCTTCTTAGAGGCCGCTTCACACTGCCGATGGCTTCATTATTTTGTCCACCAGTACCCCTAAGTCCTTCTTTAGGCTACTTTCTCCCATTACCAGCCCTCCCATCAAGTTTCTGTTTCCTACATGCAAAACTTTATATTTCTCTACATTAAACTTCATCTGCCATTTATTTGCCCACTCTCCCAGTTTGTTCAGGTCCCTTTGTAACTCTTCACAGTCCTCTTTATTCCCAACCCCACTAAAAAGTTTTGTGTCGTCTGCGAATTTTATAACTTCACACTTCAGCCCTGTTTCTAGGTCATTTATGAATACATTGAACAGCAGCAGTCTGAGTACCAACCCCTGTGTAACACCACGCGTGACCCTTCTCCAGTCCGAGTAGTGGCATAAGAACATAAGTTGCCTCCGCTGAGGAAGACCAGAGGTCCATCTCGCCCAGCGGTCCACTCCCGCACCGGCCCATTGCCTGAGCAGTGGTCCCTGACTATCCCTATGACCTACCTCTACTCCTATCTGTACTCCTCAATTCCTTTATCCTCTAGGAACCTATCCAAACCTTCTTTGAAGCCTTGTAACGTGCTCCGGCCTATCACAGCCTCCGGAAGTGAGTTCCATGTATCCACCACCCTCTGGGTGAAAAAGAACTTCCTGGCGTTTGTTCTAAAGCTGTCCCCTTTTAATTTCTCCGAGTGCCCCCTTGTACTTGTGGTTCCCCATAATCTGAAAAATCTGTCCCTGTCTACCTTTTCTATACCCTTCAGGATCTTGAAGGTTTCTATCATGTCTCCTCTAAGTCTCCGCTTTTCCAGGGAGAACAGCCCCAGCTTTTTCAGTCTGTCAGTATATGAGAGGTTTTCCATACCCTTTATCAGTTTAGTTGCTCTTCTCTGGACTCCCTCAAGTACCGCCATGTCCTTCTTGAGGTACGGCGACCAGTACTGGACACAGTATTCCAGATGCGGGTGCACCATTGCACGATACAGCGGCAGGATGACTTCCTTCGTCCTGGTCGTGATACCCTTCTTAATGATACCCAACATTTTGTTTGCTTTCCTTGAGGCTGTGGCGCACTGTGCTGACGCCTTCAATGTTGTGTCTACCATCACTCCCTTTACTCCTACCCGCCAACCAATTTTTGATCCATCTATGTATATCCCCTTCCACCCCATGGTTCTTTAGTTTCCTAAGTAGGCGTTCATGGGGTACTTTGTCGAAGGCTTTTTGGAAATCCAAGTATACCATGTCTATGGGGTCCCTTCGTCCATTTGCTTGTTTATTCTTTCGAAGAAGTGCATTAAGTTTGTTAGGCACGATCTTCCCTTGCAGAAGCCATGTTGGCTTGTTTTCATCAGTTTATTCCTTTCTAGATGCTCATCGATGCTGTCATTTATCAGCGCTTCCGCCATCTTCTCCGGAACCGAAGTCAGACTTACCGATCTGTTGTTCCCCGGGTCGCCTCTCGATCCTTTTTTAAAGATGGGTGTAACATTTGCTATCTTCCAATCCTCCGGGATCACCCCTGTTTTCAGGGATAATTTACAAACCTGCTGTAGTAATTCCGCTATTTCCTCTTTTAGCTCTTTCAATACCCTAGGGTCGATTCCATCCGGGCCCGGAGATTTGTCAGTTTTTAATCTATCTATCTGCTTGAGCATGTCTTCGAGGCTTACTTCCATGGATGTTAACTTTTCTGCTTGATCTCCTTTAAAGATTTTTTTCAGGTTCTGGCACGCTTGTCCACATTGAGAAATGTGGGATATCAACCTTGGCTTCCCCCGTTGTCAAGACTACTCTTCCACTGAGTAGTGTCTAGACCAGTGTCTCTCAAACTGTGTGCCATGGCACAGTGGTGTGCCCTGAAGAGATTCCAGGTGTGCCACGAGAGATTCCAGAATTTTACTTTATTTTTTAAATTTCCCTTCATAAGTATACACTAGAATAGGTGACATGTACGTTGCATACGCAAGAATCTGTCAATGTTATGAGCGTCTGTGTGCGTAAGAATACAACTATCCAGAAAAGCATCATTCTTTGACTTGATGGTCCTTGAAAACTAACAGCAAGTAATTTTGGTTTTATTTTTTATGCAGTATTGAGATGGGGAACACCAGCAAATAGCAATAGCACATTCATAAGGGAGGGAGCAATAGCCTGATTTACTAAAGCCATCCTCCTCCTCCCCAACATAGACCAGAAAAAAACCCAAAAAACAACCTTAGTAAATCAGGCCCTGAATGAGTTGTAACATCTCTCCTTCTCTATGGGCTCCTTTTACAAAGGTGCACGAGGGTTTTTAGCGCACGCACAAAATTACCGCGCTAGCACACTTGGGAATTTAGCACACCTTTGTAAAAGGAGCCCTATATCTCTTCTTAAATTTCGGTGGGGTCGATTGGAAAACTGAGAGCTTTCATCACTGAGTTCCTAAATCCAAAAAAGGTCAAGCCCTAGCATAAAAAAAAATTGTATACCACTGGGAACCTGGTGTCCCACAGTGTCTTAAAAAATAAACAAACAAAAAACAGTAACCTCTAATCTTAATAGCGTATTTTACACTGTATCGAACGCCCTTTCCAGTTCCATATTTTCTTGAATTCGGAAGTGCTCTGCGGATTATTTGTTTCTATATAAATGGGATCCCCGTTTAACAAAGGTTCAGGCAAACTAAGAGAAGCGAGAGAACTATGTACGATTTTTTTTTTTAAATGCACAAACATATTCGTACCCCCCCCCCCCCCAAACGTACTGCGCGGGTTACCAACTCCCCCTCACTCTACTAGAACCCCGATTTTACCTCTGAATCCTGATATGAATCCTGATATGCGTCAGTCGCCATAACTACATTACTTCCGCATCACCGAGTCGCTTTCTTCTGATGCAAATGACGTATAATTACGAACGTCGGGAATTGCTTGGTTTAGAAAATGCATACGCATGCGTGTTGCGAGAGGGGACGCAGTTACCCTAGCAACGGGAAACCTTGATGGCGGGTGCGGTGCGTAGCGAGCAGGTGAGAAAGGAGGTTGGAAGAGTCGTGATGCTTGAGAAGCTTTCATATCTCAAGTGTACAAACTAGTGTACTTCAAAATGAATACAATAACAGATACATGGAGAGTTGGTGTTTGGCTTCAGATTTGTTAAGATGCGGGTCTCATAGTACTAACTTTTCTAATTGCATGCCTTACATTTTTAAACAGTCTGGGAAAGGGTGGTAATAGGGCTCCTTTATAAAGCCGCGGTAGAACCAGCGAGTTAAATGCTCCCACGCTCATAAGAAATGTATGACTTTTGGAGCATTTACCTCACCAGCCAGAAGCGGCACTCTATTATGTGACAAGCACAGATGTTTTATAGAGTTTTACAGCCACTATGCTTCCTCTTGGCCTGGTTTGGTTTTAATCATCATTTTCAATATTATATCACAAAATTCTTAATATTATGTTACAAGATTCTTAGTGTAATAAATAAATGTCATGAACTTATCTTGTAACTCTGGTGAGGCGTGTCATCCAAATTAAAGTCCTTACTGTCAGTTCACTAGAACACATCCCCCCCAGGGCAGGTGCCTCAGTGCTACCCTTCCATGTGTTAGAGCTGTGTAGATGCAATCTTGACACAGCAGGCCTTTTTTTCTAGTGAACTGACAGTTGATGAGGCGGGCCTGCCGGCTAGACGGCAGCAAAACACGTCTGGCTGGCCAACAATTTAGAGGTTAGTTGGGGGAGGGAGGTTAGGGGGGTCATCGGGGGGCATTAGAGGGGGGGGGTCCGGAGGGGGGTGGCTTTCCAGCAGGAGGGGTTTGGCACCCTCCTGCCAGCGATCGGGAGTGTCGGGGGAGGTGGCCTTCCGGCAGGAGGAATTGGGCACTCTCCTGCCGGCGATTAGGAGTTTTGGGGGGATACGGCGTTCCGGCAGGAGGGGTTGGGCACCCTCCTGCCGGCGATTGGAGGTTTTGGGGGGGGTGGCGTTCCAGCAGGAGGGGTTGGGCACCCTCCTGCCAGCGATCGGGAGTGTTGGGGGGGCGGCCTTCCGGCAGGAGGGGTCAGGCTCCCTCCTGCCGGCGATCAGACAGACGGCCGCGGCCGCTATACTTATTGCAGCAGGGAGATCCCTTTCCGCGATAAGTATAGCGGCCGTGTCTACTTACAGTGTAGGCCAGCATTTTACTGGCCTACATTGTAAGCGTCTCTTCCTCTACTAGGGAGACGCGGAGGGCTGCCTAGGTTCCCCTAAGGCCCTTAGGCGAGCTTAGGCGGTCTTGTGAACCTCCCTGGGCTCCAGGAGGCGTCTTCAATATAGGCAGCCTGTCTGGTGAGCATTTTTTTTTTTAAATGTGCATCTCGATTGGCTGATTAGACAGCTGTAGGATGCCTACAGCAGCCTAAAATTGGGACACACTTTGCAGAATCAGGGCCTTAGTGTATGGGCATTGCGGCATGCTAACTAATTAGCACAGGTTTAGCATATATGCCCTTACTGCCTCGAATGTTAATGGGAAAAATTGTGTGTGACAATTAATAAAGAAATAAGCCCCTCACAATAGGCTCGATGCATTTCCAGTGTCTGCAAATGGAAACATAGATACAGCGAAACATAGTAACTAAAGGATTACTCCTTTAATGTATTCCCCTTTATGCTCTCTGTCATGGACATGCACACCCTCACTCAGCCAGCTAGCCAGCCAGATACGCACAACAGACAACACATACCAGATACACTTTCATAGGGTTTGGAAATGATGCTACCTGGAGGCTCTGCATGTTTTCCCCATGTGCACTTCTTGCAGTACCACCACATCCCTATCCTTTAGTGATTCAAATGTGCATTTAATTTTCATTGTTGTAAATCCTTCTACTGTTTCCTCTAAGCTGAGCGGATGTCCTCCAACTGCTTAGCTGCCAGTAGGGGGTGGTGCTTCAATATTGTGTTCTTAATTGCTAGGGAAAGGCAGGCTCCTTGGAGTCCTGCAGAACTTGCCTGTCCCTCACTATTGAAAATGTGATGGTGAAACAACACCCTCTACATGCAGTACTGTAGGTGGAGGACTTCCGCTCAGCTTATGTCCTAATACTTCCCACATTCTTCCCACCATTAAAATATGTTATAAAAATTATTATTAATCTCCACCAATAAAATATATCAGTCTCATTGAGAGGAATATATTTTATAAAGAACTATTAATTTGGGGAATGTTAGCTCGCTTGATTAAAACAGCTCTGTAATAACAATTAAATATATATGAATACTTATTCAAGAGCTAAGACTCAAAATATTTATAAGCAAACTGAAAATTTTTAATCAAGCAGGTAGGCAGTTGTTACAGATGGGACCTTTTGAGCAAAGAATTAACAGAAATACACAGGCAAATGTTGCTAAAGCAGAAGGAATAATTTATCTGGATTCAAAAAGTTACTAATGTAGGTACTGGGAAAATTAGGGGCTGTTTGTTGGTAGGTGGGGGATATCAATGATGTCTGTGACCAATGATATGCCAATGGCAATATGGTGTCTGTTTGTCCCATGTCAGTTTAGCCTGCATAGAGGGATACAGGATCAGGCTTCAGGCTGGAGGTGCTGGGGTGGCAGCCACTTGCTTGGATGTGGGGTGCACATGTGTTGTACCACTTAAAACAACACAGTTACAGATGCTGCCTAGGATCCTAGTGTGATGATACTTATCCCTGAATTGGGGGAGAGAGAGAAAGAAAGACTTGAGCACAGGGGTGGGTGGGTGGGAAGGAAGGAGGAAGAGACCAGACCATGGGGAGAGGAAAGGGAAGAAGGGAGGAAGGAAGAATGGAGAGAGATACCTGACCACGAGAGGATGAGGTGGAGGGAAGACAGATACATGACTGTGGAGGGAGGGAGGAGGGATAGAGAGAGAGAAAGAGATCCAACCAGGGAGAGATAGACAGACCTGACTGCAGAGGGAGGGAAAGAGAGAGAGACCCAACTGTGGAGGGAAGGAGAGAGATAGATCCAACTGCGGAGGGGGAGAGAGAAAAGGAGCAGATACTCAGGTAGATCAATTATTTAATGCCCAATGTAACTAGTGAGATAATTAAATTTGCTGATGACACAAAGTTGTTCAAAGTTGTTAAATTGCGAGAGGCTTGTGAAAGATTTCAAGAGAACCTTGGGAGACTGGGCGTCAAAATGGCAGATGATATTTAATGTGAGCAAGTGCAAAAGTGATTCATGTGGGAAAGAGAAGCACAAACTTTTGCAAAGTGATGCAGGGTTCCATGTTAGGAGTCACTACACAGGAAAGGGATCTAAGAGTCATCATTGAGGATTCACTGAAACCTTAGCTCAATGTACGGCAGCACCTAAGAAAGCAAATAGAATGTTAGGTGTTATCAGGAAAGAAATAGAAAATATTATAATGCCCTTCTATCTACCGGTAATCTTAAACAAGAGAATCTAACTATTAACTCTTAGAAGTGAGTTTTTAAAGCCTTTTAGAAGGCCAAGAAAGAAACCAAGCCTGTAGGCTCAGGCAAGTAGTTCCACAATATAAGACCCTGAAAAAAAAAGCAGACTTGAGTGTGGATTCATAATACGCCTTGGAAGGTGGAGGAATAACCAAGCAATGTGCATCTAATGACCTAAGTGAACATGATGGAATGTAAGCTGCCATTAAGGTAGAGGGATAAGCAGGAGTCTCAGCATGAAGTACCTTTTGGGCAAGGCAAAATGGTTTGAAGTTTATGGCAAGATGAACTGGTAGCCAGTGAAGGTCTTTCAAAAAATGGGGTACAGTAATCAAAGTGAGTAGCATTAAAAAGAAACCGGGCTGCAGTATTGTGTAACGTTTGTAAGTACTTTAGTTTTCTCTGTGTGTAAGATCAGAATAAATTATATTACAATAGTCAAGATCTGATATGACAAAAGCATGGCCTGTTGATCTAGGACAGTGGTAAGCAAACTCATTAGTCAAAAGAGCCAAAGATCAGCAGTACAACAATTAAGATTTCTTTTGAGAGCCATACTCCACGCCCGCTTGCGCTACGACAGCTACGACAACCCGACTGACACCCTGCTTGCTCGCTTGTAGTCAAAATCGATTTGTGGCAAAGCCTAGAGAATGACATGGGGAAAAAATTTGTTTCCGTCCCCGCAAGCTTGGTCCCCGTAAACCATCAGATCCCATCCACACAAGCCTCGAGTAGTTTTATTATATTAAAGTATAAAAAGAAACAATATTCTATACAATTGTCAATTTATAAATCAGCGTCTTCTCCCCACTCTCTCTTCCCCATTTCCCTTCAGCATCCTCAGCCTACTCTCTCTCCACTTCCCTTCAGCGCACGCACATAAAAACAAGCAAGCAATTTTATATCATTTTCATTCTGTTCATTCATAGAAATTAAAGTCTAAATAATGTCAGTCACATGACAAAACATGATTTTACAAAAATAATTCCCTGCACAGTCAAGCCTGCAAGGATTACTAGATGTCTTTCAGCAGCTCCCCTCCCTCCCTCCCCCCCTTACCTTCGTGGCCAAGTCAAAATGATCTACCAACAGTAAAATTTTTAAAAAAACACAAAGCACACTGTACGCAGAGAAAATGTTAATTATCATTTATATTCCGCAGGTTTTCAAAGAGGTCAGGGCAGATGACTTTATGCAATGTCACCTCAGTAACAACTATACAGAAATAGACAAATATACCCCCTCCCTTTTTACTAAACCGCGAGAGAGGAAAAATTATTTTATTTTCAATTTAGTGATCAAAATGTGTCAGTTTTGAGAATTTATATCTGCTGTCTATATTTTGCACTATATTTGTCTGTTTTCCTATAGTTGTTACTGAGGTGACATTGCATATTTTAAAAAGTCATCTGCCTTGCCATCTGTGCCCTGTCCCTGCCTGCCTGGTGCCATGTTCCAGCCTACCACTAGACTACCAGAGGGGAGACAGGGTACAGAGCCTGGCAGGGAGGGGGGACAGGGTGCAGAGCCTGGAGAGGAGTGTGGGGTTGGGTGCAGAGCCTGGCAGGGAGAATTTGGTTCAGAATGTTTTTTTTTCTTGCTTTCCGTTTCCTCCTCTAAATCTAGGGTGCATCTTATGGTCAGGTGCATCTTATGGAGCGAAAAATACAGTACTTCTTTCCAGACATTGCCTCCTTTTCCCATCCATATAGAGGTATTCAGTGATTTACTTACCTGAGGGCTTATACTCCCCCAGAGGCTTTGATCACCTTGCCCCATTGCTTTTGGATAAAGACTTCTAGATAAAGACTGGACACAATTGCACAGATGAAAACTGACACTCAGGTTATCAGAACACACTTGATCACCTAAGCATGGAGTCCAAAGGGAAAAATTCACCACCCTCGCAAAACAGTTGGAAGGTTCTCCTCCCCATTCTCCCTTTCCTCTCTTGATTGTGACTCCTAGATTATAGATCAATTTCCTTGCCTACTCCTGACTCTCCCTTCCCTTATCTCCATAGGTGTTTCATATTCCTCACTGGGGGTTCCCAAATGACCTCATCCTCTTCCTCCCCTTGGGAAAGCTTTTCTTCATATTCTACACCAGATCCTACACTTCATGGGTTCTGCCTTTGACCTTTGGGGTTCCTTGGGATAGTTACACCTAAAGGGAGGCCATATATTCCCTGAGCTAGTTGAAATTCAGAAACCCTTTTGTCCCAAGGGAGGTGTATGTGACAGGAGCTTGGGGATTTGAGGGGGCCCCATGAGGTCTCTAGTAAAGTGGTGGGGCTTCTTTTCTGCACCTTCTATGAGTGCCCTACCTCCCTCATCACAATATCCATGTGTTGTAAACATCTAGCATCAACATCCATTTTGCAAACTGAAATGTCCAAATTTTGAATGGGATAAAACAAGGGTCTGGATGTCTGTATAGCAACATTATTAGAAATTGACCATAAAGACATCCATGTTGAGCAGAGGGTCAGCCTAATGGTTAATGCAGTGGACTGTAAACCAAGGGACCCAGGTTCAAATCCCACTTTAACTCTTTATTTTTTCAATTATGAGCCCTTAAAGAACAGAAAAATACACGCTGTACCCGAATGTACACCATTTTGATTGCCTTCAGTCTTGTAGATGTCTTATATATTGAAGTACAGGAGATATTTTTGTGTTTCTGGAAGGCTCACAATTAAGAATAATAGAATTAAGATTTGAACCTGGGTCCCTTGGTTTGCAATCCACTGCATTAACCACTATGAGTTAATCCTCAGACCTGCTTCCTAAATAATACCTAAAGCTGAGATAGAGCCTGGTATCCCCTTCTGATTTTACTAGGGGAGAGGGAGGGACAGCAACCACTGGGGGATTAAGAAGATATCATTCCTTAATCCCTCTGGTGGGCATCTGCTCAATTGGAACACCTTTCTATAACCTGGATGTTCCAAGTTAGGTGTCATCGACACGTGTTTGAGTCCTAGTGACTTCATGAATTACAGATCTAAAAAGAAATTGATTTTGTGCTAGTCCAGTAAGGTCCTCCAGCATTATGCCCATGGTTGCTTTAAACATGTCCAGCCATCTGATTGCGGGTCTAAATAAGGAAATTATTCTTTTTTTAAACATGGATGTTTTTTCAACAGATTTCAGGCTCTCCCTTGTCCCACTCAAAACATGTCCAGAACATTCCCACTTCCTATTTGGACATACTGCAGTGTCGAACATCCCTATTCTGCCTTTGTAAACTCAGGATTTGGACATTTCAAACATATGACTGTCCGTTTTGGCCTTTTGAGACATCCATATGCTTTGAAAATGAGCACTATATTTCTCATCTGATTTGCAGTTGTACTGAAAATTCTGTTGCTGATCCCTTTCTGCTCCCCTTGCAGGATTCAGGCTGTAATGGATCACTTGTAGAGGAAGTGCAGGATATTCAAAAATAATGGAGACAATGATGTCTCAGCTCAAATTTTCTTTTGGAGCCAAACACAATTATGAAAGTTTTTACTGCTAAGAATAATATGATAGCTGTTTAATTTATTGAAGGACTTGCTTTTATTCAGTAACTAGGACTGGTAGGTATTTTGTACATTTCCAGATGAAACCTTAATGAGCCTATTAGTGTAATAACAATACAGCCTTTTCAGTTATGGTAGGTTTAATTTATGACAAGCAGTCTGAGGTAGTGCTCATTAAAGCCAGGAGTCTGAGTCTGGGTTCTTTGCTTTTGGGATATGTAATCAGTCTGCTTCTGTGCTTTTCTTTCATCTCTGTTGTATCCTGTCTTTGCATACACCTCAGGCAATTGCATACAAAGGCGCACCCTGTTTTTCTTGGTTTTTAATATACACATTCTTGAAAATGCTATAGAAGATCTTTTGCCTGCTCATCTTATAAAGGATCCTAAACTTTATCTTTATCGGATGCTTGATATACAGCCTTTCAGAAAAAAATAATCAAAGCGGTTTACAAATAATATAAGAGTGAGAAGCGAAAAGAACTACAATAACAAGATAGGACAGATGAAAAGAACAAAAAGAGAAAGGGAAGAACTCTCACCGACCAGCTGCACCTAGCAACCCTCCCAGAAGGCCAATCCAAAAAGATGAGCTTTAAGATGTCTCTATGTTTAGTATAAGATTGTTCAGCCCAAAAATCTGGGGGAAGGGAATTCTATAAGGAGGGGAGTGCTTTCACTTTACTAAGGTGTGCTAGCGATTTTAGCGCACACAGGATTTTAGCGTGCGCTAACCCCGCGCTATGCTTCTAGAACTAACACCAGCTCAATGCTGGCATTAAAGTCTAGCGCGCGCGGCAATTTAGTTTGAGCCTGTTGCTCTGGTGCCTCTGCTTCACGTTTATTTGGTGCTCCTTGGTGCTTGGGTACTAACTTTTGAGGGTGCTAAACTGATCAGTGAAGTACTATAGAGGCAGAGTGAAAAATCCAGAGTGGAGTCCATCTGCAACCATGTGACTAAAGGAAAATAACCCTACTGTTTAGAATGTCTCGCCTATCTACTGGAAAAGAGCTTACCAAGGTAAGTGCATAATCTCCTTTACTGTTCCTGAAGCTGGTTCCAGAGAGGAGGTCCTTTTACATAACAAATGGAATTCCTATACTCTTCAAGATAAATGACATGAAAAGATGGCATATCCAGAGCATTAGTTCCCGAAGAACGTAACATTCTCACTGGTTGATGAATGTGAAGCAAAGCAACCAAAACAGGAGACATTGTCTTAAAGGCAAGTGACATTGGTATTCAATAGGTAACTAGTGAAGCATAAGTATGGGAGTAATATGTTCCTATATAGGGCTTCCTTTAATTACCCTAGCCAAAGTGTTCTGGGTAACCTGTAAAGATCTCAAGTGTTTCTTAGGAACATTCATAAGAAGAAACACGAAATTTCAAACCACTCTTCAGATATGTTAAAGGGAAGCAGCCGGCAAGGGAGAAGGTGGGACCGCTGGATGACGGAGATAGGAAAGGAGTGGTGAAAGAGGAAAAAAAAGTGGCGGATAGACTAAACATGTTCTTTTCATCAGTTTTTACAAAAGAGGACGCATCCAACGTGCCGGAACCTGAAAAAATCTTCAAAGGAGATCAAGCAGAAAAATTAACATCCATGGAGGTAAGCCTTGAAGACGTACATAAGCAGATAGATAGATTAAAAACTGACAAATCTCCGGGCCAGACGGAATCCACCTTAGGGTATTGAAAGAACTAAAGGAGGAAATAGCAGAACTACTACAGCAGGTTTGTAATCTATCCCTGAAAACAGGCGTGATCCCGGAGGATTGGAAAATAGATGTTACTTCCATCTTTAAAAAAGGATCGAGAGGCGACCTGGGAAACTACAGACCGGTAAGTTTTACTTCGGTTCCGGGGAACATGGCGGAAGCGCTGATAAAAGACAGCATCGATGAGCATCTAGAAAGGAATAAACTGATAAAAACAAACCAGCTTGGCTTCTGCAAAGGAAGATCGTGCCAAACGAACTTATTGCACTTCTTCGAAGGAATAAACAAATGGATAGACAAAGGGGACCCCATAGACATCGTATACTTAGATTTCCAAAAAGCCTTTGACAAGGTACCCCATGAACACCTACTACGGAAACTGAAGAACCATGGGATCGAAGGAGACGTACATAGATGGATCAAAAATTGGT
Source organism: Geotrypetes seraphini (assembly GCF_902459505.1). Taxonomy (NCBI): domain Eukaryota; kingdom Metazoa; phylum Chordata; class Amphibia; order Gymnophiona; family Dermophiidae; genus Geotrypetes; species Geotrypetes seraphini. The sequence goes on along the minus strand of NC_047085.1, from coordinate 403,871,357 downwards.
TGGCGAGTAGAAAGCAAAGGGTAGGAGTTAAGGGCCACTACTCGGATTGGAGGAGGGTCATGAATGGTGTTCCGCAGGGGTCGGTACTCGGACCACTGCTGTTCAATGTATTTATAAATGATCTAGAAACAGGGACGAAGTGCGAAGTAATAAAATTCACAGATGACACCAAATTATTTAGTGGAGTTAGGACTAAAGAGGACTGCGAAGATTTACAAAGGGACCTGAACACACTAGGAGAGTGGGCGACGAGATGGCAGATGAAGTTTAATGTAGAAAAATGTAAAGTCTTGCATGTGGGAAACAGAAACCCGAAGTACAGCTATATGATGGGAGGGCTGGTAATGGGTGAAAGCACCCAAGAAAAGGACTTGGGGTAATAGTGGACAAGACAATGAAGCCGTCTGCACAGTGTGCAGCGGCCTCTAAGAAGGCGAATAGAATGCTAGGTATTATCAAGAAAGGTATTACAACCAGAACGAAAGAAGTTATCCTGCCGTTGTATCAGGCGATGGTGCGCCCCCATCTGGAGTACTGTGTCCGATATTGGTTGCCGTACCTTAAGAAGGATATGGCGACACTCGAGAGGGTTCAGAAAAGAGCAACACGATTGATAAAAGGTATGGAAAACCTTTCATAAGCTGAAAGATTGGAGAAACTGGGGCTCTTTTCCCTAGAGAAGCGGAGACTTAGAGGGGACATGATAGAGACCTACAAGATCATGAAGGCCATAGAGAAAATGGAGAGGGACATATTCTTCAAACTCTCAAATACTACAAGAACGAGAGGGCATTCGGAAAAATTGAGAGGGGACAGATTCAGAACCAATGCTAGAAAGTGCTTCTTCACCCAAAGCATGGTGGACATCTGGAATGCGCTTCCGGAGGATATAATAGGACATAGTACGGTATTGGGATTCAAGAAGGGATTAGATAACTTCCTGAAGGAAAAGGGGATAGAAGGGTATAGATAGAGGATCACTATACAGGGCCTGGACCTGATGGGCCGTCGCGTGAGCGGACTACTGGGCATGATGGACCTCTGGTCTGACCCAGCAGAGGCACTGCTTATGTTCTTATGAGAATTACAGTAGTCAAAATGCAATAAAATCAAGCTTTGTTCCACCAGGTGAAAATTAGCAGTAAACAATTCTGTTTTTAAATATCTTAAAGTTTTGAGCTTGAAATTTTTTATGATGATATATGGAATATTTTCTTTCATCTTAAGAGAGGTGTCAAACTCAGGCCCCTTTGATCAAATGGCAATAGGGTTTTTTTTATCATCAACTGCTACAGTAAAAGCTCCGATGCTCATAGGAATTCTATGAGCACTGGAACTTTTACCACAGTGGCCAGTGATAAAAAAAACCCTAACGTGGCTTGATTAAAAGGGGAGCCTTAATCCCTAAATTCTTAGGAGTTGTTCCAATGTAAATTTCATCATCTCTAAGGGCTTCTTTTACTAAGGTGCGCTAGCGGTTTTAGCATGCGCTTAGCACGCAGTACAATGCCACACACGCTAGATGCTAACGCCTCCATAGAACTGGTGTTAGTTTTTCCACGTAGCGCAGGGATTAGCGTGCGCTAATCTTCAGCGCGCGCTAAAAACGCTACTGCAGCTTAGTAAAAGGAGCCCTAAAAGTGAATGAAATTGGAAAATCTGGAAGATTGTAACTGCTTATAAACATGATTTGGGTCTTTTCCACATTAAATTTAATCTATTAAGGGTAATATGTAGAAATAAAGCAAAAACATAAAGGAAAAATATTATACCTTTTTTATTGGACTAACTTAAGAAGAGTGGACTAACACAGCTATCACACCTTTTCAATCTGTTATAGTGAAGCCATTGACATATCATGTCTAAAGATATTCACAGAAAAAAAAATAAAGTGTTTTGTTTTTTTTTTGTAAAATTTTTGATCCTAAAGATAAATTGTATGTCATCTGCATAAATCTTGTATTCTAATTCTAGACTATTAATAGTACACAGGTTTAAAATATGTTAAACAGTCGCAGAAATGGACAAGCTCTGCGGGACTCCATGTCTCATTGTCATGCATTTAGTAGATTCTCAGAAACTACTGAGAAGAATGATACCTGGGCCACCATCCATCAACATATGCCCAATACACCCGATGGAGAACTCAAAGGACCAAGACTCGCCTACCTCACAGACCTGATCAATAAATCACTACAGTCTGGAGAGGTCCTTCTTAAATGGAAACTCTCATTCATCAAGTCAATTCTAAAAAATTAAGCAAAAGACCTAGAATATCTCTCCAGCTACAGACCTGTAGCTAACCAACCATGGATATCTAAACTAATAGACAAACTGGCCTGCCAACATGTATCAGACTTCCTAGCTAGACCAGGCCCAATCAAGGTTCAGAAGACATCTGAGCACTGAAACCATATTAGAATGGTAGGGGAATACAAACATAGGAGTACTACAGAGATCAGCAATGTCACCCATGCTGTTCAACATCTTTCTCCAACCACTGGGGAAATTCATCAGAAATCTAGGATGGGAATGCTACATCTACACAGATGATGTCCAGCTAATCATTCCATTGAAGAAATGGGACTTGAAGACTAAACAGAAGATAAAAACAGGCCTAGAGAAAATCTTCAGCTGGTTCCAAACAATAGCCTAGTAGCCAACAAGGAAAAAAACAGAACTACTTCTAATCAACAAATGGGGTGAAAACAGCTCAAGATACCAACTAACTCTGATCGTCAATACCTTAAAATCATCCATGAAGGGAGTGAGAAACCTAGGAGTGTGTCTGAACCCAAACCTAGTTATGACAATACAAACCCAATGCATCGTGAAAAACGCCTGTGGCAAACTATTGGGTGACTAAAACCTTACCTAATTCATCAAGCGATATCCAACGTAATAATATCCCTGGTACTCTCAATCTTTGGCTACTGTAATGCAATCCCACTGGGCACTCCAAAGTATATGATTAGGCAGATCCAAATAGCACAAAACACAGCAGCAAGATTTCTACAGGGTAAATCAAAGCAGACAAGTGCCACCCCACTACTGAAAGAGTTGCACTGGCTCCTGATTGAAAGCAGGATTAAATTCAAAATCATGTTGCTGATACACAAAATCATTCATCTTTCATAATTGCAATACCTAGCAACCAGACTACATACCCATACACCAACACATGTCCTGCGATCGAGCCAGGAATATCTACTGGAAATACCCTCCTACAGACACATCAAATACAAATGCATCAGGACAAGAATGCTCTCAGTGGCTCCAATGTGGAGGAACTCCCTTCCAAAACTAGAAAAGGACACCAGAAAGTTCAAGAAAGGAATAAAGCCCAGCCTATTCATAGGCCACTTTAACTAATAAACATTCAGGGGGGGAGTAGCAATGAGTAGGAAATAATGGGCAAACCCCATTTGGAACACGACAAGACGAAAACAGGAAAATTCACATATGCAAAGTATATGATAAATAAAACACAAATAATAGAAGTGTGTAGGGGCATAATCAAAAGGGACGTCAAAGTCCATTTATGTCCATATCGCAAGTCTTCCAAAGTTAAAAAAAAGCCTAAGACACATTTTCAAAAGATACGTACAACTTTTTTTTACTTTCGAAAATCGTCTAATTATACGTCCTGACGAGCTGATCGTCCAAGCCATTAAATCATCTATCTTTATACCACATTTCCGTCCAACATTCCATCCAAGTCCAAAACGCCTAGAACAAGCCCGGTTGGACATGGGAGGGGTCTGCAAAGTGATGGACTGCACACCCAGACATGCCACCTAAATAGGGCACCACTGTGAACTTCACAAAAAAGGTGCATGGCTTCTCCTCATTACAGCTCCCTTACAGGTGATGGTGAACCCCCCAAACCACCTCTAGAATCCCCTAGACCCACTTATCTACCACCCCAATAGCCCGTATGGCTGCAGGAGCCACTTATATGCCAGTAAAAAAGGGCTGTGGAGGTGTTTAGGGCAGTGCACATGTTTCAGTATCAATGCAGTGATTACAGGGGCTTATGGGCATGGGTCCTCCTCTCTATGGGTCCCTAACTCACCCCCAAGACGACTTAAGCTGCCTCTGGGCTGGACGACTAGGCTTTCCAATGCCAGGCAGCCAGGTGATGATGGTCTGGAAGCTGAAATTTAAAGTTGTGAATAAAATTTTTATGGGGGTGGGGGGGTTCGTGATCACTGGGGTAATGTGTGGGGGTCTGTGTTATGTGTTTGCAGTGCTTATCTGGTGAGTTTAGGTGGGATTTTGTGACTTAGACCATGTTTTACATGGTCTAAGTCACAACATCCAAGTTCCGTTTAGGCTCTGTTGTCAAACTTTCGGTTATACATGCTGTACGACTAAGTCTAAGCTGGCCCACGTCCTGCCCAACTCCCGCCCTCGACACGCCTCCTGAAACGCCCTGTTTAGCTTTGGATGTTGAGCGGCACTATGAAGACCTAGGTCATTTAGAAATATGTCCAAAACCTGTTTTTATTATCGGCGCTTGGACGTTTTTGAGAAATGTTTGTCCAAGTGCCAACTTAAGCAGGTTTTTGGACGTTTTTCTCTTTCGATTATGCGCCCCATAATGTATATGCATAAAATGAATATATTATGGTAAAAAATGTAGGATAAAAGCAGATATAGGTTAACCATAATAATCTAAAGTACACTGAGCATATAACACCGGTACTGAAAAGTCTCCATTGGTTGCCAATTTAATGTAGAATTGAATACAAAATTTTGATGGTTATTCACCAAGCGATCTATGGGGTAGCACCGTGGTATCTAAAGCAAGTATTGAACACTAGCTGATGACCCGGCGTTGCACAGGTATTTAATTATAGCAATAACACAGTAAATGGATTCAAATAAAGATACTTTATATTGATGAATGAAATTATATTTTTACAGCTTTATAAAAAGTACAATAATCAAATTATAATGCGAAATATTTGACAAAATGAATACAATACAACAAACACAAAACGTGATTATAAACAACATTTTTAGTTTCACCTCCAGGAGCAAGAACATATAAATTCTTGGGTGAAGAGACCCCCAGAACATATCACCCCAGGTCGTGAGGGATCTGCATACCAAGTTTCGATCAAATCGGTCAAGCCGTTTATTATTTACTATGAGAATGGCAGCTGTGTACAATTTTTCCATTGACATGAATGGGTGAAAACTGATTTTCTGTTTGTAGCTCCGCCCACGTGTGCAGGTGGGCCGCGAGACCCCCAGAACATATCACCCCAGGTAGTGAGGGATCTGCATACCAAGTTTCATTCAAATCGGTCAAGCCGTTTTTGAAGTACTGTGAGAATGGCAGCTTTTTACTTTTTTTCCATTGACATGAATGGGTGAAATCTGATTTTATGTTTGTACCTCCGCCCACGTGTGCAGGTGGGCCGTGAGACCCCCAGAACATATCACCCCAGGTAGTGAGGGATCTGCATACCAAGTTTCGTTCAAATCGGTCAAGCCGTTTTGAAGTACTGTGAGAATGGCAGCTTTTTACTTTTTTTCCATTGACATGAATGGGTGAAATCTGATGTTCTGTTTGTAGCTCCGCCCACGTGTGCAGGTGGGCCGAGAGACTCCCAGACCATATCACCCCAGGTAGTTGGAATTACTGTGAGAATGGCAGCTTTTTACATTTTTCCCATTGACATGAATGGGTGAAATCTGATTTTATGTTTGTAGCTCCGCCCACATGTGCAGGTGGGCCGCGAGACCCCCAGAACATATCACCCCAGGTAGTGAGTGATCTGCATACCAAGTTTCGTTCAAATCGGTCAAGCCGTTTTTGAAGTACTGTGAGAATGGCAGCTTTTTACTTTTTTTTCATTGACATGAATGGGTGAAATCTGATGTTCTGTTTGTAGCTCCGCCCACGTGTGCAGGTGGGCCGCGAGACCCCCAGAACATATCACCCCAGGTAGTGAGGGATCTGCATACCAAGTTTCGTTCAAATCGGTCAAGCCGTTTTTGAAGTACTGTGAGAATGGCAGCTTTTTACTTTTTTTCCATTGACATGAATGGGTGAAATCTGATTTTATGTTTGTACCTCCGCCCACGTGTGCAGGTGGGCCGCGAGACCCCCAGAACATATCACCCCAGGTAGTGAGGGATCTGCATACCAAGTTTCGTTCAAATCGGTCAAGCCGTTTTTGAAGTACTGTGAGAATGGCAGCTTTTTACTTTTTTTCCATTGACATGAATGGGTGAAATCTGATGTTCTGTTTGTAGCTCCGCCCACGTGTGCAGGTGAGCCGAGAGACTCCCAGAACATATCACCCCAGGTAGTTGGAATTACTGTGAGAATGGCAGCTTTTTACATTTTTCCCATTGACATGAATGGGTGAAATCTGATTTTATGTTTGTAGCTCCGCCCACATGTGCAGGTGGGCCGCGAGACCCCCAGAACATATCACCCCAGGTAGTGAGGGATCTGCATACCAAGTTTCGTTCAAATCGGTCAAGCCGTTTTTGAAGTACTGTGAGAATGGCAGCTTTTTACTTTTTTTTCATTGACATGAATGGGTGAAATCTGATGTTCTGTTTGTAGCTCCGCCCACGTGTGCAGGTGGGCCGCGAGACCCCCAGAACATATCACCCCAGGTAGTGAGGGATCAGCATACCAAGTTTCGTTCAAATCGGTCAAGCCGTTTTTGAAGTACTGTGAGAATGGCAGCTTTTTACTTTTTTTTCATTGACATGAATGGGTGAAATGTGAATTTCTGTTTGTAGCTCCGCCCACGTGTGCAGGTGGGCCGCGAGACCCCCAGAACATATCATCCCAGGTAGTGAGGGATCAGCATACCAAGTTACGTTCAAATCGGTCAAGATGTTTTTGCGTGATCGCGGCACATACATACATACATACACACATACATACCTCCGATTTTATATATATAGATTATATACCATATAGAATGTTAAGATCCGAATCTGCCATAAAGCTATCGATAGAGGTGCTTGGTGAAACCCATTATAAGAAGGCGCAAGCAACAACCATTTCTGTGGCGGGTCCTCTGAAATATAATGCTTTGCCAGGATATTTGAGGTTTATGTAAGAACAAGATGTCTTTTAAGAAGCAATTAAAAACATGTTTGTGAGAGCTTTTAATTAGGTTAGATTTTGATAGTCTATTTTACTGAAGGTTAAGTTTTGTACTAGTTTTAGTAAGTTAGATAACTGTGATGAGTCAATGTATTATGTTGTCTTGATTATGTGTGTTTACATGATTATGTATGTTTTCTTTATAAACCGCCTAGGTCTTGGACTGTAAAATTTTTTAAAATAAATAAATAGTATTTGGTATAAATATGTAAGATAAATGTAAATATAAGGTAAATATAGTAATCTAAAAGATACATATATAGGATGAAGATAATCTATAATAATAAAATGCTAGCCGCGCATGGGCACTCTCGCCACGTGTTCCCTGAGATCTGACCTGTTGCGCTGTGCCTGCGACGAGAGTGTGCATGCACGTTTACTATGTCACCAGGACTGCAGCCAGCCACCAATCACCTCCACAAGCCGGGACTGCAGCCAGCTGCCGCGACACGGTGGAAGAACAGCAACATCCCCCGAAGCTCCTCACCAGCCTGTCCCGCCCCCTCGAGAAGGGCTGAAAAGCTGGCCTTGCACGCTCTGCAACCAACTTCCGCTCGCCTCCGCGTGCCAGTGTGATGCGCAGGCGCGGGGGCTCCCACAGTGTCCGGAAGCAGCGATGGCGGCGCTGCTGCTGGTGGCACTGCGTCCGCTGCTGTGCGCGAGCAACACACCGGAGCTGGACCCCACCTGTTGTCAGCGACTCGACGAAGTGGCGAACACCAGCGCGGTGATGAGCCGGTGTCTGGTGCGCTTCGCTCGACCGCTCCGTCTCTGCCGGGGCTGCCGGACCCAGTTCCAGGAGCTCAACCGTCTCCTCTACAACGTCTCAGCTTCCACACTCTTCAAAGTGCTGCTCTCCTCATCTGGCAATGCTGCTCCTCTCCCCCTGTTCCACCATCCCTCAACTTGCAGTTCTGTCTTCCTCCCATCAGTCCTCATCTTTCTGCACTGCTCCTCTCCGCCCCCCCCTCAGCTCCCACACTCTTCAAAGTGCTGCTCTCCTACCTCAACTTGCAATTTCCTATGTCTTCCTCCCTTCCTGCTCCCATCACTCCTCATTATTTTGTACTGCTACCTTCCCTCCCACGTTTGCCACACTCCTCAAAGTGCTGCTCCCCTTCCCTTATCCTGTAACACAGATCCTCCCCACCACTCATTTTGCAATGCTGCTCCCGATCCCCTCCCCCAGATCCTACCACCCCTCATTATGCAATGATGTCTTGTCTGGTGGCGCTGCGTCCGCTTCTGTGCGCGAGCGACACGCCGGAGCTGGACCCCGCCTGTTGTCAGCGACTCGATGAAGTGGCGAACGCCAGCGCGGTGATGAGCCAGTGTCTGGTGCGCTTCGCTCGACCGCTCCGTCTCTGCCGGGTCTGCCGGACCCAGTTCCAGGAGCTCAACCGTCTCCTCTACAACGTCTCAGCTTCCACACTCTTCAAAGTGCTGCTCTCCTCATCTGGCAACACTGCTCCTCTCCCCCTGTTCCACCATCCCTCAACTTGCAGTTCTGTCTTCCTCCCATCAGTCCTCATCTTTTTGCACTGCTCCTCTCCGCCCCCCCCCCTCAGCTCCCACACTCTTCAAAGTGCTGCTCTCCTACCTCAACTTGCAATTTCCTATGTCTTCCTCCCTTCCTGCTCCCATCACTCCTCATTATTTTGTACTGCTACCTTCCCTCCCACATTTGCCACACTCCTCAAATTGCTGCTCCCCTTCCCTTATCCTGCAACACAGATCCCCCCACCACTCATTTTGCAATGCTGCTCCCGATCCCCTCCCCCAGATCTACCACCCCTCATTATGCAATGCTGTCTTGCCCCCCCAAGCTCCAATCACTCCCTAAGTGATAGCGCTGCTCTCCTCGCCATAGCTCCCACCTTCCCCCATATGGCAGTGTTGCTCCCTCAACCCCTCATGAGATGGCACTGCTCCACCTCCCTCCATCAGCAATCCCAAGAGGTTAGCACTGCAGGAAGGCCTGTTTTGGGAGGGGAGGTATGGGTGATTGCTTCTGTACTTTTGCTAGCCACCGTGCCCAACCCGCCCAGGCCCCGCTCCCTCTCACGGCGCTGGCAGCGGCTGCGGGGAGGAGGGCTCCGAGCCGCTGAAGACTGTCCCCAAAACACCGGTCCGCTATTTCCAGCCCACTGTCGGCGCCTGCAGGCCACGGTGTCGGTTTCAGGCACGTGCGGCAGTGCGGAGCGGCGGCTGACAGGGAGTCGGTTTTGGCTGCGCGCGCCAGTGCAGAGCAGCGGCTGCCAGGAGGAGGCCTTCACAGAGTGGCGCTGGTGGTCCTCCTTCAAGGCAGCACAGCTAAAGCACTCAGGTAGTACATAGGACAGGGGGAGGAAAAAAGGAAGGGAGGCCTACTGCTGGACAGGGGGAGCAGGAAGAGGTGCTGATGGACAGGGGGGAAAAAAAGGAAGAGAGGCCTACTGCTGGACAGGGGGAGCACAGAAAGCGGCTAAGGAGACAGAGAGAGAAAGAAATAAAGACAGACACACACACACATATTCTAGCACCCGTTAATGCAACGGGATATAAAGCTAGTGTATGAATACTGTACAAACTCGTGTATCGTAACACCAGTGTAAAAGCTCTTAAATCATAGCTCATGTATTGTAACATCATAGCACAAGTATAGTAACACCATTACTGAATCTCATGTATTGTAACATTATTTACTCATGTATTGTAACACCATTACTGAAGCTCAGGTATTGTAACATCATTATAGAACTCATAAACTGTGCCTGGTGCATCTACTAGTAAGTCCTCCTGGCCTCTTTCAAAGGACAGGTCCTCCTTCATTAGGCTCCAGAAGAGATGGAGAATCCAGATCCCTGCTGGCTTATGATTTGGCAAGGATTTTCAGTCCTGGTCATTCTTACTCTCCTGAGGGCCCATAAGTCATTCATCTGAAGGGCTTATATTCTGATCTGGAGGGTTTTTGAGCACTGATATGCTAAGTGTTCCCTGTTGCTCTGGAGGATGCAGATCCTTGCCATGCTGGATTTCCTGCAGGAGGGGTTTCAGCAGGGACTAGCTTTCACCATCCTAAAGGAAGCTGGTTGGCTTTTCACTGGCTGCAAACCCAGTTAGTTGTCACACAGTTTCTGAAAGAGGTGTCATTGCTATGATCTCCCCTCATATTCCTTTGCTGCCTTTGTGGAATTTGAACCTCATGCCAAATGACATGGCAGGTCCCCCTCCCCCAACCTATGAGCTATTACAGGCAGTATCTTTGAAGGATCTTGCACTAAAGGCAATCTTTCTGGTCACTATAAAATTAGAGCTTAGGGTCTCAGAATACAGGTTTTACTTTTTATCTATATGGCTATCTGATGATTTTACATTGTGCTTTTTCTCTGTGTCCAGCACTTCTTATTGTAAACCGCCTAGAACTATTATGGCTTTGGCGGTATATATAACGTGACCATTTATTTTTTTCATCAAAACGGGACATCTATTAATTGTCAGTCCCACCCCCAATCCTGCCCTAGCCCCACCCCCAATTTATTACATTCATTTTTCATGTACACATAATATCAAATTAATTCATAATGGTAACCATAAAATTTTAAAAAACACAAAGCACACTATACGCAAAGAAAATGTTAATTATCATTTATATTTGGAGGGTTTTCAAAGATGTCAAGGCAATCCTGCCCTAGCCCCACCCCCAATTTATTCCATTCATTTTTCAAGTACACATAATATCAAATTAATTCATAATGGTAACCATAAAATTTTAAAAAACACAAAGCACACTATATGCAGAGAAAATGTTAATTATCATTTATATTTGGGGGGGTTTTCAAAGATGTCAAGGCAGATGACTTTAAAATATGCAATGTCACCTCAGTAACTATAGAAAAATTGACAAATATAGTGCAAAATTTCACTAAATTGAAAATAAAATCATTTTTCCTACCTTTGCTGTCTGGTGATTTCATGAGTCTCTGGTTGCGTTTCCTTCTGACTGTGCATCCTTTCTTTCATTCTTTCTTTCTGCACTCAGGCCCAACAATTGTCCCTTTCTATTCCCTCCCTCCTTCCTTCCTATGTCCTTAGCGCCCCCAGTGCCTCCTTCCTATGTCCTTAGTGCCCCCAGTGATCCTTCCTATGTCCTTAGTGCCCCCAGTGCCTCATTCCCATGTCCTTAGTGCCCTTTCCCGTGTCCTTAGTGCCCCCAGTGCCCCTTCCCATGTCCTTAGTGGCCCATGTGCCTCCTTCTCATGTCCTTAATGCCCCTCCCTTGCCAAAGCCAACCTGACTGCCTGCCTCCCCCTCACTGCCTTCCAGCCTTTGTTCCACCCCCTGCCCCGAAGCCAGCCAGCCTCCCTTCCTGCTGCACCAAATATGAGAAAGCTGAACCGTAGGTAGGACTCCTGCCTGTCTGTCTGCCTCCCTCCCTCCGAAGCCTACCCGATTCTTCTGCTCCCCACCTGGACCCGCCGTCGCCACACTCTGCTACTTCCTGCACTTGCCACAACAACCGCAGGAAAGGTATGTCCCAGCGCCGGCCCAGAAGCCTTCTTCCCGACATCAATTCTGATGTCAGAGAGGAAGTTCCGGGCCAGTCAGGCAGCTGTTAAAGAAGAAGATAAGCAGTTTCACAGCACCCCATACAGGCTCCAGGAGCCTCCCTGCTACCACCACAGTAACCAAACTTAAGAGAGATTCCCAAATGTGTATTTCCACCACCCCATGTGTGACTAGTGTCCAGACCCAAAAATTGAGAGGGAAGAGGTAACCAGGGGTACCGAGAGTCTAAATTTAGTATCTACCCCAAAGGAGAATAAATACAAAATTATTACAGTGGCACATATAGATTTTACACCACACTAGTGCTGGCCAGGGCAGCCAAAATGTGCGTTTTTAAGGATTGAAAACACTGCCACAAAACCCAGTCCCTGGCCCAGTCCATGTAACTACTACAAGCGCGGGGTCTCCTTCATTATCTGGCACCAGGTTCCCAAATCTCTTCTCCTAGGTGACAGCTCTTGCAGCCACTTTTCGCCTTTCTTGGCTCCCAATCTGCTGGGCAAGGAGAGAAGTTCAGCAGTGCAGCCTCGGGACTCACTGAGGGGAAACCGTGGCCCTCTCCATTGCCGAGCGACATCCGGAGTCCCATCCGGGCTCCTCCGAGGAGTTCATGAATTTGTCCAGGCGACGCAGCTTGGCTCCGGATGAGTTACATGAGTTTCCCTTGCTGCCTGGCCCTGCGGGGTTTCTCGGACACTTCATACTCTTCCACAGGCCTCTGCCAGAGCCACGCTTTTTCCCCAAGCTCTGCACCTGCACTTCCGCTGTTGTTGCGGTTGCAGGCAGGTAAGCAGGGAGAGAGCCCATTCTCCCGCGATCGCCTGTCCCGTTTACCCCACACACAGCTTCAGGATGCCGTCATTGAAAATGGGACATTTCGGCATCCTGAAGCTGTGCATGGGGACAACGAGACAGGGGATCAGAAAAAGGGACGGTCCCGTTCAAAACAGGATGTATGATCACCTTAGGTATATAAGAATAAAATTATTATTATTATTATTATAGGGACCATTTCTGTCCTTAGATGAAGCTGTTTCTGTCTTTACTGTCCCTGCCTTTTCCGTTCTGTTTACCAGGAAATTTCCTATATTTGAGGTATGAAGAAAGCTCCACAAGCTAGATGTGCAGCAGGCATTGCTTCGCTGGACACTAATGAATTTTGTCTCTTAGACTGTATTGTCTCTTGGGATGACTTCCAAAGCTACTATAGCACTCTAAATCAAAGTGGCTGTCAAAGCACCACAGATATGTCAGAACAAACCTGGTTTTACTAAAGACCTTTCTCAGCACAGGCTTTTAGAGTTCCAGCAAGTCATTGTTACACTAGCACAACTTAGGTTACACCTTCTCCAGTCATTTATGATACCTTGAGGTTTCCTCGAGGGTCACTGCTTTCTCAGTAGCGATGCGCTGCCTTGCCTGGCTTCACACTATTGATATGGATCTCAACATTCAGGATCATCTGGCCAATATTCCTTGTGAGGGCAATGACCTCTTTGATGAATATATAGAGGCCGCCACCAAGAAGTTGTCTGAGCATGAGAAATCTTTTGCTTCCATTGTCGGACCCAAGCCTAAGCCAGCTCCTACCAAACCTTCTAATCTAATCTAATCTAATCTAAACCTTAAGTTTATATACCGCATCATCTCCATGAGTATGGAGCTCAACACGGTTTACAAGAACTTAAAATAGTAGGTAGAGAAGAAGAAAAAGGATTACATGAACTTATGTGAAGAAGGGGGGAGAAAAAAAGGGGGGGAAGGATAGAGTTACAATTTGCTGAAAAGCCAGGTTTTCAGTTGTTTGCGGAATAACTGAAGGGAGCTCAGGTTCCGCAACGGGGAGGTGAGGTCGTTCCAAAGACCTGTGATTTTGAAGAGAAGGGATTTTCCTAGTTTGCCTGCATAGTGGATGCCGCGTAGGGAGGGGAAGGCTAGTTTATACCTTTGGGCAGTTCTGGAGGAGTCGGGACTGGAGGAGTTGAAAGACAGTGGGATAAGAGGAGGGAGGATGCCATGAATGATTTTAAAAGCCAGGCAGGAACATTTGAAATGGATTCTGGAGATTATTGGGAGCCAGTGAAGTTTGGCAAGGAGTGGGGAGGCATGGTCAGATTTGCGTTTTGAGAAGATCAGTTTGGCTGCAGTATTCTGGATTAGCTGGAGTCTTAGAAGACTTTTTTTTTGGATAGATTTAAGTAGATGGCATTGCAGTAATCTAGTTTGGAGTGGATGATGGATTGGACAAGGATGGCAAAGTGTTGTTGGCTGAAGTAGGATCTAGCTTTCCTCAGCATGTGGAGGCTGAAAAAGCATGATTTTGCCAAGGAGTTGAGGTGGTCATTGAGGGAGAGAGAGGAATCGATAATGATACCAAGGACCTTGCATGAGAATTCGAGCTGGAGTGTATCGCCTGTGGGTAGTGCGAAAAGGGTGGGCAGGTGTTCGAATTTTGGGCCGAGCCAGAGTAGTTTTGTTTTTGATTCGTTTAGTTTCATCTGTACCGAGAGGGACCAGGCACGGAATCTCATTATGCAAGCTGTAATGTTTTCGTGGAGGTTGGTGAGGTTCTGGTCAGTCTCAAGGAGGACAAGGATGTCATCTGCGTAAGTGTAGATTGTTTACAGGGGGGATAGTTGAAAGAGTTTCAGGGAGGACATGTAGATGTTAAAGAGAATAGGGGAAAGGGGTGATCCTTGAGGGACACCGCAAGATGGAGTCCAAGGAGTGGACATGGTGCCATTTGTGTTGACGGTGTAGGAGTGGGAGCGTAAGAAGTTTGAGAACCACATTAGGACGGTGGAGTCGATTCCAATCTCGGAAAGTTGGTAAAGTAGTATGTCATGGTGGACGACATCAAAAGCAGCAGAAAGATCGAATTGTAATAGGACAGTGAATTTGTTACGTGAGTGTAGTTGTACCTTTGAAATTAGGGAAACTAGGAGGGATTCAGTGCTAAAGCTGGTAAGGGTGAAGAATGGAGAATCTCTCGAGATAGGAAGAGAGCTGGGTAGCAACTATGGTTTCTAGAAGTTTGGTAAGTAGAGGGATATTTGCTATGGGACGGTAGTTTGATGGTAAGGAGGGGTCAAGATCGGCTTTTTTCAGAATAGGTGACAAGGCAATGTGGCCCATTTTTGTGGAGAACAAGCCTGATAGTAGAGCAGAGTTAATAAGTCTCGTAAGGGAGGAGATGGCCTGTGCAGGAATGTTTTCATAAAGGTGGGATGGGAAGGGATCTAAGATGCATTTGCAGGATTTCAGTCTGAGACAGAGTTTAGAGATCTGGGGTTCAGATATGGGTTCAAATGTCGTCCAGGATCTATCCTTCTCGACCTCTTCCATCCTATCAGAGGTGTTATTTTCTCAGAGCAGCTCCTTACACTCGAGCACCCCTAAGAAACCACAACAGCAGCAGAAGCAACAGAAACCTCAGCCTTCTGCTGCACCCAAGGCTTCTCAGCCTTTTTGACTATCTCAAACAGAGCATAACCTTCATCGTTCTGCCTCTGTTCTCTCCTCTTCCCATAGGAGGTCGTCTCCATCATTTTTACCATCGATGGGAGACCATTACTTCAGACCTTTGGGTGCTGTCCATCATCAGGGATGGATACTCTCTTCATTTCACTCGGATTCCATTGGAGCTTCCTCCAAGAGAGTATCCTTCCCAGACCGCCCTTCTTCTTCAGGAAGCTCAAGCTCTGCTTCATCTCCGTGCCATCGAGGAAGTTCCCTTGGAACAGCAGAGCAGGGGTTTTTACTCCCGTTACTTCCTAGTTCCGAAGAAGATGGGTGCTCGGCGGCCTATATTGAATCTCAGGGCTCTCAACAAATGTTTGGTCAAAGAAAAATTTTACATGCTGTCCCTGGCATCCTTATATCCCCTTATAGATCAGAACGATGTTCTCTAGATCTCAAGGAGGCTTACACTCGTATTTCCATTCATCCAGCCTCCTGTCAGTACCTCAGATTTTGGGTGGAGAATCTGCATTTCCAGTACAGAGTGCTACCTGGCATCATCTCCAAGAGTGTTCACCAAATGCCTAGTGGTGGTTGCAGCAGCTCTGCAGAACCATGGTCTTCAGGTGTTCCCATACCTGGACGACTGGCTCATCAAAGATTCAACATCTCAGAGGGTTATTGTAGCGACCCAACGGACTACCTGGTTCCTACAAAGTTTGGGGTTCGAAATCAACTTTCCCAAATCCCATCTACAGCCCTCTCAGAATCTACAGTTCATTGGAGCTGTTCTGGACACTGTACAACTCAGAGCATTTCTTCCTCAGCAACGTCTGGATGCTCTCCTTCAGCTTTGCCGCAAGGTGTCTTCCCTTACTTCACTTTCAGAGAGACACATGATGATACTACTCGGTCACATGGCTTCTACAGTTGATGTAACTCATTTTGCCAGACTTCACCTCAGAATTCCTCAGTGGACCCTGGCAGGCTTGCGACCCACTTTCCCAACACATCACAATGACTCCTTCTTTGAGGCAGACTCTCCACTGATGGATGCTCTCTTCCAATCTCTCCAGAGGCTTTCTGTTCTAAATGCCCCCTCACCAAAAGGTCCTCATGACAGATTCCTCGACCTACGCTTGGGGGGGCTCATCTAAACGTACTCAAGGCCCTTGGTCCAACATGGATCTTCAATGTCACATCAATCTGTTGGAACTCAGAGCGATCTTCAATGCTCTAAAAGCTTTCAACATCTTCTTCATGACAAAGTAGTCCCCATTTGAATAGACAATCAAGTTGTTATATACTATGTCAACAAGCAGGGGGTGACGGGACTAAATCGTGCGAGACAACGGTGCGCCGACAACTGAGCGCAAGGTTGACGGTGCGCCGAAGAAAAGCACTATTTTAAAGGGCTCTGACGGGGGGTGTGGGGGGGAACCCCCCCACTTTACTTAACAGACATTGCGCTGGCGTTGTGGGGGGTTGGGGGTTGTAACCCCCCACATTATACTTAAAACTGAACTTTTTCCCTAAAAAACAGGCAAAACGTTCGGTTTCAAGTATAATGAGGGGGGTTACAACCCCCCAAACCCCCCACCACGCCAGCGCGATGTCTGTTAAGTAAAATAGGGGGGTCCCCACCAACACCCCCCTGTCAGAACCCTTTAAAATAGTGCTTTTCTTCGGCGCGCCGTCAACCTTGTGCTCAGTTGTCTGCGTGCCGTTGTCTCGCGCGATTTTGTCTATGAACCCAAGCAGGGAGGTACAGGTTCTCTCCCTCTTTGTCAAGAAGCTCTGCATTTTAGAGGCTTCCAGAAAACCTGCCACTAGACAATGCAACCAGCAAAAATGGACTAGATTTTCTATGTAGTGCATCTCTCACAACAAGGAGCCTCAAGCTACCTCCTTGTCTTCTGTCTTGGATTATCTTCTGCACTTATCTTACATTACATTACATTGGTGATTTCTATTCCGCTTGTACCTTGCGGTTCAAAGCGGATTACATAAGAAGAAGCTGGACATTTCCAGGAGGGTACATGACATTTAGGGTAAGACATAGTTACAGAATGAGTAACTACTTATCTACTTCTGGCCTCAAGTCTACATCCATTCGAGTCCATCTTAGTGCAATTGCTGCTTTCCATCAGCCTATCGAAGGGAAACCCCTTTCTGCTCATCCTGTGGTTTCCAGATTTATGAAAGGTCTTTTCAATGTCAAGCTACCTCTCAAACCGCCTCCAGTGGTTTGGGATCTCAATGTTGTTCTTGCTCAATTGATGAAGCCTCCTTTTGAACCAATGGCTACGGCTCATCTCAAATACCTCACTTGGAAAGTGGTGTTTCTCACTGCTTTCACATCTGCTTGAAGAGTCATTGAGCTACAAGCTTTAGTTGCTGATCCACCTTATACAGTTTTCCATCATGACAAGGTGGTTCTCTGTACTCATCCTAAATTCTTACCTAAAGTGGTTTCAGAATTTCATCTCAATCAATCCATTGTACTTCCAGTGTTTTTTCCAAGACCTCATTCTCATCCTGGAGAATCAGCACTCAAGAAACTGGGATTGTTCTCCCTTGAGAAGAGGCTGCGAGGGGACATGATCGAGACTTTCAAAATACTGAAAGGCATCGATAAACAGAGCAGGAAAATAAATTATTTACATTGTCCAACGTGACATGGACAAGAGGACATGGTTTGAAGCTAAGGGGGGACAAGTCCAGGACAAATGTCAGGAAGTTCTGCTTCACGCAGCGAGTGGTAGACGCCTGGAATGCTCTCCCAAAGGAGGTTATTAAGGAATCCACTGTGCTAGGATTCAAAGGCAAATTGGATGCACATCTCCTTACGAGAGGCATAGAGGGATATGGGTGACTAAAACTACATCAGGTGTATACCTGACTGGGCCTCCGCGTGTGCGGATCGCCGGACTCGATGGACCATGGGTCTGATCCGGAGATGGCAGTTCTTATGTTCTTATGTTCATACCCTGGACTGTAAATGTGCTTTGGCCTTCTACTTAGAACATACCAAATCACAAAGATCTGCTGCTCAACATTTTGCCTCCTTCGATCCAAACAAGTTGGGACATCTGATTTCTAAGCGAACCATCTCCAACTGGATGGCTGCTTGTATCTCTTTCTGTTATGCTGAAGCTGGACTGCATCTACAGAGTCGAGTCACAGCCCACAAAGTCAGAGCCATGGCAGCTTCTGTAGCTTTCCTCATATCCACTCCTATTGAGGAAATATGCAAAGCTGCCACCTGGTCCTTGGTTCATACCTTCATCTCTCATTGTCTGGATGCTTTCTCTATACAGGATGGCCATTTTGGCAGTATTACAAAATTTATTCTCCTGAATTGCCAACACTCCTTCCATCCCATTCTGGTTAGCTTGGAGGTCACCCACATATGAGAATATGCTGCCTGCTTGTCCTGGAATAAAGCACAGTTATTTACCGTAATAGGTGTTATCCAGGGACAGCAGGCAGCTATTCTCACAACCCACCCACCTCCCCTGTTTGGCTTCTTTGCTAGTTATCTGAACTGAGGAGATGCACCTTGTGCTGGGCGGGAAGGCACTCTCGCATGTGCAATGCGGCAGACTCGAAACTTCTGAGTTTCTTCAAGCAAGTCTGCCTGCGAGGCTGTCTGCATCCAGGTTCCATGGATGACATCACCCACATGTGAGAATAGCTGCCTGCGCTCCCTGGATAAAACCTGTTACGGTAAGTAACTGTGCTTTTCCTTTCCTTTAGCCCAGCAACATGAATCTCTGTTCCTGCCCTAGAAGCCTTCAGCCTGGGGACTCCCAGGGCTCTCTGCTTTGTCTGCCATTCATTCAATGTATATAGGGTTCAGTTTTAGTGAATTTCTTAATTTTCTGGTGCTGCAGTGGTGGATTGGACTTTGGGGTGGCTCATGGAATCTCATACTGCTATAGCAGTGACATACATGAAAGTTCCAGCAGAGCACCAGCTTAAATCAAATGATGCCACTGGAAGATTCAGCTTTCCACCTCCATCAGCTGCTGGGAAAGGAACACAACCGAGTCATTTAGATTCATGTGACTGGACTAAATTTTTTTAAAAATTAATAGATATGTCTAAGAACATAAGAATTGTCATACTGGAACAGACCGAAGGTCCATAAAGCCCAGTATCCTGTTTCCAACAGTGACCAACCCAGGTCCCAAGCACCTGGCTAGATCCCAAGTAGCAAAACAGATTCCATGCTGCTCATCCTAGGAACAAGCACCTTTTGCTTTTTTAAATGGTGCTAGTAGTTTATTTATGTGTCAGGTAAAGTAAAACTAAATAATACAGTGATACTAATATCATTTCTGAAAACAAGTACATGATCTGATAAAGACTGTCCTTCATGTTACCTTTTTTTTTTTTTTTTATATCAGGTAATAGACGATCAACTAAAGAAGTGTTCCATTAAGAGAAATGTGGATGTCTCTGAGCTGTATATTGCTAGGAAGTAAGTACAGTGAGAGTGATTTAAGAATGAAGATTTTTTTTTTTACATAGGGCTGAACAGTTAATGTGTTAATAACATGATTAATGCATTAATTGTTTAATGAGCATAAAAATTTTGATGTGTTAACACAATCTGACAGTCTGGCCTACCTAAGTCCCTAGGATTCTCAATGGACAGTGTAATAGGAGCTGAAGAGACCGTGAGAAGCTGTGAAACTGGCTAGCCTGCTGGTAGTGCTCTGCTTTAATTGCTAACACTGCTGGCAGGCTATGAAAAGTTAGAGGAAGGGAGGGAGGAGAGAGCGCGAGGTGATCCAACCTGACCATACCACACCACAGGGTGGGGAGGGAGGGAGGAGAGAAAGAGATGACGCGACCATAGGGGCAGGGAGGGAGGAAAGAAAAAAATGACCTGACCATGAGGACGGGGAGAGAGGAAAGAAAGAGAGAACCTGATCACAGGGCAGGGAAAGAGGAGAGAAAAAGTGACCTGACCATGGGGCAGGGAGGGATAGAGGAGAGAAAGAGATGACCTGATCACGGGGGTAGGGAGGAAGAAAAATGGAAGAAAAGTTGATCATGAAAGATGGATATATGGCAGGAAGTAAGGAGAAGTTAAAAAGAAAGTGAATAGACAGAACACACATAAGTAGAACCATAAATGCAGAATGAAATGATTAGAAAGATAAAATCACCAGACAACAAAGGTAAGCTTTTATTTTTAGTTTAGTAAGGGGGTAATGGGATTTGATACCACCTTTCTATGGGACAATTGAAGATAATTTTTGAGAAATTTTGTCTGTTATGTATATATTGCACTATACAGGAGGAAATGTGAGAGAGTACTTTAAGCGATTAATGGCACAATTAAAATATTTAATTGCAATTAATCGTGCAATTAAAATTTTTAATAAGATGTGTAGTCCTAATTTTATACAATTTTTAATGTATTGGCCACATTTGAGAAAGCCTCTGGGTTCTTGATCCTAAAACTATTGGTCTTTGTTAGCTTGGCAGATTAATTCTCCAAATTATAATTATTCACTAAACAGCACCCAATTTTACTTGAATCGCGCTGAACAGTGCCTAATTAGGTGCCTAACTTTTGGGCGCTTCTTATAGAATTTGCCCTTGAGTTTAGGCATGTTTTTAGTATTTGGGTAGCGTTCACTCAGCACTTTCCAAGCAGTATCATAGCCACCTGCTGCAATGATGGGTATAAACATGTGGCCACGTGCAGAGAAACAGGAGAATAAGTGGGTAGGTTCAGTTTGCCTGGCACTGGGCAGTCCGCAGTCTGATGTGCTAAAGGGCCTGTAGCAATAAGATTGTCAGGCTCATGTGTGTTGCTAGAGTTCAAAGCAAACAGCATGGTCTCATTTGAGACAGTATCATATTTAGGAGGATTATAGCACCCTTCCTGCCAGAGTTTCCACATACTTAAGTGCTCGTGCTGGGAACTGCCCTCTTTACTATTAAGTATAATGGCATGAAGAGCAACGAGGTCGCTCCAATAGAGGGAGCCAGCTACTGGCCATTCTCAATTGGAGGGATCCCTTTTATTCTTTTTAGAAGTATGCCTAACCCACATATCCTGGAAGTATTGTATGATTTTAGTTAAACAAGGATGATTAGCAAGTTTTATGATATCTAAAGGTAACATTGTAAAATACACACCATTATAAAATACACACGCTCCTGCAACTTACCTATATGACTGACTAAACTCCTGCAACTGACACAAATAGAAGCTTTAACATAAAAACATAGCAGGCCCTTCTTAAACTTGATTTTCCCTACATAACTAGATAATAAGAATAAAGTAAGTACTTACAGTCATAGATTTTTTCCGCTCAAATTCTAAGGTAACTCGTCAGTCAATTCGCTGGTTACAATCCACCAGTCAGCTGGCTACAGTATGCCAGTCAGTCAAGGCCTGTACACCCTCAGCTGGCTCACCAAACTGATCTGGGCAAATATATGCAAAAATAAAGGATATTAGAGAGCACAAGAGCAAAGGCAGGGCAAGGGCCCCAAGCCCCCCAAAGTCCCCTCGAGCACGGCCACCACTGAAGAGGCCGCTGCTAGCCCCTCCAATGTATTTTAATGACCTCACTCCGACAACCCAATCCTATATAATAAAACGCTAGCCGCGCATGCGCACTCCTATTTGCGTGTTCCATGATCAGTAGGTCTGTGGCCGCAGGAGTGCGCATGCGCGCTTATACGTCACCAGCCGCTGATCGCCTCCACAAGCCGGACCGCAGCCAGCCGCCGATCTCCGTTCCTCCAGCAGGGGGGGGGGTCTTGGAGGAGAGGGATCGCGGCCGCTCAGCGCCCCCACCGAGGAGCCCAGCAACTTTCCGCCCCGGCTCTTAAACTGACCCCGCTGCCCAGGACCCGAGTCCTTTGCGCCCCCCCTTCCATTCCCGCGGGCCCGACTACAAAGCTGGCGATTCCAGCAGCGTGTGCAGCAGTCTTCACACGCTGCTTCGGGCCCTTCTACTGCCCTGATTTGCTCTGCCACGTCTCTGATGATGTCATCAGGGACGTGCCAGAGTAAATCAGGGCAGTAGAAGGACCCGAAGCAGCGTGTGGAGACTGCTGCACACGCTGCTGGAATCACCACATTTGTAGTTGGGACCGCGAGAAGGGAAAGGGGGGTAGAGGAAACGCTAATGCTGCTGCACAGGGAACTGGTGTGGGGGGAGGAAAATGGAGGTGGAGGGAGCTCTGCTTTGGACAAACAGACAGAGGGAGGAAGGGAGACAGAAAGAAAAGAAGAAAGACACAGGGGCAGGGAGATACACAGAAAGTCAGACAGACAAAGGGGGCCAGGGACAGAGACAGACAGAAAGAAAGACAGCGTGAGTCGCGTCAGGAGGGGTGCGGGATGCGGCAAAGGGAGCTTTTCCAATGGGTGCAACTGGGCGGCTGTCGGGAACCTCTGATCAGGGGCAGAGCAAGGTAAGTGTATCATAGGGATAAGAAGGAGGAGGGGGGGGAAAAGGAAGGGACGCCTACTGCTGGACAGGGGGAGAAGGAGACCTAAAAACATATCTGTGTTTGAAGTATTTAGGCTGCTAATTCGTAAAAAATTTATTATGCACTATTTTGATAATTTTAGTGTCTCTAATTATTGGCTTTTAACTTTTTTAGCTCTATTCAACTTTTTTATTGTTGGGTTTTTTAACTATTGTAAACCGCATAGAACTTTACAAGTATATAAACTGATTATTATTATTATTTACATGATAAACTGTGCATTGCTTCCTATGCTAGCAAGGTATGGAAAGATTAGAATGCATATTCCTTCACCCTTTCCACGTTGTCTGGATCCTAGGTAAAGTTTGTCCATCTAACTTGAAACAAGGTGTTTATTTGGATGATCCAAGGTTGTAGTTTTAATTTAGTAAGATGATGTTGAATAACAACACTATCCCAGCTAAACTCTTCCTAAGTTGAACTGCTGAAATAGGTGTTCTAAATGTATCCAGATAAGTTTAAACTGACAACTTTACCCAGTTATGTTCATCAGTTGAACTTATTCAGTTTGGTCCTATGAATACCTAGTGATAGTTATCTAGATCAGTGTTCTTCGACCTTTTTATACCTATGGACCGGTAGAAATAAAAGAATTATTTTGTGAACCGGCAAACTACTAACACTAAAATGAAAAACCCCATCTCCGCCCCATCCCCACAACTCAGTCCCCGTCTCCATCCCAGGTCAGCCACGTGCAGCGTACAAGAGCCACTGTGCGCTGTCTCAGAAAACAAGTGCAGCTGGCGCTGAAGATAAGGAGCAGCCAAGCCAGAAGGAAGATGGACACGCGCTTCTAGGGGACACTAATTCTTCATGGACCGGCAGGAAATCTTTGTGGACTGGCACTGGTCCACGGACCGGTGGTTGAAGAACACTGATTTAGCATGTTTGTTATATAATTTAATATAATTATTCATTCTAAATAGTGGATTATATGTGTAAGTGTACGAATTAAAACATATTTTGTTAAATTTCTTCACAGAGGTCTAACAGAAGTTATTGATCTGTCAAGATTTAAAATGTTAAGGTATTTGTGGCTTAACCATAATAAGGTAAGTAGTCTTGGGACAGATGTACTGTTTATCCTCTCTTCTTTCTCTGGGGAAAATAGTACAGTAAAGAGGGTAATTTTATAAATTGGCTAACATTTTATAGCACACATGCTAAAATGAAAAGAGGCACCTATTTTATAAAGGAAACATACAAACAGAACAAAACTCCCACTAGAAATGTTTAGAACTACCAAACACATTAGCTGCTAGAGCAGTGCTGCTTTCATAACAAAACGAAAGTTATATAGGTGGGGATAGCCCTCACCACCATCAATACATCATAGGCAGAAAAATATTTCAGTGCTATAAGTAGGCACCCTCTGCAAAATATATTTGTGTTTAGTTTCAAGACAAGAGGAAAAATGCATTTCTAATCCGTGCACAAAATTAGCACTTGAAATTAACTTGTCACAAGCCAGCCTATGATCATTTTGTAGCCTAGATGCTACTTCCTCAGGGCTATCCTCATGCAAATAGCACCATAACCTACAAAAAATTAACTGTGTTCAAGTCCACAGTCTATACACTGCAAAGAGCACACCAAAACAGCAGTACAGACTCACAGTTCAATGTGCAAATACTCTGTGTCCCATGAAGACTCTCTAAACATGGCTTCTCAGTTTCCTTCAGTGTTGAGGGCGGAACTCATCGGTATAGCGGTAAGAGTAACATATTAGGGGTTTGATACATTTTTGTACACCATGGTTTAGAGAGGGTATTTTGTGTATTAGGCAGAGGTTTTTAGGGTGATATATTTTCTGCTATATTTTGGAGTGTTTACCGATTGTGCATTCTTTGTTCTAAATTGTTAATAAAAACTTATTGGAAAAAAAAAGAAAAGCTTATGTGGACCACTCTGAATAGACAACCCAGTCATTAGTAGCGGTATAGAAGCTTTCAATAAACATAAAATCCAGAAACACAATATGAACTGGCTCACTTTTATCCACAAATGTATAGCCTGGACACAAGTTCATTCCAGCATGTGTTTAGATAAGGCTGTATTTTAGCAGATCCTCTTCTAAACTACTACTTTAATACAAGATGTCTTGACCTCAATGTCTTGATTCCAATTTTACATCTTATCCAAACCTGTCTCTAAAAGTCTGTGAAAAGGGGCTTATATGTACTGTGTTTCCCCGAAAATAAGACCAACCCCGAAAATAAGCCCTATAATGATTTTCAGGGTAGGTCTTAATATTAAGCCCTACCCCAAAAATAAGTCCTGGTTGAAGCGCTGGATTCACTGGCAGCAGCGCTTCCCCCCGCCACCTCTCCCCGCACACCCTCACTCCACCGACCCTTCCATCTCTCCCTCCCCCCAATAACCACGAAACCAACATACCATTACCGGGAGAAGGCCAGGAGGATTCAGATGGGAGGGAGAACTGGAAGGGTCATTGGGGGTTCGGCTGCACAGCGGGAGGCGGGGGGGGGGGGTGGATAGAAAAATGCTGTGGTTTTGTGATTGGGCATTGTTTCCTCAAAAATAAGACCTAGTGACTTTTTTGGGCCCAAAATTAATATGACAGTTTCTTATTTGGGGGGAAACACAGTAATTCTTGGTAAACTTATCTACTAAAAATAACATCCCTCTTTCTTTTAAAGACAATGGAAGGATTTCTGTTTATTTTTATTTCAGCTCAGGAAAATTACATTCTTGACCAATAATTATCGACTGTCAGAGCTCTACCTTAACAACAATGCACTTGTGGACATTTCAGGTACTGTATTAACCTAAATTGCAAAACATTGTTCAGTTGTAAAGAATGCACAAAATAGATGAAGTTGTTTTATTCTAGAACTCTATCATGGTATACACAAAACTAACTTATTTGGATAAATTGCCCCTGAAAGAAACATAGATGTCAGGCAACAAAAGTAGGCCAAATTAGCTGTTTTGTATTTTACAAAATGATCATATGCATAGTTGATGAAGGATGGAAAAATCGTGACCATTTTGAATGAGATTCAGGCCTCTGTGGCCCACCAGAAACACTGTGGGCTTGATATTCAGCTGATGGTGGTGAGTATGTTCTTCCCCAGTGTTCAGTGCCGGGCCATGTCTAAGTACCAGTATTGAATATCTGGATTTAAGAAGCCAATTATTATTTATACACTTAAGTTCATTATTCATGACTTAACTGCCTAAGTGTCACCACATAAGGTAAGTCTGAGTTTTATGTGGTTCAATTCGGACACTTAAGAAATTAAGAGCTGAATATGTAATGTAATGTAATGTAATTTATTTCTTATATACCGCTACATCCGTTAGGTTCTAAGCGGTTTACAGAAAATATACATTAAGATTAGAAATAAGAAAGGTACTTGAAAAATTCCCTTACTGTCCCGAAGGCTCACAATCTAACTAAAGTACCTGGAGGGTAATAGAGAAGTGAAAAGTAGAGTTAGAGGAAAAATAAAAATAAAATAAACATTTTAACAAGACAGCATTGATCTAAATACTTTGGAAGGTAGAAGAGAGGAGAGAAAGGAATAGAAGCAGAAGGGGGGGGCCGTTGAACAGTAGAATTCTGGAGAAATTTAAATGATAGAAATAGAACAAAACAAAGACAAAAGGCAAAACAATAGATAAGATTAAAGATAAATCATAAGCTGGAAAGAAAAATAAAATAAAACTTTGTCTTCAATCCACGGTTTCAGCGTCAGTGATGAAGTGGAGCAAGTAAGTTTAGGAGGAGCGATTGACGTTTCCAGAAAGGGCTTCTTCAGGGAAGAGACTTGGCAGACAGTCCCAGGATGCCTATGTCTCCTCCCCTGCGATGTTCTCCCATCCATGCATTCCCTCCCAGACACACTGCCCGTGCCCCAGCCGCTCCAAGGAGGCTGCCCCAGATGAGGCCCACGGTGAATGCAGGATTCTCTCCTCTGCGGGAAAGCCGCCCGGAGCCGACAGTCGATCTTCTTAGCGGATTGAATATCCACATTTAACTGCATACGAGTGCCAACTGCGCTCCTGAACCACTCACAAAGTAGCTGACTTTCATTTTAGCGATCTGTGGTGATACTCAGCGGCACTGACTGGTAAAGTGCTGCTGAATTGTCAGCAGATATTCCCACACAGGTGATATAAGCAGCTAAGGTCTTCTCCTGGGCACTTAAATCACTTTGAAGATCAACCACTGTCTGTTTACACCATATTTCTTAGAGTAAGCGCCACTATTCTGCATCCCTTTTTATCAGCAGGTGATACAGAAAAAAAAAATGAATTCTACTAATGATACCATCGGTAATATGCTGTGGTGCGATTCCAGTTCTTTTCTCTGCCTCTAGCAGTTATAGGTTATGCTGGTTGGTACTCCTGCCCTTGGTCTAGCTCCCTGCTTGGCCTGCCGGGGCTGCAGTGTGTGATAGTGCCTAAGCACTGTTTCCAGGGTTCCAGTCTCAGAATTGAACCTTGTTGTGAGGAGTTTGGCTCTGCAGCTCCCAGTTGTACTTCTTAGTGCCACTGTGTGAGGCTCTGGCTTGGGACCATGGGATCTCACCTCAGGACTGCAGATCCCCCCCCCCCCCCTGCTCGTACACACTGTTTGGGTGTAAAAACCCCTCCAGGCTCCATCTGTAGTTCCAGTTTTAAATTTTCATTGGCCTAGTTTTGCCCCTTTTTCCCTGTTGAAGGAATTGGGCTCCTTTTTTCTTCTACTACAACTTTCAGAGCTTAAAAACAAAAAACAGACAAGAAAATCTTTTCTACTCGCATATAGAGGATTTCCCTGCTTTAGCACATAGGAGAGCAAGGGGAAATGACAAAGTCACCAGGACCTTGGGCCAAGGCAGGTTCCAATCCTTCTGCAGGTCCCAGCACATCTGCTACATGGTCTAATATGCTGTCAGACAGGTGTTGTGGAACCTACAATAACCAGCAACTCAGCACAGCAAGAACAAGCAGCTCAATATAATGGGCCATTTTCAATTTTGGAAACAGCTTGGGGCCATCAAGTTTGCTCTGCCTGATCCCTCAGCCAGTGCAATGGGACCCGCATTCCTGCTGCCTCTGGCAGGAATGGCAGCCATTGTGTCTTTGGCTTCACTTTCTTCTGTTGCTGTTTTGCAGCAGGATGAATCTCCTTCCATTCTGGGAGTGGGGGAGGAAGGGGTGGGGGGTCCTTCCCTCCTACTCTGCTTCGGTCTGATTGTGGGGGAAGGGGGCTTCTGATGGAGCCGTGAGTGATTTTTGGCTTCAGCACCTGGCCCAATTGGTTAAACAGGCCTTGCAGTCAGATGCTGGGTCCCCACCATTTGTAGGGCCCCATGAGGACCATGGGGAGGCTGGCAGGGGTCCCATTCTGGCCTCCAAATAGTACAAATTCAGTTTTGGGCTTCAGGAGGGGTCCTTGGTTTCTGACTGGGGAGAATTCATAGCCTCTCTCAGGCTTCCATTCCCCAAATGTCAGAGGAAGGGTCCCTTGTGGTCTGACTGTTTAGTTCACAGAGACCCTTGCTGTGCTCAAGCCATCCGCACTGTATCCCACCGAAGGGGATAGAAACATTGCTGGAGATCTTCCCCCAATATTTTCCCCTCCACAAAGCTCTCATCAAGATGATAAAGGCAGAGTAGGAGCCCTCAGATGGGCCCCTACATGGGGCTGGGGCATTGGACTGTCTGTACACCTTTGCTCTAGAGGAAATGTGCAGGTATTGGAGTTTCCCAGGGTAGACGCCTTGGTAACGGGTATCATGAAGGCTGGTTCAGAGGGGTTTAGCCCTGAGGAAGCTCCATTACAAAAAGATGAAGCAGCAGCTCTGCTTAGCATTTTCAACAAGTACTTCTAATATTCAAGCCGCTATCAGTGATAGTTATGTGGCTGGAGCTATGCTGTGGTAATTGCCGGAGCCATCAGAGGTTGCCCATCTTGAGTTGGGCATGGCATATCTTGTAGATGTCCTTTATGATCACAACCTCTCTGCCTTCCGCTCAGTGATAGCTTTGGTGGTTGGGCACCAATGGTTGTGACTCCACCACTGGTTCAGCAGTGTGGCCTCAAAGAAGCTTTTGAGTCAGATTCCATTTTGGAGTGCTTGCTTTTAGGGAAGATTTGGGGAAATTGGTGAAGTATATGGGGGAGGCAGAATCTTTTTGCCTTCTGGAGCTGAAGAGGAAAAGATCTCAGTGGACCTCTGTTCCTTGGGGGTGCTCTAAAGGAGCAGATCATTTTTATCTCGCCTGGTATCCAGCAGCCTAGTCTGGGGTCAGATCAGGCCTTTACTCAGGTGTATTATCAGGGTCCCAGCCCCTCTGGGGCCTTGAGCTGTTTCTCCCAATGAGGGTACGGTAGGCCTCTTTTTTGGTTCTGAGGGGGCAGGTTGTTTCTCTTCTGCAGTGAATGGGATTGCATCAGCTCAGACCAGTTGGTCTTGGAAATAGTTGAGCAGGGATACTCCTTGGAGTTCATACTTCCGGGCTAAGACACCTTATGGCTTCCCTTTATGATGTGGTTGAAAAGGCTACACAATTTAAGCTTCTGCAAAAAGTGAAAAATCTATGATAGTGTCGTTTTGTATGTGCTGCTAATGAAATGTATTACTATTTTGGCCATCAGTGTGCTGAGGTTTTTTCTCCACAATTATTTGTGTTTGTTTTGCCCTCTATGTATGAAGACATTTTCACTTTTTTGCAGAAGCTTAAATTGTGTGGTTTGAGATTGGAGCTTCTCTCTTGGTATTTGGTCCAAAGGGGTCAGGTTGTTGCTTTCACCCTTTAACATCTCTGCAACTTGAGGATGGTGGAACCTGTTCTGCTGGCAGAGTACAGCTTGGGACACTACTCCATTTATTTTGTGGTCCCAAAGAAAGGCAGTTCCTTCCACCCCATCCTGGATCTCAGGATTTCTGCAAGAACAGCATTTCTGGATGGAAACTCTGCACTTGGTCATTACTTTGGTGCAGCCAGGAGAGTTCCTGACCTCAAAGAGGCCTAGCTCCATATTCCCATCGCCTCTCAACACAAGTATCTGTGCTTTTGTGTGCTGGGCCAGCATAGTCAATTTTGGGCCTTGCTGTTTGTCCTGGCTACCGCACCCACCACCTTTTCCAAAGTGGTAGTGGTAGTAGCAGTGTTCCTCCATTATTAGTGTCTATCCCAACCTGGACAATTGTCCGATTCAAATCTATTTGGTTCTGGAAGCTAGTATGGCAATATCTCAGGTCATGGCCCTTCTGGAGTTGGATAGAGAACCAGTCCAAGAGCCAATTGACACCTTCTCAGACTGTAGAATATCTGGTGGTCTGCTTTGATACAACCAAAGGAATAGTCTTTCTTCAGGAGGAGCAGGCCATAAGGATCCTGTCGCAGGTATGCTGGGTGTGCGAGTTCATGGTCCTCTCTGTGTGGGATTATTTGCAGCCCATTGGTTCTATAGCCACGATGTTGGAAGTGGTGCCTTGGGCGAGGGTGCCCTGTTGTCCTGGTGGATGCTGGTCTCTCAAGATTTCTGTTATCCTTTATCTCTTCTGTCCTGGGCTCAGTCTGTCCTCGTGGGAGGCTCAGTCTAGCCTGGTGGGAAAGTTCAATGTACTTCCTAAGGGGAGGGACCCTCTGGATCTTCTTTAGATTCTAGTTATCATGGATGTGAGCAGTAGGGGGGGGCGGGGGGGTGGTCTGCCCAGGGTGCCAGCCCTGAGGGGGGTGCTCCCGGCCTTGCCGTTCAGTCCCCTCCCCCCCTGAAGGACCGCTCACCCTCCTGGCCTCCCTGCACCACCTATGAAGCAGCCCGCAGCTGGATCGCGATGTCGGCGATCCCTGAGCTGCTTCGGCGCTGCTTCCTGTGCCGCGGTCCCGCCTCTCCCCTCCTCTGACATCAGAGAAGGGGCGGGACCGCGGCGGAGGAAGCAGCTTCGAAACAGCGAAGGGATCGCTGACATCACGATCCCGCTGCGGGCTGATTTAGGTGATGCAGGGAGGCCAGGGGGGCGAGCGGTCCTTCAGGGGGGGGACTGAACTCAAGGCCGGGAGCACCCCCTCAGGGCCTGATTCAGGTGGTGCAGGGAGGCCAGGGGGGGGCGAGCGGTCCTTCGGGGTGGGGCGGGCAGGCAGGCCTTCAAAGGGGAGGGAGGGGGGGGACAGGCAGGCCTTCAAAGGGGAGACAGGCCTTCAAGGAGGGGGGTGCAGGCAGGCAGGCAGGCTTTCAAGGGAGGGACAGGCCTTCAAGGGGGGGACAGGCAGGCCTTCAAGGGGGGGACAGGCCTTCAAGGGGATCAGGCAGGTAGGCCTTCAGGGGGAGGACAGGCAGGCAGGCAGGCCTTCAAGGGGGGTGCAGGCCTTCGGAGGGGGAGTGCAGGCCTTCGGGGGGGAGTGCAGGCCTTCGGGGGGAGTGCAGGCCTTCGGGGTGGGATGCAGACCTTTAAGGGGGGGACAGGCCTTCAGAGAGGGGGGCCCTGGTGTAGAAATACACGGAGGGAATGAGGGGGTTCAAAGAGACGCGCATATGCCGGACTTTGGGTGGGAAGAAATAATGGGTCTGAAAATAGAGAAGAGGGAGAGATGATGGACCATAGTTTTTAGAGAGGGAAGGAACAGAAAGGGAGAGAAGTTGGACACAAGGGATGGTGTGGAGGGGGGGATAGAGATACTGGATAGGAGGGTAGTTGGGAAAAGAAAGGGAGAGATGGTGGACCCTGGGGTGGTGGGGAAGGAGGGAGAGATGCTGGATGAAAGGGTAGTTAAGAAAAGATAGATCTGTGGAGTGAGACAAAAAAAGGATAGATGCCAGACCTCCTGGGGAGGTAAGGGAAACGGAGAGGACAGAGATGACAGATGGATGGTTAGCATGCAGAGAGAAGGAAGAAGGAGACCCTGGCAAGCAAGTTATCAGAAGACAACCAGAGCCTTGGACCAACAAGATTTGAAAAATAACCAGACAACAAAAGGTAGAAAAACTAATTTTATTTTCTGTTTTGTGATTACAATATGTCAGATTTGAAATGTGTATCCTGCCAGAGCTGGTGTTAGACCGCAAATGTGAGCTAGGATTTAACAGAGAGGAAAAGTCCTTTTTGTTTCTTTATTTTATTTATACCACAGCGCCAGTGTGGTTAGGAGAAACCAAAGGGGGGTGAAAAAGCTATAAAATAAACCCACCAGGATGTTTTAAAAAAACAAACAAACACCCAATTGGGCAGGAAAGTTGAATCGAAAAACATAAGAACATAAGAACATAAGCAGTGCCTCCGCCGGGTCAGACCATAGGTCCATCCTGCCCAGCAGTCCGCTCCCGCGGCGGCCCAAACAGGTCATGACCTGTCTGAATCACTAGAAGGGGCCCCCTTGCCATCTTGGTTTCCCATTGAGTCCTATCTTCCCATCGAAGTCCTAACCCTCCGGTCTTGCACATGCACGACCTGGTTGGGTTTCTATACTTATTACCTGGTTAGCTTTCTATACCTGTGTTACATCCCAGCACTTCTCTCAGTATCCCACGATCCCTTTATCCCTCAGGAATCCGTCCAATCCCTGTTTGAATCCCTGTACCGTACTTTGCCTGATCACTTCCTCCGGTAGCGCATTCCAGGTGTCCACGACCCTTTGGGTGAAAAATAACTTCCTTGCATTTGTTTTGAACCTATCTCCCTTCAGTTTCTCCGAATGCCCCCTCGTACCTGTTGTCCCTTTCAGCCTGAAGAATCTGTCCCTATCCACCCTCTCTATGCCCCTCAAGGTCTCTATCATATCTCCCCTGAGCCTCCTTTTTTCCAGAGAGAAGAGCCCCAGCCTATCCAACCTCTCGGCGTATGGGCAGTGTTCCAGCCCTCTTACCAGTTTCGTTGCTCTCCTTTGGACTCTCTCAAGTACTGCCATGTCCTTCTTGAGGTACGGCGACCAATATCGAACGCAGTATTCCAGATGTGGACGCACCATCGCTCGATACAATGGCATGATGACTTCCCGCGTCCTGGTTGTTATGCCCCTCTTTATGATGCCCAGCATCCTGTTGGCTTTTTTCGAGGCTGCTGCGCACTGCATAGATGGCTTCAGTGATGCATCCACCAACACACCCAAGTCTCTCTCTAGACTGCTGTCTCCCAACAATCCCCCCCCCCCAATTTGTAGTTGAACAATGGGTTCTTTTTCCACGTTAAAGCGCATTTGCCATTTGTTTGCCCAGTCTTCCAGCTTGTCCAGGTCCCTTTGCAGGTCCTCACACTCCTCCCTGGATCTAACTCTGCCGCACAGTTTGGTATCGTCCGCAAATTTTATAACCTCGCACTTTGCCTCCTTTTCCAGGTCATTGATAAATATGTTGAAGAGTAACGGCCCCAGCACCGATCCCTGTGGCACACCGCTCGTGACTCCCCGCCAGTCAGAATATTGTCCCTTTACTCCGACCCTCTGCAGTCTACCCGACAACCAGTGCTTGATCCATCTGTGCACATCCCCTCCCACCCCGTGGTTCCACAGCTTCCTAAGCAGCCTTTCATGTGGCACCTTGTCGAAAGCCTTTTGAAAATCGAGGTAAATGATGTCTATGGGTTCCCCATTGTCCACCCGACTGCTTATTCCCTCAAAGAAGTACAAAAGGTTCGTTAAGCATGACCTTCCCTTACAGAATCCGTGCTGGCTTGTTCTCAGTAGGCCATTTCTCTCGATGTGCTCGCAAATACCATCCTTGATCATAGCTTCCACCATCTTCCCTATAATTGAAGTCAGGCTCACCGGCCTGTAGTTCCCGGGGTCACCCCTCGATCCCTTCTTGAAGATAGGTGTGACATTCGCCAGTTTCCAGTCCTCTGGTACCTCTCCAGTTTTCAAGGATAGGTTGCAAACATGCTGGATTGTGCCCGCTATTTCTTGTTTTAGTTCCTTCAGAACCCTTGGGTGGATCCCGTCTGGGCCCGGCGATTTGCCGCATTTTAACCTGTCTATCTGTTTGAGGACATCCTCCTTACTTACCTCTATGTGTTCCAATTTTTCAGCCTGTTCCCCACTTATGAGCTCCTCTGAATCCGGTATGTTAGATGTGTCTTCTCTCGTGAAAACCGACGAGAAGAACGTGTTCAACCTCTCAGCTACCTCTTTATCCTCCTTAATCACTCCCTTCCTATCCCCATCGTCCAACGGCCCCACCTCCTCTCTCGCTGGTCGCTTCCCCTTTACGTAACTGAAGAATGCCTTGAAGTTCTTCGCCTCCCTGGCCAGCCCCTCTTCGTAGTTCCCTTTTGCTTTTCTAACCTCCCGGTGGCATTCCTTTTGGCATTTCCTGTGCGCCTGGTGATTTTCCTCCGTTGGGTCCTTTTTCCATCTCCGGAAGGATACTTTTTTGTCATTTATTGCCCTCTTTGCCTCTGTTGAGATCCAAACCGGGTCCTTTGATTGCTTGTTCTTGCCGCCTTTCCTGAAACTGGGGACGTACATTCTTTGTGCTTCCTGCAGGGTGTCCCTGAATAGGGTCCAGGCGCTTCCTACAGTCTCCATCCTAAGGATGTTTCTGAGCTTCCTCCCCACCATTTCAATAGGCTGAATCGAATCGAAAAAATTTTTTTTTCTTGAATTGGGCAGCACAAGTTTGCACTACTATCTTAGACTTTAGGACCTGGGATTGGAGAGAGATGGCATCCTCAGTACTTTATAATGCAAGTGAAACGAGGATTTGGTCAGACTTTTGAAGGGTTTGCAGAAGAAAAATATTGTATAGGCCGGGGACATGAGACAGCAGGAAACGGGAACTTTTCTTCCTTCTATTTTTGTGAATGGCAAGGCTGAGGATGCCAGAGAGTTCAATTAAAATATGTGCTTTATAAGAAAATATAACAATGTGTTTTATAAAGTTTATAAGCATTGCTGGCCTACCCGTTGAGGTGTTCCTAATGGTGGTGGTGGCGGCAGCGTGTAAATGTGTTGAGAGGAAGAGGTGGTCTGGGAAATTCTGCTGAGCAAACTCTGAGCCCATTTCCACCCCCCAGTTAGTCCACTCCACTCAACAGGTTCACACACTGATTGGGTCTTTGGTTGTTGTGCCTGGGTAGTTGTTTTGGGATCTCTTCTAGTGGTTTGTCAGTATCTCCTTGTGGTCCAAGGAAGGAAACTTTGTTAACCTTAGCATTGACCTTCAGAATATGTTTGTAACAGCGCTGCTTGTGTGGCATTAGACTATGTAGTGATCGAAAGAAAAAAACAGATCTTTGCACATTTTTGCACTATATGGTGGGTGTATGAGGAGATTCACATTTCCTGTACAGCTAAGTCCTTGTGAAGTTACCTTGTTCTTTCTGTATTTGACATCTAGCAAGGTCTCTATTTGAAAGGAAAGAACTAAGCTTAAAAATGAAGTGGCCAGAAGTTATGGTAAAAGCAGATAGCATTGCTGATTTTAAGAAAGGTTTGGACAAATTCCTGGAGGAAAAGTCCATAGTCTGTTATTAAGACATGGGGGAAATTTCTGCTTGCCCTGGATCGGTGGCATGGAATGTTGCTACTCTTTGGGTTTTGACCAGGTATTAATGACCTGGATTGGTTACCATGAGAATGAGCTACTGGGCATGATGGACCATTGGTCTGACCCAGTTAGGCTATTCTTATGTTATGTTCTCGTCTGTAGGGGCCTTTGTTTTCACTTCTTATTTTAATGTATTTTTTTTCTGGGAACTTATCAGTGTTTTTTAGAATGAGAACAAAAATGGAAGAGAATTAATGTGTGTGGAATGGGGGGGGGGGGTTTACTAATTTCTTCAGCTAAATAATTAAATCCACTTCAACCAGACATAGAAGTCACGCACCATTCACACACCCTCCAACCAAAATCGTCAAAAGAAAAAAAACTGTTTGACAACCTCCTAACACTCGACCCCCCAACTCTACAACCTATTGACCTCGACCACAGACTACAAAACCTTCAAAAAAGAAATAAAAACCCTTCTATTCAAAAACACATAAAACCGAACTAATACAATCAGAACTGTCCCAAGCATCACCTGCAACTACTCCATATGTACTTCTGATGTCATGACAATTCAGACATAATTTATGTTATGTTTGGATTAAAGGTTACATATATGAGGTTCAATAAAAGAAAATTTTCAGTGCCTGTTTCTATTATGACCATTTATTTTTCATGGTTATTACAAAAAATATTTTTTTACATGGGGGGGGGGTCAAAAAATGATGAGCCCCGGGTGCCACATACCCTAGGTACGCCACTGGATGTGAGTCTCCTCAGCTGGGGAGCTCACTGCCTGGGTCAAGTAATAGAGGGCTGTTAGTTAATCCAGGACTCTTCCTGGTCCATCAGTTGTCTGGAGACCTTGGCAGTTCACCTAGCCCTGCTGAAGATTTTTGTTGATGCTTCAAGGAAAAGTGATCAGAGTGATGGCAGTGCCATGGTAGTGGCTTGCCTAAATAAGAGGGGCACCACCAGGAGTCAGGCCGTGGCCTTGAAGTTGGTTTCATTTTGTTGGTGGGTAGAGACCTATCTGCAGACCTTCTTGGCTGTCCACATTGTGGCAAGGACAATGTCCAAGTGGATTTTCTCAGTTGCTTCCTCTTGGATCTGGGGTTGTGGGAACTGAGTCATCAGGCTTTTCAGCTGATGATGGCTGAGTAGGGCCCTCTGCTGTTCAACTTGATGGTGTCTCTGGTCAATGTGAAAGCAGAATGCTTTCTCAGCTGTTTCAGAGACCTGGCCTTTCAGAGGATAGATGCTCTGGTCAGCCTTGGCCGATGGAAGGGCCACTGTATGTCTTCCCACTGTGACCTCTAATCAGCCAGCTTTTGTGCAATATCATGTGTCCTCCTGGTGGCCCTAGCCTCACCTTGCAGGCTATGGTATACAGATTTTCAGCCTCCTGGTGGGGAATCCTATGGTGCTCCCCAAGGGGAAATGTCTACTTCAGCAAGGGTTGATAGAAATGGAGGACTTGGATCCCCTTACGGGGATTGCCATTGAGAGTAGGAGGCTAGAGAAGTGGAAGCTCTTTCATGCAGTGATCTCTTCCCTGCTTCATTCCAGGAAGTCCTCCAAATCCCTGGCTTAGGGTCTGGTGTGTTTTTGAGCCCTAAAGAGGGGGCTCAGCTCCCTGGCATTTTGGGTTTTCTGCAACAAGGCCTAGATCAGGCACTGCCCTTGGGTTTCCTGAGGATTCAGGTGATTGCCATGGTCAGATTGTGGGGAAAGGTGCAAGGTGTCCCTTTGGCATTACATAGAGATTGTTTTCTTTTCTGAAGGGGGTGAATCATCTGCACTCTCCTCTATGTTCTTCCTTCCCCTCCTGAAACTTAATCTGGTTCTTGAGCATTGTTGGAGGTTCCCTTTGAGCCTCTTCACTCAGCTTCAATCAAGGATCTGACTCTCAAGACGGTGTTCCTGGTGGCTAATCACTTCTGCTAGGAGAATCTCGGAGTTGCAGGCTCTATCCTGCAGAGATCTGTATCTTTTCTTCACATAGGACTCTGTATCTCTGTGCAAAGTTCCCTAATTCTTGCTGAAGATGGTATCTGCATTCCACCGATCGACTATCTCAACATCTACAAGTTACATCAACATCATTCCCTTCAATGGTGATTATCTCTGACCAATCTCTCTAGGGGCCTTCTCTTCCATGCCCTACCATATCAAAAGATGTTAACAACAGATCGTTCCGTGCTCGGTTAGGCAGCCCACCTCGATGGCCTCTATACTCAAGGAACCTGGAGTTCTAAAGAGAAAACTCTTCACATCAATCTTCTAGAACTTCGTGCAATATGCATTTCTCTATGCACATTCCAAGATCACCTTCTAAATCAAGTAGTTCTAATCCATACAGACAACCAAATAGCCATATACTAAATAAACAAGCAAGGGGGTATGGGGTCTCATCGCCTATGCCAGGAGGTAATCCAGATCTGGTCGTGGGTGATACCTTACAACATTTTTCTGAGAGCAGTTTATCTAGCAGAGAAACAAAATATTTTGGCAGACAAACTGAGCAGAATCCTACAACTTCATGAGTGGTTACTCAAGTCAACTGTGCTGCCAAATATATTCAGGGATTAGGAACCAAAGTGGTGAACTGGATTAGAAACTGGTTGACAGACGCCAGAGGGTGGTGGTTAATGGAAGTCGCTCGGAGGAAGGAAAGGTGAGTAGTGGAGTCCCTACTATTACGGCCTCCACTGACAGATCACTCGACTCTCCTTATGCTGATTCAAGTAATATGAGTTTAATAATCAAATAGCAATAGCTTACAGGAACAAATCACACAGCATACAGAGTAATAGAGCATACACCAGGCTGGCCAGACTGATGGAGGAGTTCTGAATCCTTGGTTCAAGGAGCTTTCTTTTATATGATTCTGACAGCTCTGGCCCAAGTTGGTGCATGTTACATTTCACACTTTCATTGGTTAATTATAATCCTTATCTCATTTATTAATCTATGGATTGGTCAGCATAATTGAGTGATACTGTGTGTCACGCCTTTTTTCATCTAATTCTACCTTATTTCCCCGTAAATGTCCTATTAATATATCAAGAACCTCCCTCGCGCACCTGGGCCTAACAGCTTTTCAGTTCTGTGGTCAGCTCTCTTGCATTCTCATATCCCTTGTTTCCTACACAGCATTCGTCCTTCTTCTTGTGAAACTTCCATCAGCTTATCTTGCCACTGTAGGGCTAAGATCTCTTTTTCATTAGAATTGTTTTTCTCTCCAGCTGTGCCTTCTGTTTGACCTTGTTTTCAAGAAAGCAGAAGTGTCTTTCAGAGCTGACAGTTTCTAGTCAGAGCGTCCATTTTGCTTTTTCAGCAACCATTTTAGCTCTTAGCTGTATTGGCCTGTTTTTGCTATATTGGGGGGAAATCTCAGGGGTCTTTACCTGGGCTTACAGGACTTCTCCTTCCTTCCTCAGGTGCTGGGGCCGATTCTGTTCATTATGTTTGTGAGTGACATTGCTGAAGGGTTAGAAGGAAAGGTTTGCCTTTATGCTGATGATATCAAGATTTGTAACAGAGTAGACACCGAGGAGGGAGTGGAAAACATGAAGAAGGATCTACAAAAGTTAGAGGAATGGTCTAATATCTGGCAACTAAAATTCAATGCAAAGAAATGCAGAGTAATGAATTTGGGGATTAATAATTGGAAGGAGCCATATATGCTGGGAGGTGAAAAGCTGATATGCACGGATGGGGAGAGGGACCTTGGGGTGATAGTGTCTAAAGGCTCAAAAACAGTGCAACAAAGCAGGGGCTGCTGCCAGAAGGATGCTGGGCTGTATAAAGAGAGGCATAACCAGTAGAAGAACGAAGGTGTTGTGCCCCTGTTCATTGGTGAGACCCCACTTGGAGTATTGTGTTCAGTTTTGGAGACCGTATTTGGTGAAGGACATAAAAAGGTTTGAAGCGGTCCAGAGGAAGGCAACAAAAATGATAGGAGGTTTGCGCCAAAAGACGTATGAGAAGAGACTAGAAGCCCTGAATATGTATACCTTAGAGGAAAGGAGGGACAGGGGAGATAAGATTCAGACGTTCAAATACTTGAAAGGTATTAGCATAGAACAAAATCTTTTCCAGAGAAAAGAAAATGATAAAACCAGAGGACATAATTTGAGGTTGAGGGGTGGTAGACTCAAGAGCAATGTAAGGAAATTCTTCTTTACGGAGTGAGTGGTGGATGCCTGAGAGATGGGATGAACACAGAGGATCTAGAATCAGAAAATAATAGTAAATATTGAAGAACTAAGGCCAGTACTGGGCAGAAGTTTGGATCACTGTTCACAGTCTCCAGCATGTCCTCTGCAATCTCCAAACAGAGTTGCTTCTGCTCGATCGTTAGCAGCTTTGGCACAAACTTTGCTGAAATTCTCCTGAACCCCAAATCCTCAGTCAAAATGGAATGAACGAATCCAATGCTGATGCTCACCTCGTCTGCAAGTTCTCTGATCGTGATTCAACGATCCTGCATCACCAGGGTCCTCACTTGGTCAATGACGATCTCATTTCTGGATGTTGAGGGCCCACCAGAACGTACTTCACTCTCTACTGATGTGCGGCATCTCTGAAGCGGTTGTACCGTGTAGTGCCCATTGCTTCGTCCCCAAAGGTTTGTTGAATCTTGTGGATCGTTTCCACTTGGTAATCGCCAAGCTTTACACAAAATTTAATGCAGTAGTGTTCAACTTTTTCTGTCATTTTTTTCAAAAATGAAAATTGGACGGCGCTCATTTACACTTCCTCACTCATCGGCAGTCTGCCGGCGACTGACAGCTTCTGTAGGCAGGAAAAAATTCAAGCATGCACATTAGGGTCGCCTACATACGTGCACCAAACCACGCATCCCTAGCTTTATTTGTTTATGCAAGAAAAATTAAGCCCTCGTATTATTCAAGGTTCTGGTTTTGTGCCATATTTATAAAATGGACAGGGTATTTGCTATGCAGCAAGGCAATTATAATAAGTTTAAAAAGATTTGGGAGCCATTGACTATTTATTCTAATGATCAGACATCTTAAACACCTGAATATTGGATAAGATAAAGAGGGGTGGGATTATGATTGATAATAATTGATATATTTTAAGTATTAGTATATGGGTGGGAGGGGTGGGTCTCTTTTATAAATATTTATTTGGAGTACTACAAACAAGAATGTCAAGTGATTAATTAATATATTTCTGAATGATTATTGTACACCTGTTGAAATTTCTGAAAATGAATAAAGATTTATTAAAAAAAAAAAAGGTTCTTGTTTTGGCTGCCTTATTTCTTTCTGTACTTTTCTTCTTTGGTCTGTCATATATACAGTAAGCTGCTTCCAATTCCTTAACATGGTAAGGGAGCACATCTGGAAGCTGCTGTGTCCCCTTGTGTTTCTTTGATAGGGGAGCAGCAATGCTTCAGGGTTATTGTGACCTGATCACAATCTAAAATAACTATTAACCACATAGTGAATGTTGTTCCAAACAAAAATTAGATGACTGAAACAAAACTTGATAAATAGCGATAATTTCATTGACAGTACAGTTCCTTCTGGTTGAATCAGTGGAATGCAGTTAGATTGCCAGAAATGCAATTAAGCTATTAGGATTCCCTCTAAGCTACTTAGAGAGTTTGTCTGCGATTTTTGGACCTCCTTTATTTAATACCTATTATTCATTTGTATCCAAGTTCCATTATTCTGGTTTAGATGCAGTAAGCTATGC
The DNA here is from genome assembly GCF_902459505.1 of Geotrypetes seraphini. NCBI lineage: Eukaryota > Metazoa > Chordata > Amphibia > Gymnophiona > Dermophiidae > Geotrypetes > Geotrypetes seraphini. The sequence goes on along the minus strand of NC_047085.1, from coordinate 403,830,504 downwards.
TATCCATTAGTGTAGTGGTTTATACTTTATTTTTCTGTGTTAATTTTGCTTCCCGATATAGAAAGAAACATTTTCCTTGGGAAAATAAGTGTAAAAGCACTGTGGGTATGCAAATTTATGTGAAACACTAAATTAAAGTTTGCACCATTCTGTTAAAAAAATTTGCTAAAATCAAGCACTGTTATTATACTCCCTTTGTAGCAAGGATATATAATGATCTACATAATTTCTCTGAGGACAAGCAGGCATGTGAATGATGTCATCCATGGTGCCCATCACTTTAAATCTTTAGGCAGTGCCCATACCATGTGTGTGCCGGTGTTTTCCCGCCCAAATTTGGCTCATAGGACCATCAGTTCTTTGTTTTTCATGTAGTTTTCTCTTCAGTGCGTCAAATTTTTGCTTTCTTTTTTTGTATCTTCCCATACTTATTTTTCTCTATTTTCCTCATAATTTCTTGTTTTTATTATGTTCCAGTATTTTTCCTGACTTTAGTTCATTTTTGTCAATTTTTCTTTTTTTGGCCTTTGGGAACAATTCATCTCCTAGAGCTGCTCGGGTTTGTTGTCAGCTACCAAAAGTCACATCTGCACCCTTCTCAGGCACTGGAGTTTATAGAGGCGATCCTGGATACTCACAGTCGAGCTTTTCTACCACACCAGAGAGTGGACAATCGCATTGACCTATGTCAAACAATCTCCCCCCTTCAACACACTTCTGCACATCAGATGTTACACCTTCTCTGTCACATAGCATCCACAGTACATGTCATTCCATTGTTATATCTTTGCCTCAGAGTTCCATAATGGCAGAGTTCCTTGTCTACCCATTGGTTTCAAACCATAGGACATCTGTCTGCCGCAATCCAAGACACTTCAGACCTCTGTTACTATGGCCTGCGTTAGTATCTCCAATGGTGGATGGTTCCTCACAATTGAACTCAAGGTCTTTCTTTCCAGCCCCTCTCCCCCACTATCATAAACTTCTAACCACAGATGCTTTGATGTTAGAATGGGGTGCCCAGCTCAATGACCTCCACACTCAAGGAGTATGATCTCACCAAAACAAACCCTTCATATCAATCTTCTTGAACTGTGAGCAATAGATGATATTCTCAGAACATTCTAGAACTGTCTCCTCCAACGGGTAGCCCGTATTAATTATTTCTATAGCGCTACCAGATGCACACAGCGCTGCACAGAGTCACAAAGAGTAAGAAAACAGTCCCTTCTCAATAGAGCTTACAATCTAAACAGGCAAGACAGACAAACAGGATATCATGGATACAGTTAAGGGGAATGGTTAATGAGCGGGCTGGGTTGGAAGGCAGAGGAGTAGTGTTAAGGATTGAAAGCTATATCAAAAAGGTGAGTTTTCAGTCTGCTTTTATACAAGGGAAAGGGGCTTGATGGACAAACTCAAGTAATTTATTCCAGGCATAGGGGGCAGCTAGATGAAAGGAATGAAGTCTGGAATTGGCAGTGGAGGAGAAGGGTAACGCTAAGAGTGACTCTTCTGAGGAATGGAATTATCTGGGAGGTGTATAAGGAGAAAGAAGCGAGGAGAGATATTGAGGGGCAGCAGAATGAACACACTTGTAGGTGAGCAATAAGATCTTAAAGTGTATGTGATGGCAGATAGGGAGCCAGTGAACTAACTTAAGGAGAGGGGTGACATGAGTGTAGCGAGGTTGGTAGAAGATGAGTTGCGCAGCAGGGTTTTGCATAGACAATCAAGTTGAACATAAGAACATAAGCAATGCCTCCACTGGGTCAGACCTGAGGTCCATCGTGCCCAGCAGTCCGCTCACGCGCTGGCCCAACAGGTCCAGGACCTGTTGGGCCTGAACAAACAATGTAGCATGGAAGCAATAGAGCATGGAAGCAATAGAGATTTAGAATTGGGCAACTGTTCATGGCTTATTTTATTTATTTATTTATTTTTTGAGTATAAGTTTTATTGAATATCCACAAGAGCAAATACATCACAATAGAATACAGCAAAACAGCAAGTAGCCAATTCCCCACCCCAAAACATACATTCATACTAGTACTCTTCAGTACAATGCAATTCTAACCAACTCAAAATGTCCCCCCCCCTCCCTCCCACCTTCTTCCCAACCCAATAACCCAGCCACAAAGACTCGAAGGATAGCGTGTGTGTGTAGCAAACCAAATACACAGCTAGAAAATAGACAGGAAGGGATCTATGACTTGGTTTATTTTATTTAACAAATTTCTCAACCGTCTATTACTAGGTGGCTTACAAATAGTAACATTCATAAAATAACTAAAAACATACTTCTCAGAGCATTCATAAAATAACTAAAAATATACTTCTTAAAGCAGCGGGGAAGCAAAATGTCTTGGCAGACAAATTGAGCAGACTCCTTCAGCTGCATGAATGGTCTCTCAGCACATCCATCTTATGTCAGATTTTCTTCAAATGCGAAACGCCAGACATAGATCTCTTCGCTTTCCCCCACAACAACAAACTTCCACAATTCTGTTCTAGACTCCCAATCATATTGTGTCAGGTTCATTTTCATTTATTGGGGGAACAGATTAATTTATACATTTCATCTGATACCTCTCATCAGGAATATTTTACTCAAACTTCGCCAAGATCGAGGCACCACAATCCCCATAGCACCACTTTGGCCAGGATTGACTTCGACTCCTCCTATAGCTCTCAACCATGAAACCCTGAAGTTACAACTGTTCCCAACACTGCTGACACAGAATAAGGGATCCTCCTCCACCCCGACTCCTGCTTGTTAGCACTAGCAGCATGGTTCCTTTCACTGAACAAGTAAATGGTTTCTGCATCTCGGCTTCCGAATCTGATGTTATTGAAGTGTCTAGAAAACCATTCAGTCAGTGCTGCTACCACTTCAAATGTACTAGATTTTCTTCCTGGTGTCCATCACATGTCTACTTTCCAACTGGACTCTAACTCTGGTCTAAACATAAGAACATAAAAATTGCCACTGCTGAGTCAGACCAGTGGTCCATCATGCCCAGCAGTCCGCTCACGCGGCGGCCCTCTGGTCTAAGCCCAGCACCCTAACTGAGACTAGCCCTACCAGCGCACGTTCTTGTTCAGCAGAAACTTGTCTAACTTTGTCTTGAATCCTTGGAGGGTGTTTTCCCCTATAAAAGCCTCTGGAAGAGCGTTCCAGCTTTCTAACACTCTCTGGGTGAAGAAGAACTTCCTTACGTTTGTACGTAATCTATCCCCTTTCAACTTTAGAGAGTGCCCTCAGTTTGATTAGAGTTCATCTAAATGCTTTCAGTGCATTTCACTCTCCCTTGGAGAAAAACCTCGATCTGTTCATCTCTTGATGTCCCATTTCATGAAAGGCCTATTCCACATGAAATTACCTATCAAGCCTCCACATGTTGCTTGGGATCTAATGAAGTCTCCCTTTGAGCCACTTACATCTTGCTCTCTCAACCTTCTCACTTGGAAAATCATTTTCTTCATTGCCTTCACGTCTGCCCGCCATTTGAGTGAACTTCAAGCTCTTGTGTCTGATCCTCCTTATACAACATTCTATCTCAACAGAGTACTGCTTTGAACTCATTCAAAATTCCTACCTAAAGTTGTCTCAGAATTCCACCTTAATCAGTCCATAGTTCTGCCTGTGTTCTTTCCAAAACCACATATACATCCTGGAGAGGCAGCTCTTCACACCTTGGACTGCAAACATGCTATGGATATACTACCTGTACTGGACTAATTCTCAGAGAGGATCCTCCCAGCTTTTTGTGGATTTTGACCCTAGCATGCTTGGAGTTTCTGTTACCAAGAGATTGTATCTCCTTCACATATACTCAGGCTGGGATAACGCTTCAGGGCTGTGTGACAGTCCATAATGTTCTAGCTATGGTTACTTTGGAGGCTCATTTCCACTCTGCATCTATTAAGGATATTTGCAAAGCAGCTACTTGATACTCAGTCCATATCTTTACTTCTCATAGTAACATAGTAGATGACGGCAGATAAAGACCCGAATGGTCCATCCAGTCTGCCCAACCTGATTCAATTTAAATTTTTTAAATTTTTTTCTTCTTAGCTATTTCTGGGCAAGAATCCAAAGCTCTACCCGGTACTGTGCTTGGGTTCCAACTACCGAAATCTCCGTTAAAACCTACTCCATCCCATCTAAACCCTACCAGCCATTGAAGCCCTCTTCAGCCCATCCTCCCCCAAACGGCCATATACAGACACAGACCATGCAAGTCTGCCCAGTACTGGCCTTAGTTCAATATTTAATATTATTTTCTGATTCTAGATCCTCTGTGTTCATCCCATGCTTCTTTGAACACTGTTTTCCTCTCCACCACCTCTCTCGGGAGCGCATTCCAGGCGTTCACCACCCTCTCTGTAAAGTAGAATTTCATAACATTGCTCTTGAATCTACCATCCCTCAACCTCAAATTATGTCCTCTGGTTTTATCATTTTCCTTTCTCTGGAAAAGATTTTGTTCTACGTTAATACCCTTCAAGTATTTGAACATCTGAATCATATCTTATCCCAGGACAAGCAGGCAGGTATTCTCACTAGTGGATGATGTTATCCGACAGAGCCCCGATACGGACGTCTCACAAGCATGTCTTGATTGAAGAAACTCAGAAGTTTCGAGATGCCCGCACCGCGCATGCGCCAGTGCCTTCCCGCCCGATGGTCCGGGCATATCTCCTCAGTTCTTTTTCTTCCGCAGAGCTGAGAAGTTCACTTCAATTCTGCGCCCATTGAATCTGTTTTTTTGCCTTCTTATTGCCGCGGGTTGGGTTCTTTTGGGCTCTCCCGTGCGTTTATTTTCTTTCTTTGATTTCTTTAAAAAAAAAAAAAATTTTTACTTCCGATACCAGGTCGGCCGCGTGGCTTGGGCCCCGCGCCTTCGACCTTGCGGCGGAACTTTTCCGGCCTATGTCCCGGCCGATCACCGGTTTTAAAAAGTGCAGCAAGTGCCAGCGCGCGATTTCGCTCACGGACCCTCATCGACGCTGCTTACAGTGTCTGGGCCCGGACCACTTTCCGAAATCGTGCCAGCCTTGCTCCACTCTGACGGCGCGAGCGTTTAAGCGCCACTGCCTGCTGTGGGAGTCCATGTTCAAGATGGAAGCTTCGTTGGATCCTTCGGCTTCGACATCGACTGGTGCCTCGACTCCTTCGGCGAAGCCCTCTGCCTCCCCGGCCGCTTCGGGCCTTCTGAAACCAGCCTCGTTCACGCCGGTTTCGGCCTCGACCTCGGCGCCGGTGCCTTCCTCCGTCTCCTCAGAACAGGTATCGACCCCTATAGTTCCACCGGTGGTGCTTAAAGTGCCGAAGGCTGGCAAGCAAAAGCACGCAGCACCGAAAGAGCGCGGAGACCGTGCGGAAGGGCCCCCTTTTGGTGCGGATCCCTCCATATCGGCTTCGCTGAGGTCTATTCTGGAGGCTCACTTTGTGGAACTCATGACCACCATGGGTCCCCGGCTGATTGCCTCGATCCAGGGTGACCTGCCAGTTCTGGCTCCGAGGGGCGGCCCGCCCCCCCCCTCCTCCACCGCACCGCTCGACCTCGTTGCTCAGCGAGGAGGAGCGGCGGGCGGTGTCCAGTTCGTCGAGGCGGTCCTCGGGTAGTGCCATGCCTCCCTTGGAACCGATTCCCTCGAGAAAGGCCTCCCTTAGTGATATGCCTCCCTTGGAGCCTATTCCCTCGAGGAAAGCTTCCCTTAGCGACTTACCTCCCTTGGAATCTATTACCCCGCCCCATGACACAGTGTGGCGCCCACCTTCGAGGCCTCCCAGTCCTGGGCATAGCAGGAAGCAGGACGAGTTCTTCCGAACCCCCTATCAAGCCTGGGCGGTTTCTGGGGAGGCACCGACTCTTCCGCCTCTCCGATCGACGGCCTCGAGTCCTATCTGCTCCTTGGAGGCTTCTGGGGACCAGTATTCTCACAGAAGGGCTCGATCCCCTTCCAGGCATCGAGAGGGGCATCGATCCAGACACTCTTCGAGGCATTCCTCTCGACACTCGACCGTCTCGCCCCAGAAGAAATTGCCTCGGATGGGGTATTCTGCTTCGGCTGGGTCTCCTCCTCCGGGCCCGGAGTTCGAGGACCCCGAGGTGTTTTACTCGCCCTGTTGCTCACAGGCCTCTATGGAGCCCGAAGCCTCGACTTCTTCTAGTCCTTCTCGAAGGCCGGCGCTGGCGGACCAACTGTCCTTTTCCTCGTTTCTCAGACAGATGGCGGATGACATGGACATTACCCTCGATGCTGGGTCTCGATACTCCAAGGAGTACCTCGATACCATGCACTTGCCTCGTCCTCCGGCCGAGTCCTTACGCCTACCTCTGCACAAGCTCCTCGACCAGACTTTCATGAGGTGCTTTGAGTCTCCTTACTCTATTCCTGCGGTCCCTGGAAAATTGGATGCTCGGTACCGCACGGTGCATCATAAGGGCTTCGAGGGGCCTCAGCTTTCTCATCAGTCCCTCCTGGTCGAATCCTCGCTCAAGCGGTCTCATCCTGGCCAGGTGTATGCTTCAGTGCCTCCGGGCCGCGAGGGCAGGACCATGGATAAGTTTGGATGACGCATCTATCAGAATTCTATGATGGCGTCTCAAGTCCTGAATTATAATTTCCACTTTGCCACCTACTTGGAATTTTTTCTACCTGTGCTTCGGAAATTCACGCCCTACATCGAGTCCCAGGCTCGGTTTGAGTTCGAGGAGGTGGTTGCCTCGCTGTCCCAGCTTCGTCTTCAATTGATGCAGTCTGCCTATGATGCTTTCGAGCTCTCGGCCCGAGCGGCAGCCTGCTCTGTGGCGATGCGCCGTTTGGCCTGGTTACGAACCATTGACATGGACCCGAATCTTCAGGACCGGCTGGCAAACGTCCCGTGTGCTGGGGCGGATCTTTTCGACGAATCCATCGAAACAGTCACTAAGAAGCTGTCTGATCATGAAAAGTCCTTCCAGTCCATTCTTCGGCCGAAGCCTAAGCCTCAGCAGTCTCGGCCCTCTCGACCGCCATTGATTTATCAGCGGCGTTATCAGCCGAGGCAAGCTCCTCCTGCGAGGCAACCTGCGAAGCGGCAGCCCCCTCAGAAGGCTCAGTAAAAGTCTCAACCGTCTGCTGTCCCTAAGGCTCCTCAGCCTTTTTGACTGTCTCGTAGAGGGCATAACCAGGCTCGTTCCGCCTCCCCCTGTTTTTCCCATTGGAGGGCGCCTCCATCATTTTTATCATTGCTGGGAGGCCGTAACCACCGACCTCTGGGTCCTTACTATCATCAGGGAAGGATACTCTCTTCATTTCCATCGGGTCCCTCCGGACCACCCGCCAAGAGAGTATCCTTCCAACTTGACACAGACCGCCCTTCTTCTTCAGGAAGCCGAGGCCTTGCTCCGGCTCCGGGCCGTCGAGCCGGTCCCTGTGGACCAACACAACCAGGGGTTTTACTCCCAGTACTTCCTTGTTCCGAAGAAGACGGGCGACCTGCGCCCCATTTTGGACCTCAGGGTCCTCAATAAATTCCTAGTCAAAGAGAAGTTCCGCATGCTGACCCTTTCTTCTCTCTACCCCCTCCTCGAGCAGAACGACTGGTTATGCTCTCTGGATCTCAAGGAGGCCTACACTCACATTCCCATTCATCCGGCCTCTCGCAAGTTCCTCAGATTTTGGGTGGGACATCTGCATCTGCAGTTTCGAGTGCTTCCCTTCGGCCTGTCATCGTCTCCCAGAGTCTTCACGAAGTGTCTGGTAGTAGTGGCCGCGGCACTCCGGAACTGGGGTCTGACGCCAAACTGAGTAATGTAGTGGGCAAATGCACAACAGACGAAGATTCAATGCCCGACAACATGATGCACGACCTACTCCTACTGGAGCGATGGTCTAGGACATGGCAACTCAACTTCAATGCCAAAAAATGCAAAGTTATGCACCTGGGCAACCAGAATCCATGCAAGTCTTATACCCTTAATGGCGAGATCCTAGCAAAAACGGTATCAGAACGAGACTTGGGGGTAATCGTCAGTGAGGACATGAAGTCTGCCAATCATGTGGAGCAGGCTTCGTCCAAGGCATGACAAATCATGGGCTGCATACGAAGGGGTTTCGTCAGTCGTAAGGCGGAAGTCATTATGCCATTGTATAGATCCATGGTGAGGCCCCACCTGGAATACTGTGTGCAATTCTGGAGGCCGCATTATCGCAAGGATGTGCTGAGACTCGAGTCGGTGCAGAGAATGGCCACCCGGATGGTCTCGGGACTCAAGGATCTTCCGTATGAAAAACGGCTTGACAAATTACAGCTATACTCACTCGAGGAGCGCAGAGAGAGGGGAGACATGATCGAGACGTTCAAGTATCTTAGGGGCCGAATCGAGGCGGAGGAAGATATCTTCTTTTTCAAGGGTCCCACGACAACAAGAGGGCATCCGTTGAAAATCAGGGGAGGGAAACTACGAGGTGACACCAGGAAATTCTTTTTCACTGAAAGAGTGGTTGATCGCTGGAATAGTCTTCCACTACAGGTGATTGAGGCCAGCAGCGTGCCTGATTTTAAGGCCAAATGGGATCAGCACATGGGATCTATTCACAGGGCAAAGGTAGGGGAGGGACATTAGGGTGGGCAGACTAGATGGGCCTTGGGCCCTTATCTGCCGTCTATTTCTATGTTTCTATGTTTCTACCTCGACGACTGGCTCATCAAGGTGCCCTCGGCCTCGGAGATCATCTCGGCGACCCTGTCCACGGTTCTGTTCCTGCAGAGTTTGGGATTCGAGATCAACTTTCCCAAGTCTCATCTACAACCTTCACAGTCGCTCCCCTTCATCGGGGCGGTCCTGGATACCATCCACCTCAGAGCATTCCTTCCTCCTCAGCGCCTGGAAGCTCTTCTTCGTCTCTGCCAATCTGTGTCTTCTCGCCAATCCATCTCAGCGAGACACATGATGGTCCTCCTGGGCCACATGGCCTCTACAGTTCATGTGACGCCATTTGCCAGACTCCATCTCAGAATTCCTCAGTGGACCCTGGCGTCTCAATGGACTCAGGTGTCGGAGCTGTTGACTCGACACATCATCGTCACTCCTGCTCTTCGGCAGTCTCTACTTTGGTGGATGACCTCTTCGAATCTATCCAGAGGTTTGCTGTTTCACACTCCTCCCCACCAGAAGGTTCTCACAACCGATTCCTCGACCTATGCCTGGGGAGCACATCTGGATGGTCTTCGCACTCAGGGATTCTGGACCAGTGCGGAACGCCTCCATCAAATCAATCTTCTGGAGCTCAGAGCCATCTTCAATGCTCTTCAAGCTTTTCAACATCTGCTCCACGACATGGTGGTCCTCATTCGCACAGACAATCAGGTCGCCATGTATTACGTCAACAAGCAGGGGGGCACGGGCTCGGCCTCCCTCTGCCAGGAAGCTCTCAGAGTCTGGGATTGGGCGGTTCGCCATAATGCCTTCCTCAAAGCTGTCTACATTCAGGGGAAGGACAATGTCTTGGCGGACAACTTAAGTCGTCTCCTCCAGCCTCACGAATGGACACTGCATTCCTCGCCCCTCCATCAGATCTTTGCACAGTGGGGGACGCCTCAGATAGACCTCTTTGCGGCTCCCCACAACTTCAAACTGCCTCTCTTTTGCTCCAGGATCTACACTCCTCATCGCCTCGAGGCAGATGCCTTTCTGCTGGATTGGGGGAATTGCTTTCTGTATGCGTTTCCTCCATTTCCTCTCATTCAAAAGACTCTGGTCAAGGTGAAGTCGGACCATGCCACCATGATTCTAATAGCTCCTCGGTGGCCCAGACAACCTTGGTTCTCCCTTCTACTTCAACTCAGCAGCAGGGAGCCATTCCTTCTTCCAGTGTTTCCTTCACTGCTTACTCAGCATCAAGGATCTCTACTTCACCCCAACCTGCAGTCTCTCCACCTGACAGCTTGGTTCCTCTCAACGTAACTCCTCACCAGTTTTCCCAGGCGGTGAGGGATGTCTTGGAGGCTTCCAGGAAGTCTGCTACTCGTCAATGCTACTCCCAAAAATGGACTAGATTTTCTTCATGGTGTAGTTCTAACTCTAAGGAGCCTCAGCGAGCCTCCCTATCCTCTGTATTGGACTATCTTCTACACCTGTCTCAGTCTGGTCTCAAGTCTACATCTATACGAGTCCACCTGAGTGCTATTGCGGCTTTCCATCAGCCTCTACAAGGGAAACCTCTCTCTGCTCATCCTGTGGTTTCCAGATTTATGAAAGGACTTTTTCATGTCAATCCTCCCCTCAAACCGCCTCCAGTGGTTTGGGATCTCATTGTTGTCCTTTCTCAGCTTATGAAACCTCCTTTTGAGCCTCTGAGCAAGGCTCCGCTAAAGTTTCTCACTTGGAAAGTGGTTTTTCTGGTGGCCCTCACATCTGCTCGCAGGGTCAGTGAGCTCCAGGCCTTGGTGGCGGACCCTCCTTTCACAGTTTTCCATCATGACAAGGTGGTCCTCCGCACTCATCCGAAATTCCTCCCTAAGGTGGTCTCTGACTTTCATCTCAACCAATCCATTGTGCTTCCAGTGTTTTTTCCAAAGCCTCATTCTCATCCTGGAGAATCAGCTCTACACACTCTGGACTGTAAACGTGCTTTGGCTTTCTACTTGGATCGCACCAAACCACACAGAACTGCTCCTCAACTTTTCGTCTCCTTTGATCCAAACAAGTTGGGACGACCTGTATCGAAGCGCACCATCTCCAACTGGATGGCAGCTTGTATCTCTTTCTGCTATGCCCAGGCTGGATTACCCCTTCCCTGTAAGGTCACAGCCCATAAGGTCAGAGCAATGGCAGCCTCTGTAGCCTTCCTCAGATCGACACCGATTGAGGAGATTTGTAAGGCTGCCACTTGGTCCTCGGTTCATACATTCACCTCTCATTATTGTCTGGATACTTTCTCCAGAAGGGATGGACAGTTTGGCCAAACAGTGTTACAAAATTTATTCTCCTAAGTTGCCAACTCTCCCACCATCCCATTGAGGTTAGCTTGGAGGTCACCCACTAGTGAGAATACCTGCCTGCTTGTCCTGGGATAAAGCAATGTTACTTACCGTAACAGTTGTTATCCAGGGACAGCAGGCAGCTATTCTCACGTCCCACCCACCTCCCCTGGGTTGGCTTCTCTGCTAGCTACCTGAACTGAGGAGACACGCCCGGACCATCGGGCGGGAAGGCACTGGCGCATGCGCGGTGCGGGCATCTCGAAACTTCTGAGTTTCTTCAAGCAAGACATGCTTGTGAGACGTCCGTATCGGGGCTCTGTCGGATGACATCACCCACTAGTGAGAATAGCTGCCTGCTGTCCCTGGATAACAACTGTTACGGTAAGTAACATTGCTTCCCCTGTCCCTCCTTTCCTCTAGGGTATACATATTCAGGGCTTCCAGTCTCTCCTCATACGTCTTCTGGTGCAAGCCTCCTATCATTTTCATTGCTCTCCTCTGGATCTCTTCTCATTACTGTTTGGAACAACACTCCTGAAAAGACAGTAGGTTTGAACAAGTAGTTCTGCAAAATCTTTTCTTTACTTGAGCGCCAGCTTTCCCTCCAACCCTCTTTGTGTTTCACCAGGCTAATGTTTATATATCCATTATCCTTCTCCACAGTCATGATCCTTGCAGATTGGGAGTCCCACATGTGAGAATATTATGCCTATTTGTCTTTGGAGAAGACAAAGTTACTTTAACAGATGTTCTCTGAGGACAGCAGGCATACATTCTCACAACCCTCCCACCTCCCCTATTTGGATTCTTACTTAACATAGGTATGAAAGCAGCAGCAGCAGCAGCACATGTGCGGTATGGGCACTGCCTAAAGATTTAAAGATTTAAAGTGACAATGCACTTCTCAGTCTCTGTACCAGGTTCCATGGATTACATCACCCACATGTGAGAATATATGCCTGCTATCCTCGAAGAACACATGTGACAGGTAAAAATATATTTGCTTTATTGATGTCCTACACATCTCAGTTTCTATATTCATAATTTCTGTGCTGTACTTTATTTTAGGTGCTCTGAGACATCTAACCACATTGCAGATTTTGATGCTGCATAACAACCAGCTTACAAATCTTGAAATGACTGTGAAGGAACTAAGGGAAATGACATGTCTGCAAGTACTAAGTAATACTGCATGCAGGTTTTTCAACTGCCAAATAAAGCAACTTGACGTGTATAACTGATTAAGAGCAATAAGTAGTTATCAATAACAGCACCAAAGTTTAAATGTTTAGACATGAAAGTCTGAGATTTTCTTTCAACTTCAATTGAAAGGAGATGATCAAAAATACCTATATTTTTGATTAAAAAAATTTGTGAACCCCAAATATAGCAATAAGAATTACAAGTTCTTACCATGATAGCTTTGTTTAATTGAAACAACTTTTCTTATGCAATAAGAAGAGCATAAATTTTACAAAATTCTTGTTTCTTGACACAGTAATGTTCAAACCTTCCTACATACACCATTACATTTCTCACTCCAAATCCCTTAGCTTGTTTTCTTCCCCTCCAGCTCCCCCCCCAATCACCAGTCAGCCTTGAACCTGTGACTTTTAGATTCAGAAGTAGCCACATTCAAGGGAAGCAATTCTGAGTTACATGATTACACATACCAAAACTGCTAGAAAAAACTTTCCTTGTTACCCCCCTCCCCCAAGGTTGGATCTGTATGAGTACTGGCACCTTTTTTCCAAGAAAAGACATGGGTGAAATGGTATGTGTAACCTTAAAAGGTACAGTGGAGGTAACCTGCACTTTCTGCCCGGAGTACAACTTTAGCCACCTTACTGGGCAAACTAGAAGAATCATTATCCCAGGACAAGCAGGCAGGTATTCTCACTAGTGGGTGACGTCATCCGATGGAGCCCCGATGCGGACATCTCACAAGCATACTTGCTTGTAGAAACTTTAGAAGTTTCGAGTCGCCTGTACCGCGCATGCGCGAGTGCCTTCCTGCCCAGTGCACCGGGCGCGTCTCCTCAGTTCTTACTTTTCCGCAGAGCCGAGAAGTCCGTCTTCGACTCTCTGCGCGAAGTAACTTCACTTGTGCCTTCTGAGTCCGCGGTTTTGGGTTCTTTTTCTCAGAATCGTCAGTTTTTGTCGTGTTTCTTGTTTTAAAAAAAAATTTCTTCCATCCGTTCGACCGGGCAGGCCACGTGGCCGTCGCCCCGCGGCTTCGATCTTGCGGCGGAGCTTTTTCGGCCTAGTGCTAGTGAGCGCGTTTCATGGCGGTCGTGTAGCGACGCAGCTCCCGCGGAATCGCTGATAAAATCGACCCCCTCTGCAGAACACGCGGAATAAATAATTAAAAACTGTGAGGGCAGAAACACAAAACAGCATGACTTCCACTAAGTCGGGTAAGAGAAGAAACACCGACCCGGTTTCGCCGCAGAAGGCGTCCACATCTAAGCCCGACGAGGCCTCATCCCAGACCATCCTCGAAGAACTGCGAGCCATGCGGGCGGAAGTAAAAGCAGACAATGAGGAAATCAAAGAAGAAATCGCCGCTTTTAAAAGAGATCTGGAGGCACTAAAAATAAAAACACAGGCAACAGATAACAGGCTGACTGTTGCTGAAAACAATATTAAAGATCTACTTCGTCAATCAAAACGCATAGCGCAATTGGAATTGCAGCTGGAAGATTTCAGTAATCGCTCGAGGAGGAACAACTTCAGAATCCTTGGGATCCCAGAATCTCGCGAAGGGCGTAACATGCCAGAATTCCTCCTTGCCACGCTGCCTAAAATACTTGATCTGAACTTTGATTTACCACTCGAAATTGATAGAGCGCACAGAGTTCCATCCAATGCGCTCCCCAATCAATCCGGGCAATACCCGCGGCCTACTGTAGTGCGTCTCCTAAGATATCCTCAAGTAATGGCGATTATGCAACAAGCACGTGCTAAAGCACCAGTCAAATTCGAGGGCAGCACCCTCCTATTTGTACCAGACCTGGGGAAGCAAACAGCTAAACTCAGAAAACAACTACTGGAATATCGTCCCAAATTAAAGCAACTGGGAGCACGCTTTGGCATGATGTACCCGGCCCGCCTTCGGGTAACGTATAATAACAACACAAAAGATTTTACCAATCCAATTGAACTGGCTGAATATCTTGAATCTCTAAGTCCGAGTACAATTGATTGTACATGAGTGACTATGCCTGCTTTTATGCATGATTCTATACTTGAATAGTACCTGATTTACCCCTGAGTACATTACTGTATTTCATATTGTTCTATATGTTCAAATCAATGGTTATAATTCTGCCTGACACCTGCAGAGGTTTATATTGAATGTTTTACATGGTTCTGCTGGATGGCAATGCTATAGGTTGCCATTAGCCTCACTGACCCGAGGTTACTGTTTTTCTCCACAAAGTTACATAGCTTATTTTCTTTTTAGTTTTTCTCTCCTAATGACTGCTTGGCTTTCTCTTTTCCTATTTTTAGGTTGTGCAATATTTCTGGACGTTGCTGTATTTACTTGTGATATTCCTATGCATATTATACTTTTTACTGTACAATGCCCTTTACGTGTGCCACTTTGAATGTTAAAGGTCTGAACAATCCTATCAAATCTAAAAAAATTATAAATTATATATCTTCCCTATCTGCTGATGTAATATTTCTCCAAGAAACTCACTTAGATGCCACTTCTTCTGCTAAATTGACCCTCTCAGGTGCATACCCTCCTATATTCTCCCCGGCTATAGACAAAAAGAATGGGGTACTTACATTCGTTAAAAACCTCACTTATATAAAAGTTCTGTCACAGACCACTGACAATAAAGGCAGATGGGTATCCACAAAATTAAATATAAATAACCAAGAATACTTTTTCTTAAATATCTATGGTCCAAACACAGACGATAGCTCCTTTTTCGCCACAATAGCAGAACTACTTAATAGTTACCAATCTACTCCATATATTATAGGCGGTGACTTTAATATGATTGTTGACCCCACCAAAGATAGAAAATCCATATATAAACATAAACAATCAAAATCGTGGCTACTTCTGCAGGATATATTGACACAATTCCATTTAACTGACCCATGGCGCTTAACACATATGGAGGACAGAGACTACACATTCTTCTCTGCTCCCCATTCCTCTTACTCGAGGATTGACTATTTTCTAATACCCCCATCTGTAGTCAAATCCATTTTGCACACTGACATTAAATCGATTTGTGTATCAGACCATGCTGCTGTCATTCTTACTTTAGACAATGTACTTCCCCCATCCCCACACAGAGCTTGGAGATTGAATACTTCTCTGCTACAAGATAAGAACTTCTGCGAGCATATTTCAACCGCAATTCAAGACTATTTTTCACTGAACTCATCCCAAGACTGTAATTGGATTTCCACTTGGGATGCTTTCAAAGCATATATTAGAGGAGTTATAATCTCATACACTGCTTACTTGAATAAGAAATCCAATCAAGAAATTGTTAAGTATGAATCTGAATTGAAAAGTCTAGAAACACTTCATCAAACTAATCCTAGTGATATACACACTTTAAAAAAATTACAACATACTAAATTTCAATATAATACATGTCTTAGCAAAAAAGCAGCATCACAAGTTTTTATGAGCACAGCTAAATATTATTCGGATGGAAATAAATGTGGCCAATTACTTGCTTCTTATCTGAAAGGAAAGCGCAATAAAACTAACATCCCTGCTATATCCACTCATGATGACTCTCTAGTCACTGATTCTACTGAAATTCTTACACACTTTCATGAATATTACTCAGTTTTATATACATCTGAACTCCAACAAGAATGCACTTCTATCCCCTTTCTTAAAGATCTTGAACACAATACACTGTCCGCATCTAACAATATAGGTTTAGAATCTGATATTACTATTGAAGAAATTAGTGAGGCACTAAACCACATGTCTGCTAAAAAAGCACCTGGCCCCGATGGACTACCATCTGAATTTTTTCAGGTATTTAAAAAGTGGCTTTCTCCGTACTTAATGGAATTCTTCCAATATTTACTTACCTCTAGAGATATAAGAGGATCTTTCACAGAAGCGACAACTATAGTACTCCCCAAACCAAATAAAGACCCACTTAAAGTACACAATTACAGGCCGCTATCTTTAATAAATTCGGATGCCAAGATATACGCCAAAATATTGGCTAACAGATTACAAAATGTCTTACCAAATTTAATAAATTCTGATCAAACCGGATTTATGACTAATAGATTTTCCAGTGACAATACAAGAACTTTTACTCATGTGATATCCCTTGCTAATTCACTAGAGTACCCCTTGGTTGCTGTAGGTCTGGATGCAGAAAAAGCATTTGACCGTGTTGAATGGTCATATCTTTTTCAGGTTATGTTATGGTTTGGCATGTCACCTAAATTTATTGATATGGTAAAGATATTGTATACAGCACCAACTAATAGGATATATGCTAATCAATTTTTCTCTTCACCCTTCAAACCTAGCAGGGGAACAAGACAAGGTTGTCCGTTATCCCCACTGCTCTTTAACATAGCTCTAGAACCTCTATTGATTGCAATCCGTACCTCACCTCACATACATGGCTTCACCTATGAAGGAGTTAACATCAAGCTTTCAGCATATGCGGACGACATCCTACTATACATCACACCAGAGTCTATCTCTCCTCTGCTTCAAGTGCTGTCATCTTACTCCACTCACTCAGGATACAAGCTAAATTTATCCAAATCGGAAGTACTACCATTGAACTGCCCTGAGGTAGGCCGCTCCATTACTGACCTTGGATTACTTTGGGCGCCTACCAAATTGAAATACCTTGGACTATATTTCACGTGTGATTTAGAAACAACATTAGACCTTAATGCTACTCATCTTCTTGACTCAGTCCGTCTCCTAACCTCTAAATGGTCACCGCTCAATATGTCGTGGTGGGGAAGATTGGACACAATTAAAATGATGATTTCTCCTGTTATAAATTACACCTTAAGTATGATGCCTGTTCTGATGAAAACGGCTTTCTATCAAAAGATTGACAAAATTCTTACAGCTTTCCTATGGAATAATAAACCACCGCGAATAAGCCTAAACAAACTTAGGAACGCTAAGGAGGAAGGAGGAGTCAACTTTCCCAATTTCAAAAACTATCATCTTGCCTTCTTACTCCGGCAAGGCTCCCGTTGGATCTGCACTAATTCTGATACTCTTGAACCTCTTTGGCTGCAACTGGAACGATCAATAGCAAATACTGTAGCTTTGGAAGACTTGCCTTTTCTAGGTCACGTTAATCTTTTGTCAACTCATCCCATCATTGCTTCCACATGCACTGCTCTTCGACATATAGATGGTATGCTGACTCCGAGATGGCACGAAACCACACACCTTCCACTATGGGGTAACCAAAAAGTTTGTATTCAAAATGCCCCGATCCATAATCCATTGTGGAAAACCAAAGGAATAACTAGACTGGGTCATCTTTATTCAAATTCACAGTGGATACCTTTTCAACAAATTGCTGACTCACATCAGATCCCGACATCGCATTTCTTTAAATGGATACAATTGAAGTCGGTAATCAAAGCACACTTCAAACAACAACCAATAATTGAACAGGCTCCTCAACTCCTAATCCTATGCGATCTGCTTTCCCATAACAGGCATGAATCCTCACAATGGTACAAAATCATGAGGAAGCATGATACTTTTTCTCTCACTACACTCTATTCCTTATGGAGTAGGGACACAGGTCTGGAACTGGAAATACCTGAATGGAATATGGTTTGGAAAACGTCTCACTCTGCACTAGCTTCCTCAGCAATATCTCAATCTCTTTTCTTCCTTCTTCACAAAGCATTTTGGACCCCAATAAAACTGGCCAAGATTGCACACCAGACGGACTCGATGAATGGCAAATGCTGGTCCTGTCATGCCTCTCCTGGGACTCTGGAACATATGATCTTTCGGTGCACCATTATTCAACATTTTTGGTCTCAAATTTGGCTGACTATCAGTGCTATACTACACATATCGGAGCCTATTACATTGGCTATTGTTATGTATGGCCCTTATGGACTTAAGACTCCTTTAATTGAACCCCAAGCCAAATTACTGAAAGCTCTACTAGCTATTACCATCAAACAAATTCTGGCTAATTGGAAAAATTCACCAGCACTGTCATACTCGGCGTGGTGGAATCAGATATGCCTTACTGCTAAATTTGAACTGGCAGCTGCTGAACGCAGAGGATCACTATATAAAACTCAAAATACATGGCAACCACTATTGGACTATTGTTCTGGTTAACGTGATGATGCTCCATACAGGATATTTATCCTTTGTCTCAAATCTATGTTTTCTTACCAAGCAGTCATTCTTTCTCTCTTTCTTCTCTTTCTCTTTTCTCTCTCTTTACTATTGATTTAGTATTTGTGTTATTTTCCTTTCATATTACTCTTCTCAGTTGTAATGCAATGTCTGAACTCAGAATTTATATATTCAATAGCTCATGTCTAGATGCATTACCTTATGTAAGCCTGATCTTATTGTTACTATTTTGATTGTCATTTATTGAAATATAATAAAAATTATTTGAACTTTAAAAAAAAAAAAAAAAAATTTCTTCCATCCGTTCGACCGGGCAGGCCACGTGGCCGTCGCCCCGCGGCTTCGATCTTGCGGCGGAGCTTTTTCGGCCTATGTCCCGGCCTATCACCGGTTTTAAAAAGTGTGTCAAGTGCCTGCGCGCGATTTCGCTGATGGACCCTCATCGACGCTGTCTTCGGTGTCTCGGGCCTCAACACCTTCCGAAATCGTACCAGCCTTGCTCCATACTTACAGCACATGCGTTCAAGCGTCGCTGCTTGTTGTAGGAGTCACTGTTCAGCATGGAGGCTTCAACGGAGCTGTCTTCATCGAAGAGCGTTACACCTTCGACTTCCTCCTCGACTCTTCAGCCTTCCACCTCTGCGGCTCCGAGTCTGCTCAAGCCTGCTTCGTTTGTGCCGGCTCCGGCTCCGACGCCTGCTGCGGTGCCTTTCTCTTCAGGTCAGAGAGCACAGCAGCCCATTCCCCCCGTGGTGCTTAAGGTGCCCAAGGCTTCTAAGTCCAAGCACCCGGGCTCCAGGGAGTGCGAAGCCCATGCAAGAGGTCCCATTGCGGATGCGGATCCCTCCTTGCCGGCTTCGTTCCAGACCTTGCTGGAGAAGCAATTCATCGAGCTCTTTACCACTATGGGGCCGAAGCTTCTCTCCCAAATCCAGCCTGGGCACGCGGGGGCCTCCCGCGAGGTCGCGCTGCCTCCAGTGCCTCAGCGACGCACGCACTCTCTGCAGTGAGCCGAGTCTCTGCAAGTGTCTGGTCTAGCATCGATGCATGTATCGCAAGGAGCAGAGTCTTTGCCCATGCCTCCATTGGAACCGATTCACTCGATGCAAGGAGCAGAGTCTTTGCGAGTGCCTCCGTTGGAACCGATTCACTCGATGCAAGGAGCAGAGTCTTTGTGAGTGCCTCCATTGGAACCGATACCCTCGATGCCAGGCCTCGAGGCTTGGCGGGTGCCTCGAGGTGCTTCTACCCAGCCACCTCTGCTGCGATCCACCACCTCCTGCCCCATCCACTCGCTGGACGCCTCGACGACGCCTCGCTCGCCTCGACGTTCAAGGCCTACTTCCAGGCACAGTTCTGGTCATCGCTCGAGGCATTCTTCGAGGCATTCATCCAGGCATGCCTCGCCTCTTCGGAAGCAGCCTTTCCTCGAATATTCGCCACAGGCCACTTCGCCTCCTCCTATGCCGGAGCTCGAGGACACCATGGGATCTTTTTCCCCCTGTCGATCCCCGGCCTCGTTGGATCCAGAGGCCTCGACGTCCTCGAGTCCTTCTCGGGGTCCTGCTCTGGCTGACCAGCTGTCTTTCTCCTCTTTCCTTCGGCAGATGGCTGTGGATTTGGACATTAACCTGGACACGGGGTCCAAATTTTCTAAGGAGTATCTGGAGACGATGCATCTCCCTCAGCCGCCTGCTGAGTCCCTCCGTCTTCCTCTGCATAAGCTGCTGGACCAGTCCTTCATGCGCTGTTTTGAGACGCCTTACTCCATCCCCGCTGTTCCCGGAAAATTGGATGCCAGATATTGCACGGTACACCATAAAGGATTCGATGGTGCCCAGCTCTCCCATCAGTCCCTCTTGGTGGAGTCCTCGTTGAAGTGGTCTCACCCCTCCCAGGTCTATGCCACCGTTCCACCTGGCCGGGAGGGCAAGACCATGGACAGATTCGGCATGCGCATCTACCAGAAATCGATGATGGCCTCTCGAGTCCTTAATTATAATTTTCATTTTACAACCTATTTTGAGTTTTTGCTCTTGGTCCTGCAAAAGTTCCTGCCCTATTTGGACTCTCAAGCACAGTTTGAGTACCAGGAGGTTCTGGCTTTGTTGTCCCAACTCCGGTTACAGATGATGCAGTCCTCCTATGACACCTTTGAACTCTCTGCAAGGGCTGCTGCTTGTTCGGTGGCCATGCAACACCTTGCGTGGCTTAGAACCATCGATATGGACCCCAATCTTCAGGACAGGCTGACTAAAGTCCCATGTGCTGGAGCCGACCTCTTCGATGAGTCCATCGAGGCGGCAACCAAAAAGCTGTCGGACCACGAGAAATCCTTCCAGTCGATTCTCCGCCCGAAGCCCAAGCCTGCTGCTCCTCGTCCATCACGCCCTCCTTTGATCTACAAGTGGCGTTACCCACCGAAACAGGCCCCTCCTATCCGTCAGCCTGTTAAGAGGCAGCATCCGCAGAAGCAGCCACAAAAACCTCAAGCGTCTGCTGTCCCCAAGGCTCCTCAGCCTTTTTGACTGTCTCGAGGAGAGCATAATGTCCGTCGTTCTGCCCTTCCCTGTTTTTCCCCCCATTGGAGGCCGCCTCCATCATTTTTATCATCGATGGACGGCTATTACCACCAACCTCTGGGTCCTTTCCATCGTAAGGGAGGGATACTCTCTTCAGTTCTATCGAGTTCCTCCGGAACATCCTCCAAGAGAGTATCTTTCCAACTTGACCCAGACCGCCCTTCTTCTTCAGGAAGCTCAGGCTTTGTTCCAGCTCCGGGCTGTCGAGCCAGTCCTTTGGCTCAACGGAGCAAGGGTTTTTACTCCCGGTACTTCCTTGTTCCAAAGAAGACGGATGATCTGCGTCCTATTTTGGATTTCAAGGTACTCAACAAGTTTCTGGTCAAAGAAAAGTTTTGCATGTTGACCCTGGCTTCTCTCTATCCCCTCCTCGAGCAGAACGACTGGTTATGCTCTCTGGATCTCAAGGAGGCCTACACTCACATTCCCATTCATCCGGCCTCCCGTCAATACCTCAGATTCCGGGTGGGACATCTTCATCTTCAATACCGAGTGCTCCCTTTCGGCCTGGGTTCGTCACCCAGAGATTTCACCAAGTGCCTGGTTGTAGTGGCCGCAGCACTCAGGAACCATGGTCTTCAGGTGTTTCCCTACCTCGATGACTGGCTCATCAAGGATTCCATGTCTCAGGGAGTCGTCCAGGCGACCCAGAAGACGATCTGGTTCCTGCAGAGTCTGGGGTTCGAGATCAACTTTCCAAAATCCCATCTGCAACCTTCCCAGACTCTTCCCTTCATAGGAACTGTTCTGGATACTATTCAACTCAGAGCGTTCCTTCCTCCACAACGCCTGGCTGCTCTTCTTCGTCTTTGTCACTCAGTGTCCTCTCGCCCGTCCATCTCGGCGAGACACATGATGGTTCTTCTGGGTCACATGGCCTCTACAGTACACGTGACTCCTTTTGCCAGACTTCACCTACGAATTCCTCAGTGGACCCTGGCATCTCAATGGACACAGGTCTCCGACCCTCTGACTCGACACATTCAGGTCACTCCTGCTCTGACACAGTCTCTTCGCTGGTGGATGCTCTCTTCCAATCTCTCCAGACGTTTGCTGTTTCACACGCCTCCCCATCAGAAGGTTCTCACAACCGACTCCTCGACCTATGCTTGGGGGGCTCATCTGGATAGTCTATGCACTCAAGGCTATTGGACGAGTGCAGACCGCCTGTGCCACATCAATCTCCTGGAACTCAGGGCGATTTTCAATGCTCTCACTGCTTTTCAGCATCTGCTTCACGACATGGTGGTCCTCATTCACACGGACAATCAGGTCGCCATGTATTATGTCAACAAGCAGGGAGGCACGAGTTCGGCCTCCCTGTGTCAGGAAGCTCTGAAAGTTTGGGATTGGGCTAATCGCCACAACACGTTCCTCAAAGCTGTCTACATTCAGGGGGCGGACAATGCCTTGGCGGACAACTTGAGTCGTCTTCTCCAGCCTCACGAATGGACTCTCCATTCCACGCCCCTTCATCACATTTTCTCTCTATGGGGGACACCTCAGATAGACCTCTTTGCAGCCCCCCACAACTTCAAGCTGCTTCAGTTCTGCTCCAGGATCTACACTCCTCATCGCCTCGAGGCAGATGCTTTTCTTCTGGACTTGACGAATCTCTTTCTATATGCGTTTCCTCCGTTTCCTCTCATTCAAAAGATGCTGGTCAAGCTGAAGTCCGACCATGCCACCATGATTCTGATTGCTCCTCGGTGGCCCAGACAACCGTGGTACTCCCTTCTGCTTCAACTCAACAGCAGGGAGCTTTTCCTTCTACCAGTGTTTCCATCGCTGCTTACACAGCATCAGGGATCTCTGCTTCATCCCAACCTACAGTCTCTACACCTGACAGCTTGGTTCCTCTCAACGTAACTCCCCTCCAGTTTTCACCAGCTGTGCGGGATGTTTTGGAAGCTTCACGGAAGCCTGCTACTAGACAATGCTATTCCCAAAAATGGACTAGATATTCTACTTGGTGTTTTTCTCATTATAAGGAGCCGCAGCATGCCGATTCCATCTTAGTGCAATTGCTGCTTTCCATCAGCCACTTCAAGGGAAACCTCTCTCTGCTCATCCTGTGGTTTCCAGATTCATGAAAGGACTTTTCCATGTCAATCCTCCTCTCAAACCGCCTCCAGTGGTTTGGGACCTCAATATTGTTCTTTCTCAGCTTATGAAACCTCCATTTGAACCTACTGACAAGGCTCATCTGAAATATCTCACTTGGAAAGTAGTGTTTCTCATTGGCCTCACTTCTGCTCGTCGAGTTAGTGAGCTTCAAGCATTGGTTGCGGATCCACCTTTTACAGTGTTCCATCATGACAAGGTGGTTCTTCGCTCTCATCCAAAATTCCTTTCTAAAGTGGTCTCGGAATTTCAGTCAATCCATTGTTCTTCCAGTGTTTTTTCCAAAGCCTCATTCTCATCCTGGAGAATCAGCTCTGCATACTCTGGACTGTAAGCGTGCCTTGGCTTTCTACCTGGAACGCACCAAACCGCACAGAACTGCTCCTCAACTTTTCATCTCCTTTGATCCGAAAAAGTTGGGACGTCCTATCTCTAAGCGTCCCATCTCCAACTGTATGGCGGCTTGTATCTCTTTCTGCTTTCCCAGGCTGGATTACCCCTTCACAGCAAAGTCACAGTCCATAAGGTCACAGCTATGGCAGCATCTGTAGCTTTCCTCAGATCGACACCGATTGAGGAAATTTGTAAAGCTGCTACTTGGTCCTCGGTTCATACCTTCAGTTCTCATTATTGTCTGGATACTTTTTCCAGACGGGATGGACAGTTTGGCCAAACTGTATTACAGAATTTATTCTCCTAAATTGCCAACTCTCCCTCCATCCCATTGTGGTTAGCTTCGAGGTCACCCACTAGTGAGAATACCTACCTGCTTGTCCTGGGATAAAGCAATGTTACTTACTGTAACAGTTGTTATCCAGGGACAGCAGGCAGCTATTCTCACGTCCCAACCACCTCCCCTGGATTGGGTTCTCTGCTAGCTATCTGAACTGAGGAGACGCGCCCGGTGCACTGGGCGGGAAGGCACTCGCGCATGTGAGATGCGGGCGACTCAAAACTTCTAAAGTTTCTACAAGCAAGTATGCTTGTGAGACATCCGCATCGGGGCTCCATCGGATGACGTCATCCACTAGTGAGAATAGCTGCCTGCTGTCCCTGGATAACAACTGTTACGGTAAGTAACATTGCTTTCTGGTCTTTCTTTTCCATTTGTTACTATGTTATTAATCAAGGGTACTTAATGTTGAATCTTTTATTTTTAATAAATACTCAAAATTTATCTTTTTTGTCTGAATTATTTCTTCAATGGGGACATTGTTTTTGAGTATAAATTGTGGGAAAAGGGGAGGTTCACAAACTTTTTCTCAGCACTATATTTCTTCCATGCAGTTTTGTCTAGAATGAATGATAGTTAAAAAATTGAACTTCGATGTTTCTGTTTAATTTGTACAAGATATTACTGGTGCCACTGAGTTATTTGATAACCTACTGGAAGAATGAAACTGTAAGCAAAGAATCTTGTTCTCTTAGATCACACTGAATTTTCATTACTTCAAGCCAACAGTAAACTAATTTTGTGTCTTAGTAATATACCCCCCCTTTTTTTTTTTTGTAATGCCACAGTAGCAGCTGCCGCGCAGAAAATGCTCCAACGTCCATTAAATCCCTATGGGCATCAGAGTGATTACTGCAGCAGCAGTCTGTACTGCGGCTTTGTTAAAGGAGCCCATTATTAAAGACAAATTGTACCATAAGTCAAATGAATCTAAATAAATTCACTAAAGCTGAATGTTTGATATGATAGGAAAATCATAGCCTGAAGTACATGAGTTAGGGTTATTTTTTCTTAACTGAGCCTGAAGCAAAGTGAAGAATCATATATAATAAAACCCTAAGCGCGCATGCGCACTCTTGCCAGTGTGTTCCGTGATCTGTATGTCTGTGGCCGGCAAGAGTGCACATGCAAGCTTACAACGGCCCGCACTCACGGTCTGGCTGGCTCCCTAAAGTTTTTCACGGTGGCGGCTCCTCAATCTCGGCTCTGCAGTCGGGCAGCGAGGGAGGTGGGAAAGGCAGCCGCTTGTCGCTACCGCCTCCTCCCCGTCCTGGGCGCGCAGCGTGGGGAGCGGGGCCGGCGACGGATGCAGCAGTAGTGGCAGCTCAGGGGGGCAGTGATAGCAGCGACGCCGGCGGCAGTTCCCCCCATGAGGGGAGTCTCCGAGTAGGTTCTGGGTGGCTGTGGCGGTTTGTCGGAACCCTATTAGTTGCGCCGAGAGGACCGGCAGGAGAGTGGCGGTTGCGGTGGTGTTGTGGCGGTTTCACAATGGCGGTGCCGGCAGTTTGTCCACTGTTACTAGCGGCAAGAGAGTGTCAGTTGTGGTGCTGCTTTGAATTGATTGCACCGAGACTTCAGTCTGCTTCTGAAGAAACTGAATCTATTAAAGAAATATGTGCCATCCGTACATGCTCCATCCCTCCAGCATTCTTGCCACAGGGCTTCTTTTTAAAGCTGTTTTATAAAACAAAGGGGTCTTGGCATGGTTTCTCCTTCCTCCCAGTCTTTCCTCCTGACATGCAAAACATATCCAGAAAGTCCCCATGGCATGGCACTTCCAAACAGATATCACAGAGAACTGCTAAAATGCACAGAACAGTATTGAAAATGGGAGTAGAAATGTTTTATGTATCTGATGATTTTCCTTTTAAAAATGTATTATGTAGATTGTAGAAAAGATAAACAGGGAGTCCAAAGTGGACCCCAGGAGGAACTCATTGGGGCCCACTAAGGCAGTGGCAAACAGAATGCTAGAAATGATAAAGAAGGGGATCACAAACAGATCAGAGAAGGTTATCATGCCGCTGTATCGGGCAATGGTGCGACCTCACCTGGAGTACTGCGTTGCCCAAAATGAAGAAGGACACGGTACTGCTCGAAAGGGTCCAGAGAAGAGCAACTAAAATGATTAAAGGGCTGGAGGAGTTGCCGTACAGTGAGAGATTGGAGAAACTGGGCCTCTTCTCCCTTGAAAAGAGGAGACTGAGAGGGGACATGATCGAAACATTCAAGATACTGAAGGGAATAGACTTAGTAGATAAAGACAGATTGTTCACCTTCTCCAAGGTAGGGAGAATGAGAGGACACTCCCTAAAGCTGAAAGGAAATAGATTCCATACAAATGTAAGGAAGTTCTTCTTCACCCAGAGAGTGGTAGACAACTGGAACGCTCTTCCGGAGTCTGTTATAGGGGAAAACACTCTCCAGGGATTCAAGACAAAGTTGGACAAGTTCCTGCTAAACTGGAACGTATGCAGGTGAGGCTGGACTCATTTAGAGCACTGGTCTTTGACTGCTGGACAAGTTGGACCACTGGTCTGACCCAGCAGCGGCAATTCTTATGTTCTTTTGCACCTCCACAGAGGATGCACTGCGCAGTCTTGTATGGCAGGCACAAGCTGCTTTGATACCTAAAGATGTCATGGTCAAGTCACAATGGTAGTTTAGAACAGTGGGACACCAACTCTTGACTTTTAAACCCCACCCTTTTTCTCAGCTTACCATCATTATTTCGCTTCCAGGAGCCCAAAACTGCAAAACCCACAAATGACTAAGAAAGTATGTATGTGCACAATAGTATTTTGGGATTTTCCCTGAAGCAGCCAATGGATTTGGCGAAACAAGGTACCTTGTTGGGATATTTGTAAATTCTCTTTTAAATGTACTGCTTTTTTAGTGGAAGTTTGTATAATGAGAATCTTAAGGTCCAGAGAGCATTTATTTAAAATTGATCCCATTTGAACATTGTACATTCTGGGTTCCTTATTCATCCTTGTCCTCTAGGGATCATTTTGTTGCTGCAATAGTCCAGTAATGATGAAGAATGCAATTCAATACAGACCAATCTCTTATTCAGTTGTATTGCTTCTTCCCAATGGTCCAAATCTGTACTCTAAAAAAAAAAAAAAAAAGTTATTTTGGAAGTAATTCCAGTAGTTGGGCCTCAGTAAAACTGAGAATGTTTCTCCATGGAAAATATGACTTGGTGCTTCACAGAAGATTCCAAGCACATAAAGAGGCATTGGTCTGCAGGCAGATAGCACAGCAAACAAAACATAGCAAATCAATAGACATAAATACAAACAATTTATTAATTGTAGACCCTAAAACTGCATCAGGGGTGAAAGCTAAAAAATCTAAATAAAATTATACATACTAAAACAAATGTAAAAGTCAATATAAATCATATGTACACGCTTTCCTTTTGTTTATTTTAACTAGTGCTGCCCCATGTACTTGGAAACATTCTCATGCTTTAGAAAGTTTTTACCTTTGCTTTCATAGACAAGGTTATTCAAAAGTTCTTTTCTGATCAATTCCAATTCAAAAATAATTGGTTACTGTATTTTGTTTTCTCATTGTTATATTGTATTTTTTATTTTGTATTATCTGATTATTAGTATTGTATGTTTTTGTTATGTTTGTAATCTGCCTTGAGCTTTGCTAGTCAAGCAGATGATAAATGCCAACATTCTCCTCCCCATTCCTTTTCTCAGACCTCTCTTGCTGCTCTTTTTCTCACAAACATTCTTATATCCCCAACAATCACCCTTCCCACCTATTACAAACTGCTCTTCTTCAGCTCTCCTCATACATTCCTCATCTATTTCCTCATCTCTTCTCCTCCTCCATCCCTCCTTTTCTCTCTTTTCCATCTTTCTTTTTCATCCTTCTCTATCCATTCTCACTGCTATCCATCACATCATCTCTTGCCCTGCATCTCTCGCTTTCTTCCCCTTCACACCTCTCTGTTTGCTTTCTTTCCTTCTTTCCAAATTCCTTGCCCATCTCTTTCCTTCCTCCTTCACTCTCCCAATCTCATTCTTCAATTCCCATCTTTATATCTCTAGTCTGATTTGTCCCATTTGCACACTCCTTTCTTTTTAACAGTTTTCCCTGAATGCCAAGTTTCATCCCCTTACATTAAATTTCTGGAGAGATATTTTGCCCCTAGACAGACATTCTTGACTGCTTTTGTATAATTCTTTCCAACTTCTGTTGACTTAGAAAGAATAAAAAAAGGTTCAGATGCATGGTACCTTGTAGATTCACTCTTTTTATTTTAAATACAGAATGTGAATATCTCAGCCTAAGACTAATTCAGAGAAAGTTTAACTTGGATAAGTGCTCTAACAAATTTATCATGAAATAAATACACAAAATTAAGCAAACCTACTAGAACTAAATTGTTTTACATACAGAATGAAATAAAATTAATTATCAGATATGAATAGCAAGTATGTTACAATTCAAGAGTATAATTTCTTTTACAAATGTAAATGTAGCTTTTTGAAATAGAATTGGCTTTTACCATGGTTGAAATAGTGCTGTTAATCACAATGTGTATTGCTTTATTTAGAATTTTCTCATACAGTACCATCTAGTGGTCCAATCTATACATTGTTGATAACAACAACAGTTATACAAAGATTAATCTAAACCTCAACTTAATCTTTTTCTTGGCTCTCTTTTTCACACATGGCCTTACATGTGGGTTTTCTTTGATTATTGTACAAAGCTATTTTTTGCATATAGTTGCTTAGAATAAAAGGGTGTGTAGCACTCTTTAATGAGTATTTCAGAACTGCGGGCTTCAAACTAAAGTTACAATTTTTCAGTCACATGGTATAAGTTCCAATGTGATAAAGCTGTAAATTAAATCATCGTTTGTCAAATAAAACTGGCTCATTCATTCAATTAGATTAATTTAAGTATTTTTGATGAACAAATTCAAAGGAGATCATTTTAGAAAGCATCTAGACATTTATATAGCAACATTTATAGATCTAAGTAGATTGCATATCCTTTCCAATAACAGTTCTAAAAAGCCATGTTTGTACATGTATATTCCCAGAATTCTGAGATTTTAAGGAGGGTGTGTGTGTGTGTGTGTGTGTAATGCTGGAGGTGTTTGGGCATAGACAAAAAACTTCCTTCCCATTTTACAGTGGGACTGACAACATCTAGAAACATAGAAACATGATGGCAAATAAGGGCCAAATGGCCCATCCAGTCTGCCCATTCACTATCTCCTCCTCTCTCTAAGAGATCCCACATGCCTGTCCCATGCTTTCTTGAATTCAGACAGTCTTTGTCTCTGACACCTCTACAATTAAGTCCCTGAGTCTCCTAGGACAGGTTTTGGAACCTCAGAGCTAGGATGTTTTCTCTAAACAATTTTAAACCAGCAGCAACAATACATAGGGAGCCAGTGGTACTGAAACAAAAGAGGCTTAATATGATCAAACATAGATGCATGAGAACACTAAATATTATAAACTAGTATTTTAGCCTGTTACATTAACGGGTGCTAGAATATATGTCTGTCTGTCTTTATTTCTGTCTCTCTCTCCCTCCTGCTGTCTTTATTTCTGTCTGTCTCTCTCTCTGGCTCCCTTTGTCTGTCTGTCTTTCTGTGTCTCTCCCTGCCCCTGTGTCTTCTTTTCTTTCTGTCTTCCTTCCTCCCGCTGTTTGTCTTTCTTTCTATCTATCTGTCTCTCTCCCTGCCTCCTATGCAGCAGCATTTCTCTTCCCCCACTTCCCTGTGCAGCAGCCACAGCAGCAGCATTCCCTCCCCCTCCATTTCCTTCCCCCACACCACTTCCCTGTACAGTAGCAGCGTTTCCCCTACCCCCTTTTTCCTTCCCAAGGTCTGGCTGACTCCCTTAGTCCCTTACTGCCCCCCTCTTCCCTTCCCGCAGTCCTGACAAACCTGCCGATTCTAGCAGCGTCTGCAGCATTCTACACATGCTGCTTCGGGGCCTTCTACTGCCCTGATTTACTCTGGCATGTCCCTGATGACATCATCAGAGATGTGGCAGAGCAAATCAGGGCAGTAGAAGGCCCCGAAGCAGCGTGTGTAGAGTGCTGCGGACGTTGCTGGAGTCAGCAGGTTTGGAGTCAGAAGTCTTCTCCGACGCTGGTGAGGTTCGAAAATAAACTTTGTCAGTCTGGCCGGAGCCGGCAAGACCGCTGCAAGAGAGAGAGAGAGAGAGAGAGAGAGAGATGCGTGGTAAGTGCGCATGTACACTCTGCCGACCACGGAACTACAGATCAGGTAACACACCGGTAAGAGTGCACATGCGCGGCTAGGGTTTTATTATATTAGATTAGGGCTACCTTTAGATTAAAATTTGAATCATGATTAAAGGTGTCATTTATTTTTTTTCCTATTGTGGCTCCTTGTAACTCTGGACAGTACAGTGTCCTACAGTGGGATAAAATGAACAACATACCTTTAATTGCATGATTAGTCATGATTACACATTTTAATCAAAATGCAGTCCTAAAACCATTAAAGAATAAAAAGTAATTAAAAGATAAGAAATATAAAATCCAAATTGAAAAATTACAAATTAAGGAATTTAAAACAGCATGAAGAATAGCTATAAACAATTGTACAGTTTTCATAGCCTACTTCAGAAAAGGAAGCTAAATATAATTTGTATTATGTAATGACCTATCCAACATGGTGTTTGCTTATAACAGTTTCTCTTTGATTTTCTTCAGACTTATTTCAGAACCCTCTGTCTCAAGATTCAATGTATCGCCTGTATGTAGTGTGTCTTCTTCCTTCTGTACAATTACTCGATCGGAGAAGTAAGCAATTATTCCTTCATTATAATTTTAACTATTAAGCTGTTTTCTGTTACGTCCCTTCCGAATTATATGCTAGGTGTTCAATCCCAACCCGCAGTCCAGGTGTTGCAGAATTCACATCTTTTCAGAACACATGCTGCACTCCCTCTAGTAGTAGAAACAGTTTCAATTTCTGCAAGCAGTCTAGGCAGAAGACTTTTGCTGTTGTTCTGCTTCTGTTTCTTATTTTTCGCTTAAAGTTCGCTTAAATTTTGTTTCTTGGTGGCTTCAGTGCCTTGAGACCCCTCCCCGGTGGTCCGCTGTCAGAGAAAAGGATGCAGCCCTGCGGAGCTGAACTGCAGCTTCACAGAGAAACTTTGGTGGATCTGTGGAGTCAGCCTGCTGTGTGCCACCCTCTTTAAGTGCCTGGGGCCCTTTCCCGTGGAGGTCTGCTAGCCGGTGACCCCACAGTCACAGGTTTATAGTGCAAGCTGTGTGCGTCTGGACAGAAACCCACCCAGGTTTCAAGGCGCAGGCTGTCTTTCCCGCCTACAACCACGTGGCACAGAATCCCTGGAGATGGAAGGTGTAGTTAGTCTCTGGCCAGCTGGCAGTCCAAAGATCCTCATTCCTGGACATTTGGAGCTGTTCTGAAGCAAGATTCCCTGATAGAAGTCACTGCCCAGGAAAAGGATCTAGGTGCCATTGTTGAGGATACATTTAAACCCTCAGCTCAATGAAGCCCCAGAAACTCCTCAAAACCCCCAATTCAACTCCACCCCAATATCTCACATAGATATCAATGGGCTGTACTCATTGTGCTGCCATATACTGCGCCTACATCAGTATAATCTGTAGCAGCATAGAGGAAAAGCTGTTTCTGCCTCAGACAAGCAAGCAGGATATCCAGGGGCTTGTCTCTTCAGGCTGCCTTTTACATAGGCTGAACCAGCCTGAAACCCTCTACCTCTGTAGTCTCCACATGCTTCTTTTGTGTGTAGGGGGGAGGAGGGAGGGTGGCGGAGATATAGCCAGCACCCACAAGGTCTCCCAACCATCATGGGGCCCAAAAACAGCCTGCGTTCACGTGCTTCGAATGAAACCAGGTGAGCATATTCCCAGGGGGCCAGACTCCAAGCCCATCCAAGTGTTAGGGCAGGCTGGCCAGACAGGTGCTCTGCAGCAAGAGTGGCCGCCTAGTTAGAGACCTCAGAACCCTGAGTCTGCAGCTTTTCCCAGGCAAAGCTGACTCAGGACTACTAGAGAGCTCCAAAGCACCCAAAGCCTCACAAAAATTTTGATTAATAATCAAAACTAATAAATATTAAGCAGAGCAAATGAAAAAAGATACCTTCTCCTTGCTTGCAGAAGGAAAAAGGAGAAAGGGCAGTGACCTGTGATGCAGAGACTTGAAAATGTAAGATGATACCTTCTGCAATCCCTCGTGGAAGAAGATACACTACCCACAGGTTCAGGACTTATGTACTTTTTGAACTGGAATGACCTTTAGAATATCAGTGATCATAAAAAATATCCAGCCATCAGCCAACTGTTCTTTGAAGTGACTTATAAAAATAGTGCTTATCTTAAATTTTTGTGTTTTTTTAACCATTCTGGGTTCAAAACTTCACCAAATGCATATACAGTGGTACCTTGGATTACGAGCATAATCCGTTCCAGGAGCATGCTCGTAATCCAAAATGCTCATTTATCAAAGCGAGTTTCCCCATAGGAAATAATGGAACCTGCTTTGATACGTTCCCACCCCCATCCCCCCCTCACGAGAACCGACATTGCTTCACCCGAAGACCACACCTGCTGGAGACTGAGGTATGAGAGGGAAGCATAGCTATTTCTACTACAACCAAAAGATTTTGTCTCAGTCTCCACCTGCTGGTCATGATAAAGCCATCAGTGAAGCTGTACCGGTCTGAAGAGGCGCTAAAGAAAAAGTAGCAATTTTTGATGAGTAAAGACAAACTGGCAAATGGTCAAGAGAGAGAATACAGTGGTACCTCGGTTTACGAGTGCACTGGTTTGTGAGTGTTTTGCAAGACGAGCAAAACATTTGCAAAATCGGCATGGCTCGATTTATGAACGCCCCCCCCCCCCTGTGATCTGGCACATTCCCCGCAACGATCGGGCACCCCCCGCCGCTGCTTACTGTCATCTGGGCACCGGTACCGGCATGTCCTGTGCGTTGGTGCCAGTGCCCGAAGATCAGCCTCCTCTTCTTGCTGGGCCTTGAGCATCTGCGCATGCTTAAGGCCTGCGAGTTCACGTGAATTCGCAGGCCTTGAGCATGCGCAGATGCTCAAGGCCCAGCAAGAAGAGGAGGATGATCTTCGGGCACCGGCACCAACGCACAGGATATGCCGGTGCTGGTTCCCAGATGACAGTAAGCAGCGGCGGAGGGGTGCTCAATCGTGGCGGGGGGGGGTGCCTGATTGCGGCGGGGGGTAGGGTGCCGGATTGCGGGGGGAGTGTGCCGGATCGCGGGGGGGGGGGGGCTCATAAATCGAGCCATGCCGATTTTGCAAATGTTTTGCTCGTCTTGCAAAACACTCACAAACCGGTGCACTCGTAAACCGAGGTACCACTGTATTCTCTCTCTTGACCATTTGCCAGTTTGTCTTCACTCATCAAAAATTGCTACTTTTTCTTTAGCACCTCTCCAAACCGGTACTGCTTCACTGATGGCTTTATCATGACCAGCAGGTGGAGACTGAGACAAAATCTTTTGGTTGTAGTAGAAATAGCTATGCTTCCCTCTCATACCTCAGTCTTCAGCAGGTGTGGTAAGCTATTGCAGTCTTCCCTATTTAGTGTAGGGCTATTGGAATTTGTGTAGTGGCCTTCTTGTCCCCGTCTGGTGCCAGACTGAGCTTGGGGGGACCCTGTTTGTGGGTCTGTCCAACCTCGGGGGGTGTCACACTCGACATTTCACAAGTTGAGTCCCTCTCCCCCCTTCCTTCACCTCCCCAAAATTTTGTAGAGGTACCTCAGCATAAGTCTTACCACCGATACCGGCAAAGCATATGGCTTAGAGAGCCAGTGGAGTCAGTGATTTGTTATTGCTTTTTTCTTGTTAACCAGCACTTTCCTTACAGCTAGGTCGCGTATTGTGCAATCAGCACTTTTAAAGGGAAAAAGTGCTCATTGTGCTCCAGACGTGAGGTCGATGTGGCTGGCCTGTGTCTGCTGTGTGCAGGCCACCGCGAAGGGGAATCTTCATTGGCCTTGGATGCCGGCATCCAGGGATCCCCTTCGCGAGTGCCTCGCACGCTGGCAGCTGACAGTGGGGAACCCCGGGTTTCCCTCACGTCCCATACAGGGATTCCCACAGCTGCCGATGATCAGGGAAATAAGGTTTCTCTTACTGCCAAAGCTGCTGGGGACCCCTTACAGCTGCTGCCAGCTTGCCTGCTTTAGCGGCTGGAGCGGTTCAGACCTCTCAGCCGCTACAGGCTTCGGGGGCTTCTTTTTCGGCGGGCTCTGTTCCATTTTTGATGGGAAGCATTGACTGTCAATTGACTTGGATAAATCACACAAACCTGGTAGTACAAAAATGTTTCTATATATTATGGAAACTACGGACTATTAAAAACTGCTTTGATCCAGTGTCTTTCAGATTACTGGTACAATCATTGATCCTACCCATTCTGGATTATTGGAACATCATTTATCTGGGATCTACCCAGACCTTAAGAAGATTGAGAATAATTCAGAACACAGCGGTTCGACTGATATTTAGCCTAAGGAAAAACGATCACGTTAGTCCATATTATCATTTACTGCATTGGCTGGCATTGGAGGCAAGAATATTATTTAAGTTTTCCTGTATTTGTTTTAAGCTGATCTCAGGAGAGTCTCCAATTTATTTGTATTCTCACTTTGAATTTTACAGACTATCAAGGATCGCAAAAAGCTCCAACTTATTTACTTATCCTAAACCAAATGGAGTCAGATAGAAGACCTTTTTTGAAAGGACCTTAGCATTTCAGGCAGGCAAAATACAATGTTGGCTCAGTGAATGCATCCATCAAGCCATGTCTTATTGCTCTTTTTGTAAACTAGTAAAATCTGCTTTGTTTGATAAATTTATCACTTAACTAGATTGTTTTAAGATTGTAATTTTATAATTTTTAATCTTTTACTCTGTTTTTACCTCATTATATGTATATGTTTCGCTAATTGTTCAGTTTCTTATGATGTAAACCGCCTAGAACTCTTGTGTAATGGCGGTATAAAAGAATAAATTTATTATTATTATTATTATCATTTTGTCTCCAGCCTCAGGTGACCTTCCCCCTGTATTGGAGAGACAGGGGCAGATTTTAGAGTCCCATTGGGCCACCAAGGGATTTTGCCTCTGAATTTGTTTTTGCCTTGTGCAAGACATATCTTCAAGCAGCCGGGGGTCCTGCTTCTGCCCCGGAGGTCTCCGGGGTTAAGTGTGTGTTCCTTCTGCATCCACTCCAGTTTGGCCCCCTTCAGTGCTGGTTTGGTTCCCGTCTCCTCCTCTCTTGTCCAAGTGTCTGAGGGTCTCTTGGGACAATGTTTTTAGTTATGAGGAGCAGTTTTCTCTTGAAGAGGACCTGGACCTTTTGGGAGTCCTCCAGGATCCTCTCGTGGGGATGGATGCTGTTAGCGGTGGCTTTGTGGTTCTGTCTGCTGGTGAGGATATGTCTGTGGTGCGCATTTTTCAGCGGGAAGAGCTCCAGGAGCTTATTCTTCAGGTCTCCTCAGTGTTGAGCTTCGAGAAAGATGTGAAAGTGCTCCCGCATATTGTAGACCCTCTGCTTCAGGAATCTGCTCTGCACTCCACTCTTTTCCATATTTTCCTTGCACAGTGCATTCTATGGCTCACCTCAATCCCATCCTGGAGGAGGATATGGAAACCTTGAAGTCACCAGTGGTAGATACGGTGGTCTTGGTCATCTCGAAACAGCATATGTTGCCCGAAAAGGGCGGCTCCGCCTTAAGAGACTCTGAGGAGCATAGATTAGAGGCCCGTCTTCCCTCATCCTGGCGTTGGCTTGCACCGGACTCGTCTTCTATGTGGTTGTCCTCCAGGTGGTCCTCACTCACTGTAGGTGTATCTTGGTCCTCGCTCACTGTAGGTGTATCTTGGCAGCTCCACTGTTGGTGATTTTCCACAGCCTCCCTGTATGCCTGTTCGATGAACTTCTCTAACTCCCTGACATCTTCCTCTGTCATGAAGTTTTCTGCCTCTCTGTCTTCCCCTTCCACTGCTCGAAGTGCTTCTAGTTCCAGTATTCTGCCGTCCAGGAGTCTGACTTGTTTCTTCAGGCCCTCCAGTTCCTCGCATTGAGTGCATACATAATACCGCCTTCCAGAGAGGAGGTAGTCATACATATAGCAAACGGTGCAGAAAATTGGAAAGCTCAACATCCTGCTTCTGTCTGCTGCATCCATTGCTGTGCACTTGCCGATCTGTTGTCTGAAGTGGCTTCTCCTTGTAAAGGAATCTGTGTAGAGTCCTTGGTGTTACTGTGAAGTCCTTTTCTTGATTTTAAACCTGCTACCCCTGTTGCTTGTGTGTGTCCTCTGTGTCTGCTGTGATTGCCCTCTGCTACTACTTTGTTTATCTACTGCTTGTCTGTCCTGTTGCCCTTGTGGTACTTGCCTGTGTAGGTGTCCTTCCTTAGTATTTCTTCTTTACTCGTCCCTTCTTAAGGCCCTTCGCAAAGGCGCTCTTGCTAAGGCGAGTGCCTTTAACGCTCGCCTTTGACGTGCGCCGAATGGCTGGGCGCTGTTGCCCCCTCCCCTTTTAAGGAGGAGCTCTGGTGAATGATGTCAGGGGTGGGCGGAGCTACCTCTCGCCGATGCCCCTTGCTCTCTCCTGCTTTCTCTTGCTCCTTCTTCCCTCTCCTGTTTTCCTCTCTGCTTTTCTCTCCTTCTGATTTCCTGCCTCCTGTTTGCCTGCCAAAGCCTGTTTAACTGAGCTCCGTTGGCCCCTCCCCTTTTAAGGAGGAGCTCCAGTGGATGATGTCGGGGGTTGGTGGAGCTGCCTCTCACCGATGCCCCTTGCTCTCTCCTGCCTTCTCTTGCTCATTCTTCCCCTCTCCTGTTCTCTTCTCGCCTCTTTTTCTCTCCTGCTTTCCTACCTCCTGCTTGCCTGCCCACACAGATGTAAGGTGGCTGAATAGGCACACATTTCTGCAAAGATTTTGTGATTTGCTGAATGAAATAAAACGTTTTTTTGACAGAGAGGGGAGATGACCAAGCAGAGTTGGAAGATGAGGAGTAGTTATGTGATCTGGCATTTCTCACTGACTTTACAGGCGAACTAAGTGACATGAACCTTGAACTACAAGGTAAAAATAAATGGTTAGGACTCCTCAGCTTGGAAAAGAGAAGGCTGAGGGGAGATATGATTGAAGTCTACAAAATCCTGAGTGGAGTAGAATGGGTACAAGTGGATCGATTTTTCGCTCCGTCAAAAATTACAAAGACTAGGGGACACTAGATGAAATTACAGGGAAGTGCTCTTAAAACCAGTGAATTTTTTTTTCACTCAGAGAATAGTTAAGCTCTGGAACGCGTTGCCAGAGGATGTGGTAAGCGCGGATTGAGTAGCTGGTTTTAAGAAAGGCTTGGACAAGTTCATGGAGAAAAAGTCCATAGTCTGTTATTGAGAAAGACTTGGGGGAAGCCACTGCTTGCCCTGTATTAGTAGCATGGAATATTGCTACACTTTGAGTTTTGGCCAGGTACTAGTGACCTGGATTGGCCACCGTGAGAACGGGCTACTGGGTCTGACCCAGTAAGGCTATTCTTATGTTCTTACAGTTTCATCCTACAAGAGCAAATTTGAGCTAATGATGACTGACCTTGCAAACAACACTTCTGATCATTTTCCTAATACGCATGACCATCTGGGACAATATTCAAATTTTGTTTTTCAGAACGAGAAGTATGTGACAGAAATCTGTTCTGTTATCCAGGAATTTGAAAATAGTTTCTGTGACTTCCCAAAAATTGGAACAGTTGTGGAGTACTTGTCATACCCATTCAAAGTAGATGTAAGCATTAAAGAAACTGCAGTTGCTATCAGTAAAAATTACTCATTGAACAAGCCATCTCTTGAAAACGAAATATTAACCCTTAAAAATGACATTTTTCTCAGGACCTGTGCTGAGCAAGAATCATTTTGAAAGCTAGTGCCTAGAGACAAATTTCCCAACATGATAAGATGCAGTGAAGCTGTATATTCCTGTTTCGGTTCAACTTATTTGTGTGAATCTTCCTTTTCCCATCTGAAAATGACAAAGAGTATACAACGTTCCAACATGACAAATGAACATCTCCAGGATTCCCTGAGACTGGCCCTCACGCAATATTCACCCAACTTCAAAAAGCTGGTGGATTAAATGCAGGCTCAGACGTCTTACTAATGAGCAAGAGTGAAATATTAAAGATTATGCAAGATCAATACTCAATAAAAGTTAAAGAAAGTTATTAAGACAGTTAAAGAAAGTTATTACTCAATAAAACTTTAAGAAAAAACGTACTTTTCATTTCCACTTGCAGTTCTTACTGGATCTTCTTTCTCTGTTTTGTTTTTGCTTAATTTGCTTAACAACTGATCACATCCAAATAAATGATAGAAGGTTCATTAAAAATTAGGGAATCCTCCAACTTTATTGGGTTAAAATTTAATTTGAAACTAATTTGAAACTTAATTTTCATGGTGGTAGATCACTGGCACTTTTGGCCAGAAAAAGTAGATCACGACTGTTCGAAGTTGGACATGCCTGATAATTAGGATGGTTTATAAGATTAATCCAGTCAGAGTTTATTGCTAGCTACAGAACAATAAGTATTCTTTCATATTGACAGGAGTTACAGAGAAAGAAAAGGAAGCAGCATTTAATATTTTCAGCCCGGATAGAGCACACATTCTTCACTCCTTAGCTTTTGGAAGAAGGGTGGATACAGTACTAGTCCCTGGCAAAAAGAAAAAAGCACCAACCTTCAAATCAAAGACATTCTCAGGTATTTATTATTGACAGTACATGCAGTACTTTATAAGACAATACCCGATTGGTGATTTTTTAATTAGATTATTTTAAATTTAAAATCAATTTTGGAATTGTTTAGAATCTTTTATAAAGCAGTGAATCTAGCTCAAATATGCATAGTAGTGTTCTCCCTAGCATCTTTTAGCTGGGTGCTCCGCCCGGCTAATTTAGATGAGCGCCCGGCTGCCTTCCTCTAATGACACGCTTCCTCCCTGGAGTAAGTAGTATTTTGAAAAAAGTTCCATGCTGGCATTTTGCTTCAGGGTCTGCACGGCTGATTTGTCTATGCGGTGAGAGAAAGGGGGAAAGCAGACAGACCAGAAGACAAGGCAGATACTGGACTGGGGTAGAGAGGGGAAACACCCTGAACCGAGGAGAGAGAGAAATGCCAGGGGAGGGGGAAGACAAAGAGAGAGAGAGACAGAAAGACCTAGAACAAAGGTGGGAGGACTCAAAATGTTAGCAGAAGGAAGAGAGAGAGAAAAAACCCCTGAAACAAAGAGGAGGCAGAAGAGAGGGGGTAGATGTTGGACTTGGTATATAGAGGGAAGAGAGATAAAGAGACTGCAGAGAGGTGGAAAGATTCTGGACCAGGGAGGGAGGGAGGAAGGAAGGAAGGAGTTAGAGGCAAAGAAAGACCTGGAAGAAAGGTGAATAAATGCTTGACATGGGGGGGGGGGGAAGGTTTATAAGCTGAAGAAAGAGAGAAAGAGAGCAGCCTGGACCAAAGGGGAAAGACAGGAGGCAGACACTGGACCATGGGAGGTGCAGACAGAAGAGACAGAGGGAGAGAGACCCTGAGGAAGAACAGAGAGATGCAAGATCATAACAGAGGAGGGAGAGAGAGGAGACATGTTGCCAATAGGGATGGAGGAGAGAGGAAGAAAAGTTGGACTCATGGAGGACTTATGGTTGGGGAAGGGAATGAGTTAGGAGGAGAGGAAGCTTGCAGAAGGAAGTCCAACCAGAAACTAATTAAATCACCAGACAACATAGGTAGGAAACATGATTTTATTTTCAATTTAGTGATCAAAATGTGTTAGTTTTGAGAATTTATAATCTGTTGTCTATATTTTGCACTATATTTATCTATTTTTCTATAGTTTTTACTGAAGTGAAATTGCATATTTTAAAGTCATCTGCCTTGGCCTCTTTGAAAAATAAAACAAATATAAATGACAATTAACATTTTCTCTGCATACAGTGTGCTTTGTGGGGTTTTTAAAAAAATTTTGTGGTTACCATTATGAATTAAGATATTGTGTGTACATGAAAAATGAATGGAAGAAATTGCATTACAGTACAGAGAGGTTCTGGTGGGTCCTATTAAAGACTTGTTCAACAAATCTCTGGAGACGGGAGTGGTTCCTGGAGATTGGAGGAGAGCAGATGTGATCCCTATTCACAAAAGTGGTCACAGGGATGAAGTGGGAAACTACAGACCGGTAAGCCTCACTTCGGTTGTTGGAAAAATAATGGAAGTGTTGCTGAAAGAAAGAATACTAAACTTCCTAGAATCTAATGGGTTACAGGATCCGAGACAAAATGGCTTTACTAAAGGTAAATCGTGCCAAACGAACCTGATTGAATTTTTTGATTGGGTGACCAGAGAACTGGTTCGAGGGCATATGCTAGATATAATCTACTTAGATTTCAGCAAAGCCTTTGACACGACTCCTTATAGGAGGCTCTTGAACAAACTTGAGCTGAAGTTAGGACCCAAAGTGGAAAACTGGATTAGAAACTGGTTGACGGACAGACACCAGAGGGTGGTGGTTAATGGAAGTCGCTCGGAGGAAGGAAAAGTGAGTAGTGGAGTCAATCAGGGTTCGGTGCTGGGGCCGATCCTGTTCAATATGTTTGTGAGTGACATTTCTGAAGGATTAGAAGGAAAAGTTTGTCTTTTTGCTGATAATACCAAGATTTGTAACAAAGTAGACACCAAGGAGGGAGTGGAAAACATGAAAAAGGATCTAAAATCCAGCAACTAAAATTCAATACAAAGAAATGCATAGTTATGCATTTGGGGATTAATAATCAGAAGGAGCCATATATGCTGGGAGGGGAGAGGCTGATATGCACGGCTGATATGCACGGGACCTTGGGGTGATAGTGTCCGAAGATCTAAAGGTGAAAAAACAGTGTGACAAGGCAGTGGCTGCTGACAGAAGGATGCTGGCCTGTATAAAGAGAGGCGTAACCAGTAGAAGAACGAAGGTGTTGATGCCCCTGTACAGGTCGTTGGTGAGGCCCCACTTGGAGTATTGTGTTCAGTTTTGGAGACCGTATCTGGCGAAGGACACAAAAAGGCTTGAAGTGGTCCAGAGGAGGGTGATGAAAATGATAGGTTTGTGACAAAAGACCTATGAGGAGAGACTGGAAGCCCTGAATATATATACTTTGCAGGGGTGTCCAACCTTTTGGCTTCCCTGGGCCGCATTGGCCGAAAAAAATGATTCTGGGGCCGCGTAAACACTGCAGCAATACAGAGGACGGAGCTGGCAAGATGGTAAACACCCGTAGGCAGCAGAGGAAAGCACTGCATCGCCCTTGACTGGGGCCACACAAAATACTTCACGGGGCTGCATGTGGCCCTCGGGCCGCAGGTTGGACATCCGTGCTTTAGAGGAAAGGAGGGAGAGGGGAGATATGATTCAGACGTTCAAATACTTGAAAGGTATTAATGTAGAACAAAATCTTTTCCAGAGAAAGGAAAATGGTAAAACCAGAGGACATAATTTGAGGTTGAGGGGTGGGAGACTCAAGAGCAATGTAAGGAAATTATTATTTTCGGGAGAAGGTGGTGGATGCCTGGAATGCGCTCCAGAGAGAGGTAGTGGAGAGGAAAACGGTGACGGAGTTAAAAAAAGCATGGGATGAACACAGAGGATCTAGATTCAGAAAATAATAGTTAATATTGAAAAACTAAGGCTAGTACTGGGCAGAATTGCATGGTCTACGTCTGTATATGGTTGTTTGGGGAAGGATGGGCTGGGGAGGGCTTCAATGGCTGGGAGGGGGTAGATGGACTGGAGTGATCAGTAGTTGGAACCTAAGAACAGTACCGGGCAGATCTTTAGATTCTTGCCCAGAAAAAGTTAAGGAGAAGAAGGGGGAAACCCCCCCAACAAATTTTTAGATTGAATCAGGTTAGGCAGACTAGATGGACCATTCGGGTCTTTATCTGCCGTCATCTACTATGTTACTATAATGGGGGCAGAGCTTGGGCTGGGGTACTTGGTTGGTATTTGTTAGACTTAGTGGGTACTTAGCTTGAAAAAGTTGAGAAACACTGATCTAAGTGACTGGAGTTCACAATAGTGATTCTCCTATGGCCAATGCACCAAAGTCCATTCAATTCCTATGGGCTTCAGTGCATTTGCTATGGCAGAATTGCTTTCGCAGCTTTGTATAAGGAGCCCTAAGGCAAGAACTACTGTCTCTTTGCTATGTCTTAAACAAAAAAACAGATTGCTGGGGATGCGAAGCATTATCTGATTCAGTATGAGTTTGAAGTTGATTGAATATCACTCTCTCAAGTACGGTAATTTTGAAAGAAAAGGAAGGTTTGATACTGACCAGTAGTTATTTGGAATAAGAGGCTCTGCATTACTTTTGTTCAAGGGTGGCTTAAATGCTACTGGAACACTGCCTAAGTGTCAAACCATAAAAAAGGAAGTCATCATGAGCAATGGAAAATAATTAATAAAATAAAATACAGTATTTTTCGTTCTCTAAGACGCACTTTTTTTTCCACCCAAAAGTGGGTGGAAATCTCGGTGCGTCTTATGAAGCGAAGGTACAAATTTTGTTACCTTCCCCCGTACCATTGTAAAACCCGCCCTTTGTACCACCTTTCTAAACCCACCTGCCTGCTGCCGCCGAACCTCCTTTTTAAACCTGACCGCCCACTACCACCGCCCACCTGTCTAAACCCATCCACCTGCTGCCGCCGCAGCACCTTTTAACCCCCCTCCCATCCGTCCGTCCGTCTGTCTGTCTTCTGTTGCCATTCCCTGTTTTTTACCTGGTGGTCCAGTGTCCAGCCAGCTCCTCATTTCCCGGCCAGCAGCGAAACAAATCAGCAGCATAGCCGTGAGGAAGAAGCTTTA
Source organism: Geotrypetes seraphini (assembly GCF_902459505.1). Classification (NCBI taxonomy): domain Eukaryota; kingdom Metazoa; phylum Chordata; class Amphibia; order Gymnophiona; family Dermophiidae; genus Geotrypetes; species Geotrypetes seraphini. Next base: position 403,787,751 of record NC_047085.1, on the reverse strand, counting down.
CGCTCTCCCGCTCGGCTCCGCGCTGCTTTCTGAATGGCTGCCATAGGTTCTCATGGGACTCGCAAGAACTTATGTCAGCCAATCGGAAAGCAGTGCGGGGCCGAGTGGGCGAGCGTAAAACTTCCTCCTGATCACAGCCGAGAGAAACAAGATGGCGATGAGAGCGGGCGCCTGAGAGGGAGGCTCCCTCTCTTGTACTCTGCCGGTGTTGCTTTTTTTTGAACTAGCAGTTCCCTTACCTCAGTATGGGTAAGAGAAAAGGAGTCCTTCGCGGCAACCCTCCGGTGGCGACAGCGGCACCGCGTCTGGTGCAGCCTACAATTGAAGGAGCCTTGGCGCGCTCGGGTGAATCTACTTCAGGGACAAGCCCGAATTCGTCGGGCGAACTCAGCCGGCAGCTTCGGGCAATGTTGAGCCTGGAACAGAGGCACCCACCACCACAACCTGGAAGCAATGCAGTGCTGGGAGTTTCTGAGGTAACATTGACCCAGGAGGAGTCTTTGATCCTCAGTGAAGGAGGACTGGTAGCTCCAATTTCATCTGGAGCCGAAGAAGAGGCTGTAGTACACCGACAGCTAACCCACACCGCAGAAGAGGTGAGAGGAGCTTCGGGAGGAAGTAAGATCATTTTTGGGGTGCTGGAGAAGCCTAAGACAATTGATATGGAGGCTTTATGGCAGGCCATTTCAGTTATGGACGCTAATCTCAAATTGTCTTTTTCCACTTTAAACATTGACTATGGCACTATTCACTCTAAAGTGGAGCAACAGGGTTTGGCCCTTAAAGATTTAAGTGAGAAAATAGAAAAACAGGAGTCAACAATTTGTGAAATGAAAACATTGGACTTGGAATTAGTAAAAGAAAGAACATTTATGGCTAGAAAAATTGAAAGTTTTGAGAACCAATTAAGGAAAAATAATTTGAGACTCCTAAATTTTCCAAAATGTCCCTTAATTTCACCAATGGAGATGGCAAGAAAGTATTTTAAGGAAATTTTGCTTATTCCTATTGAAAGTTTGCCACCTATTGTTAGAGCTAATTACCTTCAAATTAAGAGACCTGTGGAAGTTTCCACTCCTAATGAGATTCAAGGGACAAACAATGAAAATATAAACTTAACAACTTTTCTGGAAAACTCCTTGGAGGTTATAACGGAAAGGAAAACCCTGTTAATAACTTTCGCTTTGGAAAGTGATAGAGAATATGTACTGCGTTTGTATTTTCGTCATATTAATGACCAGTTTTTAGGTTCTAATGTTCGAATATTTCCTGACATGTCTTTAAGATCCCAGAGGCGTAGGAAAGAATTCTTGGCATTAAGGCCAAAGAGTCCTTGCCTTGGGGGCAAATTTTTTGTTGAAATTTCCTGTAAAATGTTTTGTGTCTTATCAGAACAAGAATTACTTATTTTTTGAACCTAAACAACTGGTAGGATTTATAGAATCCAAAGAGCAAGTAGTGTCTATGGCTGAGAATGTATAACCTGCCATGAATGACTGTAGCACCGCAGATAATTGCCGCTTTCTAGGTTGGTTATTGTTTCAATTGTTAAATTTATTTTCTAAAAATCTCTCTCCAAAGTTTGTGGACTAAATATATTGGAAACATAAGTGAATAATCAAAACACTGACTTAAGTGGATTTGGTTTATAAATTTTCTTTTTAATAATTTTTGTTAATCTGAAATACAAGTAGTGTATTGCTTGTTTGTATTGATAAAATTGAATAAATAAAGAAGTAAAAAAAAAACCAAACTTCTTCCTGATGGCCACGCTGCTGATTTGTTTCGCGCTGGCCAGGAAATGAGCCCAGAAGAGTGAAGGCTTCCGCGGCAGGCATGGAGGGAGCGAAGCGAAGCCGACTGGAAATGATGACGGCAGAATTTTAAAAGATACAGGGGGGGCTTGCCTGGGGCTGGCTGGTTTGGAGATGGCTGGCCTGGAGCTGGCTGGTTTGGGGATGGCTGGTTGGCCTGGAGCTTGCTGGCTTACTGGTTTGGGACTGGCTGGCCTGGGGCTGGCTGACTGGCCTGGAGCTGGCTGGCCAGCTTGGGGCTGGCGGGCTGGCTGGCTGGCCTGGAGCTGGCTGGCTGGCTGGGGGCGGGCTGGCTGGGGGCTGCCTACCATTAGATGTGCCCACCACTAGATGTGCCCTGTAACGGCCTACCACTAGACCACCAGAGGGGGGACAGGATACAGGGCACACCATTTGGTTCAGAATTTTTTTTCTTGTTTTTTCCTCCTCTAAAGGTTGGTGCGTCTTATGGTCAGGTGCGTCTTATGGAGCAAAAAATATGATAATGCACATTTAAATTTCCCCACCACCAAATTTCCCCATCCCACCCCACACAACTATTTTTTCATGCCACCTGGCTGGGAAAAATTTCTGGGGAGAACACTGCATAGTATTAATAATTTGCTTGACTTCTTTGAAGGTGTGAATAAACATGTGGGTAAAGATGAGCTGGTCGATGTAGTGCAGGGGTCTCAAAGTCCCTCCTTGAGGGCCGCAATCCAGTCAGGATTTCAGGATTTCTCAATGAATATGCATGAGATCTATGTGCATGCACTGCTTTCAATGCATATTCATTGGGGAAATCCTGAAAACCCGACTGGATTGCGGCCCTCAAGGAGGGACTTTGAGATCCCTGATGTAGTATGTCTAGATTTTCAGAAAGCTTTTGATAAAGTTCCTCATGAGAGGCTCATGAGAAAATTAAAGAGTCATGGGATAGGTGGCAAAGTTCAGTTGTGGATTAGGAATTGTTTATCAAACAGAAAACAGAGGATAGGGTTAAATGGGAATTTTTCTCAATGGAGGAGAGTAAACAGTGGAGTGCCACAGGGATCTGTACTGGGACCTGTGCTATTTAACTTATTCATAAATGATCTGGAAATTGGGACAAGTGAGGTGATTAAATTTGCAGATGACACTAAACTATTCAAAGTTGTTAAAACGCATGTGGATTGTAAAACATTTAGGCAGACCTTAGGAAATTGGAAGGCTGGGCGTCTAAGTGTCAGATGAAATTTAATGTGGACAAATGCAAAGTGATGCACATTGGGAAGAATAACTCAAATCATAGTTACCAAATGCTAGAGTCCACCTTGAGGGTTAGCACCCAAGAAAAGGATCTGGGTGTCATCATAAACAATACTTGAGTGAATGTCAGCAAGAGCTAATACTCTTTCCAGGACCTCTTTCAAAACAAAGCAGCTATTAGTTATGAGGCAGAATGGAAGAACATCATCTTACTTTATGTTAAAATATTAATAGACCCCAGCCAAACACTTAGATGTATTCTTGAGTTGCCTTGATGGGAAATATGTATACAAATTTGACACTGAAGAGACAGTATAGTAATTTCCTTTCTGTGCTCTGTATTCTTTTAATAGTTTTCTGAGGATCATTCTTTTCCCCACCCACCATTCCCCCATAAAAATACTGCTGCTAACATCCCTATTTCCTGTATTTTCCCATCACTTCAACTCAGCTGGTCCAGTAAGAACATCTCTTTTTATTGATCGTTGACCTGTTCTGCTGTACCACTTAATAGTGATGCTGTATGTTTAACTATTGTGAATGCTGATAACTGAATCCTGGTTCTAACTGATATTTCCATTAAAGAGGCAACATGCTAAATCTATGCCTCAAACCCTAAGAGACAAACTAGCTTTCTTATGATACTGAAAACATGAGGACTTGATGGATTTGTGAGCAGCTGATGCTTATTTAATTACACAACAGACTTTAAAGCCTGCCTGGCAACTTATCTTCAGCAATATTGCTTGAACAGAAAAAGATCTATCAGAAAAGAATGAAATAATAATGACTGACATAAATATTCTTTATTATTAGTTCATGAAGGGCTAGGTGAAATATCTAAATAGCCCTTTTGGTATTAAATAAAATTCCTTAATACAGTTCTGTCTCTGGTCAATATTAATTTTTAAAATATTTGTTGTTATAGGTAATCATACATTTGTGAATAACTTGCATAGGTAAGTAATTTGCTTGACTTCATACATTTCAAGAGTTTACAGAACCTGTAATGTTTGCACAATTTCAACTGCCTCTATGCAGAATAAGTCTGATATTCCTTATTTATCTGTCTCCTAAATATGATCTAAATTATTAATATGAATAAATTACAATTCAGGTGCAAACAGCTTATGATTCCTTACAGATGGATTTAAAGCACCTCAACTCGTGAGTTGCTTGTAGAAGACATTTTCTTTTCTCCGTCTCTTTGTCTTTCTGGGCAGCACCACCTCTCCTCAGTCTTAAATTCTGCAAGTGAGCTGAGATGTCTTTTCATCTGCTCTGCACTAGATTTTCTATTTTTGGGCCTTAATCTGATATTTATTCAAGGCTCCCCTGTCCTAAGGGCAGGATCCACTAAACCTCCAAACCGTGCACGATCCGTTTCCTATTGCATGCCGGCCGACTGATTCAATAAAGGCCTGCATGCATGCAAATGCGGATGATCGTTAGCACACCCCCTACCCACGGCCAGAGCGATCCCCGCTCATGTGCACACTCTGACAGTAGTGACAGGAGAAGCAGCCTCCTGTCACTGCTGTCAGGGCTCAGCCCAGCACAGATCTCTCTTGCCTGCTCCCGGACTCTCCTGCTCTCTGCCGCCGTTCCCTGCAGTGCAAGCTTGTGGTTTAAAAGCAGGTCTGCACTGTAGGGAATGGCGGCAGAGAACAGGAGAGTCCGGGAGCAGGCAAGAGAGATCTGTCCGACACACCCCCAGGCCGCGATCTCTCCTGTCTGCCGGCCCGACCATGGGTGGACTGGTCGGGTGCAGTGGCTCTCCTGCTCCCTCCCTTCCAGGCATTCTTGTCGCCCAGACTCTCCTGCTCTCTGCTGCCTTCCGTGCAGTGCGAACCCATGGGTTTAAAGGGGGCTGCACTGCAACGTGCAGCACCGCTTAAAACCCGTGGGCTCACACTGCAGGGAAGGCAGCAGAGAGTAGGAGCTCAGGGCAGAAAGCAGGACTGGAAGATTAGGGCGAGCAGGCAGGAAACATGGGGCAGAGCAGGGCTTCTATGGAGCTGGAGAGTCAAAAAGACATTTTCGACTGGTCTCCAGCAGTCACTTCTTGGGTTGAGCAGCCAGCCCAGTCGGATCCGCAGCCGCACCAATTGCACCAGCTCCAGTGGTCTCGGTGCCAGCTTTGCAGAATATGTTGGAGGCTATTCTTCATCAGGAGTTTGGTACTATGCTTTCCAAATTAACTCCTGCCACCACTCTGCTTCCTGCAGTCCAGCCTGAGCACTCAGCAGTATCACAAGGAGTCGAGTCCTTGAGAGTGCCTCAAGGACAATCTGAACACTCTATACAAGGAGCCGAGTTCTTGCCAGTGTCTCAACCTCGATCTTCAACTGCCAGTCCTACCTCACAGCATAAGGCATTACCTTCTTTGAGGCACAGGACGGGAATGCCTTGACATTCCTCATCGAAGATGGATACACCTCGATCAATGCCCCGGTCTTCGAGGCATAGTTCATCTCCACACCGTCTCTCGAGGCATTCATCTATACCCAGGTCTTCTTCCCGGGAAAGACCCCGTTCATCGAGGCATCAAGATTCCTCGAGGCCTCCAACTCCCTTATCGGGGAAATCTGTTGGGGAACCGCACATCCGGACTCCGCAGGTCTCTGCTGGTTCTTTCAAAAGAAAACGTTCTGCTTCTCCTACTCATTCCAGAAGTGGACTTTCATCTTCATCTTTACCTATGGATTCTGATCTACGGTACTTATATTCCAGAGAGGCTTCACCTTCTTTCTCTGCTGTAAAAGGTACCTCAAGGGGTTCTCGTACACCTTCTCATCAACTATGTCATCCCTCTTTAGATCCGGTGTTCTTTACAAAGTTCCTGTGTCAAATGAGTAAAGATCTCAATATTGCCTTGGAGTCTGATTCAAAATATTCTAAAGAGTATTTAGAAGAACTGGGTATGCTTAATCCTCTTAGGGATTCTTTAAAATTACCTATGAATGGCATTCTTTCTCATACTTTCAAGAGGAATCTAGATACACCATACTCCATTCCTGCTGTGCTAGCAAAACTGGACTCTCGATATAAGATGGTTCATTGTAAGGGATTTGAGAAGTCTCAACTATCCCATCAATCTCTTCTCATGGAGTCTTCTTTGAAAAGAACCAATCCTGCCAAAGTTTATGCCACCATCCCTCCTGGCTGAGAGGGAAGGACCGTGGATAAGTTTGGCCGTCGGCTGTATCAAAATTCTATGATGACAAATCGGATTTTAAACTATAATTTTTTTTTCACATCATATCTGAAGCATTGGGTCAACGCTATGCCTGCTTTTTTCAAGTATCTCCCAAAACATCGGTTATCAGAGTTCTAGCATATGCATTTTGCTCTAGGTCAACTTCTCATGCATATGGTTCAAGCTGCGTATGATGCTTTTGAAATGTCCTCCGGGGTCACTGCATTCTTGGTTGCCATGCGTTGTCTAGCCTGATTATGAACTGTGGACACGGATCCAAATGTACAAGTTCGACTTGCCAATATTCCATGTCAAAGAAATGAGTTGTTTGATGACTTCATTGAGGCAGTCACAAAGCGCTTGTCTGAGCATGAGAAATCATTTGCCTCTATAGTTCGGCCGAAACCGAAGCCTTCCACTGCTAAGAGTTATAGACCTCCTCCATCTTATCAGAGGCATTATCCTCAGAAGCCAGCACCTTAGTCGAGGCCGCCTCCTAAGAAACAGCAGCAACAACAACGGCAGTGTAAACCTCAAACTCCTGCTGCACCCAAGGCCACTCAGCCACAGAGCATAATATCAATCTTTCTGCCTTGTCTTTCCCTCTTCCCATCTGAGGTCATCTCCATCATTTTTATCAACGATGGGAACTGATTACATCTTACCTCTGGGTCCTCACAATCATCATGGAGGGTTACTCTCTTCAATTCCTTCAGGTTGCACCTCTCTCTCCAAGAGAGTGTCCTTCCAATTTGTCACAGCTCACCCTTCTTCAGGAAGCTCAAGCTCTTCTTCATCTCCATGCCATCGAGAAAGTTCCTCTGGAACAGCAGAGCACAGGGTTTTACTCCTGTTACTTGCTTGTCCCGAAGAAGACGGGAGATCTATGACCTATATTGGACCTCAGAGCTCTCAACAAATTTCTTGTCAAAGAAAAATTTTGGATGCTGTCTCTAGCATCCTTATATCCCCTTCTGGATCACAATTATTGGTTATGCTCTCTGGATCTCAAAGAGGCTTACACTCACATTCCCATTCATCCAGCCTTCCACAAGTTCCTCAGATTTCAGGTGGGAAATTATCATTTTCAATACAGAGTGCTACCATTCGGCCTGGCATCATCTCCCAGAGTTTTCACCAAGTGCCTAGTGGTAGTAGCAGTGGCTCTGCACAGCCATGGTCTTCAGATTTTCCTGTACTTGGATGACTGGCTCATCAAAGACTCAGCATCTCAGGGAGTTATTGTAGCGACCCAATGGACTATTTCGTTCTTCCAATGTTTGGGGTTTGAAATCAACTTTCCAAAATCCCAGCAACAGCCCTCTCAGAATCTGCAGTTCATTGGAGCTGTATTGGACACTATGCAGCTCAGAGCATTCCTTCCTCACCAACGTCAGGATACTCTCATACATCTTTGTCACAAAGTGTTACCCCCTCACCTCACTATCAGCGAGACACATGATGGGTTTTTTGGATCACATGGCCTCTACAGTTCACGTGACTCCTTTTGCAAGACTTCACCTCAGAATTCCTCAGTGGACCCTGGCCTCTCAATGGGCGCAGGCTTCCGATCCTCTTTCTCAGCACATTACAGACTCCTTAGTTCATACAGTCTCTCCACTGGTGGATGCTTTCTTCCAATCTCTCCAGAGGTTTGCTGTTTCAAACGCCGCCTCCTCAACCTACGCTTGGGGGGGCTCATCTCGATGGTCTCCGCGCTCAAGGGCATTGGTCCATCACAGATCATCAGTGTCACATAAATCTGTTGGAACTCAGAGCGATTTTCAGTGCTCTCAAAACTTTTCAACATCTTCTTCACGATCAAGTAGTCCTTATTCGTACAATCAAGTAGCCATAGTGACATAGTAGATGACAGCAGATAAAGACCCGAATGGTCCATCCAGTCTGCCCAACCTGATTCAATTTAAATTTTTAAATTTTTTCTTTTCTTAGCTATTTCTGGGCAAGAATCCAAAGCTTTACCCTGTACTGTGCTTGGGTTCCAACTGTCGAAATCTCTGTTAAGACTTACTCCAGCTCATCTACACCCTCCCAGCCATTGAAGCCCTCTCTAGCCCATCCTCCACCAAACGGCCATATACAGACACAGACCGTGCAAGTGTGCCCAGTACTGGCCTTAGTTCAATATTTAATCTTATTTTCTGATTCTAGATCCTTTGTGTTCATCCCACGCTTCTTTGAACTCAGTCACAGTTTTCCTCTCCACCACCTCTCTTGGGAGCGCATTCCAGGCATCCACCACCCTCTCCGTAAAGTAGAATTTCCTAACATTGCCTTTGAATCTACCACCCCTCAACCTCAAATTATGTCCTCTGGTTTTACCATTTTCCTTTCTCTGAAAAAGATTTTGTTCTACGTTAATACACTTCGAGTATTTGAACGTCTGAGTCATATCTCCCCTGTCTCTCCTTTCCTCTAGGGTATACATATTCAGGGCTTCCAGTCTCTCCTCATACGTCTTCTGGCGCAAGCCTCCTATCATTTTCGTCACCCTCCTCTGGACCGCCTCAAGTCTTCTTACGTCCTTCGCCAGATACGGTCTCCAAAATTGAACACAATATACTATGTCAATAAGCAGGGAGGAACAGGATCCCTTCCCCTGTGCGAAGAAGCTCAGAAGGTTTGGCATTGGGCAATTTTTCACATCTTTCTGAAAGCCGTATACATTCAAGGAGAGAAAAACTTCTTGGTGGACAAATTGAGTCGGCTTATACAGCCGCATGAATGGACACTCAATTTGTCGCCGCTTCATCACATTTTTTTCTCAGTGGAGGGCTCCCCAAGTAGATCTCTTTGTGTCTCCCCACAACAACAAACTGCCTCAGTTTTGCTGCAGAATATACTCTCCTCACCACCTGGAGGCAAATGCTTTTCTTCTGGAATGGACGAACAAGTTTCTGTATGCGTTTCTTCCATTCCCTCTCATTCTCAAGACACTCGTCAAACTCAAACATGAATATGCCACCATGATTTTAATAGCTCCTCGGTGGCCCAGACAACCTTGGTTCTCCCTTCTACTTCAACTCAGCAGCAGGGAGCCATTACTTCTGTTAGTTTTTCCATCTCTGCTTATACAGAGTCAGGGGGTCTCTGCTTCATCCCAACCTGCAGTCTGCACCTGACAGCTTGGTGCCTTTCAATGTAACTGCAAACCTATAGTTCTCTCAATTTGTAGCAGACAATTTAAAAGCTTCCAGAAAACCTTCCACCAGGCAATGTTACAACCAGAAATGGACTAGGTTTTCTACTTGGTGCGCTCTTCATCACAAGGAGCCTCAGTCTACCTCCTTGTCTTGAGTTCTGGATTACCTGTTTCATTTATCTCAATCAGGCCTTAAAGCAACATCCATTAGAGTCCATCTCACTGCAATTGCTGCTTTCCATCAGCCACTAGAAGGGAAACCTCTTTCTGCTCATCCTGTGGTTTCCCGATTTATGAAAGGACTCTCAAACCACCTCCAGTGGTTTGGGACCTCAACGTGGTACTTGCCACCTTAATGAAGCCTCCATTTGAACCAATGTCTATGGCTCATCTGAAATATCTCACATGGAAAATGGTTTTGCTCTCAGAGCCAGTGAGCTACAAGCTTTAATAGCGGACCCTCCTTTCACAGTATTCTATCATGACAAGGTGGTCCTCCGTTTCATCCTAAATTCTTACCAAAAGTTGTTTCAGAATTTCATCTAAATCAATCCATTGTACTTCCAGTGTTCTTCCCAAAGCTTCAGTCTCACCCTGGAGAAACAGCTCTTCATACTCTGTACTACAAGTGTGCTTTGGCTTTCCACTTACAAAGGACTAAGCCACATAGGGCTCCTTTTATGAAGCCGCATTAGCGGCATCGGCGCATGCAACTTTTCATCATGTGCTAACCCCCACTTAGCCAAAAAACTACCACCTACTCAAGAGGAGGCGGTAGTGGCTAGTGCGGCCGGTGGTTTAGCGCGCGCTATTACACGCATTAAACCACTACCGCGGCTTCGTAAAAGGAGCCCATAGATCTTCTCCTCAACTTTTTATCTCTTTCGATCCAAACAAGTTGGGACATCCAGTGTCAAAGTGAACCATCTCCAACTGGTTGGCTGCTTCCATCTCATTCTGTTATGCTCAGGCTGGACTGCATCTAGAGGATTGAGTTACAGCTCATAAAGTTAGAGCCATGACGGCATCTGTAGCTTTCCTTAGATCTACTCCTAATGAGGAAATCTGCAAAGTTGCCTCTTGGTCCTCAGTTCATACATTCACCTCTCATTATTGTCTGGATTCATTTTCCAGATGGGATGGCCACTTTGGCCAGGCAGTATTAAAAAATTTATTCTCCTGAATTGCCAATACTCCCACCATCCCATTCTGGTTAGCTTGGAGGTCACCCATATGTTGAGAATATGCTGCCTGCTTGTCCTGGGATAAAGCACAGTTACTTACCGTAACAGGTGTTATCCAGGGACAGCAGGCAGATATTCTCACAACCCACCCACCTCCGCTGGTTGGCTTCTTAGCTAGCTATCTTAATTGAGGAGATGCACGCCCTACATCGGGCGGGAAGGCACCCACGCATGCGCGGTGCAGTCACGGACGTTCGCATCGGGACTCTGTGGTTAACATCACCCATATGTTGAGAATATCTGCCTGCTGTCCCTGGATAACACCTGTTACGGTAAATAATTGTGCTTTACCAGTGATGTGTCTCAAGGTTCTGTTCATGGGCCTGTTCTTTTTAACATTTGTATAATTGATATTGCCTCTTTGCGGATGATACCAAAATCTGAAATAGAGTAGACACACCAGATGGTGTGAATAACATGAAGAAAGACCTGGCGAAGCTTGAAGAATGGTCTGAAATTTGGCAGCTAAAAATTAATGCTAAGAAATGCAAGGTCATGCATATGGGCTGCAAAAACCTGAGGGAACAGTACAGTTTAGGGGGTGAAGAACTTATGTGCACGACGGAAGAGCGGGACTTGGATGTGATTGTATGTGATGATATTAAGTTGACGGCAAAAGCTAGAAGGATGCTAGGTTGCATAGGGAGAGGTATAGCCAGTAGGAAAAAGGAGGCATTGATGCCTCTGTAAAAGACTCTGGGGAGACCGCATTTAGAATGTTGTGTACAATTCTGGACGCCGCACCTTCAAATAGATATAAAAAGGGTGGGGGTCAGTCCAGAGGAAAGCTACTAAAATGGTGTGTGGTCTTCATGATAATGTGTATGGGTACAGACTTAAATATCTCAATCTATAAACTTTGGAGGAAAGGCGGGAGGGGGAGATATGATAGAGTCGTTTAAATACCTACATAATATAAATGTGCATGAGTCAAGTCTCTTTCATTTGAAAGGAAACTCTGTAATTAGAGGACATAGGATGAAGTTAAGAGGTCATAGGCTCCGGAGTAATCTGAGGAAATACTTTTTTACGGAAAGGGTGGTAGATGCGTGGAACAGTCTCCTGGAAGAGGTGGTGGAAACAGAGTCTGTGTCTGAATTCGAGGGCCTGGGATAGGCATGCGGGATCTCTCAGAGAGAGAGAGAAAGAGATAAAGGTTACTCTGGATGGGCAGACTAGATGCGCCATTTGGCCTTTATCTGCCATCATGTTTCTGTTTCTAAGTGCATGACCCTGCATTTTTTAGCATTCAATCTTAGTTGCCAATTGCCTGACCATTCTTCAAGCTTAGCCAGATCCCGCCTCATGTTATCCATACCCTCCGGGGTGTCTGTCCTATTACTGAGCTTGGTATCATCCGCAAAAATACAAACTTTGCCAGACAGTCCTTCTGCAATATCACTCATAAAGATATTAAATAGAGCCGGCCCAAGGACTTATCCCTGTGGCACTCCACTAACATCGTTTTCCTCCAAGCAAACTCCATTTACCACTACCATTTCTCTCCTTCCACTTAACCAACTTTTAATCCAGTATATCACTTTAGGGTCCATACCATATGCTTTCAATCATGCATATTTATCAATCTCCTGTGTGGCACCTTGTCGAAAGCTTTGCTAAAATCCAAATGCACTACATCAATCTGGTATATTATCAGAAGACTATTAGCAGACTTCTGTAATGAATGATATCATTTTCCCATAATAAATTATTTGTTAGGAGGGGAGGTGGGTGGGTATTATTTTATTTTATTTATCTCATCATATATATGTATTTGTCAATATTTTTATTATAATTGTTATTTGTATTGGGAGGGGAAGGTTTTAAATTTTAGTAACAATTGTTATATATACTATGTAATACATACATTTTTAGTTATTACTGTACATGAATTTAGAATGATATATTGTATTTACAGTGATACATGAAAGAAAATCAAGTGTATATTTTATGAGATCGTATAAATTTCTGTGATACCCTTGTTGTAGTATGAAAAATGAATAAAAAATTTAAATGAAAAAAATTAAGAAAATGCACTACATCTAGTACCCAGTCAAAGAAATCAATCAGATTTGTCTGACAAGACCTGTCTCTTGTAAAATCATGCTGCCTTGGGTCCTGCAGTCCATTCGATTCAATAAATCTCATTATCCTTTACTTAAGAAGCATTTCCATTAGTTTACTCACTACCAAGGTCAGCCTAACCAGCCTGTAATTCCTAACTTCCTCCTTACTTCTGCTCTTGTAGAGAGGGACCACATCTGCCCTTCTCCAGTCCTCTGGGACCATGCCAGACTCCTAGCAAGCAATGAAAAGATGATACAACGGAGTCACCAGAACCTTTCTTTGTTCCTTGAGTATCCTGGGATGTATCCTATCTGGCCCCATCGCTTTGTCTATTTTTAATTTAGCTAGCTCTTCACAAACACGGTCTTCTGAGAATCTTTCTGGATCTACTACACATCTATTCCTGTTTGCGTTCATTTTCTACAGTCCTACCCTTGGTCTTTCATCCATGAACACAGTTCAGCCTTATCCTTATCGGATTCTGCATATGTATCCCCTTCACCCTTGAGTCTCACTATACCATTTTGACACTTCTTCCTATCACTTACATATCTAAAAAAATGTTTTGTCCCCCAATTTTACCATATGAGTTAATCTTTGCTTGGCCTGCCTATACCCAGCAGGTTTTAATATAGGGCTTCTCCATGCAGCTTTCTCTGAGGTGATTGGGGTGATAATGACTCTACCCCATCACACGGAGGCAGATATGGTTCCCTTTACTTCTGGGGTTAGCCTCCGAAGACCTGTAGAGGCTAGACACTTTTCTTTTTTTTTAAATTATTTTATTTATCATTTTACATTTAAATATCAAGTATAAACTTGTACAGAAAGCAAAATTTAAACCAAAAACTTATTACCAATATAAAAGAACATTTAACCAAATACTAAGACAATATGCTTAAATTTCAACTCAAGTCCTCCTTTTCGGATCCAAAATACAGTGGTATCTCGGAATCTGAATACCCAAACACCTAAGGCCCCTCCTATAGCGGGAGTGGCCTTAGGTGCCTGGACCAATCAGGCCCTAGGATCCTGTAGGTTGGGCAGTGAAGGGGCGGGCCCGCCTCATTTGGACGGAGGTGGGCATGCTGGCTGGACGGTGCGAGTTGCCATCCAGCAAATTGGAGGTAAGCCCAAGGAGGGGTTCCAGGGTGGGGGCTTTTTTGGGGGGGGTCCGGCAGGAAGGGTTGGGTACCCACCTGCCAGCGATCTTAGGGGGGGCCATTGGGGGGGTCCGGCAGGAAGGGTTGGGTACCCTTCTGCCAGCGATCTTAGGGGGGGCCTGGATCTTAGGGGTCTGGCAGGAGTTAGGCACCCTCCTGCCGGTGATCTTCGGGGGGGGGGGGGGGGTTCTGTCAGCAGGAAGGGTTGAGCACCTTCCTGCCGGTGTTCGCAGGTTTTGTCAGCAGGAGGGGTTGGGCACATATATTTCTTCAGCATCACCCTGAGAGTTATCTTAGTAACCCTATGAAAATTCATTAATCTTAGATTATTACTACAAAATTTTTTTTCCAAAGACTCAAGCTTCCTCCTAAGATTATTATTATCTTTAATCAATGTTTCATGAACCTGTTTAGTCTTTATTATCTCCTGGTTAATATTTCCAATTGTCTTTTTAGATTCTATTACTTCCAATTTTAAATTCTGGATATCAGTTGTATGAACTTTTATTTTATTTTCTAATTGGTGGAATTGAGGGTTTATTAAGTTAGGTAGACTGGCTACGAGGTCCCAGATAGAGTCAAGTGTTACCTCTTGGGGCTTCTGCACTTGAGGTAAATGAACCACAGATACGATTTCCTCATCAGCTGATTTTTTTCCCCCATTGGTCACTCTCCTGGATTCGGCCATCTCCAGATGTTGTCGACTCCTCAGTCTCCATGCTAATATTCTCCTGAGATTGCAGAGTCTGGCTCCAAGCTCCCCTCAGCGTTCTCACCGGCCTCCAGAGCAGAACGAGTTTCCTCTTCCGAGAGCTCCTCCACCCCCAGGGAGCTGGTAACTTGAGGATGTTGGGGCGGTGCCCTCATGTTGGGACTCAGAGTGGTTTCCAAGCCCAGAGAGATCGCCTCTGTCCTGCCCATCTAGCGGGTGAGTCACCAATGGCTGGAGGGCACCCTGCATACGCCGGAGAGCTCCTCTATATTGCCCAAACTGGCCACTCCGGAGCTCCGCGAGGCAGCAGCTGAGCTCTTTCCTATCCGTTTGGGCATCCCCGTTCCTGAGGTAATTTTGCTGAAGAAATTCTAAACTATAGCGAGGTCACCGACGTGTAACGCTCAACTAAGCTAGTCAGCAGCCATCTTGGATCCACCCCCGACTAGACATTTTTCTGACTCTCATCATCCACTAGTTGCTCATGATACAGAGCTCTAAGATACTGGGGGTTACCTTAGACTCCTCTCTGTCATTCAAAGATGAGATCACAACCTTGGTGAGGAAGTTCTTCAAACTAAGACAGCTGAGAACAATCAGGTTGGCTTTGACCCGAGACAGCTTTAGAAAGGTGGCACAAACCTATTCTACCTGTTACTGCAATTCCCTCTACTACGGCATTACAGAGAAAGAACTGAAGCAACTACAAATTCTCCAAAATGCAACGGCGAGGCTAATTTTCAGATCCAGCCATTTCGAGAGAGCCAGTCCCTTGCTGCTTAAACTGCATTGGTTACCAGTGAAAAAACAGATTCACTACAAGTTAGCACCTTCCTCAATTCAAGGTCTACACAGTGCTTCAAGAAACCATTCCCGTCTTTTAAACAACTCCACCTTCGAGTTCCTAGGACCATTTAGAACAATCTGCACCACATACTGTCTCTTCAGGAAAAAATTAAAAACATACCTTTTCCCCTTGTAATTACCAAACGCTTCTTGAAGACTTCATCCCCATCCCATTAATATTATCTCAAGCTTAGCTTTTATGTTCAAGTTCAATTTATTTGATATACCATAAATATAAAACCAAGGTTAAAATTTAAGCAGTTTACAATAAAACATTATTTAAAAACTAGTCTTATAGCCCGTTACATTAACGGGTGTCTGTCTTTATTTCTTTCTCTTTCTCTCTCCTTAGCCTGTTTCTGTATTTCTGTCTTTCTTTCTTTCTTTTTCCTTGGCTGTCCACCACCACCCCTTGCCTGCTCCCCACGCAGCCATAGGGAAACAGTGATTTAATTCCCAAAAAGTCACCAAAAGATATCCACCTAAATTTCTGCACACTCCCCCATCTACTAAAACAAAATGGGACCATAATCCATTCATCTTGAGTCAATTTCAAAATTAGAATGCTGCCTGCACTGAACTGTGAGCAAAAAAAAAAAAATAATAATGAATCAGGCAATGTGAAATGAGCAGCAAAATATGTTTTTGCTGAGTGAGTTATTCACTATTAATGGCAAAATTCACTGCAGATCTTTGCACAACAACAAAAATAAATTCCAAAA
Source organism: Geotrypetes seraphini (assembly GCF_902459505.1). Taxonomy (NCBI): domain Eukaryota; kingdom Metazoa; phylum Chordata; class Amphibia; order Gymnophiona; family Dermophiidae; genus Geotrypetes; species Geotrypetes seraphini. The sequence goes on along the minus strand of NC_047085.1, from coordinate 403,771,594 downwards.
GACAATGGTAGAAAAAGTGTTCAATAGTAACTGATTTGGTAATAAATTCTAAGATAGTTTCTTATCATACTTTCTGTAGCCCTGATAACCAGAAGCTTACTTTTCATCCAAGCTATGCTTTTGGCCTTCCTACAGTTTCAAAACTGACACTGCCATCCCCCCTTCCTGCGGTCCCGACTACGAATCTGGCGATTCCAGCAGCGTGTGCAGCAGTCTTCACACGCTGCTTTGGGTCCTTCTACTGCCCTGATTTACTCTGGCACGTCCCTGATGACATCATCAAAGACGCGGCAGAGCAAATCAGGGTAGAAGGGCCCGAAGTAGCATGTGAAGACTGCTGCACACGCTGCTGGAATCACCAGGTTCGTAGTCGGGCCCGCGGGAAGGGAAGGGGGTGGCGTCAAAGGACTCGTGTCCTGGGCGGCGGGCTCAGCGCAAGAGCTGGGAAAGTTGCTGGGTTCCTTGGTGGGGGCGCTGACCGCCCGCGATCCCTCTCCTCCGAGAACCTCCCCCCCACCGCTGGAGGAGCGGAGCGAGCTGATGATCCAAAATGGGGAGACTGGAGGAGCGGAGTGGGCTTGTGGAGGCGATTGGCGGCTGTCTGCAGTCCCGGTTTGTGGAGTCGATCCTGGTGATGTATTAAGCTGGCACATCACGACAGATTAGATCTCAGGAAACACGCGGCGAGAGTGCGCATGCACGGCTAGCATTTTATTATTATAGATAAAAAATAATGGGGGGGGGCAGAAACAGAAACAAATTAACAGAATTCCGACTATACAAATTTGGAAACATTAGGAAAGGAAGGAGCGGATAGGTTACAATAAAACTAGAGGAGTGGGAAAAGGGAGGGAGTGAAGCAAATAAGGTTGGGATAGAAAATATATATATTTTAATTTCTGCCCATGCATATTGAGATATAATCAAGAATACCAGGGAAAGAAAATTACCTACAGTTATGACTGAATAACGAAGAGTGAGAGTTAAGAGCAGCATGCTAAAGAAAAATAGTATGCTTTTAATTGCGTCTTAAATGTTAGAGATGATTTTTCAGAGTGGAGATAATAAGGTAAAGAGTTACAGAGAATGGGAGCCATGACAGAAAATGAAGAGTTCCTATTAAAATCAAGAATTGTTGAATTGAGAGAGCAACTAGTAACTGTTGTTGGGATGATCAGTATTCTGTGTGAAGAATATGGAACCAAGAGACTAAATAAAAAAGACCACTTGATAGTATTTGATGAGAATATTGTATTTAAAAGGGATGTGGTAGGACACAGGAAGGATATGTTCAGTTTTTAGGAGTGGTGTGATGTGGACAAACTTGGAATGACGGTGAAATAATCTAACTAGATTCGCTTATCTCTAACTTAGTCACTAATGTAAACTGTCTTGATGTGAGCTGCATTGATTCCATGTAGAAAATTGTGCGATACAAGAAATTGTATTATATCATTTAGAACAAGGGGTTTCTCTTGCATTCCAATCTCTATTCTAACCCCCGTGGAATGAATGTTGAGAGCACAGTTAACATGATGATGGTGTTCGAATCCTGCTTGCTTCCAAGAAGCTTTCCACTAAACAAAGTCATAATTTCAAGTGGTAGAGGTTTGCCATCAGTTCAAGGATCAGGTCTTAGATCCTTTTTCCTAGCCTATACAAAAACTGTTTGAATACCTTCTGCAACTTTCTGAGTCTGTCATCAAGACCAACTCTGTAAAGGTTCACATCTGTGCAACTGGGGCTTACTATCACCATGTGGAAGTCCATCTTTTTATAACTTCTCATTTGATTTATGAAGTTTGCTTTTGTCAAAACCCTGTATCCTTACTAATCTTGTGATCTGTTTTGTACAAATAAATGAAATTCTTACCTCTTACCATACATGCACACACTTATTTATCAACTTGATGCCTAATGATCAAACCCTCCCACTAAGGGTTGATGGTGTCATTTTAACCCAGGCGCTCAACCAGACAGGAGCAACTGGAAATTGCTTCTGGTCACTTGCTAGACACTAGGAATAGCCCTGGAGGTACTCAGGACAGGATCAGGGGTATCATAGGAACTACCGTATATGGATAACCTCAGGGGAGGGAGGGAGGGTGAGGAGAGTTTGGATTGCCAAGGATTGTGTTCCAAAGCTCCTTTTAAGAGTCTTCCTGGGCATATCAGGTCATGCATTAACAGCCATTGCTCCTGAGGAAGACAGATAACAGTTTGCAGTCAAATGATTTGCTCATTATTTTTGAATTTAAATAAGCTTTCTCATGTAGTGGACTAAAACATGAAAGTTTACTATTGAAATGGGTAATTTTGCAGAAATTCCACAAATGGTGCTTTGCATGCTAAAATGCATGAAACAGCAGAAGGTGGGGGGTGAGGTCAGCATGTAAGTCCCATTTCTGGAAGCTTCTACACTTTAATTCTATTAAAAATTTGGAAGCTGATAAACTAATCATGAATTCTTTTACGTTTTAGCAGAACAGTCTTTGATAACCCAAGTGATGCTGCTTTCTGGAGAGCCATGCAAAGATCTGTCATGCAATTCTCATTAGTTGACTGGAGTAAAATCCCCACATCCAAGCAAAAACGGCTTGAAGACAAAGCAAATGAAACTCTTCAGTTATTGACCATCCAGTTCAGATAATGTCTGATGTCTCTGAAAATGACCTTCAGCTTGTAGCGCAAAAACATTTAGGGGTTGATATTCAGCTGGTGGTGTTGAGCAATACAGGTATATATATTTTTTAATAACCACCAGTTTATTCAGTATCGGGCCAAGTCTGGACACCAGCATTGAATATCCGTTTTTTTATGGTTGGTTCTCTTATGTGATTATTCAGCACTTAACCAATTAAGCGACACCACATAAAGATAAGACTGATTTTTGTGCAGTTTGATTTGACTCTTAAAACTTAGATGGTTAATAATAATAATAATAATTTTATTTCTGCTGAATATTGGCACTTGACCACATAAGTGCTGACTCTGTTCCTAGCCCACCCACAAAATACCCAGTGTTCACTGTGATGGTCTGTGGTGATATCAGCAGATAGCCTCACACAACAATTTAACCAGCCAGGAGCTGTTTCTGGTCAGTTAAAAAACAAAAAAACACTGTGAATGTTGACTCAGCTTTTTAATGAAAACTGCTGTACACATCGTTTATTGTTGTTCATAACTATACTATCTTGACAATAAAATGCTCATATTATAATATGTATTATTCAGACTCATTGTGTTGTGAGGAGAATATGTAAAAATATCTGTCTTATTAAAATTGGTGAGCCTAGGTGCAACTGTGCCATTCATGTCTGATGCTTTTTTTATAGCTTTACACTACTGCTTTGAAAATACAATTAGTCTTCAAAATGTGAAGCACAGTCTATAAGTACACTAGATAGTCATTCAATACTTGTATTTATTTGGATTTGGTATTAGCTAACACCTTTTCAGTGGTATTTCAAGGTAGGATACATATTGTTTTAACTTAATACAAATTCCACGCTTTAAGCTGAGAGCACTAACCCCCGGAAGAAAAAAGCCTCAGGTTTTCTTTTTAGGCAGAGCTGAAAGCTCAAACCTCCTCCACCCACATCATTGGCTTAAAAAACTTCCGGAGGGGATGTGCAAGTGCCGCAGTTAGTGCAGGACGAAACAGCTATAATCTCTAAGTCATAAGGAATCAAAGTGATATGTAAGTAGAAGCCGACGTTTCACGGTAAAAACCGTTTCTTCGGGGCATATAAACTTTCACTTTCCAATATGTTTCTGTGAAAAATAAATATATAGATATAGTCTGTGTCTAATTCATTCAACAAACCGTATATAAAAATCTCTCATAGAGAGTACTCACTGAGTTGCTTATCTCTTCTTACCAGTGTCCTGTTACTGCAACCATATCTCATTGATTTTTTAAAGAGAGCTTCACCTATCGAATCCAACTACATATCACTGAAGAGCTGAATATTGGGCTGACTGCAAAACCTTTAAAAAAACAAACAAACTCCTGAGCACCCTTCAACAATGCTCCCTCTTTCCATCTCCAGGGCAAAACCTCCCCCCTCCCTTGGGCCTACCTCTCTACCTAGTACTCCATCATTGGGTACAGAAATATAGCTCCTTCACTCTTGTCCCTTGCCAGCACCTCTCTATAATGGTTGCCACAATCTCTCATGGCAGCTCAAGTACTACACAACTGTGAGGGTTTTCAGCAGCCATTTTAGAGAGGAGCAGGAGTGAAGGGTTTATACTGCCCACAAAGACACCCCCCACCACCACTAGACCACGAGGTAGAGAGGTAGGCTTGGGGGGAGCTACCTAGATTTTGAGTGGTGGGGAGGGCCTTCTGAGAGGGGAAGGATTTTCCATTCGATGGGGGAAGGGCAGAGTGATTTCTGGCCAAAGCTTCACCTACTTAGCTGATAACGGACCTCATCTGAATATTTCTAGCACCTGCATAAGCTCTGGCTATTCCTCAGCACCACCTCCTGGCTGGCCCACTTTTTAACTTTTCTGAATCTCATCCTTTGAGAGATCCGACCAATGATGGAAGTTGGTTCTATAGTTAGGTAAGAAATGAGAGACTCACTTGCAAGCATTTTCTAGGTGAAGAGATCCACTAGCAGGTATATATAATCGTCTTTCTCTTTGAGACTATAGTGGTCTCCCAGGAACATATGTTGGTAATTTCTTTAGCATGTAAGCTGGAATCATATTTTGAGACTAGGGCATTGAAAGTACAATGGCTTCTAATGGGCAACCAATGAACTGATGGCAATGCACCGGTTACTGGATCTGGCGGCCATAGAGCTGGTCCCAAGGGAAGACTTGGGCTCCAAGAGATACTGAATTTACTTCATCGTGCCAAAGAAAGACTCCGAAGATTGCAGACCTATTCTGGACCTGAAAGCAGTAAACACATTTCTACAAGTTCCACGTTTTCGGATGGAAATGGTGCGTTCTGTAATGGCAGCAGTGTTGCCTGGGGAGTTTTTGGCTTCCTTGAATCTCATGGAAGCGTACTTCCACATCCTGATATTTCCGGATAATCAGAGGTTCCTGAGGTTTCATGTTCTCAGGAAGCATTTCCAGTTTGCGGCGCTACCTTTCGCTTTGGCGTTGGTGCCCAGATCATTCACCAAAGTCATGGTGGTGGTGGCTGCTCATCTGCGAACATTGGATGTGCTCGTACATCCGTACCTAGACAATGGATTAATCAGAGCTCACGCGAGGGTACGGTTCACCAAGTGGTGTCTATGGTGGAAAGTCTCGGATGGGTGATCAGTCTGAAGAAGAGTCACCTTGAGCCAACACAGGACTTGGAGTACCTTGGAGTCCGGTTCCACATGGGGTTAAACTGGGTATTTCTTCCAGAATCCATAAAACAAACTCAGGAGTGTAATTCAGGACATTAGTGGTCCCAGCACCGACAGGCTGGCAGTAGCTGCAGGTATTGGGTCTCATGGTGGAGACCAGATGTGATTCTGTGGGTGAAAGCTCACCTACGTCCTCTTCAGTTATCCCTTCTGACGTGGTGGAATCCCCAGAGAGATGCACTGGGGGTGAAGTTGCCTTGGCTACAGCGTGCAGCAGTATGCTGTGGCAGTTGAACCCGGTCACTTTGAACAAAGGGCTCCTTCTGCGGGTCTTGGACTGGATGACCCTGACTATGGACGTGAGTCTCTCCAGCTGGGGAGCAGTTTGCATGTCTGTACCAGTCCAGGAACGCTGGATGGCAAGGGAGAACAGATGGTCGATCAATCGACTGGAGCTGCGAGCGATCCGGTTAGCTCTGCTGAGATTTCAAGGGAGTCTCCACCAGAAGGCTGTCCATGTGTTCTCGGACAATGCGACAGCTGTTGCCTATGTCACCCATCAAGGGGGCACGAGGAGTTCCCTGCTGGGCTTGAAGGCTCGGATGCTCTTTGCTTGGGCGTAGTGTCATCTGTTGGCTTTGTCCTTGGCTCATGTAGCCGGCGTAGACAACGTTCAGGCAGACTTTCTCAGTCATCAGGCTCTGGCCCTGGGAGAATAGTCCCTGTCCAGGCTAGCGTTCGAGGCCATAGTGCACCGCTGAGGTCGTCCCACCTTCGATCTGTTGGCTTCTTCATAGAACAGGAAGGCAGACAGGTTCTTCAGCCACCGATGGGAGGTCGGCAGCAAAGGACTTGACGCTCTGGTTCCTCCTTGGCTCGAAGGAGGATTTCTGTATGTCTTTCCCCCATGGCCCATGATAGGGCGAATGCTGCACCGGGTGTCCTCTTACAAAGGTCCGGTGATCCTTATGGCTCCTGGCCCAGAAGACCTTGGTACGCAGACCTTGTGAGGTTGAGCTCGGAGAAGTATCTGCGACTTCCTTGCCATCGGAGATTGCTCACGCAGGGCCCGATTACAGTTCAAGATCAGGACCGCTTTGGTCTTACAGCCTGACACTTGAGCGAGCGGCTTTGAGGACCAGGGGTTATTCCTCTGGTTGTTGCCACACTCCTCCAGAGCAAGCATAAATCAACTGTATCAGCCTATGCGAATGCCTGGAGGTGCTTTCAGGCTTGGTGTGCGGGTGTTCAGGTGGACTCTTTGGTACTGTCGATGGCTCATGTTCTGGACTTCCTGCAGGCTGGTGTCAGGAAGGGTATGACAGTCTCTTCTCTCCGTTTGCGGGACTTTCCTGTTTAGGTCCCTCTTTGTTCAGGGATTGTCTGGCATTTCACCCGGACATTGTCCAGTTCTTGAGGGGAGCTGGGAGGCTGCGACCTCCCTAACAACCGCCGTGTACAACATTGAACCTGAATTTGGTCCTATGCTCCCTGACTCATCCGCCCTATGAACCCCTGGATGGCATCTCTCTGTCAGAGCTTACCATTAAGAGCATTTTTCTTGTGGCAGTCACTTCGGTGCGGAAAGTGTTGGAGCTTCAGGCTGTGTCATACAGAGGTCCTTTTCTTTACATCACTGTGCCGGTGGTGATTTTGAGGACTGTGCCTTCCTTTCTTCTGGAAGTGATTTCCTCTTTCCATGTCAACCAGGATGTTTGGCTGCCAGCCTTTGTTCTTTCGGGTTCCAAGTCTAAGGACCGTGTTTTGTGGTCTCTGGCTGTGCGGTGTCTCCTTTTGAGATACCTGGAGGCCACTGTTTTCTGTCTGTCAGGTCATCTCTTTGTTCTAGCAGGCCCTGCGCGCCAGGGTCAGCCTGCTTCTAAGGCTACCATCTCGCGTTGGATACATGTGGCCATTTCAGCAGGAAAGAAGCCTCCCCTTGGGATGAAGGCACCCCTTGGGATAAACCTCATGCGGACGCTAAATTCGTTGGATGCATGAATTACAAACTATGCAGCCTTTAGGATTGAATGAAACCAGTGATTGGCTAACTCTAGCTGAATAAATATAGGTGGATATGGTAGGTTTGGTCTGTGGATTGTGATGATTGATAAAGTTCTTTGAAGAACTGGCCTGGTATGTGGATTGTGATGATTGGATAAGTTATTTGAAGATTCTGTTTGAAGAGTAGTATATGATTGGGTATCCTATGGATGATGTCATCAGGGGGGTATATATCATGCAGTAACTGAATGCCGCGGCCATAGTTGGATGACATATTGTAAGCAGTGTGAGAATGCAAATGAATGAAATGTAGTTGGTGAGTAATTGAAGGGAATGATATAATACTGATAATTATGCATTGACATTCCCTTCCCAATAACTCTTATGTTGCTGTGTTTGCTTTGTTGTAGTTAAGGCACTTCCACCTTCCTGAGGAAGATACGAAACGCATTGGTGGGGCATAGTGTAACAGCGACATTGCACTAACAAAGCTAAGTTATCTAGGGCAGTGGTTCCCAACCCTGTCCTGGAGGAACACCAGGCCAATTGGGTTTTCAGGCTAGCCCTAATGAATATGCATGAAGCAAATTTGCATGCCTATCACTTCCATCATATGCAAATCTCTCTCATGCATATTCATTAGGGCTAGCCTGAAAACCCGATTGGCCTGGTGTTCCTCCAGGACAGGGTTGGGATCACTGATCTAGGGGATAAGAATGTTCAGTATATTTCTTGAAAATGAATCAGAAAGAATGATAAATTATTGAAATGAATGAAATGACTAAGGAAACATATGGAAGAGATAAAAATTCAATTAATTGAGACTCTGGAAATGACTTTAAAGATATTAGCATATTTATTTATTAAAGAGCACAGAAACAGTATGAAAAATTAGAATTAGAAACAGTGTGAAGAATATAAAAAACAAAAAAAAGAGATTAGAATAGAACAGAGGACACTTTTGGGTGAGCCAGTGACGAGTGCTGCCACATTGTACTGCAGGAATCAACAAGCAGACAAGTGGCATTCTGAGATTCCCCTTGTGTCTTTTAAAAGTATTATAAACTGCTTCATTAAGCATGATATAAATTTAAACAATAGTTTGAAAAATCTTTGAGTGGATTGATATTATAGAGTGCCTAAAAGGATTGTCACTCTACCAGAGGCATGGCTTCCACAGTGGCGGAGTCTCTGGCGGTTTTGCCCGAGGAGATTTGTAGGACGGCCATGTGGGCTTCGCGTCATACCTTTACCAGGTATTACCGGCTTGATGTGGCAGCTAGGGGTGATGTGGCCTTTGGTGCTTCTGTTCTGGCGGCGAGCTCATTGCCCCCCCTCCCCCCCCCCGAGAATTGGGACTGCTTTGATATGTCCCACGAGTTCAGCCTCCAGCAGGATTGTACAAGAATGAAAGATTAACTTTTTTCTTGTAAATCTCCTCTGGAGGCTGAACTCCCACCCATCTGTTTTGTCCGATTCGCAGATCGCCTCTTCAGTTACTGGTAAGCTGGATTACTGTCTTTGACTAGACTCACTAAGAATTCCATATATGTTCCCTTAGGTTGGGTTCTTGGGTTGCCGGGGTTCCTGGGTGTGGCCCCATCTGCATTTCAGGCTGTGTCTAGGTTAGGTGGATTTATCTGTTTTGCAATTTGTACATGCTCAAATTTCTATTTCTTATATAACAAAGAACACCCCCTCCCCCCAGAAACAATTGGCCTTTTTTGGCCGTGGTTCCTTGTGTTTGATGTACTTGTGAGAAGAATTGACTGGTAGCGGGATTTCCTGCACCCTCTCTTCTCTTTTTCTGTTTCCTGTTTGCACTAGATATCACTGGCTTTTCAACAAACTGAGCATGACAGGAAGCTACCAAGCAGATAGCCTAGAGGGGATGGAACAAGCTTTATTAGTCCTGCAGCCGAGGCTAAAGAGGATACAAGATCCGAGTTCAGCCTCCAGAGATTTAGAAGAAGGAAGATTAGCAGAGGTAGTGTAGCATTACCCCAAGGGAAAGAGGGTCAAGGATATGGACAGTTATTCATTTGTATTTAGAGAAATTCTCTTTTGGATGCACTTAATTTAAGCTTGTTAATGGTCATCAAGTTTATCTCATTCAAGCAGTTTTGTAAAGTTGTATGTTATGATTTGATCCCTATGGGAGATATAACTGAATGTTATCTGCAAATGAGTGAATTCATATCTGGTATTTTAAGGCAATATCAATAACTGGTAGAAGCTTGTGTAGAGGTGGTATGACTGAATATGGGAGATTAGCATGGGGGCCCAATACATCTTCTGCTCAAACAAGACCAAAGTTCTAACTTCTCTGCACAGGCATAATCTCAAACTTTTGGCCTGTTTGAGCACAGATTCCATGACCAAGGAAGGACGAGGCAACTGAGGCATATCATATTCTTGTGTGCACTCTGGATTTGGTACATGGTGTCAATTTTGGGGGGCAATACTGAGACCAACAGAGGGGACTCCCAATTCTTCACCTGAATATCCTTTAGGATCCTGTGAAGAGGGACAGTCATATCTTCTCTGGGAGGTGACCCAGTCAAATTTCTCATCCCTGGGCTTGTCCTCCAGTGTCAAGGGAAACAGGATAGCAGACACTATCTCCTTAACACGATAATGGAAGGAAAGGATCTCAAGGTGGAGATCTTATTTCCTTTGCAGGGGAGGGGGCTGATGGTATTCTATGGCTCCTCCTCTGAAGTAATATGGATCCAGATCAGATTCTCGTGAACTATCTCATTGGAGGGCAGATACCAGGGAATTTGTCCTCTGCCAGACTGGTGCCGAGAAACAGGTTCTCTCTACACATCGATAAAGCTTCCTCTACCAATGTCAAAGGAATACCCACATGGGTTGGCATTGATGCTGACACCACAAGCGGTGCTGATGCCGGGGACTGCACCACAGGCTGATGGCCTTGCAGGCTAGGCTGAAAAAGCTGCATGCCTGGCACAAGCACCCTCAATGCTGATGCTAAATGCCCACCAAATGCCACTAGAGCATGGCCCTGATCCATTCATAAAGGTCGCACCATCAATGAAAACTGGGGCATTGGGGTGGGAGCAGCCTAAAGAGATATATCTGTCGTTTTGGGTACCAGATCCCAGCTAGCAAGAAACCTGCATATCAATACCTCTTGCAAGGAAGTGGAGTGGTCCTCTTGGTGTCGACATGTCTCAGGTACTAGGAACATCTCGCTCGGTACTAGTTGGCAACAGTTGGAATACACGAGACATGACACTCCTTTTTTGAATTTTGGTTAAATCTACATGGGTGGCAGTATTCTTCGAATATCATCATCCGTGACTTTTAAGACTCCTGAGGCAGGCCTGTTGACCGAAACATGTACATGTCTAGTCATTGAGTTGTTGAATGTATCATTGTGATATTGGAAGAATAAAGATCTTCATATTAACAGATAAGTTGAAGGACACTTTTTAGTGCACATCATTCTGATCTAGACAATTCCATTTTGGTTTCTTTATATTTGTGGTTTAGTTTTCCCCTGGTCTGTTCTTCAAAAAAGTAGAACTTACCATAAAAATGAAGAAAGGGTAGTTCTAGACCAAAGCTCAGGCCTAAGAGAGCCTGCAAGCTGTGAAAAACTTGGAACGAGTCTATAAAACTATAGGAAAGAGGGTAAAAATAAATATTCCCTTTTAGAACTCTTTTGACAGCAATGTATGATTTAAAGTTTGATTGCATTTCTAAATTGATTGAATTTGCTCTATTCCTGTTTATAACAGGGACGATTAATGTTTAGACATGTCTGTTATATATGTGGTAATCGCAGGGAAACAAGATTTTATGTATGTGATATGGAAACATAAGGTGACCATACGTCCCGTTTTGAACGGGACAGTCCCGTTTTCAGACCTCCTGTCCCGTTGTCCCCACAGACCACTTTGGGACGCTGAAATGTCCCGTTTTCAGGGACAGGGTCCCAAAGTTGTGCTCGGGGACAACGGGACAGGCGATCACTTCCTGTCCCTCCCTGCCGCAAAAAAAAAAAAAGAAAAGCCTCCCCCATCTTTCCCCCTGTCTGTTGCTCTTACCGCCCAGCCGCTAAACCCAACAGGAAGTCTTCTTTCCGACGTCAATTCTGACGTCAGAGAGGACGTTCTGGGCCAGCCAATCGCTGCCTGGTTGGCCCAGAACGTCCTCTCCGACATCAGAATTGACGTCGGAAAGAAGACTTCCTGTTGGGTTTAGAGCGGCTGGGCAGTAAGAGCAGCAGACAGGGGGAAAGATGGGGAGGCTTTTTTTTTTTTGCGGCAGGGAGGGAAGGAGATAGGCAAGCAGGCTGGATTTGGCCAGGGAGGGATGGAGAGAGGTAGACAGGCAGGCAGGCTGGCTTGGGGGGTGGACAAAGTGTGGAAGGCAGTGAGAGGGACATAGGAAGGAAGCACTGGGGGTACTACAGACATGGGAAGGAGGCACTGGGGGCACTAAAGACATGGGAAGGGGCACTAAGGCCTTGTGAAGGAGGCACTGGGGGCACTAAAGACATGGGAAGGAGGCACTGGGGGCACTAAAGACAGGAAGGGGCACTAAGGACACAGGACGGAGGCACTGGGGGCACTTAGGACACAGGACAGAGGTACTGGCACCAAGGACATGAGAAGGAGGCTCTGGGGGCACTAAGGACATGGGAAGGAAGGAGGGAAGTAATAGAAAGGTACAATTGTTGGGCCTGAGTGCAGAAAGAAGAAACAAAAGAAAGGATACACAGACAGAAGGAAATGCAACCAGAAACTCATGAAATCACAAGACAACAAAGGTAGGAAAAATGATTTTATTTTTAATTTAGTGATCAAAACGTGTCAGTTTTGAGAATTTATATCTGCTGTCTATATTTTGCACTATATTTGTCTATTTTTCTTTAGTTACTGAGGTGACATTGCATATTTGAAAGTCATTTGCCTTGACATCTTTGAAAACCCCCCCAAATATAAATAATTGACATTTTCTCTGCGTATAGTGTGCTTTGTAGTTTTTTTAAATTTTATGGTTACCATTATGAATTAATAAGATATGTGTACATGAAAAATGAATGGAAGAAATTGGGGCGGGATTGGGGGTGGGACTGACAATTAATAGATGTCCCCTTTGGATGAAAAAAACAAATGGTCATGATATGGAAACAGCATGGTTATATGCAGTATATAAATTTTTAAATAAATAAAAAAAGAAGAGAATATAAAAAAAGAAGAGATCATTTGGGAAGGTACCCTACAATGAAAAACATGTCAGTCAAAAATGAAGTTGAGAGGAGCTGTGAACAATCACATCTATCTGTCACTGCAGATAAAAATAGATTGCTGGTCTCACATTTGCGAGGCCAGCAGCAAGGCATCTGTATGTGTGTGGTGGGACGCTGTCTTCAATTTTTGAAGTGATACAAACTTAAGCATCTGCACCCTGGGATCCATCACCTGCATATGGTTGCTTGACCCTGGAGAATATGGTTTACAGAAAACACAAAAGTGTAAAAATCCTTGAGAAATATTAAGACGTTTCCTTTTTTTTTTTTAACTTCCATTTTTGGAATTGACCTTTTATATTGTGGACTTAGGGAAAAAATAAACTGTCATCCAGCTTTTTTTTTCTTGGTTCTCTCAATATGAGAGACACTTCAGCTATCTGCGGATGGGCAAACTAGATGGGCCATTTGGCCTTTATCTGCCGTCATGTTTCTATGTTTCTGTCTGTACAAGTGAATTTGCTGTAAATTTGAAACTTATCAATAAAAAACTTTTTAAGTGTAGAAATACTTGACATTATCTGAACTACCAAAGACAGCCTTTTATGTTTAATTAGAGACTAACACAAGGATACATTTGTCCCCATCCCCGTGAGATCTTAATGCCCCATCCTCATGATTTCTGTCTCTGTCCCATTCCTGCAAGCTGTGCCTTAACTGCACAAGTCATGAACTCTTATGATTTTAAAGTGTTTGAGGCTTGTGCAGATGAGGACAGAGCTTGCAGGAATGGAACGGAGATTGAGAGATCCTGTGGAGACAGGGAAAATTTGTCATTTTCTATCTTTGGATTTTTCTACTTATTTTCTCCTTGATTTTATATTTTACCACAAAGTGCTCAAAGTTTTACTCTTCTGAAACCTGAACTTTCTCAATCCTCTCCTGGAGCACAACCAGACAGTTGAAGTTTTTCAGGATTACCCACAGTGAATACAGCATTTGATCTCTGTTATATGCCTATTTATGATATACAAATTAGTCTTGTGCATATTCAGTATGGTAATCCTAACCTGAAAACCTGATTGGCTAAGATGTGCCTGTAGGAGAGGGCTGAGAAGCACTGTTGTAAAGAACAATAATGCAAGCCAAATTATTTTTTCCCCTAAAAAACGGAAAGAACTAAATTACAACCATTCTGTTGGCTATAGTTGTCAGATTTTTAAAAAACCAAAAACATCAGTGCCAATACTGTACTTTATTCATATTGTGCAGGACTACAAAATAATTACAGCTGAAAGAAACAAGAGCAAAAATGAAAAAAAAACACTGCTGAGACACTAGTTTTATAGTGAAGGGATGCAATGAAACAATATCAACTTCATATTAACTGAATCACATATATTTAAGTATTTATGATTCCCTCAGCTTTTTATGCTTTATAATGATAAGATGGTAGTTCTCCTTTAATTGCCATATAAAATGTGGAAATTGAGTTGTGATATGTACAATTCAATTAACTATATATATTCCACAGAGGATGTGCCAAAGGATTATACCCTTGCAGCAGCCATCTATTTTATGTGAATCATACCACTGGGAAACAAATTAGATGATCACAACCAAAATAAAGAATGTACAGTATACTAAACATAGCTATTGCTTGTATTTTTCATATAGAAATACAAATATTTTGAGGGAATTCATCAAAGGGTACTCACCAATCTAGCACACACCAACATGTGCTAAATGCCAAGATGCCTACTATATTCCTATGGACATCTTACTATTTGGCACATGCTAATCATTAGCACATGCTAAATCAATTAGTACCACTTAATTCTCCCGATTGTCATAAAAAAATGTAATAAATATTATAGGCCTTCAACACAGCATGATTCTCTCTCTTTCCTGGAAATGTGTCAGAGAAATGTTTTACCCTTTTCAAAATAATGCACACATATTAATGCCCGGTTATTTCTGCTAGGTTACAATAAATAGGGAAAGGATGTGGGCTGGCTTTAAGCTTTATTTTGTAATGGAATAAGTGCTAAATTGTAGATCTGATAGTTGATGGGTTAGTCTTTCAGCGATTTCTCACTCCTGCCTCAGTATTACCTTTCCATAAATCACTTCAACTAAAATGATAAAGCCCAATTTTGACACAGAAATGCAACTTATTTCTTCATGGAGATTTCTACTCCACTAATAACCATTTCCACAGGTGGGCATTCATATGTTTAAATATACTTAGGACGGACACATATCTCTAAGGAGCATTTGGCCAGGTGTTGAACAGCTTCTTCTGACAAAGTGGAACACTGCAAAGTTGTCAAGAAATAGAGGATGGCTTGTTTCTTCTTTCAGAGAAGAACAACAAACTCCACTGCATTTTTGGGGTTTAAGATGGCAGCAACCACTTACTACCACCCTCCTCACTCTTCCGATTCCTTTGGAATATTAGTTGAAGTTCTACTGCTGTCATCTTCATATGCGCTCTCTGGAGACGATACCGATGCCTCTGCAGTTTTATTTTCCTCTGCTCTGCTAGTGCTGGGATCAATACATGCTGATTCTTCCATAGAGCCTATCTGACGGCTGGATGGTCCAACTGCTGAATTAAATTCTTCTGCTTCTACTTAAAATAAGAGAAACAAACACAATAAGAACCATTACTATTCTACAATACAGATACTTATACGATTCTGTGCTTATACCTCCTTTTTCATATTTTTTAATGAACATTAAGTATGGCTAGAAAGATACTGGAAGATAAGAAGTAACTGGAAAAACTGATGAAAATTAAATTATGCCTAAAATCATGTGCATCAAGTCCACTTTTGGAAGAGATGTTGAAGGAAATGCTCAACACACTATCCATAGACAGAACAAGTGTTTTAATTGTGTACATCTGAAAACTGCCTATGCTTATTGTGGACAAGTCTGCACACTGTTTCACAATATATATAGAATACTTTTAGTGGTACTAACAGAAATTATTCCCAGCAAGACGCAGACACAAATGTCCACACATACTTTGTACCAATGGCAATTTTCAAACTGAAGTTTGGAAAAAATACAAACTTACCAATAAAAGTACATACAGACTTGTAGCATTTGAAATATTTCCCTCATTCATCTTGAAAACTGCACTGAGTAGGATAAAACTCCCTGTACAAAAAAACAGGTAACATAAGAACATAAGCATTGCCTCTGCCAGGTCAGACCAGGGGTCCATTGTGTCCATCAGTCTGCTCCTGCGGCGGCCCCCCCAAGTCCATGACCTGTAAGTGATCCTTTACCTAAATCTTTTATTCCTTAATCATTTAATATCCTGTATAGTAACCCTCTATCTATACCCTTCAATCCCCTTCTCCTTCAGGAAATCATCCAATCACTTTTTGAAACCCAATATCGTACTCTGTTGTATCACCTTTTCTGGAAGCGCATTCCAGGTGTCTACCACCCTCTGAGTGAAGAAGAACTTCCTAGCATTTGTTCTGAATTTGTCTCCTTTCAATTTTTCTGAATGCCCTCTTGTTTTTGTTGTCCCCGCTAGTCTGAAGAATCTCCCTCTCCACCTTCTCTATGCCTTTCATGATCTTATAAGTCTCTATCATGTCCCCTCTAAGTCTCTGCTTTTCCAGGGAAAAGAGCCCCAGCTTCTCTAGCCTTTCAGCATATGAAAGGTTTTCCATGCCTTTTATCATTCTTGTTGATCTCCTCTGGACCCTCTCGAGTATCATCATATCCTTCTTAAGGTACGGCGACCAGTATTGGACGCAGTACTCCAGATGCGGGCACACCATCGCCCGATACAGTGGCAGGGTAACTTCTTTCGTTCTGGTCATGATACCTTTTTTGATAATGCCCAACATTCTGTTCGCCTTCTTTGAGGCCGCTGCACATTGTACCGCCGGCTTCATTGTTATATCCACCAATACCCCCAAGTCCTTTTCTAGGTTGCCTTCCCCCAGTACCATCCCTCCCATCGTATATCGGGTTCCCTTTCCCTATGTGCAAGACTTAACATTTCTCTACATTGAAGCTCATCTGCCATTTTTTTGCCCACTCACTCAGTTTGTTCAGGTCTCTTTGTAGTTCTTTACATTCCTCAACAGTTTTAAACCTACTGGAGAGTTTTGTGTCGTCCGCGAATTTTATAACTTCGCACTTCGTCCCTGTTTCCAGGTCATTAATGAATATATTGAACAGCAGCGGTCCCAGTACCCCAGTGACCCCTGTGTGACACCACTCGTGACCCCTTTCCAGTCATAGTGTCCCTTTACTCCTACTCTCTGTTTCCTGTCCACCAGCCAATTTTTGATCCATCTGTGCACGTCCCCTTCCACCCCGTGGCTCCACAGTTTCCTTACTAGGTGCTCATGGGGTACCTTGTCGAAGGCTTTTTGGAAATTCAGATATACGATGTCTATGGGGTCATAGAGAGGGGAAATATGATCGAGACATTCAAGTATCTCACGGGCCGCATCGAGGTGGAGGAAGATATCTTTTTTTTCAAGGGTCCCGCACAACAAGGGGGCATCCGTGGAAAATCAGGGGCGGGAAACTGCACGGTGACACTAGGAAGTTCTTCTTCACTGAAAGGGTAGTTGATCGCTGGAATAGTCTTCCACTCCAGGTTATTGAGGCCAGCAGCATGCCAGATTTTAAGGCCAGATGGGATAGACATGTGGGATCTATCCGCAAAGATAAATAGGGAGGGTCATTAGAGTGGGCAGACTTGATGGGCCGTGGCCCTTATCTGCCGTCTATTTCTATGTTTCTATCTTTGTCCAATTGTTCACTTATCCCCTCAAAGAAGTGCAGTAGGTTCATTTGGCATGATCTTCCTTTAGAAAAACCATGCTGGCTTGTTCTCATCAATTTGTTTTTTTCTATATGCTCATTGATACTGTCCTTGATCAATGATTCGGCCATCTTCCCCGGAACTGAGGTCAAGCTCACCGGTCTGTAGTTCCCCAGGTCGCTTCTCGATCCTTTTTTGAAGATAGATGTAACACTCGCTATCCTCCAGTCATCGAGGATTACCCCTGTTTTCAAGGATAGGTTACAAATCTGCTGCAGTAACTCTGCTGTTTTGTCTCTGAGCTCTTTTATTATTCTTGGGTGGATTCGGTCTGGGCCCGGTACTTTGTAACAGCAACTAGATTTCACAGCTCCATTCTGTCACTCATAGCTATAGTAATAATCTTTATTTAGCTATAAAGCATTTATCAGAACAGTAGTGCTTAAAACTTTACATGTCTCATGTACAAGGCAATGTAATCATGAAACTATTTAAAAGCTTAAAGACCCATCTAAAAATTCTCACAGTTTAAGCCATGGGATTTTTCACCTGTTTTTACAGAAAGACAAATATGTTTTTATGTAAATCAGGGTAGCTCTATATCTGTAAGGAACCTCTAGCCAGATGAGCAGCTTGCTCTGAGCAAGACTGCTTTTTTATGCCAACTTGTTTACCTGTAACATATTCCTTGAAGATAAGCAAATTAGCTTCTGGTTGATGTGCATATGGTCAATATCATTGTCAGTCTTTGCTGATTGTACAAACACTTCCTAAAAGAGTTTTGGGAAGACATACAAACATTTGGTCATGTGTAGTACCGTTCTTTGTTCCTGCATCCCTGCAGCTTTCAGTTCTAAAGCTGAGCTCAAATCTAGAAGCGAAGGTGACTGAAGCCTGTAAATGATGATTATGCTATCTTCAGAGAACTGTCACATGTAAACAAATTTGATTTTTCTGCAGACAAGCAGAAATTACCAATTAGGAGCCAAGAAAGCATCTAGGACTAAGATGAGAAAGGAGCTCCAAGAACACTGTGACATCCTGGCTCTATGTGTTTTAAGAGGATGTCAAAGAATGGAGAAAGTCCCTCAAATTCTGTACACAACACTCTGCCAGGTCATTGGTATTGCTTTTATCAAGCAGTGATCTGCTACATTCTCTGGATCTGCTATAGTGGATCAAAGTGGTGAGGTGTCATTGAGCCCCAACCAAAGAACAGCCCTGCTGTGATCCATAAATACTTCAGCTGTTGTAGAGCAATCAGTTTTAGTGAAGCCTGAAATGATGCAGTTGAGTTCTGGAATTGAGGGTGCTCCCACTGCTGCTTCTTCACCTCTGGGCATGGAAGTTCAAAGGTTAGGTTTAACATCACATACTGGTTTTGTTGCTTTAGAGGGCCTAGAGAGAGGATCACCATGCATTGTAAACTTGGAATCTCTATGCGAATCCATCAAAGTCTGGATACCTCTTTGTTACTTTCTGGGAAGTTTTAAGAGAACTTAAATGTTAGATTGGTTAAAAACCAAACTTGAATTCAAATGCAGCAATCTGCCAGGATGGATCAGGTCTGGGGGAGTTAATTGCAGGAAACCATCCCCGTGTTATTCTTTATGAAGAGACAGAAGAATCAAGAATATGAATGGGCACAGCCACTGACCCTCAAGCCTTGCATTGAAGAATGCTGGTGTAGAAGGACTGAAGTTGAGACGGACACTAAATAATAACATGGGATAGTTTCTCGTGGTTATCTGTGGGAATGGGGACAAATTCTGTCAATATATCACTCAAGTCAAAACCCTATATGGAACCAGACAAACACTACTAGGCCTCAATCAAACACATCAATCATTCACACACCAAAAGAAAAAAACAAGAAAAAGAAAAGAAGTGGAGAAAATGCCTCAGTTCTGCTTCATCTGGCAAAAAAACTCCACTTCATAAAGATAACCACTCGTACATGTTTACAAAAATAGAAAAATTCTGACGTCGAGAGGATGTTCTGGCTAGCCAATCGCTGCCTGGCTGCCCGGAACGTCCTTTCCGACTTTAGAATTGACGTCAGGCAGCGAGAGTTAGCCCCGTGCAGAAAAGAAGCAGGGAGATCTCGGCCTGTTCTCGATAGCGGCAGCAGCCTATTCCGCGGCGGCGGTGGCATGGGGGAGGGCATGAAGGAAGAAAGAAAGAAAGAAGGAAGGTGGGGTGGGGACAGGGAGCCAGAAAAAAAAGCAAAAAATGGGGCACGGAATCAGAGAAAGACAGACATAGAGAAAGAAAGAAAAAGTTGGGGGAGGGAATGAGGTCTGGAGGAAAGGAAGCATACAGGAGGCTGAAAGAAGGGAAGAAGTATTGGATGCACAGTCAGAAGAATAAATTACTGATGAAATTACCAAACAAAGGTAGGAAAATGATTTTATTTTCAATTTAGTGATTGAAATGTGCCAGTTTTGAGAAAGAAGAGATATTGAACTTTAAATGTGGGTGCTGCAGAAAAAAATAGAGTACTTGGAGGGCCGCAGAAAAAAGTTAATGTCTTATTAAAGAAATGACAATTTTCCATGAGGTAAAACTCTTTATAGTTTATATATCTTTCCTTTTAACTGTTAAAGGAAAGTTTTATAAACTATAAAGAGTTTTACCTCATGCAAAATTGTCATTTCTTTAATAAGACATTAACTATTTTTTCTGCGGCCCTCCAAGTACCTACAAATCCAAAATGTGGCCCCGCAAAGGGTTTGAGTTTGAGACCACTGCTCTAAAGTATACAGATTGAGATATTTAAACCTGTCCCCATATGCCTTATGATGAAGACCACACACCATTTTAGTAGCCTTCCTCAGGATCGACTCCATCCTTTATATATATTTTGAAGGTGCGACCTCCAGAATTGTACATAATATTCTAAATGATGTCTTGCCAAAATCTTATACAGGGGCATCAATACCTCCTTTTTCCTACTGGCCATACCTCTCCCTATGCAACCTAGCATCCTTCTAGCTTTCGCCGTCACCTTTTCAACCTGTTTGGCCACCTTAAGATCATCACATACAATCACACCCAAGTCCCGCTCTTCTATCATGCACATAAGTTCTTCACCCCCTTAACTGTACCATTCTTTTGGGTTTTTGCAGCCCAAATGCATAACCTTGCATTTCTTAGCATTAAATTTTAGCTGCCAAATTTCAAACAATTCTTCAAGCTTCGCCAGGTCTTTCTTCATGTTATTCACACCATCTGGTATATCTACTCTATTGCAGATTTTGGTATCATCCGCAAAGAGGCAAATCTTACCCGACAACCCTTCAGCAATATCTTTTATAAAAATGTTAAAAAGAACAGAACCTTGAGGCACACCACTGGTAACATCCCTTTCTTCAGAGCGATCTCCATTGATCACTACCCTCTGGTCACCTTCCACTTAACCAGTTCTTGGTATGAGAAAGGAACTCAAAAAAATTACAGACACTTCAGAATACAGCAGCCAGACTGGGAGCCAGCAAAATGGAAAAAGCCACTCCACTTCTATAAGAACTAGTCTGGCTACCAATAAAGCAAAGAATATAGTTCAAAATTACTTGCATGAACCACAAAGCTACATATGGCGAATACTCCCATGGGCTCACCACAAACATCAAGGTTACGCCCTCTTTACTCAACTCAAAATCAATGCAGCAGTTCAAGATCCCATTCCCCTCAATAAGTCTACCAAAAAAGATGTTTGAGTCCACTTTTGAATTCCAAGCTCCATACATGTAGAATAAACTACCTACATCTCTACAACAAATCTCCTCATACTTCCGCTTCATGAAGACACTTAAGATTACTCTAGCCCAGGGATAGGCAATTCCGGTCCTCGAGAGCAATAGGCAGGTCAGGTTTTCAGGATATCCACAATGAATATGTATGAGATGGATATGCATGCACTGCCTCCTTGAGATGTAAATCTCTCTCATGTATATTTATTGTGGATATCATGAAAATCTGACCTGCCTATGGTTCTCGAGGACCGGAATTACTTACCCCTGCTCTAGCCAATACATCTGTCTCTACTGATCTCTCTCACCTCATGCACTGTTCCTTATGTAACGCTATACAAAGTCTTTTGTTAGCCACATTAAACCCTTGTTAAAAAATTGCAGGATATAAGAGCAGTATAGTATAGTAATTAGAAGTGGTTATGCCTAACACATCATACCAACCTTTCTTCTCCTGTTTCTTTTTCACCTTGGCAGCCTCCATATCCTGCTTCTCATGAACTTGCAAAGTTTTACAAACTTTCTTGTGTGTAAACCAGTGCACCTTCTGGCAATTCTGATCACAATAAGTCACCTGGAAATAATAGTCCATCATAAATATCACACTCATACTGTTATCAGCATCAGTGCAGCACATAAGTAGAATAAAAATATAAATGCTTCTATTTAAAAAAAAAAAGAGTGGAATATTTTTTAAACACTCAAATCATGTCAGCAAAACAAATCAGATATAATACACATATAAATTCCTTGTTGTATTCCTGCAGTTTGCTTATACAGGTATCTACCGTTACTAAGTAAATGCAGTATTCTATTTCCTCTACAAGGAAAGGATCTGCTAATGGTAATACTACAGAAGCTAATTTGCAAATGCTGATTGCCATTGGTTGTTTTCTCCCTCACTAGCTTTAAATCCTGCATTTCTCTGCGTGGTTAGTTTTAAAGCAAAATTATTATGCCCATGTCAATAGTGGTTCCAAGACAAGTAAAATCCCAATAGCCATACCAGCAAAATAACTCCCCTTCCTTTAAACCAGCGGTTCTCAACCTGTGGGTTGCGACCCCTTTGGGGGTCGAACAACCCTTTCACAGGGGTCACCTAAGACCATTGGAAAACACATATTTCAGATGGTCTTAAGCAGTGTTCTTCAACCGCTGGTCTGTGGACTGGTCCGGTCCACAAAAATTTTCTGCTGGTACACAGGGCCAGCACGTCTATCGGGCCCAAGACAACGTTCTTCAGCCGCTGGTCCATGGTGCGATCAATGCAGCGTCTTCGGGCCTGCTCCCTGAGTGCTGCAGCGCATAAAGCCGTGGGAAAAGGCTCCTACGCGCAGCCTGCATCTGAACCCGGAAGCCTTCTCTCTGATGTCGCAACGTCAGAGGGAAGGCTTCCAGATGAGGCGCGGGATGCGCGCGAGGAGCCACTGCCCACAGCTTTGTGCAATACAGCACTGGGAGCTGTCCCGAAGACGCTGCGTTGATTTCACAGTGGACCGGCCCAAAGATAACACCGGGGGGCAGGCAGAAGGCAAGGCACATAGAGGGAGAGACACAAAACGGTAGGGGAAATGCTTTTATTTTTTTTATTTAGCGACTGATTTGTCTGTTCAGGAAGAAATGCATTTATTTCTTTTCCTCAGGGTTGCACTGCTTGCAGAGTCTTGCATCTTAGGGTTTGTTTGTAAATATTAGTACTTTTAGTTTTTGGTCCTGCATTTGCATGGGGTTATCTGTTTTCTGGAAGGAATGAATGTTAAAAAGCATACAGTGTGTTTTGTGTATTTTAATTTTGTGGTTAACCATTATGTGTTGTTAATACAATTATATTGTGTGTATATATGAAAAATGAAGGAAAAAATGGTGTTACAATTAGTACTATTATGGGGCAGGGTCTGGGGCAGAGATTGAGTGGAGATGGGCACCACTTAGCCCGGTGTTCTTCAACTGTCGGTCCGCGGATCGGTGCCGGTCCACAAAATAATTATTTTATTTCCACTAGTCCATTGGTGTCAAAAGGTTGAAGAACACTGGTCTTAGGAACCGAGACACAACTGCTCATCTATCCGTCTCCAGGGGGGTCCGCCCACATGCAGATACGCCCACATACATTTATTTGTAATTAGAAATAAATATTTCACAATATATAATTACATATTGTTTTTGTGATTAATCACTATGTTTTAATTATGTTCAATTTGTAACAATGAAAATACATCCTGCATATCAGATATTTACATTACGATTCATAACAGTAGCAAAATTACAGTTATGAAGTAGCAACAGAAATAATTTTATGGTTGGGGGTCACCACAACTTGAGGAACTTTATTAAATTAGGGTTGCAGCATTAGAAAGGTTGAGAACCATTGCTCTAAACAGAAAAAGAATCCCTTAAAATCCAGCTGGAAGAAGGGAAGCCAATCTGGCTGTTCATGGTATTCTGAGCTCTTCATACCACCTCTGTACAAGTCTTCATAAAACTTTTTTCAGGGCATTGAACATTGTCTGCTCAGCATAGTAACTGTTTAGTGCAGGGGTGTCAGTCTCTCCTCAAGGGCCGCAATCCAGTCGGGTTTTCAGGATTTACCCAATGAATATGCATGAGATCTATTAGCATGCAACAGTGGACTTTGACACCCCTGGTTTAGTGCAACCCCCTAACAGAACCAACCTCTCATTTGAAACTGAACTGCAACAAGGATTATAGAAGTCTCACCCAGTCTCCTGCCAGTTAATCAGGAGCATATACACCTCCCTCTCCTTACATAAGACACGTGGGACTCAACTCAATTACAAGTAAGCGCCTTGACAAAATTCTGAGAGACCTTTGACCCCTGCTTATCGAAGACTGCATAGCAAAAGCGAGCTTCATAGCCTCAAAAATTGTGATCTTCTGTCTAAAAATTGGCAACTACCAAAAGTATTAATAAGGACAAGCTTGAAAGTTAGTGGCTATTATCTTAACATTCTATTTCTAGGTAACAACCACCCTATAGAATCAACAGTTGGCATTTGGCTCAACAAATGGCTAGGAGAGAGAATCCGAGTCAGGGGATTTTCTTCAGTTATTAGTACTGTTGGCTTTTTCAGCTGCTTTTCACAGTGTGGACCACAGCTTAGTAAAAGGGCCTCCATGTAAATTAACTATTATACATGAAGTACACTAGCATAGATGCCA
The DNA here is from genome assembly GCF_902459505.1 of Geotrypetes seraphini. Classification (NCBI taxonomy): domain Eukaryota; kingdom Metazoa; phylum Chordata; class Amphibia; order Gymnophiona; family Dermophiidae; genus Geotrypetes; species Geotrypetes seraphini. The sequence goes on along the minus strand of NC_047085.1, from coordinate 403,747,306 downwards.
CATGGACCTCTTTGGATAAACAGAAATAAGAGGTTGATAAATGAAAAGCAGAAACAACCAATAGGAAAGGTAGTCAAGAAACATGTTAGTGTTTAGGATTATTGTCCTGTTGAAAGGACAATTTCTCTAGTCCTGCTACGAGGTGAACACAACAGCTGAAACCCAGCTCTCTTCCATTCTATTTCTTTATGCACTACTTGAAAAAAATAAAAGCTTTTATTGCAGACATCTACGCAAGACTTGTACAGAACTTGTTAGGAAATGAATTCCTTTTAATGTTAAAAAGTACCAAAAACAGTTGAGAGAAAAAGACCTCACACAATGTAAAAATAGATTATGTACTTACTCTGGTAAGCTCTTTTCCAGTAGATGGGCGAGACATTCTAGACCCTATGGTCTAGAATATCTCACATATTGCACTGGAACATATATTTATAAATATAGCTTGATCCTGTCCTTAAGAAATGAAGCTAAATTTCCTAAAAGAGAAATCCATAGGCCATTATTGAGATGGAAATCCACTGCTTATTCCTATGATAAACAGTATAAAATCTGTTTTACTATTTGGGATCTAGCTTGATGGACTTGATGGACCATCGGTCTGTTTCAGTATGGCAATTCTTAAGTTCTTAAGCTAAGAATACCTTGATGTATTTTATAATGCATCTGTTGGCCATACCGCATACTGTCATAGGAGAAAGTGGTGCTTTTATAACCCAAATGCCAACAGTCCCAGAAGATATAGACAATCAATCTGTAAAATGACTTACTTTTCAAAAGATGTTTGCAGAATAGTTCAGGAGAGAAGGCTTACCATTTTGCACACGGAACATCTTTTCTCTGCTCCCTTTTCACCACAAGTAGTACAAAATTCAGCATCTACAAAGCCCAGCTGGCCAGTAATAGCTTGGGTAAGCACAGAAAAAGCCGTTGGATCAGACCCCTAAACAAAATAACAAAAAGACCATAGCTGACAGCTAAACCTTAGATATTTATTTGCAATTTATGTGTAAGGCTTCCAGAAATTATAAAATTAATGATAGATTAATAGCTTGTTCTATTGAAATAATGCACATGCTCTATTCTAAAAAGAGATTATGTTCTTACCTTAATCCATGCTTTTGTACCAAGTTTGAATACGGCAATTTAATATATGCAAAAACAGCAGCAGGGCAATTAAAGTGCTTACAAACAGTATGAAATGCTGCGATTCGGTTGTTAAGACATGCACATATTTGTGATCATGTGACTCCTTTGTATTTGAAATTCCACTGGTTACCAATGTAATTTAGAATTAAATTTAAGATTTTGATGTTGGCACATAGAGCTTTATATGAGTTACAACTGTTATATCTTTCTAACGTAGGGATCCTTTTACTAAGGCGCACTAGTGCGTCTTAGCACGTGCTAAAAATTAGCATGCGCTAAATTATCCATTATATCCTATGGATGCATTAGCACGCGTTAGCATTTAGCGCACGCTAAGATGCACTAGTGTGCTTTAGTAAAAGGACCTCTTAGTTTTATTCTATGCGCCTAGACCATGGGTAGGTAATTCCGGTCCTCAAAAGTCAGAGCCAGGTCACATTTTCAGGATATCCACAATGAATATGTATGAGATGGATTTCTATGCACTGCCTCCTTGAAATGCAAATCTATCTCATGCATATTTATTGTGGATATCCTGAAAACTTGAACCTGGCTCCAGCTCTCGAGGACCGGAATTACCTACCCCTGGCCTAGGCGATTATTAAGATCATTAAACAATAACAGAGTAGTGGTACCCCATATTCTAAAGACTCATCTTGTCTGAACCAGAAATTTTGCATTTTTTATAATTTAGTTCCAATTTTATGGAATAGTTTGCCCGTAGAATTGAGAAAGGAAGAATCTTTCCAAAATTTTAAAGAAGACATTTAAAGGCACATTTTTTTCAACTGGCCTTTTTAAACTAACAGCATGTGAATTTGGGACTTCAATCTGCATTTATATATTCTTATATTTTTTATTTTAATTAATTGATTTTTAATTTAATTAGTTTAGATTGTTATATAATATGTATTAGAAATGTTACTTTTATCTTTTTTTTCTATTTAAATGGAGTTCTTTTCTAGAGAATGACACGGTGGTTGTTACCCGCGGCTAACCCACTGAAACGGTGAGGGGGGAATAAGTGCTCACTGCGGGTATGGGGACAAGGCCATCCATCGCCCCGTGGAGCGGTGAATGACCTTGTCCCCGCAGTTAAGGGAAGGAACACGCACGATCACAAATCATGCGCGGCCCCCTCCCTCCTTCCTACCTACCCGAATCTATCTCCCTCTCTATCTCTTACCTTTGCGGCGCATTTTGAGTAGCTTTCACAAAGCCGTCGGAGCTTGCAAGCAGTAGCAGGCATGTGTGGGTGGAAGCTTCTCTTCTGATGCAACTTCCGGAAAAGACAGAGTGGGGAGAAGACGCTGAAGGGACATGGGGAAGACAGAGTGAGGAGAAGACGCTGAAGGGACATGGGGAAGGCAGAGTGAGGAGAAGACGCTGAAGGGATATGGGGAAGGCAGAGTGGGGAGAAGACGCTGAAGGGACATGGGGAAGGCAGTGCCAGAGAGAGAGAGAGAGAGAACCATTGGCTCAGTTGTGATGATGTGACACGTGTATACTGTATGTACTCGTACTGCAAGACTTTTTGTTTAGAATAGTCACTACACTCTTGCAGTGTCAAGAGTGAGAAGAACCATCAGCTCAGTTGTGATGTGTGTATACTGTATGAACTTGTATTGCAAGACATTGCTTGTATATCAAGTTAAAATATAATCAAATGTTTTGCTTGTCTTGCAAAACACTTGCAAACCAAGGTTTTCTTGTACTTGTATATGGTAATGTAAAAAGGGGACAGGGTCCACTCTTGTTCTGAAGGGAATCATTTTGAACTATACTGTAATTTGCAAACACTTTTGTTCTAAATAGAAGGAGAATCACTGCTTTGTTAGCCTAGGCTCCTTAAGGAATAAGGCTTATCAGACAATCATATCTACCTGGGTGTGTGTTTCCCTATCGCTTCCCCCACCCCATCTTCTAAATGGCAAGCTGAGCAGGTAGCCCTTGGGTTGGATGTATCTTTGTAGAGGGTAGACAGAAGGGGTAAAAGTTGACAATTAGCCATACGAAATGCATAAAAGAAACTTTGTGGGGCTCATTTTGGAAACAGAAAAATATCCAAAGAATGGCACAAAGCGATATATGGACCCCTTTTCACATAAATGTCCAAATCACTATTTTGGAAAACTTTTTTTAAAGATGATTTTCTCTATAGTTCATCTAGATCTCAAGTGGACTTGTTGGGGGGCACATTTTTGTTGGGACTAGGGCAGGGTGTATGATTTAGACATTTTTCTACAACAGAACTTTAAAAACATTCAGAGCCAAAAATAGGAAATTTTTATCTAGATATGTTTCAACAAGAAATACCATCACTGAAGGGATAAAGGCATGACCCTCCCCTCAATCCTTCAGTGGTCACTGACTCCGCCATCCCAACCCCCTAAAGTGACAATGCATACCAGGCTTTATGACAGTTGCAGATATAATGGCCATTCCTCTTACAGCAGCAACCAGGTCCCTGGAGTAACCTATTGGTTAGTGCAGTGGACTGTTAAAAAAAAAAAAAAAAAAAAAAAGGAACCTAGGCCCATATCATAAGAATAGCCTTACTGGATCAGACCAATGGTCCATCAAGCCCAGTAGCCCATTCTCACGGTAGCCAATCCAGGTCACTAGTACCTAGCCAAAACCCAAAGTGTAGCAATACTCCATGCTACCGATACAGGGCAAGCAGTGGCTTCCCCAGTGTCTTTCTCAATAACAGACTATGGACTTTTCCTCCAGAACATGTCCAAACCTTTCTTAAAACCAGCTACGCTAGCCACTCTTACCAGATCCTCTGGCAACGCGTTCCAGAGCTTAACTATTCTCTGAGTGAAAAATATTTCCTCCAATTGGTTTTAAAAGTATTTCCCTGTAATTTTGAGTGTCCCCTAGTCTTTGTAATTTTTGAAAGAGTAAAAAAAATCGATCCACTTGTACCCGCTCTACTCCACTCAGAATTTTGTAGACCTCAATCATATCTCCCCTCAGCTGTCTCTTTTCCAAGCTGAAGAGCCCTAACCATTTTAGTCTTTCCTCATATGAGAGGAGTTCCATCCCCTTTACCATCTTGGTCGCTCTTCTTTGTACTTTTTCTAACGCCACTACAGTGGTACCTTGGATTACGAGCATAATCCGTTCCAGGAGCATGCTCGTTTATCAAAGCGAGTTTCCCCATAAGAAATAATGGAAACTTGCTTTGATGCGTTCCCTCCCCCCGAGAACTGGCATTGCTCCCCTTGAAGGCCCCCCCCTGCGATCCGGCACCCCCCGCCTCGAACCGACCCCCCCCTCCACGATTGGGCACCCCCCGCCACGATCCGACATCCCCCCCGACACAATTGGGCACCCCCCCTGCCGCTTCTTACCCTCATCTGGGCACTCTTGAAAATCGGCATCCTCCTCTGCTGGGCCTTGAGCATGCTCAGATGCTCAAGGCCCAGCAGAGGAGAAGGCCGATTTTCAAGAGTGCCCAGATGAGGGTAAGAAGCGGCGGGGGGGGGTGCCCAATTGTGTCGGATCGTGGCGGGGGGTGCCCAATCGTGGAGGGGGGTCGGATCGTGGCAGGGGGGTGCCCAATCGTGGCAGGGGGGGTCGGATCGTGGCAGGGGGGTGCCGGTTCGAGGCGGGGGGGGGGGTATGCTCGTAAATCGAGCCATGCTCGGTTTCCGAGGCACCGATTTTGCAAATATTTTGCTCGTCTTGCAAAACACTCGCAAACCGGTGCACTCGGAAACCGAGGTACCACTGTATATCTTTCTTGAGATAAGGAGACCAGAATTAAACGCAATATTCCAGATGAGGTCGCACCATGGAGTGATACAGGGGCATTATAACATTCTTAGTCTTGTTAACCATCCTGGTCACCACCACATATTGGGCGGAAGATTTCATCGTATTGTCTGCGATAACACCCAGATCCTTTTCTTGGGCGCTAATCCCCACTAACTGTACAATTGTGATGAACGTATGAGTGCCACAAAAAGCAAAAAAATATCTATAGAACCCACATATAAGACCTATTTCTGTATAATGGTATATAGTTGGGTACAGTGCATTTTTTTTTGGGGGGGGGGGGTTGATATTCCTGGTAGGCTCACCACAAAATTTAAGTGTTATGATGTGATGTGACCTAAGACCTTTTATGTGAAGTTCACAGCAGTGCTCCTTAGTAACATAGTAGATGTCGACAGATAAAGACCCGAATGGTCCGTCCAGGCTACCCAACCTGATTCAATTTAATTATTATTTTTTCATCTTCTTAGCTATTTCTGGGCAAGAATCCAAAGCTTTGCCCAGTACTGTGCTTAGGTTCCAACTACTGAAGTCTCCGTCAAAGCTCACTCCAACCCATCTATACCATCCCAGCCATTGAAGCCCTCCCCAGCCTATCCTCAACCAAACGGCCAGGCACAGACCATGCAAGTCTGTCCAGTACTGGCCTTAGTTCTTCAATATTTACAATTATTTTCTGATTCTAGATCCTCTGTGTTCATCCCACGTTTCTTTGAACTCTGTCACCATTTTCCTCTCCACCACCTCTCTCGGGAGCACATTCTAGGCATCCACCACCCTCTCAGTAAAGAAGAATTTTCTTACATTGCTCTTGAGTCTCCCACCCCTCAGCCTCAAATAATGCCCTCTGGTTTTACCATTTTCCTTTCTCTTAAAAAGATTTTGTTCTACGTTGATATGTTTCAAGTACTTGAACGTCTGAATTATATCTCCTCTGTCCCTCCTTTCCTCTAGGGTATACATATTCAGGACTTCCAGTCTCTCATCATACATCTTTTGGCACAAACCTCCTATCATTTTTGTCACCCGCCTCTGGACCGCTTCTTATGTCCTTCGCCAGATACGGTCTCCAAAACTGAACACAATACTCCAAGTGGGGCCTCACCAATGACCTGTACAGGGGCTTCAACAACACTTTTCTTCTACTGGTTACGCCTCTCTTTATACAGCCCAGCATCCTTCTAGCAGCAGCCATCGCCTTGTCGCACTGTTTTTCGCCTTTAGATCTTCGGACACTATCACTCCAAGGTCTCTTTCCCTCTCTTTGCATATCAGCCTCTCACCTCCCAGCATATACGCTTCCTTCTGATTATTAATCCCCAAATGCATTACTCTGAATTTCTTTGCATTGAATTTTAGTTGCCAGATATTAGACTATTCCTCTAACTTTTGTAGATCCTTTTTCATGTTTTCCACTTCCTCCTCGGTGTCTACTCTGTTACAAATCTTGGTATCATCAGCAAAAAGGCAAACCTTTACGTCTAACCCTTTAGCAACGCCACTTACAAACATATTGAACAGGATCAGCCCCAGAACCGAACCCTACTCACCTTTCCTTCCTCCGAGCGACTTCCATTAACCACCACCCTCTGGCATCTGTCCGACAACCAGTTTCTAATCCAGTTCATCACTTTGTGTCCTAACTTCAGCCCTTCAAGTTTGTTCAAGAGCCTCCTATGAGGAACTGTGACAAAGGCTTTGCTGAAATCTAAGTAAATGACATCTAGCATATGTCCTCGATCCAGTTCTTTGGATCAAAAAATTCAACCAGGTTAGTTTGGCACGATTCACCTTTAGCAAAGCCATGTTGTCTCGGATCCTGTAACCCATTAGATTCTAGGAAGTTCACTATCTTTTCTGTCAGCAACACTTCCATTATTTTTCCAATAAACGAAACTTACCCGCTTCATCTCTGTGACCACTTTTGTGAATAGGGATCACATCCGCTCTTCTCCAATCCCCAGGAACCAGAGATTTGTTGAACAAATCTTTAATAGGACCCGCCAGAACCTTTCTGAGTTCCCTCAGTATCCTGGGATGGATCCCATCCGGTCCCATCGCTTTGTCCACCTTCAGTTTTTCAAGTTGCTCATAAGCACTTTCCTTCATGAACAGCATAGAATCTACTCCATTTTCTTGCAAACTTTGCCGTACAGTCTTGGTCTTTCTCCAGGATTTTCTTCCGTGAACAGAAAACTGAAGTATTTGTTTAGCACTTTGGCTTTTTCCTCATCACTCTCCACATCTTTTATTTTATCAATTCCATTTTTCATCTTCCTCCTTTCACTAATATCTGAAAAAAATTTTGTCTTCATTTTTTACATTTTTAGCCATATGCTCTTCCACATGCGCTTTCGCCATCTCTTGGCTTTTTTCAGTTTCACCCGGTAGTCCTTCCTCACTGCTCTGCTGAGATGTCTGTGTGGCCAGTCTATTAAAACTGCTGGCCCCGAGACAATAGCTTGCTTTTACGTTTTCCCCTTGGATGTTTTGATTGAAAATGGCCCTTAAAGAAAGAAGCAGGACAACAAAAAGGTCTAAAATAAAATGATTTTCAAACCAAAAGATAGATTTTCTCATTCAAAAATGGACATGTTTAGTACAGGATTTTTGAACATATTTTGCAAAAGTTACAACAAAACCCCTTCTCTGTATTTCTTAGAATCACTACTGGCAAGATCCTTTTGTTACTGGTGATTAAAATGGCTATACAGTGGCTTTTATTTTTATTTATGTTACCCATCATTTCTTATTTAAAAACTGTCTTAAGATCTGCCGTTGCACTTCATTTTGGCCCTCTTATCAAGCCACGGTAGCGAGTGCCATGTGTCAAATGAACTGAAGCCCATTCAATCCCTATGGGCTTCAGTGCATTTACCACGCTGGCCCACATTATTCAGCTTCATAAAAGAGGCCCTTGACCAAATCTGACTAATGACTACACACTGGAAGTTTAGCTTTATTTGTAGGTCCAAAAATGGGTAGACTTTGGGAGGCATATGTTAGTTTTCTATGTTAGTTATGTGCATTTCAGAATGCAATTTAAAAATGGTTACAGATAAAAGCTTCAAATATATTTTCACTGATACACAGATTTTTACATCTATTAGCATTACTGCACAGTCTCTCTCTCTCTAAGGGAGAGGAAAGGAACAGTCAAGCCTAGCAGCTGGTATGGTGAAGCTAGAGGCTATGGCTAAAAACTAAGACTACCTAGAATGGTATAGGTGCTAAAGTGAAGTTACTCACCTATAGTACGTGTTCAAGGACAGGAGGACATGTATTTCTCACATATGGGCGATATCATCTGATGGAGCTTTGTGTGGATGCTACCCTGCATTCTATTACTTTATATATCCTCATATCTCTGTCCTGTAGTACTCAGAGAACACCTGCTACAGGCGAGTAGCTGTTTTCTGCCAGGACAACAGGGCCTTCCTTGTTTCTCACATATGGAAACCCCTAACAGGGTCTTGCAATAGCAATGTCAATCAGAAACCAATTAATTTTATTTACATTCTCATTGTGATGGTGCAGCCTAGGACAGAATAAAAATGGAATTTAAGAGTTGAAATTGGATTCTAGACACAAAACAATTTTACAGAACTGTTGAGCAAACAGCACAGTTACTTACCGTAACAGGTATTATCCAGTGACAGCAGGCAGCTATTCAGAACATGTGGGTGACGTCATCCACAGAGCCTGGATGCGGACAGCTTCGCAAGCAGACTTGCTTGAAGAACTTTTAAAAAGATTGCGACTGCCGCACCGCGCATGTGCCTTCCCGCCTGACACAAGGGCGCACATCTCCTCAGTTCAGATAGCTAACAGAGAAGCCAACCAGGGGAGGTGGGTGGGTTTTGAGAATAGCTGCCTGCTGTCCTTGGATAACACCTGTTATGGTAAGTAACAGTGCTTTATCCCAGGACAAGCAGGCAGCCTATTCGCAACATGTGGGTGACCTCCAAGCTAACCATAATAGGATGGTGGGAGTGTTGGCAATTTAGGAGAATAAATTTTGTAACACCGCTTGGCTGAAATGGCCATCCCATCTGGAAAAAGCATCCAGACAATAATGAGAGGTGAAAGTATAAACCGAGGACCAAGTGGCAGCTTTACAGATTTCATCAATAGGAGTAGATCTAAGGAAAGCTACTGATGCCGCCATAGATCTGACTTTATGGGCTGTGACTCGACTCTGTAGATGCAGTCCAGCCTGAGCATAGAAGAAAGAGATGCAAGCAGCTAACCAGTTGGAGATGATGCACTTGAAAATTGGATGTACCAACTTGATTGGATCAAAGGAGACAAAAAGTTGAGGAGCAGATCTGTGTGGCTTAGTTCTTTGCAAGTAGAAAGCCAAATATGCTTACAGTCCAGAGTATGAAGAGCTGTTTCTCCAGGATGAGAAAGAGGCTTTGGAAAAAACACAGGAAGTACAATGGATTGATTGAGATGAAATTCTGAAACCACTTTAGGTAAGAATTTAGGATGAGTACGGAGGACCACCTTGTCTGGATGGGTCTCCAACTAAAGCTTGTAGCTCGCTGACCCTGTGAGCAGACGTGAGAGCAATGCGAAAAATCACTTTCCAAATGAGATATTTAAGATGAGCCAAATACATTGGTTCGAAAGGAGGCTTCATCAATTGAACAAGAACAACATTGAGATCCTAAACCACTGAAGGAGGTTTGAGAGATGGTTTGACATTGAAAAGACCTTTCATAAACCACAGGATGAGCAGAAATGGGTTTCCCTTCGATAGGCTGATGAAAAGCAGCAATTGCACTGAGATAGACTCGAATTGATGTGGATTTGAGGCCTAATTGAGACAAATGGAACAGGTAATCCAAAACTGAAGACAAGGAGGTAGATTGGGGCTCCTTGTGATGAATGGTGCACCAAGCAGAAAATCTAGTCCATTTCTGATTGTAGCATTGTCTAGTGGTAGGCTTCCTGGAAGGCTCTAAATGTCCAGTACAGATTGAGATAACTGTAGAGAGGCAATCAAGTGGAGAGGTACCAAGCTGTCAGGTGTAGAGATCGCAGGCTGGGATGAAATACAGACCCTTGACTCTGTGTAAACAGAGATGGAAATACTCGTAAAAGCAGAGGCTCCCTGGTACTGAGTTGAAGTAGAAGGGAGTACCAAGGTTACCTAGGCCACCGAGGAGCTAACAGAATCATGGTGGCATGCTCCTGTTTGAGTTTGACAAGAGTCTTGAGAATCAGAGGGAATGGAAGGAACGCATAGAGAAACAGAGTCGTCCATTCCAGAAGAAAGCATCTGCCTCGAGGTGGTGAGGAGAGTATATCCTGGAGCAAAACTGAGGCAGTTTGTTGTTGTGGGGAGATGCAAAGAAATCTATCTGAGGAGTTCCCAACTGAGCAAAAATGTGATGGAGAGACGAGGAATTGAGTGTCCATTCGTGAGGCTGCAGAAGACGACTCAATTTATCCGCCAGACAGTTTTTCTCTCCTTGAATGTAGACAGCTTTCTGGAAGGTGTTGTGAAGGATTGCCCAATTCCAAACCTTCTGAGCTTCCTGGCAAAGAGGGAGAGATCCAGTTCCTCCCTGTTTGTTGATGTAATACATGGCGACTTGGTTGACTGTTTGAATGAGGACTAACAGGTCATGAAGAAGATGCTGAAAAGCTTTGAGAGCATTGAAGATCGCTCTGAGTTCCAGCAGATTAATGTGACACTGATGATCCGTGCTGGACCAAAGGCATTGAGTACGGAGACCATCGAGATGAGCCCCCCAAGCGTAGGTCGAGGCATCTTTCATGAGGACCTTCTGATGAGGGGGTGTTTGAAACAGTAAACCTCTGGAGAGATTGGAAGAGAGCATCCACCAGCAGAGACGGTCTCAATGAAGGAGTCACTTTAATGTGTTGAGAGAGTGGGTCGCAAGCCTGCACCCACTGGGATGCCAGGGTCCACTGAGGGATTCTGAGGTGAAGTCTGGCAAAAGGAGTCACGTGAACAGTAGACACCATGTGACCTAGTAGATCTGTCATGTGTCTTGCTGAAATTGTTGGCAGTGAAGACACTTTGACAGAGATGAAGGACAGCATCCTGACGTTGCTGAGGAAGGAATGTTCTGAGTTGGATAGTGTCCAAGACAGCTCCGACGAACTGCAACCTTTGAGAGGGCTGTAGCTGGGACTTGGGGAAGTTGACCTCGAACTCCAAATTTTGAAGGACCCAAATAGTCCATTGGGTCGCTACAATAACCCACTGAGATGATGAAGCTTTGATGAGCCAGTCGTCCAGATACGGGAACACTTGTAGACCATGGCTCTGCAGAGCTGCTGCTACCACCACCAGGCACTTGGTGAATACTCTTGGGGAGGAAGCCAGGCCAAAGGGTAGCACTCTGTATTGGAAATGCAGATTTCCCACCCGAAATCTGAGGAACTGTCGAGAGGCTGGATGAATGTGAATGTGAATGTAAGCATCTTTGAGATCTAGAGAACATAACCAATCGTTCTAATCTAGAAGGGGATATAAGGATGCCAGAGACAACATGCAGAATTTTTCTTTGACTAAAAATTTGTTGAGTGCTCCGAGATCCAAGATGGGAGCGCAGATCACCTGTCTTCTTCGGAACCAGGAAGTAACGGGAGTAAAACCCCCTGCTCTGCTGTTCCAAGGGAACTTCCTCGATGGCACGGAGATGAAGCAGAGCTTGAGCTTCCTGAAGAAGGGTGGTCTGGGATGGATTGGAAGGATACTCTCTTGGAGGAAGATCAAGTGGAATCTGGAGGAAACGAAGAGAGTATCCTTCCTTGAGGATAGACAGCACCCAGAGGTCTGATGTAATCATCTTCCAGCAATGGTAAAAATGATGGAGGCGACCTCCAATGGGAAGGGGAGAGGACAGAGGCAGAACGATGGAGGTTATGCTCTGTACTAGATAGTCAAAAAGGTTGAGAGGCCTTAGGAGCAGCAGGAGTCTGAGGTTTCTGCTGCCTCTGTTGTTGCTGCTGTGGTTGTTTCCTATGGAGGCACTCTGGTATAAGGAGCTACCCTCTGTGGGAAACTCTGCTGGTAAGATGGTAGAGGCCTGAAGCCCTTAGAGGTGGAAGGCTTAGGACGGATGATGGAAGCAAATGACTTCTCATGTTCAGACAACTTCTTAGTGGCCTCCTCGATGGAGTCATCAAACAAGTCATTGCCTTGACAAGGAATGTTGGCGAGGCAAACCTGAAGATTAGGGTCCATGTCAACAGTGCGAAGCCAGGCAAGCCGGAGCATGGCCACTGAGAAGGCAGTGACCCTCGAGGAAAGCTCAAATGCATAATAGGAAGATTGAAGGAGATGCACGCAGAGTTGATTCAGAGTGGTAATGGTATTCTGAAAACCTGCAAGATGGTGTTGAGGAACAACTTGAAATTTGAAGGCAGTGTGTCAACCAAATGCTTGAAATAAGAAATGAAGATAAAATTGTAATTCAAAACCCTAGTTGCCATCAGAGAATTCTGATACAAACGGCGACCATGGTCCTGCCCTCTCTTCCAGGGGGAACAGTGGCATAAACCTTGGAAAGGTTGTTCCTTTTCAGAAAGGACTCCATGAGAAGGGATTGATGGGATAATTGAGATTTCTCGAAGCACTTGTAGTGGACCATTCTTTAACGGGATTTCTGCTTGCTTGCTTCAGCAGGAATTGAATAAGGTGTTTCAAGGTTCCTCTTGAAAGTATGAGAAAGAAGTCTATTAATGTGTATTTTAAGAGACTCCGCAGGAGGTCGAGACATATCCATTTCTTCTAAATACTCAGTAGTGTATTTGGAATCAGAGTCCAAATTAATATTGAGTTCCTTACTCATTTGACGTAGGAAAGAAAAAAGGGATATCTGTACCAAGGTAGGCTGACCTCGAGGGGAAGGTGACCTCGAAGCGCCTCGAAGAGCAGAGAACGAGAGTGAAGCTTCCCTGGAGTACTCACACCTGAGACCTGAATATGCAGGTATAGACGACTCACTGGGAGAAGAATCCCTCGCAGGAGAAGCAGATGGAGGTGGTGTCCTTGACTTCAGAGTAGAAAGCCTTGAATAGCCTCGAGGTGTAGAGAGACGAGGCATGTCTTGAGAAGAGGCTCTGTGCCTCAACGAATGCCTCGACTGATGTGGAGAACTGTGCCTCGAACCAGGCAGGTTTTGCTGAGAAAAAAGTCGAGGAGTCGTTGCCCTATGCCTCGGGAAGGGCGATGCCTTATGCGAGGAACGAGGGCTGGAGGTCGAGACACCACAAGAGATTGTGCTCCTGATGTCGAGGCACTGAAAGACTCAGATCCTTGAATAGAGTGCTTATGCTCTAGACGAGTCACTCACAAAGAATCGACTCCTTGCATACAGAGTGTGGAATCCTCCCGAGGCACTCCCAAGGACTCGACTCCTTGTATAGAGTGAGGAGATTCAGCTCGAGGCCCAACCAAGGATTCAACTCCAGGTGTTACTACTGAGTGCTCAGGCTGGACTGCAGGAAGCAAAGTCAAGGTACGAGTATGTTTGGCAAGGATATTGCCCAACTGACGATCCAAAACGGTCTGGATCAGAGCCTCCAAACGTGACTCCGAGACTGGAGGATCTGGCACTTTTGGCGCAGTAACAGTCTCTGAGGAAGAACGACTCTTCGACTTGGAGACATGCTTCTTAGGCAGCCTGATAACCACTGCTGGCACCTGACCTGAGGGAGGCAGCGAGGCAAGCGTCTCATCAGGAGAAGACTTAGCAGATTACTCGAGGACGAGGTCGAAGCAGAAGGCAGAACCCCTGTGAGAAGCTTGACCGGATGCGAGGTCGAGACCGGGGCAAGGGGATCCATACTGCTAAAGAGTTTCTCCACCTGAACTCGACGATGCTTGCGGGCTCGAGGTTGAAGGGTAGCACAGCGACTGCATGACTCCGGACAATGGTCAGGTCCCAAACACTGAATACACCACCTATGTGGGTCAGTGAGGGAGATCGCACGCTGGCAAGGGCTACACTTATTGAAGCTGTGGCTGGCCTGAACATATACAGAAAGATGGCTTCAGCAAAATTGAAACCCGCCGGCGGAGGTCGCAAAGCAGGCCCCACCGTGACAAAAGAAATAAAATTAAAGTTTAGGGTTTTTTTAAAAAAAGAAATGAAAACGCACAATAAACACAGTGACCCTAAAAAATAACAAAACACGAGCCGCGGTGAGAGAAGGCATGAAATTTAGAACTGAGTCTAACACAGAGTGTCGAAAATAAGACTTCTCAGCTCCGCGGAAAACTGAGAACTGCATCCTCCTCAACCCACGAAAAGGGGCACACACTAGACATCATCAGCTTCTTTGACCTGACCGAACACAAAACCTCTGCCGAAGATGCTCGTTGGGAACATGTCCCTTGGTCTGATCGCTTTCTAGGTTCTTTCTGCCTCCCCATCTTCATGTCCCACCTTGGATCTCCACCGCGTGCCACAAATCCTATCACCTTCCACAAAAAAATCACGAGCGAACTCTTCTGGTCCCAATTTCTGAATAACCTTTCCTCCCGTTCTAAGCCTACCGACCCAGAATCCAACTGGCGCAACTGAATAAACCTCTGCAAGACTATGTATTGTGCTCTTGCCCTTTATCTATCAAATCCATCTCCTACTCCCGTAAAGCCCCTTGGTATCTTCCGTATCACAGAGAACTGAAGCAGAAATATCGAACACTGGAGCGCAAATGGAAAAAAATCCATATCCCCTTCAGACAGACAATCCTGGAGGGAAAATATCAAGTTTAAAACTCAGTACTAAAAAAAGCTAGGAAGAACTACTATGGTGATAAAATTTCCAGATCCAACAACCAAAGCAGCACACTGTTTAACATCTGGCGCTCCTTAACTTCAGAAAACGACTCCACCATTCCCCACTCCTCCCCATCAGCAAACGCCCTAGCAAAATTCCTCAACGAAAAAATCTCTACAATAAGAAGCTCCTTCCCCCCATCAGTCTCCTTCAATTCTCTGGCCCCCAATGACTCTAACCCTATCCCAGCAGACAGATCCTGGACTTCTTTCGAACTTGTATCTGAACACCAGTTCGCCAATCTCTGCCTCAAACTGAAATCCTGCAAATGTACCCTAGATCCATTCTCTTCCTACTTGTACGAGAATATTCCCGCACAGGCTATCTCATCCCTTACCGGACTTATAAACTCCGCTTTAACATCGGGCCTATTCTCCGCAGAAATGGGACATATTGCCTTGTCCCCATTACTTTAAAAAGCCGATCTTGACCCTTCCTCCCCTTCTAACTACCGTCCCATAGCAAACATCCCTCTCCTGACTAAAATGCTAGAGGCCATCATTTCCACCCAGCTCTCTTCCTACCTAGAGAGATTCTCCATTCTCTTACCTTACCAATACAGTTTCAGACCCAATTTCAGCACCGAATCCCTCCTGGTCTCATTAATTTCAAAGGTGCAACAATTACACTCTCGCAATAAGTTTGCAGTCCTATTACAATTCAATCTCTCTGCAGCTTTCGATGTCGTCCACCACGATATTCTAATTTATCAACTTTCTGAGATAGCCATTGACTCCACAGTCTTAGAATGGTTCTCGAACTTCTTACGTTCCCGTTCCTACACTGTCAACTCAAATGGCATCAAGTCCGCTCCGTGGAAACCGACCTGTGGAGTCCCGCAGGGATCACCCCATCCCCTATTCTCTTCAACATCTACATGTCTTCCCTGAAAATCTTCCATCAATCTTACCTTGAAACAATCTATACTTATGCTGACGACACCCTTGTCCTTCTCGAGACAAACTCGAACCTTACCAACCTCTCTGAGAACATAACAGCCTGTATAACTAAACTCCAATCCTGGTCCCTCTCTGTTCAAATGAAACTGAATGAGTCCAAAACGAAACTTCTCTGGCTCGGTCCAAAATTAGAACAGTTGCCCATCATCTTCGCACTGCCCTCTGGAGTCACGCTGCAGCTTGAGTTCTCAAGCAAAGTTCTAGGCATCATCATCGACTCTTCTCTTTCCTTCAATGACCACCTCAACTCCCTGGTAAAATCATGCTTCTTCAGCCTCCACAAGCTGAGGAAAGTGAGATCCTGCTTCCGCCAACAGCACTTTGCCATCCTTGTTCAATCCATCATCCTTTCCAAACTAGATTACTAAAATTCCATCTACCTTAGTCTAACAAAAAAAGAGTCTTCATAGACTTCAACTAATTCAGAACACCGCGGCCAAGCTGATCTTCGCAAAAGGTAAATTTGACCATGTCTCTCCACTTTTGTCCAAACTCCACTGGCTCCCAATAATCGCCAGGGTTAATTTTAAATGCTCCTGCCTAGCTTTTAAAATCCTACACGGCATCCTCCCTCCTCTAATCCCTCTATCTTGGAACTCCCCGAGTCCCGACAATACCAGGCCCACCCAAAAACTTAAACTTTCCTTCCCCTCACTAAAAGGTATCCTCTATGCGGGAAAATCTCTCTTTTTCAGAATTACAGGGCTTTCGAATAACTTTACTACCCCACTGCGGACTCAAGTCTCCTTCCAAATATTCTGTAAGCATTCTTTTCACAAAAACGTAACGCTCTCCTCCCCTCCTATTCTCAATCCACCAAACTCAATGTGCTATTCTCTTCCTTTATTAAACTTTTGTAAACCGTGCCGAGCTCTATATTCATGGAGAGGATGCGGTATATAAACTTAAGGTTTAGTTTAGTTTAGAACTGAGGAGACACACACCCTGCGTTGGGCAGGAAGGCACTTGCGCATGCGCGGTGCGGCAGTCCCAAACTTTCTAAAAGTTCTTCAAGCAAGTCTGTTTGCGAAGCTGTCTGTTCCGGGCTCCGTGGATGACGTCACCCACATGTTGAGAATAGGTTGCTTGCTTGTCCTGGATAACAACTGATATGTTGGGTATTCTGCTCAAGACAATGAGATGTGAATGTCTGGACTGATCTCAAGTAGGAAGTGGGCTATTGACACAGCCATGGTTCTGACATCATGAGCCGTAACATGATCCTCAAGAGTCAGCCCAGCCTGGGCATAAAATGAAGGAAATACAACTTGCCAGCCAATTAGTGTGTTTACCAATGACAGCTAGGTGGACTGTATCAGCTTTAGCCAATGTGAAATCAAACATCTCAATTATGAGAGATGAAGAAAACAAAAAATTACCCTGGCCGGAGCTCAGGATCAAGCAGGTCTCAGGAGCCATGAAAAAAATTAAGAAAACAAACTTGCTGAAAATTCTAAGAAATAAAGGGGTAGGAGGAAAAAACATTAATAAAATACAGAGGGGGGGGAAAAAAAATCTCATGTACTGTGAGGAAGGCACTGAATAACCAAAAGCATGATGCACTGAGAGCTCACTGAACATGACCTCTCTGTTCCAAGGCAAAACAAAGACTGCTGGTCCAATATGCTCACGCTGGGTGTGAAGGGACTCAAGTATGTGCCATGTTATGCTGCCAAAGGCTTTGTAAATTAATAGAACACTGGTTAGCATCCACACAGGACTCTATTGCATGATTTCACCCAACATCCTGCTTGTCCTTGGAGAAGAATCTATACATGGTACATTTCATCTATCTAGGACTGCATTGACAATATACTAACAAACATTCTCAGATATTTTGGGGTAGAAAGTCTGGCTACTGCTTTGTAGGCAAGAAGAAATCAAGATAATAACAATTAATCAGACTGTAATGGGATAAACTAAACTAAACTTGAGCTAATCAAGTCCTACAGTTGGGTGCTACGTTCACACTCAGATACCCATGTAAATGTGCGATGGTCTATCAGGGGAATAGACATGTTTATTTTGAACCTCAGCAGCTGATAAAATTTATTTCTGCGAAAGAGTAAACTTAATATTCTTGAGAGAATTGTTGCTCCAACCTGCTTAGTTTAATTAGGTTCCTGTCCCCACTCAATGCTATCCTTATTTTCTTAGTAATGTTTGATTGAAATTCAGCGAATGTAGCTTTCTCCCCTCTTATTGAGGTCTAATTTTTCAATCCAGCATATTTAGAATTGTAAAAAAAAATGTCCTATTGTATTTTTGTTTTGCTTTCTTTTATCTTTTTGATTATCTTGTTAAATATTGTTGAGACTGGTATTGGAATATTTCTTTGAATTGACTATTATGTCAAATTATAAAATTAAATAAAGAATTAAAAAAAAAAACTTGAGCTAATCATTCTCTTTCTGATGGAAGAGCAGGATAAGCTCACACCTGTAAATTCATTTTCACCACAAATAAATACAGAGCAGTCAACATTTCATTGCATGCAAACATTTTACTATAAGGCAATGGGATTTTACCATAAGATTCTAAACGCTGTCAAAGCTGGTTTAGTCCAATGGTCCAACAAGCCCAGAATTTTGCCTCTTTACAGTAAATCGGTCCAGGTCACAAAAATAATCACAATTCAGACAGAAAAGTCCAATTAAATTTAATGCTGTAAAATGAAGAGCTAGATTTACTGTAAAGTGCTAATAAGTTATTATATGCATTATTAGGTCCCATTGTATATTACAGAGTACTAGCACAGAAGGGCAAATGCATGTACTATATATACTCGAATATAAGTCGACCCAAATATAAGTCGAGACCCCCATTTCCCCCCCCCCAAAAGGAGGAAAAATGGTTGACTCGAATATAAGATGGGGCTTAATATTCAAGTGCCATGCCCTGCCAGGATCTGCACCCAGTGTCCCCTCCCTCACACCCTCCCCTGCCAGGCTCTGCACTCAACCCCTCTCACTACTTGCCAGGCTCTGCAGCCAGCCCCCCTCCCTGCCCTATACCCTCTTCCCCCCTCTGGTGGTCTAGTGGTATGCCAGGAAAGGAGGGATCCCTCCCATCTGATACTAACAATTTTTTTACCCCCTCCCCGCCGCATACCTTTTCTTGCATCCCTGGTTGTTCAGCAGTGTATGGGCAGAAGCAAACTTTCCGCGTTCCTGCCCTACACCCCTCCTTCCAATCTCGTGACCAGCGGCGCACCAGCACACAGGAGCAAGCTTCTCGAGCTCTCACCCAGCTATGCACTGCTCGCTGAATGGCTGCTATCAGTTCTCGTAATTTTCACAAGAACTGGAAATAGCCATTCAGTAAGCGGCGTAGGGCAGGAGGGAGCTCGAGAAGCTTGCTGCTGCATGCCAGTACACCGCTGGCTGCAAGATCGGAAGGAGGGGCGCAGGGCAGAAGCGTGGAAAGTTCGCTCCTGCCCATACACTACTGAACAACCAGAGATGCAAGAAAAGGTACGTGGGGGAGGGGGGGTAAAAAAATTGTTAGTATCAGCCGGGACGGGTCCCTCCTGTCCCAGCCTAGAAGCCTGCATCAAGTCCAGGAGGGGGTCAGGTTATGACCCGAATATAGGATGAGACCCCAATTTTTCGGCCTTTTTTTTGGCCCAAAAATCTCATCCTATAAGCGAGTATATACAGTATGTGTTAAGCACTCTAGTAATCTAGGCCTAAATTAGCATTCTGTGGATTCTTACAATTTCTACTGGAGCAATACTTCTAACGAGTTGCTGGAGCAGTGTAGCTTCACAATAGGGAAATTTTCGGATGCATTCTCTTATAAATTTTTCTTGATAAACTGGAAAGCCATCTGTATCCCTTCCTTTTAACAAGCTAAAAACAGAAATAGAATATATGAATGGCATACAAGCACAATTTGGACCACATAAAATGTCTTTCTGCTATATCTAATTTCTTCTCATAGAGCATATTTTCTACTGTTGTGGTCTTCCAACATCATACGATTTATTAGAAATCCGTGCACATACACAGGTACATTTCCCATTGTAAAGTTGTCTCTATTCCAACCTCAAAGCAATTATTTTTTATTTTATTTTATTCTTTTGGTTATTGCATAACAAAAAAATAAAAAAGGGAGCACACACAAATAGACAGCACTAACATTCAAAGTAGTAACAAAATTGTTTAACCCTCAAGAAATACTCAAAACAAGCCATAGTCAGCCATCATGAGCAGAAGCTTAAGATACTTCCAGAAACTTATAAATTTATAACTTGCTTACAAATAAGCAACTTACCATTTAAAACATACAGTCATGTGAAAAAATTAGGACACCCCCATGAAATATTCAGTTCTTTCTTAAGAAATGTTCACATATCGATGTCAAATCTTTTTTATTTATCTCTGGAAAAGAAAGTGATGTAATCGCAGATAAACAAAACTTTTCCTTGATTTACTCTTGAAACAAAAGATATCCACAAAAATGTGTATTCTAATTGAGGAATAAAATAGGACACCCTACACCCTAATAGCTAGTGTTACTCCCTTTGGCTGAAATAACTTCAATGAGATGCTACTTGTAGCCATCTACCAGTCTCTGACAATCGGTCTGAGGAAAGTTTGGCCCACTCCTAAATGCAGAATTCTTTCAGCTGTGATGTTTGAGGGGTTTCTTGCATGTACAGCCCATTTCAAGTCATGCCACAGCATCTCAATGGGATTAAGATCAGGGCTTTAACTCGGCCACTCCAGGACTCTCCATTTCTTAGTTCTCAGCCAGTCCTCGGTGGATTTACTGGTATGTTTTGGGTCATTGTAGTGTTGCAAAGTCCAGTTCCGCTTCAGCTTTAATTTTCTTACAGATGGTCTCACATGTTCCTCAAAACACCCTCTGATACACGGTGGAATTCATGGTGGATTCTATTATGGTGAGCTGGCCAGGTCCTGCTGCAGCAAAGCATCCCCAAACCATGATACTTCCACCTCCATGCTTCACAGTTGGTATGAAGTTCTTTACCTGGAATGCGGCATTTGGTGTACGCCAAATATGTCCTCTTTTCTGGTGTCCAAATAATTCAATTTTAGACTCATGCAAGTTAAATTTGTGCAGTCTCTTTCTGATTATAGAGGCATGCACTCTCACATCAACAGTAGTAAGAGCCTGCTGTAGGTACCGTGATCCAAAAAGGAATTTTTTCTTAAATATACCATTCAGGAATGTGATCTTATTATGTATAAGTTTTTTATATGTTTTTTTAATATTTATATTTTTATTTTATATCATGAGTGTGTCTGGGTAGAGTAAAGTCATATATAAAATGTGTCACAACTCTAAAAGCTGTAGAGGAGTTGGAAACTTGATAACCCAGAAGGGTTTAATAAGTGTGATACATCCTTGGGCCTGTTAAATTATAATGTGCAAAATCACCATTAAAAGTGTTTGTAAACACACCCAATAAGCACTTAGCCCTGTGGGTAAAACGCAAAGAATCAGAAGGGAGAAACAACTCCTAATATAACTTCAGTATGTGGAGAAACAATATCAATATTGAGAATACAGAAAAATACTTATGTCCATTGGCGAAGTTGGTAGTCAAAGTATGCCTTTTAAAGTCTGTGCTCCGTTGCGGAGGTCCAAGGATGTATGACACTTATTAAACCCTTCTGGGTTATCAAGTTTCCAACTCCTCTACAGCTTTTGGAGTTGTGACTGAGGACCATTTTATATATGACTTTACTCTACCCAGACACACTCATGATATAAAACAAAAATATAAATATAAAAAAAAAATGTACAAAAAAAAACTTACCATATTTTTCCACTCCTTAAGACGCACCAGAACATAAGACGCACCCTAGATTTAGAGTAGGAAAACCAGAAAAAAAACCCAACACATTCTGAACCAAATTGTGTACTAATATATACCAGGCTCTGCACCCAACCCCACACTCCCTGCACTCAATTCCCCCACATCCCCCATTGCTACACCCTGTCTCCCCTTCCCTACCAGGCTGTTCCTTTCATTTTTCATATACACACAGCAGATATAAATTATCAAAACTGACACATTTTGATCACTAAATTGAAAATAAAATCATTTTTCCTACCTTTGTTGTCTGGTGATTTCATGAATCTCCTTCCTTCCTTTCTTCACTCAGGCCCAACAATTGTCCCTTTCTATTTCCTCCCTCCCATGTCCCAAGTTCGTGCCTCTTCACTGCCTTCCAGCCTTTGTCCTTCGTTCTCCCTCCCTCCCATGTCTCGAGTTCATGCCTCCTCACTGCCTTCCAAGCCTTTGTCCTTCCTGCCGTGCCGGACACTGCCTTCCTCCCTCCCTGCTATGCTGATGAAGCCTGCCTACCTTCCGCCGATTCCTCCTCCTCTGGCCCGGGTCTGCCGCAGCTGCGCAGCCACTCAAAGAAGGGAAGGGCCAGCGTGCAGCGATTGCACGTCGCTGGCCCACAAGCCTTCTCCCGGTGACTTTTTATACCTTCGGCATTGATAGGGATCAGTTTGGAATCCCTTCAGGATTTGCCTGGCAATACTTGCAAAGGGAACACCAGACGTACTCCACTACGACAGGAGGCTCAAATTCTCTTTCGCTGGGCGGAAAACCATCTTATAGCATTTTCAGTGGTGCACATAGCAGGAGTAGACAATGTGCAAGCTGATTATCTCAGCTGCCAAACTCTGGATCCAGGGGAATGGTCACTATCGCAGAGTCTTCACATGTATAGTGAAGAGATGGGGACAACCGATGTTCAACCTGATGGCGTCCAACAAAAGTCAGCTTGATTCTTTAGTCACGATCGCAAACCAGGAAGTGGAGGATTGGATGTCATGGTTCAGCTGTGGCCACAGGAGCATGACAAGGTCAATGTCAAATACAATCGTAGTAAAGTAATATGATGGGGGGGAAAAAAAAAAAATCACTCAAATTAAGTGAACAGCTTTTGATAACCAGTACGGATATAGATACAGAGACTCAGAAGCAGGTGGCAGAACGAGGGGGCACTAGATAGAGTACCTGCAATAGAGTAAATACCCCTGAACATGAGGAAGGACTTAGCAAAACTTGAAGAATGGTCTGAAGTTTGGGAAGCTAAGATATGCAAGGTTATGTATGCATTTGGGCTACAAAAACATGAAGTAATGGTAGAGTTTAGGGGGTGAAGAATTTTAGTGCATGAAAGAGGAGTGGGATTTGAGTGTGATAGTATGTGATGATTTTAAGGTGGCCTAACAGGTTGCAAAGACAATGGCCAAAACTAGAAGGATGCTAGGGTGCATAGGGAGAGGTATGGCCAGTAGGAAAAAAGAAGGTATTGATGCCCCCGTATAAGACTCTGATGAGACTTCATTTAGAATATTGTGTACAATTCTGGAGATTGCACCTTCAAAAACACATAAATAGGTGGGGGTGTCAAACTCAAATCACATAAGGGGCCAAAATCTAAAACACAGGCTAAGTTGCGTGCTGGATTTTTTATTAAGATACTTAACCCCTCTTTTGCTAACGCACAGCGTGGGCCTCAGCACCTGCTCCGACGCTCACAAGACTTCTGTGAGTGTCGGATTAATCGCTGTTACCAAAGCCACACTGCACACCAGTAAAGGAGGGCGTTAATCTTAGTAGAAGTATAGGGATACAACCTCTCCAACCCCATGCCGGCTACTCAATAAATAAGACTTTTCTTCTCTTTTAGGTCCTAGTTCACGCTTGCTGTCTTAACACCAGCTCTGGCAGGATAGGCAGGATACACATTTCAAATCTGACATATTGTAATCACAAAATAGAAAATAAAATTATTTTTTCTACCTTTTGTTGTCTGGTCATTTTGCTTTCAGTCCCAGTTTCTCTTTCTGATTTTGTCTATCTTCTAATTCTCTTTCCAGTGTCTGTTGTCCATTTTTTTCTCTTCTTCTCTCTTGCTCCAGTCCCTGTCTCCAACATATTGATTTTTCCCTTTCAACTTTTCTCCTTTTTTCTTTTCTGCCTCTGTCCACTCAAATCTTGCCCTCTTTCTCATCCTTCTCCTTTTAAAATTTTCAGCTACCTATCAATTTTTCATCTCCTGATCCAACTTCTCTCCCTTTCTCTTTCCAGCTGCCCCCATCCCATCTCTCCCCCTGTCTGCCTGCCTCCCCCCTCCCCCCAGCTCTACCATTTCTCCCTTTCTCTTCCCAACAGTTCTCCCTTCAAGTATCTTTTTCCCTCTTTCTCCACACTTAAGAACACAAGCAATGCCTCTCCTGGGCCAGACCTGAGGTCCATCATGCCCAGAAGTCCGCTCACGCGGCGGCACAACAGGTCCAGGACCTGTGCAGTAATCCTCTATTTATACCCTTCTATCCCCTTTTCCAGCAGGAAATTGTCCAATCCTTTCTTAAACCCCAGTACTGTACTTTGCCCTATTACGCCCTCTGGAAGCGCATTCCAGTAGTCCACCACTCGTTGGGTAAAGAAGAACTTCCTAGCATTCGTTTTGAATCTGTCCCCTTTCAACTTTTCCGAGTGCCCTCTTGTTCTTTTATTTTTAGAAAGTTTGAAGAATCTGTCCCTCTCTACTCTCTCTATGCCCTTCATGATCTTATAAGTCTCTATCATATCCCCTCTAAGTCTCCTCTTCTCCAGGGAAAAGAGACCCAGTTTCTCCAATCTCTCAGTGTATCAGACGTCACTCTCCTCTGAACCCTCTCGAGTAACGCCATATCCTTCTTAAGGTATGGCGACCAATATTGGACGCAGTATTCCAGATGCGGGCGCACCATCGCCCGATACAACGGCAGGATAACTTCTTTTGTCCTGGTTGTAATACCCTTCTTGATTATACCTAGCATTCTATTTGCTTTCTTAGCGGCTGCTGCGCACTGTGCCGTCGGCTTCTGCGCACTGTGCCGTCGGCTTCATTGTCATGTCCACCATTACCCCCAAGTCCCTTTCTTGGGTACTCTCATTCAATAACATCCCTCCCATCGTATAGTTGTACCTTGGGTTTCTGCTTCCCACATGCAATACTTTACATTTCTCAACGTTGAACTTCATCTGCCATCTCGCCGCCCATTCCCCCAGTTTGTTCAAGTCCCTTTGCAATTCTTCGCATTCCTCTTTAGTTCCAGCTCACTAAATATTTTTGTATCGTCCGCAAATTTTATTATCTCACATTTCGTCCCTGTTTCTAGATCATTTATGAATATATTAAATAGCAGCGGCCCGAGCACCGAGCCCTGTGGAACACCACTCGTGACCCTCATCCAGTCCGAGTAGTGGCCCTTCACTCCTACCCTCTGTTTCCTACCTGCCAACCAGTTTCTGATCCATCTATGTACGTCTCCATCCACCCCATGATTCTTCAGTTTCTGGAGTAGACGTTCGTGAGGCACCTTGTCAAAGGCTTTTTGGAAATCAAGGTATATGATGTCTATGGGGTCTCCCCTGTCCATCCTTTTGTTAATTCCTTCGAAGAAGTGCAATAAGTTAGTTAGGCACGATCTCCCCCTGCAGAAACCATGTTGGCTTGTTTTCAGAAGTTCGTTTCTATCCAAATGTTCATTGATGTTTTCTTTTATCAGTGCTTCCGCCATTTTCCCCGGAACCGAGGTCAGACTCACCGGTCTGTAGTTTCCTGGGTCACCTCTTGATCCCTTTTTAAAGATGGGCGTGACGTTGGCTATCTTCCAATCCTCCGGGATCACTACCCCAGGTCCAACCTCTCGCCCTTTATCTTACTCTCTTCACAGCCCAGCATGCCTTTCCCTCCAGCGCAGGTCCGATGTTGCTGCCAAGCCGATGAGTCTGCTG
Source organism: Geotrypetes seraphini (assembly GCF_902459505.1). Taxonomy (NCBI): domain Eukaryota; kingdom Metazoa; phylum Chordata; class Amphibia; order Gymnophiona; family Dermophiidae; genus Geotrypetes; species Geotrypetes seraphini. The sequence continues at coordinate 403,721,801 of NC_047085.1, read as the reverse complement.
GCCTCAGCGATTCAGCAATATTGTACATGGTTCCCCCTCCTGCTTCTCGCTTTCCATGGTTTGTCTCCAATGAAGTGCAACTTCCTGTTTCCACCCAGGTGGACCGCAGCGGATGGAAGGCAGGAGGGGGAGCCATGGACAAACTGCCGAAGCAGCTGAGCTGTGAGAAGGGGAAGTTCAGGAGCATTGCTGCGGGCCACATAAAAAGGCCAGGTGGGCCAGATTCAGCCCGCAGGCCTTGTGTGACATATGTGGCAGTGTTCTCCCTAGGGCCTTTTAGCCGGGCAGTCCGCCCGGGTAATTTAGATGACCGCCCGACTATCATCCGCTGTGAATTCTGCTGCTGCTGCCGGTGCTGCTCAACACACATAAAAAAAACAAAAACGGCTTGGAGATTTCACGCCTTAGCCCATAGCGAACTTATGCTCTGGGGCTCTAACGTGTGCATGCCGGCTTCCCTTCTCTTCCCTCCGAAACCAGAAGTTATGTCCGGGGAGGGGGAGGGAAGAGAAGGGAAGCTGGCATGCACATGTTAGAGCCCCGAAGCATGCGTTCACTACGGACTACGGCGGGAGATAGGTCAGTGAAGCTCACAATTTGCTCTTCTTGCTGCCGGGTCCTGCTTACTTTCTGTTTCCGCAAAGGCAGGACCTGGCAGTATTTCCCCAATGGGTCGATCGCGATCTTGGGCCGATCAGCCTTCCTCTCCCCGATGGCAGAATTGACCTCGGGGATAGGAATGCTGGTCGGCCCGCAGCAGGGAGAGCTTGGGGTGGTAGTTTTGTGGCCTGTTATCCGATGGCGATGGCTTGGGGGCCTGTTCCCCGATAGCAGCGGCAGTGGCTTGGGGGAGGGAAGGAAGAAAGGAAGAAAGGAAGGAAGGAAAGAGAGAGAAAGAGAGAGAGAGAGAGAGAGAGAGAGAGAAAGAGAGAGAGAGAGAGAGAGAGAAAGAGAGAGAGAGAGAGAAAGAGAGAGAGAGAGAGAGAGAAAGAAAGAAAGAAAGGGAGGCAGGGAGAAAAAGGATAGGGAGAGAGGAAGAAAAAGTTGGGGGAGGGAATGAGGTCTGGAGAAGAGGAAGCATACAGGCTGAAAGAAGGGAAGAAAGATTGGATGCACAGTCAGAAGAAGAAAGTGCAACCAGAGACTCATGAAATCACCAGACAAGAAGGTAGGAAAAGATTTTATTTTAAATTTAGTGATCAAAATGTGTCTGAATTTATATCTGCAGTCTATATTTTACACTATGGTCCCATTTTTCTAAACCGCAATAGAGGTTTTTAGCGCAGGGAGCCTATGAGCGTCGAGAGCAGCGCTGGGCATTCAGCGAAGCTCCCTGTGCTATAAACTGCTATCGTAGTTTAGTAAAAAGGGAGGGGGTACATTTGTATGGTTGTTACTGAGGTGACAGTGCATAGAGTCATCTGCTTTGACCTCGTTGAAAAAACCCTGGAATAGGAATGATAATTAACATTTTCTATGCGTACAGTATGCTTTGTGGTTTTTTTTTAAATTTTATTGTTGGTAGATCATTTTGACTTGGTCATTTTAAAAGTAGCTCGCAAGCCCAAAAAGTGTGGGCACCCCTGCTCTAGAACATCGCTCCTTAGTTTTATCAAGTGGTGCAGTGAGGGGCCAGCACTTTACATCTTATCTCCTCATGTACAGCACGGTTCTTTATTCTAAGCAGCTCTGACACTAACAGTACCACGGGTGCCTTATGTTACTTTCACTACCATTTGCAGTCAGGTTTGGCATTTTATCATGGTTTTGGTTTTTTATTTAGTTTTTCACCAGTATTTTCATTTATATATTAAAGCAGCCTTTTTTAACAGCCCAATGCCCCTCCCCTATCAGTGTGCATCCAATCCACTGCTGACACTTTTTTGGCGCCTCTTTCAACGGATCAAATATCATAGCCCCACTGTCGCGTGTTCACATTTATTCTGCGTACGAGTTTATCTCATCAGTGCAGAGACCTTTTCGGTAAGTCCATTTTACTCTCCCTTTTTTACTTTCCCGAGTGCTGTGGTTTTATTCTTTGGTTTTAATAGAAGCTCATTTGAACAATAATTTAGATCTTTCCCAGGTTTCACTTTTCAACTACCCGGTTGGCTTGTCTTTGAGCTACTATCGGCTTATGTTTCCAAGATACACTGTATTATCAGCTATTCATTTCCCATACGCTTACTTTTGCCCTGTTTAAGTCTATATAGTCTAGGCATACTGTTTGTAACCAGCTATCATTTTAAGTACAGTATGTATATGCCCTATTTTAGGGGGGGGGGGGGTTAAGTTCTTTTAGCATGTTATTTCATTAATTCTGAGTTCGGTGTTACAATATATTGTTCTTGGTTTTTAGTTTACACATTATTTATTCTTTTCTGACATGTTCGCATCACAATTTTACTCAAAAGTATAAATAGGTATCCATATTTCCATTCAAGTTTCATCACGGTGCTCTGGTTTTGGCTCCAGTATTTGTCACTTCCGTTCACAAGATCTGGCTATCTGTTACCGTCTCATATTTTAAAGACTCACTCGTTATAACTAGCAGTGATCCACACGTCTCTTCATAATGGACATGTCCAATTTTAGCATTTGGATCTTAGTACTATGGGTTTGGTCTTTTCTGGTTTCCTTTCTATAGTCTGCTTTTCGTCTGGAGTCTTTTGAGTTTAGAATTACATTTTATGACATATTTTTGTGGTTATAATTGTATGACATGTCTAAATTGGTCAAGTTATCCATTCTTTTTATTATTTTTTGTCCCCTCATACAGTGGCAGACCGCCCCGGGTGCCAGCCCTAGGGGGGTACACAGCCGGCTGGATCCAGAACCTTCCGAGCTGCTCTAAATGGCACCTGCACCTCAGTGCGGCTGCCGTACTTATTCCGAAGCAGAGTCGGCAGCCGCACTGAAGTGCAGGAAGGTCCCGCAATGATTGCATTTTCCGCCTCTGCCTCCGGAAGACGTGACGTCGGAAGGGGTGGACCAGCAGCTGCAGTCATTGCAGAACCTTGCCGCAATTCCCTGCGTCTGCCGGCCCACCCCCTCCAACAGCACTTACATCTTCCAGATGTAGCAGAAGCAGTCATCATGGGACCTTGCTGGTTTGGAGGGAGAGAGGAGCATAGAAGGGTGGTGGAGAGAGAAAAAGGGGGTCAGGGTGGTATGGAAGGGTGGTGGAGGGAGAGAAAGGGGGCAGATGCTGATGGAATTGGTGTGCAGGGAAAGGAGAGAGAGACATAAGGGGGAAGGAGACTGGATGGGGTTGGAGGGAAAGAAAGGTGGCAGATGCTGATGGAAGTGGGGGGAAGGGAGAGGAGAGAGTGAAATGCCAGACCATGGGGGTGTGGGAGAGGGAAGGGAAGAAGAGGAGAGAGATGCCAGACCATTGGAGGAGGGAAGGGAAGAAGATGGATGCCAGAATAATAGGGATGAAGGGAGAGATGGAAGTGGAATACAAGGAGAGAAGATGCCATATAGAAGGGGCAGAGAGAGGGTAGACAGAGGATGAAAGGAAGAGAGTGACAAGACTATGAGGAAAGCAGAAACCAGAGAAGACAATGTAGAAAAAAATTCTATTTATTTATTTATTTGCTTTAGGGGAGATGCATCGCTGTTTCTGTGGTGTTGCATTGTATGCAGAGTCCAGCTTCTTGGTGGTTCAATTTAAACTTTGTCTACATTTTTCTATTTTATCCCCCCTTTTACAAAACTGTAGAGCGTTTTTTTAGCACCAGCCATGGTGGTAATTGCTCAGAATTCTATGAAAGTCTGAGCTGTTACCACCATGGCTAAAAAACACATTACAGTTTTGTAAAAGGGAGAGGGGTTAGTTTGCGATTACATATTCCATACTTGGAAAATATGTTTTCTGTGTTCTGTGTGTTCGAAAGACATGGTTTTCAGTTAGGATTGACTGTGTAGGATTGATCTGTACTAGTCTGGCTTGTTTAGTTTTACAATGGGTGTATTGATGTACTGCTCACTGCAGTATGTAAGATGCTGCCTTTTCTTAGGTACACTCTTGTGTGATGGGTGGATTGTTACTAAAAATCATGTTTTTCATACAGATGAGGGGGGGTATAATAAATAATGGGCCTCAGGTGTCACATATGCTAGGTACACCCACTGCCTTCATAGTTTATATCTAATCCACAAGCCTGCTTTTAGGACAACAGGGTATGTATCCCTCTGATTCATGACAATTTCACTTCTCATGTTATCTTATCCATTCTTTTTATTATACAACTGCCTAGATAAGCATCATTCTTTGACGTGAATGTACCTTGAAAACTAACGGCAACAGTATTCTTCCCAGAAATTTTTTCCAGCCATGAAAAACATTTACTGCATTTAGTGTGCCACAAAAAACATTTGCTCCGTTTAGTATGCCGGAGTTAAAGTTTGAAAGACGCTGCTCTATACCATTTGAAAGAGGGCAAATATCTAATTATTCACTTCTAGAATTGGATGCTTCTTAAATTTAATAAAAAATTATGGAACAAGTGTCAAACCTTAAGAAAGGCAGTCATATTGAGCACTGGAACATAACTAATAATAATTAACTAATACAAATAGTACACATTTAGGGCTCCTTATACTAAGCTGCGATAGTAGTTTTACTGCGCGCTTAGCTCGCACAGAATTGTCACATGTGCTAGAAGCTAATGCCAGCATTGAGCTGGCATTAGTTCTAGCCGTGTAGCGCAGCAATTCTGCACGCGCTAAAAATGCTATTGCAGCTTAGTAAAAGGAGCCCTTAATTTTCCCCAGCACCAAATTTCCCCGTCCCGCCCCACCCGGCTACTTTTTCATGCCACCCGGCTGGAAAAATTTCTGGGGAGAACACTGATGTGGTCTAGAGGAAGGCTATTAAAATGGTAAGTGGTCTGTCATAAGGTGTATGGGGACAGATTCAAAGATCTCATATGCATAATTTGCAGGAAAAGTGGGAAGCGGAAATATGACAGATGTTTAAATACCTCTACTAACAAAAGTTCATAAGGACCAATCCTAATGTGCAACTCCTCCCTTACTCAGACTTATATAGACAGAATTACAGTAATTCAATTGTGATTGAATGACTGCCTGCACCAATACTGTAAAATGTTGCTAATGAAACAAATGCCTGACTTTCTTCAGCATTCGTAAACTAAACCATTTCCTACTACTACTATTTGAACACTAAGCAATATTCAGTAATTTTAGCATGTAAATTGCTTAGCTTGTAAATAGAACAGGGTATTCATAGAGGAACGTGCATAGGCATGTCAGAAACAGAAATATAGAAACATGATGGCAGTTAAACGCCAAATGGCCAATCCAGTCTGCCCATCCACAGCATCCTTCTCTCCCTAACCAGCCCTGTTAAGACAACTTCACTGGCTTCCTGTCTGTCTCAGAATACAATTTAAATGTGTTTGCGCAGTATTCAAACTTTTACATGATATATTCGCATCATTATTACCTTTATCTCTAAATGCTCGACGATCTGACTCGAGACATTCAAAAAATATAAACTTTCCTTTCCGTCTTTTAAGGGAATAAGATCAACTGGTAAGATCTGTTTTTTACATATATAAAATCTTTGTTTGCGAGCATAATTAGCTCCAGAAACATGCTTGTAATCCAAAGCACTTGTATATCAAATCGTATATCAAATTGAATAGGCATGGTAACCCAAGACATCAAAAAATTATTCCAAATATTAAAAGATCTAACTGACACCAACCCTATATGACCACTAACAATAACCCCTCCCCCTCAGCCACCCTCCTAGCAGAACACTTCAAGAATAAAATTACAAACACCAGAGCTACCCTCAATAGTACCCCAGCCCACCTAATTGATGTCACAACACTTCCCAAAGAAAATGAATCATCTGCTGCAGACAGAACTTGGTCCCAATTCCCCAAGATACATTGGGCCGAATTCAACAAACTCTACAATAAGTACAGCCACGCTTCCTGTGAACTCAACCTCTGCCCGCCATATCTCCCGACATCCTTGAACACTAAGTTCCGTACTCTACTCCTACATTGGATACAAACCATGCTCACAGAAGGCATTTTCTCGACGACACTCAGCGAAATCATCATCACCCCAATCCTAAAAGACCCAAAAGGACCAACAGACCAACCATCTAACTACAGACCAATTGCTTCAATACCTCTATATATCAAACTAACAGAAGGACTAGTAGCCAAACTCCTCACCAACTATCTCGAAGACCACAACTTATCCACCCACAATCTGTCTTCAGAACTAACTTCAGCACAGAGTCACTACTAGGCTCCCTTATCGACACAGCAAGACAACACCTCAGCACTGGAAAAAAATGCTGCTCATAAAGCTGGACCTGACGGCTGCATTTGACTTGGTAGACCATAACATTCTACTGCAAATTTTTGGACTCAATAGGCATCTCAGATAAAGTATACTCATGGTTGAAGGTTTCTTAAAATCCAGAACATCTAAAGTAAAATCAGACAAAGAAAAATTTCCAAACCTTGCGGCGTACCACAAGGATCTCCACTATCCCCCTACAACCTATATATCTCTCTCGTGTTTACCTGAACAAACAAGGCCTAACCTCTTATAGCTATGCAGATGACATCACCATCCTCATACCTTTCGATGAACCAAAGCTCGCAATGACAGACACACTACACCGAAACTAGTTACAGTAACGACTTGGATGGAAGACCACAAACTGAAACTTAACCCAGACAAAACTAAATTCATCCTCCTAGAAAATAACAAAGTCCCAACCACAACCAACTTAGAAATCAACTCTAATCAATTACCCTATTCAAACCACCCTAAAACAACTAGATGACTATTGACAGAGGTGCACATGCAACCACAAATAAACAAAACAATACAGAAATCTTTTGCAGCTATGAGAAACCTTAACAAGTCCGAAAATTCTTCGAAAACACAATTCAGCTCTTAACAATCTCTAATCCTAAGTATACTAGACTACTGCAACATCCTCTACCTCCCCTGCCCTGCAATAATGATTGAACAACTACAAACAATTCAAAACACAGCTCTGAGACTCGTCTACTCATTGAAAACATGACCACATACAGGCATACATCGATTCATATTGGCTTCCAATCCAGGAAAGAATACAATTTAAATTCTATTGTATACTATTTAAAACTATAAACGGAGACAGCCCAATCTACCTAACCAACCGCTTCATCCGCTTAGGCTTAGAAGCGATTATCAAAAGTTATAATTGAATTACTCCAAACTACCTCTACCAGGCATAGAAAAACACACACCCATTCACATATCCCCCAAAAAGTAAAATGGAAAAAACTATACAACGGCCTACTAGCCAGTCAAGCAGCAAAACTAGATAACCAAATCTCCAACCTATGATAGCAACCCAGACTACAAGATGTTCAGAAAGGAAATAAAAACTATACTCTTCAAGAAATACCTGAATAAGGCTTAAAACCACGAATACCTTCCTTCTTACCATCCTCTCCCTAACCCCTGAGCCTACCTGACCCACTCTTGGAAATGATCTTTGATCTAACTTTGTAACCCTCCTTCTATAACTCTTTTTGTAATCTGCATTGAACCGCAAGGTAATGGCGGAATAGAAATCTGTAATATAATGTAATTTCGCCATAGGAAATAATGGAAACTCAGATGATTCATTCCACAACCCAAAAACTTGAATACAAAATACTATATGCTCTTGTATTGCAAGACCTCACTCTTTTAGAACAGTCACTACACTCATGCAGCGTCAGAAAAGAAGAACCATTGGCTCAGTTGTGATGTTTGTATACTGTATGTACTTGTATTGTAAGACACTGCTTGTATATCAAGTTAAAATTTAATAAAATGTTTTGCTTGTCTTGCAAAACACTTGCAAACCAAGTTACTTGCAATCCAAGGTTTTACTGTATATAGATTCACAGAGATCTGAAATAAAATTCCACTTTCTATTAGAACCCTTACTTCTCTTCAGACCTTTTGGAAGTCTATGAAAACACTTCTATAAAAATAATATTTAGACAATTAGGAATAACTTCTGCATATCGTCGATAGTGAACCTTATTTATCAGATGGCAGAAATTCTTTAATAAATTCTATCTTTATATTCAATTTAAACACTACTAATCGTGTCAGCTACTTACTTAACCGAATCGAGCTCCTTTTAGATGATGCACTATATGAAATTAAGTTTTAGATTAGATTAGTAGTCACACCATGTAAATGCTAGGATTCTATAAATTATGCACACACAGGTCCATATACTACAAATGGAACTCAAGGGAACTGGAAAAATCAGTGCTAAATACAAATCTATAAAGGACGCACACCATTTATCCAGTAGTATTATTTAGTGCCAATTTCTGCACCATAACATTGGATGCTAAACTTAAGCCTGCTGAAATGTGGTATAAATACTGGTGCCCATGTTGGGCACGCTTACCTTTTAGTCTTAACAATACATGCAACTTTTCTGAATGCCCTGACCCATCCATGGCGATGCCCCTTTTGAGTTGCATGCTATGAGATTTGGGCATCAGGGGTTGATTCTATAAAAGGCACCTAACTTAATTGACAAGATATTCTTAATTGGTAATATATCTATCTATATCTATCTATCTATATATCTATATATATAGTCAAACCTCGGTTTGCGAGTACCGTATTTTCACGCATATAACGCGCGCATTATACGCGTTTTTACCTACCGCGCACACCCCTCGCGCGTTATATGCGTGAGCGCGGTATACAAAAGTTTTAAAACATAGTTCCCACCCGCCCCGACGCCCGATTCACCCCCCCAGCAGGACCGCTCGCACCCCCACCCCGAACGACCGCTCGCACGCGCTCCCACCCGCACCCACGATCGAGCAAGAGGGAGCCCAAGCCCTCTTGCCCGGCCGACTCCCCGACGTCCGATACATCCCCCCCCCCCGGTAGGACCACTCGCACCCCCACCCGAAGGACCGCCGACTTCCCGACAATATCGGCCAGAAGGAGCCCAAACCCTCCTGGCCACGGCGACCCCCTAACCCCACCCCGCACTACATTACGGGCAGGAGGGATCCCAGGCCCTCCTGCCCTCGACGCAAACCCCCCTCCCTCCAACGACCGTCCCCCCCCAAGACCTCCGACCGCCCCCCACCGACCCCGACCCCCCTGGCGACCCCCACGACCCCCCCACCCCCTTCCCCGTACCTTTGGTAGTTGGGCCAGAAGGGAGCCCAAACCCTCCTGGCCACGGCGACCCCCTAACCCCACCCCGCACTACATTACGGGCAGGAGGGATCCCAGGCCCTCCTGCCCTCGACGCAAACCCCCCTCCCCCCCAACGACCGCCCCCCCCCAAGAACCTCCGACCCCCCCCAGCCGACCAGCGATCCCCCTGGCGCCCCCCACGACCCCCCCCCCCCCCTTCCCCGTACCTTTGGTAGTTGGCCGGACAGACGGGAGCCAAACCCCCTGTCCGGCAGGCAGCCAACGAAGGAATGAGGCCGGATTGGCCCATCCATCCTAAAGCTCCGCCTACTGGTGGGGCCTAAGGCGCGTGGGCCAATCAGAATAGGCCCTGGAGCCTTAGGTCCCACCTGGGGGCGCGGCCTGAGGCACATGGTCCCATGTGCCTCAGGCCGCGCCCCCAGGTGGGACCTAAGGCTCCAGGGCCTATTCTGATTGGCCCACGCGCCTTAGGCCCCACCAGTAGGCGGAGCTTTAGGATGGATGGGCCAATCCGGCCTCATTCCTTCGTTGGCTGCCTGCCGGACAGGCGGGTTTGGCTCCCGTCTGTCCGGCCAACTACCAAAGGTACGGGGAAGGGGGGTGGGGGGTCGTGGGGTCGCCAGGGGGGTCGCGGGTCGGCTGGGGGGGCGGTCGGAGGTTCTTGGGGGGGGGCGGTCGTTGGGGAGGGGGGTTTGCGTCGAGGGCAGGAGGGCCTGGGATCCCTCCTGCCCGTAATGTAGTGCGGGGTGGGGTTAGGGGTCGCCGTGGCCAGGAGGGTTTGGGCTCCCTTCTGGCCCAACTACCAAAGGTACGGGGAAGGGGGGTGGGGGGTCGTGGGGTCGCCAGGGGGTCGCGGGTCGGCTGGTGGGGCGGTCGGAGGTTCTTGGGGGGGCGTCGTTGGGGGGAGGGGTTTGCGTCGAGGGCAGGAGGGCCTGGGATCCCTCCTGCCCGTAATGTAGTGCGGGGTGGGGTTAGGGGTCGCCGTGGCCAGGAGGATTTGGGCTCCCTCCTGGCCCGATATTGTTGGGGAGTCGGCGGTCCTTCGGGGGGAGGGATGTATCGGACGTCGGGGGGGCATCAGGCTTTCAGGATGGGGACAGACCTTCAAGGGGGGACAGTGCACGGAAGTCAGGGGGGGTGAACGGAGAGTCGGGACAGCGCACGGAAAGTCAGGGCGGGCGAAAGGAGCGTCGGGCAGCATGCGCGGTATACCCGTGAGCGCGGTATACCAAAGTTTTTGTGCATATCATCGTGATTTCTGCGCGCTATACCCGTGTGCGCGTTTTATACGGGTGCGCGTTATTTGCGTGAAAATACGGTAACCCTGTTTGCGAGTGTTTTGCAAGACGAGCAAAACAGTCAGCAAACTTTTGACTCGCAAACCAAGTGTTGACTCGATTTGCGAGCACCCCCCCCCCCCCGATAACCGGCATCGCTTCCCCCCGCTCGCAAAGGCCCCCTCGCTCCAACCGGCACCCCCCCACCACGCGAACTGGCCCTCCCCCCGCCAGTACAACTTAAATTTACCCACCTCCCCGTCTATCACCAGCACCGGCACGCAGGCACAGCTCGTGTGCCTAGAAAATCTTACGGCTTCCGTTCATAGACAAAGCGTGCCTTTGTCCCAGCGCGCTTTTGACCTGACACCTCCGGCTTCTGCCTGCCTGCCTTGCGCATGCTCAAGGACTTCTAATTCTCCCTCTCGCCAAGATTTTTTTTTTTTAATTGGGCAAAAGGTGCATATCGCATGGTGCCCAACACCTAAGTGGGCGTTTCTATGAGTGGAGTGAGACTTAGGCACCGCTAAGCACAATTCTCCAAAAACTTATGTGCCTTAAATGTAGACTTTTAAAATCCTGGCCTACATTTCAGGGCCCAAGTTTTTACATAGGCACTCCTAGCCATGATTCTGTAAACTTCTTTGAAGGAGTAAACAGGCAGATAGACAAAGGCAACCCGGTCGATATTGTATATCAAGATTTTCAGAAGGCGTATGACAAGGTTCCACATGAATGACTACTTTGGAAAATTGTGAGCCATGGAACTGAGGGTGAAATACTCATATGGATTAAAAACTGGCTGGAGCACAGGAAACAGAGAGTGGGGGGTAAATGGACAATACTCGGACTGGAAGAGCGTCACCAGTGGGGTGCCGCAGGGCTCGGTGCTTGGACCCGTGCTCTTCAACATCTTTATAAACGATCTGGGCATTGGTATGATTAAATTTGCAGACAATACGAAGTTATTTAGAGTAGTGAAGACGCTGAGGGATTGCGAAGATCTGCAACGTGACATAATCAGGCTCAAGGAATGGGCATTGACATGGCAGATGAGGTTCAACGTAGATAAGTATAAAGTGATGTATGTAGGTAACAAAAATCTCATGCACGAATACAAGATATCTGGGGCAGTACTTGGAGAGACCTCCCAGGAACGAGACTTGGGAGTTCTGATCGACAAGTCGATGAAGCCATCCAAGCAATGTGCGGCTGCGGCGCACATTGCGTGGACCAGAATGGTAGAAATGATAAAGAAGGGGGATCACGAACAGATTGGAAAAGGTTTTCATGCCGTTGTACCAGGCTATGGTGCGCCTTCACCTGGAGTACTGCATCCAGCACTGGTCGCCGTACATGAAGAAGGACACGGTACTACTTGAAAGGGTCCAGAGAAGAGCGACTAAGATGGTTAAGGGACTGGAGGGGTTGTCGTACAGCGAAAGATTAGAGAAACTAGGCCTCTTCTCCCTTGAACAGAGGAGATTGAGAGGGGACATGATCGAAACATTCAAGGTACTGAAGGGAATAAACTTGGTACATAAGGACAGGTTGTTCACCCTCTCCAAGGTAGGAAGAAAGAGAGGGCACTCTCTAAAACTGAAATGGGATAGATTCCGTACGAACATAAGAAAGTTCTTTTTCACCCATAGAGTGGTAGAAAACTGGAACGCTCTTCCTTAGTCTGTCATAGGGGAGAACACCCTCCAGGGATTCAAGACAAAGTTAGGCAAGTTCCTGCTGAACCAGAACGTATGCAGGTAGGGCTAGTGTCAGTTAGGGCGCTGGTCTTTGACCAAAGGGCCTCCATCTGAGCAGACTGCTGGGCACGATGGATCACCGATCTGACCCAGCAGCAGCAATTCTTATGCTCTTATGTGCCTAAATGTGATTGACACACAGCTGGCACTATTTTTCTAGGTGCCGGCCAATTTATAGAATCAGCCCCCAAATGTTATAGAGCAATGCGTAACTAGATGCACATGCAAACTAATTAATGCCATCAGTAATTGGTACTTAAGAGGCCAATTATTGCTCATAATGGCTCATTAGCCAATTAAGTTGCCTGCGCATCTCAGGATTGTGTTCAAATTTAAGCACCTAAATCCGGGCATCATATATAGCAGTGTTTCCCAACCCTGTCGTGGCAGACCACCAGGCCAATCGGGTTTTCAGGCTAGCCCTAATGAATATGCATGAGACAGATTTGCATATAATGGAAGTGAGAGGCATGCAAATCTGCTCCATGCATATTCATTAGGGCTAGCCTGAAAACCCGATTGGCCTGGTGGTCCTCCAGGACAGGGTTGGGAACCACTGATATATAGAACCTGGGAGTCAGTATCAACATGTAAGTGTCAAGTTATAGAATGAGGGAGGATAGTTTACATGCATTACAAGTTATAGTTTATAGACAGCAGAATTGAAAAAAATGTTGCTGTAAAGACTAACAAAGCACATACTGATGCATTACTCCATTCCTTATCCCTGCATAAATATTTATTAATACTTCTATACCACATTTAGTTAACACACCATCCTTTTACAAAGCCACGCTAGTGGCTGCCACTGAGGTAACTGCCCTGAAGCCCACAAGGGTTTAAAGAGCTTCGGGGCTTTTGCTGGATGGCAGCCACTAGCACGGCTTTGTAAAAAGGAAGGGGGGGGGGGTACAATGTAGATTTAAGTGGTTTAAATCTAAGTACAATACATATAAGGAAAAAAATTCTAATAAAATTAAATAGAAAATCAATATCCAGATATTTCAGACCAAAGAAATATAAACACGTTACAGGGAATGCCATCCATCCCCCTCTACTTCAGTTTCCTTATTTGTGTTCTTAGGATCTAGTAAAGTCAAGGAAAGTGTTTTTATTTAAACTGCTTGGTGGGATCCATTATAAGAAAGCCTCCTTTCTTTACAAAAAATTGGAAAAGCAGCAAATCTCAAAATTCAATGTTTAACTTTTATTTTATTTTTCAATTAAAAAATGAATTTCTTCTAGAACTGAAATCAATAAAATCTATTTACTGCAGTGAAAACAGTTACATTACTTCTGTCACAAACCCAATGACTGAGGTGCTAAAACATTTCGAAAAATTAAGATTTTTTAAAATTTAGAACGAGAGCTCTCATGTTCAAGTAAGAACTTTCATGTTTTACAGTATTATTGGACAATTGTGCCTTAGTCTTGCTCAAGTTGTTAAAATATATTACTGTGGTTGGTCATGGATGGCCCCAAGCTCTAAAAATGTTTCTGCAGGCTGGCCAAGAGGTACCACAAGGGACTGGCCTGTCAGCTACAGACCGTCTGCTTCTTCTCCACACAGAGCTGGACCCACAAACAGGGAAGCTCCAAGCACTGAAAAACTGAGAAAGGTGAAAATAACTCGAATAAAATAAAGAGCAAAGCAGAACAGAAACACTCCTTCTGGCTCGCATGTAAAAGGGAAAAACCGTAGATGGCAGTAGAGCTCTCAGCCATAGGGAGATAGCTTGCTTGTCCAGAATGACACACCAATTGCACTGGAAACCACCTGTTGCTACAATCAAAGCAGTTTACATCTACTATATATAAGTAGGGTTTTTTTTCCTGTCTCTAGTGGGCTCACAATCTTAAGTTCTATACTAGGGCAATGAATGGCTATGTGATTTGCCCAGGGTAATAAGGAGCTGCAGTAGGAATCAAACTCAGTTTCCCAAGTTCTCAACTCACTGCACTAGCCATTAGGCTATGAGATTACTGTATCTCTATAAAGAACAACAAATATACTGTATATATACCTTTTGAGTAATCCATTGAGTTCATCTTCCCTCTCTTTCAAGAAGTTACTGCACTTCTGGAAGATACAACTAAGATAGTGCATTTTCAAAGCAAGAACTTCATTCATGTCCCTTTGCTTCATGCATTTTTCACATATCAGATCTAGAACCCTACAGCATTTTCCAAGTGATTCTACATCTGCCAGCAGAGGGTTCTCCTGAACAAGCATGACAATCTGCAGAAACAATTAAAAAAAAAATTAAAACCAGAAGGAATCATGAAAGTTAACCCATTCTTCCAGAACTCAAGCTGTTAGTAAATTACTCTGGATTTACTAAGGCAACAATAGTAATAATATCCATTTATATACTGCAACAGCCACAAAATTCACAGTAGATTACAATAAGAAAACCAGTGATCACCAGGAATTTACAATCATAAAAATCACAGTAAACACTGTACAACAACTAAAACATTTTTTTCAAATAAGTCAGTCTACACTAACTGCATTTATAGCAATTTCAAGTAGTAAATGGTCAGTGTATCTTTACACAAAAGAATCTACCATAACAACAAAAAAACACTTTAATAAATGCAGTATTTATCGAACAATGTACTTGCTTAAATAATTCAGCAATCTGCAGTAATTTAACTTCCAAATTCCACCCCCCCCCCCTGCATCCCTTTTCCTAAACCATGATAGCGGTTATTAGCGCAGGGAGCTTCTGTTCATTCTGCTGCTCCTCAATATTTCTCTTCGCTTCTCTCTCCTTATACACCTCCCAGAGAACTCCGTTCCTCAGATAAGCTGCTCTTAGTTTTACCCTTCTCCTCCATTGCCAATTCCAGACTTCGTTCCTTTCATCTAGCTACCCCCTATGCCTGGAATAAATTACCCAAGTTTGTCCATCAATTCCCTTCCCGTGTTTAAAAGCAGACTGAAAACCCACCTTTTTGATATAGCCTTCAATCCTTAACCCTTTCTCCTCTGCCCTCCAACCCAGCCAGCTGATTAACCGTTCCCCTTTAACTGTATCCATGACATCATGTTTGTCTGTCTTGGCTGTTTAGATTGTAAGCTCTTTCGAGCAGGGACTGTTTTCTTCTTCTTTGTGACTCTGTGTAGTGCTGCGTGCATCTGGTAGCGCTATAGAAATAATAGTAGTAGTAGTAGTAATTTCTTCCTGTACAGAGCATGAGCTCAATTACATACCAAAATATTAGTGCAAAAAGCTCAAACTATAAATGATCAATTTTTATCTTTGCTTTATCCAACTGAAATTCATCAAATTAATGAAACTGACTCTTTGAAGTGAATTTAGAGAATAAGAATGTGATGTCCTGGCTTGATTTGGATTTATTAAATTTGATATACCGTTTGTACATAAATATTAAGCAGCTTAAAATACAAATACATTAAAAATGAGATAATCCTCACTATCCCAGTGGGCTCACAACCTAAATTCTAATCTAATCTTCCATTTGTGAGTCGCACAAACCTCTACAAGCTCAAGGCGTCATTCAAAGAGGAAGTGGGAAAGTAATAGGGGACGGGGGCATGGAGAAGCAAGAGGAGGGTTCTAGAAGTAGGGGTGCTATATAGAAGTTGAAACAGTTAATTATCAAAGAGGTGGGTCTTCAGGTTTTTTCTGAATGTGGTGTAGTTTGTCTCTTTTCTGATTGCTTCTGGTAGATCATTCCAGGTTTTTATACCCAGATAAGTTAGCCTAGAGTAAAAAATTTGTTATAGTAAGCATGGAAGTAAGAAAAAAAAGAGAAAGAGAAGTATTATAGATACAAGAGGTGTGCAAAAAGGTCAAATAAAAGAATTGCAGAATCCAATATCAAAGCATAAAAGAAATAAAAATAGAAGAGAAGGAAAACAGCAAAGTTAAATATAGCCAGGAAAAATAAAATGGAAAATTTAAAATAAAGGTCCTCTGGTCCTTGAAAGCTCATGCCCTAATAAATTGGCTAGTCTCTTAAGATGCTACCTACCTTCATCATAGGAAATAGCTCAGGTGGCTTTATTTTCTATAATTGCCCCCTGAATGAATCTCTCATGCTGTTTAGCGAACTGCAGTTTAGGAACATCTGAAACTGCAAATGATCACACTTGAATGTTGGCACACACTATGGAACGTCACTTATGTTCCCAATAAAAACCTTACTAACCATCCTACAAGAGGTCATATGATGATTTCATGCAAGAAAGATTTAATACCCCTTTATCATTTGAATGTTGGCTGCACATACCTTTCCCACAAGTGGAAATTTAGGACAGCTCAAAGTGTGACTATAGGCACCCAAACCAGACAATTGACTAATTGGACTAGACTCTTTAAATATCTTATTACTGAAGTTATCTAATGGTTTACAGATTTCACCAAGAGCATCTTATTTGTACATACTTGAGGAAAGGGCTGGAAATAAAACACATTCAAATAAAGCAGTGTTACTTACCTGTAACGGGTATCATCCAGGGACAGCAGGCAGTTATTCTCACTTGTGGGTGATGTCATCCACGGAGCCTGGTATGGATGGTCTAAAAGTGTAATATCACTAACTCTTCAGATATCTTGAGATGGCCCGTATCATGTGAGTGCCTTCCCACCCGACATCAACTCACGGGACTATCAGTTCAGTAAAAGCAATAAGAAGCCAACTAGGGGAAGTGGGAGGGTTGCGAGATTAACTGCCTGCTGTCCCTGGATAAAGCAATGTTACTTACCATAACAGTTGTTATCCAGGGACAGCAGGCAGCTATTCTCACTAGTGGGCGACGTCATCCGACGGAGCCCCGATGCGGATGTCTCACAAGCATACTTGCTTGTAGAAAGTTTAGAAGTTTCGAGTTGCCCACAACGCACATGCGCGAGTGCCTTCCTGCCCAATGCACCGGGCGTGTCTCCTCAGTTCAGATAGCTAGCAGAGAAGCCAACCCAGGGGAGGTGGGTGGGACATGAGAATAGCTGCCTGCTGTCCCTGGGTAACAACTGTTACGATAAGTAACATTGCTTTATCCCAGGACAAGCAGGCAGGTATTCTCACTAGTGGGTGACCTCCAAGCTAACCACAATGGGATGGTGGGAGAGTTGGCAACTTAGGAGAATAAATTTTGTAATACTGTTTGGCCAAACTGTCCATCCCGTCTGGAGAAAGTATCCAGACAATAATGAGAAGTGAAGGTATGAACCGAGGACCAAGTAGCAGCCTTACAAATCTCCTCAATCAGTGTCGATCTGAGGAAGGCTACA
This sequence comes from Geotrypetes seraphini, assembly GCF_902459505.1. Lineage (NCBI taxonomy): Eukaryota > Metazoa > Chordata > Amphibia > Gymnophiona > Dermophiidae > Geotrypetes > Geotrypetes seraphini. Next base: position 403,704,260 of record NC_047085.1, on the reverse strand, counting down.
GAGGCTGCCATTGCTCTGACCTTATGGGCTGTGACTTTACTGTGAAGGGGTAATCCAGCCTGGCATAGCAGAAAGAGATACAAGCCGCCATCCAGTTGGAGATGGTACACTTAGAGATAGGACGTCCCAACTTATTCAGATCAAAGAAGATGAAAAGTTGAGGAACAGTTCTGTGTGGCTTGGTGCGTTCCAGGTAGAAAGCCAAGGCACGCTTACAGTCCAGAGTATGCAGAGCTGATTCTCCAGGATGAGAATGAGGCTTCGGAAAAAACACTGGAAGAACAATGGATTGATTCAGATGAAAGTCCAAGACCACTTTAGGAAGGAATTTTGGATGAGTGCAAATCACCACCTTGTCATGATGAACACTGTGAAAGGTGGATCTGCAACCAATGCTTGAAGCTCACTAACTCGACGAGCAGACGTGAGGCCAATGAGAAACACCACTTTCCAAGTGAGATACTTTAGATGAGCCTTGTTAAGAGGCTCAAATGGAGGTTTCATAAGCTGAGAAAGAACAACATTGAGGTCCCAAACCACTAGAGGCGGTTTGAGGGGAGGATTGACATGGAAAAGTCCTTTCATGAATCTGGAAACCATAGGATGAGCAGAAAGAGGCTTCCCTTGAAGAGGCTGATGAAAAGCAGCTATTGCACTCAGATGGACTCGGATCGATGTAGACTTGAGTCCAGAATGAGAAAGGTGCAAAAGGTAGTCCAAGACAGAGGATAAGGAGGCATGTTGAGGCTCCTAATGATGAGAAAAATACCAAGTAGAAAATCTAGTCCATTTTTGGGAATAGCATTGTCTAGTAGCAGGCTTTCGTGAAGCTTCCAAAATATCCCGCACAGCTGGTGAAAACTGAAGGGGAGTTACGTTGAGAGGAACCAAGCTGTCAGGTGTAGAGACTGCAGGTTGGGATGAAGTAGAGATCCCTGATGCTGCGTAAGCAGAGTGAGAAATACTGGTAGAAGAATGGGCTCCCTGCTGCTGAGTTGAAGTAGAAGGGAGAATCAAGGTTGTCTGGGCCACCGAGGAGCAATCAGAATCATGGTGGTATGGGCTGACTTGAGCTTGACTAAAGTCTTTTGAATGAGAGGAAACGGAGGAAACGCATACAGAAAGAGATTCCTCCAGTCCAGTAGAAAAGCATCTGCCTCGAGGCGATGAGGAGTGTAGATCCTGTAGCAGAACTGAGGCAGTTTGAAGTTGTGGGGGGCTGCGAAGAGGTCTAACTGAGGCGTTCCCCACAGAGAGAATATGTGATGTAGGGGCGTGGAATAGAGAGTCCATTCGTGAGGCTGGAGAAGACGACTCAAGTTGTCCGCCAAGGCATTGTCCGTCCCCTGAATGTAGACAGCTTTGAGGAAGGTGTTATGGCAAATTGCCCAATCCCAGACTTTCAGAGCTTCCTGGCAGAGGGAGGCCAATCCCGTGCCACCCTGTTTGTTGACATAATACATGGCGACCTGGTTGTCTGTGCGAATGAGAACCATCATGTCGTGAAGGAGATGCTGAAAAGCAATGAGAGCATTGAAAATCGCTCTGAGTTCCAGTAGATTGATGTGACACAGGCGGTCTGCACTGCTCCAATAGCCTTGAGTGCGCAGACCATCCAGATGCGCCCCCCAAGCATAGGTCGAAGAGTCGGTCGTGAGAACCTTCTGATGGGGAGGCATGAGAAACAGCAAACCTCTGGAGAGATTGGAAGAGAGCATCCACCAGCGAAGAGACTGTGGCAGAGCAGGAGTGACCTGAATGTGGCGAATCAGAGGATCGGATACCTGCGTCCATTGAGATGCCAGGGTCCACTGAGGAATTCTGAGGTGAAGTCTGGCAAAAGGAGTCACATGTACTGTAGAGGCCATGTGGCCCAGAAGAACCATCATGTGTCTCGCCGAGATGGACGGGCGAGAGTACACTGAATGACAGAGATGGAGAAGAGCTTCCAGGCGTTGCGGAGGGAGGAACTCTCTGAGTTGCACAGTATCCAGAACTGTTCCGATGAAGGGAAGAGTCTGGGAGGGTTGCAGATGGGATTTTGGAAAGTTGATCTCGAACCCCAGACTCTGCATGAACCAAATCGCCCTTCGGGTCGCCTGGACGACTCCCTGAGAAGTGGAATCTTTGATGAGCCAGTCGTCGAGGTAGGGAAACACCTGGAGACCGTGGTTCCTAAGTGCTGCGGCCACTACAACCAGGCACTTGGTGAAGACTCTGGGAGACGAAGCCAAGCCAAAAGGTAGCACTTGGTATTGAAGATGAAATGAGACGTCCGCATCGGGGCTCCGTCGGATGACGTCACCCACTAGTGAGAATACCTGCCTGTTTGTCCTGGGATAATACCCGTTGTAGGTAAGTAAAAGTGCTTAATCCCAGAACAAGGAGGCAGCATATTCTCACATGCGAGACTCCCTAGCTGGTAGTGACGAAAGGAAGTTAGCGTTTAAAACAGAGAATAAATTTTGAAGAACTGCTTGACCGAACAGAGTATTCCATCTGGAATGAGTCTCCAGACAGAAATGGGATGTGAAAGTATATATGGAGGACCAAGTAGCTGCTTTATAAATGTTCTCAATAAGAGTGGAACGGAAGAAAGCTACTGAGGTTACTGAGGCTCTTACTTTGTGTGCTGTCACCCAACCTTGCAGTAACAGCCCAGCCCGAGCAAAGCAGATTGAGATACAGTCCGTTAACCATGTAGAGATTGTCCTCTTGGTAACAGGAGCTACTAGCCTGTTAGGATCAAAGGAGAGGAAAAGTTGGGTAGTTGACTGATGAAGCTTTGTATGATCCAGTAAACCAAAGCACATTTACAGCCTAATGGAGTGCAGCATCACCAGGATGAGAATGTGGTCTTGGAAAGAAGACAGGTAGCACTATAGACTGATGAGATGGAAATTTGAAACTATCTTTGATAGAAATTTTGGATGAGTGTGAAGAAAAATCCTATCATAGTAGAAAGTTGTTTAAGGAGGATCAAATACAAATGCTTGTAAGTCACTGACCCGACGTGCAGATGTGATACAAATGAGGAATACTACTTTCCAAGTGAGATATTTCAAATGAGTAGTCACAAGAAGCTCAAATGGAGGTTTCATCAAGGTTGTAAGAACCACACTGAGGTCCCAAGCCACTGGAGGAAGTCTGATCAGTGGATTGGAACACATGAGACCTTTCATGAATTGACACACTAACGGGTGTGAAGCAAGTGGTTTTGTTGTCCAAGTGTACATGAAAAGCACTAATAACATTGAGGTGGACACATACTGAAGTGGTTTTGAGACCAGTGTTAGATGAAGGTGGTAATCCAGCACTGATGACAAGGGGCATGCCTGGAGATAAGTTCTTTAGGCGAAACCAGAGAGTAAAATGTGTCCACTTGAAGCAGTAGCATTTCTGTTTGGAAGTTTTCCTGGAGGTGGCTATGATGGCTGATACTGGATCAGAGAGATGGACGTCTTCTACACGCTAGGAACCAAGCTGTGAGATGCAGAGACTGTAAGTAGACTGGGATGAAGGAGGGATCTTTCGTTCTGAGTCAATAGAGTTGGAAATATTTGTAGTGGGATAGGTTCCCTGACATGTAGTTGAAGGAAACCAGGGTTGTCTTGTTCACCACGGAGCTATGAGGATCATGGTGGCTGGTTCTTGCCGCAACTTAAAAACAGTACTGGCATATGTCCTGAAATTAGATGAATTTTTCAAAGCAAACTCCACCAGAAGAGATTGATGTAACTGAGGCTTGTCAAAACCAGGACAGTATTGCACTAGAGTCCAGTTTTTGTGGCACCAGTAGAAGAGATTCCCAATTCTTGAGATGATGGAATGATAATTTAAGAAGATCTTCATGAAATTGGTCAAAATCAAGAGCATCGAGAAGCTCAGCCCTCTGTTTTAACTGGAAGAGCCTGACTCAGTTGATGAATATATTTAGTAAATGAAAGACTCTCTGGGAGGTGACCTATGTTGTGGTGGAAGAGAAGATAGATCGGAGTCCAGATCATAGGATTCTGGTGCTGAGTAATCAGGATCCTCCTGAATCAAAGGCCTCAATACTAGGAGACTTAGCATGGGCATTCTTGGAAGATATATGATGCACAGAGGATTGACGGCTATTGTGTCGATGAGAGCATTGAGAAGGCTTCAATGTCTCCTTCAGTGTAGGTCCAATGATGAAGTAGTAGTACTTCAGCGTCAGGATTCTGACTTACGTTGAGGAGACACTGAGCATGTACCACAGAAACTTCGCATAGGAAACAGAGGGTAGGAGTGAAGGGCCACTACTTGGACTGGAGGACGGTCACGAGTGGTGTCCCACAGGACTCGGTGCTATTATTTATAAATGATATAGAAACAGGGACGAAGTGTGAGATAATAAAATTTGTGGATGACACCAAACTATTTAGTGGAGCTCGGACTAAAGAGGACTGCGAAGAATTGCAAAGGGACTTGAACAAACTAGGGGAATGGGCGACGAGATGGCAGATGAAGTTCAACGTTGAGAAATGTAAAGTACTACATGTGGGAAGCAGAAACCCAAGGTACAGCTATACGATGGGAAGGAAGTTATTGAAGGAGAGTACTCAAGAAAGGGATTTGGGGGTAATGGTGGACATGACAATGAAGCCGACTGCACAGTACGCAGCGGCCGCTAAGAGAGCTAATAGAATGCTAGGTATAATCAAGAAGGGTATTACTACCAGAACGAAAGAAATTATTCTGCCGTTGTATCGGGCGATGGTGCGGCCGTATCTGGAGTACTGCCCATGTGCCTAAGGCCCCGCCCACAGGAGGAGCCTAAGGCTCCCGGGCCTATTCTGATTGGCCCAGGCGCCTCAGGCCCCACCTGTGGGCGGGGTTTCAGCCGCCTGGGCCAATTCGGCCCCATTCTGGAGTCGGCTGGCCTGCTGGACGGGCGGGCTTGGCACCCGTCTGTCCGGCCAACGATTTCAGGTACGGGGAAGGGGGGTGGGGGTGGGGGATCATGAGGTCGGCCGGGGGGGAGTTGCGGGTCGGCGGGGGGGGGGTCCGATCAGAGATTCGTGGGGGACGTCGTTGGGGGGAGGGGGGTTGTGCCGAGGGTGGGAGGGCCTGGGATCCCTCCTTCCTGTATTGTAGAGGGGGGTGGGGAGTCGCCGGGGCCAGGAGGGCTTGGGCTCCCTCCTGGCCAGCTCGTACTCGGCGGGGGGGGGGGGGGGTCACCGGGGCCAGGAGGGTTTGGCCTTCCTCCTAGCCCAATTGTACTTGGCGGGGGGGGGGGGGAGGCACGATTGCCGGGGCAAGAGGGCTTGGGCTCCCTCTTGTCCCGATATCGTCGGAGGGTGCCGCGGGGGGGCTTGGGTTCCCTCCTGCCCCGATGTTGTGTGTGTGTGGGGGGGGGGGGGGGGGGGAATTCTGTAACCGGTGTTGTTTTTGACAGACACCGGTTACAGAATCCAACTTTTAGGCGAAGGACTGGCTTCTCCTTCACCTAAAAGCTCTTGTGTTGGACATTTTGGGCTTATGCCTTTTTTTGGTTCATTATGGGATATAAGTGTAGACGTCGTGGGGGTTTACTTGTAGATGTAGTGGTTGGCTGGGCGTTTAAACACCTGAAGGTAGAGGCAGACCATAAATCAAAACAAGGACGTTTGTTTTGGTTATGGACACTTTCCCTGCTTCTGCTTTCCACGTTTAAGGCCTTAGGCCAAAAAGGGACTTAGACGTTTTTTTTTGATTATGCCCCTCTACACTTTTAGACTGTCCATATAGAGAGCTGAATGGGGACGACGGGAATCCCTTGGGGACGCCCCCTTTGGGTCGCGTGGATCACGTGGGGGCTTTGCGTCAGTTACGTGCAGCATGTAGGGCAACAAGCCCTGTTCACTGCACGTGACTGACGCAACGCCTTCCATATGACATCAGCTCTGACCACGGGGGAAGACTTCCGGTTGGCTATGTGTGCTGCTGCAGGGCAGGCAGGAAATAGAAGACAAGTCTCGCGGCTCGAGCTACCTCTCAGAGCTCCATTTGGATGAGAAAGTTGCTGATAAGGTAATCTGCTGGCAGATAAGGGCTGGACACGAACGTGGGAGGCAAACGCAGGACACGGAAGGGGTTGAACGTGAAATGCAAAAGTGGGACAGAAGGAGGTCAAACATGGGAGGCAAACGCGGAACACAAAAGGGGGGAGGGAGTGCGTTTTTGGACACAAGGCATGAACTTGGGAGAGAGGATGGAGGAAGGGAGGGAAAGAGATGCCGAGGTGGGGGAGGAAATAGAAAGGGAGAATTGGGCGTGGGTGTGTCATTGAGAAGGAAAGCGAGGTTGTATACATGGGGAATGGAAGAAAGGAGAATTTTTGGTCATAGAAGGGAGTGAGGTACAGACGAGAGGGAGAAATGTTGTGGTGGAAAGGTAACAGTGGTACAGATTGAAATGGATACAAGAGGGAGGAATGTTGGACATAGTGGTGAAGGAAATGGAGGGAGATATGTGGCATGATGCTGGAGAGGGGTGATAGAACAGAAGGAGAAATGCTAAGCATGAGGCTGGTGGGCAGGCACGAAAGATGAGAAAGGGATAAATGCTGGACCATGGTACGAAGAACCAATGGATAGCAACAGAAGAATTTACAGAAGATGGGAAAGTGGAAAAAAGAAACTGGGGACCAACTTTATGGAAAAATAAGTCTCCAAACAACAAAAGTAAAAAACAGAATTTATTGACTAAAATATGTTAGTTTTGGGAAATGTATATAGCAGATGTCTTTGTATTGTGTTCAAAAGAAAAGAAAATGCATTTCTGGTTTTATTTCTACAGTGTTTAAGTACTTGCTGACCCTTGCAGTGACTGGTGGGGATCCCCAAGCACCGACAGCAGAGGACCTCCTCTAGAGATGGCCAGAATTCCCCTCCACCAAGCGCAGCAGTCGCTGGCAGCATCCATCAGCCAGAGGTGCCAGCATCTGTGATTCAGGGACGCTACTGCTGCCTGCCAAACTTGGCAAAAGGGACCCCCGGCCAACTCAAAGGCAGTCCTCAGCTGACAACTTGGGGGTTCTCATCAGCTGATTATTTATATTTTATATTTACATTAGAGGCTCTGGTAGAAACCAGTTTACATAGTATGTATTCTTCCCAATTAATATTTCCAAATTAAGTGTCTTTGCTTATTTGTAAATGGATCTCTACCAGAGCCTTTAATTCAGTAGCATAATTAAATTAAATAACTATTTCTGAAGTTTATAGGGACGGGCGGGGACTTCTGTCCCCACTTAACTCTCTATGTCTATACCGGGCTCCGTGGATGATGTCACCCACATGTGAGAATATGCTGTCTGCTTGTCCTGGAATAATGCCAAACAGTGTAGTCTAATCTTTAAATCATCTATTAATACTAATCTCCACAGGTCTTATGTCAGAATGCCATTTACCTACATATAAAGCATCAGCCTAGTCAGTAAGCCACCTGACAGTGCTTTACTACAGTAAATAAAATACATTTTTTATTTATCATATGCATCTAGGTCACAGCTTTCCAGTGGTAATTCCAGTGAATTACCCACTTGTACCTGCTCTGTCCTCAGAAAGTTTAAAATCTAAGTTTGAACTTAAGGCAATGGAGGATTAAGTTATTTGTTCAAGGCCGCAAGAAGTATCTGCACCAACATATCTAAGCATGAAAAAAAAAAAAAAAAAAACCGTTTACACTCATGTTTAAAAATATCTATACAATAACTCAGGTACATTTCAAACCGAACACTTAGACTTAAGCATTCAAGAAACTATTCTTTTACCTTAACAGGATGTAAATTTGTAGTTGTGATTATTTTATGCAGAGGCCCAGCCAGTTTTATTGGCAACTTTGGCTCTATGTCTAGTCCTTGAGACTTAGTATAATAGTCCAGTCTTTCACGAGGAAAGAAATTGTTGATGACCATAACACAGTCATGTTGACCTAAAAGAGAAAACACACCTGTGTGAAAAGTGAAGATTTCTTAACATACCAGAAGGGACTATGAGAATTCTACTTGCTTTCGAACAGATATGTCTGAACACTAACATAATAATTCTCAAATAAAATGCCACTAGCAGTCAAATTTGGAGATTCTTTACCAGAATATATTTCTCAGAGGAAGGCAGAGAAACTGACATTTCAGTGACATCATAAGAGGTGGTACAGTCCTTGAATCTGTCAGTTTTCTATTGACAAAGCAGATCTGAAACAACTGAACAGCAACATAGATTAGTGATATGGGCCTATGCTTGCATCAGCAACTTGGCATTGCTGTACATCTTGAGTCCATAATTCATAGAGCAAATGTTCATTAGAATCTTAAGCAGCAGACTCATAAAAAAACCTTAAGATATCAACATTTGGTTACTTGCTGTTTTCCAATCCTTGACCAATCAGAACTATAAATAAATGCAACAAAGCAAGAGTGTGCAACTCTGAGGGTAGTGTTTCCTTGATAAAAAGTAGTTATGAGTATGAGTAGGCTGAGCCAAACCACCTAATTCATAGAAATAGGGTATCCCAGAACTCCAGGATCATGACAATGGCTCAACTATACAATTTTTAGCTACCAAAAAAAAACCCCAAAACCCAGCCACTGAAGGGATGAAGTGCTCCCCTCAATTCCACAAGAAGACAACTTGTGAAATAATATCAAACAGTCTAAGCTAAAGAACAAACATTCCCAATTGCAGCTTTCCAGGGCAGATCCTGGTCTAGGCTAGATTCAAAGAAAGGAAATTAGCAGGCAAGAACAAATTTCACCATCTTTATCCTGTTAGACCAATCCAGCTAAGTGGGACATATCAAAGCTGCAAGGCCCAGGGTAGCAGAAGACAAGAATCCCCCAGTAATCACCTGGTAATAATCACGCACCACTGGAGTCCCCTTTGTGAAGGAGAAACAGGAATAGCAACTAAAAAGGGTTATTTGGGTGATCAAACTGCATACTAAGAACATAAGAATTGCCGCTGCTGGGTCAGACAAGAGGTCCATCATGCCCAGAAGTCCGCTCCCGCGGCAGCCCCTAGGTCAAGGACCTGAGCCCTGAGTCTAGCCTTACCTGTTTACGTTCTGGTCTAGCAGGAACTTGTCTAACTTTGTCTTAAATCCCTGGAGGGTGTTTTCCGCTACGACAGCCTCCGGAAGAGCATTCCAGTTTTCTACCACTCTCTGGATGAAAAAGAACTTCCTTACATTTGTATGGAATCTATCCCCTTTTAACTTTAGTGAGTGTCCTCTTGTTCTCCCTACCTTGGAGAGGGTAAACAACTAAGTCTATTTCATTCATTATCTTGAACGTTTCAATCATGTCCCCTCTCAGTCTCCTCTTTTCAAGGGAGAAGAGGCCCAGTTTCTCTAATCTCTCACTGTAAGACAACCCCTCCAGCCCCTTAACCATTTTAGTCGCTCTTCTCTGGACCCTTTCGAGTAGTACCATGTCCTTCTTCAAGTGCGGCGACCAGTGCTGGATGCAGTATTCCAGGTGGGGTCGCACCATGGCCCGGTACAGCGGCATGATAACCTTCTCCGATCCGTTTGTGATCCCCTTCTTAATCATTCCAAGCATTCTGTTCACCCTTTAGGGGTAGATTTTTATTTTTTCAAACTTTACAAACTACTAGTGACCAAATTATGCAGTTTTGTATGCTGAATCTAAAGCTATCTTCAGAAACTGCTTAAAGTGAGTCATACCTACATCAAATCAGAAATAAGTAGAAATTAAGTAATATTTATTTGAACACTCAAATAGTCTGAACTACATCTATATCCACATAATTGTCTTTAAAATGTCATTTATGCAGTTTTTTAATGCTATTTAACAAAATTCAGCAGAGGCTTTATCTGTTTGCTTCTGTTTTGGCTCATTAGCTCCCTGCTGACCTTTTGACCCCTAATATAATGTTTCCTCCACTCATGATTGTACACGACTAGCAGATTCAATTGTCATTTTTATACATCTTTCTATGCACTGGGTGTATGATGGCCAGTCTGGAATCACCATGGGCTTGCTCAGAAATACCTGCATCATGACAACATCAGAAATCAAGGCAAGGAGGCGGCTCAGAGACTCCGGTGTTCCAGTCAAGTAACTACGTGAGTGTAGGTGCCTCAGTGCTAATGGATGGTGTTTTTCTGGGTCTCAGCCTGCTGTCTCCAAGCTGTGCCTTATCTCCTTCACCTTTAATCTTCAGTATATTTTCCACTGCATCTCTTCTCTCCGGTTCCTTTTCACTGCACAACACAGCTTGCAAAACAGACTCGCTGTAACCATACCAAGCTGACCTCACTGTAGACATGATCGTCCTTTCCTCTTCACATTGTTCTTTCAACAGTTGCAGCTTGAAAAGAGATGCCTGGGACCTTGTCCAATTGATATTGTAGGTGCAAATATAAAACAGAAAGTCACTCAAAACAGCAATAATCTGGACTCGTGGCTAGGGATACAAGTGCACCTCTTATAATAACCCTGTGATTCTACTATTGCTGCCTATTAAAAAAAATAATGTCAATGTGGAATTATATATTTATTAGATAATATAAATATTTAGAGATATGGGAAGGTTACAAAAATATACTAATGATTGTACAAAAAGATATCTGGTAGCACTATATTTACAAAGCACTACAAAATATTTGTTTTACTACAGAAATTCTTTTTTTTTTTTTTTACATTCTTTATTTATTTGATTATTCATTACAATATCTTTGTAACAAACATGCATGAATGAACACAAAAAATACAAATGTAAATTCCCTTACGGGAGTTAACATAATATAAGGAAACTAATTCAACCATATCCTAGTCCACATTAAAACTGATCGCCAGTACAAATAAAACATCAAAGCAAATCTTTCTATCTACTATCTAGGAACAGGCAAATGGCTATTATATATATTATACATCATCCTCCAAAAATAAACTGAATATTAGGAATTAAACTTTCAACAAAGGTTTCTCTTTTTTTTTTTTTTCCATTATATTTTTATTTTCAAATTTTACAAAAAGTGTACATAATAATAAAATACAATTGATAAATGCATGGTATCACTTTTATATCTAACACAATGTATGTCTAAATTTGATTTTCCCCCTCACCCTCCCCCCACCCTTTTATTGCTTTAATATAATATTTTTAATTTTCAAATTTTATAAAAAGTATACAACATATTTGAATACAATTGATAATTATTCAATAACATGTTTATATCTAATACAATATATTCTAGATAAATTTTTTCCCTTTTCCCTCCCCCCACCCTTCTATTATTTTTTATTCATATGTTACATTTTGTATCATATATTATAATATATTATATATAAATTGTTTTCCTTACCCCCCCTATATGTGTGTCATAAAAAAAAAATCTCTAAAAGAAGAAAAGAAGAAAAAGTATTCTATTATTTATTCATTACAGTATTTTGTCAATGGCCCCCATATTTTTATAAATTTTGTATATGTCCCCCTTTGTATTGCTATTGTTCTTTCCATTTTAAAGGTTTCTCTTTAATAAAATCTTCCACCTGGGCTGGATCAAAAAACACATATTTATCATTTCCATATGATATCAGGCATTTACATGGAAATTTTAAAAAGAAAGTAGCTCCGACTGCCAAAACCTTGGGCTTTAGCTGAAGGAACTGTTTCCTCTTAAACTGGGTTTGTCTAGAGACATCTGGAAAAATTATCACCCGTTGACCACAAAACATCTCTTGCTTTTTCAGGAAATATAATTTCAAAATATCTTGTTTCTCAAGTTCTGTCTTGAAGGTCACGAGAAGAGTTGCTCGTTTCTCAATTATGTCTTTAGATGACTCCAAAAACTGTGATACATTCAAACTCTCGGGTGATACTATTCTATCCATTCCACCTTCCTCTACCTTTTCTTTGGAATCTCTTGAAATGTAATATAAATTATCGACCTCAAAGGTCTCCACTTTGTTATAATGTAATATCTCCCTCAAATACATTTTCAAGAGTTCCATTGAAGAAAGGTAATGTGTGGTAGGAAAATTTAACAAACGAAGGTTCTTAACTCTAATAGCATTTTCCATTTTTTCTAATTTAGCATGTAACATCATACTATCCTTTATATTAGAAACAGCACTAGCTTGTAAATTACCTACTGCCTGATCTAACTTTTCAACCTTTACAGCTGTTTCTCCAATTTTATTATTTTGTTCTTTAATTTTCACAGTTACATCAGATGAAAATTGACATAAGTTCAAAACGGTTTTTTGTAAAGATGACTCTATTCTGTTAATACTAAGCCAAACATCATTTAGAGTGATCACTTTATCCCTGGGGAGAGCATCCGAGCTTTGCCCAGTACTCATCTGCACTGGGGTTAGTTCTTTAGCTTGCCCCAGAGACTGTCCTGAAACCTCCAGACCAGATAATGACAATGATTGAGGGGAAGAAGAAATTATTCCTTCCTTAAAAGGGGAAGGAGATTCTTCTAACCTTAAGGAATATGATGGTTGAGGAGGTGGTGTAGGTTCCCCAGAGGATAAGGAGACAGCTTGAATATTAAAAGTTACCTGTTCCTCAACAGGAGGCAAGATAGGAACCACAAGATGGCGATCCATCGGGCCTGTTGTTGTAGCAGATGGTATTGCTTTAGCTTTCCTCTTACCCATGCTGAAGAATCGGTAGTCCTGCTCCCTGCTCCTCTTAGGCTCCGAAGGGGCTCAAAAGGGGCAAACCCCTTTAGCCACGCCCTTTCAGCTCGCGACCCGGGGCTCGCAACCGCGGGCCGCGTACCGCGGCTGTTCGAAGGTTAAGGCTCCTTCTCCAAGGACCCTCTCAGCTGGCTGGGTCGGGCAGCAGCGGGACTGCCTGTCCCGATGTTTCAAAGTGCAGCAAGCACTAACGACAGGCTCCCTCTCTGCTCTCCGTGGTTAAGGCTCCTTCTCCAAGGACCCTCTCAGCTAGCTGGGTCGGGCAGCAGCGGGACTGCCTGTCCCGATGTTTCAAAGTGCAGCAAGCACTAACGACAGGCTCCCTCTCTGCTCTCCGTGGTTAAGGCTCCTTCTCCAAGGACCCTCTCAGCTGGCTGGGTCGGGCAGCAGCGGGACTGCCTGTCCCGATGTTTCAAAGTGCAGCAAGCACTAACGACAGGCTCCCTCTCTGCTCTCCGTGGTTAAGGCTCCTTCTCCAAGGACCCTCTCAGCTAGCTGGGTCAGGCAGCAGCGGGACTGCCTGTCCCGATGTTTCAAAGTGCAGCAAGCACTAACGACAGGCTCCCTCTCTGCTCTCCGTGGTTAAGGCTCCTTCTCCAAGGACCCTCTCAGCTGGCTGGGTCGGGCAGCAGCGGGACTGCCTGTCCCGATGTTTCAAAGTGCAGCAAGCACTAACGACAGGCTCCCTCTCTGCTCTCCGTGGTTAAGGCTCCTTCTCCAAGGACCCTCTCAGCTGGCTGGGTCGGGCAGCAGCGGGACTGCCTGTCCCGATGTTTCAAAGTGCAGCAAGCACTAACGACAGGCTCCCTCTCTGCTCTCCGTGGTTAAGGCTCCTTCTCCAAGGACCCTCTCAGCTGGCTGGGTCGGGCAGCAGCGGGACTGCCTGTCCCGATGTTTCAAAGTGCAGCAAGCACTAACGACAGGCTCCCTCTCTGCTCTCCGTGGTTAAGGCTCCTTCTCCAAGGACCCTCTCAGCTGGCTGGGTCGGGCAGCAGCGGGACTGCCTGTCCCGATGTTTCAAAGTGCAGCAAGCACTAACGACAGGCTCCCTCTCTGCTCTCCGTGGTTAAGGCTCCTTCTCCAAGGACCCTCTCAGCTGGCTGGGTCGGGCAGCAGCGGGACTGCCTGTCCCGATGTTTCAAAGTGCAGCAAGCACTAACGACAGGCTCCCTCTCTGCTCTCCGTGGTTAAGGCTCCTTCTCCAAGGACCCTCTCAGCTGGCTGGGTCGGGCAGCAGCGGGACTGCCTGTCCCGATGTTTCAAAGTGCAGCAAGCACTAACGACCACTACAGAAATTCTTGATAAGATATCACAAAGCAGCAACTATATTAGGTTAGTTACCAAAAGCCCCAAACATACCATATATACTCAAATATAAGTCGACCCCCCTTTTCTCGAATATAAGTTGGGTGACTTAATATTCAATTGCCCTGTCAGGCTCTGCACCCAGCCCCCTTCCCTCCCTCCCCTGTAAGGCACTACACCCAGCACTCTTCCTTCCCTCCCTCCCCTGTCAGGCTCCGAACCTAGCACCCTTCCCTCCCTTCCTCCCCTGTCAGGCTCTGCATCCAGCACCCTTCCTTCCCTCCCTCCCCTGTCAGGCTCTGTACCCAGCACTCTTCCTTCCCTCCCTCCCATCAAACTCTGCACCCAGTACTCTTCCTTCCTCTGTCAGACTCTGCACCCTCCCTCCCAGGCTCTGCCCTCTGTCCCCCCTCCCCGCCCTATCCTCACACCTCTGCCAATCTCTGATGGAGGTGCAGCGGACAGGAGCAAGCTTTCCAAACTCCTGCCCCATTGCTAACTGGCTACGCAGATCCAGTTTCTTCGGCTGAGTGGCACAAGCAGGAGCGCAATTTGGCACTGCTGCTCAGAACTGAGTGGCTTCGCGACTGGCTCTCGCAAATTTTCACGAAGTTAGTTTTTTAATGTCTAGAACCTTTACTTTTGAATTAGTCCTCTCCATATCAGTCTTAATATTAAATCGTACCATGCAGTGATCACTGGATGCCAGATGACCACCCACTGTAACATCAGAAACACTTTCCCTGTTTGTAAGCACTAAGTCCAATATGACCCCATCCCGCACGGGTTCCATTACCAACTTCTGGAACAGTTCTCCTTGTAGAGAATCCAGGATCCCCCTACTTCTAGAAAACCCCAATCAACATCCAGCATGTTAAAATCACATAGTATTAAAACTTCCACATTTTTAGATATATTCTGAATGTCTACTATTAAATCTCTGCCCACTTCTTCCGTCTGTGAAGGAGGCCTATATATCGCACTAATATAAATATATTTACCATTCCCTCTTTCTAAATTGATCCACAGTGCCTCTTCCTTGCTCTGCAGATCCTGCAATTGTGTGGCATTAATATGATATTTAACAAAACGCTACTTTCTTCCTAACCTGTCTTTCCTGAAAGCACAGTTATGCCGACGACATCCTCTTCCTCATCCCCATAAGCAATAGCCATCCCAATATAGATAAAATTCAAACCTGAGCAATGAACAACAAGTTGAAACTGAACGCCACTAAGACCAAAGCCATTGGTTTCCGTACCGCACAACAGAATGTCATACCTAACCTTACTATTTCATCAGGTATCACTCATAATGGAAAAATTCACCAAGGTACTAGGCTGCATCTTAGACGACACTCTCACAATGGAACCACAAATATCTAGCAGAAAAAGACCATCTACACTATGCATCAACTACGACTCACAAGACCACACTGCCACCCACAACACTTTGCTCTGAACATTCAGAAGACGGTCCTACCCCAACTGAACTATTGCAACTCCGCCTACCTTGGCATCATCATCGCTCTTATCCACAAACTACAATCATCCAGAACTGTTAGACTAATCTACAAATTAAAGAAATTTGACTGAATCACAACCTTCATCAGGCAACTACATTGGCTCCCAATATTATCCTGAATTATCTTCAAATTGTCATGCAATGTTCTCCCCAGAAATTTTTTCCAGTCG
The DNA here is from genome assembly GCF_902459505.1 of Geotrypetes seraphini. Lineage (NCBI taxonomy): Eukaryota > Metazoa > Chordata > Amphibia > Gymnophiona > Dermophiidae > Geotrypetes > Geotrypetes seraphini. Next base: position 403,688,579 of record NC_047085.1, on the reverse strand, counting down.
GGTGGCATGAAAAAGTAGCTGGGCAGGGTGGGGAAATTTGATAGTGGGGAAAATTAAGGGCTCCTTTTACAAAGGTGCGTTAGGGCCTTAATGTGCGGAATAGTGTGCTCTAAAATGCCCCATGTGCTAGCCACTACCGCCTCCTCTTGAGCAGGTGGTAGTTTTTCAGGTAGCGCGCGCTAATCCGGTGTATGCGCTAAAAACGCTAGCGCACCTTTGTAATATGAGCCCTAAATGTGTACTATTTTTATTAGTTAATTATTATTGTTTTCCAATGCTAAATATGACTTCCTTTTTTAAGGTTTGCACTTGTGGAAGAATATTTTTACTAAATTTAAGAAGTATCCAATTCTAGAAGTGAATAATTAGATATGCGCCCTCTTTCAAATGGTATAGAGGTTTAAAAAAGGGAAATGCGTTAATGAAGTCATTGGGTTCAATCTAGCCATTTATTTCTGCATGAATTTAAACAACTAAGAAAAAAAGATAAATATAGCTCATCCAGTCATACAAGAAACGGCTCTACAGCACCTCTAATAATGTTTTGATCACTAGGCTCCTTCCTGAGATCTCACTGAGGATATGAAATAGATGCAATCCCCACTTCCAGACCTCTTCCACATAATTTATGGAGAGGTGTTACTGAGCCTTGAAGGAGACCTGTGTGATTGCACTACAGCAAAATAATAAAGTAGCAGATTAAGATCAAAGTGAAAGCTAGGGCAAAACAGTTTAGGTAAAGATGCAGGTAATAATTAGCAATGTATTAAAAATATTTTATTTTTATTTGCTTATAATGTCATTTGAAAGCTGCTTGATGTTAATACAACTTTAATTTAATTCTTTATATGGGTGTGCGTGTGGTGGTAGTAGTCGGGGGACAACGCCTAAGTCAACAGTAAATTAAGAATAGGGTCATTAAATCCTGTGGCGTACCTAGTATATATGACAGCCAGTGCTGATCATTTTTTTTAAACCCTCCTCTATATAAAAATATATTTTTAGTAATAATCCATGAGTGACACTGTCAGCATAGCTATCGCTACCATTCAGCATTTTTAGTTGGCATTACTTATGTCAGCGAAGGCCTATGGGAAATTATATCAATCTGACTCTGGCATGTGAATGCAGATAGACCCTGAGGGCAGGGAGACTGTTTTAAGTAGCCCTGATTGAATCATGATTAGCTAAAAGGTGTTAATGTCTGATTAAGAGGGTGCTTAGGACAATGGGTCCAGGTGCAAAGTTAATCAGAAACTATTGTCAGAGACAGACTGGAAATACATATATGACCATAGCCTATTCTTCGGCTGTCTAGCACAAGTTTACTAAGGAGGGGGGAGATTTAACTTCTATTGAAGCTCAATAGTTTTCAATATACAGAATAAGATTCCAAGTTATAAAAGCCTCCTCTCTGCAACACACATGAAGCTCTGGCTCTCGCTCTCTCTCTTTCTCTGTCTATCCTTCTCTTTATCTATGGAACACGAAGCTTGGACCATCACCCCATCCCCCTTTTCTTTCTCTCTCTCTCTCTCTCTCTGCCTTTCTCTGGAACTTCAGGCTTCTATGTCTCTCTTTTCCTCTGAACTCTGTAAGGCAGGGAAACTGCTTTGCTCTCTACTAAATTGTAATGCTTAATTGTTGTAATGCCTATGAATACTACTTTTCTGTAAGCCTATTTCTATAATATATTCTTTATGCAATCACCTCTGGCTGTGCCTCTTTGATTCTACTTCCTGGTGAATCATCTGTGAGGGAACTGAACCTGGGACCTGGTGTTTGTAAGGGCGCCTCTCAAGTGACCCCACCAACCATATATTGTGGGGGCCACTAACAAACCTGACACACACAACAAGGGTGCACCTAAGAAAAGGCAGCATCTTAAACACTGCAGTGAGCACTAGAACACCAACACACGCATTGTAAAACTAAAGCAAGATCCTGCACAGTCAATTGATCCTGTACAGTCATTGCTAACAGAAAGCCATGTCCTTTTTATACACACAGAACACAGATAAACCCTCGCCCAATATGGAATAATCACAAACTAAAAACAGAAATATGTAGACAAAAGTTAAACTGAACCAAGAAACCAGACTGCATACAATGCAACACCACAGAAACAGTGACACATGTCCCCTATTACTCTGCAAAATATAAAGACAGTAGATGTAAATTTGAAAAAACTGATATATAACAATCACCACTTTACAAATTAACAAATAATGAGAAATAAGAAAATACCATTTTATTGGACTAATCCATTTTTCAATTAGCTTTCAGAGGCCAAATCTTTTCCCCAAAACACACAAACCTAGAGGACTGGGTAAAACGAGGATCTTGCAGGCCCCATGAACCTCGCGGATCTCTACCTCACATCCTTAAAAATTTGCTTACCTGACAAGATGGCGTCTGGAGCAGGACGCTGAGATGAGCACTCCCATCTCTAAAGGTTTATTCTCTCGTTAAAAATCTTTTTTGGAAACTTGTCTTTTAATGCCGAAGAGAAGGGGGAAACAGAGGGGTGTCCCTCCACCTACCTCTGGATCCTCGACGCTGAGACAGACTGTAATCACTGACTTTACAGTCCAACCTTCCATGTCGGGTGATTCTGCTGCTGCTGCGAGCTGGGAAGCTCATAGCCTGGACAGCGAGATGTCTCTCTCGCTGAGTCTGCGAGGACCGCACACCCCTCCCAAACCCGGGGAAACGTCAGCGGAGCAGAGCATGCAGGAGGGCTCCCCCGGAGTAAGGAGAGAGGCATGCTCGTTTGCCGCGATTAACCCGGAAGTGGTTACAACTACACTGACCCCGGTCTCGGAGGTGCAGCGTTCAGGGAGTGAGGAGCCTCTGGCAGCGAACGGTAGTGAGGTTTTAGGAGCCCAGAGTCTTTCTCTTGGGGCAGAAACTACAGAAAATCTGGTTGCTATCTCCTCCCTCAAGCCGTTGGTGAGACCACAGGCAGTAACACTGGATTCCATCTGGACTGCAATAGAGAATCTACACTTGGTATGCACTAACTTTGTTTCTATTACTTTGAATTCTACTACTAGGATAGATTCTTTAGAGACTTCTATTCAACAACATAAAGTGGATCTTAAAAATTTAGAGACAGTAACAACTGAGACTAAGAATTTGCTTACTAAACAAATGACAGACAAAATGATGATCTTGAGGAAGATTGAAAACTTAGAAAACCAACAAAAAAATTTGAATTTGAGAATCCTTAATTTTCCGGTTGCTAAGTTTATGCCGCCTCAAGAACTGTTTAAGAATTTCATGTTGACTGTATTAAACATCCCAGAAGCAAGTCTTCCTCCGACACAAAAAATGTATTATTTAAAACAAATGCAAAAGGAAAAAGTAGTGTAAATTGAAAAAACACAATTGGATGTTTCAGCCATTTTGCAATCATCTAATATTGAAACTCAGGGGCGGGCAACATTATTAGTCTCTTTGGTATTCTTACAAGATAAAGAAATGTTGTTGAAATTGTATCTTAATTTGAAACAGGTCACCTATTTAGGTGAAAGGATATATATATTTCCTGATGTCTCTAAATGGACACAATCTAGAAGGAAATAATTTTTGACTTATCGATCAAAGGTGATTGCTTTGGGGGCAGTGTTCCAGTTAAGATTTCCCTGTAAATGTTTCATCTCTTATCAAGGGAGTAAATATATTTTCTTTGAACCTGACCAATTAGATTTTTTCCTGGAGGGTAAAGGAATCTCTAAACAGTCCGAATGAAACAGGTTATTAATGTGGTATTAATTAATGGATAGGATAACATCTTACCTGCTCTATTTCCTAATTTGTGATTTTCTTGGGTATACGTCCCCCTTTCCCGAGGGGCTTTATTTAATTTTGTCTCTTCTCCTCTAATTGTGGACTGTATTTGATGATTGTTTTCATTGTTCATTTTTTGTTTCTTAGTTTTTTAACTAAGTAAGATTATAATTTTTGTATTTCCTTTAACATCTTTGTAAAATGGGATGTAATAAAATGATAAATAAATTAAAAAAAAAAAAAAATTTGCTTACCTCAAGGGTGAGTGGGAACCGTGAGGTCTGCGGGTGTTAAAATGCCCTGCAGACCCCATGCCACAAAGATGTGCGAGGTCTGTGGGATCCGCGCAATCCTTATTTTACCCAGTCCCCAAACTTAGGAAAGTCTATGCGAGAGCAATTTTTTAAGCTATTTATCCAGATGCTGTTTCCAGAAAAGGAAGGTTTAATGTAATGTAATTTGTAATTTATTTCTTATATACCGCTACATCCGTTAGGTTCTAAGCGGTTTACAGAAAATATACATTAAAATTATAAATAAGAAAGGTACTTAAAAATTCCCTTACTGTCCCGAAGGCTCACAATCTAACTAAAGTACCTGGAGAGTAATAAAGAAGTGAAAAGTAGAGATAGAGGAAAAAAATAAAAAATAAACATTTTAACAAGACAGCATTGATCTAAATACTTTGGAAGGTAGAAGAGAGGAGAAAAAGGAATAGATGCAGAAGGGGGAACCGTTGAACAATAGAATTCTGGAGAAATTTAAATGATAGAAATAGAACAAAACAAAAACAAGAGGCAAAACAATAAATAAGATTAAAGATAATTCATAAGCTGGAAAGAAAAAGAAAACATTGTCTTCAATCCACGGTTTCAGCGTCATTGATGAAGTGGAGCAAGTAAGTTTAGGAGGAGCGATGACGTTCCCAGAAAAAGGGCTTCTTCAGGGAAGAGACTTGGCTGACAGTCCCAGGATGCCCATGTCTCCTCCCCTGCGATGGTCTCCTATCCATGTATTCCTTCCCACGACACACTGCCCGTGCCCCAGCCGCCACCCTGAACGGCTGCTCCAAGGAGGCTGCCCCAGATGAGGCCCACGGTGACTGCAAGATTTCCTCCTCTGCGGAAAAGCCGCCCGGTGCTGATAGTCGGTGTGTGCTGGCGCCGCTGGAGCTGGGGCTGACAGGGGACCCCTGCCCTGCTGTTTCTGCATTCACCACAGCGCACAGACTGTGCGACACCGGCAGGAAGCTCTGGAGAAAAGCTGGGTTGATGGACGATGGGACTCCAGGGCAGAAGTTCCCAGATTTCTGGCCGGACAAGCGCTGATCAGACCACCGCCGCCGAAGCCAGGTGCGCAGGAGATAGGCGGAGGTGGCGAAAAGCACTGCACCGACCACGGGGTGCTGAAGCCGGATATTGGGGGTGTCTCCTATCTCAGGCAGTTCGCTGAAGCCAGCGCTTCCTAAGCCCCCGCTGCCGCAGCTCAGCAGGTGACTCCCGGTGAGCTTCAGAACGATCCTGGTTGTGGCCTGCAGATAGGCAACGGCGGCGGACGCGGCGGCAACACCACAATGGCCTCCATGCCGGAGAGTTCGTCTGTCATATGCGACAGCATCCCGCCAGGTCTGTTCAGCCTCAGCTCACCGCTGTGTTCGGGTCTCAGCCACAGCTCACCACGGTTCAGGCGACCGAAGTCCCTCGGCTTCAGCTGTTGCTGCGGAGAACGACCTGCCGCTAAAACCCCAGTCGCCACCAACCTCCGACCTCGACCACAGGAGAAGGCCACCATGACTGTTGCATGCGGGTCAAACCGTCAAGAAAAGACAGCAGGTTCCAAATTTAAAACAACAAGATCAACAAAAATTAGAAAAGAATGTTACAGGAGTATAAATGTAGATAATAAAACCAAATTAAATAAAAAGAAACCAAAAAAACATAACACAAACAAAGAAAACGGCGGGAGGCACCACAACAGCAATCTAACCCGGCGCCATCTTTTAAAAAAAAAAAAAAATCTATGGGAATACTTATTTTCTTGGATGACTTTTTCAAAGAGAAAGTGCTCAGTGCTCTTAGTTTCATGATAGATGTGGTGTACCAGTTATCAAAAAGAAAGCATCCACAAACTTTTCATTGGCCTGAAGTTTTGAAAATAGCCCAGAGAAAACTCGATTTCTGTCATAGAACTACAACTCTACCTTCTTGCAGGACTTGGAAACAGCAGCCGTGCACATAGCCCCGTTTACGAGATCATTAACTCATACCAACATCTGTGCACAATGCACAGCATGAAAATCCCTGCATTTCAGATCATATCATCGTAAGAGCTTCAAGTAGCAGCTCTCATTTGATGATTTGCCAAGATTTTTTCAGTGTATTGTAAGGGATAGGATTTTTTTTTTTCTAAACCCACAAAAAAAACACCTCTCTTATGAACTGCACACATTAAGCACTGCAGTTCAAATAGCAAAAAGCACTGGAACCCAGTGAGAAAACTCTCTTTACTACTCATAGATGCATACAACCGATTAATAATGACTTGCCATCCTGCCTCTTTTGTGGGTTAATGGGCATTTGCTGTGACTTAGGAAAGATCAGAGCAACTGACCCCCTTCCTTCGCCAGGAAATTCAAGTGGCAGAGGCACAACTCGGATTCTGCTCCCTCTCAAGAAAAAAAATGACGATACAAACCGAGTAACAATCCAAGAGACCAAAAACTACTTTCCCAAGGCAGAAACCCCACACGTGGCCTTGATCACCCTGCTTGCCGGAACTGAAGGGAACTTGACATTTTTTTTTCTCCCAGAGGAGTCCCAGACTCACTGCAGCCACACTATCTGATCTGAAGCAGAGGTGTTATCAGCAGCTTTGTGGGAGGTGTTGTTTACACTCAAGGCAGCAGGATTATTACGGTAAGTCTAATCTAATCTTCCTTTTGTGAGTCACAGCATACCTATACAGGCTCAAGGCGACAGATCAAAGAGAAAAGGGAAAGAAGAAGGGGAAGAAGACATGGAGAGATAAGAGGAGGGACTTAGACGTAGGGGATGCTATACAGAAATTAAGATAGTTAGTTGTCAAAAAGGTGAGTCTTCAGGTTTTTTCTGAATCTAGTGTAGTTTGTCTCTTTCCTGATAGCATCTGGTAAGTCATTCCAGATTTTTACACCCAGATAGGTTAGCATAGAGTGGAAAATTTGTTTGTAGTGGAGGTATTTTGTGGATGGTAGGTTTAGTTGGACTCTGTTAAGGATTCTTTTTGATGTCGTCCAAACATTAGAGAATAATTGGATGAGAGGGGATGCTGAGCTTCCGTATAGGATCTGGTGTAGGATACATGACAGTGTTCTCCCCATGGCCTTTCAGCCGGGCGCTACGCCCGGCTTATTTAGATGACCGCCCGGCTGTCATCTATCGCAAATCCTGCTGCTGCCACCGCCGCTCAACATAAAAAAACAAACAAAGCAAAAGAAACACCTCTCACCGGCCTCTCACCGGCTTGGAGACGCAAACTCAGTGATTTGTATTTATTGGAGACGCAGCAGTGAATTCATGCTTTGGGGCTCTAAGGTATGCGTGCTAGCTTCTCTTCTCTTCCCTCCGAAACTGGAAGTTACATCCGGGGGAGGGGGTGAGAGAAGGGAAGCCGGCATGCACACCTTAGAGCCCAGAAGCATGAGTTCACTTTGGGCTAAGGCAGCTGCCTGTGAAATAAATACAAATCACTGCCGATTTATAAGCACGGACGGCACATCAGAAGCCGATCTGAAGGGCAGTCCTCAGGTTGCCTCCAGTTTTGCTCGGGAGGGTTACTGAGCTATTTGCTGTTTCTTTAACCAGGCTCTGTCCTCTGATTGGGTGTGTTTCCCTGTCTACAGAAAGCAGAACAGTTGTTATCCAGGGACAGCAGGCAGATATTCTCTACATGTGGGTGACGATATCCACGGAGCCCCACAGCAGACAGCCTCGCAAGCAGACTTGCTTGAAGAACTTTCAGAAAGTTTGTGAGTGCCTTCCCGAACGTAGATTGCGCGTCTCCTCTGAGGTACCTCAGTTCAGATAGCTAGCTAAGAAGCCAACCAAGGGAGGTGTTGTGAGAATATCTGCCTGCTGTCCCTGAATAACACTGTTACGGTAAGTAACTGTGTTTAATCCCAGGACAATCAGGCAGCATATTCTCCACATTTGGGTGACCTCCAAGCTAACCAGAATGGGATGGTGGGAGTGTTGGCAAATTAGGAGAATAAATGTTGTAAAACTGCCTGGCCAAAATGGCCATCACGTCTGGAGAAAGCATCCAGACAATAATGAGAGGTGAATGTATGAACCGAGGACCAAGTGACAGCCTTGCAGATTTCTTCAATAGGAGTTGATCTGAGGAAAGCTACAAACGCCGCCATAGCTCTAACTCTATGCCCTGTGACTCGACCCTGCAGAGGGAGACCAGCCTGAGCATAGCAGAAAGTGATGCAAGCAGCCATCCAGTTGGAGATGGTTCGTTTGGAAACAAGATGGCCCAACTCCTTCGGATCGAAGGAGATAATTAGTTGAGGAGCAGTTCTGTGAGGTTGAGTGTGTTGCAAGTAAAAAGTCAAAGCACATTTACAGTCCAGAGTATGAAGAGCTATTTCTCCAGGATGAGAATGAGGCTTTGGAAAAAATACTGAAAGTACTGGAAGTACAATGGATTGAGTGAAATGAAATTCTGAAACCACTTTAGGTAAGAATTTAGGATGAGTACGGAGGACCACCTTGTCATGAAGGAATACTGTGAAAGGTGGATCTGCTACTAAAGCTTGTAGCTCACTGAACCGTCTAGCAGAGGTGAGTGCAATGAGAAAAAAACACTTTCCAAGTGAGATATTTTAAATGAGTCAAAGCCATTGGTTCAAAAGGAGGTTTCATCAATTGCGCAAGAACAACATTGAGATCCCAAACCACTGGAGGAGGTTTGAGAGGTGGTTTGGCACTGAAAAGTCCTTTCATAAATCTGGAATCCACAGGATGAGCAGACAGGGGTTTTCCTTCGATAGGCTGATGAAAAGCAGCAATTGCACTGAGGTGGACTCAAATGGATGTGGATTTGAGGCCAGATTGAGATAAGTGTACCAGGTAATCCAAAACCGAAGAAAAGGAGGTAGATTGCGGCTCCTTGTGATGAATGGTACACCAAGCAGAGAATCTAGTCCATTTCTGGGTGTAACATTGCCTAGTGGCAGGCTTCCTGGAAGCCTCTAAAATGTCTTTTACAGATTGAGAAAACTGTAGAGAGGCAGTTAGGTTGAAAGGTACCAAGCTGTCAGGTGGAGAGACCGCAGGTTGGGATGAAGCAGAGACCCTTGCTCTGTGTAAGCAGAGATGGAAATACTGGTAGAAGTGCAGGCTCCCTGGTGCTGAATTGAAGTAGAAGGGAGTCTGGGCCACCGAGGAGCTATCAGTATCATGGCGGCATGCTCCTGCTTGAGTTTGACGAGAGAGAGTCTTGAGAATCAGAGGGAAAGGAGGGAACGCATAGAGAAACTGATTCACCCATTCCAGGAGAAAAGCATCTGCCTCGAGGCAGTGGGGAGAGTATATCCTGGAGAAGAACTGAGGAAGTTTGTTGTTGTGGGGAAATGCAAAGAGGTCTATCTGAGGAGTTCCCCACTGAGCAAAAACGTGATGCAGATGCGAAGAATTGAGTGTCCATTCGTGAGGTTGAAAGATATGACTCAATTTGTTCACCAGTTTTTCTCTCCTTGGGTGTAGACAGCTCTCAGGAAGGTGTTGTGAAGGATTGCCAAATTCCAAAGCTTCAGAGCTTTCTTGCAAAGAGGGAGAGATCCTGTTCCTCCCTGCTTATTGACATAATACATAGCGACTTGATTGTCCGTTCGAATGAGGACTATCCTGTCCTGGAGAAGATGCTGAAAAGCTTTCAGAGCATTGAAGATCGCTCTGAATTCCAACAGATTGATACGACATCGATGATCTGCACTGGACCAGTGGCCTTCAGTACAGAGACCATCTAGGCGAGCCCCCCCCAGCGTAGGTCGAGTAATCTGTCGTGAGAACCTTCTGATGATGGGGTATGTGAAATAGCAAACCTCTGGAAAGATTGGAAGAGAGCATCCACCAGTGGAGAGACTGTCTCAATGAAGGAGTCACTGTAATGTGTTGAGAAAGTGGGTCGCAAGCCTGTTGCCTTAGAGATTCCAGGGTCCACTGAGTAATTCTGAGGTAAAGTCTGGTAAAAGAAGTCACGTGAATTGTAGAGGCCATGTGATCTAGGAGAACCATCATGTGTCTTGCCGAGATTGACATGAGGGAAGACACTTGTTGACAAAGCTGAATGAGAGCATCCCGATGTTGTTGGGGTAGGAACGCTTTCAGTTGAACAGTGTCCAGGACAGCTCCAATAAACTGTAGAGTTTGGGAGGGGCGTAGTTGGGACTTTGAAAAGTTGATGTCGAACCGAAGACTTTGTAGAAATGAAATAGTCCTTTGGGTTGCTACAATAACTCCTTGTTGTGATGAAGCTTTGATGAGCCAGTCGGCCAGATATGGAAAGACTTGAAGACCCTGTGTCCGCAGAGCTACAGGCACCACCACCAGGCATTTGGTGAAAACTCTGGGAGATGATGCCAACCCAAAAGGGAGGACTTTGTTTTGGAGATGAAGATTCCCCATCCGAAATCTTAGAAATCTGCGAGAGGCTCGATGAATTGGAATACGAGTATAAGCCTCTTTTAGAGAGCATTCAAAACTTTTCTTTGACAAGAAATGCGTTGAGGTCGCAAATCTCCCGTCTTCTTTGACACCAGAAAGTAGCGGGAATAAAAACCTTCGACTGAAGAAGGGGGAGTTGTGACACATTGGAAGGAAACTCTCTTGGAGGGAGATCTGGTGGAATTTGAAGAAATTGGAGCGAGTATCTCTCTCTGATGATAGTAAGAACCCATAGGTCAGATGTAATGTGCTCCCACTGTTGGTAAAAATGATAGAGATGACCTCCGATGGGGAGAGGAGAAGACTAATTCATGAAGATGGAAGTTATGCTCTGATCTAGATTGTCAAAAAGACTGAGTAGGCTTAGCTACAGCAGGAGTCTGGAGTTTCTGCTGGCACTGTTGCAGCTGCTTCCTGGGTGGAGGCCGGGAATAACCAGAGTAGATTTCTGTGGATAACGACGTTGAGGTGGTTTATAAGGCTTAGCAGCTGGAGGATTAGGCTTAGGTCTAATCAAAGAGGCAAATGACCGTTTATGCTCTGACAGATGCTTGGTGGCAGCCTCAATGGATTCGTAGAACAGCTCATTACCTTGATAGGGTATATTGGCTAGACAATCTTGAAGGTTAGGATCCATGTCCACAATCAGTAGCCAAGCCAGACATCGCATTGCCACAGAAAAAGCAGTGACTCGAGATGAAATTTCAAATGCATCATAAGTTGCCTGGAGCATAAACAGATGTATTTGAGATAGAGTATGGTGGAGCTGTTGAAACTCAGGCAACCGCTGTTCAGGTAAGTCTGAGAAGAAGTAGGGCATGGTCTTTATGCAGTACTTAAGATAAGAGGTGAATACAAAGTTGTAGTTCAAAATCTTCTTTGCCATCATGGAATTTTGATACAGACGGCATCCAAATTTGTCCATGGTCCGTCCCTCTCTTCCTGGAGGAACTGCAGCATAGACCTTAAGGCTGAAAGGGCACCTATATAGCAGTAGAGTAGAATTTGGGTTTTTTTTTGGGTGGGCTCACATTTTCCACCATAAATGTAGTGGCTAGAGTGGCTTATGGGCTTGGGTCCTCCTCTCTATGGTCACTAGCCCACCCACCAGGCTACTTAAGACACCTATGTGCAGCTCTACTAGGCTTCCCCATACCAGATGCTGCTGGTATGTATCTTTTTGCTCAATTTTTGTGTAGTGGAATGGGGTCAGTGAGCATTAGGGGAGAGTATGGGGGTGTCTTACTTTAATGCATGCAGTGGTCATTAGGTCGGTTTGGGCACCTTTCTGGCACTTAGACCCTTCTAAAACAGGGTCTAGGTCCAAATGCATAAGTTCCATCCAGGATATCTTGCAAAATATTTATCGCTGCAAGATGTCCATGAGACTGCCCAAAGCAAGTCCATAATATGCCGCCACCATGCCTATCTTGTGCTCTGAACGTACAGAGGCTGGAACACCTTGCTAGATGTACAGAAAAACAATTTTGATTATTGGCATTTGGATGACCTGGCAATTAGGACGTTAAAGTGCCAATTTAGGATGCTTTTTGTATGTTTATGTTTTTTTTAATTATGAGCTCCTGCAAGTATATTGACACCAATATATGAAGAAATGGATGGTTTATATTAACACTACATTGCTAAAGTTTCAAGAGCTTACCATATTTTGTCAGACTAAACAGTTATATATTTTTCTATCGATAGCTTTGCTCTAATTCAGGGGTAGGGAACTCCGGTCCTCGAGAGCCGTATTCCAGTCGGGTTTTCAGGATTTCCCCAATGAATATGCATTGAAAGCAGTGCATGCAAATAGATCTCATGCATATTCATTGGGGAAATCCTGAAAACCCGACTGGAATACGGCACTCGAGGACTGGAGTTCCCTACCCCTACTCTAATTCAAGAGACTAAAAAAGTCTTGAATACTTTACCAACAAAGGCAGCCATCTGAGCTGCTGTTCTCCCAACTGAGTTGATAGCATCAGTGTCTGCACCAGCCTCTAACATCATCCAAGTAATCTCTTTATTCCCTGAAAAGGACAGACAGTATTGCAAAGAAATATAAATTTTCACTCACAAAACTCAGGCTACAAGAATTGCAGTTGTCTTACAAAAAAAAAAAAAAAAAAAAAAAGATTGCTGTCTCCAGAGATTGACCATCCTATCATTCCTGCTGTACCAGAGATCCAAGGCTCTGCTACTATACATTTATCATCCAAAGGAATTCTTCAGTCTTATTCCTTAACACTTTACTTGTTTAAACAAATAAGGGCTGCACTCTCGTCTGCCTAATCAGTCAGGATCAGAACACCATTTTCTCAACTCTCTTGCAGAAGGAAAACTGAAGGGGGCAGCAGAGTTGAAGAATATAAATTTCATCCTTCTGCAACACAACTCACGATTTGGGGGATATTACCTATAGTCAGGACTCCTATACACATTGCACCATAACTATTATTAGGTGTGGTTTACTGTAAGAGAATGATGGCCTCTTCATTAGTTATAACAGGATATTTGTGAAAGATATGGAAAATACAGCTTCAAGGAAATTTATCATATCTATATGGAACAAAAAACACTGCTTAATGAGCATGCACATATCTGTATCTGATGTTCTGTAAATTATGGCAGCAGTACAAGGTGAAATTCCCATGAAGAGATCCAGTGGAGACAGAGATATAAGAGGGGGAAGGAGAGAAAAAGTTAAAAACAATAAATAAATGCTTTATTTTACCCCAGGCTAAAGGCATTGCTTTATATGTTTCAACCATTTCTTTATTCTTGCCCAAGTAAATCATAGCAGCTCTGTCTTAGAAAACTACATAAGAACATAAAAACATAAAAACATAAGCAGTGCCTCCGCCGGGTCAGACCATAGGTCCATCCTGCCTGGCAGTCCGCTAATCGCAGCGGCCCAAACAGGTCACGACCTGTCTGAATCACCAGAAGGGGCTCCCTTGCCACCTTGGTTTCTCATTGAAGTCCTATCTTCCCATCGAAGTCCTAACCCTCCGATCTTGCACATGCATGACCTGGTTGGGTTTCTATACTTATTACCTGGTTAGCTTTCTATACTTGTGTTACATCCCAGCTCCTCCCTCAGTATCCCACGATCCCTTTATCCCTCAGGAATCCGTCCAATCCCTGTACCGTACTCTGCCTGATCACTTCCTCCGGTAGCGCATTCCAAGTGTCCACGACCCTTTGGGTGAAAAAAAACTTCCTTGCATTTGTTTTGAACCCATCTCCCTTCAGTTTCTCCGAATGCCCCCTCGTACTTGTTGTCCCCTTCAGTCTGAAGAATCTGTCCCTATCCATCCTCTCTATGCCCCTCATGATCTTGAAGGTCTCTATCATATCTCCCCTGAGCCTCCTTTTTTCCAGCGAGAAGAGCCCCAGCCTATCCAACCTCTCGGCGTATGGGCAGTGTTCCAGCCCTTTTACCAGTTTCGTTGCTCTCCTTTGGACTCTCTCAAGTACCGCCATGTCCTTCTTGAGGTGCGGCGGCCAATACTGAACGCAGTATTCCAGATGTGGACGCACCATCGCTCGATACAATGGCATGATGACTTCCCGCGTCCTGGTGTTATGCCCCTCTTTATGATGCCCAGCATCCTGTTGGCTTTTTTCGAGGCTGCTGCGCACTGTGCAGATGGCTTCAATGATGCATTCACCAGCACACCCAAGTCTCTCTCAAGTCTGCTGTCTCCCAACAATGCCCCCCCCAATTTGTAGTTGAACAACGGGTTCTTTTTCCCTATATGCATGACCTTGCATTTTTCCACGTTAAAGCGCATTTGCCATTTGTTTGCCCAGTCTTCCAGCTTGTCCAGGTCCCTTTGCAGGTCTTTACACTCCTCCCTGGACCTAACTCTGCCGCACAGTTTGGTATCGTCTGCAAATTTTATAACCTCGCACTTTGCCTCCTTTTCCAGGTCATTGATAAATATGTTGAAGAGTAACGGCCCCAGCACCGATCCCTGTGGCACACCGCTTGTGACTCCCCGCCAGTCAGAATATTGGCCCTTCACTCCGACCCTCTGCAGTCTACCCGACAACCAGTGCTTGATCCATCTGTGCACATCCCCTCTCACCCCGTGGTTCCACAGCTTCCTAAGCAGGCTTTCATGTGGCACCTTGTCGAAAGCCTTTTGAAAATCAAGGTAAATGATGTCTATGGGTTCCCCATTGTCCACCCGACTGCTTATTCCCTCAAAGAAGTACAGAAAGTTCGTTAGGCACGACCTTCCCTTACAGAATCCATGCTGGCTTGTTCTCAGTAGGCCATTCCTCTCGATGTGCTCGCAAATGCCGTCCTTGATCATAGCTTCCACCATCTTCCCTATAATTGAAGTCAGGCTCACCGGCCTGTAGTTCCCGGGGTCACCCCTCGATCCCTTCTTGAAGATAGGTGTGACATTCGCCAATTTCCAGTCCTCTGGTACCTCACCAGTTTTCAAGGATAGGTTGCAAACATGCTGGATTGTGCCCGCTATTTCTTGTCTTAGTTCCTTCAGAACCCTTGGGTGGATCCCGTCCGGGCACGGTGATTTACCGCATTTTAACCTGTCTATCTGTTTGAGGACATCCTCCTTACTTACCTCTATGTGCTCCAATTTTTCGGCCTGTTCCCCACTCATGAGCTCCTCTGAGTCCGGTATATTAGATGTGTCTTCGCTCGTGAAAACCGACGAGAAGAACATGTTCAACCTCTCAGCTACCTCTTTATCCTCCTTAATCACTCCCTTCCTATCCCCATCGTCCAACGGCCCCACCTCCTCTCTCGCTGGTCGCTTCCCCTTTACGTAACTGAAGAATGCCTTGAAGTTTTTCGCCTCCCTGGCCAGCCCCTCTTCGTATTCCCCTTTCGCTTTTCTAACCTCTCGGTGGCATTCCTTTTGGCATTTCCTGTGCGCCTGGTGATTTTCCTCCGTTGGGTCCTTTTTCCATCTCCGGAAGGATACTTTTTTGTCATTTATTGCCCTCTTTACTTCAGTTGACATTCAAACCGGGTCCTTTGATCGCTTGTTCTTGCAGCCTTTCCTGAAACTGGGGACGTACATTCTTTGTGCTTCCTGCAGGGTGTCCCTGAATAGGGTCTAGGCGCTTCCCACAGTCTCCATCCTAAAGATGTTTCTGAGCTTCCTCTCCACCATTTCCCTCATAGCAACATAGTTCCCTTTCTTGAAGTTGAGCGCAGTTGTTGCGGTCCTCCTTACTATGGGTGTCCCCCTTTCTAATGTGAATCTGATCGCGTTGTGATCACTGTTGCCTAGTGGTCCTCCCACTTCTACCCCTCTTGCAGGCCCCCCTAATCTGTTTAGGATGAGGTCAAGAGTAGCACCCCCTCGCGTTTGGGTATACACAACTGTATACCCAAACTGACAAAGATTACTATCTTCATCCAGATACACTATATATGTATTTATCAAGTTCAAGGTGAGGTACAAATAAAAATAGAACAACAAAATTTCAGACATTACAAATAATGCAAATATAAAAACAAGATTAAAAGAAACTAAAATAAACCCTAAAATCATTTACCTATTACATCATATATTGGTATACACTATGAACCCCTTTTACAAAGCTGCAGTAGCGATTCCCACATAGCAAATGTTACAAAGCCATTCAATTCCTATGGGCCACACTGCATTTGCTGCACCGGGACTCACTACTAAGGTTTTGTAAAATGGGCCCTATGTCTGTTAAATTTAATTCTCTGATCTAGTGCAGAATTTATAGAAGTCAAAAAGCAGATGCTTTTCTTCATGAGACATGCTATAAAATACCAAAACTCAAGCACGTTTTGAAAGTTATTGAGGGGAAAAGAAAGTGCTAAATATAGGAGACTGCCAAAGATCAATTCAGCTCTGGCGGACACAGGAGGTCTTGACTGTGCCAACTTCTAGATTTTGAAAGTTAATTCACTGGACCATTCAACCAACCCAACTGAAATAAACACCCCAACTGCCATTCACCATTCCTTTAGCAAATGAACATTGTGACATTTCCGCTCCCCGAGACGGTCATGTCAGAGTGAAAACCCGGTCTCAGTCTCTTACTCAAGACCAGACTCTCACTGAGAAGGATCAGGAAGAAGATCCTGAAAGCCTAGCTGCCTATCCTGAGCCTTCTAACCTAGAGCAGTGCCCTGAGTATAGGTTAACTGCCCGGCCCAGAAAAGCTTCCAGTCACACTAAGGGGTTTAATCAAGCTCCCAGTGATATTCTACCCTGTAGCCTGAGGGGGAGCCCAAGAACACACAAGCTAGGCACACAATCACCCAGTGTAGGGCGTGGCCCTAAGCCTGTTAAGCAGCTCTCCAGAGCATTAAAGGAGGCTGCCCAAGAGAGTCTGGGAGAGAGAGTTCTCCGGGCCAGGAGAAGGCCAGACCTCACTCCAGAGCCAATGGAGTGTGAGGCTCCAATGCCTCAGGAACCAGCAGAGCAGCTGGATACACCAGAAAGCATGGACCTGGATGAAGGGTGTATGCTGGAGACCATTATGGAAGAAGCCATGGATGTGGGCTTGGCAACTTTCCACTAAACACTACAGGTACAAGGCTGTACAAGAATAATAGTGGAGAGGAGTTTTTGGCAGAACTGTTTTGATGGTTTGTGCTGTAAAAACAAGCTTAGAGCAGTGCTGCACCAGCTTGATTGGATTGCTACAGTGCAGCTGTGCAGGAGCTCAAAAGAAGCCCAAAGGACTGTGAGCTAATCAGGGCTGGAAATTTAGGAGCCTGCAGTAAGGCTTCAGTTTTTGTCTTTTGTTTTTGCTTAAAGTTTACTTTATATGCAAGACTGTAAATACCTGGTGAAGAAACTGGACTGTGTTGATTAGTAAGCCCAGGACTCCAGCTCAAGGCTGGATAATTGCTTAAGAGACTAATTGTGCTGTGTTTTTTCAGAGACTGTGTGATCAGGTAGAGCAAGCCCTAAAACCTGGACTGGAATTATACCTGATAGAAAGCTTGCTGTGCTTTCACTGGACTGGGGTGAAAGTTAAAAGTCTTTTTGTTTTCTGTTTTCTTTCTGTTTGCCCTTGTTTGGGAAGAAAGGAAACTTGGACTATAATAATAGCTGATATGATTTATGTGTTAAGTGACTAATTAAACTTTTCACATTATGTTGTTCCACTTGACTCACGGTGCTTTATTTTTAGCAAAGCCCAGATAGTGAGACACCAGTGAGGTCTCCCCCTTTGGGAGCCACGTCAGGAGTGTGCTACCCTCTACCGGAGGTCTTCTTAACTTTACCAAGACCCCGGCAGGTGACAAAATGGTGGCAGCGGTGGGATTTTAGCACACTCTACTGGTGGTTTCAAGTTTGAACCTAAAAAGGGAAAAAAAAAAAAAACGAAAATTTTGCAGTTTTTTTTTTGCTTCATAATTTTTCTTTTGGAGTGTTCCCGTGACACAGGACGACGCTGCCGGAACCACACCCGACTATACTTCTGAGGGACCACCGGAAGGACCAGACCAGAAGGAAGTGCCTGAGTCGGGAGTAACAGGACGTACAAGCACAGCCAGAACGACTGGAGGCCAAGGAGGCCTATTTACCAAAGGCGCAGACTCGTCAGTACCTCAGGTAAAGAGTACCTAGGGAGGGGACTGACGAGGATACGAGAGGTATCGGTTAAGATACTCCTCGGGGTTAAAACAAAGAGGGATAGTTTACTCTCTCTGGTGAGACCGCACTTGGGTTTCCTTTTTTGTGTTTGTCTTTTTACACAGGTCGGAGGATGGACCCACAGCAATTCCTAGCGGTACTGGCGCAAGAAAGACGTCAACATTCAGAGGACATACAGAACCTGATAAAAGCGAATCAGGAGAT
This sequence comes from Geotrypetes seraphini, assembly GCF_902459505.1. Lineage (NCBI taxonomy): Eukaryota > Metazoa > Chordata > Amphibia > Gymnophiona > Dermophiidae > Geotrypetes > Geotrypetes seraphini. The sequence continues at coordinate 403,670,236 of NC_047085.1, read as the reverse complement.
GTGGCATTCTGGACAGCAAGCCGCGAGGCGGCAACATGATGAAATCCTATTGGCCATGGGCGAGCAGACCAAGGTCTGGGCTCAGACATTACACCCCATGGTGACCAACCCAGGCGCAGCGCATCCGCCGGGTCCTCCGGCGCAGTCCATGGTAGGACAAATTCCATTACACACATTGAATTTGTGCAAAATTTCTCCTGGGGACGCGCCTGATGAATTTTTAAACGCCTTCGAGCGTATTGCAACAGCAGCCGGATGGCCCCCTGATCAGTGGGCCGTGCGTCTGTTGCCTTGCCTGGCCGGGGAAACTCTATCTGCCTTTCAGACTCTCAGTCCTGAGCAAGCTAGTAATTATGCCACAGTAAGAACACACATCTTAGATTACCTAGGATATACCTGTGAGCACTACCGACAGAAGTTTAGAGCCACGCAGTTACTAGCGAAAGAAAGACCCAAAGCGTTGGTACAGAGGCTGTCAAAACTGGCAGAAAGGTGGCTACAGCCTCACCTGTCGGATCCTAGAGCCCTCTTTGCGGAGGTTGTGAAAGAGCAGGTGCTCGAAGCAGTCCCCAAAGAGTTGAGGGGATGGATCCGCAGGCAAGGCTGTCAGACTTTACCAGAGGTAGTGGAGGCAGCCGAAGCCTTCATAGATGCTCAGAACTCTTTTGAGGAAAGAAAAACTGATAGGCCCAGTAGAGGGGAAACAGGGAGAGGACAGCCTCCATGGTCCAAGTCACTGGATTCCCAGAATTTCCCCCAGAGGAAACCGTTACCCAGTACTCCTAGGAAGACAGGACAGGATACGAGCCTCCGCTGCTTCAAGTGTGGGAAGCAGGGACATACCCTGCGATATTGCCAGGAGAAAAGGGATTATGTAGCCTCACAAGGAATGAGGGCCGAAAGAGGGTATATGGTATGTGTTTCGGTGGGAGGTCAGGAGACTATGGCCCTAGTAGATACCGGTGCCGATCAGTCCATGATGGCCACCGGGTTTTGGAGAAAGCTCTTTCCCAATGAGAAGTTAAAAACAGAGACTCGTGCAGTTTCCATCCGGTGCATCCATGGTGACCAAGCCCGGTATTCCCTTAGGCCTACAACCCTGCTGCATGGAAGTAAGGTGTACCGGGTCCCTATAGCTTTAGTACCCAAAGCCCCTTTCAACCTCATCTTAGGGCGAGATTGGGCCGGGCTAGGGGAGTACCTAAAAGAGAGACAAGGGATGGTTAATACACGCTCTCAGGGACCGCTGGCCGAAGAGCCAGAAGGGGAGTTAGGAAGAATCTTCCCTTTCAAAGGAGAAGCCTTCCAAAAATATACCCCAAAACAAGCTCGTAGTTCTAGAGCTAAGAGAAGGAGACAGCAGCAAGAAAGGAGCCAGGCCCAAAAACAGGTAGCCCAAGATAAGGACGTGCCATGGCTGCCTAAGGAAGTGAGGGAAACCTTCCCGACCTTTGCCATGGAGCAGAGGGCCGACCGCTCATTGCAAGAAGCTTGGCAGCAAGCCTCGGGCCCTCAAAAAGGAGTAACTACCTTTAGAATAAAGAAGGGCCTGTTATATAGGGAAGGCCCGAGAGAAGGCTCTGGGGGTAAAGGGGAGCAACTCATGGTACCTCTAGGGTTCCGTAAAATGGTTTTGCAAGCGGCGCATGATCACCCCTTAGCGGCTCATAAGGGAGCCGAGGGGACCCAAAGACAGGTAGCCCAGAGATTCTTTTGGCCAGGGGTTATACAAGATGTCATTAATTTCTGTAAATCCTGTCCCGAATGTCAGAGGTTATCCCTAAACAAACCCCCTAAGGTTCCTCTCATTCCCTTACCCAGAATCGAGGAACCTTTGTCAAGATTGGCTATGGACATAGTAGGCCCATTAGAGCGGACGCCCCGGGGTTTCAGCTATATATTGGTAGTAATGGACATAGCTACCCGCTTTCCGTGGGCATTCCCCTTGCGAAAAACGACATCTACGGCTATCATGAAGGAACTGATGGGAATATTCTGTACTATGGGATTTCCTCGTGAGGTCCTGACAGACCAAGGGAGTAATTTTATGTCCAAAGACATGGAGAAGTTTTGGCAAGGGTTCAAGATTAGGCACATTAGAACCTCGGCCTATCACCCACAGGCAAATGGGGTAGTAGAGCGCTTCAATCAAACGCTAAAGCAAATGCTCAAGAAAGTACTGAAAGGGGACATGAGGGATTGGGACTTGTTTATACCCCTTGTATTATTTGCAGCTAGGGAGAGAATCCAGGACTCCTTAGGGGTAAGCCCCTTTGAGATGCTCTTTGGGAGGCGTCCAAGGGGGATACTAGACATGATAAAGGAAGGATGGGGCACTACTACGGAAAGGGATGAGGACATAGTATCGTACCTGACCCATTTGAGGAACAGATTAGCACGGGTGGCCAAGATAGGCAAAGAGAATCTGGAGTGGAGTCAACGGAAGCAGAAGGTATATTATGACCGGAAGACTAAAAACAGACAGTTACAAGTGGGCGAACGGGTGTTGGTCCTTATTCCCTCTGATCCGCATAAATTCTTAGCCCAGTGGAAGGGACCGGCCACCGTCATCGAACGCCTAAATGAGGTGGATTATAGGGTTAAGGATGATAAAGGGAGAAAACAAACCTACCATATTAACCTGTTAAAACCTTGGAGGGATCGGGAAGTATTGGCCTTACTCGCGCAAGAAAGCCAGGAGGATGAATTTGGACCCCAGGTGACGGAGTTAGACCAAAAAGAGGAGGTCAATTTAGGACCTGAATTAGACCCTGGACAGGAACAACAAATGAGGGAACTAGTAGATAGCTTTGGGGATGTATTCTCCGTGACCCCTGGACACACACAAGTGGTGACCCACGATATAGTAACAGACCCGGGTAAAGTGGTAAGGGTCAAGCCTTATCGGCTGTCAGAAGGGAAAAGGAGACTAGTCCAACAGCTAGTGGAGGAAATGATAAGCCTAGGGGTGATAGAGCCCTCCACTAGCCCGTGGTGTAGCCCCATAGTAATAGTGCCCAAAGCGGACGGCACCCCCCGCTTTTGTATTGATTTCCGCCAACTGAATGAAGTGTCCAAGTTTGACGCTTTCCCGATGCCTAGGGTGGACGAGCTCTTAGATCGTCTGGGCCAGGCTCAATTTCTCACGACACTGGACCTCACGAAAGGTTACTGGCAGATCCCGCTCACTGAGACCGCCAAGCCCAAGACCGCTTTTAGTACCCCCAAGGGTTTATACCAATTCACTAGAATGCCATTTGGACTTCATGGCGCGGCGGCTAGTTGCCAACGCGGAATTAACGAAGTCCTACGCGAACACCACGACTACGCCGAAGCGTATCTAGATGACATTGTAATATATTCTCCGTCGTGGCAGGAACACTTGGTGCAGGTAGCAGCGGTACTGAGGGCATTAAGAAAGGCCGGGTTTACCATTAACCCAAAGAAATGCTTCTTGGGACAGAAGGAGGTGAGGTACCTAGGTTATGTTGTGGGGCAGGGACAGATAAGACCCTTGGTGGACAAAGTCCAATGCATCAGGACCTACCCACAACCTGTCTCCAAGAAACAGTTGAGGGCTTTCTTAGGATTAATCGGGTACTATAGGAGGTTCATCCCATCCTTTGCTTCCCGAGCCAGCCCGCTCACTGACATGTTGAAGAAGGAGAGAGCCGATAGGTTACAATGGGAACCCAGAGGTAGGGAGGCCCTGGAGGATCTCAAAAAAAGTCTATGCGCCCACCCAGTATTGGCAGCCATAGATTTTAAGAAACCATTAATTCTCCAAACAGACGCCTCTGGTAGTGGTGTGGGTGCTGTTCTTAGCCAGGAGATTGAGGGGATTGAACACCCGTTGTTATATCTCAGTCGGAAGTTACATCCGAATGAGAAAAATTACGCAACTGTAGAACTAGAGTGCCTTGCGGCCAAGTGGGCTATGGAAACTCTGGGGCATTATCTAGAGGAACGCGAGTTCACGCTGGTCACTGACCATGCTGCGCTGAAGTGGCTCCATACTATGCGCAATAACAATGCCAGGTTAACACGCTGGTATTTAGCCCTGCAAACGTTTAGATTCAGGGTAGTGCATAGGCCTGGGAAGCTTAACGCCAATGTGGACGTCCTGTCTAGAATGTACGAGACACCCCAGCAGAAGCCTCAGACTAGGCAGCCTTTAAGTGAGGGGGTATGTGACATTTCCGCTCCCCGAGACGGTCATGTCAGAGTGAAAACCCGGTCTCAGTCTCTTACTCAAGACCAGACTCTCACTGAGAAGGATCAGGAAGAAGATCCTGAAAGCCTAGCTGCCTATCCTGAGCCTTCTAACCTAGAGCAGTGCCCTGAGTATAGGTTAACTGCCCGGCCCAGAAAAGCTTCCAGTCACACTAAGGGGTTTAATCAAGCTCCCAGTGATATTCTACCCTGTAGCCTGAGGGGGAGCCCAAGAACACACAAGCTAGGCACACAATCACCCAGTGTAGGGCGTGGCCCTAAGCCTGTTAAGCAGCTCTCCAGAGCATTAAAGGAGGCTGCCCAAGAGAGTCTGGGAGAGAGAGTTCTCCGGGCCAGGAGAAGGCCAGACCTCACTCCAGAGCCAATGGAGTGTGAGGCTCCAATGCCTCAGGAACCAGCAGAGCAGCTGGATACACCAGAAAGCATGGACCTGGATGAAGGGTGTATGCTGGAGACCGTTATGGAAGAAGCCATGGATGTGGGCTTGGCAACTTTCCACTAAACACTACAGGTACAAGGCTGTACAAGAATAATAGTGGAGAGGAGTTTTTGGCAGAACTGTTTTGATGGTTTGTGCTGTAAAAACAAGCTTAGAGCAGTGCTGCACCAGCTTGATTGGATTGCTACAGTGCAGCTGTGCAGGAGCTCAAAAGAAGCCCAAAGGACTGTGAGCTAATCAGGGCTGGAAATTTAGGAGCCTGCAGTAAGGCTTCAGTTTTTGTCTTTTGTTTTTGCTTAAAGTTTACTTTATATGCAAGACTGTAAATACCTGGTGAAGAAACTGGACTGTGTTGATTAGTAAGCCCAGGACTCCAGCTCAAGGCTGGATAATTGCTTAAGAGACTAATTGTGCTGTGTTTTTTCAGAGACTGTGTGATCAGGTAGAGCAAGCCCTAAAACCTGGACTGGAATTATACCTGATAGAAAGCTTGCTGTGCTTTCACTGGACTGGGGTGAAAGTTAAAAGTCTTTTTGTTTTCTGTTTTCTTTCTGTTTGCCCTTGTTTGGGAAGAAAGGAAACTTGGACTATAATAATAGCTGATATGATTTATGTGTTAAGTGACTAATTAAACTTTTCACATTATGTTGTTCCACTTGACTCACGGTGCTTTATTTTTAGCAAAGCCCAGATAGTGAGACACCAGTGAGGTCTCCCCCTTTGGGAGCCACGTCAGGAGTGTGCTACCCTCTACCGGAGGTCTTCTTAACTTTACCAAGACCCCGGCAGGTGACAACATTTATATCCTGCCTCGCTAGAATCCATCTGAGACATTAAGACATGCACTATAGCACAACACTCAAAAGCCCCTACAATCACCCCTGTGACCTCCACTCAGCTGGTAAGTCCCTCCTATCTGTGCCCTTATTTTCAACTGCCAACTTCAGATTCCGTCCTTTCTGCCTTGCTGCACCATATGCTTGGAAGAAACTGCCCGAATTCCTACGGCGGGCTCTGTCTCAGGCAGTGTTCAAGGCCCAGTTAAAAGCCCACCTCTTTGAGAGCACTTTTGACTCCTAACTACTCTCACCTTGGGTTCTGCATCCCCAACCCTATGTGTCATATCTGTCCAAGTTAGATTGTAAGCTCTTCTGAGCAGGACCGTCTATAAATGTCAAAATGTACAGCGCCGCTTACGCCTTTCAGCGCTATAAGTGATAAGTAGAAGCTACCAATTTACCAGAGAGTCCAGCAAACATTAAGGCTGTGTATCCATGCTCATGTTCATTGCAGTTGACATTGGCACCATGTTGCAACAGCAGCCTACACAGGTTAGCTTTCCCTTTATAGGCAGCATGCATCAGAGGGGTCATTCCATGCTAGAAAATAAACACAAAATAGTCAAGGTTTTTTTTACAATTTATATATTGTTCAAAATCTGACACTTGCCTCCATTTAAAACACTGCACTTCCTGATTATAATCCTTCTTTTCTTGAAATTAGATAATGTTAGAAAAATAAATTATGGACAAAAAAAGGAGGATACATCTAATCTTAATCATATTGTCCCTTTTTAAAGATCTTCAGAGACCATTCTTCAGTTATTTGTGCTATTTTTAGAGATTTGGGGGGTTCTTTTACAAAGCTGCAGTAGAAATTGGCCTTCTACCACAGACAGGTCTTTCCCACTTGCTAAGGCCATTCTTACCACAGCTGGAAAATGGCCTATTTTCCGTTTTCTGAATGCTCATGTGTCAATATGATCACTAGTGTGTAGCCATTAAACATTGGCGTATGAGCCCATTAAATATTGGCGTATGAGCAATTACCATCACTTATTTGTGACATGCTGATTAACACAGAAATACTTACTTTCTGCCCCAATACATGCCCCTTCAACCAAATCTAAGGAGAAATTATGTCTTACCTGATAATTTTCTTTTCTTTATTCAGTAACACTGTTCTGAACGAAAGCAAAGTTACTTACCTGTAACAGGTATTATCCAGGGAAAGCAGGCAGATATTCTCTTAGACGGGTGACTCCAGCCTCAGAGACCGGTACGGACAGTCTAAACACTCCTTAGAGTACTTAGAGTCCAATTTAAGATCCAGGTCCTCAGCCATTTGACGGCGGAAAGAGGGAAAGAACAATTGATCTGCAAGAGGATGGCTTTGAGAGGGACTCGATGACCTCAAGGCGCTTCGAGTGGAAAAGGAAGGCGAGGCCTCTCTGGAGTATTGATATTCCAGTGAATAAGTAGACTGGGATGAGGCACTGGGAGAAGCGGAGCTCTCAGGTTCTGCTACTGGTGTTCTGGATCGAGGAGCTGGAGGCCTCGAAGAGCTGGAAGGCCTGGACGAGGAAGGCTTCTCTCTGGAGGATGACCTGCGTCTTGATGAATGCCTCGATGAAGGCCTCGACTGGTGATGAGAGTGCTGCCTGGAAGCAGGTCTTGTGCGAGGTCAAGGAGACTGCCCTGTGCCTCGAAAGGGACAATGCCTTATATGCGAGGATATAGGGCTGGAAGCTGTAGATCAAAGACCCATAGACTCTGTGGTCTGGATCGAGGTATCTCAAAGCACTCCCAAAGACTCGGCTCCTTGTATGGAGTATGAAGATTCCAGACGAGACACTCGCGAAGACTGGATTCCTTGCATAGAGTGTGTAAATTCAGCTCAAGGCACAGGCAAGGACTCGACTTCTTGTGAGACTGCTGAGTGCCCAGGCTGGACTGCAGAAAGCAGAGTTGAGGCAGGACTATATCTGGTCAGTAATTGAACAAATTCCCGCTCCAAAATGGTCTGGATGGTAGCCTGCAATTGTGGATCAGAGTCTGAAACTGGACTACTTGCTGAGGCTAAAGGCTCCGAGGACGAAGAGGAAGAATGCTTCGACTTGGAGGAATGATGTTTAGGTAGCTTGAGGACCACTGCTGGAATTGTCTGCTGAGGTATCTGACCTGAGGGAAGCTCAAGAGACTTGGCAGATTTACTCGAGGTGGAGGACGCTCCAAACGAGGAAGGTCTGATGAAAGTCGAGGTCGAAGTCGTGGAGGCAGGAGGACACCCCGTAGCAGGCCCGACCGAATCGGAGGTCGAGGTTGAGGGTGTAGCAGGGGTTTCCATACCGAAAATCTTCTCCACTTGAACTCGACGACGTTTGAGGGCTCGAGGTTGAAGGGTAGCACAGCGACTCCGGGCAGTGGTCAGGCCCAGACACTGAAGGCATCAGCGGTGTGGGTCAGTGAGGGAGATCGCATGTTGGCATTGGCTACACTTCTTGAAGCCCATGACTGGCTGGGACATAGAAGGAAAAAGAGCCGCCGCAAAGTCAAAGCCTGCAGGCTGAGAGCGTGCGACAGGCCTCTCCGTCACTCGAAGAAAAAAAATCTTTTTTTTTTTTTTAACAATGACCGAAAGAAAAGCACAGCGACACGGTAAGAAGAAAATAAAACACGAGCCATGGTAAGAGAAGGCACAAAGCAAACTAAGTTCAGCGCAGAGCATCAAAGACAGACTTCTTGGCTCCGTGGAAAACTGAGAACTGAAGAGACGCGCCCTGTGCTGGGCGGGAAGGTACTCGTGCATGCATGGTGCGGCAGACTTGAAACTTCTGAGTTTCTTCAAGCAAGTCTGCTTGCGAGGCTGTCCGCATCCGGGCTCCGTGGATGACATCACCCACATGTGAGAATAGGCTGCCTGCTTGTTCTGGGATAACACCTATTATGGTAAGTAACTCTGCTTTATCCCAGGACAAGAAGGCAGCATAGTCTCACTTGTGAGACAACCTAGCTTACTATAATGGGATGGAGAGAGAGTTGGCCATTAAGAGAATAAATTTTGCAAAACTGCTTTGCTGAAGTGATCATCCCATCTGGAATAAGATTCCAGACAGTAGTGAGATGTGAATGTATGAACCGAATACCAAGTAGCAGCTTTACAGATTTCATCAATAGGAGTGGGAACATAAAAAAGCAACTGAAGCTGACATAGCTCGGCCTTTGTGGGCTGTGACAGGACTCCCCAGATGCAGCCCAGGCTGAGCATAACAGAAGGCAATACAAGCCTCCAACCAGGTAGAAATAGTCCTTTTGGATACACAACATCCCAACTTATTAGGATCGAAGGAGACAAAGAGTTGAGGAGATGTCCTATGTGGCCAAGTACGCTACAAGTAGTAGGCCAAAGCTCGTTCACAGTCCAAAGTATGAAGAGCCGTTTCTCCAGGATGAGAATGAGGCTAGTAAAAAACAAAAAAAACAAAAACAAAACACAACAACAAAAAAAACCACAGAAGCATAATGGATTGATTGAGATGGAATTCAGTGACTTACCTTTGAGAAGGAACTTTGTATGAGTGCGTAGCACCACTTTGTCATGATGAAACACTGTGAACGGTGGATCCGCCATCAGTGCCTGAAGTTCACTTATTCTTCGAGCAGATGTAAGAAATGAGAAAAACCACTTTTCAAGTGAGATATTTAAGATGAGACGAGGTCATTGGTTCAAAAGGAGTCTTTGTTAGGCCAGCACCAACCAAGTCCTTTCCTAAAATCTGGTCCAAAAGGAGTCTTTGTTAGGCCAGCAACATCCAAGTCCTTTCCTAAAATCTGGTCCAAAAGGAGTCTTTTGTTAGGCCAGCAACAACCAAGTCCTTTCTTAAAATCTGGTCCAAAAGGAGTCTTTTGTTAGGCCAGCAACAACCAAGTCCTTTCTTAAAATCTGGTCCAAAAGGAGTATTTGTTAGGCCAGCAACAACCAAGTCCTTTCCTAAAATCTGGTCCAAAAGGAGTCTTTGTTAGGCCAGCAACAACAGAGTCCTTTCCTAAAATCTGGTCCAAAAGGAGTCTTTGTTAGGTCGGCAACAACCCAGTCCTTTCCTAAAATCTGGTCCAAAAAGAGTCATTGTTAGGCCAGCAACAACCAAGTCCTTTCCTAAAATCTGGTCCAAAAAGAGTCATTGTTAGGCCAGCAACAACCAAGTCCTTTCCTAAAATCTGGTCCAAAAGGAGTCTTTTGTTAGGCCAGCAACAACCAAGTCCTTTCTTAAAATCTGGTCCAAAAGGAGTCTTTGTTAGGCCAGCAACAACCAAGTCCTTTCCTAAAATCTGGTCCAAAAGGAGTCTTTGTTAGGCCAGCAACAACAGAGTCCTTTCCTAAAATCTGGTCCAAAAGGAGTCTTTGTTAGGTCAGCAACAACCCAGTCCTTTCCTAAAATCTGGTCCAAAAAGAGTCATTGTTAGGCCAGCAACAACCAAGTCCTTTCCTAAAATCTGGTCCAAAAAGAGTCATTGTTAGGCCAGCAACAACCAAGTCCTTTCCTAAAATCTGGTCCAAAAGGAGTCTTTTGTTAGGCCAGCAACAACCAAGTCCTTTCCTAAAATCTGGTCCAAAAGGAGTCATTGTTAGGCCAGCAACAACCAAGTCCTTTCCTAAAATCTGGTCCAAAAGGAGTCTTTTGTTAGGCCAGCAACAACCAAGTCCTTTCCTAAAATCTGGTCCAAAAGGAGTCTTTGTTAGGCTAGCAACAACCCAGTCCTTTCCTAAAATCTGGTCCAAAAAGAGTCTTTGTTAGGCCAGCAACAACCAAGTCCTTTCCTAAAATCTGTTTCAAAAGGAGTCTTCGTTAGGCCAGCAACAACCAAGTCCTTTCCTAAAATCTGGTCCAAAAGGAGTCTTCGTTAGTCCAGCAACAACCAAGTCCTTTCCTAAAATCTGGTTCAAAAGGAGTCTTCGTTAGGCTAGCAACAACCCAGTCCTTTCCTAAAATCTGGTCCAAAAAGAGTCTTTGTTAGGCCAGCAACAACCAAGTCCTTTCCTAAAATCTGTTTCAAAAGGAGTCTTCGTTAGGCCAGCAACAACCAAGTCCTTTCCTAAAATCTGGTCCAAAAGGAGTCTTCGTTAGTCCAGCAACAACCAAGTCCTTTCCTAAAATCTGGTTCAAAAGGAGTCTTCGTTAGTCCAGCAACAACCAAGTCCTTTCCTAAAATCTGGTTCAAAAGGAGTCTTCGTTAGTCCAGCAACAACCAAGTCCTTTCCTAAAATCTGGTTCAAAAGGAGTCTTCGTTAGTCCAGCAACAACCAAGTCCTTTCCTAAAATCTGGTTCAAAAGGAGTCTTCGTTAGTCCAGCAACAACCAAGTCCTTTCCTAAAATCTGGTTCAAAAGGAGTCTTCGTTAGTCTTGTAAGAACCAAGGGCTAGATTCACTAACCCTCCGATCCGTGTGCGATCCGTTTCCGTTTGCATGCAGGCCGACGAATTCACTAAAGGCCTGCATGCAAATGAAGACGATCGTTGGCACACATCCAGCCAACTGAACAGTTCGCTAAAGCCCTGACAGTAGTGATAGAAGGAATAGCCTCCTGTCACTGCTGTCAGGGTCTCTGCCAGCTTTTTAATTTTTTTTTTTTTTAAATTGGGCAGATATTTTGCATCCCAACAAGTGCCCCGAACACTTCTCCATGAACCCCACAAAAAATCTGCCCCGATGCCACTTAAAATTATGTCAGGAGGGTTTCCAATCCCTCCTACCATCAGTCCCACCCAACCAAAAACTAACGGCAGGAGGAATGCCAACTACCTCCTGGGTTATTCCATGTCAAGTGATCAAGGGCTCCCTGCATGACCATCATGGATTTTGATAAAACTTTATGCACAAAGTCCCACATGTATCAAACGAACTTTGGTAAAGTTTTAGTTTCGCCTGTGGAATATAGCCATTTGTTTGACCCCATACTGCAATGACATACAGTACGACATTGACATTCTGACAACTTTGAGACACAATATCTCACGAGCTATGTTTCCAAAAAAACTGAAACTTAGCTACCCTGCACAACTTTTGGAGCTCTATTCAGTGCTACCAATAATAATTTTTGTCGAGCACTGAGTGAATGGCTGAATTACAGTAAACTTGGCCGAAAAAATTAGTGCTCCAAAAAAAGTCAAAGTTTGACATTACTTAGCTCCCACAATAATTGAGTAATAAATGCGAAATTTGGCGCATAATGTCTCAGTACAACGTTGTTTTCAAAAGTACAATTTCAACCTTCAAGCTCTTTCCATTAGTTTACAAATTAAGTGTAAAGTTGCCAATTTGTGTAAAAAGGCCAAAAATAGGGTATTTTCAGCCTGCTTTTACAGAAAAATACCTTTCAGAAACTCTTTCAAATCAGTCTCATTAGAAAGAGCATATTTCAAACCCCCTAGAAAATTGGGCTTCATTTTTCAACGCAATTATGTCACTTTTCACACTGTTTTTCCCTGTTTATTTTTACTCAAGCTTTGGGTACAATTATAGTGTTCTTAATTAATGATTATTCCTAACTAGAAATTGAGGTGATAATTTTGTTGCATGCAGATCACAAATTACAACTTGTTTTCTTTTTCAGATCCACATTATTATTAATTCAGTTTAAAATGGATGCCAACGAATCGACTAATAATAATCCTTTTCTGCCAGACTGTGCCATTGGGCAAAAATTGTTGTCAAAGTGTCATGACGGCACATTTTATTCTAAAAACTGTGGGCTCATTTTTTTTACATAATTTGTCAACTGATGAAAAATTGCTTATCACTCGGCGCTCTGAAGTTGAACTGATGGATAAAGACCAAATCTGCCTCCACCATAAAGCAAAGTATCTCGACAAATACGAATTAAAGCAAACATCGTGTTGTAATCCATTTGAAAAGAAAAATCACATTGTTCAAAGTGGATTGTTAAAAGTCGATCTTGCCATGTCTAATGATTTTAGAAAAGTGGCAAAAATAAATATCAAGCCAGGTCAGAAACTTTGCAGTAGGTGCAAAGCCCAATACGTTTCAATGAGTGAAGCTACTGCAGCATCTTCATCTTCAGACGATTTTGATATCAGCATCTCCGATGCAGTTGATCAAAGCTTGACTGCTTTAGGAACCTCTCCATTGAAAATTCGAAGGTTAGCTAGTAGAGATAAAGCCGGCTATGTGATACGAAAAATTGAATGTGTGCAGAATGTGATAGCCAAGAAGATTACATCTGCTGCTGGAGTTTCAGCTGAAGAAGTTGGGCCGTCTCGTCAGTCTGTAGAATGCAAGTTATGTGAAGATTACACTGACCTCATTGAAGAAATGAAAACGAAAATTGCAATATCCAACAGGTCAATGAAAGTTCAATTATTGACGATGGCCCCAAAAAGTTGGTCAATAAAGGAAACAGCAATGAAGTTTGGCGTTTCAGAGCGCATGGTCAGAACAGCCCAAAAAGTAAAGAAAGAGAAAGGCATTTGTTCTATACCTGATGCAAAAATTGGCAAGTCCCTTCCAAAAGAAATTGCAAATAGAGTTCAAGATTTTTACGAAGACGATGAATTCAGCAGAATATGTCCTGGCAAAAAAGATTGCATTTCAGTCCGCCTCAATGGTTTAAAAGTACAAAACTCAAAAGTATAAGCAATGTAACAAGTCACTCTTTCAACAGTATCAACAGAAAAGACTTGTAGTGTAGCTGGGTTTATAATAATTAATGAGGAGGCTCTTTAAAGCGCATGCTCGGCGTTCTAACTTTGCCAGCGCCATTTTCCTGCTCTAAGATACAGAGAGCATAGCTGCCCAGTAAGTACCGTCCGTTTAATTGAATTTTGCAAAGTTTATAATTTATAATATATTTTTAACATTTCTTCTTTCTTGGTGATTTATTTAGAGCTATCTAATACGACCCCTGAAGAAGCCGAAAGTTCGGCAAAACGGGTCCCGTTGGACTGAGGGCTGTAGCAGTGCTTTAAGATAAGTGCTGCTCATTATTAATTTTTTCATCTATTTATTCATGTAATATGCACTTAGAGCACCTTTTCAAGTAGATGTGCAATAGAACAAGAACTAAGAATCAAGCACTTTAAAAAAAGTAGAACCCAATGAATGATACTCACTACCTGTATATGCTGTTATCAGAACTTTTGATGGTTTAACAGTTCAGGTATCTGAGGGTTCTGCTACCTATTATAAACCCAGCTACACTACAAGTCTTTTCTGTTGATACTGTTGAAAGAGTGACTTGTTACATTGCTTATACTTTTGAGTGTTTCACTACTGATAGCAATGGCTTCAGACGGATGGACCACTGTGTTCAGTTTTCCCTCTGACAAAATAGGCAAAATAGTTGATGTTGCCACTCAATTTGATATACCTTCTACCACTGATACACAATCATCAACATGGTTGGAGCTGAACAAATCTTTTAAGTCTATGGTTAGTATGGAAGTAAACAGTGACCTTCTAATTGAATACTGTAAAAAAGAACGGATCCCAAGGGGTCTGAGGATCCAAAAGGCTCCTCAAATATTTAAAGAAGACCAACAATTTATAGAAACCTGGAACAAAATACTTAATAAATGTGCTTTAGGTCTAATGATTCTTATCATTGAGAACAGTAAAACAGTCATCAATGAAAAAAAGTTAAAACTTGATACAGACATAGGTGCAACTTAAAAATACTTTGACAGAACCAGAATTCACTGACAAATTTAAACATTTAAATAAGGACATGGACAAATTCAGGGAAAATCTTAAGAGAAACAAACTTCGTAAATTCAAACGAGACGAATTAGATTACGCTAATAATAAAGTTTATTCATGGATGTACAACGCAAACAAAAACACCAATAATGATAAAACAGATTCAACAGGTTCAGATTCTTCTATCTCCTCAATGTCCACAAGCGGAGACAAACAGTCCAGCACTTTTTTTCGGAAAGGACAAGCACAAAGACGGGGACGCACAAGAGGCAGAAGAGGGTCAGTGAGATCAAGACCCAACACCCGCTCACAAACCCAGACCAACCAGTGGTAATTAACTTGTCTCAACATACACTGAATCCTATAGAGTCCAAGATCTTAACATACGGTCTATCCTTTGTACCATCTACTCATTTCGATCTTTTTCAGTTAAATATCGACATTGAGAAGTTTGTGAGGAAATTACAATTAAAGATCTATTTTAGTGCCTTTCCACTAAATACAGACCGGACGATAGTAACTCCCAAGAGCACCTGGTCTCCACCAATCCCTCTCGACCCGCTAGTCAATGCATTTAAAGCATGTGCTTTACAAGAGGCAAAACAATGGTATGATAGCAGCACATACCAATATAATAACTTAAAAAAAGAAGAAACGCAGGCTTTAAAAAACTTGAAAAATGATAAATCACTAGTTGTGAAGAAAGCAGATAAGAGTGGTGCAGTGGTGCTAATGGACTATGAGAAATATGATAAAGAAATCATTCGGCAACTATAAGATGAAGAAGTTTACGTTAAAGCACCATTAGATCCAACTAAAAGATTACAGAGAACAATCAACAAACTCACCAATGAGGGTCTCAATGAAAGGTTTCTCACCCACAAAGATTATAAGTTTTTAAACATCAAAACACCTATCATCCCTGTTTTTTATGTGCTTCCTAAAGTTCATAAAGGACTAAACAATCCACCAGGTAGACCCATTATGTCCTCTAGGGGTTCCTTATTAGAGCCCCTATCAATGTTTGTCGACGAATTCCTGAAAACTGAAGTACAAAAGATTAGTTCGTTCATCCAGGATTCTAGAGATTTGATGGTCAAACTTGAAGCTATCACAGTAGAATCTTTTCCTTTCATTATGGTAACACTGGATGTCACAGCTCTTTATACCTCTATACCCCAAGACGATGCATTACTTATTCTCAAGAATGTTTTAGAAAAAAGAGTAAGACCACATTCTATACCAACTGAATTCCTCTCCAACCTAGCCAGGATTGCAATGAAAGAAAATTTTTTCATGTACAATGGAATAATTTATAAACAAAAGAAGGGAGTAGCCATGGGGGCTACTTTCGCCCCTTCAGTGGCAAATCTATACATCGAATGTTTTGAATCAACATGGATAGAGAATTCACCATTTAGTCTGCAGATTTTCAAATGGTATAGGTACATCGATGACATCCTACTCCTCTGGAAGGGTACTGTACAAGATCTCTATTCGTTTTTCGGTTGGCTCAACAGCTGTGACAATAACATTCAATTCACCATGCAACATTCTCAAGAAAAAATCAATTATTAGACATTTTGGTGATTCAAGCTGTTGATCATTTTGAGTTTGATCTTTACACTAAGCCGACTGATAGGAATACTTTCCTTGATTTTCATAGCTGTCATCCAATGAGCCTAAAAAAGAATCTTCCTTTTTCCCAATTCCTTAGATTAAAACGTAATTGTACAAATATTAAAGATTACAATCAACATTCTAAACTATTAATTCAAAAATTGGAGCAAAGAGGTTACCCAAGGAATATTTTAAAGAGGGCCTACAAAAGGGCCAAATACTATCACCGCGATTGGCTCTTGGACAAGCAAACGAAAAAAGACAAAGAACAAAGTACAGACAACATTACTTGTGTTTTAAAATATTCGACTGCAGGAAATGCAGTGGCAAGCATTGTCAAAAAGAACTGGAAGATAATACAATCAAGCCCTTTATTTCAAAACACAGACATACAGATTGCTTTTTCTAGAGACAGAAACATGAAAGAAATACTGTCTCCAGCTGTATATTTATCTGAACCGATGCAATCTCTTCTACCAAAAGGCTTCTTTAAGTGTGGCAAATGTAATATTTGCCAAATCACGTTACAACAAAAGGAATTCACCAGTCCTAAGGATGGAAGAACATATAAAATGAATCATTTCCTTACATGTTCATCTGACTTTATAGTTTATGCTATCATTTGCCCATGTGGCAAGTGGTATGTTGGAATGTCAACTAGACCTTTTAAAACCAGGATTAGTGAACACAAATCTAATTTAAAAAGCAAAAGGCTAACAGCACCCATGGTAGAACACTGCAACTTAAAACAACATAAATACACAGACTTGAGATGTTTTTGTTTTGACAAAATTCCTATTGGCAATAGAGGAGGAGATAGAAAAAGATTGCTACTACAAAAAGAAGCCCGCTGGATTTACAAACTTGGTTCTCTTAAACCAGAAGGTTTGAATGCTTCAGTAGAATGGAGTTCGTTTTTTTAACAACATATATTTACTTCCAGAAATATAGAAGGTTCTAAACAATATAATGTTCAGCATAGTTTAAACATAATGGCAACATAAGCAAACATTTATATAGAGCACTTTAAACTTGCAACAAATAGTTTATATAGTGTATTTTAAACTTGCAACAAAAGAGCCGACACGCCATGAATAATTAATGAGGAGGCTCTTTAAAACGCGTGCTCGGCGTTCTAACTTTGCCAGCGCCATTTTCCTGCTCTAAGATACAGAGAGCATAGCTGCCCAGTAAGTACCGTCCGTTTAATTGAATTTTGCAAAGTTTATAATTTATAATATATTTTTAACATTTCTTCTTTCTTGGTGATTTATTTAGAGCTATCTAATATGACCCCTGAAGAAGCCGAAAGTTCGGCGAAACGGGTCCCGTTGGACTGAGGGCTGTAGCAGTGCTTTAAGATAAGTGCTGCTCATTATTAATTTTTTCATCTATTTATTCATGTAATATGCACTTAGAGCACCTTTTCAAGTAGATGTGCAATAGAACAAGAACTAAGAATCAAGCACTTTAAAAAAAGTAGAACCCAATGAATGATACTCACTACCTGTATATGCTGTTATCAGAACTTTTGATGGTTTAACAGTTCAGGTATCTGAGGGTTCTGCTACCTATTATAAACCCAGCTACACTACAAGTCTTTTCTGTTGATACTGTTAAAAGTACAAAAGCAAAAGCGGCTGCTGTTGTGTAATTTAAAAGAGCAGTACGTAGCGTACTGTAACAAATACGGAACTGAAATTGGTTTTTCCAAATTATGTGAGCTCAGGCCAAAGTGGTGTGTAACCGTTGGTGCATGAGGTGCACACTCCGTGTGTGTCTGCACGATACATCAAAATGTAAAGCTCATGCTACAAGGCGCCAATGTCAAAGAGAACTACAAAGTTCTTATGGAAAAAACTGTGTGCGACCTAAATGTCAAGGACTGTATGCTACAACGATGTCAAAACTGCCCTGGTGAAGAAGCACTAACAGCATACCTGGAAGAAATATTCAAGGATTTAGATCCAGAACAATCAATAGAATTTAAGCAATGGGTTCACGCTGACCGTGAAACATTAGAAACAAGCGTACTAACCATGGACAACTTTATTGAAAGACTTGCAAGCAAGATTTGGAAGTTGACAAGCCACCATTTCATTTCAAAACATCAAAGTGAATATTTGAAGATGTTGAAGACAGGCTTAAAAGAAACGGAAATGATCGTTTTGATGGATTTCGCTGAAAATTACTCATTTATTGTACAAGATGCCGCCCAAGGCTTTCACTGGGAAAATTCACAAGCTACGGTACATCCTTTTGCTGCATATTACCTCAATGAAGTGGGCACATTGCAAGTTGTAAATTGTTGCATTATTTCTGATCATATGCAACATGATACGATATCTGTACACGTGTTTATTCAAAAGTTGATCGAATTTTTGGTAACTCAAACAAACATTACCAAAATATACTACTTCAGCGACGGCTCAGCTGCACAATATAAAAACTAAAAGAACTTTGTGAATTTGTGCAATCACAGAAATGATTTCAACATTGAGGCTGAATGGAATTTTTTTGGAACTAACCACGGAAAATCACCCTGCGATGGAGTTGGTGGAACAACTAAACGACTGGCTGCCCGGGCTAGCCTCCAAAGACCATCAACGGATCAAATATTGACGCCAAAGGATCTATTTAACTTTTGTGACCAAAATATACACGGAGTTAAATACATTTATGTTCCAAAAGAAGAAATTGAAGAAAGCAAAAAGTTTCAAGAAGAAAGATGGCATGAAAGCAGCACAGTAGCCGGTACCAGAGAGCACCACCAATTTGTACCAGTCGACTCAAACTCGGTTCGTGTCAGCAAAGTTTCAAATGACACAATAAATTTTGTTGCCAAAATTTCTGATACTGCCATTCGAAATTTGAAAGTGTCCGAAATCTTTCCTGGTTGCTACGTTGCCTGTACTTACGATAATCAATGGTGGATAGGCAACGTTGTTGAAGTCTCAATTGAACAAAATGATGCATTGATAAAATTTATGCATCCTCACGGTCCAGCTCATTCGTTTTATTGGCCAGAAAGGCAAGACGTTTGTTGGGTTCCAGAGCAACACCTCATCTGCATGCTTTGTGCCCCTTCAGTTACATCATCCGGCCGCCAATATCAATTTCCAGAAACTGCATTGAAGAAAATGGCTCAAAAATTTAACAGAATGTTATAAAGATTGCTGGCAGTTAAAATCAAAGTGGACTTCACTTCGGCTTGGGAACCATATAAGATACCCAATTTAGGCTTGGGAACCTAGGATAAGACACCCTAATCATTGGCTTTGAAACCAGAAAGATACCAACAAAAGGCTTTGGAACCTTGACAAAGAAACCAAATGCGAAGCTTGGGAACCTGAACGAAGTGGCCCACCCGTGGCTGGTATTGCACAGCTATCGGGCGTGACCCCTATGGCGATGGGGTTGCCAGTTCAAACTCTTGAACTGGTAGTGACAATGTCACCATGGACCAACGCAATAGAGTAGTAGTAATACTACGTCAATACAAAACTGTAACTTTAAAAATGACAGAACTATGTTGAAATAGAGGTTGTTGCCGTGGCAACGTCTCCCAACTTTGTCCCCCTTTTTCAGCCATTGTTAACCTGCTTTGAAAAATGAAGTCCACTTTTCTAGGGGGTTTGAAATATGCTCTTTCTAATGAGACTGATTTGAAAGAGTTTCTGAAAGGTATTTTTCTGTAAAAGCAGGCTGAAAATACCCTATTTTTGGCCTTTTTACACAAATTAGCAACTTTACACTTAATTTGTAAACTAATGGAAAGAGCTTGGAGGTTGAAATTGTACTTTTGAAAACAACGTTGTACTGAGACATTATACGCCAAATTTCGCATTTATTACTCAATTATTGTGGGAGCTAAGTAATGTCAAACTTTGACTTTTTTTGGAGCACTAATTTTTTTGGCCAAGTTTACTGTAATTCAGCCATTCACTCAGTGCTCGACAAAAATTATTATTGGTAGCACTGATTAGAGCTCCAAAAGTTGTGCAGGGTAGCTAAGTTTCAGTTTTTTTGGAAACACAGCTCGGGAGATATTGTGTCTCAAAGTTGTCAGAATGTCATTGTCGTACTGTATTTCATTGTGGTATGGGGTCAAACAAATGGCTATATCTCCACAAATATTCCACAGGCGAAACTAAAACTTTACCAAAGTTTGTTTGAGACATGTTGGACTCTGCATATGAAGTTTCATCAAAATCTGTGATGGTCATGCAGGGCACTTTCCAAGAATCTGATCACTTGACATGGAATGACCCTCCTGCCACCCCCCTCCCCATACCTTTCATGGAGCAGGAGGGGTACTCAACCCCTCCTGCTCCTTAGGACTCCAGCGCTGTCTTCGGGAGCAGGAGGAACCCCAAATCCTCCTGCTCCTGGCAATGACGCACCACGAATGTGGGCCTTAGGCTCTACCTCGGTGCTTCATGTGATGCACAGGGAGCAGCCTAAGGCCCTGATTGGCTCAGGCTCCTTCCTTGGGCGGGGCCTGAGGCACCTCAGCCAATCAAGGACTTCCTTAGGGCTGAGCCTTAGGAAGTCCCTGATTGGCTATTGCTTTAAGCCTTAGGAAGTCCTTGATTGGCTCAGACGCCC
This sequence comes from Geotrypetes seraphini, assembly GCF_902459505.1. Taxonomy (NCBI): domain Eukaryota; kingdom Metazoa; phylum Chordata; class Amphibia; order Gymnophiona; family Dermophiidae; genus Geotrypetes; species Geotrypetes seraphini. The sequence continues at coordinate 403,649,842 of NC_047085.1, read as the reverse complement.
CAGGCCCCACCCAAGGAAGGAGCCTGAGCCAATCAGGGCCTTAGGCTCATCCACGTGCATCACATGATGCACCGGGGCAGGGCCTAAGGCCCACATTCACGGTTCATCATGGCCAGAAACAGGACCAGGAGGACTTTGGGGCTCCTCCTGCTCCCGAAGACAGCAGAACACAGTGCTGGAGACCTAAGGAGCAGGAGGGATTGAGCACCCCTCCTGCTCCCAACTTTTAGGTACAGGGGAGGTTTCTGGCTGGGTCGGGCCAGGACCGACCAGGGGTGGGCCGGTCGGGGGATGCGGTGGGCCGGTCGGAGGGGGGAGGGAGGCGAGTGCCGGTCGAGGGGGTGGCAGTTGGTGGCAGGAGGGAGAGTTGGCATCTCTCCTGCCATATTCGCGCAGGCAGAGCAGCGTCAGGTAGTGGCAGGAGGGAGTGGGTATCGTGTTTGTCTTGGGGGATCTCCGCCGTTTGATAGGTCTGCCTGTCCCATCTTTTTTTTTATGGGGCAGATATTTTGCATGTGTAACACACGCAAAATATCTGTGCCATGAAAAAAAATGAATTAAAAAAAAAAAAAACACAACAAAAAACAGGCAGGCCTGTCAAAAAACCTGCAGACCTGTCCGTAACTCAGTTACCGATAGGTCTGCAACAGTTGGGTTTGCCAATAGTAAAACCCGATTCGAAATAGCCAAGCAATTGTTAGTGAATCAATTGCTTGGCTATTTTGCATGGGAGGATCGGGATTGGATCGCTGCAGGCAAATTTGATCGCAAAGGGCTTGCAAACTGATCGGTACACGATCAGTTTACTTAGTGAATCTAGCCCCAAGTCCTTTCATAAAATCTAGTTCAAAAGGAGTCTTCGTTAGTCTAGCAAGAACCAAATTCTTTCATAAATCTGGATGCAAGAGGATGAGCAGTGAGAGTTTTCCATCAACTGGTCTATGAAAAGCGTTGATAGCACTGAGATGAACTCTAATCGAAGTGGTCTTGAGCCCTCAATTGGATAAATGTAGAAGGTAATCCAATACTGAAGATATAGAGGGGGATTTAGCATCATGATGATGAAGAGTACACCACGTGGAAAACCATTTCTATTTGTGTTGATTACACTGTTGCACAGATGGTTGTCTCGACGCTTCCAAAATGAATCCGACAGGCTGGGAAAGATGAAGGTCTGCCAATGTCAGCCTAATAGGTACCAAGCTGTCAGGTGCAACGACTGAAGATTGGAATGCAGAAGAGATTCACGACTCTGCGTGAAAAGAGATGGACAAATCTGAAGAGGGACTGGTTCCTTGATACCGAGTTGAAGTAGAAAGGAAAACCAGAGTTGTCTGGGCCGCAGAGGAGCTATGAGAATCATTGATGTTTCCAACATTCAATCGTGCCTGCAAAAATATATGGAAAAAGTTGTGGAATGGATGGATGAACATGAGTTGAAGTTAAACATTAACAAAACAGAAGTAATGGTGGTAAAAGGTCAAATAGACAACTTTGAGATAGAGAATATGGTTGTGATGGGGGAGAAATTGCCAGTGAAAAAGGAGATGACCATCTTGGGAGTGTGCTTGGATAGCTGTTTGATGATGGGAAAGCAAATTATGAAAACGATCAAGGTAGGTTATATGCAAATGCAGCTACTTTATAGATTGAGCATCTGATTTTCGTAGTGTGGTCCAAAGCTTTAATATTGAGTATATTATTGTAACTCACTGTACACTTATTCCTCCATATTTGCGGTTTTACGGTCCACGGTTTCAGTTATTCATGGTTTTTCGTTCTAACGCCCCGCCTCCAAATTTACATCACAGAAAATCGCTGCTCCCGGTGTTGCACAGAGAAAATTGCTGCCCCCAACTGTACTTTCTTCACTGGAACAGGTCAGGTTATTTGCGGTTTTGTGTTTTTTTTGTGGAAAAACTGCAAATAACACGAAAAGTTATTCACAGTTTTTCTCTATTCGCTGCCTTGCCATTCCCCTATCGCCGCGAATACGGAGGGGGAAGTGTATCTAGGAGTTGCTAAAGGGAAATTGAAGGCACTGCAGATGCTGATCAATTCAGATGCTAGATTGATTACAGGGGTTCCTAGGAGCTCACATATATCTTCTATATTGAAACAGTTACACTGGCTGCCTATTCAGCAAAGAGTACATTTTAAGATCATTGCAATCATTCATTGTACCATATTGCTCAAAGGGTACTAAAAGAAATGTTTGAAATTTACCAACCTAGAAAAAATCCAAGGTCTGAAATCACTATGAAATTGAATTTAGAGGGGAGGATGCCTATTATTCATGTTAGAATTGGAGCATCAATGATGTCAGTGGCAGGTGTCAAAGGCTGGAATGCTCTGCCAGGCATACTGTGATTTTGTTTTGGAAAGATCAATTTTAAGAAAATGTTGAAAAAAAGCAGCTCTTTGTTAATGCTTTCCTTTGATAATGTTGCTACTTCTGTTCTTCCTGTAATATATAGTGCCAACAAATATCTGGGTTTTAACTTTTTAGTTTTATTGCTAAACATTTTTTTGATAAGATGTCTATTCATATCCATGTGACTAACGGGCGATCAGTATATTATGTGTGTAGCCAATATAACCGCATATTTTTATGCGGTATATAAATTTTTAAATAAATAATAAATGGTGGCCTCCTCCCATTTGAGCTTGACAAGCGTCTTGAGGATGAGAGGGATTGAAGGAAATGCATAGAGAAACTTGTGCGTTCAATCCAGTAGAAAAGAATCTGCTTCTAGCCATTGGGGAGAGTATTGCCTGGGGTAAAACTGGGGAAGCTTGTGGTTGAGGGGGGATGCAAACAAATCCATCTGAGGAGTCCCCCACTGAGAGAAGATGTGATGCAGACTGCAGAGTTGAATGTTCACTTGTGTGGCTGAAGAAACCTGCTGAGTGTCTACAAGAGAATTTTTTTCTCCTTGAATGTACATTGTTTCCAAGAATATGTTGTGAGCAATCGCCCAGGTCCAAATCTTTTGGGCCTCCTGACAAAGACAGAGAGAGCCCATTGTAATACATTGCGACTTGATTGTCCGTGCAGATAAGAAGGACATGGTTGGTGACAATGTGCTGAAAAGCTTTGAGAGCATTGTAGATCGCTCAAAGTTCCAACAGATTGATATGGCAAAGGCAGTCCAATTCAAAATAGGTTGTCTGCAGCTAATGTAACATTTCTTGTTTGATGAACAGAATCATAGGAGTGCTCCGGGGCAAGTAGCCTCTGAAGATCGCTGCTGCAGCACTGAAGTTATTTTTAGCAGGTTAAGTGCAGTGGGAATTCTCAGGTTGGGGAGAGGATGGGGGAGCAGCATTCCAGCTGAGGTGAAAGGGAGGGAGAGAGATGCTGGTCTGAGAAGGGTCACATAGATAAAATCCACAAAAAAGTTAATCTGGAGAGCAATTATAAAGTTTCGAATTGCTTATATCGAAAGTGTTATCCATAAAACCCTGATGAAGCCGCACGATAGCGGCGAAACGGGTCCCGTCGGATAAGATAAGATGCACAGTGTTATACCGGCATTTAAATCTTTTTGCCGTTTTTCTAGCTTTATAAGATAAGTGCCATTTTTTGGCTTATACTGTTTGGCTGACTATCATATCAGCTTTCTCTATAGTTTTGGTTAGCTATCTTAGCAGCCTTATTTTTTGCCATCTGCAATAGCTCAATTTACATCTATTTATATAAGTTTGGGCAGTTTAAACAACTACCTAACTTTCAGTTAGTGTTTTGAAGTGTTTATTCATATACCCATCGAGCTTACTGCATTGTCTATCAGTATGGCTATGTTAGCTTTTTGCACTAGTCACTTTTTCAACTGTAGAGTTTCTATTTAGGAAAGTATTTAGCCAATATTATTTCTTTTTTTGCACAGTTTGCAGCACAAAGCATTAAACACTTTTTAGGCTTTTTTATAGCATTAGTCACTTTAATAGGCCAGTCATAGCTCCAGCCACTTTAAAGTTTATACATTTAACCGATGCATCAGTCACTTTAATTAGTGGATTGCGCTTGTCACTTTATCTACAGTTTTATTCAAGTACTTTTTTAGTAAATAACATGTAGAGAATTTTAGCTTTAATTGTCACGTTGATGTAATTAGTCAAACCATTAAATAATAATAGTGAAGGTTTTTATGATCTATGAAAGATATCCACGCCACTATTCCATATTGGATGATATTATTATGATCCTAGGAGGGCAACTCTGAGATCTTTTCCTTCACTTAATTTATAACTAGATAACGATTTGACTAATATCAACTTTATAATTGCTCTCCAGATTAACTTTTTTGTGGATCTTATGATTACTAGTTAATCTTTACTCTTTTTGATTACCTTTGAACAATCACATAGATAAAAGGCAACCCTGGTGCTTTTTTGGGCCAAAACTGACTTCTAGTCGAGTATATATGACATATTTGCATGTAAATGTAGGCAGTAGATGCAATCCTCCTTCATGCATGCTCGCTGAATACCATGAAACCCTCACTAGCTGGGAATTCCACTGGGAACCACTCTGCTACAGCATCAAATCATTCTTAAACACTTTGGGCTCCAATCTGAACTGCCCTACACTGAAACCCAGGCCATGGTAACTCAAAGGAAATACATTCCAGAACTAAAAGTATGAGCCAAACTCCTTTAAAATTCAAAGCAAAGCAAAATTCAAACTGCCACTTCAATACCAGTGCAAACATCAATACCAGTATAAATGAAGTTAAAATTAAAATTTTTTTACCTCATCCAAACAATTAACACGGACATTCTTGCTGCCCAAGAGGAGTCCAGCTTTTTGAACATTTCCTAGAAAGATTTTAAACATAAAATTAGAATTCATAAAATGGTGAAGTACTGAAACACAAATAAGAAGTTTCTCTGAGTGATCTTAATAAAATTTATGTTGCATTGGCTAATGAGTCAGAAAAATTGACAAAGCACGCAGTTTGATAAGTTTTATGAAGTCAGAGACAGATTCTCTAAACACACAGTGCATTTCAGGATGGCGTTAAACCATCATTAAATACATGTATTTTACCTTCCGATCATCAAAACGGCTCACCGTGGTCTTTTCTGTGCTTTCTAACAGTCTCCAACTGTACTATGCAAATGTAGTGCAACAAGGTCTTTAATAGTAAAATGAGTTCTCCGGGCGATTCTCAAAAAGGAATGCCCCTACTTTTATGAGGGATCAGGGCTGATATTTACCAGCTGTTGTAGTCTTACTTTCCTGTCAGTGCCTGAGCGCCAACTGGCTCAGGTACTGACAGGAAAATAAACAGCTCAGATCTGCTACCAAATAAATGTCTTGACTCCCTCCCCCCTCCGAGTCCATAAACAAGCCCTCTCTCTCCTGCCTTGGTCGCTGCTGCCCAGACCTACCTGCCTCCCCCCCCCCAACACATCCGTGCCTTGGCAGGAGAGATGTTCATTCCCTTCTGCCACTGGGGTCCTTTAAATTAAAGGATGGCAGAGGGATTCCCACTCCCTCCTGCTGCAGGGGGTCCCCCACACCTTTAAGTAGAAGTATGGTAGGAGGGATGCCCTCTCCCTCCAGCTGGAAGGCCCACCTCTTCAAAATGACAGGCCTTCCACTTCCCAATGCATTCTGGGATGCACTGGGAGGGGCCTAAGGCCCTGATTGGTCCAGGCATCGAAGATCCAACTCCCTAGTGGCCTTGGGAGGAGCCATAGGCTAAATTTAAAGGTACAGATGTGGGTGCTATCAGGGGGCAGGGACCCAGATGGGAGAAGGGAGTGTGTATTCTTTCTGTCATCCTTTAATTTAAAGGTATTGGGGAGGAGTATGGGGCGGCGGGAGATTCCAGCGGCAGGAAGGAGTGGGCAACTCTCTGCCGTCCTTCAATTTAAAGGGATGGAGGTAGGGGCGGGCAGGAGAACCTGGTGACAGAAGGGAGTGGGCATCCTCCTGCCATCATTCAATTTAAAAGTACGGGGGCGGTGGGGGAGCATGTGGCTGTTGGAGTTATCAGGGGTTCAAAAATGGAAAAATCCACAAGGGAAATGAAATCCCAAAAATTGGAGCATAGAATGTTATGAAAGAATAGTTGAGAATCTCAGACACCAGTTTGGGCAAGTGAAATAAAATTTCTAAGCCAAAAATTACAAGTTCCACTGTTGTATCATTGATTCTCAAAACCTCTCCCAACCTTTATATAACACTCTAAAATTATTGACTAATCTTTATTACTAAAATTGACTGTAATCTTTATTACTTCTCTTCTAATGTTTCCTTATTTGTTAAAAATTAATTCCAAATGATGGTTGCTTTCTTGAATATTCTTAATAACTTATCTTTCACCCGGCAAAGAAATTTATGAACTTATCTTAGATAGATGCCAAATTCATAGCCAGACAGGACCCGATTCACCCTTTTTCAGGCTGACTCAAGGGTTCCATAATAATGCTGCATTTCAAGCTGCTTTTCTCCCAGCCCTCGAACACTGTAAAATGGCTGGTGTTCTGGAAACTGTTAATAGCAATGCAATAGCCTGAAAGAAATGAGGAGCAGCTGAATCCAGCCCGAGAAATATCAAACTGTCGAAGATTGGAATGTAGGCCAAACCTGGACTCTACGTAAGAATATGTGGAAAGAGAAGTAGAGGTATAGAAGGAAATTTAAGGTCATCTGTGCCACCAAGAAGCTACTTGAATCATGGTGGCAATCTCGCTTTAGCTAGACAAGCGTTTGAAAAAAAGAGGACACATCTGAAACTTGTTCATCCAGGTTAAGGGAACAATGTCCACCTCTAGGAGATGAGGCACATCAGCCTAAAGAAAAAAAAGAGTAGTTGGATCAGCAAGGTAAGACGCAAGGAATCTACTTGTGGGGTCTTCCATATAGAGAAAATGAAATGGAGAATTGCTGAATCTAGAGTTCAGTCATAAGAACATAAGCAATGCCTCCGCTGGGTCAGACCTGAGGTTCATCGTGCCCAGCAGTCTGCTCACGCGGCGGCCCAACAGGTCCAGGACCTGTACAGTAATTCTCTATTTATACCCTTTTCCAGCAGGAAATTGTCCAATCCTTTCTTAAACCCTAGTACCTTAATCTTCCCTATTACGTCCTCTGGAAGCGCATTCCAGGTGTCCACCACACATTGGGTAAAAAGCAGAAATGTCACATGGTGGTCTGGTCTAATCCTAGGAACCAGAATCCATCAGTGGTATAGGTTAGTTAGTGAAAAAAGTGGCATCTGGCGCACGTTTTGAAAGTGGTGAATGGGCAAAACATGGAAGGAAACACCGCCTCAGTCTAGAAAACATGCTTGTTGAAAATAAATAGAGTCCAATCTTGATGCACTGGTGATACAGTGGTAGCCTAATTTTGAAGTGGCGGAAGCCCATCTGATAGGTTGTTGCCCGACAACATTGATGGCTTAATGACAAGCTGAAGCCACAGTGAAGATTCGAAGTAGGACAGCATGGTCTTAATCCAGAATTTCAAAATTTTATAGATCAACATAGAATTTTGGTATAACCAGCTCTCAACAGCCTGTTGCTATAAGCACTCATGGTAGTATGATGCTGAAGAAGCTCGAGTACCTCCAACAGGCTATACCACGATGGTAGGCTCTGCTATATTGAAGATGTGCTTGGATGTACCATGGATTTTTGAAATGGATATCCTTTGTTAGCCTCGTTGATACCAATGACACCATCGGTACCAGGAATACCCTTGGTACCATCGGTAACATCGATGCCATCGGTCAGTACTGGTGGCAGATGTAAGACACTGGTACTCGTGAGGCCTGCTTGCCGGTACCCAAAGTGTCGTGTCTTGCCTAAAAAGGGAGCTAAAAATGAGATGCAACCCTTGTTGAAATTAGACGAGACGTAAGGTGGTCGCAGTAAAGTTGGCATGAATGTACTCAATGCCAAAATGACTTGCGACAGAATCCTATTGTTCTTGAAGATGAATGAAGATTCCCAAAAATAGGCAGACATCGATGAGGAAAACCGCCACAACCAAAATTTAGTCAGAGGTCGAGTCGTTGTAAATAGGTCCCACTGACAAGAAGCCCGTGAGGGAAAGAAAACTTATTATTTTGAAGGGGGGGTTAAACCGAAAGGACAATACTAAAAGAAAAAATAAAATTCAGAAAGAAAAATTATGTGTGAGTGGGAAGGCAAGGCAATAAAATGAAGATCAGTTGAAAAGCTGAGGAGACATGCTCCCTGCGTTGCGAAGAAAGGCACTCGCACATGCGCAGTGCAGTCAGTCACAAACTTTCTAACGTTCTTCAAGCAAGATTGCGGACTTGTGCAGCTGTCCACATCGGGGCTCCGTGGATGACATCACCTACATGTGAGAATATGCTGCCTGCTTGTCCTGGGATAACAGTGTTATTCAGGCACAGCAGGCAGATATTCTCATATGTGGGTATTGTCACTAAAATTTTTAAAAGTTTGCAACTGCCTGCACCATGCATACGCGAGTGCCTTCCTGCCCAATGTTGGCTCGCAAGGTCATCAGTTCTATGCCCAAGTGAAGAAGCCAACTAGGGGAGGTGAGCAGGTTGTGAGAATATCTGCCTGCTGTCCCTGGATACCTGTTACAGTAAGTAACCTATTTTTCGCTCCATAAGACACACTTTTTCCCCCAAAAAAGTGGGTGGAAAAATGGGTGCGTCTTAAGGAGCGAATGCAATTTCCATGCTCTTTGCCCCTCCCTCGCTGGACAGCTGCCTCCTTTCTTGATGCCTCCTTTCTCTTCTCTAAGCCCCGTCCCCTTGGACATTTAGCTTCCCAGTAGCCCTGCCACCCGTAGTGTGTGCCTACCCTGGCCTTGCTGCTGAAGCAGAGCTCCGCCCCCTGCCACAGGTTAAGGTTGCTCCAGAACGTCCTCTCCGACGTCAGAAAGAAGACTTTGTGTCGGCAATCAGCAGCAGCAGGGAGGTAAGATAGCAGCGGACCAGGGGAAAGGAAGGAGGGAGGCTTTTTTTTGCGCGGCAGGAAGGGAAGGAGGTAGGTAGGCAAGTAGGCTGGCTTTGGCCAGGGAGGGAGGTAGACAGGCAGGCAGGCTGGCTTCGGGGGTGGGGGGGGGACAAAGTCTGGAAGGCAGTGAGAGGGTCATAGGAAGGAGGCACTGAGAGCACTAAGGACATGGGAAGAAGGCACCGGGGGCACTAAGGACATGGGAAGGAGGTACTGGGGGCACTGAGGACATAGGAAGGAGGCACCAGGGGCACTAAAGACATAGGAAGGGGCACTAAGGACATGGGAAGGAAGCACCGGGGGCACTAAGGACATGGGAAGGAAGGAGGGAGGGAATAGATAGGGACAATTGTTGGGCCTGAGTACAGAAAAAAAGAAAGGATACACAGTCAGAAGGAAACGCAACCAGAGACTCATGAAATCACTCGACATCAAAGGTAAGAAAAATGATTTTATTTTCAATTTAGTGATCAAAATGTGTCAGTTTTGAGAATTTATATCTACAGTCTATATTTTGCACTATATTTGTCTATTTTTCTATAGTTACTGAGGTGATATTGCATATTTTAAAGTCATCTGCCTTGACATCTTTAAAACCCCCAACTATAAATAATTAACATTTTCTCTGCATATAGTGAGCTTTGTAGTTTTTTAAAATTTTATGGTTACCATTATGAATTAATGATGTGTGTACATGAAAAATGCATGGAAGAAATTGGGGGCAGGATTGGGGCAGGACTAAGGCAGGATTGGGGGTGGGACTGACAATTAACAGATGTCCCCTTTTGATGAAAAAAATAAATGGTCACGTTAAGCATACCGGAACTCATCAGGTTATATGCTAGAAACGAAGACGGAAAGCTGACAAGATCGAGGGTCAGTCTAGAGAAGATGTGTAGGCTTAAAAGTGATAAATCCCCAGGACCGAATGGCATCCATCCAAGGATCATCAAGGAACTTAAAGGGACCATAGTTGAACTGCTTCAACTAATAGCCAATCTGTTGATCAAATTGGGAAAGATTCCGGAAGACTGGAAGGTGGCAAATGTTACGCCACTGCTCCCTTGTACAAGGACAGTGTTAGATATGCAAGAGCTCAGGAATTAAACTGGGGAATGTGTTAAGGAAATCATGGGGCCCAGGGTACCTGCCTTGGTTGCCTCCCAATAACTTATTTTGAATTAAAGGTGCTAGCTAAATCCAAATCTCTTTACCTGAAGGAATGGAGGTCGAAATGATGTGTTCAAAATCACAAGAAGCATCGGTAAGATCTGAATACTGTATTAGTTTTCCTGGAACTCAATCTGCTGTTTTTTTAACCACTAGGATACTCGTCACTCACAGTTCTGACATTTGTATGTATTCAAGCAACAAACACTATGTGCGCGTTTATAGGAAGGTCAGCTCCTTTGGGCAGGGGCTGAAAGCGTACTGAGGTAAAGATAGGTACCACCTGCAGTGGGTCGGCTGACCTTCCTATAAACGCACACAAACTCATTACCTGGCACCCTCATCCTTTTATTATTCAGGGAAAACTGAGCGAGCCAGCAGCGGGAGAACAGCAGGCCTGGCTGCCCCGCTGGGTTACGGCAACGAACGGTAAACCAGTCGTCGACGCCCTCCCCCTCTCCCGTCTCACCTGTGCCGATCACCTCCAATAGCTCGCGCTCCTCGCTACTCAGCAACCCCTTGCTCGCTCGCGCCATTACTATCCACCCGCGCGCGCGCACACACCAACACAGAAACCCCCCGAGCACGGAATTACCCAGCGCCGGCTCCAACCACTGTCCTCGCCTCGGGGGTACATGAGCTCAAAGCCGAGACTGTCCGGTGTCCGAACGCAAGGTGTACTGGGAAAAGAGACGGGAAGTTTGGTGACTCGATCCCTAAGGTTTGGCTGGCAGCGGCGGTTTTTGCCTGTCGACTTGATCGTTGATGGTTGCAGCCTCTGCTGCCCCCCTCCACTCCTGCTGTCAGTGGTTCAGTCCGGAGGCTGTCTCACGCGGCGTGTGAATGCGTGCCTGTATCTCTAGCTACTCTATTGTCTGAGATCCGCAGCCTGCTTGCAAGGAATCCGAATCGCAGCCGCCAGCGCCAGGTGAGAGTCGGGGCAGGGGCAAATCGAGCTATCACAGTGACAGTAGCAGTAGTGTACGCTGCAGGAATGAGAACAGCCATCCATTGTATTCACTGCACTTCTCATCCTTCCTACACGGACGAGATGTAGGAATGATGTTTGCTATGGTCACTTCTGGGTTTAAAGATGCTACTGCTGTACTAGATATCACCCTCAAACAGAAGTGTACCAATCGCTTAGGACTAGAGCTTTCAGGGCCAGCAGCAGCCTCAGTTTTTTTCTTTTTTTTAAATAATGTAAATGTACTTCGCCTTGTAAAAGGCGGATTATAAATAAACAACCCCACAACCCCCCCCCCCCACAAAAACAAACAAACACCAAAACAACAATCCGTATAATATTTGTAACTCGTCTCTCCTCGCTTGTATGTAAGCATTACAAGGATGGCGAGTTTTCTAACACCAACCCCTAAGGGATGCATTTAAACCCATATACTCTATACAGTAGTTTTGGCAAGTTGAGGAAATGTTTTTTCTTCCCCACCCTCACCCCCAACCCCAACTGCATCGGAGTGATGTGTAAGAGATTTGATCAGTGGCACTTTCAGCTTCTGAGAAATATTGATATTTAAGCTATGTACAGTGGCTGACAATATGTTCCCACACAGTTTGTTTTTGTTCTCTGCCAGGGGTCGAGCTAGTGCGAAAAAAGATTCTGCAGGATAATGGGTCTCTGTTTTCTGTCACTAATATGCTATTTTAATATGCAATCTCTGTCAGAAATATGTTCAATTTTTGAAATGAACATTTTTCATGCCATTAAATAAGCTCTAGTGGGTCTTGGCATAGTAATAGACATAGGAACCAGCTTTGTGAGTGCCAGTGGGTACTGAGCACCCCCCGAGAGGCATAGAGGGATATGGGTGACTAAAATTACGCCAGGTGGCTGGGCCTCCGCGTGTGCGGATCGCCGGACTTGAAGGACCGAAGGTCTGATCCGGAGAATTCTTATATATTGAGCAAGCTTCCTCATTGTGTTCAGGGAGGGATAATTTGTATTGTATTGGCAGCCAGCAGGGATGATCCAGTGTGGTGGTTTTTTTAAATAATGTAAATAAATAAATCTGTCAAAAAAAAATAAAATAAATGAACACGTGGAGAGCAGCCATTGTGACCTGAAGTTACCTTATCGAAAAACAGAATCAAAATCTGATGGGTTTCTTTTTGCAGATGTATATGCTGATCAGCTTTTCATTTTTTCATTTTGATTTATGGGTTAGCTTATTTTATAGTAACCACTTCAATTCCACCTATGCATTTGTTTATTCATTCAGTATTCCTATTCTACAAATCTATTTTATGCAGAATACACTAATGGCATATATAATAATAAGGTAAAACAAACGTGATCTTCTCTTCCACTGATTGTGCATCACCTACATTTGGGGCTGTGCAGGTAGTGATTAATTAAATTTTGCTCAGCAATAGAAAAGATTACTTCTTCTGATCTGAACCTTGAGAGAGTCCGATTGCAAAATATAGTTTTCAATTAGGTCTGCGACAGGCTGCTCTTGTCTTGTATTCTTCTTTGAGGAACATTCAGTATTATCCTTCCTGGATTTTGGATTTACAGGAGATTATATACCAGATGGTTGGTATGCCCCTTAGCTACAGATAGTGAGGATTTAAGAATGCATGAATCCAGTGCCCTGATTGATTTGGAAATCATCATTCAGTGATGGGTTTGAAACTGATTTTGAGATGAGGAAAGTTCAGTTTATGCAGAACCGCCCATTACAGGAGTTGAGCTACCTAACTGAAATCAGCACCATCACTCTTCTTGATTACAGTTTGCGCTGGCATTCAGGGATTAAGCACTCTCAGAGCAGTTTTGTTGTAAAATTGAAATAAACAGTAGCCTGGTGCTGAGATAAATAATCAATTTTATTACTATACATCCATGTATAGACAAAGTATGTTCTGAATACTGGACAAAGGCTAGCTTCTCATATAAAGAATGTAGGTATAAAAAAGATTATTTATTGGAGGTGCATACATGCATTTTTTAAAATTACTTCTTTGGTGCTATCATTCACCCCTTGACTACCTGAGTCTTGTTTGCTCTGCAGGGTTATCTGCTGGTCACTGCCCCAGTATAAGTGACTTGAAGTTTTCCTTCTTTCCCAAGAGATCACAATATCAAGAAAGAGTACACTTCTCCCTCCGTCTTCGCTGTGATAGGGGATTAACAGAACCGCAAATACAGAAAAACCGCGAATAACTTTTTCATATGTTATTCACTGTTTTCTATTATAAACCATTGTGAATATGGTTAAACCGCAAATAACACGGTGGGAGACGGCCTGTTCCTGAAGGAGAGGCAAAACACGGTGAAGAAAGTGCTGGGAATCAGCGATTTTCTCTGTAAACGCTTGGAATCAGCTGATGTAAATTGGGGGGAGGAGCCAGCTTACAAGCTGATGTAAATTGGAGGGAGGAGCCAGCAAGCTAAAAACCGTGAATAATCGAAATCGCGAATGCTGAAACCGCGAATACGGAGGGAGAAGTGTAGAGTCATCTATAGACTAGTGGATATACATTTATTCTAACATTCTATAGCTAAATGTGTGTGTGTGTGTATATATATATACTGGGTATAAATTGCTCCATTTCCACAGTATCACCAGCATGTGTCACACTTAGCAAAAGCTTAGAATGAAATTCCCTGTAAAAATCTACAGGTACCAAATGAGAGAGAAAATCTCATTTTGTGTTTTCTTGGAGATAAATAAACCAAGAGCTAAGATTCCCTTATGATTTTCTCCAGTCTTGAGTGCTCATCCCTTTTTACCTTTCCTCATTCAGTTGATTTGTCATTCAATATTGGAATAAGTTTTGAAAGGTGGGACCACAGCTGAGTGAGGCACCTATTTATTTAAAATGTTTATCAATGTTTAAAATGTTTACCAATGTTTATGAGTATGCAAGTCCAAGGACCTGCATACTCATATGTAATAAAATTCACCAGAATATGGTATAATTCAGCCAAAGGTGCTAGCTGTGTGGGTACAGTGGATGCTTGAGCTCCTTCAATATTATACAAACTCATTCAGTGTGTCCAGAGAAATTTATTTATTTGATTTTGTATCCCGAAGATATTTGGTTTTATATTCTGAGGAACAGTCCATAGTCTGTTATTGAGAAAGACATGGGGGAAGCCACTGCTTGCCCTGGATCGGTAGCATGGAATATTGCTACTCTTTTGGTTTTGAACAGGTACTAGTGACCTGGATTGGCCACCGTGAGAACGGGCTACTGGGCTTGATTGACCATTGGTCTGATCCAGGAAGGCTATTCTTAAGTTCTTATGTACATAACAAAGTATGGTAAAATATAACATGGCAAACATGGCACGGTGTGACATAGCATGACAAAACATAGGATGGCAGCTTAGCATGATAAACATAGTATTACAAGCGTGGCAAACATAGCTTGGCAAACATAGTAAGGCAGACATTGTGAACATAGTATTATTACCATCAGGGCCTTAGGCCCATCCCAATATGTGGCCCTATAGGTAGGAGGGAGTAGACTTCCCTCCTGCCAATTGTCATCCGAAGGTGTGAGGGATGTAGGTGGATGTCGGGGGGGGGGGGTCAAGGACTGTTGGGGGGGATTTGGGTGGGGGCCTGTGGATGTCGGGGAGGGGGTATCTTGGGGTGTCGGGGAGGGGGTATCTTGGGGGTCCAGGGATATCAGGGGGATTTTGGGGAGAGGAGTGTAGGGCTCAGCGGCTCTCTTTTTATTTGGTTAGCTTGGAGGTGTATTGGACAGGATCGATGCCTGGGAAGGCGGGAGGGAGAGAGAGAGAGAGGAATCTTCTTGCTAGTTCACCTGATCCTGGCAGGGGGAATCCCCATCAACTGAGCCAGCAGGATTCCCTGGAATCAACTCTGCTGATGAGGCTTCCCCTGCCATAATCAGCTAATGGCAAACCCTCAATGTACTGTTTTTCCCCCCATCTTTATGTGGTGGGAAGGGGGTCGGTGACCACTGGGGGAGTAAAGGGGGGATCATGCCTTAATCCCTTCAGTGGTCATTTGGTCAGTTTGGGCAGCTTTGGGGCACTTAGACGCAACTAAAACAGGTCTAACTACCAGCATCTAAGTTCCTGCTAGGATGTCCTGGGAAAGCTTTGATTATCGCTGCAAGATGTCCAGGTCTAAGCCTGCCTGATGCCCACCCATAGCACACCTCCCAAAATACCCCTTTGAGCTCTGGATGCACAGTGGCTTAGAAGTTCTGCTGAATGTCCAGAAAGTTGGTTTTGATTATCGGCACTTGAGCGTCCCTACTATTAGGACATCTAAGTGCCGACTTGGGCTAGTTTTTGGACATTTAAATGTTTTGATTTTCAGTTTGTTTGTTTATTAAGTTTTTTGATATACATCTCCCGCATTTTACTGACCTAAGCGGTTTACAATGTAACAATTGAATACTTAAAGGAAATCCATTAAACATATTAAGAGGCTGTTATAGGGGAAAGCACCCTCCAGGGATTCAAGACAAGGTTAGACAAGTTCCTGCTGAACCAGAATGTACGCAGGTAAGGCTAGACTCAAATAAGTCACTAAGGACCGCCGCATGAGCGAACTACTGGGCACAATGGACCACTGGTCTGACCCAGCGGCAGCAATTCTTATGTTCTTAGAAAAGATAAAAATAGAGCTAGAGACAAGATATGTACATTCCAACAAGTATTCAGTGAGTAAAACTAAATAAAAAAAATCTATCTATCTATATAAAAAATAAAGAAAGTTCCAGTCAGACAATAGAATCTGATGTTAGAAGTTCGTAAAGATGACATGGCAAGGAGCGGAAGCTGGTATGCTCATTGAGCCCTGAAGTATGAAGCCTACCACACAATATTTCAGCCATGAGGTTTTACAGGATGCAGTCTTGAGTGCCAAAATGCAGGGTAGTCATTTGGATCAGACACACTCCGCATCGGCAGGGCAACCACCACTATCATCTCAGTGCATCAGCTGCATCAAACAGCCAACCGCAACCATCATGAGTCTGACAGTATTATATATATAAATGTAGCATGACCCTGAACATTCTTGTTTATCTGTTCTAGTCATTAGTAAGCTTTGAATAAACAATAAAAGATCCTAATCATTAATCCCCCCTTTTTCAAAAGCACGGAAGAGGGTTTTAGCGTTGGCTGGCACGCTGAATGCTCTGCACTGCTCCGACGCTCATAGGAACTCTATGACCATTGGAGCAGCGCAGAGTATTCAGCACACCAGCCTGCGCTAAAAACCTCTTCCGTGCTTTTGTAAAAGGTGGGGGGGGGGGGCAAATCATTTTAAAAAGCTTCTATAAGTTCATCCATCAACATGACAACAAATCAGCAATGCAAATTATGCAATTAATTGAGAATAAATAAGGCAAGCGACTTAAACCTAAGCCCTAGGAAATACTTGCCCATTACCCAGCACGTTTTACATTCTGGACTCCCATCATTTCTATCTAGTCTTTTCATTCCTTATGCTCCATAGTGAGCTCTTTACATATCTCAGTAGTGTCTCCTTAACATTCATTATCATCATCCTATATATCTGGATAGCATCAGAAGTTCTTGCTTCAGTGTCATTGCTTCAACACTTTGGAATAACTTCCTATTCTCCCTTAAGACTGAACTCTCCTAAGTACTTTGACTTTGTAAATTACTTAGATAATCTGCCTTGGATTTGCGGTATATCAAAATAAATTAAACTTGAACAATTAAGTTATGCCATAGTTTTATATATAAACTCCTAAAATCCCTCTCCCATTTTCCCTACACTCCCCGCCCATCCCTTAAGTCTCAAAATTATTTAACAAGGCAGTGTGAACTCTCAAGGCCAACAGGCTTAAAAAGGGTGCCCAGACGAGTTTGTTGAATCAAACTGGATTTTGCATTATTTCTTCTCAACGTTTTCTTAAAACTCTTCTGTCCTTTTTTTTTCCAGCCGCTTCCACAAACATCCTTTCCATTCATGCATCTGATTCCACCATAACATTAATGTTGAGTTCTGGTCTTCTATCCACTGTAACAAAATGGAACGTTTCACCATCAAACAAGCTTTGAGGATAAATAATTGCAAAAACCTGTGTTAACTCATGCAATCCTCGTGTTTGATCCAACAAACTCATCTTATCACTCACAGGTAAAATTACAGATGCGCCTATACCCATGTCCAAAAGGAACTTGAACTTTTAAATGCCAATTGCAACAAATTCTAATTTTTAGATCATTTTTAGGATCTTACCAAGAAAGACTCATCCTATAACTTTCCAAGCGTTGTATCAGGCTTGAGAATGAACAACATAGCCAATAAATTCCTTGGCAATGCTTCCTAGATACAGTAGATCAAATCCCCTGTTATACCCTATTTAAATTTACAGGCTGGAAGGACAATTGAGTCCTATCAGTGGACAGCAGTGGCCTTCAGTGGGATGACAGCAGTCTGTAGTGCTACTAAGGTGCTCTGCAGTCTGTTCTTATACTGTATTTCTTTGAAGGGGTGAATGAACTTGTGGATAAAGGTGAACTGGTTGATATTGTGTATTTGGATTTTCAAAAGGCATTTGACAAAGTACCTCATGAAAGACTTTTGAGGAAATTAGAAAGTCATGGGATAGGAGGTAATGTTTTTTTATGGAGAGTGGGTTTAAATGGTCAGTATTCTCAATAGAGAAGGTTAAATAGTGGGGTTCCCTAGGGGTCTGTGCTGGGACTGCTGCTTTTTAACATATTTATCAATGATCTAGAGATAGGAATAACTAGTGAGATTATTTATTTATTTAGCCCGTCCTCCCAAAGGATCCCAGAACGGGTTACAAGAGTACTTTCGTAGTTTAGAAAGGACAAGACTTAAGTGGAAGTACAGACTTTGTGAACATAGCATAGTTGAAATTGCAGCATTCACAATACAGACACAACATTACATAAAGGTAATACAGCTTTTACATTGAAGGTGTATACATGGTTGAAAGATAGCATTTGTTTCCATTGGGTAGAACAGTTAAGTTTTACTGGGAATGGCATTTGAATTTTAGTATGAAGCACAATTATGTTGTGCTTGGAGTGATTAGTAAGTTTGGTAGATATTTAAGTTATATTTGCGGAGGAATTTGAGTTTCAGTGGGAGCCCATTTGGGGTACTAGGATATGTCTTTGAGTTTCATTCTTCAGGGCGGAGGTGCTGGTCATTAAGGAACTGGGTTTGTAAATAGGAAGGTTTTCACGGCCTTCCTGAAGTTCCATAGACTGTCTAGCAATGTAATGGATGGGGGGGACAATGTGCCATAATCTAGATATAAAATGCTGATGGCACAAAGTTGTTAAATCACAAGAGGATTACGAAAAATTGGAAGAGGACCTTGTAAGACTGGAACACATTTAATGTGAGCAAGTGCAAAGAGATGCACGTGGGAAAGAGGAACCTGAACTATAGCTACATGATGGTGGGTTCTATTTTAGGAGTCACTGCCCAGGTGTCATTGATGAGGATACGTTGAAACCCTGAGCTCAATGTATGGTGGTGGCTAAGAAAGCAAATAGAATAATAAAAATTTATTTATATACCGCAGTACTTTAGGAGTGCTATGCGGTTTACAAAAGAAAATTGAAACAGCGACAATAAAAATAAATGACTTAGAAATTGCAAAAATTTCTTAAATAAGTAGGTTTTCAATAATTTCCTGAACTGTTGGTAAGAGACGGAGCTAACTAACAGATTTACAAACTCTTTATCACAAGAAGCTGCCTGAAAAGATAGGAGTCATTGAATATAGCGCTTATATAATAACCCTTTTCCGATGGAAAAGCAAACAAATTACAATTACGTCTTTGGCGTTGTAAATTAATGAATAAAAAATGATCCACAATATAATCAGGTGCTAAACCATATAAGACTTTATAGCATATACAATCAAACTTAAATCTGACTCTGGTCTTGACTGGCAACCAATGTAGTCTTTGATAATAAGGTGTGACATGATCTGATTTTTTTTCACATTGAAAATTAAGTGGACTGCCATGTTTTGTATGATGCGGAGTCTATGAAGATATTTGTGATAACCTGCTAAGTAAACTATATTAAAGTAATCCAAAATACTTAAATTAATCACTGTACCAGCAGTCTAAAAGAAGAAACATCAACATATGGTCTAATAGTCCATAATTTCCATAACATATAAAAACTTTTCCTTACTAAAGCATCTGAATTTGAATTCATAGTAAGATTTTGATCTAAAATAACCCCTAGGATTCTTATAGTAGGATTAATCAAGTACAAATTTTAGGAATTCTCAGAAAAGGAATGGGAAAAAAAGATGAAAATGTTATAATGTCCTTGTATTGCTCTATGGTACAACCGCAACTTAAATACTGTGTGCAAATCTGGTTGCCGTATCTCAAAAAATATATAGTGGAATTAGAAAAGGTACAGAGAAGGACGACGAAAATGATAAAAGGTTTGGGATGCCTTCCCTATGAGAAAAGACTAAAGTGGCTAGGGTTCTCCAGCTTGGAGAAGAGACAGCTCAGGGGTGATATGATAGAGGTCTATAAAATACTGAGTGGAGTGGAAAGGGTAGATGTGAAACGCTTGTTCATGCTTTCCAAAAGTACTAGGGGGGCATGTGTAGATTTAAAACAAACTGGAGAAACTTTTAGGTATAACTTATGGTGTGGTATTTATTAGATTTATGTTTATTGCAATTTCTTGATATACTGCAATATCTAAACAAGCAAGTCAAGAAATTG
Source organism: Geotrypetes seraphini (assembly GCF_902459505.1). NCBI lineage: Eukaryota > Metazoa > Chordata > Amphibia > Gymnophiona > Dermophiidae > Geotrypetes > Geotrypetes seraphini. The sequence continues at coordinate 403,629,975 of NC_047085.1, read as the reverse complement.
CAATAAACATTAGAATTTAGTTTAAAACCCCAAACTGTGTATACAGCTTTCATAATTATTATTTATTAGGATTCGTTTACTACCTTTTTGAAGAAATTCACCCAACATTTTGTACCACAAGATTAACCAGCATAAGTGCTAAGTCTAGGTGTACCCCAGGAACGTAACTCATTCTTAACCCCATGGACTGCCTGTATATGGAATTCTCTTTCACTCGCTTTGACGAGAATCTAAGTTTTCTTGTGTTTCGTAAATTCTTAAAAACGTATTTATTTAGGAAATTTGTGCTGTGAGTAGTTAGATATGAATTTGACGGAATTCCTGCTGGTTGTTAAGTCTTCTGTTAACCACTTTGATCGCTCTGAGGAAAGGGATGTTACCAGTGGTGTGCCACAAAGGTCTGCTCTTGGGCCTTTTCTTTTTAACATTTTTATAAACGATATTGCTGCAAGGCTTTCGGATAAGATTTGCCTCTTTGCGGATGATACCAAATCTGTAATAGAGTAGACACCCAGAATGGTGTGAATAGCATGAAGAAAGACCTAGCAAAACTTGAAGAATAATCTGAAATTTGGCAGCTAAAATTTAATGCTAAGAAATGCAAGGTCATGCATTTGGGTTGCAAAAACCTAAGGGAACGGTACAGATTAGGGGGTGAATAACTTAAGTGCATGATTTTATGTGATGATCTTAAGGTAGCCAAACAGCTTGAAAAGGTGACGGTGAAAGCTAGAAAGATGCTAGGATGCATAGGGAGAGGTATGGCCAGTAGGAAAAAGGAGGTATTGATGCCCCTGTATAAGACTCTGGTGAGACCTTATTTAGAATATTGTGTACAATTCTGGAGGCCGCACCTTCAAAAAGATATAAAAAAGATGGAGTCGGTCCAGAGGAAGGCTACTAAAATGGTGTGTGGTCTTCATCATAAGGCATATGGGGACAGACTTAAAGATCTCAAATCTGTATACTTTGGAGGAAAGGAGGGAGAGGGGAGATATGATAGAGACGTCTAAATACTTACATGATGTAACTGCGCATGAGTCGAGTCTCTTTCATTTGAAAGGAAACTGCAATGAGAGGGCATAGGATGAAGTTAAGAGATGATAGGCTCCGGAGTAATCTAAGGAAATACTTTTTTTTACAAAAAGGGTGGTAGATGTGTAGAACAGTCTCACAGAAGAGGTGGTGGAGACAGAAACTGTGTTTGAATTGAAGAAAGCCTGGGAAAGGCACATGGGATCTCTTAAAGAGAGGAAGAGATAATGGTTACTATGGATGGGCAGACTGGATGGACCATTTGGCCTTTATCTGCCATCATATTTCTATGTTTCTAGTTGGTATTATACAGTTTACAAATTTCTTTTAATGTAATGTCTCCCCTCCCACCTGCTGCTTGCACCAGCCTAAACCCTCCAACTGACATCACTTCCTGTTCACAGAACCAGGAAGTGATATCAGAAAACAAGCTCAGCTGGCATGAGCAGCAAGTAGGAGACCCTGCCCACTACCAATTTATAGCTAAAGAGACATATGATCAAGAAACTGTTTATTTTACTTTTGTGATTATGATAAACATGTTGAGGGCCTCAAAATAGTACCTGGCAGGTTGCATGTGGTCCCCGGGCCACGAGTTTGAGACCTCTGGTCTAAGGGTATCTCAAATGCAGATAACTTTGTTAGCAACAGTAGTTGAGGGGTCAAAACCATGCCTGACTCAGCTGCATTTTGCCTAAACAGGCTGTCTCAGTGACCTACAATACCAGACTGATGAAGGAAACTGCATTCAGCAAAACTGGCTAAAATGTTGCACTCCCTCCTCTCAAACGTTCCACACTGTTACTGTTTCAAGCAGTCCAATTCTTACAGTGAGCTTTCTTTAAACTTGTCTCTGGTCATATGACATTTAGCTGAGGTGGGCATGGTTTTGACCCCTCCACTACTGTTACTCATAAAGTTGTCTGTATACGGAATACCCTTAGACCTTGGTCTCCTTGGATTTTTACTTTTATCTGGTCTTCTCCATATCTCTGCTGGAATGGCTCTTGTTCACCACCTACCTATCTGTTTTCTTGGACTTTTTTGGTTTGGTGCATGAAATATGTATAGCAACATTTTCATAAAATGATCCCTGGTCTTTGTTCCCTCTCCCATTGCCCTCTCAAAGAATGAGAGGTTGAGTGCCGCTTTGTACTTCTCTCCTCCAAATTAAATCCAGATAAAAAGCTTAAGTCAGTTCATGCAACAATTGCGTCCTGTTTGTTCTGTTATGAACCTGGATAGAATTACATGAGAAAGAAAAACGCCATCTGCATTTCATCTTCCTGCACCCCAGCAAATGCTCAGTAAATCACAAGCAGCTTTTTATAGAGCATTCAGGACCCTTGCTATGGTAATTTGTGTACACAAAGTAATGCATAAACCCCCTGCATCCCATGCTTTGAGTTACCAAATCAAGTCTGAACTGTGGTAGGGGGAAACTATTGCCAGTGTTTCCCCAGAACTTTTTGCCAGTTAGACTGCATGAAGAAGTAGCCGAGTGGGGAGCAGGGGAGAACTGTACATTATAAACTTTTCTGTTAAGATAGCTGTGTGGTCAGTAAAAATTAGTCAGGTGACACGCCCAGTCAGAAGGTCCCAGGAAGAACTTTGTATTTCACTGCACCTTGCTGTTTAGGCATATGAAATCAGCTGCAAAATCTCCAGTCTCCTCTTGTCTTATACAAGTTGTCCTAGCAGCCTGATCTCAGAATGTCTATAATATTCTCTGTTAACCCATCATAATACAATCTACATTATACAATATAAGCAATTCAGTACGTCAACCTTAGGCACCACAGTGCTGATTATTTCTATTTCATGCTTCTGAAAGTCCCTTGGCTTAGGGAGTTATTTACTAACAACATGCACTAATGCCATCAGCATAGGGGCCCATAGGACTAATGGGCCTAGAACAGACTGTGCAAGCTGACCATTAGTTAAGGAGTCCCTTAAAGTTGGGTACAGCAAATATTAGATCCTTCTCTTCCCCAGTTGTTGTTCTAGAGTTCCTTTGCACAAAGAAAGACTTGTCGCCCAATATTCAGACCACAGGAGATAGCCGGTTGCCTCCCGTAGTCTGTGGCGTACCTGGAAATTCAATGCCAGCGCCATATCTGGCAACTGGCTTTTTTTGTGGGGGGGGGAGGGGGCTGGCCGAGACATAGCCAGCTAAGCCATTGTGGACAAAGATAGATCTATATTTACGCGGGTCTATCTGTCCACTGAACTTAGCTGGCCAGCCAATGAATATTGGCAGTGACCAGCTATGTCGCTGGGCTATCCACCGAATGGGATATACAGTAGGAGATAGCCAGATATATGTTATTTAGCCATCTGGGAGCTGTTCGTTGTTGGCTAAATAGCAATGAATATCGGGCCCTCGCAGTCTGTGTTGTGAAGGTTGGCTACTGATCTCTGCCTACTTTCATTGCATTGATATACGTTACCAATACAATTTTAACCTACATTTCCAGCTTTCATTATTCATACATAATTTCTTGTACTTCCTCTCATGGGTTTTTTTTCTCAATATTTTTTTCTAAATCTATCCATGGAGATGTTCTGTCACAGCAGGTTCTGTTGACAAATCCAAACTTTTTAATACCCTGGATGAGGTCATAGATTTGTGAGCAGAGACAGTATTATTGTCTTTACTTTCCTTCCTGCCAAGGGCATGGATTTTACTTTTATTTCTGATGAATTCAAATAAAAACCAAACAAAAAGAAAGGAAAATAAAGTGATACCTTTCAATTGGTTTAACAATATATTTTATGACAAGCTGTAAACTGCACTACTTTATTTTTGAAATAAGAAATAATTGGAATAGTTTTGTTAGTAAGAATCAAGATCTAATGAGATTTTTTTTTTCTTTGTATGTACGAGGGCAAATCAAAAATTAAAGGCTATTGTTAAATCACGCGATAACTGGAACAGAGCTATTGAAATGCAACATATGTACTCATTGCCTGTTCATCCATGCACAGTGCAGCACTTGGCTAGTCTGTGTCAGCCACGAGGTCAGAAACATGGACACTCCATTGCAAGATTGCACCATTGAAGAACAACATGCAGTAGTGCACTTTCTTTGGGCAGAGGTAGTGAAACCTGTGGAAATTCATCATCGGATATTGACTCAGTATGGCTATAGTTTTATGAATCAACAAAAGGTTTATGAGTGGGTAAACAGGTTTAAAGTGGGAAGAAAAGGTGTAACCGACGAAGGTCATTCTGGTCGCCTATCAACATCATTTGTACAAGAGCATATTGACAGGGTGGATGCTTTGATTAGAGAAGACCAATGGATAATGGTGTCTCTGTAGGCTGCAAATTTGGATATCAGCTGTGGATTTACATTTACCACAATAAATGATGACTTGGGATAAAGGAAAGTCTGTGCATGATGGATTCCCAAACAGCTTACTGATCTGCACAAGCAACAGCATGTGGAGGTTGCAACCCAGTTCCTGAGACGATATGAAAAAGATACGAGTATTCTAGAGAAAATTGTTACCGGTGACGAGACATGTGCATCACTGCGACCCGGAGAGCAAAAGACAAGAGCATGATGAAGTAAAGGAAGTGATGCTCACCTGACTTCGGAAGCAGCCAAAAAACTTCTCTGCAGGAATGCAGAAGCAAGTTGAATGATATTGCATGAGGACTATGTGGAAAAGTGATATGCTCAATTGCTCACAGCTACTTCTATTAAAACTGTTACATTCATTTTGCCTTTACTTTTTGATTTACCCTCATAAAAAAGCCTGTTTTCTTTCAAATGATATGACAATCTATCAGTTATTGACAACTTCCCTTTGCCTCCAAAAGCTAGCATATAAATCAGACACTGAGAGGTAGAAGTGCTTACAATATATGTGCCAGTCTCCTTCCTTAGCAACAGCAGCAGATGAATCCAGAGACCAATGGGATAGCACACATCTACCACCAGGTGGAGATAGAGAAACTGATTAACAGGTGGTCCTATTGGCTGGCATAGAGAAAGTGGAGAGGGACAGATTCTTCAAACTTTCGAAAACTACAAGAATGAGAGGCCATTTGGAAAAATTAAGAGGGGACAGATTCAGAACCAATGCTAAGAAGTTCTTCTTCACCCAACGGGTGGTGGACATCTGAAATACGCTTCCAGAGGGCGTGATAGGACAAGGTATGGTATTGGAGTTCAAAAAGGGTTTGGACAATTTTCTGAATGAAAAGGGGATAGAAGGGTATAAATCAGGGTGGCCAACCTTTTGGCTTCGCTGGGCCGCATTGGCCGAAAAAAATGTTTTTGGGGCCGAGCAAACACTGAAGCAAGACTGAGGAGGGAGCCAGCAAAACAGTAAGCACCCAGGGGCAGCAGAAGAAAACACTGCATCGCCCTCAACTGGGGCCACACACCCCTGGTATAGATAGAGGGTTACTATACAGGTCCTGGACCTGGTGGGCCCCCGCGTGAGCGGACTGCTGGGTATGATGGACCTCTGGTCTGACCCAGCAGAGGCAGTTCTTATGTTCTCTTTCTCCCAGCAGGTGATGGTTGCTATTCAACTAGCTCCTGAATTCTCGCTGTGACTGGAAAATTATTTTCTCTTCAGTGAGACAGGGGTGTCCGGCTGAACGGTGCCGGCTTTAGGGGTTACACCTGGGCCCCCCCCCCCAGGTCCCTGCCTTACCCTCCTTCCAATGATAGAGGGTCTTACTGGGTCTCAATTTTTCTTCTTTCCCTTCACTGTAAAAAAAAAAAAAAAGAGAGACCACAGTGACTATTAAACAATTCTGCCCTCATAGTGCTGAGCAATTCTGCCCTCATAGTGCTGAGCAACCGGCATCTCCCTGCACTATCAACAAACTTGTGAGTATATGTTTTATTTGAACTTCTTTTCTGGTTTCTGGTTGTGGTGAAGCTGCGGGTTCGGTGTGAGTCTACAGAACGAATATGTTTTTTATCAAACGCTATATTTTGTAGAGTTGTGGAAATGATTTAGTGACTGACAAGTAAATTTACATTTGTATGAAGTTTATTCAGTAAAGGGCTTTGAGTGTATGGATAGAGCTCCATTGACAGAACTAGTGTCTTCCCGCGTGTTGTAGGCGTGCGCTTGTTTCCATACTCTGGCAGCAGCGCCACAGCAGTAGTGGGATTTCTCCCCAAGGCGGACTCTGCTTGGCAGTTCCCGCGGCCGGGTGGAGGTAAATATTTGGACGGCTCCGGGTGTGCTCTTCACATAGCCGATTCCTGACTGAGCGCAAGAGGTGTGCGCTTATTTTCCTAATTTGAGAACGAAGCATTATTCATTTATTTCTCTCCAATGTTCATTTTAAGCATTTTAGACCATGACAGTGTGAAAAATATTTTAATGGTTGGCTCATTTCGCCATTAAACAGGCACATGCTTGGGTCTCCGGCACTAGCGGAAGCACCGCAGCTTTCACGGAGTTTATTTTGCGGCTTCCCTGTTTTCAGGGTTCTACGCGTCAGGAGTGTTTCAACAGCTTTTGCCACTGTTGTGGTGATATACCTTGTGTGTGTGTTTCCCCACTCTCTCTGCTTGAAAACACTTAACTACTTTAATTGAGACTGTAGTGTTACGCCTCACGATGCTTAAGAAAGAGATTCTGCCCTGTGCTCAGCCGCCCAATCTCAGTTTTTTGCTGTTATTGGTTGACAGAAGGCAAATTAATGCACAGTGATGTCAGCAGCATGAGAGTACCCTGTGTTTCATGCGGGTATCTTCTTGTTTCTCTCGGTGTCCCTGAAGAATGAGTCTATGGAAGTTTAGAGGTTTTCTTCTTTGTGCCTCTGTGCAGCTCTGTGTGTGTCTGGTAGCACTAAAGCGCTGTGTGTGTCTGGTAGCACTATAGAATTGATTCCTGAACTGTCTTTTCTATTTCTAGGGTGCCAGGGAGTTTCAAAGCTTCTCACACAGATTTCTCAGGTCGCCATCTTCTCATGGCACCTGCTAGACAGTCCCTCAAACTGGCAGGAAGAGCTGTGAGGCTCCTTCTAACCAGGGACAAGTTGCCTATTCTCCCAAACCCACAGAGTAGCAAATGCTATGTGGCTGTTGGAATCATCCCTGAAGCTCTCTTTAGGGATATGAGCTTTGTCTGATAACAATTAGGGTGCATATTATTTCCCATGGGGCAGTCAATGCAGCTTCTAGATTCTGTCTAGTAAGTCTTCACTTTAAAGGCAGTAAGTTTTTGGCTAACATTGCATGGAGTTAGTACTGTTTTCACAATTCTGACATATTCCATCTTATATTGCAAAGTTGGATTTTTTGTGGGAAAGTTCCTTTCTTCTTCCAGAATTTACAGCTCTAGTCCAGCCGTTCCCCGACTGTCTGCTCTTCATTCTGAAGAGGTCTTCACTTCCTCTGGTAACTCTTTATGCCTTCTCATGAGGGGGGAGACATTATGATGTCAGGTCAGGGGGCTTTGGGCATTTTTCAGGATGCTTGCAACTTTGAATACTCCTCCCATTTCAGATTCTTTCTTGGAGTCACCATGTATTGAGCTTCCAAAGGTTACATTTGTGGGAGACCCCTTTTAAGTGTTCCTGGTACTCGGGGCAGTAGTTTTAGTTCTTCCGGAACTAAGGGAAGTTATTCCATTTACTTCATAGTGCCTAAGATGGGGGAATGGTCTGATGGGGGCTGGATCTCATTCTGGTAAATTAGTCTCTCAGAGTTAGACATTTCCAGAGAGGAAAAACTGTGAGAATATTTACAATTTCCCTATGGACACCGAATTTCCACTATCTTTGCTTGACTCTCATCGAGCAGCGCTATCAGTTTTGGCAGATGCCATTTGGCCTAGCCACGGCTCCATGAACATTTTAGAAAATGAGGGCAGTAGTGGCGTTTTGGCGCAAACAGGAGATTCAGGTACTTTCTTTCTTAGACGACTGCTTGATTCGGTCAATTTGTCAGACACAAACGGGTGATTTCTTTTATTTGAACTTCTTTTCTTCAATTCTTTGGATGTGAATCTTCAAATTTCCAAAGAGCTCTTTTCTCCTGTACTAATTATTGGAATATCAGGGGATGTTGTTCACATAGGAGAGGAATGTGTTTCTTCCCAAAGACTGGGGTGACAGGTTACAGTCTCAGGTTTACCTTCTTCAGTCACCAAGAACAAGAGTATGGGATTCTGTACAGGTTCTAGGATCTATGGTGGTGACTCCACTGGGAACTTTGGCTCGCTTTCACATGAGAACACTACAGCAGTCTCTTTTGTTCCAGTGGTTCCCGATGTCTCAAGGCTCCAATTGTAGTATCTAGTAGGTTCCTCAAGCATCGCTCAATATAATTTGGTGGCTCAGCGAAATTAATCTTTTCAAAGGCATGCCTCGGTGTTTGCTGGACTGGCTCAAAGTCGCCAAACATCCCAGGCTGTCGGGTTGGGGGGCTCAGTGCCTTCAATCCTCAGTGCAAGGAGTCAGTACTCGTTCATTCTTCTGGACTGAAGCACGGTCAGGCTACAGTTTCAGGAGTTTCAGACCATTCTTCTGGAATGATGATAAAGGTCTTTTAGGACAGTGTTATGACGGTGGTATTTCTCTACATCCAGGAAAGTACATGATGTACTCAGTTGGCGAGTAAAGTAATGCAATGGGTGGAATCTCATCTTCCTCTTCTGTCAGCGCATCATTTTACAGGACAGGGAAAGGGTTTAGATAAATTTTCTCACCACAAAATCTGAACCGTCTCTTGTATGTTAAAAGGTACAGCGCTGTGTACGCCTTTCAGCGCTTTAGAAATAATAACTAGTAGTAGTAGTAAAATCTTTTACATCCTGGAAATTGGGAACTATTTGCTCAGGTGTTCCAGCTCTTTGTATAAAGGTAAGATCTCCTAGAACTAGACCTCAAGGCCTCGTCTCGAAATTCAAAGCTTCCTAGCTTCTTCAGCAGACGCAGGGAGTGACAGTCAAAGGGGGTAGCAACGTTGCTTATTTCTCACCTCTGGTTTCTCTTTTTAAGTGTTTTACCCTGGCTGATGATTGGATGGATTTGCCATCTCAAGCTTGCTTTCAGGGCACAGTAATTAGAGAATCTCCGGATTGGCTGTGCCATCCTTGCCATGCAGATCTGATGAGTCTTTCAACGACCGAACTGTTGAGATTCCTCGTATCTCAGGATTTACTCACTTAGGGTCCAATCAACATGAATATTCGTCCTATTTTGATATTATGACCTAGCTTTTGAAAAGTCATGGCTGATGTGTAAGAGTTATGCGAAGCAGGTTATTTCTTCTCTTCTCTAGGCGATACAGACGTCTTCACCTGTGGCTTATGCTTCCTTTTGGAGGCTTTTCCTTTCTTGGATACTTCTCAACATTGGCACCCTTCCAGAGTTCTATGTTTTATATTCTTTCTTTTTTGGCACAAGCGTATTGCCAAGGGCATAGCGTTGAATTCCCTTCAGCTTCAAGTGGCAATCTTAGCTTGTTACAAGGGCTACGTATCTTGCTCTTCGCTTACTTTTTAGCTTCATGTAGTTCAGTTCCTAAAAGGAGTACAGTATATTTGTACACCTCTTAAGAAGCCCTGTCCAGAGTACAGTCTTAAGGTACTTCTTCGCAGTTTACAGAAGGCTTCTTTTCAACCTTATCTTTTGAGACTCTAAAAGGCTGTGACGTTGAATACGGTGTTTCTTGTGGCCTTGTATGGCGGGGATTCTTATTTCTGATTTACAAATTCTGGGGTGTCAGTTCGGACAGTACCACAATTTCTTTCTAAGGTGGTGTTATCCTTTCTTTTATACCGCTCTCACTTTTCCTTCCTTCTTCCTGGGAGGAGAAATGGGAAGGCAAGCTTTTCTTCACTGTGTCTTTTAAAAGTGCGTAGCATTCTCCGCAATCTGTAGGTTTCTAACGATTTTTAGTCATTTAGATCACCTCTTTGTATTCTTCAAGGGATGCAACAAACATGCGGCAGCGTCCAAAGCCTCCATCGCTCGAAGGGTCCAGGAGGACATTCTTTATGCTTACTTGATGGCAGGGAAGCGGTTGGCGGAAGAACTTCATGACCATTCAGCCAGAACAATGGCGGCTACTTGGACTCAGTCCAGAGGTTTTTTTCCTTGGAGGAGTTTTGTCACACATCTACTTAGTCTTCCAAGAATACTTTATCTCAGTATTACCGGTTGGATGTGGGGGCACATGCGGAGGCTGCAATTAGTGCTTCGGTTGTTGCGGAGGCGGCGTTTTGCTTCCCACCCAGATTGAGGATTGCTTTGCTACATCCCTTTGGTCTCTGGATTCATCTGCTGCTGTTGCTAAGGAAGAAAAAATTATGTTCTTACCTGTTAATTTTCTTTCCTTTAGACGCAGCAGATGAATCCAGAGCCCCATCCTTTCTGGATATTGAATGTCGGGGGGGGTTTTTTTTTTTTGCAACTTTCGAAGTCTGTTATTATTGATAGTTGTATTCTGTATTATTACCTTTTGAAATTTGTTATGGGAAAGAAGTTTTTTACATGCTAAGCATATTGATGGTTACGGATGCTTGGGCAAGGAGCAATACTGAAAATGCAGGAGGCGTGCCAGCCAATAGGACTACCTGTTAATCAGTTTCTCTATCTCCACCTGCTGGTAGATGTGTGCTATCCCATTGGTCCCTGGATTCATCTGCTGCGTCTAAAGGAAAGAAAATTAACAGGTAAGAAGATAAATTTTCCATCCAACATTAGCCCGACTGTAAATTGTAAGTCCTCTGGAGACAGGAAAATACCTATAGTAGCACAAGGCAAGTTACATTGAGGTACAACAGAAAAAGATGTAAGCTGAATCCAGAATCCCTTCTGACTGGCTACTAGGCAACAACTTTCCAGCTGCAGCTAAGTCACAGTGCACTTAAAGGAGTACTGTACATCAGCCTAAGTCAGGGGTAGGCAATTCCAGTCCTCGAGAGCCGGAGCCAGGTCAGGTTTTCAGGATATCCACAATGAATGGATGGATTTGCATGCACTGCCTCCTTGAGATGAAAATCTATCTCATGCATATTTTTTGTGGATATCTTGAAAACCTGACCTGGCTCCGGCTCTCGAGGACCGGAATTGCCTACCCCTGGCCTAAGTAACCAAAAAGTCGCTTGGATGAGAAGCACCTGATTAGGGCAACATAATACAGAATAATGCTCTTAAAACTTAGAAGGACGACTCTCTGAGATTTGGCAGGCACCCAAAGAGAATGGTTTGGTCTTAGTGGTGGGTCTCAGATTTCTTGTGCTGCAGTGTCCTCATATGTCTGACAAGGACTTTAGAGGACAGGTTGAGCACATGGACCAGGGAATTCAGGCTGACTCAGAGACATGAACATGATTTTTTTTTTTGTGTGTACAAAAAGTTATTCTAGCTCTCCAACAGTACTAAACACAGGATTTCAAAATATGATAGTTCATATAGATTTAAACTTGAAATATGTAGAAGGTGAGGTTTAAAGCAATTTCTAGAGGCTCATAGCCCTACCTCTTTCTCCTGCTTGTTCCAGAGCATATCCTGGTCCTCTTTTACTTTCCCTTCTTTTTCCCTTTGCTCGGGTTCCCTTAGGTAGCAGTAGCAATAGCAATGTTTTGGTATTATGTGGACTGTGAGAAAACACCATGCTTGTGATCCCTGTGGAACGAAAGCCCACATCCTAGAAAAGGGTCTGTTGCATAGCATGTTGTCACCTGCCGGGATCATGGATCAAGCAGTATGAAAACCCAGCAGGTGGCAGTACTGATCTTGGCATATCTCCCAGACAGGGGAAAACCCTACAATGCAGCCAGCACCTCATTCACTGGCCAAACTGGATTCAGAGAAAGTTCAGCACTTTGCATTCACAAAAACATAGTCTTTTATTTAGCGTCAAAAATCAATAAACGCTTAATTTTCCAGTCATCATCAAAATTCACAAAAACAAAACACTCATGTTCCTGCCTAGATCAAAGGAAAACGGATCAGCTTCTGCAGAAAGCAAACACTCTCTCTTAGATTTAAGCATCTTACAGATCCCCTTTACTGAGAATATACTGTCCTTTTGGCAACTTTGAGCAGGTCCACAGAATAAAGGGGAAATGGATTCCACATTCTGTTACGGCACCTGGGCTTAGAATTAGCACAGTTCCTCTCTTCACCGGTCCCTTTTTTTATAGTTTTCAAAAAACACCAAAACTCATATCACATATTTAAAGCAAAGTTTATTTAAGTATATTAGTGCTACCTAGATCAGCATAGGCAACTCCCAATTCCAGAGAATTGGGGGAGGAGAATTGCCAGATTCACTATATCAAAAATAGCTTTTAACAAGCTCCCACAAGAGAAAAACCCACCCAGGATCTTCAGTGAATTCTACCTCACAATTCTGGGTTTCACACTGTGACTGCTGGTGTCATAAAACAACTTAGCAAACAAACAGTTCAGTTCAAACAGCCAGCTAGGCTGTGACATCTTGTGCACTGCTTGGTAATTAAAACCCTCATAACAGTATCTACAGCTTGAACCCTGGTAAAACTGCCTTAGCATTTAGCTTATATCCTAGCAGCTTCTTTTACATTCCCAAATCTGGTACATTCACAATAATGAAAAAAGAAAAGTCACTGGCAAGCCAATGCCAAACTCTCGTCCTTAGGCTTTATGGCTCTAGCCTCAGGAATCATGGCTTCAGAAATCTCCATGCTTTCCTCTGGGTCACCGGGTTCTATTGGGCTCAGCTGCTTCAGCTCCTGCCATTCCATGGGTTCTGCTTCTTGACCCTTCTTGGCTGAGAGCTTTCCACTAGAGAATGACACGGGGAAAAAATTTGTCTCCGCCCCATCCCCACGAGCTCAGTCCCCCTCCCTGCCCCCTCCCCACAAACCATCTGATCCCATCTGCACAAGCCTAGAATAGTTTTATACTGAACTTATTACAATACTACTTCATCCTAAAGCAAAAAAAAAAAAAAAGAAATAGACATTTTTTTCTACCTTTGTTGTCTGATTTCTGCTTTCCTCATCTTCTCATCATTCTATTCCTTCCATCCACTGTCTGTTTTCTCTTCCATATGGCATCTGCTTTGTTTCTATGCCTGTACCAGAAACTGTCCGCCTCTCCTTTTCATCTCTCCCTCCACCCTCCCCCCCCCTATAGTTTGGCAGCTTTGTCTTCTTCCCTTCCATCTTTTCTTCCCTCCCCCAGATGGATTTTAGCAATTTTCTCCTCCTTTCTCCCCTCAGATCTGGTATCTGTCTCCCCAATCCAGCATGTGCTCTTTTTTCTTTATCCTCTCCTTCCATCTAGTGTGTTCCTCTTTTTCTCGCCTCCCTACTTCCCTTCAGCATCTGTTCCACTCTCTCCCCTCCCCACTTTCCTTCAGCGTCTTCTCCCCTCTCTCCCCTAACCACTAATATGCAGTGTCTTCTCCCTCCCCTCCCCCTCTCTCTCCACTTCCTTCCAGCGTGTTCCCCTCTCTCTCTCCTACCCACTTCCATGCAAGCTTTGCCTCACTTACCACTCCTCATGATCATGCGGTCCAGCAGCCCCCTCCCTCCCTATCGCCGCGGTCCGGGCATCTCCCTCCTTCCCCTCACCTTCGCTGGTGATTTTAATTTTTCTGTCTCTGAGCAGCCCGAGCCTTTTCTCAAGTTGCGTGCGGCTGCTCTGAAACTTCTCTGATGCAACTTCCTGTTTCTGGTTGCATCAGAGGAGAAGTTTCAGGCAGCCGCACGCGACTTGTGAAAAGGCTCATACCGCTTGGGGACAGAAAAATGAAAATCACCAGCGAAAGTGAGGAGAAGGGAGGGAGATGCCCGGACTGCAGCGATCAGGAGGAAGTAGGGAGGGGGCTGCTGGACCACGTTATCGCAAGGAGTGATAAGTGAGGCAAAGCACGCAAAATACTTAACTGCGGGGATAAGGCCATTCACCGCTCCATGTGGCGATGAATGGCCTTGTCCCCGTACCCGCAGTGACCAGTTTTTTTTCCTCCCCATTTCAGCAGGGTAGCAAGTCACCATGTCATTCTCTACTTTCCACAATAGCTTCTCCTGTCCTGCTTCTCAGCGTGTGTGTTCTTCTTAATTTTGGAATAACCACACCCAAACCTGCGAGACAGAGGTACAAGCATGAGAGCTCACTAGCTCCCTCTGTGTTCATTTGGTATATTGCATACAGGGATCTGCTTAGGCTTTCTAGGTGAAACTGTAACTACCAGGCTCTTGTATAAGAGTGTGTTGTTCAGTGTCTTGCTGTCTCACCAAGGGTGTCCAAGGCTCTTTTTCTGAGTCACTCTCCTCAGGATAGGGAGCCCTGGATTATGCAGCCAGTGACTCTCTGCCTGCAAGTGTTTTTTGTTGTTGTTTGGTTTTTTTTTTCTTTTGGGAAGCACTTTTGTTGAGGTTTTAAAAGTGACAGGTCTAGCCTTAGGGCTGGAAATGTCACAACATGTGGGTGTGCTGTCCCTGTTTCCTGCACTGCCACACTACAGCTGGGGACCGTTTGTTTATTTCATCGCATTTGATATACTGCCTTTCATAAACAACATCAAAGCGGTTTGGAGGCATAATAGAGCACGTTTTCTCTTCTGGTTGTCCATACTATCATACCCATAGATATGAGCTTTTTGAACATTGCTCTCCCTTTTATGTGGTGCTATTCTTTTAAGTGTGTACATCTCTTGTATTTGACAGGTAGGCATGAACATGGGTGGAGAATGGACAGGACTTATGCTCATAGGGCCTGATTCTGTAAATGGTGACATAAGCTAGGCGGTGATAGGTACCCTACCGCTGCCTACCTTAATTGTTGTAATTGGCTTTAATCGGCGCAGTAATTGACCGTGCTGTTAAAAACGAATTAAAAACTCATTGAAAAAGTAGGCATTGCAATTGCGTCTACACGGAGCTGCCTAATGGTGCCTAAGGTCAAAGTAGGCGTGGTTAGGGGTGAAAATGACCTTAGGCACCGTTAGATACATTTCTCAAAAGAACTTAGGCCTACATTGCAGATGCCTAAATTTTGTGGTAGGCGCTTTTGGGCATAATTCTTTAAATGGTGCCAAAGTGTGATTGACAGGCAGCCGGTGCCATTTTTGGTAGGCGTCTTCCAATTTAGGCGCCAAATCTGGACCATAGCCTATACTGTGTAATACTACAATAATTTATTTTATACTACTTGTTTGAGTTTAGATGGGAGGAAGAGGGGTTGCTCAGTTCATTGTTCTTCAAATCTGAGATTAGTCTTCCAATTAAAGACGTTAGTGGCTGTGTATCAATATAAAAAGAGTGATTTTTAGTTGTTTATATTACAGGCTGGTTTTATAATTATATAGAAAGGATTACATAATTTTCATAGTGAGATTCATAGTTTCTGTCAGAAGACCCCTGTGAGTAACTTTCTAGCAGAGATTTACCTGTTTCCTTTCTTTGATGTAATATCCCTGTCCTAGATTCTATGTCCCTCTAATCTCTATTATTGCCTTCACTCATTCTAAGTAAGTCTTTTTTTCTACAAAATAAGTTTGTGTACAAGTTATTGCTTTTACAACTAGATGTCATAACCTTTTCTTTTCTGTTTCATTCCCCTTCAAAATAAGTCTGGAAATTGGTCAGTTTTTAGATTGCAAGGATCACAGTAATGCACATTGAGAATAATAATCCAAAGCATATGCTAGGGTCCACCTTAGGAGTCAGCACCAAAGAAAAAGATTTAGACACTACACTGAAATCTGCCCAGTGTGTGGCAATGGCTAAAAAGGCAAATAGGATGCTAGGAATTATTAGGAAAGGGATGATTAATAAGACCAAGAATATTATAATGCCTCTGTATTGCTCCATGGTTTGACCTTACCTTGAGTATTGCGTTCAGTTCTGGTCAATGTATCTCAAAAATGATATAGCGGAATGAGAAAAGGTTCAAAGAGTGACCAAAATGATAAAGGGAATGGAACTCCTGTTGTATGAGGAAGGGCTAAAGAGGTTAGGGCTCTTCAGCTTGGAAAAGAGACAATGGAGACGGGTATGACTAAGGTCTACAAAATCCTAATTGGTGTAAAACAAGTAAAAGTAAATCGATTTTTCACTCTTTCGAAAAGTACAAAGACCAGAGGACACTCAATAAAATTGCATGGAAATACTGATAAAACATATAGGAGGAAATATTTGTTCCCTAAAGAATAGTTAAGCTCTGGAACTCATTGCCAGAGGATGTGGTAATAGTGACAAAGATCTAGTAGGTTATATTGCTTCTACAGTAGTATTGCTAACACTTGATCCTCCTTCACACTTTCAAATTCAGAACACTGTGCAGCTACTACTTCATTCCCTTCAAATCATACATTCTTTACTTCTGAAATTTCTGTTGAAGGGCTCCAACTTTTTGAATCATGAATTGCAAAAAGTCTCCTGCAATTGGCTCTGGTCTTTCTTCTTGGAAAATTAGGCCCTTAACTAGAAATTTTATAGTTTCAAAAAGTTCTTTAGGTCTATTCACTGCATATTTTATCCTTTCAGTATAGTACCTATTCCTTTCTGTTTTATATAATTCCTAATATTCAAACAACCTAAAATGGTAATTGCCATAATCATCTACATCCCTAGTCTTTCTCCAAATCCACTCAAACTTCCTCAGCTCTCTTCTCAAATTCTGGAGAGGTTTAGTCTTCTATTCTTTGCTTTCTGCTTTAACTTAATTATTTTCAAGGGGGCAATGTCATCTAATGATTCTTCTAAAGATGTGTTCCATTCACCTACTAAAGTAGATACATCCTCATTCTCTTCCAAATGCTCTAGATTAGGCAACCATTTTGTTTTTAAAGATTATATATCAAACCTAGGGCGAATATATATTGTATGATTCATTCTTGGCACTTTCGCTATTCCCTCATTTAATTGCACTCTAAAACTCACTAAAAATAATCCAACCAGCCAACAGGCTATATTACAGGAGATTTGACACAATTTGCTCATCATTTTAGGAGGCAGAAACACCAAATCTAAAATAGGTCCTGCCACATGCAGTTCCTGTCTTATGATCTGATGAAAAGAATATGCTTCAAACAACTGAAAAAGTTCATAGTCCCAGGATCCAGAAACATCTAGTCCTAGGGGTGGAGTTTGGGGAGCCTGCACATAGTTTTGAAGTAGTGAATCTGTCTCTACACAGCAGGAGCTGTGCCATGCTTGCTTAAGGTCTGTCACATGCTGGACCTTAGAGCAATACAGGGCTCCTGATGCTATGGAGCAGTGGTCTCAAACTCGTGGTCCGGGGGCCACATGCGGCCCGCTAGGTACTATTTTGAGGCCCTCGGTATGTTTATCATAATCACAAAAGTAAAATAAAACAGTTCCTTGATCATGTCTCTTTAGCTATAAATGACAATATTATTATTAAGACTTAGCCAAAAGGAAAGATTTATAAACTATAAAGAATTTTACCTCATGCAAAATTGTCATTTCTTTAATAAGACATTAACTATTTTTTTCTGAGGCCCTCCAAGGACCTACAAATCTGAAATGTGGCCCTGCAAAGGGTTTTAGTTTGAGACCACTGCTATGGAGCAAGGTAGGATAACTGCATGACTCCCACTGCAGTGTAGCAACAGCAATCAGGCTTTGAGCTTGGGCACTTATAGTGCTGGCAGTGAAATCCTCCCCCTCCCATAGGGACTTCCTGCAAACAGTAAATTCTATTGTGAAGGAAGAGGAATAGCTGTCATAGGGACCATAAATGCAAATAGATATAGAAAAAAAATGGCATATAATGACATAGGGTTACCATATGGCTCCAGAAAAAGGAGGACTGAGACATCTGGGCTTTACTTCCATTGCTTTCAACAGCATGTAACTTTAAAAAAGGTGGCTATGATAATATAAGGAGAATGGTAAAAAAGAAACTTAAGAGGTGCAGCTTTAAAGATCAAAAATATACATCAGACATGGATGTTGTTAAAAAAAAACAAAAAAAAACCCATCCTGGAAGCCCAGACTAGATATATTCCATGTATTAAAAAATGAGAAAGGAAGACCAAATGGCAGCCAGCATGGTTAACAAGTGAAGTGAAGGAAGTTATTAGAGCTAAAAGAGAATCCTTCAGAAAGTGGAAAAAGGATCCAACTGAAAATAATTGTAAACAGCACAAGGAATATCAACTCAAATGCAAGGCGCTAATAAGGAAGGCAAAGAGAGACCTTGAAGATTCCACTGGAAGCAAAATCACACAGTAAAAACTTTTCTAGGTATATTAAAAGAAACCAGGAAGAGAATTGGATCGCTAAACGACCAAGCGATAAAAGGGGATCTCGGGGAAGACAAGGACATAGCGGAGTGATTGAATGAATTCTTTGCCTCAGTCTTCAGCAAAGAAGATTTGGGGGAGTTACCAGTGCTAGAAATTATATTCAATCCTGATGAATCAGAGAAACTCAAAAAGATCTCTTTAACATTGGAAGATGTAATGGGTTAGTTTGCCTGGATCAGACAGTATACATCCCAGAGTGCTGATAGAATTGAAATATGAACTTGCAGAGCATAGTACTGGAAGACTGAAGTGTGGCCAACATGACACTGATTTTTAAAAAGGGTTCTAGAAGTATCTGGGAAATTGTAGAGACCGGCAAATGGTAGAGACTATTCTAAAAAGCAAAATTACAGAACATATAAATAAGCATGGATTAATGAGAGAAAGCCAACATGGATTTAGTGAAGGGAAATCTTACCTCACCAATCTATTGCATTTCTTTGAAGGGGTGAATGAACATGTGGATAAAGGTGAAACAATTGATATTGTGTATTTGGATTTCCAAAAAGCATTTGATAAGGTACCTCATGAAAAACTTTTGAGGAAATTAGAAAGTCAAGGAATAGGAGGTAATGTCTTTTTATGGATTAAAAATTGGTTGAAAGACAGAAAACAGAGTAGGCATAATATTCTCAAAGGAAAAGGGTAAATAGTGGGACCGCTGCTTTTTAACATATTTATGAATGATGTATAGATGGGAATTAGTGAGATAATTAAATTTGCCAGTGACACAAAGTTATTAAATCGCAAGAGGATTGTGAAAAATTACAAGAGGACCTTGTGAGACTGGGAATCAAAATGTCAGATGACATTTAATGTGAGCAAGTTCAAAGTGATGCATGTGGGAAAGAGGAACCCGAAATAGGGCTATGTGATGCTAGGTTCTATGTTAGGAGTCACTGCCCAGGAAAAGGATCTAGGTGTCATTGTTGAGGATACGTTGTTGAAACCCTCAGCTCAATGTGTGGCGGTGGCTAAAAAGCAAATGGATTTTAAGAATTAGGAAAGGAATGGAAAGCAAAGATGAAAATGTTATAATGCCCTTGTATCACTCTATGGTACAACTGCACCTTGAATATTGTGTACAGTTCTGGTCGCTGTATCTCCAAAAGATATAGCGGAATTAGAAAAGGTTCAGAGAAGGGTGATGAAAATAATAAAAGGGATAGATCGACTTCCCAATGAGGAAAGGCTAAAGTGACTGGGGCTCTTCAGCTTGGAGAAAGATGGCGCAGGGGTGATATGATAGAGGTCTATAAAATAATGAGTGTAGTGGAAAGGGTAGATGTGAATCACTTGTTCAATCTTTCCAAAATTACTAGGACTAGGGGGCATGCGATGTAGCTACTAAATGGTAGATTTAAAACAAACCAGAGAAAATATTTCTTCACACAATGTATAATTAAACTCTGGAATTCGTTGGTAGAGAATGTGGTGAAATCAGTTTAGCGGGGTTTAAAAAAGGTTTGGATAATTTCCTAAAAGAAAAGTCCATAGGCCATTATTGAGATGACTTGGGGAAATCCACTGCTTATTCCTAGGATAAGCAGCATAAAATCTGTTTTATAATTAGCATCTTGCCTAGTACTTGGTATATGGGTTGACCACTGTTGGAAACAGGATACTGGGCTTGATGTCCCAGTATGGCAGTTCTTATCATACCTTCCCTCTCCTGCCTTTCTTCCAAAATATACTTATTTAGATATTTAAGTCTCCTCTTTGTACCTTATGATGTAGACCTTGGACCATTTTATTAGCTGCTTTTTAAACCAACTCCATCCTGTGTATATCTTTGTGCAGATGATGTCTCCAGAATTCTTCACAGTATCTAAATGTGGTCTGGTCAGAAACTTCTACAGAATTACTATCACCTCCTTTTATCTGTTGGGCATTCCTCTCCCTCTATATCCAAGCACCCTTCTGGTTTTTGTCATCGCCTTTTCTACCTGTTTGACCACCTTTAAATCATTAGACACAATCACCCCAAGTCCTGCGCTTGTTTCATACAGAGAAAATCTTTACCCCCATACTGTACAGTTACATTGGGTTTTTTTTCAACCCAAATATGAGATCCTTAATTTTTTTTGCCATTAAAGGGGAGGGAGGGATGAGTTATCAATATAAGCTACAGCTAAGTTGGGTTATTTTACCACAAGTCAGCTTATTTTAGTAGAGGGTTCATTGTATAAAATTGGGACCCTGTGCTAAAATAACTTAACTTAACTGTAGACCATATTGTTAACTTCTTTCCTAAATCTTAGCTGAGAAAGTCAAAGACAATTTCTCATGTTTTCTACATCTTTCAGGGCAATTACCCTATTGCAGAGTTTGGTATCATCTGTAAATACACAGACTTTTTCCAACAACCCTTCTGGAATATCTGCTTACAAATTATATTTAAAAAACTGGATCATGGCTAATGTGACCATTTATTTTTTTCATCAAAAGGGGACATCTATTAATTGTCAGTCCTGCCCCCAATCTCGCCCTAGCCACACCCCAATCCCACCCTAGCCCCGCCCCCAATCCCGCCCCCAATTTCTTCCATTCATTTTTCATGTACACATATCTTATTAATTCATAATGGCAACCATAAAAATTTAAAAAAACTACAAAGCACACTACGCAGAGAGAATGTTAATTATCATTTATATTGGGGGGGGTTTCAAAGATGTCAAGGCAGATGACTTTAAAATATGCAATGTCACCTCAGTAACTATAGAAAAATAGACAAATATAGTGCAAAATATAGACAGCAGATATAAATTCTCAAAACTGACACATTTTGATCACTAAATTGAAAATAAAATCATTTTTCCTACCTTTAGTGTCTGGTGATTTAATGAGTCTCTGTTTGCGTTTCCTTCTGTCTGTGTATCCTTTCATTTCTTTCTTTCTGCACTCAAGCCCAACAATTGTCCCTTTCTATTCCCTCCCTCCTTCCTTCCTATGTCCTTAGTGACCCCGGTGCCTCCTTCCTATGTCCTTAGTGTCCCATCCTATGTCCTTAGTGCTCTCAGAGCCTGCATCCTATGTCCTTAGTGCCCCCAGTGCCTCCTTCCTATGTCCTTAATGCCTCCTTCCTATGTCCTTAGTGTCCCATCCTATGTCCTTAGTGTCCTCACTGCCTCCTTCCTATATCCTTAGTGCCTCCTTCCTATGTCCTTAGTGTCCCATCCTATGTCCTTAGTGCCCTCAGTGCCTCCTTCCTATGTCCTTAGTGCCCCTTCCTATGTCCTTAGTGCCCCCAGTGCCTCCTTCCTATGTCCCTCTCGCTGCCTTCCAGACTTTGTCCCACCCCATTGCTGAAGCCAGCCTGCCTGCCTCCCTCCCTCCCATCCCCCTTTGCAGTAGAACCCTTGAGCAGCAACTTTGCATCTCCCGCCTCCCCCCTCCATTACCACCGCCGTGCAGCCGACCCCACTGACCCTCCCATCCAACCCTCCCACCACGAGATGACCGACAAACCTCCCAGCTCCAGTAGCGTCGGCAGCTACTTTGCGGCCTTCTACTGCCCGTGATTCCTTCTGCCGCGTCACTGATGATGTCATCAGGGACACAGCAGAGGAAATCAGGGCGGTAGAAGGCTGCGAAGCAGCGTATTTAGAGTGCTGCAGATGCTGCAGGTTTGTGGTTGTCTCACGGTTGGGGGGGGGGGGGCGATGACAATGATGACCACAACGCTGCTGCCTAATGCACCACACTGGCGGGCTAAGGGAAGCTTTTTTTTTTTTGCGCGCGGCAGGGAGGGACAGGAAGCGATCGTCTGTCCCATTGTCTCCGCGCACAGCTTCGGGATGCTGTCCCTGAAAATAGGACATTTCGGCGTCCCAAAACTGTGTGTGGGGACAACGGGACAGGGGATCTAAAAATGGGTTGGTCCCATTCAAAACGGGACAAATGGTCACCTTAATCATGGCCCAATCCTATGAGCACTACTGGTAATGCTCCTGTCCTCAGCATGAACTCCATTTAGTATATTACCCTTTATCTCCTCTAACTCAAGCAATTTCTAACCTAAATAGTTACTTTAGGGCAGTGTTTCCCAAGTTGGTTGTGGAGTACCCCCTTGCCAGTCAAGTTTTCAGGATATTCACAATGTATATACATAACAGAGATTTACTTGTAATGGAGGCAATGTATGCAAATCAATTTCATGCATATTCATTGTGGATATCTTGAAAATTTGACTGTCAAGGGGGTTTCTCCACAGTTTGGACTTGGGAAACACTGTTTTAGGGCATACCCAGCATGCTCTATTTGTTTCTAAGAAACATATGTGAAACCACATCAAGGCTGATGCAACTCAAAGAAATTGATCAGTGGTCTGACAAAAAAAAAAAAAAAAAAGAGATGATAGTGCCTCTGTATAAGTGTCTGGTTAGTACTTTGTGCAGTTCTGGAAATCATATTTTCAAAACAGTATTAAAAAAGGGTGAAGCTAGTTCAGCTACTAAAATAGCCAATAATTTTTGTCATAAAGCATATGGGAATAGGAAGATCTAGATATACAGTATACTGTATGCTCTGGGAAAAAAAGGTATAAATTCACAGGAAATTCAGAAAAGAGAGTGAAAAGAGAAAATTTTTTTTTTTTTACAGAAAAAGTAGTATGTGTGACAATGGAGGTGTTGGTGTTAAGGACAGTATCAGAATTCAAAAAATTATGGGACAAGCATAGAGGTAAAAGACAGGATTTTAGAACTGAGCAGTTGGTTTGGATGGGCAGATGAGATAGGCCTTATGTTCTTTTTCTGCCATCACGGAACACTTAAATGAGGGAGATAATGCAGTCTGCAGCAGTGAGAGGCAGTACAAGCTCCATATACCCAGTTACATGAGCATTTGGAGATGTGCTTCATCCCACTGCACTGTTTTTGAGAATGTTTAACAGCTGTTGTTGAATATCCCTGTGAATAATGTTTTACAGAACTCTGAACTTAATATTAAGGCCATGCTGTTCTGTCTTGGAAAGATCTGTGGTTTCTTGGGTACATATGAGACATGCTAAATGTGTACTAACTTAGCACCAGGATACATTGTTGTTAACGTCAAATATACAATACTGTACATCTTTTATTGCAGTCTTTTCCACTCTTCCATGAACACATGAAGTGGTCAGTTTTCATGAATAACTAAGGCTCCTAATTAAGAAGCATCTCCACATGTGATAGCAGGTTTTCTACGTGTAGATTAGCGTATATGTGTAAAAGCTATTTTGGAAGAAGGATTATATACACACGGTAATGCCTCCTGGCAAAATAAATGCAGTGAGGAAAGAGAAAAGCCACCTGCTATTTCCTCTGTCCCACTCTAACAAAGAAGTTCTGTGATGGCAGCAGTGCAGGCTTCGGCATCTACCAGCCACATCAAGGTTGGGGGTAGGGAGGGAGAATATAAGAAATTGCTTTTTTCATCCCCTGTTGAGTCACACCAGTCCCCTTTATCAGTTCCCCTACACCAGGGGGGTCAAAGTCCCTCCTCCAGGGCCGCAATCCAGTTGGGTTTTCAGGATTTCCCCAATGAATATGCATGAGATCTATTTGCATGCACTGCTTTCATTGCTAATATGCTAATAGATCTCATGCGTATTCATTGAGGAAATCCTGAAAACCTGACTGGATTACGGCCCTTGAGGAGGGACTTTGACACCCCTACCCTACACACATATATTCCCCCATACAGGTAAATCCAAACATTTATTATGCATGCAAAGAGCCAACCCCCTCCCTTTCAACAAGTATGTAGAGCAGAGTAGGACGTTTCTCCATAGAACTTAACATTAAAAACAAAAATTGTAATTCTGGTTTGAATATTTGAATTTATTTAATATATCATATCAATCATAAGTATATTCAAAGTGGTATACAACAGTTAAAATAATTATAAAATATTTTACAACTATTAAATTTATATATCAAATAAAACCTAAAACCATTGAAAACATAAAGTAAACAAGTAAACTCTAACAGAAACATAAATCCTATCTTTACCAGCATATTGTGAATAGAGAAACCTACAAAATGTTAATTGGGACCTAGAGCACATTTTCCAATGTGCCACAGGGAAACCTCTGTGAGCCACATTTCAAACCGCAACTTGGCAAATGCTGACAATAATAAGCCCACTGCTAAACCCAGACTCTCATAGGAAAGGAGGCAAGAACAGGCTAATACACTTCTCACTCCATATTCGCGGTTTAGATTATTTACGGTTTTTAGCTTGCTGGCTCCTCGCCCCAAATTACATCAGCTTGCATAGAAAAATCACTGATTCCCAGCACTTTCTTCACCGTGTTTTGCCTCTCTTTCAGAAACAGGCCATGTCTCCCACCATATTATTTGCGGTTTCACCATATTCACGATGGTTTTTAATAGAAAATAGCAAATAACATATAAAAATGTTATTCGCGGTTTTTCAATATTTGCGGTTCTGTTAATCCCCTATCACAGCGGATACGGAGGGAGAAGTGTACCTATTTCTCTTTTTCTAGGGAAGCAGCTAGTGGAATAAATACAACACAGCAAGGTTCAGGTATGGCCAAGAAAACTAAACGGGGAATTCATGACCTTAAAGTAGTGGTCTCAAACTCAAACCCTTTGCAGGGCCACATATTGGATTTTTAGGTATTTAGAGGGCCTCAGAAAAAATAGTGTTTTTTGTTTGTTTATTTATTGCCCGCCCTTATCCAGGGCGAGTTACATGTTAACATACAAAATAAAACATAACATTTATCATACAAAACTCATCAAGACCAACACGATCACAACTACATACCGTATTTTTTGCTCCATAAGAAGCACTTTTTCCACCCCCAAAAAGGGGGTGAAAAATATAAATATAGATAAAAGTGGAAGACAAAAAGTTCACTGTCCTGCAATGCCCTAAATGCCTAACCTACTGACCTGAACAGAGAATGAAAAAATTAGTCACTTGTCCCTCCAGTTACTTAGTTGAATAAAGGTGCCATAGTCAAATAGTAGCAAGGAGAGTCCAGCTTTTTTTGGATCAAAGACTAAAGTTAAGGTGCAGACTGCACCTTTGATCTTTGATCCAAAAAAAGCTTGACAATACGAGAGGAAACACAATTCTGGACCTAATTCTAAATGGATTGGGAGGACAAGATGTAGAAGTAGAAGGGACCCTGGGAAACAGCGATCACAATATGATCCACTTCAACCTGGAAACAGGGGCGAAACATCGGTCCAGATTGACGGCCACGGTGCTAAACTTCCGAAAAGGGAATTATGAAGGGATGAGATGCATGGTGGGGAAGAAGATTAAGAAAAGGATAAACTCTGTAAAGACGCTAGAGTAAGCTTGGTCTCTTTTTAAGGATACGGTCACCGAGGCGCAAAATCTATATATACTGCGTATCAACAAGGGATCAAAGAGGAAAAAGAATAAAGAACCAGCGTGGCTCACTGTAGAGGTAAAGGAAGCGATAAGAGACAAAAAAAAAAAAAAACCCTCATTTAAGGAATGGAAAAGATCAAAA
Organism: Geotrypetes seraphini; assembly: GCF_902459505.1. Lineage (NCBI taxonomy): Eukaryota > Metazoa > Chordata > Amphibia > Gymnophiona > Dermophiidae > Geotrypetes > Geotrypetes seraphini. Next base: position 403,604,181 of record NC_047085.1, on the reverse strand, counting down.
ACAAATGAAAACTGGAATAAGCACAAACAACATCAACGCAGGTGCCATAAGGCAGTAAAAGGGGCCAAAAGAGACTACAAGGAGAAAATAGCCAAGGAGGCAAAAAACTTCAATCCGTTCTTTCGATATATTAAAGGGATACGACCCGCAAAGGAAGCGGTGGGACCGTTGGATGAGCAAGGAATAAAGGGAGCACTAAAGGAGGACAAAGCAATCACTGACAGACTGAACACGTTTTTTGTGTCTGTATTTACCAAAGAGGATATACACGGTATATCAGAACCCATTAGGCTATATGCTGGGAGTGAAAACGGGAAACTGACAGGGTTAACGGTCAGTCTAGAAGAGGTATGCAAGCAGATTGATAGGCTTAAGAGCGATAAATCCCCGGGACCAGATGGCATCCATCCGAGGGTCATAAAGGAACTGAAAGGGACCATAGCTGAACTGCTTCAACTAATAGCCAATCTGTCGATCATATCGGGAAAGATTCCAGAGGACTGGAAGGTGGCGAATGTTACGCCGATCTTCAAAAAAGGTTCGAGGGGAGACCCGGGAAATTAAAAACTAGTGAGTCTGATCTCGGTACCAGGAAAGATGGTAGAGGCGCTGATAAAAGACCGCATCATTGAGCACCTTGACGGACACGGGCTGATGAGGACCAGCCAGCACAGTTTCAGCAAAGGCAGATCATGTTTGAGAAACTTGCTGCACTTCTTCGAGGGAGTAAACAGGCAGATAGACAAGGGCGACCCAGTTGACATTGTATATCTGGACTTTCAGAAGGTGTTCGACAAGATTCTGCATGAACGATTACTTTGGAAAATTGCGAGCCATGGAATCGAGGGTGAAATACTCACGTGGATTAAAAACTGGCTGGAGCATAGGAAACAGAAAGTGGGGGTAAATGGACAATACTCGGACTGGAAGAGCGTCACCAGTGGAGTGCCGCAGGGCTTGGTGCTTGGACTCATGCTCTTCAACATCTTTATAAATGATCTGGACATAGGTATGACAAGCGAGGTAATTAAATTCACGGACAATACGAAGTTATTCAGAGTAGTGAAGATGCAGGGGGATTGCGAAGATCTGCAATGTGATATAATCAAGCTCGAGGAATGGGCATCGACATGGCAGATGAGGTTCAACGTGGATAAGTGTAAAGTGATGCATGTCGGTAACAAAAATCTCCTGCAGAAATACAGGATGTCCGGGGCGGTACTTGGAGAGACCTCCCAGGAAAGAGACTTGGGAGTTCTGATCGACAAGTCGATGAAGCCATCCGTGCAATGTGCAGCGGCAGCGAAAAGGGCGAACAGAATGCTAGGAATGATAAAAAAGGGGATCGCGAACAGATCGGAGAAGGTTATCATGCCGCTGTACCGGGCCATGGTGTGCCCTCACCTGGAGTACTGCGTACAGCACAGGTCGCCGTACATGAAGAAGGACATGGTACTACTCGAAAGGGTCCAGAGAAGAGTGACTAAGATGGTTAAGGGGTTGGAGGAGCTGCCGTACAGCGAAAGATTAGAGAAACTGGGCCTTTTCTCCCTTGAACAGAGGAGATTGAGAGGGGACATGATCGAAACATTCAAGGTACTGAAGGGGATAGACTTAGTAGATAAGGACAGGTTGTTCATCCTCTCCAAGGTAGGCACTCTCTAAAGTTAAAAGGGGATAGATTCCGTACAAACGTAAGGAAGTTCTTCTTCACACAGAGGGTGGTGGAAAACTGGAACGTTCTTCCGGAGGCTGTTATATGGGAAAACACCCTCCAAGGATTCAAGACAAAGTTAGACAAGTTCCTGCTGAACAAGAATGTGTGCAGGTAGGGCTTGTCTCAGTTAGGACGCTGGTCTTTGACTGATGGGCTGCCGCGTGAGCGGACTGCTGAGCATGATGGACCACTGGTCTGACCCATTAGCAGCAATTCTTATGTTCTTATGACACTTGAGAAGACACAGAACCCTTATCCTGAATCCACTCATAGTATCCATAAGGAAGTTACATTTCTGTACCACTTAAAAAAGGATAGCATGCATCTGAGTAAAATCAGGCCCAAAACAGAGGCTGACCGAATTACAGTTTCAGTTTCTGTTATGGTACTGATACTGGACCAAAATCCTTTTTTGCATGGTTCTGGTTTCAGTTTGAAAGGATTCTGGTTTCAGCTGAAAATGACCACATGTTTACGGTGAAAACTGAAAACTTTCAGCTTGTCCCATTTGTGTCCCTCCTTCTCTCCCCCTCCCCTGAAACAGAAGTCACCCTCCTCCTTGACCCACTATTGATTGCCTCCTTCCTTTCCATTGGGCCCCTTCCTTTCCATTGGACCCCTTACTTTATAATCTCTTTTGTCTAGTTGGGGCAGGAACAATCCCCAGGTATTCTAGCCCATTTTGATTCTGCTCTGACTGCCAGTCCTGATTGACTGACTGATGACAGATGAACAGTTAGTCCTGACTAACTATCAGGGCTGACTGTCAATCAGACAGTTAGGTAGTCAGGCAGATAAAACCTGCATGGTTCATCCAATCTGTTATTATAATGGATTTCTAATATGCACATATTCCAGGAATTATATCAGATCTGATTATCCTATATAATAAAACCCTAGCCGCGCATGCGCACTCTTAACTGCGTGCTTCCATGATCCGTAGGTCTGTAGTCGCAGGAGTGCACAAGCGTGAGTCCCCAACCTTACTTCTTCCCAGCCGACAGGACTCCCTGCTCTCCACAATATTCGGCTCCTCTCACTAGCCGCACCAGCGTCGGAGAAGGCTTCCGACGCTGGCGGGAATCGAGAGGAGCCGCAGCAACACCTCGCAGGAAGGGAAGCACCGACAAAACACTTCAGCCGCTACGTTCTTCGCGGTCCCGACTCCAAACCTTCCAATTCCAGCAGCGTGTGCAGCACTCTACACACACTGCTTCGAGGCCTTCTGATTTGCTCTGCCACGTCTCTGATGATGTCATCAGGGACATGCCAGAGTAAATCAGGGCAGTAGAAGGCCCTGAAGCAGGTTTGTCGGGACCGCGGGAAGGGAAGGGGGTGTAAGAGAAACGCTACTGCTGCACAGGGAAGTGGGGGGGGGGGGATCGAAATGCTGCTGTACAGGGAAGTAGGGTGGGGGAAATGCTGCTGCACAGGGACATGGAGGGGGAGGGAATGCTGCTGTGGCTGCTGCAGAGGGAAGTGGGGGGGAAAGAAAGACAGACAGCTGGAGGAAGGCAGACAGAAAGAAAGAAAAGAAGAAAGACACAGGGGCAGGGAGAGACACAGAAAGACAGACAGACAAAGGGGGCCAGGGAGAGAGACAGACAGAAACAAAGACAGCGGGAGGAAGAGAGAGACAGAAATAAAGAAAGACAGATAGACATACATTCTAGCACCCGTTAATGTAACGGGCTAAAATACTAGTGTTATTATAACTTATCAAGTGGCCCCAGCACCATTAGTTCCCGCACCAATTCATGCGCTCCATTAAGAACTAGATGTAGAATTACTTCTTGTTGTTTCCTGAACCAGCTGCTCCATAAAGCTGTCCTTGATTTCATCAAGGAATTTTATCTTCTTAGCATGCTCTGGTTACAGTTACAAAGTCAATATCGGAGTAGTTGAAATCACCCATTATTATTGTGTTATCCAGTTTGTTAGCCTCCCTAATTTCCAATAACATGTCAGCATCTGTCCAGGTGGATGGTAATATTCTCCCATCACTATCACTTTCCCTTTTACACATGGGATTTCTACTCACAGGGATTCCAAGATGTGTTTCTGCTCCCGTAGAATTTTCAGTCTGTTTGATTTAAGGCTCTCCTTAACATATAACTCTACACCTCCATCAATTTGATCCACCCTATCACTGCGATATAGTTTGTACCCTGGTATGACAGTGTCCCATTGGTTATCTTCCTCCCACCAGGAAATACTGTATTTTACTTCCAAGTATAATAAGCACCATATACAAAATGTAGCTAATGAAAACAACCTAAAAGACACAGTGCTTCTACAGTGGTTGTCTGCACCAAACTTAGAGCAACAGCTGATGTCATAATTCACAGACAGTCAGCCCTGAGTGCCTAACTGACTGCCTGATTGACAGCTAGCCCTGACTGACCTGATTTTAAAATGTGTGGGACAAAGGATCCCTAAATAGAAAGAGAATAGTATGAAAACAAAATTTAAACACATCAACAGCTGTAAGTTCATTTATGATATGCAGGAGTGGTGTTTAAATAGCAGATTCAGCAGTTAGGCCTATGCTGGATGGGCTTCTACGGTCTGTGTCCCGTACATAGCAAGTCAGATCAGGATGGACTTGAGAAGATTTTCACAGCAACTTCAGTAGTGCCAGTGCAGAGCCAACTTTTTTATGATCTGAGCTCTGAAATTGGCAAGGACGGATCAGGCGCAAGTTTGGGGGAAGAGAAGACATATGTTGGGATACTGTAACAGTATGCGATAATCTTAAGGTAGCCAAACAGGTTGAAAAGGTGATGATAAAAGCAAGAAGTATGCTTGGAGAGGAATGGCCAGTAGGAAAAAGAAGGTATTGATTTTTCTGTATAAGACATTGGTGAGACTTCATTTAGAATATTGTGTACAATTCTGGGTGGTATGGTTCCCCTACCCCACTAATCCAGAGATAGGGACAGATCAGTGAGGAGTGTTTATATCAAAAAGATATAAACAGGTTGGAGTCAATATAGAGGAAGGCTAATAAAATGTTTGGTGGTCTACATTGTAATGTGTATGGGGACAGACTTAAAGATCTCAATATGTATACTTTGGAAGAAAGGCAGGAGCGAAGAGATATGATAAAGGCGTTTAAATATCTACGTGGCATAAATACACATGAGGTGAGTCTATTTCAATTGAAAGGAAACTCCAGAGTGAGAGGGCATAGACTGAAGTTAAGAAGTGATAGGCTTAGAAGTAATCCAAATAAATATTTTTTTACTGAAACGGTTGTAGATGCATAGAATAGTCTCTTAGTAGAAGTGGCAGAGACAAAGACTGTGTCTGAATTCAAGAAAGTGTGGGACCTCATAGGGAGAGGAAGAGATAGTGGACTCTGCCAATGGGCAGACTGGATGGGCCATTTGGCCTTTAACTGCCATCATGCTTCTATGGGACTTGGAGAGTGAAAGGTTCTAATAACACTATTGGATTATTGGTTCAATAATGCTTTGATAATGAATGAGAAAAATAGTAAAAAAGAAACTTAAAGGAGCAGCTGCAAAGGTCAAAAATTACATCAGGGGTGGATATTATTCAAAAATACCATTCTGGAAACCCAGACTAGATATATTCCATGTATTAAAAAAGGAGGAAGGAAGACCAAATGACAGCTGTCAACAAGTGAAGTGAAGGAAGTTATTAGAGCTAAAAGAGAATCCTCCAGAAAGTGGAAGAAAGATCCATTTGAAAATAATTGTAAACAACACAAGGAATAGCAGGTCAAATGCAAGGCGCTAATAAGGAAGGCAAAGAGAGACCTTGAAAAGAAGATTGTATTGAAAGCAACAACTTTTTTAGGCATATTAAAAGCAAGAAGCCTGGAAAAGAATCAGTTGGACTGCTCTATGACCAAGGGGTAAAAGGGGCTCTCAGGGAAGACAAGGCCGTAGCAGAGAGATTAAATGAACTCTTTCCCTCGGTCTTCACTGAGGAAGTTGTGGAGGAGATACCGGTGCCAGAAATAGTATTCAATGCTGATGAACCAAAGAAAATCAAACAAATCTCTGTAACACTGGAAGACGTAATGGTTCAATTTGACAAATTAAACAGTAGCAAATCACCTGGACTGGATGGTATATATCCCAGAGTGCTGATAGAATTGAAAAATTAACTTGCAGAGCTATTGTTAATAATTTGTAATTTTTCTTTAAAAATCCAGCACAGTACCAGAAGTCTGGAAGGTGGCCAACATGACGCTGATTTTTAAAAAGATTCCTGAGGTGATCCAGGAAATTATAGACTGGTGAGTCTGATGTTGGTGCCAAGCAAAATGGCAGAGACTATTATAAAGAACAAAATGACAGAACATCTACATGAGCATGGATTAATGAGAGAAAGCCAGCATGGATTTAGTCAAGGGAAATCTTGCCTCACCAATCTACTGCATTTCTTTGAAGAGTGTGGCATGGCTGGGGTTAGCCAACAGTGCAGAGAGCCTACTACTGCCTGTAGCACACAATCCAGTACTCCTTGGAGGGGGACACAGGATAATGACTAGTTAGTAAAAGAAAAGCTGAGTCTTTCAGCCAAGTCCAAAACAAAACATTTATTATTTAAACTTAGAAGACCTAAACATCACTCACAAAAGGACAATCTTTTCCCAGTGCACAAACCACGGACCCACTGGCCAATGTTTGAATGGCCAAAAACAATTCATTAGCATTCCATTAACTTTGATCCTTTTCACATAGCACTGCTGCTCCCCAGCTCACTCTTGCTGGCAAAAAGTCTCTGGAATCTGTGTTCCTTCAGCTAGGCACCAGGGCTGGCCAAGTCCACCCTGCCTTTGCCTTTCTCTTCTCTTGTGCTTTTGCAACCAACTGAAGCACTTTAAATATCTTAACTGGGAAGCTCTCTCTAGCCTTCCCATAAATCACATCCCTCACTGACCTGTTCCTATCTCTGGGTCAGTGGGGTTGGGAAAACCATACCACCCATACACTATGATGATTGTAGGCCCACCCGTGTCTCCCCCCCCCCCCCGAACTATCATGGGTTTCTGGAAATGCAAGGGCTTTTGTTCTAGTACAGGGCACTAACACATTCAAGTCCCCGAACTTCACTTAAACCCATCCCTCTTCTCACACAGCAATCACTTTCTTTGCCTTAGGGGGAAATTAGGTTCCTATTACAATTGCTATAAGTCATTGCAATCATTCCAAAGCACATTGCATTCAATAATCTTTAGAACCATCTGCATTCATATTATACATTTATTCAGATAATAAAACATCATACTGCTCATTCATGCATTCCTCCTGGGGCTCAGGATCCCATTCCATTGGGGTTTCTCTTTCTACCATGTCAAGGAAACTGTCCTCTATTTCCATAGAATGCTCCTCATAAGTCAGCCCTATCCCTCATCTGAGAAAGAATGCAAAGGATCCTCTAGGACAGCTTCTAACTGGGCAAACTGTCCTTTTTCCCTGGCTATGTCCTGCTTTGGGCTTATGCTTCTCTCAGCTTTGCTACCGTTCTGTCGGAAGCTTCCCCTCTGTGCAGGCACTGGAGCTTGGTGTCTCCTCTGAGGTTCTATGCTTTCCCTGAAGTTCTCTAGCTTCAATGTTCCAGGCTGCTTCCCTCTGCTCCCAGGTGTTCTCAATTTATTACTGAAAGGCTTTTCCCTCACTGTCTCCCTGAGCTCTCCATGTCTTAGCCCCTACCTTCTCCTTTAACTCTTTCTGTGTCATCTTGCCTTAGATGCTGATCAGGCTGAGTGGTAGCACCTTGTTTTCAGAAGGAATCAAAGGGGCAAGTGGCAGGAATCCTATTCTCCCCTGTAGTATCCCCTGTCTGCTGCACTCTGCACTCCTGTAGGGCTAGGTGTTTACTGGGTTTGTGCCTCTCTTTTGGAACAGGTACAGCTTTCAAGGAATTAGGGGTTACATGGGTGTTTTCACCAGTGATAGGGTCTTCCCTGCCAAGAGGTAAATGAGGAAATTAGAAAGTCATGGGATAAAAAGTAATGTCTTATTTTGGACTAAGAACTGGTTGAAAGATAGAAAACAGAGAGTAGGTTTAAATTGTAAATATTCTCAACTAGTCTTTAAGCCCGTTACATTAATGGGTGCTAGAAGAGATGTGTCTGTCCGTCTGTGTTTCTTTATCTCTCTCTCCTTGGCCGCTGTCTGTGTCCTTCTGTCTCCCCCCCTCCCCCCGGAGCAAAACTGTCTGCCCCCAGCACACCCCTCCCCCCAAAGCAGCCCCCTTTCCCTCTCCCTAACTGTCTCTCCATGGCCCTCTTCTGTCTTCCCCCAGAGCAAAGCTGTTTGTCCTAAGCACACCCCTCCCCCCAAAGCAGCCCCCTTTCCCCTCTCCCTGTCTCTCCATGGCCCCTTCTGTCTTCCCCCCAGAGCAAAGCTGTCTGTTCCCAACAGACCTCCCACCCAAAGCAGCCCCCTTTCCCTATCCCTATCTCTCCATGGCCCCTTCTGTCTCCCCTCCAGAGCAAAACTGTCTATCCCCAGCACACCTCCCCCCCAAAGCAGCCCCCCTTCCCTCTCCCTGTCTCTCCATGGCCCCTTCTGTCTTCCCTCCAGAGCAAAACTGTCTATCCCCAGCACACCTCCCCCCCAAAGCAGCCCCCTTTCCCTCTCCCTATCTCTCCATGGCCCCTTCTGTCTCCCCCAGCACACCCCTCCCCCAAAGCAGCCCCCTTTCCCTCTCCCTGTCTCTCTATGGCCCCTTCTGTCTTTCCCCACAGAGAAAAACTGTCTTTCCCCAGCACACCTCCCCCCCAAAGTAGCCCCCTTTCCCTCTCCCTATCTCTCCATGGTCCCTTCTGTCTCCCTCCAGCACACCCCTCCCCCAAAGCAGCCCCCTTTCCTCTCCCTGTCTCTCCATGGCCCCTTCTGTCTTCCCCTCAGAGCAAAACTGTCTTTCCCCAGCACACCTCCCCCCAAAGCAGCCCCCTTTCCCTATCCCTATCTCTCCATGGCCCCTTCTGTCTCCCCTCAGCACACCCCTCCCCCCAAAGCAGCCCCCTTTCCCTCTCCGTCTGGCCCCCTGTATTGATCCCCTGCTTACCCTCCCTCCATCCTGGCGTCTTCTGGCCTGCTCCTTTTCAAAGCAGGCTGCGATCGTGGTGGCCAGCCCCAGTGAACCTCGCAGGCTGCTCCCCAACCCAGAAGCACGCTCCCTCCCTCCCCGATCCCGTGCGTCAGAGAGAACGTGCCACCGAGGCCGTAAAGCGGCCCGCGAAGCCGGCCACGATCACAGGCTGCCCCAAAGAGGAGGATCAGCGGCAGCAGTGGTGAGCGAGGGCGGGAGGTGTGTTCGAGCTTGCTTTGGGTTGGTGAGGTGGGGGTGGGAGGTGTGTTCGAGCTTGCTTCGGGTTGGTGAGTGAGGTCGGGAGGAGGGGAGTGGCCAGAGTGATCCCTGGCCGGGTTCTAAAATGGAACACGGCCACAGATCACACACCACAGCGGCAGGGATCACGCTTTTTTAAAAGTGTATGCGCCGCTAATGTTTTATTATATAGGATGGAGATGGGTAAATAGTGGGGTTCCCCAAGAGTCTGTGCTGGGACCAGTGCTTTATAGCATATTGCCATGTCTAGATCATTGATAAATAACTAGTGAGATAATTAAATTTGCTAATGACACAAAGTTGTTCAAAGCTGTTAAATCACAAGAAGATTGTGAAGAATTGCAAGAGGACCCTGGGAGACTGGACATCAAAATGGCAGGTGATGTTTAATGTGAGCAAAGTAGAGGTCACGTGATGTCATGAACGAGTGAAGACGTCTCCTCATTCACTCCGGGGCTGCCCTGCTTAACTTTGCATATTTAGAGACTCTTTCCCGATCTTCACCGCGTGAGTGATGCCCTGTGAGATACCCTTATTATATGGACCGTTATCTAACAAGGTCTCAGGAATCCATGCATGCAAAATCGGCGCAAAAAGATCGCGAGCGAGCGCGGCCTGTGGATTCCAAGATGGCGACGAGCCCTGCAGCGGCGGTCTCCCATCTTACTGAAACAGCACTGAGCGATATTAAAGAAGCGTTGCCGCAAGTATTGGGGCCCAAAATGGAATCGCTTACTACACAAATATCTAATATCAAGACGCTGCTAGCCGCAGCTGCAGCTCGCACGACAGAGTTAGAAAAGCGAGTGTCTGACCTGGAGGACTCCTCTGCGGTGCGTGGCATGGATCTTGGCGCGCTGCAGGCGCAGGTTAGAGCTCAGGCTGAAAAACTCGACGATTTGGAGAATCGATCTCGTCGCTCTAACCTGCGCCTGATGGGCATCCCTGAAACGCTGGCTGATCGATCATTGCTGGAGATGTTAGAACGTTGGCTGCAGGATGAATTCCCTCTTCAGCCCTCTGTGGGGCCTTTGCGCCTGGAGCGGGCGCATCGTTTGGGCCCCCGCCCTGGTTTGGAAACACGCCCACGAGTGGTCATCCTGAAACTCTTAAATTTCCGACATAAAGTGGAATTACTGCAACAGTACCGAGCCAGGAAGGATGGATTAAAATATGATGGAAACCCGGTCCGCATCAGTCAAGATTTTTCTGTGGCGCTACAGGAGCGGAGGAGACCTTATTACCCTCTTTGTGCACGTCTATCTGAACTGAAACAACGCTTTCAATTCAATTATCCGGCCATACTGAGGATTCAATGCAATGGAGTCTGGAAATCTTTCCAGACCCCGGAGGCAGCAGATGACTATATAAAGCAACTTGCGAGCCCCGGTTCTGGGGCGGATTGACTGCTTGATTTGAGATACACCTAGAGGGGTTTGTTGATGATTTGGAGCACTAGTTGCTGCACACACTCGAGGGAAGGGTGTCTCACTGGCCCTTTTGAGGGCACTATATTTTGATGGTCAGGGTGGCACTGGGGGAGATATCTTTTGTGACCTACATTTCTCCCACGGGATGGGGGTCTTTGGGTTTGTTGGGAGGTACAGGGGGGAGGGGGATTATTTGGGGGCAGCAGCGGTATGGTATTGTTATTTTGTGTTCTATTTTGCTTTTTGCTTTAGGTTGATTTATATACAGATGAGTGGATGGTTTGACTGGAGTGTGATTGTGATGTCTTGGGGTGAGGCTGGGCGCCCTGGGACACTTAATTTTAGGTGGCTTATTTGCTTTAACATGAGGGGTGAGGATTCCTATGGGTGACCGAAAGATACATATACTTTCCTGGAATGTATCGGGAATTACGTCCCCTGCTAAACGTACAAAAATATTATCACAATTGAAACATCATTCTGCAGACATAGCTTGCCTCCAGGAGACTAGGCTTACTGATCTTGAACATCAGAAACTTCAGAGAGGTTGGGTTGGAGAACTGTACTTGGCATCCTCACCGGGGAAGCGGGCAGGGGTGGCCATATTGATTTGAAAGGGCTTCTTATGTAAAGTACAGGTCTTACGACGAGACCCTCAGGGCCGTTACCTTTTGGTGAGAGTGGTCGGACCTGGCGGGACCTTTAGACTACTAGTGGGATATGGCCCTAATGGTTATCAACATTCCTTTTTTCAGAATTTGGTTAATATTTGTTTACAGGACTCAGATTGCCCATTAATTTTGGTGGGCGACCTGAATCAAGTACAAAACCCCAATATGGACCGCTCTGGGTCATCTGGAGTGGCGACAGTGAAGCAAACTAAGGGTATTTCTTATCTTTTTCGAGCTTTGGGGTTGGTGGACCCCTGGAGATTGCTTCACCCTACCGAACGAGATTATACCCACCAGTCTAGAGCGCATGGCTCCTTTTCTAGGCTTGATTACATTTTAATCTCAGAAACATTGTTTGCTCGGGTCTCTGAGGCCACAATAGGCCCCCTTGAAATATCGGACCACAACATGATTTGGATTGATGTAGCACTAGGTGGTCCGGTAGGCCCGGGGTCTGGTTGGAGATTTCCCTCCTATTTACAAAAAGATGCCCATTTTCAGAAATTCCTGATTGAGAAGTGGGAGGCTTATTGCTCTTACAATGCCCAACACGTAGACCAACCTATCTTATTCTGGGACACAGCTAAAGCAGTATTACGTGGCGATATCATTGCTTATGTCGCTACTAGAACCCGTCGAATAGCACATCGCATAGTACAGCTTGAACGTCAGTTAGTGTTGTTGAAACGGGAATTGTTGCGAGATCCTTCAGAGGCTAATAGAGAGGCGTATAAGGCTGTGTTGGTAGCGTTAAACTCTCTTATTCACGAACGTACGAAGAAGCTGTTGTTCTTTCGTAAATTTCATTTCCACAAATATGGCAATAAAGCCAGGAAATTCTTAGCTTCTATAACTAAAAGTTGGAAAGGATCTAGATACGTTTCTATGATACAGGAGAGCTCGGGGAGGATTTTAACATCCCCGGTCGATATCTCAGCTAGCTTCCAGAAGTATTTTGAGGCTTTTTATGCGTCCTCGGGTCCTTATGCATGTCCAGATGTGTGTGATTACTTGGAGGACGCGGGGCTCCCTCGCCTGACGGCTACTCAGATATCCGTGTTAGATAGGCCTTTACGTTTACAGGAGGTGCTGCAGGCGATACAGAAATTGAAACCTTGTACTGCACCGGGACCGGATGGTTATTCGCCAGAGTTTTACAAGATCTTATCCTTATCTATAGGTAGCTCTCTTTTAGACTACTACCTGACTATTCAAGCACAGGGTGTATTCCCCCGTTATGCTAATGATGCCTTGATTACATTAATCTTGAAACCCTCTAAACCACCAGCTGATATAGAATCCTATCGACCGATATCATTATTGAATGTTGATATTAAACTATTGGCTCGTATTTTGGCTGATCGATTAGCCCCCATTTTGCCTAGTATCATTGTCCCTGAGCAGGTGGGGTTTGTTCGGAATCGTCAATCTGTGCTGAATGTTCTACGGGTTCTCTTAGCTCTTTCTCGTGCTCAACAGGCACAATGTCCTGGTCTGCTTGTTGGGTTAGATGCAGCAAAAGCTTTTGATAAGGTTTACTGGCACTATTTATTTCAGGTTTTACAATACATAGGGATTCCCAACAGTTACTTGACATTAGTACAGGCGCTCTACTCTAGACCAACGGCCTCGGTGCTGGTCAATGGCGTGAGATCTCCCTCCTTTTCCATTGGTAGGGGGACAAGGCAGGGTTGTCCGCTATCCCCCCTTCTTTTTCTTTTATATTTAGATCCCCTGTTACGCACACTTAAGAGAGACGATGAGATTGTGGGCTTACCTGAGGGTTCATCACAGTTACGAGTATTGGCCTTTGCGGACGATCTGTTGCTTGCATTGGGCAATCCTCATAGATCGTTGCCGCGAGCATTAGAACTCTTGGATGAATTCCATATTTATTCAGGCTTGGTTCTCAACAGGCAGAAGTCCCTGGCGCTTCCTACTCTATCTGAGGTGCGACTGACTTGGCCTGGAGAGTTTCCTTTGCAGTGGGCTCCTTCTTATTTGAAGTATTTAGGAGTGATTATTCCCCAAAATTTGAATGGGCTTTATAAAGCTAATATTTTACCTTTGCTCCGTCGTACTTCAGATTTGTTACATAACTGGCGGAGATTTCCTATCTCTCTTTCTGGCCGCATAGCTCTTTATAATATGATGATATTGCCACAATGGCTTTATATACTGCAAATGCTTCCTATTATGTTAACTACACAACATTTATCGTTACATAGGTCTCACCTATCGCCATATTTGTGGCAGGGCAAACGAGCTAGGATTTCTCTGGCGAAGTTAATGCTTCCACTTACTCAAGGGCGGTTAGGTCTTTTATGTGTATCTAGGTTTAACCTTGCATGTCAATTACGTCACATCCATGATTGGTTTTGTAATATTGATAACTTTTCATTACCTGAGATTGAATGTTTCCATTTTCAGCCTTACCATTTTAGCTATCTCCTTCATGCTCTCAAGTTGCCAGATCTGCCCCAGTTGCAGTCACACCTGCTCTTGCCTGCTATGCGCAAAGCCTGGAAGCTGTTATGTAAGATGCTACAGATTTCTCCCCGCAGAACACCTTGCCTTCCTATGGTTGGTAACGAGGACTTTTTACCTGGCTTGGATTCTGCAGTGTTCCAGCGTTGGTCCAGTGTGGGCCTTCAATATGTGTCTCAGGCTGTGCAACATACTGGTCTTCCTATCCCTTTCGCTGAACTGCAGATGAAGTTTCGTCTGTTACCTACGGATTGGTTTGCGTATCGACAGCTTCAACATTATTTACAGACCTTGACCCCGGCAGTGCTGCGGGAGGATGTTCAAGACAGATTGCAGGAGGTGCTTTCCCTTACAGCGCAGGAGCCAATTCCGCTCAAATTCTATCATAAGTTCTTGCAAGAACAGGCTGGCGACTTGGACTTTCTCACTTTGGCCCGGAAGTGGTCATTGGATCTCCAGTTACCTATTTCAGTCGATATGATTCGTAAAGGTATCCATCTGGGACATGCCTCTACCATGTCCTCGGTAGAGAGGGAGAGGAATTACAAGTTCTTGTTAGGTGCTTTTTACACACCTAAGAGAGCACATGTGATGGGAATCAGTGCGGGACATTGTTGCGGCAAGTGTGCATGTCCCATGGCATCTTTTGGACACATGTTCTGGACTTGCCCCTTGATATCTTCTTTTTGGATACAATTGGTGTCTTCGGTGGCGCAGCTTTGGAGCTGTTCTTGGAGGATGCACCCCAGTTTCCTATTGACCTTACAGATTCGTTTTCATCCATCTAGACCAGGTTGCATAGCCTTCCTTCGAAAAACTGTATTGATGGGACGGAAATGCATTCTGTTACAGTGGCTATCGCCGCAGCCTCCAACTATCGCTCAGTGGAGAGCATTAATGTTGCATCAAATGTTATTGGAGCGTCGAGATATCATGGATATGTCAACCAAAGCTGGACGATTGTTTTCTCAATGCTGGTACCCTTTTAGTATGACTTTTACTTCGTATGTCCAAAATCAAATTTGGACAATCTAATTAGTTTACCGTTACTTTATCTCTTAATGTTTATTTGATTTACTTGCTACCGCTGCTGCCTGGGTGGGGTGGAGGGTGGGAGGGTGGATGATTGGGAGGGGAGGGATTGGAGATGTACTCTGTTTATGACAATCTGTTTTGTATTACATTTGTGGTGTTTAATAAAAATGATTTAAACATAATGTGAGCAAAGTAATGCATGTGGGAGAGAAGAATTTGAACTATAGCTTCATTATGCTGGGTTCTACGTTAGGAATCACCACCCAGGAAAATGATCTAGGTGTCATCATTGAGGGTATGTTGAAACCCTCAGCTCAGTGTATGGCCGTGGCTAAGAAAGCAAATTGAATGTTAGGAATTATCAAGAAAGGAATGGAAAATGAAAATGGTATAATACCTTTGTATTGCTCTATGTTACGGCTGCACCTCGAATACTGTGTGTAATTCTGGTCGCTGTATCTTATAAAAAAAAAAAGATATAGCAGAATTAGAAAAGGTACAGAGAAGAACGAAGAAAATTATAAAAGGGATGGGATGACCTCTCTGTGAGGAAAGGCTAAAACAGCTAGGGTTCTTTAGCTTGGAAAAGAGACGGCTCAGGGGACATATGATAAAGGTCTATAAAATACTGAATGGAATAGAAAGGGTAAATGTGAATCGCTTGTTTACTGTTTCCAGAATGCTAGGACAGGGGGCATTCGATGAAGCTGCTAAGTAGTAAATTTAAAACAAACTGGAGAAAATTATTTTTATTATTTTTTTTACTCACATTGTAATTAAACTCTGGAATCTGTTGCTGATGAAATGTGGTAAAAATCAGTTAGCTGAGCAGAGTTTGTTATTTTGTTGCAAAGTACATGAGTACTTTTATATCTACA
The DNA here is from genome assembly GCF_902459505.1 of Geotrypetes seraphini. Classification (NCBI taxonomy): domain Eukaryota; kingdom Metazoa; phylum Chordata; class Amphibia; order Gymnophiona; family Dermophiidae; genus Geotrypetes; species Geotrypetes seraphini. Next base: position 403,588,628 of record NC_047085.1, on the reverse strand, counting down.
TAACTTCTAGCAAATTTTCAAAGGGAAACAATGTAGCTCTTCTTTTCTCTCTTTGAAAACTGTCCACAAATTATGCACCTTTGATTTTTGTCTATGGCAGAAAAAGGCAACACACACCAACTGTTTGAAAATTCAAATTTACGTGTTTATTTTCCAAATATAAGCCTGTCTTCCTCACCTCAGTTGTAGCTAAATTAACTAGTGCTTTAAGGAAGTAGGTTTTCATCCAGTTCTGCTTTTTGTCTTTTACCTAATTTTCCTCCCCTGCATCTGTACATTTCCATACACTCTTCTCTCCTGAAGCGGTGTTTCTGGTTGGCTTGGGAGCCCTCATCGGCCTAAAAGTCATCTCTTCAAGTGCACTCATAGTGTCATATGTTGGTTATGGAGCACCTCTGCCCTTGTGGCAGCCATCTTCTCTCACTGCTCTGACTTTAAGGCTTCAAGGACACTGTGCACACAGGCTCCACTGCAGTGGATGAGTCTCTTAACTCTAAGGGCTCCTTTTACTAAGGTGCGCTAGCGTTTTTAGCACATGCAGGAAATTACCGCGCGCTACGCTTCTATAACTTAATGCCAGCTCAATGCTGGCGTTAAGTTCTAGAAGCGTAGCGCGCGGTAATTTCCTGCGTGTGCTAAAAACGCTGGCCTTAAGGTCTAGCGCACGCAGCAATGTAGCGCGCTCTAGTCCTTGCGTTAAAGCCCTAACGCGGCTTAATAAAAGGAGCCTTAAATCTTCCCTGCCACATTACATAGCTCTGTAGCTTGAGCCATAGGAACAGTCTAATACTTTACAGTTTTATAGCATTATAGATCTCTAACAAACAATTCATCATTCATCTTGCTTCATTCATTTACCACTTGTGAAAATATGTACATCTTGTGGCCTGTGTCTGTGATTCAGAACCTCTCAGACTTTGAAAAGCATGAACCTCTCATACGGACTTCAGAAGTGGGATGAATATCTTTGATCTGTAAAGCTGATTTCTTTTTAGTCACACACCATATGGTGCTGAGCAAATTCACTTCATTTTCCTGCACCTGCTCTTTCTCTGAGTACTTTTTAAATACAAAGTAATGCACATCAAATTGGCAATACCAGGCTACTTAGTTATTGTAGAAAATAACACAAATATGCCCTTGGGATGTCTCTTCATGTGGCTAGCAAACATTCTTTTAGCTGCGCTGAATGTATTTTGCATGAATGGCTATGAATGATTATAAAGAGCAAAATGAAAAGTGAAAGAAAATCAACAAAGTATCACTAGGGATGTATAAGGAGTAACATTTGGCCCATTTTTTCAGATCATTATTGAGTTTTATTCCAATTTTTGGAATATTTTTCAGTTCATTTCACATTTAACTTTAATAAATGCATAGAATTTTTTAGCGTGCTTGAATCAACTTAGTGTGCATAAAATTTTGCAAGAACTAAGGGGGCTTTTTACTAAGCTGTGTTAAGCAGCTAATGTGGGGCTTACCATGTGGTAGACAGCAATGCAGATGTGCACTTCTGACTTCTGTCTTAAAAAGGCAGGTGCTGTGGTAAAAATCCTGCTTCAGCTGCCTAACACAAGAGTAGGCTGGATCTGGGCATGATTCGAGTAGGCTGAGATGTGGCTGAGCTGCTTCCTTAATGGTTCCCGCGAATTCTCACGAGAATTCACGGGAGCCATTACGGAAGCCGCTCCACTGAGCAGCAGCGCAAAATCGCACGCCTGCTCGTGCTTCTTCTCAGCGGCCGAAGATGCTCACAGGCAGCCAGTTAACAGCGGGGCAGGAACTTAGAAAGTTTGTTCCTGCCCGCTGCACCTTCACCGACGATCACCAGTAGAGGTATGAGCCTGAGGCTAGGACAGGGAGGGCGGCAGGCTATAGAGCTTGGAAAGTAGGGAGGATGCAGAGTCTGACTGGGGGAAAAAAGGGGGTCTTGACTTATATTCGGATTGACTTATAGTCGAGTATATACAGTATTTCCTCCATATATGAAAGGATGACTCCCAGCAGTAGTATATGAGATTACAGTGAGGAGTCATCAGGACCATTTTGGAGCCAGGCACTAATCTGGGTGGCTTCAAAGAGGGATTGCTGCCACCTAGGACTGGCTGCCCCACCCCATACTCCTGGGTACATGTGGGGTGGGGGAGGATAGGTTAGGGTTGGGGGGGTTTCTGTTTGGAGGGAAGGGGCTTATTGAAAGGGTCGGCTCCTCATGATGGTGCCCCGATTGAGTTTGAGATATCAGCTCTTTCATCAGGATGGGGGAGTGGGGTTCCAGGGTGATTGGGGTGTTTATGGTCTGTTAGGGAGATGTCGGGAGTGTTCCAGGCAGTGACATAGTGAGAGGAAGAGGCATCCAGGACGGTGGCACCCAGCTTTACCACACCGTACATCCCATGCACTCTTCCCCCACAGCTGTCCCCCTCCAATATACCACTTCAGATGATTGCCAGCAGCAAGCAGCATCTCTAATCTGCTGCTCGCTGAGGCCTCGGCTCTCCCTCTGGCACCATTTCCTAGTCTTTAATTTCCATGTTAGTTGCTTATTCCCATGTTAAACAACTAACATGGAAAATTCCATTTTAGGGTGTGGAATTGGTGGGAATTGGGCAGGGACTGTGCCCCTAATTAATTCACAGTAACAACGTGTTACTGTGCATTAATTATCAAAAGGGCAGATAACACTGAGGCCTAGATTCACTAACCTCACGGATCCAATCCGATCTGTGGACAATCCGATCTGTGAGGTGGCCAGGGTGCCCGATTCACAATGCGTCTGCAGTCAAATTAGGCTGCAGAGCGATCCTGATGCATGCACAGAACATCTTCTTTGCTTGTAGGTAAGTCTGCGCATGCGCTTTCTGTCCTTGCTTTTTTCGTGTGTTTTTTTTTAAATTTGCTCTCGGTACAATTTTTTTAATATACTTTTTACTCGCCAGCCTGTGGTTTTAACCCGTGGGTTTAAAGCGGGCCTGCATTGTGGTGTGTTCTGGAATTTAACAGAACACACCATAGTGCAGCCCCGCTTTAAACCCGTGAGTTAAAACCACAGGCTGGCGAGTAAAAAGTATATTAAAGCAAAGTTTCCCATAGGCCATAATGCAAACTCAGAAAATTCGTTCTACAATCAAAGTTTGCTATGGTGGCCCAGGGGTGGGTACCTGCATATGGGTGCCGCAGCCCCTTCAGCAGGGTGGCTTCCTTCCCTCGGGGTCCCCGTGCGGCTGCCCTCCCTCTTCAGCCGATGCCTCTGCCATCTGCCAGTGCCTTCCGGCTCCTGATTCAAGCTGGCCGCCATCCTGCAGAAGCATGCGCAGAGCCTCTCAACTCCCGAGTCAAGCCAGCTGCCGCCCTGACAACGCAAACACCACGTACAAGCATGCACGACTTGGCGCACGTGTTGTCGGGGCAGTGGCAGGCTTGACTCGGGAGTTGAGAGGTTCTGCGCATGCTTCTGCAGGATGGCGGCTGGCTTGAATCAGGAGCCGGGAGGCGCTGGCAGATGGCAGAGACATCAGCCAAGTGGGAAGGCAGCCGCACGGAGACCCTGAGGGAAGGAAGCCACCCCACTGATGGGGCTGCGGCACCCACATGCAGGTCCCCACCCCTGGGCCACCATAGCTGAGAGCTCGTTTAGCGAGTCAACACTCGTTTTGCGAGATAAAGTTTATGGGAGTGTTTTCAAAAGACTCGCAAACCGTGTTACTCGCAAACTGAGGTTTGACTGTATATAGTTTATGGGTGCAGTGTACCCTTGCCCTCTTTCAGAGCTACTATCTCATTCATAGTATACCTTTTCTGTGCATAAAGCTCCTATTTTATGCCTGTGTAATAAAGGCATACCAGAAATTCAAAACGTCTAAAACGTCATCTTCAGAAGCAATATAATCACCATTCTCCCAGTAATGTCTAATGTACTGATGCCCACCACAATACCATGTTTTGAGCTTAGCACTCTGCTCTAGGGAAAATGTCTATAAAACTTCCAGACATTTTTTTTTAGGCTTCCAAAATTTACTGCAGATCATTAGGGTCCTTGAAATTTTGGGTTTGGATGTTGAATGTTATCCTCATTCTGATAGGATAATAATGGATAATAACCTGTTTTAAACTGTCTTGCATAGCCGGGCTTGTTTCCACTGCCACACAGTGTTCTATTTAAGATCTGGCAGAATTAAGACTTTATGACCTTCATGCTGCAGTAGAGCTTTAATTTTGACTTTTTTTCTTTATCTACATCACTTGAGCAAATCACAGTGCCTTAAGGACAAAGGGCCATTGTTCTTGGCATTCACTCTGTACAGTGGGGTTCTGTGAGCCCTTTCTATTTTGAATGCCTTATCAAATTTCAGATCTAGTTGAAAATTACAGAAATGCAGTGAAGTCACTGCCTTCCATCCCCTCAGGAATCCTTAAAACTCTGGTGTGTTTATTCTTGAGCAGTTAATTAACTCTTTCAGGTCTCTTTACAACAACTGTCACAGAATGCTGCAGATCCCTGTCATGGCCTCCATTTTATGTTCTACCACAACAATACTTGACAGGGATGCCACAAGCTTATCCTTAATGGCTCAATCTCAGTTCTCATCCTCGGTGCCTCTTTGGTAGCCATTAAGAGATCATCATGATGCAACCTTCTGCCATGATAGTCTCCATCAAAATTTCATCTGCTTTCCATGGCGCCATCTTATGCAGGCATGAGGGATCAGCCCTTGAAGCATTTACTACTTACCGTATATACTCGAATATAAACCGAGATTCCAATAATGGTACTTCCCCCCCCCCCTCCCCACTCGATGAGCAACGCTGTTATCTTCCACCACCCCTTCCTTTGATGACCGACACTGATATCCTCCACCCTCCCCCGATGACCAGAACTGCATCTCTACCCTCCCCCAATGACCGGCACTGCATCTTTACCGCCCTCCGATGATCGGCACATGTCCTGTTTCTGGTGCTTGGTCAGAAAGTCCGGGCAGATTTTTCTTTTTATCCTCTGTCTGAGTTTTGCCATTTAGGGAGAGGGGGTGGGGAACTCGGCGGCGGCCAGCAACTCAAAAATTAAAGATCAACTCCGGACCCCACTGCAGCATGTCAACTAAGCGGAGACATGTACAGCATACGCCAAGTCACCTGATTGGCGAATGCTATGCATAAAGCTGGATCCTCCACTCTCCTCAACCTTTTTCCCCCTGTCCCGCCCACCTCATGTGCACTGTGTCTGACCTAACTGCTTTTGATTCTTCCCATAAGTGAGAATATGCGGGAAAAGTCACCTAGTAATAAGAAAGTGAGTAGAAAGAAAATATTTATGATTATCTCCAGGAGCTCAGTTTCTATAGTCATCTTGATTCAGGCTCAACAGCTCCCTGTGACACCACATTAAAATCAATGGTACTTAACAGCTGTAGTTTTTGTAAAGTGGGGCAGCTAATTGTTTAAGTGTCAGCATTTACTCATGGAAGTTAAGACATCCATATATATGGTTCCTTTTACTAAAGTGCGTTAGGGCCTTAACACGCGGAATAACGCACGCTAAATTGCCGCGCACGCTAGACCTTAACACCAGCATTGAGCTGGCATTATTCTAGAAGCATACCACGCGGTAATTTTGTGCATGCGCTAAAAACGCTAACGCACCTTAGTAAAAGGAGCCCATAGTATATGTTTGTAAAATGGCTGCTCCGACTGCACAGTCCAGCAAATACACACGCACTTGTAGGCATTTTAGAAGACACTCTGTGTCGGCAGATCCTTTTCTACAGTAACACCAAAATGGAGAACATCCTGACCTGTATATCTCATTTCTGACCTCTGTGTTCTGTGTAAAATAGGGCTTAAAGTATGTTTTTTAAATATTGTTAGTTTGTCCTTGTGGAATAATCACAAGAACTGAGAGAGAAATTAGCAACAGGGTTAATAGCTGTGGAGTGATTTTATAAGTGATACAATTTTATTCATTTACTCCCCCTCCCCTTTTACAAAACTGTTACAGCGGTTTTCAGCACAGACCAGCGCGCTGAAAGGAACTCTATAAGCATCGGGAGCAGCGCAAAGCATTCAGCACGCCAGCCTGCACTAAAAACCACTTTCGCAGTTTTGTAAAAGGGGGGTTAGTTAATACAGATTTATGTTCTACACAATCTATACAGAACACAATTTGGGCAGACTACAGAGATGAAAAATACACAATATACAATAGTTATTTCTGTTACGTTTATAAGTTTTTTTAAAATTTTATTTTTAATTGTAATAATTCAAAAGTTCATCATAAAATGCATTGAGTTAGTCCAATAAAAAGATATTACTTTATTTCCTTTGCTTTTTGTTTTATTTCTATATATTACCCTGAAAAGTGGACTAACGCAGCCACCACACCATTTTACTCAATTGTAATAATGAAATTGACTTTAATGTTTTATTTTTCATTATAGACAGATTCCAGGGGTAGGGGGGGGCGGGTTGCAAGGGGTATAATAAGTAAATTAAAGCTTTATGTTGAATTGTGCTTGTTGTACAGTACCTTGGGTGTGAATCTTTATATAGGTGGTTAATAAATCCCAATAAATCAATCAATCATGTGCAACACTTCTGTTCCCTATTTCCTTTTGCATTTCTTGGGAGCAATTTCTCCAAATGGGTTAGTTTTGTGCATGCCATAACAGGAATGAACCTCACTCCTAAGTCAAGGTATGTGGAATTTGATCTCATTCTCTAATTTACTGCTGACGCTCAGCATAGAACTTGTATTGTGCCAAAGAGAGCTTCTTTCTGGAGTTTATATGTGCATTCAATTTATCCAGGTTTGCTTAGAAGTTCTCTTTAATCAAGCCTGTGGCACCCAAAATGATGGGAAATATTTCTGTATTTGTCTGCCACATTCTTTTTGCCCTTTCATGGTCTTTGATGTTTGCACTTGCTGGTAGAGAGAGAAGCCATCATCTCATTACATCCAGCAACACAGACTATTCTGAGGTTAGTATTCTCCTGGCCACTGATCATATAAAATTATACAGACAAATTCTCCATACAACCACATCCCAGACAGGCTATGCTGAACGCTGACAATACCAGAGTGGAGGAATAGCATCGTTACAGCATTTGCCTGACAACGGGGGACACCTGGTTGAAATCCCCCTCCGTTGCCTCAGGTACAGACTTAGGGATTGAAACAAAGCAGTGCACGAATGCCACTGTGATCTTTCTGCAAAATAACACCACAGGGATGCAGCAATTAATTAGCATGCAAACTACTGTTGCATTAAAATTATGGCCATAATTTGCAGCTTATTGCACACATGTCTTGCTTACTATGTGTGTGAAAGATGATTGGCTCGTGCACTGAGAAGTGAGATTTTTTTTTTTAAGTCGCTGTGCACTGATGTCTACCACAAAATTTAACTTTATCCCTGTCTGAATCGTGGACTCTAATGAACACATAGATCGCTCATTAACCTTGCACTTCTACCCATGGTAGCTTTCTGAATTGGACCTTTAGATGTTTTCTTTGTGTTTTCGAGCAGATTGGATGAAAAAAGAGGATGCTTGAAAGAACTCAGCAAACTCAAAGCCCTGATCTTTGACATTCCCCTTCATAGAAGGAGCCCTTCACAGCAACTTCTGGTACTGATAATGCAAATTTAGCACATTTTCTAATTATTCATGTTGAAGGATTGGGCTACTGGGCATTGTGTTATGAAAAAAATAGATTTATAAGTTAAAAAAAAACAAACAAAACAGCCTCAACAAGCAGACTATTACACTAATCAGACTTGTCCAACAGAAGAATAGATGTTGACGCTGATTGATTCCTGTGCCAGCTTCAATTTTCAACTAAAACAAAATGACTTCTACTGATAAAATTCTTACTGATAAAATCTAGCTTCTCCAGAATGTGTATAAAAATGCAGCTTGCACTCTGAATGCTAAAGTATACAGGCTCTTCTGACTTGTCATCCACATAATATATAGAGATGTATTCTTTATAATGCAATTTTTCACCTAGTATTTCGCAGATAATCTGCTAAGCATTTAGAAAAACCGGCTTCATTAGACAACTAAATTGGCAGGTTTAGCCAATAACCCTTCACATACTGAGCAACAATTATTTTAGCTGCTTTTATGTACAGAGCAAATAAACATAGTATATGATGGCCAGTAAGGACCACAAGGCCCATTTGGGGGCATTTTTATAACCTACTGTATGTGCCATCAAACTTACATGTGTACATATTTAGAATACTGGCATATATGCATGTATGTGTGCACTTATGCTAAGTGCTATTCAGAAAATCCCTTCTTCCATATTCCATGTATACAAGAGGGGTGTAAATCATCGAATAACGTTTAAAATAGCATTTCTAGTCTTTAAGGTCCTACTATATAATACCCCTCAATTTATATCTAGAATGATTATTCCATATCATTCAAATCGATCTCTTCGATCGTCACAACAAGAGTTATTATTGGTCCCTTCCTTAAAAATTGTGGGAACAAGGAGAAACGATATGTTCTCAGTTTTAGCTCCCCAACTCTGGAACACTCTGCCTCTTTTTATTAGAAAGGATAGAGATCTTGTCTCTTTTAAAAAACTTTTAAAAACTTTCTTATTCAATGATGCCTTTATCGATTAATTAATCTCTTCTTTTTTTTTTTTTCTCTTTTCTTCCCCTCCCTTTGTTTTTTTCCCCTAATATATGTTTTTTTCCTCCATCAAGAGAAAAATTTGTAACTTTTTCCCCTTTCCCTCTTTTCATGTTTGTTTTTAACATTATATATAGAGATCTTTTCTGTTTTATGTAATTATTTAACAAATATTTATTTAGCTGTTATTAATGTATTACTAATATGACTATATGTTCTCTTATAATCTGTTTTTAATTGTACATCGCTTAGAATGTTTTAAATAGGCGATTCATCAAAAATAAAGTGAACTTGAACTTGAACTAAACAGGGATAGAGCATAAGCCTGGCTCCCATTTATGCAAGTAACAAATATTGTACATTTCTCATGTTCCTACTACAGAGAAATTTGCCTCTTCTCCCTTGAACAGAGGAGATTGAGAGGGGACACGATAAGTAGTAGATAAGGACAGGTTGTTCACCCTCTCCAAGGTAGGGAGACTGAGAGAGCACTCTAAAGTTGAAAGGGGATAGATTCCGTACAAACGCAAGGAAGTTCTTCTTCACCCAGAGAGTGGTAGAAAACTAGAACGCTCTTCCGGAGTCTGTCATAGAGGAAAACACCCTCCAGGGTTTTAAGACAAAAGTTCCTGCTGAACCAGAACGTACGCAGGTAGGGCTAGTCTCAGTTAGGGCGCTGGTCTTTGACCAGAGGTCCACTGCGTGAGCGGACTGCTGGGCACGATGGACCACTGGTCTGACCCAGCAGCGGCAATTCTTATGTTCTTACTACTATTACTATTAACTATTTCTATAGCGCTACCAGACGCATGCAGCGCTGTACAGGGTCACAAAGAAGACAGTCACTGCTCAAAAGAGATTACAATCTAAACAGACAAGACAGACAGGATGTCATGAATACAGTTAAGGGGAACAGTTAATCTGCAGGCTGGGTTGGTGGGCAGAGGAGTAGGGATAAGGATTGAAGGTTATATAAAAAAAAGATGGGTTTTCAGTCTGTGTTTAAACAAGGTAAAGGAAGGGGCTTGGCGGATAAACTCAGGTAATTTATTCCAGGCAAGGGGGCAGCTAAATGAAAGGAACAAAGTCTGGAATTCCTCCTGCACTTTGGTATTCACAAAGAGTAAAGAGGCATGGATTTGATATACTGCCTTTCTGTGTTAACAACCAAAGTCGTTCACATATATTATTATATACAGGTATTTTCTCTGTCCCTGGTGAATTCACAATCTTAACTTTTTGAACCAGCTGCAATGGAGAGTTACATAACTTGCCCAGGGTCACAGGTAGCTGCAGTGGGAACAGAACCCAGTTCACAACCCACTGTACTAACCATTAGGCTGGACTCATTTAGAGCACTGGTCTTTGACTTGAGAGCCGCCGCGTGAGCAGACTGCTGGGCAGGATGGACCACTGGTCTGGCCCAGCAGCAGCCATTCTTATGTTCATCCACTCTGTAGTTGACGTAAGTATTAGCTCCTAAATGTCAGTGCATCCAGACCTGCCAAGACTCCCCATTTCTGCAGGTCTTCTCCCACACTCCCATCAAGCAGTCATGATTTCCTGCTGAGAGGCCTCCCCATCTAGCAGCAGCAAGAGATGACATTTTGTGAAGACATTTCCTGCTGCCACTGAATGGACAGGCCACTTCTTTTACCTCTGGAAGCCCATTGGCTGTGTAATTGTAATGGGCAGAGGCAGTACAGTGGGCAGAGTAGGGTGGGCTGGGGGCAGACCCTAAATCTTCCACTTAGTGGTCAGCCCCCTTGGCAGCTTTGAATGCATCAGTGGTGGGTTACACTAGTGTTCTGTAATGGAACCTACATTCCCTTATAGAACATAATCCTATCACAATCTCCCAGGGAACCTAAATTAAGCCCACCCAGATATGAAATTGCTCTGTAAGTTAAGCAGATAAATGTAGAAAATCTCTTTGGTGCCCTATTAGCATTTACACAGTTATGTGTTCACATACGTGTGTGCTAGTATTGTAAATATTTATTTGCATAGCACATGTAATTGTAGGTGCTTAGGCTATAGCATTGTCCTGTTACTGCATCCAGGTTACTTATGGTGTATGTGCCAAGGGTGAGAGAGAGCGCACATGAGGGAGGAGAAGTGGGGAGAGAGCACTCTGAATGAGACATGGAGAAAGGGACAGAAAAATAGAACTGAGCAGGTAGCATTTGCTTGAGATAAGCCACAGGTAGGCCAACCACAGCCATTAAAGTAAGTGGAACTCACCTTGATCTGAATTTTTAAACTATTTTATTTTATATAGTAGTTACAATGGTTGATGTGGATAAAACCAGGAATTACTGTACTTTGTCTCTCTTTCTTTAATTACAGAAGGCCTATGTGAAGAAACATGTGGTAATTCTTTGTTTTAGGTGGGAAGGGGGTAAGGAAGCAAATCATTTAGAAGTGTGTTTCCTGTGCTGGAAGAGTGTTTCTGTGGAAAAATATTTTCTGATATTTTTTTGTGAAAAGCCCAAGATGCTCTGGGCAGAAATCCTGCAGTGTAGGTAATATACAAAAGGCTGCACTTTTCTGTGTTTATTGAATTTTCCATGAGCCAGTTCATAATGGAACAAAAAGAAGTGGTTTCAGGTGAGGAGCTTTTGAAGGTTATTGCATTTATTGGCTCCTTGGAGCTGTGAATAGGGCCAGAGCTATAGTCTGTCTGAAGCTTGCCTAAGGTATACAGTACAGTCGCTCATAATTCTGTGTCCAGCCATGCCTAGCAATTTAATAATATAACCTTAGCCATTGCTTGCTCAGTCTTTATGACTTTACTCACTGGAAGCAGTAAAGTAAAGTAGTATTGCCTGCAATCACAGCACTTTAAAATCAGCGGAAATAAAGACCACATTCCAGGTTTAAGTGGGTAATAGCTTTCATGCGTTAATTTTATAAAGGGCTTCCTATGAGGTAAGCCTGTTCTACATACAAAGAAAGCCTTATACAAAATTATCCTACAGTATGCATGCATATACCATATATACTCAAATAGAAACATACATTTTTAGGCCCAAAAAAATGGCCCCCAAATGGGGGTCTTGATGTATATTCAAGTCATCCCCAGATGGGAGAGAGTGTGGTGCAGTGGTTAAAACTACAGCCTCAGCACCCTGAGGTTGTGGGTTCAAACCCACGCTGCTCCTTGTGACCCTGGGCAAACTAAACTAAACCTTAAGTTTATATACCGCATCATCTCCACGGAAGTAGAGCTCGGCACGGTTTACAAGAACTTAAAAATGAGAAAGGGTAGGAAAAGGTTTACATAAGTTTATAAATCGAGTGGAAAAGTAAGGGAAAAGAAATTACATGTTAGAGAAGAGCCAGGTTTTTAGTTGCTTGCGGAATAAATGGAGGGAGCTCAGGTTCCGCAGCGGGATAGTAAGGTCATTCTAGAGACCTGTGATTTTGAAAAGAAGTGATTTTCCCAGTTTACCTGCGTGGAGAATACCATGTAGGGAGGGGAAGGATAGTTTTAATTTATGGGCGGTCCTGGTGGAGTCAGGGCACGAGGAGTTGAAAGAAAGTGGGATTAGGGAAGGAAGGATGCCGTGAATAATCTTAAAAGCCAGGCAAGAGCATTTGAATTGGACTCTGGAAATCACTGGGAGCTAATGAAGATTGGCCAGGAGTGGGGAGACGTGGTCAGATTTACATTTTGCAAAAATCAGCTTGGCTGCCGTTTTCTGAATAAGCTGGAGTCTTTGGAGGCTTTTTTTTGTTAAGCATAGGTAAATGGCATTACAATAGTCAAGTTTGGAGAGGATGATGGATTGGACAAGGACGGCGAAATGTTTTTGGCGGAAGAAGGGTCTTGCTTTCCTTAGCATGTGGAGGCTGAAAAAGCATGATTTTATCAAGGAGTTGAGGTGGTCGTTTAGAGAGAGAGAGGAATCGATAATGATGCCAAGGACCTTGCTTGAGAACTCAAGGTGTAAGGCAGTGCCTGAGGGCAGTGCGAAGAGGGTGGGCAGGTGTTCTAACTTTGGGCCGAGCCAGAGTAATTTTGTTTTTGATTCATTTAGTTTCATCTGTACCGAGAGGGACCAGGAGTGGAGTCTCATTATGCAGGATGTTATGTTATCATGGAGGTTGGTGAGGTTCTGGTCTGTTTCAAGAAGGACAAGGATATCGTCGGCGTACGTGTAGATTGTTTCAAGGGGGGAAAGCTGGAAGAGCTTCAATGAGGACATATAGATATTAAAAAGGATAGGGGAAAGGGGTGATCCCTGAGGGACACCGCAAGAAGGAGACCAAGGAGTGGACATGGTGCCATTAGAGTTGATAGTGTAGGAGCGAGAGCGAAGGAAGTTTGAAAACTAATTAAGAACGGTGGAATCAATTCCTATCTCGGAAAGTTGATAAAGTAGTATGTTGTGGTGGCAAGTCACTTAATCCCCTTATTGCCCCAGGTACAATAGATAGTGAGCCCACTGGGACAGACAGGGAAAAATGCTTGAGTACCTGAATAAGTTCATGTTTCCTAGTTTATTTAAAATTTAATAAAACACTTCTCCTGGAATACAAAGCGTTGTACATTAAAAATTTAAATATGAATAGGGAACAAACAACAAATAATAAACATGGACTTTCCAAGACTGACATACTTGGTTGGGGTTATGACGTGAACACAATAGGAAAAAGGGAGGAACTACAATTTATTAAGAAAAGCACATAAAAGGGAGGAACAATAAGGGAAATGTGACAAGTCAAGTGCTAATAAAATAAATATATATATATATGTGATAAATCAATTGTAGGCATCTTTAAAAAGAAAGCATTTTAAACTACTTTTGAATTTCTCCAGGTTTTGTTCAGCTCTAAGGTGTAAAGGGAGAGAGTTCCAAATTGAAGGAACAGTAACTGAGAAAATAAGAGTATGACGGGTGCCAATTATTTTTAAGGATGGGATATTAAGAGAGTGTTGAGAGGCTGATCTTAAGGTTCTGAGAGGGTAATATGGAATTAATAGTTTTATAGGTTATCAGATGTGGAATAGGCAGCCAATTAGCTTTCTTTAACAAAGGGGTGACATGATCGAATTTTTTGGAACCCGAGATGATTTTGATGGCCATATTATATAAACCATTCTGAGCTCCCCTGGGAGAACGTATAGAAAATTGAATAAATGCACCTCCTGCCCCCTTCCCAGATCTATTGCAGGCCTCCACTGGGCCTGCCTTGAGCCCTAATGGTTAACCGGGACAGGTGCAACCCTTTACTTGTCCTGTCTCAGCTGGCTCCACACCACTCCACCTCCCTCCTGGCTCCTGTACCTCGCAAAGGCCTACCTTGCACACCCTAATAGTCTAGTGGTGAATCCTCTTATGCTCCTGCCCCTTTCAGAGCCACTAACAAAAATGGCAGCCACCTCACGAGACCATGGGAACTCGTAGCAGCCATTTTCTTTAGTGGCTCTGCATGGGGCAGGAACATAAGAGAATCTCTCCTGTCCCAGCTCACCTCTGGACCACCGGGACTCAAGGCAGGCCCAGAGAGACCTGCAACAGCTTGGAGAGAGGATGGGGCACAGAGCCAGCCGGGACAGGACAAGGAGGGATTGCTCCTGTCCCAGCTCACCACTGGACCCCCAATGGTGAGCTATATTTATTTTAAAAATGTCTAACCCAGTTAAACCTAAGCAGTTTACAAAATACAAATATAAACATAATCTGACATATAAACATTTAAAATATAAATTTGAATATAAACCGTCGGTTTATACTCGAGTCAACCTTTTCCCCCCCCCCTTTCTTGGGAGAAAAAAAGGGTACCTTGGTTTATATTCGGATTGGTTTATATTTCAGTGTATATGGTAAGCACTATATGCACTGTGAGAAGACCGCATGTACCTATACATGACCAGGGAGCACAATTTGGGTAGAGCAGAGGTGGAGATGCAGTGTACCTGTGTGTTTTATAAAATATGTTACTATATGCTTAGAGTACACACATGTTTACACTCGCTCACATGTATATGCTACTGGGGCTGATTCTAGGAGTCTATTGTAGAAGTATCTATGTTGCCTTTAGAAAATATAAACTATCAAAAAAATACTTAGATAAATTTATTTAATATATCCCAAACTCTTCAATGTGACTTAATGAAGTTTTGTGACTATCAGAGGCATAAATATCCTCATAGATATAACCTTATAGGTAGATAGTTTCCTGTGGGATTGATGGTTATATCTTTAAAACATTATCAAACCAGTGCTTTTCCCAAAAATTATTTTCAAAAAAATATTAATTATTTAATTTATGCAGTTTAATCATTTAAAACTAAGCTGAAAAAAAATCAACCATTGATTAACTGAATTAGAATCCATAGAACACCAACATGGTTACATTTTGAGTGCAAACTGCATCATGGTATTGCAATTTGCAAAATATCCGGCTCCAGGAAAATTTCAAAAGATCTTTCAATCAAATATACTGTAGAAGAACTCATATCTCCATCAGCCTATTTTTGAATTACTGGACTACAGTAATATGCAAGTACAGTAGTTTGAAATGTCATCACTGCTGCATATCATTCTGATTTGTGTTTTGACAATGTACCTGCACATTCAGGACAGAAATAAGAAATATGGGAGTTCACTGAAATTATAAAAATGTTTCTTACCCAACTTCTTCCAGTGAGTTAAGCAAATCTGAGCCATCATACTTCAAAAAATTCAAGATAAAAATCTGACCTATATGAAAATAGACAAACATAAGGTGGTCCAAGAAGTAACTTGGGGTGCAGGCAATATTTGAGTAAGTTTGAAAAACTAGACAAAATACAAAAATTTTATATTTCGCAGTAAGTCTCACAATTTTGTGCAGATAATAAAAACAGAAGATGGTCATAACCAGAAATCATAACACTCATGAAAGTACATTATAATATTGAGTATAATATATTAGAGCTTATAAATACCATCTTATTTCACAAATGAAGTCTGTTGGATTCTGTACTGATCTGTTTGCTCACCGTTAGTGTCATTGAAACCCTCCATATCTACATAATTTATGTGCCCTTTGACCTTATGCTTCATAGCTTATAGAAGGTATATTTGCACGTGACTAAGGTGTGATATTCTGCTAGCATATAGTTTCTGTTCAGTGATATTGTGCAAAACACAGACGGATCCTTCACAAATATGAATTAAGGGATCACAGGTCAGTAACAGATATATGAAGGGAAAAAAACAAACTGGAAGCCTCAAGAAGTCAGACTTCACATGAAAAGCAGTACTAGACAAATAAGGCATTTCTAAAAGCTGACATATTCCAATTCATAAATTCAAAATAAAATAATTTCTGGCTGATATTTGGTGCTGGGAATGGCTTCTGGCCAGTCATTTTCAGCGACATTTAACTAGTTATCACCGTTAAAAATGCCTAGTTAGTGCCAAAAAAAAAAAGCCGATGGTGTTGGGGGCATCGAATCTATTCCTCTGCCAGCAATTGAAAGCATGTTTGGAGAAGTATGAGGTGGAGAGATGAAGAGATGTTGGCTCCTTGTTTAGGCCTAAATTTACCTATGGGCACGTGGGTGACTGGGCCCTCTTTATGCAAGGACCTAGCTGCCCTTTTGCTCTTTGATAAAAGTGGTCCTTTCAGTTCATACTATGCTATTTTATCTAATAATCATTGCTTGGAAAAATAATGATATAATTCACACTGTAATAGTAGATGAGGGGAACCCATCTAGCTGCTTCAGGCTAATAACAATAATAAAAGTCATCTCTAGAGTTTATTATGATACAGGAAGAATGAAATTTCTGGCTTAAAGTCTCTGCAGAAAGATGATTCTAAGAAGCAAGGTAATAAAAATGTTTTAGCTGCCAGTTTATTAGGTCAGTTAAATTGATTCTTTACCACTGAGAAATCCATAGGCAGTGTTTATGAAGGAGCCACCAAAGTAGAACTCAAATATCAAAAATAAATGAATCTAAAAAAAATCCTACTCACCAAACAGGTGTGTTGCATGCTAAGATACTTGCAAGTCCTGCTATTAATTTTACTTAGGTACAAGTACAGCTAACATAGCAACACAAACATACAAGAATATTTTTCAAGAATCTAGTGTTTCAGCTAAGGGCTGGCTTAAGAATGAGACACACTAAGGGCCTTTTCTATCAAACTGCACTAGCAGTTTGTAGGGCGGTGAGTGGCCCACTGAATGGCCCGTACTGCTTCTGACGCTCATAGAGTTCCTATGAGCGTAGGGAGCAGCACGGGCCATTCAGCGTGGCTCTCTGTGCTAAAAACTGTTAGTGCAGTTTGATAGAAGAGGCCCTTAGTCTTCTGTTCAAATATTTAACAGTCTTAATTTTTGGGATCCCTTTCTACACAGAAGTATAATTATGACTTATCTTGTACAGAATACCTCCTCCAGTAGTTCACCTCCTAATTGGTGCTTCTCTTTCCATGCCCTTTCATATTTAAGGCTCAATCTGCTTTTGTAGTCCTTTATTTGACAGTAGGTGGCTACAGAAGGCTTGGTAAAACCTCTGATCTTTACATTCACTTCAAGCTGAACACAAACTCAAAAGAGATTTCACACTGGACATAAATAGGCCCAAAGTCTGAGCTTTCTGAAAAACAAACAAACAAAAAAACCCACTCAAAATAAGCAGAGATGGGGGTCACATGATGGTAGCGACCTGAATGGACGTCTCGTGCCTGAGCTCCACTCGCCACTCTGAAACCCCCTAATAAGCGCCTATCAGTGGAGGGAATGATCAAAATTATTCTCTCCACTTATTATTATTGATCTCTGGCACTGCACTGAGAGCACAGTTTTACTAGTGGAGTTACATTCTGCCCGTTATGCCACTCAAGACGCCATGGCTCAGCAAAGACAAGCCCTCAAAGGCTTCCAATATGGTGACAAACAACCAGGAGCCAGATGGCCCTACAGTGTACAAGGATAGCATGCAAGTATCCTTGCGACATTTATCTCAACTGTTAGATGAAAAATTGTCTAAATTACATACCATGTTAGAAGAAGTAAAAGACAGCATAGCAGGTCATGTCACACGTATTCAGCGGGTGGAAGAGAGCCTCGGATCAGGAAGACCAGTCAGTGGTGGCAGAACAACATATAAGCTCTTCAGAGTCTCAGATTAAAGTTATGAAAGAGCACATAAAGAACCAAGAAAATCAGGGAAGATGAAATAATATTCACTTTATTGGCTTCCCAAAAACTATCCGAGACTCAGACTTGGTGGAACTCGTGGAATGTGGCTCTCTCACACCTTAGGCCTGGAGCAATCTTTTCGGCCTATACACGTGGAGCGGGCTCACAGGATCAGCATACAGCTGAGACCGGTCATAGCGCGGTTCTGAATTATGCGGTCAAAGCAAAAATTTTGGTGCTATACTGCCAACATCGCACTGTGGAATATAAAGGTACAAAAATTATAATGTTCCAAGACTTTTCAGCTAAACTATCCGAGCGTCGCCAGGCACTTTCTCCCTACTGCGCTCAACTATATTCGAAGGAGATTAAGTTCGCATTGCAATACCCAGCAAAGGTTTGGGTCACATATAATAATGGGACAGTCACTCTGGGCACCCCGGAAGAACTGCATGCCTTCATCGAAAAGCTGCCTGCTAATTAGAATTGAATGAAGGAGAACTCGCCTTCAACGCAAACTGAGTGCAGCCTGTTTGTCTTGTACTGAGATGGGGGGCTGTTATCTGGCTCGAACCTTCAGGACTACTAAGACTGCAGCTGTGCTACAGTTTCTAGGAGGAATGGAATTATGTTCCATTATGTTGGGAAGTGTAATTGATTGAATGGAAATCCACCAGTCTGCCTTCCTTACTTCAGAGAGCTAATGGAATAAGGAGCCATAAGTGGCAGACCTAGCCCTCAGATGGTACCTGGGATTGCGTGAGAAATGTGATTATCATTACAACATTGAAGTCACACCATATTCATATAGTCCTTACAGAAGAGACTTCTTGAATCCCTGCAGGTTTTGTGAATAGCCATATTAGGGGTGACACACCTAGATGCATTGTGATCTCCTAATATCCAGAGCTGAAAGTTTCTTCTGTTGATTATTCAGATATCATGCTTTCTATATTTCTTCGATGGGGGGAGGGGGAGCTTAGGGGACTTTCTGCTGTTTCGTTTTGGGCATTGGGTGGTTTGGGCATGGAAAGAGAAGCCCCATTTAGGAGGTGAACTACTGGAGGAGGTATTCTGTGCAAGATAAGTCTTAATTATACGTCTGTGTAGAAAGGGTTCCCAAAAACTAAGACTGTTAAATATTTGAACAGAAGACTAAGGGCATTGGGTGATTTGGACAACGGGAAGATGGCTGGATTTTTGAAGGGGGTTAAAGGGGCCTGGGGAAGGGGGGAGTGAATCGGGGGATGTATGGGTGGTGTGTAATGAGTGGAAATTTAGGATATAGAGTATAGGTATATAGAGTGCTGGATAGTGGAGTACTTATCTTGGCTTCCCTGGTCAATGCCATTTCTGGGACTTGAGGTGGGTGGGCCTAGCTGGGGGCCCCCTCACTACTGTACAATCAATTAACGGTGTGGATGCATCTCATTGACTTTCTGTTTGATCATAGTTAAATTAAAAATTTATTTGCTAAATGCGGATGGGATTAATTCCTCAATTAAAAGGAAGAAAATCTTAACCTGGTTCCACAAAGAGCATATAGGTATTGTGTTCCTGAAGGAAACGCATCTTACATCCATAGAGCCTGAGAAACTGAGAAGAAACTGGTTAGGAGAGGTATATTACTCTTCATATAGCAGTTGCCAAAGGGGAGTAGCTATACTATTTCACAAGCAACTCCTGCTTCATGTACATAAAGTTATCCAAGATGAGGAAGGTAGATATTTGCTGGTGCTTGGAGAACTGTGGGGTCATAAATGGTTATTTTGCAATGTCTACGCATCTAATGTGTACAATCATCGTTTCTTTTCAGGGTTACTGTCTAAATTAGCACAACACCCAGATTACTGATTGATAATTGGAAGAGATTTGAACATCACAGCAGATCCCATACAGGACTGCAACCCCTCAAAAATGTTCTCCAAAGATCATAATGTTAAAGGGGTGAATTTCTTTACAAGCCAATTGGAGACACTTAATATATGGAGAATGCTCCATCCAACAGAAAGAGCATATACTTTTTTCTCCAACCTTCACAATGTATATGCACATCTAGATTATCTATTGGTATCCTCTTCCATGTTGTCAATGGTGGAAGATGTGACAATTTTGGATGCTTCCTTATCTGACCACTCCCCAGTGGTGCTATCTCTGCAGATCACCTCTGGTCCTCTAGAGCGAACCTGGCGTTTCTCTGGTCACCTTTACAAGGACCTCACATTCCATAAATATCTCAGGGAAAAGTGGCAGGATTACTATAGTACTAACTTCAAACCTGATACTGATCTTGGGAGGCATTCAAGGCAGTCCACAGGGGTTATATTATAGCATACGTCTCGGGGAAGAAAAAATGGCAGGAGGCGAAACTATTGGCACTTTCAAGGGAACTTTACCAGATTCGTAGAAAACACCATGCTAGCTTGTCTGAGATGAGTAAACAGCACATGCACACCCTTAGAAAACAGATCAACGCCATTTTGACTCGGAGCAGCTCGGAATTTGTATTATTGGTAATATAGGTTATATAGATGGAGAGGGAAGGCAGTTAGTTTGCTGGCTAGGTTAGTTTATCCTGGATGAAAGCGTTAGGTGATTACATCCATTAAAGATACACAGGGACAGACCTACACCACAGAGACCTATTTACAACAACAATTTGTGCATTATTACAAGGGCCTGTATGCCCAAAAACCTTTTGCGGGGGTGGAAAGAGATGCCCTTTTCAAGGATATGCTAGTTCCTAAATTATCCTTGGAGCAACTAACTCTACTAAATGCACCTATAAACCGACTGAAAATTGAAACGGGTATTACATTATTGAAACTTACTATGTCTCCAGGGCCAGATGGTTATGGACCAGAATATGATAAGATCATATCAGATATCATCTCCCAGTTTTTAAGCGCAGCATGTAATATATTACAGTTAGACAGAGGGTTGGATAAACAGAACATGGTACACATAGTACTGCTTCCCAAACCCGGCAAGGACCCCTCTTATCCTCACCCAATATTGCTTCTCAATCAGGATGCAAAATTATTAGCGGCCTTGAAGTTAAAAGACTGAATGCTTTTTTACCACTATTAATATATGAGGATTAGGTGAGTTTTGTAAACATCTGAAATCTTGGCTTTTTTCAAAATTGTGATCTTTGTTTCCTTCTATATTATCCCAATCCCTATTGTATTTTTTTTTCTTTAATTTTTCTGTAAACCGTGTTGAGCTCTATTCTTATAGAGAAGATGTGGTATATAAGCTTAAGGTTTAGTTTAGTTTAGTTTAGCATGGCAACCATAGTAGGCTTGGATAGGGAAAAGACATTCGATAGCATTAGAGAATTACACGGGGACAAATTTTTCCCTGTCTCCGCGGGAACTCATTTCCGCATTCCATCCCCATGAGTTCTTTCCTGTCCCTGCCCCATTCATGCAAGCTCCGTTCTCATTTACACAACCCTCAAACACTTTAAAATCATAAGTGTTTGAGGCTTCTATGGTTAAAGCAGAGCTTACAGGAATGGAGCAGGGACAGTGACAGAACTCACGGGAACGTGATGGGGAAATTGAGTTCCTGCGGGGACTAGGACAAATTTGTCCCCATGTCATTCTCTAGATAGCATATCTTGGCAGTACCTCTTTTGGTTTATGGGTGCCTATGGATTGGAAGGGAGATTTCAGGAGTGGGTTTGTAGTTTGTATTTCCAACCAAAGGCTCGCCTGCTTGTCAATAGTCATTGTACCCAACCCTTCCATTTGGAAAGAGGAGCCAGACAAGGGTGTCCATTGTCCCCTCTTCTCTTCCTCTTGGCTATAGAACCGCTTGCTATTAAGCTAAGGACGGAACCTACCATTACAGGCATTCGAATTGGGGATAAGGAAAGCAAAATTAACCTTTTCGCTGATGACGTACTTCTATATCTAAATCAGTCTCATCTACAACTAGATAGAGCTCTGGCACTGGTGTGGGAGTTTGGGAAAATATCCAGACTACAGGTTAATTGTGCTAAATCTGAGCTGTTGGCCTTAGCATCTGCACACCACGAGCGATGGCATAATAATCTGCCTATGCCACCAGTTGCAAAGCCCATGAGATATTTGAGGGTCTATCTGAGTGTGCATCCCAAAGTCATATATCAATACAATGTCTTAAATCGTATAGATAACATTCAAAACCTATGCGTTAAATGGAGGAATCTGCCACTAACTTTGCAGGGCCAGATAGCCCTGATTAAAATGGTACTGTTACCTAAGATTTTGTACCCCCTGCAAACAATCCCTCTTTGGATAACTAACAAAGATAAATGAGCTTTCTGATCTATTAATACCTCGTTCATTTGGCAAAATAAGACAGCTAGGATCAGTTTTTCCAAGCTTGCTTTGGACAGGCTGATGGGCAGTTTAGCCTACCGGACATTAGACTACTGTATACAATGTGGCTGCCTTGATGTGCTTTGTACATGAGGGTGTCATGGATAACCACCAGGTGTGCACCCCATTCCTTTTTGACCTTGTTCTACATGTCTCCATTGGTAGTATTGGGGACACGTTCTAAATTCCATTTTATAACACCTCTTAGATTAGCATGGAAATGGTGATGCAAGAGGCAAAAACGATCCCATCAGGCATCTCTACTTCTGCAGCTGGTGGGTGATGTAGAGTTTCCTTCAGGAATGGGGAATTTCTGGTTCGCATTGCGGGCTAAAAGGGGCTGCGGCAGTTTGAGGCACCTATTAGCTGCGGGGGCGGAAGCCTTCCCCACCTTTTCTCAACTCTGGTCTCATTGGGCACTGCCTTCCAATTATTTCTGGGCATACCTACAGGCTAGACATTATTACTTTTCACTGCAAAAGAAACGGGGAGGGACTGGTAGCTTGGATGACCAGTTTTTAAAGGCCCCACACACGATGAATACCATATCTATTTGGTATAAGCTTAAAATGCAAGCAGTATGCAGCCCTTAGACAGGGTAATAGCTTTATGGCACCAAGATTTAGAAATTGAATTACTTGTCCATAAATTCACCCTTTTTGTTCTGTGTGTCTGTCTTAATTATATTGTTAGCTCTTTCGAACAGGGTCTGTCTCATGCATGTTTAATGTACTGTTCTGGTAGTGCTATAGAAATAAATAGTAACTGAAAAATAAGCATGGTTGACTTATGCATCGCTAAGTTTCTAGTTAGACGCCGATAAATTAGACCAAGTAAAACCTTGTCAGATATACTGGTGCCTATCTCTAGGATGCCTAGGTGCCACTAGGTGGGATTCTATAAGTGATGCCTAGCAGTTGATTGACAACTGCGCTGAACGGTGCCTACAATGTAGCTGCACATAGGTAGTTTTTATAGAATCTGGCCCTCACTGCCTTTGGCAAACACAGTTCAGGACCTATATTTTTAAATATTAAACTTTATTTCTAATATAAATACGTGAAGGGCATAATAAAAAAAAAACGTCTAAGTCCCCTTTTGGCCTAGGGCCTTAAACTTTGAAAGTAGAAGCAAGCAAAATGTCCATTTTCAAAAAAAAAAACCATCCAAAAGGAGGGTTGTTGTTTTTTTTTTTATAATGGCCTGCCTCTACGTTCAGCTGTTTAAACGCTGAGACCACCACCACGTCTACACTAACACCATATAATCGACCTAAAAAAAAAAAAGCCTAACTCCCAAACAGCCAAAACAAGAGCTTTTAGGCGAAAGCCCGGTCCACAGGAGGGGCCTAAGGCTACTGGGCTTATTCCGGTTGGCAGGGGAAGGCCTAAGCTGGTTTTAGATATGTCTAAAACCAGCTTTGATTATGGGTACTTGGACGATCAGGCTTTTTGATCGTCCAAGTACCCATTTAGGCCACTTTTTGGACTTTTTTAAAAATTATTATTATGAGCCCCATAATGGGGTAATATCCAAAAACCTAGGAAAATGGGATATTTAAAAATTGCCCTCCTGGCTTGCAGGTAAAGCTACACTCAAATGGTCCTTTGTGACCGTCAAGAAAGACCTCTTGCTTTGCTTTGACTGCAGGTGCTCTTTTCTGCCTTCTAGATGCTGCTGCTCGAGCTGACCACGTAGTATGCTCATTGGTCAAACTGATCTTTTCCTCCTATGTCTCACGGATCTCCTGATTGGAAACTGTTTGCATTCTGAAACTTTGTGCTTCTGAAATAATTCCCTGCCCTGTATTTCATCCCCATCCCCAAAATGCAGGCATATGCCTTCAGGAATGTTTGTGAACCACCTGTTTAATTTTTTTGCACATAAATCACAACAAATGTACCCAGTTTCATTAATAGTTTGGAGACTTTGAATGATTCTTAATGTTAAGGAAGAAAACTCAATAGCTGTCCCACATCCTTCATTTCCCCCAAACATAGCCCTAGTGCATCACTCCCTCCTACAAGAATCTGTGCAGTCAAATATTTACAGCCTGTTAATTATTATTTTTCATTTGTATTTAAACAGCTATGGGCAGTTGCTATTGTTACTATTCTTTTAGCTGGTGTCAGCTTTTAATTTATATTTTCCAATGTAATATCCTCATTAGTTGTTCTTGTTATTAGGCCAGAGAAAGTTTTCTATGCTGTAAACTATATTGTACACTTTGCAGTGTAGAAAATCATGTTTTCTTTTTCTGTAAGCTGGGTTCCTTCATGTTAACCCCTTCTGGGCTGTAGGGCCCTTTTGTGCTTAGGAACATGCTGATTCAGTTCTTGTTGGCAATGCTTTTGCCCTCTTTGGGCCAGTGCTATAATGATTCCCTTATAAAGCCTGCCCCTGCCTCACTGGTGCAGATTAGAGTGCAGCAGTTTTTAAGCTAAATATAGAAGGCAGACAAACCTCCCGCGCTCAGACTACTGTCAGAGGAGAAACCCGCATGTCCTGCTGCTCTTAAATTGGCTGTATCTGGTGAGTCTTGCTTGTTTTCCAGGCATCTTGTTGGGAATCTTTTCAATCCAAATATCTTTGCAGACACACTAGTTGCCGGAATTGCTGCAAAAAAAGAGAAATTAGCTGCTGTTTGCAGAGGAAAAACCTCTTCTGTAGATAAGCTCAGAGATGTGAAATCATTAAACTGTGATGCAGAGGAGCTAAGCATTTAAGTGTGGCTTATTTCACTATGTTTGTCTATGGATGAGAGACACTGTATAAAAATGAACATGTGTGTGTCCCAGGGACTACTTCCTTGCTGGTGCTTTGAGGCCACTGGGAATAGTTAGATAGGTTTCAGTTCTCTTGCAAAACTGGCATGCTGTCATTGGTAAAAAGTTTGAAATATGGGTTAAATGATTATGGCACCAGAAGAAAATCAGAGAGTACTTATACATAAAACCTTTAGGGAAAAATGGTTATTAATTGCCACAGTCAAATAGAACAAGAGCCAGATTCTGTAAAGGACACCCAATCTCAGCAGCTGCCTAAGTGGCTTTTGAAAATCACACATGGGTGTCCTATATAAAATTGCGTCTGTCCTAACAGAAAGACGCCTAACCCTGCCTAACCACCCCGGTTCTCTAACCAGGTTAGAGAAGCGTATTGCCGCTGAGCTGATCGCAGCAAGGGAATCTCCCTACCACGATCAGCTCAGCGGCCGTGGCAGGAAACCCTCCAGCCACGAAGTTGGCTGGCAGGAGGGATGCCTAGTTCCTCCTGCCGGAACCTCCGAAGCCCCCCCCCCCAAATGTCTGCGGTTGGAAGAGTGCCCAATTCTTCCTGCCGCCATCCCCCGAAGATCACAGGCAGGAAGGATGCTCAGTCCCTCCTACTGGAACCCCTGAAGCCCCTCCCCCTGAATGTCCACAGCAGGCAGTTGGCCCAATTCCTCCTGCCACGATCGCCAAAGATCACCGGCAGAAGGGATGCCCAGTCCATCCTACCAGAACCCCCACCCCCCAACTCCCCCAAAGATCAATGGCAGGAGGGATGTCCCTTCCTTCCCCCAACGAAGATCACCGGCAGTAGGGATGCCCAGTCCCTCCTGCCAGAACCCCCCCCCCCCAAAAAAAAAAAACTTGCTCCCACCCCAACACCCTCCAAGCCCACCCAGATTCCCCGTACCTTTTTCTTATAGGCCGGCCAGAGGTTGTTCTTACTTCCTGTGGCCGGAAGGCCCAGCTCCAGAAAATGGTGGGCCTTCCCCTACCCAGTGCATCCTTGGATGCACCAGAGAGGGACCTAAGACCCTGATTGGTCCAGGCACCTAAGGTCCCTCCCATTCGAATGGCCTTAGGCACCTGGGCCAACCGGAATCTTAGGCCTCCCTCCCAATGCATCCTATAATGTACTGGGAGGAAGGCCTAAGATTCCAGCTGGCCCAGGAACCTAAGGCCCCTCCTATGGGAGGGGCCTTAAGCGCCTAAGCCACTCAGGATGCACTGGGAAGGGGATGGCCCACCATTCTGTGGCAGCGGGCCTGACGGCTGGAGGAAATAAGCATCCCTCTAGCTGGCCCACAAGAAAAAGGTACTGGGGTGGGCAATTTTTCAGGGGGATTCCGGCAGGAGGGAGTGGGCATCCCTCCTGATGTTGATCTTCGGGGGGTGGGGGGTGGCAGGAAGAATTGGGCAGACATTCAGGGGGGGAGGGGAGGCTTCAGCAGTTCTGGTAGGAGGGACTGGGCATCCCTCCTGCTGGTGATCTTCAGGCGATGGCTGTAGGAGAAATTGGGCACTTCCTCTGCCGTGGATATTTGGAGGGTTCCAGCAGGAGGGACTTGGCATCCCTCCTGCCGGTAATTTCATGGAAGGACAGGTTCTCTGCTGCTGTCACTAAACTGATCACGGCAGGGAGATTCTCTTGCCACGATCAGTTCAGCAGCTGCATTTATTTGAAATGTGGGCCAGTATTTTGCTGGCCTACATTTCTGGTGCCTATTGCAGCCCTAGGAAAATGCCTGGGGCTGTCTAATCTCACCTAAGGTCACTTCCGGGTGAAAGCATGCTCATGCCTAGTCTTGGGCAAGCATAGGTAGTCCTACGCATCTCCCTAAGCTCATGAAAAAACGTACAATGTGAGTTGAATTTCTCGGGGTGTCTTTTTTAAAAAAAAAAAGCGTCCCAATTGGCTGGTTAGACAGCGGTAGGATGCCTACCGCTGCCTACAATCAGGACGCCATTTATAGAATTTGCCCTGAGTATCTATTCTGTTGGAAAAAGTTGCTTATAGTCCACTTACATTTTGGTGTTTTTGAAGGACTGGATTAGCAGAGATCACGTTCTCTACAACACCAGTATATACTTTAAGAAGGTAAATTTGTAACAGAGTTTGTGGTTAAAGAGGCAAGTAGGCAGTTACCTAGCCAGTATTTTATAAAGATACATAGAGAGGCATTTTCAAATGAACCTCCAAATCAGAACTGGGATGACCTGCTCAGAACATTAAAAAAGAAAATCCATCTAACAGCCATTTTTAAATAGGAAAAAATGTTGGTATTTCCCGTTGAAATTTATGAGAAGGATATTCTTGCATTGAAAATATCCAAAATGAGCACCCTTTTTCCAAAATATATATTCCAGAAAAGCAGACACTAAAACATCTGTCTGGCATCATTTATACAAAAATGGCCACACAGATGTCCCTGCAGAGCAAGGGGCAGCTTAATGGGGAGTGTGTGGCACAGTGGTTAAAGTTACAGCCTCAGCACCCTGAGGTTGTGGGTTCAAACCCACGCTGCTCCTCGTGACCCTGGGCAAGTCACTTAATTCCCCCATTGCCCCAGGTACATTAGATAGATTGTGAGCCCGCCGGGACAGAGAGGGAAAAATACTTGAGTACCTGAATAAATTCATGTAAACCGTTCTGAGCTTCCTTGGGAGAAACAGTATGGAAAAGTGAATAAATAAAATAAAAAATAATGGTTTGTGCAGTGGACTTTAAATAGTGGGACTAAGTAGGATCACCAGGTTACCCATTCCAGAAGGGACGTTTTGGCCAGTCCTGGTTTTAAAATTACATCCCAAAGCAGTTTAGTATTTAGTCCATTATTCTATCCATTGAAATCAATGCTGCAGGTCCCATAATACACCAGGATGAGGATGGCAGAAATCCAGGACTGCCCAAAAAGTCTCACTTCTGGAATGAGTAACCTGGTCACCCTAGGATCCAGGTACAAATCCCACCTTAATTCCTTTATATGTTATTATGAGCTCTCCAGGAACAGATAAAAACTTACTGTACCTAAAGATACACCCCTACAATAACCATCACACTTGCAAGTGTGTTATAAAATTCAGGTACAGTAGGTATTTCTGTGTGCTAGATGACTCACTATTTGTAGAGAAATAAGAGTTAAAGTGGGAGTTACACCTGGGCCCCATTGCTCAAAGCCCACTTCACAGTTACACTGATCATACCATTATGGTTCCCATTTACTCCTGTTTTGATGATGTTAGTAAAATTGTTGAAAAAGAAATCACCTTCACAAGTTATTGGCTGTCAGAATATAAATTAAAACTAAATACTTATAAAAAAATAAAAAAGTTTCTTCTTTTAGATGATAATACTGACCCATTGTTAGATATGCTTCATCACCTAAGGTAAAAAGATCTTAGGTGTCTATTTTGATCAAACTTTATCTTTAGTACACCATAGTTTTCTTTTACTAAGGCGCGCTAAACAATTTAGCGCACACTAAATTGGTTAGCACGCCTTAATAAAAGGTCCCCTATATGAATACCACAGTTAAATTTCCATTTTTTTATTGAGGAAATTAAGGCGCATTAGGAAACTATTTGAACCGCAGCAATTCAGGTCCAAGCTCTTATGTTCCTAATAGAATAAGAACGGGGATTTTTAACCACTCGCCCCATGTCCATGGAGGGAAGAGTTCATAAACAATGCAATGTTATTTGAATTGTTTACAAGCTCTTATATTGTCAAAATTGGATTATTGTAACATAATTTTTCTGGGTTTCTCGAAGCAGATTGCTCTGAGATTACAAACTGTTCAAAATACAGCAGTACAGTTGTTTTTTTTTCTCTAAATAAATATGATAGACTCTCAAGTTCTTAGATAAAACTTCATTGGTTACTTATGGAAGTGAGGATTTCATTTAAGTTTTGTTGTATTCTTTATAAAATCTTCTCAGGTGATTGTCCTATCTATATGATATTCCATTTTAATTGTGTTGTGTCTGCTAAGAATAAAAGACAGTGCAATAGCTGTCCATTTATATGTCCATCTGCTAAAGGTGTGAAGAGATCTACAATTCATGATAAACAAGTGGAGGGGCATAATCAAAAAAAGCGTCTAAGTCCCCTTTTGGCCTAAGTCCCTAAACGTTCAACCCAGAAGCAGGGAAAGTGTCCATAACCAAAACAAACGTCCATGTTTTGATTATGGCCTTCCCCTGCCTAAACGCCCAATCTCCACTACGTCTAAAAGTACCCCCACAGCACGTCTACACTTTTAAGCCATAATGAAACAAAAAAACGCCTAAGCCAAAAACGTCCAACAGAAGGGCTTTTAGGCGAAGGAGGAGTGATGGCATCGCGTTAGGGGAGATGAGGCATCTCTCCTGCCGCTATGGTTAGGTTGCCGGGCCGCTGAACTGATGGCGCCAACGGCCATCAGCTCAGCGGCCCATTTTTCGGCACTTAGACCTGGTTTTATTTCGTCTAAGTGAAAAAGGTCTAAGTGCCGACTAAACTGTATTGGTTATACCTGTTGTACGGCTAGGTGTAGGTCGGCCCATCTCCTGCCCACTGCCCGCCCTTTCCCCTCCTCTAAACACACCTCTTTTCTCTCTGTGCGTTTAGAGGCAGGGGAAAGGCCTAAGTTGGTTTTAGATACGTCTAAAAACCAGCTTTGGTTATGGGTACTTAGACGATCAGGCTTTTTGATCGTCCAAGTAGCCATTTAGGACACTTTTTAGACGTGTTTTTTTTTATTATTACCCCCATAGCTTTTCAGACTTCCAAATATTGGACAATTCTTAATCGTTATAATATTACATACTTTCAATTAGTCTTCTTTTAGAAAAGAACAAAAAACAATCTTATTCAAGGAATATTTCTGAGTTTGAAATTTGTTGATCTAGATTGATCTATTCATTTCCCAAAATATTTTGGTTCTTTTCTTGTAAACCGCTGCGAACTTGAAAGTATTGGCGGTATACAAGTGTCATTGTATTGTACTTTATTGTATTGTATTACACTTTCTGCTGTTACTAGGAATGCTCATAATATCTGAAGATATTATAGAGCCTAGAATCCACTTCCACTTTCACTTCTTAGAAAGGTAGGAGAGGATCAGTAACCACTGGAAGATGGAGGGGGGTCATGTCTTCATCCCTGTAGTGGTCAGTTGCTCAATTAGGACATCCTTTTATATCCCGGACATGATTGAAACAGGTCTAGATAAAAATGTACTTCTTTTTTGCCTTGGACATTTTGGGGGGTTCCACAATGAGCAGTAATGGCACTCGTGGACTCTAGGGGGTGCTATAGAATGGATAGTAAAGGCCAATTTTCGTGTCTGCGCTGTTTTGGCCAGGAATCTTGATCCAGAGGGACTCTAGCTTCTCTTTCGTTTCCGTCGTAGCCATTTCAACAGATTCTATTCCTTCCTGAACATATAGGGCAATACCTCCACCTTTCTGCCCTACTCGATCTCTTCTATATAGTTTGTGTCCCTGTAGTACTGTGTCCCATTTGTTTTCTTCATTCCACCATGTTTCTGTTATGCCAATGATTTCCAACTTATCATGTCTTGCTATTGTCTCTAGTTCCCCCATTTTGTTTCCTAGACTTCTAGCACTCAAATGTATGTATACGAATGCTAGAAGTCTAGGAAACAAAATACAGGGATACAAACTATATAGAAGAGATCGAGTAGGGCAGAAAGGTGGAGGTATTGCCCTATATGTTCAGGAAGGAATAGAATCTGTTGAAGTGGCTACGACGGAAATGAAAGAGAAGCTAGAGTCCCTCTGGATCAAGATTCCAGGCCAAAACAGCGCAGACACGAAAATTGGCCTTTACTATCGTCCCCCAGGACAGGCGGAGGAAACTGACTCAGAAATGATAGAGGAAATCAAACAAGAATGCAAGACGGGCAATGTAATAATATTGGGAGACTTCAATTTCCCGATGATAGACTGGAAACTAGGAACCTCCAACTGCGGCAAGGAGGCCAAGTTCCTGGAGGCGCTAGGGGATTGCTTCCTGGAACAAATGGTAAAAGAGCCGACAAGAGGCAACGCCACCCTGGACTTGGTACTAAATGGCCTCACGGGACCGACAAAAGAAGTAGAAGTTACGGTACCGCTGGGGACGAGCGATCACAATGTGATCAACTTTAAGCTTGACATCGGGAATAGAAAACGTGCCAAAACCTTAACCAAAACCTTTAACTTTAAAAAGGGCAAATACAATTGCATGAGAGCCATGGTGAAACAACGACTCAAGAAAAAGGTGGACAAACTTGAAACGGTAGACCAGGCATGGTCCCTACTGAAAAATACTATCACAGAAGCACAAAATCTCCACATTCCGAGGATCTCCAAAGAAGGGAGAACAAAAGGTAAGGGAGAACCGGCATGGCTTACCAGACAGGTGAGGGAAGCCATAAAAGAAAAGAAGGACTCTTTCAAAAAATGGAAACACATGAAAACAACCGAAGCATGGAAAAAACATAAAGATGATCAGAAGAAATGTCACAAGGCGGTGAGGGATGCCAAAAAGGACTATGAGGAAAAAATAGCACAAGAGGCCAAAAACTTCAAGCCCTTCTTTAGATACGTGAAAGGGAAAAAACCCGCAAAAGAGGCGGTGGGACCCCTGGACGACCAGGGAAGAAAAGGGTACATTAAGGAAGATAAACAAATTGCAGACAAACTAAATTCCTTCTTTGCGTCTGTCTTTACGGATGAGGATACCGCAAAAATACCAGAAGCAGTGAAAGTGTTTAGTGGAGTAATAGAAGACAGCCTCACCACAGTTGAAGTGGAGTTGGACCAGATATACTACCAGATCGACAAACTTAAAAGTGACAAATCCCCTGGATCGGATGGAATTCACCCGAGAGTTTTAAAGGAATTGAAGGTTGAAATCGGAGAGTTATTGCAAAAACTCGCCAATCTGACAATCAGAACTGGACAGATACCAGATGACTGGAAGATAGCGAACGTCACGCCAATTTTCAAAAAAGGATCGAGAGGAGAACCGGGCAACTACAGACCTGTGAGCCTTACGTCTGTCCCTGGAAAGATGGTTAAAGCACTGATCAAGGATAGCATAGTCCGGCACTTAGATACACACGATTTGCTGAAACCCAGTCAACATGGGTTCAGGAAAGGGAAATCATGTTTAACGAATTTACTTCAATTTTTTGAGACCGTGAACAAGCAAATTGATAGTGGAATGCCGGTGGACATAATATATTTGGACTTCCAGAAAGCATTCGACAAGGTTCCACGTGAAAGACTTCTCAGGAAACTACAAAGCCATGGAATAGAGGGAGATATACAAAGGTGGATAGGCAAATGGCTGGAAAACAGAAAGCAGAGAGTGGGCATAAATGGGAAGTTCTCAGACTGGGAGAAAGTGATTAGTGGTGTGCCCTAGGGCTCGGTACTTGGGCCGATCCTATTTAATATTTATATCAATGACCTGGAAGACGGAATATCCAGTGAGATCATTAAGTTTGCAGACGACACAAAGCTATGCCGGGCAATCAGGTCGCAGGAGGATAGCGAGGAACTCCAGAGCGACTTGTATCAGTTAGAGAAATGGGCAGAGCAATGGCAGATGAAGTTCAACGTGGAGAAATGCAAAGTAATGCATTTAGGTAGTAAGAATAAGGAACACGAGTATAGAATGTCAGGCGCAACTCTTGGTAAGAGTGAACAAGAAAAGGACCTGGGTGTACTGATAGATAGGACCCTGAAGACATCAGCACAATGTGCGGCAGCGGCAAAGAAAGCAAACAGAATGTTAGGCATGATAAAGAAAGGAATCACGAGTAGATCGAGGAAAGTTATAATGCCACTTTATAGAGCAATGGTCAGACCACACTTGGAATACTGTGTCCAACATTGGTCTCCAAACCTAAAAAAGGATATAAAACTGCTGGAGAGGGTGCAGAGACGAGCAACGAAGCTAATAAGAGGTATGGAGAACTTGGAATATGAGGAACGACTCAAGAAACTGGGACTGTTCTCCCTTGAGAAGAGGAGGCTGCGAGGAGACATGATCGAGACGTTCAAAATATTGAAAGGCATCGATAAAATAGAGCAGGAAAATAAATTATTTACATTGTCCAACGTGACAAGGACAAGAGGACATGGTTTGAAGCTAAGGGGGGAACAAGTCTAGGACAAATGTCCGGAAGTTCTGCTTCACGCAGCGAGTGGTAGACGCCTGGAATGCTCTCCCAAAGGAGGTTATTAAGGAATCCACTGTGCTAGGATTCAAAGGCAAATTAGATGCACATCTCCTTACGAGAGGCATAGAGGGATATGGGTGACTAGAACTATATCAGGTGTATACCTGACTGGGCCTCCGCGTGTGCGGATCGCCGGACTCGATGGACCATGGGTCTGATCCGGAGAAGGCAGTTCTTATGTTCTTATGATAATGAATAAGATGTGTTTGTGGAGTATTTTGTGGAGTTTTTCTATAAAAACGCCTGCTTTTCATATGGTTCTGGGTAACTCTAGTTAGATACAAGCATATGTGTTAGTTAAGGCCACGCCCAATAGAAGCGTACAAAAATATGGTGAATAAAAAATCTGAATATGGATGTAGCCAAGGCCAGAAAAACACACTACAGATTAATATTAAGGAAAAGCATAATAATATTCTTTTTATGTATTTTGCTATTAAGCCAGACCAGAGGTAATTAGGATATACATGATACATAGAAAGAGATTAAGAACTCCATCTTGTATTAAGAACTCCATCTTGGTTCCCTGCTGTTCTTTGTCCTCTCAGGTTCTTTGTTCAGCTTCCCACCTTAAGCCTCATGGGTCTAATTGATACCAGATGTGCTTGGGCTGGATAGCTTGATTTTACATTCCAATACTGGGCATAGAAGAAAAGCTTTCTTGCATTAAATATGAATGAAATATATTGTGTGGATCTGTGGATGAAAGGGGCCCCGAACGAATGAACGAATGAAAGATATGTGAAGGTATACTAAACACGAGAGTGGGTTTTGAAAAACATATTTTATATATTTGCAACCTAAAGAAACTTGAAGGGAGCCTGGGAGGCAACATCTGGGGTTTCTGAGTTTGTGTGAAATTTGAAACTGTCAGTTCTTGTAAAGAACAGAGCAGGAGGGGGACATGAACTTTTCAACACTTTGAAATACAGGCTCTCTTGAAACAGATAAGCAGGTTTAGATTTAAAGCTTTCTTTGGCTATATGTAATAATGTATATTCAGAAATGAATGTAAACAGAAAATATGATTTCTGAAACTTTTATTCCATGTTAAAAGGAAGTTCTTTGTCCAAATTTAAGGACAGCCTCTGTTAATGGATTGGTTGACAAGTAATGATGTCATGCAGGACAAAAGGTACAAATTGAGATGCAACGAATTATTGAGTTGAGATCTTTGTCAGAAAGGCTAGTGTTTTGGCGTATGTAAAGATTTCCCAGATGACGCAAAATTAACCTTTTGAGGTCCATTATGACAATAAACGGAAATAACTATTTTAATAAAATTTGCGTCATGTGTTATTTTCCATATACTTTTTACACACCTAGAGTGAAGCTAGCAGCTTTCTGCTGCTTAGAAGTGCATTTGTGCTTACCCATGCTCAACAAGACTCCATTCTGTCCCCAATGTTGTTCAACCTTTTCCTTGCCCCTCTTCTGGCAATTGCTCAATCTGTTGGATTTACAATCTTTGCTTACGCTGATGATATCCAGCTCCTGCATCCTGTTCATATGCATAATGTGTTGAAAATACAGGAGATCAACCAAAAATTGAACCTCATCAGTAATCGGCTTTCCAAGAACTTTCTATCTCTCAACATCAATAAATCTAAAGCCATACTCTCTTCCGCTGGAGATTATGAACCACTCGTATCCCCAATCTGCATCAAATCAAATTTTATCTACAATCAAACTCATAGGTGTTATTCTGGATGATAAATTTCCTTCCACGCACAAATCAGCTCAATAGTATGGAAATGTTTCTTCAAGCTTAAAATGATTTGTTCACTCTCATTGCTTCTGGATACCAAATCTCTCAACATTCTCATTCATTTGCTAATCATTTCCAATCTAGATTGCTGTAACTCTCTTTACCAGGGTATTACACAAAAAGGAGATTACAGATTATTTAAAACACTGCAAGAAATTTGATCACATCACCCCACTTCTGAAACAAGCATACAGGCTCCTCATATCTCACCGAATTACATATAAAATATTTTTTCTCACCTTTAGAGTACTAACCACTCGCCTGCTTTCATTGATAGATTGTTGATTCCATTTGTAACTCCTGATCACTTTGTTCTTCCCAACAAGGCCTTCTTGCAATCCCTTCCATTCAGCAATTGTTCAACAACATGACCCATAAAACAATTTTCTCAGTGATAGCTCCAACGTTATGGAACTCACTACCATCAACACTGCGGCAAGAATCTTAATTGCTCTAAATTCAAATCTATGCTTAAAACCTTTCTCTTTAAAGATACGTACAAGATCTAGACCTGGATCACGATGGAAATTTCTCCACATTCCCTTTTGGTTTTTCCTTCCCCATCACTTTTTTTTTTTTTTTTTAAAGCAATGCATTCCCACCCATTTTCCTTTTGTATCTAGTCTGGTTTGGTGTTGATTTGTTTAACATTTTTATTAAAGCAATGCATTCCCACCCATTTCCCTTTTGTATCTAGTCTGGTTTGGTGTTGATTTGTTTAACATTTTTATTATGTTTGTAATACCCCTTACTTTTAATTTTTAACAGAGTATGATATAAAGCTTAGGAATATAAAGCGGTATATCAGGTATTAATAAACTTGAAACTTCCCATTCCATTATTGCTGAAAGATGTCCTAATTTGACCTGCCCTAGCCCAACCCAAGACAGATCTCCAACACACACCCTTGCTATTTGGTTGAACTACAATGTAAAAGCCCAAATTCTGCCTTTCGAAAATCATGATTTGGATGTTTTCGGCAGATGTGTGTGTGTGTATATATATATATATATATATATATATATATATGTGTGTGTGTGTGTGTATATATATTGCCATTTTGCCATATTGTATGTGTATGTATATATATATTGTCATTTTGCTTCAAAAATGCCATCTGCTTCAAAAATGAATGTCATAGGTGTTATGGAGCCCAATTTTACATAAAACATGTAGGTCAGAATTGAGAAGTCCAGGTGAGGATGTACTCAATATTAGTGATATTTTATAACAGACTTTGTTTGCACAGAACCTTTTATAAAATACCTGGAGAAATGCATATGCAGCGAGACCAGCCATGTTAGAAACACATGTGGATAAAATGAAGAGTGCAGTCCAAGCATTTTTAACATGTAACTGCCCTATTTTAGAAATCTACACCTTTAAGTACTGCCAATCAAGTAGTGTGGCCATAATTTTAATTTGGTTCATTTTGGAAGTAGAAATAAACAATTGAGGATTAAGGAGAAGACTCCGTTAACCTCTCATGTGAATCCCTGGCTAAAACAAGAAATGTTAAATACCTGTACTTGCCTCTGAGCTGCTGTAAAACCCCATGGGAAAAGTTTTTCCCATAAATGTATATTTCCTTTGTAAAATGGGAATTTTTGTCCTGTCTAAGCCCCATCCAGACCATGCTCCCACTGTACCTCTTTGAAATATATATGCCCTGTAGATCTCCATAAGCAAATAGCTTTCTAAAATCAATATTGAATTCACGTGTAAATCTACACATGTACATGAGATACTTTTATAATAAGAGCCTATGTTTCTTTATAAAATGCCAATGTAATCTGCAGAAATTTTGCTTACCTTGTAGGCAAGGATATTTACACCTGCTCTCGAGCAGCTTGAAATCTGTCGCAGTATTACTATAGATTGCATTGGTTGTCAATTGAGGCAAGAATGTTTTCAAACTTGTCTGTATATGTTTTAAGGCACTGAGGCCAGGATTCTCCAAAAACCGCATTAAAAAGCAACGGTCTGTTAACACAGCCGTTTTGATAGCGAATTGAAAAAAGCGAGGCATTCTCAAAAAATCACGCATGCAAATGAGGTCGGCAGACAGCGAAGATTCACTAAATTTGCATATACCCATTGCTGGTGTTAGCAACTTGGGCCAATCAGAGCCTCAGGCCCCTCCCCGGTGCATCCCAAGATGCACCAGGGAGGGGAAGGCCCATTTTGGATGGCACATGCTCAGATGCCTAAGGCCCCCTCCACTTGGAAGGGACCTTAGGTGTATGAATCAGTCAGGTCCTTGGGCCCTTCCCCGTGCAACACATGATACTCTGAGGAGGGAAGGCCCACCATTTAGGATCAGTGAACCTTAAAGGAGGAGAGACTGTGCTTCCCTGTAACAGACAAAGGTACCAGGGGAGGGGGAGTTTGGGGGAGCATCCGGTGGCAGGAGGGAGTGAGCATCCCTCCTGCCTTTTTGGGGGATGGAATGGGGAGGGGAAGAAATAGTTTTGGGGGGCCTCCATTGGCAGGAGGGAGTGGGCTTCCCTCCTGCCAATTTTTTTTATGCGGGGTGGGGGGGGGGGGAGATGCCATGGCAGGAGGGAGTGGGCATCCCTCCTGCCTTTTTTGCTGTCATGGGGGGGGGGGTTCAGTTCACGGTGCCAGTGCTGGTTCATTGGGGAGGGCTATCATCAGCTGAGGGGAGTGCTTTTTTTCTATTTTTTCTAGTGGGGCAAATATTAGGATCTGTGCCTGTTAAAAAAAGGAAAAGAAAGGTTTCCTGCCCGAACAGCTGAGTGGCAGGAGACTTTCCCCTTCATCTCAGTTATTCAGGCTTCCCTTGAAGCCGGCTCTGTGGATGTGTGAGAGCCACTCTTATAGCAATTCATCAGATCGGAGAATCAGAGATTATGGCAAACATCCGTGTGAATCATTTGCATGCAAACCTTTTAGTATATTGATAGCTCTTTCTGAAACGGCCATAAAATCGGATCGGTGCAGACCCACACGGTTTTATCGATCCTCTTAGTGCATCTAGGACATAGTACAAATTCTAATTCTGTCTAAACCGGATTATTGCAATTTAGTTTATTTAGGGTATCCCAAGAATATGATAAATCTACAAACTATACAAAATATAGCAATTTGATTGATCTGTTCTTTAAAGAAATTTGATAAAACCATTCCCTATTATGTTCTACTTCATTGGCTAACCATAGAGATCAGGAGTTTCTTCAAATTGTGCTGCTTGATATATGTTTAAATGTATTTATTAATTTTCCAGTGTGCAAGCAAACAACTACAGCAAAACCAAACAGAACACTTACAATTATGCACAAGTGAAATCCTCACCCCTCCCCACTCCCCCAAAACAGAAACAAAAGGGGTCCCGAAGACAGGAAACAAAATCAATAACAAATTATAAGTTCAGTAGTTGACTTCTAGCTAGAGGAGTAAGACTCAGCCAAAAACGCTCCCAAATCAGACAGAATCTCCGGCCTGGGCCAGTGTCCAAGTCTGAAAAATGCCACCTTTTCAATGAAGCATGTATGATCATCAGTGATCTCCAGTGAATGTAAGTCGGGGGTTCGCTGGTCAGCCATTGGGACAAAATTGCCTTCTTGCCCAGTAACATCACTCTAGCCACAAAAGCTGAAAGCCCTTTGGGTTTGGGAGAAGCAATAGTATAAAATCCAAATAGTGCTCTGGGAGTCGGAGTCCACCGCCTACCCCAGTGAGAGGTAGTGTAGTGACCCAATCGCTGCCAGAACTGAAGAATACTAGGGCAGGACCAAAACATATGTCCCAGCGAGGCGTATGCTTGAGTATATTTCGAGGCAAAGAACTAAACTTTGATATATAGACACTGGGGATATCTCAGAACGCTACTCTGAAAGATATCAGCGTAGCAGCACTCCTCACTGAGTATATTTCGGGCATTGATATACCTGGGTGATGCCCATCCAATAGGCTCGCATGGGCGGTATATAAAGGTAGAGAACAAACTTAAGCTGCAATTCCCAGTGTATTATATTGGTGGACACTTTCCTCAAGTTTTTCACCACTGACGAGTGGAAAGCTCACACTGGAGATCCTCTGCCCAAGCAGTGGCTAATATAGTAAAATTTGGGTCTGATTGACAGTCTCGAATACCCACATGATGAAAACGAAGAGGAATCAGTTGTGCAGATAAACTAAACATCTCTGAAAGTGCCTCCTGACAAGCGTCCGTCAATGACTAGCAGGTAGGGAATGAACATAATGTCTGACCTGTAAATATGCAAAATCATCCGTGCCGGGAAGTCCAAATGTACGTTGCAAGCAAGCAAAGGAAGTCAATTGACCCTCCTTCAGTAAACAGTTGGGAAAACATATTGTAAACCAGATGTGGCCCACCGCTGAAAAGAAACAGATTGCATATCCGGTAGAAAATACCCATTTCCCTGAAGTGAGAGAAAAGTTGAAATGTTATGCGACAGTTTCAAACAACAACACACCCAGCGCCATATCCGCTTCGCAGGGACAAATATAGGATAATGTGCCACCGTAGAGCGGAGGGTCGGTATTGTGACATGTAGAAAATAACTAATATAATAAGGGGATAGCAGTGACAATTGTAAGTCAGTAACAGAGAAATAAGAGGTACCCCGAAACCAATCATTGATATGCCTCATTTGACAAGCCATCGCATACCAATGAATATTTAACAATCCATATCCTCCCTTATCTTTAGGAAGGCAAAGCCTAACAAAGGTCATACAGGGGTTTCCTCCCCCCCCCCCCCAAACATAGAGTTGAATCCCTCTGGTAAGTTGAACCCTATGGGCTGGTGACAGTAAGAGGGGAAGCACCTGAAATCAGTATAACCACTTTGGGAAAAGTACCATATTGTAAAGGGACACCCGTCCTGCTACTGACAAGGGAAAAGTTTTCCAAAGGTGGAACAATTGCAAAGTGTCCTCCAGCAAAGAGGAAACATGTGCTGCTTGATATATAAAATTATTCATGGAATGGCTCCATCTTTTATGTTTTCATCAATAACAGTTCTGTATTCTAGATGTAGAACTTGTGACTTTCTAAAACCAGCTTTTCCGTCTTGCAAGGGTTACTGATCCAAAAGTAATTGACCGATAATTAAACAATGCAGAGCCACATACTAGAGATTTGTGCCTCCAGATAGCTTATTTTTAAAACTGGAAATAGAATATATTTTAAATTTGAATTGATGATACACCGATGGACTGCATGAAATGTTTTTTTATTGTTTATCTCTTTCAGAAATTTTATGAATAAGCATCCGAAGCCAGTTCTAACAGGCCAGAGGTTTAAAACCAGGAAGAGGGGTAAGAAAATTTTTAATATTTGCCCTTCTGACAGAAGGGTCCTGATTTTATAAATGGCACCTACTGATAGGCACCTACATCAGAACACTTACCGATGTAAGAATCTAACTTAATTTTTTTTTATTGGTTCAGTTGGCACTGTAAATTGAATAACACCATTGAAAACCAATAAAAAACGATTAAAAAAAATTAATTTTCGGATAGGCGTCTACATTGGTAGGAGCCACATAGGCATCTACACTGAGGTGCCTAACTGTACTTGCCTGCATCTACCTGAAAAATAGTTAGGGGTAGAGTTTGGATGTAGATTGCCTTAGATGCTAGTAAATTAGGCCAAGAAAACCCTGGCCTAATATACCCGTGCCTAATATTATAATGTCTACTGGCACTTAGGCACTGCTAGGTACAATTTTACAAATGGCACCTAGTGGTTGATCGATGGCCATGCTGAACGCTCTGTTTATAGAATCAGGGCCAAGGGACATAATGAAAGGATGATTCAACTTAGATGGATTGTTAAGGTCAGGATAAAGAAGAGGAACCCATATTTCTGTATGTTTAAACTATATATGTTCACATATTGGTTACATATGAAGAAGCTGTTTACCAAAACATACCAAGTCAATAATTTTGGTGGTTAGAGACATTTCCAGTCAGTTTGTATAACAGTAGGATGAAAAGGCTTGAAATGTTTCCAGTAGGATATTTTAATGATTTTACTATTAAAATTCAAATTATATCACAATTCTATTGTAATTGTTTTATTAAATAATGTAGTCCACTTTGTCCAATTTGTTTTCAAAATTGTGGCATATATTTGTAATATAATGTGGCATATATTTATAATAAAATGTGGCATATATTTATAATGTGTATAAGATATTGTCTGGATTATAATAATTTAAATAACTTTTTTTGTATACTTTCAAAAAACACGCCTCAGCCCCACCACTCCACCGCCTATAGTAATTTACACAGCGGGAAGCATATTGTGGCGCTTCATCATTGGCTGTCGATTTTTTGAATATTGTTTTCTCCTTTTATTTTTAGTTTGTTGTTTTATCTTTAATAAATATTTTTAAGAGTTAAATATTTCAAAAATATTTCAAGAACACCTTATTTCTTAGTGTCATGATATACGTTTTAAAAGTAGATAGTACTTATCTCAGCCAAAACCAGGGGAGTCAGACCCGACATGTTTCACACAACCGAGTGTTTTATCAAGAGTCTCCCTGTAAAATATAGAGCAGAAACTGTCACATACAATTGTGTCCTGCCCTTCTCCTACCTCAATTCTACTTCAAAGTTAAAGATAATGTTAAATGGTATGCTCACCAAGGCTGCCGCTGTCATCCGACTCCTATTAACTTGTGAGAAAAGATGGCGGCGGCGTCCTTTGTTTGAAATTTAAATCATCCCTCTCTAATCACTATGTATCCGCCCCCTACAGCTCATTGGTCCCAACTAGAGTTACATCATCGATCCCCATTCGATTTTGCTGTTCAGCCCCCAAGGCTCGACTGTGTCCAGTCAGGAATGGGTACAATCAGCAAATACAATCGGTGAATTGGAACAATCAGCAAAATAGAAACAATTAATAGATGTAAGCAGGGGAGCTGGTACAATATAAGGGGTCAAGAGTAAGGTGAATTTACTGCCTGTCTTTGAGATAATCATTATTTGTGATGTGAGAAGTACACTTACCTGAATGCTGATAACTGTCTTTCCTAAAGTAAAGTTGGGAGCTAAAGAACTTGGGAACTGAATGAATGGGTTTTTGTTTTGAAACCTTACTGTGGCTACCGTTTTCCTGGTAGTATAATCACCTGATTTCCTACAGCTGTGCTGCCTTCCAAAAGGTAGCTGCAGTGAAAGTAATCTCTGAGCAAAGCTGTGCTGTGGCTTGCTGCCTAAACTAAGTACATAACTTGCTGCTATAATAATTATCTGGACTTTATATGTTTGCTGGAAAGCTATCTTTCATACCTCTGAGACAAATACTGCTGAGGGGAAGTTTGGTTTTGGTTTTTGAATATCGGTATAAATTCATTGCTGAACCAGAGTGCAAGAACTCAAGCAAGACCAACTGTATTTGGTTTTCTTTAGTGCCTTTATTTTGTTTTGAAGCTGAATTTATGAAATGCTGAAGATATTTGCCTTTGTTTTGCACCTTTTTGGACCACCAAGGTCAGAATAAAATCCATTATTCTTTCTGAGGTGTAGTGACTTGAAGCCAGTACTTACCTTGTGTTCTCCCAGGCCTAGGCAGTTTCCTAGGGCCAACCAAAAGTCCTGAAGATACTCCTGGTCAGAGGGGACATGCCAGAGCATAAGTTTTGTCACAGCTGAGAAGCTCCACTCTGAGGAGTGTTTGTGACAGGACAGAATGTGGTGTGGCTGGGGGCAGAGCAGGGCAAAGTGTCCTCTCTTTTTTTTTTTTTTTTTTTAAGAGGAAATCTGGTAACTCTATTTATGCGATGTCACAAGGAGAGCCCTGTGAAAGGTGAAGAAACCCTGCAGTGCCCTGAATCTAAAGCTAAAACAAGGGATATTGAGCAAGTGTCATCTGAGGTTGCTCCTAAATCTGCCCCTAGAACCAGGCAGGGAAAAGAAACACCCTTATTAAACAAACCCCAAAAGAAGGGCAGCACTGCAATGACCCGCTTATCCTTACCTAATACTAGCCTAAGAACAGATAGGGTAATGAAACCACAAGTCCCAGCAGGCACTAGGCAGGTAAAAGATAAACTCAGGGCAGTTAGCCCAGGTGTAAGCAGGGCTAATCAGCATGGAAACTGGCAGAGCTCAGGAGCAGAGAGCTCTAGGATCTCAGCTGGACCTAGGGATAATCAGCCCAGAGTATGTGAAAAGGGTGTGTCTTCCAGGCAATGTAGGCAGCCACAAACCCTCAGACCTTTGCATCTAAAAATTAAAAGACCAGAAACGAGTACTTCATAGGAAAATCAGGTAGGGAGATCTCTGGAGTGAGGCTTCCAATAATTCTTCTAAAGCTAGCTATAATGAAGTAGAAATGCCAGAAAAACTGTTTGGAACCTGATGAATTAAGAGTTGTTGAGGACATGGACACATAAGGAAACCTGTGAAAGTAAAAGTACTGTTTCTGAGGAAGTGGTGATGCCTCACAAGGTTAGTGGGAAGAAAAGTTAAGTCAAGGCTACAGTTTGGAATAGCCATAGTAGGACTGTTTGCAGCCTGGCCAACCAATGCAGGCAGGTTGCCTAGTTTTTGTATTGAAACTGAAAGGCTATTT
This sequence comes from Geotrypetes seraphini, assembly GCF_902459505.1. Classification (NCBI taxonomy): domain Eukaryota; kingdom Metazoa; phylum Chordata; class Amphibia; order Gymnophiona; family Dermophiidae; genus Geotrypetes; species Geotrypetes seraphini. The sequence goes on along the minus strand of NC_047085.1, from coordinate 403,545,114 downwards.
TTGATTTGATTCTGGCAGAGCATAGTTTTGAAGAAGTTGCCCTCTGAAAGTTTGCTTTTGTGCTATCAAATAGTTGGGATTGATTGGGCAGGGGATCTGTAAAGCCCAGACCTAATAAGGGTTAGGGGTGTGAATTATAGTTTTACCCTGGGAAGCTACTTCTGAGGCAAAATTTTACAGACTGTCATTTTGTTTTGAGCCATAAACAGAATAAGCACTGTGAGCCAACAAGCTGTTTAGAAACCAAAAAGTGTTTTTCTTTGTGTTTTGTTTTTTGCATACTGACAAATATTGAGGTATTTGGGTTACCGCCTCAAGAAAAGTTGCACTGTGATATAAAGTGGTAAATAAAATTCACACTGAACAGTTTTGCCATAGCATTTATTTTTATTTGCATACCACGCTACCCTCCATACCTCACCTTACCACTCGGCCGAGGTTTGGGTGATCCAGGTCAGTGCACCGGCCTGATCCAGTCTGGGCCTTACCCGGTCACAGTAGTCAATTGATTAATATAGTTCCTGATGTGGTTAGTTAACATCTTCATAAAAAGCAATCCCTGCAGGTGGCATCAAGAGTTGTGTGGTAGGAACTACCTTTTTTCTTAGATTTCTTTGTCAGTGTCTAGTCATCTATGGAAATGATAGATAGATGTATTTGTAGATCCCACTCATTTATAGATATTTGTTTTGTATAAACCTGATCTTCAACGGAGCCCCTTCCCCTTAAGAACACTCATTCACAATGTCATAGCCATCTTAAAACCCTTAGTTCCAGCCAAGGTGGAAAGTGACATGGGAGGGGTGTAGCCAGGAGGGCATGGTCCAGGAAGTATAAAAGGCTGGACCAGAGCCAGAATGGGGGAGGGGAGAGAGAGAGAGAGAGAAGCAGCAATGCCTATTGTAATTGTCTCCACTTTGAAGCTGAGAAACTGCAACCACTATGCTCAACTTGAAACCTTGAAGAGTTTGTGGTTTTGTCTTGACCAGCTGCAGGCCAGCCTTGTGTCCCTGCTAGAGTCTACTGGTAATTATGGATCCAAGGATCAGGCGAGAGCCCGGTGAGAGTTGATGCCAAGCTGAGAAACATTTATATATGCTGTGGCCCTGTGAGAGCAGAATACCCAAGGATACAGTTGCCTTTACAGAATTAGTTCTACTCTTTCCCTTTCAATGAAGTGAACAGGAACCTGTACCAACATAAGATTTGTCGCTGCTGGGTCCATTGTGCCCAGGGGTCCGCTCATGCGGCGGCCCTTAGGTCCAAGACCAGTGCCCTATTTGAGGCTAGCCTTACCTGCGTTTGTTCTGGTCCAGCAGGAATTTATCTAACGTTTTCTTGAATCCCTGAAGGGTGTTTTCCCCTATAACAGCCTCTGGAAGAGCGTTCCAGATTTCTACCACTCTCTAGGTGAAGAAGAACTTCCTTACGTTTGTACGGAATCTATCCCCTTAGTGCCTTTTCGTTCTCTTCATGTCCCCTCCATCTCCTCTTTTCAAGGGAGAAGAGGCCCAGTTTCTCTAGCCTCTCATTGTACGGCAGCTCCTCCAGTCCCTTAACCATTTTTGTAGCTTTTCTCTGGACTCTTTCGAGTAGTACTATGTCCTTTTTGATGTACGGCGACCAGTGTTGGATGCAGTATTCCAGGTGGGGGTGTACTATGGCCCGGTACAGTGGCATGATAACCTCAGATCTGTTTGTGATCCCCTTCTTAATCATTCCTAGCATTCTGTTTGCCTTCTTCGCCGCTGCCGCACATTGCACAGACAGTTTCATTGACTTGTTTCCTATCTGCCAACCAGTTTTTAATCCACATGAGTATATCACTCTCGATTCCATGGCTCGCAATTTTTCGAGGTAGACTTTCATGCGTGACCTTGTCAAACGCCTTCTGAAAATCTAGATATACGATGTCGACCGGGTCACCCTTGTCTATCTGTATTACAGCTGGAGCCTTGAAGTTGCATCGGGTTGCCTGCTAGAAGTCTCCTCCGATGCAACCGGAAACAGGAAGTTGCATCAGAGGAGACTTTTACCAGCAGGCAACGCAATGCAACTTCAAGGCTCCAGCTGTAATACAGCTCGTAGCCTTATAGAAATTGCCATTTTAAGAAGAAAAGGTAAGGGAAAAGGAGGGAGGGAGATAAATGGACGGACGGCGGATGAGAGTGGGCTGCTGGTTGGAACGCTCGGTCACCGTGCGTTCAAGATTGTTCACTGCCTCGTGCTACCATTCACCACTCCACGGGGTGGTGAATGGCCTTGTCCCCGAACTTGCGGTGACCATTTTTTTGGTCAGCGTTTTGGCGAGTTACGCGCCGTGTCATTCTCTAATCGGCGTAACATTCACCACTTTCTAGTCTTCCGGGATCTTTCCTAATTTGATCAACAGATTGGCTATTAGTTGAAGCAGTTCAGCTATAACCCCTTTCAGTTCCTTGATTACCCTCAGGTGGATGCCGTCCGATCCCAGGGATTTATCATTTTTAAGCCTATCAATCTGCATACCTCTTTTAGACTGACCGTTAACCCTGTCAGTTTCCCGTCTTCATTTCCTGTGTATAGCCTGTTGACTTCTGGTATATTGGATATATCATCTAAGGTAAGTACAGGTGCAAAAAATGTGTTCAGTTAGTCAGCGATGGCTTTGTTCTCCTTTAGTACTCCCTTTATTCCATGGTCATCTAATGGCCCCACTGCTTCCTTCGTGGATCGTTTCCCCTTAATATATTGAAAGAATGGCTTTAAATTTTTTGCCTCCTTGGCTATTTTTTCCTCATAGTCTTTTTTGGCCCTTCTTACTGCCTTATTGCACTTGCTTTGATGTTGTTTGTGCTTTTTTCAGTTTTCGTCCGTTTTTGTCCTTTTCCATTCCTTAAACAAAGTCATCTTGTCCCTGATCACTTCCTTCACTGCTACAGTGAACCATGCTGGTTCCTTGTTCTTTTTCCTCTTTGAACCCTGTCTATAGATTTTGCGCCTCGGTGACTGTGTCCTTAAAAAGGGACCATGCTTGCTTTAGTGAATTTACAGTGCTTATCCTCTTCCTAATCTTCTTCCTCACCATGACTCTCATCCCTTTGTAGTTCCATTTTCGGAAGTTCAGTGTCGTGGCAGTCATTCTGGATTGATTTTTTTTTTTTGTTCCTGTGTCTAGGTTGAAGTGGATCATATTGTGATCAATGTTTCCCAGTGTTCCTTCTACTTCTATACCTTGTGCCGGTCCTCGTAGTCCATTCAGAATTAAGTCCAGAATTGCATTTCCTCTTGTATTTTCCTTGACAAGTTGTTCCAGTTAAAATCTAAGGAAGTTTAATCTAAAGAAATACTTTTTTACAGAAAGGGTGGTAGATGCGTGAAATAGTCTCCCGGTAGAGGTGGTAGAGACAAGACTGTCTGAGTTTAAGAGCGTGGAACAGGCATGTGCAATCTCATAGGGAGAGGAGGAGATAATGTATGCTGTGGATGGAAAGACTGGATGGGCCATTTGGCCTTTATCTGCCTTTGTTTCTATGTAAAATATCGTACTGCAAATTAACTATGAGCAGACCATGCATGAAGACCAAAGACAGTATCCTACAGCTTAGGATCCCTCAAACTCCCCATATGGCAAGCTCAATTGAAGGTGGCAATCTTGCTGTGACTTTCCTACCTAGTTGTTTTACCAAAATTTGGAACTGCCTGGACTCAGCTAACTGCTGGCCCAAGGAAGATGGAGGAGGAATTTTTCCCTGAGATTTCTCCTTTGGAGGACCCTGACTTATATAGAGAGATGGCCAGGTATCTCCTACTGAATATCTTGTTTGTCGAATTGACCAGTGACTAGCTATGTTGCATAACATAGACGGTCACTGCCAGTATTCATCGGCTTGTCAGCAGCCAGATAGACTTTCTTAAAAAGTAGGTCTATCTTTGGCTGCTAGGACTTAGCCGGCTAGCTGATAAATATCGGCTTGGCCGTCCAAAAATTACCCTGAAATTCAATGCCAGTCACCAGATATGGTGCCAGAATCGAATTTCCAGTTTTGTTGCTGTCCACAAGCAAAAGCTGGCTGTCTCTTACAGTCTGAATATTGGCCCCAGAGAACTCAAAATTGCTTAAATCTTGCCAATAGCAGTGGTTGGAAAAATTGTGCTGCCCACTGAACTTAGGGACTACAGTTGCTGAAGACCCAGGGTCAGGAGGAGAGAATAGGACACCCCCAGACACTTTAAATAGTCTGACCAAGTGGAGTGAGGAGCTTTATTGCATCTTCTTCCTACCTTTGTTATGTGCTTAGATGTCATTAGAAACATAGAAACATGATGGCAGATAAAGATTTAATAGCCCATCCGCAGCATCAACTATCTCCTCCTCTCCGTAAGAGATCCCATGTGACTGTCCCACGCTTTCTTGAAATCAGACACAGTCTTTGTCCCCACCACCTCTACTGGGAGAACACCATTTTCATATGCTGCACCAAAATTGTGGAATACACTTGCCTTAGAATTATGAACAGAATGCTCCTTCCCTATTTTCAAGAAACTTCTAAAATCTTTGTTCTTTAAATAAGCATTCTTTTCCTAATTTTTGAAGGCATGTTTTTCTTAACTCCAAACTATCTTGTTGATTCATTTACATTTGTTAGGTCAAAGCATCATAGACATTCACATGCTTTATTTTCCTTTCCATCAGTCAAGGGCTGTAAATTTAAAAGGTATCATCAACACCTTTTCTCCTATCAGGCGGCATCCTGGGGCAAGGATCAGAATCATTTAATTATGTCTTCAAACACCTATCATCAATTTAGATGACTTTTAAAACATATTTGTTCCCTAGATTTTGGGGATAATTGATGCCTCCACTTACTGTTTTCACTAATTCTTTTGTGAATCACATAAAACGTAACGGTTATGTGGTATACAAGTGTGTTTTATTTTATGTTTACGGTTTGTTAACTGCCTTGCTACTGTATTGTGTACAACAACACATCTAAATTTTGTAAATAAATAAAATTAGGAGAACTGTTTTGATTAGCATAAATGTTCTTTTATCTGTCCTAGAATGTGTCAGGTACACAAAAGGAGTAAAGACTTATTCCCAGTGAACTGGCAGCTGCAAGTCAGTGTCCAGTAACCATTGATTTTAACATGTGTAACTTTTGGTCTTTAAAGTTCAATATATAAAAATAATTATATGCAGGATATATACACATTGAAAAGGTGACAGTAGAGTAAGCATAATCTTTACATACACTCTCCAAACTTGAAAAAAGTATTACTATTTCCCTGAACTAATCAACCCAAAGGAAATTGCCATCAACTCCTGAGCAGTAGCATATCCAGACAGTGAATTTTGGGTGGGCCTGAGTCCAAAGTGGGTGTCTGTCTGTCTCTCTCTCTTTTTCTCTCTCTCTCTCGTTCTCTCTCTTTCTCTCTTTTTTTCTCTCTCTCTTTCTTTCTCTTTCTCTCTTTCTTTCCCTCCCTTTCCACCCCCCACCAAGTGTGCTATTGAGCCTTGCCTGCTCCGCACCTCCAGACCTGGGACTGCAGCAGGCTGAGTCACCCTTTACTGAAGGCAGAGCACTGGGCAGCATGGAGGCACAGCACTGCTGCGAATGGACTGCTTCTGTAGCCTGGCCCAGATGCAGTGCCTGAGCCACTGTGGCAAGCTCTTCTATGACCTGAGCTGCTGTTTTCCCCCACATGCTTGCTATACTGCTGTGGGAGAGACTGAGTGGGCAGGACCCGTCCAGGCCCGCTCGTAGCTACGCTTCTACTCCTGAGAACAAGCCCATGTCAGTCCTCCATGCCATGTCTATTCCTATCTACCTTCTTCCAAAGCCAAGTTACCCCCCTCCTTTATGCTTCCAAAACTAGAGGTTACTTTCATTTCCCGTTCCCTCCAGGGTCATTCAGTCACCCCTACATCCCCCTCCCATGCTCTGAATTCTTCAAATTTGGCAGCAGGAGAGTTACATTGAAGGAAGACTTTTTTTAAAAAACAACTCATTAATATGGGTAAAATCTATAAATTGCTTTGAAAACTATCTTCTAAATCACAGGTGTCAAAGTCGGTCCTCGAGGGCTGGAATCCAGTCGGGTTTTCAGGATTTCCCCAATGAATATGCATGAGATCTATGTGCATGCACTGCTTTCAATGCATATTCATTGGGGAAATCCTGAAAACCCGACTGGATTACGGCCCTCGAGGAGGGACTTTGACACCCCTGTTAATGGATGACTCAAAATATGAATGAAAAAACATCATGCACAAAAGGCTTGTATCCAAGATGGACATTTAATGCCAAGTTCTGTTTGAAAATTAGCCAACAAAGCTAAATAAATAAAATGGTGCCCAAGACCCAGTCATTTTATATGTAGATATTTCATTTTGACAGTAGTATAATTGCTTCCTTATCTTGTCCTGCTTTTGTTAAACTATTATAACCATTTGCACTAGTGTTGACAAGTTGATTTACTGGTATATTCTGTATTTCTTGGGAAACCTAAAATGCTAAGTTGACAGCATTTCCCTTGCACGTAGTGCATTACCCATAGTCTGTGGACTTTGTAGAGTTCTGGATTGTTCTTTTATTGCATAGAGGCTCTTATTAGCAACTGCATTCAGTGATTTATAAGTGCTATTGGATAACTTACGTTGTTTTCTTCCAGATGAAAAAGAGAAATTCGAGCCCACAGTCTTCAGGGATACAATTATCCAAGGACTCAATGACGCCGGTAATGATCTGGAGGCAATAGCTAAGTTTCTGGACACAACAGGCTCAAGACTAGATTACCGTCGCTATGCCGACACGCTCTTTGACATCCTAATAGCTGGCAGCATGCTAGGTAAACCTGCATTTTATTTTGATTTTACTTCCTAGATCAGGGCTATTTCTGTTCAAAAAAAAGAAATATTACTGTCCACATATTGAAGTGTTATAAAGCTATTTAATAATGATTTGTTTCCTTATTTGTTTTCTTAAATCTATCTATATATTGGATTCTGGAACTTAGCAACCTAGGAGATGGATGTGTAATCTGTTGCTCTTCCCTCCCTGCTCTTTCTCAGCATTAGAATACTACTTTATTTTTTATTTTTTTTTCTGTTAAAATTGTGGATATTGGTAGCTTTTGATGGCTTCTAAAAAAAACAATCTAAATTGGAAACTGCCTTTGCCTTCAGGGGTGGCAAAACGTTCAAAAACAGATCCTTCTATTCCATCTAAAGTACCACTGCCACAAGAATCCGAGGATTTGAATGATCCAATTATGACAGAGTTGAAGAAAATCCAGGTATTGATACAGGGCAATACAGAAAAACTTTCATCAATTTAAATGGAGGTTTTAAATCTTTCTCAGAAATTATCTGTATGCTATACCAGAACTGACCAGCTGGAACAACGGGTCTCAAGTGTGGTTAAAGACCTGGAGTAGGCAAACAATCACAGCAAAAGAAATTGAGGGTTCAAATCCCATTAATTTCATTGAGGAAATGATACCTAAAATATTTTCTCTTAAATTTTCTTTTCCACTGGAAGTGGAGAGGGCTCACCATGTCCCTAGATATATTTCTAACCAGCAAAGAGATCCTCAACCGCTAATATTTAAACTGTTGAGATACCAGCACTCTATGGAAATTATATCTGCTGCAAGACAAACAAAAAAATTTAAAATGGCAAGAACATAAAATTTTGATTCTCCCAGACTTCGCTTAACATACTGCTTTCCAGAGGAAACAATTCCTGCTTCTCCGGCCACAGCTCAGACAAATAGGTGTCAAATATGGGTTAATGTACCCGACTATAATGCTGGTAACTCATAATAAAACCACTAATTTTGAGGATCCAAAAGACCTTCTAGACTTCATCAGTCGTCTGGAGAATCAAATGATTTTAACTGGATATTCGTCTGGAGAATCAAATGATTTAACTGGATATTCATCTGTAATCATTTTAATTTTTTCTTTTTTTTCTTTTTTTGTGTGTCTAATTGCAAGTGGATTCTGTTCATTTTGGCTGTTTATTACATCGGATACATTTTAAGATTGGAGGCATATCCTGGGGATCCTATCACAATACACTTTGGATATTGTGACCATCCAGGCGTTATCCCCGCCAAGGTCCCAGTTAGAGCGCAGGGCCAGGCCCAAAAGAAAATCAGGAAAGGAATTGGCAAGTTGCATTCCATTCCTAATTCTGATCATTTCCCTATTGACCACCAGAGGGAGCTTGAGCTTTCTGATAGTGAGGTGGGTGAGCTGTAACCCAGTCACCACCGGGGGAGCCCAAGGGCCTCATTGAACACTGCTGACTCAGCCAGGACAGGGCGTGTCCCTAGAGTATTTAAGCCAGCAGTGGAGTACAGACAAGCAGGCCGGCTAGGGAGAGGGTTTAGGCCTTGTCTCCCTGAGGAACTCCCTGGGTCAAGCAGGTGCACTAAGCCTACCCCGATGGAAGTGGAGGAGGCAGGACCAGCTAAGGAGCTGTCTTTGTTGGATGCTGAACTGCCCATGGAATGCCAAGAGAGTTTTCCTGAGTGTGATACTAACTTTCCTGAGGCCATGCAGGTAGACCTGATTTCTAGCTGCAAACAGTGAGTTTTGGTTTGCAAGTGACTGTTTGCCTGTTTTGGACTATTTTGTTTTTCTGTAAAGCTAGGAGTGTCATTTTGGGGAGAGGTTTTGTTGTCGCCTTGGGTGGGAGTTTTGAAAGCCATTCCTGAGGCTTTAATTTGCAAAACCTATGACACTCTCCTTGCCTGGCAGTGGTATAAATCTGCCAGAGGCTTTATTTGTTTTTAAGCACTGTGAATTGCTGGAACAAGTGCACTGAACTGTATTTTGGTAAATTGAACAAGCTGCTTGGGAGTAGGCTTGTGCTGGCTCTGAGGAGAGCTGAAAACTCAGCTGTCATTTTGGCTTTATTTTGTGCTGCTTTATTTTTCCTGCTTTTTGCATTTGTGCTTTGCTGATGGTTTGCCTACTAACATTTGCATCTTTATTTATGAACTGCTTACCTTTATGTTTGGATCAGTAAAGCTGAACTCTGTTCCTATAAACCTCGTCTTTGTAACTTTGATTTTGGTTCCTGCCTTGTATCACTCCAGTCTTGCAGGGTGACTCCATCCAGGGTCACACGCTGGTGTAATACATCTAAGTAACCTGTTGGAGAGCTGTGATGTCCCCCTCGGACCATAGTGGGGTTACAATATAGATTACTGTTGTTGTGGATGGACTTATAAAAGGGGGAAATAGATGATTTGTCGGTTGGGGTTATTTTCCTAGGTGGCAGTTAAACTTACGTTTCACTTAGATTCTCATTCCAGGTGGTTTTTGAGAGAAAACCTCTGATGTCTCATGTTCTATTGAATTCCTGCTCCAAACTTTGTCCATTGTAAAAGTTGCTATGGAGACGCATCTGAAGAAAAGAATTATTGAGCAACAGGTTAGGCCCGCCCATTAATCTGACGTGCACGATTTACTTGATGACAAGGTTCCCGGAAGACAGTGACTGTTCAGTCTGACAACAGCTGGAATGGAGTTCTCACATAATATTGCAGCACAGCAAGATCTGGAAGCCCCTGCATGAGAGCCTGCGATCAGTAATGAAAAACAGAAAGAAATGTTGCTGTATCATTGCAAAAGGCAGGAAGAACTCAAGATGACTCTTGTTTTTTGGGATCTGCTTAGCCTGACGGGGGAGGGGAGTGCATTGCTGCCACAACTGACAGAAATTCAAGAATCGGGGAAAAAAAATCCAATAGCCCTCTCCCATCAGGGCTCTTCTTCAGTCCGGCCGGGGAGGGAAGTGCCACCCCAGCACTGGCAAGGTGGCAGTTTTCTCTCTTGGTGCCCTCCCCCTCAAGATCCTGTGCGGTCTGGCAGAGGAGAGAACTGATAGATTTCCAACACCGACGAAACACTTATTATATATAACTATCGGGGGAGTCCATGCTACCAATGCCTTTTTCCGGTGCCACCTCCAGCAGAAACTGTGACTAACTGTGCTGATAGTGGCGTGCTTGGTGTAGTACCTGAAATTATGGGATGCCTTCAGGCTTTGGAAGTGCTGGAGATGTCATTGGGAATAGGCACATCTTTTGGCCAGTTTATGCTCATGTTTGATACACTCGAAGGACGATTTCGCAACATCCGGTTATGGGTTAAAAACCAAAACTGTGCAGTCTGCGGAGCAAATCCCACAATCGGAGTCCTCCAGAATTATGAGGCATTCTGTGGTTCATCGGCATCAGATAAGTTCAGAACTATACATATAGAGGGGCATAATCAAAAGGGACGTCTAAGTCCATTTACGTCCATCTCGCAAGTCGTCCAAAGTTAAAAAGAGCCTAAGACACATTTTCAAAAGATACGTCCAACTTTTTTTTTATTTTCGAAAATCATCTATTTATACGTCCTGCCGATCTGATCATCCAAGCCACTAAATCATCCATCTTTATACCACATTTCCGTCCAACTTTCCGTCCAAGTCCAAAACGCCTAGAACAAGCCCTGTTGGACATGGGAGGGGGCTACAAAGTGATGGACTGCACACCCAGACATGCCACCTAAATAGTGGGGTACCTTACAGGGCACTGCTGTGAACTTCACAAAAAGGGTGCCAGGGCTTCTCCTCCCTACAGCTCCCTTATAGGTGACGGTGAGCCCCCAAACCACCTCCACAATCCCCTAGACCCACTTATCTACCACCCCAATACCCCTTATGGCTGCAGGAGCCATTATATGCCAGTCAAAAAGGGTTTTGGGGGTGTATAGGGCAGTGCACATGTTTAAGTATTAATGCAGTGATTACAGGGGCTTATGGGCATGAGTCCTCCTCTCTATGGGTCCCTAACCCACCCCCAAGATGACTTAAGCTGCCTCTGGGCTGGACAACTAGGCTTTCCTATGCCAGGCGGCCAGGTGATGATGGTCTGGAGGCTGAAATTTAAAGTTGTGAATAAAATTTCTATGGGGGTGGGGGGGTTGGTGATCACTGGGATAGTGTGTGGGGGTCTGTGTTATGTGTTTGCAGTACTTATCTGGTGAGTTTAGGTGGGTTTTTGTGACTTAGACCATGTTTTACATGGTCTAAGTCACAACGTGCAAGTTCCGTCGATCCTGGGCTGTATAACTTTCGGTTATACATGCAGTACGACTAAGTCTAAGCTAGCCCACGTCCTGTCCAACTCCCGCACTCCCAAAACACCCCTTTTAGCTTTGGACGTTGAGCGGCACTATGAAGGCCTAGGTCGTTTAGAAATACGTCCAAAACCCGTTTTTATTTTCGGCGCTTGGACGTTTTTGAGAAATGTTCATCCAAGTGCCAACTTAGGCCGGTTTTTGGACGTTTTTCTCTTTTGATTATGAGCCCCATACTCTCCAAAGAAGAAAGAATATCAACACAGGAATACAAAAAAATATTGGATGAGAAAGTTCCTCATTTACATTACATTACATTACATTAATGACTTCTATTCCGCCTGTACCTTGCAGTTCTAAGCGGATTACAGAAGTAGATATCTGCCACTTACCTGATTCAGGCTATATTCCTTTGGATAAATTAGAGAAAAAATCTTGACTGCCTAAACCATTTGAAAAGAAAAGTACTTGAAGGAAAGTTGAAAACAGATGAAGAAATGTCCTTCCCAGTATATGTTATCTGCAAGCTAGGAAATGACTCCCAGAAAGGTGTAAAAATTTTACAGGATTTATCTGGCAAAGAATTAGGTGTACTTTTAGCAAAGGACATCACAGGTGGACTAATGGCTTGGTCTAATAAAGTGGATCCCACTTATTCAAGTTGTACAAATGCACTATCCTCTGAAGGTCTTAAGGATTCCAATATATTACTTGCATTTACATGAATGGTGATACTGCAAAGTATTTGGTGTTGTTTAGTGTGTCTAAGAATGTTTACTGAAATGATGTGGTTAAATTTATATGCATGAATTCTACTTTTCATTCTGGATTTTATTTTATTTTGATTTATTATGATTTCTATTGGCTATTTATTTGGTGCTAAAATATTTTTTTTTCTATGGTGCTATATGGGTTTTGATTAAGCTAATTGATCATAATATATAGAATGTAATGATTTACTTATTATCAATTAATTTAGGATTTTATGTTATCTTTTTAATTTAATGGAGAATTCCATAATGAATTCGCTTAAATTATTGATACTTAGGATATATCTTGTTATTGGTTTGGAAAATGAATCTGTTTTTAACACTATAGATTAATTTTACATAATAGTATTTTCCTGTAATTCATCAATTCTTATGGTTATTTATGATTACGATTTGTTTAAATGTACTGGATCACTATAAAATTATACAATTTATGGGTTTAATGTCAACTAATAATTATTATTACAATTGATAACTTACTTATGAATTTTATATGTTTATCCTTCAATTCTAGGTTGATGTATGTTAGGATATGTTTGGCAAGTGACAAGGTGTAGGTATTTAATAGTTTGGCTTAATCAATTCTAAATTATTTTTAACTTTCAAAATGTTTTTATTAATTTTATTAACATTTTCTGTTTTGTATTTAATTTATAATTTTATAAATGACTTTATGGGTATAGTGGGAATTAATCTGATTCTATTTAAGATTCACTAATATAATGAAGGTACAATCGTATTCTGTACAGAACAATCTCAACTCAATGTACGTTGTAGAAAGTTAAAGCAGGGGTTCATTCACTCAAAACATCACAAAAACAGGACAGATGACAAAATCATAAATAAACGGAGAAAAATAAACCTCAATTGTGGGTCGCCAGGACTACACAAGTACCTAAGCTCACCACCTCATCACGGGTTTATAAAAAAAAACTCCGTACAGTTATAAATAACTTTCATGCTTCAGCATCACTTTAGAAGAATAGTTTTCAGAAAATTCTCAAAGGATTTGAAATATACCGTCCTGTAATTTTCTATAAGTAAGTGAGACAGCCCCAAACTAACTAAATGTATGGCAATCAGCTCCAGCTGTAGATCAATTCTAAACAACGTCTAGTAGCGTGGCTAAACACTTATGCATCTTAGCGTGTATAAGAGAGTCAAACACTCATCTGAAGAAACAACTTCGTCCCGATAGATAAGATCTTCTATTTCGCCTGCAAGCAGGCTACTTCAGGGGATTCGTTAACAAAGTAGTCTCCACGCTATCAGCTGTATGACGGGCGGCCAGGCTCTCTCAAAATGGTCCTCGGACCGAGATACGCGCCCGACTCGTTTAAAAACTGAATCGAGTCGGGCGTCATGACATCATCGCAAAAACGCGAAGGGTCATAGGTCAATCCTCACTGCTTCACATATAATACTCAATCCAAACAAATTAACCTTGCATTCATAAGAAAGGTTGCCATTCATATTCAGAATTTAAACCTAGTGGCTCAATGGTATGGAGGCGGTTTATCCATTGTTGTTCCTTTTGCCATAAAAGCTTTCTCATGTCTCCTCGTCTCATTGAAGGGATCACTTTCTCCACCACCCAACATCTAAGGCTTTCAAACTTATGTTTTAACTTTAAACAGTGAGCCACTATTGGAGCTGTCAATTTACATGTGTTTAAGCAACTTTTATGCTCAGTTATTCTTATGGTTAAATTACGTGATGTTTGGCCCACATAGAATAATTCGCATGGGCATTGTATTATGTAGATCACGTTAGCTGTTTGACAGGTGGAGGTATGTTTAAGAATGTAATTTTTCCCATCAGTAGGATTTATAAAATTTGAGATAGTGGACATGATTTTACAATTTATACAGTGTTCACATGGGCTATGTCCAAGAGTAGATTCTAATCTCTCTTCTGTAAATTTTTCTTTAGATGGCTGTGCCATACATCTAAAGAAAAATTTACAGAAGAGAGATTAGAATCTACTCTTGGACATAGCCCATGTGAACACTGTATAAATTGTAAAATCATGTCCACTATCTCAAATTTTATAAATCCTACTGATGGGAAAAATTACATTCTTAAACATACCTCCACCTGTCAAACAGCTAACGTGATCTACATAATACAATGCCCATGCGAATTATTCTATGTGGGCCAAACATCACGTAATTTAACCATAAGAATAACTGAGCATAAAAGTTGCTTAAACACATGTAAATTGACAGCTCCAATAGTGGCTCACTGTTTAAAGTTAAAACATAAGTTTGAAAGCCTTAGATGTTGGGTGGTGGAGAAAGTGATCCCTTCAATGAGACGAGGAGACATGAGAAAGCTTTTATGGCAAAAGGAACAACAATGGATAAACCGCCTCCATACCATTGAGCCACTAGGTTTAAATTCTGAATATGAATGGCAACCTTTCTTATGAATGCAAGGTTAATTTGTTTGGATTGAGTATTATATGTGAAGCAGTGAGGATTGACCTATGACCCTTCGCGTTTTTGCGATGATGTCATGACGCCCGACTCGATTCAGTTTTTAAACGAGTCGGGCGCGTATCTCGGTCCGAGGACCATTTTGAGAGAGCCTGGCCGCCCGTCATACAGCTGATAGCGTGGAGACTACTTTGTTAACGAATCCCCTGAAGTAGCCTGCTTGCAGGCGAAATAGAAGATCTTATCTATCGGGACGAAGTTGTTTCTTCAGATGAGTGTTTGACTCTCTTATACACGCTAAGATGCATAAGTGTTTAGCCACGCTACTAGACGTTGTTTAGAATTGATCTACAGCTGGAGCTGATTGCCATACATTTAGTTAGTTTGGGGCTGTCTTACTTACTTATAGAAAATTACAGGACGGTATATTTCAAATCCTTTGAGAATTTTCTGAAAACTATTCTTCTAAAGTGATGCTGAAGCATGAAAGTTATTTATAACTGTACGGAGTTTTTTTTATAAACCCGTGATGAGGTGGTGAGCTTAGGTACTTGTGTAGTCCTGGCGACCCACAATTGAGGTTTATTTTTCTCCGTTTATTTATGATTTTGTCATCTGTCCTGTTTTTGTGATGTTTTGAGTGAATGAACCCCTGCTTTAACTTTCTACAACGTACATTGAGTTGAGATTGTTCTATTTAAGATTCTTCATATTCTATGTTGATGAAATTGTGGGGGTTGCCAACTAATATATTCTTTCTTTAATTTATATCATTCATAAGCTCATACCAGGTCCTATATTATGGGTAGTATGACCTATAATTGGTAATGTAATAATAGAGTATTAGGGTGAGGGTGGATTATGGGTCTCCCTATGGTAACCAAGTTTTCTATGCATTTGATTAGGGGGTGGTTTGGGGGTAGGCTAGGGTTGGGGAGTCGGGGCTTGAGATTTGGGTCCTGGATGTGTGTGGAATTATTATATATTTGATCAAAGGGAAATTAAGGGATTATTTATTATTACATATTAATCAATCAAAATGCAGTTAAAATTATATTCATTAAACGTTAATGGACTTAATCATTCCATCAAGAGAAAAAAGGTACAGTACTTAATTTTTTGAAACAACAGCAGGCAGATATTTATTTCATACAAGAGATGCATTTATCATCAACTGAGGCGGCCAAGTTGGAAGGGGGTGAGTAAAACACTGTTTTTTTGCACTAGCAATAGGAAAAAAGGCAGGTGTGGCTATCCTGATTAACAGGAAGTGTTTTGCTACATTTGGTAACCTTAGGGCAGATCCCATGGGTAGATGGCTCCATGTTAATATGACTTCAGGAAATGATGCCCTGACGCTTCTTAAAATTTATGCTCCTAATTCAAATCAAAAGACAAGAAAGGGCAAGAAAACTCAACGACTCTTAGCTGTTGAGTGACCAAAAATAGGTAATGCAAATATTATGAAATAGTCACCCTATAAAGTCAAATGAAGTGACCTAAGTTCTTTTCAAAGACTACACCCTTTGTTTGAAACTAAGTTGAAGTTTACTGTTGGTTCCCTGAAGCAGTACCAAAACATGTCACGTCGGAACCAGTGAATTTTAAGCTAAGTCTCATAAATTTCAGTACATCTTAAAGTTATCAATATAAGATGTATAACTTATAGCCTGCATGGCTTGTATAAGTTCAATTAACTACCACCAGTATCAGTTTTAAACTGCATTGAACACTGCAATGATTGGATGGTGAGGCAGTGGTATCTGCCTTCATGTCTCTGAGCAGAGTTCGATTAGGATCTGATATTCATTAAATTTAGGTCACTTCATTTGACTTTATAGAGTGACTTATTTCATAATATTTGCATTACCTAATTCAAATCAGGCAGAGTTCTTTAAAAAAAACTCCAACAAATAATTCTGTCACTGGCTACGACGAATTTAATTGTGGCTGGAGACTTCAATGTTGTCATGGATCCATTAGTGGATAAATAACCCAGCAAACAATTAAAATCATTAGGTCTAGATAATCTTATACATTCATGTGGATTGAAAGATATATGGCGGATTTTTCATTTGAATGCTCGTGAATTTTGTTTTACTCCCAAGTTCATAAATCATTTTCAATAATTTATTATTTTTTTATTTCAGATCATTTAATTCAACAGGTTACAAAGACCAGCATAGATCAGATTCTTTTGTCGGATCATACTGGAATTTGGATAGAATTTCAGTTTACTGAAGAAGATTCTAATAGACCTGTTTGGAGGTTTAATAATGCAATGCTTGCAGATTCAAACTTTCTTGAGGAAATTCAAATAAAAAATAATGAATATTTTCAATTCAACACCTCAGAAGAAATCTCTTTGGAAACTATTTGGGATGCTTTCAAAGCTACAATGAGAGGGCAAATAATTTCATATTCGGCGCATATTAGGAAAATGCTAAAATTAGAATTTTCTAATTTGGAACAAACTATTTTGACTTTAGAGTCACAATTGGCCTCGAAATGGGAACAAGATACTTTGAATGCCCTGTTGAAAGCTAAATATAATGAGATTCCCTCAGAATTGGCTAGGAAAGATTTGTTTTCTCAGCAGGCTCTGTATTATGGAAACTCGAATAAAGCGGGAAGATTATTGGCTAATTATCTTAAAGGTTAAAAAAAGAAAAGTAAAGATTGCGGCCATCAAAGATGAAAAAGGAAAAATTTATACCCACATTGGTGATGTTTTAAAACAATTTTTGGACTATTTTAAGGCTTTATATTCTTCTGAGCTTTATTCAGATAAAGAAAAAGACGATAGAGAATTTTAAAATTCAATTAATGGGCCGAAAGTTCCTGAGCATATAAAGGAAAAACATGAAGCGCCTATAACATCTACAGAGCTCCAGGCAGCATTAAAGTCTCTCAGGGCTGGATCCGCCCCAGGTAGTGATGGATTCACAGTGGAGTTTTTCAAATCTTTTCAAAATTATCTCATCTTTTAAATCTCATCTTTTAAATCTATATCAATTACAACTGACTAAGGGTTGTATATCAGGTACTATGGCAGAAGCGTTAATAATTGTTTTGCAAAAGTCAAACAGAGATCCCATGTTGGTTTCAAACTACAGGCCTATTTCTTTAATCAGTGTGGATGGGAAAATTTTGGCTAAATTATTGGCTCTAAGACTAGCCAAGGCTCTCCCTTATATGATTGGTATGCACCAAACGGGTTTTGTTGCTCAAAGACATTCTGCACACAATACTAGATTAGAACTTCATATGCTAAATTTAGCAAAAACAATGGATGATCCGGCCTTCTCTGTTTCTCTGGATGCAGAGAAGGCCTTCGATTGTGTAGAATGAACATTTATGTACCAAGCAATGGATTGGTTTGGAAAAGGTTCTGGTTTTATTCAAATGATTCAAACCTTGTACAGTTCCCTTTCTGCAAGATTATATATTAATAATACATTTTCAGAGCGTTTTTGTCTGAGGAGGGGAGTTAGACAAGGATGTCCCTTATCTCCTTTTGCTTTTTGATATTTTTTTGGAACCCTTGTTGTTTGCTGTTCAGCAGGCAAAGGAGATAAAGGGATTTGCATATGCAGGTCAGGATTATAAAGTTTCGGATTACGCAGACGATATTTTGCTTCATTTGAAGAATCCTGAATCAACCGTCTCTCATTTACTGGAATTGATTGATCAATTTGGTAAATTCTCTGGTTACAAGATAAATTGGAGTAAATCAGAGGTTCTTCCTTTGAATGTACACTGTCTAAAAGCTTTTATTTGATCCATTCCCATTCCTTTGGAAGGAAGAGGGTATAAAATATTTGGGTATTTTGATTCAAAGAACATTGGAAGACACAATGATTGTAAATGAAAAATCAATATTGTTGAAAGTTAAAGAAATGTGTGAGCATTGGATTCTATTACATCTTTCTTGGTGGGGGAGAGTCCAAACCATCAAAATGATGATTTCACCTGTAGTTTGCTACCAAATAAGTATGTTACCAGTTTATTTTCAAAGTTCCTTTTATAAAAAATTAAATAGGATTCTTACAAAATTTATTTGGCTGGGTAAAACTGCTGGAATAGCTTTAGTATCTTAAAAAAAAAATCACAATGGGGGGGTAAATTTTCCAAATTTTTATAGGTATCATCAAGCCTTCATTTTGCATCAGGGAATGTATTGGATCCTTCCTGAACTCATGGATAATCTACCGGATTGGCTGATATTAGAGAGTCATCTCATGTCCCCATTACATCTTAACCACATTTTGAGTATCAAGCTGCCCAGAATATATAAAGGCAATAGTATTCTTCTTTCCACCTGGAATACATTAAAATTTATTAATAATTTAACACCTACTCCAATACAGCAATCTACGTGTCAATCGCTATGGTTAAATTCCAATATACAAATCAGCAAGTCTATAAACCTCTAGAAACATTGGTTGCAGGCAGTCATACGTACTTTGGAAGATGTAATTTCTAATGGGAAAATGATAAATTTATTACAATTGCAACAATCATTTGGCATATCAAAGTCTCAAGGATTTAAATGGTTGCAGTTGAAAAAGGCCATTCAGAAAGGGTTCCCTGAATGGCACAAATTAAAAAATCAGTATAGCTTGCCAGCCCTATGTTTCCAAACAGATTGGCAAGGGCACCAGGCTGCCAAGTGGTATAAATTAATATCGGAATATTTGAATAAAAAACCTAAAACAAGTATAAAAGACATTTGGAGCATTGAAACAAAGCAGCATATTTCTGCTACTCAGTGGCCATGGATTTGGACTTGAAGAATGAGATGTACAGCGTCAGCATCTTTGAGACAAACATGTTTTTTTCTGTTGTATAGAATTTTTTGGATCCCAGTTTGTTTGCAAAAGTTAGACAGTTCAAAATCTAATAGATGCTTGCACTGTCATCTTGACATAGGGACACTGTATCACTTGCTATTCTATTGTCCGTTGATACTCAATTTTTAGAAGTCTATTTGGGGCAAAATCAACATGATATTGGAAGCTTCGATTCCATTGTCCTATGATATAGGGCCTGTTTTATGAGCGGCTGCGGTAACGGCCCCAAAGCCCATAGAGATTTAAAGGGCTTTGGGGCCATTGCCGCGCAGCTTCATAAAACAGGGAGATAGTGTTATTTGGGACTTTATTAAAATCTAAGAGTCCAGTTACTGCAAGCAAGAACAGACTTCTTATAATGACAGGGATTGCTATGCAGTTGATAACAAAAAATTGGAAAAACTGGGACAGACTGAATTTCAACTTTTGGTGGGAAACCCTGTGTCAATTTTATAGATACGAGAGAATGAATTCGGAACAACTGGGACATTATAATAAATTTAAAGAGACTTGGGGTCCATTAACGGAATTTGTAAAAACTGATTGATCAAATAAGCCTTTGATTCTTAATTGATTTTCATGCACATCCAAGGAGGGAGGGGGGAAAATGTACTTTATATTATCATTTGTTTGGATGTAAGTGCTGATTATTGTATTAATTGATCATATATTCTATGCACTTTTGTATGCGATTTGAAAATTAATAAAGAATTTTTTTTAAAAAAAAATATATATTTATTTTTAATTAAGTGGAGGTTTAATTTTCCTGCTTTAGTAGTGGTTGTAACATCATCCTGTCCCTAATGGAGTCAGAACTATGTTAGAGGGGTGCAAACAGAGCAATTACTTGGGGATGTCATACTGTAGGTGGCCTAAACTGCATGAAACTGAAGGAGATACAGTCTATTGGTGGGATCGTGGTCCCTCCCAAATGTTAATGGCAAAGATAAGGTTATTTTCTATTTTGTGATTAGAATATATCAGATTTGAAATATGTATCCTGCTAGAGGTGGTGTTAGACATAACTGGGGACTGCAAAACCCAGGCTATGCTTTAGCTTCCAGTTGGCTTAGGGCTCTCTGACCAGGGGGTAGTTGCCCTAGTTGCACTCTTCTAACACTATTCCCTGTTATGTGTGACTGCGGTATTCTGTTAGCATGATTTTTCTGTGTAGCATTCTGTAGTAATTTGGCTTATTCAGTTTTCTTGATAGTGGAGGGGATATTTGGGATGGCGAGAACGGTTTTGTTGATCCTTGCTCTGTATTATTTGTGTTTATAAAATGACAATTGTATAGAATATTGTTTCTTTTTATACTTTAATAAAATAAGTTCACTATAAAACATAACTATTCAAGGCTTGTGCAAATGAGATTAGAAGGTTTGCGGGGACGATGCGAGGACGGGGACCGAGCTTGCTGGAACAGGGCAAGGACAGGGACTGAGCTTCTATAATTTACATGAGCAGCTTTGTTGGACATATGAATATTAACTTCAGTAATGATGATATGAACTTTAGACAAGGAGTAACGCTGCACTGCTGGAATTATGACAAAAGAGCTTAGTAATGGTGTTAGACAGAATTAGATTGTTTCTGCTTGGTGGATTTACACTCCATTATGAGGAGAATTCTCAGCAGGCTCCTGTGTAATAAGTATGCACATAAGTTACATCAATTTTCAAAGGGATACCATACACATACATTTCATTTGAAAATTACCATATTTTTCAGATCATAAGACGCACCCACCTGTAGCGGAGGAAAAACCAAGAAAAAAAAAATTTGGTTCAGAATTTTTTTTCTTTTTGGTTTTCCTCCTCTGCAGACAGGTGCATCTGATGGTCTGATGCTAAGAAGTCTGCAGCCCGAAGCAGCCTGAAGGCCCCTCCCCTACCCCCGGTACCTTTTTTAAGTAGCGGTGGTCCAGCGCGATCTCCTGCTGGACGGCTGCCTTTCTCTGCAGAGCGACGCACAATGCAGGAGCGTGACATTTGCACTTCCTGCCTGGTCCTGCACCGCTCTGTGATTGACTGCGCGCGGTGTATTCGGTCCATAAGACACACACCCTTTTCCACCCCTTTTTTGGAGTGGAAAAAGTGTGTCTTATGGTCCCAAAAATATGATATGCAACAAAAAGTAGATACAACATTTGCATTGTTCATTAGCATGTACAAATCTGGATTATTTGGTGTGCCTATATGTTTTTTGATGATATACTTCAGACATTGCTTCAGCTTCATAACGCCTGTGCCTAGGTTGGATGAACGTATGCATATACAAGGGTTTTACACATAAATATAATCACACATATTTATTTATTTAATTCATTTTATATTCCGCTCTCCCCAATGAGCTCAGAACTGGTTACAGGTTAACCTACATACTACATAGTCGAACTGGTTACAATTTGCCATACTTATAATACAATCAGTTTATCCTAACTTGACATACGCAGACGCTCTAGAAGAAGCCATATCTACACAAACAACACTGTTTTATACAGAAAGTCCTTATCAAGTTATTGCTATGAATCTTGCCTACTGATCAGGTCTTAAAAGAGTGGTAAAGGCTCTAATTTTATTTCAGTGTATTATTCACCTATTTAATGCAGGGCCGGATTAATGGATAGGCCTAGGAGGCATGTGGCTAGGGCCCAAACGTGCGAGGGGGGCCCGCTGAAGAAAGAAGTAACAAGACGACTCAGCTTTGCTTTTGTTTTATCAAACGGCAATGGGCCCCCGTGAAAGATCTGCAACGTGGCCACCCCACGGGAAAGATCGGCAACGCAAACCCCGGCATCGGCGGCAACCGTTCTATTGCAAGCGGTGCTCATCCCAAAGCTTCCCCTCTGACGCAGCTTCATTTCCCCCTGGCCGGTTCGTATCAGAGGGCAGCTTTGGCGAAGCAGCAGCATCGCTTGCAACAGAACGGTCAGTTGCCACCCCACACTGATAACCTCCGTTGCAAGTCCTGCTTTAACCCGAATAAGAGTCACTGGTGTCAGAGCTGATGATGGTGTCCGAGGAGGAACTGCTACTGGAGCCAGGACACTGTTACTTGCTGAGCTGTCTCAGTCTTCTCATGAGCTTTCTTTGGTGATCGCTGACATCCTGCAGCAACTTCTCCTGCTCTCTTCTCTTCTCCAGTGCCAGCTCTTCCTTCATTTTCCCCACTGGCTTCTTCAGAATATATGGCTTGCGTAGTTTTTTCTGCAGACAAGACATGACATAGTGCTCCAGCTCCCACAAAGTGGGGATTGGAGAAGGGGGCAGGTGATGGAAGTGGGGAGAAGAGAGAGAGAGAAGGGGCAGATGATGGAAGTGGGGAATCGAGAAGGGGGCAGATGATGGAAGTGGGGAGGACTTGTGCCATCAGATCAGCCGTATATGGGAAAGCAGCAGCAACGGTGAGGAGGTGAGGGGCCCTCATCTCCTCACCACTGCTGCTGCTTTCCCACATGCTGGATGGGGGGAAGAATATAGTATTAGTGAGATAGTGAATGGGTGAAAGAAAGGGGTGGCAAGCTGTGAGTAGACACAATGAAAAGAGGGAAACTGAGGACTGAATAGTAAGAAAGAATTTAATTTAGACGTAGTCAGAAAATAGAGGGAAGACCAGAGAAGAAAAGGAAGAGAGAGGAGAGAGAGATGCCAGAGAACGGGGAAGGAGACAGAGATACCAGATCTGAGTGGAGGAAATGAGAAGAGAGATGCTAAAAACTACAGGGAGGAGGGAAGGAGAGATGGAAGGAGAGAGATGCCAGACCATGAGGGGAACAAAGGGAATATGATGGATGCCAGACCAAAAGGGGGGTTGGGGCAGGAGGAGAGATGGCAGGTGGAGACAGAGTTTCTGGAAGAGGCAGACAGTGGATAGAAGGAAGAGAATGACTAGAAGATGAGGAAAGCAGAAACCATATGACAAAGGTAGAAAAAAATAGCAATTTTGATAAATGGTTAGAAATAGAAAAGGTAATCCTTTTAGTGGACTAATTTTAATACATTTTTGACTAACTTTCAGAGGCCAAATTCTTACTCAGATCAGGACAGGATACTGTAACAGTAGTATACTGACCTCTGAAAGCTAATTAAAAATGTATTAATCCAATTAAATGGTATCTTATTTTCCATTTTTTGTTTTTATTTGTTAATTTGTAAAGTGATTTGTACATCTGCTATCTTTATATTTTGTTCAGTATTGGGGGATATTTACTTCTGTTTTTTCATCAGCTAAACTGTACCGTTCCTTCAGTTTATAGCACAAGCCAGCATGCTGAATGCTCTGCTTCAATGGTCATAGAATTCATATGATCATCAGAACAGCGCAGAACATTCAGCCCACCAGCCAGTGCTAAAAACTTCTTCTGTGCGTTTGTAAAAAATAAATAAATAAATAAATTTGTGATTACTTATTCTATACTGGGTGAGGGTGGTTCTGTGTGTATGAAAGACATAGTTTTCTGTTAGCATTGATCAGCTTTATTTGGTGAAATGCATCAGGCATGGTTCCTGGGAGCACCTTTATTAAATCTGATTTGAATCTCCTTATTGTCAGCCAATCTTTTGTTCCACATTGGATTATTTGGTGGACCGCTTGCCTTGTTGTTTTGTTACAAATTAAAATATATGGAGTGGAACGTACCAGAGGAGATACAGATTTGGTTGTTTATACACACATAAGAACATAAGAACATAAGCAGTGCCTCCGCCGGGTCAGACCATAGGTCCATCACGCCCAGCAGTCCGCTCCCACGGCGGCCCAAACAGGTCATGACCTGTCTAAATCACCAGAAGGGGCCCCCATGCCACCTTGGTTTTCTGATGAGTCCTATCTTCCCATCGAAGTCCTAGCCCTCCGGTCTTGCACATGCACGACCTGGTTGGGTTTCTATACTTTCTCAGTATCCCACGATCCCTTTATCCCCCAGGAATCTGTCCAGTCTCTGTTTGAATCCCTGTACCGTACTCTGCCCGATCACTTCCTCCGGTAGCGCATTCCAAGTGTCCACGACCCTTTGGGTGAAGAAAAACTTCCTTGCATTTGTTTTGAACCTATCTCCCTTCAGTTTCTCCGAATGCCCCCTCGTACCTGTTGTCCCCTTCAGCCTGAAGAATCTGTCCCTATCCACCCTCTCTATGCCCCTCATGATCTTGAAGGTCTCTATCATATCACCCCTGAGCCTCCTTTTTTCCAGAGAGAAGAGCCCCAGCCTGTCCAACCTCTCGGCGTATGGGCAGTGTTCCAGCCCTCTTACCAGTTTCGTTGCTCTCCTTTGGACTCTCTCAAGTACCGCCATGTCTTTCTTGAGGTACGGCGACCAATATTGAACGCAGTATTCCAGATGAGGACGCACCATCGATCGATACAATGGCATGATGACTTCCCGCGTCCTGGTTGTTATGCCCCTCTTTATGATGCCCAGCATCCTGTTGGCTTTTTTCGAGGCCGCTGCGCACTGTGCAGATGGCTTCAGTGATGCATCCACCAGCACACCCAAGTCTCTCTCAAGACTGCTTTCTCCCAACAATGCCCCCCCCATTTTGTAGTTGAACAACGGGTTCTTTTTCCCTATATGCATGACCTTACATTTTTTCACGTTAAAGCGCATTTGCCATTTGTTTGCCCACACATATGGGCTAAAGTTGGATGACCTAAAGTGAGGCAGTTGAGAGGAGTTGCAAACTTGGTTATTAATATAGAATTGTTTTGGATCATATTACTGCTTTACAATGCATTTGAACACTTTTATATACGTTTGGAAAGGGTTCAGAGTCCTGGGCAAGTAGGTGGGAAGGGAAGGAAGGGGCGATTTGTTCAAAGATGTTTGGGGCTTGCATAGAACTAAAACTGTGCACTGGTACCTTTGTTGTTTGTTTTGAATTTTATAATTAAAAAAAAAGAAATACAAGTGGAAATAAAGAAGTAAAGAAAAAAACAGGTAAATGGGCGGGGTATATGCAGGGCTAGGGAGCCCAGTGTACTTGTGTGCCTTGGGGCTCTTGAAGAATTAATCCTGCCCTGATTTCATGGGCTATTGTAGAATGACTTCATGACTTTCAGTTGGTGCAGTAGTTTGTAGTACTGTATGCTCAAGTTCAGCTCACCACAGTTACCATTTGTATTTGGGAAGCTAGATGATATATATAGGATCTAGTTTTGACTATGCACTGCATGTGCAGCAAGTCAGAAAACTGGGAGAACAGCAAGATCATATGACTTTGAGGGGGGAGGAGGTGCGCGTTGTCTGCTTGTTGCAGGGAAGGGGTTTCCAGGGCAATTACCTTGGACCCTCATGTCACAGGAAACTCTAAACCTGCCTGAAGTGGAAGGATGCATTGCATATAGGTAGACTTTAGATTCCTGTCCCCAACTTCTGCACTGGGCCCCCATATGTCTAGCACCAGCCCTGTCTATTCTGAAACTGTACTTGATGCCTTGACCCTCCCAGGTTCCCGGAGGAGCTCCCGCCCTTCACCTGCATGTCCGCGGCACTCTCCAGTGCCGGCTCCTGCGGCCTCCAGCTCCCGGCCAGAGAGTCGGTGGTACTGGGAGATGAACAGCTTATCCTCCAGGCCTGAACCTGCCTCCCGGGTCTTCTTTCAGCGGGAGTAGCTTTCCAGGGCTCGGGCCCAGCAGAGAGGATGCTCTCCCGCTATAACACTCCACCCTGTTTTATAGCGATCCCTGCAGCTGCCCGTGGTCCTCAGTGGCATGTTCTCTCTGCCGCGATCCTGCCCCTGACGTCTAGGTAAATCCGGACATCTCATAACCCTAACTAAAGCCTACAACATTTTTTAAAACCCATAGCGCAACAACAGTGCAGAAAAATAGTTGAGCAATGCTCAAAGGAAATAGTATGCAAATAATATGCACTTAAACATTTTTGAAAAGCTCATTTTTAAGGGCAGAAAAACAGGCATTGATGTGTGCTTTTACTTTCAGTTTTGCTCAGACTAGCATATACAATGGTACCTTGGTTTGCGAGCTTAATTCGTTCCAGAAGCATGCTTGTAATCCAAAGTGCTCGTATATAGTTCATAGTTTATTAAAATTTGATTAAACGCTTTACATAGAATTCAAAGCATTGTACAATAAAAGTTGTTTAAAATATTAATTAGGGAACAAACTACAAGTAATAAACAAAGTCATACGAGACAAACCAATTTGGAGGGGGGAAGATAAACAAAAGGGGAAAAGGGAAGAACTACAATATTTGAGAAAAGAGAACGTAAATGGGAAGAAACAGTAGGGTATGACAGGGTAGGGATTGCAAAAGAGAGAAAGAGAAGAAAAAAAATGAAATAAAAATCAAGAAAAAGATTATTTTAGAAGGATAGGCATCTTTTAAAAGAAAGCAAAGTTCCCCATAGACCATAATGGCAACTCGGATGATTTGTTCCACTGACTTAATAGGTACATCTCTCTTCCCCTTCTCCCACTGCTGTCCTCCACTTTGACACCCCACCCTGGGAACCGGCTTTGCTTCTCCCCCGAGGCCACCAGCGCTGCTCCCTCCCTTCTTGACCAAGATCGCCTCCTTCACCCACTGACCGACCATGTGATTACCTTAATATCATACACCGATGCTGAAAGTGCCTGCCGCTGGTTCTGTGCTGGGCTGCTGCAGGGCCTTGAGCATCTTCGCATGCTCAAGGCCTTCTAGTTCTCACCCTCTCCGAGGTTCTCAGAGCTCCAAGAATCTCATGGGAATCTCGGTGAGGGTGAGAGCCAGAAGGCCTTGAGCATGCGCAGATGCTCAAGGCCCCGCAGCAGCCCAGCATAGAAACAGCGGCAGGCACTTTCAGCACCAGCGCACAGATGGTAAGCACATGGCTGGTCAGTGGGAGGAGGAGGTGGACAGCAGCACTGATCTGGGTCGCGAAGGGAGAGAACAGCGCTGGTGGCCTCAGGGGAGAAGCGAAACCGGTTCCCGTGGTGTGGTAGCAGCTCGCTTATCAAGTCAATGCTCGGTTTGTGAGTTAAAGTTTGCTTGAGTGTTTTGCTCGTCTTGCCAAACACTCGCAAGCTGCGTTACTCGCAAACCGAAGTTTGACTGTATATTTGTTTCTCACCATCAGCACTTTTTTTAAAATATTCTTTATTCATTTTGAAAACTTACAGCAAGCGTAAAGGAATATATCATTAGTAACAACAATAACACTTGTAATTCTCATATAATTCTACAAACATAAAAATTGTATCCCATCCCACCCACCTTCTTTCAAATATTATAATCAATTATATCATAAATATTATATAAACACATAATATAGTGAAATTTCCAGAAAAACTCCCTCCCACCCCCCAATGTGTACATATATTCATCCAAGGAAAATGATGTTTACTCCTTACAATATCGTTCCAATGGCCCCCAGATCTTTATAAAATTATTATAGTTCCCTTTCTGTATTGCATCTTAAAGTTGCATGGGCTTCCTCTCACTTGCAGTTAAATGTGGAAAATTGATAAGAAATCTCCTCCTGAAAACCTTCTATGCTACCCGACCTGGTAAATTTTTGGCATTAGAAACATCTTTTGTTTTTGTGCATTGCAACACTTTCATTTATGTATTATGAAGGAATACTTACTGACCTCATTAACATCCTTTGAAATACATTTCAATACAAAATGTGACCATCTTTATTGCCCATGTTAACATCGATACTCAAGCCCTCTGAGCATTTGGTGCTGTATAATGTGTACGCAAAACTAGTGCTGACTGCATGTTAATGCTGGTGATAGTTTTGAGCATCAGCCCCTCAGAGTGATACTAGGTATTGTAATTGGCAGTCATATGGCAGGACTGCCCTACAGATTCTCCTGCTAGGGAATACAGGAAGTGACTCTGGAATAGGAAGTGCCTGTTCCAGAGAGATGAACAAGGGGGTGTTGGGTTCTTAGGTGTCCCCAGTGGGGCTTCAGCATTCATAAGAACATAAGAATTGCCGCGGTTGGGTCAGACCAGCATTGTGCCCAGCAGTCCGCTCATGCGGCGGCCATTGGTCAAAGACCAGCGCCCTAACTGAGACTAGTCCTACCTGCATACGTTCTTGTTCAGCAGGAACTTGTCTAACTTTGTCTTGAATCCCTGGAGGGTGTTTTCCCCTACGACAGACTCCAGAAGAGCATTCCAGCTTTCTACCACTCTCTGAGTGAAGAAGAACTTTCTTACATTTGTACGGAATCTATCCCCTTGCAATTTTAGAGAGTGCCCTCTCGTTCTCCCTACCTTGGAGAGGGTGAACAACCTGTCCTTATCTACTAAGTCTATTCAGTACTTGAATGTTTCGATCATGTCCCCTCTCAATCTCCTCTGTTCGAGGGAGAAAAGGCCCAGTTTCTCTGATCTTTCACTATATGGCAACTCTTCCAGCCCCTTAACCATCTTAGTCGCCCTTCTCTTGACCCTTTCAAGTAGCATCATGTCCTTCTTCATGTACGGCGATCAATGCTGGACGCAGTACTCCAAATGAGGGCACACCATGGCCTGGTACAGTGGCATGATAACCTTCTCCGATCTGTTTGTGATCCCCTTCTTTATCATTCTTAGCATTCTGTTCGCCCTTTTTGCCGCCGCCGCAGATTGCATGGACGGCTTCATCGATTTGTCGATCATAACTCCCCAAGTCTATTTCCTGGAAGGTCTCTCCAAGTACCGCCCCAGACATCCTATATTTGTGCATGAGATTTTTGTTACCTACATACATTGTTGAAGAGGCAGAGGATTAAGAGTTATTTTCTCTGGAAGAGTCTTGATTTTCTTTCCTGAGGGTCATGAGGATAATCTCAGGAAAGGCTTCTGTTGTCCTTTTATAAGAAAGGGTGAGAACTTTGTATGGGGCAGGAGGCTGTCGTAATTTTATGGGGATTGTTGAGGGGGAAGAAATCCCCTACTAACCAGCCTTTTTTTTCATTTTCAGACGACTAATCTAGGGGATTCCAGTCCATGGCCTATGTAAGAACTTAAGAATAGCTTTACTGGGTCAGACCAAGGTCCATCAAGCCCAGCAGCCCGTTCTCACGGTGGCCAATCCAGGTCAATAGTACCTGGCCAAAACCCAGCGTGTAGCAATATTCCACGCTAACTTGTCTTTCTCAATAACAAACTATGGAGTTTTCTTCCAGGAACTTGGCCAAATCTTTCTTAAAACCAGCTACGCTATCCGCTCTTACCACATCCTCTGGCAATGCGTTCCAGAGTTTCACTATTCTCTGAGTGAAAAAAAATTTCCTCCAATTGGTTTTAAAAGTATTTCCCTGTGACTTCAAGTGTCCCCTAGTCTTTCTAATTTTTGACAGAGTGAAAAATTGATCCACTTGTACCTGTTCTACTCCACTCAGGATTTTGTAGACTTCAATCATATCTCCCCTCAGCCGTCTCTTTTCCAAGCTGAAGAGTCCTAACTGATTTAGTCTTTCCTCATACGAGAGGAGTTCATTCCCCTTTACCATCTTGGTCGCTCTTCTTTGAACCTTTTCTAGAGCCCCACTATATCTTTCTTGAGATAAGGAGACCACAATTGAATGCAATACTCCAGATGAGGTCACATCATGGAGCTATACAGGAGCTATACTTAGTCTTGTTAACCATCCCTTTTTTAAATAATTCCTAGCATCCTATTTGCTTTTTTGGCCGCCGCCACACATTGGGCTGAAGATTTCATCGTATTGTCTACAATGACACCCAGATCCTTTTCTTGGGTGCTAATCCCAAAGGAGGACCCTAGCATCTGGTAACTGTGATTTAGGTTATTCTTCCCAATGTGCATCACTTTGCATTTGTCCACATTAAATTTCATCTGCCATTTGGACACCCAGTCTTCCAATTTCCTAAGGTCCGACTGCAACTTTTCACAATCTGCATGCGTTTTAACAATTTTGAACAGTTTAGCGTCATCTGCAGATTTAATCACCTCACTCGTTGTTCCAATTTCCAGATCATTTATAAATAAGTTAAATAGCACCGGTCCCAGTACAGACCCCTGTGGCACTTCACTGTTTACTCTCCTCCATTGAGAAAAATGACAATTTAACCCTACCCTCTGTTTTCTATCCAATAACCAATTCCTAATCCACAACTGAACTTTGCCACCTATCCCATGACACTTTAATTTTCTCAGGAGCCTCTCGTAAGGAACTTTATCAAAAGCTTTCTAAAAATCTAGCTATACTATATCAACCGGCTCACCTTTATCCACATGTTTATTCACACCTTCAAAGAAGTCAAGCAAATTTGTGAGGCAAGATCTCCCTCGGCTGAACCCATGCTGACTCTGTCTCATTAAATCATACTTGTCTACGTGTTCCACAATTTTATTTTTTATAATCATTTCTACCATTTTGCCCGGCACCAAAGTGAGGCTTGCCAGTCTGTAATTTTCCGGATCTCTCCTGGAGCCCTTTTTAAAAATCAGCGAAACATTGGTCACCCTCCAATCTTCAGGTACTACAGATGATTTTAGCAACAGGTTACAGATCACTAACAGCAGGTCAGCAATTTCATTTTTTAGTTATTTTAATACCCTGAGATGCATGGTGATTTATCACTTTTTAACTTGTCAATTTGGGTCAGTACATCTTCCAGATTTACCGTGATTTTTTTCAGTTCCTCCGCATCATCATCCTTGAATACCATTTCCAGTTTAGTTAGATCTCTTACATCTTCTTCCTTAAAAACTGAAACAAAGAACTCATTCAGTCTTTCCGCTATGGCCTTATCCTCCCTGAGTGCCCCTTTCGCTCCTTGATCATCTAACAGTCCCACAGATTCCCTCACAGGTTTTCTGCTTCTGATGTACCTAAAAAAATTGCTATGAGTTTTTGCCTCTTTTGCAAGTTTTTCTTCATATTCTTTCTTAGCTGTCTTTATCAATGCTTTGCATCTAACTTGCCAGTGGTTGTGTTTCTTCTTATTTTCTTCTTTTGGATACTTTTTCCATTCTTTAAAGGATGTTTTTTTGGCTCTAATAGCCTCTTTTACTTCACCTTTTAACCATGCCGGCTCTTGTTTCCTCTTCTTTCCACCTTTGCTGATACATGGAAACATAGAAACATAGAAATAGACGGCAGATAAGGGCCACGGCCCATCAAGTCTGCCCACTCCTATGACCCTCCCTATCTATCTTTGCGGATAGATCCCACATGTTTGTCCCATTTGGCCTTAAAATCTGGCACGCTTCTGGCCTCAATAACCTGAAGTGGAAGACTATTCCAGCGATCAACCACCCTTTCGGTGAAGAAGAACTTCCTAGTGTCACCGTGCAGTTTCCCGCCCCTGATTTTCCACTGATGCCCCCTTGTTGCCGCGGGAATACATCTGGTCTGGGCTTCCACAACGGTATTTTTAAATAACATCTATGCCTGGTTTACAGTTCTAACTTTTGCAACTGATCCTTTTAACTTCTTTTTAATCATTTTCCTCATTTTATCATAGTTGCCCTTTCAAAAATTAAACGCCCCTACAGTAAATTTCTTTTGTGACGTTACTCCCAGTATCAGCTCAAATTTGATCACATTATGATCACTGTTTCCCAGCGGACCTAACACAGTTAACTCCTGTACTATGTCTTGCATTCCACTAAGAACCAAATCTAAAATAGCACCCCCTCTTGTTGGTTCCCAGACCAATTGCTCCAAGAAGCAGTCATTTATGACATCTAGGAATTTTACCTCCCTGGCACTCGCCGATGTAACATTTAACCAGTCAATATTGGGGTAATTGAAATCACCCATTATGATAGATTATGGAATGTTTTACCATGCCCTTGGTAAATGTATTGTATAGCATAGCATATGAACTACATTTTGAACATGTATGTGACAACTTTTTAGGCTCACACCTTTTTCATCTCAAGCTTTATTCCCAAAGTACTGTTTGTTTTTTTTAATCTAACTATATGGCATTACAGTTGTTTGTACCTAATTGTTTTACTGGCCCATTCCCAAAGTTTTGCAAGCCAAATCTATGATTGACTAATATTGTATTATAAAGTGGCTGAACATGCTTATCACTTCAATCACTGAAGCTTTCCCAGGGCTCAGTGAAAATGTCAAAAATTGTTTTTAATAGGGTGACTCATAAAGGCAGTAATGTTTATCATAATCTAAATCCAGAATTGAATTGGTAAGTGTTTACTCTGGCGTAAGGTATTTGTGAGCTAAAGGTCTAATATTATCTCCTCAGATAAGACAGCATCTGCTAGAATGCATTTCGAAGAGCATCTGTGATACCCAAGGCACCTCATTATCATATATCTGGCTTTAAGTCTGAACCTGTCCTGTGTGGTTACTTTTCTTTTGAAGCAGAGGAATAGAGCAGCAGGTAGCTAGGCACACAAAGCACTTTGACATCTTTTTGATATGTGGTGCTATACAAGTTAAAAATCAAAGCTATGGTTTTAGGGAATGGCCCCAATTTAGTTTTCCACAAATAGACCACTTTTGATGCTTGTATATTTTTAACAACTCTTCAAACCATGTAGTTGGGTCAAACTACCGCACAGTCAAAACTAAGCATATGCCTTGGGTGCATATCTTTAGAGGGCCACTGTGCCAGTTCAGTGGTTTCCAAACAGTGGGCCCAGATATCAGTTGCCAACTGGCAGAGAGAAGTTTGAACATGGGTAAAACAAAAGCCACTACTCATGAAGGTCTTTCTGTCCTCCATGTCCTTTATATGTTAGACTCAAGCCAGCAGGAGGAGTTTAAATGTAATGCTTCTTACCTACTGCTAGATTTTCTCTGGAACTGTGCAGGGCAAATAGTCTCAGAAGACCTATCCACCCAGTAGGGTTTTAACATGAGAGGAAACCACAGCTTCCTTTTCCTCTCCGTACTGTTAACTTGTCCATATTATGAATGTCCCACATTCTTTATAACCATTTAGTCAACGATGGAAGGTTAACTTGCCTCCATGAAGAGACTGTTGAGCCTAAGTATCCCAAACTTTGTTATGTTATCTGTAATCTTATATCCTTATGAACTGCAAAGGATCTTAATTAAACATTGCCCCTGTGCAACTAAGTTGCCCCTAAGCCAATGTTTAATTCAGATCATTTGTGGTTCTTAAAATAGCTACCTATAGGTTCAACAAAAATATATCTGGATCCTATGAAATTTCTATTTCCAGCATCCACTTAATCCTATTTATACTGATTTAAATTTGTTGGTAACCCTACTATGGTTATTGTTATGGTTATCTTTATTTGACATACTGCAAATATCAAAGTGGTTTATAATTCATTGAAGAGTATCCTGAGGTTCCCTGAGATATAGTTCCCTACATTCTACTCTTCCTCCTGCACTGGGCTGCCAGCCCTGGGAAATAACATCATAGCCTACTGGCGGTCATGTACTAACAGTAAACTATTTTGTAACTGTTTTCTTGTACACAAATCACTATGCCTTTAATTATATAAAAAGCACCAAAAAGTGCACACACAATTTTGGTTGCATATCCAAATTTATCACCAGCAGCCTCAGGGCAATGGGTCCTAAAGCACCAGTGACAAGAAACTCTTAGGATGCCTAAGTGGAGGTGCCTTTCGACGCCTAACAAAGCATATCTGAAAAGTGGGTGTGGTTAGGGGCAGAGAATAGGTATGGTTGACTTGGGTGTTTCTAGGTGCCTGAGTTAGGTGCAGGTATATTAGGCCCGGGAAAACCTGGCCTAATATACCTGCACCTACCTCGGGAAGTATGTAGTGAGTCACTCTCTGACTTTTTGTCCAGCACCTTTGTGTGAATGATGCAGTGCTCTTTGCTTTCAGCCCCTGGAGGGACACGCATAGATGATGGTGACAATGCCAAGGTGACCAAGCACTGTGTATTCGCTGCAAATGAAGACTATGACACCATCAGAAACTATGCTCAGGTAGGAGTGGGAAAACTGTGAATGAAAGGTGGAGGAAAGGAGGAAACCCTTCCCTTTTCTAAATCAGTAAAAAAGGTAATCCTGGGTTTCAATGATTGTTTCAGTGACAATACTGTGGGCATGGAATAGTCTCCCGGAAGAAGTGGTGGAGACAGAGACTGTCTGAATTCAAGAAAGCCTGGAATAGGCACGTAGGATCTCTCAGAGAGAGGAAGAGATAATGATTACTGCAGATGGGCAGACTGGATGGGCCATTTGGCCTTCATATTTCTATGTTTCTATGTTTGATTCCCACTTCAGATCTTCCATTCCACAAGCTAGATAGAACTGGGGATTCTACAGCTGCATTATGTACAAACCTTTAGAAGAAGGTGCTCATATCATCACTCAATAGCAGCATCTGGTGAATGGATTAGGACTTGTTATTGTTTCAAGTTTCAAGTTTATTAAAATATTTTTTCAACCGCTTATTCAAATTTCTAAGCGGCTTACAATTAAAAAATTTCTTAAGAACACATATTGCAGGGTTTTGAAAAGATCCCTAGTATGTGGCCCCCTAATCCAGGGACTGTGAGGTGGCCTAACCATTAGACAAGACTAGGCAGTCACTTAGGAAAGCAACTTCCATAGGTGAAGCAAAGAGCAGTCATAATCAAAGCAAAACAATAGGCCCTGACAACCACATAACTCAAAAGAACCACTGGCATGCAGGAAGGGGGATAGAAAATTTTGAAATAATTCATTTACCTGGATTAGGGAGTCTTTGACTAAGGCGTGCTAGCCAATTTAGCACACACTAAATATTAACGCGTCCATAGAATATAATGGGCGCGTTAGCATTTAGAGTGCGCTAATATTTAGCACGCGCTAAATCAGTTAGTGTGCCTTAGTAAAAGGACCCCTAAATGATATTTGGAAATGTCCTTCATTGTGAGAGAATGTGTGTGTGAGTGTATGTATCTGTATCTGTGTCTATGTGTGTGTGTGAATATAACTTTAATACAGTGGTACCTCGGTTTACAAGTGCACCAGTTTGCGAGTGTTTTGCAAGACGAGCAAAATATTTGCAAAATCGGCACCTCGGAAACCGAGCGTGGCTCAATTTACGAGCGCCCCCCCGCGATCCGGCACCCTCCCCCCATGATCCGGCACCCCCCCCGACACGATCCGGCAACCCTCCCTCGCCGCGATTGGGCACCCCCCCCGACGCTTCATACCGTCATCCGGGCACCGGCATGTCCTGTGCTTGGTGCCGGTGCCCAAAGATCGACCTCCTCTTCTGCTGGGCCTTGAGCATCTGTGCATGCTCAAGGCCTGCGAGTTCAGGGTTCTGAATGTGAATTTGCAGGCCTTGAGCATGCGCAGATGCTCAAGACCCAGCAGAAGAGGAGGCCGATCTTCGGGTACCAGCACCAAGCACAGGACATGCCGGTGCCAGTGCCCAGATGACGGTATGAAGCGTCAGGGGGTGCCCAATTGCAGTGGAGGGGTGCCCAATCGCATCGGGGGGGGTGCCAGATCACGTCAGGGGGTGCCGGATCGTGGGGGGGAGGGTGCCAGATCGCAGGGGTGGGCCTTCGGGGGGAGCAATGCCGGTTCTCGGGGGGGGGGAGGGGAACGTATCAAAGCGAGTTTCCATTATTTCCTATGGGGATACTCGCTTTGATAAACAAGCATTTTGGATTACGAGCATGCTCTTGGAACGGATTATGCTCGTCTTTTTTTTTTTTTTCACTTTTTATTTACAAAAATTTCAAACATAAAGATAAGTAAATACAATACTTAACAAGTAATAGGTAGCTTAAGAAAATAACAACAACAAAAGAAAGAAATAACGTTATCTAGATGGTATCAATCCAGATCCTACCTCTTCCAAAAACCACCCTCCAATCTTCAGGTACTACAGATGATTTTAGTGACATGTTACAGATCACTAACAGCAGGTCAACAATTTCATATTTGAGTTCTTTTAGTATCCTGGAATGTATACCATCCAGTCCAGGTGATTTATCACTTTTTAACTTGTCAGTTTGGCTTAATATATCTTCCAGATTCACTGAGATTTTTTTCAGTTCCTCCGCATTATCACCCTTGAAAACCATTAATGGTTCAGGTAGATCTCTTACATGTTCTTCTGTAAAGACTGAAGCAAAGAATTCATTCAGTCTCCCTGCTATGGCCTTATCCTCCCTGAGCACCCCTTTTGCTCCTTAATCATCTAACAGTCCCAAGGATTCCCTCAAAGGTTTTCTGCTTCTTATGTACTTGAAAAATTGTTACAATGAGTTTTTGCCTCTTTGGCAAGTTTCTCTTTATATTCTTTCTTAGCTTTGCATCTAACTTGCCAGTGCTTATGTCTTGGATCCTTTTTCTATTCTTTAAATGATGTTTTTTGGCTCCAATAACCTCTTTCACTTCACTTTTAACCATGATAGCACTCATTTTCTCTTCTTTCCTTCATTCACAATTAACTAGGGATAGTTTCTTCTATTATATAACATTCCAGTTGCCCTAGAGGAACCGGAATGCTTTGCTTTGAGTTTACGGCATGGCTCTTAAACACATGGCCTTGAAGCAAAAGGGCTACTCAGAGGTGGTCATAGCAACTCTCCTATGCTCTAAGAAACCAGCTACAGTGGCAGCCTATGGCCTATGTTCCAGCACTGGTGTACACAGGAGCAAGTGGAACCATTGAGAGTCTCAATGGTTGTAGTCCTAGCATTCCTGCAAGCAATGCTTGAAGGGTCTGGCAGTTGGTTCCTTCAATGTGCAGGTAGCTGTGTTATCCTGCTTTAGGAATTGAGTGGATAGATTTTCTTTAATTTCTCATCCAGATGTAGCCAGATTCTTGAAGGAGGCACTGTGGCTTCATCCCCCATGCAGCAATGGAACTTTAACATTGTTTTATATAGTCTCACTAAGGCCCTGTACAAGCCTTTACAGAAGGCTTCTCTGATGGATCTGACCGTAAAAATGGTTTTCCTAGTGGCCATCACCTCGGCATGAAGAGTCTCAGAATTACAGGCGTTCTCATGCAGAGAGCCATTCCTCAAGCTTACGGAGGCTGGGGTTACACTCCGTTATAGCGCCCTCGTTTTTGCTGAAGGTGGTGTTGGCCTTCCATGGTAATCAGCAAGTGTGGCTTCCCATGGTCCAGGAAAAATTATAAGATATTTGAATTGCTGGATGTTAGGAAAGTTCTCCGTTACCTAGAAGTGATGGGGGAGGAGGGATTTGAGAGTCTGCACTAGTATGTACTGGATATCTGGCCTGTTAGCATACATTTTTTACGCAGGGTCACTTCGTATACTATTTGGCTACCGCATTGGGGAGCTAGGTTCTTATGTTAGGGTACCTATATCAAAGTACAAAAGTGTGTGTGTGAACAAAAATTGCCGTACTACAGTAGGTCCATTATCCACTTCAAGAATAATCAGTGGCTTTCCCCGAGTCTACCTGCTTAATAATAGTTTATGTATATTTTAGTTCAGGAATTTGTCCAAACCTTTATTAAACCCAGAGCCAGATTTAGCCATGCTGAGGCCCAGGGCAGAAATAAGGAGGCCCCCATCCTCCTCCTCCTTGCTTCCTCCCTTAATCTCCTTACCTGCCATTACTACCACACAAAAAACAATTTTAAATGACTTCTTTACACACAAAACATAGACAGGTCCATGATATGCCAATGTGTATGCCCCCCTGACAATTACGCACTAAGGCCCTGATTCTGTATAGGACGCCCAGGAGAGGTGTCCTACACTAAACCCTGATTCTATAACCGGCATCCATGGTACAGACACCGGTTAGAGAATCGGGTTAAATTAGACACAGTAACTACACTTATCGCTGCAAGGGATCTCTCCCTGCTGCAATAAGTATAGCGGCCGCGGCCGCCTGTCCCATTGCCGGCAGGAGGATGCCCAACTCCTCCTGCCGGAAAGCCCGACGACCTCCCGCCCCCAACTAACCTTTAAATGTTGGTCGGCTGGACGGGTCTTGCTGCCGTCCAGCCGACAGGCCCGCCTCGTGGAAATGAGACGGGCCTTCCCCTTCCCGGCCCATCCCCGCTAAATCTAAGGCCTGATTGGCCCAGGCTCTAGAAGCCTGAACCAATCAGGCCTTAGGCATAGCGGGTCCGCCCATCCCCACTAATCCTAAGGCCTGATTGGCCCAGGCTAGGCAGGGCGGACCCACTATGCCCAAGGCCTGATTAGTCCAGGCTTCTAGAGCCTGGGCCAATCAGGCCTTAGATTTAGCGGGGATGGGCCGGGAAGGGGCGAGCCCATCTCATTTCCACGAGGCGGGCCTGTCGGCTGGACGGCAGCAAGACCCGTCCAGCCGACCAACATTTAAAGGTTAGTTGGGGGAGGGAGATTAGTTGGGGTGGGGGGTCGTCGGGCTTTCCGGCAGGAGGAGTTGAACATCCTCCTGTCGGCGATTACGAGTTTGGGGGGGAGGTGGGTTCGGGGTTCCGACAGGAGGAGTTGGGCATCCTCCTGACGGCGATTACGAGTTTGGGGGGAGGAGGGTTCGGGGTTCCGACAGGAGGAGTTGGGCATCCTCCTGCCGGTGATGGGACAGGCGGCCGCGGCCGCTATACTTATCTCCCTGCTGCAATCCCTTGCCGCGATCAGTATAGTGGCCGCGTCTACTTACAATGTAGACCAGCATTTTGCTGGCCTACATTTTAAGCGTCTCTTCCTCTACTAGGGAGACGCGTAGGGCCGCCTAGTTTCGCCTAAGGCTCGCCTAAGGCCTTTAGGCGAGCTTAGGCGTCTTGCGGGCCTCCCTAGGCTCCCAGAGGCGCCTTCAATATAGGCGGCCTGCCTGGGGAGCATTTTTTTTTTAAACGTGCATCCCGATTGGCTGATTAGACAGCTATAGGACGCCTACAGCTGCCTAAAATCGGGACGCACTTTGTAGAATCAGGGCCTAAGCAATTTAGGTGCACTGTTACACACTAACTGCCAATTATTGGTACCAGTCACGTGCATAAGACTACTATTCTATAAATTATACATACTATATAGTTAGTTGCCTATATTTAGGAGCCAGCTTAAAGAATTGCCTATTTTTGTGCTTCATCTGGGTTCACCATAAAAACATCAGGAAATACATATATTTTCTAGACAAAAAAAACCTCACTCAAAGAACATTTTCCACATCCATAACTTATTAAGCTGAAGTGCAAAAGTCACCAGTAAATAAATAAAACACTAATCATCCAATATTTAAACCATGCAAATGGCTGGTTAAATGGCACTTAACTGGTTAACAGGACTCAACAAAGACCTTGGCTTCCTATCACATTACAAGTAATGAATTTTTACTGCTTTGTTTCATTCTTGACATCTCCCCATGTTTCTCTGTCTCTTACCCACCCAAACCTTTTTGTCTTTCACCTTACCTACCCCTTCCTTCTCCT
Source organism: Geotrypetes seraphini (assembly GCF_902459505.1). Lineage (NCBI taxonomy): Eukaryota > Metazoa > Chordata > Amphibia > Gymnophiona > Dermophiidae > Geotrypetes > Geotrypetes seraphini. The sequence continues at coordinate 403,505,631 of NC_047085.1, read as the reverse complement.
GTGAGACTATCACTGAAATACTTTGATATTTCACTTACATATACTGGCAGTTGTCAACATTTGCTTATTTCCGATCTAAAGAAGAAGGGTTATCTTCGAAAGCTAATCAAGCAATGCTTTGTTAGTCCAATAAAAAAGTATTACCTTTATTCCTTTTGTCTTATTTTTATTTAATTCTATACGAAGGGCCGCTGAAAAATTCTCAGCCAAACCAAAAAATTTGGGGCAGTCTCCATCGAGGGCTATATATTTAGTCCAGTGATTTTCCACTTTTTTTATTACATATTTTTTCTGACAGAATGGCACTAATATCAGGCTTAATCACAAATGAAATCCAGCAAAGTGGAGTTGATGAGCTGGAGCAACCAAGTTTATTATATCACATTAATTAATAAAAACAGTTGCAGCTGGCAATCGTACAGCACTTATTCAGGGCTGGTGCATAGATATGGCCTGGTATTGAATATCAGGGCCTAATTCTGCCCACAATAATTAATGTGTAAAAAAAAAAGCACTGAGCACCCCTGGCTGAATATTGACTGGAAGGCAACTTGCACACATTTGGTTGTGAAGCAACTCATATTTTAGTGCACACTATGTTGAGGTGGTTTTAGGGGGTTTTTTTTTTGCATTAAATTGTATTAGTGTTAGATAATGCTTACTAATTAGCCAAAAATGTATATTATTGCTATAAAATAATTTAGTAAATAGACCCCTTAGATTGTTAGCCATGTGTAGATAGGAAATACCTTTTGTAGTGACCGTCAGCTCAGATTTGGAAAGGCAAATCTAAAATAAAAAATCAGAAGCCTTTAACAATGAAATTAGGTTTTAATTTTATTGCAGCAGTAGTGAAAGGAAATCTAATGATACATAATTATCAAGCAGGCAAGTTAACATCCTGATGAACTTACACCTCCTTAACTCTGAGTAGCATACTAACTATTCAGACTGAAGCAGGGACAAGAGTTCTGACATCGCTCACAGCATTAAATACAGCATGCTATGGTGATGAATTTTAATTGTGCACACGCCCTCACATAGATAATTAAAATGCATTTGCATTTCTATGTCTTCTTATCTTTAGGTCTTCAATAAGCTCATCAGGAGATATAAATATTTGGAAAAAGCTTTTGAAGATGAAATCAAAAAGGTAATGACTTCTTGCTTTTATTGATTGCATCCTCAGTGAACTGAAATAGTATTTCCCTTTATAGCTACTAACGGGGGCGTAAAATGTATTAGAGCAGAAGAGAGCATAGGCACAAACTGATTCAGCAATTATTAAAGTGTGAATTTTAAAAAGGACTCGGTGTACTAGAGTAATGATAGGTCCAACTTGGATAAGCATTTTGAGGTTAATCATCAGCCAGCCATGTGCAGCTAATGTTAACTGGATAGGTTTGTCTGATTAACATTGGGCCTACATTCTGTTTGTCTAAATTTTGTTTGGATATCCATTTGCTCGAACAAAATTTATCCAGCTAATAGGAGGTTTGGCGTACTAACTTCCAAAGTTAGCTGGATAAGCTCTTTGAATATCAACCCTTCACACCTTTATTTACAGAGGACATTGCTGTGGACGAGCCCATTGCAGAAAATAGTTCACTTTAACTCCATTTCTGCTTTCTGTTAATTTCATAAGAATTAAATACTCTGTCATGTAAGCTCCAGAAGATATAAGCTCAGTTCCAGACTCAGGTGTTCTGCTTCTCAGTTTGGTTGGGGCTTAGGATGCTTCTGGAATATCTTTTGGGGCCCCTGGGGAAATGGAGTTCTAATCATTCTTCCTCATTTGTGACCCTCAGCCAGTAGTTTGGCAGCAAGGACTGGGCTAATTGATTTGGGAAGGGGATACATAATAGGGAAGAAACCCTGAGTAATTATGCATAAAGGTGGTTGTGATCATTGTCCAGTGGAGGCCAGTTCCGACTGAGATGCCAAAAAGGACAGGTAGAAACTGCAAGGGAGCTAATATAGATTTGATTAAACAGAGGTTAATATTCAGCATTGAATATACTTATTAATTAGGTCTAACCTAAACATTCTCCAGCTGATATTGAACCTTGGGGGTCAGTGTTTATGCAAAACGTCAGCTGCCATGGTTAAAATAAAATTGGATATTCAGCGCTGGTAGCTGGATACTGGAAAACACCAAGGTTCATAAAAGCTTTTCGACCATTCTGTACCTTTGACAAAATATTATTGATAATATGTTATTGATAATATGGGCAACTTTAAGAAAGGGTGCTAGATGCACATAGTCTCCCAGTAGAGGTGGTGGAGACAAAGACTGTGGGCTCCTTTTACAAAGGTGCGTTAGGCCTTAATGCGCGGAGTAGCGTGCACTAAAATGCCGTGTGCTCTTGAGCAGGTGGTAGTTTTTCGGGTAGCGCACACTAATCCAGTGTGTGCGCTAAAAACGCTAGTGCACCTTTATAAAAGGAGCTCTATGTCTGAATTCAAAAAAGCACGGGAAAGGCATGACGTCTGGTATGAGTTAGTAAGTTTCTTTATCAGTCAATCATTATTATTATTGTTATTTGTGCCCTAATGTCTCTTTATTTTTAATAGTGAACTTGTCGATCTATGTTAAAATACTGAGTTGATTAATCTGCATTGATTAGGTATTCTGATGTCTTAATTTATTCTTTTCATGTCTGCCTTGACATTGTGATTAATTAGTATAACAGTGCTCAATTTTACAGACAATTTAATACATTAGCAATAAATCAATGAATACATGCAAACAAGAAATATTGCTAAATTTGGAGAAATGGGAAATATTTGTTTTGTCCTTGATCTCTGGACAAGGCAGCTATCATTTCTTCTCCATCCCGTTACTATAATGTGCTCATGTAGAGTTTCCAACTAGTGAATGTTTGTGTAGGCAAGAACAGTTTTTTTCATTTTTTTTATTATGATGCAATAAGTGTTCAACATCAGATTCTATAAGAAACATACATAATAATAAAGTACATGACAGCAGTGTATGGTCCATCCAGTCTGCTCAACAAAATGAATGCAGCATAAGGTATGATGCAATACAGCATATGCCTGCTTGAACTTGATTGTTCTTGCCATTTTCAGGGTACAGACCATAAAAGTCATTGAAGCCCCACTCCAGTCCATCCAAATCTGTCAGCCATGATCAGGGCACAGCACTGTATTTGCTTCCCAATTACTGGAGTTGGTATATAAACACTTCCAAGTCTGTTTGGTTCCATACTCTTTCCATATAAGATTCCTTTAAGTTTATCCCAAGCATTTTTGATTTGTTACCATTTTCATCTCCACCACCTCCCTCATATGGGCATTCCAGGTATCTACCACCCTCTCTGTGGAAAAGTATTTCCTGATGTTATTCCTGAGTTGTCGTCGTCGTCGTCCCCCCCCTCCCCCCGGTAACCTCAATTTATATCCTCTAGTTCTACCGCCTTCCTGTCTCTGGAGAAGGTTTGTTTGTATATTAATTAATTAATTTATTCAATTTTCTATACCGTTCTCCCAGGTGAGCTCAGAACGGTTTTTACATGAATTTATTTGGGTACTCGAGCATTTTTCCCTGTCTGTCCCGGCGGGCTCACAATCTATCTAATGTACTTGGGGCAATGGGGAGATTAAGTGACTTGCTCAGGGTAACAAGGAGCAGCATGGGTTTGAACCCACAACCTCAGGGTGCTGAGGCTGTAGCTTTTAACTATTGCCTATATACGTATTTATAAATGAAAATTTTTTTTTCTTAAAAAGAGAGTTTAAAAGAAAATTCATAAAAATAGACAATTGGATCAATGATAGTCTGCAGAATGTGTGAACACCGAGACTAGTTCTAAGGGTGACACCAGCAGACACTTGTGTTCCATGGTCTATCTATGAAGTAAAGATTTTTCAAGTTGGCAATAGCCTATCGGTATTGGGAGAATTTGTGTAATACACTAAATAATTAAAGGTTTTTAGCTTTTAACCACTGCGCCACACTCTTCCCAAATATTTGAATGTCCGTATCATATCACCTCCATCTCTTCTTTCCTTCAGGGTCATCAAGTCTCTTCTCATACATCTTGTTGTGCAAACTCCATACTATTTTCATCGCTTTTCTCTGAACCACTTTTATATCCTTAACTGGATATGGCCTCAAAAACTGAACACTGTATTCCAAGTGAGGCCTCACCAATTAGAGGCTTCAATATCTCCTTTGTTATGCTGGTTATAACCCTCTTTATGCAACCTAGCATCTTTCTGGCCATGGCCATCCCCTTGTCAACTTGTTACCTTGAAATCCTCAGACATCATCACCCCAGATTCCTTTCCTAAGCAATGTTTATCAGTCTTTTCACCTCCTGTCTCATACATCTCCTGTTTCAACCAGATCCTTCAGGGTAGCATATTTCTGGAGTTCATATTTCCACCTTCATCATTAAAGTATTGGCTTTTGCAGACAACCTGCTTTTTACACTAGGAAACCCGCAGTCCTCACTTAATCATTTACTCCAAGCTTTGGGAGAATTCCATTTCTATTCTGGATTCTCTTTGAGCCACCCAAAATCTTTGGCTTTGGCCCTTCCTTCTACTTTATAAGATTCCTGGGTGGGGGAGTTTCCCTTCTCTTGGGCCTGGGACTCTCTTAAATACTTGGAGGTTATTTTGCCGAGAGACCTCATCACGCTTTATGCAAAAAATTTTGATTCTCTTTTTTGTAACACTTTGAACACGCTGAAAATATGGGCATCTTTTAATATGTCCATATCGGGGAGGGTGGCTCTATACAATATGGGGCTCATAATCGAAAGAAAAAAACATCCAAAAACCGGCCTAAGTCGGCACTTGGATGAACACTGTCAAAATACATCCAATTGCCAATAATAAAAACGGGTTTTGGACATATTTCTAAACAACCTAGGCCTTCATAGTGCCACTGAACGACCATCACTAAACGGGGCGTTTCAGGAGGAGTGTCGAGGGCGGGAGTTGGGCGGGACGTGGGCTGGCTTAGACTTAGTCGTACTGCATGTATAACTGAAAGTTATACAGCACAGGATCGACAGAACTTGGACGTTGTGACTTAGACCATTTAAAACCAACTAAGCACTGCAAACACATAATACAGACCCCCACACACTACCCCAGTGATCACTGACCCCCCCCCCCCCATAAAAATATTAATCACAACTTGAAAATTGTGCCTCCAGAACATCATCACCTGGCAGCCTGGCATAGGAAAGCCTAGTCGTGCTGCACAGAGACACCTTAAACCATCTTGGGGGTGGGTTAGGGACCCATAGAGAGGTGGACCCATGCCCATAAGCCCCTGTAATCACTGCATTGATACTGAAACATGTGCACTCCCTTATATATCTCCAAAACCCTTTTTTACTAGCATATAAGTGACTCCTGCAGCCATAAGGGCTATTTGGGTGGTAGATAAGTGGGTCTAGGGGATTCTGGAGGTAGTTTGGGGGGCTCACCATGTCCTATAAGGGAGCTGTAGTGAGATGAAGACATGGCACCCTTTTGTGAAGTTCACAGCAGTGCCCTGTAAGGTACCCCAATATTTAGGTGCCATGTCTGGGTGTTCAGTCCATCACTTTGCAGACCCCTCCCATGTCCAACAGAGCTTGTTCTAGGCGTTTTTGACTTGGATGAAAAGTTGGACGAAAATGTGGTATAAAGACGGACGATTTAGCAGCTTGGATGATTAGATCAACAGGACGTATAGTTAGACGATTTTTGAAATGAAAAAAAATTTGGACGTATTTTTCGAAAATGTGTCCTAAGCTCTTTTTTACTTTGGACGACGTGCGTCTTGGACGAAAACAGACTTAGACGTTCCTTTCGATTATGCCCCTCTAAGGTTCTATTTCCCATATTGTCATACAGATTCCAAGTATTACCTTTATTAATCTCACGCCAGCATGAGTCAAGATTAATTACGGCTCTCCAACAGTATTTGTGGTGTGGACAGAGGGCATGGCTCACATATGCCAGGTCTTGTCTGCCAAAGGAGAGGAGTGGCTATGGGTTGTTAAACATTCAGTGGTATGCCATAGCCTGTCAAATGCGACATATTAATGATTGGTTTAGAGGCACATCTTTTTTTCTCTGACAAACAGTTGAAAATATCTCTTTTGTCCCTATTTCATTTTAGCTATATGCTTCATGTGGCAGCCCCTGCTTTACGTTTGGCGGTATCCATATATCCTATTTTTGCTCTGGCCCGTAGGGCCTGGCGTTGGGTGTGCCGCAACCAGAGTCTCTTCAAATATCTCTCCCTACTTGCCTATTCAGGGTAATAATGATTTTATACAGGGTCTGCAATGTAAAGCTTTTAGACAGTGGAAACTTAAGGGGCTAAAATTAAAAGTAATGTTTGATTTATCAGAATTGTACATTTGATAAGGCTGACTAGGCAAAGCTAATTATTCAAGTTGCTGCTGAGATCTCAAGCCCCTGAATTAATTATACAAAAACAGCAATTGCTCTCAGCCGAGAACTGATCTTCCCTAGAGTCTGAAACACAAATCTCAAAGACCTAGCATGAAAGTTGAGTATATTGTGCAGATGCTCCTTATTTGTTATGTAAATTCATCTTTTGTTGTTTATTCTGTTGCATACCTGTTCTAATTAAAACCTATTGAATATCAAACAATGTGCTTTTCTCTTGAAAGATAAATTTTCAATTAATCTCTTCTTGCACCTCAGCTCTTACTGAGGAAGGCATTCAGTCATGTACTGGAGTATGTATCTTATCCGTGATAAACACTTGTTGCAGAGAAGGAACAGGCTAGCCAACACTGACTGGTCAAAAGCAGACAGTTTTTCAACTGAGCTGTATCCTGCTAAGCAAATGCATGTTGTTGAACAGCCAAAGGCACAACAGAATATGAGCCAACCACCTACCAGGTCTGTTCTACATTTTTTAAGCAAAAAATTTAAATAAGGGGCTTCTTCAGAGTTTTTATTTTTGAGAAACATATACAGTTTTACAAATTAGGTGCTAAAGATTTGCATTCTAAGCCATTATTCCACAATGGAACATTTGTTAGCATAAGGGGCTCATAATCAAAAAATAAATACATCTAAAAACCCGCCTAAATTGGTACTTGGATGATCTAAAATACAAGTCGTCCAAATGCCGATAATCGAAATGGGTTTTAGACGTACCTAAAAATGACTTAGGCCTTGTCAGTGCTGCTGTACAACCAGAGCTAAAAGGGGCTTTTTAGGAGAAGTGGTGAGGGCGGAATTTGGACGGGACGTGGGCTGATCTAAATTTAGTTGTACTGCAAGTATAACCGAAACATTAACGAGGTTGACTGGACGGAACTTGTACGTTGTGACTTAGGCCATGTAAAAACAGATCTACGTGGCAAAACGGTATCCAAAGTGACCACTGCAGACACAAAGTACAGACCCCCCCCACACTGCTCCAGTGATCACTGACACCCCCCCCCCAAACCCCATAAAAATCGTAATAGAAACATACACATCTGTCTCCAGAACATCAGCACCTGGCAGCCTGGCATAGGAAAGCCTAGTAGAGCTGCACAGAGGTGTGGCTTAAGTGATCTTGAGGGTGGGTTAGTGAACCATTAAGAGGAGGACCCAGGCCCATAAGCCACTCTAATCACTGCATTCATGGTGAAACAAGTGCACCCCTCAAAACCCCCAGAACCCTTTTGTATTGTCATATAAGTGGCACCTGCAGTCATACGGGCTATTGGGGTGGTAGACAGGTGAGTCTAGTAGGTTCTGGGGGTGCTTTGGGGGGGCGCACCATGACCTTTAAGTGAGTTGTGGTGAGATGTTTATGTAGCACCCTTTTTGTGAAGTTCACAACAGTGCCCTGTAAGGTACCCCACTACTCTGGTGCAATGTTTGGGTGTCTAGTCTATCACTTTGCTGACCCCGCCCATGTCCAAAAGGTCTTGTTCTGGGCGTTTTTGACTTGGATGAATTGGGTATAATGTAGAGAATGACACGGTGACGGTTTACCCGCGGCCACCGCATTTAGGCCGCGGGTCACCGCCGAAAACGGGGAAGAAAACTAGCAGTCGCTGCGGTGACGGGGACAAGGCCATTCACCGACCGCGGAAACGGTGAACAGGTTTGTCCCCGCGGGCCAATGTACCCCCTTCTAGGAACCGCTATTTACCGCCCGACGCCCGATTCACCCCCCCAGCAGGACCGCTCGCACCCCCACCCCGAACGACCGCTCGCACGCGCTCCCACCCGCACCCGCGATCGGAGCAAGAGGGAGCCCAAGCCCTCTTGCCCGGCCGACTCCCCGACGTCCGATACACCCCCCCCCCCCCGGCCGGACCGCTCGCACCCCCACCCCGAAGGACCGCCGACTTCCCGACAATATCGGGCCAGAAGGGAGCCCAAACCCTCCTGGCCACGGCGACCCCCTAACCCCACCCCGCACTACATTACGGGCAGGAGGGATCCCAGGCCCTCCTGCCCTCGACGCAAACCCCCCTTCCCCCCCAACGACCGCCCCCCCCAAGAACCTCCGACCGCCCCCCCAGCCGACCCGCGACCCCCCTGGCGACCCCCACGACCCCCCCACCCCCCTTCCCCGTACCTTTGGTAGTTGGCCGGACAGACGGGAGCCAAACCCGCCTGTCCGGCAGGCAGCCAACGAAGGAATGAGGCCGGATTGGCCCATCCATCCTAAAGCTCCGCCTACTGGTGGGGCCTAAGGCGCGTGGGCCAATCAGAATAGGCCCTGGAGCCTTAGGTCCCACCTGGGGGCGCGGCCTGAGGCACATGGGCCCAACCCGACCATGTGCCTCAGGCCGCGCCCCCAGGTGGGACCTAAGGCTCCAGGGCCTATTCTGATTGGCCCACGCGCCTTAGGCCCCACCAGTAGGCGGAGCTTTAGGATGGATGGGCCAATCCGGCCTCATTCCTTCGTTGGCTGCCTGCCGGACAGGCGGTTTTGGCTCCCGTCTGTCCGGCCAACTACCAAAGGTACGGGGAAGGAGGGTGGGGGGGTCGTGGGGGTCGCCAGGGGGGTCGCGGGTCGGCTGGGGGGGGGCGGTCGTTGGGGGGGGGGGGGTTTGCGTCGAGGGCAGGAGGGCTGCAGTGCAAACATAAGCCTTTCATTAAGACAATCCTGGTTCGCTTTTCCAAGTTAAAACAATTAGAAAAATATTTCTGGAGTGCTGTAATAAATTAAAATTAATAGTGCTCAGAACCCCCAAGGTAACTTCAGGCATCATTTTGAAGCTGGGGGGGGCGGTCGTTGGGGGGAGGGGGGTTTGCGTCGAGGGCAGGAGGGCCTGGGATCCCTCCTGCCCGTAATGTAGTGCGGGGTGGGGTTAGGGGGTCGCCGTGGCCAGGAGGATTTGGGCTCCCTCCTGGCCCGATATTGTTGGGGAGTCGGCGGTCCTTCGGGGGGAGGGATGTATCGGACGTCGGGGGGGGGCATCAGGCTTTCAGGATGGGGACAGACCTTCAAGGGGGGACAGTGCAGGGAAGTCAGGGAATTTATATTAATTAATTTTTTCTCTGCGTGTTTTGTTTTTGTATAGTTATTAACTAATATTTAACTAAGTTTTAAAGTTTTAAAGAATGTTTCCTTTATACGTAAATAAAGAAAAGTGAATGGGATTGCAGTGGCGGTGACGGGGCGGTGAATGGGGTGGCAGTGGCGGTGACGGGGCGGTGAAGAGGATGGTGAGACGGGGACGGGGCGGTGACGGGGATGGTGAGACGGGGACGGGGCGGTGACGGGGATGGTGAGACGGGGACGGGGCGGTGACGGGGACCAATTTTTTCACCGTGTCATTCTCTAGTATAATGATAGACGACGTTGTACATGCTTGTTAGCAGAAAATTCATAGCTGAATATTAGTCCATTTTCTTGCAAAGCACAACGCATTTGCACGTCAGCTTTTCTCCCACTCCCCCTTCCCCTTTCCTGCAGCAATACATAAATTGGAGGCTAGCACCTGCTTTTACTGATGGAACAAGTACAGAGGAGATTATTTTTTTGAGCAGTATGATATGCTGGGTGTTGCATTTCTTCTTTCTTTACTGTTTCCCTTCCTGTTGCATATTTCTGTCTAGTGGTTTTAGTTTATTTCAAATTCTACCAATAGGGTCTGTAACAGAAAAACATCCATGGAGAAACATGGAAGGAAGGGTAAACAATTTGGATAAACAGGTGAGCTGGGGGTATGACCGACAAGGGTCTGTTGAGGAGGAAGGTGAGTGCTGAGATGAAAATGAGCAGGAAGAGAGGTCATGATTTCCAGAAGAACAGCGAGCTCAATAAATGCTGGAAAGGGAAGAGAGTGGGGAAGATGAAGTGCAGCAATAAAATAATCAACACATGGAATAAAAGGAGGGAGGGAAGAGTTCATTAGGAACAAAGAGCACAACAACCTTGGTCATGAGGGAGAAAAAGGAAAGGATAACTTCTGCATTGACATCTGAATGCAGAAGTAACAGGGCTAAAGCTAAACAGAGCTTATCTATGCACTTTCAGCAATCTGACTTATGCAGTGCATTTAGAATCATTGAAAATATACATAAAATGGGTCATTTTATAAATGAGTGTATAGATCAGTGTCTTATGCATTCAAGTAGATACATAAATACACTTCTCCCTCCGTATTCGCTGCGATAAGGGATTAACAGAATCGCAAATACAGAAAAACCACAAATAACTTTTTCATATGTTATTCGCTGTTTTCTATTAAAAACCATCACGAATATAGTGAAACTGCAAATCACATGGTGGGAGACCTGGTCTGTTGCTGAAGGAGAGGCAAAACACAGTGAAGAAAGTTCCGGGAATCGGCGATTTTCCCTGTAAACACTTGGAATCAGTGATTTCTCTATGCAAGCTGATGTAATTTGGGGGGAGGAGCCAGCAAGCTAACAACCGTGAATAATTGAAACCGTGAATGCTGAAATCGCTAATATGAAGGGAGAAGTATAAACAGTTTAAAAGGTGGTAGCTCTGTTAATTTGGTGAAACAGAAATGGCAGGGGCAGGTGGCACATTATAGACTGACCAGTCTATAATGTGCCAACTGCCTCTGTCACTTATAAATAAAGTGGCCCATGGACCAGCTGGTTGAGGAACCAACAAGAGGCGAAGCTATTCTAGTCCTAGCTCTTAGTGGAACACGTGAATTAGTGCAGGATATACAGTAATAGTGATGGGGCCACTTGATTGGTACATGATCAGATTTGATATAATCTAAGGAGTAAGTACACACAGGAAATCTATGCAATAGCATTTAACTTAAAAAAGGTGACTTTGATAACATGAGTAAAATGGCAAAAAAAACAACAACTTAGAAGAGGAGCTGCAAAGGTCAATAAATTTATATTAGGCATAGATGTTATTCAAAAATACCATCCTTAAAGCCCAGACCAGATACGCTCCATGTATTAAAAAAGGAAGAAGGAAGACCAAACGACAGCTGGCGTAGTTAATGAGTGAAGTGAAGGAAGCTATTAGAGCTAAAAGAGAATCCTTCAGAAAGTGGAAGAAGGACCCCACTGAAAATAATTGTATACAGCATAAGGAATATCAAGTCAAATGTAAGGCACTAATAAGGAAGGCAAAGAGAGACCTTGAAAAGAAGACTGCGCTGGAAGCAAAAAAATATAGTAAAACCTTTTTTAGGTATATAAAAGCAAGAAGCCGGGAAAAGAATCAGTTAGACTGCTAGATGTCCAAGGGGTAGAATGGGCTGTCAGGGAAGACAAGGCCATAGCAAAGAGATTAAATGAATTCTTCACTTTATTCTTCACTGAGGAAGATGTGGGGGAGATACTGGTCAATCCAAATGAAAGAGACTGTGAAAATACAATGTTCTTGACGCTTCCTTTATTCATTAAAAACCTTTAAAATACAATGTTCACATTTGTCCTCTAATTCGCCGTTGTCACATCGAATGCGATCCTCCATCTCCAACACTGCCTGTCTCTGTTGAAACCTGTTTGCCTTGGGAGGCCCTGCTGGTAGTGGAACTACCAACAGCATTGCTTTCAGCTTCACAGATGCATGCAAGCCCCAGTGGCATGACAAGCCCATGTACCATGAATGGTAGAGACTATTTTAAAGAATAAAATGACAGAACATATACCGTATTTACCCATATATAGGCCACGGCCTATGTATAGGTTTTGCAATCCAAACAGTGGATGCAGCTTCCTTATATGGGGCAGCCTATCTAATGACAATGTAGATAAGCTGCCCCAATAGTAGATTCCCCCCCCCCCCGGTACCTTTTAAAATAATGTAGCTCCCTCGCTGACCTCCTGCAATGTCGCGGCCGCAGTGCAGGGCAGGAGCGATCTTTTCTGCTTCCAGCCGGCCCCGCGCTGCTTCTTCAATGCCTGCATCAGTTTTCGTGGGACTCGCGAGAACTTTTGCAGGCATTGAGGAAGCAGCGCGGGGCCGGCTGGACGCTGAAAAGATCGCTCTTGCCTGCACTGCAGCCGGTGGAGGTACAATATTTACTGGGGGGAGGGATGTATAGGCTGCCCCCATGTGGTTTTAAAACTCTTAGATAAGCAGCAACTTGTAACATGGGCTTTTTATCTAAGAGTTTTAAACATGCATAAGCATTTTTTGCAGCCTATACACTGGGGCAGCCTATATGCATGGAAATACGGTACATAAGCATGAGTTAATGAGACAAAGCCAACACGGATTTAGTCAAGGAAAATCTTGCCTCACCAATCTACTTCATTTCTTTGAAGTGGTGAATGAAGATATGGATAAAGATGAGCCAGTCAATGTTGTGTATTTGGATTTTCAAAAGTTAGGGGGTTCAGGGGACCTACAGGGGGAGCTCTTTGGGGAGGGGAGAATATAGGCTGCAGCCTGGGAGCATCAGGCCACGCCTTTGCACGGCCTGATGCTCCTAGATGGTAAAATAACCCCTGCAAAGAGCTGGAGTAATTGTTACTATCATTTGTCAACCCTAAACGATTGTGGTATTTCACCACAAGTTGCATTTACCAATTCGCATAGTAATGAAATGCAAAACATATATTTGCAAGTTATGCATCTCATTACTGAGTAATGCATGGCAACTTAAATATTACTGTGCAATTTTTGGCTCTGCAGCGTTAGGGCTGTTTAAGAGCCATTTACCATGACTTAAAGTCCTAACACTGCTTTGATGAATTCCCCCCTTAATTTCTGCTATTTTTAATTTTATATTTATTTTTATAATTTGTACAATTTTAGTCATTTCTATTTCTATTTACTTATTTTATGCTTAGAGGCTTGATAGAATCTTAAATGGCTTTTTAGGTCTATCCTATATTTTATGGAGTTTTTTTTTTAACATATATTTTAGATTTGATCACATGAACACTTATGGCCAGGTGGTATAGAAAATCTCTGTTAAATGATAAATGACTGGGGAGGTGCATGGACAGGTCAGAAGTGTGCTCAGGACTTGTGCCCATATGTTATAGAATACATCCAGTTATGTGCCTTACTACTACATTTAGGGGCAAAAGCTTACACCAACCTATATTGGCAGTTCCCAAATTGTTGCTCAAAAATGGGCATTGGAAAGGAGGAAATCAAGATGGTGGCCTAGATGGATGTGCTGAAATGGGCTCCAAAGTTAAAAAGTTTTTTCCTTTTACTTTTACTTTGCATGGTTTACTCACTTTTAAGATGGGTAAGGAGAGCAACACGTCTGATAATAGGTATGGAAAACCTGTCATATTCTGAGAGATTGGAGAAGCTGGGTCTCTTTTCCCTGGAGAAGAGGAGACTTAGAGGGGATATGATAGAGACTTACAAGATCATGAAGGGCATAGAGAGAGTAGAGAGGGACAGATTCTTCGAACTTTCGAAAAATAAGAGAACAAGAGGGCATTCGGAAAAGTTGAAAGGGGACAGATTCAAAACAAATGCTAGGAAGTTCTTCTTTACCCAACGTGTGGTGGACACCTGGAATGCGCTTCCAGAGGACGTTATAAGGCAGAGTACGGTACTGGGGTTCAAGAAAGGATTGGACAAATTCCTACTGGAAATGGGGATAGAGGGGTATAGATAGAAGATTACTGCACAGGTCCTGGACCTGTTGGGCCGCCGCGTGAGCGGACTGCTGGGCACGATGGACCTCGGGTCTGACCCAGCAGAGGCATTTCTTATGTTCTTATGTAAGAGAAAAAGGAAAATTAGGACTTTCCCTTCTGAGTCCTCTCCTTTCCCCATCATCCATTGAGAGGTTCGTGGTCCATTCAGCAACACTCTCTGGAACCAGTGCTGGTGCTAAGGCAGCCTTACCGGATTTGGACGCGACCCTTAGCCCAGAAGAGAGACTTCTGCCCTCAGATCCAGGCATGGTGAAGCTGCCGGAGCTATCGATGAAGCCACGTGAGGCAAGAAGCCTAGCGATCATTGCATCATCGCTAGAGGGGAGCAAACGGAGCTTGGAGTAGTACTATTCGATTCAGCCCATTGAATCAAATTTTCAATTTGATTTTCCTGCCCAATTGGGTGTTTTTTGTTTTTTTTTTCAAACATCCTGGTGGGTTGATTTTATAGCCTCTTCACCGCCTTTGCCCTCTCCTAGCCACACTGGCGCTGTGGTATAAACAAACAAAAAAATACTTTTTCTTCTCTCTGTTAAATCCTAGCTCACGTTCACAATCTAACACCAGCTCTGGCAGGATACACATTTCAAATCTGACATATTGTAATCACAAAATAGAAAATAGAATTATTTTTTCTACCTTTTGTTGTCTTCTGATAACTTGCCCATTTGTTGTTTCCTTCTTTCTCTGTGTTAACCATCCATCTTCCATCTCTGTCCTTCCCTTCCATTTCCCTTCGCTGCCCCGGAGGTCTGGCATCTTTCCTTGTTTTCATCTCCATCCCCACAGCTGCAGTGATGGACCCCACCATCCCCAGATCTACCATCTCTCCTTTTCTCAACTACCTTTTCATCCACCATCTCTCCCTCATTCCCTACCACCCCAGAGTCCACCATCTCTCCCTTTCTCTTCTCAACTACCCTTCTATCCAATATCTCTATCCCCACCCCCCTCCACACCATCCCTTGTGTCCAACTTCTCTCCCTTTCTGTTCCTTCCCTCCCTCCATCCCCTTATCCACCATTTCTCTCACTCTCCTCTGTTTTGTAGACCCATTATTTCTTCCCCCCTCCCTCCCCCCAGTCTGCACGTCTCTTTGAACCCCCCCCTTCCCTCTCTCCGTGCACTTCTACACAAGGCCCTTCCCTCGAAGGCCTGCATGTTCCTTCCTTCTTTGCAGCATTCTCCAGCTTCCCCCCTGGCCTCCCGCTCTTACCCTTAGATACCAGTAATTATGGCAGCCTGCAAAGAGGATCACCGGTGCTGTAGCGATCCTTGCAGGCTGCTGTCATCCTCAGCAGCATGTTCTCTCTGCTGTAGTCCCACCCCTCCTCTGACGTCAGGGGCAGGATCACAGCAGAGGAAACGTGCTGCTAAGGACGATGGCAGCCTGCAAGGATCGCTACAGCACCGGCGATCCTCTCTGTAGGCTGACATAATTACTGGTATCTGAAGGTAAGAGCGGGAGGCCAGGGGGGAAGCCGGAGGACGCTGCAAAGAGCACCTAAATGCTGCAGCACTTTCTGACTGACCCTCCCCCCTCCCCCCCTAAAGCAGCAGCAGCAGGAGTGGACGGCCAGGGAAGAGGCAGCGCTGCTGCTTCTGCTTTAGGAGATCTGAAGGCATGAACCTCGCAGGCCGCTCTCCACATGGTAACACGATCCCTCTGACACGATCGCGTCAGAGGGAACAAGCTACTGAGGTGGATAGCGGCCTGCGAGGTTCATTACAGCCGGCCGCGAACATCAGCAGGCCGCTTTGAACAGGAGCGGCAGCGGTGGCAGGAACCATGGATGGAGGGAGGGGAAGAGGAAAAAGAAGGGCCATGGAGCAGGCAGGAAAGGGGGCTGTTTTGGTGGGAGGGTTGTGCTGAGTGCAGACAGCAATCATGGGGGGGGGAACAGAAAGGGGCCATGGAGCAGGTAGGCATTGCAGAACAGGGGGAGAGGGAAAGGGGGGCTGCTTTGGGGGGAGAGGTGTGCTGGGGGCAGACAGCAATCAGGTTGGGGAGGAACAGAAGGAGGACATGGAGCAGGTAGGCATTGCAGAACAGGGGGAGAGGGAAAGGGGGCTGCTTTGGCAAGCAGGGGGGACAGGGAGACAGAAAGACGGACAGACAGGGGACCAGGGAGAGACACAGACACAAAGAATGACAGAAGACAGCGTCCAAGGAGAGAGAGACAAATGAAAAAAAACAGATATACAGACATCTACTCTGGGCGGCGGGAGGAAGGCAGTGCGGAGCGCTGCTGGCAGTGGCTGCCGGGAGGAGAGCTTCGAGCCGCAGAAGACTGTCCCCAAAGCCCCTGCGGAGAGTCGGCCCAACCTCTCCTTCCTCACCAACGCCGAAGAAGCTGCAGCTGGGGCAGTCGGGGCCTCCCCCGCCGAGCCAAATACACCTAGGCCCTGCTCCCTCTCAAGCTCTGAGCACTCACGATTGGCTGAAGGGTGTCGTGTAGGTGCTGCAGATACAGGGGGCTGCTTTTGTTGGAGAGGTGTGCTGGGGGGCAGACAGCTTTGCTCGGAGGGGAGGGGAGACAGAAGGGGGCCATGGAAAGACAGTCAGGGAGAGGGAAAGGGGGCTACTTTGGGGGGAAAGGTGTGCTGGAGGGCAGACAGCTTTGCTCTGCGGGGGAAGACAGAAGGGGGCCATGGAGAGACAGGGAGAGGGGAAGGGGTATGCTGGGGGCAGACAGCTTTGCTCTGGGGGGGCGGGGGAATGACACAAGGACACAGACACGAAGAATGACACACAAGAGGCCAGAGAGACAGACAGAAAGGAAGACAGACAGCCAGCGTCCAAGGAGAGACAGCCAGTGTCCAAGGAGAAACAAATAAACATAGACAGACAGACAGCGGCCAAGGGAAGAGAGAGAAAGAAAGAAAGACAGACACACACATCTATTCTAGCACCCGTTAATGTAACGGGCTTAAAGACTAGTTACTGTATAATGTAATTGAATTTTATTTCTTAATGCATGCTGTATGCTATTTGTTAATTAAAATTTAAATAATAAATGAAAAAAACAAAACAAAAATGGACACTGAAAAAGATCAGCAATAAGCGTGTTTCTACAAATGCTTTTTACTATATAATGCTAATTTCCACGCTCAGTTCTGAACACTAGACTTATGCCTCATGAAACCTGATATAAATCCCAGTGCCTAAGGAGATCCGTTATTCTGTAATGCTGTGCACAACTTTTTGGAATTTCCCTGACCTGCCCATGCCCCCTTCTGATTGCGCACTCTGGGATTTAGGTGACCAGTGTTACAGAATATTGTGCAGCCTGATGTGCATTCAAATCCTAATTGGTACCAATTAACATCAATAATCGGTTGTTAGCATCCAATTATTGGCGGTTAGCATTAGCCAATTAAGTTGTGCACACATCTTGGAAGTGATCCCAAATTTAGGTGACATATATAGAATTTGAGAGTTAGTGCCTAAATTTTGGTGACCTCTTTTGAATCTATCCTATAGTGTGCACTCTTTCCTAATAGAGTGTGCATGCACAATGGTTTGCATAAGACCGGGGGGGAAAGAGGGCTCACTTCCCAAACAATGATGCCCATGCTCACGAGAGCACCTGATAATTTTTTTTTTCCCAAATTTCTTTATTGAGAACAAGAGCGCCTGATTCTAGTTACTTGTCACAGCACTGACGCCAAGCTACAAGGCTCACCATCTTCAGTTTCTGATTTTGCATTCTATTTCATTACTTCACAAATAGTCAATGCTTTCTTGATTTCACCTGCAGCTTCTTCTGTTCCTCAAAGCCTTCTCTGAAACTGAGCAGACTAAGTTGGCAATGCTCAGTGGGATCCTACTGGCCAATGGAACTCTCCCTGCCATCATTTTAACAAGCCTTTTCACTGACAACATAGTGAAAGAAGGTAAGGTAACTCTCCTCGTCTCTTACTTGTTCTTGATTTTGGTTAGTATTAACATTGTCACCTGAAGAATGGTTTCTAACTTAACAAATATATTGGTTAGCTTTGTGCCCAATAGCTTTTTGTTCAAATATCTAGGGTGAGCCTTCGGCCCCTCCCATTGCATCCCAAGATGCATTAGGAGGGGAAGCCCTGTCATTTGCAGCATGTAGTCCTGTAGGCAGGAGGGAGTGAGCTTCCCTCCTGCCATTTGCTCTTCCGAAGGTACGGGGGGTGGGGTCCAGGGATGTGGGGGGGGTGGGGTCCGGGGATGTTGGGGCGATGTGGTAGTAGTGGGGATGGTGGAGATGTTAAGGGATGTTGGGGGAGGTACAGGATGTCAAGGAGATGTCAGGAAGATACGGGATGTCAGGGGAATATCAGGTGGAGGGGTGGAGGGCTCCGTGGTTCAGCTGATCCTAGCAGGGGGAAACCCCATCAGCTGAGCTGCCAGGAATCCCCGAAACCAGCTCAGCTGATGAGGATTCCTTCTGCCGCGATCAGACAAGGTAGTTGGTGGGTACATCTACAAAACTTGCTTTTGTACGTTTTCACGTGGATGTTTCTATTTTTGAAAATGGGCAAAAAAGGTAGACGTCCTAAGGATCAAAACTTATACCTAGCTCATTTTCAAAAATAAAAGATAGACATTTGGCAGTTTTGAAAATGGACATTTTTCCTGCTGGGTTTGTGGATGTCTTGCAGAAAACATCCAACCTCAGACTTAGGCACACTTTTGATTATGCCCTTCTAAGTGGTATTAATGTAAATTAACATAAGTTATTGTAGCATTCTCATGAGGGTTACCAATGTGCTTACAAAAATGAGCACAGTATAAAGAATGTTATTTAGCTGCATTGCTTGGAAATGCATTTAATATAACCCATTAAAATGAAAAGGGCTTAATGCCAATAGTGTAGCTACTGAGGGGGGCTGTAAGCAGATTTATAGGTATAACTCAGGGATGTCCAACCTTTTGGCTTCCCTGGGCCGCATTGGCTGAAAATTTTTTTTTCTGGGGCCACAAAAACACTAACACTAGCTGATGAGCAAAAAAAAGGTTGAGAAGGTCCCAAATTTGCAATCACTAATATAGAAGATGTACATATCTAATAATAAACCTTCATTAAAGGGACACTGTGGAGAGGAACCCAAAAAATCAGTAATACTTACCCTGACTGAGTGATCCTCCAAGTACACTGATGACAGTGGGAGCAGCTACAGGCTTCCGCATCCCCATTCTGATGAGCAGGGATGCGTGCTCCTGGTTTTCCCATTCACTTCTATTACAGCTACGGTGAACCTCTTCAGAGCAGGGATGCTAAATCAGCTGTCAGCAGCGCACATGGAGGATCGTTTAATCAGGGTAAATATTACTGCTTTTATGGGCCTCCCACTTTGAGCTTAGGCTCCCTCAAAATGAATATCTGCCCTACTGCTGTAGCTAGTAGGGATCCCCAAGCCTCACCAACTGACAGCCACCTCCTTCCCTCCAACTTCCCAAGTTCTGTAGCTGGCAGCAATATTGCAGATGTGCTGCCTTCCCTCCTCCCTGCCCCCTCCCCCTTGGTTTTCATGCATGCATAAAAGCAGGGGCAGCTTGAGGATATTGCAATTGGCTGCAAAGCTTGAAGATTTTGAGTTGCCAGACTGGAGGAAGATGTCTTCAGTTGGCAGGGCTTGGGAATCCCCACTAACTCAAGTATTTATAAATTGCACTCAGGCAGGGAGAAACTTTGGTGCCCATCCACTAATTTTGGGCTCCAGTCCTTCCCCCAAATCAGCTGTATATGACTATACCACTGAATACAAAAATAATTGTGATGCACAAATCCCAAAGCTAACATATTCCAGTTAATAAATTCAAAATAAAATGATTTTTTCTACTTTGTTGTCTGGATGTTTTGTTTTTCCATCATCTTGGTCCCAGTTTCTCTTTCTATTTTTCTCTTTCTTCAACTAATTCTCTTTCCAGTGTCTGCTGTCCATTGTTTTCTCCTCTTCTCTCGTTCCATTTCCTTCTTATGTTTGTCTCCAACATATTCATTATTCCCTTTCAGCTTTCTTAACTTTTTCTTTTCTGCCTCTGTCCACTCAAATCATGCCTTCTTTCTCATCCTCCTTCTTTTCAAATGTTCAGCTACCTCTCAGTTCTCCATCTTCTCTCAGTCCCTAGATATCCCATTTCCCAACTCACTCCTTTCCCACTCAAATTTTGCCTTCCTTTCTTACCCTTCTTCTTTTTAAATGTTCAAGAACCTCTCAATTCTCCATCTTCTCTCAGTTCCTAGCTCTCCCATTTCCCATCTCACTCCTTTCCCAGCCTCCTATTCCCTTCTATCTACTCCCCATTACCACATCTCTACCACTGTACTCACTGCTCTCTTACTCATCTTGTCATCTCCCTTTTGACCTCATACACATGGCTCACCACTTTCAGAATCCCCCTCCCTCTCTCCACTGGTCAGGCTATAACTCCCTGTCCCTTTCTTTCCATCCCCTAGCATCATCTTATCCCAGCTCTCTTCCCTCCTACCATTCCATGGTTCCATCTCTCCGCCTCTACCTCCATGGTCCAACATTTTGCTCCCTTTTCTGTTTTTCTTCTCCCTCTCCCCCCTTGATGCTGAACAATGAAATGGAGAAAAAAAAGAGAGATGCTGCATCTCTCTGCCTTCCATCCACAGGCCTAACATTTCTCCCTCCCTCCCATCCCCAGATCCAACTTCTCTCCCTTTCTCTTCCAAACTGCCCCACATCCCATCTTTCCCCCTGTCTGCCTGCCTCCCTTCCCCAGGTCCATTTCTTTCTTTCTCTTCCCAACAGTTCTCCCTTCAAGTATCTCTTTCCCTCTTCCTCCACACCACCCCAGGTCCAACCTCTCCCTTCGGACCATTGCCCACTATCCCTCTCTCTGTCCTGTTTCTGGTCCCATAAGCTCTCCCCCCACGCCCAATCTGGCATTTCTTTTAATACCCTCCCCCTTAAAAAAAAAAAGTCCAGGAGACTTCCTCAGCCCAGCATGTTATCCCCCTTCTCTCTGTTCCCATGCATCTCTACCTCACTCCTCTCCCACCACAATGTCTAATAATTCTTTCTCTGTCTCCGTCCCTCCTCTCTCTGCCCAACAGTTCTCCTCTTTCTTTATCTCCCCAATTGCACCATCTCTTTCCCTCTCTGACACCCAATTTTCCCTTTCTATTATCTCCAACACCTCTGCATCTCTTTCCCTTATTCCTTCCATTCTTCCATCTTATGGCTCTTGCTCCCCTCTATCTTTCCCTTCATTCTGTGTCCTAAGTTCATGCCCCTCCCTCCTTCCCTCCATCATTTTTCCTAAGTTTGTGCTCCCTCCCTCTCAAGTCCTCTCAAGTCTCACGCCCTTCTCCCTCCCTCCCTTCTGTGCCCTGGGTGTTTACCTTGCAGGCTGGCTTCCTTCTCACTGCTAGTCATTTTTTGCTGAAAACCGCGGGCCGCGCCTCCCTCTCAAGTCCCAACACATCCTTCTCTCTCCCTTCTGTGCTGCGGGTGTTTACCGTCTTTCCTGCTCCCTCATCCATCTTGCTGCAGCGTTCGCTCAAAGCCACAGGCAGCACCTCCTGTGGCTGATCTGGAAGCGTTCCCTCCGACATCGCGACGTCAGAGGGAACACTTCCGGGTCAGCCGCAAGAGGCACATAGGATCCTCTGCCTGCAGTTTTGAGCAAACGCTGCAGAAAGACGGAGGAGGGAGCCAGCAAGATGGTAAATACCCGGGGCGGTAGAGGAAAACACTGCATCGCCCTCGAGCGGGGCCGCACAAAATATTTCATGGGGCCGCATGTGGGCCACGGGTTGGACACCCCTGCTTTAGATTATGCCTCAGCAGATCCAGGAGATGGAATTCTTCTTTTTCCTCAGCTTAGCAAATGGTAGAACTTCGTCCGGTAAGACAGGTAGCTTATCACTGGTGGAGCTGTAATATATTTTGCCAGAGTTCCTTTTGTAAACCAACACTTTCTGAGATGTCCAAAGACCCTCCAGGACCAATCAAAGCAGAATAGCAAAAATGAATAGTCTTTTTCTTGTGCAGAGGCCTTAGTAGATGCCAGATGATAAGCACAAAGCATAGATCATAACATAGTTCATAACTCCTCCAGGTTCACAGGAGCTGGGCATGTATGAATAGGCAGATGTCCTTGACTGGAAAC
The DNA here is from genome assembly GCF_902459505.1 of Geotrypetes seraphini. Taxonomy (NCBI): domain Eukaryota; kingdom Metazoa; phylum Chordata; class Amphibia; order Gymnophiona; family Dermophiidae; genus Geotrypetes; species Geotrypetes seraphini. Next base: position 403,483,418 of record NC_047085.1, on the reverse strand, counting down.
ACACAGTTCTTGTAAACACATCCAGAATGCATCAGGCAGCAAAGATGGTTCAGGCTTGCTTGACATGAGTGAAGCTTAACCTTAGATGTAAGGCAGGAATCACCCCTACAGGGCTCAGATCCCTTTCCAACTGAGCATGTGCAGAAGTGCTAACATCAGCAGCTTGAATTATGTTGCCAACTTCCTTGCTGCTGAGGCAGCACAGGAAGCAGTTCAGGCAGAACTTGGGCAACCCCATCAACAAAGACATGATTTTTAATACAGCAGGGAGAGAGGGTATTAGAGAGGAAATGCCACCCCTCCAAATTGATTGCTGGCTACGCCCCTGCTTAATACTGATTCCATTAAGCCTAGTGATCTATGAAAGCCAAGAAAAGTCACCTAGGCCTCATGAAGTATAGTTAACATTTTCTGAGGGCGTAGATGGGTTGTGCTATTGAGCCACTTGTCCTCTGGGATCTAGCACATGGACATTTTGGCGATAAAAACGCCCAAGTGCCATTTCTACTGGGTTTTTTTAAGGTTTTTTAAAATTAATCTTTATTGATTTTCAAACTTTGACAGTGCCATACAATAATTTAGATATCAAAACTACAAAAAAGGCACTTTAAATACACAATTAATACATAAAATAATCGTTCCCTCCCCTTCCCCATAACTTGTTATATTAATTAATCTTTATTCATTTTTAAAGCTCCCTGTAAGTGTAACATATAATACAATCATATATACTTAAATCACACTTAATATATCATCAAATTCTTGATTGGTTTAAAGGAAGGGGCAGAAGGGAGAAATATAGCATCCTTTCTGGAAGAAATAATCCCAAAAATACTTCCTATTAAATTAAAAGAGCCACTTGAAATAGAAAGGGCACATAGGATCCCAGGGAGGAGACCTCAAGAAGGCAAAACCCAGACCAGTAATTTTGCGTTTACTGCGCTTTCAGCATGTTCTGGAGATTTTAAAGATGACAAAAGAAACAAAAAACTTGCTTATAAAGATTCAAAACTAATGTTTATCCCGGACTTTGCCAAAGAGACAGTGCAGCTGCATAAGCAATTTCTTCAATTGAGACAATCATTAAGAGCTTGGGGCAAAGTACGGGCTTTATTACCCTGCTCTGATGAGGGTTACGTTAGGGACAAGTTTTACCAGTTTGAGGATCCAGAAAAATTGAAATAATTTTTGTCATCTCAAGAAACACCAATGAACTGAAGATTAATTATATTGATGGAAACTATGGGTTTTTTTTGTTTTAATTTTATATTTTATTTTACCTACATCTTAGAAATTTTGGTGAATTATAGAAGTATTTTAATATTTTTGGTTTTTACTTTGTTTGATATTAAAAATGGATGCTGCATTTTTAACTGTAATTGATTTTTAACTGTAATGGAACTATCTGAATAGTTTTCATTTAAAACAAAATATTTATTTGTTAAAAAAATAAAAGTGTGAAAACTTTTTGAAGAGAGATGGATATATCTTATATCATATCTATCCAAAATAATTTACAAAAACACATTACACAGTTTCTCATCTGATTGTATTTGGTTTGGATTAGAATTACTACTTTAGTTCAGATAATATACTGCCTGATCATAGACAAATAGAATCAGTGTCTTGTATTATCCAAATCATAAATACAGGCCAGCCACTTGCTCATTTGCTTTTATATGTTGATCAACACTGCCACACCATGGACAAATCTAGAAAGCATGTGTCTTAGGTGTTTCATAAATATTGTGCTGACATTGTATTATATTTCTGCTATTTTTATCTCAGTGCTGTTAAATAAGTATATTTTCTGAAACTGTTTTATGGTAGTTCTATAACATTTCAGTTTGCTGATTTTTTAGTTTATATTTGGTATTTTTATTGCTTTTATGTTGTTAAAAAAATTGTAAGTTTTATGTTGAATTGTACTTTCTGTACACTGCTTTGAGTGTATCTTTTCATAAAGGCAGTTAATAAATCCTAATAAATTAATAAAAACATCTGCTCAGGTATCCTATGATAGATCAGAACTTTGGCCATGGTTTCTTCTGCCACTATTCAGGTATCTATCCTCTGCAAACTCAAAGCAAGGGATACTATAGCCTTTAAAACTGGATTGAAATGCTTAAAGATCAAACTTCTTTGCACAGGGTCTTCCTTTTTTTTTCCTTAGGAAAATATAAAAATTGACTCTTGTCAAGTCACATCAGCTGTACCTACCAGTGGTAGTGGATTTATGTGCAAACAAGGGGCTACAGAGTTGCTTTTATTAGGGAAATATTGACAGAGGATTGTGGGTAAAATGTCAGACTCCCACTCCTGCCAATAGATTCACAGGAAAGTTACCCATAGTGGTGTGCACCCAAGGCAAAAACTATTTCAAATATAAAAGTGTTTATTATTCATTAAAGAATGATTGATTAAATAATCTGAGTTGGTAACAGTTGGTATCAAAAGGCAGTGGGTTCCATGAAATTATTCTGCTGGGCTGTCTCTTACTTGACTTTCAGCTCAGGCAATTCTGTGTCACTGAAGCATTAGCACTGCCCAGTCTGAGTTGTCCAGCTCCTGCATGGTGTCAACCTAACTCCGGTTTATTCAAAGTCTGTATCATGTAAGAGGTGATTAATATTGCTATAAACTAAAATTTGCATGTTTTAATATTTTTAACTTAGTGAAAGGTGAATGGTCCTGAGAGTTATTAGGGGCATAATCAAAACACTAAAATGTCCCAAAAAACTGCTTAAATCGGCACTTGGATGTCCTAATCGCCGGAATGTCCAAGTGTTGATAATCAAAACTGTTCCCCTGGATACCTAGAGAAACATTTCAGCCGCTGTGCGTCCAGAGTTCAAAGGGGTGTGTTAAGGGGCATATTATGGACGTGCTTTGGGTGGACTAGACTTGGATGTCTTGCAGAAATAATCAAACCTTTTGCAAAACATCCTAGACAAAAGATGTTCAGAGCTAGACCTGTTTTAGAAACGTCTACGTGCCACAAAGGTATCCAAACTGACCGGATGACCACTGGATACATGAAGGTATGATCCCCCACACACACACTTCCCCAATGCTCACTGACCCCCCTCTCACCCCTAAAATAATCTGAATAAAAGAGTACATGCCTGTCTCTAGAACAGCAGCACTTGGAATGAGTAGTGCATCATATAGGTATGTTAAGTAATCTAGTGGATGGGCTAGTGAACCATAGGGAGGAGGGCTCAGGCCCATAATCCACTCTAACCACTACATTTATGGTGTTAATAAGAGGCCACAAAAATCCTACTATACTGCCACATAGGTGCCATCTGCAGCCATAAGGTGAGTATAGTAGGGATTGGGGGAATTTTGGAGAACTCAGCATAAATTATAAGGGGTATATGGTAAGATGTATATATGGCTCCGTTTATGTGAAATTCACAGCAGTGCTGTCTAAGGTGCCCCACTGCTCTGTTAGCATGTCTATGTGGCCAGTCCATTAGATTGGTGGTCCCTCTCACATCTAAATGGTCTGGACGTTTCTAACTTGGACGTTTTTGTGGTCGAAAATTATGAATAAAGTTAGACATCCTGGCAATCTACATATTTTGGTGGCCAAGGCATCCATGTAGGTGATTTTGGGGGAAAAAATTATTTGGATGTCCTACTCAAAAATGGACGTTTCCGTGCTTCCGACTTTGGACGTTTAGTGGGATACGTCCAAATCAGACTTAGACGTTCTTTTCAAAAATGGCCCTCCACAGGTTTAAAATTAAACTTTTTTAGGGGTATTAAATTTCTGTGTTATGCTAACCAATGTGTATGAACCAATCTGAACATTCAGTTTCCATTTATGATTAACCCTTTGTAGCCTAAGCACTTGAAAATCCCATTAAACCATATGTAAAGGAGTAGTGGTTGAATCAGGGGTAGGCACATTTGTGAGCCACAAGGAATCCAACCTTTCAAAACAATTGAGAGTTCTGTACACAGGACAAATTACCCTTAATTGGGCACAGTGAAGGAGTTTGCTTGATATCGGGGATTCTCAAGTACGCACACAGCTAGCAGTTATGCAGTTGTGACAGGATGCAAAGAGGAGACACAGGAAACCACATGAATGTCCATTGAAATATTCTGCTGTCTCTGCTCTGGAAGCTGCTTCACAGCTAAATGGTGGAGTCCCTGTTCATTGAAAAGAGCTGTGGCACTGCATCAAATGTGTGGTAGAGAAAGGAGAGTTAGCAGAGTCCTGCTATAGTGAGAAAAGGTGATAGATTCAGTTCCCCCCTGGTATTCAACCTGCAGCGGTCAGTGTGTTTTTAAATGCTGATTGTTGCTGGCAAAATTATCCACTGATATTCAGTGCTGGGCCATGCCCAAACACTGGCACTGAATATCAGTGGATAATTTAGAATGGTCTGTCTCCCCGGAGCTTATATGGCCCAGCCAATATTCAGCTGAATATCGGCCAGACGCATAAGTGTTTTTTCTTTTTTTACATTCATAACCCCTCTCCTCGGAGCCCCAATCACACTCTCCCTCCTGCCAGACTAATCTCTACCTCTCAAAATCTGGTAGGCCTACCTGTCTCTCTGGTGATCCAACAGGGGTCTATGGGGGGAGGAGTGCGGCCATCTCATTCCTGCTTCCATAGGTTGCCTTCTAAAAAGGCTGCTGTGAAGGGTCACTGCAGCCATTTTAGAAGGCAGCCACAAGGGGGCAAGAGCATAGGGGCCACACTTCTGCCTCCAATGACCCCCAAGGACCAAAAGAGAGATAGGTAGGCCCAGGGCAGGACCTACCAGATTATGAGGGCTGGAGGAGTCTGGCATGGATGTAGGGTGTGAAGCAGGCTGGAGGAGGGGGATTAAGGGCTCTAGGGGGTTGTTTTGTGAATTAAGAAAAAATGCTTATGTGGGTCAAAGCCCAGTATTCAGCTGAGGCCCACATAAGAAAAGCAGCTGAATTTAGGGCAGTTTTATAGCTGTTTTAAATTCACCCGCTTAACTTATGCAGGCCCCAACTGAATATCACCTGAGCCTGCATAAGCCCTGGCTGCTCCCCAGCGCCACTCCCTGGCCATTCCCTGACTGACCCACTTTTCAGGGGCCAGTGAGAGCCAATATTCATCATCACCACCAGGCTTAGTGCTACAGAATATTGGTGGGTGGGCTGCAATAAGCAATTTAAGCAGACCAGAGCCTCTCTGGCCCGCTTAAATCACTGAATATCAGTCTCAGTATTTGTAAGAGAGAGAAAAGAGAGACTGGCATCAGTGATGCATGTGGGAGAAAGGAAATTAACTAAGGGATAAGTGGACATTCGAGATATTACTGGGGATCACATGGAGGGAGGGGGGGGGGAATTGTCCATTGAACTCTGACAAAAGAAATTGGTCTTTCATAGACAAAAACTTTTGAATAGGCTCATTACAGGAAGTATCATTCTTTCTTTTTGTTGCTATGCATTTATCACACAGAAAAATGTCCTCAGGCAGTAGCAGTGCTCTTCATAGACACTTTGTCCCCTACATTAGAGAGTCAGCGACAGTCATATATTCTTGAGTATGTGATACTATAGATAATCACATGTAAATAAAGCAAAAATACACATTTAAGTGAACCTATCCAATTGGAATTACACTGCTTGATATTCTCACGCATGTGCCCTGTTATGTAATAATCCCAACCTATACATTCCTCAATGTCACATCTTATCTTCATAAATGGGGTATAAGTTTTCTGCAGGTGCAGTTTCTTTACCTAACCCTGTCGCACACTCTTGTTCAACAAGGAAGTGGCTTTTGCTGATTGGGGTTAGGATCCTACCATTGTTACCATATGTGAGAAGAGTCTGTGCTTCTCTTGTTCTCCCTGTGACCTTAGTGTTGAGGGCTGTTTGCAAAACGTTGCCACATCTTGGCTTCTTACAACTATGTAATTTCATGACAGATCAGGCTTCAAGGTGGGGTTACTTGGTCAGTTAACTCTCTGCTCTATGGCCATGTTCCTTATTAAATTATTTCTTGTTAATTGACTCTGTTGTCCAGCCATCCAATAGCTTTCTACTTCCTCTGCTTGAAGACCTGTCTGGCTCCTCTGTACTTTTGTAGGCCTCAGAGTGTGATTGGTTTGAATAGAGCTCCATCCCTCCTTTACACAGAACCAATGTTTTAACTTCAGTGGTTTATGATTATGTCATGGACTTAATTTAGTTCCATGATTTTTTTTTTTCTGCCTTATTCTAGGCAACTAATTATTGCATAACTTTTGTAAGTAGTGATGTTTCCTTTTTTATCCTGAAAATGCTAGACTTTGTAGTTTCCCATGCTGCTCCTTGTGACCCTGGGCAAGTCACTTAATCCACCAAAAATATACACAGGAAAAAGAGAGAACAAAATAATTATACAAAATACCTCTCTTCCAAAATTTATGAAAAATTTTTTATATATCGCTAAAGATTTGTAGGAAACTTTTTTTCTTCAGCACTAATCTCAAATTGCTTATCACAATTAAAGGAAAGGAGCCTCAGATTCCCGTGCGTTGTGAAATCAACAACTTCACTAGAAAGGGCGATAATCTCACTGGCTCTTATTCCCCCTCCTGTCCATCCGAATCACTAGCAGCTATTCATGTATACAGTGGTACCTTGGATTACGAGCATAATCCGTTCCAGGAGCATGCTCGTAATCCAAAATGCTCGTTTATCAAAGCGAGTTTCCCCATAGGAAATAATGGAAACTTGCTTTGATACGTTCCCATCCCCCAAGGCCAGCGGCGCTGCTCTATCCCCCCCCCCCCACAAGAACCGGCATTGTCCCCCTGAAGGCCCCCCTGAGATCCGGCACCCTCCCCCCGCGATCCAGCACCCCCCGCCGCGATTGGGCCCCCCCCACTCGCAAACCAGTGCACTCGTAAACCGAGGTACCACTGTATTTCCGCATAGACGTCAAAAGACAAACTTAGCTTTGGACGGGGTGTTTTCTTCTATCTTGCTCAATGCAGGTAATAAATGCTCCTGCTCTCTCTGCCAGTCCTTTCGCCAACATTCGCTATCTGCCGTTTCGCCTTCCAGCTGCGCCAGGGCTATGGACTTCTTAATTTGCAAAGAATGAAGAGAAATAAGGCAGGAACCGCATTGTGCTGCGAAGAAGACATTTCTTACATTCCTTCAGCTTACAGCGGCATAAAGCTTTAACGCTCACTCTCACTCCCACAAAGATGGCCCCACTTAATCCCCCACCATCCCAGGTACATTAGATAGAATGTGAGCTCACCAGGACAGATAGGAAAACTTCTTGAGTACCTGTCTGTAAACCACCTAGGCTATAAGTGGTATATAACTACTAGCATAAATAAATAAATAATCTCATTTTCTTTTATATCAAATGGGAAGTAGGTTTCATGTGTTGCTGATCTTTCAATGTGATACAAACCTTCGGGATATTGGGAGAAATAATTAAAATTAATCTTTCCCCTTCCTTTGCTACTGATCCATATACCTGTATTGCATTATCTTGTTGTAAGCACTGGTGAAGAACTTGACATATCCCTGTAAGTCACCTCCTATTTCAAAACTTTATGTTGAGCAGTATTTATGGAGGGATTTTTTTGTTTGTTTGTTTTAATAGGAATATCAGCATCTTTTGCTGTAAAACTTTTCAAAGCTTGGATGGCAGAAAAAGATGCCAATTCCGTTACCTCTTCTTTAAGGAAGGCCAACTTGGACAAGAGATTGCTGGTCAGTATGTTTTACACTGAATTTCATACTTCTTTACTTTGCCTTTGTGTTATAAAATGGAGAGAAAGATAGTTAATAATCTGAACCAGTCTTTATTAACAATTTTTTTATTGAATAAACAAAGAATACAGTTGGTCTAACAAGCACCCAAGTTCAAATGTTTTACAGTTTCATTCTTTCCTCTCCCCCACCAACTTTTATACTAAATTGCACTGAAGTGTTTTATGAATATCTCCAAAAGAACAAAAGAAGTTGTATAAAATATAACCAAAATCATTGAAATGAACTCTCCCAATTTACACCCTTCCCCCCAACTGAACCTCAACAAACCACAAGTGAAATCTTATGAGGAAAGAAAAATATACTATAAACCCCAGGGGAGACTTGACTCCCTCCCCCGATCCTTACTAAACAGTCAGGTCGGATTGAACCAGTCTTTATTAACGCTTTATTAATACTTATTAACTTACAAATGTGACCTTAATGTTAGGACAAAGACAAGAAAAGAAAATCCAAAAACTCTGCAGTAGGAATACGGTAAACCAAAACCAAAGAAAAAACTGCAGACAAATGTACAAGATGCAAGCAAAATTTTTTATGAACAAACAGATTGTTGTGTACAAATGGACCACTTTTTTACAAAATATGGGGCCCAACACGGTCCATGTTTCGATCAACACGTCTTCCTCAGGGGCCCCATAGGATGGTGGTTACCAAACAGAAATGTCTGATCTGGTTTACCTTAATGTTAGGATCATTGAACGTTAAGGATCCAATAGAATAATAAGGTACTCACAGCACTATCCTGGAATGTTGTCATTTCACTGAATATTGCAGTTTTTCATATTTTATTGGATTTCCTAATTGCTAAGTGGAAGGGGAAGTGAGGGTTTTCTTTCCAAACTGAATTGATCTATTCTCCAGGCGTTTGGACCTCAAATGTCAGGTGGACATCCATTTTTGGGACTGACTGGGGAGTGGCACTCTTCCTCCCTGACTGGAAAAAGAAACCACATTAAGCCCTATTTGAGCACAAAATTTAGCTCTGGTGTTAGCCCTGAATAATGAATCCCATGGTGCAAAAGCAGAGAGAGGAATTACATTAAATGACATTTTCAAAGAGGTTGCTGCTTCACCTGTCTTCTCTACTGTCTCATTGAGTTTGTGGTTGTATATCATATATTCTTAGAACTTTCAGTGAGGTCATGGGGTTGAGGCCATGGGGTTGGAGTGGTTAGGGCCTACTCATTGAAATTAAGAGAATTTGTGTATGGTGATGGCCTCATTTTTGGTGTCTTCATTTCTCTCACCATTGGTACTCTTCTTGTATCCTGTAAATGGAAAAACAATTTGAAAAACCAGGGATCATTACTCTGGAGATGATTTTTCTGCCATTATGACTATAGATTTAGTGGGCTTCACATTTACCCCCTCCTTTACAAAGCTGCGCTAGCGTTTTTAGCGCCGGCCGTGGCAGTAACAGCTTGGACGCTCATAGGAATTCTGTGAGTGTTGGAGCTGTTACCGCGGCAGCCGGCGCTAAAAATGCTAGCGCAGCTTTGTAAAGGAGGGGATTAATTTACCAATTAGAAGAATTTTGGTTCAGAAGGCAGCGGTAAGACTGTGCGAAAGAAATAATGAACGTAGATCATCAGGTCTTTCATTCTAAATTACAGGCCCTAGAGAACAAATCCAGATAATTCAACTTAAGGCTTCTTAACTTTCCTAGATATCTCACCCAAGCCAAGTGGGTATGTTCAAGAGATACCTTATATTAGTTTGAAAAGTGTCATTTCAAATTATGCCCTCCCGGATTTAGTATTTGCCTTCTAAGAAGTATGAGGAGAGGCAGATTGGCACAAGACCTTTACTCTTAGAGTAATATTATGGGACTCAATGCAAGGCCCAAGTCCTGAATGTGAATGTTTAGTGTGGGCCATTTACTGGGTGCTCTTTCTGTGGGCTGGAGAACATCTAGAAGTCAGGGTCTGCACTTGAAATGAGAGAATCCTGGATATGAAATTTGCATTAACAAGAAGTGGAGTAAGAACTGCTTTCAGAGCTTGTTGTGAAGCGGGGTCCTATGGCTGGAGCAATAACTGGAAGCAAACTAGAATGCAGGCCTAGAAAAGGAATCAGCAAGCAGGGCACAAAACTGCAGTAATAACTGGAGGCTCCTGGAGCTATCCCAAAATTATAGGCCTGGACATGGAGTCAGCAAGCAAAATAGCCTATCAGCTGGAGCAGGGAAATTTGACAAGTATCCTGCATTAGCTTTTGCATTTCTGTGAATAACTTTCTACTTCCCAACAGCCTCTTTCAGCTGAGCCTCAGGCAATCCCTGATGCCTAGGGACATGTCCTAGAAGGTATTTGACAATCTTTTTCTCTATTGCCTCTGCTTGTTCCAGAGACTCAGAAGACTGGAAGACAATTTTGGATCTCAAGTCAGTCAGTGCAGCCCTCAAGATACCCTGTTTCAAATGAAGACAATGTGGTTGGTTATCAGTTCAGTGGTCCTGGCGGAATTTCTCACCTCTCTGGCTTTGACAGATGCCTATTTTGGCATTCCTATTTTTCCAGAGCATAGGACCTCCTTACAGTTCCATGTTCTGAATCAGCATTTCCATTTCTTGGCCCTGCCATTTGGTCTGATTATGGCTTTGCACAAGTTTCCAAGTTTATTAGTTTTTAATATACCGACCATCAAACAAATGTCTGGTGGTTAAGAGCTCTGTCCAAATCTGAAGGGAGGACATTAGTTCACTGTGTGGATCAGCTTCTGCAAAACCTGGACTGGGTAGTCAACTTCCGGAAAAGCCACTTGAAACCAACACAATTCCTGGAGTATCTGGAGGATTCTGTTCAATACAAAGGAGAACAAAATTTTTCTGCCAGAAGCACAAAGATCGAATCTCACGCATCAAATCAGGAAGTTTAGAGACAGGCCGGAACCGACAGCTTGGCATTACTTGGAGGTGCTGGGGTTGATGGTAGCAACTATAAATGTGTTTCTCTGGACAAATGTGCACTTGAAATCTCTCCAGGATGCACTTCTATCCTGCTGGTGCCCGCAAAGGGATATGATACAGATGCATGCACCTTGGACAGTGAAGGCAAGTTATAGTCTGGATTGGTAGCTGGATCCTCAGTCCCTGGCTTGAGGAGTTCCTCTCTGCATCTCCTCATGGGTAATTCTGAAATCAGATGCCTGTCTCTCTGGTTGGGGACCGCATTGCGAAAGGTGTCTGGTTCAGGGGCACTGGTCCCCCCTCCCAGAAGTGGTCAATCAAATGGCTGGAGTTGAGAACCATCTGCTTGGTGGCTTGTCAATCTGCATGGGGGCACCAAGAGTGCTCCTTTATGCTTGAAAGCACTAATGTTGTTTTGGTAGGCGGAAACCCATCTACTGGCTCTCTCAGCAGTACATGTAGCAGGAGTGGACAATCTGCAAGCAGATTTTCTTACCCGGAAGACCTAAAGAATGGGCTGTTTCTCAGCAGGCGTTCAACAGCATTGTGAGTCATTCGGGGTGTCCGACGTTTGATTTGATGGTGTCAAGTCATCAACAAGAAAGTAGCACGGTTCTTCAGCAGAAGATACAAGCCAGGAAGCAATGGCTTGGATGCCCTGGTGCAACCATGGCCAAAGGCAGGACTCCTTTATGTCTTCCCTCCATGGTCCATGATAGCCTGAGTCCTTCAAAGAATAATGTTGCACTCGGGGCTGGTAGTTCTAGTTGCACCAGACTGGCTGAAGCATCTGTGGTATGCAGATCTCATCTGCCTACAGAAGGATCAGGGTCTCAGCCTCCCATGCCATCTGGGGGTTGCTCATGCAGGGCCCAGTAGCCCTGCAGAATCTGGAGCATTTTGGTCTTATGGTATGGCTTTTGAGTGCTCAGTCTTAATGCATAAAGGCTATCTGGGTGGGGTGATTGCTACCTTCTTACGATTCAAGAAGCAGTCAGTGTTAGCTGCCTATGCGAAAGCCTGGAAGGGTGGCCAAGTCTGGTACACACAGAAGATTGAGGACCCGGTTTCGACTCCAATTTCTTTGGTCCTAGCATTCCTGCAGGAGGGACTTAAGAAATGTCTAGCAGTGGGTTCCCTCAAAGTTCAAGTATTTGTATTTCAGTCTTCAAGTGCATAAGCAGTCCTTGGCTTTGCACCCAAGTATGGCCAGGTATATGAAGGGGCTTTGCACCTGCATCCTCCAGTGCGACACCCTTTTCCATTGTGGAATCTTAGTCTTGTTCTGCAAGTGCTATCTAAAGCTCTATATGAGCTACTACAGCAGGCTTTGTTATTGGACCTCATGGTTAAGATGGTATTTTTAGTGGCAATCATTTCAGCTCGGCGGATGTTCTCATGCAGAGAACCCTTTCTCAGACTTTCAGAGTCAGGAATGATACTGCATATTGTACCTTCTTTCTGGCCAAAAACCAGGAAGTACAATTGCCTGCCTTCACCTCCTTGGGATCCAAGAAAAAGGATGATGTCTTGAAATTGCTTCTTCGTTATCCGGAAGTGACAAATGAGTTTCAACTGTCAGCTCACCCCTTTGTGCTGCCAGGTGCGGCCATAAGGAACGACCAGATCCAAAGCAACCATTTTAAGGTGGATTTGTATGGCCATTTCATCGGCCTACATTATGAGCAGGAAGCATCCCCTTACCCTTAAAGGTGCAGTCCACTAGGGGAGTAGCATCCTCCTGGGCAGAGGCTACACCAGTCTCTCCTGAAGAGATTTGCAGAGTGGCCACATGCTCCTCTCTCCATACTTTTACAAAATTTAACAGAGTGGACATGGCAGCCAAATTGGATGCTACCTTCATATTCTTCATTTTTTCAGCAGGCTCCTCTGTACCACCCTAGATTCTGGGGACTGTTTTAATACATCCCAAGAGTTCAGGAATGAGGTGCCTATTGCACTAGAAGGGAAGATTAGGTACTTAACACGGTAATCTTCTTTCTAGTAAATATGCACCTCATTCCTGAAGCTCACCCTCAGATGTTTATTAGCCTGCTTATTACCTCAGATGAGCTAGAGAAGTCCGGTTTTCTTGTTTCGTTCCTTTATCAAATAAGGGCAAAGATAGAGGGAACACACTGCTGCTTCATTGCATTCAGGATGTATCCTTCAGAATCCTAAAACTATTAGTCAGGGAGCAGGTAGGTGGCTAGTTCACTCCATTTTGTTATTCCCCCCCCCCCCTTTTTTTTTTTTTTTTCAAAACTGCACAAGAGGTTTTTAGCGGTGGCCAAACTCTTTGACTGTTAGACCAGAGCATTCAGTGCGCCGGCCGGCACTAAAAACCTCTTGCACGGTTTTGTAAAAGGGGGGTATATGCTTAAATGTTTACCGTATATATTCTAATATAAACTACGAATTTTGGGTCAGAAAAATGGCCCAAAAATAGGGGTCTCTCTTTATATTCGAGCTTCCACCTAACCACCTGGTACAGCTGTCTTCTTTCTACTGAACTATAGGGGCGTCCTCCCTCCGAACCGCTATCCACAATACACACACCATCCCCAGAGCTGCTATTCATTCATGCCCCACTCCCTAGTCATTGATCCCATATAACCGTTGATGCCATTGCAGATTTGCTGACTTCCATGCACCCCCCAGCGCCTCTGACCTCAATACACTGGTGGATTGTGCTGCCGCCGAACCGCTGTATGTTGAACAGGGTGGGGCCGTGTGTATCCTTGAGCATCTGCGCATGCTCAAGGCCTGCTGGCTCCTGCCGTCTCTGAAAATCTTGGAGGGGACAGGAGCCAGCAGATCTTGAGCAATCTCAGATGCTCAAGGTTCCGCCCAGTTCAACATACAGCGGATCAGCCACAGCAAAACCTATGGGTGTACGGAGGTCAGTGGCTCTAGTGGGGTGCATAGAGGTCAGCAAATTTGCAGTGGCGGCAGCAGCAGCATCAGTGGGTATTTGGAAGTCAGTGACTCAGGGAGTTGGGAGCATGCATTGGGGATAGTAGCTCCAGTGTGTGTGTTGTGGATAGTGCTCCCCCCCATAGGCAGGATAGTGACCAGTGGCATACCAGGGGTGGGAGTGGGGATGCTATGGCAGGTGCCGGTGTCAAGAACCTTTTCCGGGCAGCAGCAATGTTCCCAGTTCACTGCTCTTGGCATTGGGCCTTCCTCTGGGCCGGGTCCTATCTTTGCGGAAATAGGAAGTAGTTGGGACCCGGCAGAGAGGAAGGCCTGATTCCAAGAGCAGTGAATTGTGAAGGTTTTGCTGCAGACTGGAGGGCAACAAAGAGAGAAAGGGGAGAGGGAGAGAAATCCTTCACCCAATTGGGGAGAGAGAGAGAGGGGAAGGGAGGGAAAAGGAAGACCAGGGAAGGGAGAGGAGACAAAAGAGAGATGCCAGACCATGGGAAAGAAAGGATGGAGGGAAATATAGAAAGGGAAGGAGATTCCAGGCCATGGAGGGGGGGTGGGTGGGAAAGATGTCAGGGCATGGGAGAAGGGAGGGAGACAGAGATGCCAGATCAGAGAGAAAGGAGGGAGGGAGGGAAAGGAAAGAGAGGAGATACAAAAGCTTGGAGGGAGAGGGAGAAATGGAAGGGAAGGAGAGGAGAGAGATGCCAGGGCATGGAGGGGGAAGGAAGGAGACTGATATGACAATCCATTAGGTAGGTAGGGAGGGAAAGGAGATAGCAGAGCATGGAGAGAGAGAGAAAGGTGGACAAAGAAGAGAGGAGAGAGATTCCAGGGCATGGGGGAAGGAAAGCAGATGCCAGACAATTGGGTGAGTTGGGGTGGGAAGGAAGGAAGGAAAGGAGAAGGGTGAGATACCAGAACATGGGGGAGGGAGTGGAGACAGAAAAATGGAAAGAATAGAGAAAGAGGGCAGACGCTAGATGGAATGGAGAGTGAGAAGAAGATGAGGAAAGCAGAAAGCAGAGCTTACAAAAGGTAGAGAAAATTATATTTATTATTGTTGATTTAGAATAAACTAGTATTGTAGCTGTATTGATAAATATATATAAATAGAAAATGGAAATAAGCTCTTTTTATTGAACTAATTTTAATACATTTTTTTACTAACTTTTGGAGATCAAAATCCTGTTCCTCAGGGGTTTTGCACTAGTAAAAATATTTAATGTAAAAAAAAATTGTGTTAAAACTTATGGCAAGGATGTCTGGTCTTTGTAGACTGGCTCTTCAGGATCGCCCAAGTTTCAAATCTTAGTTTATATTTGAGTAAACCTATTTTCTCCTTATTTGGGAGGAAAAGGGTCACCTTGGTTTATATTCGGATCAGTTTATATTCAAGTATATACGGTATGGGGCAAATTCTATAAATGGCATCTCAATTATAAGCAGCGGTAGGCTTCCTATTGCTGTCTAGCCAGCCAATCGGGATGCACTTTTAAAAAAATAAAAGCCCCAAGGAGATTTTGCTTACATTGTAGGTGTTTTTGCAAGCCTAGGGAGGCACATAGGGCCACCTAAACTCACCTAAGGCTAGGCATGGGCATGGTTTCACCCGGAGTTGGCCTTAGGAGAGCTTAGGTGGCCCTAGGAGTCTCCCTAGGGCCGCAATAGGTGCCTGAAATGTAGGCCAGCAAAATACTGATCTACATTTCAGATAGGCATGGTCGCTGATCCAATCGTGGCTAGGGAATCTCCCTGCTGCGATCAGATAAGTGGTCGCAGCAGAGAACCTGTGCCCCACTTCACAATGACTACTGGCAGGAGGGATGCCTAGTCCCTCCTGCCGGAATCCCAAACCCGCCCCCCACACCCCCAAATGTCCACGGCAGGAGGAGTGCCCAATTTCTCCTGCTGTCACCCCCCTGAGATATCCCCTGCTAAACTGATCGCAGCAGGGAGATTCCCTTGCTGCTATCAGCTCAGTGGCAACTCAATTCTCTAACCGTTGCCTGTAACATGGATGCCAGATAGAGAATTGTGGCGTTAGACGGGCTTAGGTGTTTGTCTGCGAGGACAGATGCAATTCTATATAGGACGCCCGCGTGTGATTCTCAAAAGCCACATGGGTGGCTTCTGAGACCTGGCGTCCTATACAGAATCCAGCCCTGTATGTTCAGTGTTTCATGTTCTCAATATTATGGCTTATATGTTATGAGCAGAACAGACTTGTTTCTCAAAAAAAGTCCCCATACTCCTCCCTATTATTTTTCCTCTCTAGGACTGACCATCTGCTTTGATATGAACTGAGGAGTCACATAACAGCCCAGAAAGATGGGAGGCGGAACAAAGAAAATGCTAATGAAGTTCTCTACACAAATATCATGGGAAGGGATTGACTACCCAGGAGTTCAGGAATGAGGGGCCTATTTGTTAGAAACAAGATTAGTGAGGTAAGTACCTAATCATCCCATATGTATAATGCCCCTGAATATTTTTTCTAAAAAGAAAGCAGCTATGTTCAGCATAGTACCAAATGTAAAACTGGTTTTTTGAATAGTGACTAGTACAATGAATACTGTTATGGCCTAATTCTATAAATGGAGCCCCAGTCTAAGTGCCATAATTGAGGCCACCTAGTAATGACTAACTAAAATCCAAGCCTAACCTAATTAGCTTAAATGGCATGGTAATTCACTGCACCATTAAAGTTAATTGAATAATTAATAAAGAAAATTAAAAGTAAGGCATGGAATTCCACGCGGCATCTAAGTTGAAGTGCCTACCTAAAAAGAAGGTATGGTTAGGGGCGGAGAAAGGCATGGTTGAAAGGCTTTGCTAGGCATCTGAGTTAGGCACCGGTAAATTAGGCCCGGTATAACCAGGCCTAATATACCGGCACCTACCTCCAGGATGCCTACCCATGTTTAAGCACTCCTAGATGTTGCTAGGCAGGCTTCTATAAATGTCTCCTTGCGATTGATAACTGCACCGAATGGCGCCATTTATAGAATCAGGCCTTAGTGATTTTGTTTTCTGTTTCTCTTTTTTAATTGGCATATATTGCATCTCTGATGTAGGTTTGAAAATAAATTGCATATTGTCAAGTTTCAAGTTTATTCATGGCTTGATATACCGACCATCACATGTATCTGGGCGGTTTACAATATTAAAAATTAAAAAGGTCTAATAAAATTTTTGATTTAGGTGAGATAAGATAAAAAGAGAGTAAACCTAAAACTATGATGAATTATGACTGATTAGAAACGAGAGGTTTTAGGGGATGGGGAAGTTTTAATTATAATGATAAATAAAAATAAAAGGAAGGGTAGAGGGATGGGGAGTAACGAGAGGGAAACGGGGATGTCGCTTCTTAAAAGCTTCCCCCCCTTATTGTCGGCATTAAATGAAATCTATACAAATTCTATTTTCAAAAAGATTTTCTCTTGAAGTCTATTTGATTGCAAAATATTTTTGAAAATGAGCATCTTTGCATATTGTATGTTTGGATAATCCTAGCTCATGAAAATTTGTGTAAGTTTTGTTTCACTGTACTGATAGAGAATATCCTGTGGCTGATTCTGCCATCATTTTCTCCAGCTTGTCCATTTTTCTGAATTAAGGTGGTTTGATTACAGTGTTTTCAGTTAGAGAATGACACGGTGACAAAATTCATCACCGTTCCCATCCCCGCGGATAACCGCGGGAAATAATCCCATGTCATTTTCTAGTGTCTATTTCAACCTCGGTCCTTCTACACCAGCATTCTTTAAAACAAAGCTTGCGGGTCAGTGGTTGTGCCCAATTATATTCTGATTCTTTCCTCTCTCCCTAAAGAATGACATGAAGATGGTTTCCTGCGGTTATCTGCGGGGACGGGAACGGTGATGAATTTTGTCACCGTGTCATTCTCTATTTTCAGTCTCCTTTCTTTTCTCTACCCTCCATCATACCAATAAACACTTTGGAATAACTGATAAAATTCTGATTCCCTCTCTTTTAGTTTGAATTCTCAAGAAAAAGTCCTATAAAGTGATTCAGCCTTAATTAAACCACAAATGTGTTTTTAAACATGTTTGTTTAGAATGCAGATGCCTACGAGCACATTGCATGCCCTAGCTGCTTTGGACCCATTTCATTATGCATTGGATTTTGCCTCCCCCTTAATTTCATTTGACTTCTCTCAGATATCCTAAAGGGATTATCTGGGCTTCCAGCCTGGAAAATGGACAAGCATAACAAATCTTTTTATAGTTAGTTTCCTAAAAACAGAAGCTAAATGCTGGTGTATGGTATTACTGAATTTGTTCTCTCACTAATGGGATACCAAGTGCCGGAAAGGTGCAGGAAAATCCTTCAGTATATTTAGTTATCTCAGTCCCACTCAAATCAGATTAAAGTAAAGGAAAAGATGGGATCTATAAGTGGGCCCTTTTCATTAATAAATCTCTCAGGGCTCCTTTTCCGAAGCTGCGGTAGCGGCTTTAACGCGCGTGACTTTTAATCAAGCGCTAACCCCTGCGCTAGCCGAAAAACTACCGCCTGCTCAAGAGGAGGCGGTAGCGGCTAGCGCGGCCGGTGGTTTAGCGTGCGCTATTACGCCCGTTAAACCGCTACCGCAGCTTCGGAAAAGGAGCCCTCAGTTATTTCAGGGAACAATAAATAGTTCTAATGGTGCAATCAGAGAAAAGGAGAGGCAAACCCTACAGCATGGGTCTCAAACTCAAACCCTTTGCAGGGCCACATTTTGGACTTGTAGGTACGTGGAGGGCCGCAGAAAAAAATAGTTAATGTCTTATTAAAGAAATGACAATTTTGTATGAGGTAAAACTCTATAGTTTATAAATCTTTCCTTTTGGCTAAGTCTTAATAATAATATTGTAATTTATAGTTAAAGAGACATATGATCAAGAAACTGTTTTATTTTACTTTTGTGATTATGATAAACATACTGAGGGCCTCAAAATAGTACCTGGCGGGCCGCATGTGGCCCCTGGGCCACGAGTTTGAGACCACTGCCCTATAGTGAGTCTTATGTACAGTAAATTGTAGAAACTACCATTATAGCTCTATAGATTGTGGCACCACCGGTGCCGCTTATACGATGGCCCCAGACAGTGCTCAGGATAGTCGGCGTCTCACGTGCTTCCAGTAGAAGTTGGAAGTCCTGCTGGTTTCTTAGTCATACAGGAAATACCAAAAAGAGGAACACAGAAGTTCAAAGCAAAAATAAAGTCTCAATTTATTGAGTCCACAAAACCCCTCACAGGTTTTAGGCCATTCTTTCCATGGACAAAAGCAAACAGGAACAAAAACTGGGCTGTTAAAACAAACACCCCACACCTTCCTTCCAAGTATCACAGGTGAGTAGTTTCTTAAACTGTAATAGATCAGTCTTAATGAGTCTGCCTTAGCAAGCAGGCAGGAATAAGGCTATAACACTTCCTTTGAAGCATGAAAGTGTTGCACCCAGGCCTGTATTGAAGCAGGCCAGGCCCCAACCAACTCAGAAGGAGTTGGTGGGGGAGGGGAGTAGTTGAATCCACTAATTTAAATCTGTGTTTAAACAGAATGCCACAAATGGCCCCATAATCCCTCCCAGGATCTTGTGTGGATTCTCCCCACTTCTAACACCCCTGCACAAAGTCCTTATTGTAATTCCCTTAATCCTAAAAAGGGCAAACAGCAACAAAACTTTCCAGAAAAATAAACTTGAACAAAGGTTTCCAGCTTTAAGCACCTTGCAGTGAGCCCAGCACTGCTCAATGGCTCCACACAGGTGCAAACAGGTTCCAATAAATCAAACCCAAAAATTTCAACAACTTAAGCACAACAAAAAGCAAAGGAATTGTACTTAGCTTTCCTCCATAGCACAAGGTTCTGAATCCATGCTAGCGTCCATAAATTCCATGGACTCTGATTCAGCTGGCTGGTTGGCTTCAGAGACAGGGGCTGTATCCACCATCTCAATATCATGAAAGTGATGAGGTTCAGGAAAGCAGTCCTGCAAACCTCCTTCCTGGGCTGACCCAGGGCAGACTGCCTGAATCTTCCTCAGTGCTGCCTCAAGAGCACTGAGGCGACCACGCCCTGTTCTATGAGGGGGCAGGGCAACCTGCAGCTTCTCCTTAGACTTCCCAGGACTTCTAATTAAGCCCTGCAGCTGGGAGTTAGCTGAGCCAGAGGAATTGTTCTGTGGCTGATCCAGGCTGTTCCCCTCATAGTCCTCACCTCCCCAGGGTTCTGTAAGCTGGGTTTTAAGTGGCAATTCAGAGCCTACCTTTCTATTGGGGTTTACTCTGTCACACTGGTTGGCCCTATTCAAGGCCAAGCTAGGTTTAGGAATAGCCTTTCCTGGCACAAGCCGAGCTTTAGGGCTAGGGTTGTGACAAGATATATTTAAAGATGTGTTCTTTCCTTTAAATTCAAATCACTCCTACTAGAATGACATTTTTCTGTGTCATAAGAACATAAGAATTGCCGCTGTTGGGTCAGACCAGTGGTCCATCGTGCCCAGCAGTCCGCTCACGTGGCAGCCCTTGGTCAAAGACCAGCGCCCTAACTGAGACTAGCCCTACCTGTGTCAAGTTAGATTTTGTAGTTTCATGTCTTGATGGTGAATCAGTTATTTTATAGTGTTTTCATGAGGAAATATATTTCATTTAACTAAGGGCTCCTTTTACTAAGGTGCGTTAGGGCTTTAACGCGTGGAATAGCGCGTGCTACATTGCCGCCAGCATTGAGCTGGCATTAGTTCTAGAAGCGTAGTGCGCGGTAATTTCCTGCATGCGCTAAAAACGCTAGCGCACCTTAGTAAAAGGAGCCCTAAGGAATTAATTTTGTGTAAAGGTTGTTGTGTACAAGTAGTTTGTTTTGAATGTTTTCTGCCTCATATTCCTCCAAACAAGCAAGTTGATGCATTTCATTAAGTAACAAAATTGAACCAAGTCGTCTTCTTCTCAGGAACTATTTCCCACAAACCGGCAAAATGTAGAACATTTTGCTAAATATTTTACTGATGCAGGCCTGAAAGAGCTTTCAGATTTCCTCCGTGTCCAGCAGTCTCTGGGAACCCGAAAAGAGCTTCAGAAGGAGCTGCAGGAACGCCTCTCTCAGGAGTGTCCAATAAAAGAAGTAGGTTAATGGAAATTCAGCCCACGATTTGTGATGAGCAATGCTATGCTTATACTTACACGCTACTGTTGTGCTTTTACTCCCTATTTGTCCATAGTGATTATTCTCTGTAGATCAAGGGTCTCAAAGTCCCTCCTTGAGGGCCGCAATCCAGTCGGGTTTTCAGGATTTCCCCAATGAATATGCATGAGATCTATGTGCATGCACTGCTTTCAATGCATATTCATTATGGAAATCCTGAAAACCCGACTGGATTGTGGCCCTCAAGGAGGGACTTTGAGACTTTTAAAATGATCAAGTCAAAATGATCTACCAACAATAAATTTTAAAAAGCACACTGTACGAAGAGAAAATGTTAATTATCATTAATATTCTGGGTTTTTTTCAAAGAGATCAAAGCAGATGACTTTATGCAATGTCACTTCAGTAACAACTACACAAAAATAGACAAATATACCCCCTCCCTTTTTACTAAACCGCGATAGCAGTTTTTAGCACAGGGAGCTGCGCTGAATGCCCTGTGCTGCTCTTGATGCTCATAGGCTCCCTGCACTAAAAAAACGCTATTGTGGTTTAGTATAAGTGGGCCATAGTGCAAAATATAGACAGCAGATATAAATTCTCAAAACGGCCACATTTTGATCACTAAATTGAAAATAAAATCATTTTTCCTACCTTTGTTGTCTGGTCATTATTCAAATCTTGTTGGTCCCAGGCTCTGGTTATCTTCTGATAACTTGCTTGCCAGGGTCTCCGTCTTCCTTCTTCTATCTCTGTCCTCCCCTTCCGTTTCCCTTCCCTCCCCTGGAAGTCTGGCATCTTTCCTTTTTTTTTCCACAAATCCATTTTTTCTCAACTACCCTTTCATCCAGCATCTCTCCCTCCTTCCCCACCACCCCAGGGTCCACCATCTCTCCCTTTTTTCCCCAACTACCCTCCTATCCAGTATCTCTATCCCCCCTCCACATCATCCCTTGTGTCCAAGCCCCCCTCCCCTGAAGGCTTGCACCCCACCCCTGAAGGCCAGCACTACCCCTTGAAGGCCTGCCTGTCCCCCCTGAAGGTCTGCACACCCCCCCCCCCGAAGGCCTGCCCTGTACCCTCGGAAGGCTTGCATGTTCCTCCCTGCCCTCCCACATCAACATGTCCCGGCCAGCGGCTCCACGACCAGCACCCCTCCCGATTGCTATCTAAACCCGACCGACGACCCACACAAGCCCATCTACTCCTACTTCAAGTTCTCCCTTCCCCGCTCCTTCAAGCATGTCCACCGCTAGAAGGACGAGAGCGTGTTACGCCCCTCTGCCGCCCTCTCCGGCAGCTTGCTCTGTGCCGAGGACTCCTCTTCCTCCTCCACCAGCAGTGACAGCCTGAGGGGCCCAGAGGACAGTGGGGCGCGGCGGGGACAGAACAAGCTGACTTCCCGACTGACCCTCCCCCCTCGTCCTCTAAAGCAGGAGCAGTGGCAGTTAGCCAGCGAGAGGCTGCGCTGCCGATCCTGCTTTAGGGGGGAGGGTCAATCACAGAATTGGGAGGCTGATTTTTTTTATTTTTTTTTTTAATCGTATCGATTCACCCGTTGTGAATCGATTTCGAATTGGGCAGCACTAAGAAGACCTTGGCTCTTACCTCAACAGTCTTCTTTCTTCTGTAGTGCACTAATCTTCATCCCCCTTCACCTTGCCCTGCCAGCACTCTGATTGGCCGGCGTTCTTCAAAAGGCAGGCCAGTCAGGAGGGGAAAAAAAAAGAAGGGAAGGGAACCCAGCTCTGTGATCGACTGGGGTTGCCTGAGCGATCAACTGGTCGATCGCGATCGACGTATTAGGCACCCCTGGTTTAGCCAAACAGTTGTTGGGAATGGGACCAGCAATAGCTGAGAAGCCAAAGAAAGCATATACTCTTATACACACATAAAAAAAATCATGTCACTGTCTGATTTAAAACAATTCACCCACTTTGATCAGTTGTCTGAAATTACCCTCCAAAATGTGATTTGTATCTATACTGAAGATGTATTTCTGGGCGAGGGAGGATAGGCATGTGTAAGACAGGAGAGGTATAATGCATGCACTTCATATTCTTCTCTATCCATGTGCAGATATCCATAGTTGTTATGTTTAATTAAGTTGAGATTTTGAACAAAGATCTCCTGTGGGAAATGATGTTTAATAATATTTGTCTTATTGAAATTAATTTTTTAGAGATAGTATCTGTTGTATTTTAAGTGCATTTTTGTTTTTTTATCTGTTTTTATTGTTCTATTTACTTTTACTATGAATGTTTTCATTCTTTTTCCATCATTTTATAAGTTGTTTGTTTTATTTGATTTTATTATAGAAATGTATCAACCCTTTAATAACCTGGACAGTTATTTGGATATTGGTCTGTATACCAGCCAGCACCTAGATAACTCCTGGTGGTTACCAAAGACCTAGGTATTCAATGTCAGTGCTCCAATTAGACCCAGCATTAAATATCCAGGACATTGTCATGCCCTTGTAATTGCTGTCTGCTACAGGCTCAATATCAGCCCCTTAGTGTTTTGTTCTAATGTGGACAATTTGGAAATTGCAAATGTCTTAAGAGAAGAAAAATGTATAACCTGCAAGAGAGATCTGTTGCTAAATTGTAGTGGCCAAAATGTTCTCTTATTTTTTTTGCCATCCTGTACCTTTGCTGCTATTTTGAAGGATTGAAGGAAACAACTTCAGTTATAGAGATTCTGAACTCTAGTACTTGAGAACTACAAATAGGTTTGGTTTTCAGGCAACCATTCTAAGCTAACTAACCTGCAGACCCTTTTGCAGTGCACCTTTGTAAAAGCCCACCCTGGTTTCTAGACCAAATTATTTCTGATAAACCTGACAAATATAAACTGTGGATTAAAACCAGATCTACGTGTGGCCCAATACAGGACCAGAGCTGAGAACCAGTGTTTTCATGGGATTGCATGGATGACATTGTTTGACGTGGAGATTTTCCTCTTCCATAGATAGTGCTTTATGTAAAGGAAGAAATGAAGAGAAATGATTTGCCAGAGTCAGCGGTGATTGGACTTTTGTGGACCTGTGTAATGAATGCGGTAGAATGGAATAAGAAAGAAGAGCTGGTTGCAGAACAGGCCCTCAAACACCTAAAGGTAGGAATACTTTTAAAGTTTAATGTACTTTCTCAATATAAACATCAGAACAGTTTACAACAGTTAAAAAGGAAAATAACGTCAGTTAAAATACTTAACAATTTATACCAAAGCTAACCATACATCCAGTAAATTAAAGATACATACAATATACTAGTCATAACATACTCACAATCAATCTATAGCACTATCCTGTTTGTATGAGCAACACAGCCAAAGAAATTAAAGGGTGAAAATATAAAAGAAAGCCATTGTGCTTGACAAGAGAAATGTACTGCCATGAAACCACATTTACTTTTGTGTTACTTTAACAGAATCGTAGTTTTTCTGTTAAAGTAACAGTATTTATATGGTGTGAGTTTCCTGCATTTTGATAAAACATTCTTTTTATAAATCTTTATTGATTTTCAAAGCATATAAAAAGTGCAACAATTATACATTCAAAAATATCAAATAATTATACATTCAAAAATATCAAATATCAAATTTGCAAATAACTGAAACAAATTACCCTAACACCTCCTCCTACCTTTCCCTCCCTCCCTACCTGGATGTGTGTGGAAACCAAA
This sequence comes from Geotrypetes seraphini, assembly GCF_902459505.1. NCBI lineage: Eukaryota > Metazoa > Chordata > Amphibia > Gymnophiona > Dermophiidae > Geotrypetes > Geotrypetes seraphini. Next base: position 403,458,956 of record NC_047085.1, on the reverse strand, counting down.
TTAAATCCGGGAACTAAGGAATGAATCATTTCGTTGCTTAACAAATCAAGTTTCAAGTTTCTTTATTTTTGATATACCGTCTATCAAAACAAATGTCTAGACTGTGTACAATATAAAAAGATTGTAAGGGACAATTAAAACAGGTAAATAAAAGCAATATTTTATCAAATATTAAAAATAATAGACTCCAGTGGACTCCAAATCTCTTTAAAAATCTTACTATTCCCAGATTGTTCTGCCGTTACCGCAGCGCAACCGCTAGCATGGCTTCATAAAACAGGCCCAAAGTGTTTCCCGCCAAAAAGAAAAATTCAACCCATCCCAGTTTTTCCAATTTCTAGTAATTAATTGTATGGCCATCCTTGTCATAATAATAATAAGTCTATTTTTATATTTGTCAATTGGACTATTAAGTGTTAACAATGTCCCAAATAAAACCACATCATATGACAGTGGAATAAAGACACCTAAAACCAGGTTGATTTTGCACCAAATTGACTTCCAGAAATTGAGTATCAACGGGCAATAAAATAAAAGATGATCCAGTGTCCCTACTTCAACTTGACAGTGTCAGCATCTATTAGATTTTGAGTTATCCAATTTTTGTAAACGAACAGGGGTCCAAAATATTCTATATAACAAAAAGAACCAAGTTTGTCTCATAGATGCTGATGCTGTACATCTTATTCTCCAAGTCCAAATCCGTGGCCATTCCATAACAGAAATATTCTGCTTTGTTTCTATGCTCCAAATGTCTCTCAAACTTGTTTTAGGTTTTTTCGCCAAATATTCAGAAATTAATTCATACCACTTGGCGGCCTGATGTCCTTGAAAATCTGCCTGGAAACATAGACTAGGCAAACTATACTGACTTTTTAAATTGCGCCAGTCAGAGAACCCTTTCTCAATCCCAAGGTTATAAATGGCAAACATTTATAACTTTGAGATTTTAAAATATCAAATGATTGTTGTAACTGTAATAAAGATACCAATTTTCCATTCAAAATTACATCATGCCTGCCTGCAACCAATGTTTCCAGAGCATTTTAGACTCACCGATTTGTATCTTGGAGTTCAACCATAAGGATTGACATTTAGGGCTCCTTTAACTAAGCCACGTTAGGGCTTTAACACGTGGAATAGCATGCACTAAATTGCCCCGCGCGCTAGACCTTAACGCCAGCATTGAGCTGGCGTTAGTTCTAGCTGCATAGCGCAGGTTTAGCACGTGCTAAAATGCTGCATGCACTAAAAACGCTAACGCAGCTTTGTAAAAGGAGCCCTTAGTTTGCTGTATTGGAATAGAAGTTAAAGAATCTATAAATTTTAACGTAGTCCAGGTTGAATGAAAAATAATGTTGTCTTTGTAAATTCTAGGAAGCTTGATGCTCAAAATATGGCTAAGATGAAATGGGCTAAGTCACAAGGTGTAGATTAAGTGGAGAAATATGTTCTATCGTAACATAAAGGACTAGGAAGTCAAAGTAATTAAATACTATGGGGCTCATAATCGAAAGAGAAAAACATCCAAAAACCGGCCTAAGTCGGCACTTGGACGAACATTTCTCAAAAACGTTCAAGTGCCGATAATAAAACCGGGTTTTGGACATATTTCTAAACGACCTAGGCCTTCATAGTGCCGCTCAACGTCCAAAGCTAAACGGGGCATGTCGGGAGGCGTGTCGAGGGCGGGAGTTGGGCAGTACGTGGGCCGGCTTAGACTTAGTCGTACAGCATGTATAACCGAAAGTTTAACAACAGAGCCTAGACGGAACTTGGACGTTGTGACGTAGACCATGTAAAACATGGTCTAAGTCACAAAAACCCACCTAAACTCACCAGATAAGCACTTCAAACACATAGCACAGACCCCCCACACACTACCCCAGTGATCACCAACCCCCTCCCCCATAAAAATCATATTCAAAACTTTAAATTTCAGCCTCCAGACCATCATCACCTGGCCGCCTGGCATAGGAAAGCCTAGTCGTCCAGCCCAGAGGCAGCTTAAGTCATCTTGGGGGTGGGTTAGGGACCCATAGAGAAGAAGACCCATGCCCATAAGCCCTTTTTTTACTGGCACATAAGTGGCTCCTGCAGCCATAAGGGCTATTAAGGTAGATAAGTGGGTCTAGGGGATTCTGGAGGTGGTTTGGGGGGCTCACCATAACCTATAAGGGAGCTGTAGGGAGGAGAAGCCATGGCACCCTTTTTGTGAAGTTCACAGCAGTGCCTGTAAGGTACCCACTATTTAGGTGGCATGTCTGGGTGTGCAGCCAATCACTTTGCACACCCCTCCCATGTCCAACAGGGCTTGTTCTAGGCGTTTGGACTTGGACGGAAAGTTGGATGAAAATGTGGTATAAAGATAGACGATTTAGTGGCTTGGACGATCAGATAGGCAGGACGTATAATTAGACGATTTTCGAAAGTCAAAAAAAGTTGGACGTCTCTTTCGAAAATGTGTCTTAGGCTCTTTTTAACTTTGGACAATTTGCGAGATGGACGTAAACAGACTTAGACGTCCCTTTTGATTATGCCCCTCCACATAGGTAGGATTTCTCAATGCAAAAATAGATAAATGAAGTGTACATCTGACTTATGGAATAGATTAATTGGATCTTCACATACACTCAGAATTGTGAGATTTGATCAAGAGCCCGAATCACACTACTATCAGTTCTTTGGCATTTGAGCAGTTTATATCACCTTTTGGGTTCTTTGAAAAAGAACTTCGAAACATGGTCCATGTTGGGACCTGTTTAAACACTTGAAAGCTAAGTGGGAATTTTTTTCCTTTCTTTTGCCATTGAAAAATAGTCTTATTGTTTGAATAGCACGTTCACTTAAAGTTTTGTCATAAAGTCATACACAGTGATGGGGCAGTGGTTTTGGCTATAGGAGCCACAGCTCTTGGTCAAATCTCACAATTCTGAGTGTATGTGAAGATCCAGTTAATCTATTCCATAAGTCAGATGTATACTTCATTTATCTGTTTTTGCATTGAGAAGTCCTACCTAGCTATATATCAAGATGAAGTGGAGCCATAAGATGACTCAAGAATCAACCAATCCGGTAGATTCTCCACGAGTTCAGGAAGGATCCAATACAAACCCTTACGCAAAATAAAAGCTTGATGATATCTGTAAAAATTTGGAAAATTTACCCCTCCCATCGATTGAGATTTTTGCAAAGATACTAAGGCTATTCTAGGAGTTTTACCAAGCCAAAGAGATTTTGAAAGAATCCCATTTAGTTTTCTATAACTGAAAATAGATTGGTAACATACTCATTTGGTAACAAACTACAGGCAAAATCATCATTTTGATGGTTTGGACTCTCCCCCACCAAGAAAGATGCAATGGATTCCAATGCTCACACATTTCTTTGACCTTCAACAATAAGGATTTTTCATTTACTGTAATTGTATCTTCCAATGTCTTTTGAATCATTATACCTAAGTATTTTATTTCCTCTTTCTTCCAAAGGAATGGGAATGGATCAAGTATTCCTTTTACACAGTGTACATTCAATGGAAGAGCCTCTGATTTACTCCAATTTATCTTATATCCAGAAAATTTACCAAAACAATCAATCAATTCCAGTAAATTAGGGATGGTTGATTCAGGATTTTTCAAATGAAGCAATATATGGATTTTGAATATATTTCATATAAACTGGTTGCATGAGATACCATGTGACCGGGTTGAGCAACTATTCTACGGATAGGAAACTTGACAACTGAATCCAATATTCTTTTCGATATTTCCATATCCCTGTGAAGCGAGCAACTCACTGTCTCTCACTAACCAATCACTTAATGGCCATTCACAGTTCTGAGAGCTGTTTCCCAGACACACTGACAGTCATTCTTTTTTACTTTTCTGCTTTCTTCCGGAGACTGTACAGGATCTATATAGCTTTTACTGTAACTTGTAACGTTTGGCAGTAGCATTCTAACTGACACCGCTAGCATCAGAGAATTAGAACTCCAACTCATATATTTAACGTTATTCTCCCATACTCTCTCTAAGACCAAATATGTCTACCAAAATCATTAAAACAAAAACCGCCACTTGAATCAAGCAACAGTTATATCCCACCAATTTGAGCATCCTTTCTAAAATGCCATTCAGAGCGTCACACAAAACAAAAGAAAGGCAAAGCCGGTGTCACAATAGGGATTTTATTGGGACTTTCCATAGGAACTGTCAATGAAATCCCTTGTGTTGTATTGTGTATTCTTTTGTTTTGTTTCTCACTGCGCTAGGCAAAGGGAGATTCCTCTTTATCTGTTGACTCAAACCGTCACAACATGTCATAGGATCTTTAATGTTATAGGCTGTATGAATGTAAAATGTTATTGACTGATGATATTGTTGTGTTGTTCTGTATTTATTATAAAAACATAGGATGACCTTATAACCAAAAAAGATCTCAAGTGCCTCCAACAGGTCCAAAATGCAGCTATCCGCCTCCTACACAGCCTCAACTACCATGATCCCATCTCCACAGCACTCCGCACTGAACACTGGCTCCCAATTAGCCAACGCTGTGCATTCAAGGCCCTGGCAATAGCACACAAAATAATTTATGCCACCACCCCGTCCTATATAAAATCCAAGCTACCCATCTACATCCCCACTCGCACCCTCCGCTCAGAAATGGAGATATGCCTATGCATTCCCCCTGGAAGGTCCCTCTTCTCAGAAACCACCCGCAAACGCTCCTACAGCCACTTCATTCCCCAACTCTGGAACCAACTCCCCCCTCAACTCAGACTACAGAACTCACTAATGACATTCCGGAAAATGGTAAAGACCCTCCACTTCAACTAAAGATCACCCTCAGTCTAAACCCAACTCCTTAAACCCCACCTCTACCCTTCTTTCTCCATTCTAATCTTCTGCCTAAATTTCTGTATAGTCCACTCTCAGCCTATACTCAAATAACTTGTATCTAAACTAAACTACTTATGTTTAAACTACTGTTCTTTATTTGCTGTATAGTCCCTATATTTGCACTGCTGCACAGTCTCGTATGTCAAAGTATTTAAATTTACTGTATAATCTTGTATGTCCAATTCACTCCATTATGAATGTTTACTTGTAAACCGTTCTGAGCTACTGGGAGGATGGGATAAAAATCTAAATAAATAAATCTTTAAAATCAAGATAGTCAAGAATACAAAAACCAAGTTATCCTATTTAGTAGTATAAAGATATTCCAGGTTGTGGTATTCTAGTTGAGCTTCATGTCCTGCAGTACTCTTGAGGTGCATCGTAGTCTACCTTTATAATGGCTTATGGACTTTTCTTTTAGTCTGTTATCCAAACCTATTTTAAATCCTACTAAGCTTTCACCACATCATCTGACAACAAATTCCAGTTTAATTACACATTGAAGGAAGAAATATTTTCTCTGATTTGTTCATTCAGTGTCCCTTAGTCCTTGTAATTTTAGAAAGAGTAAACAAGTGATTCACATCTCCAATTTCTACTCCACCCAGTATTTTATAGACCTTGACCATATCTCCTCTTGGCCATCTTTTCTTCAGGCTGAAGAGCCCTAGCTTCTTTAACCTTTCCTCATAGGGAAGTTTAAAGTTTATTTAAGATTTGATTAATTACTTAATCCTAAATTCAAAGCGATATACAAAGCTAAAATAACAACATTCAGGGAAACAATGCAAATAACGTAGACCTGACGTACAGGACAGACAATACCATAAGGAAAGAAAGAATAGAAATACAATAATTGATAGAAGATGAGACAAATAAGGGAAACTACAAAAGGAAGGGTTAGAAGAAATCAGAAGTCAGAATTTGAGTATGCAATCTTAATTTAGAGGAGCTAGCAGTCAAAAGTAGTCCTTTATCATTTTCATTGCCCTTCTCTGTACCTTTTGTAATTCTGCTATATCTTTTTTGAGTGGAAAATGGTGGAATATGATATGTATAAGTTACTGGGTTTTTTGTTTTTGTTTTATTTATTTGTATCCCACTTTTCCCAAAGCAGGTCACAACAAAAATGTACACAGTCAAAAACACATGCATAACAGCAGTGCCAAAAGTCATGAAATAAATTTCAAATGGCACCTAGCGCTTACACAAAATACATATTATTTTGAAACTTACATAACTAGAAAATCTGAGAAGGTGGGCAAATTCAAGGAATGGTGGTCAACTTTGGCTCAGTTTGTATGCTCATCATGTGGTGTCATTTTCTTAAAGTATGTGGACACATGACAATGCCTTTAAAAAATTACCCCTTTGTGTGAACTGTAGAAAGAAAGAAGCTAATTTTCAAAATACTTGACACACAAAGTACCACAGAAACCTATGATACTTTGTGCGTCTAAGTGTTTTGAAAATGAGTCCCAAAAACTCTTAGCCTGAGGTGCACAGTCAGATCTCACCATGAAACCTGCCTTAAATTCACTGAACAAAATTGAATAGATAATTCATTATTTTGGTTATGTCTCTTTTCTTTTTTTTAGCAATATGCCCCCCTCCTGGCTGTGTTCAGCACACAAGGACAGTCCGAACTCATCCTTCTCCAGAAGGTTCAGGAATACTGTTACGACAACATTCACTTTATGAAGGCGTTCCAGAAGATTGTGGTACTTTTTTACAAAGGTGCGTTTTGTGCATATTATTGTAATGTGATATTCTCTGCATGGTGTAGAGAATGAAATTGTATATGTGGATTCACTATGGGGTCCTTTTACTAAGATGTGTTAATGGATTTGGTATGTGCTAACAATTAGTGCATGCTAAATACTAAGGCCCAGATTCACTAAAGATAGCGACTCAGTCGCTGTTGGCACCCTCCTGCCAATGATATTGCAGGTGTCCAGGGTGGGGGGGGGTTGTGTCTGGCAGGAGGGATTGGGCATCTCTCCTGCCGGGGAAGATTCGGGGAGTGGGGGTGCAGGGGATCGTGGCAGGAGAGATTGAGCATTTCTCCTGCTAGGGAAGATTTTGGGGGGAGGTCACAGGGGATCATGGCAGGAGAGATTGGGCATCTCTCCTGCTGCAATCGTTACCTGGGGGGGTGGGGGGGGATGGGTTGCCTGGGCTGCTGAGCTGATTGCAGCAGCCACAATCAGCTCTTTGACCCGATTTGGAACTTTTACCTGTTTTGGCTCGGTTTAAGTCAAAACGTATAAGTTCTGTCGGGCAACATGTCAAACATTTTTGATTATGGCTGCCAGATGACTACGTCTAGGTCGGCCCACCTCTCGTCCACCTCCTGCCCTATCCACTCCTCCTTTTCACTCTAGGCATACAGAGGCAGTGAAAAGGCCTAAGCTGGTTTTAGATATATCTAAAACCAGTTTTGATTATTGGTACTTAGACGATCTGTCCTTTTGATAGTCCAAGTACCGACTTAGGCCGCTTTTTGGATATTTTTTTTATTATGAACCCCATACTGTATGTATATATTGTGGCGGGGAATAGGGTTCTAAGGTGCTGTCCTGATCCACACACACACAGCGCCCAGCCGAGCGGTTCCCTGGAGTGACTGAGCAAGCCAACTTTTAGATTCAAACAAAAGATTTTCTTTATTTTCCTTCTGGTATTGGTATTCAGATAAATCATATGACACAAACAAACATTGTCCACATCATGTGGGAGAAACGATCCATAAACAAAAAACAAAAAGGATGCCACAAAATGCCTTCAGAAAATCAAATGTTTGCAACATGTCTTTCTCACAGTGCTAAGCAGCTGCTCTGCTATCAGCTGTGCAATTAGCTCTCCGTTGAAACTGCACAACTTACTAGAGCTTCTATAACTTTAGCTACTGTGCCCTGCTGGTACAGCTTTGAGTAATATCAGTTCCTTTGAAGTTTCCTCTAAAGGTTAGTACAATTCTTATTGTCCAATAGTTTCATTAGAAGTGCTGAGTTAGGAGATCAGGAAAGTGTCTTGCCCCCACCTTCACAAACATGCAGAGAAACGTTTAGTATTTACCTTTGGCTTCACAGTAAACCCTAGGCAAAGGGGTATATTTCCTCCCAAACCATTTCACATTCTGGTTCTGCAATGTTATTCACACCTGCTTGATACTAAAACATCATTGTGCATCAATAAACTTAGTCATCCTATTCAATCTACTATGAAGGTTTTGAGTGTAATACTGGACCAGGGCCTAACCATGAAGGACCAGGTGGACTCTTTGGTTAGAAAGGGTTTTTTTACTTTCTGGAAGCTTCGGTCCATTAGAGCAGTGATTCCCAACCCTGTCCTGGAGGAACACCAGGCCAATCGGGTTTTCAGGCTAGCCCTAATGAATATGCATGAGAGAGATTTGCATATGATGGAAGTGATAGGCATGCAAATTTGCTTCATGCATATTCATTAGGGCTAGCCTGAAAACCCAATTGGCCTGGTGTTCCTCCAGGACAGGGTTGGGAACCACTGCATTAGAGCATACTTTGTATAAGGGATCGGGCAATCCTGGACCTGTTACTCACCAATGGAGACAGCGTCACAGAAGTAGCGGTGGGAGAAACCTTGGGCTCCAGCGACCACAACATGGTGTGGTTCCACCTGAAGAAAGAAGCCACTAGATCAAATACATCAACTAAGGTCCTTAACTTTAAAAGAAAAGATTTTCAAAGCATGGGAGACTATGTCCACAAAAAACTGCAAGTGCAAAACACATTAGACAGTGTTGAGGTACTATGGTCTGCCCTGAAATCAACCCTACAAGAAGCGACCAACATATATATAAAAACTGTGAGCAAGCGGCGCAGAATAATTAAACCACAGTGGTTCTCCGAGGAGATTTCAGAACTAGTAAAACAAAAGAAAAAAGCTTTCGTGACCTACAAACAGTCACAAATACCGGAAGCAAAAGAAACCTATATGTTGAAATCTAGGAAAGTTAAAACGTCAGTCAGGGAGGCCAAACTCCGGATGGAAGAAAATAAGCTAGAAAGGTTAAAAAGGGAGATAAATCCTTTTTCAAGTACATCAGCGACAGGAAGAAGAACACAAGCAGCATCGGGCGCATAAAAAAACCCGACGGTAACTTCGCAGACTCGGATGTAGACAAAGCAGAACTGCTAAATAACTACTTCTGCTCAGTATTCACTTGTGAAGCACCGGGTTATGGACCTCAGCTACAGACAATGGGGAGCTTGAAGGATCCATTCTGGGACTTTGAATTTACCTCGGGCAGTGTCTACCAAAAACTGACAAAATTAAAGATCAATAAAGCTTTGGGTCCAGATAATTTACACCCCAGAGTGCTTCGAGAATTGAGAGATGTTCTGGCGGAGCCGTTAGCCGAGATTTTCAATTTATCCCTTAGCAAGGGAAGAGTTCCCTTGGACTGGAAAATCGCCAACGTTTATTCCTCTTCACAAAAAGGGATGCAGGTCAGAAGCTGAGAATTACAGACCGGTAAGTCTCACTTCAATAGTATGTAAACTAATGGAGACAATGATCAAAAACAGATTAGACACGTTTCTGGATGAGGAAAAATTAAGGGACCCCCACCAACATGGTTTTATGAAGGGAAGGTCTTGTCAATCCAACCTAATAAGCTTCTTTGACTGGGTAACAAAAAAGCTGGACGGGGGGGGGGGGGAGTCCTTTGACATTGTGTACTTGGACTTTAGTAAAGCTTTTGATAGTGTTCCACACCGCAGGTTACTGAACAAGATGAACGCGATGGGACTGGGAGGAACGTTGACTCCATGGGTAGAAGACTGGCTTAGCGACAGACTTCAAAGGGTGCTGGTAAACGGTACTCTCTCAAAATCGTAAAAGTGACCAGTGGAGTGCCGCAGGTCTTGGGCCCAATGCTATTTAATATCTTTGTAAGGGATCTGACTCAAGGACTTCAAGGCAAAATTGCGTTATTTGCCGACGATGCTAAACTATGCAACGTTGTGGGCAGGGCAACTGAATCTAACCACGCAACCGCGCAAAACACTATGGAACAAGACCTACTTTTGCTAGAACAATGGTCCAGTACTTGGCAACTAAACTTTAATGCCAAAAAATGTAAGGTGATGCATCTTGGCAGCGGGAATCCTTGCACTACATACACCCTAAATGGAGAAAACTTAACAAAAACTGAAGTAGAAAGGGACTTGGGAGTAATCATCCGTGAAGACATGAAGGCTGCATATCAGGTGTAGAAAGCCTCAACAAAGGCTAGACAAATGCTTGGCTGCATCAGAAGCTTTATCAGCCGAAAACCCGAAGTTATATTGCCACTATACAGATCCATGGTGAGACCGCACCTGGAGTACTGTGTCCAGTTTTGGAGGCCACATTACCAAAAGGATGTGAAGAGAATTGAGTCAGTTCAGAGAATGGCCACAATGATGGTCTCAGGACTTAAAGATCTTTCATATGAAGATCGTCTGAGCAGTCTGCGCTTATACTTGCTTGAGGAGCGCAGAGTAAGGGGGGACATGATAGAAACTTTCAAGTATATAACGGGCCGCATCGAGGAGGAGGAGGAAATCTTTACTCTTACGGGTCCCACGGTGACAAGAGGACATCCGCTAAAACTTAGGGGAGGAAGATTTCATGGGGACACCAGGAAATACTTCTTTACCGAGAGGGTGATTGATATATGGAATGGTCTTCCACGTCAGGTTGTCGAGGCTAGTAGCACACTTGACTTCAAGAGACGATGGGACAAACATGTTGGGTCGCTACAGCGGTATGATAGAGGATAGTTTCTCGAGAGTGGAAGGGATCATGTTTGGGCACACTTGTTGGGCCGTTGGCCCTTTTCTGCCGTCATATTCTATGTTTCTATGTAACTTGATTACTGTAATATTGCCTATTAAGCAATTTCCCAGGAGAATATGCAGCGATTACAACTGGTGCAAAATGCGGCAGTCAGGCTAATTTTTGGGTTGAAGATATTCGATTATGTAACACCTTCCTACCGACTTCTGCACTGGTTGCCGATGGAGGCGCATGCGAGGTTTAAGTTTGGATGGCAGATGAGGTTCAACGTGGATAAGTGTAAAGTGATGCATTTTGGTATCAACAATCTCAAGCACGAGTACAGGATGTCCAGGGCGGTACTTGGAGAGACCTCCCAGGAAAGGGACTTGGGAGTTCTGATTGACAAGTCGATGAAGCCGTCTACACAATGTGTGGCGGCGGCAAAAAGGGCGAACAGAATGCTAGGAATGATAAAGAAGGGGATCACGAACAGATCGGAGAAGGTTATCATGCCGCTGTACCTGGCCATGGTGTGCCCTCACCTGGAGTACTGCGTACAGCACTGGTCGCCGTACATGAAGAAAGATACGGTACTACTCGAGAGGGTCCAGAGAAGAGTGACTAAGATGGTTAAGGGGTTGGAGGAGCTGCCGTACAGCGAAAGATTAGAGAAACTGGGCCTCTTCTCCCTCAAACAGAAGATATTGAGAGGGGACATGATCGAAACATTCAAGGTACTGAAGGGGATAGACTTAGTAGATAAGGACAGGTTGTTCACCCTCTCCAAGGTAGAGAGAATGAGAGGGCACTCTCTAAAGTTGAAAGGGGATAGATTCCATACAAACGTAAGGAAGTTCTTCTTTACCCAGAGAATGGTGGAAAACTGGAACGCTCTCCCAGAGGCTGTCATAGGGGAAAACACCCTCCAGGGATTCAAGACAAAGTTAGACAAGTTCCTACTGAACAAGGACGTACGCTGGTAGGGCCAATCTCAGTTAGGGCGCTGGTCTTTGACCAAAAGAGCTGCCACGTGAGCGGACTGCTGGGCATGATGACCACTGGTCTTACCCAGCAGTGGCATCTCTTATGTTCTTTAAGATACTATTTGGTTTAGCCTCTAAATATATAACTGACCTTTTCTCTTTCTTAACCAATAGACATAGAGAAGCTCACACTTGAATTTTGTTTCTCCACCGGTTAGAGGATGTAAATTTAAAAATCATCATCAACATCTTTTCTCATATCAGGCAGCATTATGGGGTAAAGATCTTGAACAATTATTTATGCTCACTAATACTTATGGAGAATTTAGGAGACACCTAAAAACATATCTGTTCCTGAAGTACTTAGGTAGCTGATTTGAACAATCTTATTCCACAATAACTGATCTCTAGAGCTGTTAATCACTAGCTTTTACTTTGTTAGTCTTCCTTAATTTGTAGCATTTTTAACCATTGTAAACTGCATAGAACTTCACAGTCCTGCGGTATATAAACTGTTGTTATTATTATTATTATTATTCTCAAGCTCTGAGACTTCAGCAGCCATTTCAATATCTTTGCTTGTATATTCTTCCTGAGCTTGGCTAACACAACTTCAGCGTCTTCTCCCCACTCTCTGTTCCCCATTTCCCTTCAGCATCTCTTCCCCATTTCCCTTCAGCGTCTTCTCCCCACTCTCTGTTCTCCATTTCCCTTCAGCATCTTTTCCCCTCTCTCTTTCCCTATTTCCCTTCAGCGTCTGTTCTTTTCCACCACCCCAATCCCCCTTCAGTGTCTGTTCCCTTCCACCCCCTTTCAGCATCTATTCTTCTCCTCCCCCTTTCAGCATCTGTTCTTCTACACCCCCTTCAGCGTCTGTTCTTCTCCACCCCCTTTCCTCTATCCACCCCCCTTCAGTACCCCTCGCACAGTCCGAGTATCTCCCTTCCCCTTACCTTCGTGGCACATTTAATTTGTTCAAGTAGCCGGAGCCTGAAGTCGCGTGCATCTGTGGAAGCTTCTCCTCTGACGCAACCGGAAACAATTACACCTAAGAACACACCAGGGATAACTTTAGGAGGCAGGCTAGTTAAGGAGCAGCCAATGAGAACAGAAGCTAAGGAAGAACAGCTCAATTCTCAACCAAAGCTTCATGCCTGATGCAGCACAGAAGCCACAGAGCAGAAATCTGTTGTCCTTAGGAGATCAAGTTACTGGAGGAACCAAAGCTAACTCAGGACTTCTGGCAAAGAAACTTTCTAAACCCAGCTCAATAGAAAGGTTTGGTCATGATTTAACCCAGGCAGCAGGTGGGCAAGATATAGACCTAGTTTCTTTATCTGGGGAAAGTGATATTTAGCCAGAGTGTGACGTGTGCATGAGTGAAGGGGAGTGTGATACAATAAGCTTGTTGGAAGATACTGAAATGCAGTGGGAGCTAGGGGACCAGAACATAAGGAATGAGTGTGGTGTTAGTTTGAATGTGTGTACACGATTTAGGGCTAGATTCACTAAGCCCACCAATCAAGTCCTGACCACTTAGCGACCCCTTTGCGACCCGGACCTGATTCACTAACCTGCCTCTCGATCCGATTCCAATCCACCCATGCAAATGAGGGGAGGGACATTCAAAAGTAGGGAAGGCAGCGATTCACAAACAAAAGTAAGGAACTCCGACTGGGCTGGCAGATCACAAAAGAAGCGACTGCTGGGGACCAGTCACTCATGTCCCTGCTGACTCTCCTGCCCCAGTTTCTATCAATTCAGCTGAGGCACATCTATTGCTCTCAAATCAGCTGCCGCCCAGACTCGTGCTCGTGCCGGCTTTTTGTTTTCCTTTTCAGTTTCATTTTTGTTGGACAGTGCTGGCAGAAAACCCAAGCTGTAGCAGTTCCTGTGTGTGGGATTTGTGTACCCTGGACTGGCAGTAGAGGAGGTAGCCAGAACAGCACTGCTGACATCTCACGGCCTTACTCTCTTGCTCTTGCCGTCCCATCTTCAGTGAGAGCCCGTGTTTTTAACCCGCGGGTTTAAAGCAGGGCTGTACTACCACATGTGCAGCCCCGCTTTAAACCCGTGGGTTAAAAACACGGGCTTGCACTGAAGTCAGGGCAGCAAGAGAATAGGGGTGAATCTCAGAATAGGGCAGTGCTGCTCCAAAAAAGCTTTCACCAGGCTCTAAAGTTTATTAAAGGAAAAAAAAAAAAACCCAACTCTGCCAGGCCCAGAGGTCTAGCACATGCGCAGACTATCTATAGATGGTCTATGCATGCGCTGGGATCGCTGTAGAGTGATCCGGGCAGGCAGATGGGGGCATTCCTCCGATTGCCTCTATCTGCATATTCTACTTTGAAGAATTCATCGGACCTGCCCGGATCAGGCAGGTTCGTGAATCTAGCCCTTAGAGCAGTTTCAGTTCACTTAATAAGATTTACTGTGGAGGAAGGGAATCCTTAACTCTGTCTCTCCAATTGACAAGCATGGCTGCAGCAGTACTAAAGTCTAAAGATAAAGCTCTAATCTTAATTGATGCTCACCAAAGGGTTTTATTTAACGTGAGGAATACAGCCAGACAGGTTAGCCCTCAATTTGAGTTCAGGCAATCCCAGTAAAAGGATATCAATATTAGGAGCGTTTTAGAGCACAGGCAAAATGCTGTTAGCATGATGTCAGAGGGGAGGCTTCCAGGTCAGCTGCAGGCTGTGTATAGGAACTGTAGCCACAGCTTTGTAAAGATGCTGAAGGGGGGGTGGAGAAGAACAGATGCTGAAGGGGGGTGGAAAGGAACAGACACGGAAGGGAAATGGGGAATAGAGAGTGGGGAGAAGACACTGAAGGGAAATGGGGAAGAGACACTGGAAGGGAAGAAGATAGAGATACCAGACTATGGGGAGAGCGGAGGGAAGAAGATAGGTGCCAGACCAATTGGGGGGAGGGGGAAGAGAGATGGAAGGGAGAGACACAGTAACAGAGCATATGGAAGAGGCAGGGAGAATGCAGTGGATGGAAGGAATTGAATGAGGAGAAGATGAGGAAAGCAGAAACCAGACAACAAAGGTTAAAAAAAAAATTATATTTCTTTTCTTTTTTTTTTTGCTTTAGGATAAAGTAGTATATTAGTTGTATTGATTAAAATTTATAAACAAAGCCCTGCCAGGTGAACATCTCTTTCTCTAGTTCAGCAGCCAGAACTTTGATTTATAAAATGACAATTGTACAGAATTTTGTTTCTTTTTATACTTTAAGAAAATAAGTTCAGTATAAAACTATTTGAGGCTTGTTTGGATGGGATCAGATGGTTTGCAGGGATGGGGACCGAGCTCACAGGGACGGAGATCGAGACAGATTTTTTTTTTCCCCATGTCATTCTCTAGTTTCCACCCCACCCCCTCTCTGGGTTTTTTCCTTTACCAGGAGAAGTGTGCTTTGGAATACACTGCTGACTCGCAGGCTTCTCAGCTGAAGGCAAATAAGCTTTGGTGACAGGGCCGTCTCTGCCTTTTGAAGGCTCATGTTTAACCTGAGTGACATTATTACAGGGCTTCTCTTTAGTAACAGGGCTTGGCTCAGCCTGCACCTTGGGCAATTTGCTGACTGCATGCTTTTCCCTGTCACAGTATATATGCTTTCACAGAATCAGATTAAGAGGCATTCCCAGAGGAGCAACTAGGTCATGGAAGAGGTGTGTGTAGAATTTGTAATTTATCACATCAATGTTAGCACTATTTGCAAAAGTTTTTATTTTGGATTTTGTGATTGTCTCAGAAGAATGCAACAAATATTTTAGAATTCTTTAATTGTAATTTTAGATTTACTTGCATCATTTAACCATTATTCTTCTGGCCACAGAAATAGCAGGGTATAAGCCCTGCAGTTACCTTCACATCTGTGTAACTTGTAGCTCATTTTCAAAGAGAAGCTACTTAGGTGGTCCCTCTTTGAATATTATCTATAAAATACAGAGATACCCATCAGTGTTCTCCCTAGAGCCTTTTAGCCGGGTGCTCTGTCAGGCTAATTTAGATGACCGCCCAGCTGTCATCTCGGTCACAAATCCTGCTGCTGCCGCCGCTGCTCAAACATTTTAAAAAAAACACCCTCTCACCGGCTTGGGGATTCCCCAAGCTGATTCGGCACAGCCTGAAGAGCCGCCGGAAGTTGAACGTTTGACTCCCACCTCTGCCTGACTTTTAAAATTTTTAAAGCACCACAAGTGACTTGAACCCATGCTCCAGGGTTCTAACAGTAACACTGTGGATGCTGGCTTCCCTTATTCCCCTCCGGAACCAGAAGTTATGTCCCAAGGGGGGGAGGGAAGAAAAAGGAAGCCGGCACACACAGTGTTACCTTTAAAGCCCTGGAGCATGGGTTTAATTCGCTACAGGTTAAGGCAGGAGATAGGGAACGATGAGGGAAGCTTACTACTAGCTGCTCTTGCTTGCATTGGGCCTTCCTCACTGCGGGGTCATGCCTTCGCGGAAACAGAAAGCAGGTAGGACCCAGCAGCGAGGAAGGCCCGAAGCAAGCGAGAGCAGCTAGTTGTAAGCTTCCCTCGTTGCTTCCCTATCTCCTGCCTTAGCCTGTAGTGAATGCTGCACTGTGGGGGGTGGGGGGGAATAAATGCTGCTGCTGCACCCAATGGGGGAGAGAGAGGAAAGGAGAGAGATGCCAAGACCATGGGAGGGAAAGGGGATACCAGACCATAAAGTAGGAGGGAGAGATGCCAGGGCATGGGGGGAGGGAAGGGAAACTAAGGAGACAAATGCCAGACCAGAGGGAAAGGAAGGAGAGGAGGTGCCAGAGCAAGGAGGGAGAGGGAGAGATAGGAGAGGAGAGAGATGCCAGGGCATGGGGGAGGGAAGGGAAGGAGATAGAGATGCCAGACCATGTGGGTGGAGTGGGAAGGAAGGAAGGAAAGAGAGATGCCAGAACAGAAAAATGGAGAGGGGGTGAAACTGAAATGAATCATGTACAAAGGAAAGAAAGGGCACAGGATATACAGTTTATTGAAGGACATAAAAAAGGGAAGATGCCTAATGGAAGAAAGAGAGACACTGGATGGAAAGGGCAGAGAGGGTGGACAGTAGATGGAAGGGGTGGGTAGAAAGAGAGGGTAGAGGCTGGGTGGAAGGAGCAAAGAGAGAGGGCAAACGCTGTATAGAAAGAAGAGAGCGAAGAGAAGATGATTGAAGCAGAATTGACAAAAGGTAGAAATAAATTTTTTTGTTGCTTTACATAGAATCAAGTAGTATTGTAACTTTATTGATAAAAGTTTATAAATAGGAAATGGAAATAAGGCAATTTTGGGGGGACTAAACCCCTTTCCTCAGATTAACAGCAGTATACTGTACTGTATTGAAGAAAGATTTGGCCTCTGAAAGCTAATTGAAAAATGGATTAGTCCAATAAAATGGTATTTTCTTATTTCTCATTATTTCTTTTACTTCTATTTGTTAATTTGTAAAGTGGTGATTGTTATGTATCAGTTTTTTTCAAATTTACATCTACTGACTTTATATTTTGCATAGTATTTGGGGACATGTGTCACTGTTTCTGTGGTGTTGCATTGTATGCAGAGTTTGGTTTCTTGGCGTTTCAGTTTAACTTTTGTCAACATATTTCTATTTTTAGTTTGTGATTATTCCATATTGGGCGAGGGTGTTTCTGTGTTCTTTGTGTATGAAAAGGACATGGTTTTCTGTTAGCATCGACTGTACAGGATCAATTGACAGTGCAGGATCTGACTTGTTTAGTTTTACAATGTGGGTGCAAAGGCGAGCCACGAAGCTAGTTAAAGGTATCGAGAATTTGAGCTACAAAGAACGCCTCGGAAAACTGGGATTGTTCACCCTCGAGAAGAGAAGACTGCGAGGAGACATGATAGAGACTTTTAAAATACTAAAAGGATTTGACAAAATAGAGCAAGAAACATCATTATTCACATTGTCAAATGTGACTCGGACAAGAAGTCATGGACTGAAACTAAGGGGCACCAGGCCCAGGACAAATATTAGGAAGTTCTGTTTCGCACAACAAGTGGTGGACGCTTGGAACGCTCTCCCTGAGGAGGTCGTGATGGAGACCAGCATTCTGGGATTCAAGAGCAAGTTGGATGCACACCTTCTTGCAAAACACATTGGGGGATACGAGTAAACAAGGTTTCTCAGCAGGGAACACCTAGCTTGGCTTCCGCGGGTGCGGGTCGTCGGACTGGATGGACCTAGAGTCTGATCCGGCGAAGCCATTTCTTATGTTTCACCAAGTAGTGTGGCACTAAGCATGATACTATAAAAGTTAGGTGCACTTTATAGACTCGTACCTAGTGGTGCACAAAGTGGGCTTAGGTGTCGATAGACATCCTAACCTTAGGCCCACTCTATTTATTCTGGGGGTTTCTTGGCTGAGAAAACAAAAAAAACTCTGTGGAGTGACGATGTTCCTAAATGGACTTTATTTGAAAGTGTCAAAGTTCCAAAGGTACACTGAAATCATCCACATAAAAATAAATTCATCCACATAAAAGCCTTAAAGGTCCCAACACGGACCCAACACGGTCCGCGTTTCGACAAAAAGTCTTCTTCAGGGGTTCCTGGGGGTCCTATAAAAGTGAATACATGGGAAACAATTGTGTGGTGAGCCGGAAGTGAGACACTGCTTGTGTTTGCAATAGAATTCCTTTTGTTTTTTAGGGGTTTCTTGGCTTAAATGAGTGTACCTAAGTCCAGAACAGGCACCTAGATGAAAAGCATGCCCACGATCTACCCCCTAATCAACTTACTTTCTGATTGGCATTTTGGACTAGGCGCCTACCATGTTTAGGTGCCCACCATCCAATTAAGTGTGGCACAGTGGTTAAAGCTACAGCCTCAGCACCCTGAGGTTGTGGGTTCAAACCTACACTGCTCCTTATGACCCTGGGCAAGTCACTTAATCCTCCTCAGGTACATTAGATAGACTGTGAGCCCACTGGGACAGACAGGGAAAAATACATTCATGTAAACCATTCTGAGATCCCCTGGGAGAATGGTATAGAAAATTGAATGAATGAATAAATAAAATTAACATCAATAATAAGTTGTAAATTGTCAATAACTTGCACCGATTAAGCTTTTTAAACAATTACAAGGGGCACTGAAAAGTTTTCAGCCTGAGCAAGAAGAGAATGATATGGAGCCATGAAACTTATAATAATATGAAATGAAACGAAAGTGTCAAGAAAAGTTTGGAATAACTTGTAAGTTTCATGGCTCCACATCATTCTCTTCTTGCTTGGGCTGAGAACTTTTCAGCGGCTCCTTGTAAGTTAGGTGCCTAGATCAGTTAGACGCACCAATCTAGGTGCCTCATTTTAGGCGTCATTTATAGAATCTGGGCCTAAGTGCACAGAATTGGGGTGCCTAGACTGAGGAACCAATAATAAAATTGCCTTTATAGTGTTTAAAAGTGTTTCATGGAGCCCCCCAGCTTTGAAGGGTTGCACTTCTGACACATCCTATCTTATGCTGTAAGTCCTCACTCACAGGGAGAGGGTGTTTTAGTTTTCTATAACCAGCTTCTATTTAAGACCACACACTTTATGCAGTCTTGAAATCTGAAAGCATGATTATAATTGAAACTGTTTTCTGCCTCCTTCATGTGTGCTGACCTTTTGCCAACTGCCATGAAGTACAGCTGATGTCCTGAGTGAGGAAGCCATCTTGAAGTGGTTCAAAGAAGCACACGTCGCTAAAGGCAAAAGTGTCTTTCTCGACCAAATGAAGAAGTTTGTGGAGTGGTTGCAAAATGCTGAAGAAGGTAGGACTCTAATCTGTCAATCTTCCTGTTGCTTCATAATAATGTGATTTTTTTTTTTTTTAATTTCCATTTTAAAGGAGGTGCTAAGTAAACTGTGTTCAAGGATTTCTGTGCATATGTTTATATGTATGTGATCTTTCCCTAGAGGGTGAGAGGGCGAAAAAGACAAGCAAGGAGGGTCTATATAGGTTCCTAAAAAAAAAAAGGGATTGAGGGGTACAGATAGAAGTAGAGGTAGGTTATAGGAATAGTCAGAAACCACGTCGCAGGTCATGGACCTGATGGGCCGCCGAGGGAGTGGAGCGCTGGGCACGATGGACCTCTGGTCTGACCCAGTGGAGGCAACTTCTTATGTTCTTATGTAAGTATCTCCAGTCCTTTCTTCACACAAAAGCAATAGACACATGTTCAAAGCCCTTGAACAGAGCTCTCATTTACAGTCCTTTTCCTTATTCATTTCTCCTGATGACTCCCAGTTGGGCATCCCTCGTTTTCTCTCCTTTTCCTTCACTGAATCTAATCTAATCTAATCTTCATTTTATATACCGAATCTACTCCCTAAGGAACTCGACTCGGTTTACAGTTCGTTAAAAAATGAAACATAACAAGTAAAAACTGTGGGATAAAAACAGAAATTGATTAGATTAGATGGATGGAAAAAGTTAGAAAAAAGTATGTTGAATTGCTTAAAATTACTATGCGACAGCTAAAATCAAATGAACTATTGTGAAAACAACTAGGTTTTTAAACTTATTCGAATTTGAAATAAGTAATCTACCAGTCTTAGAGAATCTGGAAGTCCATTCCAAATTCTCACCAATTTACAAGTAAAAGATTTACTAAACTTCGCAGTGCATTTAATACCTTTTAGAGAAGGTATTAAATGCACCCCCCCCCCCCACCTCTTGCTACGCCATTGGTTGCAGTCAAGAGCAGGAGTGAATAGTCATCTCTCCTACTTTAGCAGACTCCAGTACACTATGATGGATATTCAGATAGGCCTCGTTGACCCACAGAGAGTGAGGGGGGAGGTAGTCTGCTATTGAGTGGTAGCAGGATCATGGGAGGCGTGGCGTGCCATATATCATTGGCAAATGGAATTCTCTTTCTATTGGTCAACAATACCCTGCCTGTTTTCATTTGCCAATGACAGTGGAAATGTCATTGACAGATTCTTCTGAAAACCTCACTCTTCGACAACTAATACTTCTAAGATCGTTATAAGCCCTGTCCTTTACTTAATTCACCTAGGATCTTTGTTTCCTGTCCCCCCTTCCGCTCCTTCCTCTCTCCCTCCCTACTTCCCTTCCTTCCTCGAGTCGCCTAGAGCCTGTTTAGGTGTGCGTGATGCACAAATATTAGATTAGATTAATGACTGCCCATCCCTACTGTATTGCCATATTAGGTCTTAACTAAATTGATTATGAGGGCAATTTAGAGCCCTCACTGCTCCTGAAGAAAGTTGCTCAGTCACTAAAACATGCTAGTCCCAGCAGTAAGATTTCCAAGTAATGCCTTCCACATCTCCTTGTGGGCAGTCACAGCTGCGGTGTTAATTGTCTCTGTGACAAAGTTTTGGGGGTTACTTTTGCCACATTTTGTCTCTGTGGAGAGTGTCTAATGTTATTTGATTATCCTTATTTTCAATTTGGCTGGCTGTGGTATGAGGCTACTATGTTGAATCCACACACACACAGCCCTACTCCATATATTAGCCAATTTTCTTAAAGGTTCAGCTCAGTGAGGACAGCTTTTCAGTTCTTGTTAGGTTATGGTAAATGCTTGTTGCATATAAGCAATAAAGCTTTCTTTCCTCTTTTTTCCCTCCTAGAATCTGAGTCCGAAGGTGAAGAGAACTGAGACTGGCCAGCAGAGCACAGCTGTTGTAGAATGCCATCTGAGGACATGCTAACATTTAGGCAAAGGAAGCTTTAACTTCAGTGTCATACAGAAACCATAGGCTAGCTTTTTCCTGTGTGTAGAGGAATAAAGAATATGTAATGGACCCATGAAACACCTGGTACTTTCTTTGGGACTCTGCCTTTGGCATACACTGTACACTACACAAACTTATACAAAAGCCATTCAGCCGGGAGCTCTGTAAGAGGAGTGAAATGAATTACCCACGGACTCCTTTTTATTAGCTGTCTTTTCAGATACCATTTGAACAGTACTGTCCTTCCCTCCCACCAAAGCGTGTTATGGGGGGATTTCGGTCTGTATTTATAGCTCGGTATTTGCTTGTGTATGTGATTTGACACTGCCTACATTTTGTTTTGAGTTTTTTATTTTAATAAATGGCTTTTATATCTGAGCTAGTGTGTTTTCAGTACTTTAAATTCCAGGATATATTTATTTGTTTCCATTCCTAAAGCAGAATACTTGAAAGCACATATTTTATGTATTTTATTTAAAAATAAACAAAAAAAAATTGATACTGTACACTCTACAAGAATCGCTATCCAAACATTAGAAAATATATTCCCCAATCAAAGCTGCAAATTTGGAATAATTCAGAAATTCTTAGTAACAGAGAGCCTATTTATTAGCCTCAATGGATAAACAAAGGTATCTGGTGTTTAAATCACATCATATCAAATAACTCATTTATACCATTTTCAGAGCTTCAAAGAACATGTGATCTTTCTGTCACTGATTTTTATAAATGGCTGCAGCTACGCCATTGTGTGTTGACCCTACAATGGCCTTTAAAGAAGAACACACCTATTCTATCTAAATTTATGGATCTATGTAAAAATTGGGCAACCCCTAGGTCATACTACCTCCTTACTCTATAAGATTTTATTTTGAAACTGCATCTCCATTACAACACAAGGTCAAAAAACAATCTGAAATGGTCTTGATGAACTATGATGTAGTTATTTTTACCATTCCATTCATCCCACTCTATCCACTAGCCTTATGCAGTCTATGTATTTCTTATATAATAAAGCCTATTGGACACACAGTAAGCTTCATAAAACCCATTTGATAAATTCAAACAAATGCTAGCATTGCAACGAACATCTAGGTGATTTATCACATAACGATATTCCATTGTACTATCATACATGACTTTTGGACATCTGTCTGGAAGATTATATGTGGTATTCTACCTATTACTTCCCCTATATCTCCTGACATAGTTATATTTAGGGCCTGTTTTACGAAGCCACGCTAGCGGCTGACGTGCGGCAACAGCACTGAAGCCCATAGAGATTTAAAGGGCTTTGGGGCTGTTGCTGCATGGCAGCCGCTATCGCGGCTTTGTAAAACAGGCCCTTAGGTTGCATGCTATCAAAAGATATCTTGGATAAATGGCAAAAATCATTACTAGATATCTTAATAACTCTTACAATACAAATAATACTATCTAATTGGAAATCTGCACATTTATTAAATATCGCATTTTAGTGTTCTACATTAATGATGATATATAGGGCTCCTTTTACTAAGGTGCGTTAGGACATTAGCGCACGCTAGACGCTAATGCCTCCTTAGTAAAAGGAGCCCATAATTTTGAATGTAAGATTACTTTTAATACCAACAGGAGCTGTAAGATTGATAAAATTTGGTCCCCAATATCATGCTTATCTACCATCCATTAAGTGTTACAACTATTATTTGACCTCTCATCATATTATTTATAATAATTTCTGAACACTTCATGGTTCTTATGTCACAGTCTAATAAGATACAAGGATTACATTTATTTGATTATATACTATACTTGTATGACTTCATATGAGTTTCTTGACGTTAAATGGCACTTGGATTTTTGGCATGTGCCTGTTTAAATCCTTTATTATTGTACAAATCTCAGCTGTTTATATATTCCTATTCTCTCTGAATTTTGTGTTATATCAAAATTTCAATAAAAAAGATAAAAATTTAAAAAACAGTATTTGCAGACTTTAAGGGCTGAATTCTATAAATGGTGCTGCTGATCGTGTGTCAATCACACAACAGCGCCGTTTATAGAATTGCAACTTTGTGAATGGTAGGCGCCGGAAGTGTAACCCACATATCTGGCGCCTGCCTTTCACGTGAATCACAGCCACAAAGGCACTTTATGACACCTAATGTCACTTCTAGCATTAGTCATGCCTACAGTGGCATTAAGCATTGTAAAGCACTTACATATCTGCGATTCAGGCGCCATTTTTCTAAGTGCCTGTAGGCGCCTACATTTTTATTTTAAAACCAATTTGAATTCGTTTTTTAAATGGCATTTTCCACTTGTTAGGTGCCATTTATAGAATATGGGCCTAGGTAAGGGGTAGTCAATTCCGGTCCTCGAGAGCCGGAGCCAGGTTAGGTTTTCAGGATATCCACAATGAATATGTATGAGATGGATTTGCATGTACTGCCTCCTTGATATGCAAATCTATCTCATGCATATTTATTGTGGATATCCTGAAAACCTGACCTGGCTCCGGCTCTCGAGGACTGGAATTACCTAACCCTGGTCTAGATGAATAATTATGTAAATCTACAATATATTGTTCTTTTTTTCTTTTTTACATGAGTGGACAGCAATACCCTCCAGTGATTGTGCTGTTTTACAAAGAATTTTTCCAAACCAACCATAGTATGAAAAATAAATGTTAACATTTCTGTATATGAGAAATTTGAGAGAATAGTTCAGTGTCTTGCAAACTTTACGAGCTGCAGCACACTAAACTGGCGGCTGCAGCTCAAGGACACCCGGAAGAGCGTGGATGTCACCGCGATGATGTCATGCACATGCACAGAGGCTCTCTAGATGGAGTCCTGGGCCTCCAGTGGGGGGTCCTGAAAAAGAAGAGGCATGGGGAGGAGAAGAGACGCCAGGGAGGAGGATAGGTACTGGCGGCGGCTGACTGCCTACCGGATATGCCTCTCGTCACAAAAGGCGCATCCTTTAGGCAATCAACAGGTACTAATGCCTCTCCACCCTGGCATCTCACGGCACACCTGAAATCTCATGGGGCACACAGTTTACGATACACTGGATTAGTTGTTGAAGACAAATATGAAAATTGTATAAAAAGATGATTATAAAAATCTGAAAACGAGACCATAAAATCCAAAACAATTAAGATTATTAATGAGAATTAGGATTGATGATTATATCCACTGATGAAGATTCACTTCACTGCAGTTTGCTGGAGTGTTCTTTCACAGATGAAGGGCCATTGGATGTATCTTTCAAAATAATCACTACTTGTGGCTGCTATTTAATGGATATTGGAAAATATTTTTACCTTTTAAAATTGTATATTTTGGTTTCTCTTTTGTGATTTGTAAATATCTATTGTTTTGATTTTTGGAGCCTTTATGGAAATCTTTATGGGTATCCTGATATAAAATTAGTTTCTATAAGTTTGTGAGATTAAAGGGGAGAATTCATGAAAGGCCATTAAGTGCATTAGCGCGCACAATTGTGTTAGTGCACGCTAACTGTTAAAGATGCCCATTATATTACTATGGGCATCTTTAGTACTTAGCTCATGCTAACATGATTGTATGTGCTAACACTCTTTCATAAATCTCCCCCCCCAAATTGAAGAATAGTATCTGTGATTTGCTCTGCCGTGTCGGGCAGAGCAAATCAGTGCAGTAGCAGGCCGCAAAGCAGCGTGTTTAGAGTGCTGCGGCCGCTGCTGGAGTCAGGACGTTTGTTGGGACCGCGGGAAGAGAAGAGGAGCGGCAGCAAGGGAGTAAGGGAGCCGAAGGGATGGTCGGATGGGAGGCTGAACGGGGGTTCGTGTGTGCCAGGGAGAGGGGCGAAGACGACGCCGACGACCGTTACAATTGGGGCCTTGACTCCCTTAGTTCTGACTGAAGTTAATTTTAAGTTCTAAGCTGCAGCAGCGGCTTCTCTCACGATCCCTGCCTGCGTCGGAAGCCTTCTCCGAAGCAGGTGTGGCTCATGAGAGGAGCCGCCGCCGTGGCTTAGAACTTAAAACTAACTTCGGTCAGAACATTACCTTGGGTTCCGCAATCAGGTCCTGTTTGGTTTGCCACTGCCTGGAGGAGCTGAAGAGCGGCCGACATCCACCTCAGGGGGGGGGAGGGAGAGATAGAGCTTCGCGCATGTGCACTCCTACCTGCGGTGCCCTACAGCGCACGGAAAACAGAACATGCAGATGGAGTGCGCATGCGCGGCTAGCATTTTATTATATTCGATAGAAACAAATTGGAGAAAACCCTTACCTTTTCTGCTCACTTTTGACCTAAAATCTCAAATACCTGGGCATTGGATTACATATAGCAAGAAGAAGAGAAACAGGACTGCTATAATTTCCTCCTCCTTCATTCATCTGAAAAGCTCTTTCACATTCCTTCCATAGAATGAAAATCTGCAATCAGGGGAAAGTCCAAAGTGTGTCCTGTTACAGTATTATGAGCTGTTTCCTTGTGAGTTGCTTTGTTTGTTCTCTCATGGTAAGGATCAAGTTTAGCAGAAATTGTGCACTGGATTACCTCAGAATGTAAAGCATCCTTTAGTTGGACATTCAGTTATGCAAAACAAACCTTTTTTCCAGAAAGAGGTAAATGGTAGAACTAGAAGAAATTAATTGAGATTACAGGGGTGGGGGGTTGACTTAGAAGTGGTGTTAGGAAGTACTTTTTCACAGAGGAGAAGGGTTGATGCCTGGAATGCCCTTCCTCATGAAGCAGTGGAGACAAAATAAAGTAACAGAATTCAGGAATGCATCGGATAAACACAAAGGATTCCTAAATAGAAAAAAAACAACAACATTTTTAAAAAAATTAGCTGTGCTTAAGTGGCAAATCCAGTTGTTGACAAGTAAGGCTAATGCTGGGCATACTTCTATAGTCTAGCCCCAATTCTATAAATGGTACCTAAAATTTAGACACCGAGGAATATGGCACATAGCATCTATCAATCTTCAATTAGGTTATCTATATATATAAAATCGGAGGTATGTATGTGTGTATGTATGTGTGTATGTATGTGTGTATGTGCCGCGATCACGCAAAAACGGCTTGACCAATTTGAACGAAACTTGGTATGCAGATCCCTCACTACCTGGGATGATATGTTCTGGGGGTCTCGCAGCCCACCTGCACACGTGGGCGGAGCTACAAACATAAAATCAGATTTCACCCATTCATGTCAATGGAAAAAATGTAAAAAGCTGCCATTCTCACAGTAATTCAAAAACGGCTTGACCGATTTGAACGAAACTTGGTATGCAGATCCCTCACTACCTGGGGTGATATGTTCTGGGGGTCTCGCGGCCCACCTGCACACGTGGGCGGAGCTACAAACATAAAATCAGATTTCACCCATTCATGTCAATGGAAAAAATGTAAAAAGCTGCCATTCTCACAGTAATTCAAAAACGGCTTGACCGATTTGAACGAACCTTGGTATGCAGATCCCTCACTACCTGGGGTGATATGTTCTGGGGGTCTCGCGGCCCACCTGCACACATGGGCGGAGCTACAAACAGAAAATCTGATTTCACCCATTCATGTCGATGGAAAAAATGTAAAAAGCTGCCATTCTCACAGTAATTCAAAAACGGCTTGACCGATTTGAACGAAACTTGGTATGCAGATCCCTCACTACCTGGGGTGATATGTTCTGGGGGTCTCGCGGCCCACAACTCTATGTTGCTTGCTCAAGGGTGGGTTCACCCAAGAATTTATATGTTCTTGCTCCAGGAGGTGAAACTAAAATTGTTGTTTATAATCACGTTTTGCGTTAGTTGTATTGTATTCATTTTGTCAAATATTTCACATTATAATTTGAATATTGTACTTTTTATTAAGCTGTAAAAAAATAATTTCATTCACCACTATAAAGTATCTTTATTTGAATCCATTTACAGTGTTATTGCTATAATTAAATACCCGTGCAACGCCGGGGCATCAGCTAGTTGTTTATAGAATCACCGATCTAAGTGCCTAACTTTAGGCATCTTATACAGAATCTGCGCCTGTGTTCTGATTATGGATAGATAAATCTGGTTGGGTTGGAGCAAGCTTCAACTGCAGTTCTAGTAGTTGATAATTAAGCCAGTGTCAGGCAGTCTTATAGTCTGTGCACTGAAAATGGCAGGGACAACTGAAGACAAAGCATACATATGGAAACAGAAAATGAAGGCAGATCTAGACCATATGGCCTATCTAATCTGCCTATCTACTATCCTTTCCTATTTACTATCATCCTATCTACTATCCCTTCCTCTCCCTTAGAGATCCAATGTACTGATCCCAAACTTTCTTGATTTCTGATACATTT
The DNA here is from genome assembly GCF_902459505.1 of Geotrypetes seraphini. Classification (NCBI taxonomy): domain Eukaryota; kingdom Metazoa; phylum Chordata; class Amphibia; order Gymnophiona; family Dermophiidae; genus Geotrypetes; species Geotrypetes seraphini. The sequence goes on along the minus strand of NC_047085.1, from coordinate 403,431,216 downwards.
TGTGTCTCCACTACCTCCACTGGGAGGCCATTCCAAGCATTCACTACCCTTTCTATGAAAAAGTATTTTCTGAGGTTACTTAGGCCCTCTTCTATCAAACTGCGATAGCAGTTTTTAGTGTGGAGAGCCACGCTGAATAGCCCGCGCTGCTCCCAATGCTCATAGGAACTCAATGAGCGTCGGGAGCAACGCAGGCCATTCAGCGAGGCCCCCCTTGCTAGAAACTGCTAGCACAGTTTTGTAAAAGAGGGAGCTAGTCTTTTCTCTTTATCCTATGCCCCCTCATTTCTAGGGCTAACAGACATCTGAGAAAACCCAGATATGTCCTCTTTTTAGAGGACCGTCCAAGTGCCCAGATGTTTTTTTTTTTAAAGGGGGGAGTCTGTCTGGGTTTGCCAACTCTCCTGGCTCTCCCACCTATCTCCTCCCCTGCTGCTGCACTGAACCTTTGGGAAGGCTGGCAGTGGCAATGAGGGAACCCTGCTGTCACCAGCCTTCCCTGGAATCTGCCTCTCTGCAGCGACTTCCTGTTCCTGTGTAGGTGGGACTTGCAGTGATGACTACTGAAATGGACCTGGTCCGGTTCTAGTCCCAATATCGCCTTGCCCACACTCTGCCATCTCACAGATAACTGGAGACAGTCTCTTTAGAAAAAAGGATGCAACTGCTTTGTATTCCAAAGAGATGTCCATTTATTATGAGTGCTGCATACATATTTATAGCATTTTACATGGGTCAGTTTTTTCAGCATATGACTGTAGGAAAGACCATACTGTATTTGGTAACAGGATACATAAAAGCAGCTAGAAAGAGGTAGCAAACATAAGGATACATAAAAGCAGCTAGAAAGAGGTAGCAAACATAAGGGGGGTTTAGTGGGAAACTTCCATAACTATGGCATATAATACTGTCTTGTTTGTCTAAGTTCTAGCAAATGTTTCTTTCTTAGCAAATGTTTCATATCTAAGTTCTGTCTCACAAGAAGCAAGATCATTCAGCTAAAACACAGGATGTGGGGGTTATTACATGAGGAGGAATGACCTTGGCAAAACTAGTCAGCTACAGAATAGAATGTACAACACAGAGCTCAGGACACAAAAAGAAAATGACCTTGTGGTTTCTTGGCAAATACAAACTGTTTCAGCAGTCTTCATATATAACAAAATAGAATAAACTTACAAAAAGTATACGCCCCTTCAACTACTTCTGCTACCTGTGCTCCAGAAGAGGTAAGTGATGTCGGAGGGAGGCTGGGCCAGCAGACGCAGGGATTTGCGGCAAAGTCCCACAATGACTGCGGCTGCCGGTTCACCCCCCCTCCCCTCCGACGTCACTTACCTCTTCCGGAGCAGAGGCAGCGGAAGTAGTCATTGCGGGACCTTGCTGCACTTCAGTATGCCTGCCAATTCATATTTCACAGCAGAGTTGGCAGCCACATTGAGCCGTTTTGAGCAGCACGGGAGCTTCCGGACCCGGCCGGCTGTGCACCCCCTTGAAGCATGTACCCGGGGCGGACCGCCTCCCACCCCCTCTTGGTATGCCACTGCTCTGAGGAGCTGACCACTCTGAGGAGCTGAACGGATTAAGGCATGATACCTTCTTAACCCCCAATGGTTGCTGTCTCCTTTCCTCTCCCCTGAAAGTGAAACTGAAAGGAGACACCAAGACTCTATATTTGCTTCAGGTATTAGGGGCATTCTTAATGAAGCAGGAAGTAAGTCGGAGGAGTAGCCTGGTGGTTAATGCAGAAGACTCTGAATGAAGAGACCCAGGTTCAAATTCTACTTTAACTCTTTATATTATGAGCCCTCCAGGAACAGAACATTTACTGTACCTGAATAAATAAGCTGCCTGCACGCCTGAAAGCTATCAAACTGGTGTATGTTCAGGTACAGTAGGTATTTTTCTGTTCCTGGAGGGCTTACAATTACAAAATAAGAGTTAAAGTGAGATTTACACCTGAGTCCCCTGGTTCACAGTAAAGAGTGACATGGGGACAAAAATTCATCCCCATTTGCTCCCCGCAACAAAAGATTTTTTGCAATTCCCACCCTGTCCCCAAAGTGAAGCACACTTTGTAACCCCATCCCCACATCATCCCTGCATTTATTAGCCCTAACCTCTCACCATCCGTGCAGTCTTAATTTTCTTCCCCGCATCTTCCTGCTCAAAACAGAAAGGAAGATTTTATGTTATTCTAGTCTAGGCTTCGTATACCACCAATCTCCTCTGTAATTAGAATGTACTTGTTAACTGACTTTCTAAGAAAAATAGTCAATGCATAGACAATGCAGGCAGAAAACCACATCTTTTTCAAACACACCCAATACAAATACACCCTCGCCCAGAATGGAATAAGTAATCACAAACTGAAAATAGAAATTTGTAGACAAAAGTTAAATTGAACTGCCAAGAAGTCAGACTCTGCAAACACTGCAACACTACAGAAACAGAAACAGAGACAGTGATACAAGTTCCCTAATACTGTACACAAAATATAATGACAGTTGTAAATTTGAAAAAACTGACAAATAACAATCACTACTTTACAAATTAACAAAGAGAAATAAAACAAAAACCGGAAAATGAGATAAAATGGTATTACTGTATTGGACTAATACATATTTTACTTAGCTTTCAGAGACCAAAACCTCCTTCCTCAGGTTAGTACAGTATTCTGCTGTTAAGGTATCCTGTCTTGACCTAAGGAAGGGTTTTTTTTGTCTCCAAATGTTAAGTAAAAAAATGTATTAAAATTAATCCAATAAAAAGATTATCTTATTTCTATTTTCTTTTTATAAACATTTATCAACATAGCTACAACACTACTTTATCCTTAAGCAAAAAATGAAAAGAAAAATATTTTTTCTACCTTTGTCATCTCTGGTTTATGCTTTCCTTCGCCCTTTCTATCTACTGTCTACCTCTCTCTATCTTCTATCCATTGTCTGCCTTCTCCCCCTTTCATATGGCAACTGCCCTCTTTCTATGCCCCTTCTATAAATTGTCTGCCCTCTCCCCCTTCCATATAGAACCTGCCCTCCTCCATTCAGCCTGTGCTCCCTCTCTACTTTTTACAGGATTCTTTCCAGATTCACCCCCTCTCCATTTCTCTCTCTCTCTTCTCACTGTCTCCACCTCCCCTGAGTCTATGCTCTGGCACCTCCCTCCTCTCCTTTCCTTAGTTCCTTTTAGATCACATTAGGCAGCCCGGCTACTTCCCGCAGTTATAGTGGCTAAAGATAGGCCTACTCGATATCAGTGTCTGGCTGCCTGCCCTGTATCAGATCTGGTTGCCTGATCAATTGATTTTTGCAGTTTGCCAAGTCTTGCTGGAGTAATGTTAATTAATTGCTTGAGCCCAAAAATTTGTCATTCCATCTGGGCCAGGACTCTTCCAATCTGGGACTCTTATTAACCTGTTTTCCAACTCTTATGTTGTTACATCAGGTCTTTCCAAGGGGGTAATTTTCACCTATAAATTCTGTATGCAGGGTAACCATTCTGCTTCTTGGTTATGTTCTACAGGGTCCTCATCAGTGGCGTATGGTCAGGGCTTTCAGAGAATTCAGTGAATCCCCAGCTGTACAGCCCTGCTTTTTATTTTTTGTTTACTTTTTGCTTGATGCAGTTTGATTTATTGAGCATGCAGCCTGCTTCACCAATCAAATTGCATCTAGCAAAAAGTAAACAAACAAACAAAAAGCAGGGCTCTAGGGCTGGGGATTCACCCAATCACCTGAAGATGCTGACAGTACTGATCTGAATTTTATTAGTTGAGCAGCCTCAGGGCCTTCAGGTGGTTGGGTGAATTCCCTGAAGGCCCTGACTGCATGTCATTGGTCCTCATATAACTTTCTATAGAATGTTTCTGTCACAGTTTTGATTGGCAATGTTTTAACTGTACAGATGTTCTTTCCCAGTTTCCTGTAGAATTGTTTTGTGTTTCTTTCTAAATAGTTTTTGATTCTTCTCTCTTCTGTTTTTTCATATCTCCACAATTTTTGTGCTTCAGCTGTTACTTTCAATTTATTATTGGAGCATATGAATGTAAGATCTTCTTCCATCAATGCAGCATGTTTCAATTTGATATTTTGGATCTTCCTCAGTATCTGTGATGACTGTGATCCTTTTAGGTACCCATCTATCAAAGACACCTCTGTTCGCAAAGATTTATTTTTCCCCTTAATGTGAGTTTTCCAAGGTGGAAATATTTAACTTTCTCTTTTGGCCCAGGATCCTTGACAGTAAAACCCTCTCTGTAATAATTTTGGCAGCACAATAATGTATTTGGTTAATTTCCATAATATCCGGAGGCTGTCTTTCTATTCAAATTACAGCCTTATTCATCTTATCAAACTCCTTACTCTAGGACAGGGGTGTCAAATTCAATCACACTAAGGGGCCGAAATCCAAAACACAGGCAAAGTCACGGGCCAGACTCCGCACAATCTCCCCCCCAGACCCCGCCCCATAATAGTACTAATTATAACACAATTTTTTCCATTCATTTTTCATATATATACACACACACACACAATATAATCTTATTAACACATAATGGTAATGGTTAACCACAAAATTAAACTACAGAAAACACATTGTATGCTTCTCAACATTCATTCCTACCAGAACATAGATAACCCCTATGCAAATACAGGGCCAAAACCTAAAAGTACTAGTATATAAAAATGAAACCCTAAAATTCAAGACTCTGCATGCAGTACAATCTCAGAGAAAAATAAACAAATGTATTTCTTCCTGAGCAGTGCAAAAGATAACAGATTAAAACTCTCAAAATTGACACAATTCAAACACTAAATTGAAAATAAAATAATTCCCCCTACCTTTGTCGTCTCCCTCCCTCACCACTGCGACTGTGCAGAATATTACTGGAGGCAGGAGAGGTACTCATGCTCCCTCACCCCTGCGCACATTGTACTGCTGGGCCAGACCCGTAGGGAGGTGGAGCTAGAGGAGGAAGTCAGGAGGGGAGGTGGAGCTGGAGGTGGAAATCAAGAGGGCAAGCCTACGGAAATAATCAGCGCCCCCCCCCCCCCTCTCGCTGCCTCAATTTTCTCTTATAATCTGGCTTCCATCTCTCTTCAGCAGTAATTTAACAGTGTCGGCCAGTAATTTACACCGCTGGTGTGGTGTCAACTTGTGCATGCCAGTAGTGCACCAGAAATGAATTTAACTGTGCCAGCCCCAGCGATGCTCCCCAGCAGGGCAGGATTAACCATTAGGCCAAGTAGGCACGTGCCTAGGTTGTTTTTAGTGTTTAGATATACTTATTGTCTCTCGCTTATTGATTATATGATGTTCAGATATATTGATTGTTTTTTGATTAATATATATTTTTTCTAGTGGCAATATATATATATATTCTTTTTTTTATATATTTATATATTTTTTATATATTTTTTTGATAACAATACATTGACTCCCAGGGACGACACATTGATTAATTTTTGATTTTCAATCACCTTATTTTATATGTCGATTCATTATCAATAACTAATCTTTCTAGTAAGAATATATTGATTTCTATTAATAATATACAAAATATTCAGATCGCGTTGTTATGATATCTAAATAATGTTTGATTTTAAATTTATTTGATTTTTTTTTTTGTTATGATTGATTTTAAATTTATATGATATTTATTTGATAAATTTATATGATATTAGTTACTATATATTTGTATTTATGTATCGTTTTATTAAAATATATGTTGTTTTGTATTGGTTAAAGAAACTTTTATATGAATATTGCTGTTTTCTTTTTAATTTTTATATTTATCAAGTGCGTAATGTTTTTATCACTGTATATTTTATCATTACAGTGTTTATATTTCTATATGTGTTCATATGATTTTATACATTATCTATAGACTCCTGACGCAGGCCGTAGGGCCGAAACATGTACATGTCGGATCGAGTATTTTTGGAAGAATAAAGGATTACTTGATTGTCCAGATGAGTTGAAAGACATTTTTATTTGTTGCACCTTTCCTTATTGGACAATTTCACTTGCGCCCAATGAAGGAGGGCATCAACATTGTTTTTTCCAAACGGCAATGAGCCCCTTCAGCATCAATTGGCAACGCAGGCGCCCCCCCACGCTCGCCAACGTGGGCCCCCCCCCCCCATCGACGGAAAGTAAGACAAGCAAACAACGTGGGTAAGAAAGGCAACGGGAACTGTAATTGTGCAAGCGGTGCTGCTTGCCCAAAGCTTCCCTCTGACGCAGCTTCCTGTTTCCGCCTGGGTGTATGATGGGGTGGGGCGGGGCAGGGGGGCCCAGTGTACTTGGGTGCCTAGGGGCCCTTGACTAATTAATCCTGCCCTGCTCCCCAGCTGAGGCTGGCACAGTTAAATTCATGTCTGCTACGCTGCCGGCACGCTCATGTTGACAATCATACTGGCGGTGTAAATTACTGGTCAGCAATGGGGTGCATCGCTGGGGTAGTTTTTGTTTTGTTGCCGACGCGCACAAGCTGATGATCACTGCAGCGCAAGAATGCTATTGTTGCCGTCAGGTGAGGGCCCAAAACAGAAAGCAAGGCGACATCATGAAGCCCTGTTTACTCCCCCGTAATGCCGGCCCTGAACCGCAGGCAGCATAAAACAGCCAGGTAACCTTTCTCTCGCTTGGTGCCCAACAAATTAATTTCTAACAATATAAGTCGGCAGTTCAACTGCTAATTCCTCCACCTCTGGGTCTTTCTCCTGCAATTCTTCCTCAATTGACCTCTGCCCCTGTTCCTCATTTCTCAAGCTATCTTGCATTTCTGGAGCTCCTCTCTCCATTTCCACTTCATCTATCATATCACAGCCTTCCCTGTTGCCTCCAAATGCTATGGCACCTCTCCTCCTGCATTCATTATATCCCCTTTCTCCCTCTCTATTTCTCTTTCCACTTAGCTATTTCAAACAAAAGGACACTATAAATCATAACCCAATGAAAGTAATGCATTTAAAACTGTTGAAGGCATGGATATACGAGTATAAATAAAAGCACAGCGGTAATAACGCTGTCAACTCCTGGCTTTTTCAGAGAGATCTTTTCGTATTTTCCATTTTTTCTTTAATGTTTTCTCTGTGACTTTTATTTGATACTATTGGGTTCTACTTGGATATTTTTAAGTTTTTCGTCAGTTCACAGCTTTTTTATTACCTCTGATCTTTTATTTACATGTGATATTTGGGTTTCATTTGATTTATTTTAGGTACTCTTTGCTTTATTTTTATATCTGTATTTGTCCTCGCTTCAGCAGTGCATTTATTTGCATGCACAGCTTATTTAAGCATATACAGTTTTCACTTTTCATGTTGTCTAACTTTGCCCTCATATCCATGCCTTCAATGCATTACTTTCATTGGGTTATGATTTATAGCAGTGGTTCCCAACCCTGTCCTGGAGGACCATCAGGCCAATCGGGTTTTCAGGCCAGCCCTAATGAATATGCATGTGAAAGATTTGCAAATATTGGACGTGACAGGCATGCAAATTGGCCCCATGCATATTCATTAGGGCTAGCCTGAAAGCCCAATTGGCCTGGTGGTCCTCCAAGACAGGGTTGGGAACCACTGATTTATAGGGCTCCTTTTACGAAGGTGCGCTAGCGGTTGTATCGCATGCACCAGATTAGCGCACGCTAGCGATAAATCTACCACCTGCTCAAAAGGAGGCGGTAGCAGCTAGCGCTTGCGGCAATTTAGCGTGCGCTATTCTGCGTATTAAGGCCCTAGCGCACCTTCGTAAAAGGAGCCCATCGTGTCCTTTTGTTTCAAATACCATTTGCATTCATTATTGTTTAGCCCATTCTTTATGTCAGTTTTTGTATTCAATCCAGGTCATCCTTTTTGAATCCATTATGGGGTTTGTTTAATTTTTTGCTTTTACTGCTCGAACAGTTTTCTTGCAATCCAGACATTAGTTCTTTATAATAATTATTCTTCTCATTTTAGCACACTATTGGATGCCCTTTTGTATAACTAAGCTATGTGGCTCTCGATGTTTGGACTCCCAAAGAAGGTGTTCACTGCCGAAATATGGTGGTCAGATTCGCACCACAATTTTATGTTCTGTATTACATGTACTGCATTGCATGGATTTATTTTTATCTGTGAAGTATTACTGCAATTAAAATTTTTACATCATGAACTTTGTTTCCACAATATTGTTTTGGTTTTGATAATGTTACCATCAACACTAGTAACTAGGTCTTTTTACATAAAATATGATTTGCTGCACACGGACAAGAGGACATAGACTGAAGCTGAGGGGGGACAGGTCCAGGACGAATATCAGGAAGTTCTGTTTCACGCAGCGAGTGGTGGACACCTGGAATCTCTCCCAGAGCGGAATCCACCATTCTAGGATTTAAAAGCAAACTAGATGCACATCTCCTTACGAGAGGCATAGAGGGATATGGGTGCCTAAAATTACGCCAGGAGTACACCTGGCTGGGTCTCCGCGTGTGCGGATCGCCGGACTTGATGGACCCAGGGTCTGATCCGGAGATGGCAATTCTTATGTTCTTATGAACCTTGAGCCTTGGTGTCTAGCCAAAGTCTGTTTTAATTGATGGACACCTATCATGACTCACTATCATTATGTTTATAAACCTAAACTTTCAAATTAACCTCTGGGATTGCAATTTGAAGAAGAGCTGATTTTGAGATAAGTAACTTTGCAGCCCTTTTACTAAAGTGTAGAGAGCACTAACAGATATTAGCATAGATATCAGATAGGACAGTCAGCATTTAGCATGTGCTAATTCTGTTAGGGCTCCTTTTACGAAGGCGCGTTAGGGCCTTATTGCACGGAATAGCGAGCGCTAGCTGCTACCACCTCCTCTTGAGCAGGCGGTAGTTTTTCAGCTAGCGCGCACTGTAGCGTGCGCTAATCCGGTATATGTGCTAAAAACGCTAGCGCACCTTTGTAAAAGGAGCCCTTAGTGTGTGTGTTAAGCTTTAGTAAAAAAAATATATATATATAGTGTTTCAATTAGTACTATTATGGAGGCGGGGTCTGGGGTGGAGACTGGGTAGAGATGGGCGGGGTCTGGCCTACCACTTAGCCCAGTGTTCTTCAACCGCCGGTCTGCGAATCAATGCCGGTCCACATAATTATTTTATTTCTGCCGGTCCATAGGTGTAAAAAGGTTGAAGAACACTGGTCTAGAAAACAGAAGAAACAATACCCGACAAAATCATTGGCTAAACATGTCCCGCTCTCCCAGACCCCACTTTTTTCCCTTTACCCACAGGTCTCTCAGCTCCCCCTGCTGAGAAGAACAGCATGCACACTCCCCATCACTCACTCAACAACCATCGCAAAATAGTCATTTCATGTGTGTAGAGAAAAAAAAGAAAAAAAATCCCCTTTATTATCAGTAGATTTATTAGAGTGGACTTTAGCATTGTTTCTTTAATTAGTTGTACAGTGGACACAATTGCACTGCTGGCACTTTTGATATATTGGGCGGGTGCTCTGTGATTATACAAAAATTAGAGTCAAGCTGATTAGTCTGCAATGATGACTCAGTACTTCAGTATGAAAGTCCCCCCTTTATTTAATTGTTTCTTTAGGTTTGGGCATTTTTAGGATTTTATATTTTTAATTTTGACATTTAGTTGTTTATGTCATTCCAGATGCAAAATATTACTGTGAAATATTACTTACATTACATATCTATTGCAAACAAATGTAAATACTTATGCACCTACTCTGCTATTTAAACTGTACACAAATAATAGTAAATTGTACACTGTGACTATGTAAGAAGTTAGGACATACAATAAGCAGCAGATGTCGAAAGTCCCACATATGCTCAGTGTTCTGCTCTAGAAAGCTTTAAAACTTTGTTTACATTTCTCCATCCTGGACTCCATTAAATGAGGTCATGTGTTTGTGAGGATAGCTATATCCTGCTTGTCTTCAGAGAAACAAGATGCGTGACAGTCCCTTAACTCTTACAGTTGTCTAGATGTCAGGTTAATAAAAATGGATGGGGAGCTCAGCGTAAACTCACCATATCAAAGCTGCCATCAATGTGCATTATGAAAAGTTAAATATTCTGGTGGATATATGAAATTTACAGGACAAGCATGGTCTAGTGCAGGGGTGTCCAACTTTTTGGCTTCCCTGGGCCGCATTGGCCGAAAAAAATGTTTCTGGGGCAGCGCAAATGCTGCAGGAAGACAGAGGAGGGAGCTGGCAAGACGGTAAACACCCTGGGGCAGCAGAGGAAAACACTGCATCGCCCTTGACCAAGGCCACATGCGGCCCTTGGGCTGTAGGTTGGACACCCCTGGTCTAGTGTGTGTATTTTTTTTTTTTTTAAATCATCTTTATTAAAGAGTTGTCAGAAAGCAGGGACAACAATATAGTAGCATATTCACACGAAAAGAGTACAAAAGTGCAATCCCCATAACAAAGAATACTATCAGTGAAGGTAACAAATCCCTCCCTTACAGAAATCAGCCGATACAGCAAGGAAGAGAACAGTCTAGATCAGTGTTCTTCAACCACCCGTCTGTGGACTGGTGCCGGTCCACAGAAATTTCCTGTCAGTCCACAGGGCCGGCACGTGTATCAGGCCCAAAACAGTGTTCTTCAACCGCTGGTCCACGGTGCAATCGATGTGGCATTATCTTCGAGCCAGCTCCCTCTTCCTCATTGATTCAGTGCACAAAGCCACGGGCAGTGGCTCCTATGCACTTCCTACGCCTGATCCGGAAGCCTTCTCTCTGTCGTCACAATGTCAGAGGGAAGGCTTCCAGATGAAGCGCAGGACGCGCAAGGAGCCACTGCCCGCACTTCATCAGTGAGGAAGAGGGAGCCGGCCTGAAGATAACACCGGGGGTGGCATAAAATGGCCAGGCAGGAGTAAGCCAAAAGGTAAGGCATAGCATGGAGGGAGGGAGACAACAAAGGTAGGAAAGAATGATTTTATTTTTGAATTTAGTGATTGAATTATGTCAAGTTTGAGAATTTACATCTGCTGTCAGTGTGCTTTCTGTAGTTTAATTTTGTGGTTAACCATTATGTATTGTTAATAAGATTATATTGTATGCATCTATGAAAAATGAATGGAAAAAATAGTGTTTCAATTAGTACTATTATGGAGGCGGGGTCTGGGGTGGAGATTGGGTAGAGATGGGCGGGGTCTGGCCCACCACTTAGCCCAGTGTTCTTCAACCGCCGGTCCACGAATCAATGCCGGTCCACAAAATAATTCTTTTATTTCTGCTGGTCCATAGGTGTAAAAAGGTTGAAGAACACTGGTCTAGAAAACAGAAGAAACAATACCTGACAAAATCATTGGCTCAACATGTCCCGCTCTCCCAGACCCCACTTTTTTCCCTTTACCCACAGGTCTCCTCAGCTCCCCCTGCTGAGAAGAACAGCATGCACACTCCCCATCACTCACTCAACAACCATCGCAAAACAGTCATTTTATGTATGTAGAGATTTTTATGTAACTGGCACAAAAGAAACTTTATCTAGCTGAAGAAAGCTGATCCACTGAAGCACCAGAAACTTGACACCTTGCATACTAACCTAGACTTTAATAATTGAAAGCCCAATAAAAGAGAAGACAGACTTTGTTTTTTGACCTTATTCCTTTTATTGAGAGTGTAAATAAGGGGAGGGAATGAATATTTGTAATAAATTTTATATTGATTAAGATGATGTTCTATAGATGATTTATATGTTATAGGTGGGATGTTAGGCTGCTTCTAACATGCCTCAGGTCCTGTATAGAAGTGTTGCATTCCATCAAATGCAAATAAAGAGGATATCTAACTTAAAATAGAGTTGCCTGAAAACATTTAAGCATTATGAAAGTTTATGCAAAATTTTAAGCAATATGAAACATCAAATTATATGTTTCATATGTTTCAATGAATCCCTAAAATCTTGAAGCTGGGATAGGCACGTGTGATCTCTCAGAGAGAGAAAGGGTTACTGCGGATGGGCAGACTAGACGGGCCATTTGGCCTTTATCTGCCATCATTTTTCTATGTTTCTATGTACATGTCCAAAGTTAAACACAATGAGCCTGGTTTTCAGTCCACGGTCGGTGGTGAACCTGGAAATTCAATGCCAGGGCCATACCTTGTGACTGGCATTGCATTTTGGATCTGTTTGTAGCCACAGTAGACATAGCCAGCCACGCTGATATTCATCAGCTAACTGACTAAGTCAGTGTATCGCAAACTGTGTGCCGTGGCGAGATTCTGTGCCGTGAGATGACAGCGAGGAGGAGAGGCACAGGCACTGGCCGACTGCTTACAGGATGTGCTTCTCGCGGTGAGAGGCATGTCCTGTAGGCAGTCGGCCAGCGCCGGCACCTCTCTTCCTCGCCAGCACCTCCCCTCTTCTCCTCCTCCAGCAACCCCCCCAGCGTCATAGTAATAGCAAGCTCAGAGCCTCGTCTGGAGGGTCGCCATGCATGCGTGGACATTGATATGATGATGTCATGCATGCACATGACATCATCACATCAACATACACACATTTCCGGATGCTCTCCAGCCACAGCCCTGAGTTTAGTATGCCGTGGCTTCAAAAGATTTGCAGGACACTGGGCTAAGTCATAGCGGCCAAAGATATGTAAAGACTTCTATTCAGACTGGTCTATCTGGCCACTCAATTTAGCAGGTCAGCCAATGAACAGTGGCACTGACCAGCTATGTTGCATAACATAACTGGTGACTGGGCTAGCTGCTGAGCAGAATACTCCCACTGAATATTAGCAGTTAGCCAGCTTAGCGTTATTTAGCTAGGCAGGAACCATTCCCGGTCAGCTAGCGTTGAATATTGGGTAGAACATTTTTCTGAAAATTGCAATGGATTATCACTATTCCAGATTAGGAATAGGTAATATATAGAACTAAAACAAAGGAAATATGGTAACACCTTTTTTATTGCACTAACTGAATGCATTTTATGATGAGCTTTCCCTGCCAGCTCTTCTGTTCTACTCTGCAGCAGCACCACCTTCACTGACCAAAGAAATGGTGGGGTTTCGGGACCTAATGGACTACATGACTTGCCAAGTTGGGGCTCTTTCTAGCCCTGACAGCAGTTGCACTCTGCAGCGCAGGGACCAAATATGCTGTAATCAAGGTCTGACGTGAACGAAGAGGAGTGTGTGAGTGAGTGAGAGAAAGAGAGAGAGGGAGGGCAGACTGGCAGAGGGCAGGTGTGTGTGTATATGTGTATGTATACGTGTGTGCTCTTACACCATCCTAACTCCTCCCACCATTTTAGACAGCTTTTAAAGTCAGCATTTTTTGTGGAGGAGACAATTCACATGCTTTTCTTTAACCCTTAATAATTTCTGCTACTTTAAGATGAGTTGTTGCTGAGGGGGGGGGGGGGGGGGGAGAATGTTTATAATATAAATATTTGGATGTTAGGCACCGTTCTCTCTAAGTTAAGTGGGAATCTTCCACTTACAGTCCTTGCAGAGGGGTGTGCTATCATATTTTCAATAGTATGGGACAGACAAGATCTGTAGGAATCCAGGGAACCTGCCTGGCCCTAGCAATTGAAAACACAATATCAAAGCATCACCCCCCACTGCCAGCAATGCAATTGGAGGACTCCTGCTTAGCTTAGAAGGAACAGTGATGTTAGATATAACTCAGTTGGTTTTAGATATATGCTGTACATCAGTGTTCTTCAACCTTTTTACATCTATGGACCAGCGGAAATAAAATAATTATTTTGTGGACCGGCAAACTACTAAGACTGAAATTTAAAAAAAACATTTCCGCCCCGCCTCCGTCCCCGCAAACCATCTGATCCCATCCGCACAAGCCTCAGTTATGATTTTATATTGAACTCTTTTTATTAAAGTATAAAAAGAAATAATATTCTGTACAATTGTCTCCCCTCCCCTTCACATATATTCCCTCTACTATCAAGAAAACTGAACAAGCCAAATTTTTACAGAATGCTACACAGAAATATCATGCTAACAGAATACTGCAGTCACACATGACAGGAATAGTGCTAAGGAAGTGCCCCCTTGTCAGAGAGAGCCCTAAGCCAGCTGGAAGCTAAAGAAGCACTGCCTGGGCTTTGCAGTCCCCAGTTATGTCTCTAGCAGGATATATAGTTCAAATCTGATATATTCTAATGACAAAATAGAAATAAAATTATTTTTTCTACCTTTATTGTCTACCCATTTTGTTCATGTTTATTCCAGTTACTGCTTTCTTCTGTCTTTTCTTAATTTTCTTTCCAAGGTCTTCAGTCTATCTACCACTTCTGTCCCTTCCTGTCATCTACCTATTACTCCAATATAAAGAACCTCCTTTTCCTTCTTACTGCATCCACCCCGTACCCAGCATTTCCTACCTACTCAGTCAAGTCTGCTTTTTTCCTTCACCCTACAACCTCCGTGTCCAGCATCTTCCTGTGTTCTGTTTTTCTTCCTGTTGCTGAGCCAGCCAGCCAACCTATCATCTTCCCCCATCCCATTCCAGTACTTCCCCTCTTTTCCCCATCTTAATCCAGCAGATACCTTCCATCACCCTACTCCCTCCATTCCTTATTCAGCATCTTCTCCCTTTCTCCCTATTCCCCCTTCACCATGTCCAGCATATCCCCTCTGTCTCCCTACTCCCTCTACCCATGTGCAACATCTTACTTCTGTCTTCATATTCCACCCGCGTGTTCAGCATTTTCCATGTCTCTCTGCCCCCTGCAAGGTCCAGCATCTGTCTTTGTGTCCCTATTCTTCCAACTCCCACCTAGTTCCAATAACTATCCTCCCCAAGAGGATCCACCATCTCCCTTCATTTCCCCCCCCCCCGGGTCTACCATCCCCTTCCCACAACACGTATATCACATTTTTCCCTCTCTTCTTAATCCAGCATCTTTTATTCCTTCCCTTGGCTGCTGGCCCTGATCCACTCTTCCAGCACTCGATTGATATCAGCCCTGCCTTCCACCCTGGTCCTGCTAAACTTAGCAGCAATAACAAAGACAAAACATACCCTACCTTCAGTTGTGGCCCCTCTAAATCAGACGACAAGAATGAAGACAGAAGCCGCGTGACCTTTCCTCTTGCCTGCATTGTTATTCGCTATAAGCTCTGCCGGTCTCATTCCTGCCCCTCTTCAGAGGGGACGGGATCAAGATCGGCAGAGCCTATAGCGATGCAGGCAAGAGGAAAAGTCCTGTGGCTTCTGTCTTTCTTTTTGCCCTTTAATCTGGCCCTGCCAACACCACCGCAGTCGGGGCACCCATTGCTATACACCGGGCAGGAAATTTAACTGCGTTGATCTCGCTGACCCTGCGCAGACTGGCAGGAATTTTCTGCGGACTGGCACCAGTCTGCGGACTGGTGGTTGAAGAACACTGTTGTACGCTATTTGTTTGTCTAAGGCTTCACCCCCTCCCCACCTGAACCCACCCAATCTTGCCTGGGTGTACTATATTTGCAAACCAAAAATCTGGTAAACTTACACCAGGGACATGTTTATTTCAAGTAAATTGGGGGAAGGAGATCCAGTTGGGTTAAGAGCAAGAGGGGCAGTGTATCAGACATCAGGGCCTTATTCGGTTGTTGTTGTTTTTTTTTTTGAGACTTAGGGCTCCTTTTACTAAGGCGCACTGGCATGTTTAGCAGGAAATTTCCACTCGCCACGCTTCTAGAACTAATGCCAGCTCAATGCTGGCATTAAAGTCTAGCGCACAAGGCAATGTAGCACATGCTATTCAGCGCATTAAAGCCCTAGCGCACCTTTGTAAAATGAGCTCTTATTTTATTTAAATTTTGAAATAAACTAAGCAAAGCTTACAGGCATAATTCAGTAAGTAAATAGAATATATAACTAACAATAAGAAGGGGGGAGGGGAGAAAAGGGGAAGTGTACAGGCATTAATTTCCAAAGAGATGCCTAAACAAATGAATCAGTAAAACAATATCAATCTTATCACATGAAATGGAAAGAAATAATTTCAATAAAGACTATTTACGTAAAAAGACACGTGTTGAATCAGATTTTTTCGCTAAATAAGATTCATAACTGTATGTAAACAAACTAGATTCCACCATTTATCGTGTGATGGTTGTTTCAGGTCTTTCCATGAGGCACATAGTACCTTTAGCACTATAGCCAATAGGGTATCCATTAGATTGCAGTCATCATCAGTAAGGTGATCACTATAGCAAATACTCTTTAAGACAACAGTGGCCAGACCAATATAGCTTGCCGGTCTTATGTTTTCAGGTGGACTTCCTGGGACACCAGGCTGCTCAGTGGTATAAATTAATATCTGGATTTTTAAATATGAAACAAAAAACTAGCCTTCAGGACATTTGGAGTATTGAGATAAAGCATCAGATTACTGCGTCTCAATGGCCATGAATTTGGGTTTGGAGGATGAGATGTACGATGTCTGCATCTATGAGACAAACATGGTTTTTCTTATTACATAAAGCATTTTGGACCCCAGTTCATTTACATATATTAGATAGCTCTAAGTCTAATAGTTGCTATCTTGAAGCACGGACATTAGATCATTTGCTATTCTATTGTCCAAAGGTACTTAGCTTTTGGAAGTCCATTTGGGGACAAGTAAATAATTTACTAGAAAATACCGGTGGCACTATCATATGATAACTGTATTATTTGGTACAGCAATGAGAGCTAAGAGCCAAATATCTTCTAATAATAACAAACTTTTGCTTATTATCACTGGGGTTGCCATCCAACAAATTATGAAAAATTGGAAAAACTGTGATAGGTTGAGCTATAATTTTTGGTGGAGTTCGTTGTGCATATTTTTAAAATGAAACGAGTAATTGCCTTACAGCGGGGGTATTTTAAGAAGTTTAAGGATGTTTGGGAGCCATTAACAAAATATTGTATAGAATTAATATTGTTTTTTCCCTTTATTTATACACGTCCAGGGTGGGGAGGGAGGAGGAAGGAGAGGGGAGGGATATGTTATGTTTCTTATGTTAAATTCAATTGATGGTACAAGGGGAGGGAATATTTGATGTGTATTAGTTTTTGATGGAATATTAAGTGATGTTAAAATAAAGTGATTGTATTTTATGTTGTACTTATTGAAATGAATAAAGATTATATATATAAAGATTATATATATAAAAAAGACAACAGTGGCATAGGAAAAATTGAAAGAGAGATGAAATATTGTACAAAGCGTTGGCCATACTTTTAGATCAATGGTTCTTAGAGAAAGGACAATCATACAACATGTGCTTTAGAGTTGCTGAAGAAAGGAAACAAGACCAGCATATATCAGGGAGAGCTCATTTAATATATGAAGACTTTACAGGTGTCCAGACTCCAGAGAGCCCTGTGTAGTGTAAAGTAGAGTGATTGACATGTAGAGGCTAATATGGAGGACTTAAATAAATTACCCCAGAGATGGTGCCAAGAACGGTCAGATATATCCTGACCAATATCCAGGACCGCTGCTTTTGAAGGCCCGATAGGTTTAAGAAGGGTTAGCTTAAAGTATTTATAAAGCTTTGAAGCCACATGACCACCTAAGAACAATGTAATGTGAAGATGGTAAATATCTGGAAGTTGAAGAAGAGATGAAATTGAGATGGCACTTTTACGAATTGCTGACCTCAATTGGAGCCAGGCAAAGAATTGGGAAGCAGGTAAAGAAAATTCAGATTGAACTTGAGAGAAACATTTCCATCGGGCAGTGGAAGTTTGTTTAAAGGCACTGAGATCCCATATTAAATTTTGAGGGACATATTAATTTTAAGTAAGTGGGGGTAGGGAAAGGTGGGCCAGGCCAGGTTGATGAAGTGGGGGGGGGGGGGGGGGAGGGGAGGTGAGATCACTCATGCAGACTGGCAGTGATTTTTACTTTTTAAATGTTACCCTTCCTGTCAGTACCTGAGCCAATCACTGATATTTTACAAACTCCAGATCAATCTCATACTACATTTATTGTGGAAATCTTAAAAATCCAACTGGATTATGGCCATTGAGGACTGTGGTTACCTTGCAGACATCCCTTTGCTCCTCCCAGCGAATCCTGCACATAGATTTGCATATTTACCTTTCTGTGGTAGGGGCAGAAACCAATAAGGGGGGGGGAGGAAGGGGTGTATAGTGGTTGCCGCAGCGACCTCGCCTCACCTGTAACTAGCTTGGGAAGTGGGCGGGGATAGGGACGTCACCGTTCAGACGCCACTTCGCCTCTCCCGGCGAGCCCTGCGCACATATTTGCATATTTACCTTTCGGGGCGGGCGGAGGCAAATGAGCGCGTGGGGGGGGGAGGGGAACAGGATGCGCCTTGGTGCTGCAGCAGCAGCAGCAGGTTTGAGCAGTGGCGAGGCGGCTGCGTTTCGCTTCCGCGCTGTACGGCTCCTTTCCAGCCCTCGCCTTTTATCCTGAATTCACGGACCGCCGCCCGAGGCTTTCCAGGAGTCAGCACCATGGTGTGCGGCGGCTTCACCTGCTCTAAGAACTGTCTCTGCGCGCTCAACCTGCTGTATATTGTGAGTAGGTGTGGGGCGGGCGCTGCTTCTAGTGCTCGGGGTAGCCGGGGCTTTTTCTTTTCACGTATGCAGCCCGTTTCAGGGTATGGATTAGAGTAGATAGGTAAACGCTGGCGTTTGCTTTCTTTTTTTTTTTTTTGCTACTCATTCTGGCTTCCGATCGCGATTATTCCTGGTAGGTGCAGCATTTTAAGCATCTGGCACCGACTTCAGATCCCTGTTGGAAGGAAGACGTGTCGCGTCTTCGATTAACGAGTCTGGGTTTTTGTCTTTCTTGGTTGGATATTTTTTTTTGTTTGTTTTTTAAAGGGCCCATGTAAAAGACGGATTTAGTGGCCAGGAGAATCCAGAGGATCCCGCAAATCCGTCCTTTATCTTTTTGCCATTTTTTAATTTTATTTATGGTCTCTGCTCGCCGGTAATGACTTAATCTTGTCGGTTTCTGTAACTTTTGCTTTCTGTTCTTCAGGGATTAATTTGAATGAGGCCTGCTTGTTGTTGTATATTCCTGCACCTTTACTGATCCTGAAACTCAATGTCATGTTCCTAAATTATACGTTTTACCTTCACATGAGCAGATTTATTCTGGTTTATTTTTCTATCCCATAGTAATTCGAGGGAGAGGACATTTGACTTAAGAGCAGGGCCGGTTTTAGACATGCAGAAATTAAGGAGGGAACCCCTGATTTCTTCTGTGCACCCTCCTCCCTCCTAATACTACTACACATAACCCCCATCCGATATCCCCACCTCACATTACTACCACATATAAAACAACTTTAAATGATTTCTTTACACACAAAACACAGCCAGACCATTACCAAATACTGAACAAGGGATCACAAATAGAAATACAAATTGAACTGGGAACCCCAAGAAATGAAACTCAACATTGGAGAAATAAAAACAGATATGCATGTCTTTCTGTAATGAACACAAAGGGATCCCAGGCCTAGGTTCACCAACAATTAGTCATCTCCCTTGCTGTGGCTTTGGGGATCCCAACCCCCCCCCCCAGTTAGAGATCACTACCTCCTCCAGTCTGCCAGCCAGTAATCTCCAAGCTCTGTAGCTAGCGGCAGCATCTCTGAGCTGCCATCAGATGCAGAGCTTGAAGAGTTCTGGCTGTTGAACTAGAGCAGAGGTGTCAAAGTCCCTCCTCGAGGGCCACAATCCAGTCGGGTTTTCAGGATTTCCCCCAATGAATATGCATGAGATCTATTAGCATACAATGAAAAGTAGTGCATACAAATAGATCTCATGCATATTCATTGGGAGAAATCCTGAAAACCCAACTGGATTGCGGCCCTCGAGGAGGGACTTTGACACCCCTGAACTAGAGGAAGAGATCTTCAGCCGGCAGAACTTTGGGAAGCCTACCAACTTAGGTATTTATATTTTGCATTTGGTAGGAGGTATGGGGTGTGTTGGGAAGAAAATTGCCATCGCCACCCCCACTTCTCATACCCCATCAGCTGTCTGGTAAGCCACTGAACACAATAAAAATATCTGTGATGCATATATCCCAAAGCTAACTTATTCAGATAATACATTAAAAATAAACACATTTTCTACCTTTATTTGCTCTTTTATTTATTTATTTTTTAAAATCTTTATTAGTTTTCAAAACTAATACAAAGTGCCAAGAATTGTACATACATTAATAATCAACATAAGAACTTAAATTCCATCAAAAACAATGCAGAAGAAAAATATCCCTCCCATCCAACAATTTAATCAAGAAATAAGCCAAAAAGATTTCCCCTCCCCACCCGCCCCATCCTAGATATGTATAGAAATAACCAAAAATAAAATAAGGCAACTATGTTGAAATAACGAAGAATGTCAACGGACCCCAAACCAAATTTAAAAAATTGCTATGCCCCAATATATCAGCATTCATCTTTTCATATTTGTAACCTAAACATAAACTAGCCCACCAAAAAGGAAAGTTAAGACGGTTGCAACTTTTCCAATTGCGGGTTATCATTTGCATAGCAATCCCTGTCATAATTAGGAAAAGCCTGCATTTATAGAGATCCATGGGAGGCTTCATATACAACAATGTTCTACATATAACTGTCTCATACGTCAAAGGGATTGTTGATTCCAGTATGGGGTTAATCTGTCCCCATATTGACTTCCAGAAGTTGAGTATCAAAGGACAATAGAACAGATGATCCAGTGTCCCAATGTCTAAATGACAGTGCCATAATAGTATCATAGGTGGCTATTCAATAACCGGAATCAGATGTAACAACTTCAACTATATTAAACTTCCAGTCTTCTTTATACTAAAGTTTTTCTTACCAAACCTCAATACAGTCAAGGATGGTAAAGATCCTCAGAGGGTCAAACTACCCAAGTGGTTCACGTGAAACAAATCACTGAACCCGATCTTCATAGGATCAATTGTACATTATTTTTAGTTAATTTATACTTTTTAACATTTCTTTTAGTAATTCTTTTTAGTAAAGTACTTAGCTGAACAATTTTAGGGGAGCGCCTCCACCAACGTGTCCATGTTTCAAATACTTTTGTCAGGGTTGAGGCTCCCAAATTGAATTATCATGCTTTAAAGAAACCGCTCTTTTCCATAGATAGTCATGCCTTGTTCAGCTAAGTACTTTACTAAAAAGAATTATTAAAAAGAAGTGTTAAAAAGAAATGTTAAAAAGTATAAATTAATTAAAAATAATGTACAATTGATCCTATGAAGATCGGGTTCAATGATTTGTTTCATGTGAACCACTTGGGTAGTTTGACCCTCTGAGGATCTTTACCATCCTTGACTGTATTGAGGTTTGGTAAGAAAAACTTTAGTATAAAGAAGACTGGAAGTTTAATATAGTTGAAGTTGTTAAATGACAGTGCCAGCATCTATTAGATTTAGAACTGTCTAACTTGTGCAACTTAATAGGGGTCCAAAAAGATCTATGTAACAGAAAAAAACCATGTTTGTCTCATAGATGCTGACGCTGTACATTTCATCCTCAAAGTCCAAATTTGTGGCCATTGGGATGCAGAAATATACTGCTTTATCTCAATGCTTCAGATGTCTCTAAGACCATTTTTTGGTTTCTTATTCAAGAATTCAGGAATTAATTTATACCACCGGGCGGCCTGATGCCCCAGCAAATCTGTCTGAAAGCATAGGACCTGCAAGCTGTAATGATTTTTTGAGATTCTGCCGATCAGGGAACCCACTCTGAATGGCCTGGTTCAACTGCAACCACCTATAATTTTGAGAATTTGAATTTATTTGCTCATTTTATTATTCCATCATGTTGGTCTCATTTTGGGTCTTCTGATAATTCCCTTTCCAGTGGCCCCATATGTCTTTTCTTATTTCCTGCCTTGTTTCATTCCGTTACTACTCCTGTCTTTAATATACTGATCTTTCCTTTTTAGCTCTTCCTGCCCTTGTTTACTTTTCTGCCTCTCTGACCACTCAAATTTCACCCTTGTTCTTTTTACTTTTCAGCTACCGTATTTTTCGCTCCATAAGACACACCTGACCATAAGTCGCACTCTAGATTTAGAGGAGGAAAACAAGAAAAAAAACATTCTGAACCAAATTCTCCCTGCCAGGCTCTGCACCCTGTCCCCCCCCCTCTGGTGGTCTAGTGGTAGGCCGGGGCAGGCCTAGTGACAGGCAGGTGTGCCCCCCAGTACCTTAAATCATCCCCAATACCCCCATGTACCTTAAATCATCCCCCATACAACCACGTGCCCCCCAGTACCTTAAATCATCCCCCATACAACCACGTGCCCCCCAGTACCTTAAATCATTTCCCATACCCCAACGTGTCCCCTAGTACCTTACATCATCCCCCACATACCCCAGTACCTCTTTTAATCATACCCCCTCGGTACCTTTTTAAATTCCTCCCTCTTTCACAGCCAGCGGCACACAGGCCAGAAGCGCAGATATCAGGAGCAAGTCCTCCGTGCTCCCGCCTGGGCCCGTGCCAATCTCCGAATGGCTGAAGTCAGTTCTCGTGAGATGTCCGGACCGTGGGGTCCCCTGGAGCTGTGGGGCCCAGGACAGCTGCCTTGTTTGCCTTCTCCTAACGCTGGTCCTGCTTCAGAGTGGTCCTGATTTTAAAAATTAGTGAAGGCCACTGATTTAAAACTGAAGAATCTTCACTTTTTTTTCCTCTTGATATACTTTTGCTATAGATGAAATGGTCCAGAGCTAGACACATTTTGAAAATGGATTTGTTTCTTTTGTATGCACCTGGTGCACCTGTAATTTTAAGTTTTTTAAAAATGCTTTTTAGTTTCTTAGACTCGATAAAGTAGTAAGCATTGATGATGAGCTGCTATTCTTAAATTAAGAATTTATTATTCTTATTCTTAATTGGTATACTACTTATTTGGATATTATGGCGTTGGCACGTAATTTATAATGTGCAGCTGCTAACCGGCATAATGGATCCTTTTCCGATAGGGAGAGTAATGGTGGTAGTAGCTTAATCTAAGGTTGAACTTGTTGATTTTGAAATCAGATCGTCCTGTTGAGCAGTGGAGATACTGAAAAGAAAAAATCTGGCGTGAAAATGTTGCAGGTCCTCAGCAATGCTGATGTGTTCTTCCATAAAAACTAAATTTGCTTCTACTATAGAATTCTTCTACTCCAGTGTCTTGTTAATTGTCATAATCCTGATTAGCTATACAGAAATTTACAAGTTACATGCTATTTTCTGATACTTTTTTTATTGTGTGGAGTTTGGCAGTATTAGAATACATAAACTTGTATTTATGTACGTAAAACTTAAAAGCAGTATTGTTCAGGTTCTGCTTATTAAAGCTGAGTTCCTTTCATTTATTTTACTATCTTAGGCCTAGATTCACTAAAGTCCACAAATCGATCCGTTTCCGAGTCATTCTGGCCGATCGATTCAGTAAAGCTTGTCCATGCAAATGATCAAATTGTAAACACGCCCCCATTCGCGCACACGTCTTGCTGTAACATCGTGCGTGCACACTGTATCCTTGTTGGTTTTGAAGCACATAACGCATGCGCTAGCTCTTTAGGACTTCACTGCGTAGAAATGGGGCGGGGTTTAATCGTGAACATCATTGTCAGGCTTCGAATGCGCCTACCGCAAAGCATTGTTGTCGTAAAAAATGCAATATAAGAACTGTAGTTTTTACAAACCTCTCTTTTTTTTTTTTCTTAAGTGTTGTTGCAAGCTGTATAAGCTGTGACCGTAGCTTTTTGAAAAATTGGTTGGAGAGGATTATTGATAAATAGCATCGGAGTTTTGTGAGCGAGCTGTGGAATTCTTCGAGTTTGTCCTATTTTTCAAGTTTCAAGTTTATTAATAAATTTGATAAATCGCCTATTAGAATCACTAAGCGATGTACAAAATCAAAATAGAGTATAATAAAAAGAAACAAACATTTTAACAGTGTACTTTCATCAAAAACAAACATGAGTTGGGAGGGCAAGAATAAAAGTTACAATTTTCAATTTAAGGTAGAAGGAATGGAAAAAACAAGAGGGTAAGGGGAATTTAAACCACAGCATGATTTGGATCTTGAAATTTATTGCGCGCTTCCAAACAGCTTAACAACTCAGGAAAAGAACTAAGTTGCTAGAAGGCACAACAGTTATCAGCAGTTGAATGCGCTGGGATCACGCGCTGTTATATACAGCCTATGAATCCCAGGAGGCTATGCGGCTCTTTCTGCCATGAAGCATGAAGCAACCAAAGGCGACCCCGTGATGTCAGATGTATGTGACAATCTAGCTGGAAGGAAGGGTGGCTGGATAGCTGGCCCTTAAAAGTTATTTTTGATATTTTTTTTTTTAATTTGGCATTTATTTATGAAATGTACAATGCGTAAGGAGAGCATGGGGTTAATCCGTGATTTTCTCGCCACGTGCATTACAAATCTGAGATTCACTCCCGTGCTAGCTATGCACATTCCAAAAAAAATCAAAAAAAGGTTTCTAATGCTTATGTACATGAAAGTTTACATATATTTAAAGTTTAGATATATTTTGGATTTTTTGCGGGGTAGATATATATTTTTAATGGGGTTCTTAACATGCACGCAGCAGTTGCTAGGCAGGAATAGTCAGCGAGGATGTAAAGTGACTGGTCCTCAGCAGTCAAAACTTTTTGGATTGGAAAGACCAGTCGGTTTGGACGAAATGGTTTCATGAATCGATGCCTTAAGAAATTTACATGCCGTTTTACTCATTTGCATGCGCAAATCGGATTGGGTGCGGATGGGGTCTGGAGGAAGGTTAGTGAATCTAGTCGTAAAGTGAGCGCAAACCGATCGGTGCACGATCGGTTTGCCTAATGAATCTAGCTCTTAGTGAAATGACCCCTAAGCTTTTTAAGTAAGGTGCATGTGCTAAATGCCATACTTCCCATTAAATTCCTGTGGGTTGCATGGTATTTAGTGCATGCTAATCATTAGCGTGCCTTAATGAAAGGACCTTTTAAAAGAAGTAGACTTGCATTTCTCTGACTTAAAGGCCAATGCTCGGAACCTAATGTTGGTGTTAGAGGCAGTTAGTGCTGGAATAGTGCCAGCATTAGGGTGTGCAGGATAAGAATAGGTGGCTCAAAGCCATCAAGAAAGCTTTAGGCACATAGAGGGATGAGGTAATACATGGGAAAACAAGAGACTATATTGTAATGACGGGCTGCAACTTACTATGGCAGAAAATTCAGGCAATATGTTTCTAGGCATTTAAACTTGAAGGTGGGGTTGGCATATATATGCAGGTCACTTCTGATGGCCACCCCCAGCAAAAGACCAGATCTGACAGTAGTAAAGATAGCAATGTAAGCAACAATCTTAGCAGTTCACTTCTTAGCAATGCAACAGGAAGTAAGACTAAATAAAAAAAACTATACTAAAATATTTGAGATTGCTGGAAATCAATGGCCACAAACGCTCAGTCTGAGCAACAAAAAATCATGATCTGTAAGCCTTAATGTTAAGAGGCAGACTTGTTGCTATCGGTGATTCCCATGGATGGGATGCAAACATTGGAGATGGTCAAAAAGGTACAGGCGTAGCTCTCTATGTAAAGAACAATATTCAAGAGACTGAAATGTAGTGGGCTTGAGGAAATGAAGAAGCAAGATGAATTGCTTATGTTACATGGATGTTGTCTACAGACTTCTTAACGCAATCAAAGCAAATTGACAACAATCTGGTTGCAGATATCCAACGGTTGGGAAGGAAAAGGGAGGTGATGATGACGGGTGATTTCAACCCGCTGGATGCGGAATGGAAAGTTCATCTGTAGAATTGGAATGAAATAGGGAGATTGTGGAGGCCTTTCAGAGTGCTCTGCTTAGACAAATGGTGACGGAGCCCATGAGAGGAAAAGCGATACTGTATCTGGTGCTCAGAAACAGGGGAAGTGTCTCTAATGTTCGAGTGGGTGCCCTGGATTGTAGCGATTTGTCAAACAGTTTGATTTGATGTAATAGCTAAAGTAGAGGGCAGCCATACAAAACTCCAGTCCTCGATTTCAAATGTGCATAAAATGGGGGAGTAGCTGAAGAAAGAGCTGATGGGAGGACATAATAGAAGTGGGAAAACAGTAGTCCAACTGAAAGGAGCAATAAAAATGGCTACCGACCTTTTATGTGAGGAAATAAATAAATAAAAACAAGAGAATAAGGAAACGCATGGTTCTCCAAACCAGTGACAGAGAAAAAAAAGGCAAAGCAGTTGACGTTCATGAAATGCCTCTACCCCCAAAAAAAACTCAAGAAGAGGAGTATAGAAAGGAATACTGAAAGAAGCCAAGAGAGATGTTTGGCGGAAGATCAAATGACTAGAAATATAAAAAAGGGAGACAACCCTCTTCAGATCTGTTGGAAGGGGAAAGATAAATAATGGAATTTGTGAGACTAAAAGAAGCTATTAACCACTATGTGGAGAGTGATGAGAAAAGCAAACGTGCTAAACAAATACATCTGTGTTCTCAGAAGAAAATCCTGGAGGACGATTGCTATTGGCTGGTAAAGATACATATAAGAATGGAGTGAATTCTGCACCGTTCATGGAAGAAAGTGTTTATGAACAACTTTAAAAATTGAAATCAGACAAAACTATGGGACTGGATGGGATCCATCAAAGGATACTGAATTCAGAGGGGTTTAAGGCGAGTCTTGGAGATGGCAGAGGTTCCTTGGGATTAGAGAAGAGTGGATGTGGTCCCTCTTACCAAAAGTGGTCACAGCAATGAAGCAGGAAACTAAAGGCCTGTAAAGGCCATGTCTATTATTACTAAAGGCCTCTCCCATGGGAGGGGCCTTAGATATCTTGTCCAATCAGAACCTTAGGCCCCTCCCTTGAGCATCCCAGGATAGTAGAAGTTTTTAACACAGTCTGATGGATTTTTGTGATGTATGTTTTAATTAGTTGTATAAATAATATTTCTGTATTATATAGAGCTCCTCCATGAACCCTTGAGAAAGCCTTTTTGGCGAAATGGGTCCCGTCGGGGCATGCTAGAGACACTGCATTAAAACGATAAGTAAAAAGAATATATGCTGTCAACTAGTTTTTATTTCTGCATAAATGATACAGAAGTAATAGACAAGCTACAACACACAAAGAGGCAATGAGATGAGCCAAACTCATACATATATTTGTCTAATGTATTGACATTGATGACTTTGAAAGCCCTATTGCCATCCAATTGTTGAATTCAACCAGTGAGGATTTTTCAGTTGCTGCGAGTTTTGAAAGTGCCATCTTTGACCTTTGCGAAACAAACTGTTGCTCGTAAAACTGTTTTCCTTACAGGGTCCAGTTTGCTGGAATGCTCTTTCTTTGGAGTTAAGACAGGCTCCTACTTTGGCTCAGTTTAGGAAAGGTGTGAAAACAGTCTTATTTGCACGCTGATTTATGAGGTTATAAATTTGCTTGAGGTAGCTTTTTATTGAATATTTTTTTGGTTGTATGTTCTGCTTTTCTTTGATGTATGTTCTGCTTTTCTTTCCTCTCTTTTTATCCGGTTTTATGATGTTTTAAATTTGTTTCTGTGTGGTTTTTCTAGCTCTTGTTACATAGATTTTGTATTCTTTTTGTGTTTTTGTCTTTTGTTTTGCTTTTTTGATTATGTATGTAATTTTGAAACCCGATTAGCATTGTTGTGCAGGATATAAATATTTTATATAGGTATTAATAGTAAATAAATACCTATGTAAATTGCTTTGGTTGCACCACAAAAAGGTGATGTATCAAATGCATGATGCTAAGCATTACAGAAGATGACGCCCACTACAGTAATTGCCCTATCTTATGATAAAGCTTTGGGTCAGTGGGCTTCAAAATGTGGCCCCCCTAAAGTCCTCCTTTGTGGCCTTGGCTGAAATATTCTTGAAATCCTGTAGTGTAAAGGCATTAATGTCAATCTTGCCCACTTGATACTGTAACTGCAAACAGTCTCTTAAGTGTGATGCTCAGGTTTCTCATTATGGTATTTACTACTGTTGACAATTCCAAAATAAAGTGAGTGTGTTTTTTTTGTTTTGTGTTTTTAAAATATCATTAAGTACTGTAGAATTGGTATTAATGTTAGTTTTTAATGTTTAATACCCAGTCTGAACAAGTAGGTCGAGGCAATTTATGAAATTAATATGTGTAAGCTCAAAAATCTTTTGGCGGCCATCGAAGCTTTCTCATAGTCACACTGCGGCCCTTTATATGAAAAAGGTTGGAGCCTTTGCTTTCAGATATTTCCCTGATAGAAGGAATCGGTAGCAGTTTGAGTGCTTATTCTTGGCATCATATAGCAAAAAGCTTCCTGAATATAAGAGCCATATCATGCAGTACTTTAAAAATTATATGGAAATATCTTGAACGTCACAGTATTTTAACCCAAGGTATAATATGCTTATAGTTTAGTAGTCGACCATAAATATGGTTGCTGCATTCTGTATCAATGGCATGTAATGTATTACAGGATTTGGAAGCCCAAGATAATGTTTGATAGAATTCTCAGAGAAGATCAGATTCAACCTTGTTTTGAGACCGTTTTGAACAAATCCAGGAAAATCTAGATATTATAACAGAGCTGAAAAAAAAATACTGGCATCATTTTGCTGTGGAGCTCATTGCTTTAGGCCTAAAAGGAGCTGCTGGCCTTGGCTCTGTTCCCAACTGGAGTTTCTTCTAAGCTGC
This sequence comes from Geotrypetes seraphini, assembly GCF_902459505.1. NCBI lineage: Eukaryota > Metazoa > Chordata > Amphibia > Gymnophiona > Dermophiidae > Geotrypetes > Geotrypetes seraphini. The sequence goes on along the minus strand of NC_047085.1, from coordinate 403,402,513 downwards.
ACAAAGTTAAAGTTGCACTTCACTGCTTTCCTTGTTGCCAGGCCACACTGATAAATAGCCAGGGATGTGGCACGAGGAGGAGCAGGTGATACTGAAGAGGACAGGGACCTAAATGAGAGGTATAAACAGACACAGGAAAGAAAATGTGTATAATTGTGTATGTGTAAATTTAAAAAGGCAGCAAAGGAAATATTTTCCCTTTATGGTTCATTTTTAGGGGAGGGATACAGATAGATAAAACACAAATGGAGCCATTCCTCCCCTAAAAATGAATTATAAAGGGAAAATATTTCCTTTGCTGCCTTTTTAATTTTTTTCAAAATGTTTGCCTAATTCTGGTGAACTGATCCAAAAAGGCAAATCGACAATTAAAAATCATGTGGTAACTTTAGTAAAGTTTCATCCTTTCTGGAAATTGGATATCTGAGATGCATGCCACTAGCTAAGCGTGTGAAAAGGAGGCCGTAGTAATTAAAAAAAAATAAACCCTGCCAGAAAAAAAAAATGAACCAGGTATTAAGGTTGACTAGCTTGTTGGTGTAATGCAGGGGTGTCCGACCTTTTGGCTTCCCTGGGCTGCATTGGCCGAAAAAATTTTTTTTTCTGGGGCTGTGCAAACGCTGCAGCAAGACAGAGGAGGGAGCCGGCAAGACGGTAAACACCCAGGGGCAGCAGAGAAAAACACTGCATCGCCCTCGACCAGGGCCGCCCAAAATACTTAACGGGCCGCAGGTTGGACACCCCTGGTGTAATGCTTACTAGAAGACTCCAAAGTAAGGTTCTAACTCTGTTTATAGATCAGAAAATGAACTGGAACGAGATAATGTAGTAATAGTGCCCAAGAATACATGTCACTCTGTATAGTACATATTGCAGGCTGCCTGTTGGGCTCTAGACTTTGCAGTGATATTTAGTTTTTTTAAATCATTCGGTGAAGTACAGTGTGCATTTGGCGGAAGCAGGATGAGTATGAGGTACTTGTTTTGTGTTTCATTTAAAAGAAATTACCTTCTCTCAGAACACTAGCACAAATTTGATGTTTGGGGGGGGGGGTTAACATAAGAACATAAGAATTGCCGCTGCTGGGTCAGACCAGTGATCCATCGTGTCCAGCAGTCCGCTCCCGCGGCGGCCCTTAGGTCAAAGACCAGTGCCCTAACTGAGACTAGCCTTACCTGTGTACATTCTAGTTCAGCAGGAACTTGTCTAACCTTTTCTTGAAACCCTGGAGGGTGCTTTCCCCTATAACAGCCTCTGGAAAAGTGTTCCAGATTTTTACTACTCTCAGTTTGCCAGCCAGCCCCCTTTAATACACTGAGGGCCAGATTCTGTATAGGATGTCTACATTAGGTGCCAGTAGGCACCCTAATCAAGGACACCTAGCAAGGCCTAACTTTGGAATCAACATGCAACTTTTTTTTTTTTTTTTTAATTCGCATGGTATTTGACCGTGCCAGTTTTCAAGCAATCAAAAAAAATTAAATCACTAATTAAGAGTTTGGCACCTAAGTTGAGGTGTCTTCGGGTTGTTTATTTTTCATATTTTTCTTTTTTACTTGTATGGATTGTTGTCTATAATGGAGTTCTGACAAGCTGACAAGTAGCAAAAGTATACTCTCTTCTACGATGGTGCAATTTACTGTTCAAGGCTCTTTGCTCTGGGTCCCTTGCTAACTTTGAACTAAGAGCCCCTCTTCTGTGATACATCAAGGACACGTAGGGCTAGATCAGGGGTGTCAAAGTCCCTCCTCGAGGGCTGTAATCCAGTTGGGTTTTCAGGATTTCCGTAATGAATATGCATGAAATCCATTAGCATACAATAAAAGCAGTGCATGCAAATAGATCTCATGCATATTCATTGGGGAAATCCTGAAAAACCGACTGGATTGCGGCCCTTGAAGAGTGACTTTGACACCCCTGGGCTGGATGCACTAAACTTACCGTTCATGTACCGATGGTTATGCGATCGTTTCTCGACCCGATTGTGCCTGACCCAATTCACTAAATAGCTGGGCGATCAATCTCTGATCCAATCCACACATGCAAATGAGGGGAAATTGCCTGCATAAGTAGGAAGGCAGCGATTCACTGAACAGAAGAAGGAACACAAATTGGGCTTGCTGATCCAAAAAGAAGTGATTGCTGAGAACCAGTCTCTCACATCCTTAACGTCTGTCCTGTTCTCGGCCTCCCTGAAATCTCAGCATCAAAATAAAACCATCAAAATGAAAAAGCGCTCTGCCGCCTGCTCTTTGCCCTCTGCTTCCCTGCCTCTCTGCGAGCCCGTGGTTTTAACCCGTGGGTTTAAAGCAGGGCTGCACTACGGCGTGTTCTGTTCCATTAATGATTCTCGTGGGGCCAGCAAGTGCAACCACCCTTCCCCCCTTTCGTTTTGACCTCAAGCTTGTGCGGAGAGCAGGCACATGCACGGATCACATCTACAGGCAAAGAGAATGGTCTGCGTATACATCTGGATCACTCTGCAGCGATCTGTGGGGTTGCTGTGGGGCGTGCGTCCAATCACTTCATTTGTATGAGGACTCTGTAGTGAATCAGTCGCCTGACAAGACTCGGCCACGGATTGCCCAGATCGGTGAGTTTAGTGAATCTAGGCCTTAGTTGACTGAATTTGACAGGTGTGATGACACCTTAGTATCTCACTCTTTGTCAATATTTCAAAAAATCCTTCCACAAAGATGATGGTTCCTTACATGAAAATTGATGGACTAAAAGTGTGTGTGTGTGGGGGGGTGGGGGGGAATTCATCAAGCGTTGTTATAGCTTTAACACACACTAAGGCAAGCATGTGAAACTCAAAGGCTGACACGGGCCAAATAAACAAGGTTTAAGTTTGTGGGCTGCAAAAAAGCAAAAACTTCATTTTTCATGGAAACTTAGGTTTATTTCGAAAAGTACAGTATAAAAAAAAGAACAAGAGCAACGATAAAATTCTCTCTTCTCTGCTACTATTTTCCTATTTCGGGGGAAATCTTGTCCGCTGTGATTATTTTTAAATCTGCCCAAGGTGAATGTCGGTAATTCTGGATCTGATAGGAAACTTATTTCCTTTCATAAGTGTAAATAACTGCTCACACTGAAAAGTACTTCCAAACATAGAAATAATTTCATATGCAAATTTTTGAGTGTTTTTAAACCTGGCTGGCAAATATTTGTAAAATTCAAGCAAGCCAACTTCGCTGTATTTTGTCTTCAAATCTGAATTGTTCTAAATCTCAATTACTTCTCTTTGCATATGATTAGGTACTGATTCTATATTTATTGAGAAAATCAAAGAAAACAAAGAACTTGTCTTCCAAAGATTTAAAATCTGTCAAACTCAGTTCTAAGGCTTAAAATTTTTCTGTGTATTTTTAATACAATGCAATTTCACCTGAACTTGATTTGTTTATGTTGCATGTCAGAAAGTGCGTTAAATCTTGGCTTTTCAACTGCTTTTCCCAAAGAACTAGCTTACATTGGAATGCTTTTAACTTGATCACACACATTCGTAATGATCTGATCTTTTCCTTGCAGTGTTAAATTTAAACTGTTTATGTGTTTTGTTATATTAACCATGAAGGATAAATCTTATAACCATATTGGATCAGAAAGCAACCTTGTGTCTTCATTTTTAGCTATTAAAAACTGACATTTTTTTCTTTCAAGTCCCAGAGTTGTTTAAAGACCTTGGAGCAGGATAGCCAACGTACCTCGGTAAAGTAGGACATACCAGAGTATTTGCTTTCTAATTCACTTAAGCAGAGAATTGTTGCTGATTTAAGCCCGGGATCTTATGAAACTGATAAGTTTTTTTTGACAAATGTCAACACGTTTTCCATGATTATTTCCTTTGCACATAATACTTCTTGATGTATAATGCAATGCGTAGGATGAATCTTGGATCCATCACAAGTTTCACTTTGTTGTTTTTACAGTAATGTCACAAAACCCTTTGGAGAGTCTTTTACTAAGGTGTGCTAGCCGATTTAGCACGCGCTAAATGCTAATGCGTCCATAGAATATATTGGGCACGTTGGCATTTAGCGCGCATTAAAATTGGCTAGCGCGCCTTATTAAAAGACCCCTTTGGTTTTTCCAGCCATTGAAGGAGCTCCATCTGTAGCTGCAGAAGTTAGTTTTGACAGAGGTAAATTGTGAGTTCATAAACAATTAAATATATCTTGTCCTGTTGTAGTGTCATGCTTCAGTACTAGTTCCAATAATTCCTCAAAAATATTGAAATTCATGTCGCAAGCATGAAGAAACGCAGCTAATTGAGCTACGCCCCCAATGTCCATACTCTTGTCGCAGGCAACGGAAAAAGCTTCAAAACTAGATGATTTTGCTTTGATCTTATCACCTAAATTGCCGGCCAAATCAGTAATTCTTTCTGCAACTGTATTTCGAGACGGAAAGTGTTTGTTTGAAAAACCTTAACACTTTCAGGACAAACAATTTCTGTAGCTTTAATTAGACATTCCTTGATTAAATCATTTTCGGTAAAAGGTTTCGAGTGTTTAGCTGTCAACTCTGACAAGGCATAGCTTGCATGCACCGCTGCTTCACTTTCTTGTGATACTTAAACATGAACTGTTTTTTTTCAGTCCCAACTTGAGCTCTTTCAACTTTTCTTGTCTCATTAATCCTTCGTAATGTCATATTTTTGATTTAGGCTGTTCATAGTGCTGTTTAATGTTATATAACTTTGGCACACTAATAGCATTATTACATATCAAGCAAATTTATTTTCTTTTACTTCACAGCAAAAATACTCCAATTCCCACTTTTCTTGGAAATTTTGATGTTCATCAGCAATTTTTTTTTTGTTTAGTTTTGCTACCACTTTGTATTCAGTATGTCTTTATCAAAACCAAGAGCTGAAATAAATGAGTAATCGTTAACATAAAAATGCAAAACATTTCAATAAAAATCAATCTCTTCTTAAATATTAACTTACCAGACACAGAATAATTACAGAAATAAGTGTAACATAAATAAACCTATACTTGTATTTTTATTGTACTTCGAAGGCGAAATATTTCCTGTTAGGTGCACCAAGCAAGTCAATACAAGACTAATGACATGATAGGTATTATTGTCTGATTCATTGCTAGCATTAGTGGAGGGAAATGGTGCATTATGAATAGAGGCGCAAACTTGTCTCTGGTACCAAAGGCATCCGCACCGTAGTACTTAATAAGAATAAGCAACTGGTTATACTCGTACATTGTATCATTGCAGGAGAAATTTTGCGACTCTAGTTATGACTTAATGGATTACATTGACTGGTCCACAAAGATGTTTGTTGTGGGCCATAAGTTTTGATAAGCTTGCACTAATTTCTAAAAGCCCATAGGCTTAGCAAATGTGTGCTAATTCCTTTAACGTGCATTAAGGCCATAATGCCACCAGACAAATTCTCCTCACCCTTTGTATCAACAATAGTCAAATACTTTGGGGGGCAAATCTGACAAAAAAATTATAAAAAGCACCAAAATGGTACTAATTTGATAGCAAATTTCTTTAGAGGTGCTGTCAAATCTGCTTCTTGAAGAGGTTTTCATGCAAGGAAGGGCAATCAGGGTCTAGTGGTAGTGATGCATTAAGAGTTACCAGATGACTTCAGGGCTAGCATAAATCATTACCAGTAAATCCAAGACAGAACCCCGTCCGTCCTTTTCCTGGGCCGCAAACACCCTTACACCCAAAGACAACGTCCACAGCCTAGGAGTAACTCTTGACTCTAATTTATCAATGACAGATCACGTATCCAAACTAGTATCATCCTCCGCCAGCTAAAAACCATACGTGACTACTTCTCAGAACCTGAATTTGCCCAACTACTCTACACTTTTGTTCTATCCTGCATAGACTATTGTAATATTCTACTAGTGGGCCTACCTACCAAAACTCTCTTCCGCCTCCAAAGGGTGCAAAATGCTGCAATCCGCCTTCTGAAAAACCTAGGCATCTGCGACCATGTTACCCCTCCATTAGCTTCCATGCACTGGCTGCCCATTCAAAAATGCTGCACCTTCAAGGACCTGGTCCTCGCTTTTCAAAACCTTCCATGAAAAGATTCCGTACTACATGAAAACTAAACTACAAATCTACTTCCCAAAGCGACCACTGAGGTCCCAAGGAGAAAAATGACTGACCATACCGTCTGGCCGCTCCCTCAAAACTGAAACTGCCCGCAAACGCTCCTACTCACATTTCATACCCAAACTTTGGCACACAATCCTCCATCTGTCAGATCACTAGATGGACTCTGGAACTTCAGGAAGGCCGTGAAAACCTTCCTCTTTACTAACCCAGCGCCTTAATCATTCACCCTGAAATGCCACCCAGTCAACACATCTACGCCACCTAATCTCACCAGATGTTACTTAGTGCATATGTTTTATTGTCATGTCTATATTGTAAATTATTGTCATGTCTATATTGTAATTTATGTAAACTATGTCATCTCTGCTCTGTCTGGATTATTATGGATGTACTTTGTAACCCGTTCTGGGCTCCTTTGGGAGGACGGGCTAAAAAAATTGAATAAATAAATAAAGCAGTGGTTTTCAATCCAACCCTTAGGGACCATCTAGCTAGTAAGGTTTATAGGATATCCAAAATGAATATAAAAGTGCAAGCAAATCTTTGTCACTTTGGTATGTAAATCTATCTCTTGCATATTTTCCCAAATTTTTATATGAGTATAGCACCCAACAAATTGGTGCCAACTATAATGGTGCTCAGCATGATTCTTCAAGATGTGTGTACCTTTCATAGGATCATGCTAAGCACCAGTGCGTTGCATAAATTTTAGACATCAGTTTAGGCCAGTGAAAACTAGACCTAAATGCCTGTGCTTAAATTGTGTGTGGATTAGATGCATAACTTCTAGAAACACCACAATTTGCCCATGCCCCCTTTTCAAATTAGCACAGTAGAACTGTATTCATACTTCTAGAATTATGTTTTTCAAGTTGTGCACATAACTTTTATAATTTGTCAATTAGCATCAATTCCAAGGTATTAATTTCTAATTGTCAGTGCTGATTAGGCCAATTAAGTACACGCAAATTAGCTGTGTGCACAACTTAAGTTGCCATATACAGAATTTGGGGGTGTTTGGATATTGTGAAAAACATAAATGACCAGATGGTCCCTGAGGATTGGGTTATAAACCCCTGCACTAAGTTGCCTGGGGACAGAAATTTCACACTTGCAACAGAATGGATCCTCATTCTGTAGGGAAATTCTTTCCAGAGCTGAAACTCTTCTTTATAATAAATCCAGACAGGACACACAGTGATTCTTAATCTTTATCTTTATTATTCTTAGAAATTGCTTGCCCCAACGTTATGGCCCCATTGGGCCATAATGTTGGGGCAAGCAATTTCTAAGAATAATAAAGATTAAGAATCACTGTGTGTCCTGTCTGGATTTCTGGATTTATTATAAAGAAGAGTTTCAGCTCTGGAAAGAATTTCCCTACAGAGTGAGGATCCATTCTGTTGCAAGATTGTATATTACCTCACTTTCCGTCTTCACCATCCTTGCTTTAGTGGACAGAAATTTCACCCATCCCTACTGGAATCTATTCTGTACTTGCAAAAATCCATTCCATCTCTACCTGTACTTGCAAGAAATGAAGACGGGAAACTGACAGGGGCGATGGTCAGCCTAGAAGAGGCGTGCAGGCAGATTGATAGGCTTAAAAATGATAAATCCCCAGGCCCGGACGGCATCCACCTGAGGGTAATCAAGGAACTGAAAGGTTATAGCTGAACTGCTTCAACTAATAGCCAATCTGTCGATCAAATCAGGGAAGATTCCGGAAGACTGGAAAGTGGCAAATGTTACACCGATCTTCAAGGAAGGTTCGAGGGGAGATCGGGAAACTACAGACCAGTGAGTCTGACTTTGGTACCGGAAAAGATGGTAGAGGCGCTGATAAAGGACCGCATCATTGATCACCTTGATGGACACAATCTGATGAGGACCAGCCAGCACGGCTTCAGCAAAGGAAGATCTTGCTTGACAAACTTACTGCACTTCTTCGAGGGAGTAAACAGATAGATAGACAAGGGTGACTCGGTCGCCATCATATCTAGATTTTCAGAAGGCATTTGACAAGGTCTCGCATGAACGTCTACTTCGAAAAATTGTGAGCCATGGCATCGAGGGTGGCATACTCACGTAGATTAAAAACTGGTTGATGGATAGGAAACAGAGTGGGGGTAAATGGACAATACTTGGACTGGAAAGTGTTATGATTGGATTGCCGCAGGGTTTGGTGCTCGGGCACAGCTCTTCAACATATTTATAAACGACCTGGAAATTGATACGATGAGTGAGATGATTAAATTTGTGGTCGATACAAAGTCAGAGTAGTGAGGACACAGAAAGTTTGTGAAGACCTACAACAAGACATAAACACTCTCGAGGAATGGACCGCAAAATGGCAAATGAGGTTCAACGTGGATAAGTGCAAGGTGATGCATGTTGATAAAAAAAATCATATGCATGAATACATGATGTCCGGTGCTGTACTTGCAGAGAGCCCCCAGGAAAAAGATTTGGGAGTGTTTGTAGAAAAGTCAATGAAGCCGTACACACAATGCGCGGCGAAAAGGGCGAACAGAATGCTAGGAATGATTAAGAAGGGGATCACAAACAGTTCTGAGAAGGTTATCATGCCGCTGTACTGGGCCATGGTGTGCCCCAACCTGGAATACTGCATCCAACACTGATCGCTATTCATGAAAAAGGACATCGGACTACTTGAAAGGGTCCAGAGAAGAGCTACAAAAATGGTTAAGGGACTGTAGGAGTTTCCGTACAATGAGAGGCTAGAGAAACTGGGTCTCTTTTTCCTTAAAAAGAGGAGACTGAGAGAGGACATGATAGAAACATTCAAGATATTGAAGGGAATTGACTTAGTAGAGAAAGAGAGATTGTTCATCCTCTCCAAGATGAAGAGAACAAGAGGGCACTCTCTAAAGTTAAAAGGGGATAGATTCCATACAAACGAAAGGAAGTTCTTCTTCACAGAGAGAGTGGTAGAAATCTGGAACGTTCTTCCAGAGGCTGTTATAGGGGAAAGCACCCTTCAGGAATTCAAGAAAAGGTTAGATAACATACGCAGGTAAGGCTATATTCAAATAGGGCACTGGTCTTTGACCTAAGGGCCGCTGCATGAGTGGACTGCTGACCACTGGTCTGACCCAGCAGCGGCAAATTTTATGTTCCATCAGAAAGAGATGGGGAATCTTTAGAGCAGATTTCAGTTAATCTGAAATGGTTTGAAAAGGTTTTTAAACTGGCACTTTTTGACAACATAGCTTAAAGCAACATGTATATTGTAATTGCAAAACAGCAAAAGCTTGTCTTTTTTTTTTTTTTTTTCTAAGCATCAGTGGAATGGACGCTCTAGTAGTTTTTCTTACTGTGTTTGTGTTCCAAGCTTTGTTTTGTCATTGCTGGAGATCAGGAGTATTCTTCCTCAAGAACCTCATGGGAACTTCTCCCATTCCTGTGGGATGCCTATGGATCTGGAAGACCTACATGAGGTTTTCCTAGAGAATGACACTGGGACGAATTTACCCCCGTCCCCGCAGCAACTCAATTTTCCTGTCCCCGTGAGTTTTGTTGCTGCCCCTGCCCCATTCCTGCAAGCTCTTCCTTAACCGCATAAGCCTCGAACACTTATGATTTTAAAGTGTTTGAGGCTTGTGCAGGTGAGGACATATCTTGCAGGAATGGGGTAGGGCCAGGAAAAGAACTTGCCGGGACAGGATGAAGAAAAATTTGTCTCCATGTCATTCTCTAGATTTTCCTATGGGATTTCTGCAATTTCCATGCAGATCTCCGATTCCCAGACCTGCCCTTCAACAGGCTGATTTGGAGCATTCTTCTGGTAATCATGTGTTCATGTGAAGAGTATCACAGTAAAGTTGCCAAACCTGGCATGGCTGTGGGTGCCTGGCAGCTGTTGGAAATCCTGGGTGCTGCTTAATGGTCCTGCGGAGTGATTTGCCATACAACATGCACCTGTTTCTGAATGGCTTTATATCACAGTGTTGTCAGCATTTTGGGTTTCTGATGAAGATAGTGAAGTAAATATCAACCTATGGACCATAGTATAATAATGTTTAAAGATTTTTTTTTGTTTGTTTGTTTTTTTTGCAACATTAACATATGTGAAGGCCCATTTTGCATAGAATGTTGATGAGAACTGAGAGATCCAGTGGTAATTTAGAAAGGCGCTGCTGAGTATGAAGAATTATTTTGTGAAATACATATAAGGACTTAAAGGACTGCACACATTTGCCTGCACTTGCAATGGCAACCCTTATTTTATAAACACACTTCTCCCTCCGTATTCGCTGTGATAGGGGATTAACAGAACTGCACATACAGAAAAACCGTGAATAACTTTTTCATATGATATTCGCTGTTTTCTATTAAAAACCATCGTGAATAGGGTGAAACCGCGAATAACATGATGGGAGACCTGGCCTGTTCCTGAAGGAGAGGCAAAACACGATGAAGAAAGTGCTGGGAATCAGCGACTTTCTCTGTAAATGCTTGGAATCCAATTTCTCCATGCAAGCTGATGTAATTTGGAGGGAGGAGCCAGCAAGCTAAAAACCGTGAATAATCTAAACTGCAATTGCTGAAACTGCGAATATGGAGGGAGAAGTGTACACATGCATGTTTGTTTGTTTTTTGGCAGGGGAATGATCAGCTTGAACTAAGTATCTTCCTAAAATCATAGAACATAGAAACATAGAATATGACGGCAGAAAAGGGCTGTAGCCCATCAAGTCTGCCCACGCTAATGACCCACGGGCATGCCACGTGCCTTGTAGGCGGAGCCTGCATATCCATTATAGCCAAATAAAACTACAGCTAAAAGCCTTTTGGTTCAGCTTGTGTGAATATTTTAGTCCAGGGGTATCCAACCAGCCCTCACTAGGTCAAGTATTCAAGATTTCACCAAATGAATATGCATGAGATTATTTGCATACAATAGAAGCGGTGCATGCTAATAAATCTCATGCAGATTCATTGGGAAAATCCGACTGGATTGGAACCCTCGGGGACTGACTTTGGATAACCCTGTTTTAGTCCTTTAGAACTCTCTTTGCCTGACTGGAGCTCTCAAAAGTGTTAGAGCAGTGGTTCTTAACCCTGTCCTGGGGGATCCCCCAGCCAGCCGGGTTTTCAAGATACCCTTAATGAATATGCAGGAGTGAAATTTGCATGCCTAATACTTAAAGGCAAATCTTGCTCCTGCATATTCATTAGGGATATCTTGACAACCCGACTGGCTGCGGCTCTTCCAGGAAAGGTTTGAGTATTAAGAATGGTCTTTTGGGTTTGGGCTCTTCTCAGGTTTGGTGTGGTTCGGGAATTTTTGATTTTCTTGTTTTGAAGAGTTTTAGGGGGTAATTCTATAGGGAACTGCCCAAGTTAGGTGGCAAATACACACTGACTGACTAGAATTCCATCATCTATGGGTGTATTTGTTTTAAAAATACACATAGAGAGAGAATGTTCAATCACAAAAGTGGAGCATGGGTGAAGATCATAAAACTATAATATATTTTCTAGAAAGTGGTTTGTTTGTTGGTGTTTAGAATCTTAATCACCTATAAATATTTTAAAATGGAGGAAAAAACTTCAGACGTCCCAGCGAAACTCTCTCGGACTTCTTCCAGTCCAAAGTACAAAACATCCGAGCTAACCTCGACCTCAACACCAAACCCACTCCTACTCAGCTCCAACCAATTCCATATACCCCCCCTTCCGCCACTCTCTCCCAATTTCATTTAGCTACTCATGCGGAGGTCCTCGAAACCCTGAGAGAACTCAAACCCTCCAACACCATCCTCGACCCCTGCCCGTCCAGCCTCCTGCTGTCTGCCGGAGACGCCATGGCAGAATCCATCCTCCCCATCATTAACACCTCTCTAACTACTGGAACTGTCCCCCTCAGCTGGAAATCAGCTATTATCAAGCCCACTCTCAAAAAACCCTCCCTTGATCCTAATGAACCTGGCAACTATCGCCCAGTCTCCAACCTCCCAATTGTCTCCAAACTCCTTGAACGAATTGTGCTCCACTGCCTACACCCTTTCATTGAAGAACAAGCTGCCCTATCCCCAGCCCAATCCGGCTTCCGTAAGGGCCACAGCACAGAATCAGTACTCCTTGATATCATCGACGACAGCTGGTCAATACTCGACAAAGGCAATGACGCCCTACTAGTCCTACTTGACCTTAGCGCTGCCTTCGACACAGTTGACCACCACCTACTCACATCTAGACTCCACGACCTCGGAATCAAAGACACAGCCCTCCAATGGATCACCTCCTTCCTTCACCAAAGGACCCAAACTGTCCTACTAGGGACACATAAATCTAACCCTAAGCCTATCAAATATGGTGTTCCTCAAGGCGCCCTTCTATCCCCCCTCCTATTCAACCTCTACATCAAACCCGTCATCGATATAGCGCAAAAATATAAAATCAAAATCCACTCTTATGCAGATGACATCCAGCTGCTCCTCCCCTTAGGCGAAAACCAGCCATCCCAAATTGCTAACCTCGAACTCTGCCTCACTGACATGAAAACTTGGATGTCAAACAACAAGCTTCAACTTAACGCCTCCAAAACCGAACTCCTATGGATCAGAAACAAAAACACCAAATACCTACGACCTACACTAACATGGGATTCCACTCTACTAACGGCAGCAGATCAAGTTCGCAGCCTGGGAGTAACCCTAGACGGACACCTATCCCTATCTAACCACGTATCCCAAGTAGTCTCCACCTCCTTCTACTACCTTCGCCAACTGAAAAGGATCAAACCCTACATCTCCACACCAGACCTCGCCCAACTCCTATACGCATATGTCCTCTCCAGAATGGATTATTGTAACTCCCTATTTAATGGACTAACCAAAAATAATATCAAACGCCTCCAACGGGTCCAAAATGCAGCCATCCGCCTCCTACACAACCTCAACTACCACGATTCCATCTCCCCGGCACTCCATGCTGAACACTGGCTCCCAATTAGCCAACGCTGTACTTTCAAAGCCCTGGCAATTGCTCACAAGAGAATCTACTCCACCACCCCCTCCTACATAAAATCCAAGCTTCCCATCTACAACCCCACTCGCACCCTCCGCTCAAAGTCAGAGATACGCCTATGCACCCCCCCCCGGAAGATCCCTGCTCACAGAAACTGCCCACAAACGATCCTACAGCCACTTCATTCCACACCTCTGGAACCAACTCCCCCCCCAACTTAGACAACAGAACTCATTATTAACATTCCGTAAATCGGTAAAGACCCTCCTCTTCAACTAAAGATCTCCTCTGTCTTCTCCCCCCCTTACGCCCCACCCCCCCACTCTCCTATCACCTTCCCGAACTCCAGTATAACCCTCTCTTACTCTATCCACTAACAAATTGTACCTAAACGCATATAACTTTCCTTAAACTAAACTACTGTATTTCCCCCTTCTCTCTTTCTGCTATACTCTCCCTGTATTTAATTCTCTCCAAAATCTATAAATCCAATCACTAAACCTGTTGTACTACTTATATGTCTAGTTACTCCCCACTGTGTATGTTCATTTGTAAACCGTTCTGAGCTACTGGGAGGACGGGATAAAAATCCAAATAAATAAATAAATAAATAAATAAATAATCTGTTGATTTGGACTGGGTCTAGCAAGATAAAAAGGAATGGCAAAACAAGCAGCTTAGCTTCCACAGCTGGGATATACATCCTTAGCAATATGAGCCAGATTAACAGGACAGACTGGATAGGCCACGTTTTCTTTACTGTTCTTCAAAAGCAGCTTTTACTAAAGTATAAGCTAGAGTAGCCAGTTGGTTTTAAACAAAAGTAAACCTTGTTCATTTGTACTACTTATGTCAAGTAAAACAGCGACATAACACAGCTTTGCCATAGGAAAGAAACTAAATGGACGTGATTAAATAATATTACCAGAGGCTCTAATGGGAGCGTGTACAGCTAAGAGACCTTACAGAGAAATTTCTGCTTTTGGACAAACATTACCTACTTCCTTGTTCCTGTGTGATATCCTGTTGCTTCTCTGGTCTGATGTCGGCATCAGCATGTTCGTGTTGCTGCTGTCAATGTCCGACCCAGAAACAGAACTTGATGTAACTTTTTATTTATTTATTTGCAGTATTTATAGGCTGCAAATCTAATAATCCCTAAGTGGTGTACAAAAATAAACATTCACAATATATCAAATAGACATACATAACAGAGTAACATTTTTGCTATCCTGCTAAAAAGTTCATACAGTCAGCTTTGCTTTACTCTTTTACTCTATAAAACTGTAAAAATAAAATAGTGTTAAGCTCCTTTTAAAAAGCAGTAAACTTATTTTTAATTTTCTAATTCCTGGATGTAATGAATTCTATTGCTCAGGTCCCATTACTGTAAAATAGGGTGAACTATACTTTTTCCCAACCTAATTACCTTAAAGGAGGAAACCTCTAACTGCAAATCATCAGATCATTCTACTTGGTTGATAAAACTTTCAGCTTTGGAGAAATCATGTGATTTTAATACTTTAAAGACCATGCAAAGTAACTTAAATTTAATATGCTGTTCAATTCGCAGCCAATGTAATGATTTCAGGTAATATGAGTATAATTTGAAACCCCTGCCAAAATTCTTGCTCTAGCACTTTTGTTTCAGGGTCAGGCAGATACAGACACTGCAGCCATTTTCAGATCTGTATCTTTTGAAAAATTAAGTATGTGGGCATCAGCCCTCATGGTTCAGTAATCACATTACTTTGCAGAATTAATGAGCAACGTGTATTGTTGCTAGCCACCTTCAGTGTGCAAGTCATGTGATAACTATTTCTGCAGGAGGTCATATACTTAGCCAGGACCAATTTTTATCACAGAAAAAGAATACTCAAAATGTTCAGGGCTTATAAGACACATACCAACTGAAACAGTCTTTTGTCTCTCCTAGATTTATCTGCTTATTTCCTTAAGTAACTTTACTTGAACATTTTTTATTTTTTTTTTTACTACCGGTACTTGCCTCCCCCCCCCCTTGAGTATGTTTCCTTGCTTTGTTCAGTTTGGGCTGAGTTCTACAAAAGATGCTGTTTATAAGAAGCCACCTACAAAATGGCTGCCAATCACATGTCAATGCAATGGTGCTGTTTGGAGATTTTTGTCTTTGTGAAAGGCGCTGTAAATGTAGGCCAGGGTTTTAAAGGCCTAAGTTTCCAGGGCCTACCTTCACGAGAATGTCTATAAAGAGGTGCCTAAGACCACTTCTGGTGTTAACTATGCCTACATGGACAGGACAAAGGTGCCGTTTTGGGAGGAGGGGCGCACAAAGAAACTACAAATAAGTGATTTATGCTTGATTTCAGGAATTTTTTTGTATTTGACATGTTTTCATATCCATAGGGTGAACTGCCCCTTTGCTTTCAACTTCCTATTGATCTCCCCTCTTTCACCCCCACTCACTAATGTTTTTTCTCCTCTGGAATCTCTTCCACTCTTAATTCACCCACAGAAATGTAGTCTTAGCTTTAATCTTCAATGTAGAGTTTACTCTGGGGTTTTAACTGACCAAACCAGGGGGGAGCAAAGGGGGCATCTTCCCCAGGCCCCACGGCTCTAGAGGTTCCCATGAGCTGGCATATCTTCCCCCTTGAAGGACCTGCACCTCAGCGCAACTGCCGTGCCTCCCCCTCTGACATACTTATTCCAGAGCAGAATCGGCAGCTGCGCTGAAGTGCAGCAAGGTCCCATGATGACTGCCGACTCTGCTCTGGAAGAAGTAAGTGATGTTGGAGGGGATGGACCAGCAGCCGCAGTCATTGCGGGACCTACCCGCAACTCCCTACGTCTGCTGGTCCACCCCCTCTGATGTCACTTACTTCTTCCTGAGCAGAGCCGGCAGCTACAGTCATCGTGGGACCTTGCTGCATAGCATTGGTTTGGAGGGGGAGAGAGAAAGGAGCATGGAAGGGTGGTGGGGGAGAGAAAGGGGGCAGGGTGATATGGAAGGGTGGTGGAAAGGATAGTATGGAAGGGTAGTGGGGTAGCGTGGTATGACAGGGTGGTGGAGGGAGAGAAAGGGTGCAGATGCTGATGGAAAGGGGGGAGAGACATAAGGGAAAGGGGGGAGAGACATAAGGGGAAGGATACTGGATGGAATTGGGTTGGAGGGAAAGAAAGGGGGCCAGACTATGGAGGGGTGGGAAAGGAAAGAGCAGAGAGATGCCAGACCATTGGAGGAGAGAAGGGAAGAAGATGGATGCCAGACCAATGGGGATGAAAGGAGAGATGGAAGGGGGAGGCATACAGTTTCTGGAAGGGGCATAGAAGGAGAGAAGATGCCATATAGAAGGGGCAGAGAGAGGGTAGACAGTGGATGAAAGGAAGAGAGTGACAAGAAGGTGAGGACCCCTAACTAGAGGCCATACTTAGTTACTTGGACAGAGCCTTGTTGCAGCAATAACTGGGCTAGGAAATCTGGGAGAGGATAAGAGGGAAAAGAAATCTCTACCCTACAGCTGCAGTTCCAAATAAAGCTGCAAACCCACAATTGCTCACAGGCCCAAAACACAGGTAATGTTTACTTAACATATTTTTTCTATGTTACACGACATCCATTTACAACATCACATACCTAAGAGGCTTCTTAAACAATATTTTACTTTATTTCTCATAACTAGTTAAAATTCATAGATCTGTTTTTTATAAGCTTCTTGAAATAGGGGTCCTCACATCCAGGCTTTAAGGCCCACAACCCAGCCTGTTTTTCAGGATCTCCATGATGAATATGTATGAGATCTAAACTAAACTTAACTAAAACTTAGTTTTATAGACTGAGTCTTCAACCAAGAGGAGCTCGACTTGGTTAACAATAATGTAATATATATAATACATAAACTTGACAAGGAAAAGTAGACTGACAGTTAATTTCCAAAATGTGTAGCAAACAAAAAAGTTTTCAGAACTTTCCGGAATAAAGCAAAAGAACCCAAACTTCTTAATGAAAATGGTAAAGCATTCCAGAATTTGATTAATTTAAAAGCAAAAGAATGACTAAATCTCTTAAAGGTTCCGTTTTTACCACCAGCCCCATACCCAACATGTCTCCCTTTCTATTCCTTCCCTCCCTTCTATGTCCCAGAAGTTGTGGTAAAAGCGGATAGTTTAGCTGGTTTTAACAAAGGTTTGGACAAATTCCTCATGCAGCAGAACCTTTGCCCAGCTTCCCTCTCATCCATCGTGCAGCAGAACCCTCACCAAGCTTCTATCCTTCCCTCCCTCCCATTCCTCGTGCAGTAGAACCCTTGAGCACCCCTTCCTCTGCCACATAGCTGAACCCCGCTGACCCTCCATCCTTTCCTCCCATCCGAACCCCGCCAACCATGAGCGAGCCCTACATACCTCCCTCCAAAGCAGCGTCAGTCTGGCAGCACTCTAAAACAGGCTGCTTCTGCCTTGTCTTCCAGAGAATTCCCTCTGCTGCGTTACTGATGACATCAGTGATGCTGCAGTGGGAACTCCCCGGCAGAGAAGGCTGAAGCAGCCTGTTTAGAGTGCTGCCAGCCCGACGCTGCTTTGGAGGGAGATATGTAGTGCTCGCTTGCGGTTGGCGGGGTTCGGATGGGTGGGAAGGATGGAGGGTCTTCGGGGGGGGGCGAGGAAGCACTGCTGCCAGCGAATCACTGGACTAGGGCTTATTTTTGGGGTAGGGCTTATTTTTGGGGACACACGGTAGCACCTGCTCCCTGGATAAAACACAAAATAAGGAATTAAGGGGGAATAAACTCTAAGAATGCTTGGGAGGATTTAAAACGTGTGTTTTAAAAGATGCATTCTTCATGCCTCATGCAATCTTGGAAGCCCAGATATAAAATGTACTGTATTTATTACAAAAGGTTGAAGGCAAAAATATCTGTCAATATTAGTAATTTTTTTATAATGCAGTTTCAATATATTACATATCCACATACAGATACGGAAACATACAACGAAGGGAAAAAATGAGTTGGGTCATTCCATCTAATCCCCCTTACAAGTGTTAAATACATTTAAATAATAATGGTCGAGGACATTTTAGGATAATTAATCCACAACTAATAGAGCCAAATTCTTTCAAACACTCCTGAACAAGTCATGTCTCGTGCAACTTCAGAAGCTGTTCTAATTGTAGTGGATCCCAATAAACAAAATCCTTATTTGAAAATTCAACAGGCATTTTACAAGGAGATTTTTATTTTTTATTTTTAATGAGACTCCCAGAGCCGTAGCTCTGGAAACAACAAAACCTTAGCGCCACAAAAACCTACATCTTTCTTCTTAAAATGTGTCTTCATAATTAACAACTTATCGCTTTCATTCATTCAAACAAGTAAGCAAAAGGATTGAGCGTGTATGTATCGAATCTTAGTAAATGTTTTATAGCATACTATTTTTTTTCTTAACAACTTCTTTCTTTCTCTGGTCGTAGTTTTTGAACTGTAAGTTACTACTTCAATTCTCACAATTCGAAGAGTTACTATTGGAAGCTGGATATAGCGGCAGTCTAGTAGCCATGAAGATTTTGTTTTCTGTCACCTTTTGCACCATGAATTTTCTAAACGTGCACACATTTTCTAACTATTGTTGGTTTTATATATTTAGAGTTGAAATTTGAATGAATTTGAATTGAGTACATGAATGGAGGTTTTGGTGTTTGTTTGTTTTTAAACATTTGATATGCTCTCCTCTTGAACTACATAGTGCTAAGAAAGGAAATTATTGAGTAGTTAATTATTGAGTTGTGGTTCCTTTCACTACATTTATGGGCAACACTTGAGGTTTTTTCTCCACCATTTTTGTGAAGATCCTATTTCCATGTAGTTTTTTGGTTTTGAATAATCAGTGTGTTGGTTTTAAATCCATTTTTGCTCTATAATATTGTGTGATTATACTTGGACATTTGCCAGGATTCAACTCTAGGGCTAAGATATGGTATTGACTTGTAATACCGTGTTTCCCCGAAAATAAGACTTATATTAATTTGTGCTCCAAAAAACGCACTAGGGCTTATTTTCAGAGAATGTCTTATTTTTGGGGAAACATGGTATCTACCCTTGACACTTGCCATGTTATTCCTATCGCACCCATCCTTTTGTGCACCAGAACAACACTAACATCACTGATGACATCATCAGTGACAAGGCAGAGGGAAGGCCCCGGCAGGGAAGGCCGCAAAGCAGCTCATTCAGAGTGCTGCCATTGGTTTTGAGGCTTCGGAAGTATGTAAGGCAGTCGGTGGTGATATGGTGCACAAAGGGATGGGAGGGATCTTAACTAAGGCTTATTTTCAGGGTAGGTCTTATTTTGGGGGAAACAGGGTACCATTTGTCATTATATTTTGCTGGATTACTTTCATGGCTTTGGATTAGGTAAATACTGTGTTTCCCTGAAAATAAGCCCTACACCCAAAATAAGCTCTAGTTGAAGTGCTGGATTTGCCGGCAGCAGCGCTTCTCTCCACGCCATGCAGCTGAAGCCCCACTGACCCTTCCATCTCTCCTTCCCATCCGAACCTCACTGACTGTGAAACCGATATACCTTCTTCTAAATGACAGAGTCGGCAGCAATCTAAACAGGCTGCTTCATGGCCTTTTCCCACCGGGGCATTCCTCTGCTGCATCACTGATGATGTCATTAGCAACACGAAACACCCCTGCGGGAGAAGGCCATGAAGCAGGCTGTTTAGATTGCTGCTGACGCTATCGTTTGGAAGAAGGGTGTATTGGTCTTGTGGTTGACGGGGTTTGGATGGAAGGGTCAGTGGGGGATCGGCTGCATGGTGGGGGGGAGGGGTTGTGAAGGAGGGAGGGATAGAAAGATGCTGCATGGGGGGGGAGGAAGGAAGGGATAGAAGCTGTGCAATTGTTCTGCTGCACAAGGGATGGGAGGGAGGGATAGGAAGATGCTGGGCAAAGGTTCTGATGAGAGGGAGGGAAGGATAGAATGATGCTGCAGAGGAAAGGCACAAGGGGATGGGTGAGAGGGGAAGAAATATGCTGCACATGTGGGTGAGAGAAAGGAAAGAGGAAGAATCGGGGTGGAGGAGAGGAAGGGAGAGATGATCATTGTACATGAAAAAAATGAGACCTACTGTGCTTTTTGGGCCCAAAATTAATGATATTGTCTCATTTGGGGGGAAACACGGTAAGCTTCTGCCTTGGGTTCAGTCTTTTCTGAGTGACTTTGGTCAGTCTTTCATGCTCTGTTTTGAATTATCTAGATTGTTTTAATGCAGGGGTGCCCACACTTTTTGGGCTTGCGAGCTACTTTTAAAATGACCAAGTCAAAATGATCTACCAACAATAAAATTTAAAAAAAACACAAAGCACACTGTACACATAGAAAATGTTAATTATCATTCCTATTCCAGGGTTTTTCAAAGAGGTCAAAGCAGATGACTCTATGCACTATCACCTCAGTAACAACCATAGAAAAATAATCAAATATACCCCCTCCCTTTTTACTAAACCACGATAGCAGTTTTTACCGCAGGGAGCTGCGCTGAATGCCCAGCGCTGCTTTTGGCGCTCATAGGCTCCCTGCTATTGCGGTTTAGTAAAAGGGGACCACAGTGTAAAATATAGACAGCAGATATAAATTCAGACACATTTTGATCACTAAATTTAAAATCAAATCATTTTTCCTACTTTGTCTGGTGATTTCATGAGTCTCTGGTTGCACTTTCTTCTTCTGACTGTGCATCCAATCTTTCTTCCCTTCTTTCAGCCTGTATGCTTCCTCTCCTCCAGACCTCATTCCCTCCCCAACTTTTTCTTCCTCTCTCCCTGCCCTTTCTTTCTCTCTGCCTCCCTTTCTTTTTTTTTTCAGTTTCTCTTCTTTCCTTCTGTCTCTCTGCCTGCCCTTTTTCTTTCTTTCTCCCTGCCCTCTCCCAAGCCACTGCCACTGCCATCGGGGACCAGGACCCAAACCACCACCAATAACAGGCCCGAAAGCCGACGCTGCCCCAACCTCTCCCTGCTTCGGCCGACCAGCATCGCGACGAGCTGTTGGGGGAAATGCTGCCGGGTCCTGCCTTGCGGAAACAGAAAGTAGGCAGGACCCGGCAGCAAGAAGAGGAAATGCTTCACTAATATATCTTCCGCCTTAGCCCGTAGCGAACGCTTGCTTCAGGGCTCTCAACATGTGCATGCTGGCTTCCCTTCTCCCCCCCCCTGGACATAACTTCCGGTTTCGGAGAGAAGAGAAGAGAAGCCGGCACGTACACTTTAGAGCCCAGAGCATAAGTTCGCTACGGGCTGAAATCTCCAAGCCGTTTTTTTTTAATGTTCAGCAGCGGCGGCAGCAGCTAAAAGGCCCTAGGGAGAACACCGAGGAAGGCTGATCGGCCCGGTAGATCAGGACGGCAACACTAGTCTATCATGGAGCCCGGGATGGGCTCCGTGATCGACTCACGTTGCCTTCCTGAGCTACCGGTCGATCGCGATCGACGTATTGGACACCCATGTTTTAATGTGTTGTATTTCCATTACTGGATGTTTGCTGTTAATATACTACCATTTCTTAATTAAAAAAAAAAGAAGAGGTCAAACAAGTTCTCATAAAATGGTAACTTGTACATTAAATTAGATAAAGAAAAAGAGCAACAATTGTGTTTCTACTCTGTATGATAGGAAAGAAACATAGTAAAGCACATACAAATTATAAGCAAGCTAGACTGTCCCCACGTCTGTCATTCACTTGGACCAAATGCAGAATGACATGTGATAAATTCAGTTTAAGCTTTGTATCCTCCGCAAATGCCAATTTTAACATATGTTCCCAATTAAACTATCAAATCAGCTATTAGTGGTGGAGAATGAGTGAGTAAGCAGTTGAGTTGATGTTTTGGGGTAAAGTTTTAATAAGATGAGGTACATTGAAGCTGTAATATTATAACGTAACATTGTTTTGTATGCTGTAATATTGTGTTTATTTTTTTATATATTGAAACAGAAACACTTTGAATAAGTATTTGGCAAAGTGAATTATAAAGTGATAGAAGGAATAAATCAAAATTGTTACACTAAAACAGGCAGAGATTACTTTTCTAGGTTCATTTTTACTAGCGACTTTAAATTGATTTGATCTAAATCAAATCCACCCTGTCATTAAGTATAAATTAAGTAATTAATAATTCTTGTGTTTTGAAGATACTAGCCTTCTAATATGTACACCCTCAATAGTTCCCTGTGTAAAATTTGATGTTTCTTCAAAGCAGTTAAGATCAAAGGCCCAAATAAATCAACATCTTCCCAGGCACTTTTAGGGGTCCCTCCCCCCTTAATTCCTTTTTATCCCAGGACAAGCAGGCATGATATTCTCACATGTGGGTGCTTCATCCAGAGAGCGGGCGCTAGTAAGGATTGTTTGACTCCCTAGTTCCTCATTTTATCATTTCTTTCCAGTTAAATGCTACTACAGTTTTATTTAGACAGTTGCTAGAGAGAATACTTTTTGTATTATGATAATTATTGCTAAGTGGTTCTATCATCTTTCTTGCACCAGGACCAGTGTTCTGCTGAGAATCTGATTTAACGTAGCTTTGTATTGTAGGAATAATATTTTGCACATCTGAATTTTGCTGTATAGATACCCTTGCGCCTTTGTGGTGTTGGCCCATGTATTATATGCTGTATTTAGTAAGGCTTTTTAAGAGTAATGGAAAAAAATATTTAAATCTTGATTACACAGAAATGTGTAGCTGTTTTGGTTCCTTTTTGCATGTACATAAATGGTTTTGGGATTATATATAAGGAGGCCTTTATCAATTTAAGTTTGTCTAAGCTAGGGTTGGGCAACCTGCAGCTCACCATAGAATTTTATGTAGCCTCTGAGGCAATGGGGAATATATACAGAAAACATCATTAATCAGAGTATTGGTAACTTTAAATACTGTATTTTACAAATATTTGTGTGTAACATTTACATTTTTATACTTATTTCAGAAGGTGTACAGCTCTGTGCATTTCAGGTTCCTACATTTATTTATGTAATGTCTCAGCCCTCTAGGGCAGGGTTTCTCAACCTGTGGCTCGTAGACCCTAGGGGGTACGTGGACCATCTGTTGGGGGTACGTGGGCTGACCGCCGCCTGCTCCCCACCTGCCCCCCGCCTGCCTGCTTCCACTGCTCCCTGCCCATCGCCACAACTCTGGGAAGGGCCAGGTGCGTGCAGCGATTGCATGCCACCGTCCCATAAGCCTTCCCCCAACGTCAATTCTGATGTTAGAGAGAAGGTCAGGGCCATCCAATCGCTGCTTGAGTGGCCTGGACCTTTTCTCCTATGTCGGAATTAACTGTGGGGGAAGGCTTGTGGACCGGCGGTGTGCAATCGCTGCACATACCTGGCTTTTCCCTTCCTTTCTTGGAGTTGCGGCAAGCGGTAGACTGATGGGGGGGGGGGGGGAATCAGCGGCGGGTAGGGAGGCAGGCAGGCAGGCTTTGGCGTGGCAGGAAGGGAGGATGGACAAAGGCAGTGAGGGGACACAAACTTGGAACATAGGAAGGAAGGTGGAAGGAAAGCAGGCAAGCTTCAGCGCGGCAGGGAGGAAGGACAAAGGCTTGGACAACAGTGAGGGGGAGGGGGCACAAACTGAGGTCATAGGAAGGAGAGAGGGAGGAAGGTGGTACGTAGGAAGGATGTAGGAAGGAGGGAGGGAATAGAAAGGGACAATTGTTGGGCCTGAGTGTGTGAGTGAGAGGGAAAGAGATGGTGCACATGGGGAAGAGGAAAATTGGGCATGGAGAGTAGTGAGGTAGAGATGCATGGGGAATAGAAGGATGAGAGGGAGAAATGTTGGATATGGTGGTGGAGAGGGAACAGAGGGATAGATTGAAGGGGATGCAAGGGGGAGGAATGTTGGGCATAGTGATGGAGAGAGAGAGAGAAATGTGGCATGGTGTTGGTGAGGGGTGATAGAAGGAGAAATGGGCATGGGGCTGGTGGGCCATGGTGAAAAATGATTTGGGGAATGAGAGAGGAAGAAAAGTTGGACTAATGGAAGGACAAAGATGTTGGTTGGGGAATAGAATGAGGTCTAGAGGAAAAAAGAGAAAGGGAGAGGATTATTTTCAATTTAGTGATCAAAATGTGTCAGTTTAGAGAATTTATATCTGCTTTTTCTATAGTTGTTACTGAGATGTCAAGGCAGATGACTTTAAAATATGCAATGTCATCTTTGAAAACCCCCCAAATATAAATAATTAACATTTTCTCTGCGTACAGTGTGCTTTGTGGTATTTTTTAATTTTGTGGTTACCATTATGTATTAAGATTATATTGTGTGTGTATGAAAAATGGATGGAAGAAATTGCATTACATTTAGTATTGTTATTATGGAGGTGGATTCAGGGGCGGAGTTTGGGTGGGTTTGGGGTGGAGTTTGGCAGAGGGGTACCCTGTTGGTATTTGTTAGGCTTTGGGGGTACTTGGCTTGAAAAGGTTGAGAAACACTGCTCTAGGGGTAGTACTGGGACTTAAAGGTTGCCCACCTCTGGTCTGGACAGAGCCACTGGGATTGGATTTTCAAGAAAGAAAAAGGAACTTTTGTCTAGTGCTCAACCTAAGGTGTCAGTATTGCTATGTACAGTGGAAGTAGTGGGACCGTTGGGAAACAGCGATCACAATATGATCAAGTTCAAAGTTGAAGTAGGAATACTGAAGGGAAAGAGAACCACAGTGACAACTTTTAACTTCAAGAAAGGAAACTACGAAGCGATGAAGGTACAGTGGTGCCTCACACAACGAACTTAATCCGTTCCAGGAGCAAGTTTGTTATGTGAAATGTTCGTTGTGTGAAACGCGTTTTCCCATAAGAATACATGTAAAACAAAATAATTCGTTCTGCAGCCCTGTTTTCCCATAAGAATACATGTAAAACAAAATAATTCGTTCTGCAGCCCTACATTTCCCTCCCTCCACCTCACCTTATATGCAGAGTTTGCCAGCTTTCTTTTTCACCCAGCCGCACGCTTTCAAAAAGCTGTGCACGCGCAGCTGCTGAAGTTGATCAATGTTCTCCTCTCCTGCAACTTCCGGTTTCCGGTTGCGTCAGAGGAGAAGATTGAACAACAGAGCATGCGCGCATGTGCTGCTCTTTGAAAGTGTGTGGCTGGCCGAAAAAGAAAGCCGGAAAACTCGGCATCTAAGGTAAGGTGGAGGGAGATGATGGAACACTGCATTCAGACAGGAGGGTGCTGCTGTTCCCGGCTCACATTAGGAAGCGGCGAGAGTAGTTCCGCCCCCCCCCCGGGTCCCTCGGGCGACTTCGTTGTGTGAAACGAAGTTCGTTATAGGGAGCAAGACAAAAAGTTCGTTATGCGCAGCGTTCGCTGTGCGAGGCGTCCGTTATGCGAGGCACCACTGTAATGGTAAGGAAAAAACTTAGAACAGCTCAAAGAAATGGCAGACTGTAGAGCAAGCCTGGTCTTTATTTAAGGACATGGTGAGCGAGGCGCAAAATCTGTATATCCCCAGATTCAGAAAAGGGTGCAAAAAGAGCCGAACAAAAGACCCAGCATGGATAACTAAAGAACTGAAGAAAGTGGTAGGTGATAAGAAGAATTCTTTCAAGAAATTGAAAAAGGGCAAAACCGAGGAGAACTGGATAGAACACAGGAAGTATAAAAACGAATGTCACCTCGTGGTTAGAAAAGCAAAAAGAGAATATGAAGAGAGGCTAGCCAGGGAAGCATGAAATTTCAAACCATTCTTCAGATATGTTAAAGGGAGATAGGAAGTGGTGAAGGAGGAGAAAGAAGTGGCGGAAAGACTAAACATGTTCTTTTCATCAGTATTTACAAAAGAGGACACATCTAATATACCGGAACCTGAACAAATCTTGAAAGGAGACCAAGCAGAAAAATTAACATCCATGGAAGTAAGCCTCGAAGACGTACACAGGCAGATAGAAAAATTAAAAACTGACAAATCACCGGGCCAGGATGGAATCCACCCTAGGGTACTGAAAGAACTAAAGGAGGAAATAGTGGAACTACTACAGCAAGTCTGTAATCTATCCCTGAAAACAGGCGTGATCCCGGAGGATTGGAAGATAGCCAATGTTACGCCCATCTTTAAAAAGGGATAGAGAGATGACCCGGGGAACTACAGACCGGTAAATCTGACCTTGGTTCCGGGGAAAATGGCGGAAGCACTGATAAAAGATAGTATCGAGGAGCATCTAGAAAGGAATAAACTTATGATAACAAGCCAACATAACTTCTGCAAGGGAAGATCGTGCCTGACGAACTTATTACACTTCTTCGAAAGAATTAACAAACGGATGGACAAAGGGGACCCCATAGGCATCGTATACTTAGACTTCCAAAAAGCCTTTGACAAGGTACCCCATGAACGCCTACTTCGGAAACTGAAGAACCATGGGGTGGAAGAAAACGTACATAGATGGCTCAAGAATAGGTTGCCAGGTAGGAAGCAGAGGGTAGGAGTGAAGAGCCACTACTTGGACTGGAGGAGGGTCACGAGTGGTGTTCTGCAGGGGTCGGTGCTTGGACCGCTGCTATTCAATGTATTTATAAATGATCTAGAAACAGGGACGAAGTGTGAAGTAATAAAATTTGCAGACAACACCAAACTATTTCATGGGGCTAGGACTATAGAAGACTGCAAAAATTTACAAAGGGATCTGAACAAACTAGGGGAGTGGGCGACGAGATGGCAGATGAAGTTTAATGTAGAGAAATGTAGAGTCTTGCCCTTGGGACACAGAAATCTGAGGTACAGCTACACGATGGAAGGTCTGTCATTGAGTGTGAGTACCCAAGAAAGGGACTTGGGGGTAATAGTGGACAAGACAATGAAGCCATCGGCACAGTGCGCAGCGGACACTAAGAAAGCGAATAGAATGCTAGGTATAATCAAGAAGAGTATTACAATCAGAGTGAAAGAAGTTACCCTGCCGTTATATTGGGTGATGGTGTGCCCGCATCTGGAGTACTGCATCCAGTATTGGTCGCCGTACCTAAAGAAGGATATGGCGATACTCGAGAGGGTTCAGAAGAGAGCGACACGCTTGATAAAAGGTACGGATAACCTTTCATACGCTGAAAGATTGGAGAAACTGTGGCTCTTTTCCCTGGAGAAGCGGAGACTTAGAGGGGATATGATAGAGACTTACAAGATCATGAAGGGCATAGAGAAAGTGGAGAGGGACAGATTCGTCAAACTTCCGAAAACTACAAGAACGAGAGGGCATTCGGAAAAATTAAAAGGGGACAGATTCAGAACCAATGCTAGCAGGTTCTTCTTCACCCAGAGGGTGGTGGACACCTGGAATGCCCTTCCAGAGGGCGTGATAGCACAGAGTGCGGTTTTGGGGTTCAAGAAGGGATTGGATGATTTCCTGAAGGAAAGTGGATAGAAGGGTATAGATAGAGGATTACTATACAGGTCCTGGACCTGATGGGCTGCCATGTGATCGGACTGCTGGGCATGATGGACCTCTGGTCTGACCCAGCAGAGGGATTACTTATGTTCTTATGTATGTATAAATAGTTTGTGTATATATATATATATATATATATGTGTGTGTGTGTGTGTGTGTGTGTATGTATGTATGTATATATACATACATATGTATGTATATATCATGTTTGTTCTTATTGCACAAATCTCAGAAAGAACTAATCTTGAAAAACGCATGATCTAAGAGCTTTAACTTGGAGAGACAAAACTCATTTTGTATTTGTTTTAGTTTGCATAAGTTAGTCTGTCTGCCTTGGCTCAGACTTTGTCAGTGATTCAACATATACTGTACTGAATATTTTTTCTTTTGTTTTAAATGTGGAACAGGAAAGCCTGAAGGATGGAGGTTCTTGCATTCACAGTCCTTATCTTCTCCAGATGGATTCCTGTTCCCATTTAGCTAGAAAAAGGAAGGAAATATTCATAGTACTGTATATGTGAGCTAGGCAATTTTTTAAACTTAATTTTTTTGTATTGGACACACAACAAAGGAAAAGGACATTTGCTATTTGTCATATAAGCAAAGAACAATGATACTGACCAAAAGGTATTTAGACAAAATGGTCCTGAAAACCCAGTAATCAAGTAGGAGAAACAGGCCCTCAAATATCCTTATCTTTATTCAGCATTAAGATGGGAATATTTTTTCATATAAGAAATTTTTCTTCTGATACAGTCAGTGCTTTGCTTGGGAAGAACATTTCTTTTGCTTCTTGTAGTTTTCCAAGTCTTGCTGCATCTGGGAAAATAGAGCTGACGTTTCAGTCATCATGCTGTGGCTTTCTTCAGGGTATGCTGTAAACTACAAATTTTAGAAACCAGCAAGAAAAAATAGTATTAAACAGGAATAAATTCAGTAAGTCGATTGCATTTGGGGATCCAATAACAAAAAGGAAAATAAATACACATGCTGATCAGAGGACCCCTTACACACCTATAAACCCCATTAAATAACGCTGATGGACAAATCTATCTTCAGCACTGTTTGTAATAAATAAAACAAATATTAGACAAATGAGAAAGTTCCCAGAAGCACAATTAGAAGAACTGATTTGCAAGAAGACTATAGAACTCGAAGCCTTTTAAAAATCTTACAACTCCAGGGTAGAGTTAACAAACTGCCTCTGCCTTTTCTGCATGTCATATGAAAATCTGGAAAAAATCAGTAGTTTAGACCCCTAAAATAGTTGCTCTCTATTCCTAAAAAGAAGAAGCAGAAGAAGAAAAAAAACTCCAAACTGTACTGCTAGCCAAAGTCGCCAACAATATCCCCTAGGCCTATTCCAAAGTTGTTTCCAAAGAATCCAAAGCAATGTCGTCCGTGATCTCTGTAGCCTCCCCATTTTTGATGGCAAATAAAAATGTTAATAGACAAGACAGGCTTCGGGTACTTACAAAACCTTCAAAAGAGATTTCTTCAGTAGATCCCTAGGTGACGCAAAGTTACACTATGGGCTCCTTTTACGAAGAAGCGTTAGCGGTTTAACGCTCGTAATACCGCGTGCTAAACCACCGGACGCGCTAGCCGCTACCGCCTCCTTTTAAGCAGGCGGTAGTTTTTGGCCAGCACGGGGGTTAGCGCGTGATAAAAAGTCGTGCGCGTTAACCCCGCTAGTGTGCCTTTGTAAAAGGAGCCCTATATGATAACATTTTATTTTTTTTAATTTGGTATCTGACTGGAAAGGTTAATTTGAAACTGCTGCATCACTGTCATTCAGTCCGGCTTGGAAGAAGACTGTTCAATTAGATCCAAGTTGGAAAATATTAAGGCTTACTGAGAGTTCCAGTGTTAGACTATTGCATTTTCCCTGTATATTATGAGGAACATAACATAATTGTTAAGACATACCGTATTTTTCGCTCTATAAGACACACTTTTTCCACCCCCTCCCGGTACCTTTTGTTGAAGTCCGTTGGAGCTCCTGCTGGTCTCCCTCACCGGACGACTCTTCATCCGTTCGGGTAGAGCGGCGCAGAAGGCAGGCGCTTGCTGTTTGCGTTCCTGCCTGGTCCAGCGCCACTCCCTGATTGACTGCAGTCAGTTCTCGCGATTCGTGAGAACTTACTGCAGCCAATCGGGAAGCGGTGCTGGACCAGGCAAGAATGCGAACAGCATGCGCCAGACTATGAAGAGCCTTCCGGCGAGGGAGACGGGCAGGAGCAGGGAAAGCTCCAACGGACTTCAAAAAAAGGTACCAGGGGATGCTGTCTATAGGGATGTGTGTGTGTGTGCCTGCCTACAGGTTTTTCGCTCTATAAGAACTGTCCCGACCTACCACTAGACCACCAGAGGGGTACAGGGCAGGGTGGTGGGAATTTTTTTCTTGGGTTTTCTTCCTCTACAGGTGGGTGTGTCTTATAGAGCAAAAAATATGGTAATTGTAAATGTCCATTGAATTTTCAAAATAAGGATTTTGTTTATTGGGATCCACTACAATTAGAATAGCTTCTCAATTTTTTTTTTTTTTTTTTTTTAGTTCAATCTTTATTAAGTTTTAACATCTTAGAAAGAAATGCAACACAAATATATTATAAACATATGTAAACATGTAGCAAGAAATTTTAACAGCAATGTCATCTATCTTATCTATCCATCTCTCCCTGCCTAACACAAACCTCCACCCTACCACTTTCCCATTTGTCTGACAGGCCAATCATACATACTGCTTACCAAAACCTTCTAAGGGGCTCCAAACATCCTTAAATGAGGCCAAATTCCTAGATCTTTCAGCTAAGTTAGCTTCATATCTATAACAGAGACATACTGTCTCCCATCAAAAATGAAAATTCAAAAGTGTGAAGTTTTTCTAGTCCTTAACTATTGATTGTATTGCCACTCCAGACAGTATCAAGAACAGCTTATTTTTATTAGCTGTCAGAAAGGTCCCTGAAGTAGCACGTGTTCCACCTATTGCTATGCTATATGAAAAAGGTATATGAATTTCCAATATCTGGTGGTCCAGAGGTGCAGTGGGCAGGAGCGAACTTTCCGCACTCCTGCCCTCCTGCTAACCTAGTCGGTGGTGGCTACTGTGAGATGGTTTTTTTCAGCTACTGAGCGGCACCGAACAGGAGCACGCTTTGGCACTGCTGCTCAGTGCTGAGCGGCTTCCTGACTCGCTCCTGCAAATTCTCATGACAGTCTGACAGGGGTTGGGAGAGAAGGGGTGCTGGGTGAAGAGCCTTGCAGGGAGAGAGCTGGGTGTAAAGCCTGACAGGTCAGGGCACTTGAATATTAAGCCACCTAACTTATATTCGAGTCAAATAAGGGGAAAAAGAAAGAGAGAAGGTATATACCAATACAGTGTATATTACTTATAATAATTTATTTCATCATTATCTTGAGTATATTTTCTCAAAGATTAAAAATCTATTGTACATATCCATAACTTGATAAACAATTAGCACTTATTGAAATTCAAATGGCTTGCACCTTAACCTTTTGAAGTCCTTAAGTGCATGTCTATATCAAGATCAAACAGACATTGAACAGATTATAATCCAAATGCTTGTAACTTGTTAAGAGTCCTTTAGAAACCCAAGGTTCCATTGAAATCCAATCAGAAGTTCATTGGAAGTCTGGCAGTTCTGCTGTTTCACAAGTTCTGCAAATTGCCAGTAAACTTTATTCTCTTCAGTATTATAATTCAATCGTAAGAAAACAACAAAATCCCTTAATTAGATATTCCGATCTGCAAGATACTGCTTGTTCCAATCAAGAAGCCGCTCGGTGCTGAGCAGGAGCGCCAAAGTGCGCTTCTGCTTGGTTCTGCTCAGCAGCTGAAGAAACCTGATCTCGCGGCAACCACCATGACTGGGTTAGCAGCAGAGCAGGAGTGTGGAAAACTTGCTCCTGCCTACTGCACCTCTGGGCTACCAGGGATTGGCGGAGGGGGGGACAGGGTGCAATGCCTGGGAGGGAGGGGGGTTGGGTGCAGAGTGACAGGGGAGGGAGAGATGGAAGGAAGGGCTGGGTACAGAGCTTGAGAGGGGAGGGAAGGAAGGAAGGAAGGGGGTTGTGTGCAGTGCCTGATAGAGGTGGGAGGGAAGGGGGCTGGGTGCAGAGCCTGACAGGGCGGGGCTCTACGTGCAGAGCCTGATGTGGCGGGGCACTTGAATATTAAGCTGCCCAACTTTTATATTCGAGTCAACCATATTTCTTCCTTTTTGGGGGGAAAATGGTGGTCTCGACTTATATTCAGGTATATACTGTAACTTCTTATCTTTTAATTATATTCAGATCGACTTATATTCAAGTATATGCGGTAACTTCTTATCTTTTAATATTTAACTTTATTCAATTTTTCTGCTTCCTTCTTAAATCTATCTACTTTTCTATGTCTTCCCTTCTCATCTATTCACATGTACCATTTCTTCCCTGTCTCTGCCCTTCATCTCCCCTCCTATGTGTACCATCTCCTTTCTTTTTCCCATTCCCATCTTTTCTTAAACAGCATTTCTTGCATTTCTCTTCCTTTCCCCACCTCTTTCCCCCAGTCTAGCATCTCTCTTCCCTCCTTCCCTTCACCCTTCCTTCCTTCTCTTTCCTCCTTCCCTCTTCACCCTTTGTGGTCTGGCATCTCTGTCTTTCCCTTCCAACACCAACAATTTACTGTATGTCTAGCGCAGCCAGATGCACATAGCGTTGTAGATTAAACACGCAAGAGTCTGTCCCTGTTTTCGGCAGCCTGGAAATGTTCTCTCTGCTACTACTTCCTGCTGCCAGCAGTGCGAAGAGTGAGAGTGGCTGCTGGGAAGGAGAGGCGGCGTATCTCTTGAGGGAGATGGGGGTGGGTGGATGGATGGAGACCCTGACAGCCACTCTGGGCTGCCATTAGCTTGCAGGTCTTGCATAGAAGATCACTGCTCTAGGTGAGCAAGTGTAACCCAGAATAGTAGAAGCTTTTCATTTTTGGCAGAAGAGCTTCTTGCCATTTGTCAGTTCAACAATCCCAACATTGGTCATACTCTAGATCCAGCAAAAGAGAAATCTGAAGCAGACATATCCTGTTCAATCCAAGCAATCATCCTCTTTTGACTGAACCACTGTCATTTTACCAACCTATACCTTGTCTTGTCTGTAGTGGGATGGCTAGCTTCTCCTACAGGAATTTTGTAATTTTAGTACTGTGTACATCGCTTAGAATTACGATTAAGCGATTAATCAAAATTTTATAAAACTTGAAAATGATAATCTGATTTCTAGGTGCATAACAATGTAGCCAAATGTCCTCTTACAGCTTTTATTGGCTCTTTTTAAAAGAGGTCTCTGCCAGTTGTACACTGCAGTCCTGTACACTTCTTTGGATGAAGTCTGTCTACTACTTCACAAAAGTACCATTGAACCTGTTCACCCTAGGAACAAAATTGGGGTATTCTATATGCTTCACCCTCTATGCTGTACTGCTTCCTTGAGATTTTGCAGTCTTAATGCATGACGATGCATTTTTAAGCCAGATTCTAGACCATTCCTCAAGTTGTTTTTTTTTTTAAATACCTCCCCTTGGGCTGTCTTAAGGAATTTAAGCAAATAGGTTTAGGAAATGTATGGAGTTCTTTTGTTCTCCAAGTTAAACCCTGATATTAACATATTAGTATAGTAGATGTCCTCAGATACAGGGTTAGTACTAGTATGTGGTCATGGCCAGATAACTTTCTGAGAAGATTGTGATTTCTTAGGAGGCTGGTCATTTATGCAACAGTCTCACTCGTTCTGGTGGCAGTTTAGATCATTTCAGAGCATGGGTGATAGAGTGAAAGGGAACAGGGTGTTTGGTTTTAAGTATAGCCATATTTTTCAAAGTCCACAAACCAGAAATGGCCCACCTGCCTCAGCATTAACGTATTTGGTAGATTGAGCTCTTGACAGCTTTGGAACACATAGTTCTAGGGTCAGATACTGATATTTTGAAAGATGGTAAGGGTGGGTATCGCTTCTGCTTTGAGGTGGGTGCTGGATCTGGTGTGTGTATGTGGTGGGGGTTGTGGTTAAAGGGAACTGAGCAGGAGAAATACTGGACCTGGTTTGTGGGAGAAGGGGATGGAAATTCTGGGGCAGAGGAGTTAAGGAAAAATGCTGGGCCTGATTTGGGGATTGAGGGGAGGGAGGAGAGAGGCTGGATGTGGTGGAGTTGGGACCCTGACTTTTAAAAATAATGAAAGATAACTGAAAACCTGAGAACTAGCATGACAAAAGAGCAGCGTCGAGTTTATAGCTGGGACATATATCTTCTAATATAGATGGGCATAACATGGCAGATTCAGTGAAGCTTCGTCATACCATCCACATTTCTTAATCTGCTACTTCTTTCCTTTAATTTCTTCTTGTACCCTTGTTACTGCATCTGTCCTATTTTTTCTGCTTATCTGACTTCTGCTGTTGCTTAGATATGTTGAACTAGAAAAAACAAGGAAGGCAACAAAGTCACATCAAGGTCTGCGTGGGGGAAGCTCACAGTGCCAGACTTGTCTCACAACTTATAAGCCAAATACAGTGTAACATGTCAAGAAAGCATGTCACACTGTATAATGTTGTAGGGCGCTCTCAGTGTGAACCCTCAGTGATAGGAGCGCAGCTCCGACACTTCACTTCTGGGTCAAGGCAATAAGCCTCCACCCACACACCATCATCGAGCGCCCTGTGTGTGCAAGAATCAAAGCAATCAACAATCAAAGTGAGTAAATAAAACTCAACACAACACAAACAACCTGAGCGACCCCCCACACAAACCCTGCCAGCCAAACCCCCTCAAAAAGCACGCACAAAATCACAGCAAAATCAAAAACCATACCAAAAAGCGAAGAACATATCCAAAAATAAACAATACTTATCCAAAACTGTCACACCAACGGAAAAACCGCGCCAGGAGGAAAGGTTCAACCGCGCTGGTTTCGGGAGGAGCCCTTCTTCAGGAACCTGGCCTCCAACAGAACACAAGCCCTCTCTGCTTGTGTTCTGTTGGAGGCCAGGTTCCTGAAGAAGGGCTCCTCCCGAAACCAGCGCGGTTGAACCTTTCCTCCTGGCGCGGTTTTTCCGTTGGTGTGACAGTTTTGGATAAGTATTGTTTATTTTTGGATATGTTCTTCGCTTTTTGGTATGGTTTTTGATTTTGCTGTGATTTTGTGCGTGCTTTTTGAGGGGGTTTGGCTGGCAGGGTTTGTGTGGGGGTCACTCAGGTTGTTTGTGTTGTGTTGAGTTTTATTTACTCACTTTGATTGTTGATTGCTTTGATTCTTGCACACACAGGGCGCTCGATGATGGTGTGTGGGTGGAGGCTTATTGCCTTGACCCAGAAGTGAAGTGTCGGAGCTGCGCTCCTATCACTGAGGGTTCACACTGAGAGCGCCCTACAACATTATACAGTGTGACATGCTTTCTTGACATGTTACACTGTATTTGGCTTATAAGTTGTGAGACAAGTCTGGCACTGTGAGCTTCCCCCACGCAGACCTTGATGTGACTTGGTTGCCTTCCTTGTTTTTTCTAGTTTAGGATTTGTTTGGCAAATCAGGAGTGTCTTGTTGTTGTTGCTTAGATATGTTGAGCAGTAGGGACAAAATGGTGGCAAGAGAAGATAGATGATAGGTGGACAGTGACTTGGGAGAGTGAGGTCATAATGGAGAAGCAGCAGAGGTGTCTACCAGGTGGTGTGAAGAATGAAAGCAGTAAATCTATTGCAGAGAGACAGGCAGTTACGAGTAATATTTCAGATAAGGGTGGTGAGGGCAGCTGATTTAAAGAATTGTCACAAACCCTGGGGTCCTGACTGTGCCTGTGAAAGACTGCATTATTCCTGAGTTACTTAATGATCTTGAATTTAGGGATGGTCATTCCTTTTATTCTTGAAATCCAGAATTAAGGAGCATCTAATGTATTAATGTTTTATTTAAAATATTTTATGAGGCAGATAGATCTTTTCTTGCTAATACCTATTTGTGTGTGAACTTTTTTTTAATTTTTTTTTTGCCTCCCAGATGGTGAGCCTGTTGCTGATTGGAATTGCAGCATGGGGCATAGGTTTTGGCCTCATCTCTAGTTTCCGGGTCGTTGGTGTGGCAGTTGCAGTGGGAATCTTCTTGTTCCTGATTGCTTTGGTTGGGTTGATTGGAGCAATCAAGCACCATCAAGTGTTACTTTTCTTTGTATCCTTTAATTGAAAATATAACATGCTATGCAATATACTATTTGTAAGATGTATGTTCTCTTAAAGAAAAGAAAATAGTGTTTAGTTGGTTTGCAACTGCACCTTTCCTTAGTTTGCATTTCAGTTTCCCATAAAAATGGGAATTTTAGTATTTCTTGTAATCTTCATCTCGCAATATTCAGTAAAGGAGGCATGAAAAGATGCTTTGAAACATTTAAACACAATTTTAAAATGGTACTAGTGAAAAATCTACTTGAATAATAGTTTGTTGTTAAAGAAAACATTGATCCTAATTTTTATTTAATCCATGAAATCCTCCAATATATTAAAAATGTTGACTCTTAAGTGTGGGGATGAGTATAGCAAATGACAATGGTAAAAAACGCAAGAGACGGCTTTAAACTCTTGGATAAAGCGTGGTAGCCTGCCTACAAGTCATGAAGTTGGGATACATGTAACCTTCTCTTGAAAATATGCTCAAGAGCCCCTATTACCAAGCTGCGGTACTGAGTACAAGTGCAGCAAATGTGATGCAGCCCGTTTTAGTTCTGATGGGCTGTATCACATTTTCCTCGCTGGTACTCACTACCACAGCTTTGTAAAAGGGACCCTAAATTCATAGCACCAGAATGTTGGTTCTGGACTTTCTCTCTCATATCATTAGTCTGAAAGCAGTCATATGTTTGAACTTGTGTAACTCCTTTTTTTCCCCCCTAGGGTTTCATGTTAATTAAAACTATACAGACAATGGAGGTGAAATCTCAAAACTGATGTATTTAAATTATTATTTATTTATTTTTAGTATTTATACACTGCTTATAACCTAAGTGATTTACTAAACTGAAAATAATTTTTCTTTTTTTGTCTGAGTTTATATATTTTTCTACTCATCTTGCTCCTAGGCCAATAAGTCCTCTCCTATGTGACATTGATAGCTACATTTTCCTTTAAACCTGATCACAGACGGGTTTTAAAACTTTAGTTCCTCTATCTAGATGCCTTGGTTTTGGATCCATGTATATTTTATATTTCCTGATTTTTCTGAAAAAGCATATAGGTGACACAAAGCTTTTTGGCATTGTGTCCATGGGTATTAACTTTGAGGGCTATACTTTTCTTCCAGCTTCCCTGTAATGTTGTATTGAGGTTGTAATTACCCTCAAACAATTATTTTTTTGATAGCAGGAAATTTCTTGTAGTTGTTGTACTTCTCCTAACTGAAAATAATTAAATTTCAACCTCCCCTGTTGTTCAGATTTCCTCTGATATTGCACTGTTTTTTGTCTTTAAATCCTCTTTAGTTCTTTAACTCAGGGGTTTTTTGTTTCCCTTCCTTTGATCACTAAATTGAAAATAAAATCATTTTTCCTATCTTTGTTATCTGGTGATTTCACGAGTCTCTGGTTGCACTTTCTTCCCTTCTTTCAGCCTCCTGTATGCTTCCTCTCCTCCAGATCTCATTTCCTCCCCCAACTTTTTCTCCCTGTCTCCCTGCCCCCTGTCTTTCTTTCTTTCTGTCTGTCTCCCTGCCCCCTGTCTTTCTTTCTTTCTGTCTGTCTCCCTGCCCCCTGTCTTTCTTTCTTTCTGTCTGTCTCCCTGCCCCCTGTCTTTCTTTCTTTCTGTCTGTCTCCCTGCCCCCTGTCTTTCTGTCTGTCTCCCTGCCCTCCCCCAAGCTACTGCCATTGGGGAACAGGCCACCAAGCCGCCCACTGCTGAGTTGTTAGCTCTCCCTGCTTCCCGACGTGGTAAACAGAAACACCGGGTCGACCAGCCTTCCATCCAACATCAGAATTGATGTGGTGGGAGGGGAGGATGGTTGGCCCGGCGCTTCTGTTTACCGCATCAGGAAGCAGGTAGAATGCAAAGGCAGCGCAAGTCTTTTATGGAGTTCGGGATGGGCTCCACGATCAACTCGAGTTGCCATCACGATCGACCTTTCGGGCACCCCTGAGCTAGACGGTCCCTGAACATATCCTTACTGAGCTCATATTTGTAAGTAACAGACTAATGTAGTAGTAGATTCACGCTGCCCTTTAGCTGAAATAAATTTTGATAACTGCTGTGGTTCAAAGAAAACATACCGATTCTCTTTATGGACCAAAACACACTTACAGGGGTATCTCAAATGTTGCCCCTAACTGCACTGCCTGAGGTCTCAAAATAAGAAATTGTTTCCTTCTCTTTTGTGTAGAACAAGATATGTCTGGATATATTCTTACAATACTTGTAATAAAGGGAACATCCATTTATTTGAAAAAATAGTTTTAGCATCCATTCCTTATCTAAATCTAATGCAAATTGTACCAGCAAAGTAGAGGTAATCTTGACTTCAGTATTCGACCTCTCTAAAAAATTAGATAATTCAAACTATCAGCAAATAAATTCTGCTTATTAGGATTTTGAAATTTGACTCTTCCCAGGTAGGTAATAGATTTTTGAGAGAGGTAGGTATGAAGTTTCTGGTACTTTCAGAATTTCTTTTAAGTACCTCTTAAACATATCATGTGCTGTTAACAGAAAACACTTTTGGGAAATTTATAATCTGAAGATTACATCTTCTAGTAACATTTTCCAGCATTTCTAATTTGAAATGTAAATTCCCACTGTCTTTAACCCAAGTTAAAGCCTGTGTTTCAACAACTTCTAATCTGGTCGCATGATCTTCCATCTTGTTTTCCAGACATGATACTTTATTCTTTAAGATCAAATTTTCTGAAAGTACCGCAGTATAGCGCAGGAATAATTGCTATATCTTTAAACCCATGGGTTTAAAGCGGGTTAAAACCACGGGCTTGCGACAATAAAGCTTTTTTTAAAAAGGAATTGTTAACTTGCTTTCCTCCATCCTTCCTCATGGCGTGTTCTATTAAAACCACGGGCTTGCGAGTATGGCTGCATACAAGAGCAGGGCGGCAGATAACAGGGCAGTCAGAAAGGATGTCAGCGACTGGTCCCCAGCAGTTACTTTGTTGATCGGCCAGCCCAGTCGGTGTTCCATATTTTGGTTAGTGAATTGCTTCCTTCCTACTTTGCATGCCATTTGCCCTCATTTGCATGCGCGGATTGGATCAGATTGGAGGATTCGTGGCACACAGGTTAGTGAATCGGGTCGGAGAAAAATTGGGTTGGTACACGATCGCAAACACGATCGGTGGGCTTAGTGAATCTAGCCCTTAATTCATTAATGCTGTGTGCTCTGATAGTCTTTAGAAAGCACAGCAGAGCTTAACTCGGTCTTCACGCCCACCCCTAGCACAACTCTTTATAGTCAATTATTTTAATTAGAATAATGAGAGAGCTTTCATTACAGTGTTTTATTTAAATTCATTCCTTGCTGAGTAGTAAACACTAAATAAATCAGGCAATATACCATATCATCTTAAGGCTTTTTGTATTAGTTGTAGTACCATAACACATTATAATTAAACCTGAGCAATACTAAAATGCAGACAACAGTACAGCAGCGAGAGGGGTGCAATCCAGTCTTTTTGCATTGAGTGTTGCCATGTATGATTGTATCCCACTTGGCAAAAGGTCATGTGTGTGTGCTTAATGCAAAGATCTTCTACCTCTTAGAGAATGAATATGTTCTCTGGAGGCTATAGTAATACTTGGAGGAGCTGAGGGAAACAAAGGTATATAACAGGGGTAGGGAACTGGGTTTTCAGGATTTCCCCAATGAATATGCATGAGATCTATTTGCATGCACTGCTTTCAATGCATATTCATTGGGGAAATCCTGAAAACCCGACTGGAATATGGCTCTCGAGGACCAGAGTTCCCTACCCCTGGTATATAACATACATAGCATATGACTTCAGCAGTTGTCAACGTATCTCAAAAAAAGATAAAGCAGAATTAGGAAAGGTTCAAATAGCAAACAAGATAATAAAGGGGATGGAACTCCTTTCTTATGAGAACATAAAATAAGTATAGCCTTACTGGGTCAGACCAATGGTCCATCAAGCCCAGTAGCCTGTTTTCATGGTGGCCAATCAGGTCCCTAGTACCTGGCCAAAACCCGAGGAGTAGCAATATTTCATGCTACCGATCCAGGGCAAGCAGTGGCTTCCCCCATGTCTTTCTCAACAACAGACTATGGACTTTTCCTCCAGGAAATTATCGAAACCTTTCTTAAAACCAGCAATGCTATCCGCTCTTACCACAACCTCTGGCAATGCGTTCCAGAATTTAACTACTCTGAGTAAAAAAATATTTCCTCCTATTGATTTTAAAATTATTTCCCTGTAACTTCGAGTGTTCCCTGGTCTTTGTAATTTTTTTTATTTTTTTATTTAATAAATCTTTATTGATTTTTAAACTTTGAGGTGGTCTTTGTAATTTTTGACGGAGTGAAAAATTGATCCATTTGTACCTGTTGTACCCCATTCAGGATTTTGTAGACTTCAATCATATCTCCCCTCAGCCATCTCTTTTCTAATCTGAAGAGCCCTATGCAGTCTTTCCTCGTATGTGAGGAGTTCCATTCCCTTTATCATCTTGTTTGCTCTTCTTTGAACCTTTTGTAGTGCCACTTCCACAGTGCCAGGGATGGAGTCCTTTGAGTCTAATACTCCCCCCCAGTCTTGCCTTGTTTGTGAAGGATGGATGGCGAAAGAGCGCCCTTGTGCCACGTTTTGTGAAGCGGAGAGGTGGGAACTTCAAGTTAAGCTGTCATGCGGCCTCTGGAGCATGGCACATGACTTTTGAGCCTGTTAGGTGAGAGAATTTTTCCAGGAGCCCTGGAACAGCGGTACAGTGCGCTGAACTGGTGCAGTGGCTCTCCTCCCTTCTAACGGAGAGTTGCCTATTAAGCCTTTACACCAGAGCTCATTAATCTGCTCTGGCAGGTGTATGTACATGGCCAAAATAACGCAGTTTAGGTCCGCTGAAGAGTGACTCTAAGAATTCTTAGAGCGCTTCTTGTACGAGAGTAGAGCTCTTTCCTGACTCTGATTGTCAGTTTGTAAATCAACAAAACAGTGCAAGAATTAGGGACAAAGATGATGTTAATGTATGTAGCTTGACACTGCCCATGTTTCGGCGTGAAGCCTGTATCAAAAGTCTGGAAAACAATATATAAATGGTACATCAACTCAAAAAATTTATTAAAATCACATTCAAAAATACATAAATAACCATCACAAATTACACTACACTATAATAATTGAAAACCATATATAATGAATCAATTAAAATTCAATGAAAATATCAACAAAAGAAACAAACATACCAGATCAAAATATAAATGAAAATCAAATAGGAATAAAAACAGTAACAATATCAGACTACATATAAAAGAGGAAATGTAAATATCAGATTACATATAAAAATACTGAAATATCTAAAACATAAGTCATTTAATTTAATCTTAAAAAAGAGTAAATTATCTGTGAAATACACTGTCCCTTATTGTTGAAAGGTAGCAAAGTCTCATAAAACTCAATCGTGATGAAGATAAAATTGCAGGAATGAAATTGATTTTATTCAGTCCATTATATAATTTCATTTGAAATCCATTAAAAATTGATAAATTGTGTTCCAATAAATTATGCAGGAGTGCAACCTATTAATGTACAATGTTGAAAATTTATTCAGCTCATTCACCGTGTTGAAAGCCAATTAATGAAACAAATTATGAAATGAAAAATAAAGTGCCAAAAAGAGAATCAATGTTTACCTCCCCACTTTATAAAACCATGCAAGAGGTTTTTAGTGCCAGCTGACGCACTGAATGCTCTGCGTTGCTCCGACAGTCAGAGTTCCTATGAGCGTCGGAGCAGCGCAGAGTATTCAGTGTGCCAGCCGGTGCTAAAAATCTCTTGTGCAGTATTGTAAAAGGGGGGTGAAGTTTAAAGTGCCTTTCTTGAAATGATATGTCACAGATATTTATACTCACCACTGGTAGTGGATTCCATACCCTTTACCATCTTGATCGCTCTTCTTTGAACCTTTTCTAGCGCCACTATATCTTTCTTGAGATAAGGAGACCAGAATTGAATGCAATACTCCAAATGAGGTCACACCATGGAGTGAAACAGGGGCATTATGACATTCTTAGTCTTGTTAACCATCCCTTTTTTAATAATTCCCAGCATCCTTTTTGCTTTTGGGCTGCCGCCACACATTGGGCAGAAGGTTTCATCGTATTGTCTAAAATGATACCCAGATCCTTTTCTTGGCTGCTAACCTCAAAGATGGACCCTAGCATCTGGTAACTGTGATTCTGGTTATTCTTCCCAATGTGCATCACTTTTCATTTGCCCACATTAAATTTCATCTGCCACTTGAATGCCCAGTCTTCCAATTTCCTAAGGTCTGCCTGCAATTTTTCATAATGCGTTTTATCAACTTTGAACAGTTTTGTGTCATCTGCAAATTGAATCACCTTACTCGTCGTTCCAATTTCCAGATAATTTATAAATAAGTTAAATAGCATCGGTCCCAGTACAGACCCCTGTGGCACTCCACTGTTTACTCTCCTCCATTGAGAAAAATGACCATTTAACCCTACCCTCTGTTTTCTATCCTATAATCAATTCCTTATCCACAACTGAACTTTGCCACCTATCCCGTGACTCTAATTTTCTTAGGAGCCTCTGTAAAAGCAAAAAAATACCATGATCGCACTCTAGCTTTTCAGGCAGCGTTCTAAGATAAGGACTTTCAACAACTTCTATTTTCATCTGATTCTTATCTACATTTTAGAAAACAATTATGAACATTCCTTTTTTACAGGTTCATAGCTAACTAGATCCTCCCTACACGATGTTTATTTAATTTTTGTGGTTTTTTTTCTTTAATAACTTTTTGTAAACTGCATCGAACTTCCAATGCTGTGTTATGTTTTTTTTGTCTGACCAGTGATTAGTGTGTGCCCTCTTGACTAAATTGGCTGTTGCCTTTTTGAGGGTGTGCTGTGTGCACTGAGGTCTTTTTCTCCATATTATTGAGATTGTATTACAGTACCATTCCTGCGTCTCTTAAAGAGAGTAGTGTAATTTGGATTTATTGATTGTATTGTAAAATACCAAATTACATTATCAATACATATGTTCTTAAAATTGAAGTAACCTATTTTCTTATTTTGGTTTAAAAATGCTGGAAAAACTGTATTTCATATACATATTACAAAAATACTGTAAAATCAGTTTCATTATTCAATCCTTCTGGATATACTGTATCAAAATTAAAAATGAGTTGTTGCTCATTGCGTGTCAACATCCTGATTTATATCTCCTCCTCCAGGATTTTTGTGTCACAGAGAAAACAAAAAAAACTTAACTCTTCAAATGAATGATTAAACAATGTTGGACTAATGGAGCATTCATATTCTTTCACCTCATGTTGCTTCTATGTTCTGTCATTCTGATTTTGATTTTTCTA
Source organism: Geotrypetes seraphini (assembly GCF_902459505.1). Classification (NCBI taxonomy): domain Eukaryota; kingdom Metazoa; phylum Chordata; class Amphibia; order Gymnophiona; family Dermophiidae; genus Geotrypetes; species Geotrypetes seraphini. Next base: position 403,359,374 of record NC_047085.1, on the reverse strand, counting down.
ATTGTCTTCCCAGATCCCCTAAAACTTCTATATATAGGAAAGTGCTGCTAGACATGAGGTGGGGGTCTATGGTATTGCAGTACATTGAAAACTGGAAGACTTGTTTTGAGCTTTACATTCTGTGTTGTTGATTTTAATATGTCATCTGTGTAAGGATGATGCTATTTTAGCAGGCTCTGTAGTGCACAGAGATGTACTGCACAGTGTTGGTGATGTCCCTGTTGAATACACAGAGCCATTTAGTTTTTCCATAACATGACAATATTTTAAACTTCATTAGTAATGCTGTTTTCTACTATAGTATAATCTCGTTATAGCAGACTTCAAGGGACCTGGGAAAACGGTCCGCTATATCCAGAGTTGCATTTTTAAAAAAACTTTATTTAGGTCAACTTGAAACAACGCTCAATCAATGAACAGTCACTGCATAACCATATCAGCAACATCAAGAACAAAACTCAGCAAAACATTGGTACGGCATGAAATGATTGCATAACTAGAACACTAAAAGATGTTCTAAAGCACAGTTCTTCAACCGCCGGTCCGCAAACAAAATCTTGCCGGTCCGCGAAGAATTCGGTCCCCGCCGCAACGAAAGGCCAGCGTCAGCTGACTTGCAACTTCCTGTTGCAGTCGCTGTGCTGGGACTCCTGCCTTCGCCGAGACTCCTGCCTTGTCTCCGCACCTCCAGACCAACAGTGGCAGCTCTGTGTACTTTTAACTTCGGCACAGAGCTGCCCTTAATCAATAGTTTAGCGCGGTTTCATAAGGCAGCCTTGGGGCCTTTGCTAGGCCGGCCCACATTGCATCATCGAAGCGGGCCAGCTATCAAAGGCCCCGAGGTTGCCTCATGAAACCGCGCTAAACTATTGATTAGGGGCAGCTCTGTGCCGAAGTTAAAAGTACACAGAGCTGCCGCTGTTGGTCTGGACTCTTGGGCCGCTGAAGGAGGGCAAAGAGCAGCTGTCCTGGAGGTTTCCCTTCCTCTCGCCTTTGCAGGTCCCTTTTTTCCACCTTTTTTTTTTCTCCTTCAAACGGCAACGGGCCCCAGCATCGACATCAATCAAGTACGGTAAGTTCCACTGTTCCTTGCAAGCGGTTCTGCTCGGCCAAAGCTTCCCCTCTGACATGAGCCACCCTCAGGGGAAAGAAAGTGACCCACAAAAGTGAGGGGAAGGGGGGAAGATGATGGAAGTTGGGGGGGGGGGAAGAGAGAAGGGGCAGATGATGGAATGGAGGAGATGAGAGAGAGATGGGGACAGATGATGGAAGTGAGAAGAAGGGAGAGAGAGCAGAAGGCAGATGGATGTCAGTTGAGAGGGGAGAGCAGATGCTGAATGGAAGTGGGGAAAGAACACATACTGGATGGAAGGAGGAGATAAATAAAGGGGGAAGAAAATAGTAAGATAATGGAGGGGTGAGGGAAAGGGGTGACAACCTGTGGGTAGACACAGTGAAAAGAGGGAAACGGGACTAATAGTAAGAAAGAATTTAATTTAGATGGAGGCAGAAAATAGAGAAGGAAGACCAGAGAAGAAAAGGGAAGAGAGAGCAGAGAATGATATCAGATCTGAGTGGAGGAAATGAGAAGAGAGATATGCTAAAAACCAAAGGGGGGAGGGAAGGATAGAGATGCCAGACCATGATGGGAACAGAAGGAAGATGATGGATGCCAGACCAAATTGGGGGGGGGGGGGCAGAAGGAGAGATGGCAGGGAAAGACAGACAGTGAATGGAAGGGGCAGATGCTGGACTGAAGAGACAGAGAAGGTTATCATGCCGCTGTACCGGGCCATGGTACGCCCTCACCTTGAGTACTGCGTCCAGCACTGGTCACCGTACATGAAGAAGGACACGGTACTACTCGAAAGGGTCCAGAGAAGAGCGACTAAAATGGTTAAGGGGCTGGAGGAGTTGCCGTACAGCGAAAGATTAGAGGAGATTGAGAGGGGACATGATAGAAACATTCAAGGTACTGAAGGGAATAGACTTAGTAGCTAAGGACAGGTTCACCCTCTGCAAGGCAGGGAGAACAAGAGGGCACTCTCTAAAGTTGAAAGGGGATAGATTCCGTACAAACTTAAGGAAGTTCTGTGGTAGAAAGCTGGAACGTTCTTCCAGAGGCTGTTATAGGGGAAAACACCCTCCAAGGATTCAAGACAAAGTTAGACAAGTTCCTGCTGAACAAGAATGTGCGCTGGTAGGGCTAGTCTCCATTAGGGTGCTGGTCTTAGACCAGAGGGCTGCCGCATGAGCGGACTGCTGGTCATGATGGACCTCTGGTCTGACCCAGCAGTGGGAATTCTTATGTTCTTAGGGCAGACACTGGCTGGAAGAGAATGAAAAGGCAATGAAAACAGAAACCAGAGACGACAAAAGGTAGAAAAAAATAATTTTATTTCTATCTTGTGATTCAAATATATCAGATTTGAAATATGTATCTTGCTAGACATAACTGGGGAGTGCAAAGCCCAGGCAGTGCTTCTTTAGCTTCCAGCTGGCTTAGGGCTCTCTCTGACCAGTGGGCAGTTGCCCTAGTTCCACTCCCCTAACACCATTCCTGTCATGTGTGACTGTGGTATTCTGTTACATGATATTTGTGTAGCATTTTGTAATAATTTGGCTTATTCAGTTTTCTTGATAGTAGAGGGGATATATGTGAAGGGGAGGGGAGACAGGGGTTTTGTTGATCTTTGCCCTGTATTATTTGTATTTATAAAATGACAATTGTATAGGATATTGTTTCTTTTTATACTTTAATAAAATTGTTCAATATAAAATTATAACTATTTGAGGCTTGTGCGGATGGGATCAGATGGTTTGTGGGACCGAGCTCGCGGGGATGGGGCGGCGATGGTTTTTAAAAAAAAATTTCAGTCTTAGTAGTTTGCCGGTCAACGAAATAATTATTTTTTTTCCGCCGGTCCACAGGTGTAAAAAGGTTGAAGAACACTGTTCTAAAGCATTATGTCGTACTGTACTGGAAAGAAAAACTCTTGTCATTTTCTTCTGGGCTGCATTTTGATACTATATCACCGGCATACCACGCACCTTGTAGGCAGAGCCTGCATGTCCATTATAGCTGAAGAAAATTACAGCTAAAAAGTGCCTCTCGGGACCAAAATAGTTGTCCGTTATATCTGAAAATCCGTTATATCCAACGATTTTCTGTATGTTTATAATGGCACTCGGCTGGGACCAGCAGACCTCGTGCTCTATAGGCGAGGTTCCATTATAAGTGAATCCGTTATAACGAGATTATACTGTATCTCTAAACAGTTAATAACTCTGTGAATAAATTTACACATAATTTCTAAAGAATTTTGCCTCTCCTGTTTTTTAATATACCTTGAGCTTAATTCCTTTCTTATACGTATTTTCAAACTAAACTAAAATATCAAATTTGAGAAGCTTGGAAGCCTCATATGTTACACATCCTTTAACTGATCTCTCCTCAGTACATGATCGTTCTCTTCCTGGTGTTTATTGTTCAGTTTTCAGTTTCTTGTGCCTGCCTGGCATTGAACAAGAATCAACAGGTAAGGTATAAACTTCTTTTTCATTTGTGAAATAAAAAAACAGATTTTTGAAGACTAATTGATCAACCATTTTGGGTGGGACACTGGAATTCTCCTATCTTGCCTTTTGAGATTAGGTGATCATATTCACAGATACTGATGGAAAGTAGTAGCCATGTATTTAGTTATATTGTTGGTCACTGCATTTGTGTGCCACATTGGAGTTGGCAATTAGATTTTTTGGGTTTTGCTGCTGGAAATAGATGGTCAAATTCTATTCTATAGAAAGATGTCTGAACCTTTCTGTTACTGAGAATCCATCTGATAACTTGGAATTATCTCCAAGCATTGTGAGATTCATCTTGTATTATGTTTTAGAATCTGACAATGTTGGAATTGAAGAACACAACCATGTCCAAATTCCCCAGTTTGCCTTTAAAGTCTTCAATACTTACTTTTTGTTTCACATTCTGCTAATTGAAAAAAATTAATTCAAAATGTACTATTTTGGGGGTGGAGTCAGGGGTGGGTCTGGGGCGGAGCTTGGGTGGGGGTACTTGGATGGTATTTATTAGGCTTAGGGGGTACGTGGCTTGAAGTTGAGAAACAATGGCCTATATGATCCGCAGTTTGTTGGATACCTCTGTTCTTAATTTTTGGCCTCCCTGTGACTTTCATCAGCAGTTTCCTTAACCCACAATTGCTGACTTATGAAGAATGACCTAAATAAAGTGTCCTTGTGTTGCAAGTACTTTCTACTTTATAATGATGGACTTCAGTGTCCTGAGGGATGTTCACATTGAAATTGGAACAAACAAAAAAAGGAACTGCAGATATGTACAAGATGCAGGTGAAATTTATTGTGACAAATATAAATATATAAAAACCTTTTTACCAAACAATGGACCCGACACGGTCCGTGTTTCGGACAAACCTTCGTCGGGGGTCCAAGATGAAAAAAGGTTTGGAAAAATATGCCACAAAAAATTGTAGAGTAAAAAATGTCATAAACCAAAAGGTCTGATGCGCCGAGAATCGCCAACTGCTGTAAAGCGTCTCACAAAGTGAGACATTGAAATTGGATACAGGTGGACTCAATTTATCTAATGTGCCCTGACTGGACAGTCTTTGAAAACAAAATGGAGAAAATTTTGAGTTTGCTGTAACAAAAAGCACAAAGATGTACTTATTCAAGAGCATTTTGGTTTAATTACTTTTTTGAGTATTTCAATAAATTGTTCTTTCATGTTGAAAGTTTAGAGTGTGTTGAAGATCCAGTGCAATTGTAATTTTTAGATAGCAAATTGTGAAAAATGTACAAGGGTATGAAGGCAATTACAACACACTATGTATCCTATAATTTGATAACTAGACTAAAATTTTCAGGATACCCCTAATGATTATGCATGGAATTGATCTGCATATTATTTCCTTTGCATGCAAACTTTTCATGTTATATTCAATAGGGGTATCCTGAAAACTTGATCTATTGGCAGCCCTTGAGGATTAGTTGTGAAACCAAGTAACTAAATTGGTTTTTTAAATATATGTGTATAACTGTAGCCTACTCCCCACTGTAAACAACTGATAAACTTGGGCATCCAAGTAGATATTGAGATTCTGGTATAATATTTGTTAAACGACAAAACACAACAGAGAAAGAAAGAAGTGGAAGAACAAATTCCACAAAATACAGTGGTGCCTCGCATAACGGACGCCTCGCACAGCGAACGCTGCGCACAACGAACTTTATGTCTTGATCCGTACAACGAACTTCGTTTCACACAACGAAGTCGCCCGAGCTGCATCCTTCCGCGCAGGCACTGCGCTTAACTGCCCTCTCTCCGCCTGGTTCCCTCTTGCCCCCCCCCCCCCCCCGACTCCCCGACACGATCGGGGCAAAAAGGAGCCCAAGCCCTCTTGCCCCGCCGATTCCCCAACTCCCCACACAATATCGGGCCAGGAGGGAGCCCAAGTCCTCCTGGCCACGGCGACCCCCTAACCCCACCCTGCACTACATTACGGGCAGGAGGGATCCCAGGCCCTCCTGCCCTCGACGCAAACCCCCCCTCCCCCCAACGACCGCCCCCCCCCAAGAACCTCCGACCGCCCCCCCAGCCGACCCGCGACCCCCCTGGCCGACCCCCACGACACCCCCAACCCCCTTCCCCGTACCTTTCTGTAGTTGGCCGGACAGACGGGAGCCAAACCCGCCTGTCCGGCAGGCAGCCAACAACGGAATGAGGCCGGATTGGCCCATCCGTCCCAAAGCTCCGCCTACTGGTGGGGCCTAAGGCGCCTGGGCCAATCAGAATAGGCCCGGGAGCCTTAGGTCCCTCCTGGGGGCGGGGCCTGAGGCACATGGGCCCAACCCGACCATGTGCCTCAGGCCCTGCCCCCAGAAGGGACCTAAGGCTCCCGGGCCTATTCTGATTGGCCCAGGCGCCTTAGGCCCCACCAGTAGGCGGAGCTTTGGGACGGATGGGCCAATCCGGCCTCATTCCGTCGATGGCTGCCTGCCGGACAGGCGGGTTTGGCTCCCGTCTGTCCGGCCAACTACAGAAAGGTACGGGGAAGGGGGTTGGGGGTGTCGTGGGGGTCGGCCAGGGGGGTCGCGGGTCGGCTGGGGGGGCGATCGGAGGTTCTTGGGGGGGGGGCGGTCGTTGGGGGGGGGGGGGGTTTGCGTCGAGGGCAGGAGGGCCTGGGATCCCTCCTGCCCGTAATGTAGTGCAGGGTGGGGTTAGGGGGTCGCCGTGGCCAGGAGGACTTGGGCTCCCTCCTGGCCCGATATTGTCGGGGAGTTGGGGAATCGGCGGGGCAAGAGGGCTTGGGCTCCCTTTTGCCCCGATCGTGTCGGGGAGTCGGGGGGGCAAGAGGGCTTGAGCTCCCTTTTGCCCCGATCGTGTCGGGGAGTCGGGGGGGCAAGTGGGCTTGAGCTCCCTCTTGCCCCGATCGTGTCGGGGAGTCGGGGGGGCAAGAGGGCTTGAGCTCCCTCTTGCCCCGATCGTGTCGGGGGTGCCAGGGACCACACGGAGTCACCCACCGTACCACCCGATTCGGGTAAGCGCAGGTATCGGTGGGTGGCTTATTTGCGGGGGGGTGCCTTATTTTACATTTTTTTCTAAAAAGGGGGGCTGTCTTATTTGATGGCCCTGCCTTATCATCGGGGAAACACGGTAGAAAAAAAAAAAAATGAACAGTTAAGTCCCAGTTTTTGCCGCTGAGACTCTGCCCTCTCACTGTAAAATTAGACTCTACTTAGTCTGTCTTTAAATTTAAAAAATGTGTGTTGTTTTAAAAAACAATTATGTTTTTAGATGTATCTAAATAAAAATAATAACCAAAAATTTATCTTTTTTTATGTCATCTTAGCATATTTTATGCTACAGAACGAATTATTTTTTTTGACATGTATTGTTATGGGAAAACGCGTTTCACACAACGAACGTTTCACATAACAAACTTGCTCCTGGAACGGATTAAGTTCGTTGTGTGAGGCACCACTGTATATCAAATGCCAAAACACAGCAGAGATGACCTTATGGTACTGAAAATCTTTCCATTTCAAACATGAACAATCACGATTGTGTTTTGGCCATATGACCTACATCAGGAGTCTCAATTTCAAGTGTAAAAACAAATTGTCCCAATGATTGCGTAACTTACAGTAGGACCTTGTGTGAAATCAATAGGTTAGGGATCAACCCTAGCAACAACATTTGGTTGAAATGTATGGAAACATAGCCAAACCACAAAAATCATGCGATGACTAATCAAAACATGCTACTTTCTTCAGTTGGTATAATTTGTTAATGTCTTTAGCTCAAATTTGAGATAGCTGAGATAGCAAGGCAGAGCAAATATGCTGAATAATAGTTTCATTAGCTGTAGCAAAATGGGCAAAATATGCTGCCCTGATTACAGAAAATGTCCATAATTTATGGGGTGTGTTATAATATAACAGATATCACAATCTCATAGACTATTGATATTTATGTATAATAAGTTCAACAGCTTAGCTCAGCTTGGGACTTTTCAATCTGAGCGTAACGCTTGTGATTATATAGCTTTGGAATGAAGAATATTATAGGCTTTTATTTTCTCAAAACTAGATAAATATATTATATCTTCCTTTGTGACATCTAGAGGGATGATTGTTGTACTTGCCTGAGTTTCACCATGTCTGGGTAGGTAGAACCAATGTTTCAGCCATCATGCATGATAGTAAAGGAGCCATGACAGAAAAGAAAGTTTTACGTGTTGTATCATATACAGTCTGGCGGATTGAAAGGAATACTAGAAGATTTTGGGAGTGCCTAAGGGCTCCTTTTACAAAGGTGCGCTAGGGCTTGCGTGTTAAATTCCCGAGTGTGCTAGCCACTTACCACTTCCTTTTTAAGAGGCGGTAGGTAGATAGCGCGCAGTAATTTTGTGCGTGCACTAAAAACCCTAGTGCACCTTCTTAAAAGGAGCCCTAAATGTTGTGTACAATTACATATAGTGTTCTTGTATCTCCTTACTCCCCAAATCCCAGTATTAAGATTCTTACAGTCAATTTTATGTTGAAAATTGTGTTAGCTATTTTAACTTGTTGTGCATATGGATTTATACACTTTATAGCATCATCTTTTAGAAGTTGGATGGAATCACACCTCTTCTGCTGATATCGAACGAGCTCTTAAATGCTGTGGATTCCATACCTCTCAAAATAGGTCCTGCGAGGATGTAAGTACATAGTTGTCCTAGTGCTAAACATGGAACCAGGAATTGTATTGAAAGTTTATGCAGGGTATAGTTTCTCAGCTTTAGATGCAAGATGGGTGTTTAAATTGACTCATTTTATCTTTGGTTTGGATTGTGAGGCCCAGATTCACTAAACAGGGTTGGAAAGACCTTGTGGGTTTGCTATGGTCTGATTTTTGGCCAGTTCCAAAAGAGCGACTGATGCTCACAAGTTTGCATGCAAATGGTTTGAGCGGAGGTTTGTCATAATCCCCAACTGATCTTGCTGATGAATCACTGAGTGACAAATATGCAGAGCTGGCAGGAGAACTGAACAGCTGAGACAGGGGAAGCCCTGAAGCAGCCTTCTGTGACTCAGTTGTTCGGGACAGGAAACTTTTTTTTTTTTTTTTTAATGCACACAGATGATGATGTGCGTGTCACCCATGCACAATATCTGCCCAATTTAAAAAAAAAAAAAGTGTGCTGGCCCCCCTCCTGACCACAGCCATCACCCCCTCCCCCCTGATGAGAACCTTGGGTCTCTGAATCCCCCAACAATGATGGCGGCCCCTGTGACAGCAACACACTCAGAGAGACAGGAGGCATGCCCACTCCCTCCTGCCTCAGCAATTCTGTTGTTCATCCAGGCCACCTGGACCCCTCCCCCTGGCACTCCCCAATGCTCCCAGCTCAGTAAGCAACCCCCCTAGCCCTTCCCCGTATCTCATTGTAGAAGCCAGTAAGAAGGATGCCCACTCCCACTTGCCAGCAGGCCCGCCTCTTCGAAATGGCAGGCCTTCCCCTTCCCAGTGCATTGGGGAAGGCCCTGATTGGCCTGGATACCTTAAGCCCAGTATCAAACTAATTCTTTTATTTGTAAACTAGATTTTTAGCCTGTTCCATTAATAGATGTATAGACTTAGGCATTTCTTTCTCTTTCTTTCTTTATGTCTGTATTTATTTCTGTTTCTCCCTGCCTCCTTTCTCTCTTTGTCTGTTTTTCTCCCTGGCCCCTGTCTGTCTTTCCTGCCTGCTGTCTGTCTGTCTGTATTTATTTCTTTCTGTCTCTCCCCCCTGTCCAGTAGGAACCCTTCCCTGCTCCCCCTGTCCAGCAGTAGCCCTTCTCCCTTCCTTTTACCTCCCCCCTGTGCATCAGCAGCATTTCTCTTCTCTCCCCCCCCTTCTCTGGTGGTTCCTTCTCCCTCATTCCCTCTGTCTCCCCAAAAGGGTGCTGCTGCAGCATTTCCCCCGCAGTCATTTCTCCCCTCCCACGGTCTCACACAGCCATCAGCAGCGTTTCTCATCACCCCCCCCTCCCAGGTCTCACACAGCCGTCGGCAGTGCAGCATTCACAACTCGCTGCTCCTGCTTGCTGTCCTTCGTCGCTTCTGGGTCCCATCTACTTTCTGTTTCCGCGAAGGCAGACCCGACAGCGAGGAAGGCCCGAAGCAAGCAGGAGCAGCGAGTTGAAGCTTCCCTCCCTGCCCTATCTTCCTTCAATGCTGCCCTAGCCAGGAAGCGACTACAGCCAAGTTTCCAAGTTTCCAAGTTTAATATGTATTTGATTGATCGCTTTATCAATTTCAAAGCGATTAACACATGATTAAAATTACAATATATAAAAGTTGCAATATATTAAAAACATAAACTAATGCTCCGGGGGCTCTAACACTGTGCTTGCCAGCTTCGCTTCTCCTCCTTCCCCCCGTCTCTGGTTTCAGAGGAACAGGGTCGGGAAGCCGGCAAGCACAGTGTAGTCAGAAGTCAGTCGGAGATCAGGAAATCAGCTGAGACAGGCACTGCGCATGCACGGGCATGGCACCACGGATCACGGACCCACCAACTTTGAAGTGCGCATGAGCACTAAGGGAATTATTATAGCAGATTGTCTTGAAATTCATTAAAGATGACTTTTTTAATTTTTAATATTTAATAATCATTGCATTGTATTCTGCTAAAGATATCACCTTTATCCAAAATGTTTCTAATATTGATATAAATAAAAAATAGGGAGTGTCTACCTCTCTGTGTGGGGTGCCCAAACTAGCTACAATCAATGTTAGCAAATGGACCTCAAAACCCTTTGGACTTTGAGAGGCAGACACTTCCTGTTTTTGATTTAGATTGATTTAATTTTCGGTATCTTAGCTCTATTTTTTTGTTCATTGACATCTAATATAAATTGATCATTTTTCCATTATAGGATAAAATAATCATTAATTCATTGTAAAAGTACTTAAACTGAGTAAGCTTAATCTATGGTTCTTCCGTATAACCATCTGATGCTGAACATGAAGTCAATAAGTTTCCTTTAATGTGTAGAATCGCAAATCGATCTATTAAAAATTGTCTTTAAAAAATATGACACCACAAACGAGGGAAGGAAGAAGTCTTCTGAACGGGAAAGTCACTTGAACTGACCAAAATCACTTTAGAGAAATTCTAGGAAGACTGCCAGCTTTAAAAAAATAAAAAAATAACCTCAAGATGGGTTACTTCTGGCCAATTATATGCATTTAACTGGAAACGCCTAACACTCTTTTTAGTAAATATGCTCCGTAGATTATAAACCCTCCAGGGATATAGAAATACTGTATTTGAATATAACTTACCTGTTTGTAGTAGTAGTAGTAGTCTCTCAAGGAGTGAAGTACAGTAAATCCAAATACGTAAGACAAGATTGGTTGGCTACTTGAAAATCTTTCCCTGCCTATAGGAGATAATTTTTTAAATTATAACGCGACCCCCCCCCCCTCCATTGTAGGCTATGGTTAAGTTCTCATTTCTAAAATGCCCATTCTTCTTTTAAATTTTGGTTATATTTTTTGTTAAATGAGGAAATTTAATGGGACATGTCTCCTCATCCTCAAAAATAATAATAAAATGTTTTGGATAAAACAAACTTTTTTCTATTTTGTTTTTTTTCCTCATATAGGGGTGCTTTTACTAAGGTGTGCTAACTGATTTAGCATTCTGTAATGAATTAGTGGGCATTAAGTACCATGCAGCCCATGTGGAATTTAGCATGTAGCATACCTTAGTAGAAAGATCCCATAGTCTTTAAATAATACATTGATTAATTGATTGATTATCCCCTTTGCCTAAACCAATCCATCATGTTTTTGCATTGTGCACCTTTGGTTTTCAAATTCTTTATCCATTTCCTAAGCCATAAAAATTGGCTACCAGGTAAATTCTTTTAAGAGTTTGGTGTAAAACCTCCAGTAACAAACTTATAGAAACATACAAATACTAATAAATTGAAGTAATAAACCATTACTTCTGTTAATCATATTTATTTATTTATTTAAAAAATTATATACGGCATAAAAAACTGCGGTTTACAAAATTACATGCATGCGTATTAAAAATACTAAAACTTTATCCGAATTAAAAACCTGACATTTGCTGTCGTCTCTGAATTCAATTTGTAAAATCTATTGAATTTTCTCTGTTTTATGTTTATTAAAACTTAATATACCGCTTAATCTTAGTGGCTCATCCAGGCGGTTTACAAATACAAGTAAATGCAAATAATAAAGAAAAGAAACTCCATAAAAAAGTATAGTACAGACCTATCATATAAGAAACAAACAAACTGAAAATACCCTGAAGTCAAAATATGATATTCAAAATGGTATTGCCTTTCAATATGGTCAACATATACCCCCTCTTTTATGAAACTGTGATAGCAGTTTCTAGCGTGGGGAGCCGCGCTGAATAACTCGTGCTGCTCCTGATGCTCTTAGGAACTCAATGAGTGTCGGGAGCAGCACGGGCCATTCAGTGCGGCTCCCCGCTCTAGAAACTGCTATCGCAGTTTCGTAAAAGGAGACAGTAGTCAATCTCTTGACATCCAGGGATGCTCAGTTCAAATCTCATTGCTCCTTCTTTATGATCTTGGGCATAAAGGGTCTCAAAGTCCCTCCTTGAGGGCCGCAATCCAGTCGGGTTTTCAGGATTTCCCCAATGAATATACATGAGATCTATGCGCATGCACTGCTTCCAATGCATATTCATTGGGGAAATCCTGAAAACCCGACTGGATTGCGGCCCTCAAGGAGGGACTTTGAGATCCCTGACTTAACCCCCCCATTATTTCAGGTGCAAAATTAGATTGGGGGCCCTCCAGGTACAGTGAAATTTGTAGTGTACCTGAATATAACTTGTCTTAATATACTGCTGAACAAGGTGTGAGCATAGGACTTGACATTAAGGGTTCCCAGTTCAAATCCCACTGTTGCTCCTTATGCCCTTGGCTATGTCACTTAATTTTCTATTGTTTCAGGTGCAGAGTTAGGTTGCAAGTCTGATGGGGGTTGAGTTACTGCTGAAAATGTGCTGAATGTTTTGCCTGCACAGTTTGATAGAAGAGGCCCTTTGTAGGTACTCTGTGGACACCAGGGACATGGTGAAGACCTTGTGGATGCTTTGCACTTGTCCTATGGAAGTAGAGCAAGATGGTGTGAGCTCAAGTGGGCTGTTTCTGCTTCATTGTCACCCTTGGGTAGACTCCCCTCCCCCACACGTTTTACATGACCACATTTTGAGACACTGCCATTGATATGCTCTACAAATGCCTTTAGGACACCTTGCTCAAGGGGCAAAGAATGTTAATTTTACATTAGGGTTCTACATTTTAGTTCTGCATTTGTAAAATACATCACAGGCCTAAAACATTTATATACCGACATCCATGACTTTTCAAAAATAGTGCTGCACATATTTTTGAATGCAATTTATTATCTTCTATGTGTAAAAAAAAAAAAAAAAAGAAGTAACTAAAAAAAGGTTTTGTTTCAAATGTGCATTTTATCTTGCTATATAGAAAATGAATATTCCACATGACACAATTCTGTTGGAAAACTATTTTTACAGGCATGTGCTCGTGACAGCTGTCGGCCCTGTGATAAACTAATAGAGCAGTATGCAGATGAGGTACTAAGATTTGTAGGTGGTATAGGGATCTTCTTCAGCTTCACGGAGGTAAGTGAGAAAATGATGATGAACTGTATATGTCCTTCTGTACAATATACACTGTTCAGTAGTAGCTGCAGAATTCTGTTTAAGACCTGTTCAGTTTCTACTTGGGTTGACCGTTTTACGTGAATTAGGAAGGCTTTGCTCCATTAGATTAAGAGGTATGATGCATAGCTTGACAGCTGATTAAGTCAAGTAAGTGAGCTTGCAGACCATAAAACCATTCTAAAAGTAAAACCCTGAGGGTGGGGAGGAGGGAAGCGAGGTAGAGAAGAGGGGATGGATGAGTAGTGGAGGATTGGACCCAGACTGGAAGTTCTCCTTGCTAATGTCATATTGAAGTCGGGTATCTTATTACAACTTTATTTCACTTCTAGAGTCTTGGGTATTATTCTGAATTCTTCTCTTACTTTTAATGACTAGATAAAACTCTTTGGTAAAGAAATGTTTCTTCAGTCTGTGTATGCTGAGAAAAGTTAGGTCATCATTTTATCATGAACATTATTCATTATTGGTACAGTCCATTGTGCTTGCTCAGTTGGACTATTGTAACTCTGTTTATTTAGGTATCAAACAAGTTAGTTTAGACCGACTTCAGTTGAAACAGAATACAGCAGTTAAACTTATCTTTCGAAAGGGAAAATACGACTATGTGTCCCCATTATTGAGAAAGCTTCACTGGCTTCCAGTCCGTCATAGGATACAGTTTAAGTGCACGTGTGTCGTTTTTAAATTCCTCTACGGAATATTTGATCCTTCAATTCCTCTGTTGGAATGCTTTTAGATCTTGCCATTCAAGGATTACAGCAATGTATAAATTATCATTTCCATCCTCTAGAGCATTGTTCTTCAACCGCCGGACCGCAGACCGGTGTCGGTCTGTAGAAAATTTCTGCCGGTCCTGTTCCCCTTTCCCTTCTAGGGCCGGCGTTAGGATTGGCTGCGGTACTGCTACAAACGGATGGCGAAAAGAAAGACAGAAGCCGCAGGACTTTTCCTCTTGCCTTCATCGCTATAGGCTCTGCCGATCTTGATCCCGCCCCCCTCTGAAGTGACTTCCTGTGTTTGAGGGGCAGGATTGAGACCGGCAGAACTTGTAGCGAATGACAATGCAGGCAAGAAGAAAGGTCCCGTGGCTTCTTCTTCATTCTAGCCGTCTGATTTAGCGGGATCACAATTGAAGGTAGGGTAGGTTTTGTCTTTGTTATTGCTGCCAAGTTTAGCAGGACCAGGGTCGAAGGCAGGGCTGATAGCAATCGAGTGCTGGAAGAGTGGATCGGGACCAGCAGCCAAGGGAGGAAATAAGAGATGCTGGATTATGAGGAGAGGGAAAAATGTGATATAGGTGTTGTGGGAAGGGGATGGTAGACCCAAGAGGGGGTATTGGTGTGACAGAAGGGAGATGGTGGATCCCCTTGGGGGAGGATAGTTATTGGAACTAGGTGGAAGTTGGAAGAATAGGGACACAAAGACAGATGCTGGACTTTGCAGGGGGTAGAGAGACATGGAAAATGCTGAACAGGAGGGTGGAGTATGAAGACAGAAGTAAGATGTTGGACATGGGTAGAAGGAGTAGGGAGACAGGGGATATGCTGGACATGGTGAAGGGGGAATAGGGAGACAAGGAAAAGATGCTGAAAAAAGAAATGGAGGGAGTAGGGTGATGGAAGGTATCTGCTGGATTAAGATGTGGAAAAGAGGGGAGGTACTGGAATACATTCAATATAAAATCATAACTGAGGCTTGTGCAGATGGGATCAGATGGTTTGTGGAAAAATTTAAAAACCTGGCTGTTTACACAATAGCTTTTAATATTACCAGTTGACAAATTGTGATAAGTATATTTTATTTTTTAGCTTTTAAATTTCTATCTTAATCGTAACAAATGGCACTGTTTCAGGAATTGTTATTCTAATAGCACTTTCTCTATTACTATGGCATTTTATATTTAA
The DNA here is from genome assembly GCF_902459505.1 of Geotrypetes seraphini. Taxonomy (NCBI): domain Eukaryota; kingdom Metazoa; phylum Chordata; class Amphibia; order Gymnophiona; family Dermophiidae; genus Geotrypetes; species Geotrypetes seraphini. Next base: position 403,344,199 of record NC_047085.1, on the reverse strand, counting down.
TAAATTGTAAACCGAGTCGAGTTCCTTCGGGAAATGATCCGGTATATAAACTGAAGATTAGATTAGATTAGAATAGAACTTGAGACCTTGATGTTTAAGAACTAGAGCTGGTGCTGAACAATGGCGTTGCTAGGAGTAAATGGGCCTCAGATAAGGGGAATAAGATAGGAGGGTAATATCAGGTAGCCCTGGAAACCTGACAGTGTGTAATGGAGCCCAATCATTGCTGACCTCCGAGAGTTTGCCAGGACATTGTAAAAAGTCGGAAGTGTTACTTATTTGTCTTTTTTCATCTAGAAATATGATAACTGGATATTCAAAAGCTTATTTTCTAGCAAGCCAGTTTTCATTTGAAAAGATTGACAGGCTACTTGCTCCTGTAACATGGTGGTTCTAAAGTAGTATTTTTAAAAATAAAATATATATATAATATAATTTTTAGCTTACAGAATATTCTTTCTGCAACTGTCTCAGGTATGGTCAAAAAGAGCAGACAGGCAGTACAGATCTAAGCAAAACTTTCTGAAAGGGTATGGTTCTCTATCATGAGAACCTCCCATTTGTCTCCAAACTCCTAGAACGAATTGTGCTCCGCCGACTACACCCTTTCATAGAAGGGTGCTCTATCCCCTGCTCAATCCGGCTTCCGAACAGGCCACAACACAGAGTCAGCACTCCTAGATATCATCGATGACAGCTGGTCAATACTCGACAAAGGTGGCGATGCCCTACTAGTCCTACTTGACCTCAGTGCTGCTTTGACACGGTCGACCACCACCTCCTCATTTCCAGACTCTGTGACCTTGGAATCAAGGACTTTGCCCTCCAATGGTTCACCTCGTTCCTCCACCAAAGGATCCAAACTGTCTTACTAGGGACGTACAAATCTAACCCCAAGCCTATCAAATATGGCGTTCCCCAAGGCGCCCTTCTATCCCCCCTCCTATTCAACCTCTACATCAGACCTGTCATTGATATAGCGCAAAAGTACAACATTAAAATCCACTCCTATGCCGATGACATCCAGCTGCTCCTCCCACTAGGCGAAAACCAATCGTCCCAAATTGCTAACCTCCAACACTGCCTCTCTGACATGAAAACCTGGATGACAAACAACAAACTACAACTGAACGCCTCTAAGACTGAACTCTTATGGATCAGGAACAAAAACACCAAATACACACCGCCCAACACTATCATGGGACTCCACTTTACTAACGGCAACAGATCAAGTACGCAGCCTAGGAGTAACCTTAGACGGACACCTATCCCTATCCACCCACATATCCCAAGTAGTCTCTACCTCCTTCTACTACCTCTGCCAACTGAGAAGGATCAAACCCTACATCTCCACATCTGACCTAGCCCAACTCCTCTACGCATATGTCCTCTCCAGAATGGATTACTGCAACTCCCTATTTAATGGAATAACCAAAAAAGATCTCAAGCACCTCCAACGAGTCCAAAATGCAGCTATCCGCCTCCTACCATGATCCCATTTCCCCAGCAATCCACGCTGAACACTGGCTCCCAATTAGCCAACGCTGTGCATTCAAGGCCCTGGCAATAGCACACAAAATAATTTATGCCACCACCCCCTCCTACATAAAATCCAAGCTACCCATCTACATCCCCACCCACACCCTCCGCTCAGAAACGGAGATACACCTATGCATTCACCCCGGAAGGTCCCTCCTCTCAGAAATCGCCCGCAAACACTCCTACAGCCACTTCATTCCCCAACTCTGGAACCAACTCCCCCCTCAACTCAGACTACAGAACTCACTAATGACATTCTGGAAAATGGTAAAGACCCTCCTCTTCAACTAAAGGTCACCCTCAGTCTACACCCAACCCCCTTAAACCCCACCTCTACCCTTCTTTCTCCATTCTAATCTTCTGCCTAAATTTCTATATAGTCCACTCTCAGCCTATACTCAAATAACTTGTATCTAAACTAAACTACTTATATTTAAACTACTGTTCTTAATTTGCTGTATAGTCCCTATATCTAAACTGCTGCACAGTCTTGTATGTCCAAGTATTTAAATCTACTGTATAATCTTGTATGTCCAATTCACTCCATTGTGAATGTTTACTTGTAAACCGTTCTGAGCTATTGGGAGGATGGGATAAAAATCTAAATAAATAAATAAATGATGCAGCTTTGGTTTTTTGTTTTTTTGTTTTTTTTTGCAATGTCAGACTTCAGTAGTAATCTGAATGAGATTAGTTGTCCAGGAAGAGTATCTTGACAGGTCATAGTCATTTTTCTTGACCAGAATTTCTCTAGCTGTCTACAGTACCTCATCAGTTGCTGATATTAGGGTTGATGGCTGCAGGGCATGGAGGCCCTAATTCCATAAACAAGTGCCTAAGTCATAGGCATTGAGGAATGCGGTGCATATTGACTGTCAGTCTTAAATTAGATGCTATGTACACAATTGCACCTAGTGGCCCTTATAGATGCTAGAACCTTAAATACTCCCTATTTATGCCAAGGGTGTTTGTTTGGGTTTTTTTTTTGTTTTTTGGGGGGCCTAAATACCAGTGCCTAAATCTACTTTGGGTGCCTACAGGCAAAACATGCTCAAGATCTACTCATGGTCTGCCCCTAACCATGCTCACTTTTTGATAGGTGCCTACCCAAATTTAATTTAAACCAATTATGAGGTGCTAAGTGCCAGTTATCAGGACCGATTAAGCTTTCTAAATAAGTTAGATGCCTAGATCAGCTAGGAACGCCGATCTAGGCACATAACTTAAGGCGTCTTTTATAGAATTGGGGCCAAAATATACGAACTACCTCCTCCATGCCAGCAAATCAGTGTTTAATCTAACAGATTGCTGTGTCCAGTATACCAGAGGACGCATTCACTTTGCATTGGTCCTCAGCAGATGTTGGTCTTTACGTAAGTCATAAGAACATAAGAGTTGCCATACTAACACAGATTGAAGGTCTATCAAGCCCATTATCCTGTTTCCAGCAGTGGCCAATCCAGGGAGAATGTGGTGCAGTAGTTAAAGCTACAGCCTCAGCACCCTGGGGTTGTGGGTTCAAACCCACACTGCTCCTTGTGACCCTGGGCAAGTCACTAAATCCCCCCCCCATTGCCCCAGGTAAATTAGATAGATTGTGAGCCCACCGGGACAGGGAAAAATGCTTGAGTGCCTGAATAAACTAATGTAAACTTTTCTGAGCTCTCCTGAGAGAATGGTATAGAAAATTGAATAAATGAATGACTAAATTTGTCGAGATCTGAAAAGAGTAAAACAGATTGTATGCTCCTTTTCTTAGCAAAAAGCAGTGAGTTTTCCCTCCTTCGTGCTCAAAGCTTGTCTAATACAGGATCATATTTTGCAAGCAAGGAGGATGGTTGAAAGAAAACTACTATTTCCACCTGAGCATGCACCATACTCCCTATGTTGGGGGTCCCGCCCCAGTGTGGGGGGTTTGGCAGAGGGGGTTGGGCGTCGGGTCACCACCTACTGCTTTTTTTTTTTTTTTTAATGGATTGCTCCTTTTTTTTTTATGGATTTAGTCCTTGCTTTATAAAAATGTCACTCGGCCCCATGTAAAGCAGCATTGAGTGGGTGTTGCTTCATGCAGAGTAGCCAGACTGATGATGGAGGAGTTTTATGTAATGTAATTGTAATGTAATTTATTTCTTATATACCGCTACATCCGTTAGGTTCTAAGCGGTTTACAGAAAATATACATTAAGATTAGAAATAAGAAAGGTACTTGAAAAATTCCCTTACTGTCCCGAAGGCTCACAATCTAACTAAAGTACCTGGAGGGTAATAGAGAAGTGAAAAGTAGAGTTAGAGGAAAAATAAAAATAAAATAAACATTTTAATAAGACAGCATTGATCTAAATACTTTGGAAGGTAGAAGAGAGGAGAGAAAGGAATAGAAGCAGAAGGGGGAGCCGTTGAACAGTAGAATTCTGGAGAAATTTAAATGATAGAAATAGAACAAAACAAAGACAAAAGGCAAAACAATAGATAAGATTAAAGATAAATCATAAGCTGGAAAGAAAAATAAAATAAAACTTTGTCTTCAATCCACGGTTTCAGCGTCAGTGATGAAGTGGAGCAAGTAAGTTTAGGAGGAGCGATTGATGTTTCCAGAAAGGGCTAAACACTACAAATAAACTTTGCAGAATTTTCAACTTTTTTTGCACAGAAGTCAACCAGGAGTAAGTGTAGGTGATGGAGCACTGAGAGCAATAAAGAGAACTGGATTGTATCTCATTGATCACATGATTTTTTTCCCTGCTTTCCAGATTTAACATATTCATTTTCTTTATTTGTGTTTCAGATTCTAGGTGTGTGGTTGACCTACAGATACAGGAACCAGAAGGATCCTCGTGCTAACCCTAGTGCTTTTCTTTGATTGGGGAAAAATACTCAAGGACTAGATATTCTTTCAGCTGATATACTAATTACAAACTAAAACTGCACTTGTCCTTGTCCGTAAAGGATACATATGTGAATGAATGAAAAAGAAAATGGAGGTTTTTCCAGGGAGTTGGGGGTTATCCTTTTTTAAATGACTATCTACTCCAGAACTGAACAGTCTGAATACAACTTAGCAACCTTTTTTTAAAATCATATCAATCAGGATGTACTGTATCAAATTTTACAGCACTGTTCTGTATTTGCTTGTTTGCCTTTCTGTGTATATGCTGAATGTTTCTCAGTAGGAGTTCTTTGAATAACATTGTCCACTTCATCATTGTAAATTATGTGAGTACACTAATTGCTGCTCAGATAAGTCAGTGTATATGTGCTGTGACAAATGAGAAAGAGGTAAGGTAGGTACCACTTCATGCATCAAAGGCACCTTCAAATTGATAGGCACCTGTATGCACTAGGTACTTTTCTATAAGGTACTTCTTAAGGGCCATAGCACCTAACTGCAAGAGGGCAGAGCATGGGAGGGCCATGGGCAAGTCCCCCAGTTAGGCATGTGGTTTATTTGTCCATGCGTGCACCAATGCTAACCTTATATAAGTATTCTATAATGGAACCTTGGTGTCAAGATGCCATTGTAGAATTGGTGCTAAGCTAAGGCTGCCAATTGGATCCAGATTTGCAGGACAGAGTTGATCTAGTTCTGGGTTTTCCCCCCCAATGCATCTTGGAGCTTATAGTCTTGCTTTTCTTAGGGAGTGCAATGGGGAAACGGAACTTCAGCTTCCTGCATGCAACAGGGTAAACCTAGAACTGCATCAACCCTCTCCTACAAATCTAGATCCAGTTGGTAGCCTTATGCTAAGTGTAACAATTTATTTAAATAAGAACATAAGCAGTGCCTCTGCTGGGTCAGACCAGAGGTCCATCACGCCCAGCAGTCCGCTCACACGGCGGCCCATCAGGTCCAGGACCTGTATAGTAATCCTCTATCTATACCCCTCTATCCCCTTTTCCTTCAGGAAATCATCTAATCCCTTCTTGAAACCCAATACCGTACTCTGACCTATCACACCCTCTGGAAGCGCATGCCAGGTGTCCACCACCCTTTGGGTGAAGAAGAACTTCCTAGCATTGGTTCTGAATCTGTCCTCTCTTAATTTTTCCGAATGCCCTCTCGTTCTTGTAGTATTCGAAAGTTTGAAGAATCTGTCCCTCTCCACTTTCTCTATGCCCTTCATGATCATGAACTGCATACGAGTGCCTTTACTTATCAATGCAGCAGAGGTATATATTTGTTCTTCTGAGAGAAACAGATTGTGATGGCAATTGAGGACCATAAGACCCATCTAGTCTGTTCTGTATCATTGGTCAGTGTTTCCTACATTATCCTTGAGCCACTACTACTAAATCATTTCTACTAGTTATATGCAGCACTTTACATTAAACATATAAGAGACAATGCTTGCTCAATAGAGCTTACAATCTAATTAAAACAAACAGGAGAAATAGGGGTTAGGGAATTTCTTACAGAGAGAATGATAGACATTAGTAAAAGCTAGGCGTGAAAAGAGGCCTAGATTTGAATACTGCCAGAGACAGTTTGACATACTGACTCCAGCAGTCTGTTCCAGGCATACAGTGCAGCAAGATGGAAGAGCTGGAGCCTGGAGTTGGCATTAGAGGAGACGAGTACAGATAAGAGAGACTTGCCCTGGGGAGGAGTATAAGGAGAGAGGAGATAGAGTGAAATGCACTTGTAGGTCAATAAGAGGAGTCACACCTAATAAGAACATAAGAACATAAGCGTTGCCTCTGCCGGGTCAGACCAGGGGTCCATCGTGCCCGGCAGTCCGCTCCCGCGGCGGCCCCCCAGGTCCATGACCTGAAAGTGTTCCCTACCTAACCTAAAATATCCATACCCTATTCGCTCAATGTCCTGTAAGGTAAACCTCTATCTGTACCCTGTTATCCCCTTTGCTTCCAGGAAATCATCCAGTCCCTTTTTGAACCCCAGAATTGTACTCTGTCCTATCACCTCTCCGGGAAGCGCGTTCCAGGTGTCCACCACCCTCTGAGTGAAGAAGAACTTCCTTGCATTCGTTATGAATCTGTCTCCTCTCAGTTTTTCTGAATGACCTCTTGTTTTAGTTGTCCCTGCTAGTCTAAAGAATCTGTCCCTCTCCACCTTCTCTACGCCTTTCATGATTTTATAAGTTTCTATCATGTCCCCTCTCAGTCTCCGCTTCTCCAGGGTAAAGAGCCCCAGCCTGTCCAACCGTTTGGCATATGAAAGGTTCTCCATACCCTTTATCATCCTCGTTGCCCTCCTCTGGACCCTCTCGAGTATTGCCATGTCTGGTATTCAGGATATCTCTAATAAACATTTTTTTTTTTTGTGGCAGTTCTGAAAATGTGCATGGATAATGTATCCTGGAAGGATTTGAGAAATACTGTCATAATATTAAGCATTGATTATGTAACTTAAGATTCTTTAAGAGTCAATTTGTCAGTGTTTGGCAGTAGTTGGTGCAATTTGTCCTTAAACCTGATATACTTTTATTTTTATTATTCTGGCTACTACAGTATGGTTTCCAGAATCCATTGCACATATTGTACCTTTTGACTAGTATAGCTGATATAGCTACAGTGGATGCAATTTTGAGAAACTTGCTGCTTTTATTCTTGAGGTAGAATATTTAAAGGTTGTTGGGTTGTTGTTGTTTTTTTTTTAAAGCTGTATTTATGCAGGAGAGGATGGGAGAAGGGAACCATAAGTTGCCCTGACACAGTTGAGCAACTCTTTCTGCTGTCTGATATTTTGAGCACGATGCTGCTGCCGTATAACCCTAATGTGGAAGAAACATTTTACAATCAACCAATTATACCTCTCTTCTAAAATATTCATTTTGAAATTTTTAATATTTCAAAGTAAAGAGAACCTTGGTCCTCACTGTTTGAAAAATTAACTAAAAATTAATATGTTTTCAATGTATTTCACACTATAAATATAATTTCATTGAAACTATATCTCCCACCCATAGATACCTAAACTCTATTATCTCTATCTTATACTATAGGTGGAAAAATAGCCTCAGAGTAGAGTGACTGTATAGCTGTATGGGATCACATCAGTTCACTCATAGGTGGTATATGGACTTGGAGGATGAGATGTACAGCATCAGCAGCTATGAGACAAACCTGGTTTTTCTTGTTACATAGATCTTTTTGGACCCCGGTTAGGTTGGACAGTTCTAAATACAATAGATGCTGGCACTGTCAACTTGATATAGGGACACTGGATCATTTGCTATATTATTGTCCCTTGGTAATCAAATTCTGGAAATCCATTTGGGGTCAAATTATTACGATACTGGAAGTTCCATTATCACTATCATCTCTATAATAAAACCCTAAGCAGTGCATGCGCACTTCTACTTGCGTGTTCCGTATGTCCGTGGCTGGAAGGAGTGCGCATGCGCGCCTACAACTGCCCCACACTCATGGTCCTGTTTGCTGTTCCGAGCTGCTGAGGAATCTCCCGAAGGCCCTGGCGGAGGGTCGGGAGCTGCTCCTGTGCAGGACTGGCGAGATGAAGGTGTTCACCACCGCGGCTGCAGGCTGCCAGCGGCTATAGGTCCCCTGCCCATCCACCCCCACAGCAAGGCCAACGCACCTATCTGGAGTCCCCTGCTGCCGACTCCCCCTCACAAAATCCGGTGCTTGCTCACCATTCTCGCAGTGCTGCTGCTTTAACTCTTCGGCCATAGGCAGCATGAGTGAAGTAACAAAACTGCCTTCGGTGACCCAGAAGATTTTCCTCTGCTACTGCTTCCTGCCCCCATATAGGCGGAAAACAGTAGCAGAGAGAAAGCTTCCAGGTCACCAGAGGCAGCGTGTTTACTTCACTCATGCTGCCTACGACCAAAGAGTTAGAGCAGCACCGCAAGGAGGTCGGTGAGCAAGCAGTGAGGGATAGGGAGGAATAGCATGGTGAGGGTAAGAGATGCTGGACTTCAGGGATGGGAGAAAAGTAAAGTAAAGGACCAGACCTGCTAGGGAAGAAAGGGAAGGGACAGATAGAGATGCCAGACCATGGGAGGAAGAGGAAGGAAAGGGGATGTTAAGACTACTGGATGGGAAAGGGGGTGGGGTGGGGGAGAGAGAGAGAGAATAGAGAGAGGTTAGACCAGGGAAAGGAAGGAGGGGGAAGAGGTTCAAAACTAAGCCAGGGGGAGGGGAAGGGAAAGACAGAGATGCCAGAACAAAAAGGGGGGGAAGAGAAAGAGGGGAGAGAGATGCCAGACTGGGAAAGAGGATAAAGATGCCAGACCATAGGAGGGATAAAGAGAGGGAGGAGACGGTACACAGGGATGGAGGGAAAGAGGAGAGATAGGGAGGACATGGTGTACAGGGATGGGATGAGGCAGGAGGTGACTAGAGAACAAAAGGAAATAAGCCAGAGAAGCATAAGAGCTATCATACTGAGACAGACCACAGGTCCCAAAGAGTAGAACAAATTTATGCTGCTTAAAATAAAGCAGTGGATTTCCCCCAGATTTGGGGGAGAGAGTGGGAGAAGGGAGAGATGTTGGACTCAAGTGAGGAAAGGAGAGAGAGACAGAGACAGATGGATGAGAAGAACAGAGGAGCTACTAGGGGGACCAGGAGAGATGGTAGGGGATAGGAGGACCACTGCTGCTTTGGGGCACTGAGGGAGGAAAGGTTGGTACGTCAGGACTGCTGCTGCCGCCTCGGGTAAGTTAAGACCCTATCGGGTGATAAATGCAATGGAGGATCTATGAGGGCCAAAAGGGTGGTGGAACTGGGATCAGTGGGAGGCAGGATCCAGGCATGATAGAGGTGGGGCATGGGTGGGGTCAGAGTCAGGGTATAGGTGGGGCTATTCTAGCACCCGTTACTGTAACTAATGTAATGGGCTAAAACACTAGTATGATATTATATTGTTTGGAACGATATTATTCTCCAAGAGACCAATCAATGCAAGCCAGAATAAATTGCTCCTCATCATGACAGGAGTAGCCATGCAGCTGATAATGAAAAATTGGAAAAGTTGGGATAACTTAAATTATATTTTCTGGTGGGAGTCCTTATGTCAGATTTATAAGTTTGAAAACATTAATTCTATATAGAGGGGACATCATAGCAAATTCAAGGAAATTTGGGGCCCGTTAACAAAATATTTTAAGTTATGAATTATTAATATTATTTCCCTTTGATTCATGAAAGATTGTTACACACATCCGGGGGGGGAGGGTTTTAATAGCTGTTTATTATTTGATGGAACAGAGTGCAGTATGTTATATTACTTGAGTGTTCATTTGTTGCACTATGTATTTGGTTTAAAAATGAATAAAGAATTTTTTAAAAAAAAGAAAATATGAGTGAACTGATGTGATCCCATACAACTATACAGTCACTCTACTCCAGGGATTTCAAAGTCCCTCCTTGAGGGCCGCAAACCAGTTGGGTTTTTGGGATTTCCCCAATGAATATGCATGAGATCTATTAGCATACAATGAAAAGCAGTGCATGCACATAGATCTCATGCATATTTATTGGGGAAATCCTGAAAACCCGACTGGATTGCGGCCCTCGAGGAGGGACTTTGACACCCCTGCTCTACTCTGAAGCTATTTTTCCACCTATTGTATAAGATAGAGATAATAGAGTTTAGGTATCTAAGTAGGAGATATAGTATATTTATTTTGTTTCAATGAAAAATTAACTGACATTAATAGACTTTGTTAACGGAGGAAAAAGCCTCAGAACCCCGTATGCTGCAAGTACAAGACTGAAGAAGCATACTAAAAAAATGTTTCTTTTTTTTTTGGGGGGGAGGGGGGCTGTTTACTTGATGTGTGACGATTCAATAGCCACAATTGAGATTGGCTTGTTTTAGGCCAGTAAAACCAGTTATCTTAGCTCCTGACATTACCCAATGTGAAAGCATTTTGCATTTATAGACTGAATGAGCCATCACAATAAAAAGTGCCAGAAGATGATTTGTCACAGCAGTACCTAAGTAGTGAAATGTGTAATCGGATTTATTGCCCAAAGAACTCTTATTTTTAAAATAAGAAAGTAGTATTATTAACTAATCTGTTGCTATGAGACTTTTGCAAGTGTACTACTGATTTATTTATCTTGACTCATGTGACCGCTCTTATACAGCAATTTTTCATTATAATCTTGAATGAAAGTATGTTTGGATGTGATTGATAGAGCCTGATAATTAACACTGGAAAATTGTTGTGGTATTATCGTTAATTCATTGCAAACCAATAAAACGTATGAACTGTAAATTTGATTGATGTATTTATTAAAACAGGTAGCTAATAACACATAGTTTGAGCTCTATGTTCTAAACCATGTTGCACTAATCAGCTGCTGGTTGCATCAATGTTCAGATCAGAGAATGACGCGGTGACCAAATTCATCATTCATTACGTTTCATTGATGTCTTCTATCAGTTCTAGGCAGTTTACAACAAGAAATTAGCCTGGGCATTCCCAGGGAGATTACATGTTTGATAGCTATAGTATGTGTCGGGATCTGGGAATGGTTGATACGGTTTGGTTAGATCATTTGACAAATTTCTTGAATAGTATGGTTTTCAGTTCTTTCCTGAATGTTTTGTAGTTGGGCGTCGTGGTCAGCAGATTTGAGAGGTGGTGGTCTATTTTTGCTGCTCTGGTGGCTAGTAGACCGTCATAGATTTTTTTGCTTTGCATGCCTTTGATTGGGGGGTGGGTAAAGTGTGCTTGAGTTCTCCTTGGTCTGGAGGTGTTTTTCTTGGTCACCGTTCCTGTTGATAATCGCAGGAAATGATCCCGTGTTATTCTTTAGTTTCTGTCAACCTCAGTCCTTCTGCACCAGCATTCTTCAATACAAAGCTTGAGGGTCAGTGGTTGTGCCCATTCATACTCTGATTCTTATGTGAACCAAGTATAGGACAGTCAAGCCATTGTGACATCACTGATGAGGTTGGTTCTTAGGCATTGGTGGAATGAGGCATTATGACATCACAATCTCAGCTCTGGATGCCAGAGACTTTTGTTCTATAGTGTCTAAACAACTGCAAGCCAGCGCCTAAATAAAAGATGCTGGAATTGTGCCTACTTAGGCATTTTAGGCTGCTGAATGCCAAAGTAGGCATGGCAAACACTGACATCCCAAGAATAGTCCATATCTTGCCATCAGCTGCAGGGGGAAGGTGTGGGTCACTGGTAAAGCTGCTGCCTCTGCATCCAGAGGTTTTGAGATCAAATCTTGGTGCTGCTCTTTGTGACTCTGGGCAAGCCGCTTAATCCTCCAGTGCCCATCACTTTGAGTGTCAGCTTTTGAAATGCCAGCTTTTGAAATGCCAAAGCCACATAAAGGTGGTATACAAATTCCCATTACTGATCGAGGAAGAGGGCTTCCTGAAACCACGGCTTCAGGGAGTCCTGCTGACTTAATCAGGGCAGGGGAATTCCCAATCAGCTAACTTGGACCGGCAGGGAGATCCCTGATTTTTATTTTTTTCTCTCTTCCCCTCTCACTGATATCTCCCCCCAGTACCCCTACAAAGTGACCCCTGCTGCTAAGCCTGACATTCCCACACATCCTTCCACAACCCCCTTGTACCTTTGATGGAAAGTCGGCAGGCGGATGCCCACTTTCTCCTGCCGGCAGGCCCACTTCATCAAAATGGCAGGCCTTCCCAGTGCACACTGGGAGTCTTGGGAAGTCCTGCTGGATCAGCTGATTGGGGATTCCTGTGCCGTGATCAGCTGATGGCAAGCAGTGGACTATTGTTATGATCCCCCGGCAAAGATATGTGACAGAAATGTAGGCCCAGAAAACCCAGGCCTACATTTCTAGCGCCTATCTTTTCATGAATCACGCCTAAGTAGGCACTTGAGGCGCAATTCTCTAACTGGTGCTGTTGCATGATTGACTTGTAATCGGCAACCGCCGACATGGGCACCGGTTAGAGAATCTTGGAGTTCGTTTATTGAATAGAACCTTAATGCAGTTACACATATAACTACAATTAATGCCAGTTAAGGCCACTTGAGGGCTACTGATTCTTAAGGCCAGTTGGCACCTAATTTGAAAATCGTTAGGTGCTCAGCTGGCTCTATTCTATAAATTGCACACACAAATGTCACCCCTGTGAAAAAGGTATACATAACCTATGTGCTCATAGGTCCCTTGCTTGTTTTGGTGCTGCTCTTTCCCAGCTACTGAGGATTATGGCTGCAAAGCCTAGACTAAATAAACTGAGTGGCATAGGAGCCAGCTCTGTGGGTTAGTGCTGCCCGATTCAGGGAAAAAAATTTCGATTCGAGTTCAGCCTATTGAATTGGTGATTCGATTTGATTTTCCTGCCCAATTGGGTGTTTTGTTTTTTGTTTTTTTCAAACATCCTGGTGGGTTTATTTTATAGCCTCTTTACCCCCTTTGCCTTCTCCTAATCACACTGGCGCTGTGGTATAAACAAAACAAACAAAAAAGACTTTTCCTCTCTCTGTTAAATCCTAGCTCACGTTTGCGGTCTAACACCAGCTTTGGCAGGATACACTTTTCAAATCTGACATATTGTAATCACAAAACAGAAGATAAAATTTATTTTTTCTACCTTTTGTTGTCTGGTCAATATTAAAATCCTGGTGGTCCCAGGCACTGGTTGTCTTGCTTGCCAGGGTCTCTTGTTTCTTCTTTCTCCGTGCTAACCATCCATCTGCCATCTCTGTCCTCCCCTTCCCTCTCCAGGAGGTCTGGCATCGTTCCTTTTTTTCGTCTCCCTCCACAGATCCACCTTTTCTTAACTACCCTTTCATCCAGCATCTCTCCCTCCTTCCCCACCACCCCAGGGTCCACCATCTCTCCCTTTCTTTTCCCAACTACCCTCCTATCCAGTATCTCTTCCCCCCCTCCACACCATCCCTTGTGTCCAACTTCTCTCCCTTTCTGTTCCTTCCCTCCCTAAATCCCATTGTCCATCATCTCTCTCCCTCTCCTCTCAGACCCATTATTTCTTCCCCCCAAAGTCCAGCATATGCACGTCACTTTGAACCCTCTTCCCTCCCTCCGTGTACTTCTATCCCAGGGCCCCCTGCCCTTGAAGGTCTGTCCCCCCTTGAAGGCCTGCACCTCCCCCTGAAGGACGGCACCCCACCCCTAAAGGCCTGCCTGTCGCACCATCCCTGAAGGCCTGCTTCCTCAAAGGCTTGTCCCCCCCTTAAAGGTTTGCCTGTCCCCCCTTGAAGACCTGTCTGCTTGTCCCCCCCTTGAATAATAATAACTTTATTCTTCTATACCGCCATAATCTTGCGACTTCTAGGCGGTTCACATTGAAGAGAGCTGGACAATCAGCGAGTTACAATATGTAGAATAGTCAGTGAAATTATACTAAGTAGAATCTTAAAAAATGCAGCGAATTACAACGTACAGTTTATTAAGAATTTCAGAGGGGACATATGAAAAAAGTAATGGAACAAGTGTTTGGTGTAATTACTGTTTAGGAGATATATTTGTCGAATAAGGCCGTTTTTATGACTTTTCTAAAAGCTTCATAGGTCAGTCTAGCTCCATTAATGTAGTTGTCTAGCCAGTGTTGTTGTTTGTTTGAAGGCCTGTATCCCCCCCCCGAAGGCCTGCCTCCCCCCGAAGGCCTGCCTTCCTCTCCCCCCCCTTAAAGGCCTGTCCCTCCCTTAAAGGTACGCATACCCCCGAAGGTCTGCCTGCCTTCCCCCCCTTTGAAGGTCTGCACCTTCCCCTGAAGACCTGACCCCTCCCCCTTTGAAGGCCTGCATCCCCCCCCGAAGGTCTGCCTGCCTGCCTGTCCCTCCTGAAGGCTTGTCCCACCCCCCACCCGGAAGAACTGCTCACCCCTCTCCCCCTGCAAAGGCCTGTGTGTTCCCCCTGGCCTCCCCTGGTATCTGGCTTCCCCCCTAACCTCCTCGCACCTGCAGATAAGATCGCGATGCTAGCGATCTTTTCACTGCTTCTGAGCTGCTTCCTCTGCCGCGGTCCCGCCCCTCCTCTGACGTCAGAGGCAGGATCGTGGAGGAAACAGCTCAGTAGCAATGGAAAGATCGCTAGCATCGCGATCTTATCTGCAGGCTGTTCCTCAAAGGTAAGCGGGAGGAGAGGGGGGAAGCCGAACACCAGCGGAGGGAAACGGACGCCAGGGGGAAGCCAGATAACAACACTTCCTGACTGATCCTCCCCCCTCACCCTCTAAAGCAGTTGCGGCAGCGGCCGGCCAGCAAGAGCAGCGCTGCCGCTCCTGCTTTAAGGGGGCAAGGGGGGAGGGTCAGCCGAATAGGGAACCAATTTTTTAATATTTTTTTTTATTTTTAAATTTGAATCGATTTGAATCGTGAATCGGGTAGCACTACTGTGGGTGCTTGAGTACCCCTAATATTGAACTAATTTTTTTGACTGTGTCCTGGGGGAGAGAATTTCGATTGGGTTTAGCACCCCCACTCATTCTGAAAAGTTGGCTCCCGTGAACACAGTAGAAAAAATGTCATAGTTATGGGCTAAATATCACAGAAACAGATCTCGCCTCCTGTTCTAATTGAGCTGGAAGAAACTGCTGAGACACACTATTTTAAAAATGGAAAGATTAAGTCTATTCTTTCAACTAAGCCAAATACAGGGCCCCTTTTATCAAGCTGTGCTAGAGGTTTTTAGTGCGAGCTGCTATGGTAAATGCGCTCTAAGGATGCGCATAGAATTCCTATGAGCACTTAATCTCGCATGCCCGCACTAAGCCTTTAGCGCAGCTTAATAAAAGCCAGCCACAGTTATCCTCAACAAGGCTAAAGAGAGACTTTTAATTTTTAGTTTCCATCTCCTAGATGTGGACTTTTAAACCTCTAATCGTTTCTCTTCATGAGGTTCTTGTTTTCTTTTTTGACTATATTCTGACAATGTACCATAATTAGGAAAAAAAAAAAAAAAAGTTATGCTCAGACTGCATTAGTGTTCTCTAAGGGCAATTGAAACTTTCCGCACAATTACATTGCCGTAATCTCTTAACACTTATTCAGCCTGGTTCCATAGGAATCAGTAGTGCGATATGAAAGTTTAGCACTATGTATTCCCACCTTGAATTTTAGGAGGGGGAATATTAGAGAAGCATTAACAAATACCCACAGAAAAACTATGAATTTAGACATTTATTTTCTGCTTAACCACCATAGTTCTAGGAAGAATATAATAATCGATTTATAGACCTTGCTGTGCAGCATCTTGGGTGAATCTCTTTAAAAGGCGCTTAATAAATAAATGTAAAACAAAGGGCATGATGAAAAGCAGTTTTCCACCAGATAGGCTAGAACTAATTTAGCAGCATTTAAGGGAGCTGAAAGATTTCTGGACAATTGGTAAAATTAAGATATAATCATCAAGATCGCAGACTTAGGGCTCCTTTTACAAAGGGCCTTAACGCGCAGAATAGCGCGCGCTAAATTGCCGCACGCGCTAGCCGCTACCGCCTCCTTTTGAGCAGGCAATAGATTTTCGGCTAATGCACATTAATCCGCTACGTGCGCTAAAACCGCTAGTGCACCTTCGTAAAAGGAGCCCTTAATTTTGAGTTCTGTCCTCCTCCTATCTCATGAGACAGTTGACATGTTTCAGCACATAGTTGAAGTCTGAGTGTTTTTCTGAGGTAATATGCTTGAGAGAGCAAAGGAAATGCATGTTGGCGCCTAAGAGCTCTACTAAGTAGGCTCCAGTGAACTTGTCTTTCAATAACAGTCTACTGCGTAGCCAGGACCATAGCTAACCTTCAAGCTCTAAGGATCAAAGGCATGCTGGTGATGAGTGCCCTATGAAAGAATTGCCCTGAGAGAAATGCCAAGACTTTGGAAGTTCAGAATAATGCTGATCATATTCACGTTTGTGTTAGTAAAGTGACTGACTAATACAGAGTTTAGTTTAAAAAAAAAAAAAAAGTGCACCTGAAAGCTAGTCAAGAAGTGCATTAAGTTAATCCAATACAAGTATCATCTTGTGTGTGTGCATTTGAATTTATAGAAATAAAAGCAAACATGGCAACCATGATATTTTAAAATCTTTTTTTTTTTTTAATGTTCACTTGATAGATTTATTATTTTCTTAAGTAACATTTATTGAATTTTTTGATGGCTGTTTTAATTTATATATTTAAAGTAGTTTTGGTATTTATCACATTCTTTCATTTTTGACATTATTTTATCATGAGTCCTCAAACTTAGGGGCTCTTTTGATAAGGTACATGTTATAGGGCAAGAAATACCCTGTAATTACATTACAGTAGAGATTTCTATTCCGCCATTACCTTGCAGTTCAAGGCGGATTACAAAAGAGTTATAAACGGTGGGTTACAATGGAAGATCATTGGTGATTTCTAGAGGAGGTAAGGAGTAGAACAGGTAGTATCTGTGAGGTAGGAAGTAGGTGGGAGGAAGGGAGGCAATTGTGATGTTAAGACTGTGTCAGGGATTTCTTGAAGAGTATAGTTTTTATTTCTTTTCTGAACATCTTATAGTCTGGGGTGGTTATCAGTAGGTTGGAGATTTGGTTATCTAGTTTCTTCACTGAGAGGGTGGTCGATCATTGGAATGAACTCCCACGGCAGGTGATTGAGGCCAACAGCGTGGCAGATTTCAAAAATAAATGGGATATTCATGTGGGATCTCTAATGAGGTAAGGGCAGGAGGTTGGTGAGCAAACTCATGGGGGAAGGGTCACTGGAGTGTGCAGACTTGATGGGCTTTGGCCCTTTTCTGCCGTCATTTTTCTATGTTTCTATGTTTTCCTGCTTGAGTGGTTAGGAGGCCATCGTATAGTTTTTTTTCTGTTTGATGTCTTTGATTTGAGAGTGTGTGAATGGGGTGTGTGTTTTTCTATGTCTGGTTGAGGTTGTTTGGATAAGGCCTTCTTCAGGGGTCCATGAGTTGTAAGGGTTAAAACAAACCGCAATATAAATTGGTAATAAGCAAAGCGCCTGTGTTAAAGCAATCAATGCGGTATACAGTTAGATCGCATTGATTGCTTTAACACAGGCACTTTGCTTATTACCAATTTATATTGCGGTTTGTTTTAACCCTTACAACTCATGGACCCCTGAAGAAGGCGTGTTCTCCGAAACATGGACCTTGTCGGGTCCCAGGGTTTGTAAAATAAAGGGTGACAATAGTTACCGCATTTTATATTTGGTTTAATAAACACAGCCTGCATCTTGTACATACTGTCTGCAGTTTTCTCTTGTTTTTTTTGCTTGCTGTTCTTGAATTGCAGACACCGTTGGATTTCCTTGTTGTTTAGTTAAGTGTGGCTGCCTATGGTGCTATATATTGCAGTATGTAACATGGGAGCGGGCTAAGAGACGTGAAATTAAATATATGTGACCATGGCAATGCCATGCACTATTCCCTACTGTATCCAAAGTCTCCCCAAATAGCTGATTCTTAGCTTGTGCCCCCTCCCAATATGTGCAGTTTGTCCACTCTGGCAATCAAATCCTACTTCCTAATGTCCTTGGCCCACTCCCATAAGATCCACCCTGCTTCCTTGCCCATAAACCTGCTCCCACCACCTTCAAGACTCAACTGAAGTTGCTGAAAAGTCACAAGATTACCATTAGGGGATGCCCTTTCTTTATAAGGAGTCTCCCTATATGGAAAGGATGCCCCCTTGCTATAATCTAGGGTGACTACCACTAAGGGCAGTGACATCATTTTGGGGAACTGCACCAACCTGGAAAGGAGCAGGAAGGGTCTGCTGTTGCCTGGCCTAACCGGGGAATCTTTTAGTGACCACCAAGTGAGTCCCAGAGAAGGGTAGGGTTTCCCTTTAGAGCAGTGGTTCTTAAACCTGTCCTGGGTGACCACCAGCCAGTTGAGTTTTCAAGATATCCCTAATGGATATGCATGAGTGAGATTTGCCTATAAAGTAGACAGTAGGCAAGCAAATTTCTCTCATGTATATTCATTCACTGAGATTAAATGGGTTAGATTATCCAATAAATTCTACAACTAAAATTCTTGGTGTCATTTTGGATCGAAGCCTGACTTTTGAAGATCATGCCAACTCCCAGGTCAAAAAATGTTTTTTCACTTTATGGAAAATTCATACTATTAAACACTATTTTGACTTTCTTTCTGTTCGATTACTGGTCCAATCTCTGATTTTAAGTATCTTGGATTATTGTAATATAATATACTTGGGATCCTTTAAGAAAACTAGTAAGAGACTGAGAATCATCCAGAATTCTGCAGTTCGACTTATTTATAGTCTTAAGAAATCAGATCATGTAAGCCCCTATTATAAAATTGGCTGCCTGTAGAGGCAAGGGTTATTTTCAAATTTGCTTGCCTCTGCTTTAAAACTTTAATGGGTTCATCTCCGATTTATCTATTACATCATTTTTACATTTCCAGGCATAACCTGCACACGTAGTGCTTATGTTTGCTTTGTCATCCTTGAAGGGTTGTATTCACAAAATATTTCTTGATAGAACATTATCTTTTCAAGCTGGCAAATGGAATGAGTGTTTGACCAAATTCATTCCAAATGCATTCTCTTATCAAACTTTTAGAAAGTCAATTAAAACATACCTTTTTGATAAATTTCTCTGACTCCATTTCGATGTTGATGTATCTTTAAACACTCTAAACTAAATTTGATTAATCTCAATCTGCTGATGTGATTCTAGAAGCTTTTTGTAATATTGCTGTCTGTATACAGTCTCTTGTTCTGTAAACCGCATTGAACTATTTGTGGTATTGTAGTATAGAAAAATAAAATTATTATTATTATTAGGAATATCTTGAAACCCAAACTAGCTGGGATTACCCCAGGACAAGTTTAAAAACCACTGCCTTAGAGGGTTGTCTGGGGATGGTGGAGGCTCAGGTTGTCAGTGGTGAGACTGAATTGGGGGGGGGGACAACAACAAGGAATTGTCTATTGGGGTGACAGTGGATCAGGGGTATCAAAATCCCTTCTGGAGGGGTGCAATCCAGTCGGGTTTTCAGGATTTCCCCCATGAATTGGCATGAGATCTATTTGCATGCACTGCTTCCATTGGATGCTAATAGATCTCATGCATATTCATTGGGGCAAAATCTGACTGGATTGCAGCCCTCCAGGAGGGACTTTGATACCCCTGCAGTAGAGGGTGTCAGGAAGATGCACCTCTGTGTGGAAATGTCTATCCCCCTCTGAATCTTAAAAGCAGGTGGAAAAGAAGATAGAGGGACAAAAGCCTAGGTTAAATAAACTGAGAAGAGATTTAACACAGGCAGAGGAGCCAGCTCTGTGGGTGCTTGAGTATCCCTAATATTGAACTCATTTCTTGACTCGTCTGGAGAAGAGAATTGTGATTGGGTTTAGCACCCCTAATCATTCTGAAAAGTTGGCTCCCGTGAACACAGGAGAAAAAAAATGTCATAGTTATGAACTAAATAGCGTAGCAACAGATCTCGCCTCCAGTTCTGCAACAACCAATTTAACAGAGTTTTCGGTAAAGAAGTGGTTTTATTTTGGAAACGTACAGTTTATGGAATTTCTCTGTAAAGCAATGCATGATTGAATGCAGTATTAAAATATTTCATATGGACTACCATTAGTCCAAGTTATTTTACAACTACTGTACTATTTTATAACAAGTCCCTCTTCATGTAATGGCCTAGTGATTAAGTTCAAGTTCAATTTATTTAATATACTGTACCGCAAATATAAAAACAAAGATAAATCTAAGCGGTTTAAATAAAGACTCATCTTTTACCAACACTAATACTAGAAATTATGTCATTGGCTTTATCTCTTAAGTTTGAAAGGGGAAGGGTTGTAGTAAATGAGAAGTTTATTTTGGAGGTCTGCACTTTGCTTATCAAAGAAGATATCTAAACTGGGCAGAAGCTCTGGAGCACCGCAAGAAGCTCCAGGTGCCCTCCGCAGGTCTGCAATGAGGTCATTGAGATTGTGCTGGAACACCATCTAAGTCAGTGTTTCTCAAGTCTGTCCAGGAGTATCCCTTTGCCAGTCAGGTTTTCAAGATATCCACAATGAATATGCATAAACTTGATTTGCATATACTGCCTCTATTATATGCAAATTTCTTTCATGCATATTCATTGTGGATATCATAAAACCTGACTGGCAAGGGAGTGCTCCAGAACTGAGTTGAGAAACACTGATCTAAATTGTGCTGATATTGAATAGTATACAGTAGGAAACTGCTCTTGCTGAACTGTTCTACTTGGTGCAGGAGGCCTAGAACAGATGTGCTTGTACTTAGGCATAGGTAACGTGATCATTAATTTTTTTTCATAAAAATGGGACATCTATTAATTTTCAGTCCTGCCCCTGTCAGTCTCCCTCCCTCCAGTGCCGAAGTCTGGCCTATTGCTGATCTTCTGCTTACAACACTCCCCCCACCCCCAGTCTGCCGCTGCCCGCTGCTGCTTCCCGCCCGGCTTCAGCTGAAGAAAGCAAAGGTCCAGGCGCCGGCCCAAAAGTCTTCTCCCCGACATCAATTCTGACATCGGAGAGGAAGTTCCGGGCCAGCCAGGCAGCGATTGGTGGTGTAGCAAGGGTAGCAGGTACCCAGGGCAGTGGTGCCCCCTGTAGTCTCCTCTCCATCTCTCTGCTCATTCTGTACCAACCTGCCCCGCTCCTTCTGCACCACACTTGCGCACTCCCCAGCAACCCCACACCTCCTTAAATATTTACCAGTGTGAGCAGCTTCTCCAGCCTGCTGCTCACGCTGGCTTTCCCTCTGAGGTCACTTCCTGGTCCAGCGACCCGGAAGTAATTTCAGAGGAAGCCAGGCTGATGCAAGCAACAGGCTAGAGTAATTGCTTGTGTTGGTGAAGATTTTAAGAAGTGCAGGGGGCAGGGAAGGGTGGGTGTGAGCATGGCGGGGGGGGGGGGCAGGGAGGCGCCAGCGCTCGCACAAAAACAGCACCCAGGGCAGTCCACCTCCCGTTACTATGTCACTGAGCAGTGTCAGTACACCCCCCCATAGAATTCCAACATGACATCACCATGTACACTATGATGATGTCATGATTACCATGTATACTATGATAATGTCATGATCATAAATTTTATAAACTACAAAAAATAAAGATGAATTTTGTAAAAAGCATTCCAGTTCAATAATTTTTTATTGAGTATTTTTAGAAAATACAGGAAGCAGTTCAAATACATAAAATCAAAATAAAGCTTTCTGTATAAAGAACCTGCAAATCTATATTCAACTATAGAAGAACAGAACAGTAAGAAATGTTCCTACTATTAGAACTGCATGTGAAGAATATATAAGAAAAGATTGAGAGAGAACAAGAAAAGAAAAGAGAAAAGGAGAGAAAGAAGGAAAGGAAAGGAAGGGAAGACAGGAGTGTCTACGAAGCAGAGCGTACATAGGTATCCAGGAATGACCAAGGTGATTTGTTACGCTTCAAGATAATGGGGGTTCTGGATGCAATTTTTTTCTCATATGCATAGGATTCAAATCTATGATACATACACAAGAGAGTTCCACCAAAAAGTATAGTCTAATAGCATAGATGATTTCCAATTTTTCAGAATGTGCATGAGAGCAGTCACAAGCATGGTATCGATGAGTTTAGGAGGACAATTTGATTGTGCAAAGCAGGGATGTTGAGAGCGAAGGATTACAATGTCCATAGAGATCTCTTCCGAGCAGTTAGTAATAGATTGTATAGTGTTCTAAATGCTATGTAAAAAGCATTCCATTCCATGCTACAAGTACCATTCAGACCCCCATGGAGAAACAGTATTCCAGTCAAAGATCCATCTTGATCCATCTTTGTACCAAAAGCCTCTGTATATTTCCTCCTCAAATAGATATTGGGATATGATCAAGAACCCAACAGTGTAAATCCATAAATTTATGATGGGTGTCCACACAGTGGGAAGCCAATGGATATGTCATCTTTCCCAGAGCCACACAACTTTTATGTTCAACCAAGCTTGTTTTTAAAGCCCTGGATGTTTGACCCACATATAAAAGCTGACAAGGGCAAACTAACAAATAAATAATACAGGAAGATATACAATCTGTCACAAATTGTGAAGTCGCACAGTGAGATCTGGTTGGATGAATATATTTAGCAGTTTCTTGCATAATAGCACACATTGAGCGTTATCCACATTTTCTATATCCATTCCTTATCTCACCCACAAGCTAAAGGCTGAGTCCATACATCTGGTTTACATAGAAGATCCTTTAAATTACACTTGCATGAAAAAGAAAACATTACGTGCACATCTTTACAACACTGATGTCTTCTGGAGGGGTTTTTTTTTAGACCAATGCGTGTGCTGAGCTGTGTGGGCAAACTTGTTTCTTAGGTCTTTTTTATTTTTTTTTCTCCACTCTAATTTGTTGTGTTGCAGTTGCCTTATCATGGGTGTCTTTACTATATATTTTTGTTTGATTTTCAACAGCTGTAAATGCCATGTCAAAACAACACTGCCTTTATTGCAGGACCATCCTGAGATGTCAGTGTGCCCTGTTCAACATGCCCTCTGGAGCTCCTGTCTCACCCACTGTGTCAAAGCCAAGCGGGGAAGGCAATGGACAGGACTTAGGGCTCCTTTTACTAAGGTACGCTAGCATTTTTAGCACGCGCTAACCCCGGCGCTAAGTGGAAAATAATGTCAGCTCTATGGAGGCATTGGTGTCTAGCGCGCGCGCTAAAACCGCTAGCACAGCTTAGTAAAAGGAGCCCTTAGTTTTGGAGCCCCCCCCCACCTCCCTTGTGCCCTGTGCAGCTCCACTGCCTGCGCATAGCTTGCTATGGCCCTGCTTTATTGCTTACCTTCAGAGTAACAAGAGATGTAGAAAGTAAACCAGAAGTATGTGAGCATGGAACAAGCCACTAGGTGGCAGTAGACTCTAGGTTAACCTCTGTAACAGTTTTATCTTCAAAAGGCTGTAGACAATGTAGAGATAGCGCAGAGAAGGCATACCAAAACTTTGCAGTCTGCAGTAGAGAATGACACAGGAAAAATTCTGTCCCCGTCTCCGCTGTCTTTTCACCGCCCCGTCCCTGCAGCATCCATACAAGCCTCAGTACTGCAATATTTTGCTTATTCCTTCCTTATAAATCAAAGTTCTGGCTGCTGAATTAAAGAAAGATATTCAGCTGGCAGGGCTTTGTTTATAAATTTTTATCAACACAACTAATATACTACTTTATCCTAAAGCAAAAAAAATAAAATAAATAGAAATTATTTTTTTTTTACCTTTGTTGTCGGGTTTCGGGTTTCTGCTTTCCTCATCTCATTCAATTCTTTCCATCCACTGTCTGTCTTCTCTCAGCATCTTCCATTTGCTCTGTTACTGTGCCTCTCCCTTCACTCTCTCCCCCCAATTGGTCTGGCACTGATCTTCCCTCCGCTCCCCCCATAGTCTGGCATCTCTGTCTTCTCCCCATTCTGTTTTCCCCATTTCCCTTCCAGCATCTTCTGCCCACTTTTGTTTTCCCCATTTCCCTTCCAGCACCTTCTGCCCACTTTTGTTTTCCCCATTTCCCTTCCAGCACCTTCTCCCCACCACCACCCTTCCTTCTCACCACCCCCTCACGTGGCCCAAGAATCCCACCTCCTCCCTCCCCCTTACCTTTGCAGCACGTTAGTAAAGTAAGTTGGCTAAGCCTGCCTGCCTGCAGTCGTGAGTGTGTGAGTGGAACCTTCTCCTCTGATGCAACCGGCAGTTGTGTCAGAGGAGAAGCTTCCGCCCACACACACACGCATGCTCCTATGGGTGGGGAATTAGGTACATGAGCCAATCAGGACCTTAGGCCCCTCCCTGGTGCATCTGAGGATGCACTGGGATGGGGAAGGCATGCTATTCTGAAGAGGCGGGCCTGCCAGCCAAAGGGAGTAGGCATCCCTCCAGCCAGCCTTGCAGCTAAAGATATAGGGGGTCTGGGAAGTTTTAGGGGAGGAATGTTCGTGGGGGTCATGTATTTGGGGGTGCCAGCAGGAGGAAGTGGGCATCCCTCCTGCTTCGGACAGTGTGTGTGTGTTGGGGGGGGGGGTTTGGGGGTGGCAGCATCTTCCTGCTGGCCATTTAGAGGTTTGGGGGACTATGCCGCTTGGCTGATTGCAGCAGGGAGATTTCTTTACTGCAATCAGTTTAGTGGCTGTGTCTATTTGAAATGTAGGCCAGCATTTAAATAGCCTAAATTTCATTTGCCTATTGCATCCCTAGGGAGACATCTAGGACCACTTAAGCTCCTCTACACCCACTTCTGAGCAAAACCATGCCCAGCCTTGGGCGAGCTTAAGTGTCCCTAGGTGCCTCCCTGCACCCGCGACAGCTGCCTACAGTGTAGGTTGCCTACCTCGGATTGTTTTGATTAGAAAACGTGCATCCCGATTGGCTGGTTAGACAGCGGTAGGATGCCATTTATAGAATTTGGCCCTTAAAATTTAGCTATGCAAAGGAAATAAAATAAACTGCCACACCAAATATAAATACCCCAATGTGGATTTATTTAAAAAAACCAAACAAACAAACAAACCAGCATTGCTTACATTGAAGCATACAGAATATATCTTAAAAAAACTGTGCATACTCCAAACCACCATGTTTGAAAATGTTAATATAGCTATATAAATCATAATATTACATGTACATGCAGACCAGTGGCATGAATTTCAAATCAAGAAAAGTCATGAAAGAGTTGATAAATGAGAGACAGAATTGTGAGGTCAGAGATTATGGCTACCCTTTTGCTTATAATTCAGTCTTCAGCAGATGCAAGGCTTTCTTCATGTTATTGTACACTAGAAGTGAAACATAAGTAAATGAAATTAGCTGATGATCTATAGTTCTGTCAACTTAACTATTACATTTCATAATAGTTTTGCAATAACAACACACGGAAAGAGATAGACAAATACACAAGAAGCCAATGACACACAAAAAAGTGTACAAGCCTGCAGAACTTTATTTGACAAAGACCCAACACTGCCATTGGCCTTTATCAGGAGTCTTTAAGATTATCATACAATTCACATATAGAAAATGTTGTCCCAATTTGAAATAATACCGGTGTCTGCGTCTGACATTCAGCTCACAGGCTTGTGCAGGGCTGGGACAGACAGGGAAACATGCTTGAGTACCTGCATATAAACCACTTAGACCAGGGGTCTGAAAGTCCCTCCTTGAGGGCCGCAATCCAGTCGGGTTTTCAGGATTTCCTCAATGAATATGCATTGAAAACAGTGCATGCACATAGATCTCATGCATATTCATTGGGGAAATCCTGAAAATCCGACTAGATTACGGCCCTGAAGGAGGGACTTTGAGATCCTTGACTTAGACTATAAGTGGTATATAAATACTTAAAATAAATATAAATACTTAAAATAGACATGTAGTCACATGCTTTATTTGAGCAATTTTTTTGTATGGTTGAATACAAAACATTTTAGTCTGTGTACCACATAACTACCACCCCTTTTTTAAATGAAGCCACGTTAGGCTTTTTTTTTTAGCGCTAGCCATGGTATTAGCTCCAATGCTCACAGAATTCCTATGAATGTTGGAGATAACACCGCCACAAACCGGCAATAAAAAAGCCTAATACGGCTTCATAAAAGTGGGGGAAAGTGTTGATTCTCACAGTGATTCGCTATTCTGACTTTTCAAAACATTCACTGTCCTAATCTTGTCCATCCAATCATAAAAATGAAGGGGTTAAACGTTCCCTCAAAACTTTACCCATTCTTGCTGCAAGTGTACTATGCAATATATTAAATGCTTTCTTGAAAATTTGGGCCATGGAGGTTTCTCTGCAGCAGCAGACAATGTTACTCTGAGACAGTGGTTCTCAATCCCCACACACAGCCAATCAGTTTTCAGGACACCCAGAAAGACTATGCAAGAGAGATTTGCATGCACTGGCTGCATCATATGCAAATGTATTTCCTGTATGTTCATTGCAGATAAAGTGGTACCATGGTTTACGAGCATAATTCGTTCCAGGAGCATGCTCGTAATCCAAAGTACTCGTACATCAAATCAAAATTCCCCATAGAAAATAATGGCAACGCAGACGATTTGTTCCACAACCCAAAAGATGCTATAAGGACCTGGGTGGAAGTGACGAGGGATTGCCCAGGGCTGGGTACCTGTCTGGATGATGCCCGGGTGCTGCAGTTTGTAGGTGGTCAGCCACGCGCAACCATCGGGGTCCCTGTACAGCTGCAGGCAGCGCCGCATCAAGGAGATGCCTCTGCCGTCTGCCAGCCTTCCACACCACATTGGAGAACCTCCGAGCCCACATAGCCGAGCGTTGTCCCACATGTGCGTTATGTATAAACACACACATCGATGAGCGCATCATAGATGTTGTGCGTGTTTATATGTAACGCGCATGTGGGACGGCGCTCGTCTACGTGGGCTTGGGGGTTCTCCAATGTGGTGTGGAAGGCTGGTGGACGGCAGAGGCAACTCCCTGAAGCGGTTTATCAGGATGGCACTTGGCTTGCGAGTCAGTTTCCAGGAGTGTTTTGCTCGTCTTGCAAAACACTCACAAACTGCGTTACTTGCAAACCGAGGTTTGACTGTATTCTGAAAAGCGACTGGCCTGGCCTGGTTACATCCTGGGGACTGAATGAAGAACCACTACTCTTAAGAATATGCACTCCTTTCGTCTTCCCCAGGTGCTAGCTAGCCCAAAGTCTCAGGGCTAGGATGAAGGATTTGTGGTGGTATGAAGAAGACAGTGGTTTAGCCAAGGGTAGGTTCACCTACTTTGGGCATGCAGCGTTACACAATATAGCAGATCTGCACCTCCTTTAGGTGCAGGGATTTACACCAGGCTTCACTTGGTGTAAATCCTTGTGCCTTAAAGTTAGGCGCAGAACTCAGGGCACCATTTGTCGAATATCAGCACTCTTTTTTGGTGCCATATATAGAAATTTGGTCTTATGTGAGAGATGACATAGTGAGATTGAATAAAACTTCATTTTCATTATTTTCTCGGCACATAGAAGGAAGAACATATTTTGCCAGTAATTTATTTGTAAATCATTCATCACAGTTTCCAGCCAGTAACCAATTAATATTTCTAGAGTGAGAATTTGCAATACTTACACAGCTCTACATCATTTGGCTCATAGGTGTATAGGTGGTTTGAATACTTCCCTGGAATATCTCCTCTGACTACCATAGAAGGATCTGTGATTAAAAAAAAACCAGGAGCGGGTCAATATACTACGTATCAAAGTATTTGGATTTTATAATGTAGCAACCATAAGCCCTACCCTCATTTTCCTAAGGAGCCAGGCTGTGGTAAAGGAGGCTGGGGGTATACTGCCCTAGGTACCACCTTGGTGGGGGCACCAGCAGCTCACCTCTTCCCCCCATACCTTTTCAAATCTTTATTGGCCACAAGCTGCATATCTTACTTGTTGCTCATGCCAGCCTCATCTCTTATTAAGCATTCTCAAATTCAAATTTACCCCCTCCTCCCCCCATTTACTAAGCTGTGGTTTTACATTATTAGTCCAAAAGATATTTTTGTCACAATTAGACTATTGCAATTCTCTTTACTTAGGCCCTTTTTTTTTTTTTTTTCTTACTAAGCCATGGTAGAGGCCGAGAGCGCTAAATGCTCTGATGCTGCTCCGACGCTCATAGAATTTGGCTTAGTAAAATGCTCTTAACATGCAAATTAGCATGCTCTTCCTGTTCAAATAACACAAAGTTATTTATTTGCTTCTTTGAGACTTACTATACTGTTTTAACTCATTAGCACGGGGGTGGGCAATTCTGGTCCTTGAGGGCTGGAATCCAGTTGGGTTTTCAGGATTTCCCCAATGAATATGCTTTGAAAGCAGTACATGCAAATAGATCTCATGCATATTCATTGGGGAAATCCTGAAAACCCGACTGGATTCCGGCCCTCAAGGACCGGATTTGCCCACCCCTGGACTAGCAGGACAAAGCTGTGCACGTCTAGGACAGGGCTGTGAAAGTCCCTCCTCGAGGACCGCAATCTAGTCGGGTTTTCAGGATTTCCCAAATGAATATGCATGAGATCTATCTGCATGCACTGCTTTCATTGTTCAGTAGTGCAGTCAAATTTTTGAAAGTTTGGTGGCTTTAATTCTGTCCTCCTGATGTTTGGTTCCAGAGGAAGGGGCTTTGGTCCCTGAAACCAAGCCTGGTCAAACCCTGGAGACTAGAGGAGAGCTTTACAAGAAGTTTTTCTCTCCTACCGTTTATTATCAGTTCCTTAAGAATGGGACAATCTGACTCATCAAGCTAAGCACTGCTGTTATCAGGGTTGGATTAAAGGATAGGTCCAGTAGGCATGGGCCTAGGGCCTGAAATGGTCAGAGGGGCCCGCTGCTGGAACCACCCTCCCTATTCTGCCACTGCTGCTTTTCTTAACCAGCAGCAGCAGCAGCAGCAGCAAACTTTTAAATCAACTGTCCAACCCGCAGCCCAGCTTGTGCTCCCTTGCGAGTCCCAACATGGCCTTCTCCCTTCCTTTCATCTGTGCCTCCCTCTGGCGTATGCTTCATTTCTGGCCGGCTCCCTTGCTGCCTGTTCAAAGCCGCGGGCACCGGCTCCTCTTGAAAACCGCGGCTGCGTTGAAAGAGAAGGAGATAGAGATGCCAGACCATGGGGTGGAGTGGGAAGGTAAGAAGGAAAGGAGAAGAGAGAGATGCCACCGCATAGGGGAGGGGGTGAAGCTGAAATGAATCATGTATAAAGGAGAGAAGGGGCACAGGATAGACAGTTTATGGAAGGAGCATAGAAAGAGGGAAGATGCCATATGGAATGAGGAGAGGGCGGATAGTGGACGGAAGGGGCAGAGAGAAAGGGCAGACAGTGGATGGAAGGGGCTGATGCTGCATGGAAGAGAGAGGACAGATGCTGGCTAGAAAGAAGAGAGTGCAGACAAGATGATTAAAGCAAAAACAACAAAAGGTAGAAAAAGATTTTTTTTGTTGCTTTAGTATAAAATAGTATTGAAGTTGTATTGATAAAACTTTTAAAAATGAAAATAAGCTAATCTTTTTATTGGTCTAATTTTAATGCATTTTTTACTAACTTTTAGAGACCAAAACCCCCATTCTCAGGTCAGGACAGTATAATGTAACAGCAGTATACTATATTGACCTGAAGAAGGAGGTTATGGCCTCTGAAAGTTAATTGTAAAATGGATTAGTCCAATAAAATGGTATATTCTTATTTTCAATTTTTGTTTTATTTCTATTTGTTAATTTGTAAAGTGGTGATTGTTTGTAAGTTTCTTCAAATTTATATCTGCTATATTTATAGTTTGCAGAGTATTAGGGGGATAATTGTTTCTTTGGTGTTTCACTGTATGCAGTTTAGCTTCTTGAGGGTAAAGTTTAACCTTTATCTACATATTTCTATTTTTAGTTTGTGATTACTTATTCCATACTGGGTGAGGGTGTATCTATGTTCTGTATGTATGAAAGACATGGTTTTCTGTTAGCGTTGACTAGCCTTGTTTGGTGAAATGCATTGGACATGGCTCTTGGAAGCACCTTAAATAAACCTGATTTGAAATTTTGAATCTCCTTATTTTCTGCCGATCTTCTTTTGTTTCATGTTGGAGTCTTTGGTGGACTGCTTGCTTTGTTGTTTTGTTACAAGTTAACATACATGGAGTGGAAGGTACTAGAGGAGTTACAGATTTGGTTACAATTGGTTGATGCAGAGTGAGGCAGTTGAGAGGCGTTGTAAACTTGGTTATTAATATAGACTTATATTTCGGATAGTATTACTGCTTTACAATATATTTGAACACATTTATATATGTATGGAAAAAGTTCAGAGTTAAAGTCCTGGGTAAGTAGGTGGGAAGGGAAGGAAGGGGATTTGTTCAGAGATGTTTTTGGGTTGCATAGAAGAAAAACTGTATACTGGTATGCTAATCTTTGTTTTGAATTTAAAAAAGAAAGAAATACAAGTGGAAATAATGAAGTGAATAAGAAAACAGATAAATGGAGGTGGGGCATGGGCAGGGCAGGGCCAGGGGGGCCCAGTTTACTTGTGTGCTTAGGGGCCTTCGAAGAATTAATCCTGCCCTGGCTGTTATTGACTTTTGTTAGCTTGTTTACTTTAACTTTCTCGCTGGAGGTGTGGGGCAGAATTTCCGCTGCTATTTTATTGCATTTATTCACACACAGTATGTTCCTGTGATGGTGTGGAGCTAACTTGTGAATTCTCATTCTGGAAAATGCCCAGGAAGGTTAAGTGTGGTGGCTATGGTTCTATTTGAACTTTGCATTACCTCAAGCTTGCAACCTCACACTGAGGACACGCGTCACCATTATAATATTATTATTCCATCATTTTGGTGTTAGTTATGCAGTGGGCTCCATACCCATACTTTTTGGCAAGTACTGCTCAGTTTGTGACTTTTAAGAATATTTTGCAGTTGTTCGGGGAGGGGGGGATGTTTGTTTTACTGTGATTATCCCAGCATTATATATTTTCTTAAAACCCTCTACTCCTCCCTTCTACTACCCTTCATTAGGACTGACTCTAGAATGCCACCTGACCTGAAGTTTTCCTAAAAGGTATTTTGGAATGTCATCCCATCCCAAACATACATCCCTTGCCCTCCCTTCCCCCTCCCGTATCTTTCCCTATACAATCCTTTTAAAAACCAACATACTGTAGATTTAACACAGAGAGAGCTAATTTTCTCCAATTTCTCATATTGTTAATCAAGGATTATTGTGAGTTTTTCCATAAGTACTAATTGTTGAAGTTTATATATCCACCCCGCCACTGGAGCTGCATCTTCTTTCCTCCAGTGGGTGGCTCTCTCACATCTTGCTGCTGCTAAACACATTGTAATAGACTCATGTATCTTATGCTCTACAATCCCTGTAAGCAATTTCAGTCATGTAATCTCAATGGGCCATTTCACTTTCCTTCCCAGCATCTTCTCCACTGTATCTTTGATTGGTCTCTCAGTTTGTTCTTGTCTTGGGGAATGCACATCAGATGTGTAGAAAAAGACTCTCTCTCATTGAACTCTCTTGAACATCTGTCAGAGCTATTCAGGGAAGAAATAGGGGGGAGGAAAAAGCCTGTGCCACGAGGCAAAATAAAACACAACAGCAGAGAAGACCAACTGAAAGTAACGGACCGGGTGTGACAATAACTAAAACTCTTTAATTGTTCAAACAGATCACATAAATTGATAGGAGCAATTCCGAAACATATATTTCACTCCATTGGGTGTTCAATACCACCCATATAAGATTTTGCAACAATTCTCTTCCAAGATCATCCTGCTTGCTCATATATCTGTAACCATGTTTTTTCAGTAAAGGCTGCATTCCCCCTTTTAAAGTAAATTTACTAGTTTATTCCAGTTTGGGATTTATATATAATGGAGCACTGTGAATTAATTGTTTTCACTGAATGATCTGAAATGTTTGCCGTTTGTATAAATTTTGTTGTTTTTTTTGTATGTTTTAAAAAATTTTATTTTATGGATGCTGCTATTTCTAAAGCCGCCTAGGGATAGGCGGTTGAGAAATCTTTAAAAAAATAAAAATTGCTACTCCCACTGCCCAGATTCTTTTTGATTTCTTTTCCCTCCTGTTGTTGTGGGGGGGGGGGGGGGTGCCATGTTGTCAAATGAAATAAAAATTGTGGAGCCAATGTGTGAGACAGGCTGTTTTTGCTTTTTAGACAGTCCTGTAGTTTCATGATGTATTATGTTTTCTTGGAGATGGCTGGAGATGCTGTTCTTCCTCTGAATGCCATTGTTTGCCTATTTTTTTAACCCTGTGTTCTGCTTGTTTCTCTTGTTGACTCTCTAATAAAAATGATTTAAAAAAAAATAAATAAAAAGAAAATGTAAAATACTTACCCACAAAGACAATCTTAGGGACATACTGGCCATCAAGTAAAAGGTTCTTGTCTGTTGGATCATGCTGAAATAAAAGACGATTGACCCATATTAGAAAATTAAAATAACTGTTAAAATACCTTTTATAAACAGCAGACACAACAGGATTCTTTATCCAGGAATATTTTAATCAGTTGAGCTAATGTGACTGATCGCATGTGAGCGTTCTATAAATGATTATGGGGCTATATTAAAGCGAGTTTTGGAAGCAGAAGGAATTTGGGTTTGCTATGAGAAAAAGTGTGAAGATTTACGCAATTAAGACTTTTTAGTGCCTTGCTCTTTAATTTATGCAGAACAGCTAGAGGCAAAGATCTGGCACTTGCTCAGAAGAAACGCAGAAAGCGGATCATAATGAAGAGAAATGTGGTCTATTACAACATACAACCTGACCACGTTTTGCCTGGACAGTTGTGTCAGGGGCAAAACTATAGGAGTTTCATGGTGCGGAACGGGGAGATTCAGCGTTGCCAGTTAATTGTGGGACGTTTCATTGCAGGTGCGCTGAATCATCCTAGACACGGAGCCCTGAGCAACCCACATGGGTGGTGGTGGGGTCAGGCAGGCTGGCAACCAGCTGCTTCTCCTCCCCGGGACGCCTCCTCCCTAGTACAGGGCATGGCGAGCTCAGAAGTGCATGAAAATGTGGAAGAGCATATCAGTCCCACCTACAGCTGGGCGGCACATGCCCTGCCCCTCCTGCAGCAGGTAACATCGGAATGCCTCTCCAGGAGAAGCTGAGCCCTTCTTCCAACATCATGTATTGGTTAGGCGCTTATCTTTTTGGGCACCCAATTACAGAATCTGTCACCCAGTGTTATAGAATAGCGCATGGCCAAATTCATATCCAAATCATAATTTGTGTCAATTAAATGCTTGTGAGATCCAATAATTAAATCATTGGAGCCCATTAACCAATTATTTTGGACACCGATCTAGGGTCCGTGCACAAATTTGGATAACCTTTACAGAATCCGGGGGAAAATGTAAACGGTTGCCGGTGAGAAGTTTTGAAAAATAATGTTTATGTAGGCAGCACCTATTTGTGATTCTGAATATTGACTCAAGTAAAATTCACTTTAAAGAAATGGTAATGAAACTTACAACAACATTCAAAAGAATAAACTTGTGTGCTAGTTTCTGAATGCTTTTGTGCGCAGCAAATGCTTTCTTCAGAGCTGCAAAGAAATGCACAATTAATCCTGCTGTCCTCTTTGGCGTAGTTTATGACCACAGATAATCTAGAATGGAAAATCAATGTGACCTCATTGCATGTGAAAAACAGTGGCATAGTGAGGGTGAGAGCTGCCCAGGGCGTGTCACCACTCCTCCACTCCTGTCTGCTGCATGCGCCCCCCCCATGCCACTCCTTCCCTGATCCTGCCTGTCGCATGCGCCCCCCCCCCCTTTCCTTCCCTCACACTTCTAGTTGAAGTTGTTCGGCGGTCAACAACATGCTCCTCGTGACCCCATCAGCTCTCCCTCTGATGTCACTTCCTTTGCGCAGCATCTGTAAGTGATGTCAGCGGGAGAATCCACAGGGTTGCAAAGAGCACGTTGTTGACCACCGTGAACAACTTCCACTAGAGGTATGGGGGAAGGGGAGTGCGCACGTGAAGGGGAGGAATGGGAAGAGGCACGGGAGGTTAAGAGGAAGAGGAGTGCCGGCGCCCCCACAAACACAGTACCCGGGGCGGACTGCCCCCCCCCCCCCAGCTCACCTCTCCCTTACTACGCCACTAGTGAAATATGTTCCATTTTCATTATAAAAATAAATATTCATTTGGAATTCATTAGATTGCACTTTTTAAAAAAAAAAAAAAAATTCTCAACATTCGCTTTGTCAATTAGCGGAATATTACTTCACCGTGTCTTAAACCTAAAAGTTAAAGATGTATTCTTTACCATATGAAACAGAAGTATTCAGGCTGTGATACTGTTTACTGGCCCAGGATAAAAGTTGTCTAAAGACTTTGTAATATATGAGCTTTTGAGGCCACACAACTAATTGACCAAACCCCACCAAGTTTATCAAAGGGCCGTATTTACTAATGCGTATCACAGAGGTGGATTCATCAAAGGTTGGTAAGCGCATTAGCGCGTGCTATCATGTAAGCATGCACCAACTGCTAAAGATTCCCATGCTCAGGTTTTAACGTTGCCAACGGCACAAGATGGCACAGCGCAGAAATAGGGGACACGTTAAAACCTGAGCATGATGTGCTCAGTTGTTGCCCAGATGGAAATGGACTTTGAAGTGTAAATCCCAGATGAAACCATCGGATCGCTGGTGAAACAAGATCTTATAGGAGGAAGAACGCTTGGCCTGCCGCCATTGGATATGCTGTTTTTTGAACGCTGCTGAAAAGGAGTGCTACAGCTGAGAGTTCTGGCGCCAGAGCTGTTTTTCTATCTTTTCTTAAATCTTTATTCATTTTCAAACTTACAATAAGTGTGACAGTAAGTTAAAACATTTTAACATTAAATATATCACTTAATATTCAGCAATAATACAAATCATATAACCTTAACTCCCTCCCTTCCCACCCTTTCATAACAAATATTTTTATATGATAATACTAAAAATTATCCCTCCCCCACCCTGAATATTGAACTTATAAATTTAAGGGAAAAAAATGCCATCTATTCATTACAATATTTTGTTAACGGCTCCCACACGTCTTGAAATTTCATTAAATACCCCTACTGTGTAGCTATTACTCTTTCCATTTTATATATATGACACAATGAGTTCCACCAAAAATTATAATTCAGTCTACTCCAGTTCTTCCAGTTACAAGTAATTTGTTGTATGGCAACCCCTGTCATTATAAGCAAAAGCTTATTATTATTCGAAGATATCTGACTCTTTGCTCTCATTGACATGCCAAATAATATAGTATCATAGGTCAATGTCACCGGGTTTTCTAATAAATAATTAATTTGGCACCAATTGATTTGGCACCAATTGATAAATGGACAATAGAACAATAAATGGTCTAAAGTCCCTGCTTCAAGATGGCAATGCCAACATCTATTAGACTTAGAGCTATCCAACTTTTGTAACTGAACAGGGGTCCATAATGCTCTATGCAACAAAAAAAAAACACAAGTTTGTCTCATAGATGCAGACACTGTACATCTCATCCTCCAAATTTGTTGCCATTGAGATGCAGTAATTTGATGCTTAATCTCAATGCTCCAAATGTCCCTCAGACCAGTCTTTGGTTTCTTTTTGATAAATCCAGTTAACAATTTATACCACTGGGCGGCCTGGATTCCGGAATTTGGTGCCTTTTTTGATAGAATAATTATATAAACAATTATAAAATATAAAATTAGCTTTTCTACTGTGCACAGTTGTGGATTCTATATTTCTTTGAGATCCCAACATTCTTTTTTGGTTAGCTTTAAAATCATCAATGATTGCTACGTGATATAGTATTTGAGACTTTTTCTCCACCTGTTTGATTTGAATGTTTGATCTGAGAAATTGAGTCCACTGCTGGTGAGTGACATTTTTTACATATTATTTATTTTACTGTCACTACGATTTATTGATTGAGAAACGTTTAAATACCTACATGGTGTAAATGCACATGAGTTGAGTCTCATTTGAAAGGAAGCTCTGGAATGGGAGGGCATAGGATGAAGTTAAGAGGTGATAGGCTCAGGTGTAATCTAAGGAAATACTTTTTTACAGAAAGGGTGGTAGAATGCATGGAACAGTCTCCCGGAAGAGGTGGGGGAGACAGAGGCTGTCTCTGAATTCAAGAGGGCCTGGGATAGTCACATGGGATCTCTTAGAGAGAGGAAGAGATAATGGTTACTGTAGATGGGCAGACTAGATAGGCTATTTGGCCTTTATCTGCCATCATGTTTCTAATTTTTTGAGTGTGTTACTCAGGTGTCTTGTTTATGGAAATTTTCTACTATAAATAATCCAAAATAAAGCATTTTGATGTTCAGTGCTGCGTATGCCTAGTAGCGCTATAGAAATAATAATAATTAGTAGTAGTAGTAGATACACTAATTGATTAAGGCAGCAATGCCCACTCTCCATCTCTCAGATACATTCTCTCAGTCAAAAGATAAAAAAATATTTTTTAGCACATGGGTAGCACATTCACATTTGGAACTTACTTCCCTTTTAAGTTATGTAAACACGTGTTTACCTCAGCTTAGTAAAAGGAGTCCTAATCCACATATAAACTACTGGCTGTAAGATTTATCATCACACAGAGAAAAGCCTCCTTCATAATCATAAACCAGTGGTCTCCCACCTTTTTCATGTAGAGGGTTGCAGTGTGAACACGAGAAAACTCTGAGGGCCACCAAAAGATTTCAAGTACATGTAAGCTTGAAATCTTTTGGTGGTCTTCAGTTTGTTCCAGGCATACAGTGCATCAAGGTAGACGGAACGGAGTCTGAAGTTGGCCTTAGATGAAAAGAGTACAGATAACATAGACTTATCTGATGAGCGGAGTGCCCGGGGGGAGGGGGGGAGTGTGGGGAGAGATGAGAGAGGAGAGAGGAGAGGTACTGAGGAATTGCGGAGTGAATACATTTATAGGTCAGTATGAGGAGTTTGAACTGTATGCTTTCCTCTATGGCAGGGGTGTCCAATGTCAGTCCTCGAGGGCCGCAATCCAGTCGGGTTTTCAGGATTTCCCCAATGAATATGCATGAGATCTATTTGCATGCACTGCTTTCATTGTATGCTAATAGATCTCATGCATATTCATTGGGAAAATCCTGAAAACCCGACTGGATTGCGGCCCTCGAGGACCGACATTGGACACCCCTGCTCTATGGCATGGTCTACTTCTCGCAGAACCCTCAATAGGATACAACTAAATGTCCCATCTACAAAAAATCTCCAGTACAAGTGTATTTTTCACTCCATGCTAACCTTCCTAGGAGTAAAAACTTGGAATGACCTCACAGAAATGACCAGAATGGAACCTAGCTATACCACATTCCGGAAAAAATTGAAAACCTTCCTCTTTGATACATGAACTCTGAAATTCCCTCTGTTCTCCTTTCTTGCCTGAGTATCTCTCCCCCTTCTCCTCATTCCTCTCCTCCCAGTCCCTTCTCTTTCTTTTTTCCTCTTACTTCTCTCTGTAAGTCGCCTTGAGCCTTCATAGGTATGTGCAACACACAAATAGAATCCCCGTTCAGAATTTCAAGCTCCCTTCAATCCTTCCGCAAACACCTGAAAACTTGGCTCTTTTCAAAAATCTAACACCTCCTGCTCTTTGGTACCCTGTCCCTCTTTATCTTCCTAGCTCCTTTCCTATAACCCTTCATTGTAGCTCCTTTTCAATCTAACCCTGTAAACCATGCCGAGCTCTACGCTTATGGAGATGGCACGGTATACAAACCTAAGGTTTAGTTTAGTTTAGTTTAGATTAGATAGGGAGCCAATGAAGTGACTTGAGGTAAGGAGTAATGTGGACATAAAGAAAATAAAGGCGAAAGAGTTGGCGTTCATGAAATATAAAAAAACCCAAGAAGAGGAGAGCAGAAAGGACTACAGGGTGAAACTGAAAGAAGCCAAGAGAGAGATACGTTTGGCGAAGGCACAGGCGGAAGAACAAATGGCTAAAAATGTAAAAAAGGGAGATAAAATTTTTTTCAGATATATTAGTGAAAGGAGGAAGATAAAAAATGGAATTGCTAGGCTAAAAGATGCTAGGAACAAATATGTGGAGAGTGATGAGGAGAAAGCAAATGTGCTAAACAAATACTTCTGTTCTGTGTTCACAGAAGAAAATCCTGGAGAAGGACCGAGATTGTCTGGCAAAGTTACACGAGAAAATGGAGTAGATTCTGCGCCGTTCACGGAGGAGGGTGTTTATGAGCAACTTGAAAAACTGAAGGTGGACAAAGCGATGGGACCAGACGGTATCCATCCCAGGATAGTAAGGGAGCTCAGAGAGGTTCTGGCGAGTCCTATTAAAGACTTGTTTAACAAATCTCTGGAGACGGGAGTGATTCCTGGGGATTGGAGGAGAGCGGATGTGGTCCCTATTCATAAAAGTGGTCACAGGGATGAAGCAGGAAACTACAGGCCGGTGGGCCTCACTTCAGTTGTTGGAAAAATAATGGAAGTGTTGCTGAAAGAAAGGATAGTGTATTTCCTTGAATCTAATGGGTTACAGGATCCGAGACAACATGGCTTTACAAAAGGTAAATCGTGCCAAACGAACCTGATTGAATTTTTTGATTGGGTGACCAGAGAGCTGGATCGAGGACATATGCTAGATGTAATTTACTTGGATTTCAGCAAAGCCTTTGATACAGTTCCTCATAGGAGGCTATTGAACAAACTTGAAGGGCTGAAGTTAGGACCCAAAGTGGTGAACTGGGTCAGAAACTGGCTGTCGGACAGATGCCAGAGGGTGGTGGTTAATGGAAGTCGCTCGAAGGAAGGAAAGGTGACTAGTGGAGTCCCTCAGGGTTCAGTGCTGAGGCCAATCCTGTTCAATAAGTATGTAAGTGACATTGCTGAAGGGTTAGAAGGAAAAGTGTGCCTTTTTGCAGATGATACCAAGATTTGTAACAGAGTAGACACCGAAGAGGGAGTGGAAAATATGAAAAAGGATCTGCAAAAGTTAGAGGAATGGTCTAATGCCTGGCAACTAAAATTCAATGCAAAGAAATGCAGAGTAATGCATTTGGGGATTAACAATAGGAAGGAACCGTATATGCTGGGAGGAGAGAAGCTGATATGCACGGACGGGGAGAGGGACCTTGGGGTGATAGTGTCCGAAGATCTAAAGGCGAAAAAACAGTGTGACAAGGCAGTGGCTGCTGCCAGAAGGATTCTGGGCTGTATAAAGAGAGGCATAGTCAGTAGAAGGAAGAAGGTGTTGATGCCCCTATACAGGTCATTGGTGAGGCCCCACTTGGAGTATTGTGTTCAGTTTTGGAGACCGTATCTGGCGAAAGACGTAAGAAGACTTGAGGCGGTCCAGAGGAGGGCGACGAAAATGATAGGAGGCTTGCGCCAGAAGACATATGAGGAGAGACTGGAAGCCCTGAATATGTATACCCTAGAGGAAAGGAGAGACAGGGGAGATATGATTCAGACGTTCAAATACTTAAAGGGTATTAACGTAGAACAAAATCTTTTCCAGAGAAAGGAAAATGGTAAAACCAGAGGACATAATTTGAGGTTGAGGGGTGGTAGATTCAGGGGCAATGTTAGGAAATTCTACTTTACGGAGAGGGTGGTGGATGCCTGGAATGCGCTCCCGAGAGAGGTGGTGGAGAGTAAAACTGTGACTGAGTTCAAAGAAGCGTGGGATGAACACAGAATATTTAGAATCAGAAAATAATATTAAATATTGAACTAGGCCAGTTACTGGGCAGACTTGTACGGTCTGTGTCTGTGTATGGCCGTTTGGTGGAGGATGGGCAGGGGAGGGCTTCAATGGCTGGGAGGGTGTAGAAGAGATTTCGGCAGTTGGAACCCAAGCATAGTACCGGGTAAAGCTTTGGATTCTCGCCCAGAAATAGCTAAGAAGAAAAAAAAAAAAAAATTTAAATTGAATCAGGTTGGGCAGACTGGATGGACCATTCGGGTCTTTATCTGCCGTCATCTACTATGTACTATGACATAGAGACATTGACAGAATATGAGGTATGCAGCATGAGTTTTGAACAGATTGAAGGGAAGAGAGATGGTTTAGTGGAAGGCTAGTGAGAAGCAGGTTGCAATAGCACAGAGGTCCTGTGCTCTTCAACATCTTTATAAATGATCTGGACATTGGTACGACGAGTGAGATGATTAAATTTGTGGACGATATGAAGTTATACAGAGTAGTGAAGACACAGGGGGATTGTGAAGACCTGCAATGTGACATAATCAAGCTCGAGAAATGGGCATCGACATGGCAGATGATGTTCAATGTGGATAAGTGCAAAGTGATGCATGTTAGGAACAAAAATCTCATACATGAATACTTGCAGAGACCTCCCAAGAAAGGGACCTGGGAGTTCCGATCGACAAGTCCATGAAGCCATCTGCACAATGTGCTGTGGCGGCGAAAAGGGCAAACAGAATGCTAGGAATGATCAAGAAGGGGATCACGAACAGATCAGAGAAGGTTATGCCGCTGTACCGGGCCATGGTTCACCCTCACCTGGAGTACTGCGTCCAGCAGTGATCGCCGTACATGAAGAAGGACACGGTACTACTTGAAAGGGTCCAGAGAAGAGCGACTAAATTGGTTAAAGAGATGGAGAAGTTGCCATACAGTGAGAGATTGGAGAAGCTGGGCCTCTTCTCCCTTGAAAAGAGGAGACTGAGAGGGGACATGATTGAAACATTCAAAATACTGAAGGGAATAGACTTAGTAGAGAAAGACAAACTGTTCACCCTCTCCAAGGTAGGGAGAACGAGAGGATACTCTCTAAAGTTGAAAGGGGATAGATTCCTTACAAACATAAGGAAATTCATCTTCATCCAGAGAGTGGTAAAAAACTGGAATACTCTTCCGGAGTCTGTTATACGGGAAAACACCCTCCAGGGTTTCAAGACAAAGTTGGAATAGTTCATGCTAAACTGGTGAGACTGGACTCATTTGGAGCACTGGTCTTGACCTTGGGGCCACTGCTTGAGCGGACTGCTGGGAAGGATGGACCATTGGTCTGACCCAGCAGTGGCAATTCTTATGTTCTTATGTTCCTTTTATGTTCCAAAATCAAGCAATACTTGAGCGTTGGCCGCCAAGCAATCGTCCTTCAATTTGATATATCCGCTGCGGTAGATCAGGCATGGTCCCTACTGAAAAATACTATCACAGAAGCACAAAATCTCTACATTTCGCGGATTTCCAAAGAAAGGAAAACTAAAGGCAAAGGAGAACCGGCATGGCTTACTAGAGAGGTGAAGGAAGCCATAAAAGAAAAGAAGGACTCCTTTAAAAAATGGAAACGCACGAAAACAACCAAAGCTTGGACCAAACACAAAGATGATCAGAAGAAATGTCACAAGGTGGTGAGGGATGCCAAAAAGGACTATGAGGAGAAAATAGCGCAAGAGGCCAAAAATTTCAAGCCCTTCTTTAGATACGTAAAAGGAAAAAAACCTGCAAAAGAGGCAGTGGGACCGCTGGATGACCAGGGAAGAAAAGGGTACATCAAGGAAGACAAACAAATTGCAGACAGACTAAATTCCTTCTTTGCGTCTGTCTTTACGAAGGAGGACACCACAACAATACCAGAAGCAGTGAAAGTGTTCAAAGGAGTAATAGAGGACAGCCTCACCACAGTAGAAGTGGACTTGGACCAGATATACTACCAGATCGACAATCTTAAAAGCGACAAATCCCCAGGACCTCATGGGATTCACCAGAGAGTCTTAAAAGAACTGAAGATTGAAATTGGAGAGCTTTTGCAAAAACTTGCCAACCTGTCAATTAGAACTGGACAGATACCAGACGATTGGAAGATAGCGAATGTCATGCCAATTTTCAAAAACGGATCAAGAGGAGAACCGGGCAATTACAGACCTGTGAGTCTTACGTCTGTCCCTGGAAAGATGGTTGAAGCACTGATTAAAGATAGCATAGTCCGGCACTTGGATACACAGCATGACCTGATGAGAGCCAGTCAACATGGCTTCAGGAAAGGGAAATCATGTTTGACGAATTTACTTCAATTTTTTTTATGACCATGAACAAACAAATTGATAGTGGAGAACCGGTGGACATAATATACTTGGGACTTCCAGAAAGCGTTTGACAAGGTTCCACATGAAAGACTTCTCAGGATAGAGGGAGATATACTAAGATGGATAGGCAAATGGCTGGAGAACAGAAAGCTTAGAGTGGGCATAAATGGGAAGTTCTCAGACTGGGAGAAAGTGACTAGCGGTGTGCCCCAGGGCTCGGTACTTGGGCCCATCTTATTTAATATTTTCATCAATGACCTAGAAGAAGGCACATCCAGTGAGATCATCAAATTTGCAGACGACACAAAGCTATGCCGGGCAATCAGATCGCAGAATGATAGCGAGGAACTCTAGAGTGACTTGTGTCAGTTAGAGAAATGGGCGGAGAAATGGCAGATGAAGTTTAATGTGGAAAAGTGCAAAGTAATGCATTTAGGCAGAAAGAACAAGGAACACGAGTATAGAATGTCAGGTGCAACTCTGGGTAAGAGCGAACAAGAAAAGGATCTGGATGTACTGATAGATAGGACCCTGAAACCATCGGCACAATGCACGGCAGCAGCAAAGAAAGCAAAAAGAATGTTAGGCATGATAAAGAAAGGAATCACGAGTAGATTGGAGAAAGTTATAATGCCGCTTTATAGAACAATGGTCAGACCACACTTGGAATACTGTGTCCAACATTGGTCTCCCAACCTAAAGAAGGATATAAAACTGCTGGAGAGGGTGCAGAGACGAGCAACGAAGCTATGGAGAACTTGGAATATGAGGAACAACTTAAGAGACTGGGACTCTTGAGAAACGGAGACTGCGAGGGGATATGATCGAGACTTTCAAAATACTGAAAGGAATTGACAAAATAGAGCAGGAAAAAAAATTATTTACAATGTCCAATGTGACACGGACAAGAGGACATGGACTGAAGCAAAGGGGGGGACAAGTCCAGGACAAATATCAGAAAGTTTTGCTTCACGCAACGAGTGGTGGACACCTGGAATGCTCTCCCAGAGGAGGTTATTGTGGAATCCACAGTTCTAGGATTTAAAAGCAAACTAGATGCACATCTCCTTACGAGAGGCATAGAGAAATATTGGTGAGTAAAATTACGCCAGGTGTACACCTGGCTGGGCCTCCGTGTGTGTGGATCGCTGGACTTGATGGACCGAAGGTCTGATCCAGAGATGGCAGTTCTTACGTTCTTATGCCTTATTCCCTTATGTTTTTTCCCTACTTGTTTTCCTAACTAAGACAGATGTAATCTTTTCCCTATCTTTCCCTCCACCTCAAGTTTGTCTTGTTTTAAACTTATGTTACTGAGTTTTAATTTTGTATCTTTATATTTTATGTTTTATTTTGTAAATCGCTTTGTAAACAGATTTAGCGATAAATCAAATGTTAATAAACATTGAACCTTGAACCTTTGAATCAGTTGACCACCAATTATAACTATCCAAACTCAATGAAATAGGCATCATAGGAACTGTCCCAAACTGGTTCAAAGACATCCTACATGCAAAAACCGCTGAACCACTCATAAACATATTCGTCAATTCCTGGTCAACATCAACCAGAAAACTAGAATCACTTCAACTACTCCTTCCATCTCCCATAGGGGTTAAATACAAATGCACATTCGACTCACTCTTCACTTATATTGGCACCAAGACCTGGAACAACCTCCCGACTGACATCAGAATGGAAACATTCT
This sequence comes from Geotrypetes seraphini, assembly GCF_902459505.1. Taxonomy (NCBI): domain Eukaryota; kingdom Metazoa; phylum Chordata; class Amphibia; order Gymnophiona; family Dermophiidae; genus Geotrypetes; species Geotrypetes seraphini. The sequence goes on along the minus strand of NC_047085.1, from coordinate 403,300,416 downwards.
ACAACAGATTCCGAAAAAAAATTAAAATCTATCTTCTTTGAAAGCATCAAGACTATAGACAAGAAACTTGAAATACCCAATGTCACTACATCCCATACTCAACACAAGTGTTATACCAGTACGGTCATAGAACTTCTTCAGTATAGTCCCTTCCCCATTACTCCATTTATAACTCTGCCCTCCTCAAACTGTTATAATGTAGCACATACATTCTGTAATCCTTTATATTGTAAGTCACCTTGAACCTGTTTCGGCAAAGCGTGACTTAGAAATACTAGATTACCGGTAGATTAGTAGTCTAAGGGAGAGGTGATCTACATTGTTCGCTGATTAGTGCAAGATTAGTGCATGAGCCCTTAGGTCTGGATTCTATAAATGATGCTATGATCAGCAGCCACCCACAAAAGCAACACCAATTGTGTGTCACTCACTTGATGGCACTGTTTATAGAACTGTGGCTATGTCACAGAAAGGCGCCAGAAATGTAGGTCAGAGTTTAAAAGGCCTACATTTCCAGCACCTATCTGTGATGAGAATCATGACTACAGAAGTTCCTACCGACACCTAAGGTTACTTTCGGCATTAACCACACCTTTGTAGTCGCAGTTCCGGTGCCGTATGTGGAGGCACCATCTTTTTTAAATTGCTTTTAAATGACATGATCAATTATTGTGTCAATTAAAGGCAATGAAACCAATTAAGTTAGGCAGCAGTAGGGTGGCTACCGCCGTCTAACCTTCGGCAGTTGTTGTAGAGTCTGGCCCTTACTGCCTACAAAACAGTTGTCAGTATGGACTTGCCCACTAATATTTGGTAATGGCCATGAAATAATGGTGATATCAGCATGTGGCCATTAATTTGGAAAATGGAAAATTGGCAGTTTTCCTGCTGTGGTAAAAATGGCTTTAGCACTCAGGAAAGAACCACATAAGGATGTGTTAAGACCACTTTCTACTGCAGCTTTGCAAAATGACCTCTTAGATTGGCGTAAACAGACTTTTTTTTTACTTCTTTATATTATTATTAGAATAAGAAGAGAAAAGACATTATTCTAGTCTTCAGTTTAATACATGCATTAGCCTTGAAGAAGATTTTAAGAGTTTATAGTCTTGTTGCCTAATCTTGTACAGTACAGAATTAAATTGTCATGAATTACTGTGGAATTTTATTGAAGATTTAAACAATGAACTATGCTACCCATTCTTGTTTATCATTAAAAAAAACAAACTAAAATATGGTTACCTTGTGAGTGTGGGCAGTTTTCACGATGATTGATTACCATCAGAGGTCTATTACTTGGAGGGGAAAAAAGGAAAATAATGTTTAAAATTAATACATCAGAAGTAAGTGTGCTAAGACCCTGCTACAGTGCTGCCATATTGAATCCACCGATTGTCAACTAGCTTCATCCCGGAGCTCTTGAATCTCAGTCTCCAAGTAAATTAAATAGTACACTAGATGGCACTACCTGTACAAGGAAGGAAATAGACGGCTGTGTAAATAATACCTGTGCTTGGATTTGAACAAGGCTTCCTCATAAGTCTGCATCCATTGAAGGTTGTCACCCCACCCTGAAAGAAAAGGACAAAGAAATTACCTTGTAAAGAAAGGTGTGCACCACGGGTGCTGTGTTTCATCTACTTCAGCTTTGCAGGCAGACATTTAAAAGAAGCCTGCAAAGAGGGAGCTGGGCAAACACTGGATTTTGCTGGGGGGTTTTATGCTTCCGGATTTATACAGTAAAGAAGCACAAGACACATTTCTCAACAACACAAAATCAGTGATGGGAACAAGGATCAGAAGGGACATATTTAAGGTCACAGGCAGAGGTTACGCGAACCAGACAGGTAAGTAGGAAAGGGAATTACTTGAAACCGAGGTGGGAGTGAAACAGGGTGAGGTTTAGGGGAGAGATTAAATATTTCTTGAAACTCCTACCTCTGGAAAGAGTCTGAGGTTTTCTGGTCCCACGCATTGTAGTGCTCTCTTTCCCTACGGCATCTTTGCCTATGGCATCCTTGCCTTTGGCATCTTTGCCCACGGCCTCCTTGTCAATGGCATCTTTGCCCACGGTCTCCTTGTCAATGGCATCTTTGCCTACATCATCCTTGCCTTCGGCATTTTTGACGAGGCTATGGGAGACAGCCACAAGCAGCAGAAACACTGACAAATATCCTTTTTCCATGGTGGGCAAGCGCTAAAAGTAGCATAAAAAAAAACCTTGCATTCACCAACTGTTAAACCTAGAACAACTGAAAACTTGATGTGCTTTGAGCTACTGGCAGTTCCTTTTTATAAACACTTTTTAAAAACAATTGATCACAAAAATAGCAAAAATCAGTCTATAAATTGCATACACTGTATAGATTTGATTTCTCACCTTTCAATCCTGAGCTCAAGGTGAGTTACATTAAGGTACAGTAAAAAAACATCCATGTCTCCAGAGGATTTACAGTTTACTTGTACTTCAGTAGGAGGAACAGATTTTGAATCGTAGGTTCCCCTGTTTTTCTGCTCATTACTCTTATTACAAGATGATTTCTTCATCCCTGCTGCTAAACACTAGGGGAGAATCATTTATAGTTTGCTTTCTGAGTGTATAAATCATGCCTATTTACCAGTGTAAACGATACCTGAGTAATTTTGGGGGTGAGGTGCTCCTTGTTAGAGGTAGTTTAGTTAACAGAAATGTGCCCCTAACAAACTATAAAATCAGATCAAAATTCAGCATTATGATTTCACAATAATCAAATTGGGTCTTAGTGTCACATGGACATCAGTTAATTAACACATAGCAAACACCAAAATACATCCTTTACCAAAGGGGACTAAGCTTGGTTGGTTGGTTTTAGTTAACTAGCAAGCTTGTATGTGTACAAGCTTTATGAAAGTTAGAAATAACTTGTTATCACTTTAATTTTGCATTTCCTCATTCCTCTCTTATCTATCTTTCATTCTTGTCTTTCATATGTTGACTTCAATGGATTAACTAAGGAGATTGAAAGTATGTAAAAGTCAAAGTACCACAGGTTTAAAGTTTCACCTTTCTAACAGGTGCATGTCTGAGAAAAGTCTGAGAGGGAAGTATTAGGCTTACCTTTTCTCCCAAATGCACTTTTTATCCCAGACCTAGGGAAGGGTTTCAGGCTTGAATGGTGACCAGAGTGATGAAAGCTCCTTTATTTATACACCGCTGCATATTTTGTCCCCACCCTCCAGCCCTAAATTTGAATGCTGCTCACAAAGCCCCTTTCTTCCTTAAAATTGGACAGGTAAATTCAGGAAATAAAAAGCATCATTCCTCTATCACAACAAAAGCATCATATATTCCATTAAAAAAAAAAGATGAAGGTGTTTTGCTTTTATTTTTTACTTTAGTAAACTTTTAAGGAATATGGCAACAATCCAAATACAGCTAAGCTTAAATGCAGACTTCTGATTTGCCCGAAGGCTGATTTGTCTTTGTGTGATTGGAGGAGAGATTTGCTGAAGGCAAGTTTCTTGCATTGCTATATGAAAAGAAGATGGTTGATTTAGAACTTGGGTTTATAGTTGTACAAATATTAAATCTTGACCCCCTCAGTTTGTTTAATAGTTCATTCATTATTTTGCATGTTTATTTCCTTAATGTGAGTTGTGAATTATGAATTTATGACCTGTATCTGAGTTGAGAGACCAAGATAAAAGCAAATTAGAATCACATTATTTTATTATTCTGTTTTACTCTGGAGTGGAAAATGGGTTTAGTTCTGAATATATCTGTTTTGTAAGATAAAATAACCTTTATTTTGGACTTTCACTCTTTTATTGAACTATTATCTTGCTTACAAGGTCACAAAATATGGATACTATAGTTTTTTTATTTTTTTAATTAAATTTTACTTTATTTCAAACTTTTACCAATACAGTGAAGGAATGGATATTACAAACATTTAGAAAAAAAAAAAAAGAATTAACATCCTTGCTTATATTGCAAGTATAACATCATTATCCCTCTAGCCCACATTATAAATGGAGGACCATTTCAAATTTTATAAACATCAGTAAAAATAATCAAGAAAGTAAATACACTACTAAGAAAATCTTCCCTCAAAAGAAACTAAAACATACATAGTAACATAGTAACATAGTAGATGACGGCAGATAAAGACCCGAATGGTCCATCCAGTCTGCCCAACCTGATTCAATTTAAATTTTTTTTAAAAAAATTTTTCTTCTTAGCTATTTCTGGGCAAGAATCCAAAGCTTTACCCGGTACTGTGCTTGGGTTCCAACTGCCGAAATCTCTGTTAAGACTTACTCCAGCCCATCTACAACCTCCCAGCCATTGAAGCCCTCCCCTGCCCATCCTCCACCAAACGGCCATACACAGACACAGACCTGCAAGTCTGCCCAGTACTGGCCTAGTTCAATATTTAATATTATTTTCTGACTCTAAATCTTCTGTGTTCATCCCACGCTTCTTTGAACTCAGTCACAGTTTTACTCTCCACCACCTCTCTCGGGAGCGCATTCCAGGCATCCATTACCCTCTCCGTAAAGTAGAATTTCCTAACATTGCCCCTGAATCTACCACCCCTCAACCTCAAATTATGTCCTCTGGTTTTAGCATTTTCCTTTCTCTGGAAAAGATTTTATTCTACGTTAATACCCTTCAAGTATTTGAACATCTGAATCATATCTCCCCTGTCTCTCCTTTCCTCTAGGGTATACATATTCAGGGCTTCCAGTCTCTCCTCATACGTCTTCTGGCGCAAACCTCCTCTCATTTTCGTCGCCCTCCTCTGGACCGCCTCAAGTCTTCTTACGTCTTTCGCCAGATACGGTCTCCAAAACTGAACACAATACTCCAAGTGGGGCCTCACCAATGACCTGTACAGGGGCATCAACACCTTCTTCCTTCTACTGACTACGCCTCTCTTTATACAACCCAGCATCCTTCTGGCAACAGCCACTGCCTTGTCACACTGTTTTTTCGCCTTTAGATCTTCGGACATTATAACCCCAAGGTCCCTCTCCCCGTCCGTGCATATCAGCTTCTCTCCTCCCAGCATATACGGTTCCTTCCTATTCTTAATCCCCCAAATGCATTACTCTGCATTTCTTTGCATTGAATTTTAGTTGCCAGGCATTAGACCATTCCTCTAACTTTTGCAGATCCTTTTTCATATTTTCCACTCCCTCACTATAATTAAGAAACAAACATAAGAATAGCCATACTGGTGCAGATTATGGTCTATCTAGCCCAGTATCCTGCTTCCAACAGTGAAATAGCAAATGTCTCAAATAGCAGAATAGTACCATGTTCCAAACTTTGAACAGTCCAGTTTTTACGACTGCTACAGTTTTTTGAATTTACATGTTCAGAAAGTGTCTGTATTCTAGAATCTCAGTGAATGATTTCTTTTATGATGTACCATTATTCATAAACTAGATTTTAAAAAATCTGAATTTTTTGTTTTAGACTCTGGAAGATGGTGTGATCTGGTTCATCCTCGGGAGCCTTTCAGATGGCCAAAGTGATGTCATGCCTGATGAGATGTCTTGTGGCATACTTTTCACGGAATATTGATCTCATAGAATGGGGCTTTCATCGATGGTTCATTCCCAGTTGACAAATGCAGAAAGTTAAACACAAAATAGTAGCAGATATAACATCAATGCAAAAATGAAAAATGAGCAGAAAAACAGTGAATGCTACAAAAAATGTTACATTGGTGAAACGGGTAACCCTTAATCTATTGAAACAATGTGCTATCTTCAAAGTGTGGAAGGAATGTGTCATCCTGTTCCAATGAGATCAAGCTTCATTCCCATAACATTCCAAGAGCCTACAGCTAGATTCACTAAGCAAACCGATTGTGTACCAATATGTTTGCGACCCCTTTGCGACTTGATATCCCTCCAACCTGATTCACTAACCTCGTGGCCGATCACCTCTGATTTGATTCCGATCCACGCATGCATATGAGGGGAAACGGTATGCAAAGTAGGAAGGGCCGTGATTCACTAACAAAAAGCAGGCACACCGACTGGGCTGGCCGATCCAAAACAATTGACTGCTCAGGACCAGTTGCTTGTGTAAAAACCCTGTTCTCTGCCCTGATCTCCTGCTCCTCTCTGCCCTGATTGCTTGCTCCTCCCTGCCCCAATCTCTTGCTCTGGCGGTCCTGCTCTTGCCCCGTATCTCGCCTGTCTGCTGTCCCAACTCGCCGCCCTGCTCTCACCCCAAATCTCTCCTGTCACCCCAACTGTCCTGCTTTTTCCTGCACTGCGAGCCCGTGGTTTTAACCCACGGGTTTAAAGGGGGTTAAAACCACGGGCTCGCTGGGCTACTTAAAAGTTAAAAAAAAAAAAGTCGCTGTTCTTCAATGCATGCGCAGACCATCTACAGTCCAACTGCTGGTTCAGGAACGTCGATGTATGAGCTTCTTAAGAACCAGCACAGTACTGCCACGTCTACTTCTTGGAAAGAAAGCCAGAGGCAGTCTCATTACTTTTCAATCAGCCCTCATATAAAACAGGTTGCACATCAACCCAGATATGCCATTTTACAACGATTCTAAGGGCTCATTTTCAAAAAATGCAGATGTCCCCCCAACTCCCCCCCCCATACCCAGCATAAACCAGCACTTGGATTTTTAATCGCCAAACGTACAAGTTCTGATTTTCAAAACTAATTTTTAGACATTGTGCAGGGCATTCATCCTCCGGGATATTGAAATGTAAAGGACCATGTAAGACATCTAATCTAATCTAATCTATGTTTTGGGTGGGATTTGGGCGGGCTTAACACTTGGATATCTTTCAGGGATAATCACACCTTTTTAAAGATGTTCAGTGTGTCATTTAGATGTTTGGAGTTAGACCTGATTTAAAAGTGAATAATAGATAGAAAGGTTGAGGAGTAGTGGCTCGTGGCCAGTAGGGGGTGATGTCTATGGTATGGTAATGGAATGGACATCAGGACATGATAGTGCAGTATTTTGTGGAATTTTTCTACAAAAACTCCTGTTTTTCGTATGATTCTGGGTAACTCTAGTTAGATACAAGCATATGTGTTAGTTAAGGCCACACCCAATAGAAGCGTACAAAAAATTGGTGAATAAAAATCTGAATATGGATATAGCCAAAAAACACACTACAGAGTAATATTAAGGAAAAGCATAATAATTTTCTTTTTATGTACTTTGCTATTAGGCTAGATCATGAAGGAAATCAGGATATACATGGACTCCATTTTGTTCTCTGTCTTTCTGTATCTTCTGTTTGGTTTTACTCCATTTTGTGTTCGGCCTGTGTCCCTTTTGTTTAGTTTTCCAGCTTCTAGCCTCGTGGTTCTAATTGATACCAAATGTGCCTTAGGCTGGTTAGGAAAAGTATATTAGATTACGTATCCCAACCTGAGATACATATAATGTGTGAAACTATGAATGAAATACATTGTAAGAATAGATGAATGTTTGGGGCCCCTGAATGTGTGATACGTGGTGATATAAATGGTTTATAAAAAGAACACTGAGGAAAAATCCTGAACACAGCATCTAGAAATGGTTAAGTTAGAATCAGAGACACTGCAGCAGTCTCCAGCATAGGAAAGCTTCTGTGTGAGTATCAGTGTAACATGAAGCTGTCAGCTCAGGGAGAGGGGGAAACAGCCCCTCCTTTTTCTCTGAGGCTGAGAATATATCAGCACTTAACAAATGCAGGTTCTCTTAATATACCTTTTGTGAAAAGGACAAAAAGAATATTGGATATGTAATAAAATGTTAATGTATATTCAGAAATGAATGTAAACAAAACAAATATGATTTCTGAAACTTTTAAACATGTAAAGGAATTTTCTTTGCACCACCTCTGTTTTTGGTTGGCCTATGGCCAATGATGTCATACTGGACTAAAGGTATATAATGGGGAGCTTCAAAGTATCGGGTTGAGTTCGTTATCAGAAGGCCAGCATTTTGGCAACTATAACGACCTCCCACTAACGCAACTGGTCTTTTGAGTTCCATGATGGAAAAATAAAAGCAATAAAATTATTTTGGTGAATTTTGCGTTATGCGTAATTTCCATGTTTTTGTTATTTTGCACACCTTGAGTGAAAGCTAGCAGCTTAATTGGCAACTGCAGCTTTATGAGTGCGCTGGTGTCCAATTAACCATGCTCAAGGTACCCAAACTGACCAGATGACCACTAGAGAGATGAAAGCATGGCCCCCCCCCACACTCTCTCAGTGGCCACTGACACCCACCTCCCTCCCCCCCAAGATGTAAATGAAACAGGACATACCTCTCTCTAGAACAGCAGCACCTGGTATAGGAAAGCCTAAAAGAGCAGCACATAGGTGTCTTAAATAGCCTGGTGGGTGGGCTAATGAATCATAGAGAGGAGGACCCAGGCCAATATGTAACTCTAACCACTTCATTTATGGTGGAAAGTGTAAGCCCACCAAAACCTATTGCACTGCCCTATAGGTGATACCTGCAGCCGGCAGGTATCACCTATAGGGCAGTGCAGTAGGCTTGGGGGTTTTGGAGGGCTCACCCTACACTAAAAAGGGGTTCTGATGAAATATGTACCTGGCACCCTTTAAGTGAAGTTCACATCAGTACCCCCTAAGTGCCTCATTGCCCTTTTAAAGGTTACTAGACATCCGGAAAAACCCGGATATGTCCTTTGTTTTAGAGGACTTTCCAGGTGCATGGAGGTATATCCCAAACCTGGCAGTTTGTCTGGGTTTTGGAAGCCCGCAACCACAGGCCTGCGTCTGGAGGGCGTCTGCACATGCATAGACATTGATGTGCTGATGTCACATGCATGCAAATGATGTCATCACATCGACATCTGCCATGCACAGATGCGGTCCTGAGCTTGAGGAGGTTCATATGGGAGGGTAGGATGGGGGTAGAACAGGGTGGAGCTGGGGGTGGAATGGGGAGGGACCAGGTGTCTTCTTTTTTCATAGAGGAAATTTGGCAACCCTACACTGTTGTGATGTCTGCGTGACCAGCCAATTAAGTTGATGCTGGTCCCTCCCACATCCAATGAACACGTTTTGGACATTTTAAACATAGACATTTTTGTATTTGAAAATGGCCCAAAAAGCTAAATGTGCTAAGGGCCAAGATATCCAAATAGGTCATAAAAAAAAAAAAAAAATTGGACGTCTAGCAGTTTGGAAAATTGATATTTCAGTGCCCCAAGTTTTGGATGTCTTACAGGAAATATCCAAAGTCGGACTTAGATGTACTATCAAAAATGCCCCATCCATCTTTTGTGACAGCCCAGAATCCTTTATAGATCATTGAGAGAATGTATCAAGTCCATAACATTCTAAATTCAATCCACAATCTTATTCATTGGTAAAATATCACTCTTACATCATTTCCTCTCTATTACAATGATGTCCCTGTCATTAGATAGCCTTGCCTGCCAATTTGTGTGGCATTGATATCATATATGTATCGTTATCCCCAGTCTACTGATGTTAATTCAGTATTAAAAGTGATTTAAATAGCTACAAACATTTCCTGGCTGCATAAATCACTTGTCGGAGGCTAACTGGACATATTCAATGGCACTTAACAAGATAGCACTGCTGAAAATACCCATTTTAAGCCCCAATTCTATAAACAGCACCTTAAACATAGGTAGAGAGGAACACAGTGCATTGCACATGTCAATTTTAAGTTAGATATCATTTATAGAATTGTGCCTAGCAGCACCTAAAGTGGACATAAGTGCCAGTGGGTGTCTGAGCCTTAGGTGCACCCTATTGGTGCCAGGGTATTCTTGTCCTAAATACTGATGCCTAAATACACTTTCTTCAGTTATGGTACATGGGCTTGTTGTGCCACTGCGCCTTCTTTCTGGTTGTTGCCTTGGACTAGGCACCTACCTGAACGTGTTAGGCGCCTACAGAGTTAGGCACCTAACACCCAATTAATTTTAATTTAAGCCATTATGAAGGACTAAATAAAACGTGGTATCAGGCAAAAATGCATCTTATCACCTTACCTGTTCAACCTGTACGGTGAAACTATCTTCAGAAAAGCAAATTTGGAAGAAGAGATTGTTGGTTTCAATGTTGGTGGCCAAAATATAAACAACCTGCACTATGCAGATGATATAATGCTCATCACCAGCAGCAAAGATGACACGATGTATCTACTAAGAAAAGTCAAAGCTGAAAGTCATAACATGGGATTAGAACGGAACATAAATAAATCAAAGATCATGAACATGGAAAATGATGAAGATTTTGAGCCTGAAGGCGATAGAATAGAAGTTGTAAAAGATTTCAACATCCAGGCTCTTTTGTAAACAAAGAAGCAACTAGCAGGGAGGAAATACTCCAAATAGCACTTGGTCTCTCTTCAATGAAGGCTCTCTAGAAAGTATTAAAAGGCAAGGAGATAACACTTCAAATGAAGATCAGACTTGTCCACACACTCATTTTCTCAGTGGTCAGATACGGATGCAAAAGCTGGACACTATGGAAACAAAACAGAAAGATTGACTTATTTGAGCTTTGGTGCTGGAGAAGGATTTTAGATATGCCATGGACTGCCAGAAGAATTAACAGATCGATTCTGGAAGAGATCAAATGGGCTATGTCACTCAAAGCCAATATGATGAAGCTATGACTGTTTTATTTTGGTCACACCATCAGAAGAGAGATCACTGGAGAAGGACATCATGTTTGGGAAGATCAGAGGAACCAGGCTACCTGCAATCAGATGGCTGGACATTTTGAAAATAACCATGAGGATGACGCTGGAGGACCTTTCCGGACTAGCACAAAACAGATTTCTTTTTAGAGCACTGGTCTTTGACCTGAGGGCCGCCGTGTGAGCGGACTGCTGGGCAGGATGGACCACTGATCTGACCCATCAGCGGCATTTCTTATGTTCTTATGTTTTTATGGAGATTGATCAGTTGTGTATATAAAGCGCTCAGACATATGAAACTCCGAAGCGAAGGCTAAGAAGCCACCCTGTCAGTTGGAATCTTTAGAGCCAGAATCGACATTTAGCAGTGACGTGACTGCACATCATGAAGTTAATAGATTTGTCCACATTGGGTCTCCTGAAGCAGACTTCGAAACGGGGCCACGTTGGGACCCCTCAAACCACATTTAAAAGCTAAGGGGGTAATAATAAAAAAACAACCCGTCTAAAAAGTGTCCTAAATGGCTACTTGGACGATCAAAAAGCCTGATCGTCCAAGTACCCATAACCAAAGCTGGTTTTTAGACGTATCTAAAAACAGCTTAGGCCTTTCCCCTGCCTCTAAACGCACAGAGAGAAAAGAGGTGTGTTTAGAGGAGGGGAAAGGGCGGGCAGTGGGCGGGAGGTGGGCCGACCTACACCTAGGCGTACAACACCTATAACCAAAACAGTTTAGTCGGCACTTAGACCTGTTTGACTTAGACAAAAGAAAACCAGGTCTAAGTGCCGAAAAAGGGGCTGCTGAGCTGATGGCCGCTGGCGCCATCAGTTCAGTGGCCCGGCAACCTAACTATCATGGCAGGAGAGATGCCTCATCTCCCCTACCGCGATGCCATCACTCTTCTACTTGAACTGCCGCGACCCGCGGCAGTTCGGGTAGAGGAGTGATGGCATCGCAGTAGGGGAGATGAGGCATCTCTCCTGTCACAATGCATCACTCCCCCCCACACATACAACATAAGGGCAAGAGGGAGCTCAAGCCCTCTTGCCCCAGCCAACCGCGGCACCCCCGACATATCGGGGAAAGAGGGAGCCCAAGCCCTCTTGCCCTGCTGCTGCAACCCCCAACCCCAACCGCTGGCGCCATCAGTTCAGCAGCCCGGCAACCTAACTATCGCGGCAGGAGAGATGCCTCATCTCCCCTACCGCTATGCCATCACTCTTCTACTCGAACTGCCGTGACCCGCGGCAGTTCGGGTAGAGGAGTGATGGCATCGCGGTAGGGGAGATGAGGCATCTCTCCTGCCACAATGCATCACTCCCCCCCACACACACAACATAAGGGCAAGAGGGAGCTCAAGCCCTCTTGCCCCAGCCAACCGCGGCACCCTTGACATATCGGGGCAAGAGGGAGCCCAAGCCCACTTGCCCTGCTGCAACCCCAACCCCCCGACTCAATCGGGCCAGAAGGGAGCCCAAGCCCTTCTGGCCCAGGCGACCCCTACCCCCACCCCCCACTACATTACGGGCAGGAGGGATCCCAGGCCTTCCTACCCTCGACGAACCCCCCTCCCCCCAATGTCCGCCCCCCCAGAACCCCCGACGGCCCCCCCGGCCCCCCGGCCGACCCCCACGACCCCCCCACCCCCACCCCCCTTCCCCGTACCTGGTTTGAAGTTGGCCGGACAGACGGGTGCCCAAACCCGCCTGTCTGGCAGGCAGCCAACGGCAGAATGAGGCCGGATTGGCCAAGCCATCCCAAAGGCCCGCCCACAGGTGGGGCCTAAGGCGCCTGGGCCAATCAGTATCTACTCCTACCCTAGCCGAGATCATTTTGAAGCACCAGTCTGACTTCATGTGCAACTTTCTTTAAAATTAATTCTCGTATTTTCTTACTCCTGTTACTCTATCTTCTTTATCTATATACTCCATCTTTGCTTACACCTATGCTGTCTACTAAAATGTTTTATCGCATATTATGTTGACACTGTAATGTAGCATACTATGGAGCTCATTTTCAAAAAAGATAGATGTCTAAAAGATGGCATTAACAGGCACTTGAATGTCTTACTAGTCAAAACATCCAAGTAGGCATTTTCGAAACTGACCTTTTAGAATGTCTTTCTGGTCATTTTGTCTCCAGTGCATCTAAAGGGGGCATGTTAGAGGCACTGGAGGGGGCATGTTGGGTGGGATTAGGGTGGACTTAACAGTTGGACGTTTTACAGCATAAAATTTTTACAAAACATCTTGGGCACAATTTGGATGTTCTGAGCTAGACCTTGTGAATAAGGCCTAAAAGGTACTCAAACTGACCAGATGATCACTGTAGGGATGAAAATATGGCTCACACACACTTCCCCAGTGGTCACTGACTCCCTCTCACCCTCAAAAGATCTGCATGGAAGAGTACATATCTGTTTCTATGACAGCTGCAGATACTATGGCCAGTCCTAGTAGAACTGCAAGCAGGTAACATAGTAACATAGTAGATGATGGCAGATAAAGACCCGAATGGTCCATCCAGTCTGCCCAACCTGATTCAATTTAAATTTTTTATTTTTTCTTCTTAGCTATTTCTGGGCAAGAATCCAAAGTTTTACCCTGTACTGTGCTTGGGTTCCAACTGCCGAAATCTCTGTTAAGACTTACTCCAGCCCATCTACACCCTCCCAGCCATTGAAGCCCTCCCCAGCCCAATCTCCACCAAACGGCCATATACAGACACAGACCGTGCAAGTCTGCCCAGTACTGGCCTAGTTCAATATTTAATATTATTTTCTGATTCTAAGTCTTCTGTGTTCATCCCATGCTTCTTTGAACTCAGTCACAGTTTTACTCTCCACCACCTCTCTCGGGAGCGCATTCCAGGCATCCACTACCCTCTCCGTAAAGTAGAATTTCCTAACATTGCCCCTGAATCTACCACCCCTCAACCTCAAATTATGTCCTCTGGTTTTACCATTTTCCTTTCTCTGGAAAAGATTTTGTTCTACGTTAATACCCTTTAAGTATTTGAACGTCTGAATCATATCTCCCCTGTCTCTCCTTTCCTCTAGGGTATACATATTCAGGGCTTCCAGTCTCTCCTCATACATCTCCTCATAGGTCTCTGGAGTAACCTGGTAGGCAGTGCAGTGGACTGTGGGGAAGGGGACCCACCTTAAATAATATGCCACCTTAAATAATACACTTCTTGTAGAAAGTGTGAGCCCACCAAAACCCACCAAAAACCCACTGTACTGCCATATAAGTGCAATCTGCATAAGGGCTTTTGGGGTGGTAGACAGGTAGGTCAGTAGGTTTTAGGGAGTTTTGGAGGCCTCATCATATAATTTATGGAGATTCTGGTGAGATGTGTACCTTAATGTGAAGTTCACAGCAGTGACTCCTGGGGTGCCCCACTGCTTTGCTGGCATGTCCATTAAAAATGCTTGCCCTTGCTGCATGCAAATGGCTTGTTTTGGACATTTTTAATTTGGACTTTTTTTTTTTTTATAATGGGAAAAAAAAATAGATGCCTTCTCGACTCAATTTTTGGATGTTTTTCTCAAAACATCCAGTCAGACTTGGACATCCTATTGAAAATGCCCCCCTATGCCATACTTTGCATTGTAATTTGAATATTTTTATTGCTGTAATTGTCTGTTGCTTATGGTTGACTTATTCTTGCTGTACACTCCCTTGAATGAATTCTTCAAAAAGGTAGTAAATAAATCCTAATACATTAATAAATATTGTACTTATACTGTAGCTGTAGACCTATAACATTTTTTGATTTAGAAAAATTATACTATATTTAATCTTTGTTACTACGAGTACATCAGTTATTCAGTGGATTTCCCAAAGAAAAATCTTTATATTTTGGAAATAATGAGGGGTTTCCTTCATTTTATTTCTTTGACACAATTTTTAATAAATCCAGTCAAAATATCAGTTACTATATCTGCTTTTGAGGTGGTGAATGATTGTTCCAATTAATTTTAAAACACTAGTTTTGAGAATACTTGCAATAGAGCATGTCTGGATGATTTTGTAGTGATTCAGAACTAGAGTGGAAAATAGTTCTTTTCTGTGTTTTATGACCCTGTTACAGCCCTTGGCAGCTTGCTAGTGTCAACTCTGGATGCATTTTAGCCATTATGACAATTAACCAGTAAAACTGTCAGCAGTAACTGAGAATACTATATTCCTTAACCAATAGCTTATACAGTCATTAGCTTGTCTTCTCTTGTTCTTATCACATTTGTAGTAAGATTAGAAACTTGTGCTTAAATGATACACACGCTTACTTGTACAGTACATAACATTATAGTACTATCTGTTGAAAAAGAGATTACAAATTATACCTCCTTAACTATAAAATTGAAAGTGTGAGGCCAAATTTGATCATATTATGATTATTATTTTCAAGTGGGTCCAATATTATTACCTCTTCTATCATGTCCTGTGTTCTATTGATACTACTCAGAAAATATTTTCAGTAGGTTTTAGGTATTGTAGATGTGGAGTCTATTGGCATGTCTAGATTGTTTTATGTTTTCTCTAGTGTTGTGATTGAGGTTGAGGAGGGGTTGAACCTGCTGAAACCTAGGAATAATGTAGATTTGCAACTTTTTGGGAGTCATCTTTGTGTCAAATTTCAACCAGATCCACCCTCCTGGTCACATTCACTAATAAGCTCAGTTATTTTAGTTTTAAGAATGTGTTGGTTTATTAAAAATTTAACTCTAAAGAAAGATGTGTGGTTTATCAGACAAAGGATAAAATTGTTCCTTGATGTTTGTAGAGTATCTCAAGCCCAGAGAAATCTTCTTCAGCGGGATCTTCCTTTTTTCTTAGGTTTCCATCAGGACTGATGCAAGGGTACTGGATACCCCAGGTGAACCTTCAGCCCTATGATTCTTCTTCAGTTAACTTTCAGGACCCTAGCTCCCTCCTCAAGATTTACTTGTAAATAAACTCATCATGATCAACCCAACTCCGTCCTTTCTTACTACAATCCAGTAAAACTACATTATTTGACCTGATACTTTTAAATATAAAATCTTGAGTTGGTGTGGCGGTCAGAATCTGATTGCTGCTGCTCTATGCTACCCCTCAGAAATAGTTGCCTAGACTTACCTAGTGGTTAAGTGGGCTTTGATTTCCATATAAGTGTCTGGTTACCTACCAAAGAAGTAGATAAGTCTTTTTTGATACACTAAAATTAGAGAAATTCTTGAAAGATACAATCAAATCTTGATATTTTGAACAGAACAGTAAAAGACATGCTGTTTCCATGGTGGTTCTCTGGTTTAGGTGTTCTTTGTAACAGGAGATAAGGCTAATTTTAATTTAGTATGTCTTTTCTTTAACATTTTGTATTTCCTTTTTTTGGGTATATCTTTTCATAATTGGTTTATATTAAATTCTTATTTGTTTAAATTTGGGGATGATTGTTCTATATTTTCTTGTATATATTGTATGTTAATTATATGGGTGTTTAAAAATAAAAATAAAATAATGCACCCTCTTATCATTTCCTAATCCAGAAACTCCATGAAGCAATCATTTATCTCATCTATAAATTGTACCTCGTTAGGGCCCCTTTTATAAAGCCACAGTAACGATTCCTATGCGGCAAATATAACACAACCCATTCAATTCTTATGGTCTGCGTCGCATTTGCCATGCCAGAACTCACTACTGTGGCTTTATACTGTGACTGTGCCTTCTACTCTTGAGAGTCTTGATTTGCAACAAGACTAACACCAGTGATTTAAAAGTTAATAAGACCTTAATTAGATCATTTAAACTCTCTTTATATTGGATTACCAGCCTCTCTCCTAAGTAAGCTACAGTTAGTTCAGAGCTTTCAGCAAGAGTGATAACAGGAACAAAGCCCAATGGTAGGGCTGCCAGTTGAGTTTCACATGCATTTTAAAATATTGCCTTTATTTTATCAACTTTCTCATTACATCAATAAAATTGAGTGGTATCTGCCTATACAGTCATTAAAATAATCATATTTTTACAGGGGGCATACTGATTAGATTACTAGGGTTTAATTAATCAGCTCAATAATAAGATGCAGGCAGTAGTCCAGCAGCAAGAGGGGTGATATCAATTCTTTTGCACTGAGTGTCACATACAGTACTCCCCCGATATTTGCGGGGGTTCCATTCCAGGAACCACTGCCAATCTTGAAAAAATGCAAATACGTTTTTTTCATGGGGGAGACTGGAGAGGGCAGCGGGAGAGGCAGGAGAGAGCAGCCGGAGCATCAGCGAGTGAAGGAAATCACTTGCTGTATGCTCTGACCGCCTCTTTCTGCACTAAAGTCGGGCCCTACCAATCAGGAGCTGCGTATATTCAGGGTTTTTTTCAGAGGTCAAGGCAGATGACTTTAAAATATGCAATGCCATCTCAGTAACAATTACACAAAAATAGACAAATACATCCCCTCCCCTTTTACTAAATTGCGATAGAGGTTTTTAGTGCAGGGAGCTGCGCTGAATGCCCCTCGAAGCTCCCGATGCTTATAAGCTCTCTGCGCTAAAAACCACTATCGCGGTTTAATAAAAGGGGGCCATAGTGCAAAATATAGACAACAAATATAAATTCTCAAAACGGACACATTTTGATCACTAAATTGAAAATAAAATAATTTATCCTACCTTTTTGTCTGGTGATTTCATGAGTCTCTAGTTGCACTTCCTTCTTCTGTAAATCCAATATTTCTTTCTTTCTTTCTGCCCCATCCCCTTTTCTTTCTATCTTTCTTTCTCTCTCTCCCTGCCCCCCTCTTTATTTCTGTCTTTCTCTCTCCCTCTGTCTGCTTGTCTTTCTCTTTTCCCCTGCCCCTCCCCAAGCCATCACGCTGATTTCTCCCTGCTTCTCCGAGCCTGGCCTGGTGCGTACATACGCCAGACCCATAAGCCTTCACCTCCGACGTCAATTCTGATGTCGGAGAGGAAGTTCCAGGCCAACCAGGCAGCGATTGACTGGTCCAGAACTTCCTCTCCAATGTCAGAATTGATGTCAGAGGTGAAGGCTTGTGGGTCCGGCACTTGTGCACGCCTGGCCTGGGTCGGGGATACAGGAAGAGCAAGATTGCATAGGCAACACGATCGACTTGAGTTGCCTTTACGATCTACTGGTCGATCGTGAATGACCATTTGGGCATCCCTGCTGTAGATTCAAGGAAAACACACAATTTGAAGTGTCTGTATACAAATGCTATACTACAACTATATTGTTACTAATAGATTTTCTGAAAAGATATCATAAAGCAGCAACTCTAAATATGGCCTAGTCTAATTACCACTGTCCCAAATATAACCAACCCTTTGCAAGCCAAGGATAATTCTATCTAACCCCTGGAACTGTAAAAAATCATTTTTCACTTTTTTCAGCTGAGGTCAGCAATGGATGATGTAGAAATGACTTTTCTTCAGTCTACAAGCTTAAAAGCGAGCTCAGAAGTTCTGGCAGGTAAGTGCAAAAAACTTAGCACTGCTATAGCAAGAGGTATTTCAGTCAGATAATAGCCACAAATGGTTGCAGTACAGAGACAAAATCCATAAGTGTCTAGACATAGAACAGTGTCTCCCCATCAGCTGATGGGATGCACCACAACCAGGAATCTCTTCTTCTCATCTTTGCTTCCTTACTCCCCAAGTTCAGACCTGAAGTCCTCCAAGTCCAAACTCTACTGAGTCCAGTTTGCCTAACTTCTCTCTCTCTCGCTGTACACAGGTGACACACATGGGCCAATCAGGGCCTTTTCTGACAGGTTTTATTACTTGGCCCAAAGAAGAATAAAATAGGTTTCTTGATGGACTCTCAGGTCACACAAAATGTCTTGCCAAGATGATAACAGAACAAGACACAGTTCATAGCAGTGCCTGTAAGGCTCACTCCTACACATCTTCACTGAATAAGAGGGGCCCAGCGCAAGTGGATGACCTTGGCTGTGAACACACACAGCTTGTAAACAAGTCCATAATGCTTCTGGAGAGAAAAGATGTTTCATGACCTGAACAAGGCCTAAAGCCACCAAAAGGTAAGGCAGGGATATCCTACAGCGTCATCATTGAGGATATATTAAAACCCTCAGCTCAGTGTGCAGTGGTGGCTAAGAAAGCAAATAGAATATTAGGATTTATCAAGAAAGGAATGGAAAACAAAGATGAGAATGTTATAATGTCCTTGTATTGCTTCATGATGTGACTGCACCTCAAATACTGTGTGAAATTCTGGTCACTACATCTGAAAAAAATAGAATCAGGAGTACAGAGAAGGGCAATGAAAATGATATAGGGGATGGGATGTCTTCTCTAAAAGGAAAGAATAAAGTGTCTAGGGTTCTTCAACCTAGAGAACAGATGGCTCAGGGGAGATATGATAGAGGTCTTTAAAATACTGAGGAGTGGAATAGGTAGATATACAGTAATTTATTTGTTTACTCTTTCCAAAAATACTAGGACTACGGAACATGCAATGAAGCTACTAAGTAGTAGATTTAAAGCAAACTGGAGAAAATATTTCATCACTTAATGAGTATATTTCTTCACTCAATGCGTAATTAAACTCTGGAATTCATTGCCAGAGAATGGGGGTGAAAACAGTTAGCTTAGCAGGGTTTAAAAAAAAGGTTTGGATAACTTCTTAAAAGAAAAGTCATAAGCTATCATTAAGACTTGGGAAAATTCACTGCTTATTTCTAGATAAGCAGCATAAAATCTGTTTTACTCCTTGGGATCTTGCCAGGTACTTGTGAACTGGGTTGGCCACTGTTGGAACTAGGATACTGGGCTTGATGGACCTTCAGTCTGTCCCAGTGTGGCAACTCTATATTCTTGTGTAAGGTCTGCTCTTAAAATTGTTTGATTTCTCATCACAGCTGATAATGTAAGAAGGCAAAAATAAAAAAAATTGGTAATTGTACTCAGTCTTATTCACACTCTTTAATAATTACTCACAAGAAGCAAATAACTCACAACAGGATGTAACAAGGTGTTTATCTTAGATAAAAACTTCAAGTCTGTTTGCAGATACTGAATTTCCATTAGTGTTTAATTTCCTTTGTACAGATGAATAGAAATCATTGGTTTAATTTAGATCCTTAGAACTGTGCATGTAAATAGCATGAGTTTATGCACAAAATTTGCATTACAGGTCGAGTGTTTTCATCAAGACATATTCTCAGGAATGATAATTAGCACTGATTATACTCATCCTCTTGCTTGAACTTGCATTTGATTAGAGGCAGACTATATGAAAAGAGAAAGGGAAAACACTGACTGGCTGGCTGGCTTCCCCTCCTCCACCTCTAAGGATCATACCAAGGGACTGCACAATTAGGACTGATCCTTTTGAGTGTGGTGGGGAATGGGCATTGCTTGTGCCTTTAGCACAAACAGAAAAATAAATTTTTACACCTCATCTCAACCTCACTGCCTCTTTATGACACTGATATACTACCTTTGCATGCGACCCTCTGCTCTATAGACTAGCCAATAACCAAGTTTCTTCCAAGTTCCCCTTCTGCTGTTATGACTCCCTTACTTCCCCTCCTGCTATTAGCCATCCCCAATTTCTCTCCTCCCCCCAAGCCACTGAACCCCTTAACACCATACCACTCACTCTTTAAACCCATGGCCTCTCCCTTCCTCTTATCCTCTACCCTCTTTTCTGCTCTAAAGATCCAACACTTTCTCCCTCTCATTCAGTCATCCCCTCTCTCCCTGCATGCACCTCACCTATGTCGCAGCAGCAGGTGCCCCCTCATCGCTCCTACCCTCACCCGTACCTTCTTCCTCCTTCTCTTGCTTTCTGCTAGGGACATCAACCCCAATTCCAGTCCTGTCAACCAACTCCCACCCTATTCTTAGGGTCCACCTTACTCCTATGGGCCATCCCACAATATCACCAACCTTATTTCTATTCCTCTCCTCTCCCTCCTCTCTGCCCTTCTCTTGTGCCCTATGGAACTCCCACTCCGTTACCAACAAGCTTGCCTACATCCACAAACTCTTCATCTCTCAATCTCTCCACCTAACAAATGCATTCACTCAGCTGCCCCTCACTATTTCTCTTCACTTATCTCCCCCTATGTTCTCCCACACAAGCTCTGCTCAGTTTATAAGTCCTTCCTATCTGTGCCATTCTCCTTCTCTGCCAACTCCAGACTCCATCCCTTCTGTCTTGCTGTGCCATATGCCTGGAACAAACTGCCCAAATCCCTATAATAGTTTCAGTCTCTGGCAGTGTTCAAGTCCAGCTTAAAAGCTCACCTCTTTGAGACTGCTTTCAACTCCTAACTCCTTTTATCTTGGATCTGCATCCCCAACCCTATGTCATGTCTGTCTGTTCAAGCTAGATTGTAAGCTCTTTGTCAAAATGTACATCACTGCGTACGCCTTTCAGCACTATATAAGTGATAAATAGTAGTAGTAAGTTGAATGGTGATTGTAGTAGCTTAACTGCCAGGCAGATGTGTGGTAATACCATACCATACCAACTCTTGTATCCCACAAATGTCAGCTAGGAATCTTTGCGGCTTACATAATATTAGAATTGCTACAGAGACATAGATATTATACAGAAATTGCATGGAAGATATCATGCAGGGGGCAATGCTTGACTGCATAGCAAACTGGCATGTAATCCAATATTCAATGTCAAGTTGGCATTTCTAAAGGTTACTCTACCATCTATAGCATTACATCAATAACACATTGTTACATTTGTCCTTTTAATTCTTCTTGGTATGGCATATTAGGGGAAATACAAAGAAGGATGTGGTCTCATCTCTATTGGCATTTGAGGTAACAAAGCATCAGCCTTAATTGGTGGAGAGATTCTAGTTGTGTGTTAAAATTAATGTATATTTTATTCCCTATTAACAGGAGACAGAAATTATTCTTATGGGGATAATTTCTGAAGGGTTTTTCAGGTGTATTGTCCTTTTTCCTAAGATTGACCTATGAGTTGTGCATGATAATAAGATCTATATTTTTATATGACCTGTATGCAGGCATCCTTTGGGCAGAGTTTGGGCCAGGGGTGGGGAACGAGGGCCACAATCCAGTTGGGTTTTCAGAATTTTCCCAATGAATATGCATGAGATCTATTTGCATACAATGGAGGCAGTGCATACAAATAGATCTCATACATATTCATTGGGGAAATCCTGAAACCCCCAACTGGATTGTGGCCTTCGTTCCCCACCCCTGGTTTGGGCTGAGTATAGATAAAATGGCAATATATTGTATATGCATATTTATAAACTATGCACTTACATTATGCCTAAGTACTATGGTACTTTGTGTGTCTAAGTGGTTTGAACCTGAGCCCCACAATCACTTAAGCTCAAGAACAGTCACTTAAAATAGCAAGTATAAATCTAGTGACTCCTTGCTTTTCTCGTGGCTAACTTTATGTAGAATGCTCAAGTTGCCAGGTGTGAAGGGAATAGTGGTAAAAGTTTGGTTTTGGTGGGCAGGCCATACTATACAGACAGAGAACACTGGAATTCTTAAATTTTTGCTCTAGGGACTGGACATCATCACTATTCAGTAAACTTCACTGCTCTGCCCTCACTGCCTGCTAACCACCCTGGCATCCAGAGAGTGTCAAGGTAGTCTGTAAGATATTTAGTGGCAGTAGCCAGACAGTGCTACTGAAAATCAATAAATAGACCTGGTGAGTGCTACTTATCTGGTTAGCAGCATGGGCTGTTCAAATAAATGGTTTTGAATACTGAGCTCTTATATGCCATTATCAATTAGAGACTCACTTGCATTAATCAGTGATAAAAAAAACCCTGCCGTGCCTCAATGAGGCTAAAAATTTGAATGATGCAGACACTGTGAGAAAAAGTTTGTTGTTGTTTTTTTTGGGGGGGTGGTGAGCTCAGGGAAACAAAATTATGCTCATAGATCACATTTTCAAATCTATGGGGATGACGCTTGAGGACCTTACCGGACCTTACCAAACTAGCACAAAACCGATTTCTTTTTAGATCTGCAATTTATCAAGTCGCTAGAGCTTGAGCACGAGTCAATGGCTCCTATAATTTGCTTATGGCAACATTTCAAATCAACTGAATGCATTACTTGTACCTGTGGGCTTCTTACCAATGTGGGCACCTTGAAAATTTCTTCTGAATGCCTGCTTATACCATTTTTGTCTAAGGCACTGCTTCTTGCAGCATTATTCTTATTGGGGCTCTTTGAGATGCCCAACATTGCATCCCCTAGTTTTATACCATTCTTCCTGAGCCTTGAAAGCATTCATAAACAAGCTTCTGTCTCCTACTTCTGATATTTTGTTACAGTTTTCAAACTTGGTAATTCTGGGAGATTTCAATACACATGCTCACGGCAAGATTAATTTGTCGAGGGCCCCTAGGCACCCGAGTACACTGGGCCCTCTGTCCCGCCCCACCCCACCATGTGCCCAGGCAGAAACAAGAAGCTGCGTCAGAAGGAAGCTTTGGGCAAGCAGTACCGCTTGCACAATTACAGTTCCCGTTGCCTTTCTTACCCACGTTGCTTGCTTGTCTTACTTGCTTGCTTTCTGTCGATGGGGGGGGGCCATGTTGCCGATCGAGGTGGGGCCTGTGTTGGCGATCGATGTTGTAGGGGCCCATTGCCGTTTGGAAAAAACAATGTTGATGCCCTCCTTCATTGGGCCCCCCTGACCATTTTGGGCCCTAGGCACTTGCCTACTTGGCCTATTGGTTAATCCTGCCCTGCACATGCTGATAATTCATTAAAGGATCTCAATGACAAAACATTTCAGGTTGGTTGGAATTCTACTACCTCATCTGATCATAGCTTTCCTTGAGAGTCCCATGAGGTTCCATTCTTGCACTGACATTGCTTAATCTCCTCTGGAATCACTTATCTGTGAACATTTCACACAACTATTTTGCCCAGTTCCCTCTACCAACTGACAACATGAAATCAGTCACTCATCTTCTAGCTCTGGCAAATGTACAACCTTGCCCTCCCCGTCCCACACAAAGGCCAGCTGTCTAATAAAATAAAATAACTTCTGCTCAGTGACTTAGTGCAGGCCTTCCTCCATTTAATTTGCCAGAAGTAAGTCAGGAAGGTGTAGGCAGCTTATCACTAGCTCCTACTCCACCTCATTCCACAGGATACTGCCCTGGTGGGAGATGCTGTCCTTCCTTTTAAAAGGCGTTATTTTTCTAGCAAAAATGTGGTGCAGGATACTGGGAGCTTGGGTGGTTTACAAGTCTATGATAGGTCAGTTGCCATGACAATATGGAAGGTGGCAGACCAAATCATTTTGTGGTTCCACAGCTTATTATCCAATCCACAAAATGCCTTCACTTTACTTCCAGAGGTTGGGCAGATAGCAGTTTTTTAAACAGAAAACGACTAGATAGACCTGTACAAACCACACCCCACCAGTAAACTACTTTTGCTTTGGAGCTCAGTGCCATTCTTTCATGAGTTCTGTTGCTAAAGTCAAGAACTGTTAGAGCTGCAGGCTATTCAGGCATGGTAATTACTTGAGTAAACACTTCTCACCATAGTTGTGTGGCAGGCTGGTTAAAATTTTTAAAATATATATAAAGATCTGAATAATTAGGCTTTTAGATATGGCTCTCTAGCTCTTTTTTAATATTTCATTTATAGAAAATTAAATAATGAAGCAATCGAGAAAATTCTTATACAGAAAAGATCAACCCACGTGTAATATATTACAATGCAATTAATCAGGTCAAAAGTAAAAGAAACATTATGAGTTTAAGCTAAAGTCCACTCTATAGGGCGAGGGTGGATCAAAAAATTACATTAGAAAAATGATTTTAATACCAATAATCAAAAGAATTATAATGAAAGGTCAATGAAATCCTTCTAATTAAATCTCTTATACAGGCATTCCCCAGGTTAAAAACGAGTTCCATTTTTTAAACTGTTCTTA
Source organism: Geotrypetes seraphini (assembly GCF_902459505.1). NCBI lineage: Eukaryota > Metazoa > Chordata > Amphibia > Gymnophiona > Dermophiidae > Geotrypetes > Geotrypetes seraphini. The sequence goes on along the minus strand of NC_047085.1, from coordinate 403,275,799 downwards.
AGTTGAATTTGTATGTAACTCGGTTTCTGTACAGTACACAGTCTATAAAAACATTAAAGAACATTAAACATTAAACAAACAGTTCTCAAAATAAAGTACTGTAGTTTAAATAGAAAAAAGATAGGTTTACATTTATTTTTGTTCTTCATCCATCCCACTGTTCCCTCTCCACCACCATATCCAACATTTCTCCTTCTCATCTCTCTTCCACATGCATCTGTACCTTATGCTTCTCCCATTACCATGTCCAATATTTCTTTCTCCCTCCCCATGCTATTCACCTGTTTTCTTTATTTTCTCATGTGCATTTCCCTCTCACTCAGACACCCATGTCCAGCAATTCTCCCTTTCTATTCCCTCCACACCTCAGCATCTCTTTCCCTTACTTCCCACATTCTTCCATCCTATGTCCCTGTTCCCCTCCCTCACTCCATTATGTGTCCCATGTTCATGCTCCCGCCCTTCTTTCTTTCATCCTTTGTTCAAAGTTTGTGCCCCTCCCTTCTTTCTGTGTCCCAATGCAAACCTACTTTTCCCTTCCTATGCCAATGCAGCACCTCTTCCTCCCTTCCTGTCCCAATGCAACCCTCCTCCTCCCTTCTGTGTCCCAATTCTCCCCTCATCATCCCCCTCCATTCTGCATCCCAAATTCATGCCTCCCGTGTTTATTTCCTCTTGCTGGCTCCCTCCTCCCAGTCAGACTTCTGTGGTCAAAGCCTCATGCGGCGGCTCTAGCATAAGGCCCCTTGGTTTTTCAAAGCCGCGATCTGCAGCTCATGCATGCAGCCCACTGACCCAGAAGTAGTAGATTTAAAATAAATAGGAGAAAATATTTCTTCACACAACGTATAATTAAACTCTGGAATTTGTTGCTGGAGAATATGGTGAAAGCAATTAGCAGGGTTTAAAAAAGTTTAGATAATTACCTACAACAAAATAATTATTGAGATGGCTTGGGGAAATCCACTGCTTATTCCTAGAATAAGAAGCATAAAATCTGTTTTACTTCTTGGGATCTTGCCAGGTAGTTGTGACCTAAGTTGGCCACTGTTAGAAACAGGATATCGGAGTATGGCAACTCTTATGTTCTTATGTACATAGTATGCACCAGAAATTTATATAGAGGCATTATTGCTGTGGATTAGTAGTTGAAGATCTTTGTTTATCAGGCCAGGGCATTTAGGGAGTACATTACAGTTACAAAACGTTAGGGGTTCAAAAGGTAAGAGATACATCATACCATACACCCAAAATGATAGGGGTATCCTTAGAGAGAATGGTGGTGCGGATAATGGTTGGTAAAGGTGATAAGGATGCCATTTTTCTTTTAAGCCCATTTTCTGGGATTATGTTTTGCCTTGTGGTGCATTAGCCTTTGGATGACTATGTTCCAGTTATTGCTCATGGTACTGAAGGCTGGATAATCAGGCTCAGCATGGGTGACCAGCTGAATGCCATCAGCATAGGAGAAAGCACTGATTCTGGGCTAGTGATGAGCTGCCTACACCTTCCTGACTTACTTCTGGCAAATTAAATGGAGGAAGGCCTGCACTAAGCCATTCAACAGAAGCTAGTTTTACCAGACAGCTGGCCTTTGTGTGGGACGGGGAGGGCAGGATTGTACATTTGCCAGAGCTAGAAGATGAGTGACTGATTTCATGTTGTCAGCTGGTAGAGGGAACTGGGCAAAATAGCTGTGTGAAATGTTCACAGACAGTTCTTTACCAATTAGAAAATTCAATAGGCCTGAAAGATTAATAGCATCCCTTATAACCACTCTGACAAGGCACTGGCGTGTTTTTTAATCAGAAAGGAAAAAGAGCAAGTCAAACCCATCAATGCTCACTTTAAATCAGTATAAATAAGAAGATAGGGATATTTCTTTAAGAAGTGGGGAAGTTAGAATGGAGGATTAAACATTGTTTGTTTGCTTCTGCTGTAGGTAAAAAGGCTGGAGTGGCTATTTTAGTTAATAAGAAATGTTTAGCTACTTTTAATTTGAATTCTGCTGACCCTTCAGGTAGATGGATCCATGTGGACATGAGCTTGGGGAAAAATACACTGGCACTTTTTAACGTCTATGCCCCTAATTCACATCAGACTGAATTTTTTAGGGTTCTTCAACAGTTGATACTACCACTGGCTACTTCTAATGTAGTAGTGGCGGGGGACTTTAATGGTGTTATAGATCCATTATTGGACAAGAAACCAAGTAAAATAATAAAATCATTTGGGTTAGATAACTTGATACAATCCTGTGCACTTAAGGATATATGGTGGATTCTCTATTTTAATGATCAGGAATTTTCTTTTTGCTCCCAGGTTCATAAATTATTTTCACGAATAGATTATGTTTTTGTATCAGATAAATTAGTACACTACTGTGTTTCACAGTAGTATACTAATTTGAGTTATTCACAGAGTATCATTGTATATTTCCCAATTATTGTTCGGCTTAAGATAAATTAGTACAGCAGGTAATAAAAGCCGCCATAGATCCAATTATTTTGTCTGATCATGGTGGAGTTTGGATTGAGTTTAAGTTAGCTGATCAAGATTGTAGTAGACCTATGTGGAGATTTAATAATACATTGGTTGCAGATTCAAACTTTCTAGAAGAATTTCAATTAAAAATGAATGAATATTTTCAAATTAATGCCTCAGAAGAAATCTCATTAGAGATCTTGTGGGATGCTTTTAAAGCTACCACGAGGGGGCAAATAATTTCTTATTTGGTACATATTAGGAAACAACTAATAAAGGAATTTACTGATTTGGAACAAAATATTAAGGATTTGGAGTCGCAATTGGCCTCAAAATGGGAACATCCTACTTTACAGGCCCTCTTAAAAGCCAAATATAAATACAGTGGGATTTCCTCTCAACAGGCTAGGAAAAAATTGTTTTCTCAACAGGCTCTGTATTATGGAAACTCGAATAAGGCGGGAAGAGTATTAGCTAATTTTCTTAAAGCTAAAAAAAGAAAAGTAAATATTGTAGTTATTAAATATGAGAAGGGTGAAACTCGTTCTCAAATTGGAGATATTTTAAAACAATTTTTGAACTTTTATAAAGCATTATATTCTTCCGAGCCTTATTCAAATAAAGAACCAGAGGGTTCAGAGTTTTTAAACTCAATCAAGGGACCAAAAATTCCGGATCATATAAAAGATAACCTGGAGACGCCTATTTCATTGAAAGAACTACAAGCAGCGTTGAAGTCCCTTAGGGTTGGATCCGCTCCAGGTGGGGATGGTTTCACTGTAGAGTTTTATAAATCATTCCAAATTACCCTATTACATCATTTATTAAATTTATATCAGACTCAACTAACTAAAGGTTGTATGGCTGGTACTATGGCAGAATCATTAACAATTGTTTTGCCAAAGCCAAATAAAGATCCTACGTTGGTTTCAAATTACAGGCCTATTTCATTGATTAATATAGATGGAAAACTTCTGGCAAAGTTAATGGCTCTTTGCTTGTCCAAGGCTCTCCCTTATATTATAGGTATGCACCAAACGGGGTTCATTGCTAATAGACATTCTTCAAACAACATTAGACTGGCTTTCCACATGTTAAATATAACGAAAGCCATGGAAGATCCGGCCTTCTCTGTATCCTTAGATGCAGAGAAGGCCTTTGATCGTGTAGAGTGGACCTTCATGTATCAAGCAATGGATTGGTTTGGTATTGGTTCTGGATTCATACAAATGATTCAAACCTTGTACAGTTCCCCTTCTGCCAGATTATATATTAATAATACTTTTTTGGAACATCTCTGGCTGGAGAGGGGAGCTAGACAACGGTGTCCATTATCGCAGTTATTTTTTGACATTGTATTGGAACCCTTGTTATTGGCTATTCAACAAGCAGAGGAGATACAGGGTATTCCTTATGCAGGTCGGGAATATAAGGTCTCTGCGTATGCAGATGATATTTTGCTTCATTTGAGAAATTCTGAAACCACCATTCCACATTTACTAGATTTGATTGAAAGATTTGGAAAATTTTCAGGGTATAAAATAAATTGGAGTAAATCAAAAGTTCTTCCTCTAAATGTGTGCAGGGGCATAATAAAAAAAAACCCGTTTAAGTCCCCTTTTGGCCTAAGGTCTTAAACGTTGAAAGTGGAAGCAGGGAAAATGTCCATAATCAAAAAAAACGTCCAAATGGAGGTTTGTTTTGATAATGGCCTGCCTCTACATTCAGCTGTTTAAACGCCCAGACCACCACTACGTCTACACTTATACCACCACGACGTCTACACTTATACCCCATAATGAACCAAAAAAACGCCTAAGCCCCAAACGTACAACACAAGAGCTTTTAGGCGAAGGAGGAGCCAGTCCTTCGCCTAAAAGCTGGATTCTGTAACTGGTGTCTGTCAAAAACAACACCGGTTACAGAATCCACACCAATCCACCCCCCCCTGACATCGGGGCAGGAGGGAATCCAAGCATTCCTGCCCCGCGGCACTGACCCCCCCCCCCCCGATTACATTTGGGGCAAGAGGGAGCCCAAGCCCTCTTGCCCCGCGGCACCCCAATGTTCCCCGACTACATCGGGGCAAGAGGGAGCCCAAGCCCTCTTGCCCCGTGGCACCGACCCCCCCGATTACATTCGGGGCAAGAGGGAGCCCTCCCCACATTCTTCTCTGCTCCCAAACCCATCTGCTCTTTCCCTGCCCCCTTCTGCTGTGTGTGCGCATGTCCCTCCCCCATATCTCTTTAACATTCCCAGTGTGACCGGCAACCCCAACCTGCTGCTCATGTCAGCGTCGACTCTTCCTCTGACACCACTTCCTAGGCACGCGTCCAGGAAGTGATGCCAGAGAAAGAGCTGATGCTGGCGTGAGCTGGAAGTTGGGGTTGCTGCTTGTGCCCGGAGCGTTAAAGAGGTATAGGGGAAGAGAAGGGGTGTGCATGTGCGGTAGTTTTTGCTATACCATCTATCAGAACATCTAAATGGTTGTTAAATCGGTGACATGTCAAAAGCACGCCAGACATTGGTGCGCTGACAATCCTGCGGTGACATTTGTGTGAAGGACTGAAGCGCGCCGCCGATTTCATTGGTTTAATGCCTTCCCTTTGCGTTCTGAGGGGGGGGGGGTGTGGGGGGAACCCCCCAATACACTAACAACTTCTCACGCTCCCGCTGGGGGGGAGGTAACCACCTCACTAAACTACACTGTAAACTCCCAAAGACAACGAGAAGGGGAGTTTTCAGTGTAATGGGGGGGACCCCCAAACTTCTCAACGGCAGTGCCGAGGACTTGTCAGTGTATTTGGGGGTCCCCACCAACCCCCTCTCAGAACACAAAGGGAAAGCTTTAAACTGGTGAAATCGGCAGCATGCTTTAGTCCTGTGTGCAAATGTCTCCGTGAGATTGTCGGCGTACCAATGTCTGGTGCGCTTTAGTTACGAATCCGTTAAATCACAAAAGGATTGTGAAAAATTGAGACTGAAAGACTGGGCATCATAATGGCAGGTGGCTTTTAATGTGAGCAAGTGCAAATTGATACATGTGGGAAAGAGTAACCTGAACTATAGCTACGTGAACCAGGGTTCCATATTAGGAGTCAATGCCCAGGAAAAGGATCTAGATGTCCTCGTTGAGGATATGTTGAAACCATCAATTCTTCCAATAACACTCCACTTTTTAGTATACAGTAAATTGCTTCATAAGAGAGGAAAAGGATCTTAGAAATCAGCTTGATTATAAGGAACTTCAACTTTAATCAAGGCTTACCAGGTTCCATGTCTCTATCATTGATCCTACAAAAACCTATCAAAAATTTAATCATACTCAGTTCCTCTTATTAATGTTATTTTATTAAGTAATATTTTTATAAAGTGATATTTTGATCAACTATTAATTTGACAATATAATGTGACAACAGCCCACACTTATTGCAAGCAGCCCTGGACCAATGGGACCAGTTTCGCCATAACTCAATGGCTTCTTCAAGGGTTCATACAAGGCTGTTTTACTCGTGTACAACAAACAAACAAACAAATAAATAAATTATCATGGGCTAAATGGTTCAACTTTATTATATCACATCATTATCTTATCAATCACTGTGTATCTATTGTATAAATAAATAAATACTGGCCCCATTCTGGTGGACTATTGTTTATCCATATATCATCCATCACCTAAATTAACCATCACCTCAATTTCAAAAATAACTGGCATGTTTATTTTTACATTTATTTTTATCTTTTTGAAGTTGAAAACTTCATAGAAGCCAAATCAATTAATATGGCTTCCCTAACCCAAGCACATTTTAACTTTTCATCAAATTATTACGAAATGATTGTCAGACACATGTAAAGCTTCACTTGTAATCTCTAACATTCTTTAAAGCTAACGTTCTAAACTCAGCAAAAGTTGGGTAGTGTTTTCTGGTGGCGTTAGGTAGAAAGAGTTAGCGTAAAGATATTCGTAATAATAGAGTGAATACAGTATTCTTGTAGTGAAAGGAATGAGTCCATATACAGAAGGACAAATCTAACATAGGTATAAGGATAATTATAAGTAGTATGACAGTTCGGACTGTTACAATTGCTACATAGGTGTTGGGACTATTTACAGTAACAAGGCAGTTTTAGCAAGTCTGGTCATCATTGGTTTAGGCATAGGAGTGGTCTTTGTGGATAGTATTAGATAAAAAGGTAGGTTTCACCGCCTTTCTGAAGTGAAGTATTCCTGTTAGTGAGACTTTCATAGGCATCCCAAGCAATGATACTATTTTAGGAAAATTCACAGATAAATCAGATGAATTTTCTTTTACTTCAGGTCAAAGGATTTAACATTCTGGGTTTGTTTTGTTTTTTTATAGCTCTGAGGCACCCTTTTACTAAAGTGCAGTAATATTTTTCATTTACCGTGCTGTAAATACCCAAATTACCGCACGGTTAAGTGCAAAGCCTGTGACATAATTATTGAGGGCATTTGCAGCATTTTCCCACAGTTTACACACAGAAAAAAAAAAAAAATTACCACATGCAAAATACAGTGTTGGATGCATTTCCTACCACATTTCAGGCAAGTTAACATGTGTGAATTAACACTTGTGGTTTTCCCATGTCAGTAATTAAATTGTCCCTCTCCATTAGCTGCGCTGGGTCACTGCAAGGTCTGCAGGTGAAGCAGCAGGCACAGATGTTGTCAGCCGTGGCAATTTGTGCCTTGGTGATTTAGGAGAGGCTTTATTTGCAGTTCTTTTATAGAGATCTTGCCTGTTTCCTTAATAATGGAGGGCTGTGGCTGCAAGATATCGCGTTTTGATAGCTGATCTGCTGTTCACTGACTTCTCCTGTATTTGCTACCCACCTAATGTTTCCGAACAACTTCATTTCAAAACAAGAGCCCTTACTTTACAGTTGTAACACTCAGTTGTCTGATGTGCTTTAACTTTTATGTAACAGTAATTTGCCCTCTTACTATTTTCTTAAACAAACAGAAACCACAGTACATTAATACTCATATCATTACATACTCTGTCCTGCTACTGGTAAACTTGCTACCTTGTCTCATGCCATAAGAAACAGGCGAATTCAGATTGGGATTTAATCCAATTCATGTGTAGATTTGCAGTTTAGATTCCCCCCCCCCCCTTTCAGGAAACTCAATAGGCTAATGAGAACCACAAATCTGTGCATACAATACGGTAAAAATGAGGAATGGAGGGATATAAATAAAGCTATTATTATTATTATTATTCTGTCACAATGTTTGCTTGATCGCCTCTCTCCCCTCCACTTTGATATGTGCTATGTCATCCCGAGGTAATGGGGTTGATATCAAGGAGGTGGCAAGTCACTCCTCTAAATCAGCACTGGAGAGGAGAGGTCTTTCTTCAGAGTCCAGTCACTTTCAGGACCACGGGAAGGGGTAAAACGCGGACGTTACGGATCCTAATGCTTTTCCCTCCCTATGCTAGGATCCGTCAGAGTTAAATTGTTATAGAGCTCTGTCAGAGCCAGAGACTAAAAGTGGCACGGACCTCAAAAGTGGCGCTGACCTCGGATTTTTAAGGATGTGACGTGCAGTTCAGATCCGTGAGGTCCACGAGGGAGCCGGGGGCCTGAGCTGAGCTGCATGGAAAGCGAAGGCGGACTTGTCAATGCACAGACCTCAGATTTTTAAGGACGTGCGGTTTTAGATCCGCGAGGTCTGTAAGGTCTGTGTTTTACCCCTTCCCCAGGACCACTCCTGGAACAGATGCTGCCAGAGACGTCAGAGGAGTGACAGCTGGATAGACCTTCGCCTTCCCTTTGCACTTTACCTCATCCATTGCAGTTCCTCTGCCTTCTGTTCTAAACCCAAATAAAGAACATGCATGTCTGCCATATGCCATATCTTGGAACCCTTCCCCCATTACTTTGATAAATATAGAATGCAGATCTTTGCTGACTTGTGATTTCTATACAGGTACTCAAGCATTTTCCCTATCTGTCCAAAGGGAATCTATCTAATGTACCTGGGGCAGTGGAGGATTAAATGACTTGCCCAACATAGAATTTTGTTTCTGCAAATTGGCACTTAACAATTGGGTTTTTTTTTTTAGTAAGGCATGCTAGCCGATTTAGCACACGCTAAATGCTAATGCACCCATTATATTCTATGGACATATTAGCATTTAGCGCGTGCTAAATCGGCAAGCGCGCCTTAGTAAAAGACACCCACCCCCCAATAAACTAACATTCTACAGTGGCAAATTAATGCTCAGAATTCGGGAAGTTGGTTGGTTGGGCCGAGAACTTTTCAACATCCCTTTGTAATAAAGTTGCAAAAAAAAAAGCCTCTAATTGTTTTTTTTAGCTTTAATAAAGAAATGCAAACGTGTAGCCTAGCAGGAAGATGGTTTGCAAAGAAAACATTTGAATTTCCTAGGGATTAAAGGAGATCTGGCTGATAACACTGACAAATTTCAGACTACACTCTTGGGTCAAAGTCAACAAATATTTGTGGACTGCACAGCTGTAGCTCCCAATGTGCAAATGATTTCCTCCATACGACGAATTCTACACTTCAGAGGTTTTGGTTATGCTCTGCTGAGAATATCCATGGTGAACTGGCAACAGGCCTTACAGGCATTTGCTGAATCGTTCCCGACACATGGTTTCTTTGTGCTAGCTGAGGAGCCACCACAGTCTTGTAGAGGACAACTTCTTATTATGTTGAGGATGGTCCAATGAAATACTGCGCAACTAGAGGAGGACTAAAAATAGCACCCCTCTTTTCGAATGTGTGCGGTGTAATGGGAAGTTATAGGACAGAAGGCTTCCCATGGTTGTTGGGGGAAACTATTATTGAATTTGGGGGAAAATTCTGGTTGTAGTTGCAACATTCTTTGTTTTTGCAAATGTTTGTTCATTGCTGATATTCAGCTTTGTTTCACACAACATATGGTTACGTACCGTAATGTAGAGATGGGAGACGGTGTAAAAATTGAACACTATTGTTGGCTCATATGAGCCTTTTGGTGACCCATCAAAAGCCGGACTTTGGTGCAGGACTTTGGTGTGCCGACTTTGGCGCACCGACAATAGTGCGGCGATATTTGCATGTAGGACATATACGCGCAGGGCATATGCACGCCACCGCTTTTAAGCCTTTTCATTAGTGCTGTGAGGGGGTGAGAGAACTCCCCCCCCCCCGCTACATTTAGAAGTCCTTGTGCTCCCGTTAGGGGGTGTGTGGGGGAACCCCCCACTACACTAAAAACTCCTGAACAGCGAAAATGGAAAGTAAAACAGGAGTTTTCAGTGTACTTGGGGGGGAGGTTCCCCCCACCCCCCCAATGGGAGCATGAGGACTTGTAAATGTAGTGGGGGTTCCCCTCACAGCCCCCTCACAGTGCTAATGGAAAGCCTTAAAAGTGACGGAAGCAGCAGCGCGCATATGTCCTGTGCGCAAATGTTGCCACAGAATTGTTGGCGTGTCAAAGTCCAGCGCGCTTTTGACGGTTCTGTTCAATAAAAACTTTAAACATAATTGCTATAGTGTGTCAGACCAATGATCCTTGAAATATTTATGTTTACAGTGTTAGCAATATTTCCTATTTGCATTTTCACACATGTATACAGGTAGTCATCGACTTACGACCGCAATTGGTTCCGACTGCTAGGTCATAAGTGGATCAGGACGTAAGTCGGCCTATGTTAAATTAAGGCAAGAATATTAGACTGGGTAATGATATTTTAATCATCTTAAAGCAATCTGATAACAACATTTTCTTTCTTTGGAGAGCGGAAGTTGCGTTGTAAGGTCGAACAGTCGTAACTTGAATAGGTCGTAAGTCGACGACTACCTGTATTTATCCTGAATCTGTGAGTGTATCTTTTCTGTTATTATTGGAGTTCTTTTTCTTATTGAGTTTAGTTACTTTGTAAATCGCCTTTACTTGGCTGATCCAATATTGTGCAATTCATCAAATGTTATAAATAAACATAAACATCTGACAAATACGAGGGTATATAAAAAAGCAAAGGCTAAATACATTGAACGGCTTTAATAGAAGTAACAGCAACTGAGCATATCATTTTTTCACATAGGCCCCATGCAAGATGACACGTTTGTTGAATCGCTCAGCTAGTTTTGCGGCTGCTCCCAAAGCCAGGTAAGCACCGCTTCCGTTACTTCATCATCCTTTTGTCTTTTGTTCTCCGGGTTGCAGTGATGCACCCATGTCTCGTTGCCGGTGACAATTCTCTCCAGAAAACTTGGATCTTCTTCATACCATCTCAGGAACTGGGTTGCAACCTCCACATGCTGTTGCTTGTGCAGATCAATAAGCTGTGTTCAGACTTTTCTGTATTCCAAGTCATCATGCATTGTGGCAAATGCAGATCCATAGCTGATATCCAAATTAGCAGCCAATTAAGACACCATTATCCTTCGGCCTTCTCTAATCAAGGCATCCGCCCTGTCAATGTGATGGGTGGCCAGAATGACCTTCGTTGGTTATACCTGCTCTTCCCACTTTAAACTTTTTTACCCACTCATAAACCTTCTAACACACTAGTGGGACGTGATTTTATGGTCACTTCCGAGTACCTCTGTTAGGCCCCTTCCAGCTTAAGAAAGCAAGTCTGGAATGTAGTGTTTAGCTCTGAGGAGGGTTTTTTTAAAAAAAAAAATATAACAACTTATTTAAAAATTATGAAATGATTTATTACTAAATGATAAATTAAAAATTATAAAATTAATTATTTGATTATGAAATTATAAAATCGATAGGGAATTATAAAATTAATAAAGAAACATAGGGAGGAGGAGGTTTTTGAGCTAATGAGGTAGCTCATGATTACAGCCTGTTTGAAAACTAATGAGCGGTGGCAGGCTGGGAGGCTGAGGCTCTTTCCTCCTTTCCTTAAGGTTTCCTTTGAGCTGTACATATCATGATAATATAAAATTATATTGAAAGTTAATTCCTTTTAATTAGGGAACAAGTGAGTATATCCACTAGGTCAGGGGTGTCCAATGTCGGTCCTCGAGGGCCGCAATCCAGTCGGGTTTTCAGGATTTCCCCAATAAATATGCATGAGATCTATATACATGCACTGCTTTCAATGCATATTCATTGGGGAAATCCTAAAAACCCGACTGGATTGCGGCCCTCAAGGACCGACATTGGACACCCCTGCACTAGGTGTTTGGAGTATTGAATTGTTAGTTTCCTTGGGGTTGTGTGGTTGTGGAGTGTTTCACTTGGTAATTAGGATAAAACACAAACAGGTTCAATGGCGAATCAAACTTGGCAAAATGGGTTAGAACTGCGATCAGATGAGTGCTAGCATGAAATATGTACAAAAGCCTTAAACGACACCACTTATCTTTATCCCTTGCAGTTCAAGGAATCATCAGCATTCCACACTCTTGTTCAAAAACAGCAAGTCTGTTAAGCCCATCAGCCAAAAGCCGATGATGGCCTGCCCGCATTTCGTTATGCCGCGTCAGGGCAATAAGGCTGCTTCTGCAATACAATCAAAGCAGACACATTTCAAAAGATCTACCTTATAAACATAAAACTTCATTCCCTTCAGTTAGTGAAACAAATGGGAGGGGCCTTAGGTATCTGGGGCCATAGGCCCCTCCCCAGTTTGGAAGAGGAGGGCCTGATGGCAGGAGGGACTGGACATCCCTCTTGCCGGTCATCTTCAAAAGGTATGGGGGGTTTGGGGTTGTTGGGGTGGGGTTTTGAGGTGCAGCATTTCTGATGGGCTTTATCACTGGTCAGTTTTCAATCCATGTCAGGGGGATTTGGGATCAATTGATGAGGCCCTAATATTTAAATAATTAAATTAAATTGGTAAAGCTGGTTTAATTCATGTGGATGTTCAGTGCTATTATATTGCACAAATCATTTCAGCATGGCTGATGGTCTTATCGAGAGTTTAAAATTAATTGGAGAAGCACAATGGATGTGATGAAAAGAATAGTAGGGATTGAACTGAAAAAATTGGGGTTTCAGCACCAGCACTACTGATCCTAACTCTTATGTGCCATTTATAGAATAATGCTGAGAAGAATTAGGCTCAGTTTATAGAACAGCCCTTAAGCCTAGGAGCCATGCCTAACTTTAGGCACATCCATTTGCGCCAACTGAAATGTAATGCAAATATTCACACCTAAATTAAATGCATATCCCCCTTATTCTATGTGCATAAATTCTAGGAGCGCCCCCGATCCACCGGTGACCCTTCCATTTCCATGTCCCGTTTTTGGACTCATGTGTATAATTTATGGGCAGATCCCAAGCCTAAATTTTACACATGTAACTTTTTATTAGCACTATTACTTGCTAGGATGCCAATTATCAGTGCTAATTGGTTTGTTATTCAATTAAGATGCACATACAAAATGGGCTCATGCCCAAACTTGTGCACACAACTTCAAAGCACCATATATGGAATCTAGAGTTAGGAGTTTAATTTACTTATTTTTTTTTTCTTATACACACAGAATAGACACATTTACTTTCACCTTATTCAAATCCAGGCTACAAGCCCACTTTTTGAGGCTGTTCAGTTTGCATATCCATTTAGCCAATAATTTTCCTCTCTGCACAGTTGATGAATTATTCATGATTCTCATTATATAAGATATGGTATTAGTTTGTAGATATGATTTCTGATTGTTTGTGTGTCTGTTTTATCATGTTTTTACAAAATTATGTATGTAAATTATGTAAACCGTTTGGTTTTAAATGGTATAGAAATTAAAAAAAAAAAAAAAAAAATCTTTCCCACAATAAATATCTCCCGAATCTCATATTTGTCCTGTTTGTGTATCGTGAATACAGGGAAAGTTCTGATTGAGAAGGAACTGTCTCATATCTGTTTTGTGTAGAGAGCTGTGAACCTCTAGTACAGTGGTCTCAAACTCAAACCCTTTGCAGGGCCACATTTTGAATTTGTAGGTACTTGGAGGGCCTCAGAAAAAATAGTTAATGTCTTATTAAAGAAATAACAATTTTGCATGAGGTAAAAACTCTTTATAATATTTAAATCTTTCCTTTTAGCTAAGTCTTAATAATAATATTGTAATTTAAAGCTAACGAGACATATGATCAAGAAACTGTTTTATTTTACTTTTGTGATTATGATAAACATACTTAGGACCTCAAAATAGAATCTGGCAGGCCGCATGTGGCCCCCGGGCTGTGAGTTTGAGTATCTGATTGTAAAAACCGCTTAGATAACCTTGATAGGCGGTATATAAAAACCTAATAAACTTGAAACTTGAAACCACTGCTCTAGTAGTTCCTATAGAAATGATAGCAGTAGTAGTAAATAGAGTATAGTAAATCAAGCCACAGGAGATAGCCTTAGAGTTTTTCAAACAATGCAGTGTTTATAGCTCAGCATATTAAATAACAAGGACAACAAAACCTGTGAATTTTAGCATAAAACAAACTGTCAGGGGGATGTTTACTGTGCTGAGCCATTCTGTTCTCAGCATTGTTTCCATGACCTCTGCATGGAAAATCCTGAAGGTTATGTGACATGAGAATAAGATCTTTGGCACTTAATGTACCTTCATCCCAGCAGCATTCAAGCTTCAGTGCTCAGGGTGGAGTTGTTGAAAACCCCTCAGCAAAGTATTGATATATAGGGCCAGTTTAACTCTATACTGGGCCCTAAACAAATATACGTTTGTGAGCTCCTTACAATTCTCCCCATTCACTTTTCTCCTCTCCCCCTCCCCCTCCCCCCTCTGGAGTCATATTCACTCTATCTTCCCCCCCCCCCACCTGATCTTCATTCATAGCTGTGGGCGTGGCAGCTATAATAGCTTGTGAATGAGCATTGAAACCAGAAGCAAGCCCATGCTTTGTATGAAGTGGCTTAATGGTAAGAACTGTAAGGTTGCTAGGTTACCCAGCTCCAGGAGAAGGATTGCAGGCAACTCATGTAGGTCTGAACCTTCATATATTCATTTTAAAGTTAGGTTGAAAGCTCACTATTTCACCCAAGCTTTCCCCTCTACCTATGTTAAAAGGAAGAAGGAAAGTAAAAAAAAGAATTTTATTTCTGTTCTTAAATAAATTAATTTAGACCCAATGGTAGCCTTCTCCAAGTCTCACATTAGTTATGTTCTTCTTACAATTCCTCCCTCCTATTGTGCATTATGATTTCAGTTTCTTAATTCTGTTTTTTTAAACCTCTACTCTTATCAACTTTTAAAAATTTGTTACAATTAATTGTAATTTAGTTCTCCTTTCTCCCCTTCCTTTGTTCGTATTATCCTTTGTTAACTCCTTAGATATTTGTTATTATTTGCAGTATGTCAAATAAAGGTGAATTGTGATGTTAAACTTGTCTTGGTATATTTTGGAACCTGTAGTGTTGGTTTCAATGGCTACAATCAGGGACATAACACTAAATTGAGATATCAGTTCAAAAATAGGATGCCAAAAAGTCTATCCTAACTTTATCTGGTTGGTTATTCAGGCACTGGCCTGAATATTGGCTGGATAACTTCTAATAGCCAGGCAGGACCCCAATATTCAGTGCCAGTAGATAAGTTAGGCCTGATTCCATTTCAGTGCTGACTAATGTGGTGCTAAGTATTAGGATTATTAGACGTCCGGATTTCCCCGGACATGTCCTCCTTTTCGAGAACATGTCCAGGGGTTCAAACAGATTTGCCTGTTTTGAAAAGCTCTCCATAAAGTCATGTCGGGAAGGGGCATCTGCGCAAGCGTGGACGCAATGTAGTGACATCACATGCATGCGTGCCTTTGCATGATGTCATAGCGTCACATCTGCGTATGTGCGGATGCTGTTCGGGAGTGGAGTGGAACGGGGCGTGGCACAGGCAGAACTGGGCGGGCCTGGGGGCGTGGCCATAGGTCCAGATTTTCCTTCAGGAAAATCTGGTAACCCTACCAAGTATGATTCTATTAAAGTTAGGTACACTGGATAAATCATGCTCAGCACATCCTAAGGGACAGTAGGCGTCACTAAACATTACAACATTTAGGGGTCCTTTTATCAAGCTGCGGTAGGGATTTAACGCGTGTAATACCGCACATTAAACCGACTGCCACTCTAGCCGCTAACGCCTGCATTGAGCAGGTGTTAGTTTTTTAGCTGGCCACAGGGGTTAGTGCGTGATAAAATGTCCGACGCGCTAACCCCGCTAGCGCGGCTTGATAAAAGGACCCGTATTTATGCCAGGGTTTTTATCTAAATGCCTGCATCTAAGGCACACAACGATACCTAACTCAAAAACAGGTACTTAACTCAAAAACACGCCCATGATCCGCCCCCTAACCACACCCACATTTACCTATGTGTTTTACACAAGATGCCTAAAGTTTTATACAATCACAACTAGTAAGTCGTGTGCCTAACTTTCAATTAGGCGTGGACTTTATAATGTAGAATCAGGGCCTTAATGTCTAGGTCATAGCTTGCCCTCAATAGTCAGTACCTTTAAAATCACTGACTACTAAGGGATGAATATCAAGCCTTCAGTTTTTAAAAGTTGAATCTAGTAGAGCAATGATTACTTACTAAAGGCAAAATTATTTACATGTATTAAAGGTATGCATTCAGCACACCTACAGCTTGGTGACTGATGATGATTTTCCTGTATTGTGCAATTACATTTCTTTGAGCAACAGTACATATAAATTGATTTCAATTAAATATAACTGCAGGAAGTTGTTTTAAAGTTATGGTTAATGTAGTGGAGAAGATTTAAGATCCTGGAACTTACTAAAGTCATAAATTTGTCACTAGTACTGAAAACTGAGCTGCTAGTTCTTCTAAATGTCTTTTCATTCATGTCAGACCAATACATCTTGGGCTGATAGTCAAGAAAAGCTGAGCTCCTAAATTTAATCTCTATTTTCAGGAGAATTTAGGATCCTAACACCCCTTTTTCCTTTTTTTTCCAACTTTATTTAGAACTTTTTACAATCAGTACAGGAAATATCCAACAGCAATCAAAAACAAAAGCAAAGCTCAAACACGTTAGAAACAATCCCCCTCCCCAGCCCAGCACCTCATTAACCCAACCCTTCCTCATAGCTATATCCACCATAGATAGTACATTCCCTCCATTGCATATACACATCCCATACTTTATGAAAATCGCTCAAGCACCCCCTCCTATGTGCAGTCATCTGAGACATCAAACACACATAATCAATCTTATGATATAATAAAGCCAGAGCAGGTGTTGAAGGCGACTACCAAGCTCTAGCAATCACCATCCTAGCTGCAGTAAAAATATGCATCGCCAGTTGACATGTCTCTCTTGGAATACCCTGCACAGGAAAATTCAGTAAACAACACTCCACTCGTTTGGGATAAAAGATAGAAGTACACATCCACAAATTTATCAAAATATTAGGGCTAGATTCACTAGGGGCACGGATCCAATCCGATCCGTGTCCAGGGGGCTGATTCATGAATCGCTCTCATGCAAATGAGGGTGATTGGAATCATGCCTCCAACCGAATGAATCGGATCACTGAACAGCGATCCTTGAGCATGCGCAGACCATCTGTAGATGGTCTTCGCATGCGCTGGCCCTCTGTGCTCAACAGAACAGGAAATTTCTTTTTTTTTTTCCCCTTTCCAAGCTCATGGTTTAACCCACTTTAAGCCCTCGGGTTAAAATCATAGGCTTGCACTGCGGGGAAGGGCAGAGAGTTGAAGCGGCAGGAGAGATTCGGAGCGAGAGCAGGAGATGGGGCAAGCAGGAGATCATGGCTGAGAACCGGAGATCGGGACAGACAGGAGATCGGGGCTGAGAGCAGGAGTTCGGGGCAGAGAGCAGAAAAACAGGGCAGAGAGCAGGGCGGTAGAAGGCAGGGCAGTTGGAAAGGACCTGAGTGATTGGTCCTCAGCAGTTGCTTATTTTTGGATTGGTCAGCCCAGTTGGTGTCCCTCTTTTTTTTTTTTTTTGTGAATCGCTGCCTGCCTGTATTTGAATGCCGTTCCCCCTCATTTGCATGCATGGATCGGAGGATGATCGGGACAGAGGTTAGTGAATCGGGTCGAAGGGAAATCGGGTCGCTAAGTAGTCAGAAGTTGATCGGTGGGCTTAGTGAATCTAGCCCCTTGTTCAACAAGCAGCTATTTTGGGACCAGATATGCACCAGATATGCATAAAAGAACCCATCTGTCCACAATTACGCCAACACTTTCCATCCCCCGATTTAAACATTTTACATAATCTCATAGGAGTATAATAGCACTGATAGAAAAGTTTATATCTGTTCTCCACCAATGGAGTGGACAGAGTTAAACGCAACAACCCTTGAAATCCCCTGTTCCACATGAGAGTGATAAAAGCTTTCCCTAAACTAGTCTCCCATCGAGCAGTATATTTGGAGATGGGGTTGGCATAAGATAATAAAGCCGAATACAAGCAGGAAATCTCCCCCCCCCCTTCCCCATTTCTTCAACACTACTAGACATACACAGTGCTGTACACATTATATACAGGCATTTTCTTTGTCGTCGTGGTCCTTTTATTAAGGTGCGCAAACTGATTTAGTGTGCACTAAAGATTAACGTGCACTAAATGCTACGGCATCCATTATATTCTAAGGGCACCTTAGCATTTAGCGCACTAATCTTTAGCAAATGCTAAATCGGTTAGTGCGCCTTAATAAAAGGACCTCTAAGCTTTTGTACCTGGGGCAATGGAGGGTTAAATGACTTATTAAGGAGTTGCAGTAGGAATTGAACCCAGATCACCAGGATCAAAGCTCACTGCGCTAACCATCAAGCTATCCCCCCCCACTTTGCATAGAAAAGTAATAAAAATAATACATACCAGTGGTATCACATATGAAAGGTAGTGTAATGATTGATAGAAGAAAAGGACCACTCAGCACATTCAGGCTGTCAAATCATGTCTGTCAACAGAACATCACTACTTTGCAGTCAGCTTTTATTTGCTTCCATGTATTAAGTCATTTAAACACATATAGAACGTTTATAAAAAACTAGCTGATGGCCCGGCGTTTCACGGGTATTTAATTATAGCAATAACACTGTAAATGGATTCAAATAAAGATACTTTATAGTGGTGAATGAAAGTATTTTTTTACAGCTTAATAAAAAGTACAATATTCAAATTATAAAGTGAAATATTTGACAAAATGAATACAATACAACTAACGCAAAACGTGATTATAAACAACAATTTTAGTTTCACCTCCTGGAGCAAGAACATATAAATTCTTGGGTGAACCCACCCTTGAGCAAGCAACATAGAGTTGTGGGCCACGAGACCCCCAGAACATGTCACCCCAGGTAGTGAGGGATCTGCATACCAAGTTTCGTTCTAATCGGTCAAGCAGTTTTTGTGTGATCGCGGCACATATACACATACACACACACACACATACATACCTCCGATTTTATATATATAGATACAGCATCATATATTACCTTCAACCTGCTACACAAGATTACTCTTCCAGCAGTGTAATATGTCAACAGACTGATCTTTGCTTGTGCAATTATTGCTAATGCTACGGTGATTGCATCTGCCTGTCAAACTATATGTTTAATAATCTTGTGCATATTTGCTTGAAGGACACCATTTTCTTTATTAGGTAATATGTCAACTCCAATGGAGGTAAACAGCTGATGGCATGTTGAACAGCTCCAATTAAAAATATTTAATTAAGAGTGCTAGTAATACATGTTAATGTGTTTTTATTACTATTAATCATTTCTGTAGTGCTGCCAGATATACATGGTGCAGTACACATTGTATGCAGGTACTTTCTCTGTCCCTAGTGGGCTCACAATCTAAATTGTTTTGGTTTATTTGTTTTCTTTTCTTTTTTACCTGGGGCAAAGGATGGTTAGGAGACTTAACTCAGAGTCACAGGGAGCTTCAATGGGAACTCCCCAAGATCTCAGTCTTCCGTGCTACGGCTACAGAATGAGTTCCCTTTATAGAATAGCACTTAGAGCCGATTACTCTGCCTAACTGTAGGCGTCGCCGTCGACAATTTATTCATGGTAAAAACCTGGTGTAAATGCTGATGCCTGATTTTCAGGAGTTGGAGGGGGAGGAGTGGCCTAGTGGTTAGAGCAGCTGCCTCAGCACCCTGAGGTTGTGAGCTCAATTCCCACTGCAGCTCCTGAGCAAGTCACTTAACACTTCATTGCCCCCGGTACAAAATAAGTACCTATTTAAAATATGTAAACCACTTTGATTGTGTATCCACAAAGAAAAAAGCAGTATTTCAAATCCCATCCCCTTTACCCTTGTCAAAATAGGCCACAGGAGGCAAGGTTCACCACTTTCTCCTCTTCTTTTTAATGCTCATCTTTCTTCGCTTGGAACCAGTTTAGAAAACTTAGGGTTAAAACTATTCAGCTATGCAGAGGCTCAAAATGACCAGAGAGGGAGGAGCAGACATTCTAAATGTGGGCATTGTTCTATCTGCTCTATTACCTTAGATTGCACTTCATTTATTAATCCATCAGATAATAAGAAGTATATTTTGAAATGTTTAACCTCTTGCGAAACGAGTGGTGTGATATATGCAGTATAACGTCCATGCAATCTGCTGTATATAGGACAGACGTCAAGACTTTTTAAAACACGTATCATTGAACACAGATCTTGTCTTACTTACAATAAGTTGGAAGCACCTATGGTACAACATTGTTTGGACTTTCACCATTCATTTTATGAGATGCAATGTTGGATTATTGAGAAACTACCCATCACAGAAGGGAGGTGATTTCAAGGAAGTACTGCGACGACATGAGCAGAAATGGATTTTTCAATTACAAACGTGCACCTCGAAAGGCTTGAATGTAAGAATTGAATGGCAAGCCTTTTTTTGAGAGCAATAAAAGGTAATAAGAAAAGAGTCATGTTATTGTATAGATACTTAGGGATAATTTTTGATTGGTCTGCTCAATCTTTACCCCTTCTGATTGGAGAGTACTGACGTCAACACGCACTCTTAAACCAAGACACACGCCAAGTCGCCATTTTCTGCAAGAAGATTTTTGAAGCAGTAGCTCATTTTCAAATGTAAGTGATATTGAAATTTGACTTTGTACAGTGTTTAAAGAATATATCTACTGACTGTGACTTTTGTTTTTCTTAGTAATTCCCCTGATGCAGCAGCAATTGCGAAACAGGGCCTGTCAGGAGTTATAAGATGGTAGTTACAAGATTTTCATTACGCTGAATCTCTGCACCAGGAAAATCGAGCAGCAGTGATCTTTCCCATACCTGAGGATAATATTGAGATAAGTGCAGGGCTCTTTTTTTGCTATAAGCACTCTTTTTTTGTTATAAGCATCTTTGTTATTACATTTAAATATTTATTGCACTCTTACGGAGTTTTTCAATGACCAAGGATATGCTCTCTATGACAACTTAGCAATTGTCATAGTAGTTTCCCGAGTTTATTCTTAGGGAACACTGAGGTCTTTTCTCCGTATTAGGACCCTGCCTTAATCAGTCTCAGATAGAGGGCCAAATAGAGTGAATACTTTTTCGTGTTATTTTTTATTACAATCATAATACCATGTTTGTCAACTATTCCAAATATAATTCATACTATTGAAGAAGTATTTACTATTATTGAAGATTGCATGAGATAATTTAGATTAAAACTTAACTCTGAAAAAAACAAAATTTTTTTTTTTGCCTCCCCAGGACAGGACACGTCTGGAACATTTATCACTAAAAAATATTCAATATCCCATTCAACCTACAGTTAAAATTTTGGGTATCACTCTAGATCAGAATCTCACTTTGTGGAACCAGAAATCTCACTTTGTAGAACATGGTTGTCCATAAAGGTTTTAACATCTTATGGAAACTCCGAACACTCAGAAGCTACTTTGATTTTTCAGCCTTTAAAATTCTGGGCCAATCCTTAGCACTTGGTCTTCTAGACTATTGTAACATCATTTACGTAGCAGGTACTAAGAAAAACCATACCAAGTTATGGATAATTCAGAATACTGCAATCAGGCTCATCTATGGATTGATAAAATAAAATCATATAACATTATTATCGTGAACTGCACTAGTTGCCTGTTGAGGCATGAATTCTTTTAAAACTAGGATGTGCTTATTATAAAGTAGCAATACATCTGGTTCCTTCTTACTTGATGGATCTGTTTTGTTATTCTTGTTATTCTGGACCTCGCCCTCCAGCCGACCTCTTCGTTTTTGCTTTCGTCGGGGGTCAGGTTCCTGAAGAAGGGCTCCTCCCCGAAACCAGCGTGGTTGAACCTTTTCTCCTGGTGCGGTTTTTTGCTCGTTAATGTGTGAGAAGTGCCTCAGATAAGTATTTTTTCAATTTGTATGTGATTTTTTGTTTTTTATTTTGCTGAATGTTTTTGGGGGGTCTGGCTGGCAGGGTTTTGTTTGGGGGTCGCTCAGGTATTTTTCGTTGAATTACATTTGATCTATTCACTGATTTATTATTTGAGTGATTTATTGAATTACTTAATTTGTAGCACACCAGGGTGCTCGATGATGGTGTGGGGGTGGAGGCTTTCCGCCTTGACCCAGAAGTGAAGTGTCGGAGCTGGACTCCTATCGCTGATGGTTCACACTGAGAGTATCCTTCACTTATATTATATTATATTATAAGCACATGATTCTGGTTGTGAGTTGTGAATATAGGTTTAGTTCCCTGAGCGCCCTCCAAACAAACCCTGAAGTGACTTGAATTGCCTCGTTACGTTGTTTCTATTTTTGTTATTCTTCTCAACATTGTTCACGTAGTACTAAAGCTTTTTTTGTTTTTTCCACCAGTTAAGGGCTGCAGGTACAAAAATGACCATGATAGAACTTTCTCTTTCCAAGTTGCACTATGGGATAAAGATTTCAAACGGCTGTTATCAAAGTCTATCTCCTATCTTCACTACAGAAACAATTGAAAACTTTTTTGTTTTCAAAGTTCTTTAGCTCTTAAAAACTAACTCATTTTCATTCTGAACTATGTATTATAGCTAATCTTTTGTAAACCACATTGAACTTTCTGGTAATAGTGGTCTAGAAATAAATTCTTATCTTATGTCATGTTATATTCAATGCATGACCATTTCTGGTGATAGGCATGTAATATCTGGTTTATTTTTGGCTGGTGTGAACTGAGCCAGCTAAGTTAATTTTAAGCACTGGCCTGCTAAGTTACAGTGGCCAAAAATAGACCAGCTATTTGCGCTTACCGATTTGATTGCAAAATTTGAATGATCAGTGCTTAGAACTGGCTGCTATCGTGTGATATAGCCAGCCAAGTTTTAGCTGCTATGCATGAATATCCAATGAAGATAGCTTGTGATCTCCTGCTGAATGTTGACAGTTGGCAGCTATGCGCTATTTAACCGGCCAGGGGCCATCCTGGCCAGTTAAATAGCACTGAATATCAGGTAGATTGTATTTAATTTTTAGGAATGCCCCTGATAAGAACATAAGAATAGCCTTACTGGGTCAGCCCAATGGCCAATCCAGGTTTTCATTCAGGTAAGAATAGCCTTACTGGGTCAGACCATGGTGGCCAATCCAGGTCACCAGTACCTGGCCAAAACCCAAGGAGTAGCAACATTCCATGCTACCGATCCAGGACAAACAATGCCTTCCCCCAAGTCTTTCTCAATAACAGACTATGAACCTTTCCTCCAGGAAATTGTCCAAACCTTTCTTAAAACCAGCTACGTTATCCGCTTTTACCACAACCTCTGGCAAAGTATCCAGAGCTTAACTATTCTCTGAGTGATAAAAATTTCTTCCTATTGGTTTTAAAAGTATTTCCCTGTAGTTTTATCAGGTGTCCCCTAGTCTTTGTAATTTTTGACGGAGTGAAAAATTGAGCCACTTGTACCCATTCTACTTCACTCAGGATTTTGTAGACTTCAATCATATCTCCCCTCAGCCATCTCTCTTCCAAGCTGAAGAGCCCTTACCTTTTTAGTCTTTCCTCCCTTACTTTGCCCATGACTACACCTCTTTTGAGTTGTGTACTAGAAAAGTTAGCCATGTTGACAATGGGTGCACGAGTGGCAAGGGTGATAAAAGCGGCATGTTGTGTCAGCTAAAATTTGTGCTGCCTGGATGGGATTTTCAAAAGGTATCGCAGAGTATGGTATTAAAGTTGGACTACTGTAAAGCCTTGTATTTGGGTATTGCTGGTGGAATGCCATACCAAGCCATTTGCAGTTATGCAGTAATGATCTGACGTGTAAGAAATTGTTAAAAACGTATTTTTTTGTACAGACATTTTGTTAAGAGATGTTCATGCAGAGGAGAGAGTTGCTGGCTGCTATTACTATTGCTATGTAGTTTGTTGATGATTGTATATGCACTACAGTTGCTTGGGATCTTAATGTTGTACTTTTTACTCTAAAGAAACCTCCGTATGAACTACTCTTGACTTCATCTCTCAAGTTTCAAACTTGGAAAGTAATCTTCCTAGTCTGCATCACATCTCGAAATTTCATCTGAACCAGTCTATAGTTCTCCCCGTCTTCTTTCCAAGGCCACATTCTCAACTTGGTGAAGCTGCACTCCACACATTGGACTGTAAACAAGCTCTTGCTTATTATTTGGATTGCATCAAACATCACAGAACTTTCACTCAACTGTCCCTCTCATCCAATTCTAACAGACTTCGAGTTCCTTTGTACATGGCTGGCAGACTGTATCTCATTTTGCTATGCTTGAACTGGATTGTTATAGTTTTCAGCCTTGTGATTGCCCAGGAAGCTTCAAACCATTGCGACAAGCTGTTCCAAATTACTGTCTCCTTCCTAATTAGTTTCTTGGGAAATTCCTTGCACTCTAGGATCTTCTTTATCTGTGGTTCTGCAAAGATACCAGCTTTGACCTTTGCCTCAGATAGATTAGGGAAGATGTCTTGAAGGGACCTGAAGGCTGCTGACTATTTATCTAGAGCTCTGAAAAACTGCTTCACTAGGTCCAATTTGATGTGCAATGGCGGCATCAATACCTTCTGGAAGCCCATCAGTGCTTCCCATTTGACATTGTTTCTCCCCACAGTCCACTGTGGCCAGATCTGCCTTTGGTAGCGCACCCTTGTGTCCCTGCTGTCCCAATTGTAGAGATAGCAGGGAAACTTGGTAAAAACCACCTTGGTGACCCATTAGGAATGCTACCATTTTGAAGTCTCCTATGACCTCCCAGCTGTACTCATCATACTTCAAGGTGCCTAGTAAGATATTGATGCTGTTGTAATCTTCTATGAGGTGCACTAAGTGAGCCAGTAGAAGAGATGGGTACTTGTTCCTGTTATGGAGCAGTATGACTTTGATGTTCTTAGATGAGCTGTCAATGAAGAGATGCCACTCTTTCAGTTTACATGTGATTCCAGTTGCCTCAAACAGACTGATCGTATTATGGCAGAGGCAGATCCTATCTTGATGGGTGAAGAAGGTGGAAAAATCTTAGTGACGCTTTCTCTGATCTGTTCCACTGCTTGAGCCTAGATGTCAAAAGCTCGACAATGGACTTGGTGAGACCAAGATCTCTGATCAAGTCATTGAGGTCTTTTTGGTTTGGATAGTTTACTGAGCATGGAATAAATCTGAAATGTTCTGCAAAAAAGGTAAATTTAAAAATATCAAAGTCCTGGTTAGAAAAGCAAAGTTTAAGAGGCGTAATAGTCATTTTCTATTTTTTTGTGATATAGGCAATTAAGAAAGAATACTTATTACCCAGGAACATAAATATAAAATTTTGTTGCATAGTGGGTTTTTTTTATAACCTTATGTGTTTCTTTTCTATTTAGTCTTTTAGTTAATTATTGTTGTATCTGACATGTTGTCTCCATGTGCCATTATTTTATGTTTTGTAGTATTTTTATTTTGAAAGGCGGGCTAAAAAAAATACCAACCAAATACTGTATATACTCAAATATAAGTCGATCTGAGTATAAGACAAGGTACCCTTTTTCCCCAAAAAAAGGAAGAAAAAAGGTTGACTTGAAAATAAGACCGGGGTTTGTGTGTGTGTGTTTAATATTCATGTGCCCTGCCAGGATCTGTACTCTGTACCCCCCATCCCTCTCTCCCCTGCCCGGCTCTGCATTCGGCCCCCTTCCTTCCCTGCCCTGCCAGGCTCTCCACCCTGTCCTTCTCCCTATCAGGCTCTGCACCCAGCTCCCCTCCCTGCCCTGTACCCTGTCCCCCTCTCTCCTGATGTCCTGCAGGCCTCCACCGGGTCTGTCATATGACCTGGTGGGCCAGAACAGGAGGGATTTCTCCTGTCTTCTGTTCCAGCCAACTCTGTCAATTTTTTTTACCTCTCTCCCGCCTTCTCCACATACCTTTTTGAATCCCTGGTGGTCTAGGTGTATACTGGGCAGGAGTGAGCTTTCTGCGCTCCTGCCCCATGCTGATATTGTCCCTGAATGGCCCCCTCGAGTTCTCATGGCTCAGCAGTGTACTGGGCATGAGTGAGCTTTCCTCCCTCCTACTCAGCGCTGAGCTACTTGCTGAATGGCTGCTGCAAGTTCTCACGAGTCTTGCGAGAACTTGGGGCAGCCATTCAGTGAGTGGCTCTGCATCGGGCAGGAGCGAGGAAAGCTTGCTCATGCCCAGTACACTGCTAGTGCATAAGAACTCGAGGCAGCCATTCAAGGAGGGAGGGGCTCAGTGTGGGCAGGAGCATGGAAAGTTCACTTCTGCCTGGTACACCATCGGACCATCAGGGATTCAAAAAGGTAGTGGGAGGGAGGTAAAAAAAATTGGTAGAGTTGGCCAGGACAGGAGACAGGAGGGATCCATATGGCAGGCCCAGCAGCAAGTCCAGGAGGGGGGTAGGTGGGCGATGACCCAAATATAAGTTGAGACCATCATTTTTGGGCCATTTTTTTGGCCCAAATATCTTGGTTTATATACTACTTCGAGTATATATGGTAACTAATTAAATAAAAGGTCTCCTCAGGTAGGCCTTTCCCAGCACCAGCAATAGAAATATGAAATTGTGCCTTAAATTTAATAAACTTGTGGTCCAACCGCAGAAAGACTCCATCCTGCCATCCTGACTGACCTCCCTCCCATGGCAAAATGGCAGGAGGGACGCCTACTCCCTCCTGCCACGAAGGACATCCTGCACCAATCGCCCTCCATCCATCCTCTCTCCTCCCCCCTGAAAAAAAGGCAGGAGGTATGCCCACTCCCTCCTGCCATAGGAGACCCCCCTCAACTCCCCATACCGTTTAAATTGGGAGCAGGAGGGGGGCTCAATCCCTCCTTCTCCGAGGTCACCAAGTCTGAAATGCCAGGCCTTCCCCTCCTTGGTGCATCATGTGATGCACTGGGAAGGGCCTAAGACCCTGATTGGGAGGGGTTTTAGGCATCTGAGCCAATCATGGACTTCCTTAGGCTCCTTCCTCTGTCTCCCAGATACAAGGGGGAGGAGCCTAAGGGAGGGGAAGGCCTGGCATTGTAGACAGCAGCCTTGGAGAAGGAGGGACTGAGTACCCCTCTTGCTCCCAACTTAAAGGTGCGAGGGAGAGGGTTGAGGGGGGCCTCCGATTGCAGGAGGGAATTGGCATTAGAAACATAGAAACAGAGAAAATGACGGCCCATCTAGTCTGCCCACACTAATGGCCCACTCCCTAACTACCTCCATGAAGAGATCCCACATGCCAATCTCATCTTTTCTTAAAATCTGGCATGCTGCTGGCCTCAATTACCTGTTGTGGAAGATTATTCCAGCGGTCAACCACCCTTTCGGTGAAGAAATATTTTCTGGTGTCGTCATGAAATTTCCCACCCCTGATTTTCAACGGATGCCCTCTTGTCGCCGTGGGTCCTTTAAGGAAAAAGAGATCCTCTTCCACCTCGATACGTCCCGTGACATATTTGAACGTCTCGATCATGTCTCCCCTCTCTCTGCATTCCTCGAGTAAGTACAGCTGCAACTTACCCAGTCGTTCTCAAATGGGAGATCCTTGAGTCCTGAGGCAAAGCGTTTGAGGGAGCAATTCAGAGTAATGAATTGCTCCCTCAAACACTTTGACTCGACCCTGAAGAAAAGTTTCTATAGTGAAACATGCATGTCGGGAGAGGTACAAAGTTGAACTAATCACTATGAAGTTAAGTGAACTTCCTCTTTCTAATAGTACTTATACTAATATGAAGATTTTATACATATAAAGAAAAGGACTAAAAATCTATATATATAAAATCGGAGGTACTGTATGTATGTGTGTATGTATGTGTGTGTGTATGTGCCGCGATCACGCAAAAACGGCTTGACCGATTTGAACGAAACTTGGTATGCAGATCCCTCACTACCTGGGATGATATGTTCTGGGGGTCTCGCGGCCCACCTGCACACGTGGGCGGAGCTACAAACATAAAATCAGATATCACCCATTCATGTCAATGGAAAAAATGTAAAAAGCTGCCATTCTCACAGTAATTCAAAAACGGCTTGACCGATTTGGACGAAACTTGGTATGCAGATCCCTCACTACCTGGGGTGATATGTTCTGGGGGTCTTGCGGCCCACCTGCACACGTGGGCGGAGCTACAATAGAAAATCAGATTTCACCCATTCATGTCAATGGAAAAAATGTAAAAAGCTGCCATTCTCACAGTAATTCACAAACGGTTTGACCGATTTGAACGAAACTTGGTATGCAGATCCCTCACTACCTGGGGTGATATGTTCTGGGGGTCTCGCGGCCCTCCTGCACATGTGGGCGGAGCTACAAACAGAAAATCAGATTTCACCCATTCATGTCAATGGAAAAAATGTAAAACGCTGCCATTCTCACAGTAATTAAAAAACGGCTTGACCGATTTGAACGAAACTTGGTATGCAGATCCCTCACTACCTGGGGTGATATGTTCTGGGTGTCTCCCGGCCCCCCTGCACACGTGGGCGGAGCTACAAACAGAAAATCAGATTTCACCCATTCATGTCAATGGAAAAAATGTAAAAAGCTGCCATTCTCTCAGTACAGTAATTCACAAACGGCTTGACCGATTTGAACGAAACTTGGTATGCAGATCCCTCACTACCTGGGGTGATATGTTCTGGGAGTCTCACGGCCCACCTGCACACATGGGCGGAGCTACAAACAGAAAATCAGATTTCACCCATTCATGTCAATGGAAAAAATGTAAAAAGCTGCCATTCTCACTGTGACCAATTTGGACGAAACTTGGTATGCAGATCCCTCACTACCTGGGGTGATATGTTCTGGGGATCTCACGGCCCACAACTCTATTTTGCTTGCTCAAGGGTGGGTTCACCCACGAATTTATATGTTCTTGCTCCAGGAGGTGAAACTAAAATTGTTGTTTATAATCACGTTTTGCGTTAGTTGTATTGTATTCATTTTGTCAAATATTTCACTTTATAATTTGAATATTGTACTTTTTATTAAGCTGTAAAAAAATACTTTCATTCACCACTATAAAGTATCTTTATTTGAATCCATTTACAGTGTTATTGCTATAATTAAATACCCGTGCAACGCCGGGGCATCAGCTAGTAATGAATAAAAATTAATAAAGATTGGACTGACGAAGAGTGAAGCAACTGAGGCAGTTCTTGGTGCCCGGTTGCAGTCAGAAGGTCCATACAAATAAACAATTCATATAAAATAGAACTGTGTGCACTAATAATCCACAAGTGTATCGCTGTTGTTTAGACTTAGTACTGGATTTTGGGACACCTCAGCATTTAGAGATTTTCCTTCTTGAATGTTCTATAAGCAGACAATTGTGGCAAACCCTCTAAACTAAAGGAGGTTTGCTGGTTATTCATGTCGTTCCTGGTACTGCTTAAATGCTGAGGTGTCCCAAAGCCTAAGCACTGCATTGCAAAACTCAGCCAAGCATTTCCCTTTTGTCTTCAGCGCAAATATTTGTGTCTAACTGGGAAGTCAAATACCTTGTCAAGCCCCACACCGTCCAGCTGCTAAATGAGCCAACACCCATGTGGTAGGAGACGGATATGGGGAGTATCCTGTTCCGTCAGTTTCGCGATTCCTAGATTGAAGTCTGATGACGTTGGAAAGGGCAGAGTTTTCTTAAGATTGCCATGCTAAGAACATTGTTAAGTAATGCAGAATGGCATACCTGGGAATGGCAGTAAATGTTTCACGTTTTGTTTGCTTTCTGAGATCAACAGTTTAATACACAGTTTGGTAAGTTACTCATTAATATCAAGATGTGCCTGTAAGCTAAACCCTTACACTAAAATTGAAAGGAGTTGGCAATACACATTTTACCTTTTGCATGAATCACACTATGGGCTCCTTTTACTAAGGTGCGCTAGTGTTTTTAGCGCATGCAGCAGATTATCGCGTGCTAACCCCACGCTACGTGGCTAGAACTAACGCCAGCTCAATGCTGGCATTAGCGTCTAGCGCATGAGGCATTGTAGCACGCACTATTCTGCGCGTTAAAGCTCTAACGCAGCTTAGTAAAAGGAGCCCTATGTAACATGATTTTTGTTCCTGGGCAGTAAGCATAAATTCCTAATTGCTCATAAGAACATAAGAATTGTCGCTGCTGGGTCAGACCAGTGGTCCATCATGCCTAAAAAGTATAGAAAATGACTATTATTTCCACAAAACTTTGCTTTTGTGACCAGGATAGTCAAATTTTGCAATTTACTTATTTAACCTTCTCTTTTATCAAGCTGCGCTGCTGAGCAGTGCGAGATAAATTCTGAGCCGCCCATTCTATTCCTAATGGGTGGTTTGGCATTTAGCTCACACTGCTTGGTAGCCCAGCTTGATAAAAGGGGGTAAAACATGAAAATGACAATTTTTAATCTTTTCATTCTTATAAGAACATAAAAATAGCTTTACTGGGTCAGATTAATGGTCCATCTAGCCCAGTATCCTTCTTCACGGAGGCCAATCCAAGTCACAAGTACCTGGCAAAAACCCAAAAGCATTCCATGCTACCATCCCAAAACAGACTCCGATGACTAGAGACCAATCCTGGATCTGAAGTCAGTCAATGCAGCCCTCGAAATCCCCGGCTTCTGCATGGAAACGAGAAAACAGATGGTAGACAGTGGGAATGAAATGCTGAATATGGCAATGGAAGGGAAGGTACAGAGATGGAAGATGGATGGTGAGCACAGAGAAAGAAGAAAACGTCAAATGGGCAGGTGTTAATGGGCTTGGTGAGGGAGTTAACAGAAGACAAAAAGAAGCCAGAGCCTGGGGCCACCTTGATTTGAATAATAAATTGACCAGACAATAAAAGGTAGAAAAAATAATTTTATTTTCTATTTTGCGATTACAATATTTCAGATTTGAAATGTGTATCCTGCCAAAGCTGGTGTTAGTGAGCGTGAGCTAGGATCTAACAGAGAGAGAAAAAGTCCTTTTTGTTTACAGCACAGCACAAGTATGGGGTTGGAGAGGACAAAGCGGGTGGGGGGTGAAAAAGCTACAAAATAGCCTGCCAGGATGTTTGAAAAAAAAAAAAAAAGGCCTGATTGGGCAGGAATAGCGAATCAAATTGAATTTTTTTCCCCTGAATCAGGCAGCACTATTGTACACAAGTTTCATGTTACCTCGTTATGTGTTGCAAAATGTTTTAATTAATGCTGTTTTTGTTGAGCAGAGCAGAACAGACTTGTGTGGTCCTAGAAAGAATCCCCATGTCCTCTTTCTCTTTATTACCCTAGGGTTGGCTAACTGCTTTAATACAGACTGAGGAAATCCAGTGAGAGAGAGGAGGAGGAGCAGAAGAAAATGTAAATTAGGCTCTCTACAGACTTCGCAGTAAAGGAGGGTAAATCCCATTGGTCAAGACTGATATTCCTGTTTACAAGAAAAAGATTAGCAAAGATAAGAACCTAATCTTCAATTAAGAACTTAGGGCTAGATTCACTGTGTACCGATTGGTTTGCGACCCGATTTCCCTCCGACCCGATTCACTAACCTGTGTCCCGATCATCCTCTGATCTGCGCATGCAAATGAGGGGGAGCAGCATTGAAATGATGGCAGGCAGCGATTCACAAACAAAAACCCTGCAACACCGACTGGGCTGGTCGATCACAAACAAGCGACTGCTGGGGGACCAATCGTTCACTGCTTTCCGACTGCCATCTCCTGCTCTGCCTGCTGTCTACCCTGACTTTCCAGCTCTCTGCCCCCGACTCTCCTGCTCTCTCTGCCCCGATTCTCTGCCGCAATTTTCTCCTGCCGCCCTGCTCTGCCCTGAATCTGCTCTCCTGTACCTTAAGCCTCTGACTCTTTCTCTGCCCCCGAATCTGCTCTCCTGCTCCTTAAGCCCCTACTCTCTGCCTTTTTCTCTGCCCCGCCATGAATCTCCTCTCTTGCCGCCCTGCTCTACCTTGAATCTCGTGCGCAGCTCTCTGCCCCAAGAGCTGCCCTGACCTTCCCCCGCAGTGCGAGCCCGTAGTTTAAAGCTGGTTAAAACCACAGGCTCGCTGGGCTAGTAAAAGTAAAAAAAAAAAAAAAATCATGGCTCTTAGACGCATGCAATCCCGGCGGTCAGTTCGGGGCGTGATTCCGATCGCCCTCATTTGCATGAAGGCAATTCGTGAATCAGCCCCCCGGACATGGATCGGATCGGATCCCTCACGGATCCGATCCGATCCATGCCCTTTGTGAATCTAACCCTTAGAGGTTAATTTATTATAGGTCACTAAAGGATATGGATATCAAAAAACTGCATTCTAAGTTACAGTAGTATTCCATAACAACACAGTGCCTAATTTGTTATAGAATGCTAGCTTAATTCTGCAGTTACATGCCAAACTTTAGATGCAATTAATTATGCCATGATTATAACTGGCATAAATGGTGCCTAAATGTGGCAGTTGGTGGCATAAATGCAGCTATTCCATAAAGTGCATGCATGATGAGTTGGAACACCCCTGACATGTTAATGCCCTCCTTTGCAGTTGCATGCAAGAGAAATTAGGAACTGAGGGCCATATTTTATATATAGCGCTCATAAAATCAGTATTGACTAGAGCAGTGTTTAATAAAATTCAATACAAAGTTCGCGAACCTTATAGAATCACACTAAGCACCAGGGTGCATCATAACTTTTAAGCACACCCATGTAGGCCAAGGAAAACCAGGCCTAAATATCTGCCCCTAACTTGTTTGTGGCTCAGGCGCATTCTATAACAGTGTGGCTCCTCCCCTGGCCTTGCCTCCTTTTCAGATTCATGCACTAAAACTAATGCACAGCACTTTATAGAATGTGCCTACTGAGTTGTGTGCATAATTCCTATGTAGTGCCCATTAACATCAATTCTGAGGTGTTAATTACAAATTATCAGCACTGATTAGGTTTACTAAACACTTGTATGTGCAAATTGGCTGTATGCACTGATTTGTGGGCACAAAAGGCGTCATGTACAGAATTTGGGGGTCAGTTTACAGAACAGGGGTGTAAGTCAGTTGCATATACAATTGCTAATTAGTGCCAATTAATGCTTGGTAATGCCAATTATTAGTACTTAACTCCAATTAAGTGCCCATTTAGTGCCTATTATCTAATTATGTTACATGCATGACTGACCCTATTCTATAACTGGGTTTGCAATTGAGTGCCTAACTTTAAGAGCCATTTAGAGAATTGGAGGGTTAATTCATGGTTTTTGTATGTGGTTACAGCCAGCACATATGTGCGGTAACTGGCTTTGTGCTATTTCTACCATTACTGAGCACTGAACTGCTCATTAAGGCCAGTAGCGTAATAAGGGGGGTACGGACTGCCCGGGTGCCAAGTCAGTGGGGGCACTGTCACCTCTCCACTAGAGAGTTGCGCGGGGACAGAAATCCCACCCATCCCCACCCGTCCCCGCCAAAATCCCACCCGTCCCCACCCATCCCCGTGAGGAATCCCTCCGTCCCCACCCGTCCCCGCGAGGAATCCCCTCCGTCACCATCCTTCCCTATAAACTTCAGAAATAGTTATTTTATTTAATTATGCTACTGAATTAAAGGCTCTGGTAGAGACCCATTTACAAATAAGCAAAGAGACTTTATTAATTTGGAAATATTAATTGGGAAGAATACATACTTTGTAAATGGGTTTCTACCAGAACCTCTAATGTAAATATAAAATATAAATACGCAGCTGATGAGAACCCACAAACTGTCAGCTGAGGACTTCCTTTGCAGTTGGCCTGGGGTCCCTTTTGCCAAGCTTGGCAGGCAGCAGTAGCGTCCCTGAGTCACAGATGCTGGCACCTCAGTGGTTCATGGATGCTGCCAGCGACTGCTGCGCTTGGTGGAGGGGAGTTCTGACCATCTCTAGAGGAGGTTCTCTGCAGGCGGTGCTTGGGGATCCCCACCAGTCACAGCAAGGGCCAATAAGTACTTCAACACTGTAGAAATAAAACCAGAAATGCATTTCCTTTTCTTTTGAACACAAAACAAAGATATCTGCCATATACATTTCCCAAGGCAGATGACTCTATGCAATGTCACCTCGGTAACAAAATACAAAAATAGACAAATACACCCCCTCCCTTTTTACTAAACCACAATAGTAGGTTTTAGCACAGGGGGTTACGCTGAATGCCTCGCGCTGCTCTCAATGCTCATAGGCTCCCTGCGCTAAAAAACGATATTGCGGTTTAGTAAAAGGGAGCCATAGTGCAAAATATAGACAGCAGATATAAATTCTCAAAACAGACATAATTTGATCACTAAATTGAAAATAAAATCATTTTTCCTATCTTTGCTTTTTGGTGATTTCATGAGTCTCTGGTTGCACTTTCTTCTTCTGACTGTGCATCCAATCTTTCTTCCTTTCTTTCAGCCTCCTGTATGTCTCCTCTCCTCCAGATCTCATTCTCTCCCCCAACTTTTTCTTTCTGTCTCCCTGTTCCCCCTTCTTTCTGTCTCTCTGTCTGCCCCCTTTCTTTTTTTCTCCGTGCCCTCCTCCAAGCCACTCGGTTTGCTGCCACCGCCATCGGGAAATAGCCCCCAAGCCACCGCTGTCCCAAGCTTTCCCTGCAGAAGCATCGCGCTGACCAGCATTCCGCTCCCTGACATCAATTCTGACGTAGGAGATGAAGTTCCGGGCCAACAAGGCATTTCTCCTCATTTCATCCAGCCTGAGCCCCATCTCTCCTTGATCCAGCATTTCCCTTCTGTGTCTGTCAGAATTACCATTCCACCTATTTTCCAGCATCACCCTTCTTTGTGTCCATCTCACCTATATCCCTATCTCACCACTTTTTCAGAATCTTCATTTGTCTCTGTCCTTGTCTTTACCCCATATTCACCATTTGCCCTTTCAATGTCTTTATCTCCCCCCCCACACACACACTTTTTCAGCATTACTTCTATGTCTCTATTTCACCTCCTCTTCATGTCCCCTCTGTATCTCTATCCTTATTCAGTAGGTCCTGCTTACCCTTTCTCTTCTTTGTGTCACTATCTCCATTTTCAGCTTTCCCCCCTTTTCCTTTGTTACTGCACCCTGTAGCCAGAATCTTTCCACCCTCTCTCCACTCTGGCCCAGCCCAGTATGAAATATTTCCTTTTGTTTCCCTCCCCTCCCCTCTCTCTTTCTATCTCTCTTCTCCTCTCTCACCCACAAGTCCTGCATCTGGCCCTCTCCCTTCTACCTGCACCTGGCAACACCCCCCCTGCTCCGCGGCTCTCTTAAGCAACTCGTCAGCAGCGGTGATCAAGACAAGCTGCCGACATCGAGGCCTTCCCTCTACGAGTCCCGCCTTTGTGGAAAAAGGAAGTTGAAACAAGCGGGACTCGCAGAGGGTAGGCCCCGACGTCAGAAGCTTGTGTCGATCGCTGCTGCTGAGTTGCCGAAGAGAGCCGCGGAGCAGGGGTTGTGCCGGAAGCAGGTAGAAGGGAGAGGGAGATAAGAAGGCTGTAGAAGCTCCGGAGCATGACACCGAACCCGGCCAGGATGATTTCTTTTTCAGGCTGCTGCTGCCGCTGCCACCCCCCACCCGAAATGACAAAAAACAGCCTATTGCCCGCGTCGGGAAATAGCCATGCTGAGCAGTGAGCTCAGCACGTACACAGATGAAAGCCTTGCTTGCTGATTGGTCCGGCGGCACGGCGGGGCGGGGCCGCCAGACCAATCAGCAAGCAAGGCTTTCATCTGTGTACGTGCTGAGCTCACTGCTCAGCATGGCTATTTCCCGCCACGACGCCAGACTTGTAAGCTGCATGCCTGCATCGCCAGAATTTAGGTAGGCTGTTTTCATCCCTGTGGGAGTCCCGTGGGCCAGGGGGCGTCCCCGTGGGAGTCCAGTGGGCCAGGGGGCATCCCCGTGGGAGTCCCGTGGGCCAGGGGGGGAACCCGCAGGATCCCCGCGGGACCCGTGGGATCCCCGTGATCCCCGTTCCCGTGCAGACCTCTACTCTCCACCCTGCCCTGCCACACCATGCCTCCCTGGCGCCATCCTTCCCCCCACCCTGTAACTCTGTATTATTTTCGCTAGCACGAGCAACTTCTGCTTGTTGCTCACACCAGCCTGGTTCCCCTCTGAATCACTTCCAGGTCATGGGGCCAGGAAGTGACTTCAGAGGGAATCTAACACTGGTATGAGGAGCATGCTTGCAGAAACCACTTGCACTGGCGAAGATTAAGAGGTATGGAGATAAAGAGAGTACAAGTGTGGAATGGGGGACAGGAAGGTGTGGGGGGCAAAGGAATATGGGCATGGAAAAGAGGACATGGGGGATGCAGGGGTCAGCGCCACCCTGGGCACCTCCTACTCTTACTACGCCACTGATTAAGGCCCTGATTCTATAAACAGCATCTAACTCTTAGATGTCATTCAGTGCTGTTGTCAATCAGTGTGGTTGTCAATCATTCATAGAACTGTGCCTATCAGTGCCTACGTGTTTTTAGGTGCCACTAGGCATTGAATACTTAGGCGCACTGCCATTTAGGCCAGGGTTTTCTTGGCCTAAATGAATGCACCTAAGGAAGGTGCCTACCAACGACTAAGTCAAAATACACCCGAATCTACCCCTGACCATGCCTACTTGGTAGTAGACACCTCGATATAGAGGCCTACCTCTAAATTTATAATGTGATAATTCAGTTTTTAAAATTGATTATAAACATTTTTTAATGGCGCTTTCAATTATCAGCGCCATTTAAGCCAATTACGAAAATTACATTAGGCATCTAGACTGGCTATGTGTGCCGATCGAGGTGCCTATCTTTAAGCGTCATATACAATCAGGGCCTAAGTGCATTTTGTGTCAGGGGCATTAACATGCAGGGTGTGGGCGGAGAATCGGTGTAGACACATTGCAGGTAGTGCACTGCACCGGTGTTCCCTCTAAGCTGAGCGGAAGTCCTCCGCCTGCAGTGCTGTCAGTGTTGGGTGCTGCTTCACTATCACGTTTTCAATAGTGCGGAACAGACCAGCTCTGCAGGACTCCAGGAAACCTGCCTGTCTCTCGCAATTGAAAGTACAATATTGAAGTACCGCCACCCCCCTCCCCCACTGGCAAACCTGCAGTTGAAGGGCTCTCGCTCAGTGTAGCAAATGGCACATATTGCGAGCTGTTACTTCTGTAGTTAATGTGGGTCCACTTAGCTCTTAAATTGGAGGTGCTAAAGGCATCTCACTCTCCACCCAGGTACCTTTTGCTAACTGATGAATTAATGCTGGATCTGCCCTCAACAATTGCCGCATTAGATTTGCAGCTAGTGTGCATTACATTGCTGCTTTAAGACCAGTGGCATAGCTATGGGCGAGTCTGGTTTTAGACAGGCTCACCTATTCTTGGCTCAGTGATGACCAAGTCGCTCTCCTCCCCATTGCTGCCAGATCCGGAATTCCACCCCACCCATGGCCCAAGATCTCTTCCATGTCTACCTCAGCATCTTTGCCAGGGCAGCAGCAATGCTCATCAACTGTCTGCACTGGCCTCATTGGCTCTCCTCTGCCTAGGGTAACCAGATGTCTGGATATCCCTGGACACGTCCGCCTTTTCAAAACCCAGCACTTTGTCCGGGTTTTGAAAAGAAATCACGTCAGGAGGGGGCATCTGCGCATGTGCGTGACATCATCACATTGCATCCGCGCATGTGCAGATGCCTTCCTGCCCGACAAACAGACAGCAGGGTGTGGGGCTGGGGGTGAAGATAAGGGCGGAGCTGGGGTGGGACTGAGTGGAACTGGGCGGGCTTGGGGGCGGGTCTAGGGGGGTCTGGTAACCATACCTCTGCCACATCCTCTCGCTGACATAATTTTCTATTTTCTCTCTGGCACGATGTGGCAGAGGGAAGCCTGTGAGGTTGGTGAGGCAGTAGATGAGCATTTTTGCTGTACAGGGGGGGAGAGGAGGGGGGAGGAGGTGCCAGGCCACAGGGAGGAGGGCAAATACTAAATCTGAGGGTAGAGGAAAAGGAGAAAGATGAAGGACGTGGAGGGGGATGGGAGCGTTAGAAGGGTCATCCATTTTAACTCTGGGCCCACCCAAAATGATGTCTTGCTATACCCCTGGTTAAGCCACAATAACTGCAAAATTTAGCAATGCACTGTAGTAAAAAGGACCTCCAGTCTCCGGAGCGCATTGGTAAAAGGAAAACACTAACATTTAAGGAACCAGTTTTGAATAGCTCTCTTTGTTTGCAACATAGACATGTACTTTTAGCTTATGTACTTAGTAATTAATTTTCCTCTCTGAAACTTATTAGCATCTATAAAATATATGTGCTTAAAGCACAAAATGCTGTGGTAAGACTCATATGCAGACTATGGAAATCGGAACACCTGCAGCCCTACTATATGAAACTACTTTGGATGCCGATAACGGCAAGGATCAAGTTTAAATTGGCCATCACTGCCTTTAAGATCCTAAGTGGAAATGTCCATGACTACCTAACAGAGTTGGCT
The DNA here is from genome assembly GCF_902459505.1 of Geotrypetes seraphini. NCBI lineage: Eukaryota > Metazoa > Chordata > Amphibia > Gymnophiona > Dermophiidae > Geotrypetes > Geotrypetes seraphini. The sequence continues at coordinate 403,237,433 of NC_047085.1, read as the reverse complement.
ACCCTACTCCAGGGTGCCTTCAACGGATATGCCACTTAAAATTCCCAGCATGCAACAATATAAAGTCTACCAGGCAAATTACCCTATCCATCCAATATCAATTAGCAAAATGCTGGAACCAACTACCCTGCGATCTTGTGACCACTACTTTAGGTTCAGAAAACTTCTATAAGCATTTCTTTACCAAGACATGGAGCCAATCCTGAAGTAACTGAAATAGCAATTGTCTAATGGAACCCTTAGGATAAAACAAAGAACCAACAATGACCTACTTGTACTTGTAACTATAAAGATGAAACTATGACCTAACTGTATTAATTGTTGTACTGATCTACCTGTACTAGCAACCCTATTGAATGTCTGCGGACCCAACCTCTTGTAATGTAATCTGACCTTGACCTGAATAGGTAATGACGGAATAGAGAACCCGATTAATATAACATGACATTCTTTGTCCAGCATGGCATCAAATAGTAGGCATACTTTTAAAAATATCAAGTATGCATGCATACCTGCTGTTTGATATTCCCTACTGAAACAAGCTCCTAGGTATACCTCAAACCCTGCCAATACATGTGTAAAAGCACATGATACCTTCGGCCAGACAGAGGAAGGCCAGGTTTAGTCAAATTACTTTACTAAGTAAATAGTAATTTAGCAGGTAAACAGCTTTGAAAATTATCCTTAAAACAAAATACAAAAAAAATCTGAAGGAAAGGAATGTACAGTGGATTCAGAAAGACCCTTCAGCAGCTTTTCTGGATGTGCCCCTATGAAGTATTCGTTCTTTCAGATACCTGATGAAACAATGCATTGAAATGATTGCTGGGGTAGTTGCCTTGGTGACCTTTTTCTTGTGTTTAGTGTCTGTCCTTGTTTTGTGAGCTGAGCTTTTTCACCGGAAATACTTATTATCTGAAGCTTAAGAATCCTCTTCCTGAACCTGAACAGCCTGTTTGTAGTTAATATGTTACTAATTTTTCATAAGAGTCTCACAATCTCTGCTTTCTATTCTGTGAGAAATTTTGTTTATGGAAAACTTTGGAAAGAGCCTACAAGAGTTTTCTGCAAGGCATTACTACTGCCTGGCAGAGAGTCAGTGAAGTATAGCCAGAATGGTCATTGTTTCGGATGACCTGCAGTGATAAGAACATAAGAAGTTGCCTCTGCTGGGGCAGACCAGAGGTCCATCCTGCCCAGCGGTCCGCTCCTGCGGCGGCCCATCAGGCCCACTGCCTGAATAGTGGTCTCTGACTAATTTTGTAATTTACCTCTAATCCTGTCCCTATTACCTTACCTCTACTCCTATCTGAACCCCTCAATCCCTTTGTCCTCCAGGTACCTGTCCAGACCTTCTTTGAAGCCCTGTAGCGTACTTCTGCCTATCACATCCTCCGGCAGCGCGTTCCATGATCTGGAAATCATTCTTATAGCTCATGACACCAAAGGCAATCACTGTAACTCACTTTAAAAATATTATTACTCCTCTGATCTGAAAGTTATGTTATCATGACTTTTGATGATTCACTGAGAAATAGACAAGTTTATCTTGAACAAAATTTCACTGGACCTTTGCTTGACCATTTGCAGGAAGCTCCAATCGTGGTACATGGGCTTGTCGTGCCACTGGGGCTTGCGCGCATCTGTGAAGCTGAAAGCTATGCCATCGGTAGTTTCACTATCAGTAGTCCATCATGGTATTTTTTTTCAGTTGCTTTCAGACATTGGCCTCCACAAGGCAGTTTTGGACTGGTTTTCTATATTTCTTTTGAACCATTCTTATTCAGTGAACTTTGAAAGTAATACTTCTAACTCCTGGCAGCCTCCCTGTGGGGCTCCTCAGGGTTCCCCACTTTCTCCAATTTTATTCAACCTTTACATGACGACCCTGAATATCCTTAAGTTGTCATCCTGGGAAACTTTATTCACCTATGTGGAATGCATTTTCATACTGATTAAGATAGATCCGGATACTATTGACCTAGTATCTAAAGTAAATCTCTGTATATCAAAACTTCAAGCCTGGGCATAGTCTGTCCGGATGAAGCTTAATATAACTAAAACCAAATTATTATGATTAGGCCCAAAATTGGATTGTCTTCCTCTTTCTGTAGCTTTGATTTCTGGATCTTCTCTACAGATTGGGTTTTCTGCTAAGGTTTTGGGAGTCCTCCTTGACTCCTCTCTCTCTTTTAAGGATCAAATTAACTTTGTGTTCAAGAAATGTTTTTTTAACCTGCGTTTATTGAGGAAGATTAGACATCTCTTTCATCACCGACATTTTTCCATATTAGTTCAGTCTATTATATTATCTTGTCTCGATTATTGCAATGTCATCTACCTCAGTATTACCAAAACTTGTCTTTATAGATTGCAACTGATTCAAAATACTGCTGCAAAATTGATCTTTGGGAAACGTAAATTTGATCATGCGACTCTGTTGCTCCAGAGTCTCCATTGGCTTCCAGTTTATTTTAGAGTTCAATTTAAATGCTCTTGTGTTGTTTTTAAAATCCTATATGGTATTTTTACTCCTCTCTTTCCTTTATCTTGGAACGTTTACAGATTCTCCTTTGCAAGAGGTAATCAACAATTTAAATTATCTCTTCCTTCCAAAAAAGGGATTAAAGGAGTCAAGATGTTTAGTCAATCTCTGATTTTTACGTTCTCTCAACTTTGGAATGATCTTCCATTTCTTTTAAGGAGTTCTGGCTCATTTCAATTTTTTCATAAATCTTTAAAAACTACTTTATTTGCTAAACACCTTGAAAATTAATCTTCCAAAACTTAGGGCCTGTTTTACAAAGCCGCGCTAGCGGCTGCAGCATGTCAACAGCCCCGAAGCCCTTTAAATCTCTATGGGCTTCGGGGCTGTTACCGCGCTGCAGGCCCTTAGTCTTATTCTTTATGGTTTTTATTTGTTAAGTTAACTATTGTAAACCGAGTCGAGCTTTCTTGGATTGATGTCTCGGTATATAAAGCCAAGCCTTAGATTTGACATAAATTCAGTTTTGAGAAATGTAAAAACAAGAATCTGTGATATCTTCTAGATAGAAAAATTGTCTGTGACATTATGAATAGATTAATGGAATTTATTTACTGAAAATTTTATAATATTACATGAATATACAGCCTCATAATTAAAAAGTAATCCTTATTTCATTTTGAATAAGTTTTGGACCATACTGTACCTTAAATAGAAAACTAACTTTAGATAGATTTTTCCTCAAAAAAGCATTTTAAGTTTTTTTTTTAATCCAATCTAAATTTTAAAAAAATCTGATCTAAATCAAAAGAATCCAATTTTTTTTTTTTTATCATTGATTTTTAGCCACCCTGGACATGGTTTAGAATTTTAAATTTTCCTCTTTCAGACCACAAGAATTTTGTTTGGCATTGAATTGGACAAAGTTTATTTGTTCAGAAGAGTAGGGGAAAGAAGTATGCGACATCTACTCTAAGGATGATAATATTCAGTGTTGTTCAGGTAAATACATTTTGTTAAATTGGAGTACATACAGTAAATGCCTGTCCTAAAGATTGACAAATATGTTATACTAGTCTTTAAGCCCGTTACATTAACGGGTGCTAGAATATATGTCTGTCTGTCTTTCTTTCTTTGTCTCTCTCCCTACCCCTGTCTCTTTCTTTCTCCCTCCCTCCCGCTGTCTGTCTTTCTTTCTATCTGTCTCTCTCCCTGACCCCTATGCAGTAGCAGCATTATCCTCCACCTCCATTTCCCTGTGCAGCAACATTTCCCCCACCCCACTTCCCTGTGCAGCAGAAGCATTCCCTCCCCCTCCATTTCCCTGTGCAGCAGCATTTCCTTCCCCCACCCCACTTCCCTGTGCAGCACGTGTCTGTCTTCCTTCCGGCTTGGCTGCTACTGGACACACCTACATGCAAGTTCCTGTAAAAACATGCCCCTTCTTGGCATTGTGTATACTTATATATATGTAACCTCTGGTATAATTTTATTAAAGCCCTTTTTTGAGAATAAACCAAGATTTACCTGCAGAAAGACATGATAATACCTCTTAAAAATACACATGTAGTATGCCTGTAAATATCAGCCTATTGCTTGTTTGGGCATGGACTTTGGAGGAGGATTGAGAGGAGATTTTTCCTCATTTCTCAGCTGTTTAAATCCGCCTGAAAAAATTCATTCGGATTTCGGGGCTTTGCTCCTTAATTGACTTCCCTTGGATATCCAATTTTGTAAAATCTGATAATTACATGTATAAGCAAAATCTAGTGTAAGGAACACTTTTAAAAAAATATAAATAGAAATGCAAAACAGCAGAACTGTAGGGTTAACCAAAAAGAGGGGAGCTGGAGGAATTTATAGCCAAACTGATGCTCTTGAATGCTAAGAGATCAACCATGCATAATCTGCATGGTGCTTCTGGACCAAAATTCAGTTTGGTGCTGCAAAGGACACACACCTTTAGTGACAATAGTGATTGTCACATTTATTTATCCTACATGTAATTGTCTTTTTTGGAGATATTTACCAGAATCCTGGACTCCTGATGCAGGCATCATCGAAACATAGTCTGTGTTGAGTCCTCAGAATAAATTATTATATGAAGAATGAAATGACTTAATTCCATTTGGAACTTCTGCTTGGATGATCTCTTGGCATCAGTTTTGAACATTGGTTTGGCTATAAGCTCCTCCAGCTGCCCTCTTTATTTTTAAACCCTACTCCTTTTTTTGTCTTTTTATAAATTGGATCATTTCTCTGATTATGCTGACATAATACACATATTTATACTCCAACCTTAGTTGTATCTTACAAAAGGCTTCCTATTCAGTGAGCGTTTTGTAAAATCAATTGCAAATTGTGAATGCCTGGAGTTGGATTTCCTTTTTCCGACCTAGACAACATCTACAAAATTGAACACAGCATTTGAACTTCTTTTTATCTAGGTAATCACAAAAATGCTCTTTATTGATTTTAATATGATAATGTTGCAGTATTATGAACTAAATTTTCCTTTTACCATAAGTATAATCAATCACAAACTTCTGCTCTGTAAAATTATCTTGTACATACAGTGCAATGTCATTTTCAGTTACTACATATTTAGAACACATACAGTGGGTCTAAAAAAATAACAAAAAAATGTGGCTGTAAAACATCATCACAAAATTAGAAGGGTTATTTACTTTTCCTTTCTAGAAGACATAAGCATTACAACCAATTTAGCATTACATCCAGGCACTAATAAATGATGTCTAACTATGATTTTTTTCTATTGCCCTTTATAAACCTCGTGTAAATGTTTTAGAACAATTTTGGGGGGGAGGGAATCAACCTCATATCTCGTACCTAATCACCAAGTTTTGTTTTATATCAGTAGGAAGCCTTATGAATCAATCCAGTAGCTCTGGCATGCGAAGGACCTGGGTTCAATTTCTACATCAGATTTATCTCTTGAACAGGGAGTCCCACTTATCACATAAAGTGACACCTAGTGGCTAGATAGAGTTGAGCGTAATGTATCACGATAACCTATCTAGACCAGTAACTGTAGCATATTTGTGTTTCCTAATGAAACTAGTGACTGCTTTATAGTACTTTTGGAAAATGACTTACTCAACAGTGGTTACTTGTTACTTTTAAAAGTAATATACTGTATTACCAGTGATATGATGCTAGTAATACAGTATATTACTGGTACTTTTATTTATCCTTCAATTTATTTCCTTTCACTTGACAATTGGTATTCTTTCCTCTGAGTTAGCTTTATTGTATATTGTTCATTGCTTTGTTATTTCCTCAGGAAAGATAGCATATTAAATTATAATAATAAACCATAAGATGTTATTTAGTAATATATTACTTGCCCAACACTATGGATAGATTTAATAATAATAATAATTTTATTCTTATGTACCGCCATACCGAAAAAGTTCTAGGCGGTTAAGGCACCCTTATTACATTATTCTAGATAAGCATCAGTGCAGTGCATTTAAGAACTAGATCTTAATTTCAGTTTGGGCAGTCAGAAGTCTTCTTTTACCTTAACAGTGGGAAATATGGCCCAGGATATCAGGAAATAAAGATTTTCTCCCACCAAACCAAATTTCAGATGCCCACAATGAAGGAAAGATGAAGAGAGACTTTTGTTGGCAAAAAAGCAAACAGCACTATTGCTCAGTAGTACTGGGAATGCCTACATGCTAGGTTTGTATAACTTAAAATAATTCATTGCACTTACAGGAGAAGAGAGAAAGACCATCGGCAATAAGCTCTGTGCTCTGTGTTAAGTCCTGTGGTATCACGATAGGAAGGCATAAAGGGACAGAAGCAGGGTCTTTATCTGCCAGCATCTTCTATGAGGCTACAATTCAGCTGGCTATGTGTGGGTATTATTATTATGTACTTGTTGAAAGTTTAAAAATGAATAAAGATTAAAAAAAAAAAAAAATTAATAAGCACATTTTTCTGGTTAATTTTTTCTGGATTCGCAACCCACATCTGCTCTCATTGAATGTCTAGTCTACAGCTGACCAATCAAAATTGACCTGCTATTTGCCTATACTGAGCTTGCATTCTTTTTTTGCCAGTCAACAGTGACCATCAGTGCTGATCAGCAAAAATGAAAAGAAATCCTAGAAAAACTTCTAGTCCTGCCTTTTTTTTTTTTTGGGGGGGGGGGGGAGGGAAATAAATTTAGACCAAGCAATGAGTTGTGCAGACAAAATGTATCTGCTAAGCAGGGAAGGGTATTCTAGTCATCAAGGTTTGTCCAAGCAACTACAGTTGCAAATGTTAGCTGGACAAACACAGTAGCTATGGACTTTAATGTCTAGACAGGGATGTGCACAGTCAAAAAGAGTCAAATCTTCAAAAATTATTACATATTGTTTTTTGTCTATCATTGGCAAATGGAATGTTGCTACTATTTGGGATTTTGGGAAGGGGAATGGGGACTTGTATACCGCCTTTTTGTGGCTTTGGCATTCAAAGCAGTGGGCATTGGAGGATTAATTTTGCCAGGTAATTGTGACCTGGATTGATCACTGTAAAGATGGGATACTGGACTAGATGGCCCATTGGTTTGACTCAGTATGGCTATTCTTATGTTCTTATGATACCATATAAAATGCATATTATGTACCTTACCATTATGTTGGCCTTGCAAACGAGATTTAGAAACACTGGTACAAATGTTATATATCTATTAAGGGGTATAGTTATCAATGTGAGCTAAGACGTTATTTTATCACTAACTTGTGCAATTTTACCACAGGTTTCATTTTATGCAATGAGACCTAGTTACTAATGTAATCTTTTGTCGTTGTGTTTTTGTATTGTCTAGTCTATTTTGAGTCCTGAATTCAGGCCTCAGAGGCATCTGCGCATGCTCAAGGCCTTCTGGCTCTCATTCTATCCAAGAATCTCGGAGAGAGGCGGGAGCCAGAAGGCCTTGAGAATGCGCAATTGCTCAAGGCCCCAGTCTGGGAAGAGGCAGGATCTTCGGGCACTGGCACCTCCTGTGGGTTGGTGCTGCGTGCCGGTGCCACATTGGGGGTAAGCCTTCAGTTTGGGTGGGCGGGGGATGCCGGTTTGCAGGGCAGCGTTTGCGGGCAGGGGGCGATGCCGGTTCGTGGGTGGGGGGACTTGCAAATCGAGTAAATGCTCGGTTTGTGAGTTATGATTTGCGAAAATGTTTTGCTCGTCTTGCAAAACACTCGCAATTGGAATAGGTGTTTTTTGGTTTTTTTTAAAACAAATATAAAGGATATATTAGTTGCAAAGCAGCTTCAGTGTGTGTGTGTGTGTGTGTCTATGTCCTACCTGAATTAATGAGGTTGAGGGGTCATAATGTGTGTGTGTAAGAGAGCAAAGTCGAGAGCATATGTATGAATGAATGTCCTGTGTTTCTGAATGGTAGCTATAAAGGTGTGAAAGGCTGTTTTTCTTAGCATATGATTTTGTAAGATTTGATGTTTGTTTTATATTATTTGTACATTATGAATGAAAATGATATGATGGAATTTTTTTACGGAGTATATGATAATCTCTTTCATAACCAACATAAAATCAATAGAAATGTTAAAAAAAAAAAGGTTCACGTTTGTAGTAAATGAATTTTCTCCAAATTGTGGGTATTACATTAATACAATAAAAAAAGGCAACATGGTAGTCTGTCAATATGAAATCCAATACACACTGCCAAGGAGTATATTGTGATAATTAACAGTTGCTTGGCAGCATGTAACCTCTTGGAGGTTATGTTGGTGTGTGAACTGCAACTTATAGCTCAGTCTGAAGGAGATGTAGGGCCTTCTTCATGTTAGTTTTCACTAGAGAAAGGAAGAAAGGAAGGAAAACTGTTAAGCTAATTTACCAGCAGAAACATTTGCGAGTTTGATCATATCTTCTGTACAAAGACTACTGCCTAATTTGACCTAAATGCTTTTTACTCACTATTTTTTCTCAATTACTGCAATATGAAAAGGGGCTTATTTACTAAATCTAGCACAGTGTTTCTCAATTTCTTCAACCCTAAGTCTAACAAATGTCAACTGAGTACCCCTGCTCAAGCTCTGCCCCCAGACCCATCCAGGCTCCACCCCAGATTCCACCCCCATTATAATAGGGTGACCTGTCAAATGCGCGTATGACAATAGTGCCCTGACAAATGCGCCCTGCCAATTGCGCACATGACAAATGCGCACACTGAATGGGAGGTGACCCGTCAAATTCGCACCGACGGTAACCCTCTTTTTTGAAGGGGGAGGGGGATGGGGCCTGAGGAGTCTGAGAAAATCAGGGCCTTCCAGATATCCACATATGGCAGATTCAGTCACGGGGCACAATTGACGGAATGTAATTGTCATGCACACTTGTCCGTGTGTGTAATTGTTGGGGCGCATTTGTCGGAGCGCAATTGTCCTGCGTGGATTTGTTGGTGTACCTAATAATTGTACTAAATGTAATGTAATTTCTTCCATCCATTTTTCATATGCACACAATATAATCTAATTAATACATAATGGTAACCACAAAATTAAAAACAAAAAACAAAGTACACTGTATGCAGAGAAAATGTTAATTATCATTTATATTCAGGGTTTTTTTTTTTCCAAAAAAGTCAAAGCAGATGATTTTAAAATATGCAATGTCATCTCAGTGACAACTATAGAAAAACAGAAAAAAACATAGTACAAGATTTAGACAGCAGATATAAATTCTCAAAACGGACACAATTTGATTACTAAATTGAAAATAAAATCATTTTTCCTACCTTTATTGGTTAGTTTTTATATGAGTTTCTGGTTGCACTTCTTTCTGACTGTGCATCCAATATTTCATTATTTCTGACTCCTGCACGCTTCCTCTCCTCTGGACCTCATTCCCTTCCCCAACCAACCTCTCTCTCGCTCTGTTCCTCCATGAGTCCAACATTTCACTCTCTCTCATCCCCCGGATCATGTGCATTTTTCATCACTGCCCACCAGCCCCATACCCATTTCTCCTTCTATCACTCCTCTCCAGCACCATGCCACATCTCTCCCTCCATCACTATGTCCAATATACCTCCCCTTGCATCCCCTTCAATCTGTTCCTCTGTTCCCTCTCCACCACCATATCCAACATTTCTCCTTCTCATCCTTCTCTTCACTATGCATCTCTGCCTCTCTCTCCTCTCTCTCTATGCCCAATTTTCCTTTCTTCTTTTCCCCATGTGCCACCATCTCTTTCCCTCTCACTCACACACTCATACTCAACAATTCTCCCTTTCTATTCCCACCCTCCTATGTCCCAAGTTAGTGGTCCCTTCCTCTCTCCCTTGTGTCCCACGTTCATGCCACTTCCCTTCCTTCTGAGTTGAATTTGTGTCCCCTCCCTGCCCTCCAGCCATTGTCCTCAAATCATGCCCCCTCAATGGGCTAATGCGCTCCTTCCCCCTCCCCCTTTCACTCTTTGTTCCTGAAAGATCATGTCCCCTTGTTTGTTTGAGCTGTACTCGCTCCATCTGCCTTTAGCGGCTTGTTGGGGGGATGCGCAGGCAGCGATTCACATGCTGTACGTGGCTGACCCACATGCCATCCCTCCAACGTCAGCTCTGATGTCGAAGAGAAGGTTTCTGGGCCACCTATGTGCAGCATATGAACCGCTGCCGGCTGTGCATCCCCCACAAAAAGTCATTGAAAGCAGAAGGAGCGAGTGCGGCCAGGAAGTAACTGGGAACCTCCCCCCCCCCTGCTGACCCAGAAGGCTTTCCTATGAAGTCAGTTCTGACATTGGAGGGAAGCCCTGTGTGTCAGCTTTGGGAGGGAGGGAGGAAGGGAGGGTGGGCAGGAGATCCCCGGCAGCGGCTTCAGTTGGTGGGGCGGGCAGTAAGGATGGATCCCCAGTGGCAGCAGCAGTGCAGCTTCAATGGACAAATAGGCAAGGAATACTCTCAGCGGCGGCCGTGCTGCATATCCCTAACAAGCGGCCCATGTACCCCCAAGGGCACCTGGGCCAACTGGAATCTTAGGCCTCTCTCGCAGTGCATTCTGGGATGCACTGGGAGTAGCTGATTGGCTAGATTCTGATTGGCCAGATCCCTTAGGCCACCCCCATGGGCATCCCTTCTGCTGGTGATCTTTGCAGTGGAGTAGGGGAGTGTCTGGCAGGAGGGACTAGGCATCCCTTCTGCCGGGAAACTTTGCGGGGGTGGGGGTATGTGGTGGGTTTCGGCAGGAGGGATTGGGCATCCCTCCTGTCAGCGATCTTTGCGGGAGTGGGGGTGGGTCCCAGCAAAAGGGACTGGGCATCCCTACTGATGGTAGTCTTCGGGGGGGGGGGGGAGGGGTTGCCGCAGCTGCTAAACTGATCGCAGCAGGGAGATTCTCTTGCTGCAATCAGCTCAGCAGCAACACGCTTCTCTAACCAGCATCTGTGAAATGGATGGCAGTTAGAGAATCATGGCGTTAGGTAGGCTTAGGCATCTGCCCGGGGGAGGGGGATGTCCAGCAGGAGCGATTGAGCATCCCTCCTGCCGGCGATCTTTGCGGAGATGGGGGATTTCAGCAGGTAGTCTTCACGAAGGGGGAAGACGGGATGCCGCGGCTGCTAAACTTATCGCAGCAGGGAGATCCCTTGCTGCGAACAGCTGAGGCGCCTATCACGGGCTTAGGGAGGCACCCAGGGCCACCTAAGCTCATCTAAGGCCACTTCCGGGCAAAACCATGCCCACACTTAGCCTTAGGCAAGCTTAGGCAGCCCTACACACCTCCCTAGGCTTATGGAGGCACCTAAAATGTATGCGTTCTGCTCGGGACGATTGTTGTTTTAACCGTGTGTCCGATTGGTGGTTAGACAGCAGTCAGCCGTCTAAAATCGAGACACCGTTTATTGAATTTGCCCCACACTGCTCAGATACATACACACAACTCATACCATCCAAACACTCCAACTCTATATACATGTAACAGTATGGAAATATATGCACTATATTTCTGTGTGCATATGTTTCCTATCACTGTTTACCAACTATGAGCTCATATCCACTGATAAGTGACAGCTTTGCAAAAAAAAGAAATTACATTATCTGTGCTGTGGGTTTTTTATTGCAGCTCCCAGCTAATTCAGCTACCTGCACCTCTAGCTAATTAAGGCTGCTCTATGGAGCTCATGTTTTTCCTGTTGAAGCTTTCTGCACCTGCTAAAACAGGGAACTTCAAAGAGAACTGTTACATCTTGCAGACCTGCTGGTTCCAGTGGCTATCAGAGGCCAATGTCAAAGTTTTTGGTAATTTCTGGAAGCAGAAACTAGAAGCCAAGGTTTTCCGTCAACCTCATTTCCACAAGCATTTTTTGGAGAATAACTCGCTTTTTTAAAATCGCTACTATAACAGCTGCAACAGCGGCCCATCGGTTTTTAACACAAGTTTTTGAGAATCTAACCCATAGTCTGGAGTTTGCAGTAGAGGAGAAGGGTACAGAAAAGAGAGACTTGCCCCATGAATGGAGTTTCTGGGGAGGAGTATAGGGAGAGATAAGAGAGGAGAAATATTGAGGAGCTGCAGAGTGAATGCACTTGTAAGTCAATAGGAGGAGTTTGAACTGTATGTGGAAATGGATTTGGAGTCAATGAAGTGACTTGCGAGGGGAGATGTGGGCATGGAAACTCTGGCAGAATATAAATCATGCAGCAGAATTTTGAACGGATTAAAGGGGAGAGAGATGGTTACGTGGAAGTCTAGTCAAGAGGTGATAAGTGTGTGGATAAAGTTTTTAGAAGTATGCTCAGAGAGGAAGTGTCAGATTTTGGAGATTTTATAGAGAAAGAAACAACAGGTTTTGGTGGTCTGTTGGATATGTGCAGAGAAAGACAGGAGTCAAAGATTACCCTGAGGTTGCGAGCTGGCGAGACAGGGAGGATGTGAGTGTTATCCGCCGAAAGAGAGAGTGGGGGGAAAGGAGAGGTAGGTTTAGGTGGAAGGATAAATTTTAAGTGTCAGCGTGACATCCAGGCAGTGATGTCGGACAGGTAGATGGAAGCTCGGGCCTGGATTATTGTAGAGATTTCTGGTGTAGAGAGGTAGATCTGGGAATTTTCAACATAAAGGTGATATTGAAAGATCTCCAATGCTTGATGTTATAATGGGTACATTATTGGTAGGGTCATGAACTACCTCATTATACTATCTATCACACACACACACTCACTTCCCCACCCCAATACACATATAAATCATGCACATAGGCACTTTGCTGAGATTTAAAGAGTCTGTGTTGGTATTGCATAACTGTTATATTTTAAAGTAGGGGAGGAGGGGAGGAGAGATGTTGGACTCAGGGGGGTGAGGAAAGAGAGGAGGAGAGATGTTGGACCTTAGGGGTGAGGGAGGAGAGAAGGAGAAATGTTGGATCAGGGGGCAGTGGCATAGCAAAGAAGGTTGGTGGCTGGGGCAAGGTGTCCGACATTGCCGTGCCTTGTGCCCTCCTACTCTTCCCTGCCACTTGGAGATTCCCCACATACCTCTTGAAATCTTTTCTGGTGCAAGCAGCATCTTCCACTTGCTGCTTGCACCAGCCTCGGCTCCCTTCTGATGTCATATTCTAGTCCTGTGACCAGGAAGTGACTTCATAAAGGGAATTGAGGCCAGCATGTGCAGCAAGTGGAAGAAGCTGTTCGCGCAAGTGAACATTTCAAAAGGTAAGTGGGGGCAGAGAGGAGGAGAGGTGCTGAAGACCTCCACAATTCCCAGGTCTGATCCGACCCCTGACCCCCCCCCTTTAATTTGTCACTGCCAGTGGGAGAGGAGGTAGAGAGGAGGAAGAGAGGGAGAGCCTATAATTTTAAAAAAATTTAATTACATGATTAACTATGATTAAAATTTGTAATCTTCCTGCAGTCCTATAAAGTACTAAATATGGATAAATTCTTACACAGGTCTATGTCTTCTGGCTGATAAGTATATCTTCGATTAGAATATTTTCCAGTAAGATCATCTCTTACTGTTAGAGAAGGATCTGTAACAAATAGTAATAATATGTTATCAACTGCTATGGTAGAGGCAGGCAAATAAGAACTTTTTAACTTTCTACTCTCTCCCTGTGGGTAATGTAACTATCCCCCCTATTTTGCTCTATCCAGGGGCTCCTTTTACGAAGCCGCGTTAGCAGCTTTAGCACGCGTGACTTTTAATCACACACTAACCCCCGCGCTAGCCAAAAAACTATCACCTGCTCAAGAGGAGGCAGTAGCGGCTAGCGTGGCCGGCAGTTTAGCGCGGACTATTGCGCGCATTAAACCGCTAACATGGCTTCGTAAAAGGAGCCCCAGGTGTCATATGTAGAAACGTACTCCTATGCTGTTTCTGAATGCTTTTTTTGTACAATATTCACCATTTGCTCAATAAAGAGATTAAAAAAAAAAAAACACAACATGTATTATGTACATTCTAGAAATTGATGTATCTTTTTGAACTGTATATTCGCTGGATGTTCAGCATTATCTGCTGTGAACCGCCTAGAACCATTCGTGGTCTGGCGGTATATAAGAATAAATTGTTATTATTATTCTTTTGCTTTTAGCATGGCATGTATTCACGCTTACCTACTGCTCATTCTAAATGATCTATAACTCCCACCTCCCAGCTATGCCAGAGAATATTTTAAGATCCTACTACCGCTAACCACTATAGCAGGCGTGTCCAACCTTTTGGCTTCCCTGGGCCGCATTGGTCAAAAAAAAGGTTTTTGGGGCCGCACAAATGCGCAAATGTTGCAGCAAGACAGAGGAGGGAGCTGGCAAGATGGCAAACCCCCAGGGGCAGCAGAGGAAAACACTGCATCGCCCTTGACCAGGGCTGCACAAAATACTTCACAGGGCTGCATGCGGCCCTTGGGCCGCAGGTTGGACACCCCTGCACTATAGTGTTCTTCAATGCAAGGCCCTTGGGACATTGGCAGTCCTCAGAGAAAACACCCATAGAAAAAAAATTATACTCATTCAAATATTGAGACTAAGGCATGATAATACTGACCAACCATCATTATTCGAGGCACATACTGGCCATCAGGGTACAAGTTCTTATCTGTGGTTTCATGCTGGAAGAAAAGAGAAAATTAAATTACTTTTACTCTACTTTGATTTGAAAGCATGAATAATCAGAGGGCCAGGTGTAATAATAACCAAATTTAAACATTTACATTTAAAACCCTAGGCTTCCCATTTACACAATTCATTTAGATAATCAAAACACTCACCTATGAAATGGGCTATATATTAGACTTGGTCTTCTGCAAAGGGGTCAACATATTTGAACACAAGGCTATTGCATTGAAATAATAACCCTATCATGGACAGATTACTTTCTTTCTTTTTTTTCCCCCCAAAAGACTACTTATAAAAGATGGGCCCAACCAAAGTTTGGAAAGAAGTTTGAGATATGAAAAATCTGACTGTTGAGAGTTTCCTTTTTTTAAATACCTTGTTTATTAAGGAGTCACCAAGAGAACAGGAATAACACAGTCAACAAATATGCAATCCAGTAAAAATACAACAAATGCGAACAACAAAACATGACGCAGTCCCTCAAAGGCAGCTCATAAATAAACTCAGTGGACTGAAGTAGAGCAGACTTGTTGTGAACCACCTAGAACTTTTTCAGTATGGAGGTATATAAGAATAAAATTATTATTATTATTATGGTAGTTAATGAAGTTTTCGCAGAAATTAGAAATATAAGTAGTAGCGTGCCTCAGGGATCTGTACTGGGGCTGATCCTATTCAACATATTTGCGAGTAATGTAACTCACAGTTCTTCAAGCGCTGGTCTGTGGACCGGTGCCGGTCCGCAAAAAAATGTTGCCGATCCGCGAAGGATTCGGGTCCCCAGCCACAGCAAAAAGTGCCAGCGTCAGCTGACGTGCAACTTCCTGTTGCCGTCGCTATGCCGACACTCCTGCCTTCCACCTCCTACTCCTGCCGCGTATGTCTCTGCACCCCCAGACAAGCAGGGGCAGCTTTGTGTGCTTTTAACTTCAGCACACAGCTGCCCCTAAGCAGTATTTTAGCTGCGGTTTCATGAGGCAGCCTCGGGCCTTTGATAGGCCGGCCCACATCGCATCATCAAAGTGGGCCAACCTACCAAAGGCCCCGAGGCTGCCTCATGAAACCGCGGCTAAAATACTGCTTAGGGGCAGCTGTGTGCCGAAGTTAAAAGCACACAGAGCTGCCGCTAGCCTACATAGAGGAAACATTTGCTGGAGAGGGAAGGAGGGAAGGGAGTAGAGGTGCTCCTAGACAAGGGAGGGGAAAGGGCTACTGCTGACAGGGGAGAAGGGAAAGGGAAGGGACGAGAGTTACTGTTGGATAAGAGGAGGAGGAAAGGGAGAAGGGGTACTCCTGGACAAGGGAGGGGAAGGGGCTACTGCTGACAGGGGAGAAGGGAAAGGGAAGGGACGAGAGTTACTGTTGGATAAGAGGAGGAGGAAAGGGAGAAGGGGTACTCCTGGACAAGGGAGGGGAAGGGGCTACTGCTGACAGGGGAGAAGGGGAAGGGATGAGAATTACTGTTGGATAAGGGGAGGAAGAAAGGGAGAAGGTACTGCTGGACAGGGGAGGAGGAACATTGGAAGGAAACAGCTAGCAGGGAGATTAGAGGAGGGGAAGGAGTCAGGTTGGAATGGAGAGATCAGAGGAGGGAAAGGGGAGAGACAGAGGAATGACAAAGTAGAAAGAGATTGATGCTGGGAAGGGGGATCAGATGAAAAATAAGGAAAGAGGGACAAAGATGCTAGATCTGGTGTAGGAGAGAGGGGCATAGAAAGAACGCAGATACCATATGGAAGGGGGAGGGGTAGAGGGCAGACAGTGGGTGGAAGAGGCAGATGCTGGATTGAAGAGACAGAGGGCAGACGCTGGATGGAAGAGAGTGAAAAGAAGATGAAAGCAGAAACCAGAGACGACAAAAGGTAGAAAAAAATAATTTTATTTCTATCTTGTGATTAGAATATATCAGATTTAAAATATGTATCTTGCTAGAGCTGATGTTAGACATAACTGGGGAGTGCAAAGCCCAGGCAGTGCGTCTTTAGCTTCCAGCTGGCTTAGGGCTCTCTCTAACCAGGAGGCAGTTGCCCTAGTTCCACTCCCCTAACACCATTCCTGCCATGTGTGACTGTGGTATTCTGTTAGCATGATATTTGTGTAGCATTCTGTAATAATTTGGCTTATTCAGTTTTCTTGATAGTAGAGAGGATATATGTGAAGGGGAGGGGAGACGAGGGTTTTGTTGATCCTTGCCCTGTATTATTTATATTTATAAAATGACAATTGTACAGAATATTGTTTCTTTTTATACTTTAATAAAATATGTTCAATATAAAATCATAACTATTTGAGGCTTGTGCGGATGGGATCAGATGGTTAATGGGACCGAGCTCGCGGGGATGGGGCGGCAATGGAGTTTTTAAAAATTTCAGTCTTATTAGTTTGCCGGTCCACAAAATTATTATTTTATTTCCGCCGGTCCATAGGTGTAAAAAGGTTGAAGAACACTTATGTAACTGAAAGGAAGGAAGGAAGGAACATAGTAACATTGTAAATGACAGTAGTCTGCCCATAAGTGATACTAATTTAAAAAATACATGATTTGATTAACTTGTCTTTTCATTGATATTTCTGGGTCAGACTGTAAAGTCTGGTATTGTCCTAGGTTCCAAATGCTGAAGTTGCCATCCAAGCTCACTCCAGCCTATCCAACCATCCCGTTGTTTGCAGGACATCTACCGTAAATTCTGGCCAATAACATCCTCATGTTCCATATTAGTGGAGTGCACATTGATGCCCACCTCAGCCCATCCTACACTAAATTAGCCTTAGCTATTTTATTTATATCCTTCATTTTCTAATTAGAGATCCTCTATTTTTATCCCACGCTTTTTTGAATTCCATCACTGTTTTCCTCTCCACCACTTCCCTCGGGAGGGCATTCCAGGCATCTAACACTCTCTCCGTGAAGAAGAATTTCCTAACATTGCTCCTAAGTCTTCTGCCCTGTAACCTCAAATTATGCCCTCTAGTTTTACCATTTTTTTTTTCTCTGGAAAAGATTTGGTTCTATATTAATGCCTTTTGGTGGATGACACCAAGATTTGGTGGGTGTGGACAATATGAGAAGGGATCTACAATGATGTTCTTGGGGTGCAGAAATCCAAGAGAGTAGTATGTGCTAGTGCAGAGGTGGGCAATTCCGGTCCTCGAGGGCTGGAATCCAGTTGGGTTTTCAGGATTTCCCCAATGAATATGTATGTGATCTATTTACATGCACTGCTTTCAATGCTCGAGGGCTGGAATCCAGTTGGGTTTTCAGGATTTCCCCAATGAATATATATGTGATCTATTTGCATGCACTGCTTTCAATGCATATTCATTGGGGAAATCCTGAAAACCCGACTGGATTCCAGCCCTCGAGGACCAGAGTTGCCCACCCCTGTGCTAGTGGGTGAGAGACTTATACAAAATTGGTACTGAAACCTCTAATTCTTTTATTTTCTATTATAACACCTTTGCAAACTATTTCTTTTAATAAATTTTCTTATAGAGCATCCCAAAATCCAAAAAGTATATTTATATGTAAAGGAGATGAAACAAAGATGGAGAGAAACATTAGAACTTGAATTGGATCGGGATCATGGGGCCTCCTATAGCACACAGCTATTTCAGTACCCACTTAACTGGTCTCAAATCTGTTTAATCATTTGTTTGTCCCCCCACCATCCTACCCTTTCTTCACTCAACTTTAGTAACTTTAATATCGATTTTCACTGCAATGAACTCTAAAATGACAGTAAACAACGTGTGAGACTTAAGAACTCCAGCGCTGCTCAGATTATTCTCCCGATGCTTGGGTACAGCTAATATATTGACCCTTTAGAAGCATTTCGGTCAATGGGCCTGTATCGAGGATTCACCTGAATGCATGTATTTTAGATGATATCTTGCTCAACAACAAAATTTGATTCCAAACGCACCACAGCAGAATCTGATCTGAGCAGCGCTGGAGTTCTTGGGGGACAATTAAGTTAAGTCTCACACGTCCTCCTCCTGTACCTCTTCAAATCTTTGCTCTGCTGGCCTCATCCTCCCCTCTGATATCACTTCTTGGTCCCCATGAACAGGAAGTGATATCAGAGGAAGGGATAGGGCCAGAGTGAGCAGCAGGTAAGAGGTGCTGCTCGTGGCCAGTGAAAATTTGAAGAAGGGGGGGGAGGAGAAAAAAGCTGCTGACATCCCTGCCAAGGCCACCCCTGCCCCCTTACTATGGCAATGTTGCCGCTGGCAGAAGCAGGCCCTAACTGTTTCATTATGCCTTTAACTGATTAGGTTTTTTTATTTATACCTTACTGCCAAGTTCTTTTGGCTGGCATTTGGGGGTCTATTCAGCAATGCAGTGTGGGCTATGAATCTGTAGTCACATTGTTTTTTCTCTTTCCCATTTGAATCATATTTCAAATTTTCTCCTTAGTTTAGATATTTATGAATTTTAACTTTTTATTGTATGCCACCTAGATGGTCTCCATCAGGCAGGGCATCAAATAATAAAGGAAACATAAAACTTGACATGAAATATACAGCATTGGTGAACCAGCTAATACACTTACCCTAATATTCAGCATAATAAAGTCATTTTGTGCCATTTCTTGTATCTCAGCATGTTCTGAAAATACTTTCTTCAGTGCTGAAAAAGAGTAATTGTAATGTTTATTATCTCTAGAGGACATCAATGGGGTGCTGGAGCAGTCAAAGGGCTGTGGTCCACCTATGCACAGCCATTGCCTCTATTGGCCCACCCCCTCTGATGTCCACTTCCTATTCCGGGGTCTGGAAGGGGGGGGGGGTGCTCTGCCCTGGGTTCCCACCTTGTCAGTTACAGTACTGGTTTTATAGAACTCAGAAATTGTACAGATTGTATAACCTAGTAGCTATACTAAAGTCAAACAGTAATCCAGGAGCATATGGGAAACAGAAACCAATTAAGCATCTTTCCTATTGGTTGTTTAAGGGAACAGGCGGCCTTCTGAGATACTGAGATGATAGGAGAGACTGGGCTATTTGTGTATTTTTCTCAGCAAGGCAACCTTATATTCATTCAATCGACTAGTGGTCCAGGAACATCTGAGTACATGGCTGAAGGACATTTACCATGTAAAATCTACAGGGTTCTTGAAGATGCAATACAATTTGGATTTGCTTCTGAGTTTCAGAGCCTCTGAGTCTCCTCACAGTTAATATTAGAACTATAAGTAAATGCCAAAAGGAAATATATTGATCTCCTGCTAAGGAGTTAGACTTTGTCTGAGTTAAGGAGTTAAAGGTATCAAGCATCAGAGACATTTCCCCTGATATTCAGCTGGAGGCGGTCAGCATTTTTCTAAACATGTACTGTATACCTGAATAAGTATACGCTAGAGGAGAGAAGGGACAGTGCTGATATGATGCAGACATTTAAATACTTGAAATGTATTAATATAGAACCAAACCTTTTCTGGAGAAGGGAGGCATAAATTGAGGTTGTGGGGTGGTAGACTTAGGAGTAATGTTAGGAAATTCTTTTTTCATGGAGAGGGTAGTGGATGCCTGGAATGCTCTCATGAAGGAGGTGATGGAGAGGAAAACAGTGACAGAATTCAAGAAAGTGTGGGATGAACACAAAGGATCTCTAATTAGCAATTTGGTTTAGGATGGGCTTGGGAGGGCTTTGGTAGCCCCAGCAATTTAGAACATGAGGACAGTGCTGGGCAGACTTTCACGATCTGAATCCTGCAAAAATTTGAGATAGTTTGGATAGGCTGGAGTGAGCTTCAATGGCAATTTCAGTAGTTGGAACCCAAGGACAGTACTGTGCGAACTTCTAAGGCCTATGGTCCAGAAATAACAAAGAAAAAACCCACTTTAATCATGAAATTGTAATGCATATAATTAAAGGGCAGACTAGATGGACCATTCAGGTCTTTATTTGCTGTCATTTACTATGGGGCTCATAGTCGAAACAGAAAAACATCTAAAAACTGGCCTAAATCGGCACTTGGACGATCAGTAACAAAAGTCGTCCAAGTGCCGATAATCGAACCGGATTTTAGATGTATTTAAAAATGACTTAGGCCTTCATAGTGCTGCTGAACGATCAGAGTTAAACGGGGCGTTTTAGGAGGAGTGGTGAGGTGGTATTTGGGCGGGATGTGGGCAGTGTTCCCTCTAAGCTGAGCAGGTGTCCTCCAGCTGCATTGCTACCACTAGGGGGTGGAATATTTTCAGTCGCTAAGGACAGGTATGTTCCCTGGAGTCCTGCAGAACTTGCCTGTCCCTCACAATTGAAAAATGTGACAGTAAAACAGCACCCTCTATTGGTGAGACTGTGGGTGGAGGACTCTTAGACTTAGTCATACTGCATGTATAACCAAAAGTTTTACAACACTGCCTAGACAGAACTTGGATGCTGTGACTTAGGCCATCTAAAACCAAGACTAAGAACATAAGAACATAAGAATTGCCACTGCTGGGTCAGACCTTTGGTCCATCGTGCCCAGCAGTCCAATCTTGCTGCAGCCCCTAGGTCAAAGACCAGTGCCCTAACTGGGACCAGTCCTACATACGTTCTGGTTCAGCAGGAACTTGTCTAACTTTATCTTGAATCCCTGAAGGGTGTTTTCCGCTATAACAGCCTCCGGAAGAGCATTTCAGTTTTCCACCACTCTCTGGGTGAAGAAGAACTTCCTTATGTTTGTAGGAAATCTATCCCCTTTTAACTTTAGAGAGTGCCCTCTCCCTCTCTCTACCTTGGAGAGGGTGAACAACCTGTTGCTATTCCCTTCATTATCTTGAATGTTTCGATCATGTCCCCTCTTTTCAAGGGAGAAGAGGCCTAGTTTCTCTAACCTCTCACAGTACGGCAACTTCTTCAGCCCCGTAACCATTTTAGTCGCTCTTCTCTGGACCCTTTTGTGTATTACCGTGTCCTTCTTCATGTACGGCGACCAGTGCTAGATGCAGTGTTCCAGGTGGGGGCGTACCATGACCCAGTACAGCGGCATGATAACCTTCTCCGATCTGTTCAAGATCCCCTTCTTTATCATTCATAGCATACTGTTTGCCCTTTTCACCACCACCGCGCATTGAACGGACGGCTTAATAGACTTGTCGACCAGTACTCCCAAGTCTCTTTCCCGGGGGTCTCTCCAGTATTCATGTATATGATTTTTGTTACCAACATGCATCGCCTTACACTTATCCACGTTAAACCTCATTTGCCATGTCACGGCCCATTTCTCGAGCGTGTTTATGTCCCGTTGCAGGTCTTTGCAATCCTTCTGTGTCTTCACTAATCTGAATAGCTTCATATCATTCGCAAATTTAATCACCTCGCTCGTCGTACCAATTTCCAGGTCATTTATAAATATGTTGAAGAGCACGGGTCCAAGCACCGAACTCTGCGGCACTCCACTCATGATGCTTTTCGAGTCAAAGTATTGTCAGTTTACCCCCCACTCTCTGTTTCCTATCTGCCAACCAGTTTTTTATCCACATGAGTATTTCACCCTTGATTCCATGGCTCGTAATTTTTCGAAGTAGTCGTTCATGCCTTGTCGAACGCCTTCTGAAAATCCAGATATACAATGTCGACTGGCTTGCCATTGTCTATCTGCCTGTTTACTCCTTCAAAGATGTGCAGCAAGTTCGTCAAGCAAGACCTTCCCTTGCTGAAGCTGTGCTGGCTGGTCCTCATCAGATTGTGTCCGTCAAGGTGATCAGTGATGCGGTCCTTTATCAGCACCTCTACCATCTTTCCTGTTACCGAGGTCAGACTCACCGGTCTGTAGTTTCCCGGATCTCCCCTCGAACCTTTCTTTAAGATCGGTGTAACATTCGCCACTTTCCAGTCTTCTGGAATCCTTCCTGATTTGATCGACAGATTGGCTATTAGTTGAAGCAGTTCAGCTATAGCTCCTTTCAGTTCCTTGATTACCCTCAGATGGATGCCATCCGGTCCCGAGGATTTATCGTTTAAGCCTATCAATCTGCCTGTATACCTCTTCTAGACTGACTGTCAACCCTGTCAGTTTCCCGTCTTCGTTTCCTGCATATAGCCTGTCAGTTTCCAGTATGTTGTGTATATCGTCTTCAGTAAATATAGATGCAAAAAAATGTATTCAGTTTGTCGGCGATTGCTTTATCCTCCTTTAGCACTCCCTTTATTCCATGGTCATCCAACGGCCCTACCGCTTCCTTCGCAGGTCGATTCCCCTTAATATAGCGAAAGAACGGCTTGAAGTTTTTTTTCCTCTTTGGCTATTTTTTCCTCATAGTCTCTTTTGGTCCCTCTTACCGCCTTATGGCACTTGCTTTGATGCTGTTTGTGCTTTTTCCAATTTTCGTCCGTTTTTGACCTTTTCCATTTCTTAAACAAAGTCTTCTTGTCTCCGATTGCTTACTTCACCGCTACAGTGAGCCACTCCGGTTCCATGTTCTTTTTCCTCTTGGATCCTTTGTTGATATATGGTATATACAGATTTTGTGCCTTGGTGACTGTGTCCTTAAAAAGGGACCGTGCTTGCTCTAGTATTTTTACAGTGCTTATACTCTTCTTAATCATCTAAGTCCACAGAAGGTATCCAAAGTGACCAGATAATCACTGTTGACTCAAAGTACAGACCCCCACACATTGCCCCAATGATCACTGACCCCCTCCCCATAAAAATCGTAACAACAACTTTACATATTTGCCTCCAAAACATCAGCACCTGGCAGCCTGGCATAGGAAAGCCTAGTAGAGCTGCACAGAGGTGGCTTAAGTGGTCTTGGGGTGGATTAGTGAATCATGGAGAGGAGGACCCAGGCCCATAAGCCACTCTAATCACTGCATTCATGGTGAAAAATGTGCACCCCCCCTAAAACCCTTTTGTACTGGCTTATAAATGGCTCCTGCAGCCATAAAGGCTATTGGGGTGGTAGATATCTGGGTCTGGTAGGTTCTGGGTGTGTTTGGTGGGGCTCACCATGACCTATAATGGAGCTAGATGTTTCTGTGGCACCCTTTTTGTGAAATTCACAGCAGTGCCCTGCAAGGTACCCCACTACTCTGGTGCCATGTCTGGTTGTCCAGTCCATCACTTTTCTGGCCCCTCCCGTGCCCAAAAGGTCTTTTTCTAGGCGTTTGTGACTTGGACAAATTTTTGGACGCAAAATGGGTATAAAAATGGATGCCTTAACGGTCTGGGTGATCAAAAAAAAAATATACTGGTTGTATTTTTCTAAAATAGACCTTTTTTCGTGTCCGACTTTGGGCGACTTAGGCCAAAATGGACTTAGACGTTTCTTTTGATTATGCCCCTCCATGTTACTTACAATCGCCGGCTAAATTATGCCTCAGTCTTCGATGCTGGGTCATGTCCAGTCACTGGCTTTGAATATATAGGCATAATTTCAGGAGGCAAGTTAAGCAGTTTTACTTTTTTTTTTTTTGTTAAGAATCCCTTGGGTTTTGGCTAGTTACTAGTAACCTGGATTGGCCACCACAAGAACGGGCTACTGGGCTTGATGAAGCATTGGTCTGACCCAGTAAGGCTATTCTTATGTTCTTATGCCCCCTCTCAACCCCCAACAATGTCTCATCTCTCTCATAAGTGTAGGTAGGTCCCCCAGAGCTCTGGATAGGACTTGCTTGAGAGATAAGTGGTTCTCTGTAAAAATGTTTGCTACAGGTTCTCTCTGATTAGTATGTAAATAGTCATTCAAAGTTTTGGGCCTCTTCCATGTTATTACATGGCTGCCTGAATTCTGCTGGAGATAATTTGCTGAAATTCTGAGACACTTAAATGGACTTTAAGGTGTTAAATATAACAGTGATTCATGTCTCAATCCCCCACTCCCAGAAATGCTCCAGCAAGGACCTAGTTCCATAATATACCCAGAAGCCTCAACCTATACTATGAGTGCTGCCGCCTGCTCTATGTCCATAGGGGTAGGGTTACCAGACGTCCAGATTTCCCCAGCTTTTCAAAAGCCATATCTGCCGTCATCTACTATGTTACTATGTATAAACAACCAAATCTGTAACTCCTCTAGCACGTTCCACTACATGTATGTTAACTTGCAATGAAACAACAAGGCAAGCAGTCCACCAAAGAATCCAACATGAAATAAAAGAAGATTGACAGAAAAATAAGGAGATTCAAATCAGGTTAATTCAAGGTGCTCCCAAGAACCATGCCTGATGCATTTTGCCAAACAAGGCTGGTCAACGCTAACAAAAAAACATATATTTCATACAAACAGAACACAGAGAACACCTTTGCCTAGTATGGAATATGTAATCACAAACTAACCTCTCCCCCTTTTACAAAACTGTAGTATGGTTTTTAGCCACAGCCAGTGCTAAAAAATGCTCTACAGTTTTGTAAAAGGGGAGATAAAATATAAATACGTAGACAAAGGTTAAATAAAACCACAAAGAAGCTGGACTCTGCATACAATGCAACACCACAGAAACAGCGATGTCCCCTAAAGCAACAGCGATGTCCCCTAAAGCAAAAAAATAAATAGAAATTTTTTTTCTACCTTTGTCTTCTCTGGTTTCTGCTCTCCTCATCTTCATGTCACTCTCTTCTTTTCATCTTCTGTCCTTCTGTGCCTCTTCCAGAAATTGTCTGCCTCTCCCTTCCATCTCTTCTTCTCCCCCCCCCCCCTATTGGTGTGGCATCCATCATCTTCTCTTCCCTCCTCCAATGGTCTGGCATCTCTCCTCTCCTTCCCTCTACCACATCCCCATGGTTGGGCATTTCACTCTCTTCTCTCCCTTCCTCCCACTTCCATCAGCATCTGCCCCCTTTCTCTCCCTTCAACCCAATTCCATCCAGTATCCTTCCCCTGCACACCAATTCCATCAGCCCCTTTCTCTCCTTCCACTACCCTCCATACTACCCTGCCCCCTTTCTCTTCCTCCACCACCCTTCCATCCTCCTTTCTCTCTCCCCCACGGCAAGGCCTCTCCCCTGCAGCAACAGCAACGCCCCCCCCAGAAATGGCAATGGGCCCCCCCGCGGCAATGGGCCCCCCTGCGGCAATGGCACCCCCCGCAGCAACGGCCCCCCTGAAGTAACGATAACGGGCCACACCAAACAGTAACAGCAACGGGCCCCTCCACACAGTAACGGCAATGGGCCCCACTACCAGTAACGGCAATGGCCCCCCCACCAACGCTCACCCGCAGCAACAGCAACACCAACACGGCCAAATGTATTACAGGAAAGTTCCGCAATGATTGCTTCTGCCAGTCCAGCCCCCTCTGACGTCACTTCTTCCAGAGCATGTAAGTGACGTCGGAGGGGGCTGGACTGGCAGAAGCAGTCATCACGGGACATTCCAGTAACACATCCGGCCACATTGCTGTTGCTGTTGCTGCGGGCGGGCGGTTTGTTGCCGTTACTGCCTGGGGGGGCCCATTGCCGTTGAAAAATAGCAAGGTGAGTCGCCCTCCTTCAGCAGGCCTCCCTCACAGTTTCAGGCCCTAGGCACGTGCCTACTTGGACTAGTGATTAATCCGGCCCTGCCTATTTGCAAGCATGGCATCTATGGTATGCTTTCCATGAAATGAACACACATTTTCTGTGATGATCAGAACTGCTGCAGTATTCCATGTGTTTGAGTCTCAAATATTTGAAATCATTTTCTTCACCCGTTTTCTTATCTCTAAGAGTTGCCATACTGGGATAGACCAAAGGTTTATCAAGCCCAGTATCCTGTTTCCAGCAGTGACCAACCCAGGTCACATGTACCTGGCAAGATTGCAAGGAGAAAAACAGTTTTTAGATAGGCTATGGTTTTCATTTTCAAAGCACATAAACTTACAAAGTTCCATGGTAGCATTGTAAGTCCATGTGCTTTGAAAACGAGCCTCTACAATTTTTTGTTCTGTGTTCCCGAGGTTATACATACTACAAATAATGTTAATTAATGTGCTTGCTACAGAGCAGAACAGAACTGTAGTGTCTGATTTTCCACCCATTTCCCTCCTTCCTGTTATAATTTTTCTTACATTGCTACTTGATTGCTTTTGTACAAAATGAGGGGGCAGGAGCAGCTCCCTGGAAAGGAGGTGGAGTTGGAAGACACGATTGACAGTTTTCTTCAAGCAGCTTGCTAGTTCAGATACAAGACCCTAGTGTTCAGGACCAATAGATACATCTACAAGAGTGAAATGTTGTACTGTGAAATAGCTACAGAGGATTGGTGAGGAATGCAGCTGGTCTGGTACTGCAAGTTAGGATCCTTTGTATTACAGTCACCTTGATAAATTGGGCTCAGTATTTGAATAACAGGGAGTTGGTTCAGAACAGGACTGAGGTGCAGTGGTAGAATTTTATTGGTTTGTGTGCGAGCATATGTTGAGGGTTAGGGTGGGGGAAGAGTTTCAATACTAGGATAGTACTAGAGGGCACAAATTAACCTCAAATTCTATAAAGTATACCTAAAGCAGTGGTCTCAAACATGTGGCCCACCAGGTACTATTTTGAGGCCCTTGGTATGTTTATCGTAATCACAAAAGTAAAATAAAACAGTTTCTTGATCATCTGTTTCTAGCTATAAGTTACAATATTATTATTAAGACTTAGCCAAAAGGAAAGATTTATAAACTTTAATAAGACATTAACTAGATTTATAAACTTTAATAAGACATTAACTAATTTTTCTGAGGCCCTCCAAGTACCTACAAATCCAAAATGTGGCCCTGCAAAGGGTTTGAGTTTGAGACCAGTGACCTAAAGTTAGATGTCTACATCAGTGTGCCCAGCCGCTGTAGGCACCTAACTTAATTGAGTAATAGGCTAAATTGGTGCCTGGCACTCAACACTTATTAATTGGCACTAATTGGAGTTAAATTAATAGGTGCCTAACTTGGTAGGCGTGATTCTACAACAGTTAGGCACCTAGAGCCAGATTCTAAAAAGGATGCCTATGTTAGGTGCCGCTAGACACCCTAATCAAGGATGCTTAATGACACCTAACTTCAGAATTGTAGGCACTGCTCTGCCCAGTTGTCAGTCAACTGCTAGGCACTGCTTATAGAATCATGCCTACTGGTTCCTAAGTGGACTTAGGTGTTGCTAGAGCTGGAGCCTGATGTAATGATTCAGGCATTCTGTTCCATGCATACGGTGCAGCAAGACAAAAGGGACAGAGTCTGGAGTTGGCAGTGGAGGAGAAGGGTATGGATAGTAAGGTTTGCCCAATGAACAGAGTTAATGAGGGGGAAATAAGTGAAAAGAGTATGAATTGTATTGGTAATGGATGGGAAGCCAATGAAATGACTTGAGGAAAGGGGTAAAGCACAGTTACTTACCGTAACAGGTGTTATCCAGGGACAGCAGGCAGATATTCTTGACTGATGGGTGACGGCACCGACGGAGCCCCGGTACGGACAATTTTAGAGTGATTGCACTCTAAGAACTTGGAAAGTTCTAGTAGGCCGTACCGCGCACACGCGAGTGCCTTCCCGCCCGACAGAGGTGCGCGGTCTCCAGTTAGGATAAGCCAGCTAAGAAGCCAACCCGGGGAGGAGGGTGGGACGCAAGAATATCTGCCTGCTGTCCCTGGATAACACCTGTTACGGTAAGTAACTGTGCTTTATCCCAGGACAAGCAGGCAGCATATTCTTGACTGATGGGTGACCTCCAAGCTAACAAAAAGAGGGATGGAGGAAAGGTTGGCCATTAGGAAAACAAATTTTGCAAAACAGATTGGCCGAAGTGTCCATCCCGTCTGGAGAAAGCATCCAGACAATAGTGAGATGTAAAAGTATGAACTGAGGACCAAGTAGCAGCTTTGCAGATTTCCTCAATAGGAGTGGAACGGAGGAAAGCGACAGATGCTGCTATAGCTCGAACTCTATGGGCCGTGACAGAACCTTCCAGTGTCAGTCCAGTCTGAGCATAACAGAATGAAATGCACGCTGCCAGCCAATTAGACAACGTACGTTTAGAAACAGGACGTCCCAATTTATTCGGATCAAAGGACGGAAAGAGTTGGGGAGCTGATCTGTGGGGTTAGTACGCTCTAAATAGTAAGCTAGAGCCCTCTTACAGTCCAAAGTATGTAGAGCCTGTTCTCCAGAATGAGAGTGAGGTTTCGGAAAGAAGACAGGCAGAACAATGGATTGGTTGAGATGGAATTCAGAGACAACCTTAGGGAGAAACTTTGGATGTGTACGCAGAACCACCTTGTCATGATGAAAGACTGTAAATGGTGGATCAGCAACTAGTGCATGTAGCTCACTGACCCTCCTGGCAGAGGTAAGAGCAATAAGAAAAAGTACCTTCCAAGTAAGAAACTTGAAAGGAGCGGTAGCCAAAGGTTCAAATGGAGGCTTCATTAAAGCGGAAAGAACCACATTGAGATCCCAGACCACAGGAGGGGCTTTGAGAGGTGGTTTTATATTGAAAAGACCCCACATGAATCTGGACACCAAGGGATGAGCCGAGATAATTTTTCCATGGACTGGCTCATGAAAAGCAGCAATAGCACTGAGGTGGACTCTGATGGAAGTAGACTTGAGGCCAGAGTCAGACAAAGAAAGAAGATAATCTAACAAGGTCTCCACTGCAAGGGAAGTGGGATCATGATGATGAAGAAGACACCAGGAAGAAAACCGTGTCCACTTCTGATGGTAACATTGCAGTGTGGCCGGTTTCCTGGATGCATCCAGAATGGAACGAACGGGCTGAGACAAAAGAGTATCATGAGAAGTCAGCCCAAGAGAAACCAAGCTGTCAGGTGCAGAGACGGAAGGTTGGGATGCAGAAGGGTCTCCTGATGTTGCGTAAGCAGAGAAGGAAACAGTGGAAGAAGAAAAGGCTCCCTGGAACTGAGTTGAAGTAGAAGGGAGAACCAATGTTGCCTGGGCCATCATGGAGCAATCAGAATCATGGTGGCTCGTTCCCTCTTGAGCTTGAACAAGGTTCTTAACATGAGAGGCAGAGGAGGGAAAGCGTACAGGAACAGATTGGACCAATCGAGGAGAAATGCATCCGCTGCCAGACTGCGAGGAGAGTAGAGTCTGGAGCAGAAGAGGGGCAGCTGGTGATTGTGGGGAGCTGCAAAGAGGTCTATCTGAGGAGTGCCCCATTGAGCGAAGATGGACTGTAGAGTTAAAGGATCGAGTGTCCACTCGTGAGGCTGGAGAATTCTGCTGAGCTTGTCCGCTAAGGAATTCTGTTCTCCCTGAATGTAGATAGCTTTCAGAAATAGTTGGTGATTTGTCGCCCAAGCCCAAATCTTCTGGGCTTCCTGGCACAAGAGGAGAGAGCCTGTCCCCCCCTGCTTGTTGATGTAGTACATTGCAACTTGATTGTCTGTGCACAGCAGGAGGACTTGAGGAAAGAGAAGATGTTGGAAGGCCTTGAGGGCATAAAACATCGCTCTGAGTTCCAGGAAATTGATGTGATGTTTCATTTCCTGGGTTGTCCAAAGTCCATGAGTTTGGAATTCGTTCAAATGAGCTCCCCAGGCATAAGGGGAGGCGTCGGTGGTGATGACAAGTTGATGAGGAGGAAGATGGAACAGAAGACCTCTGGAGAGATTTGAGGATATCAACCACCATTGTAGAGACTGACGAAGAGATGATGTCACAGATATGTGTCGTGAGCGACCACTGGGTAGCTAGGGTCCATTGAGGAGTGCGCAGGTGAAGACGTGCGAAGGGTGTGACATGGACTGTGGAGGCCATGTGACCCAAGAGTATCATCATTTGCTTGGCAGAGATGGAACGTTGAGGAAGTACCTGCTGACATAGAGATTGAAGAGTTTGAAGATGGTTGGACGGCAGGAATGCTCTCATGAGGACTGTGTCCAGCACCGCTCCAATGAACTGAAGTCTCTGAGAGGGGATGAGATGAGATTTGGGTAGATTGATCTCGAACCCCAGAAGTTGTAGAAACAGGATGGTTTGGTTGGTGGCCAGGAGTACTGTTTGAGATGAATTGGCCTTGATTAACCAATCGTCCAAATAAGGAAACATCTGAAGGTGGTGGGAATGTAGAAAGGCAGCCACCACAATCAGACATTTGGTGAACACTCTCGGAGAGGAGGCAAGACCGAAGGGCAGCACCTTGTATTGGTAATGACAATGATTGATCATGAAGCGGAGGTACTGTCTGGAGGCCAGATTGACGGGTACATGAGTGTATGCCTCTTTGAGATCGAGGGAGCATAGCCAGTCGTCTTGATGGAGAAGAGGATAAAGAGTTGCCAGAGAAAGCATCTTGAATTTCTCCTTGACCAAGCATTTGTTGAGATCGCGAAGATCTAGGATGGGTCTGAGATCCCCTGTTTTTTTGGGGACCAGAAAATAACGGGAGTAGAATCCCTGCCCCTTCTGATCTAGAGGAACTTCCTCTATGGCGTTCAGGAGGAGGAGGGATTGAACCTCCTGAAGAAGGAGAGGTGTTCAAAGCAGACTCTCTTGGCAGACTTTGTGCAGGACGTGTCTGAAAGTTGAGAGAGTAGCCGTGGCGGATGATGTTGAGGACCCACTGATCCGATGTGATGTTCTCCCAACGGCTGATGTAACACGAAAGACGTCCTCCTATGGGTCGAGGGAGAAGAGCAGATGGTGGAATACTGGCTATGCTTTGGAGAACCACGTCAAAAGGGTTGAGTAGACTTTTGTGGTGGAGGAGGTTTCACCTGTTGCTGCTGGGCTGGCCTAGGTGGTTGTCGCTGTTGCTGGCGCTGAAGTCTAGGCTGTTGAGTAGCCGGTGGCAAGGGACGGGCAGCATAGCGGCGCTGGTAGGCGGATTGTTGGCGAAAAGGCCGAGCAGGTGGAGTCTTTTTCTTAGTCTTCAGGAGAGTGTCCCACTGAGTCTCATGGGCAGACAGCTTTTGTGTAGTGGAATCCATGGACTCTCCGTAGAGCTCATCACCTAAGCAGGGAGCATTCGCTAGGCGGTCTTGATGATTTACATCGAGCTCTGAGACTCTGAGCCATGCCAACCGACGCATGGAAACAGACATAGCCGTGGCCCTAGAAGTCAATTCAAAAGTGTCATAAATTGACCGAACTAGGAACTTACGCAACTGGAGAAGAGAGGAAGAGCAGGCATGAAAAGCAGATTTCTTGCGGTCAGGGAGGTACTTTTCAAAAGCAGCCATGTGTTGAATGAGATGCTTTAAATAAAATGAAAAATGGAAAGCATAGTTTCCTGACCTATTGGCTAACATGGCATTTTGATATAAACGTTTGCCAAATTTGTCCATTGACTTTCCTTCTCTGCCAGGAGGGACTGAGGCATACACACTAGCTCCCGCTGATTTCTTTAGTGTGGATTCCACCAAAAGAGACTCATGCGGGAGCTGAGGTTTGTCAAAACCAGGAATGGATATAACCCTGTATAAGGAGTCCAGTTTACGAGGAGCTCCTGGTACAGTCAGGGGAGTCTCTAGATTTTTATAAAACGTCTCTCGTAAGATGTCATGGAGAGGAAGTTTGAGAAATTCCCTTGGAGGCTGGTCAAAGTCCAGAGCATCAAGGAATGCCTTGGATTTCTTAGACTCAGCCTCCAAGGGAATAGAAAGAGATTCACACATCTCTTTTAAGAAAGAGGTAAAGGATGTGGAATCTTGTTTAGAAGAGGGATCTACAATAAGGTGATCCTCTTCGTCAGAGGAACACTCGCCCTCAGACAGAAAAGGGTCTTCAGAGTCACCCCACAAATCAGGATCCCTAATATGAGAGCCACGGTCTCGAGATTCCGGAGTGGAGGGTTCCTGGTGTCGGGTTTTGCGCGCCGACTTACCCGACCTCATAGATATGGTACCGGGAGATGTGACATGTTGCATTGGCATCGAAGTCTGCACCGCCTGGTGCTGAGCTCTCGGTTCCGGAGCTAAAATTGGCATCGAAGTCGATGAAGCAGTGTGGACCGGTACCGACAAAGTGGATGCCGATAAAAGAGGGCGCTCCACTGTCGGTACCGGTGGCTCAGACCGGACCGGGACTGGAAGGTTCGGTGTCAAAAGTGCAGGAAGGAGTTGTTGTAACTGCTCCTTAAGTTGCACTTGCAGGACAGCAGCAATCTGCTCGTCCAGCGAAGGCACCGGTACCGCCTTTTTCTTCTGCGGTACCTGTGGTGCCGCTCTACGCTCCGAGGATGAGGAACCCGATGTCGAGGGGCTCACCTCGATAGGAGCGGAGCACTTCCGTGGGCGCCTCGAGGCCGGCAGGACTGGACTCGTTGCTACTGAGACCGGAGGACGCTCCAACGGGGAAGGCTTCTTAGCCGGCTTACCTGCAGGGTGCGACGCCGGCGCGGTATCGCGCGGTGTCGATGAAGTAGGTGCCGACTGAGATGGGGCCGATGTCGGTGCCGGTGCTGCGGAATCAGACATCTCGGCGCCAAATAATAACCGCTGTTGGATTTGGCGGTTTTTAAGCGTTCTCTTTTTTAAAGTCGCACAGCGGGTGCAGGTAGACGCTCGATGGTCAGGACCAAGACACTGCAGACACCAGTTGTGCGGGTCTGTGAGTGAAATTGGTCGAGCGCACCGCTGGCACTTCTTAAACCCGGGTTGAGGGGGCATGAAGGTAAAAACGGCTTCTGCCAAATCGAAGGCCTCGGCCTCGATGGTGGCAATAGGCCCCGCCGGGGCGAAATCGAAAAAAATGAAAAGAAAACACAATTAGTTTTTGTTGTTTTTTTTAAGAAAAGAAAAGAAAAAGAAGGAAACAATATTTCCAACGAAGTTTACGCGAGCGGGAAGGCGAAAAGAACAAAAGTTTTCAACAGCCGTTGAAACATGCGTCTTCTTAGCTCCGCGGAAACTAAGAAACTGGGGATCGCGCGCCTCTGTCGGGCGGGAAGGCACTCACGCGTGCGCGGTGCGGCCTACTAGAACTTTCCAAGTTCTTAGAGTGCAATCACTCTAAAATTGTCCGTACCGGGGCTCCGTCGGTGCCGTCACCCATCAGTCAAGAATATGCTGCCTGCTTGTCCTGGGATAATGTGAGTAAACTTTTTTATTAGTTGACTTAATTAGCATGGTAATTGACCATGTCAGTTTTCAGCCAATCAAAAAAATAAATTAAATTACCAATTAAGAGTTCAGTGAGGAACTCTTAGGAAACCTAGTGATACCTAAGTCACAGTACCCAGCGATGCCAAATGATGCCTACCTGAAAAGTAGGCGTGGTTAAGAATGGAGAATAGGCATCATTGTCTTAGGTATCACTAGACATCCAAGTGAGGTGCTGGTAAATTAGGCCCAGTAAAACCCCGCCTAATGTATTGGTGCCTACCTCTAAGACGCCAAGCGACACCTAGCCAATCACACTAGGTGTGATTCTATAAGCGGCACCTAGCAGCTGATTGACAACTGGGCAGAACAGTGCCTACAATGTATATTATGTGTGTTTATTTGTATTCCATTTTGGATAAAGGCAGAATAAAAGTAAGCAATTAAATTAAAGTAAAACCAAATTTTGATTTCATGTATCTTCTGAAAAATATATGTATTTATAAGTACCTTGGCAATACTCGCATGTTTCCAAATAATGAATTACCATCAGTGGTTTGTTGCTGCAAAGAATATAAGAAGTCTTAATTAGCTGATGCTAAATCAAGTCAAATTCATGTATTTTAATTTGATACAATGTCCTATTTAAATATTTAATCCTTTAATATTCAGATCACGTTGGTCTTTGTGAATATTGCATCACACCTCTGACTTTTCAGGTCCATATACATTTGCTATACTTTAAGTAGTGATATAGTTGTCTTGTTTATTGAGCCAAGTGCCTTCTTATTGTGTGTTGTCTGTTAGAAGTATGCAGCCCAAAACTTCTCATTTTCTTTAGTTTCCATGGGAATTTTCAAAATTTTTCATGCTTTATTTTTTTATTTCATCATATAGTGAGCAATCTTCTGAAAGAGTTTGCACTCTTTCAAACGTATACACACTATTTATGAAGTGTGTGGCTCCCAGTAGTGCAGATTCTTCATGAACAGTGTGCAGTCTTTCAGAAGGGTGCAAACTCTATCCCAATAGTGCACACAGATGCAGATGGTGCTATTGGGAAATGAGTACATACTATTCATGACGAAGGCAAACTATTCAGAAATAGTGCTTTCTGTTTGCAAACAGTGCACCCACTTTCTGAAGATTTATACATTAGAACTGATGTGCACAACTTTATAGGATGCACCTATCAAGGGCTAGATGCACTATAGAGGATCGGCAGGACTATGTGGGTCTGCTCTGATCTGATTTTTGGCTGATTCAAAAAGAGCTATTCCATGAACTAAAAAGTTTGCATGCAAACGATTCATGCGGAGGCTCGTTGTAATCCCCAACTCTGCTGTCCAATTGATCGCTGTGAGAACAACTCTCACACATATGCAAAGTTGGCAGGGGAAGCCCTAAAAGCAGCCTCCTGCCACTCAGCTGTTCAGGGCATGAAACTTTTTTTTTTTTTTTAAGTGCACAGATGCTGTGTGTGTTACATGCTCACTCTCTCCTGCCACTGGAGGTCCCCCGAATACCCCCATACCTTTCAAGGAAGTTGGGAGCAGAAGGGATGCTCCGTAACTCCTCCTCTGAGGCCTGTATGGGGAGGGCTAGCCACCAAAGGCCCTTCCCCTGTATACAAGCGGGAGGAGTTTAAGGCCCTTATTGGTTTGACTGAGCCAATCAGGGTCATAGACTCAGTTAACAACAGGTCTAGATCACATATGTCAAACACAAGGCCCGTGGGCCGAATCCAGCCCACCTGGCCGTTTTATATGGCCTGCGGTGACTACATCAGGGGTGGTTAGCCGGGGTTAGGTGGGATTAGACAGGGTTACAGACAGAAGCAATTATGCATGTCTTTGGCGGCTGCTGAGACTAAGCGTCCTCTACAGAATCAGGCCCATAGAGCGCATGAGGTGGCTTAGTGGTTAGAACTACTGCCTCAGCACCCTGATGTTGCTTGCAAGCTCAATTCCAAACTTCTCCATGTACTCAGGGCATGTCACTTAACACTCCATTGTCTCAGGTACGACAGTTAGATTGTAAGCCTGCTGGGACAGATAGGAAAAATACTTAAGAGTACCTTCTTCTTCTTCAATGAATTGTAAACCACTTTGGGCAATTCTAGGTGTTTAATAGATCTATAAAATAATAATTTGAAGCAATGGCAGAGCAAGGCTCCAAATGGAGTACAAGGACAAGTGCACCACATCTTTACAGAAGCCTTTCTGAATGTGTATTTAAGAGTCTGTAAAGACATTGAACTGCAAATAAATTTGAGGTTCTACTCCTCCGCTATCATAAATGGGGTTGACATGTCTGCTGTTCACCTACTGAAGGCAGATTGCATACCAAAGTCTTGTGGTCTAGTGCACTCCCTCCATTGTATGCAAATCTCTTTCATGCATATTCATTGTGGATATCCTGAAAACCTGGCTGGCAAGGGAGGTACTCCAGGACCGACATGGGAAACACTGGTCTAGTGATAGTGTATATCTCAGCACCAACATTCAATTACTCTTGTAACAATTTCTTTACCTACGTTTGTTGTGCATGGAAGAGTCCTTCCTCATAGGTCTGCATCCAAGGGATTTCATCACCCCAACCTACAGTACAAAAAAAATATTATCAGTTAGTGGATTACTGTGATTCTGCAAATTAAGTAATGTGACAAAAATGTTGCGATCAAAAACTACATAAACAATGAAAAAAATAACAACAAACCTGAGGCCTAATTTAATTAAAGACTTTGTTCCCACTCTGTGATTAGGCCTATATTGACATCCCAGTGTCATTTGGAAGAATGAGCTAAAACTTACAGAGCTAGTGAAGTAAAAAAAAAAATTAGATTCTTGACATGCACAGTGATTATGCATTGGAATATATATATATATTTTTAAAAAATCTTTATTAAGTTTTCAAAGCTAACAAAAAGTGCAAAACAATAACACACATATATTAATAATCATAATAAGCACTAATAATCAATCAGTATCAATACCAAAAAAAAATTTAAAAAAAACCCTCTCCCAACCAACATTTTCCATCATGGGAATAAAACCAAGCAAAAGAGATAGTGTGTGTGCTAAAATAACGGAAAATAAAGATAAGACAACTATAATGAAGCCACAAAAGACGTCAATGGACCCCCAAACTAATTTGAATAACTTATTATGCCCCAGCATTCAACTTCTCATACTTATAACATAAGCATAAATTCGCCCACCAAAAAGTAAAACTAAGGCGATCCCAATTTTTCCAATTGCGAGTAACCATTTGAATGTCTATCCCAGAAAAGCCAATATCTGTCCAATGGGGGTTTAAGATGCAATATCATCCCACATATGACTACATCATATGTTAATGGAATCGATGACTCCAGTATGGTATTAATCTGTCCCCTTATTGACCTCCAAAAGTTGAGTATCAAAGGACAATAGAACAACAAATGATCCAGTGTCCCTATGTCTAGATGACAGTGCCAGCATCTATTAGATTTAGAACTATCTAATTTTTGCAAAGGAACAGGGGTCAAGAAACATCTATGTAACAGAATAAACCATGTTTGTCTCATAGATGCTGACGCTGTACATCTCATCCTCCAAGTCCATATCTGTGGCCATTGAGAAGCAGAAATCTGCTGCTTAATCTCAATGCTCCAAATGTCTCTCAGACTAGTTTTTGGGTTTTTGTTCAAATATTCCGATATTAATTTATACCACTTGGTGGCCTGATGACCTAGGAAATCTGTCTGGAAGCATAGGCCCAGTAAACTATACTGATCTTTTAAATTCCGCCAATCAGTGAACCCTTTCTGAATGGCCTCCTTCAGCTGCAACCACTTATATGCTTGGGACTTTGAGATACCGAATGATTGTTGCAGTTGTGAAAAATCAAGCATTTTCCCATTTGATATTACATCATCTAATGTGTTGTGACAGGGAAGCTCCTGTCACAGTGAAAACTACGGCTAAAACTCCCCAGAATGCAGCACAGGGCTCTGTAAAACCCGGCATGGAGCCAGGACAGCTGGCTCAGCCAAAAGAATGCAAGCCAAGGCAGGTCCCAGCACAGCTGAAGAGCCAGTTAGGGAAGGCTCTGAAAACCACTAATTTCCCCTATCACTCCTTTCCCCAAGTCAGGGAGAAACCTGAGACCAATTTGGAGAGGGGTGGAGTCCGACCCGGGAGTTTGCCTTATAGGCAAAGTCAGTTGGGGTGGAGAAAGGAGGACACAGCTGACTCTGATGAGAGAAGCCAAACCATTCAAGGAGGTTCCAGGTCACAGAGGGTGCTAAGCCCCAGTATGAGCGTATGGCAGGAAGCCAGCACCTAAGGAAAGGTGGTACAGCACTTGGGAGGTACAGTGACTGGCAGCTTAAACCCCAGAGAGAAGGGCTGGGAAATTATCCCCAAGGAAAGGCTGCAGGCATTTTGGCAGACTTGCAGAGAGGGGGATGGGATGCACATACTGGGAGAAATGAGGAAATGTTAAGCCAGAGTTCCCATGAGGGTGAATGGGAAATGTGCAGTGTCCTGAGTGATAATGTAAATGAAGAGGACATGGACCTGGGGGGATACGTATGTGAAAGTCCTCAGCTAATCTCATGAAGAACTTCTCCAAGTTCACCGGAAGCCAGAGCATTGCTGGCAGAGCTAATTAGGTGAGAAAAACGTGTCAAGAAGATAAAGGGAGCTGAGAGGGGAAAAGGCTTGACACAAGCCGTGCTCAGCTATAAAGCCATAAGGTGTTGAGGTCCAGAGAGATCAATAAATCCCAGTGGGGATACGAGCCAAGGAAGGCATTGAACTGATATAATATTTTGATGTTATAGTATTTTTCCTTTTGATAAGGAGGGGCAATCCAGCTCCTCAGTAAAACACCTGAGACTCACCTGGACTGTAATATAATAGCGTGCAGGATGCACCCAAAGGACTCTAACAAACCAAGGTGAATGTTTTCTTTTTGCTTCTGTTTTCTTTTCTTTGTACTTTGGGACACTAATAAACCTGGTACTATTTTCCAAGGAATCCGGTATCCGGGTCTTCCTTTCACCACCATATAAAAGGCGTCCTAAAATTCTTGCTTGTGGTCCGGGCCGGAGTTTCCCACCTACTCGGGTACGGGCCCGGCCACAGTGTGTATGCCTGCCTGCAGCCAATGCTTCCAGAGGATTTTAGACTTGCCAATTTGAATCTTGGAGTTCAACCATAAGGATTGACACGTGGATTTTTGTACTGGTACGGATGTTAAATTATCAATAAATTTTAAGGTTTTCCAGGTGGTAAAAAGGATGCTATTGTCCTTATAAATTCTGGGCAATTTGATACTCAACACATAACATAGTCGTAATGGGGACATGAGATGCCATTCTAAATAAAGCCAATCTGGAAGATGCTCCAAGACTTCAGGAAGGATCCAGTACATATCCTGACGCAGAATAAATGCTTGATGGTATCTATAAAAATTTGGAAAATTTACCCCACCCACCGCAATTGGTTTTTACAAAGATACTAAAGCTATTCTAGCAGTTTTACCTAGCCAAATAAATTTAGTAAGAATACCATTTAATTTTTTTATAGAAGGACCCTTGAAAATAAACTGGCAACATACTCATTTGGTAGCAAACTACAGGCAAAATCATCATTTTGACAGTTTGGACTCTCCCCCACCAAGAAAGATGTAAATGCTCACACATTTCTTTGACTTTCAGCAATAAAGATTTTTCATTTACTATCATTATGTCTTCCAATGTTTTCTGAATCATAATACCTAAATATTTTATACCCTCTTCCTTCCAAAGGAAAGTGAATGGATCAAATAATCATTTTGCACAATGTATGTTTAATGGAAGAACCTCTGATTTGCTCCAATTTATTTTGTATTCAGAGAATTTATCAAACATATCAATCAATTCCAGTAAATGCGGAACGGTGGATTCGGGATTCTTCAAATGAAGCAAAATATCATCTGCATAAACAGAGATCTTATTTCCCGACCTGCATAATGAATCCCCTGTATCTCTTTTGCCTGCTGTATCACCAACAACAAGGGTTCCAGAACAATATCAAAGAGCAAAGAAGACAAGGGACATCCTTGTCTAACTCCCCTCTTCAGACAAAAACACTCAGAAAATGTATTATTAATATGTAGCCTGGCTGAGGGGGAACTATACAAGATTTGAATCATTTGAATAAATCCAGATCCTGTACTGCTTGATATATGAAAGTCCATTCCACACGATCAAAGGTCTTCTCTGCATCCAAAGAAACAGAGAAAGCCAGATCAGTCATTGTTTCTGATAAATTTAGCATATGAAATGCCAATCTAGTATTATTTGAAGAATGTCTTTGAGCAACGAAACCAGTTTGGTGCATACCAATCATATAAGGAAGAGCCTTGGTTAATCTTAGACCCAGTAGCTTAGCCAGGAGTTTAAAATCCACATTAATTAAAGAACTAA
Source organism: Geotrypetes seraphini (assembly GCF_902459505.1). Classification (NCBI taxonomy): domain Eukaryota; kingdom Metazoa; phylum Chordata; class Amphibia; order Gymnophiona; family Dermophiidae; genus Geotrypetes; species Geotrypetes seraphini. Next base: position 403,197,449 of record NC_047085.1, on the reverse strand, counting down.
GGCCTGTAGTTCGAAACTAAAAGGGGGTCTTCATTTGGCTTCGACAAAACAATGATTAAAGACTCTGCCATAGTACCTGAAATACAACCTTTAGTTAATTGTGATTGATATAAATTTAGAAGATGAGGTAAAATAATAATTTGAAATGATTTGGAAAAACACCGTATACATTGGAATATTAAGGTGTAAACATTCGGTATACTTGAAACTTTTGCCGGTGGAAAAAGTTTAAGAATAATGTGGAAATAAAAGACAAAATAAAAAATGTAAGACCTCTTGATAGTGTTTCTGGTAATTTCTTTTCCTTATTGATAGCCATAGCCAGGTTGGAAGAGACAGCAATCAAAACGAAAACGAGAGCCAAAGTTGATTGCAGCATTTTTTTCTCCAAGAAAGTGTCTTAGAAGCAGCTGTAGGCTAGAAAACAAAGCAAAACAACTCTGTTAGTCCTTAGGTCATTTGTGCCTATAGTCTAAGTTAATATTCCATCATATTCTGCTTGATATTCAGACTGCAGGAGATAGCTGTCTCCTACATTCACATTAAACCTGAAAATTCAATTCCAACACCATATCTGGCAACCGGCATTGAATTTCCAGGTCTTTTATGACTGGCCAAGACATAGCTGGCTAAGTTGATACTGTGTTTTCCCGAAAAAAAGGCACTAGGTCTTATTTTCGGGGTATGTACATGATCATCTCTCCCTTCCTCTCCTTCACCCCAATTCTTCTTCTTTCTCTCCCCCACATTTGCAGAATCTTTCCTTCTCTCCCTCCCATCCCTCGTGCAGCAGGACCCCTGCCCAGCTTCCCTTCCCTCCCATCCCTTGTGCAGCAAGACCTAGGGTCCAGAACAGACCTAAGCTGGAACCAATTCACAACTATCGACTGGCAAACCTTCAGCAAATACTACAACAAATATACCAACTCCTTCTGCAGACTGGACACCTGCCCCCCAAATGTTATGAAAACTGCCCCGATACTTCAAAGCCAACATGTTAATGTGGGTTAACTTCCGACTATCCACAGGAAACTTTCCACCAGAGCAGGGCCATATCATGATATCTTAATATAAGCCCTACTCCAAAAATAAGCCCTAGTCCCAGGATTCGCCGGCAGTTCCCTTCCTCCCATCCCTTGTGTATGACCGTTTACTACAGCTTAATAAAACGATACCCTAATTTGTGCAAAATTGATTTAATGTCTATTAGCCTATGAATTAACACAGAAGCAATCACTTTCCATTCATGATTGTGTGAAATTAATCAAAATAAGAATCCCAATGAAAATTAAATGAGGTTCCAGTTTGAGACTGGGTGGCACTAATTATGGCTGTAAAATAGATTGGCTCGAGGACTGGAATTTCCTACCCCTGATCTGGTGCCTTAACATATACAAAAAGAAACATCACAGCCCTGAAAGAGGGAAGGAAAGACCTGCTGGAACTATTAAGAATGAAGTTGTAATAATATTTGTTTGTTGTTTATTGTATGAAATGACTTTGTATGTTTTTGATTGTAAACCACTGAGCATTGCAGATGATACGGTATATTAAATGTTGGAAATAAATAAATATTCTCTAGAAGACTGAGTTGGTCATTGCTATTCAACAGTCTAGATTCTGTAAATCTGTCTAAACTTAAACAGGATATTTTTTAGTTTAGTTGGGTTTGGAATTTCTGTTCCAAAATTAAAATTTATTTGTTCTCCCCCCCCCCCCCCTTGTCCTTACTGGTAACCTGCAGGGCAAGATTGTTTTCCTGGGAGACACAGAATTGAAAATGTTCCTCAGCTGGTAAGGTAGGTTTATTTCTAAGATTTCTTGGAGTACTGCAGGATGAATGATTCCCTAGAGGTTTGTAGAGGAAAACATTTGGCAGGTGATGAGATACAGGTTAGGATAATGGCGATTACTTAAAGCTTCTTTTTTTTTTTTTTCAAAAGTGCCTTAAGTTTTGCACTTGCCTCACATGTACTGCAAAAATTAACATGTGATAAGTGCAAAACTTGTGTGGTAAATGCAGAGGGCATCCTTTGAATCTGCTTTCAACTCTTATCTCCCACTCACTCTCAGATACCTATACCCATTGCATCATTCCTTCTGCCAGAAATTCCCCAACCCTGAGATGTCCTGTCTGTCTGTTCAAATTCGATTGTAAGCTCTTCTGAGTAGGGACTGTCTATTGAATATTAAATGTACAGCACTGCGTACACTTTTCAGCGCTATAGAAATGATAAATAGTAGTACATAGTAGTAGTAGGACATGCCCATATAGTAACATAGTAAATGACAGCAGATAAAGACCTAAACAGTCTATCCAGTCTGCCCAATAGTTACACACTTTATAAATTCATTATTAAATTAAATTGTTTTTTTCTTTGATATTTCTGGGCCGTAAAGTCTGCCTGTTATTAGCCTTAGGTTCCAACTATTGGGGCTGCTGTTGAAGCTCACTCCAGCCTATCCAAATCCATCTCGTTGTTTGTGGGATACAGACCGTAAAAGTTTACCCTAGTACCATTCTCATTTCCAAATTACTGGAGTTCCTGTCAAAGCCCTCCCCAGTCCATCCTAAATTGAATTTCCATATATAGGACACAGACCATCACTGGCATAGTAAGGGGAGGGGGCCGGACTGCCACAGTCTTCATCTTTACAGCGGATACTGGCACCTCTCCTACTCTCTGCCCCCGCGTACCTCTTTAAATGTTCACCAGCACGAGCAGCATCTTCCACTTGCTGCTTGCACCCGGCCTCAGCTCCATTCTGATGTTACTTCCTGGTCACAGAACAGGATGTGACATCAGAAGGGAGCCAAGGCCGGTGCGAGCAGCATGTGGAAGATGCTGCTCGCACCTGCAAATATTTCATGAGATACGCAGGGTGGGGAGTGCTCAACATGGGAAGAGTGTGGGGGGTGCTCATGTGGTAGGGAAGAGTTGGGTCTCAGTGCAGCGATGCAGGGTGCCACTGTCCCGGGCACTACCTCCCTTACAATGCCACTGCAGACCGTGCAAGTCTGCCCATTAGCGTCCTTAGTTCTTCAGTTTGTACCATTCGTTTTCTAATTAGAGATCCTCTATGTTCATCCCGCACTTTTTTGGAATTTCGTCATCATTTGCCTCTCTACCGTCTCCCTTGGGAGAGCATTCCAAGCATCTACGCTCTTGGTGAAAAATAATTTCCTAACGTTACTCCTAAGTCTACCATTCTATAACCTCTATTTATGCCCTCTAGTTTTACCATTTTCCTTTCTCTGGAAAAGGTTTGTTTCTATATTAATGCATTTCAAGTATTTAAATGTCTTTATCATATCTCCCCTGTCTTTCCCGTCTTCTAGAGTATACCTATTCAGGTCTTCCAGTCTCTTCTTGTATGTCTTTTGGCGCAAACACCTACCATTTTTGTTGCTTTCCTCTGGACTGCTTCAAGTCTTCTTATATCTTTAGCCAGATAATGGCCTCCAAAACTGAACACAATACTCCAAGTGGGGCTTCACCAATGACCTGTACAGGGGCATCAACACCTCCTTTTTTCTGCTATTATGCCTCTCTCTATACAGCCTAGCATCCTTCTGGCTACAGCCACCACCTTGCCACACTGTTTTGTTGTCTTCAAACCCTCAGATACTATAACCCAAAGGACCCTCTCCCCATCTGTGCATATCAATCTTTCACCTCCCATTCACCAATTTACCTGCATTTACCACACAGGGCACAATTAGTGTATGGACAGTGCGTTATATGCTTGGACCCTTAGCATAGACCCTCCACAATATGGGTCTAAGCATGTAATGCAGTTCTAGGCACTAAGGCCCCGATTCTATAAAGGGCGCCTATGTCATGCCTAAAGTTAGATATGCTTTAGGTGTCCAATCTAAGTAGTTAATGAGCCAATTAAGTGTCTAACAAGCTATAATTGGTACTTTGTCCAAAGGACAGAGATGCTACTTTGTAGATGCAGCCACAATTTCATAGACGCCCATGTTTAAAACTCGCGCCTAACTCAACAGTAGGGATTCCTACACTCAACAAGCATGGGTGTGGAATGGGTGTGGGTTTGGGCAATGACTCAGATTGGGCAACCTTTAATTCATTTACATAAAACTGAGTGATCTAGATTGTCCATATCATGCCTATATTGTAGGTGAATGAAAACCAGATCTAGCTTTGAGCTTAGTTTGGGCTTCAAATAGGTCGGAGTTCTATGGAATGAACTTAGGCACTCTTTGGATGTTCTTCCGGAACTTAGGCATTTTGCAGAATCAGTGCCTAACTGTCACAGCTAGTTGGGGGTGGCAAAACCATATTTTGTTCCCCCCATGCAGCACCTGATCCTCCTCCCAACACCAACTTATCTCCCTGACAAAATCCCTTCATTCCCCAACAGCCTCCAGATCCCTAATGTGGCACTCAATCCTCCTCCCAACCCTAAATCAACATCACCCCCTAATGCAGCACCCGATCCTCCTGCTTGACAGGCTGATCCCTGATCAAATTGGGCACCAATAAAGCCAGCCTTTTTCCTTAAACTCTATCTCTTACACTATACCACCCTGCCCCCCTGCCAGTGCTCGGCCCTCCCCCTACTAATTTCTATAGCACTACTAGTTCAAGTTCAATTTATTTGATGTACCACCAAGGTTAAAATCTAAGCAATAAAAATTGAGGCAAGGGAGGAAAAACACAAACTAAAAAAATCAAAATACTATCAAGCAAGACTGGAAACATAAGGAACAAAGCAAAGTGTAAAAATTATAATTTTTGAAAGAGAAAAGAGAAATGCAGTAACTTGAGGTTACGGGATAAAATAATAATCTTCATCAGAAAAAAAACAAACTACTGTATATATTAAAGGCTTGTGAGAAATAGTAGGCTTTTAGCAGAGCTTTTAAAAGACCTTTCCATATGGAGCAGTGGTCTCAAACTCAAACCCTTTGCAGGGCCACATTTTGGATTTGTAGGTACATGGAGGGCCGCAGAAAAAAAAAGTTAATGTCTTATTACAGAAATGACAATTTTGCACGAGGTAAAACTCTTTATAGTTTATAAGCCTCCCCCTCCCCCCCAAAGGCCTGCATGTTCCCCCCTTCTTTGCAGCGTCCTCCAGCTTCCCCCTAGCTTCCCGGTCTTAGTTTCAGCTAATTACCGCAGCCTGCAGAGAGGATCGTCGGTGCTGTAGAATTCCTTGCAGGCTGCCATCGACCTCCATAGCATGTTCCCTCTGATGCGGTCCCGCCCCTCTTCTGATGTCAGGGGCAGGATCACGGTAGAGGGAATGTTCTGCTGAGGACGATAGCAGCCTGTAAGGATCGCTACAGCATCGGCAATCCTCTCTGCAGGCTGTGGTAATTATCTGAAGGTAAGAGCAGGAGGCCAGGGGGAAGCTGGAGGATGCTGCAAAGAGCGGGCAGCTCTAGTACAGACTGCGGGCTGCAAAATAGTATCTGGCGGGCCGCGCGTTTGAGACCACTGATATGGAGGTATAGGGGAAGGGAATTGCAAAGAGTAGGAGCCATAACTGAAAAGGCAGAGTTTCTGTGAACAGCCTAAATGATGTAACATTCAGTAATGATTGAGATGAAGAACAAAGGGCTCCTTTTACTAAGCTGCAATAGCGTTTTTAGTGCGCGCTTAGCGCACGCAGAATCACCACATGTGCTAGACGCTAACGCCAGCATTGAGCTGACATTAGTTCTAGCTACTTAGCGTGGGTTTAGCGCGTGGGGCAATTCTGCGATCGCAGCATAGTAAAAAGGACCCCAAAGGGTTCTCTGGAGAGAGTATTGAACTAAATAACCAAATTAAAAAAAAGAAAGAAGACCACTGTAAAGAATTTGAAAAGTAAGAATATTGTACTTAAATGCAATCCGATAAGAGACAGGAAGAATGTGCTCAGCCTTTAAGAAAGGAGTAACATGATCAAATTTTGAACAATGATAGAGTAACTGATCTGCAGTATTTTGAACTAACTGTAACTGATGAAGTTGATGATATGATAAACCAATTAAAATAGAATTGCAATAGTCAAGCTTTGAAAGAACTAAGGAATGAATAATAATTTGGATGGAAAAAGGTTGGAGAAATGAAAGAATAGAACGAATTTGACGAAGAGATAAAAAAAGAAGAAATCACTTTAGATGTATGCAGTACTGTACATATTATATGTAGGTACTCTACTTTCTCTCTCCCTCATAGGCTCACAATTTAAGTTTTGTACCTGGAGCAATGGAGGTATAAAAGAGTTAGGGATTCTCCCTCAGTAATGATGTCATTATATCACTGGGCAACAGAGGGTGCTGGCCCAGTGGTGCAGAAACTACAGATCCCAGCATGCACTGGGTCAGCAGTCTTGCTGAGTCACTGGGGCAGTCCTCAGGCAGGGAGGAGAATATACAGTATACCTGAACCTGGGATCAGTTCAGGGAGGTCCCTGAGTGAGGGAGAAGAACTCCTGATTTTTCCCTAGACATTAGCTGAGAGCAGAGCTGAGGGGAAAGGACTGATGCCTGTAACTGCTTGGCTGAGATAAGCCAAGCTAACTGTTTGTAAAGTGTGAGGCAAACTAAAAGAATAAAAAGTGTTTTGTTATGAACTGGTGTTTGGCCCCAACCTTTCCTGAGTGTACAGGCTAGTACAGTGGTTCCCAACCCTGTCCTGGAGGACCACCAGCCAGTCGGGTTTTTGGGATAACCCTAATGAATATGCATGAGAGAGATTTGCATATAATGGAGGTGACAGGCATGCAAATCTGCTCTATACATATTCATTAGGGCTACCCTGAAAACCTGACTGGCTGGTGGTCCTCCAGGACAGGGTTGGGAACCACTGGGCTAGCATATTACAGGAGGCTTAGGTGACTTGCCCAGAATCAGAAAGAGCTGCAGTAGGGATTGAACCTGGTTCCCCAGAACCTCAGTCCACTACACTAACCATTAGGCTACTCCTTCACCTCTGTAACTTACTTGGTGATCAACGAGTAACAACGGGATCCTGGGCAACATCAATTCCCTTTGCTGCTGCCTGGGTTGGTGCTATCATACAAAATGGTGCCAATGGCCCCTAGCAGCAGTGTCATGGCAATACCTCTAGAAGTCATCTTTCCAAAGAAGTCCTTAAATGAAAAAATTATCCCCTACCTGTAGTACTGCAAGAAACACTAGGGGTAACCAGTGCCATTTTGGATTCCAGCATTGGCAGGGCAGGAGTGACTGGGGATTGCTACTTCCTGCCCCCTAGATCAGTGGTTCCCAACCCTGTCCTGGAGGAACACCAGCCAGTCAGGTTTTCAGGTTAGCCCTAATGAATATGCATGGAGCAAATTTGCATGTCTGTCACCTCCATTATCTGCAAATCTCTCTCATGATAATTCATTAGGGCTATCCCAAAAACCCAACTGGCTGGTGGTCCTCCAGGACTGGGAACCACTGCCCTAGATCACCATAGATATTTTATGGTACAGGTATGGGAGGGTCATGGGAAGGTATGAAGTCTTTCTGATTTTTGGGGCACTTTTTGTAATAGGAAGGCACACCTGGGCATTATTAGAGGGTGTGGGGGCTATTAATACAGGTGCTGACCCTTTAAGAGATATCCCATAAGCATCAGACCATAGCTTAGCAACCCAATGCTCTTTTGCACTCATTCACTTGTAGCTGCTAGGAGATTCAGATTGTGTCTGATTTCAAGAAAGCCTGGGATAGTCAAGAAAGCCTGGGATAGTCAGTGAGATCTCTAGAGAGAGGAAGAGATAATGGTTACTGTGGATGGGTAGACTGGATGGGCAATTTGGCCTTTATCTGCTATCATGTTTCTATGTCTTCACCCTTCAGTTTTTTTAAAGTAGCAATTTATTTATATGATGCAGTGAGGACAACTCAACTCTTGATGAAGGCATTATTTGCTGAAACACGGACCTTGTCGAGTCCTGGTATATATTGTGACCGGGCATGGCCAAGCTGGGCTCAACAAGTGGCCTTACCCAGTGCACACAAAACCTCAGCTGAGCGGTTATGTGAGGTTCTGTTGGTAGCTTGGTATTGGAATAATAAAAAAAAACATGTCCAATGACAGAGGTGCAATTTCCTGGTATAATTTATTGATCAAAAGCAAACTTTCAAACAGGCTTTTCCAGGTTTGTATCACCTGGTATATCATTGCAGCATTCAAACACAAACAATTGCTCAAAAGAGAGAAAAAAAAAACCTTGTCCCAACTGTAAAGTTTTCTTCAAACAAAATTTTCAGCCTTCTCTTAATCTAGTAAACAGTCCAAATTTTATCCCAGCTCTTTTTTAACAGGAAAAGATTAGCTTATGTCCATTCCTTCTATAATGGGCAACTCTGTTTCTTCTATCTCCATATTATAAGCAAGGTCCTCAGCCATCTCATTGTCTTGCCCAAACAAAGACTCACCGTTCTCTGGGGCTTCTATCTCACTAACCTCTGCCTTGGCTGGTAGCCAGGAGGTAGATTGTGGCTTCCTGATTCTCTGGGCTTGCAACTGGCTAACTGGCTTGCTGGGCTGGGAGCAGGTGTGTACTCTGAGGCTGGCCCTCCAACTGCTTCTGGAGCTGGTTCCACTCCTTTGAGAAAACTACTCCCTCTTCTTTCACTGCAGGAATCTGATTAGTCCTCCCTGCAGGTGTGTTAGGGTAACCTACTCTCAGAGAGCTTCTCACCTGGCTCAAACCAGTTTGAGCCTGTTTGGCAGTGGCTTGTATTCCAGCCCTGCTCTTTCCGTTCCCTGGATCTATGCCTCCTGTAGTCTTTCCATTGGTTTTCTTATAACTGGCTTAGGTAAAGCTAAACCAGATCTGCCTGCTTTAGACAGGGCTTTAGGAGGTTTCTTTGCTGGAAGACTTGGTTTGTAAGTATTCCTAGAAGCTGCTTTGAGACTCTCCTTAGCAGGCTTAGGAATACTTTCAAGGGTTTTAACCTTATTTCCCTTTTCTGGCAAGGCTTCCTCGCTAGAAAGAGGGGCAGCCTTGTGACAATATATAGATATATACAGTATATTAATTTCCTGGGTCATCCTTATAATGCACATTCACCACTGTTTTGTTTTAGACTATTTTCTACAACAACCACTTTGCAATTCTGGTTTCAAATGCTAGTCCTAGCGCAACTTGACTATTGCAATTCCCTCTACGTGGGCATAACCTCTTCCCAAATTTACAAACTCCAATTGATTCAGAACACTGCAATCAGGCTGGTTTTCGGCCTAAAAAGGTACTGCCATGTCTCTGCATACTACCTCATACTACACTAGCTGCTTATAAATGCCGGAATCATGTTTAAAATCTCCTGCATTGTACACCATGCACTAAGCACCAACTCACCTCAGCAGATAATCCACCTGTTCTCCAAATCCAACTCTATCTTCGCCTACCAACACCTACCAACTGATCATCCCCTCATCCAAGGGAGTGAAGTATAAGCGAATATTCAACACCCTTTTCACGTACGGCGCAGCAAGAACCTGGAGCGCTCTTCCAATGAACAGAACAGAACTACCACACCTTCAGAAAAAGACTGAAAATGCTCCTATTTGATAAATTCCTTTCAGCTCAGTGACTCCACCCTCTCTTCATGACAATGTAGCAGTCATCCTTAACATGTAGTATTTACTTTCCTCACTTGCAAAAATGTACCTTCCTCTACAATATGTTGTAACTTTTTCCCTTACTGTACTTGTGTAGTCTACTCACTAGTGTACTACTAGTCTTCCTCTACAATGTAATGCCTTTTCCCTTTGATACTGCAAGGGTTTCTAATTCTTGTAAATCACCTTGAACCTGTACTGGATATGTTTGATTAAGAAATACTGATTAGATTAGATTTTTATTAAACTTTTATAGTTTTATACTTTTACTTCCTGGGTCATCCTTATTCTGCACATTCACCACTATTTTGTTTTGGACTATTTTCTCTTGTGGTGGTTTTTACCCCTTTGCTGTTTTTTGTACCATAATTTAAGGATCATAACTTGACTTGTGGTGGACACTCAGGGGTTCATTCTATAAATGGTACCTAGCAGCACCTATCTTCTAGGCACTTCTTGACGTGGCTTTCAATCAGCCACTAGGTGCCGTTTACAGAATTGTGTCTGCCTAGGCAGCACTAGGTGTCATAATGTTAGGCGAAAGTATATTAGGCCAGGAGTTTCCTGGCCTAATTTGCCAGCACTTATCACAGGCACATACGAGTGCCTAAGTCAAATCACACCTGTTCGCTGCTCCTAACCATGTCCACTTTAAGGTAGGTATTGTTAGGGCTAGTAGGCACTGCTCCAAGTTCCATGCAGAACTCTTTAATTTTTTTTTTAATTTTTTAATAATTATCACACCAATTAAGCTCATTAATCACACAGAACTTGGCCAGGTGACCCAATCAGATACAAGGAATTTAGGGCTGGATTCACTAAGTCCACCAATCAAGCCCCGCCCACTTAGCGATCCCTTTGCGACCCGATTTTCCTCCGACCCGATTCACTAACCTGTGTCCCGATCATCCTCCGATCTGCGCATGCAAATGAGAGGGAATGGCATTCAAATGTAGGCAGGCAGCGATTTACTAAACAAATCTGGAACACTGACTGGGCTGGCCGATCAACAAAAGAAGCGACTGCTGAGGACCAGTCGCTGACTGCTTTCTGACTGCATCTCCTGTTCTCTGCCTGGATTCTCCTGCTCTCTTGCCCCGACTCTCCTCTTGCCGCCCTCCTCTCTGCCCTGAATCTCTTCTGACGCCCTGCTTTTGCCCCAAATCTCTCCTGCCGCCCCGAATCTCTCCTGCTGCCCCGAATCTCTCCTGCCACCTGCTCTTACCCCGAATCTCTCCTGCCGCCCCGAATCTCTCCTGCTGCCCCGAATCTCTCCTGCCACCTGCTCTTACCCCAAATCTCTCCTGCCGCCCCGAATCTCTCCTGCTGCCCCGAATCTCTCCTACCACCTGCTCTTACCCCGAATCTCTCCTGCCGCCCCGAATCTCTCCTGCTGCCCCGAATCTCTCCTGCCACCTGCTCTTACCCCGAATCTCTCCTGCTGCCCCGAATCTCTCCTGCTGCCCCGAATCTCTCCTGCCACCTGCTCTTACCCCGAATCTCTCCTGCCGCCCTGAATCTCTCCTGCTGCCCCGAATCTCTCCTGCCACCTGCTCTTACCCCGAATCTCTCCTGCCGCCCCGAATCTCTCCTGCTGCCCCGAATCTCTCCTGCCACCTGCTCTTACCCCGAATCTCTCCTGCCGCCCCATATCTCTTCCTTTCGCCAATCCGACTCTCCTTCCTTTCCCCGCACTGCGAGCCCGTAGTTTTAACCTGTGGGGTTAAAACAGGTTAAAACCACGGGCTCATGAAGAAAAAGAAAAGTAAAAAAAAGTAAAAAATAAAAGGTCACTGCTCTGTAAGCATCCGCAGACCATCTACAGATGGTCTGCGCATGCATGGGGATCGCTATTCAGCGATCCCTGCAGTCGGTTGAGGGTGTGATTCCGAGCATCCTCATTTGCATGAGGATGTGTCGTGAATCAGCCCCCCGAACCTGTATCAGATCCGGATCGGATCGGTAGATCCGTTTAGTGAATCTAGGCCATAGTTGGTTAATATACAATGCTGTATCATATAAACATTTCAGAAAACTTATCTATTCGATAAATTTTTGTAATACAAGACTAGGATTTAACAATCTTTCATTCTGTTGTAATTCCTGAGATTGTCTCAGACTCTTAAGTTGTGAACCGCACAATTAAATTGTTGGTGGGGAATAACATGTCAGAGTAGACTGAGGAAACAAATGCCAAGTTTCAAAAACAGATCAAACAAATGCACAGGGCGTGGGCAGAGAAAATTGCACTATACAATTTCTGAATGAAAATAAAAACCAGAAGAGTCTTCACTGAATTAAGGACTTTTAATATAGTGAAAGTTCACAATACTATCACTTTTCAAGGAGACTAATAAATAATAATAATAAAAAAAAAACCAACAACAAAACACTGATATATACACCACTTAAAATTTTTTAAATTAAATATATTTGTTCTTGGGTTTTTAGAATGCCATGCATTCTGAGTTGTCTCAAACAGCATTAAGGGGGAAGTTATCAATATGGGCTACTGCTAAAATGTGGAGTTTTTTTTTTTACTGTTAGCCCCGTTATTAGTAACTATATCTCATTACATAAATGGAACCTATAATAAAACAGTGTGACTTATATGCAGTTAAAATAATCCATCTTAAATTACATCTCTAAATAGGGATATTTGGAATATCTGGATTCCTGTATTCTTGTGATTTTTTTAACGATTGCTGTTTGAATGCTTGAAAGTGACGTCAGATTAAATGATTGGGTTTATGAATTTTCAGTAAAAATTATAAAGGTTTCAGCACTCAAGTTACAATAATCCAATATTATTACATAATATGAACATATTTCATTATTGCTATTGTATGGTTGGATTGGTTGAAAGGAACCCATTGTTCCTTTGAAAACAGCCTTCTTATACTTGGTACCTAATGTACTAGGAAACAATGTGTTTTTTTGTTTAGAATAATCCATATATGGGTCCTCTTTCCAAAAAAAGCTTTACCAATCTGATAAATGGACATAATGTAATCCCCTTATGTATAGTTTTAAAAGTTTCTGTTAAAAAAATGTAACACTCCCTCACTGAGTGGCAGCACGATACCTTTTTGGTTGGATATACTAAGCACTCGTAGGAATTATATGAGCATCGGCGCTGTAATCGCTGTGACCCGCACTAAAAACGCTAGCATATTTTTTGTAAAAAAAGAAGGTGGGGGGGGGGAATGGTCTTTTAGCCGAATTGTTAACAGATTTTATTTATATTGTGTAGGAAAATTATTTACAAGCTATACTGAATAACAGTTCACACTCTACAAGGGGCTGCTAAAAAGTTCCTAAATTCTGAGTGTTATTTTGCCAGTGCAGCTGAAAAGAGTGCTATCTTATTTTGTTATGTGCTAATATGTAGAAATGAAATTCTATGTTTTGACATTGTTTCAGTTCGCCGATTGAACAATATCCAAATCATTCTCTTCTTGGTTGGGCTGAGAACTTTTCAGCACCCCCTCTTAAAAATATTCCTAGATATTGGAAAATGGTATTTTATGATTTTTTTTTTTTTGGTCCAGCCTGAAATTTCATTCTTTTTCCCCGTGTCATAAGTAGTGCAGAATCTTCTGCATGCATGTACATTATTGGTAAAGAGAGAACATACTTTTGGAACAATGCACACCACTAACAATATTGCTCTGGAAATGAAAATAATTACCAAAAAAAAAAGAAGAAAATTCTTGTAAAGGACACAACATTAAACCAAATAAACATTAAGGAGCTGCACATTCCTAGGACATGTATGCTCTAGTCAACAAATTGGTAATTGCATTTTTCCATACTTTATAAAATGCTAAAAATAATTTCAATAAGAAATTTATTTATTTTTTTATACTGTTCTCACAAGGAAGCTTAGATCAGTTTACATGAATATATTCAGGTACTCATGCATTTTTCCCTGTCTTTCCTGGAGGGCTCACAATCTATCTAGTGTACCTGGGGCAATGGGGGGATTAAGTGACTTGCTCAGGGTCACAAGGAGCAACGTGGGTTTGAACCCACAACCTAAGGGTGCTGAGGCTGTAACTTTAATCACTACGCCACAAATGAATAGAAAAAGAGAGAAAGTAAAATCTAATAGGTATTATAGCAGAAATAACATGCCTTCAGGAAACACCACAGCTGCAATTACACAGACCTTTAACTCTAAAAGTGTTCAAGTTTCATTCCTTTACAACCTAGTAACACCCTGTTGTATGTACATTTCTTATCATCAGCATTTGTGAATCAGACCATAAAAATTTGTGGTGCTATGTATAATTTAGGAATATAAGTCCTACAATATATGTATTGTTAGTACAAAACATTATAATCAACATTATATTAAGTAAATAGAAATTAATCTAGATAAACCTGTAAACATTTTAGATAATTCTTTCAAGCACAGTTTCCAAGGGACTGATCTTATTGTGAAAAGACTGATTTGGCTTTTATTTCACTCAAACATTTAAAAAGTTTAAAATCTTGTACTCACATGAGATGGGGCTTTGTTGAAACTGTCCTTCCTGTTCTGAAAGTTGTTAGTTGAAAAAGGCGTGATATATAGTCACACAAAACACTCGACCTGCCTATCTCTGTCTCCATGGCAACAAGGAATTAGTCACCTGTGAGAAGCAGTCACAGACCAACTTTTTTCCCCCCTTTTTTAGTCAGCCCTTATTGAATTCCCATAATCACAAGAGCCAAGTTCCCATTGAATGCTCTTCTTTCTCTCCATCTTCACTTGTATCAGATGTCATTGAATTAAGAAGGGAAAAGTCACTGGAAAGGGAGGGGGCATGGCCTGTGCATGCGTTTTTTCAGGGAGTTTAGGCCTGGTTTATGTTCAGTGAAAAGTGAAACCTCCACTGGAAATTGGAATTGTGTACTCTTCTTGTTTCACATCTATGCCTGAATTCAGATTGATAGAAAAGCATAAAGATTACTTTGTATTTATTTTTAGGGGAAATATGTCATTAACAGAGTTGTAATTTTTCCTCAAAAAATAAACACAAAGAACAAAAATGCTATTTGAATACAACTAAATAAAATAAAGCAAACAGAAAACAACTCGGAGTCTTATACACCGTTTTAATCTAGTAATTAAAAGAGAAATGTTGGAATAACCACACATGAAAATAACAGTGTAAGAAAAAAAAATCTATGGGGTCCTTTTATTAAGGTGCGCTAACTGATTTAGTGCATGCTAAAGATTGGGCGCGATAAATGCTAAGGCTCCCATAGAATATAATGCGCTAAATCGGTTAGCGCGCCTTAATAAAATGACCCCTATATGCCTTAACCCCCTCCCTAAAAAATATCTGATTATTTTTATAATAGGCTACCTAAGCTATGAAGGCACCTAGGCACATATGCTGTATCTAGTGTATGAAGGTAACATATGTACTTACTTGCCTTTAAAAAAAACAAACTTCTGGAGTCCTGAAGAGGTTATGAGTGAGGACCTACTGAGGAAAAGAAAACTTAATTGGAGTATCATTACTTGCTGGCATTCAGACTTGGGAAAAGGTAAACTTGGGGTTCAGTAGATAATCTGTCTTTTTGTTTGTTTGTTTGTTTAATTACTCTGCTTATTTAGCAAAGTCAGTTTAGACAATAGTGTAGCCTTTAATCTCTGCTAAGGTTTTAGTAATTGCAGGGATTGTCAGTTTTGTATCACTCTGAACTAATTGGGTAAAGAAGTGAATTGGCAGATACTCATTGTAATAAGTGTGGAGTGGTGGACATAGTACAGTGTCCATGCCCTTTACTATATGTAGAATACACATCTAGAACCATTATGATACGTGTTGTGGAACATTTGAGTAAAATTAACACCTGTACGTTGGATGCCCCCCTAGTTCAACCTTGGACTGAACATCAACATGTGATGGAGGATTTGTGTTTCTCGGTATTGGAGGCACCTACATTCTCTCAAGATGGCAACGTGGCAGAACTATTATGGAAAAGAGAACAGTGTTGGATATACAAGCTGAAGACAGTTCATCCGTATGGTTTCAACAGTGAAACCGAATGGAGGGCATTTTTGGCGTAGTGCATATTTTTTAGTTCGGTTCTCATTGGCCCTTTTTTTGACAGGTTTGACATCATCGCGTTTTTTATGTGATGACAGAGGTTATTTAATAGTAGACACCATGGAGTTGTTTGTTTTTCCAACTTAGAATTCAAGCAATGAAGATACCTAAAATAAACAGGTACCCCAGTTTAGCCTCAAGTCAGTACAAATGATCATTGATGAGATATTTTTCATTTGCTGCAACTTTTTGAAAAGACTATTTATGACTTACAGAGACCTACAGATTGAATACATTCAAATCTCGATTCAAGTTCCCTGACGCAGGAATCAAAACGTTGTCCATGTCAGAACCCTGAAGCAATTTCAAGCTAAGTCTGTTCATTATATATATTTTTTGAATATGGAAGACTGTTGAAGGTTTTCACATGAGAGAGTTTACAGATGTGTATTCTATATATGCTATACATACCTCCCTCTCTCTTTTATCCCTATTTCTATCAGCATCGGCCTCCTTCTCTCTTTTCTCCTCACTTCCATCAGCATCTGCTTCCCTCTCTCTTCTTTCTGCTTCCAGTGTGTCTACCCCCCCCTCTCTCTTCTCATCACCTCCATCAGCACTTGCCTCCCTCTCTCTTCTTTCTACTTCCAGTGCTTCTGTCCCTCTCTCTCTTCTCCTTGCCTCTTCTCCCTGTCTCCCTCTCTCTTCTCTCTGCTTTCAGTGAGTCTGCCCCCTCTTTATTCTCCCCACCTCCATCAGCATCTGCCTCTTTCTTTTCTCTTCTCCTCACCTCCATCAGCATCTGCCTCCCTCTCCCTTCTCTCTGCTTCTAGTGAATCTGTCCCTCTCTCTCCTCCCATCCATCAGTGTCTGACCCTGCTCTTTCTCCCTGACCCCTTGGTGGTAAGTGCCCGCTCTACCCTTCGGTCCTCTGTTTTATCCAATGCTAATGTTGCTTTCAAAATGGCTGCTGAGACTTCTTACAGCAGCCTTGCAATACTTCTGCAAATCTTGCAAGGCTGCTGCATGAAGTCTGGGCAGCCATTTTGAAAGAAACATTAGCAGTAGCTACAGCAGAGGACAAGCAGAGCTGAAAGGTACAAGAGCAGAGCAGCCCCGCATATGACCAAAAATTTGAAATCTGTGAGCAATGCTCACAATAACTATGAACAATTACTCACGTTAGAGGGAACATATCTCACAGGTCTGCTGTCTCTCTATCTCCTGCTCCCATGCAGTACTGACATTTCTCCCTTCCTCTCTGCTCCTTCTGCAGGTCCAGCATCACTTTCAACCCTCCCCCCCCTCCAGCCAACTATGGTCTTCCAAACTCATGGTGTTTCACAGCAATGATGAAAACAAGCTTCCTCTGGCTGTCCCCACAAAGTCCTTTCCTCTGCCACAATTTCCTTTGAGTGGGATGTAATAGTGAAAGAAGATGCAAAAAACAGAATGGAATTGTCCAGATCAGAATGATGTGCACTAATCAAAGTGTCCTCCAACTCATCTGAGAATATGGAAATCTTTATTACTCCAATAACACAATAATACATCCAACGACTCAATGACTCGACATGTACATGTTTCGGCCCACAGGCCTGCCCCAGGAGTCTATAAGTACATATAAAAACATATACAGAAAGAATAAATAACATCAAATTTAATAAATACATAAAACATTGAGACAAAATATATATTCATAAACTAGAAGACAAATATAATCATATATGTATTATAAATGCATTAATTGTAAAACTAAAACATACTTCAATATCAATAAGAATTCATCAGAAGACAGATAAAATCATATATGTATAATAAATGTATTAATTATTAATCTAAACATACTCTAATATTAATAAGAATTCATCAGTAAATATGATAAAGAAAAAAATTAATTAAAACACATACTATAACCATAAAACCACCTTGCAGTGATGCAGGGCAGGAGCGATCTTCCTACACTCCTCCCCGTGCTGAGCCATCATCAAAAATGGCTGCCATGAGTTTCCTGTTGTAGTCTCGTGAGATCCTGCCCCGTGTCACCGCTAGACCACAAGGTAAGATCGATTCACTAGGGGAGGGGAGGGGGTCCTGGCACCAAAAACCGTGAATAGTCGAAACCACGGGTGCCGAAACTGCAAATAAGGAAGGAGAAGTATATATGGATTGTCAGGCGCTCAGAGAAAATACTACAATGAAAATGAAGTGCTACTTAGATTGACATATAGTGCACAAGTTTCATCCAAACATTCTCTGGCATAGTAACATAGTAAATGAAAGCAGATAAAGACCTGAATGGTCCATCCTGTCTACCCAAACATACACTCTGTATAATTTAATGATTTAATTTAAATTGTTCTTTTTCTTAGATATTTATGGGCCAGAAACCCAGAGCTCTGCCCAGTATTGTGCATCTTCTGGAGTCTCGTTCAAAGCTCACTCCAACTCATCTAAACCATTTTGAAGATATTCCCTAAAGAAGAGCTAGAGTATAACTTTCAGCTCCAGTTTGACTTGTTCAACAACATAATGTTCCAGATGCCCTGACGAAATGATTTTAGACAAAGTGGCATTTCTTTGTTTCTCTTTGTTCTTTGTATCTGTTTTAGAGCTTTCGTCATAGCTGTCCATTCCTGGGAACCCTAGATATTAGCTCTACATGCCTGGTGATCTTGCATAAGCTGTGATCTATTGCCAGTGGGAGTATAAGAAAATCAAGAGTCTTTAAAGATTGGAAGAAGCTCTAAAGGGAAAAGGGATAAGATTTGATATATTGTCTTTCTGTGGTTACAATCAAAGCAGTTTACATGTTATATACAAGTACATATTTTGTATCTGGGAGGGGAGGGATATGCATTAGAGAATGACATGGTGGCTGTTACCAGTGGCTAATCGCGGGTAACCTGCTGAAACAGTGGCAAAAAAAAGGTCGCCATGGGTACAGGGAGAAGGCCCCATGCCTTTTTGATGTCAAGCAGCCTGCTTCTTGTGGGCATGGCCAAGCAGGGCTCTTCATTGTTAATTCAGGGACTCAACATTGCAGTTTTGTTAGCAAATGGTGTTGAGGCACTGGCATATGCCACTTCAGATAGATATCTTGTGCTTTGCCCTGTCTTTGGCCCTAGCAGCCCCATGTAGTGCATCATAGTGTCTCTTCATCACCTTGGCTGAAAATGGCTTTCCTCAGACAAGCTCTCCTTTACTGTGACATGTATCAGACTCACTGAACAGATTATGTGCACATTTTACAGTATAAGGATATGCATATACAGTGGTACCTCGGTTTACTGGTGCACCATTTGCGAGTGTTTTGCAAGAAGAGCAAAACATTCGCAAAATCGGTGCCTCGGAAACCGAGTGTGCCTCGATTTGTGAGCATCCCCCCCCGCGATTCGGCACCCCCCCCGCCGCAATCTGAAGTCCCCCAGACCCACCCGAACCCGCTTCTTACTGTCATCTGGGCCTCGGCACCGGCATGTCCTCGGAGAGAGCATGAACTCGCAGGCCTTGAGCATGCGCAGATGCTCAAGGCCCAGCAAGAAGAGGAGGCCGATCTTCGGGCACCGGCACCAATGCACAGGACATGCCAGCGCCGATGCTGAGGCCAAGATGACAGTAAGAAGCGGGTTCGGGTGGGTCTGGGGGACTTCAGATTGTGGCGGGGGGGGGGGGGGCCGAATCGCGGAGGGAGGGGAGTGCCGGATCGCAGGGGGGAGGGTGCCGGATCACAGGAGGGCCTTCAGGGGGAGCAATGCCGGTTCTCGTGAGGGGGGGGATAGAGCAGCGCCACTGGCCTCGGGGGGTGGGAACGTATCAAAGCGAGTTTTCATTATTTCCTGTGGGGAAACTCGCTTTGATATACGAGTATTTTGGTTTACGAGCATGCTTCTGGAATGAATTATGCTCGTAAACCAAGGTACCACTGTATAAGCATCAATTACATGTGCATATGAGGGGCTGCTGAAAAATTCTTAGTCTAACCAAGAAGAGAATAATGTGGAACCATGAAACATATAAGTTATTCCATATTTTTCTTGACACTTTTCATTTCATTTCATATCATTGAAGCAGAAAGTGTGGAATAACTTGAATGTTTCATGGTTCCACAACATTCTCTTCTTGGTTGGGCTGAGAACTTTCCAGCGGCCCCTCGTATGTTCAATCAACATAGTAACATAGTATATGATGGCAGATAAAGACCCACATGGTCCACCCCGTCTGCCTCGCTTAATCCAAAATTATGGGTCACAGCAGACAATTATAGAAAAAAACCTCCACAAATATCACTGCTGTTAATTAAATAAATCATATAGCTAGTGTGTCTTGTTTCTTGCATGGAACATTAGAGTAAGTACACCCTGAAATCTGGAAAGATGAAGAAAATAAACCTCAGCCTAAAGTGGCAGTTATCTAAATTGAATTTCCACTGCTTCAAGCATAATCATCGGCATAAAAAAATGAAATCTACTAAACTAAATTCTACTAAATACTCATTTAACAATGTATCCATGCAAGCAAACAAGCAACCACAAGGAGTGCACAGGAAAATTCAGTCCATTTCTATTCAACCACCAGTGGTGTATGAAGGGGCACATATATTCCTTGTAAGTTTTGTATTTGAACTGCTGAAAACAGGTTGTATGTGCCAAGAAATCACAAGGCTATTTTCTCTTTGTGTTCTGAGCGCTGTGGTCTTACATCTTGTGCTTTAGAGAGATAAGAAACATTGCTAGATCTTAGATGGAAACTTCTCACTAAAATCCCCCCTTATGTTTGCTACCTCTTTCTAATGTATCCTGTTACCAAATATGGTCTTTCTTACAGTCAAATGCTAAGAAAACTGACCCATGTATAATGCTATATAAATGAATGAAGGACTCATAAATGGACAATTTCTTTGGGACAAACCTGAGCCTGTGCGTCCTTTCTTCCTAAAGAGACTGCCCCCAGATGCATCTGACTTACAAATGACAGAGCGTGTGAGGCAGTATTGGAACCAGAACCTTTTCAGTGTACTTTTTGTAATGACAAGGGTTACCATGCAGCTTATTTTAAGAAATTGGAAAAACTGGGATAGGTTGAACTACACATTCTGGTGGGAATCCCTGTGTTATACTTATAAAATGGAACATTGCATGGCCATACAACAGGGATGTTTTAAGCATTTTATGGATGTTTGGGAGCCATTGGCTAAATACTGTAAAGAGGAATAATTACAGTGATACCTTGGAATCTAAAATTAATCCATTCCAGAACCCCGTTCGAGTTCCAAAACATTTGAATTCCAAGAAATTTTTTCCCATTGAAAATAATAGAAACAGGATTAATCCGTTCCTTGGTCCCACAAACTCAGATTTTCAAATAATTTTAATACTAAATACACTGGATTTTTTTTTTTAATTCAGAACACTCTCAAATACAGTACTGTAAAAGAAAGGTAAAGTGAACCTTGATAACGAATGAGTCCAAAGATCCAGCCACCATCCAGCATCTTTCACTCATAAAGTCGCCTTCTCTTGCGTATGCATGAACCTGACACATTTCCTGTTTCCGGCAGAAGTGAACGTGGCTGAGAAAGAAGTCGTGTCAAAGGGGGCGGGACGCCAGTGGCAGATGACTACACACAAGAGCATGAAAGTAGGACGGAAGAAGGAGTGTGAGTAAGTGGTACCGTATCGCGGAAGTGAAGGGAGATAACACCGGGCTGGGGAGGGCTGAAGAGATGGCAGGGATCACAGGGGAGGGAATGGGACCGGCCCCCAAATACATGTGAAGAGGGGTGCTTGGCACGTTAAATTTTCCAGTCTTTTTCCTCTTTGTCCGGGGCGTATGTTCGGATTCCAAAGCAGCGTTCGGATTCTGGGGCAAAATTTACTCTAAAAATTAGTTCAGATTCCAAGTTGTTCAAGTTCTGGGGCATTTGGATTCCGAGGTACCACTGTAATTTAATTATATAGTCAAGTAAATATACACATCCTGGGGGGGGGGGGTATTGGAAGGGAATAGAATTGGAATTGATTCAAGGATTTTATGAATAATTTCAGGAAGGTTTTATTATATTTGTTTATTAGCTGGGAGGATGGGGGAAATTTCATTATGCAGTAGTATTTATAAGTTTTGTTGCGCTTATTATGTAATGTGAAAATATGTGAATCATTTATTGCGCATTTGTAGTTTGAAAAATCAATAAAGAATTTTTAAAAAAGGGGTGTCTGGGGGGGTGCAGTCTGCCCCAGGTGCAGTCTTCCTAAGGGTGTGCCATCCCTCCTCCTCTGCTTCCCCCGCTCCTCTCTTTGCCACGTGTGCATGCCCTTTGCCTTCCCCTGTACCTTTTTTACTTCCCAACCATGAGGTTATTGCCCATGTTGGCATCAGCACTCTCTCGGATGACACTTCCAGGACCCACACCTAGGAAGTGATGTCAGAGGGCGAGTCAACACTGATGTGGACATGCTACTCACACCAGAGTAATTAAAAAGGTACAAGAGAAAGGAAGGGGGACACACATGTACCAGGGGGGGCTGGGAAGAGGGCGGGGAGGGTGCCCCGGGCACCAAACTCACCCTTACTACGCCACTGCACTTATCTGCAATAAATCACACTCCTTTTTCAACTATGCACAAGCGAGGTGATTAAATTTGCGGATGATACGAAGTTATTCAGAGTAGTAAAGACACAGGGGGATTGCGAAGATCTGCAACGTGACATAATCAAGCTCGAGGAATGAGCATTGACATGGCAGATGAGGTTCAACGTGGATAAGTGTAAAGTGATGCATGTCGGTAACAAAAATCTCATACACGAATACAGGATGTCTGGGGCAGTACTTGGAGAGACCTCCCAGGAAAGGGACTTGGGAGTTCTGATCGACAAGTCGATGAAGCCGTCCACACAATGTGCAGCGGCAGCAAAAAGGGCAAACAGAATGCTAGGAATGATAAAGAAGGGGATCACGAACAGATCAGAGAAGGTTATCATGCCGCTGTACCAGACCATTGTACGCCCTCACCTGGAGTACTGCGTCCAGCACTGGTCGCCATACCTGAAGAAGGACACGGTACTACTCGAAAGGGTCCAGAGAAGAGCGACTAAGATGGTTAAGGGGCTGGAGGAGCTGCCATACAGCGAAAGATTAGAGAAACTGGGCCTCTTCTCTCTCGAACAGAGGAGATTGAGAGGGGACATGATTGAAACATTCAAGGTACTGAAGGGGATAGACTTAGTATATAAGAACAGGTTGTTCACCCTCTCCAAGGTAGAGAGAACAAGAGGGCACTCTCTAAAGTTGAAAGGGGATAGATTCCGTACAAACGTAAGGAAGTTCTTCTTCACCCAGAGAGTGGTAGAAAGCTGGAACGCCCTTCCAGAGGCTGTTATAGGGGAAAACACCCTCCAAGTATTCAAGACAAAGTTAGACAAGTTTCTGTTGAACAAGAATGTGCGCTGGTAGGGCTAGTCTCAGTTAGGGTGCTGGTCTTAGACCAGAGGGCCGCCGCGTGAGCGGACTGCTGGGCATGATGGACCACTGGTCTGACTAGCAGTGACAATTCTTATGTTCTTATGACCTTATTATTCCCATCATCACTCATTAACACTGTAGGGCAGTGTGTGGCACAGTGATTAGAGCTATAGCCTCAGCACCCTGAGGTTGTGGGTTCAAATCCCACTCTGCTCCTTGTGACCCTGAGCATGTCACTTAATCCCCCATTGCCCCAGGTAAATTAGATAGATTAAGAGCCCACCGGATAGACTGGGAAAAATACTTAATACTTGAGTACCTGAATGTAAACCACTTAGGTTATAAGTGGTATATAAATGCTATAATAAATAAACACTAGGTATTGCTGACAATCAATTATTTGATAAGGTTTAACAATCAATTAAGGTCAAGCTACACACAGCATGCCAAAGAGTAAACAACCTTCACTTACATTGTAGTGAAAGGAATTAATGGGTGAGTTCAAGTTTCAAGTTTATTAAAACATTTGATTAATCTCATATCAAAAATTTCTAGGCGATGTGCAATAATTAAGCCCTAGCGGCGAAACATAGCCTATGTCGGTGAAGAACCCCTGCTATGCTCTGATAAAGAGATGAGTAATCTTTTCTAACTTATTTGAATAATAAATTAAAAAAATATATATAAAGTAAATAAATAAGATAGACCGATGAAGATTTTAGTACATACTATACTGTGAATGAAAATCTTCTCACAGTCTGTACTACTGAGGTCATAAAAGATAAAGAAAAAGAAAAAGAAATTATATAATTGAGGCTGTATGGACTAAAGTTTTCTGATATTTAGCCTTAAAAAACCTTTATATTACCGCCTTTTATATTTGTCTATTTGTACAAGGAAAGTACATATAACATTAACTAAATGAATATAGTGAAAACATAGATAGTGACATAGGCTATCAATATTCTGTGCAATGCATATATTAATACTGGTAATCCAACAACTTAAACGTGTCATTGCTGGTAATACACCATAAATCCCCCTGACTAAGGCCAAAGTTTCACCGCAGCTGCTTCAGGGTGTGTTATCCATTTGCCCTATCATTGACACTGCTCTATTCTCAGCATCACCGGGTTCCCTGAAGCAGCTACGGTGACCATATATAGCCTAAACAAAGCCTTGCTTGTGTCTTGGGGCCTTATCCCATCTCATTGTTTCCATAAACTACACTTTCTACAGTCCTTAAAAGCATTATGAAAAGATCCCAAAAGCAATATTCTTAGTGTAAGGGAGCCACATACCAGTTTGCAAGAAATACATGGCCCTCAACCATGCTATATACTGATGCACCAAAACACAGGTTTTGCAACCGAATCATGTCCTCTGTCACAGTAGCAACAATAGAAGAGGCACAGGAGATGTCAAAACCAACCTCCAGTTACATATATAAAGACAATTAGTCCAAAGTCCAAATACAAGTTCTTGAATATATTGTGAATATGGTCCCGAACAGGATCCAAGTTTTGGTGACTGTGTCGCCTTCCTCAGAAGACTACAAGGTACTAAAAAGTATAATAAATTTATTTATTCAATTTTCTATCCCGTTCTCCCAGGGGAGCTCAGAATGGTTTACATGAATTTATTCAGGTACATGACATTAAAAACAAATTTGAAATAAATTAATACTTTTGTAAGCAAAATATAAAATGAACAAGATGAGTTGAATACTACATGCAAATATATGAATATATATATATAAAATAATAATAATAAAGTCAGTACATGAATATGGCTCATATAATACCAAAACTTTAGAACGCTAACACATACCATCTCTTCTACTAAACCGTGCAAGCGGTTTTAGCGCGGGGAGCCGCACTGAATGGCCCGCGCTGCTCCCAATGCTTATTGAGTTGCTATGAGTGTCGGGAGCAGCGCGGGCCATCCAGTGTGGCTCTCTGCACTAAAACCACTAGCGCGGTATAGTAGAAGAGGCCCTTAGATAAAATTAATATAAAATGAGATTGAATTAGAAAAATAGACATTGCCTAGTGAATTGCGTAATAAACATCTATAATAAACTAGAGATATGAACATAATTATATGCCACTGATATGTAAAATGAGAAATAAGACCACAAACATAAATAGGATCAATTAATACTTTTGAGATTTAAGAAAATAAGATAAACCCAATGGCAAATAAACTGTATGACTCAATACATAAATATTACACATATAATCCAAAAACTATTACAATGTCAACACATAGATAAAATTGATGTAAATTGAGATTAAATTAAATAAAGTAGATTCTAACTTTTAAAATCAATGCCAAATGAAATATGTAATGAACATCTTTGTAAAACTGGAAATATGAACGTAATTAAACATCATTAATATATAAAACCATAAATAATTAAGACCACAAATGTGAATAAAACCAATTGATACTTTTGAACTTTGAGAAAATGAGACGAACCCAAAGGCAAATAGACTATATAATAAATATCATTCATTTAAACATAATGAAATATCATTGGTGTGTTAAAAAGTTAATGAATTAAAACCACATATAAATAAGTGAAATCTTTGAACAATAGACTCAGGGCGGGAGCGGACTGTGGGCACGATGGACCACTGGTCTGACCCAGCAGTGGCAATTCTTATGTTCTTATGTTAATTCAATCTGTACTAAATTGTGCATTAATGATAAACAATATGCCAGTTAAAAAATTATATGTCATATACAATGCTTAAAATTGATTGGTAATATGCCACCATTGATGTATTAACAAGTTGAATGACAACTATGGATAACAAAAAGATCTCTAATAAATAAATTCCAAAATACCTGTGAAAATGTTAAGGGTGTAATTTGTATATCAATGGTGTTATGAGCCATGCAAAACCAGCGTTAAAGTTTGTAAAAGCAAGAGGGAGTACTATATATAAAAAAGCCAGTAGGCCAGCCCAGATATCTATGTGTCAGCAGGCCATTGTAATGTGCATGGGAGCCGCACCTAGTGGATGCATACATACCACAAAGGATTAAGAACACCCATCCCCATAGACAACATGATTAGCCAACAGCTGTAGAAAGCCATCAATCATATGATCTCAGAATAGCATATAGGGGATCCAAGCAGTCATGTGGACATCTATACTAAAATTGGGCTACTACACACCCATGCCTCTGGGCTGAATGTCATCTTCATGCTTTGAAGACAGTAAGCATGGTATAAAAAAAAACACAAGAAAGTGAAAAGGGCATATTAGTGACGGGCACAGCTACTGTATATCAATCTGAAACCATACTTACAGGGTGAGACAAAAAAAAGTAAATCTCTAGAGCTTTTTGCCATGTTTTCAGCAAATGTTTTGAATTTCAGTGAGAAATTATATGTATATTTAGGGCTCCTTTTACTAAGTTGTGTTAGGTCCTTCACACGTGAAATAGCATGCGTTAAATTGCTCCGCGCGCTAGACCTTAACACCAGCATTGAGCTGGCGTTATTCTAGAAGCGAGCCGTGCGGTTTAGGGCATGATAATTTCGTGCGTGCGCTAAAAACGCTAGCGCACCTTAGTAAAATATCTTAAGCTATGTTGATGTTACAAACATTTTAGCGCTCGTACGTAGTGATTTTTGTGAGTTAGACACGACATGGCAAGATGGCTTACCAAATGTCCGGGACACCCAGACAAGTCCTCTTTTTAGAGGACTGTTCGGGACACCAGACAGACTTTCCAAAACTGTGGACAGCTGGCAGTTAACAGCAGAGAAAAGGGAATGGACAAGGTGTGGTGAAGAAATGGAAGAAAGGCTCCAGAAAAACTGTGAAGACATTATGCTGGGCAGAAGGGACTGAAGCAGCATCACAGGTGTGTGGAGGAATGGATTTTTGCAGAGAGTAGAGTTGTAGCTGATATAACTTAAATGTCCCACCTAAATATTTAATTAGAGAAAAAAACATCTGTTTAACCTACTAAACAAGAAAAACAAGTTTCTGCTGTTGAGCTAAGAACCATCTTTGCTTTTGTTTCACTTTATAGAATATCTTGTTTTGTTTTTAAATTTTTCCTTTCCTTATACATGTGAAGAGTTTACGTCTGAGTAATGTTTCGCAATAGCTGGTCAACCTGTTTCAGGGTATGAGAGAAAAAAAATAATCATTCCCAAAGTTAAGGTTTGAGTTTTTCTTCTCTGAAAACACCAAACATACAAATGCTAGCCTACCAGCACTAGGAACCAAAATAGTCCAACACAGGAGTTCCAACATTTATTAATAAAAATATAACAGTAAATGATGGCAGAAAAAGACCCTCATGATCAATCAAGTCTGCCACCAAGATAACCAGAGCTGCACCCACAACTCTGTGCAGGCCCCAGCCTCCCATGTTTAAATGCTGGTTGTGAAGTCACTACCATGTCAACAGTAAAGGCAGCCAAATATGATGGGGATGATACACGGTTATAATCAAGACTCAAGTATTGCTGACCAGTATTCTACTTACCTGTCAAGATGTCTTCTCCCCACTCAAGCAGCAGAGCACCCCCACTCGCAGCATGTGACAATAATGTGATCTAACACATTAGAGGTGTTTAGGGTTACCATATGGCTCAAGAAAAAGGAGGACAGATTGAGTCATCCGTGTTTTACAGTACTTCCATTGAAAGCAATGGTAGTAAAACCCGTCTCTTGCCATTTGCGGGATCCAGACCGTAGAAGTCTGTCTAGCATCGGCCTCAGTTCCCCCGTGCTGGATTTGGCTAATCTTTTTCCAGTCTCTTGCCATTTGGGGGACATAGACCATAGAAGTCTCTCCAGCATTGGCCTTTGTTCCTCCATGCTGGATTTAACTGATCTTCTTCAGTCTCTTGCCATTTGCAAGACACAGACTTTAGAAGTCTGTTCTAGAGAATGACATGGGGAGCGATCCCCGCAGGGAGCCGCGGCATGGCTGTGGTTTGGCTGCGGGCTATGGAGACTCCATAGCCAAATCGCTGTAGACACGGGGACAAAAGTTTTCACCGCCCGCAAAAACGGTGAAAAGATTTGTCCCCGCAGGCAAATGTACCCCCTTCTATGTACCGCTATTTACCTTGTCTTCACCGTGAGTCTTTGGTTCAGGACCGGGTGTCAGATTTTTTCCGGCGGCCATGTTTGTCTCCGCATGGTCTGTCTCCTCAACCCGACTTGCACGTTGCCGCATTGACTCCGCCCCCTAATATACAGGCTCTTCATTGGTCAGTTCTTTTTGCTCAAAGAAGAGGACCAATCGCTACTGCCACACCTGATATTTAATGGGTTGTAGTGCAGCAGTAGCGATTGGATTTCGGAGCCTAGCCCAGGATTTGAATTTTGTTTGCAGTCGCTGCCTCGCTTGGATTCACTCATTTCACTTCGTCAGGTACAAGTAAGTGTTCTCCCCGGCTGATTTAGATGACCACCCAGCTAATCCTGCTGCTGCCGCCGATGCTCCTTTCCGGGCTAACTCGCCGCCGAAAATTTTGTTTGATGTCTGCCTTTTTTTGCCAGCATGCTTTTACTTGCTTCGGGCCTTCCTCGTTGCCGGATCCTGCCTACTTTCTGTTTCCGCGAAGGCAGGACCCGGCAGCGAGGAAGGCCCGAAGCAAGTAAAAGCAGCAAGTTGTAAGCTTCCCTCCGGGCCGGGGCTCTATCGTGTGCGTGCCGGCTTCCCTTCTCTTTCCCCCCCCCCCCCGGATGCTACTTCTGGTTTCGGAGGGAAGAAAAGGGAAGCCAGCACGCACACAATAGAGCCCCGGAGGGAAGCTTACAACTTGCTGCTTTTACTTGCTTCGGGCCTTCCTCGCTGCCGGGTCCTGCCTTCGCGGAAACAGAAAGTAGGCAGGTCCCGGCAACGAGGAAGGCCCGAAGCAAGTAAAAGCAGCAAGTGTAGTGGTATACCATTTGAGAAAAAATAAAACGCACGGACGTCGGACCTGATTCTGCTTGCTCTCGCCATGGGCACGGACCGACACGGACCTCAGATTTTTAAGGCGGTACAGGTTTAGATCCGCGAGGTCCGTCAGGTCCATGAGGTCCGCGTTTTACCCCTTCCCCAACCTTGGTGCTTATTGTGGTCAGCTAGGAAGAATGAAATCAAAAAAGTTCGAGTTTAGTCAAGCTGTGATTTGAACTTTATAGGCTTTTTTTTTTTCATCCTTTAACTGGCAGGCAGAAGAATGCTCCATTTATTAATCTTGCAAAGTCTGATACAGGAAAAGCTAGAAGTGCATCAAGATTTAAGTAGCTTGGGGTTTGCAAATCTACTTAATGCAGAGATTACAGTAAAACAAAATCACTTTTCTATTTCACTGCAGCTCTATGAGGTTCTTTTGCCCTTAGCTATAGTCAAATGATGGATAGGAATATGTTTATTTCATTTAAGTTAAGGGAAAACAATATTTTTTCTGAGTATCCTTTAAATAATGGTTCACAAATTAATTCAACAACAAACACTTTCACTGAAATGAAAAGATGTCACAAAAAAGAAGAAAGCAGCACTGCTATAGTTCCAAAGGGGAGTTACAACTGACTGGAGGAAAAAGCCTCAGATAGGAGCCCTTCCACCACCACAATGGTGGTCCAAGGTGGTCGGGCGTAACACCTCACTGGCAAAAAACCTCCAGACCGACTCCCCGTAGTAAAGAACTTAAAGCAGGGCGGCGGTGCAAAAGATAGAGGATGACAATCCACTTATCTAAATTAGTAGATCGGTACACCGACGATGGCCAGCGTTTCACTCATCTGCTGCCTCAGGGTGTAAAGAAATCCGATCAAAACTTAAGATAGGACGCAAACTGCATCTCAGGATCAAAAGATCCTGAGATGCAGTTTGCGTCCTATCTTAAGTTTTGATCGGATTTCTTTACCTGTCAAGATGTCTTCTCCTCCCCACTCAAGCAGCAGAGCACCCCCACTCGCAGCATGTGACAATAATGTGATCTAACACATTAGAGGTGTTTAGGGTTACCATATGGCTCAAGAAAAAGGAGGACAGATTGAGTCATCCGTGTTTTACAGTACTTCCATTGAAAGCAATGGTAGTAAAACCCGTCTCTTGCCATTTGCGGGATCCAGACCTTAGAAGTCTGTTCTAGAGAATGACACGGGGAGCGATCCCCGCAGGGAGCCGCGGCGTGGCTGTGGTTTGGCTGCGGGCTATGGAGACTCCATAGCCAAATCGCTGCAGACACGGGGACAAAAGTTTTTACCGCCCGCAAAAACGGTGAAAAGATTTGTCCCCGCAGGCAAATGTACCCCCTTCTATGTACCGCTATTTACCTTGTCTTCACCGTGAGTCTTTGGTTCAGGACCGGGTGTCAGATTTTTTCCGGCGGCCATGTTTGTCTCCGCATGGTCTGTCTCCTCAGGATCTTTTGATCCTGAGATGCAGTTTGCGTCCTATCTTAAGTTTTGATCGGATTTCTTTACACCCTGAGGCAGCAGATGAGTGAAACGCTGGCCATCGTCGGTGTACCGATCTACTAATTTAGATAAGTGGATTGTCATCCTCTATCGTTTGCACCGCCGCCCTGCTTTAAGTTCTTTACTACAGGGAGTCGGTCTGGAGGTTTTTTGCCAGTGAGGTGTTACGCCCGACCACCTTGGACCACCATTGTGGTGGTGGAAGGGCTCCTATCTGAGGCTTTTTCCTCCAGTCAGTTGTAACTCCCCTTTGGAACTATAGCAGTGCTGCTTTCTTCTTTTTTGTGACATCTTTTCATTTCAGTGAAAGTGTTTGTTGTAATATTGAGTTTCACAAATCCGAGTTTTTTCTTGTCACAAATTAATTCAGCCTGTTTTAAGGCTGGGTTTTGTTTTTCATATTATTGCTTCTGTTTTTATAATCCTTAAAAAATAAGGGGCAATTTTCCAAGTGGGTTCTTCCTCGTAGGCACCCTGAGACTGTACAGGGAACGCCTATTCTATAGCAGTGAATGGGCTCCCAGGTTCCATTATAGAATGGTAGCATATAGCCTTAGATTCAGGCGCCTTACAGTTAAAGCAGCCATAGAGCATGTCCATTTGTGGGAGAAATGATTTTATTTTCAGTTTAGTGATCAAAATGTGTCTGTTTTGAGAATTTATATCTGCTGTCTATATTTTGCACTATGGCCCCCTTTTACTAAATCGCAATAGTGGTTTTTAGCACAGGGAGCCTATGAGCATCGAAAGCAGTGCAGGGCATTCAGCGCATCTCCCTGCACTAAAAACCGCTATTGCGATTTAGTAAAAGGGGAGGGGGGTATATTTGTCTATTTTTGTATAGTTGTTCCTGATGTGACATTGCATAAAATCATCTGCCTTGATCTCTTTGAAAACCTGCGGAATATATATGGGGTGGGGGAAGATTAGTGATAGAAAAATTGTATGAAAAATGACTATTTTCAATTTAGTGATCAAAATGTGTCAGTTTTGAGAATTTATATCAGTTATCTATATTTTGCATTATATTTGTCTAATTTTCTATAGTTGTTTCTGAAGTGACATTGCATATTTTAGTCATCTGTCTTGACCTCTTTGAAACAAATATTAATTAATATTTTCTCTGCATACAGTGTGCTTTGTGTTTCTTTTAATTTTGTGGTTACCATAATGAATTAATATTATATACAGTAGTGATGCTGATGTTTTAAGATTTTGGAGAAATAAACAAGAATGCTGGCCAAAATTAGCAAAAGTTGCACGAGGGATACTGTGCATTCCAGCTACCAGCACATCTTCAGAGAGGGCATTCTCTATTGCAGGAAGGACTGTGGAAGAAAGGAGAACTAGACTGAATCCAGAGATTGTGGATGATTTGTTGTTCATCTACGGGTTAAAAAATAAGGACAATTAAAAGTACAGGTTGTGTTTTGTTTTTGTATAGTTAACTAAGTTGTAAAGTTGTAAAGAATGTTTCCTTTATACGTTAATAAAGATAAGTATATAAAATCATACCTGTTTGAGGCTTTTATGCATGCTGCGGTGACGGTGACGGGGCGGTGAATGGGATGGCAGTGGCGGTGACGGGGCGGTGAAAGGGATGGCGGTGGCGGTGACGGGGCGGTGAAGGGAATGGCGGTGACGGGGCGGTGCAGAGGATAGTCGGCCGGTGACGGGGACAAATTTTTTCCCTGTGTCATTCTCTAGTCTGTTTCCCATCCGCCTCAGTTCCCCACTACTCTTGGCCCAACATAACAGCTAAACAGCCATGTTGCAAATCCATCCTCTTTCTATTTAGCCATTTGTGTCTATCCAACATGTTTCTATTTCTATTTGTATCCAACATTCTATTTCTATTTGTGTCTATCCAACATGTTTTTGAATTTTTTCACTGTTTTTGACTCTTCTACCTCTCTTGCAAGGGTGTTCCAGGCATCCACCACCCTCCCTATGAAAAACTATTTCCTGGCATTTCTCCTAAGTCTACCTCTCTGCAACCTCCTTTTGTGTCCTCTAGTTCTATTGCCCCTATGTCTCTGGAAGAAGTGTGAATATTAGTACCTTTCAAGTACTTAAATGTCTTCCATGTCTTCCATGCTGTTTCATCATGCATGCTTGCCTAAGCATTTTTGCTAGTCATGCTTTGTAATACTATGTTTGTAATGCTATGTTTTGCTGAACTATGCTCACCATAACATGTTTTTGTCATATTATATTTTACCTTCTTTGTCAGACTTCCCTAAGGTACATTAGATAGATTGTTAGCCCGCCGGGACAGACAGGGAAAAAATGCTTGAGTACCTGAATAAATTCATGTAAATCTTTCTGAGCACCCCTGGGAGAACAGTATAGAAAAGTGAATAAATAAATAAATATATCATATCACCTTTTTCCCATATTTAAGTCCTCATGTCTCTTCTCATGTCTTATGGCACAAACCCTACACCATTTTTGTCACCTTCCTCTGAACCACCTCAAGTCTTTATATATCCTTGTAGAGATATACCCTCCAGAACTGGACATAGTACTCCAAGTGGGTCCTCATCAGTGACTTGTACAAGGACATCAACAACTTCTTTCTTTTGTTGGATATGCCTCTCCCTATGCAGCCTAATTCATCTCATATATATTTATTCTGGATATCCTGAAAACCTGACTTGCCTGTGGCTCTCAAGGACTGGAATTGCCTAACCCTGGGCTAGTGCATGCACTGAGAATATTAGTGTATGAAATGAAAAAGAAATACTAGAAATTGCTTGATTTTCTAGGCCTAGGGTTATCAGATTTCCCACCTGGAAAATCCAGACCCCCTAGACCAGGGGTCTCAAAGTCCCTCCTTGAGGGCCGCAATCCAGTCAGGTTTTTTGGGGAAGTCCTGAAAACCTGACTGGATTGCGGCCCTCAAGGAGGGACTTTGAGATCCCTGCCCTAGACCCATCCTCAGGCCCGCCCAGTCCCACCCATCCCCGTCCCGTCAGGCCCCGACTCTGCCCCATCACGCCCCTGATCCCGCCCCCAATCATGCCCCGCCACCTGTTCTCGTCGGGCAGCACATCCGTGTTTGCGCAGATGTGACACAATGATATCACACGCACTCACGCATGTGCGTGATGTCATCTTGTCGTATCCACGCATGCCCTCCTGCACGAAGGAAAGCTTTTTAAAACCCGGACAAAGTGCTGGGTTTTGAAAAGCCGTCCGGACCCCCGGACATGTCCTTAAAAAGAGGACATGTCTGGGAAATCTGGATGTCTGGTAACCCTACCTACTAAAGGTAGGTATAGCACTTAGGAAAGTCACACATTAGTACACGCTTAGCCCATTTTCTAGCCCACTGTAGTTATACCCCATAGAGTACAAATCAACAAGATGAAGAAAATAATTTTATAACGTGCATAACTTCTGCAGCAAATACATGCATAAGTTCATTAAGTTGCATACATGTTTACAGGGAAAATGTGAAAAATTAATTACCTGACAGAAAGTGCAGGTAAACAACAAAAATAAAAACCCAGTGGGAATGATCAAATGGACAAAACTGGGTGATCTATCTTTTCTGAAAAAACGGTAGAAAATTAGCTGCTAAGTTTTCATGAATAACAGAAGAAAAGAAAAACGAAAGAAAATTTAGCATTTTGAAATTAAAGGTGAGACTGCCACCTGCTGGCCTCTAATACTCTATGGAATGAAAATGATCTTAGTTGGGTTTCGAAACTTTCATCCACAGACAGGAATATTTTGATTTTCAGTAACAAAGGAAACATTCCAAAGGAGGAGAGAATTAGTTTACTTAGATTACATTTAGAGGCGTATTTTCAAAGCACTTGGGTTCCCTTTTAATCCAGCTGCTTTGGAGCTTTTACCACAGCGGCCAGCAATAAAAAAAATCATCTTACTACAAGGGGTCTTAGAATTACAAAGTTCCATAGGTTAATATGGAGCTAATTAAAAAAAAAAAAAGCAAGCCAAAAAGAGGCATAAAGGGATATATGGATGCTCTTTTTGCCAAACCTTCCAAATCAATATTTTTGAAACCCATTTTGTAGATGGATATCCATACTATGGGGCTCATAATTGAAAGAAAAATACATCAAAAAACCCGCCCAAGTCGGCACTTGGACAACTAAAAGACAGGTCGTCCAAGTGCCGATAATTAAAATGAGTTTTTAGACGTATTCAGAGACTTTTTAGGCATCTGAATGCCGCTGTGCGCCCAGAGCTGAAAGGGGTGTTTTTGAAGGAGTGGTTAGGGCGGGATGTGGGCTGACCTAGACTTAGTCATACTGTAGGAATAATCAAAAGTTTGATGAGACTGCTTAGACAGAATTTATACATTGTGACTTAGGTGATTTAAAAACAGGTCTAAGTGAGCAGATATCCACTGCAGGGACAAAGTACAGACCCCTCCCCCACTCCCCTAGTGATAACTGATCCCCCCCCATGCTGCCATAAAAATCAGAATAAAAATGTATATACCTGTCTCCAGAACATCAGCTTCTAGCATATGAAAGCCTAGCAGAGCTGCACAGAGGTGGCTTAAGAAGTATGGGGGGAGGGGGGCTAGTGAACCATAGAGAGAAGGACCCAGGCCCATAAGCCATTCTAACCACTGCATTCATGGTGAAAAATGTGAGTCCCCCCAATCCTACTGTACTGCCATATAGGTGTCACCTGAAGCCATAAGGGCTAATGGGGTTGTAGATAGGTGGGTATAGTGGGTTTGGGGGTGCTCACCATGACCTATAAGGGAGTTGTGGTGAGATGTTTATGTGGCATCATTTTTGTGAAGTTTACAGTAGTGCCCTGTAAGGTGCTCCACTGTTCTCTTGCTATGTCTGGGTGGCCAGTCCATCACAATAATGGCCCCTCCCACATCCAAAAGGTCTTGTTCTGGAGTTTGGGACTTGGACGAATATTTGGATGAGCAGACTATGGACTTTTCCTCCAGTAACTTGCTCAAACCTTTTTTAAACCAATCTACGTTAACAGCTGTTCCACATCCTCTGGCATTGAGTTTCACAGCTTAACTATTCTTTGAGTGAAAAAATATTTCCCTCCTATTTATTTTAAAACTGGTCTTATTATTTCATGAAAGAGTGATAAATCAGTTCACTTTTACTTATTCTATAACACTCAGGATTTTGTAGAACTCAATCATGTCTCTCCTCAGTCATCTTTTTTTAAAGCTGACGAGCTCTAACCTCTTTAGCCTTTCCTCATATGAGAGGAGTTCCATCCATTTTATCATTTTGGTCACTCTTCTATGAACCTTTTCTAATTCCGCTATACTTTTTTTGAGATATGGTGACCAGAACTGAATCAAGGTGAGGTTGTACCATGGAGCGACACAGAGGCATTATAATATTCTTTGCCTTATTTACCATTTCTTTCCTGTATCCTATTTGCTTTTTGGCCACCGCTGTACACTGGGCAGGAGATTTCAGTATAGTGTCTACAATGATATTCCGATCTTTTTCTTGGGCGCTGACTCCTAAGGTAGACCCTAACATATGGCAACTTTGATTTGGATGCCCAGTCTTCCAATTTCCTAAGGTCTTCCTGCAATTTTTCACAGTTCACATATGTTTTAACAACTTTGAATAGTTTTATGGTCATCTGCAAATTTATGGTAGATTTTACAAAGTGGCAGCAGGCCAGTGAGTTAAATGCTCCGACACTCTTAGAATTCATGTCAGAGCATTTACCTTGCTGGCCCATAGTAAAATCCTCTATTGTGGCTTTGTAAAAGGAGCCCTTAATTATCTCACTTGTCATTCTGATTTCCAGAGCATTTACTAATATGTTCAATAACAACAATTCCAGTACAGATCCCTGCAGCATTTCACTATTTTCCCCCCTCCATTGAGAAAAATAGCCATTTAACCCTACCTTCTGTTTTATGTTTAATAACCAATTGCCTCCTATCCCATGACTTTTTAAATTTTCTCAGGAGTCTCTCATGAGGAACTTTGTCGAAAGCTTTCAGAAAATCTAGATATTCTATATCAACTGGCTCAACTTTGTCCACATGTTTATTCACACCTTCAAAGAAATGAAGCAAAATGGTGAAACAAGACTTCCCTTAGCAAAACCATATGGGGCTCATAATCGAAAGAGAAAAACGTCCCAAAACCGGTCTAAGTCGGCACTTGGACGCTCATAAACGAAAGATGTCCAAGTGCCGATAATCAGCTCCACTAGTGCACTGCGATACTCATGAAAACAGAAGGGAGGTGGGACTGGAACCAATGAAGGCAACTCAAGAGAACAAGCGCACCTTAAGCACAAATAAAAAAGCCAAAAACAGAAAACTATTACTGTTGGGGGGATTACATCATCAGAAGCATTAACCTTGGAACACAAGGCGAGGAGACCAAAATAGTGAAATGTCTTCCAGGATCCTCAGCTACCAGGAGTTCCAGGCAAATACAGACTATAATTAAGGAAGAAACTAAGGATTTTAACACTGATGTTGTTATCCATCTGGGAACAAAATAACAAATGACTTGGCCAATAACTCCACACTTGCAGCACAGAAAGCTTTTCGAGAGCTTGGTGAGGGCGTGAAACCTTTTGTAAAGACTTTAGCTTTTTCTGAAATACTGCCTGCATATGGAAAGGGAGAGCAAAGAGTGAAAAACCCAGAGGACTTTAATAGATGGCTCAAAGCCTGGTGTCATCAAGAAGGCTTCAGGTACACAAGAGGATGGGGAAATACATGGAAGGACAAGAAGCTATATTACACTGATGGGCTACATATTACTACAGCAGGAAAAAGAAACCTTGCAGAGAAATTTAGACAATATGTTTCAAGGCATTTAAACCAGAAGGTGGGGGTGGTGTATGTACGAAGGACAATTATAGAGACCACCCCCGGCAAAAGAAAAGATGTGATAGTAGTAAAGATTGCAACATAAACAATATCAGCAACTCATTTCTTAGTATTGCAACGGAAAGTGAAACAAAACAAAAATCCATACAAAAAAGGAGATTACCACTGAAAAATAGCTGGAAAGTGATGACCACAAATGCTCGCAGTCTAAGCAACAGTCCAAGCCCTGATGTTAGAGGCAGATCTAGATATTGTCGCTATCACAGAGACATGGTTCAGTGAATCACATGGATGGGATGCAAACATACCGGGATATAATCTTTTTAGGAAGGACAGAGATGGTCAAAAAGGTGGAGGAGATCAATATGTAAAGATCAATATGTAAAGATCAATATCCAAGCGACCGAAATGCAAGGGCCTGGGGAGAGGAAGAAGCGATATGGATCCCTCTGAAAAGAGAAGATGGAACTTCTATCTACGTGGGTGTAGTCTACAGACCTCCGACTCAATCACAGCAAATTGATAATAATATGATTGTGGATATCCAAAAGTTTGGAAGGAAAGAGGAGGTTCTGCTGTTGGGAGATTTCAACCTGCCGGATGTGAACTGGAATGTTCCGTCTGTGGAATCGGAAAGAAGTAGGGAGATTGTGGATGCCTTTCAAGAGGCTCTGCTCAGACAAATGGTTACAGAACCCACGAGGGAAAAAGCGATATTGGATCTGGTCCTCACAAATGGAGAGAATATCTCTAATGTTCAAGTGGGTGCTCACCTGGGAAGTAGCGATCATCAAACGGTTTGGTTTGATATAACGGCTAAAGTGGAGCACGGCCGCATGATACTTAAAGTCCTAGATTTCAAACGTACAGACTTTAATGCAATGGGAGAGTACCTGAAGAAAGAGCTGTTAGGATGGGAGGACATAAGAGAAGTGGAAAGACAGTGGTCTAAGCTGAAAGGAGCGATAAAAATAGCTACGGACCTTTATGTGAAGAAAATCAATAAAACAAGAGAAAAAGGAAGCCGATATGGTTCTCCAAACTAGTGGCGGAGAAAATAAAGGCGAAAGAGTTGGCGTTCGTGAAATACAAAAAAACCCAAGAAGAGGAGTGCAAAAAGGACTACAGGGTGAAACTGGAAGAAGCCAAGAGAGAGATACATCTGGCGAAAGCACAGACGGAAGAACAAATGGCTAAAAATGTAAAAAAGGGAGACAAAAATTTTTTCAGATATATTAGTGAAAGGAGGAAGATGAAAAATGGAATTGCTAAACTAAAAGATGCTGGGAACCGATATGTGGAGAGTGATGAGGAAAAAGCAAATGTGCTAAACAAATACTTCTGTTCTGTGTTCACAGAAGAAAATCCTGGAGAAGGACCAAGATTGTCTGGCAAAGTTACACGAGAAAATGGAGTGGATTCTGCGCCATTCACGGAGGAGAGTGTTTATGAGCAACTTGAAAAACTGAAGGTGGACAAAGCAATGGGACCGGACGGGATCCATCCCAGGATACTATGGGAGCTCAGAGAGGTTCTGGCGAATCCTATTAAAGACTTGTTCAACAAATCTCTGGAGACGGGAGTGGTTCCTGGGGATTGGAGGAGAGCGGATGTGGTCCCTATTCACAAAAGTGGTCACAGGGATGAAGCAGGAAACTACAGGCCGGTGAGCCTCACTTCAATTGTTGGAAAAATAATGGAAGTGTTGCTGAAAGAAAGGATAGTGTACTTCCTTGAATCTAATGGGTTACAGGATCCGAGGCAACATGGCTTTACAAAAGGTAAATAATGCCAAACGAACCTGATTTAATTTTTTGATTGGGTGACCAGAGAGCTGGATCAAGGACATATGCTAGATGTAATTTACTTAGATTTCAGCAAAGCCTTTGATACAGTTCCTCATAGGAGACTATTGAACAAACTGGAAGGGCTGAAGTTAGGACCCAAAGTGGTGAACTGGGTTAGAAACTAGAGGATGGTGGTTAATGGAAATCGCTCGGAGGAAGGAAAGGTGAGTAGTGGAGTCCCTCAGGGTTCGGTGCTGGTGCTGATCCTGTTCAATATGTTTGTGAGTGACATTGCTGAAGGGTTAGAAGGAAAAGTGTGCCTTTTTGCAGATGATACCAAGATTTGTAACAGAGTAGACACCAAAGAGGGAGTGGAAAATATGAAAAAGGATCTGCAAAAGTTAGAGGAATGATCTAATGCCTGGCAACTAAAATTCAATAAACACTTTCACTGGATCACTTTGCTTTTCAAAAACAATATCATGTCAATCAACAAGTAACTGAAGTTATTTAGTGACCCACAGCTGAGGTCCCAGTGAAAAAATCACGGAGCAGCTGTTTTGAGAGACCATCATCGTTGTTCACAGTCTCACCCACCATACAACAGCTAAATAACAGCAAATAAGATGGTAAAACAAAACCAACTTAGCTTTGAATGGTGTGGGTAATCAATGTAACTGCTCCGGGCTCCTCCTTTATTCATACGACTGCATACATTACACATATACTGTCGACCCCCCAACCTAGGTTTCACCAACTGGCTTCTTCAGGAGGGGTACTACAAATATAAAGCAACCAACATTAACACTAAATCCTTCAGTTACCACTACTGTCTCTTTTTTCTCAATAATCACAGTTATCTACACCAACCATTCACACTCCGACTTACCGGCACAACACACTCCATACTGCACACAGACAATTAGCTACTGGCGACGGGTTTGCAATCAGCAGGCCACACTTTAAATACATTCCCCTCAGTAGCGTCACAATGACGTCAAACTCGTCACTACAGTCTCAACGAAATACTAACTCCTTCTACAAATGAAACCATTCGATTTCATTATTTAACCCTGTGGGGGTCAAGGTATGCCATAGAAAAATGAACTTCTGTTCTAAATATAACAAACATTGGGTGACATCCCCAGTTGTTTTATGGGCACTGGCTATTACCGTATATTTCACATCTTCAATTGAATGCTGCTGTTCGAGCCAATGGCTCACAAGGGGAGCTGACACACGTTTGCATCTGATATTACTCAAATGCTCGGCGATGCGGGATTT
Source organism: Geotrypetes seraphini (assembly GCF_902459505.1). NCBI lineage: Eukaryota > Metazoa > Chordata > Amphibia > Gymnophiona > Dermophiidae > Geotrypetes > Geotrypetes seraphini. Next base: position 403,156,981 of record NC_047085.1, on the reverse strand, counting down.
AATAGCCCGCCGAGTGTGCCCGATGTAAAAAAGCCCACAAGGGCATATAATGCAATATACTACTGCCACTGAAGTACAATTGGTATTAGTTCTTAAATAAAATTTTCTTGCCACCTGATTGGGGGATAAGTACTTGGTCAGTGTTGAGGACATCAGAGCAATATACACAATGAGAACAACTTACATGGGGGCCCCTACTATTATGTTGACCGGGGACCTGATTTTTAAGAATTTGGCCCAAATTGCGACCCCGAGTGTACGCAAACAATGGAATTTCGTTCATGCTCTCATGTACCTGCAACACTGACCAGTGCTTCAAAATAATTTGTCTAAGTTGTTGACTCCTGCTGGAATAGGGTAGTACGCATACCAAGGCCCCACTCCTCTCCTTCTCTTTTGTCACTGTGTCATTCTCTACCTGGAATGCGCTCCCAAGAGAGGTGGTGGAGAGTAAAACTGTGACTGAGTTCAAAGAAGCGTGGGATGAACACAGAGGATCTAGAATCAGAAAATAATATTAAATATTGAACTAAGGCCAGTACTGGGCAGACTTGCATGGTCTGTGTCTGTGTATGGCTGTTTGGTGGGGGATGGGCTGGGGAGGGCTTCAGTGGCTGGGAGGGTGTAGATGGGCTGAAGTAGGTTTTAACGGAGATTTCGGCATTTGGAACCCAAGCACAGTATCGGGTAGAGCTTTGGATTCTTGCCCAGAATTAGCTAAGAAAAAAAATTAAAAAATTAAAATTGAATCAGGTTGGGCAGACTGGATGGACCATTTGGGTCTTTATCTGCTGTCATCTACTATGTTGCTATGTTACTATGACCTAGGCCTTCATAGTACCGCTGAACGACCATAGCTAAATGGGGTGTTTCAGGAGAAGTGTCGAGGACGGGATTTGAGCAGGCTTAGACTTAGTCATACAGCATGTATAACCGAAAGTTTTACAACAGAGCCTAGACGGAAGTTGGACGTTGTGACTTAGACCATTTTAAACATGGTCTAAGTCACAAAAACCCACCTAAAGTCAACAGATAAGCACTGAAAACACCTAATACAGACCCCCACACACTACCCCAGTGATCACCAACCCCGCCAACCCCTCAAAATCGTAATCACACCTGTAAAATTCATCCTCCAGACCAACATCACCTGGCAGCCTGGCATAGGAAAGCCTAGTTGTTCTGCAAAGAGAGCTTAAATTGTCTTGGGGGTGGGTTAGGGACCCATAGAGAGGAGGCCCCATGCCCATAAGCCCCTATAATCACTGCATTGATACTGAAACATGTGCATTCCCCTATACACCCCCAAAACCCTTTTGTACTGGCATATAGGTGGCTCCTGCAGCCATCATGGCTATTAGGGTGGTAGATAAGTGGGAGCTGTAGTGAGATGAAGACATGGCACCCTTTTTGTTAAGTTCACCTGTAAGGTACCCCACTATTTAGGTACCATGTCTGGGTTTTCAGTCCATCACTTTGCAGCCCCAACAAGGCTTGTTCTAGGCGTTTTTGACTTGAACGAAAAGTTGGAAGAAAATGTGGTATAAAGATGGACGATTTAGCGGCTTGGACGATCAGATCGGCAGGACGTATAGTTAGACGATTTTTGAAACGAAAAAATATTTGGATGTATTTTTCGAAAATGTGTACTAAGCTAATTTTTACTTTGGACAACTTGCGACTTGGACGAAAACGGACTTAGACGTTCCTTTCCATTATACCCCTCTATTTGTCTATGTGTTCTGTAATTTTATTCCTTATAATAGTTTCCACTATTTTGCCCAGTACTTAAGTCAGGCTTATAGGTCTGTAATTTTCTGGATCATCTTGGAAACCTTTTTCAAAAATCATCATTATATTGTCCACCACCAATCTTCAGATAGCATGAATGATTTTAGCAACAGATTACAGAACACTAACAACAGATCAGCAATTTCATTTTTGAGTTCTTTCAGTACCATTTGGTCCAGGTGATTTATCACTCTTTGTCAATTTGGCTTAGTATGTCTTCTAGGTTCACCAAGATTTCATTCAGTTCCTCCTTTATCATCACCCTTGAAAACCATATCTGGTATAGGTAGATCGCTTACATCTTCTTCCATAAAGCCCGAAGCAAATAATTCATTAAGTCTCTCTGCTATGGCTTTGTCCTCCCTGAATGCTTCTTAATTATCTAATGGTCTCACACATTCCCTCACAGGTTTTATTTGCAGTAGAGCATGATACAGATGAGTATTCACCAAGTCTAAATTGAGATACTTCTTGATTGATTTAAGTTTGTGTAGGGTATAAAAAAAATAGATTTAAGTACAGAAAAGATTTGCTGAGAGGATGTCAAATGAGAGTCTATAATGACTCTGAGATAGTGAAAAGAATCAGTTGTTGGTGTGAGGATATTGAAGAGTGTGTCTATTAATGGAGTTTGTGGTATGTGTTTGGTGATCCAGCAGGCAACAGTTTTTTTTCCAGATTGGGACTTGTATACCACTGTTTTGAAGTTTTACAATCAAACTCAAAATGGTTTACATAAAGGTACTTCAAGCATTTTCCCTCTCTGTCCTGGTGAGCTCACAACCTAGCTAATGTATCTGGGGCAGTGGAGGATTAAGTGATTAAGGCGCAGCACAGGGTTTAAACCCACAACCTCAGGGTGCTGAAGCTGTAGCTCTAACCACACCAAAACTCTCCTCTCCTAGTCTAGTGGGAACTAATTGTTGATTTTTCAAACAAGATACATTGAGGATCAGTATAATGAATTAAAAGAATATCATCAACGTAATAATATGTGCTAATACTGAACAAATGGATCAGAGTGGCAAGGAGACTGAAGAAAATATTGAAAAGAATAGAAGAATAGATTTTGAAGCACTCTGCATGAAATATAAGCAAAGCAGGTCATTGTTATGCAAAATGAATAAAAAGTTTACAAAATGGTCACCCTCGCATGATCCCTTTACAAGCATGTCTACAACTCCCTCAAACCCAAACCCAAATCCATGCTCCTTAATCCTGATCCCTAATCCCTTTTGAAAAGAAAGGGTAACCCCTCACCAAATCCTTAATTTAAAAAAAATTGTCTCTCCCACCCTGCAGAATTCATCATGATCTCTTTCTTCATAATATTCATTAGTTAAGGGAAGGGGATGGGGACTTGTATATGGCCTTTTTGTGGCTTTGGCATTTCAAAGTGGAGTTTGCTAGAGGATTATGCACAGGGTCAGAAGGAGCAGCACTAGGATCTGATCTCACAGTCTCCTTGTGCAGAAGCAGCAGCTCTGCCAGTAAGCCACACCTTCTATCAATATAGGAGTAATTTAGTTCAAACATTTTTTATTGATAACAGATATGCAATAACACATCAATACAGAATATGCAAAAAACAACAGTCAATCAAAACAACAAACCAGAACAGGTAATACTCGTCATCAAACAATTTTCACATTAACATAATCCTAGAGCCCCCCACTCCCTCCCTCCTCACCTCCTAACCCCTGTACTAGTCTCGGGAAGAATCAACAGCAAGATAAAAAGTACGCATATGCCGGAGACCTGGATCCTTAACATCCCCGACCCACCCCCAAACCAGTGGCCTGCCTTGGGAGGGAGGGGTTGGGGTAGGGGGGAGGAGTGGGGAACTAGGGAAAGGAGTTCTACTGCTCCCCCATATTTTACTTGGGTTGTTTCTTTCTTTGTAGTTTGGCTTCTTGGGGTGTGGTATAGGAGTAATTTAACACTTTGGATATTAGACCACAAAAGTTCTGTAGATAGATTAAATAGATATAAATAAATATGCAGTAAATACAGTACATTATACAGTATTTGTATTTATTTAGTACTGAAGGTGCTTGATGAGTTAGATATTTTGCCAGCAGAGGGCACTAGAGTACAAACAATGATGATATTGACATTTCAAGAAAAACTATATCTGACAGAATTTTTAAAAAGGTCAACTAGAAGAATTCCCATAAACTTACCAGACACATTTAGCAATACAAGAAAAATTTTTTTTAGAAAAATAATGAGTGTGTAATATGCAAGAAATAAATCTGTTATTATTTGCTGGCCCAAAAGAGAATAGCACGTATGTTGTGCAAATACTGTTTTTTATGAGTGTCTTCCAGTTATCATCTTTTTGTAATATGGGGATAAACAAGTGGAAGGGCATTTTTGATAGGATGTCTAAGTCCGACTGGACGTTTTGAGAAAAATGTCCAAAATTCAGGTGGAGATTAGGGCTAAGGTTAGATGCTGAACCTGGTAAGAAAAAAGTATGTGAATGGCGTGTCATGTGTTAAAGGCAGTTGAATACAGATGAATTTAAAACCCGCTTTGAATTTTTGGTACAACATTTCCAGATACAGGTGCTTTGGTAAGGAATTCCAGAGAGAGAGGGTGCTCAGTGGAGAGAGACTGAAAATCTAACCGATGATCTTCCAGTGAACAACAAAATAACAAAACTTCTTTCTACCATAAGCATTCAGAGATCCGATAAATAATGAAATATGAAGAGAGAAATAAGGTTAATCAGACCCTTTCTCTGTTGGACCCCATGAATGAGGTAAGAGCTATTGATGAAGGGATCATGAATGGGGCAGGAATTTTCCAATGTTTGGCAACTTATTGAATCAGCAAGGAGGTGGAGTTGGCTGCTCGTTGAAGGCAAACATTTGTTTTATTTTGTTTCATTTCCAAAATAAAATGAAACAGTAGGAAACAATGACCGTTCCCTAATTTCATTTTAAATGGGAGTATTTCCCATATATATATATTTCACAAAGGGTAATTTTATGAAGCAATTTTTGCAGAGAATGGGCAAACACTTTGAGGTAATTAAGAAAAACAATAACAACCCTCAAGGTTAAAATTCAGCTAAGTGGTGAAAGTATGGTTATAAAGAGCTACTTTTTTTTAACCTGTTTACCTTCTAAAAGTACAAACACACATGCATATCTTCTTCAGAGCATGTGTAAATTAATGCATGTGAATTTGGGTGGCTATGTTGCTTTAATAAAATATAACTTCATCACAAAAATTGCTCAGTCTATCTTATTAATGGTCAGATCAATATTCAAAATGATTTAAGGGACAGCAGAGGCTCCTGCCTTCTTAAATTGTGCTCTACGTGCTGGCCATCACTATTTAGCAGTACTTAACTGAGCAGTGACACTGAATATGAGCACTAACCAGCCATTTCCAAAGTGGGCCAGAGATAGAGTTACCAGATGTCTAGATTTCCCCGGACAGCTTTTCAAAACCCAGAACTTTGGGTTTTGAAAAGCTTTCCTTCGTGCAGGAGGGCATTCGCGCATGCGCGGATGTCCTGCCCAACGAGAGAAGGCAGTGGGGGGTGGAGCTGGGATGGGATTGGAGGCGGGGCTTGGGTTGGGTTTGGGGGCGTGACAAGGCATTATGGGGTGGGGATGGGTGGGACTGAGTGGGCGGGTCTAGGGGTCTGGATTTTCCAGACAGAAAATCTGGTAACCCTAGTCAGAGAGAGGTGTTCTGAGGCAGAATCAGGGAGGACCTACTGCTATATGGGTGCTGGCAATACTTAGTAACCATATAGGACTGCATAAATAGCAGCCCTAATTTTGGTTGCTTAACTCGCTACCATTAAGATGTGTTATTTTATTACTAACTTGTGCTATTTTAGCACAGGCCCCATTTTATGTAATAACACCTAGGGGCCCAATATTCAAAGTGATTTAAGCTGGCAGGAGAAGCTACTCTCTGCTTAAATCACCTGGAGACTGCTTAACCTCCTATCCCCATCCCCTGATATTCAGTGGCACTAAACCAGACAGTGCTGTTGAGTATTGACTCTGAGCAAGTAAAGAGGATGGGACTTGATATACTACTTTTTCTGTGGGGGTTTACATCTGTTGTACACTAGTACTTATTTTGTACCTAGGGCAAACAAATGTTAAGTGACCTGCCCAGAGGGGCAGCACGGGTTTGAACCTACAACCTCAGGGTGTCGAGGCCATAGCTTTAACCACTGCGCCACACTCTTCCCTTATGGAGGGAAGAAATAAAGTTGGAGTTCAGTTTCTTCATAACCACTTGTGTGGTCTGGCATTATTAGTAGGGTTACCATATGGCTCCAGAAAAAGGAGGATGGATTGAGACATCTGGGTTTTACTTCCACTGCTTTCAATGGAAGTAAAACCCAGATGTCTCAATCCGTCCTCCTTTTTCCTGAGCCATATGGTAATTCTAGGCATTATTCAGAAGAGAATGCGAAGAGTACTTGATGTGGCCTGTCAGAAATGTCTGTTCCTGGTTCACGGCCTACAAATATAAGTAACTTATGAGGATCCTTGCCTTACAGTTGGATACAAAAAAGGGACACCCCTTACTTATTAAACAGAATCAGTCCCAGACCAATCCCTGAAGCACTCCACTACTCACCTTCCTTTCCTCCAAGTGATTTACATTTACACACCACCCTCTGTCATCTGCCTGTCAACCGGTTTCCAATCTGGTTCACCACTTTGGGTCCTAAATTCAGCCTTTTCAGCTTATTCATTAGTGTGAGGAACCAAATCAAAGGCTTTGCTGAAAACCAAGTAGATTTTATCTAGTGTGTGTCTTTTATCCAGTCACCCAGTCAAAGAAATTAATCAGATTCATTTGGCAGGATTTTCCTCATAAAATCATGTTGATCAGATCCTACAAATTGTTGGATTCTAGAGGGTTAACTACATTTTTTTTCAGCAACAACTCCATTATTTTTCCTACCATCAATGTGAGGCTTGCTGGCCTGTAGATTCCCACTTCTCCCTGTCACCAGTACCACATCTGTTTGTCCCTAATTCCTTGGAACCTCTCCCACCTCTAAAGATATATTACATAAATCTTTAAGAGATTTTTCTGATGTTCTTCAGTATTCTGGGATGTAATCCATCTGGCCCTATAGTTTTGTCCACTTCCAGATTTTCAGGTTGTTTATAAATATTTTCTTCTATGAAAGGTGCAATATCCACTCTATTCCAACATATATCCTTAGCAGCGACCATGGTCCAAGGTGACATCACATTGGCCCTTGATCTCCATGTTACCTCTCCTTCCTTCCTTCATACCCTCCCTCTACCCTGAGATGTGTGTTGGTCATCAGCTTTAGAAAATACATGGTGGCCTATGTGAGATCTTGAGCATTCATGCATGCTGAAATTCTTCCACTAACTGCTCCTTTCAAAACATGTGGTTTGAACATGCAGAGATGCTTAAGGCCCAATGCTGACCAAGCTGTTCAGGCTTTACCACCTTCCTATGCTGCCCCATAGGAAGGTAGTAAGGCCTGAACACCAAGGGGTAAGGGAAGGAAGGACTATGGTGGTAGGATTGAAGGTGGAAGAGAGAAAAGCTGGAGACCACAGGGTGGGGAATGAAAAAGAGATTCTGGAGACCAAGGAGGGAAGAAAATAGAGAAAGAGAGATATAATGGAGACTAAAGTGGGGGAAGGGGTGGAATAAAGAGATGCTGGAGACTATAGGAGGAGGGATTAGGGGAGAGGAAGAAAGAGATGCTGGAGAACATAAGGGGATGAAGAGAGAGATTCTACAGACCAAGGACTTGGGGTGAGGATGGAGGGGGGAAGCAAGGAAAGAGATAGATGCTGGAGATCATGGAAGAGGGGGTAGAAGAAAGATATGCTGGACACCAAGGAGGGAGGGAATTAAGGAAAGAGAGAGATATTGGATATTGTGGGGAGGGCTTTGAATGCAAGCCATCTGGTGGGGTGGGAGGAGGCCGATGTATATCTCAAGGTTCAGCAAGTGTCAAAGAGGTCAGATATCTTTGGGCCATCCCTGATTAGATTACCTATATTATTATTATTATTAGGCAACAATTTTTAAATTAGTCAAATTTCAGCAAAATCCATGAGTAATATTTTGTTTGTAGATTTTGCACCAGCTTTTAGTAAAAGTATGTCAATATTTCCTTTTTGAAAGATGCCTTAAAAGTACCTGCATACATCTGCTCCTCAGTTTTGGGTGAGCAAGTTGTTCCATACAAAATAATGCATGCATTTTTGAAAATTTAAAAGTATGTGTGTATTTCAAAACTCTACTCTAACCCCTCTCCCACATATGAGTAAAATTATCCACAAGGCACCATAGGCAGCTGATGGAGTGAGCCAGAGAACCCATGACCCAATCCACTTTTTTCTCAAAAACTAGCAAGTATGTAGGATATTGGATGATGGGAGCAGAGATTGATTTGTATGGTTTCCTTAGTCAAAAAGTTGTTCCACCACCCCTCAGTGGTACTAAGTTGTGCATAATTTTGCTAACTTAAAGGGTGTGCATTTTTTTTTTTAAATTATTGACCTTATTAAGGGTTCCTTTTACAAAGCAGCACTACTCATACCGATTAGCATGCACTGTATGCAAAGAAGCCCATGGGAACTGAATGGGCTTCAGCGCCCTGCTAAGCAGTTGCACCACTTTGGAAAAGGAGTCCTAAGGCATTTCCAGCGATATGTGGCAAACAAATACCTGCTATACAAAAATATGTTTGGTACTTTTGCAGTCTAGTGCTATATTATAGTATACAAATATAGCTAGTATACCTGGTACTCTGCTTTGATGACCAGTCTATGTGGCATATAGGACATCATTTTATTTAAAGCCATCTATTTTGAGATGCAAGAACATATATAAATGCTGGTATTATACTAAGGTGTGGTGAAATCTGGGCTTAAAGTGCTCTAACATGGGATTTCCCCACACTCTAAGCCCAGATTAACTGTGGCATTAAAGGAGAGCATTATTTTTATTTTTATTTTTTTTGCAAATTGTGTGCTAATATTCCAATTAGCATATGGTACCTGCAAAAAAAAAAGTAATGCAGGAGCACTTACCACCTCTTATTTAGGAGGTGCTAAGTGTTTTTTCATTAACTCTATATTATTCAGTTAGGTCCTGATTCTGTATAGGATGCCCGGTCTCAGCAGCTGCCTAAGCGACTTTTGAGAATCGCATCTGTATTAACAGACAGACGCCTAACCCCACTTAACCACCCTGATTCTCTAACCAGCGCCCATGTCATAGACGTCATTTAGAGAATTACGTTGCCACTGAGCTGATCATGGGAGTGGCTTTAGGAATCTGGTCAATCGGAGTCTTAGGCCATTCCCAGTGTATCCCAGAATGCACTGGGAAGGAGGCATAAGACTTTGGTTGGCCCAGGTGCCTAAAGCCCCTCCTATGGGAGGGGGCCTTAGGTGCCTGGGCCAGTCAGGGCATTAGGCCACTCCAAGCTACATCCCAGGATGCACTGGGAAAGGGAAGGCTCGCCTTTCTGAAGAGGCGGGTCTGCAAATCAGAAGGAGTAAGTATTCCTCTGGCTAGCCTTGCTTTTAAAGGTATGGGGGGGTCCAGGTGGGCTTTGGGGGGTGAGGGGTTTGGGGGGCCATGGGTTTGGGGTAGGTGTGCTGGTAGGGGGAGTGGGCATCCTTCCTGCTGCGGACAGTGTGTGTGTGTGGGGGGAGGGGGGGTGGGGGTGGCGGTGGCGGTGGGAAGGAGTGGGCAATCCTTCTCTTGGCCAACTTGCAGTGGGGTTCGGGGGTTCCCTGCCATGACCGCTCAGCTGATCGCAACAGGGAGATTTACTTACTGCAATCAATTTGGTGGTACGTCTAATTGAAATGTATACCAGCATTTCAATGGCCTATATTTCAGGTGCCTATCACAGCCCTAGGGAGACGCCTAGGGCCATTTAAGCTTGCCTAAGGCCACTTCCAGGCAAAACCACACCTTGGGTGAGCTTAAGCATCCCTTCTCGTCTCCCTCAACTGTGACAGCTGCTACAGTGTAGGCGGACTGTCTCAGGTTGGTTTTTTTAGAAAACATGTTTCCCGATTGGCCGGTTAGACAGTGGTAGGACTCCTACCACCGTCTACAATTGGGATGCCATTTATAGAATATGGCCCTTAGGACTAGATTCTCTAAAAGTGGTGTTAAAAACCAACGGGCTGCTCTCTCAATTGTTATAGTAGCGGTTTAAAAAAAGTGAGTCATTCTCCAAAAAACGCTCATGAGATTAGTGGAGAGTAACAAAGATTCGCTAAATTTGCATATTCCCGTCGCTGGTGATAGTGATGGGCACATGCACAGAATAAACACAAAAAAACAAGCCCCCCCCAAAAAAAACCCAACCACAACAAATCAAGCCACTGAAGTCAAGCAACCATCCAATCGATAGCAAGAGAGATGCCCACTCTCTCCCGCCACCAAGCAGCTCTCCCCTCCCCCCCGGCAGCGGGAGAGATGCTCACTCTTTCCCGCTGCCAAGCAACAGAAACCCTAACAACCCCTCCCCCATGGCCTTAGGTGCCTGGGTCAATCGGAGCCTTAGGTCCTTCCTGGTGCATCCGGGGAGGGGCCTAAGGTTCTGATTGGCCCAGGTCATTTAAGCATTCTTATACAACCTGGGCCTTAGCAACTTGGGTCAATCAGAGTGAAATTCACTGGAGCGTGACATGAGAACTGTCTTAGTTTTTAACCCTATGTTATTATTTAAATATGTATTGCATTGTTCATTCTGTATCTTTTAATGAATGTATTTTAATTTGTTCATCGTTTTGAAATTTGACTAAGCGATCAATCAAGTGAACTATTAAACTTGAAACTACTAATGTTGGGCTGGGAGCCTCAACCCTGCTGAAAATTTTGAAACATGTCATGTCGGTGGAGGTGCTCCCACAATGTACTTTAAGAATAAGATAAGTTCTTATGCATCTTCTATTTATTACTGCTAAGTTTACACAAAAAACTGCTACATTTGCACTTTATATATAAGAAGAAAAAGTTTAAAAAATATATACAAAAAAAAGATCCGTTGAAGATATTGGCTCATATTATCCTTCAATGCATTCTAACATAAAGGAAAGTGAGCCCTCTAAGGATTCTATACACTTTAGAAAAATAGACTTGGAAACAAAAATGAGGAATGCCGACCTGGATGTGGTGGCGATATCTGAGACCTGGCTCACAGACTCCCATGGGTGGGACATGGTCATACCAGGTTACAACTTGCTTCGTCGGGACAGGGAGGGCAAAATGGCAGGTGGGGTAGCATTATATACTAAAGATGACATTAAGGTCACCAGAATCACAGATGTACAGTACAATGGGGAATCCCTTTGGGTAAATTTGGCCAGAGGGAAGGACAAATGCCTGTATCTTGGCGTAGTATACAGACCCCCAAAACATCAAGAAGACCTAGATTTGGAATTAATCGGAGATATAGAGAATATCACCTTGCGGGGGGACACAGTATTGGTAGGTGACTTCAACATGCCCGATGTGGATTGGGTCACGCTTTCCTCTGCTTCCGGCAGCAGCAGGAAGCTATTAAACTCTTTGAATGGAGCAGGACTCAGGCAACTGGTATTTGAGCCAACAAGGGATCAGGCAATTTTGGACCTGGTACTTACCAATGGAGAAAGTATCGCAGAGGTCTCGGTGGGTGAAACTTTGGCCTCCAGTGACCACAATATGATATGGTTCAATCTCAGGAAAGGTTTCACGAAATCTACCACACTGACCAAGGTTCTCAAGTTCAAGGACACAAACTTCCAAGACATGGGAGACTTCGTTCACCAGGCGCTACAAACCCAAGCAGACACCGACAGCGTGGAAGAAATGTGGTCAACTTTGAAAACCACCATACAGGAAGCAACAAACCGCTATGTTAAATCAGTAAGCAAACGGAGTAGGAACAACAAGCCACAGTGGTTCTCTATGGAGATCTCGGACCTCATCAAAGAGAAGAAAAAAGCATTCATCTCTTACAAACAATCAGGGACACAGGACTCCAGAGTAGATTATCTGACCAAATCAAGAGCCATCAAAGCGGCAGTTAGAGAGGCCAAATTCCGCATGGAGGAGTCTCTAGCAAAGAACATCCAGAAAGGAGATAAATCCTTCTTCAGGTATATTAGTGACAGAAAAAAGAACTCGGGTGGGATAGTACGACTCAGAAAACCAGACGGAGACCATGTAGAGACGGACTCGGATAAGGCCCAACTGTTAAATGAATAATTCTGTTCAGTCTTCACTTGCGAGGCGCCGGGAATCGGCCCTCAGCCACAGACAAGGATTAAATCAGTTGACCCGTTTAGTAATTTCAAATTTACACCCAGCAGCGTCTACTGCGAGCTGTCAAAAATCAAGGTCAACAAGGCAATGGGGCCTGACAACCTACACCCTAGGGTACTCAGGGAGTTGGGTGATGTCTTGGCGGAACCACTATCTGCGCTCTTCAATCTCTCCCTTAGTACAGGTAACGTCCCGATGGACTGGAAGACGGCTAACATCATTCCACTACACAAGAAAGGCTCCAGGATGGAGATGGCAAACTACAGACCAGTGAGTCTCACTTCAATAGTGAGCAAACTAATGGAAACCCTAATCAAATGCCAATTGGATAGGATCATGGACGAGGAGAATCTGCGGGATCCCCGCCAACATGGATTTACTAAGGGGAGATCCTGCCAATCCAACCTGATCAGCTTCTTTGACTGGGTGATGAGGAAGCTGGATGTTGGTGAGTCCCTGGACATCGTCTACCTGGATTTCAGCAAAACATTTGATAGCGTGCCACACCGCAGGTTGCTGAACAAGATGAGTTCTTTAGGTTTGGGCGACACATTAACCAAATGGGTTATGAACTGGCTTGGAGGTAGGCTTCAGAGGGTGATGGTGAATGGCACCCCCTCCGAGATGTCGGAGGTGATAAGTGGAGTGCCACAGGGCTCCATCCTGGGCCTGATCTTGTTCAACATCTATATAAGAGACTTGACAGAAGGGCTCCGAGGTAGAATAACATTGTTCGCCGATGATGCCAAACTGAGCAATGTAGTGAGCAAAAGCACAACAGACAAAAAAGCAATGACAGACGATATGGTGCATGACTTACTTCTGCTGGAGCACTGGTCTAGGTCCTGGCAACTCAGTTTCAATGCCAAAAAATGCAAAGTCATGCACATGGGAAGCCAAAATCCATGCAAGATCTACACCCTAAATGGCGAGATCCTGACAAGAACTGAAGCAGAAAGATACTTGGGGGTGATTGTCAGGGAAGACATGAAGTCTGCAAACGAAGTGGAGCAAGCTTCATCCAAAGCAAGGCAAATCATAGGTTGCATACGCAGGAGTTTCGTCAGCCGTAAACCTGAAGTCATTATGCCACTGTATAGATCCATGGTGAGACCGCACCTGGAGTACTGTGTGCAATTCTGGAGGCCGCATTACTGCAAGGATGTGTTGAGACTGGAATCGGTCCAGAGAATGGCCACCAGGATGGTCTCGGGACTCAGGGAGCTCCCGTACGAGGAGCGGTTGGGGAATTTGCAGCTCTACTCACTCGAGGAGCTTCGAGAGAGGGGAGATATGATCGAGACATTCAAATATCTCACAGGCCGCATCAAGGTGGAAGAAGACATCTTCTTCTTCAAGGGTCCCATGGCAACAAGGGGGCATTCGTGGAAAATTAGGAACGGGAAACTGCACAGTGACACTAGGAAGTTCTTCTTCACTGAAAGGGTGGTTGATCGCTGGAATAGTCTTCCACTTCAGGTTATTGAGGCCACCAGTGTGGCGGATTTTAAGGCCAGATGGGATAGACATGTGGGATCTATCCGCAAAGATAGATAGGGAGGATCACTGGAGTGGGCAGACTTGATGGGCCGTGGCCCTTATCTGCCGTCTATTTCTATGTTTCTATGTTTACAAGATAGTATTATGAATGTTTATGTCTTGATATGCTGGGAAGATTTGGTGATCTATGAATATTTAAATAGTCCCAGATGAAGCTTAACCAAATAGTGGACTGTTGTAGAGAATGACACAGGAACAAATTTGTCCCCGTTCCCGCAGGAACTCAATTTTTCTGTCCCTGTCCCTGCCTCTGCCTCATTCCTGTAAGCTCTGCTTTAATCACACAAGCCTCAAACACATATGATTTTAAAGTGTTTGAGGCTTGTGCAGATGAGGACAGAGCTTGCAGGAATGGAGCAGAGACAGGAAATTAACTCGTCGTGATGGGAAAATGAGTCCCCGTGGGGACGGTGAAAAATTTGTCCCCATATAATTTTCTACTCTGGAGTTGAGTAGTTCAGATAGGTCCCAAAACAAAGGGTCTCAAGGAGAGAGAGCCCCACAATGTACCTTAAGAGAAGCCCATGGAAGCAGAGTGGCCCTCAAGTGGATGTGAAAAGGACTGTCAAGGTAGGAAGTCTGTTATCACTTTGAAGATTCAGATATTATTGGGCAAATTCTATAAGAAGCGCCCAAAAGTTAGGTGCCTAATTAAGCATTGTTCAGCGCGATTCAAGTAAAATTGGGTGCTGTTTAGTGAACCGTGCTGAGCAGCACCTATTTGGGCACCTATTTTGGAGGCGCCCATTAAATAGGCCAGCTCAAGGCACACTTAAAAGTTAGGCGCCTTAAGAGCAGCAATTCTGTAAGAAGGCACCTAACACATAGCCACGCCCATGCCTAACATGCATAGCGCCTATTTTTATGAAGGGCGCCTACATTTTTAGAGGTGCCTTCTTACAGAATCACGTTTTTCTTGATAGGCGCCTACATTTCAATCAGTGCCAATTACAAAGCTTAATTGGGCTTGTTATTCAATTTAGATGGGTGCCTCCGAAATAGGTGCCTAACTTTAGGCGCTGGTTACAGAATTTGGGCCTAAGTGTGCAGGTTGAAGGCAAGCCTGTGTGTGTGTGGAACTACAAGCCAGTGTTTGGGGTGTGGCCAGAAACCTGCCCTAGTAAGACTGTCCACTTATGTTTCATAAGGAATATTGATGACACTGCAATGCAATTTAATGTAGAGAAATGCAAGGTCATGCATATTGGGAGAAAGAACCCAAGGTTCAGCTACAAAATGGGGGGTTCAGTGCTGGGGGACAGTAATCTTGAAAAGGACTTGGGTGTGCTGGTGGACACAACAATGAAGCCAACGGCACAATGCGCAGCAGCCTCCAAGAAAGCCAATAGAATGTTGGGAATTATTAAGAAGGGCATTACAACCAGGACGAAGGAAGTCATCATGCCGCTGTATCGTGCAATGGTGCTCCTGCACCTGGAGTACTGTGTCCAGTACTGGTCACCGTATCTCAAAAAGGACATGGCGATACTTGAAAGGGTCCAGAGAAGAGCGACGAAAATGATAAAAGGTAAACATTTCATACGCAGACAGGTTGGAGAGGCTGGGGCTCTTCTCCCTGGAGAGGCGGAGACTCAGAGGAGACATGATAGAGACTTACAAGATCGTAAAGGGCATAGAGAAGGTGGAGAGGGACAGATTCTTCAACCTATCGGGTACCACAAGAACAAGGAGGCACTCGGAGAAACTGAAGGGGGACCGGTTTAAAACCAATGCCAGGAAGTTCTTTTTCACCCAGAGGGTGGTTGACACCTGGAATGCGCTGCCGGAGGTTGTGATAGGACAGAGCACACTACGGGGTTTTAAAGAAGGACTGGATAAATTCCTGACAGATAAAGGAATTGAGGGATACAGATAAGGGTAAAGATAGGATACAGAAAGGGTGTCAAGGTAAATTTTAAGGGATCACATACAGGTCATGGACCTGATGGGCCGCCACGGATGCGGACTGCTGGGCGCGATGGACCACCGGTCTGATCCAGCAGAGGCGACTTCTTATGTTCTTAAGTTCCTTTAGTGAAAACTGTAATAAAGAAATTCTTTTGTTTACTCTTTACCCTGCCTATCTGTCAGTCACATTACCACACCCTCAAATTGTTTTGTATCAGTAACTTTCTACCCACCAGTCACCGAGGATGACTCGCATGACGGTCAAATACAAAAAAACAGTGGCGTGTTAGACTGGTTACATATTTCTATAATGTCTGGCAATTAGCCAGATCTTTACTTATGCTGGAACAGCACATACTTTCCTGCTGTCCTCCCCCATTCCCAGCCTGCATTGCTCCTAACCAAAGATGGCTAGATATGGGAATCAGGATACAAAGGCTTCAAAGAGATCTGTCATCAGAGCACACAAGACTCTTTTGTACTGCTCTTGAACTGAGATACCAGCACTTCCAGATAGACAGAGAACTTTTGAGTTTGGCTTCTTTTCAACTACTGGCTACACTATATGAGTAAAGTGATGCATTGAAATATTCTTTTTTGCTCGCAAGTCTGCACATAAATACTGTTTGCTGTTTGCAAAATGGCTATGCTATTGTTCAATCTGGAGACAATGATAACAAGTTAATCTCTCTGCATTAAAACATAGTCATTAATACAGTAAATCCCAAAGAAGCTGCTGTTTGTGTTTTCATGGTCCACATAATAGAGCGCATGTAGAAAGTGGGCCTGTCTCAGCCTGCACATTTATAGGTCACTGACTATGTTTAGTCTTTATTAGGCTACCTTTGCAGTGTTTTGTTGATCAGGTTGTAAACTTTGCTTGCAAGCCTAACTTTTGAGGCTAAAGCCACAGTTAAGCCCCCCCCCCCCGACTCACACAAACCTCACCATTGTGTGTCCATAGGAAATAAAAGCTTGCCACAGCAGGCCTCAAAGAGGCAAAGTCTACAACTGGGAATCTTCATTTAGGCACGTCAAGGACACATGCTAAAACAGCATCTGGGCACTCAGATTCCATTTATGGTACCCAAAATTGTACACAATCCTGAGAACTGCATGCAAATAAATTTGTTCATGGCTCATTATCTATCAACAATTGTCTGCTATTGATGTTAATTGCCTCTAATTTGGATTTGCATGTGGATCTGGCTGAGCATGTTTCTATAAAGATACGCACCCAAATCCTCTCGCGTGCAACCCATAAGGGTGTGTGGCTAGGGGGAGGGGGGAGTATATGGGCAGATCAGGGGCATTTCAAAGAATTACACGCAGTGTTATAGAATATGGGGCCTATGCACCTAAGTTGCATGGCAGGATTTACACCAGGCTTCAGTTGGTATAATTCCTCACATTTATCCCCGAGTGCCTTTCATAAAATAGCACTGAGCAAGATTTTTCCCGATGCCTGCTTACTGAATCTGGTCCTATGCCATTTACACTTGCTCTTAGGTACTCTTCTAGCCCACAAGTGCACTCATGAATTCTATAAACTTATGCACTCAAGGAGCAGGTAAATGTAGGCACCAGACATAAAATTGCTCTTTAAGTACATAGATCATAAGTACATGACCATAAGAACATAAGAATTGCCGCTGCTAGGTCAGACCAGTGGTCCTTCATGCCCAGCAGTCCACTCACGCGGCGGCCCTTTGGTCAAAGACCAGTGCCCTAACTGAGACTAGCCCTACCAGCGCATGTTCTTGTTCAGCAGGAGCTTGTCTAACTTTGTCTTGAATCCTTGGAGGGTGTTTTCCCCTATGACAGACTCTGGTCAGCGGAAAATGTGGAATAGAAAATTGATCTTTACCTATTCATTTCAAAATGATCACAAGAATGAGAGCATCACTTACTGGCTACTTTCAACATCTATGAAACTACAAGTCCGTTACTAAACCGTGCTAGAATCCAGCCTTAGCATGTTTTAACATGGGACTTTCCTGCATGCTAAGGCTAGATTCAGTGCAGCATATGTACAAGCTTTTTAAAATATAATATTGTTTTCCAATTATGCACTAGTGGTTGCATTAGCATGCAATACCAGTTAAAAGGTAACACAGGAACACCTCTTATTTAGACCTCATTTAGAATATTGTGTACAATTCTGGAGACCGCACCTTCAAAAAGATATAAAAAGGATGGAGTCGGCCAGAGGAAGGCTACTAAAATGGTGCGTGGTCTTCATCATAAGGTTTATCTGGATAGACAAATATCTCAATATGCACTGTATACTTTGAAGGAAAGGTAGAAGGGAAATATGATAGAGATGTTTAAATACCTACGTGATGTAAATGTGCATGAGCCAAATCTCTTTCATTTGAAAGGAAGCTCTGGAATGAGAGGGCATATGATGAAGGTAAGAGGTGATAGGCTCTGGAGTAATCTAAGGAATTACTTTTTTTTACAGAAAGGGTGGTAGATGCATGGAACAGTCTGCCGGTAGAGGTGGTGGACACAGAGACTGTCTGAATTCAAGAAAGCATATGATAGTCACTTGGGATCTCTTAGAGGGAGGAAAAGATGATGGTTACTGTGGATGAGCAGATTGGATGGGCCATTTGGCCTTTATTTGTCATCATGTTTCTATGTTTAGAAGACAGTAAAGGCTCCTGCGTTAACTCCATGTTAGCCAGGTAGCACTCACTAATACATATGTGCTAGCTAGATAATTTCACCTGTCCATTTCCTACCCTTGATACCCCCCATCCCCCAAAATTACCAAAAGAATAAATAACGCATACTAACAGGCATTTTACCATAAAATACTTTAACTAATTTCCATTTTAAATGTGTTAGCCCTTAACACGGTTTATTAAAATAGCCCCTTAGAAATTGAAAAGTGTAAGTGGGAAGTTCTTAGCTATTTTTCTTTTTATCCTCAACTTTAAACCAAAAATCCCCCTTGGTTTGCATAGGACATTTGTAGATTCACACATCTACATGAATTTTACGGGTCAGATTTTTATTTTTCCCCAGAGACACAAAATAGGAAACCTCTTTCATAGATAGAGTCTTATCTTTGAGCTTAAACTGAACTTCTTTGGTTCAGGCAGGCAGATACAGCAATCTTTGAGCTAAAAGAAAATGCCAGTGTGGGCATTTGTCTTGACAAATTGTTAACTAAGTCGACCTTATCCTAAACTTTTGAGGATGAAC
The DNA here is from genome assembly GCF_902459505.1 of Geotrypetes seraphini. Lineage (NCBI taxonomy): Eukaryota > Metazoa > Chordata > Amphibia > Gymnophiona > Dermophiidae > Geotrypetes > Geotrypetes seraphini. The sequence goes on along the minus strand of NC_047085.1, from coordinate 403,138,192 downwards.
TGCATTTCTGGCTAAACTTATCAGCTTCCAGCTTCGGAGAGGCAGCCCTCCAAATGTTGCTACACAGTGGAGCGCAGTGAGAAATGTAAGATAAAAAACAGGATTAATCTACCCCCTTTCTTCCTTCTGATCCTCCTTCTCTTGATCCCAGAAGACTTGCTGCTGAGTCACAAGCTGAAGCTCCACTGTGGGCACTCAACCAGGAAAATCCAGCATAAAATGAAGGGCAGAAAGACTGTAAATCAAACAACAAAAAGAAAAACCAACAAAGTCTGCAGTGAACAAAGCGCAAACCAAAACAAAGAAAAACTGCAGGTCCCAGGTTGATAAGGTTTCAAATAGAACCGCAAACAAAAACTTAGCCTGTGCAAGTCTACAGCGGAGTTCATACAGAGATTGGTTTACTACGGCTGTTATTTCTGACTTGCACAGGCTAAGTTTTTGTTTGCGGTTCTATTTGATACCTTATCAACCTGGGACCCCCTGATGAAGGCGTGATAACCGAAACACGGACCGTGTCAGGTCCTTTGGTTTGGTTCAAGGTGGTAATACTAACTGCACTCATAATTTTGTTATAATAAATTTAGCCTGTATCCTTGTACATTTGTCTGCAGTTTTTCTTTGTTTTGGTTTGGGCAGAAAGACTGCAGCACATTCATTTAAAAACATATCACATTTGGCTAACTTCTGGGTAGCAGCATCAGGCTTACTGGTGCCCCCTTCTTATCTCCCCCAATGTCAATGATTTTTGAAGGGGTGATAAAAGAGCTCTTTGGGGAATCTGAGTTGAAAGGGGGGGGAGTGCTTTTTGGGGAAGGGTATAGCAATGTTGTTGGAGGAGGGTTGTCTGGTACTGAATATTGCTGGTGCCTGAATAGAGATGGGACTGCTTTTATTTATTTATTCAATTTTCTATACTGTTCTCCCAGGGGAGCTCAGAATGGTTTATATAAATTTGTTCAGGTACTTGAGCATGTTTCCTTATCTGTCCCAGGGGCAATGGAGGAATTGAGCAACTTGCCCAGGGACACAGGGAGCAGTGTTGGTTTGAACCTACAACCTCAAGGTGCTGAGGCTTTAGCTACTGCACCATACTCTCCCCCTTTTGTGGTGCTTTCTCCCTGGTTACCTATCTCAGTACCAGCATTAAGGGCTCCTTTTACATAGGTGCGCTAGTCGTTTTTAGTGCACGCACCAGATAAGCGCGTGCTAGCCGATAAACTACCGTCCGCTCAAGAGGAGGTGGTAGCGGCTAGCGCGCGCGGCATTTTAGTGTGCGTTATTTCACGCATTAAGGCCCTAATGCATCTTTGTAAAAGGAGCCCTAAATATCACCGGTGCCTGAATCAATGCTGGCTCCCAGATAGAGTAGGGGTGTCCAGTGCTCTTATTCAGTGGCACTGTCTAGTTGTGGCTAGTCAGGCACAGGTGATTTAACCAGACAGGAGCCTCTTCTGTGACTCCTCTGTGTTTAATATAAACACCTTAAAAATCCCCCCTCTACTGTCTCTTCACTCCCCTCGCTTGTCTTGTGCCTTTTCTGTGCTAATAACTTTTTTTTGTCTCTATTACTATTTTGTTACATAACATAACATAAACATCAAGAAAAGCAATTTCAAAACCCACATTATTAAGAACATAAGAAGTTGCCTCCGCTGAGGCAGACCATAGGTCCATCCTGCTCAGCGGTCCGCTCCCGCGGCGGCCCATCAGGCCCATTGACTGAGCAATGGTCTATACCTATCTATACCCCCCAACCCCTTTTTCTTCTAGGAATCTATCCAAACCTTCTTTGAAACCATTTAGTGTTTTCTTGTCTACAACAGCCTCTGGGAGCGCGTTCCATGTATCTACCACCCTCTGAGTGAAAAAGTACTTCCTAGCGTTTGTTCTAAACCTGTCCCCTTTCAATTTCCCCCAATGCCCCCTTGTGCTTGTGGTGCCCCTTAATTTGAAAAATCTGTCCCTGTCTACTTTTTCTATGCCCTTCAGGATCTTGAAGGTTTCTATCATGTCTCCTCTAAGTCTTCGCTTCTCCAGGGAGAAAAGTCCCAACTGCTTCAATCTGTCGGTATATGGGAGATTATTGGGAAGGTCTTGTTCCTTACTGGGTTAGGAAATATTATTTAATAAACATATTCACCATTATTATTCCTACAGAGTAGCAAAAGAAAGATAATTAGAATTTAAAGTCACTTTTATCATCAACCTTTAAATGTTCGTCTTCTGAAACTGTCTGAAGTATAGGTTTATCTTTAAGAAATATCTGTGCTAATAACTTATCACAAAGGCAAATTAATTCTATTGGAAAAGGTCCAGCAGTAGTATCTCTGGATCCTCAAAAAAAAAATCCCTAATTCACTGGAAAGTAAACATCTAAATTTACAATTTATATACAGGAAGGATATCCTAATTATAGGGTAGTAATTTACTAGTCCAGGGTTTATCAAACTTCTTGCATTGAGTCCTTACCCTGATCAAGAATTCAGGATATCTAATATGTTTATTGAACTATTAGCATTTGTGGTTCTTAGAGGGTGTCAAAGCTGACAGAGTAAGGATGTGAATAGATTTTAATGAATAAATATCAATAAAGCTCCCTAAGTAGAAAAAAAAAATCAGCAGTCTCCTTGTACTCTTTAACATCCCTCTTTGCCTGCCTGCCTCAGGCTTGTTTCTTTGTGACTGGGCCTCAAACATGGCAGGCAGCACATTGACACTTTTGTTTTTCATCTTACACATCAGACTTAACAATACATGACAGATCATTTAAGAAGAGTGGATTTATTATGGCTGTAGTACTGTGCTCTTTTACTTTCACATGTGAAATACAACTTATAATATAAAGCAAAGATGAGTGTTCTATCTAAATCATTTCTGGTCACAGCATTTAGCCTTTTGAGTCACACAGCTCTAATCATTTCTGCCTCAGCAGCTTAAATATATTTCTGTCCTGTCTTTGCTTGGACTATAGACGTCCCAATACACTACCATCACTTCACTTATCAGGGCTGCTGTAACAGCACCATTTCATCCCTTTTTTAACAATTTTATTCTTTTCTTGTTTATTTATGGCACTGGTCCTTAAACCTGTCCTGTGGGACCCCCAGCCCGTCAGGATATCTGTAATGAATAAACATAAGTGAAATTTATCTATAAAGTAGGTAGTAGGCATGCAAATTTCTCTCATGCGTATTCATTAGGGATATCTTGAAAACCCGATTGGCTGGGGGTCCCCCACCACTGATTTATTGCAATTATGGGATTGCCTACAACCTCAATAAATAAGGTTTACCCATAGTAAGTCCACTCATAGAGGGGAAAAGACCTCAACAACCCATGCTATGAAAATTAAATTTTTTTTTTATGCAGTAGCTATAAGGGTTCCATTGTCATTCATTGGTCTCAGAAAACCCTCAATACATTTTCTTTAAATCTAATTATGTGCAAAAAAAAAAAATATATATATATATATATATGCTATGAAAACAATTTTATAAACATGCAAAAAATTTCAGAAATTTTGCACTTATCTTATGGCAACTGTGGTATGTTGGTTGAATTGTTTTCAGTTGGGGGGGGGGGCGGAGGCCTAGCTGAAGGTAGGAGAACCTCCAGGGCTGCAATCAGCACTGATGCTGATATGGGGGTGGAGTCTCGTTTACTACGGCACGGAAGTGCCCTGTGCTGGTTAGGGGAAAGCACTCCAGGGTTTGCAGGGCTGGGCTCTGCCCCAGGAAGGTAGTATTTCTGCTCTGGGGTCCTGGTGGGAGCTGGATGAGCAGCAGTGGCTCGGTGCCATGTGCATTACAACATCATCCATGACACTGTCAGTATGTGACAAAATAACTTTGCATTCAACTACTAGTAGAGCACACTGCAATATGTATATATTTTGGTAGGACCCATCTCCAATGCTACAACTTGATCCCTAGCTCCCTTAAACTGGAGTGAGTGGTGCAGGAGAGCAGCTGGAGGGGTTAGAAAAATGGCAATTGCACCCCTGCAAGCACCTCTTTTCTTGCTCCTTGTCTCTGCCCCAAACTCCTATTTGCCCTACCCATATACACTCATTCTCCCTACCCCCCAACTGCTTCCTTTTACCTACCTTGTTCAAACCTGATTTACCCATAACCACCCCAATCCCATTCCCTTCCATCCTATCTACACTTTTCCTTCTCTCCCACCCCAGTTACTTACAACCCAATGCTAGGCCACCACCTGTTATGTGTCTAACCTCCTTATTCGGTCACAATCAGTGGTGTAGCCAGGAATTTCCTTCCCTCCTATTTACCTGGCCAAGTCCCCCCCCATTCACTTGAGCAACAGCATTCATAGCCTGTCTGTGGCCTGCACCAGGACTTTCTGAACTTCCAGCCCCTTCTGATGCAACTTCCTGTTTTATGAGCATGAAGGATGGGATTAGGGTTACCATATTTGTGAAGACAAAAAAAGAGGACACATGACTCTGCCCACCCTCTACCTACAGCCCACTCATACTCCACCCATTTCCTTGGTTCCCCTTCCCATCCTCTTACCCTTTAGGTGTTTCTTTTGCTCCCTTTCTCCAGCCCTTCTCCCCTACAGGTGCTCTCTCTCTTTCTCTCTCCTTTCAACATCCCCCTCCTGTGAGTGCTTCTTTCTTTCTTTCCTTCCAACCCCCAACTCCCTTCCTGCAGGTGCCCCTTTCTCTCCTTCCAACCTCCTGTTGTTTCTCTCTCCCTTCTCATCCAGCACTACCCTACTCCATATTCTTTTCTCTAGCACTCTAGTCCTTTCCATAATGCTTCTCCAGCTCTCCATCCATGCTGTTTCTCCAGCCCCCTTCCCTCCCTCCTCCAACTTCCCCACCTACTTCTTCCCAAGGCCTGGCTGCTGTAATTAATCTTGCAACAAGGTAAGCCAGCTGCTGCCGGCCTGCCCTGGAATCCGCCACTCTGTATGTCCCGTATACGTAGAAACAGGAAGTCGCTGCAGAGAGGTGGCTTTCTGAGCTGGCCAGTGGCAGCAGGCTTACCTCGATGCTGCTGCTAGCTGCCTGAAGAATAATGTCATGGTTCTCTACCCTTTTTCCACAGGAAAAAAAGGACAGCATCCTTGCTTGGTCCGCCATATTGGATTCATACAGTAGCACATGCCCCTTGAATTTTGGTCCAGCTAGCAGGTTGGAGCTCCCAAATAATTAATTTTTTTTTTTTTTCAAAACGGAACTCTGTTGAACCTCTCTGCCCTATATTGTTTGCAGTTTACAATCAGATAAGTGCCTCAGTGAATTTTTATTTATATGACATAGAGGTTTTTTTTCTATTTAGGGTGCTTCCCGACTGAAAGACAGACTTATAAGAGGACCAAATAGAGTGTCACCACACAGAATAAGGAAATAATTTATTTGAATTCAGACGATTTTCAGTGCTACTCACAAATTCTCTGAAATTCATCATGTGTTAGTGAACCATATGATATACAGTGAACATTAATGATTTGTCTAAATTAATGCAGCATTCATTTATTCTTTACTCCTGGTTACTGTTGATTTAGGTACTACTGTATGGTTTATGAACTGATGGCCCCCCCAACAGTAATAACCTATTGTAATTGACAAGTTTTTGAAAACTTTTCTTGATTTATAAAGACAATTTTACCACACAGATCAACTATCTCTCTAGTTTATTACTTCAATTCCCTGATTAGATCTATTTTTGTAAAAGCTGTTAGCAATCTGCAAAGCAGCAATATAGAAATACTGAACAGAATGGGTGAGTGTGTTGATCCTTGCAATATCCCTTGCTCCACAAAGACTCTGCAAAATGTGTTCCTCCATCCTAACTTGCTGAAGCCAATACAGTGGTACCTCAGAATCCGAACACCCCAGAACTCGAACAACTTGGACTCCGAACTATTTTTAAATTAAATTTTGCCCCGGAATCCAAACGCTGCTTTGGAATCTGAACATACGGCAACTGCAAGCGGTGCTCAGCCCAAAGCTTCCCATCTGACGCAGCTTCCTGTTTCTGCCTTGGCGGTTCACGTCAGAGGGAAGCTTTGGGCTGAGCACCACTTGCAGTCGCCATTGCTAATCTTGCTGCTTATACCGGCGGGGGCTCGATCTTGTCTATGCCAGTGGGAGCCCGATCTTGCTGTCTCTGTGTGTTTACTGTTAAATTTATTTGAAAATCTGAGTTTGTGGGACCAAGGAATGGATTAATCCAGTTTCTATTATTTTCAATGGGAAAAATTGTCTTGGAACTCAAACGTTATGGAACTCGAACGGGTTCTGGTATGGATTAAGTTCAGATTCCGAGGTACTACTGTACATCAAAAAAGAGGCAAACTAAGTTAATGTTGTTGCTCCTATACCAACATTACACAACCTATCCCAATAAAACATGCTGTATTAATATCAAGAAGCACCATAAGACACATCTTTCCAAACCTTTTAATCATGAAGCCATCACTGATAGCCAAATTGGTTGTGGGCTTTGGCCCACATCAAAACCATTCTGATGGAAATCCAACACATGATTGGCCAAAAATTGCAAATATATTAAGGAAGCCAACAAAAAACAGAACAGAAAACCTCCACAGGAGACACCAAGCAAAGAAACACCACAAGGTGTGAACAAGATCTTTATTGAAATGATTTCAAGATGACTTGGCATGGTTGTGGTTCAGCTTTTCGGCCTGCATCAGAAGTTTACACAAACAAATTGTAAGATACATCAAGATATGCACTATGGAAACTAAAGACTATAAAAAAATACTTTGATCCTCTATTTTTTAGATTATTGGTGCAGGCATTAGTTCTATCTATATTGGATTATTGTAATATTGCCTATTTGGAAGCTCCAAAGAAAGTACTGAGAAAATTGAGAAGAGCGCAAAATGACCATGTTAGTCTTTACTATCGATTGCTGCATTGGCTAACGGTGGAGGCACGAGTACTATTCAAATTTTCTTATATCTGTTTTAAGTTGATTTGGGGATTGGCCCCCAACTTATTTCTTATCTCATTTCATGTTGTATATGCTAACAAGGAAAACTAGAAGTTTACATTTATTCGCTTATCCAAAAATTACTGGTTGCAGATACAAGACTTTTTTGGATAAGACTCTTGCATTTCAAGCGGGTAAGCAGCAATTCTGGTTGGGCAAATGCATTGTTGGAGCTATGTTGTCTTATGGTGCATTTCTAAAAGGAATTAAGTCAGCGCTGTTTGACAAATCTATTTCCTAAATGTTGGGTACTATTAGCAAAATTTTACACTATGTATATTTAAGAAACGAGTTGTATTTTCAACCATTTGTATTTCGCTGATTGTCCAGCCTTCTTCTGTGTAAACCGCCTAGAAATCATTTAGATATGGCGGTATAGAAGAACAATGTTATGTTTTGTTATAAAACACAAGTCTTATGAAATAAAAAAACAAAACAAAACCAATATTTAAAACTAAATTATAAAATATAAAAATTGTATAAAGTATTCTGAAACCCAAATATACATATATTGACATATATTTAAACATATATATATACATATATATGTATTGTATAAAGTATTCTGAAACCCAAATATACATATATATACATATATATAAACATACATATATTGACATATATTTAAACCAGTGACAGGGAAGCCCCTGTCACTGGTTTAAATCAAAGCAGAAAGGAGAGAAACCCAGTCCTAAAGAAGGGCAGGCTGGTTACATAAAGGGGAACACTAGAGAAAGTCAGGAATTTTTCTCAACTTTCCTATAATTGCTTTCGAAAAGCTAACACCAACACTCGGGCAAAAGCCCTTTGCAGGCAGACACAGCAAGGGTTAAAGAAAGGGGAGGGACCCAGAAGCTGGATAAATTGAAAGTTGATCTCAGCAGGAGGCAATCAGGAACCCACAGCAGAGAGAGCCTCAAGGAAAGCAGGACAGGAGGGAGGAAATATGCTCCAGTCCCTGCACCTCACAAGCACATTCAAGGCTGCACCAGAGCTCTTAGGAACATTGCTCTAGGACAAAGGTTAAAGGGGGTTGGGAAACAGCCTAGGCAGAATTATTTTGAAACTGCTTCATGCCGAGAAGGTATAAGGATAACAGAATTTTATCTGATACATGGAAAACATTGAGATACATTAGTAACTTAACACCTATTCCAATTAGTAAATCAACGAATCAGTCTTTATGGATAAACTCCAAGATTCAAATTGGCGGATCTAAAATCTTATGGAAGAACTGGATTATTGCAGGTATTCGAACTCTGAATGATGTTATTTCAGATGGTAAACTGCTTGAATTTTCACAGCTGCAGCATAGATTTGGTCTTAATAAATCACAAAGTTTTAAAGGGTTGCAGCTGAAGCAGGCTATTCAGGTGGGGTTCCTTGAATGGAAAACATTGAATAATCAGTATAGTCTAGAGTTCCTATGCTTTCAAGCGGACTTCCTGGGACATCAAGCCGCATTGTGGTATAAATTAATATCTGGATATATGAATAAAAAACCAAAAAACGGTCTTAGAGACATTTGGAGCATTGAGATTAAACAGCAAATTTCTGCATCTCAATGGCCACAAATTTGGTCTTGGAGAATGAGATGTTGCATAGAGCGTTTTGGACCCCTGTTCGTTTACAAAAGTTAGATAGCTCTAAGTCTAATAAATACTGGCATTGTAATCTGGAAGCGGGGACACTTGATCATTTAATTTACCATTGTCCCTGTATAATATTATTTTGGAATTAAATTTGGACTCAAGTAAATTGTCTATTAGAAAACCATGTTGCATTATCCAATGATAAAAACATAAGAACACAAGAAGTTGCCTCCATTGGGTCAGACCGAGGTCCATCTCGCCCAGCGGTCCGCTTCCGCGGCGGCCCATCAGGTCTGTGACCTGTGGTTTCTGACCACTTCTATAACCTACCTCAAGTTCTATCTGTACCCCTCTATCCCTTTATCCTCCAGGAACCTATCCAAACCCTTCTTGAATCCCTGTACAGAGTTCTGGCCTATCACTTCCTCCGGAAGCGCGTTCCATGTGTCTACCACCCTCTGTGTAAAAAAGAATTTTCTAGCATTTGTTCTAAACCTGTCCCCTTTCAATTTCTCCGAGTGACCCCTAGTGCTTGTGGCTCCTCTCAGTTTGAAGAATCTGTCCTTATTTACTCTCTCTATGCCCTTAAGGATCTTGAAGGTTTCTATCATGTCCCCTCTAAGTCTCCTCTTCTCCAGGGAGAACAGCCCCAGCATTTTTAACCTGTCAGCGTATGGAAAATTTTCCATACCTTTTATCAGCTTAGTCGCCCTCCTCTGCACTCCCTCGAGTACCGCCATGTCCTTCTTGAGGTACGGCGACCAGTATTGAACACAGTACTCCAGGTGCGGGCGCACCATTGCGCAATACAGCGGCATGATGACTTCCTTCGTCCGGGTTGTGATACCCTTTTTGATGATGATACTATTCTGTTTGGCATGTCTATGAGGAAAAAAAGTAAAATATCAGCACATAACAAACTATTTAATCTTGACTGGGGTTGCTATTCAGCATATCACCAATAACTGGAAAAATTATATTAATCTTAATTATACATTTTGGTGGAATTTGGTATGCCATATTTTTAAGATGGAAAGAGCAATTGCAATACAGACAGGGAACTATAATAATTTTATAAAGATCTGGGGGCCATTGGAACGATATTGTAAGGAGTAAACATCATTTTCCTTGGATGAATATATGTACACATTGGGGGGTGGGAGGGAGTTTTTCTGGAAATTTCACTAAATTATGTGTTTATATTATATTTATGATATAATTGATCATAATATTTGAAAGAAGGTGGGTCTATTTCTATGTTTCTATGGGGAGGGTCATTGGGGTGGGCAGACTAGATGGGCCGTGGCCCTTATCTACTGTCTATTTCTATGTTTCTATGTTTCTAATTATATGAGAATTACAAGTGTTATTGTTGTTACTAATGATATATTCCTGTAAGTTTTCAAAATGAATAAAGAATATTAAAAAAATAAAATAAAATAGTTCAAACTTCCACAGACCATAAATTGGAATAAACACATAAATGGGCTTAAAACCAATATAAACACAACATTATTTAAATTTAAATAATGTAAGATATGGTGTTGAAACTCTGGCACTAAAGCACATATAGTATATGCTTGTGGCAGATTCCAGTCCGGGTTTTCCTGGACCCTGTGTCAACTCACAGAAACAGCCTGGATATTCGTGCAGGTATAATAGTTTTTTAAATTAAGTACAGACCTGACCCTGTTACCTCGCAGGCTCTAATAAGGCAAAACCTTTTCTCAGCTCAGCGTTGCATAGGGAGAGGTATGGCCAATAGGAAAAAGGAGGTATTGATGCCCCTGTATAAGACTTTGGTGTGACCTCATTTAGAATATTGTGTACAATTCTGGAGGCCGCACCTTCAAAAAGATATAAAAAGGATGGAGTCGGTCCAGAGGAAGGCTACTAAAATGGTATGTGGTTTATATCATAAGGCATTTGGGGATAGACTTAAAGATCTCAATCTGTATACTTTGGAGGAAAGGTGGGAGAGTGGAGATATGATAGAGACGTTTACATACCCATGTAATATAAATGCACATGAATCGAGTCTCTTTCATTTGAAAAGAAACTGCAATGAAAGGGCATAGGATGATGTTAAGAGGTGATAGGCTCCGGAATAATCTAAGGAAATACTTTTTTACAGAAAGGGTGGTAAATGCATGGAATAGTCTCCCAGAAGAGGTGGTGGAGACAGAGACTGTGTCTGAATTAAAAAAAGATCCTGGGATAAGCACATGGGATCTATCAGAGAGAAAAAGAGATAATGGTTACTGCGGATGGGCAGACTAGATCGACCATTTGGCCCTTATCTGCCATCATGTTTCTATGTTTTTCTTAAGCAAGGTTCAAAGGCTGGTCCTAGCCAGACCCATACATAGTCCACAATCCTCAGTATTACAAGATTTGCTTACCTTAGCCAGCCATGTACCAAAAGTCTTGAACTGTCAGCTCTTCTAACAGTCTTTGTCAGATTTCTTGACTTCCCAGAGCTTTTCCTAAACCCATGGCTAGGGAAAGGTTCTCTCTCCTTCTGTCTCATAAGAATCCCTTTGCTTCCCAAGGCTCTTCTTAATCCGCAGCTAGAGAACGGTTCTGTAGTGGAAGTATCTTTCTTGGGACCTGCTCTCTCAGGAACCTCTCTGAATGATTCCACTTTGGGGCACATATACTCCTCCCTGCCTGAATCCTGCCCCTCTGACTCAGTAGTGTTGTATTATTCAATGTCTCAGCATTGAGCAGCAAAAACTTAGTGCATTTTGGGACTGGTAGTTTCCCCACATTCTTTAAGTGCCCCCTTCTGCCCAGTGGCACAACTGTAGTATTGGTGAGGGAAAATTCCTTAATCCCTTATAGTGCTTTTAGAGGTCCTTTTACTAAGGCGCACCAACTGATTTAGCACGCGCTAAAGATTAGCGCGCATTAAATGCTAAGGCACCCATAGAATATAATGGGTGTATTAGCAGTTAGTGTGTGCTAATCTTTAGCACGTGCTAAATCGGTTAGCATACCTTAGTAAAAGGACTCCTTAGTTATTAAATGTAGTATCCATATAATAATTGGTAGCAGCCATATCTCGAAGCTTTCGAGTTACCACAAGATGATGTTTTCTGTGCAGGGCCTTATTTGTTAGAATAAGCTTCCTCTTCTATGTAATGCTTTAGGAAGGAACTTAAAACTATTCTGTTTCTGCGTAATTATAGCATTAGTGAATTACCAAGAGTTATTTCTCAGTCAAAATGAGGCAAGGTGGGAATTTGCCATGCTGTTAGGATATTTTATTTTATGTGATGTTATGTTGTTTTTTGTTTTCATATGTTATTAGTGTAAGGTTATAATCTGGTACCTGTATATTTATGAATCTGGATGTTTTATTGTAATCCACATAGAATTGTGGGATATGTGGAATATACATTTTTAAAATTAAAATAAATAAATAAAATCTCCTTCTGGGTGGTTTATGTTTACATGCTATCATTGCATTTTCAGCTTTGTGTTCAGTCTTGGTTTTTATAATCTCTTGTTTTACCATCTCAGCAGATCTGCCATTAAATGGTATCACTCAAAATACTACTATCAATACGTAGGTACTCCAGTGCACATAAGAAGCATATTGTGGTGCCATGTCCTCAAATGATTTACAATACATTACATTAGTGTCTTCTATCCTGCCAATACCTTTCAGTTCTTGGTGGTTTACAACAAGAGTTGGCCTGGACATTTCCAGGGAGAATAAATGGTTAATAGATGTAGTATGCATAAGGTGACCATACGTCCCGTTTTGAACGGGACTGTCCCGTTATTACATTGCCTGTCCCGTTGTCCCCACACACCATTTCGGGATGCCAAAATGTCCCGTTTTCAGTGGTCAGGGCGATCTAATAACGGGACAGTCCCGTTCAAAGCCCTGGAAGAGCTGGAGACACAGTTTTCTTTATCTGCTGCCACTGCTGCTGCCACTATTCGTGATCCTGCCCCGATCTCTTTCTGTTCCTGCACTTGGATTTGCCAGTGTCGCCTTGACCCGCCCCTTGGAGCAGCACTCTCCTTCGTAAGACGCTGGCCCAGAAGCTTTCTCTCCGACGTCACAGTTCACGTCGGAGAGAGACTTGTGCAGGGCCGGATTTAAAGATGGGCACATGTCTCGGGCCCAAAAATAAGTGTTTCCTGGCCGCAGAACAGCAGCGGGAGCTGGAGCGGGCTGAACGATGGGCGCTCGGGGACTACAGAAGCAGGTGGCGGGTGCCCAGAAGAAGAGAAGACGAAGGTGGAGGAAAGGCAGCAGCAGTGCTGGTCGTGGATCCGTCGCCTTCTCCCCCTGCTCAGTGGCAGCATGTCTCTGAGCGGCTGAGGAGTTCCTGCCCGAATATGGAGCCGCTGCCAGTGGCGCTGAGGTGCGGCCTCCTTCCCCCTCAATGTGCTCGTTAGCAGCTGACTGCCCCAGGTCGTGCGGTTAGACTGGTGAGTCGATCCGGGGGCAGTTGAGGGGGGGGAACTCCAGTGCAGAGTTGGCACTTAGCATGTGTAGTGATGGAGGGGGTGAAAAGAGGCTCCACTAGGGAAATATCAAGGTGTTTGAGGGGAGGGGGGTGACAAGGGTGGCCTTGTTCTCTCTAGAACTACACAAATTGCTATTTACATGATTACGGTTTGTATACATATGTTATTTCTTGTGTAAATGAGGTAGGTCTTTTATTCTTAAAAATAATTTTTATTGAAATATTTTCATATTACAATAAGAAATCAATGTAAGGGATATGAAAATATTCAAGAATACTGTGTAGCGTCCAGCAAAAGAATAGGAAGGAGGCACTGGGTGTACTAAGGACATGGGAAGGAGGCACTAAGGACACAGGATGGAGGCACTGGGGGCACTAAGGACACAGGACAGAGGCACTGGGGGCACTAAAGACATGGGAAGGAGGCACTGGGAGCACTAAGAACACAGCACGGAGGAACTGGGGGCACTAAGGACATAGGAAGGAAGGAGGGAGGGAATAGAAAGGAACAATTGCTGGGCCTGAGTGCAGAAAAAAAGTCATCATAAAAGGATACACGGTCAGAAGGAAACGCAACCAGAGACTCATGAAATCACCAGACAGCAAAGGTAGGAAAAATGATTTTATTTTCAATTTAGTGATCAAAATGTGTCAGTTTTGAGAATTTATATCTGCTGTCTATATTTTGCAAAATATTTGTCCATTTTTCTATAGTTACTGAGGTGACATTGCATATTTTAAAGTCATCTGCCTTGACATCTTTGAAATCCCCCCAAATATATATGATAGTTAACATTTTCTCTACATATAGTGTGCTTCGTAGTTTTAAAAAATTTTACGGTTACCATTATGAATTGATAAGATATTATGTGTACATGAAAAATGAATGGAAGGAAGAATCTGGGGGCGGGATTGGGGTGGGGCTAGGGCGGGATTGGGGGCTTGACTGACAATTAATTGATGTCCCCTTTTGATGAAAAAATAAATGGTCACGTTAAGTATGCATCGGGATCTGTGGAGGGTCGATCAGGTTTAGTTAGATCATTTGACAAATTTCTTGAAGTTTTAAGTTCTTTCTTGAATGTTTTGTAGTTGGGCATCATAGTCAACAGATTAGAGAGTGGGGCGGTTAGTTTTGCTGCTTTAGTGGCTAATAGTCCGTCGTATTTTTTTTGCTTTGTATACCTTTGATTGGGGGGTGAGTTCTCCTTGGTCTGGATGTGTTTTTCCTGATTAGGCGGTTGCTCAGATAGCTCAGTCCATTTCCATTTAGGGCTTTGAATAGGGTGCAGTAGAATTTGTATTATATGCGTGCTTGTACTGGGAGCCAGTGTGAATCTTGGAAAGCGGTGGTGATGTGGTCATATTTTTTCAGCGAGTAAATCAGTCTAAGAGCTGTATTATGGACTGTTTGTAATTGTTTTAGCATGTTGGTTGGGCATGACAGGTATAGGATGTTACAGTAGACCAGGAGTCCTAGGATTAGCGCTTGTACCAAGAGTTTGAATTGTTCGTTATTGAAGTATTTTTGGATTTACGTCTTCGATAAGACAACAGTTGGCATGGACTTGTATAGATTTCTCAGCATTGAGAGCTAAAACAAACGGTAATTCACCTTTATACTCAAAGGCTCAATCTCTGCCTGGTTGCAGCATGGAAAGTACACATTGAAGTTGGAGGCTTGATGGACCTCATCCAGTTCATTTACTACATTGTCCACAGTTTGCTCCAAGGTGCATTCCACCAGCAGTGAATGATGCCTAGACAAGTACTACCTGACATATGTTTTGATGGTCACAACTATCAACCAGAGAAAGGGCCATCTGAAGGATATTGCAGAAAAGAGAGGTGTGGAAAAATTACTAAATACATGTGTATCCAATGTAATAAGGGGGAAATTCTGTAAATGGCATCTAAAAAGATTAGCTCCTATCTCTTGTCAATCACACTATTACAGAATTGCACCTACATTAAAACGTAGGCACCTGTAATGTAGACTAGGGTTTTAAAGGCCTACAATATATGATAGGCACCTAAGTCCTTTAGAGCAGTGGCTCCCAACCCTGTCCTGGAGGTCTACCAGGCCAATCGGGTTTTCAGGCTAGCCCTAATGAATATGCATGAGAGAGAGTTGCATATAATTTAAGTGACAGGCATGCAAATCTGCTCCATGAACATTCATTAGGGCTAGCCTGAAAACCCAATTGGCCTGGTGGACCTCCAGGACAGCGTTGGGAACCACTGCTTTAGAGAATTGCACCTAAGTCCTTCTCTGCCCCTAAACACGCCTACTTTGGACTTAGGTGCTGTTCGGCGCCATGTGATAGGTGTCTATTTTTTGTAGAATTGCGCCTAAGAAGGTAGGCACCTATTACCCAATTAATTTTTTATTTTTTTCGATTATGAGCTTGATATACTGCCCTAAGGCGAAAGCCATCAGAGCGGTTTACATGATAAATATAGTTAATGTTACGTGGGAAATTTCTGTAAAAATAAATATATATCGTTGAAACACTTTGCTGGTATATCATTTTCTCAGTTATGGTGAATAACTTGACTGTGGACAAGTTTTTGGTCCAATTTGGATTAGTACAATGAAGGTGAGAGGAGACCAGCTCAGGAGTAATCAATTGGAATATTTTGTTATGTAAAGGGGAAGGTATCAGAAATGAGGGCGTTACGTGAACTCAAGAAGCAAATGACAAGAACACAGGAGGGAGAGGAAGGGACTGATTAGTTGGTCTGGATGGGCAAGTAACTATGCCATTTAGGGCTCCTTTTACCAAGGTGTGCTAGCATTTTTAGTGCGCGCTAACCACGTGCTAAATGAAAAATACTAACACAAGCTCTATGGAGGCATTAGCGGTATTGTAGTGCGCGCTAAGCGCACCTCAATAAAAGGAGCCCTTAGTCTTTATCGGCTATCATTTTCTATGTTAGTACACTCAGGAAAGCAATTTTAAATTATCATGGCTGGAAACACTCCAGCAACCTACCAACCTTCTTGCCAATATCCTTCCAACGATCTGTCTGGGGTTAGAATACAGTCCTTTTTCTTTTTCCTTTTATTTTCTCAAAAGAATTGCACTACGATATTGACTCAGCCTGCCTGAGGGAACTCTCCCTCCCTTTCCCTTTCTTGTTCTGCCTCTTATGTTTTAAAGTTTTAAAACCTTACTCATCGGCTAACCAGTTAATTAAAAATGATTGTAGGTGCTTCCAGCACAGTGAAACCAGGGCCCTCTTTGGCCTCCAGGGTACACACTCCACTTCGCACAGTCCCCTGAAGAATGGTGCAGTGTGTGACATCCTTTTATCAAGGATGATTGGCCTCCAGGGAATCTTTCACTGCAAAGTTTTGAATTGGTTTGCTGCATTCAGCTTGTCTTTGAAGAGAAGCTGCTTTCCATTCATTGCCTTTTGTACAGGAAACAATAGAGAATGTAACGTGATTCGTGTTTATTTTGATGAGAAACTCCATGCGCAATGATAAATGGTGTGATTAAAGTCAAACCAGCTGTGCGTCATTCTGATTTATGTTAAATTTACATTTCTGTACAGAACTGGGACTTGTAAGAATGCCAAAACAGATCCTAGCAAAGGAGCATAAAAATTGCAACTAGTTCTCTGTCAGTGAGAATCTTTTTCAAAGATGTTTTTCCGTTGGTTTCCATTACGAGCTGCAAAAGTAGAAACAAAAAGGTGTAACCTAGTGAAACATGATATAACATAATCACATTTTGAGGATTGAGGGTGCCAGAAGTTAGATAATGAAATACTTGACCAAAATAGCACTCCCCCATTCCTTGAAGCAACAAATGTGTGTTAACGTGCAAGAACTATCTGCCTGTGATACCATTATTTCAATCATATATCTGGATCCATCCAGATATATCCTTATCTATATCCTTCCAGATCTGCCCCCGCACCTTCCTGATACGTGTGCACTTTCCATTCCCTCATACCTCTTTAATTTTCCCTGTGCGAGCAGTATTACAAACTTGCTGCCTGCATCATGTCGCCTCTTTCTGATGTCACTTCCAGGCCCCACACCTAGGAAGTGACATCAGAGGGATAGCCGACATGACGTGGGCAGCAAGTTTGTAATGTTGCTTGTGCCTGGAAAATTAAAGAAAGGTATGAGGGAAGGGGCTGCACACACAGCAGGGGGGGGAAGGATTGACCCGCAAATTTGGTTTGTCATTTACCTATTTTGGGACTCCTGATGCAGGCAATTCAGCTGAAACACGATTCCGTGTCGAGTCCATGATCTGCTACATGTTGTTATGATCGACAAGACTATTATATGTATTATCTTTATGGTTGATTGCTCTCTTCTAGTGGACCTTGTGGCTAGTTGTGCAGAAGTGATCGTCTTCTTTTTTGGTTACCAGATGACACCTATACATCATCTCTCGTAACTCTCTCTGATTTCCCACCCCCTCCCCTTCTAGGATTCACTCTAGACTCATCTCTGGGATGTTTCACATAGACCTGTGCAGAGGGAAGAAAATATGGTGCAGATCTCGTACATTGTCTTTTTTCCAGCTTTGGCAAATCTCTTAGTCACTTTGTCCTCAAGAGTCACTCCTACTGGTGGTCCTTTCCCGAGTCTTCCCATTCCCTAGGGTAAGTAATAGTCATGAATGAAGCTGTTGGAGTAGAAGCTTCTCAGTGATATGTTACAATTTCTTAGTTGACCTGTTACAGCTCCATCCCTACAACATTGTACTTGGAATTCACAGTTATTTCAGTATACCTTTAATAACATGATTTTTAAGGCAGTACTATTTTTATATTTAAGAATGAAAGAAAGCGAATGTTCTTTATCCTATTTAGAAACCCATAAACTGATTAAATAATCGGGATTTAAAGGTTCTCTTCTTTTTTTAGAATATCGTACCGTTCAGATCATGCAACACTCCTTCATATCCTCTTCTTATTTCCTCTCATGTCTTGTTCCTGAAGTTTTTGTCCTCTCATCACTTCCCTTTAATCTTTTCTTCAGTCCATTAGTGCTGCTGATCCAAATGTGTGGCATTAGTTCATATTCTTACGTGGATGATATTCTTCTGTGCATTACACCACTGATGAATCTCTAGATTTATCACCACTTCAAAGCTGTCTTCATGAGATGGCAAACTGGCTCCAGGTGATGCATGTCGGTAACAAAAATCTTATACACGAATACAGGATGTCCAGTGCAGTACTTGGAGAGACCCCCCAGGAAAGAGACTTGGGAGTACTGGCCGGCATGTCAATGAAGCCGTCCGCGCAATGCGCAGCAGCGGCGAAAAGGGCAAACAGAATGCTAAGAATGATTAAGAAGGGGATCACGAACAGATTAGAGAAGGTTATCATGCTGCTGTACCGGGCCACGGTATGCCCTCACCTGGAATACTGAGTCCAGCACTGGTCACCGTACATGAAGGACACAGTACTACTCGAAAGGGTCCAGAGAAGAGCGACTAAAATGGTTAAGGGACTGGAGGAGTTGCTGTACAGTGAGAGATTAGAGAAACTGGGCCTCTTTTCCCTTGAAAAGAAGAGACTGAGAGGGGACATGATCGAAACATTCAAGATAATGAAGGGAATAGACTTCGTAGATAAAGACAGGTTGTTCACCCTCTCCAAAGTCGAGAGAACGAGAGGGCACTCTCTAAAGTTAAAAGGGGAATAAATTCCGTACAAACGTAAGGAAGTTCTTCTTCACCCAGAGAGTAATAGAAAACTGGAACGCTCTTACGGAGTCTGTTATAGGGGAAAATACCCTCCAGGGATTCAAGACAAAGTTAGACAAGTTCCTGCTGAAACAGAACGTACGCAGGTAAGGCTAGTCTCAGTTAGGGCACTGGTCTTTGACTAGAGGGCTGCCGCGTGAGCGGACTGCAGGGCATGATGGACCACTGGTCTGACCCAGCAGCAGCAATTCTTATGTTCTTAAATGTAGAAACAACAAAAAAAGCAGATCCCATATATCAAGATTTACAAAGACTAGAGGACACTCGAAGTTACAGAATAATACTTTAAAAATCAATAGGAGGAAATATTTTCTTCACTCATAGAATAGTTAAGCTCTGGAATGCATTCTCAGAGGTTGAGGTAAGAGTGGTTAATATAGCTGGTTTTAAAAAAGGTTTGGACAAGTTCCTGGAGGAAAAGTCCATAGTCTGCTGTTGAGACAGACATGGGAGAAGCCATTGCTTACCCTGGATCGGAGGCATAGAATGCTGCTACTATTTGAGTTTTTGCCAGGAGCTTGTGACTTGGATTGGACTCTGTTAAGACAGGATACTGGGCTAGATGGACCTTTATCTAGATGGATTCTTTATCTAGGCTCCTTAAAAACTCCCGATGTAGGCCACATTTCACCCAAACTAGAGCTGCATAAGGGGTAATTTTCAATTCAGACACATTAAGGGGCCGAAATCCAAAACACAGGCTGTCTTGACCCCGCCCAGTCTCCGCCCCAGACCCCGCCCCATTATAGTACTAATTGTATCACCATTTTTCCATTCATTTCCCATGTATACACACACAATATAATCTTATTAACCACACAACACACTGTATGCTATGTTAAACTACACAAAGCACACTGTATGCTTCTCAATATTCATTGCTTCCAGAACACAGATAACCCCTATGCAAATACTGGACCAAAAACTAATATACTAATATATACAAAGGAAACCCTAAAGATGCAAGACTCTGCATGCAGTACAACCCCAGAGAAAAAGAAACAAATGCATTTCATCTTGAACAGTGCAAAATATAGACAGCAGATGAAAATTCTCAAAATTGACACAATTCAATCACTAAATTGAAAATAAAATTATTCCCTCTACCTTTGTTGTTTCCCTCCCTCCATGCTGTGCTTCAACTAGGTGCCTCCCTTTGGTGGGTGTCTTACCTTCTGGCTGACTCCCGCCTGGCCGTTTTATGCGACCCATGGTACAATGTAGCGTTTTCATTGCTGACCCCTGGTGTTATCATCTGGCAGGCTCCCTCCTACTCACTGCCGCTGTGTGCACAAAGCTGGATGGTTTTAATTTTTAAAAACCCAAAAAAGTGTTTTATATTTAATGTTGGTGGGTTCTAACCCACCAACATTAAATATAAAACATTATTTTAGAATCTTTTCAGTCAGAATCAGAGCCTATCCTCACCAAAGCTCATCTGCATTACATTTTCATACCTGATATGGCCTGTGGCCCATGTTGGAGGAAAGTGATGAGGGCAGACTCTCACTGCAGTACCTCATGGCTTCATTTTTGCTTCAAACTGACCTAATTTGTCTCACCACTGTGGCTGTGCAGATTACTGGAGGCAGGAGAAGTACTCATGCTCCCCACCCCTGCACACATTGTACCACTGGGCCAGACTAGTAGGGAGGTGGAGCTGGAGGTGGAAATCAAGAGGGCAAGCCTACGGAAATAATCAGCGCCCCCCCCTCGCTGCCTCAATTTTCCTCTTGTGGTCTGGCTTCCTTCTCTCTTCAACAGTAATTTACACCGCTATGTGGTTGCCAACTTGCACGTGCCGGTAGCGCACCAGAAATGAATTTAACTGTGCCGGCCCCAGCGACGCATCCTGGCTAGAGCCGGCACAGTTAAATTCATTTCTGGTGCGCTGCCAGCAGTGCAAGTTGACCACCACACGGCGGTGTAAATTACTGACCGGTACTTAAATTACTGCAGAGCCAGCACTGGGGTGCGTCGCTGGGGCTGGCCAAAACAGAAATCAAGGCGACATGTTGAAGCCCTGTTTACTCCCCCCTGATGCCAGTCCTGAACCGGGGGCCGCATAAAACAGCCAGGTGGGCCAGATTCGGCCCGTGGGACTTGTGTTTGACACATGTGCTCTAGGCTGTGGCAATGGAATATATTGCTGAGAGCAGAGGAGTAAAAATTGAACTATATGTGGTTTGATTATATACTTAGGCCCAAATTCTGTAACCGGCGCCTAATGTTAAGCACCTATTTTGGAGGTGCCACCTAGATAGGCGCCTATCTAAATTGATTAACAAGCTCAATTAAGCTTTTTAATGAGCAATGATTGAAATTTAGGTGCCTATCAAGAAAGAGCAATTCTCTAAAAATTTAGGCGGCCTTAAAAAATAGGTGCTATGTGCGTTAGGCGTGGACATGGCGCCTTATTGCAGAATCGCTGCACTTAAAGCGTGCTTAAGCACTCATATAGGCACCTAACTTTTAGTTTTGTCTAGAGCTGGCCTATTTATTGGGCGCCTCCATAATAGGTGCCTCTCAGCATGATTTAATAAACAGCACCCAATTTTACTTGAATTGCGCTGAACTATGCCTATATCGGCACCCAACATTTGGGCGCTTCTTATAGAATTTACCCTTTAGTGAAATGACTGTAACTTTCCTATTAATTTTATGGCATTCCTTTTTTTTTAAAATCTTTTTGTTTATTTGTAAACCACTTTGACTTGTTTGACAAATTAGGCAATATATCAAGATTTATTAAACAATACATACTGAACAATATTTAGTTGGTCCATTGTTGGCATGATGCCGCAGAACTGCCTGGTTTCTGGCTTTACCTTTGCGTCCTTTCATCCACTGTTCCCTTGAAGCTGAGCGGGAGTCCACCAACTCAATTGTTTCCAATTTGGTGGGGGGGGGGTAGTCCATCAATATTGTGTTTTCAGTTACTAGGGACAGGCAGTTCCCTGGAGTCTGACAGAGCTTGCATGTTGCTATTGAAAATATGATGTGAAACAGCACCCCCACTGGCAGATCTGTAGGTGGAGGAATCCTGCTTAGCTTAGAGCAGGGGTGTCAAAGTCCCTCCTCGAGGGTCACAATCCAGTCGGGTTTTCACGATTTCCTCAATGAATATAAATGAGATCTATTTGCATGCACTGTATGCTAAAGATCTCACGCATATCCATTGGGGAAATCCTGAAAACCCGACTGGATTGCAGCCCTCGACGAGGGACTTTGACATCCCTGGCTTAGAGGGAACAATGTTCTCTCATCTAAGAATCCTCTACATTTATCTTATGTTTCTTGAGTCTGGTTACTGTTTTGGCTTTCACTACATCCCGAGGGAGGCTATGCCCTGTATCTTCCACCCTTTCATGATGAATTATTTCTTTACCAGTCTACAGTCTCCTCTTTGTAGGGAATATATAAGAACTGTTTTTCTACAGGGACAGTAAATAAGATGGAAAAATTGCATTACCAAATTTTCTTCATACAGATTGAGTAATATATCTTATTATTGCATCTACAGCAGGAACATTATTTGCAATTACTGTATGCAGGCTTGGAATTAATCATTCTTTTATCTCTGATGTCTGAAAATGAATTAATCTTCAAAGGAACATCCTGCTCATTTTGAGTGTATATTTCATTAATAATCGCACAAAGTCATTAGTGGAAGTCATTTCCATGCATTTTCCCTCTTAATCAGGTGCTCCTAAATAGTCCCAAACATTAAGAACAATTATTACACACATAACCCCCCCAAAAAAAACCAAATCCCAAAAAACCTCAAACTAAACCAAAACACTCTTTAACCATTTTTTTAAAAGTTACTAGTTTCCAAACCTATAACACAACAATCAGCTCAGAAAACATCAATTTACAGTAGGTAAACTGTTGACAAGTTGCAGCTCATAACATTTTTATCTATTCACTACATAACTCCCACTCCAAGATAATTTTTATTGCCCCCCCCTCACTTCCCATCTATAACAGTTCTACAGTTAGCTTGAACAATGTAAAATTAAATATAATGTGAGTCGAGAACCAGGCCTCAACAGGTAAAACTGACAAGGGTTAGGTGATAATGAAAAGTGATACTTAAAAGCAAGATGTGAGAAATGATGCAAAATGATAAACCAATGTGGACAAAATGTGATGGTCACCCTGAGATCCCAGGGATGCAGTATGCAGATTGTGAAAAATCACAGGCGGACCTTAGCAAATTGGAAGACTGGGAAGACAAGCCATTTATACAACTACATTCCTTCTAAGATTATAGCTTAACAAACCCCCCCCCCCCCCCCCCATGGTTGGAAGGTGACTGAGCATTCTGGGTAATGGGAAGCACCAAGAGCATCATAGGGATTCAACAAAGATCATTAAGAATCGAGCTCTGGGTGGCAGGGACTGGAGGTAAGGATCGCATATCTGCAAAAAGAGACGGGTACATTTAGGTGATCTGCGCACCTCCCAGACCTCAAACAAAAGCATCCTATGAAATTGATTTCTCTAATGCCAGAAACTGGGGGGTTCCACCTGCACCCAATACTGCATAATACATTTATGACCCACCATCCATGCCTTCTGAAATAAGAGGTGTTTCCCCACACCATACACCCTGCATGCCGCAGCCCTACCAAATAAGGCCCCCCTTGGGGAACTCCCCACCCGAATGTTCCACAAAGTGCCCAGGTACGAGAAGGCACAAAGTGCCCAGGTATGAGAAGATGGCAGTCCAGAATGCCTGGATAAGAGGACACTGTTAAAAAGCATGAGAGAAAGTGTTGAGGCCTTGAGCACACTTAAGGCAAGAAGGAAGCACCACTAAGCCCGCATGAAAAGCCTGCACTTGCGTAAAATATGCCCGGTGGAGTACTCTATAAGTACACTCTTGCCACAAGCACTGATAATAATACCAGAAAGACGGTGAACCACTTGACTGAAATCCACGGAAGATACAGGGATACCCAGTTTCCCACTCCATTTCTGCAGGAGCCCCATGACTCCTGTGTTAAGTCTGCTGCAACTTTCCAAAAAAATGTGGGGAAAAAGAGACCTCAGAATATGAATGCCCACACAATTCAGCATAAGCAAGTCATGCAACATGGGGCCCAATCACAGCCATAGGTCTCTCACAAAACTCCACAAAACCACAAGTGTAAACTTTGTACATACTTGCAGCCAAATCTTCTTAACCACTAGAGTACATAGGACTCAAGTTCTCCAAAATAAAACAGTTCAAACACCATAAGGAAAGAGCACATCAAGCAAAAAACAACCAGACTTGACAGCTGCCCTGTTTTGCATGTTGCTATTTCAAGAGTCCTGGGAATTAGAATATCCCTGTTCAAACTTTAGCAAAAGTAATCAAAATTAGCAAAGAAAAAGAAAAACTTGTCCCATTGTAGGCTCACCCATATTTCCATTGCAAGTCTATCTGCTTGAACTTGCTTATGTTACTCTCTCTTTGCACCAACTGAAGGAATCATAGATTGAAGAAAATCATGTAAAAGTGAAAAAAAATTTGTGATGCTGCAGCCAAATATTAATCATCTTTTGTAACATGCACAGTACATTAATGGTTCAGTAATAATGCAGGACATTCCATTTATAAGAACTGCTTATCTTTTAAAAGTAACACTGTGTCCTTTCCCCAGGAAATAATTCATGCTATCTGTTTACATGAACATTTGTAGCCGATGCCATGCATGTTTAGACGAAGAGTCAACCAGTGTACTTGAGGTTGCAGGTTTCTTGGAGTCCACGCTATTTCAAGAGTTTCTTCTTAGATCAGAGGTCATCAACTTTCTAAGGAAAGGGATTAAGCTTTCCCTCTTCATTTGTTTTTCTTTTTTTGATAAGAAAACATTTCAAGAGCCAAAATACATATATAGGGTCCTTTTTATCAAGCTGCACTAGATGTTTTTAACGCAAGCTGGCGTGGTAAATACTCGAATGCTCATAGAATTCCTATGAATGTAGGAGCATTTACGTCGCTGGCCCATACTAAAAACTTCTAATGCAGCTTGATAAAGGGGGGTTGGGGGAGGGAGGACAATGAGTAAATAAAATACACCACACAATGACCAGTTGCTCTGTTCCTATTTTTTTCAGCCATTTTGAGCTACTGTGAGAACTGTTGTAATGACCCCTATTTTTCAATATAGCTTTTGCGGTTGAATTTCATTAGAGTTTTCTAAGATTGTCGATAACTATCAATTTTCTTTTCGGGTTCAAAGCAAGATTCATTTGAGTTGGAAGATCTAAGTGAATTTTATCTAATGATTTCAGCTGTCACTGTCTCAAAAATACAAACAAAACTAGTTCATTTGAATGTAACTCAATACAGAAAACTAGTACTATACACAACAAATAAACATTTTCTAAAAATCTATACACTGTATACACAAAATAACTATGGTAAGTGAACGGGAGTTCTCAGTCTATAAATCTGTGGCCAAATGACTTTGACAACATGGAGCCAAAAAGAGTAATGAAAGGGCCTACCATAAGGCTCTCATTTTCAGCTTCCATCAAACATCATTGAGCTTATCACTGTCATAGTGAATGTGAATCAAAAAAATATGGTTTATAGTCATTAGCGCGCAAGAAAAATGCGTGCGGTCAGATGCACGCAAGTCTTTATAGCACAAGACAATAGCGTGTCATTTCGCTCAATTGTCTTGCGCTGAGTTGTCTTTGCACAATTGTCCACGCGCATTTGTCTTGCGCGCATTTGACTTGCCACCAAAAATATATGTGCATCAATCAAAATATCAGTGACAAAAATGACTCATAATTCCAGACGTCCTCCACTCAACATTGCCCTAAAGTTAATCCTATATAATAAAAGGCTAACTCGCGCATGCGCACTCCTATTTGCGTGTTCCGTGCGCTGTAGGTCTGTGGTCGCAGGAGTGCGCATGCGCGAGTCCCCAGCCTTCTTCCCAGAACCTACCTTGGTCGCCAGCAGCGGCGGCTTCTCTCACAAGCCCCCAGCGCTGCTTTCAGCTCCTGCTGCATAGGGACCACACCGAGCCATCTGACAATTACCATAAAATCTTCAGGCACTAGCGGCGGCTTGCCGCACACGCCCCAACGCCAAGCGCTCTTTTAAAATCTTCAGGCGCGAGCGGCGGCTTGCCGCATATGCCCCAACGCCAAGCGCTCTTTTAAAATCTTCAGGCGTGAGCGGCAGCTTGCCGCACGCGCCCTGACCTCCAAACCCCCCTGCCGGCATCTATTTTTCCTCCTACTCCTTCTCGCCTGCTCACAGCTTTTAACTGAAAAGCGCTGCGCTGTGCTGCCACTGGCCTCACAATCTTCTCTCCACTGCGGCCCGTCCTCTCACAACTTCCTGTTTCCGCTAGGGTTGGCCGCAGTGTAGAGAAGACACCGAGGCCAGCAACAGCGCGGTGCAGCGCTTTTCTGTGAGGCAAGTAGATTTCTGTGGGTCATATGCACAGGGGGAGCAGGAAAGGAATGCTGCTGGACGGGGGGAGGGAAAAGGAAGGGAACAGGGGGAGCAGGCAAGGGGTGGGTGCACAGGGAAGGGGGGAATGCTGCTGCTGCACAGGGAAGTGGGGGGGAATGCTGCTGCTACACAGGGAAAAGGGAAATGCTGCTGCACAGGGAAGGAGGGAATGCTGCTGCTGTACAGGGAAGTGTGGGGGAATGCTGCTGTACAGGGAAGGGGGAATGCTGTTGCTGCTACACAGAGAAGGGGGGAATGCTGCTGTTGCTGCACAGGGAAGTGGGGGAGGGGGGAAAGGGGGCCAGGGAGCAATCTTGGTTTGCTTTGGGGGGAGACAAAAGGGGGCCATGGAGAGAGACAGAAAGATAGGCAGGCAGCGCACGAGAATGAAAAACAGACACACAGAAAGACAGCAGGCAGGAAGAGAGACAGAAAGAAAGAAACACAGACAGACAAAGGGGGCCAGGGAGAGAGACAGACAGAAAGAAAGACAGACAGTGGGAGGGAGAGAGACGAAGAAAGAGACAGGGGCAGGGAGAGACACAGAAAGAAAGAAAGACAGATAGACATATTCTAGCACCCGTTAATGTAACGGGCTTAATGACTAGTTCCAGTATAATGCCGTACCATGAATACAACAAATTACAGACTCAGTAAAGAAAAATACAACTGTACTTATCCTTCAACAACTGGAACTCCAAGCAAAGAGCTCCATTTTGGATTCATCTTTCTTCAAGAGTCCCCTAATTGTCCCTTTCCTTTCATCATTGTGGGCTAGATGCGTCTCTGTCTTTAATTAAATTTTTGGAACTGATTAAAAATTTGATTGAAGAGAGAGCCACATCTAGCCCACAAATGATTAAAGGAATGGGGCAATTAGGGTTCTTCAGCTGAGGGGAGATTTATAAAACACTGACTAGAGTGGAATGGGTAGAAGTGAATCACTTGTTCACTCTTTCCAAAAATACTAGGACTAGGGGGCATGCAATGAAGCAACTAAGAAGTAAATTGAAAACAAACCAGAAGAAATATTTCTTTACTCATTGTTTAAACTATGGATTTCATTGCCAGAGAATGTAGTGAAAGCAAATATTTTCTCAAGCCATTTCCCAAGTCCATAAGCCATTATTAGATAGACTTGGGAAAATCCACTGCTTCTTTCTAGGATAAGTAGCATACAATCTGTTTTACTATTTTGGGATCTTGCCAGACACTTGTAACCTGGATTGGCTGCTGTTGGAAACAGGATATTGGGCTTGATAGACCTTCAGTCTGTCCCAGTATGGGAACTCTATGTTCTAGATGGCATACAAATCTCTCTCTCATGCATATTTTTAGGGGCATCTTGAAAGTCTGATTTGTTAGCAGCTCTTGTGGATTGAGAGTCAACATCAAGGCCTCAGAATGACTGAGGTAGTGTTTCCGTGTTGCAAACTTTATAGTCTTGCTGGGTCCCAGTCAAAGTTAAACCAGGAAACTACAAAGAAGGGGAATTGTATGAATTCTGGCTTAGAATTGTTCTAGTTGGGTTCCCAAGTGGGATGTGCCCAGGGGCGGAGTTAGGTGGATTCCCTATATTTGGAGGAAAATGATCTTTTTTTTAATTATTTTTTTTAACTGCCTCCTAGAATCAAGCTGATCCAGGAGTCTCAGGTCCTGTGGAAGTGGGCTCCTCAGAGCTAAACCAGACAAGGGGGGAAAAACCACAAAGGGTGCACTTCCAGTAGAAAGGAAGTATGTGTTGGTCTTTTGTAATTTTTTGTGCTTTCTTATTAAAAAGCCGGGAACCAGGAGGCAGTAACTTTATGCCTGTGTAAGGTGGACCCTAAAGAACCACCCAGTACTTAGAATAAATTAAAAGCAGGGCTTCATATAAAAGGTATAAACCAGGATTTACCCTGAGTGAAGAGACTCGGAGGTAAACTTCCCAATGACTGGGAAGCACTGTTGCCTCTAAACTGAATGGGATTCCTCCACCTACAGTCCTGCCAATTGGGGGAGTGCTGTTTCACTATCACATTTTCAATGGCAAGGAACACGCAAGCTCTGCAGGACTCCAGGGAACCTGCCTGTCCCCAGCAATTGGAAACACAATATTGAAGCACTACCTCCCACCAGTGGCTATGAAGTTGGTGCACTTGCTCAGCTCAGAGAACAGAGGTTGGAAAGCGAATAGTCTATACAAAAGGGTCCAGGACAACTGAAAGAGTCTATGAAGGAAGCTTTTCTTCAGAATTTGATTTCTGCTTCCACGTACACTGAGGAGACAATTATGCAGGATTGATGCACGGGGACGGGAATGATGACGAATTTTGTCACCATGTCATTCTCTAAGTCAGTGCTATAAAAGTCCATTGTAGATTCCTTTCCCTCTACAGTACAGAACAGAAATGTATGCAGTATAACTAATTAGAAAGAATGAGATAAGAACGTGCCTTATGGATCCCAAATCTCCTTTACTCCAGCCTCCTCTGCTATTGAAAGAGAACATTGGTATGTTAATGAAAATAACACAGTAAATGATGGCAGAAAAAGACTCATACAGTCTATCCAGTCTGCCCAACAAGGCAGCCAGAGCCATAGGTGTCAGAATAGGGGTGGCCACAGGGGCTATGGTTCAGACAAAATCTGGCAGTCGGAGGTCAGAAGAGTTATGGCTCTCCTGACTCCCCCACCTACTTCCTTAACAGCCGCTGTAATTTTAAATCCTCAGGAAGCCAGCAGCGGATACGAGGTAAGCCTGCTGCTGTCAGCTTGCCCCAGAAGTCTTCATTTTGCAGTGTCCCGCCTTTTTTCCACACTCCCTTTGCAGCAAGGGAGGGAACGAGAGAGCGAGAGAGATGGTGAACAGAGAGAGAGAGACATGTTGCATATGGGGTGGAGGAGATAGAGGAAGGAATGTAGAAGACAGGAAAGTAGGAAAAAGAGAAACTGGAACCGACTTGATGGAAAAATAAATTTCCAGACAACAAAGGTAAAAAAAAACCAACAACAAACATTTTATTTTTAATTTATTGACTGAAATACAGTACGTTAGCTTTGGGAAATGTGTATAGCGGACGTCTTCGTATTGTGTCCAACAGAAAAGGAAATGCATTTCTGTTTTTCTCCAGTGTTACTTGCAGAGGTAGGATTGTTAGAAATCTAGAGCTAACCTAAAATCTCTCCTCTATAACTAGGTAATTGAACAGATGACATATATTAGTCACCACAGTTGGAACATAATCAAGACAAAGCCATAGTAAGTATCTGAAACAGAACTATATTCAGTATCTACAGGTAAGGCTTTCCAATTTGTTACAGCTTAAGACAGGAGTGTGTAAAATTGTAAAAGGAAGGAAAGAAAGACTGCTGGGACAATATTTAAAGTGATTTAACTGGCTAGAAATGACTTCTGACCAATTAAATTTTCTGTTCAAGGCTAACCGTTAATTAGTGCTGCACTGAAAAATAGCTATTTTGGGGGCAGAGATGGCACTTGGCTGACTGAGTGCTGATATCCAGCACTTAACTGGCATGGGTAACACTCAGTCCTATCTTTATGCAGTGCCCTGTAGGCAATTAAGTGCTAAATATCACATTTAACTAGCTTTGGGTTAGCTGGCTCTGGAAACCTAGAAATTCAATGCTAGTGCTTAGATGTGGCCTGGTCACAAAAACATGAGTTGCCAGACCGAAGGTTCATCAAGCCCATTATCCTGTTTCCTACAGTGGCCAACTCAAGTCACAATTATCTGGCAAGATCCCAAGGAGAAAAATAGATTTTATGTTACTTATCCTAGGAAAAAGCAGTGGATCTCCCCAAGCCATATTAATAATGACTTATGGACTTCACTTTTAGGAAATTATCAAAACCTTTTTTAAACCCTGGTAAGCTAACTGCTTTCACTACATTCTCTGGCAACAAATTCTAGAGTTTAATTAGCTGTTGAGTGGAGAAATATTTTCTCTGGTTTGTTTTAGAATCTACTAATTAATAGTGTCATCGTATGCCCCCTAATCTTAGTATTTTTGGAAAAGAGTAAAGAAGTGATTCACACCTACTTGTTTCACTCCACTCAGTATTTTATAGACCTCTATCATATCTCCTCTGAGACATCTCTTCTCCAGGCTGAAGAGCCCTAGCCATTTTAGCCTTTCTTCATAGGGAAATCGTCCCATCTTTTTTTATCATTTTCATCACCCTTCTCTGTACTTTTCTAATTTTGCGATATCTTTTTTGAGATGCGGCGACCAGAACTGCACACAATATTTGAGGTGTGGCTGCACTAGGGTTACCAGGTTTTTTATTTAAAAAAAAGAAGCTCTGCCCTGGTCCCACCCTATTCTGCCCTGGCCTCATCCTGTTTTACCTACAGACCTTCCCCGGTCCACCCTGGCCCCATACAAACCTCGTCTCTTTTGTGCAGCTTCTGGAGGGTCACAGCGCATGCGCAGGTAATGTAATGTAATGTAATGTAATTTATTTCTTATATACCGCTACATCCGTTAGGTTCTAAGCAGTTTACAGAAAATATACATTAAGATTAGAAATAAGAAAGGTACTTGAAAAATTCCCTTACTGTCCCGAAGGCTCACAATCTAACTAAAGTACCTGGAGGGTAATAGAGAAGTGAAAAGTAGAGTTAGAGGAAAAATAAAAATAAAATAAACATTTTAACAAGACAGCATTGATCTAAATACTTTGGAAGGTAGAAGAGAGGAGAGAAAGGAATAGAAGCAGAAGGGGAGCCGTTGAACAGTAGAATTCTGGAGAAATTTAAATGATAGAACAAAACAAAGACAAAAGGCAAAACAATAGATAAGATTAAAGATAAATCATAAGCTGGAAAGAAAAATAAAATAAACATTTTAACATACATGTGAGGTCATCACTTTTCAAAACCCAGACAAACTGCCGGGTTTTGAAAACCCATCCGGACGCCTGGACAGTCCTCTAAAGGCATGATAACATTTTCATCTTTGTTTTCCATTCCTTTCCTGATTATTCCTAATATTCTATTTGCTTTCTTAGCTGCTGCCACACAATAAGTTAACTGAATAAATCAACACCACACATAGGAATGACAAGAGAAAGCGTTTCCTTTTTTTACTTAGGCCCCTAAATTCATAACATTGCTTTGTATATTTCAAGGCAGAATTGAGCTCTTAACAGGAATTATAAATTTCTATCCCATATAGAGCCTCCATAGTTAACATAAAAGTAAGATTTGAAAAACAATTTAGAATGTCTAAACATATCTGAACAGTGCAAGATAAGAAATGCTTTAGTAGAGGTTTGACTTCATTGATAGTAGAGAATGACACTGGGACAAATTTTTCCCCCTTCTCACAGGAACTCAATTTCCCCCGTCCCATCCACGTGAGTTTTGTCGCTGTTCTTATCCCATTCCTGTGAGCTCTGCCTTAACTACACAAGCCTTGTGCAGATGAGGATGGAGCATGCAGGAATGGGGCAGGGACAGGAAAAGAACTCACGGGAAAAGAACGGGACAGGGATAAATTTGTTCCAGTGTCATTCTCTAATTGATAGTCTTATCCTTTGCAACAAGACTAGAGACTTTTAGTGCGGGCCGGCAAGGTAAATGCTCTGATGCTCATAGAATTCTTATGAGTGTCGGAACATTTATCTTGCTGGCAGGTAAAAACCCAGCATAAGAACTGGCTGATTTAATAATATTCTTAGCTTATAAGTAAACTACATCAGATATGTAATGTTGAATAAAGGGCTGATGAATAGGCAAGTGAGCCATTGGGTATTTCCCATGTGAAAAGAGTTGCTACTAAGACTTGAGAGAGAAAAAAAAATAGTGAGCAAATCTGTTAGTCACATGGTGATATAGTTATCCTCACAAGAGAGATTCAAACTGATTAAATTGACTATATATTGTTAAGCACAAATTTCTCCTTCTCATTCTTTGCATTATGTTTAGATAAAGGCAGCAATGCTAGGTAAGATTCTTGGTGACGAGACCAGGCTGCTTCAGTCCCATTGAGGTGGCTGGACTAGACCCACCAGTCCAATTCCAGAGTTGCCAGTCCAATTCCATCTGCTGTCTCCCTCATCTTGTTAAAACTCCTAAGAAAGTATGTTCTCAATTCTTCACCTAGGAGTTTGGTTTCCCTTTCAGACAGATGCAAACCTTCTCTACAGTTGAATCTTTAATCCTTTCACCTACTGCCCCATCTTGTACTGTATCCAAAACCCTTATCTGTATACTGTATGTTGACTATCACACTCCAGAAAAACGTTTGTCTTCCTCATGGAACAGGTTTCCTGTTCTCACATTCCTGGACTGGGACTTCAAACCCAAAGTCCTTGACAATATAGATCAGGATGAGGACATCCTCCTGGACAGAGATGTATCTTATCCAACTAGTTCCGACAGATGTTCCTCCAATGATTCTTTTCCACCCAATGATCCACAACTGGAGCTGATAATATCAAATTGTTAATGCGTGATTTATGCTCATTCAATCTCAATTTTACCAATCAAAATGGTCTATATATAAGAAATTGCAGGGGCATAAGATTATATAATAATCTGTTGAATTATAAGGAGCAATGGTGGATATAACATAACATACCATAGATTCTTAAACACTGCAACTACCTCACAGTTTGGTGCGGTTTGCAAATCAAAAAAATACTAACAACATAGTATAATCACAATGAATTAATCAAGATATTTGCCAGAGATATGTTTTCAGTATTTTTCTAAAAACTAAATAAGAGGTGGAAAATGACATGTAAACATCAACTTGTTTTTCCCACAAAGCTGCCTGATATGCTAACATTTTACCAAAGAATCGTTTATAAACATATCCCTTTACTGTTGGAAAGTCAGAGTCGTAGTGTATTCACTTTGGACACAGTTGCTCTTAAGGGACTTAACCTAGAGTTTGATTAGACATTATTAAAGTGAAACTAGACTATTGATTGGTTTTGCACCACATGGGTGTGGTTAATATAAGGTAGGGAGTACACTGCTTGAGCTGAGCAATATTGCAATGGGAAGTTGTTGCAGAATAAAAGTGTTAGCAACTCTGTACTGTTATCTCTGAATCTATGTTCATAGATAAATTATTCCAGTATTTTGGTAATAATTAGTTCACTTTCTGATGTTTTTAGTGGACTCCACCCTGACGCAGTGATTTGTGGTGATTGCTCCTGCAAATTAAGATAATTGAACTGGCCAATTTTAGACTAGCAAACAATATTCATAACGTAGAAGTAAAGTAATCAGGAATTTTGTAAGTAACGTTGAGTAAACGACTGATAAAGAGGGAGGTGAGCCATGGGATGTTTCCCAAGTGAAGGAGTTGCCACTGAGGCCCAAGAGAGAAAAACATTTAGCAAGCATGGTGAATTTAGTACAACTGAGAATTTGTTCATCACATAACAACATTAGTGGTATTGTCATTCAGTTGTGCACAACTTAAAGAAAAATAGGAGAAAAATATTTGAAAAATTATTACCCCTAACAAACTCTCCCTTTTATAAAATTGTAGCATGTTTTTTAGTGCCAGCCATGACGGTAACAACTGCAGTGCTCATAGGAATTCTATGGGCATTAGAGCTATTACCGCTGCGGCGATGCTAAGAACTGTGCGATGGTTTCGTAAAAGTGGGATAAATCATTAACCCCCTCCTTTACAAAGCCATGCTAGCGTTTTTAGCACCAGCCACCACGGTAACAGCTTCGACGCTCATAGAATTTCTATGAGTGTCTGAGTTGTTACTGCCGCATCCAGTGCTAAAAACATGAGCACGGCTTTGTAAAGGAGGAGGCAAATGCTATAAAATTTATGTGCAATAAAGTATTCAATGATATAAAAAAATGTACAGTATAGTATATTTTTATAATAAAAGTTATAGTGATGTTCTCAGAAACTCAAAGTGCCACATATCAATAAATTGAGACAGCAACTGATTGAAACAACACAGCACAAAGAAGCAATAATCACACTTTTATAAATGATTCAAAACTATATAATATCCCCCCCCCTAAAAAAAAAAAAGGGTTGTACTTATCTGGGTGCCAGTCAAGTTGATATAACTTGTTGTGTCGCTAAATACAATGGCCCTTTTCAATATTTGTAAACCCAATTATTCAAAAGTGCACTTATGTGCATTTTCAGGTACTGAGCATATCACTATGGGCTCCTTGGCTTCTGATTCAGTGTCTCCTTTTACAAAGCCATGGTGGTGATTCTCCTGCGGCAAATGAGCCAAAAGTCACTCAGTTCCTATAACAGCGGAAGCTGGAGCAGCCCGCTTCCCCGATGTATACCTTTCCACCCTTCAAATCCCAATCCAACCCCCTCACCAAAAATACACGTAGACCTGAGTGGATAAACCTGGCCGCAGCCCTGTTTATTGTAACAAAACATATTTAAATAACAATTTACATATAGTAAACAACATATAATAAACATCCTTAAATAACATTTTATCTAATTAAACCGCCACAATGGTACCCACCATTGTGACCCCGATCCCGAGCTACCGACATAGATGAAAATGGCCCCCGACCCTGCCGTCTAAGCAAGGGTCCGAGGGGTGGCATGTCCCCACATGCCCCATTGTCCAGGGTCATCCGACCCACCAGGCACGGCTCCCAGCCGGCCTACCACTCATCCCATGATGAGACCAGCCGCCAGTAGCTCGGGATACCGCCACGGGCCTGAAACCCGTTACAGGCCCCCCCCAACAATGAACAGAGCTGCGGTTAGAGGTCTAGCACTCGTTCACAACAAGAAGCAAAATCGTCTAACAGGAGAACACACCCGATGTCCGAAAGGTGCACTCTATCCCTGTAAAACAACCCAGAACAAGAGACATCAACCCAAGTGTGCCTAATCTGCAACCCCCCTCTAGATTCCACCCACCGACCGATCTGACGATTCACCTTGATAAGCCCTCTGGTCCACCTACGAGACACCAACCGCTTCGGGCGCGGTATAATGTCGGACCAAACGATCCGGGCAGCAGGAAACCAACCCCGAATCACCCCGAGATCAGCAATGACAGTGTCAATTAAAGATTTCCCGCTAAACGAGTCAACATCGTTGCCCCCAAGATGAACCAGCAAAAGATCCGGGCGCCGAGCACGATGCCGAAAGTCATCTAGAAGAGGCAGCAGCTGATGCCAACGCATGCCTCGCTGACCCCACCACGAGACGAAGACTCCGCGCCGATGAAGGCCCAAGTGCTGACCGCACGATCTGACCACTGCACGCTCCCCCGCCCAATGGACGAAGGAGTGCCCAATGATCCAAACCGACAGTACCCGCTGAACAGCATCTGCAAGGCAAAACTCAGCAGTCACGCACATGTCCTCATAAACCAAGGGGTTAGTAACAGAAAGCCATGCAGTGAATCAGCGCAGCCACACCCAATGCAAGCACCCACCAACACCACCCCAACCCCCACAAACTGTATCGCCCATTAACGCCGTCCACCCGACTGGGAACCCGTCAGTCCAGAACCTGATGGACGAATGTAACCACGATAGGCCGCGGACGACCAACGGCCAAGCTGTTGAATAGCCTCAAAGGGCACACCCGCCTCAAAAGCACTAGTAGCAGCACCGATGCGGAAGGAGTGAGTGCCATAGCGCGCAGGCTCCTCACCACACTGAATCAGAGCCCGCCGCAAGACCGCCAAAAATTGATAACGCGTGAGCCGAGCCCCATCCGCATGGATCAACAATGCCAGATCAAAATTAGGACGAACCGCCATATAGGCAACCAGGGATTGGATGGGGCACGAAGCGCAACCCTCCACACGGTGCAAGACCACCGTGCGCCCCCTGCCCAGCTGGTCCGACTTAGATCGGGCGATGAAGAGACACACTGAACACTGATCAACCCGAATTTGGCTATACAGGAGACCCCGCAAACCAGAGACGTCTGCCGGATGAACCAGTAGCTCCCCCACTCGCAAGGCCCCATAGAAGGCCAAGGAAAAGGCTGCACGGAACAAACAGCTTCAAAGGCTGAACTCGCCACCACCGGCAACACCTCAAGAAGACGGGATAACAAGGCATGCGTGACCGGCAACCGGGAGTCAGGTAGCCACGGAGCCACCCTGCCCCAGGCCGCCAACATCCTGCGGGGCAAAAAACCTAACGCTGGGCAGGACCAACCAAAGGCCCTACAAAAGAAGGCAAATCCTGCTAGGTGGCCTGCCGCCGCGCTACGGGAACAGCCCTCCAGATGAGAACCGGCCAAGAAATCAGCCAGCAAAACCTCCGATACAGGGCCAGGGACCCAACCCCGAGTAAGCAGGAATCCGAACACGGTCGAGAAACCCCGATTGTAGCGGGTCCAAGTGGCAGGAGCTACTGACTGTTGTAACATTCGCCAGATCCGCTCACCACCAGGCTCCACAAACGCTCTGGCATCGGTGACCCGTCTGCCTTCGCTGTTGGCGCCAGCTCTCGGAACTGCAAGAATTGAAAACGAGAAAGAGCGTCAGCAAGCCTGTTCTGAACCCCAGGGACGTGGCGAGCCCTAATGTACAAGTTGAGACGTAAGCAACGCAGAACAAGTTCCCGCATCACCGCATTCACCTGCAAACATCGAGCAGCTTGCCGATTCACAACCTCAACCACACCCATGTTGTCACACCAGAAACGACCCGCTTATTCCGCAACTTCTCCGGCCACAACTCACACGCCACCAGCAAGGGGAAAAGCTCTAGCAATGTCACATTGTGTGTAACACCAGCCCGTCGCCAACACTCCGGCCACGCAGCAGCGCACCAGTCCCCCTGACAATAAAGACCGAAGCCCACACCACCAGCAGCATCCGATTGCAGGTCCAGATCCACGCTGGAAACGTCTGGGAACTGGATTGGGAGAGACCCATTGAACCGAGTGAGGAACAAAGACCACATCTGCAAATCCGCCCGGATCCCAGCCGAAATCCGGACAAAGTGACGGCGATCACGAACACCCGACGTCGCCACCGCCAGACGACGGGAAAAGGCCCGTCCCATAGGCAGGACCCGACAAGCAAAATTAAGGGACCCCAACAAAGACTGAACAACCCGCAAAGTAGGCTTTCGAGTACTCAATACCAAGGAAATCAAGGAAAGCAACTGACGTACCTTGCTCTGCGGAAGCCGTGTCACCATGGCCATCAAATCGATCTCAATACCCAAAAAGGTGAGACAGGAAGTAGGCCCCTCCGATTTATCAGCTGATAACGGCACCCCGAATTCCGCCGCCAGGCGCTCAAACGTAGATTTCAACAGACCGCAATCACCAGAACCCGCTCCCCTCACGAAAAGAAAATCATCTAAATAGTGAACCACCAACTTCCTCCCCACTCGCCGCACAGTAACCCAATGGAGAAACGAACTAAATAATTCAAAAAAGGCGCAGGATACCGAACAACCCCTCGGCAGACACTTATCAAAATAAAATGCACCCTCAAACCGAAACCCCAGTAACGGATATGAGGACGGATGAACCGGCAACAACCTAAAGGCCGATTCAATGTCAACTTTGGCCAACAAGGCTCCACGGCCCGCAATGCGCACTAACTGTAACGCGCTATCAAAGGAAGCATAGTGAACCGAACAGAGATCGCGAGGAATGCCATCATTCACGGAGCGCCCCACGGGCCTGGACAAATTATGTATCAAACGATATTTACCAGGCTCCTTTTTAGGAATAATCGCCAAAGGAGACAACACCATCACCGGGAACGGGCGCTCCCGAAAGGGACCCACCACCCGCCCCATGTCAAGTTCCTCACGCAACTTCCACCTCACTTCCACCCGCAACTGAGATACGGAAGACGCGTTAGAAGCCTGCA
Source organism: Geotrypetes seraphini (assembly GCF_902459505.1). Classification (NCBI taxonomy): domain Eukaryota; kingdom Metazoa; phylum Chordata; class Amphibia; order Gymnophiona; family Dermophiidae; genus Geotrypetes; species Geotrypetes seraphini. The sequence continues at coordinate 403,100,080 of NC_047085.1, read as the reverse complement.
CACTGGACTGAGGCATTGCACAAGGAATCACAAAACCCTCGCAAAATCACCGCCAGAACCACCGCCGCCTGCGCATCCCTGTATTGATCCAACCAAGGCTGCATGGCATCCACCCTGACTGGGGTGGGCAACTGAGGAACTCCCAGGTCACTTGGCTGGGGCGAGAGACGTCCCGGCTCCTTTTTTGGGGCACTTGAGCGCCGAGTGCCCCTGGCCACACAAGGAGCAGGCATGGCGGAAGCGACATTCGGGAAAGGAACAGGAAGATTTATTAAACAGCCAACAGACACCCGGGCCTCCCCCAGCCCCCGGGCCTCCTGGGGGACGAAAGGAACGAACCCCCCCAGGGAATTGAGACCCCGGCTTCCCCGAAGCACTCATACCGGACCCCCCGGGTTTCGCCATATGCGTCAACCACAGATTGATGTCCTGCGTGCCCCACGACATGTGCCTGTTCTCCTCCATCTTGTCACGAAACGCTTCATCATAATTGAGTCACGCCCACCCGCCGAACCGCTGACACGCATCCAGAATGGAGTCCGCATATGCCAGCAAAAGACCGTAGTCCTGTGGACGCTCCCGCCCCCAAACACTGGCCAACCTCAAGAACGCGCGCGTCCAGTTCAATACATTACGGGAAACCAACCCCACTTTCGGCTTCCCCACCGCCTTCTTGCCTTTCTTCTTACGCCCACGCACTCAACCCTCCAAAAGCTGAAAAACGTCAATACAGGCACGCTTCTTAATCTTGCGACGGAGGGACCTCAGAACCTTCTCCCACAATTCAGATAACGCCACAAGGGCAGGGGCCCCCCGATCATCTCCTTCCTGCACTTGCCCCTCACCCGTAACCCGCCGAGGTGACTCTGACGAAGAAGACGATGACGAAGAAGAAGAAGAGGTTAGAGAAGACGAAGAGGACGAAGAAGAAGCCCTAGACCGACGGCCCCTCTTACCCTTCCCCTTCCCTTTCCCCCTCCCCTTCCTCCCCTTGCCACCAGTCCCAGCCACGAGGGCCATGTTACCCGTTATCCTGTCGCTGTCCGTCCTGCATCCGGCAACGTCTGCTCCCAGAGTGGCGCCGTCCGCAGCAACCACCATATCCGAAGTCCCTCCAGCTGGCCGCACCGGCTCCTCGACTCCCGGCCGCTGGGCTGCTGTCTGTCCTCCGCTCGATACTCCCGCAGCAGATGGCCCTGCCTGGCTCTCGCGTCCAGCGACGACATCCTGGGGGAAAAAATCCAGACAGGGGCCAGCAACCTGCACAGCATGAGGGAACGTTAGCCCCGGAGTCCAAGCCCCCGCCCGCCGATCTCCCATTACCTCAAACCCCCTAGGACCACCTCCAACCGCAGTGCCCGAACCCCAAGTCGGCGGAGTAACAACCCTGGGAAACGGGGGCGGGACCATAGCCCAAGGGGCAGAGCCCCAAGGAGCCCCAAGGAGCCCCCCAAGGCCCAGACAGCCAAGGCGGCCACCAACCAGGAGGGCCAGCAGGCAACCCAGGACCCATCCCAGACGTCGACGGAAGAACCGGAAGCTCCACCGCCCTCTCCACCACCATACCACCCTCCCCCGAGGAAGAAGACGCCTCCCAAAACCGGCCAGACTCCAGCACAGCTCCAACCTGCCCAACAGCACCCTGTGCAGTCAAAGGCAGGCTAGGAGCAGGAAGGACCCCAACAGCTAAAGGCCCACTTACCCCATCGAGAGCCCCAGACAGAGTTCCCTCCGGCCCAGCAACACCCCGGGACACACCGTGGCTCCTCCCCCGGACACCTGACCGGCGGCAACCGCCCCTGCGGGTAGACCCCGCAGGACTGCACTCAGCCGGCACCTCCCCTCCCACCTCCAGCGCTATCGCAGTTCGGGCACCGAGGAGGCAAGGATCTACCCCCCCCCAGCCACCGCACTCACCGGCTCCGGGTCCGCCTCGTCGAGGGAGTCACCAGCGAGGAGGAACAGCTCGACGGCATCGGAGGGGTCAACAGAGGGCGAACTGGCCATCTCCCGACTGCACTGCAGGCACCTCAGGAATCGGAACAGCAAACACGCGGTAGGCCCGATCACACCACCCTGCCGACACCCAAAAGCTGCCTCGGAGGACCGGAAACCGTTACGGTCCTCCGAGCGTCCAGCTTATATACCCCCCCACCCACCCAACCCTGCGGCCCCAATTTGACCTTATAGGAGGTTCGTCCCACGGTGGGACAGACTTCCTCCCTTCTTTAAAATTTTCTACCTGCCTAACCACCCCTTCCTAACTGTCTTCCCGATGGACGGCAACGCGGGCCTCCCAGCTCCACGTTAGAGCCACCCGTCGAGACAAGCTCTCTGGCTTTTTATTATTAAAAAAATAATTGTATTATAAAAAATGTTTGTATCATTCATATGATTTAATACTTTACAGACCAGTGATGATACAGGTTCCAGAGAAACGACTTGTGTGTTATGAACCAAAGTATTGAGGTCTGGTTTTCTCCACTTTGTTTATTATTATTTATACATGTATCAGTTATATTTATATGTATGAGATTCTAACCAAACTTATAATAGTATGTTTTTTTAAACTGAGAAGTGATTTAATACTTTATCATTTTAAAAATTTTAACAAAATCAAAACATTTTGTACTGAAAGATTGTCAGATCGAACACAAATAATAAGTAAATCATTAACATAATAAGAACAAAATTCAAATCGGACAATCTCAAGTCCTCAATAATTATGTGATCCAAGATATATATAAAAGAGTGAACTTTTAAGGAAATCAATTGTAAATTCTATATAATAAAGAACAGTATCATGTGTCTGACTTGAGGAATTATTCTATACCAAGTCCAACAATTACTTAGTTGTTATTGTGGTAGTTGTTGTTGTACCCTCTTTTTCCAGACGTTTCAGTGTCAGAAAAGCTGTAAGTTGAGATGGCTCAAAAAACACATACTTATTATCTCGATATCTTACTATACATTTACATGGGAAACGTAAAAAGAAAATGCCACCCAGCTGTGTAACTCCTGCTTTCAACAAAAGAAACTGACGTCTACGATTCTGAGTTTCTCTACTAACGTCTGGAAACATTTGAATTTTCAAACCCAGAAACTCCTTACTCTTGTTCCTAAAGAACATTTTCAAAATCCAATCTTTATCTGGCAGCAATGCCACAGATAGTATAAGAGTTGCTGGTTTAACCAAATCTTTATCTGATGTTTCCAAAATTGCTGTCAAATTTTGTTGAAGGTCTTGTATTTCCTGTCTCTTATCCTCCGAATGTTGACCCCTTGCATTCATAGGCAAATAATATACTCGAGTGAGAGGAGGCAATGATTCCTCAGGAATATTAAATATCTCCATGAAGTACCTTTTTATCATCTCTCTCGGGTTTACTGATAAGATTTTGGGAAAATTCAACAGTCGTAGATTATTAGTCCGATAGTTGTTTTCCATAATTTCCAATTTTTTTCTAATACTTTGATTATCATTTATTATTGTAGATTGAACTTGTTTAATCATTTTCACTTCATTTTCGATACCTCCCAATTTTTCTTTGACATTGGAAATTTCCTGTTTATTTTCCTCTATTGTCTGTTTTTGAATTTTTATATTCTTTTCACCTTCTTTAATTTGTTTAGTTAGTGAGTCTCCCAGTTTGGAAACTAGGTCCCAAATTGAATCAAGAGTCACTTCAGCTGGTTTCTGATATTTAAAGAAAGTCTCATGTAAAGTTGGGGAAGACTCACCTTGGCTGCCTTCTGTCTGTTGGTCTGGATTTTTTCCTCCTTCCTCTCTATCCGCTGGAACCGTCTCTGGACTTAACAAAGCCATAGAGACTTCACCTTGCTGGCTCCCTGATGTTACAGCCTCATGATCAGAGAGTGCTGCTACTCCTGGCCCACTCCTTTCACATGGGGAGCTCGCACTCAGCGGTGGGGGAGGTGGACTCCTCTGGTCGGGGCTCAGCGTGGTATCCAGCCCAAGGACTTCCGATCCGGCGTCACTCCACGTCGCAGAGTCCAGCGGGCGATTCCCCGAACCTACTGACTCCCTCTGAAGTCGCTGAAGAAAATGTTCAATTGAGGCGAGAGGGGGGTGTTCAAGACGTCGCGAGGCTGTAGCGGCGCTTTTACCCCGTCTCTTCGGCATCGCGACTAACAAATAGTCTAATCGCTGTTGAAATATAACCAATCGTACCCTCAGCGTCTCACCAGGCACTGATACAAGTCAAATCATATATCCTGGATCTGGAGATCTCCTGTATTCGTACCTATATTCCAATAGGCAAATAAATAATCTCCAACTCCCTGGCTCCTCGTGGCTCCAAGGGGCTCCCAAGGGGCCTGGCGAGCCCCTTAGGGCACGCCCCTTCGGCCACGCCCTGCGGCCGCGCGGCTGCGGCCGCAACCGCGGCGGCGTTCTGGTTTTAAATTGTTGGAGACGGACCCGGTGACGTCAGGGGTCCGTCTCTGAAGATGCCTGCCAGAAACAAGTAGTTAGAAGCAGAACCGCTGCTGCAGGAAGCTAGGGAGAGAGGCACAATCCCCTCCGATTTAATACTTTATAACCCATATTTTAATGGTAATGCTATATTGTTAACATGAAAAGCATATATTACCATAGAGGTTTCCTATTTTACTTTAATATTTCGTATTTTTATTTACCATTCTTTCTGAATGAGAATTTACCTCTGGGTAGGGGAATCAGATTTTACTTTAGTAAAATCTGGACCTCTAGACCTGCCCCAAGACCTGCCCAAGATCCGCTTATCCCTGCCCTGTTATGCCCCAGCCTCAGCCCCAATCCCACCCCAGCCCTGCCCCCCATTGCCTGCTCTCGTCAAGCAGAAGGAAATCCATGCATGCGGCGGATGGAAAAAACAAGGCTCCGAGGACGCGCAGGCACGGCGTCGCCCAAGGAGATCATCACAATCCCGCAAATCTGAACTGTCTACTTTTGAAATCTACTGACCTTATGCATTCCACTGACCTGCATTCCACATACTTAGATCAATCAAGATGCGGTGCCGCGCCGGTGTTTGGCCTGAGACGCTGCCGCCGCTTCCTCTCACCTCCGCCCGCGCTCAATTCCAGTCGCGCCCACTGCGTATTTTAGTGAGCGACATGAGAAAAATTATGAGCGACGCCAATGAAAATAGTGAGCGATCGCTCATGCGCTCAGCTTAGAGGGAACATTGCTAGTAACTCTACCTTTGGGCATTTTCTTGTGATAAAAAGGAATAGGGACTTGTATTCTGCCTTTTTGTAGCTTCACAACCACATTCAAAGCAGTTTACATACAGATACTTAAGCATTTTCTCTATCTGGCCCAGTGGGCTCATAATCTATCTAATATACCTGGGATAGTAGAGGATTAAGTGACTTGCCCAGGATCACAAGGAGAAGCATGGGATTTGAACCCACAATGTCAGGGTGCTGAGACTGTAGCTCTAACCATTGCACCACACTTGCCTGTGTTACTATGTCTCATATTTTACTAAAGTGTAGTGTGTGCCAGTGGCGTAGCTGGCGTGGTGAGAACCCAGGGCAGAGCTCCTCCTCCTCTGGCTGGAGCACCTATCTCCTCCAGGCAGTGGGAAGGTATGTGGATTGGTTGCAGGGTTGTTGGCTGCCTGTGAGTGGCCTTCGGTTCTGATGGTAACCTGCCCTGGAACGGGAAGTTGACATCAGAGGGAGTGGGGCCAGCGGACTGCAGACCCATGTCTGCTTCACTACCCCTGAGCTCCCTGTACCCGGGGTGGACTGCTCCTCCTTGAATGCCACTGGTGTGTACTAACATGCGCCAAGTGCCACATGGCCCATAGATATAAGATAGGATGCTCAACATGCAGCATGTGCTAATGGCCCTTAGTGTATGTTAAACTTTACTAAAAGGGTCCCTTAATTTCCTCCAAATATATTTGCTTCATTCTAGCATTCTGGCTATTATATTATGTTCATGTGGACATGAGGAAGTGGAGAATGTAGTGAGGAACACTTTCTCACGGAGAGCACAGTTTAGCTGCTTGCCAGCAGGGGGTGCTAAGCTGCCTAAGCAAAACCTGAATCAGAGAGGCAGGGCTCAGAGGAAATGATGGTTAAAAGCTCCGGGAGTATGTAGAATCAGAGGTCCCAGTCCAAGAGGTCCTTTCAGGGTGTGCCTGTTGGCTGCAGTATCTGGGGAAAGCCTGGGAAAGAGAAGAAGCTCTCAGTGATTATATGTGTTTGACAGAAGCAGAGACTTCAGTGAGATTGGACAAGCTTACTTAAGTTAAGAGAGTGTGGACTAAGCTTGTGAGAAGAGGAAAAAGTAGCATACTTGTATTGAAGAGCAGGTCAGGGACAGGGATTAAAGGGAACTATAACTGTTTAAACTATCATGTCCATGAATGATGCAGTCTCCAACGGAACTCTAGTGAGAGCCTGCAGAAGTTCCAAGTGTTTATTGATTTGAGTGTCCAGCCTATGGAGAGAGCAGACATGCAAAATACTTGTTTTGAACTTAATAAACTGTTGTTTTACTTGCAACCCCTGTATTCCTGGGAGTTCCAGCCTTGAACACAGACCACATTATCACAATGGAAATCAGGGTTTCATTGGATCCTGCCTAACGCCATTCAGACTTGATATAGCTATACCAATCTTCTCATCAGAGTTTCTCTTTAATTTTGACTCATCAGATCTAATCTCTTACAAGTTATTACACCAAATTCTGTAGAACCAATAAAACATTCCTAAGGTTACTTTCAGGTGTTTTTTTTTTAAGTGACATTTACTGACAAGAGAAATCCATTGTGTCTATAGGTAAAGGGGGTGGGACTTGATATACTACTTTTTTGTGTGGTTTCTACAATCAAAACAGTTCACATGGGGCAATGAAGTGTTAAGTAACTTGCCCAGAGTCACAAGAAGCTATAGTAGGAATTGAACTCACAACCTCAGGGTGCTGAGGCAGCTGTTCTAACCACTAAGCCACTCCTCCACTAGTTTAATAAGTCTCCAAAGGCTCAACATCTGTTTCCCATTGAGGAATCGAGCAGGTGCCAAAAAGCACTAATCAGCAGTTTCTCCAAATAAAGACAATGATTTTTCTGCCATGAAAAATAATTAGGAAGTGTGCTGGCTAGCAACCAATTTTACGATTGCAGTACATTAATAGTCTTTTCAGTCAAATGGAAGGTATTTAAAAAGATAAAAATAATTGACTTGGTCCCTAAAGAGACTTCACAGCATCCTGCCATTATGTCATCTTGTCCACTCTACATTACCCACCATGGCTTCCTACTTTTACAGAGTAAATAGTAAATGATGACAGCTAAAGGCCTGCACAAGTGCACAGTCCATCCAGTTTGTCCAACAAGGCTACCAGCCAGTGGCGTAGGAAGGGGGGGTGCCGTCATGGTGAGGGTGCAAGCACCTGTCCTCCTCTCTGCCCCCCCCCCCGCTCCTCCCCTGCCCCCCAGTATGTTCACACCGCTTCCCTTCCCCCGTACCTCTGTAATGTTCCTGGCGTGAACAGCAACCCCCAACCTGGTGTCGCACCAGCGTTGGCTCTTACATGCTGTTAATGACGTGACCAGTTACATAAAAAGCTTTCCACTCAATAAAACTGTTAAGTCCACAGGACTCTACTGATGATATGAAGATGTTATTTCAACAAAATATGAATATATTATGATGAATGGACAAGTTGTGAATAAACATTTTGTATAAAAGTTTAATGATCAATGATGATAAACGAGTAGCAGTGCTGGTTTCATTATTACAATTTGTTGTGGAATATGCACTAGGCTCACTGAGGTCTTTTTCTCCCGATTTTAATTTGTCTTAGTTTAAAAGTGAAAATATAAAAATATTGGTGTTCTATATACCCTGGATTAGGAGTGAGGTTCATACCTGTTATGGTATTATAGGCTCAGCTCAAGTTGATTATTGTAAGAAACAGCAAATTCCATGGGGACTATGGGTCAACTTGGAACCTTAAATGTTCAAGAACGACTTGAATTTATTGATTGTTGGAATCAGGTCTTTAACAAATGTTCTTTGGATTTAATGTTATTAGTCATCAATTGGAGTAAATGAGTTATTAACAAAGAAAAAACAATTTTGGATCAAGAACTGATTAACAACATCATTAGGCGAACAGGATTTTGAGCTTAAATATAAGGAAATCAATACTGCTATAGATAAGCATAAAGAAGTGGTGAGGAAGCAAAATAATTAAGAAACTACAAATAGCACAAGATAAAAAGGATTGCACCACTAATAGAGTATACACATAGATTTACAGGGAGAAGGAGATGAATATTGCATCCAATGCTCCAACAGCTAGTGGGCCTCAGAAATTCATTTCTCAAAGTTCTTCACTTAGCAGTGGCACATCAGCTTTTTTAGAGACAAGAAAAAGAAATTATTGGAGAAACGGAAGCAACAAGATAAACAGGGGAGGAAGACAGTCTTGGTCCCAACCTTAAAATCACCAGATGCAGAATCAGTGGTAACTAATCTTTCTTCAAAAATTTTGACATCTACAAGAGATCAGTGTATTTATCTCTAGGCTTATCATTTGTTCCATCAAAACATTTTGATGAGTTCCAGTTTAAAATCGATTTGGAATGTTCTGTAAAATCTTTACAGTTGAAGATTTATTTTAGTAACACTTCTGATGACACTTATTGTTTGAAGTAAATCTAATTGGACTCCGCCAGGCCCGTTGATCCAGTATTGTCAGCTTTTAAACAGGTCATACTATGTGATGTAGAACAAACTCAGTTTACAAGGAGAATTAATAATTTAGATTGTGCTGAAAGGGAAGCAGTAAAGTATTTGAAATCTGATACTAATATCGTTATTAAAAAGGCTGACAAGGGTGGAGCAGTGGTTATTCTCAATCAAGATGATTACACTACACAAGCTCAACAACAGCTGTATGATTACATAAGAACATAAGAATAACTTTACAGGGTAAGACCAACGGTCCATCAAGCCCAGTAGCCCGTTCTCATGGTGGCTAATCCAGGTCCCCAGTACCTGGCCAAAACCGAAGGAGTAGCAACATTCCATGTTACCGATCCAGGGCAAGCAGTGGCTTCCCCCATGTCTTTATCAATAACAGATTATGGATTTTTCAGTCAGGAAATTGTCCAATTCTTAAAACCAGCTATTCTGTCTGCTCTTACCACAACCTCTGGCAATGCATTCCAGAGCTTAACTATTCTCTGAGTGAAAAAATATTTCCTCCTATTGGTTTTAAAAGTATTTCTCTGTAACTTCATCGAGTGACCCCTAACCTTTGTAATTTTTGATGGAGTGAAAAATCGATTCACTTGTACCCGCTCTACTCCACTCAGGATTTTGTAAACTTCAATCATATCTCCCCTCAACCGTCTCTTTTCCAAGCTGAAGAGCCCTAACCTTTTTAGTCTTTCTTCATATGAGAGGAGTTCCGTCTCCTTTATCATCTTTGTCGCTCTTCTTTGAACCTTTTCTAGTGCCGCTATATCAGTGGTCTCAAACTTGCGGCCCGCCAGGTACTATTTGGAGGTCCTCAGTATATTTATCATAATCACAAAAGTAAAATAAAAGTTTCTTGATCATATGTCTCATTAGCTATAAATGATAATATTATTAATAGGGGCCTCTTCTATCAAACTGCGCTAGCAGTTTGTAGTGCGGTGAGCCGCGCTGAATGGCCCGCGCTGCTCCTGACACTCATAGAGTTTCTAGTTAAATTGCTGTGTCATCCCATAATTTCTTCATGGGGTTCTCTTTTGGAACCATTGTCAATCTATGTTAATAAATTTTGCATGGTTTTGATGAAAGCCATCAAATATACCACTCATTTTTTGAATATTTTACAACATACATCATTGAAGAGCCCCTTTCTAATGGTCACATTAGATATTGTGGCACTATATGCTTCTATTCCACAAGAAGAAGCATTGGATGTTGTGTTAAAAGTACTGGAGAAGTAGATTAGACCCCATCAAGTCCCGACAGACTCCATGAAATAATAATTTTTTTTTTCAGAATGATTTATATCTTCAAATTTCTGGGATTGCTATGGGTGCAACTTTTGCACCCTCCATAGCTTGTTTGTTTATGGATAATTTTGAACAGGAATGGATTTTTTTTGTTCTATTTTCCATTGTGGCATAGATTGATTGATTATGTTTTTTTTGCTCTGGAAAGGCAGTGTGCATGACCTTGATTCCTTTTTTGATTGGCTCATAAGAACATAAGAATTGCCATACTGGGACAGACCAAAGGTCCATCAAGCTCAGTGTCCTGTTTCCAACAGTGGCCAACCCAGGGCCCAAGTACCTAGCTAGATCCCAAGTAGTAAAACTCCTATGATCCTCATATAAACATTCTTATGTGAAAATTTCATTTTTAGATGTTGAAATTGAAGTGTGAAGAAGGTTTCAGAACTAAGGTGCATAGGAAAATCACTGACAAAAAACATGTCTGCACTTTTCAAGTTGTCATCCTGTGCCCAAAGCTTCTTTGTGTGCATGTCCAAAGCAAAATGGAAGTGCCAGCAGACATCAGTGCTTGCTCTGTTACACTTACCATTTCTGCTACTTATCATTTCTATAGTGCTGCCAGATGTATGCAGCACTGTACATTAAACATGTAAGAGATAATCCCTGTTCAATAGAGCTTGCAATCTAGACAATCAAACAGGACAAAGAGGGGTTAGGGAGTTTTGCAGAGGGAAATGATAAAGCAGACACTGCTACATTACAAGTGAGTAAAAGGAGTTCAAATCAGCCTTGAAAAAGTAGGCATAAAGTTTTGCAAGGAACATATGTAGGTGCGCTTTTATTTTCAGCTTTGTTCGGACATGCATGCTTGTCTGTTACCTCCTGCCTGTCTTTGAAACTTGCAGGTGCTTCCACCTGGTTGCAAACAAAGGGCTCCTTTTACAAAGTTGCGTTAGGGTCTTAACGCGCAGAATAGCTCGCGCTAAAATGCCGTGCGCGCTAGCCACTACCGCCTCCTCTTGAGCAGGCGGTAGTTTTTCGGGCTAAAAATGCTAGCGCACCTTTGTAAAAGGAGCCCAAAGACAAAACTGGAAAGCAAATCTCAAGAACTAGCATGTAATACTCTCCGTGAACCTCTCTATGCTGCCTTCAACCTATGAAAACTTTCATGCATTGGGCAGAGAGTGTGGTGAAGTGGTTAGCGCTACATCCTCAGCACCATGAGGTTGTGGGTTCAAACCCCGTGCTGCCCCTTGTGACCCTGGGCAAGTCATTTAATCCTCTACTACCCCAGGTACATTATGCTGGGACAGGTAGGGAAAATACTTGAGTAAACTGCTTAATACACCTTGTTTAAGTGGTACATCAAATCCCCATCCATGGAATACTTAAATGAGTTTATTATCATACATTGCATTTAGCTATGTCTTCTGTGCCTAGTGATGACTTTCTATATCAGCTCCTGTGTCCTTATCTCACTTCCTTTCCAGCATCACTCCTATGTATCCATCCCCCAGGTGTGCAGCATTGCTCATCCCTTTCCCACTGTCCCTATCCCTTCCGCGTCCAGAATTGCTCTGCTGTGTCTCTATCCCTATGCTCCTTCCATGCACAACATCCTCTGTGTCCTCATCCTTCTCTATCTTCAGCTTCTTCCCTTTCTCTCACAGCCCTCACTTTGGGGTCAGCATGTCTCCTTCTCTTGCCTCTACTCCCTCATGGTTCAGTATCTCCCTCTGTCTTTGGGAACATTGTTTCTCTCCTTCTCCTCCACCCCAATCTGGTCTCTGTCTCTCTCTTCTCCTGACCCTCCCCCACCCTAGTTAGTGCAGCATCTCTCCCTCTCCTTCCCTATCTCCCTCACAGTTCTTCAAACCTGTCTTTGGTCACCAGCAGTGGCAGCAATTAAGACAGACTGCCTCTTACCATCCCCCAGCCCTTATCTCTGCCGTGTCCCACCTACTTGAAAACAGGAAGTTGCATCTGAGGAAGCAGACAGCAGAGAGAAAAGAATCCAGAGCTAAACTTCTGCCTCTGCCAGCGACCAAAAGCAACTTTGGAGAACCGCAAGGAGGGAAGCTGGGAGCAGGAATGTGTGAGAGGGGAGAGGAAGAGATTGCAAAAGCAGTTATCTAGATCTAATTGACTAGAAAATGTCTCCTCCTCCTAAGGAAAGTATAGCTCTGAGGAAAATGGATGATATAAAAAAATTTAGCATTTCTATCTCCTAATCTTATCCTAAATTATCTTTCTCTACCAAGTAAGTTGGAGCCATGTTTCAAAACAGTTTGACATTTTTGATAATCCTACCATGCTTATTTATTTAAAACTGTTTTGAAACTGGTTTCAAACAGTTTTTAGGAACGTTAGATGAGGGCTCAATTTTATGCCTCTACTGTTCTTTCAGTCAGCTAACTATGGCAATTTCTTATTACATTGTGGCATAAGATTAATGAGCAGATAAAAGTTAATACTTTATAATAACATGACTTCATTAAAATAGGAGCTCCTTGCTGACTCTCAGGGGATGTAACTTCCCACAGTCCACAAAAGCTTCAGACAAACAGGCGTCACTGTGATTAAGTTCAGTAGCCTTTCTCTTCCCCTTCTCAATGAATTGTAAGTTTAATCAGGAAAAAAGAGAGCTTAATTACAAACATCATGTAACCAAAATGTTTGTAAATAAATGCCATCCTTTAATCCTCCATTAGCTTATCTGAAATCAACAATCTGAAGGCCTACTAATATCTGTGTTATCCTAGGGTTAGGTTATTTTGGCAGATCAAATTAAGAAAAAAAGCCAAAGAAATCATCTCACATATGTTGTTGGAAGATAAGGAGTTATTGGATTTTAAAGGTGGAAGGAACATAGTGTTGGCCCTTTCAGTTTCCTGCAGTTTTTCTTAGATATTTTTCTTAGAGCTATGAGCAGTACTCAGGCCTAGATTTCTCACGAGGCAGTGCAGGCATGTTGGGGGCACCTAGTTGAAAGTGGTGTTTGTCTGTACTTTCTAAATTGCAGTGTCCTGCTAGACTTGTCTCTCTTATATGTGTAAGCTGCTCTGATAAACCATGCTAAGCACAGCACTTGTCTGTTTTAGAAATGATTTTTGTGTGTGTGTGTGTGCAGTCCAGTAGCTTCCTTTGCAACAAGGATGGGAATACGCAAAAAAATCTTTGTCCCCTGAGAGTCGTTAGCCGTATCCTGAACAGACTCCACCTCTAATTCAGTTTACCTGTTTGCCATTGATCTTTCCATGTTTGGGAGTTGTACAATTTTTCTGGGTGGGGGTGGGGGTTTCTATCTGTGGGGTTGGGGTGTTGCTTTGATCGTGGAGGACATCAGAGTCCAGTCCTCCGCGGTTGTTGGTTGAAATTGTAAACTTTGTTTTCTACTATTGTTGTACCTGCTGTTGTCACTGCTTAATAAAAAAAAGATTTAAATATTAAAAAAAAAAAAAATCTGTGCTAAACTCGAAGTAAATTGCTGCATCAAACTTTATACTATCAGCATGCAACTTTGTCCTGGTTAAGGGAGTCTGCCCCCTTCCCAGTCCACCCCCCCCCCCCTTTGTATCCAATCCCTCCCCCAATCCCCTATCCAGTCTCCTCTCTGATCCCATGTTAGACCCACCATGCCACTTATTCCAACTTCCTGATCCATCCTCTCATTTCCCAACCTTGCTTCAGATCCCCATACCCCTTTTTAGGACTGATCATCCTAGACCCCGCTACCCTTGGGACTTACCAGCGATCACCTCTGCTGAGTCCTGAGGGCGGCTGGGGGGGGGGTCTAGTGGGATCGGTCTGGGTGGAGACACTGAATAGCCAGATAACATGGTCAGCACTGGAATTTCTTACTATAGTGGCAATATTCAGTCTGCTATCCATAGGGGCATTTCCAAACTTGGGTGGGCTTGAGCCCAAAGTGGATGGACAGACACGACAACACCACAGGTGCAGATGTCTTCCCAACGTTGCTCGTTGCTAGAAACTTTTCAAGTCATCTGGACCCCCAGATGTTCCCCAAAAAGGAGGAATATCTGGGGGAATCAGGATGTCTGGTAACCCCCAGTAGGTCAGATGGGGGTGATAGGCAGTTGCTCATTAACCTCAGGTCATTCACTTTATTTAGTTTAAATAAAGATAACAGTTTATTCTTTTGTTTTGGTTTTCCTTCTTCAGGTCCACAGATCTGTTAGTTGGTCATACTCAGCCCGACAGGCATTTCTTTCTTATGGTAAACTGAAATTCTACATTATATTTGTAGTGCTTTATTTTGGTGGGGGTTGTTACCTTTGCCTCCATTTTCTACTTTGGAAGTAATAAAGTTACAAGATGCATAGCACAAAATTCAATGTACAGTAAAAAAACCCAAAACTGCACAAAATGGTAGTAAAATTTCACTTCAGTGGTTAGAAGTGGAACCCAAGGGCTTTACGTCTGGGGATATTAGGTCTCCAAGAATCCGTAACTCAGAAATTCAGTAGATAATTTTTAATTTATTTATTCAATTTTCTATACCCAGGGGAGCTCAGAACAGTTTACATGCATTTATTCAGGTACTCAAGCAGTTTTCCAACTTTATCCCGGCGAACTCACAATCTATCTAACGGACCTGGGGCAATGGGGGGGGGGGATTAAGTGACTTGCCAAGGGTCACAAGGAGCAGCGTGGGTTTGAACCCACAACCACAGAGTGACGAGGCTGTAGCTTTAATCACTGCGCCACACTCTCCCCCTTTAATAATTGAATTTCCACTGAAATCAGTAGGGACTTAAAACTACTTCACCTTTGCAGAGGTAAGATTTCTTGCTGCTGCAATATCAGAAGACAGCAGCACCAGAAAGCAGGAGGAGAGGTGGAAGATACCAGATCGCAGGTAGGGAAGGGAAACAGATACTGGGCTGCAGAGGCAGTGGGAGGGGGAGTTGAGAGAGGGGGATAGGGATGGATGGATAACACAGGCCAACAACAACAAAAATTTTCTTGATGCCTTGGTTTTTCTTACCTGTCCCTGGGGTTATTTGGGGCATTGATTCAGAAAATTGCCTAGGATAGACCACATCAACTCTAATTTCTTAGATATTGTTGAATTTATTAATTTTTTTTTTTACCACTATTTAAAAGATGTTTTCTGCAGAATTGGGATATCATAACAAGCTTTCTTTTTTGAATAGGAAATTTATAATTACTAGGGACCTGAATTGACCACCGTGAGAACGGGCTACTGGGCTTGATGGACCATTGGTCTGACCCAGTAAGGCTATTCTTATGTTTTTATGTGTTCAATGAACACATTTTGAGCCAAGCAGGGCCTTTGGCCCCTCCCACTGCATACCAAGCTGCATTGGGAGGGAGAAGCCCTGTCATTAGCAACATACGGCCCTATAGTCAGGAGGGAGTAAGCTTCCCTTGCTCTTTCAAAGGTAAAGGGAGGGAGGGTTCCATGGATGTGGGTTGGGGGGCTCAGGAATGTTGGTGGGATGTGGGGGGGGGGGCGAATCTGTCGGGGATGTCAGGGGGAGGGGTGTAGGGCTCCACGGCTCAGCTGATCCTAGCAGTGGGAATACCAATCAGCTGAGCCTCCAGGAATCCCCAAAACCGCCTCAGCTGGAGATTCCTCTGCTATGATCAGCTGATGGGAAACCTATGGGTTTTGGGGGGTTGTGACCACGGGGGATATAAGGAGGGGGGAGTGGTAATGCCTTAAATCCTTCAGTGGTCCTCTTATCAGTTTGGGCACCTTTGTGGAACTTAGATGCAAATAAAACAGGTCTAACTGCTGGTGTCTAACTTCCCTCTAGGAAAGCTTTAATTATGGCTGGGGTATGTCCAGGTTGAAGCCCGCCTGATTCCTGCCCATAACATACCTCCCAACATGCCTCTTTGCTCTCTGGACTCACAGCAGCTCTGCAGTGCTGCTGCATGGCCAGGAAGTTGGTTTTGATTATTGGCACTTGGACGTCCCTGCTATTAGGATGTCCCTACTATTAGGCTGGTCGTTGGATGTTTTAAAGTTTTGATTATGAGCCACAGCGCATATGTTACCTGGACTTATCATGGAAAAACTGAAGGCAGGAATTTTTGATGGTCCACAGATCAGACAACTTATAAATAACCCACATTTCATAGCATCAATAAATGAAACTGAATCATGTGTCTGGTCTTAATTTGTTCTTGTGAAAATCTTTCTTGGCAACAAGAAGGCAGACAACTACACCCAATTAGTAGAAAATATGCTCTATCATTTCAACAGGCTTGGCTGTAACATGAGTGTTAAAGTCCATTATCTGCACAGTCACTTAGGCCCAGATTCACTAAAGATAGCGACTCAATTGCTGTTAGCCGATTTACTAGCTGATTTTCAAACATCGATTGATTCACTATCAAGTTTGCATGCAAATGATTTGCACGCAAACTCACTGACTCAAATGCTCAGTGAGCGATTGAGTCGGTGCAGAGCCCTGATAATAGTGACAGGAGAAGCAGCCTCCTGTCACTACTGTCAGGGCTTCTGCTTTTTTAAAAAAACGGGACAGATGTTCTGCACGACTTAAACGCGCACCATCTGTCCCATTAAAAAAAGCCGACAATCACCCTCCCCAAGTGACTGTTTCCCTGCCTGCCTGCCTGCCCGCACCCCCATAAAAACCAGCAGGAGGGATGCCCACCCCCTCCTTCCATCTGCCCCATCGGCATTGGCATCCCCCGAACCCCTCCCTGCGCCAATAAGGGACTTCCTTAGGCTCCTTCCTAAGGAAGTCTCTGATTGGCTCAGATGCCTCAGGCCCCTCCCAAGAGAGGAGCACGAGCATCTGAGCCAATCAGGACCTTAGGCTTCTCCCTGTGCATCACACACAAAATATCTGTGCCATGGAAATAAAAAAAGAAAATAAAAACAGGCAGACCTGTCAAAAAACAGGCATATCTGTGGGTAACAGTTACCTGAGAACAAAAAAGATTAATAATCACACAAAACAGTTTCTGATTTCACAACTTCATCTTGCCATCCAAAGAAGATTTTTATCTTTTATCTTTTGATTTTTCTGTAATGATCTCTTTAAATACCAAATGTTTCTAAGGGAGATGAGCATATCATAAGATTTAGGAACTCAGATCATAGGACCTCCTGTGATTAAATACCATTCCAGGTCTGCATCCTGTGATCCATTTTTTAAATCATTTATTCTCATTCATCTCACCCTACCTTATAAATTAATTGTGTGTGCTATCTGTGTTGTTAAAACATAATCGATGTTTTTTTCAATTGATTTCAATCAAATCACTGGTTTCTTACATAGCTTTGTTTTTATCAAAATGCTGGTTTCTTGAATGTTACCGTAACAATATCATGGAGGGCAACACTTATCTTATAGTGGAACCAGCCACAATCGGCGCTGAACCCAATATATAGACTTCTGAAGCCTTCTCCTAAAGCTGTGGGCGTTTCAATCTGGAACATATCTTCCTCAGGGGATTTATAAGCTGCCTCTTTTTAGGGCTTCAGACTACTGAATGAATAACTTCAAACTGCTTATTAAATGGCGGCTGCTGCTTGCGTGAGTGTGTACGACAGTTACCGACAGGTCTACCGCAGTCGGGTTTTAGGATCGAAAAACCTGATGCAAAATAGCCAAAAAAAAAAGTGCTCTGGCTATGCCACTGCTATATGATTAGACCTTTTTTTATTACTTTTTCTTTCTGCTTTACACATTGCAGGGTGGAAAACTGGGCTAGCATAGACATTTTCTGTGAATTCTTCTTTCTAGAACAGATATCCAGTCTCAGTTAACTCTAATCAATGAGACCAGCTAGTCTTGAGTTTCAAACCTCCATCCATTACCATGATGTGATTTTTGTTATCCTCTTTTTCAAATGTATTTATTTTGCATTTTAAAACCCAAGAAGAGTACAGAAAGGACTACAGGGTGAAACTGAAAGAAGCCAAGAGAGAGATACATCTGGCGAAAGCACAGGCGGAAGAACAAATGGCTAAATATGTAAAAAAGGGAGAGAAAATTTTTTTCAGATATATTAGTGAAAGGAGGAAGATGAAAAATGGAATTGCTAAACTAAAAGATGCTGGGAAACGATATGTGGAGAGTGATGAGGAAAAAGCAAATGTGCTAAACAAATACTTCTGTTCTGTGTTCACAGAAGAAAATCCTGGAGAAGGACTGAGATTGTCTGGCAAAGTTACACGAGAAAATGGAGTAGATTCTGCGCCGTTCACGGAGGAGAGTGTTTATGAGCAACTTGAAAAACTGAAGGTGGACAAAGCGATGGGATCAGATGGGATCCATCCCAGGATACTAAGGGAGCTCAGAGAGGTTCTGGTGAGTCCTATTAAAGACTTGTTCAAAAATCTCTGGAGACGGGAGTGGTTCCTGGGGATTGGAGGAGAGCGGATGTGATCCCTATTCACAAAAGTGGTCACAGGGATGAAGCAGGAAACTACAGGCCGGTGAGCCTCACTTCAGTTGTTGGAAAAATAATGGAAGTGTTGCTGAAAGAAAGGATAGTGTACTTCCTTGAATCTAATGGGTTATAGGATCCGAGGCAACATGGCTTTACAAAAGGTAAATCGTGCCAAACGAACCTGATTGAATTTTTTGATTGGGTAACCAGAGAGCTGGCTCGAGGACATATGCTAGATGTAATTTACTTAGATTTCAGCCAGTGGCGTACCAAGGGGGGGGGGCGGGAGGGGCGGTTTGCCCCTGGTGCAAGCCCTGAAGGGGTGCTCCGGCGTCCATTCCCCCCCTCCCCCTCCCCCGACATCTGGTTCTTCCTCTCTGGCCTCCCCGCACCATTAAGAGTACCGAAGCAGCCTGCAGCAAGATCGCAATGACAGCGATTTTGCGCTGCTTCATGCTGTCCTCCGCCGCGGTCCCGCCCCCTCCACTGACGTCAGAGGAGGGGGGCGGGTCCGCGGCGGAGGACAGCACAAGCAGCTCAAGATCGCTGACACCGCGATCTTGCTGCAGGCTGCTTCGGTACTCTTAATGGTGCGGGGAGACCAGAGGGGAAGAACCAGATGTCTGGATGGGGGGTAAGGGGGGGCGAGCGGTCCTTCGGGGTGGGGCGGGCAGGCAGGCCCTCAGGGGGAGATGCAGGCCTTAAAGGGGGGGGGGGGACAAGCCTTTATGGGAGGAGACAGGCTTTTTTTGGGGGGGATAGGCAAGCAGACCTTCAAGGGGGGGACAGGCAGGCAGGCCTTTAAGGGGGGGACAGGGGGTGGGACAGGCCTTCAAGGGGGGGACAGGCCTTCAAGGAGGTGCAGGCCTTCGGGGGGGGTGCAGGCCTTTTGGGGGTGTGCAGCCTTCGGGGGGGGGTGCAGGCCTTCAAGGGGAGGGACAAGCTTTCAGGGGAGATGCAGGCCTTAAAGGGGGGGGACAAGCCTTCATGGGGGGAGACAGGCTTTCAGGGGGGACAGGCAGGCAGGCCTTTAAGGGGGGGACAGGGGGATGGGACAGGCCTTCAAGGGGGGGGGACAGGCCTTCAAGGGGGTGCAGGCCTTCTGGGGGGGTGCAGCCTTCGGGGGGGTGCAGGCCTTCTGGGGGGTGCAGCCTTCGGGGGGTGCAGGCCTTCTGGGGGGTGCAGCCTTCGGGGGGTGCAGGCCTTCAAGGGGGGTGCAGGCCTTAAAGGGGGAGACAGGCAGGCAGACCTTCAAGGGGAGGACAGGCAGGCAGGCCTTTAAGGGGGGGACAGGCCTACAAGGGGGTGGGACAGGCCTTCAAGGGGGTGCAGGCCTTTGAGGGGGTGCGGGCCTTCGGGGGGGTGCAGGCCTTCAAGGGGGGGGACAGGCCTTTGGAGGGGACCCTGGTGTAGAAGTACACAGAGGGAAAGGGGTGTTCAAAGAGATGTGCATATGCCAGACTTTGGGGGGGAAGAAATAATGGGTCTGAAAATAGAGGAGAGGGAGAGAGATGATGGACCATGGGATTTAGGGAGGGAAGGAACAGAAAGGGAGAGAAATTGGACACAAGGGATGGTTTGGAGGAGGGATAGAGATACTGGATAGGAGGGTAATTGGGAAAAGAAAGGGAGAGATGGTGGGCCCTGGGGTGGTGGGGAAGGAGGGAGAGATGCCGGATGAAAGGGTAGTTAAGAAAAGGTGGATCTGTGGAGGGAGATGAAAAAAAGGAAAGATACCAGATTTCCTGGGGAGGGAAGGGAAATGGAAAGGGAGGACAGAGATGGCAGATGGATGGTTAGCATGAAGAAAGAAGGAGACCCTGGCAAACAAGTTATCAGAAGACAACCAGAGCCTTGGACCAACAAGATTTGAAAAATAACCAGACAACAAAAGGTAGAAAAATTAATTTTATTTTCTGTTTTGTGATTATAATATGTCAGATTTGAAATGTGTATCCTGCCAGAGCTGGTGTTAGACCACAAACGTGAGCTAGGATTTAACAGAGAGAGGAAAAGTCCTTTTTGTTTCTTTATTTTATTTACACCACAGCGCCAATGTGGTTAGGAGAAACCAAAGGGGGTGAAAAAGCTATAAAACCCACCAGGATTTTTGAAAAAAATCACCCAACTGGGCAGAAAAATCGAATTGAAAAACCAATTAAATAGGCTGAATCAAAATTTTTCTTCCTGAATCGGGCAGTTTGCGTTACTGTCTCAGACTTTAGGACCTGGGATTGGGGAGAGATGGCATCCTCAGTACTTTATAATGCAAGTGAATTGAGGATTTGGTCAGACTTTTGAAGGGTCTGCAGAAGAAAAATATTGTATAGGCCGGGGACATGAGACAGCAGGAAATGGGAACTTTTCTTCCTTCTATTTTTGTGAATGGAAAGGCTGAGGA
Organism: Geotrypetes seraphini; assembly: GCF_902459505.1. Lineage (NCBI taxonomy): Eukaryota > Metazoa > Chordata > Amphibia > Gymnophiona > Dermophiidae > Geotrypetes > Geotrypetes seraphini. The sequence goes on along the minus strand of NC_047085.1, from coordinate 403,079,278 downwards.
TGTCAGAGAGTTCAGTTAAAATATGTGCTTTATAAAAAAAATATAATAATGTGTTTTATAAAGTTTCTAAGCATTGCTGGCCTACCCAGTGAGGTGTTCCTAGTGGTGGTGGTGGTGGTGGTGGCAGTGTGTCAATGTGTTGAGAGGAAGAGGTGGTCTGGGAAATTCTCCTGAGCAAACTCCGGGCCCATTTCCACCCCCCAGTTAGTCCACTCCACTCAACTGGTTCACACACTGAGTGGGTCTTTGGGTATTGTGCCTAGGTAGTGGTTTTGGGATCTCTTCCAATGGTTTGTCAGTATCTCCTTGTGGTCCAAGGAAGGAAACTTTGTTAACCTTAGCATTGACCTTTTGTAACAGTGCTGCTTGTGTGGCATTAGGCTATCTAGTGATCGACAGAAAAAAAAAAACCAGACCTTTGCACATTTTTGCACTATAGGTGGGTGTATGAGGAGATTCACATTTCCTGCACAGCTAAGTCCGTGTGAAGTTCCCTTGTGTTGTATTTGACATCTAGCAAGGTCTCTGTTTGGAAGGAAAGATCTAAGCTTAAAAATGAAGTGGCCAGAAGTTATGGTAAAAGCAGATAGCTTAGCTGGTTTTAAGAAAGATTTGGACAAATTCCTGGAGGAAAAGTCCATAGTCTGTTATTAAGACATGGGGAAGTGTCTGCTTGCCCTGGATCGGTAGCATGGAATGTTGCTACTCTTTGGGTTTTGAGCAGGTACTAGTGACCTGGATTGGCTACCATGAGAATGGGCTACTGGGCATGATGGACCATTGGTCTGACCCAGTTAGGCTATTCTTATGTTATGTTCTCATCTGTAGGGGCCTTTGGTTTCACTTCTTATTTTAATGTATTTTTTTTCTGGGAACTTATCAGTGTTTTTTTATAATGGGAACAAAAATGGAAGAGAATTAATGTGTGTGGGATGAGGGGGTAACTAATTTCTTCAGCTAAATAATTAAATCCACCTCAACCAGACATAGGAGAACTCACGCACCATTCACACACCCTCCAACCAAAATCGTCAAAAGAAAAAAAACTGTTTGACAACCTCCTAACACTCGACCCCCAACTCTACAACCTATTGACCTCGACCACAGACTACAAAACCTTCAAAAAGAAATAAAAACCCTTCTATTCAAAAAACACATAAAACCGAACTAACACAATCAGAACTGTCCCAAGCATCACCTGCAACTACTCCATACGTATTTCTGATGTCATGACAATTCAGACATAATTTATGTTATGTTATGTTTGGAATAATGGTTACATATATGAGGTTCAATAAAAGAATATTTTCACTCCCTGTTTCTATTCTGACCATTTATACCGTTTCATGGTTATTACAAAAAATATTTTTTACATGGAGGGTGGGGGGGGGTCAAAAAATGATGGGTCCCGGGTGCCACATACCCTAGGTACGCCACTGATTTCAGCAAAGCCTTTGATACAGTTCCTCATAGGAGGCTGTTGAACAAACTTGAAGGGCTGAAGTTAGGACCCAAAGTGGTGAACTGGGTTAGAAACTGGCTGTTGGACAGACGCCAGAGGGTAGTGGTTAATGGAAGTCGTTCAGAGGAAGGAAAGGTGAGTAGTGGAATCCCTCAGGGTTCGGTGCTGGGGCTGATCCTGTTCAATATGTTTGTGAGTGACATTGCTGAAGGGTTAGAAGGAAAAGTGTGCCTTTTTGCAGATGATACCAAGATTTGTAACAGAGTAGACACCGAAGAGGGAGTGGAAAATATGAAAAAGGATCTGTAAAAGTTAGAGGAATGGTCTAATGCCTGGCAATTAAAATTCAATGCAAAGAAATGCAGAGTAATGCATTTGGGGATTAATAATAGGAAGGAACCGTGTATGCTGGGAGGAGAGAAGCTGATATGCACAGACGGGGAGAGGGACCTTGGGGTGATAGTGTCCGAAGATCTAAAGGTGAAAAAACAGTGTGACAAGGCAGTGGCTGCTGCCAGAAGGATGCTGGGCTGTATAAAGAGAGGCGTAGTCAGCAGAAGGAAGAAGGTGTTGATGCCCCTGTACAGGTCATTGGTAAGGCCCCACTTGGAGTATTGTGTTCAGTTTTGGAGACCGTATCTGGCGAAGGACGTAAGAAGACTTGAAGCGGTCCAGAGGAGGGCAACGAAAATGATAAGAGGCTTGCGCCAGAAGAGGTATGAGGAGAGATTGGAAGCCCTGAATATGTATACCCTAGAGCAGGAGTGTCAAAGTCGGTCCTCAAGGGCCGCAATCCAGTTGGGTTTTCAAGATTTCCCCAATGAATATGCTTGAGATCTATTTGCATGCACTGCTTTCAATGCATATTCATTGGAGAAATCCTGAAAACCCGACTGGATTGCGGCCCTCGAGGACTGACTTTGACACCTGTGCCCTAGAGGAAAGGAGGGACAGGGAAGATATGATTCAGACGTTCAAATACTTGAAGGGTATTAACATAGAACAAAATCTTTTCCAGAGAAAGGAAAATGCTAAAACCAGAGGACATAATTTGAGGTTGAGGGGTGATAGATTCAAAGGCAATGTTAGGAAATTCTACTTTACGGAAAGGATGGTGGATGCCTGGAATGCGCTTCCGAGAGAGGTGGTGGAGAGTAAAACTGTGACTGAGTTCAAAGAAGCGTGGGATGAACACAGAGGATCTAGAATCAGAAAATAATATTAAATATTGAACTAAGGCCAGTACTGGGCAGACTTGCACGGTCTGTGTCTGTGTATGGAAGTTTGGTGGGGAATGGGCTGGGGAGGGCTTCAGTGGCTGGGAGGGTGGTAGATGGGCTGGAGTAGGTTTTAATGGAGATTTCGGCAGTTGGAACTCAAGCACAGTACCGGGTAGAGCTTTGGATTCTTGCCCAGAAATAGCTAAGAAAAAAATTTAAAAAATTTAAATTGAATCAGGTTGGGCAGACTGGATTGGCCATTCGGACCTTTATCTGCTGTCATCTACTATGTTACTATGTTTCTATGCTTATAAGTTATCAAAAACTAATTTTTCAGTACAGATCTGAGCAGTGTTCCCGCTAAGCTGCGTTGGCCTGCGCTCGCGCACAAAATATTACATCGCAGCGCAAAGTTTCTCTTCACAGCGCACACACGCGTCGGTAAGGTATGGGGACGCATTGGGGGGATTGCACTTCCCCACAATTGCCATGCTTCGGTTCCTCTTCTTCCTTCCTTCCTCCCCCCCCCCCCCCCGCGGGACCCTGCGGCACCATCAACTCTTACTCCCTCTAATGTCGGCCCTGCAGCTCCAGACTTCCTCGCACCTTCTCCCCTCCCCCTTTGGATCGCTATTATTTTAAATGTTATAGCCGCGGAGCTGTATCCATCAGTGGAGATGTCTAACCTCGGCCTGCCCCGGAACTCTTACTGCAGCAGACGCCCGTCTAGGCAGGAACAGGAAGTCACTGTTGCAGTAAGAGTTCCGGGGCAGGCCGAGGTTAGACATCTCCACTGATGGATACAGCTCCGCGGCTATAACATTTAAAATAATAGCGATCCAAAGGGGGAGGGGAGAAGGTGCGAGGAAGTCTGGAGCTGCAGGGCCGACATTAGAGGGAGTAAGAGTTGATGGTGCCGCAGGGTCCCGCGGGGGGGGGGGAGGAAGGAAGGAAGAAGAGGAACCGAAGCATGGCAATTGTGGGGAAGTGCAGAGCTGCAGGGAAGAGTGTTGCGGTACCCAGCTGGAGGGAGAAGGAAGATGAGGGAGGGAATTAAAGGAGATGCCAGGGCTTGGAGCGTAGGAGGAAGGTATGCCAGTCTAAGGGAAAAGGAAGGGGGAGATGTGAGAGCATGGAGGGGGAGCGAAAGATGGAAGAAAAGGAAAGGAGAGAGATGCCAGAGAATCAGGGAAGGGGAGATACCAGACTATGAGGAGAGGTGTGGGAGAGGGAAGGCGAGGAGAGAGATGCCAGACCAATGGGGTGAAAGGAGAGATGGAAGGGGGAGGCATACAGTTTCTGGAAGGGGCATAGAAGGAGAGAAGATGCCATATAGGGGAAGAGAGACGGCAGACAGTGGATGGAAGGAAGAGAGTTACAAGAAGATGAGGAAAGGAGAAACCACAGAAGACAAAGGTAGAAAAAAATTTCTATTTATTTATTGCTTTAGGAGACATGTGTCACTGTTTCTGTGAAGCATTGTATGCAGAGTCCAGCTTCTTGCTGGTTCAATTTAACCTTTGTCTATGTATTTTTATTTTATCCCCCCTTTTACAAAACTGTGAAGCGTTTTTAGCACCAGCCTTGGTGGTAGCAGCTCTGATGCTCAGAATTTTATGAGCATCAGAGCTGTTACCTCCGTAGCTAAAATCCACACTACAGTTTTGTAAAAGAGGGAGGGGTTAGTTTGTGATTACATATTCCTTACTAGGCGAAGGTGTTTTCTGTGTTCTGTGTGTTCGAAAGACATGGTTTTCTGTTAGGATTGACGGTGTAGGATTGATCTGTGCTGGTCTGGCTTGTTTAGTTTTACAATGGGTGTATTGATGTACTGCTCACTGCAATATGTAAGATGCTGCCTTTTCCTAGGTACTCATGTGTGACGTGTGGTTTGTTACTAAAAATCATGTTTTTCTTACAGATGGGGGGGGTGCCAAAAAATGATGGGCCCCGGATGTTATATATGCTAGGTACGCCACTGTATGTAAAGATACCAGAAAGCTGGCGTAGCAAAAACTTCTAAGTTTTGAGTATTTAACCCTCCCACAATCTCACGGGCACTCGTTTCAAGTTTATTGAGATTTTGATTTAAACGCAATATCAAATATTTTCAATGCGTATAACAAAAATAAATTTGGGGAAATAAATAAAACCATTTGAACCAGTGTTCCCGCTAAGCTGCGCTGGCGTGCGCTGGCGCACAAAATATTACATCGCAGCGCACACGTTTCTCGTCACAGCGCACGATCGGAAGAGGCGTACGGCAGATGGCAGGGCGGCGAGAGGAGAATTGGGCGAGTTGGCTCATAACTTGCTGGCGCCCGATATTTTTGGCTCACGGTGAAAAAAGTTTGCTCACAACACCCGCCCGCTTAGAGGGAACACTGGATCTGAGTATTATAAATCTTATCAGAGTAGGAGGCTTGACCTACTAAGGCATTTCCTCCTGCTCGTTAGTCATTTCATTACTGCAAAAAGTCAGCTACCCATGTAAATGAGCAGGGCATCAAACTTTTGCATGAAACTTTGCAACTGTGCTAGCCAGGAGAAGAAAACTACATGGAGGTTTTCTCTGAATTTGAAATTAATTAGCTGTTTTGCATGTTATTACATCTCATTAAACCCCCCTTTTACAAAACCGCAATAGCGGTTTTTAGTGCAGGCTGACACACTGAATGCTCTGTGCTAAGCCCAATTTGTAGAATTTTCTGCAGGTTAATCAAATTTTGCATGCACCTTTGTGCATGCTTATAGAGTTCTTATGAGCATGCACAAAGGTGCATGCAAAATTTGATTAACCTGCAGAAAATTCTACAAATTGGGCTTAGGTTGCATTAAATGCATAAAACCCCTCATATTTCAGTTTGTGCCTGGAGCCCCATTTGTGTAAGTTTTCTTATAAGAACATATGAGTAGCCATACTGGGTCAGACCAGTGGTCCATCTAGCCTGGTATCCTGTTCCAACAGTGGCCAACCTAGATCCCAAATATCTGGCAGAAACCCAGCATTTCATGCTACCAATCCCAGGGCAAGCCATGGCTCCCCCCATGTCTGTCTCAATAACAGACTTTTCCTCCAGGAACTTTTTTAAACCCTGCTAAGCTAATCGCTGTTACCACATCCTCTGAATTCACCAGTAATGCATTAACACATAAGTAGAAAATTTTGGTCAACAGTAGATTTGCTAAGCATGTCTTATTTTTCATAGACTGAAGAGCCCTTTTGCATGTGGCCCCATTTTATAGTCCTCCACTGAATTATGCAGATCCAGCCCCCGAGGTTGTAAGTTCGATCCAAGCCTGCTCCTTGTGACTCAAGGCAAGTCACTTAGCACTTTATTGCCCCAGGTACCATAGTTAGATTGTAAGCCTGCAGGAACATATAGGGAAAATACTTGAGAACCCGATTACTATTCAATGTATTGTAAATTACTTTGGGTGAATCTCTTCATGAAAAGGTGGTTAATAAATGTATTTATTTAATTTGTTTTCTATCCCATCTTCCCCAAGAGAGTTCAGGACAGGTTACAGGTTAACATGCATAATATACAGTTAGCATGTTACAATTTGCCATAGTTATAGTACATGTTTGTTTTTTCTGGTACAAGATTTTGACCTAACACGACACATACTAGGAATCTAGTACCCATATCTGTAATATACAGTTTACAGATTAAACTTGTCACGGTTACAGTACAAGTGAAAAGTGTCTGCACTTGGCCCTTCACAACCCTCTCAGGCCATCTCTGGATTTATTTATTTACCACTTATAGCCTGAGGGCTCATAATCGAAACGGAAATACGTCTAAAAACCGGCCTAAATCGGCACTTAGACGATCAGTGAGACAGGTCATCCAAGAGCCGATAATCGAACCAGGTTTTAGACGTATTTAAAAATGACCTAGGCCTTCACAGTGCTGCTGAATGACCAGAGCTCAAAGGGACGTGTCAGGAGGAGTGTCGAGGGCAGGATTTGGGCGAGACGTGGGCCGTCCTAGACTTAGTCGTACTGCATGAATAACCGAAAGTTTTACAACACTGCCTAGACAGAACCTGGATGTTGTGACTTTGGCCATCTAAAACCAGGTTTCCAAAGTGACCAGATAAGCATTGCAAACACAAAGTACAGACCTCCACACACTGCCCCAGTGATCACTGACCCCCACCCCTCACCCCCATTAAATCAAAATACAGTGTTCCCCTGGTCATTCGCGGTTCGTGGTCCCAGTCATTCACGGTATTCTCCGACCAGGACTTCCTGAGCATACCGCAAGTGATTTCCTTCACTCGCCGGCGCTCCAGCTGTCCTATCCTGCCTCCCTAGGCGAAAAATCATATTCGCGGTTTTTTGATATTCACAGAAGGTTCTGTAATGGAACCCCCATGAATATTGGGGGGAGTACTGTAACAACTTTACATATCTGCTTCCAGAACATCAGCACCTGGCAGCCTGGCATAGGAAAGCCTAGTAGAGCCGCACAGAGATAGCTTAATTGGTCATGGGGTGGGTTAGTGAACCATGGAGAGGAGGATCGAGGCCCATAAGCCACTCTAATCACTGCATTCATGGTGAAAAATGTGCACCCCCCAAAATAAACCCTAGCCCTTTTGTACTGCCATATAAGTGTCTTCTGTAGCCATAAGGGCTATTTGGGTGGTAGATAGGTAGGTCTAGTAGATTCTGGGGGTATTTTGGGGGGCTCACCATGACCTATAAGGGAGCTGTAGTGAGATGTTTATGTGGGACCCTTTTTGTGATGTTCATAGAAGTATCCCACTACTCTGGCACCATGTCTGGGTGTCCAGTCCATCACTTTTCTGGCCCCTCCCACGCCCAAAAGGTCTTTTTCTAGGCATTTGTGAATTGGATGAATTTTTGGACAAAAATGGAGTATAAAGATGGACGACTTAGCGGTCTGGGAGATCAATTGTATGATTTTTTTTTTAAAAAATTATGTTGGATGTATTTTTCGGAAATGGACCTTTTCCCGTGTCCGACTGTGGGCGACTTAGGCCCAAAACGGACTTAGACATTTTTCCCTATCTATCCCGGTGGGCTCACAGCCCTGCAACAATGATTAAACAATTACAAACAATTCAAAATACAGCTCTGAGACTCGTCTACTTATTGAGGAAACACGACCACATTACAGAGGCATACATCAACTCACACTGGCTTCCAATCCAGGAAAGAATACTTTTTAAATTCTACTGTATACTATTTAAAACTATAAATGAAAACAGCCCAACATACCTGAACAACTGCCTCATCCAAACTACCTCAACCAGACATAGAACCCCCCCTTCACACCCCCCAATCAAAGAAGTAAAATGGAAAAACTATGCGACGGCCTACTAGCCACTCAAGCAGCAAAATTAGATAACCAAATCGCCAATGTACTGATAACAACCCCAGACTACAAGATGTTCAGAAAGGAAATAAAAACTATACTCTTCAAGAAATCCCTGAAAAAGGCTTAATACCATGAGCACCTTCCTTCTTCCAATCTTCTCCCTAACTAATGACATGTGATCTTACTTTGTAACCCTCCATTTATAACTCTTTTTGTAATCCGCCTTGAACCGCAAGGTAATGGCGGAATAGAAATCTCAAATGTAATGTAATATATCTAAGGCAATGGGGGATTAAGTGACTTGCCCAGGGTCACAAGGAGCAGTGTAGTATTTGAACCCACAACCTCAGGGTGCTGAGGCTGTAGCTCTAACTACCGCACCACACGCTCCCATTGCTGCTATCTGTCGCACATAACTTAAGTATTAGAGGGGGAAAAATGCATTTGGATCAACAGTTAACCTTAATTCTGATGAATACAAGCAGGTGAGTTTCACAAATACCATAGCAAACAAGCTCTATTATACCCACAAAAATACATAGTGCAACACTAGCCTTGTCTCTCTTAAGCAATTTAGGACATAAAACAGAACTGGCAGGGCTTGCATTTCATATTTTGATTAAAAAGCACACTCTTGTGGGTTTTTATGGCAGACTGACTGCAAACCACAGCCAGCTTTTAAGTTCCCCTGGGGAGAAATACAGGTCAGGTTACAGGGGACTTTTAACAGACTGTGGTTTGTAGTCAAGACCGTCGTGAAACTGTGCTCCTTTCCCTATCATCTGTTTTAATTATTTATTAAAAAGGCACAGAATATGCTATAGGTTTTTGAATTATAATATTTATACACTTATGATCTGAGCTTCATATCAGGTGTAGGCAGCAAATCAGAATAGTTCCAATGTCTGAGTCAGAGGAAAAGGAAAGATTAGGGGGAGTCCCCTCCCCTAGAGACTGCTTTCACAATCTGTGTGTGACAAAAATCTTGCCTTTTTTAGTGAAACAAAACTCATGGGTTCCTTGTTGTCTGATGGTCTGATGGAGTAAAAGGGATAGCAGAGGTGGCAGCCCATGCCATCTTTAGTTACTTGGTGGACATGCCATGTGTTGAAAAAAAAAAAAGAACATGAATGATGAAGCCAACAGCTTTAGCTTCTGAGAAAACCTCATTTGAAGAGATATTTTACTTTTTTAACTCTTTATTAATTTTCCATTCAAAAACAGTGCATTAAAATATACATACAATTGACTTCAAGACAGCACTTACAATTGATCAAAGAAATACTACAAAACATTCCCCCCCCCCCCCAATTCAAGAACAAAAACAAAGTGGGTAGATACAGTAAAAATCATTAACAGCACTTTCATTTGGTCAATGAATACAAGAAAATATAATACCCCCCTCCCTGGATGTGTAAATCAAATAGGAAATAAGGGGATAATCCAGCTAATCAGTGTTAACAAAATTTGTCACGTTAATTTAAATAGTTTATTATTACACATAATTTCTGAATTCATTTTCTCATATTTGTAACATAAACATAAAGAACCCTACCAAAAGTAGAAATTAAGTTTATCCCAATTTTTCCAGTTTTCAGTAACCATTTGCATGGCTATCCCAGTCGTTCTGGCAAATGGTCTACTTTTATGTCTATCCAATGGAGGTTTAGGTGACAACAATGTACCGCAAGATCACCACCTCATAAGACAACTTGTTAACAAAAACCATGCAAACTTATGTTTAAGAAGCCAGTGTATCCCAAAACTCATTTTTCTACTCCTCTAGATATAAAGTGAAGATATTTTTGGCATTTTAACCACTGTTTCTTATTTGTCATATACTGATTGTTTATTTATCGCCCGCCCTTATCCAGGGCGAGTTACATAATAACATACCAAATAAGACATAACATTTATCATACAAATCACATCAAAAACACACCATAAAACAAATTACACACTTACTTATAAAAATCTAATTGCATATGACGTACACGTCGCATTAATGATAAACAACATTTAAGGCCAAACAACTGGCCAACCCTAAAATACATCAAAATATAAAATTGCATGTAGCATAAAGGACACCTCAATGATGGTCAATCTTCCCAGAAAAAAAGATCAATTTTCAGTTTCCCATGTACTGCTTAGTTTTAAATAGATTTATAAAATTATCCATTTAAAGTTATGTGGATTTTCAGCAACACAATCTGTTGAGTGGCCCTGCTGAAAATCCATACTAGCCCTCTGGTGAGTCAGGCTACACAATCCACTTTTCCCAAGCATTCTTCACCGAGGTGACAGAAATCTCTGTTGGACTTTCCACTTTCTCTGGAAATCTCTTATTACAGTAATTAAGCAACACACTGGTTGTGTGGGTTCCCAAAGAAAACAGAAAATAAAGAAAACAGAGAAAAATTAAGACAGATATAGACCATGTGGCCTATCTAGTTTGCCTAGTCATGCCATCTACTATCCATTCCTCTCCCCTAGAAAATATAGCTGTCCCAAGCCTTCTTGAAGTCAGATACACTTTTAGGGACATTTTCAGAACAAAAAATGTCCAAAAATCAGCACTTGCATGTTATTCTCTGCAAAACATCCAAGTGCTGATAATCGAAACAAATAACTTGGATGTTGTGTGGGATGTTCACCATATATTAGAAAAGTGTCATGATGAGATGTATATCTGGCACTCCAACAATGCAGTTAGGTCCCACCTTCTAAACAATAAAGTGTGGATGTAAGGAGGAAAAGGATCTCAGAAACCAGCTTGGCAATTGGTAAATGAACCTTAGTCAAGTTTTACATGGCTCCATATTTCATTCATTGATCCTTAAAAACCTTTAAACCCTTCTCTCCTCTTTTTTTATTATTTTTATCTTGTGCTGTTAAAATCTATTTATTTTGAGGCAATTGAATGTGAAGAAGATGGAATATTTTCTCATGGATGTTTTAAGTAGAATTTAAAATAAATAGATTTTAACAGCAACTACTGTATCACAGGAGCTTTCAGCCGCTCATCACCTTCGAAACTTGTACTTAATCGTTGTACTCTACATGGTCCTTGGTTTTTGAGACATAGACCATCTAGGACCCCTGAGGAAGGAGTGTTTTTTGAAACACAGACTGTGTCGGGTCCTGGTTTCTCACCAATGTGAACCTTCTCTGGACTTTAGCAGGAAACACAGAACAGAAATATTTGTTTAGCAATTCAGCTTTATCTTTATCTACATATTCTTCTCCTTCACCTTTGCTACTTGCACTGTCTCCTTTCACTAATCTATATATATAAAATAGGAGGTATGTATGTGTGTATGTATGTATGTGTGTGTGTGTGTATGTGCCGCGATCACGCAAAAATGGCTTGACCGATTTGAACGAAACTTGGTATGCTGATCCCTCACTACCTGGGATGATATGTTCTGGGGGTCTCGCGGCCCACCTGCACACGTGTGCGGAGCTACAAACAGAAAATCTGATATCACCCATTCATGTCAGTGGAAAAAATGTAAAAAGCTGCCATTCTCACAGTAATTCCAACTACCTGGGGTGATATGTTCTGGGGGTCTCTCGGCCCACCTGCACACGTGGGCGGAGTTACAAACATAACATCAGATTTCACCCATTCATGTCAATGGAAAAATAGTAAAAAGCTGCCATTCTCACCGTACTTCAAAAACGGCTTGACCGATTTGAACGAAACTTGGTATGCAGATCCCTCACTACCTGGGGTGATATGTTCTGGGGGTCTCGCGGCCCACCTGCACACGTGGGCAGAGCTACAAACATAAAATTAGATTTCACCCATTCATGTCAATGGAAAAAATGTAAAAAGCTGTCATTCTCACAGTAATTCCAACTACCTGGGGTGATATGTTCTGGGAGTCTCTCAGCCCACCTGCACACGTGGGCAGAGCTACAAACAGAACATCAGATTTCACCCATTCATGTCAATGGAAAAAAAGTAAAAAGCTGCCATTCTCACAGTACTTCAAAAACGGCTTGACCGATTTGAACGAAACTTGGTATGCAGATCCCTCACTACCTGGGGTGATATGTTCTGGGGGTCTCGCGGCCCACCTGCACACGTGGGCGGAGCTACAAACAGAAAATCAGTTTTCACCCATTCATGTCAATGGAAAAATTGTACACAGCTGCCATTCTCACAGTAAATAATAAACGGCTTGACCGATTTGATCGAAACTTGGTATGCAGATCCCTCACGACCTGGGGTGATATGTTCTGGGGGTCTCTTCACCCAAGAATTTATATGTTCTTGCTCCTGGAGGTGAAACTAAAAATGTTGTTTATAATCAAGTTTTGTGTTTGTTGTATTGTATTCATTTTGTCAAATATTTCGCATTATAATTTGATTATTGTACTTTTTATAAAGCTGTAAAAATATAATTCCGTTCACCACTATAAAGTATCTTTATTTGAATCCATTTACTGTGTTATTGCTATAATTAAATACCCGAGCAATGCCGGGTCATCAGCTAGTATATCTAAAAAAATGTCTTGTCCCCCTTGTTTTACTATGTTGACTATTTTTTTCTTCTGTTTGCATCTTTGCTTTACCAAATGATCAGAGTTCAGTTGTGGATTAGGAATTGGTTATCGGATAGAAAACAGGGGGTAGGGTTAAATGGTTATTTTTCTCAATGGAGGAGAATAAACAGTAGAGTGCCGCAGGAGTCTGTACTGGAACCGGTGCTATTTAACTTATTTATAAATGATCTGGAAATTGGAACGACAAGTGAGGTGATTAAATTTGCAGATGACACTAAACTGTTCAAAGTTAATAAAACGCATTGTGAAAAATTGCAGGCGGCTTTTAGGAAATTGGAAGACTGGGCGTCCAAATGGCAGATTAAATTTAATGTGGACAAATGCAAATCATTGCATATTGGGAAGAATAACCCAACTCACAGTTACCGGATACTAGGGTCCACCTTGGGGGTTAGCGTCCAAGAAAAGAATATGGGTATCATTGTAGACAATACGATGAAACCTTCCGCCCAATGTATGGCGGCAGCCAAAAAAGCAAATAGGATGCTAGGAATTATTAAAAAAGGGATGATTATCAAGACTAAGAATGTTATAATGCACCTGTATTGTTCCATGGTGTGACCTCATCTGGAGTATTGGGTTCAGTTCTGCTCTCCTTATCTCAAGAAAGATATAGTGGCGCTAGAAAAGGTTCAAAGAAGTGCAAACAAGATGATAAAGCAGATAGAACTCTTCTCGTATGAGGAAAGACTAAAACGGTTAGGGCTCTTCAGCTTGGAAAAGAGATGGCTGAGGGGAGATATAATTGAAGTCTACAAAATCCTGAGTGGAGTAGAACGGGTACAAGTGGATCGATTTTTCATTCTGTCAAAAATTACAAAGACTAGAGGACACTCGAAGTTACAGGGAAATACTTTTAAAACCAATAGGAGGAAATATTTTTAGTAAAGCTCTGGAGTGCATTGCGAGAGGTCGTGGTAACAGTGGATAGCATAGCTGATTTTAAGAAGGTTTGGACAAGTTCCTGGAGGAAAAGTCCATAGTCTGTTATTGAAAAAGACATGGGGGAAGCCACTGCTTGCCCTGGATCGGTAGTATAGAATATTGCTACTCCTTGGGTTTTGGCAGGTATTAGTGACCTGGATTGGCCACTGTGAGAACAGGCCACTGGGCCTGATGGACCATTGGTCTGACCCAGTAAAGCTATTCTTATGTTCTTATGACTACTTTCCCAGCTTCTCTTAACTTTTCCACATATTCTTGCCAGTCTTCCTCTTTCTGTGATCTTTTGTAGTTTTTGAAACTAACCTCTTTTTCCTTACCCTTTCAGCTACATTTCTGAGAATCAAACTGGCCTTCTTGTCCTCTTACTTTTACTGTCTTTCCTTACAAAATGGTTTGTTATTTTACAATAGCTCTATTCAGTTTTGCCTACTGCACTTCTTCCAGATGATCCCATCCAGACAACAACTCCTTGACATAATTCCCTATCTGAACAAAGTTTGTTTTTGGTTTTTTTTAAATCTAGAGCCTTCGCTTTCAAATGACTCCTCTCCACACCTGTCCTAATATTAAATAACACCATCCAATGATCATTAGATAAGAACATAAGAATTGCTGCTGCTGGGTCAGACCAGTAGTCCATTGTGCCCAGCAGTCCGCTCACGCGGCAGCCCCCAGGTCAAAGACCAGTGCTCTAAAGGAGTCCAGCCTCACCTGTGTACGTTCCAGTTTAGCAGGAACTTGTCCAGCTTTGGCTTGAATCCCTGGAGGGTGTTTTCCAGTTTTCTACCACTCTCTGGGTGAAGAAGAACTTCCTTATGTTTGTATGGAATCTATCCCCTTTCAACTTTAGAGAGTGCCCTCTTGTTCTCCCTACCTTTGAGAGGGAGAATAATCTGTCTTTATCTGCTAAGTCTATTCCCTTCAGTATTTTGAATGTTTTAATCATGTCCCCTCTCAGTCTCCTCTTTTCAAGGGAGAAGAGGCTCAGTTTCTCCAATCTCTCACTGTACAGCAACTCCTCTAGCTCCTTAACCATTTTAGTCACTCTTCTCTGGACCCTTCTTCATGTCCTTCTTCGTGTCCTTCTTCATGTAAGGTGACCAGTGCTGGACGCAATACTCCAGATGAGGGCGCACCATGGCCTGGTACAGCGGCATGATAACCTTCTCCGATCTGTTTGTGATCCCCTTCTTAATCATTCCTAGCATTCTGTTCACACTTTTCACCACCGCCGCGCATTGCGCGGACGGCTTCATCGACTTGTCGATCAGAACTCCCAAGTCTCTTTCCTGGGAGGTCTCTCCATGTACCGCCCCAGACATCCTGTATTCGTGCATCAGATTTTTGTTTCCGACATGCATTATTTTAAACTTATCCACGTTGAACTTCAATTGCCATGTCGATGGCCATTTCTCGAGCTTGATTATGTCATGTTGCAGATCTTCACAATCCCCCTGTGTCTTCTCTACTCTGAATAACATTGTATCGTCCACAAATTTAATCACCTCACTCGTTGTACCAATGTCCAGATCATTTATAAAGAAGTTGAAGAGCATGGGTCCAAGCACTGAGCCCTGCGGCACACCACTGGTGATGCTCTTCCAGTCCGAGTATTGTCCATTTACCCCCACTCTCTGTTTCCTATGCTCCAGTTAGTTTTTAATCCACGTGAGTATTTCACCCTTGATTCCATGGCTCGCAATTTTCCAAAGTAGTCATTCATGTGTTTTGCCTGTTTACTCCCTCGAAGAAGTGCAGCAAGTTTATCAAACAAGATCTGCCTTTGCTGAAACCGTGCTGGCTGGTCCTCATCAGACCATGTCCGTCAAGGTGATCAATGATGCGGTCCTTTATCAGCGCCTCTACCATCTTTCCTGGTACTGAGGTCAGACTCACCGGTCTGTAGTTTCCCGGATCTCCCCTTGAACCTTTTTTGAAGATCGTCGTAACATTCGCCACCTTCCAGTCTTCCGGAATCTTTCCCGATCTGATTGACAGATTAACTATTAGTTGAAGCACTTTCAATTCCTTAATGACAATCGGATGGATGCCATCCGGTCCCAGGTATTTATCGCTCTTAAGCCTATCGATCTGCCTGCATACCTCTTCTAGACTGACCGTCAACCCTGTCAGTTTCCCGTCTTCATTTCCAGTATATAGCCTGATGGATTCTGTGTATATCCTCTTCAGTAAATACAGATACAAAAAATGTGTTCAGTTTGTCAGCGATTGCTTTGTCCTCCTTTAGCACTCCCTTTATTCCATGGTCATCCAACAGTCCCACCGCTTTCTTCACGGGTCGTTTCCCCTTAATATATCGAAAGGGCTTGAAATTTTTCCACCACTAAATTATCTCATCCTATGTTCCCCCCGCGAGCTCCATTCAGCTGATAAGGCCCTCCAATCTATGCCTTTTTCCTCCTCTGCCAACTCCAGACTCTGTTCCTTCTATCTGCACCGTATACCTGCCCAAATCCCTATGGTGTGCTCCATCGCTGGTAGTGTTCAAGTCCAATTTAAAAGCCCACCTCTTCAAGAGTGCTTTCAACTCTTAATTCCTCTCACCTTGGATTCTGCATCCCCAAGTCTATATGTCATGTCTGTTTGTCCAAGTTAGACTGTAAGCTCTTCTGAGAAGGGACTGTCTACTAAGTTTCAAAATGAATAGTGCTGCTTATGCCTTTCTGTGTTATATAAGTGATAAATAGTAGTAGTAGTAGCAACACTATTATATTAGAAAAACTTTCCCCATTTGTAAAGACTAAGTCCAGTATGGCCCCATCTCACATGGGTTCCATTACCAACTGTTGGAACAGATCTCCTTGAAGAGAATCCAGGATCTGTTTACTTCTAAGAGACCCCGCAATAGGGATACCCCAATCAACATCTGGCATATCACCTATTAGTAGCTATATTTTGAATGTTTTCATTAAAATCTGTCCACTTCTGTCTATGAAGGCGGCCTGTTTATCACACAATTGTAAATATATTTTCCATTTGCCTCTTTCCAGTTTAACCCACAGTGCCTCTTCCTTACCCTGTAGGCCCTGCAATTGTGGGGTTTTAGAATAATCTTTAACATATAATGCCATTCCACCTCCTTTTTTTCCTACCCTGTCTTTTTCTGAACAGATTATAGCTTGATATAAACCGCCTAGAACTGAAAGTTATTGGCGGGATAGAAAACACTAATGTAATATATATCCCAGTCATGGTTCTCTATGAATCACCTCTGTGTGATTGCCACTAAATCCAAATCAGCCTCTTCTATCACAGTATCTAGATCCAGAACCTTCTTAGTATATACTGCTTTCCAGATATTGCCCCTTTTCCCCATGTGTGTAAAGATATTCAATGATTCACTTTCCTGAGGGCTTATAATTATCTGGGGACTTTGTCCACCCAGCTCCAATGATTCTAGTTTAAAGTCCTCTTCAGTAGGTTACCCAGTGTGCTGCTAAAGACACTTCTTCCCTTCTCTGATAGATGCACATCATCTCTGCTTGGCAGCCCTTGAAAAACCATCCCACGCAGTTACACATTCATCTCCAGGATGCAACTTCTCTCCCTTGACCTTTACCCTCGACAGGGAGGATCAATGAGAACACCATCTGTGCATCTACTGTATCTGATTCACCTTCTCTCACAGAGCCACAAAGTCACTTTTGTAACATCCAGAGGGCAGTATTATTAGTGCCAACATGGATGAGAAGCATCAGATAATAGTCATTAGTCTTGATGAGTCTCGGCAGGTTCTCTGTAACATCTCAAATTTTGGCACCAAGCTTTACTTGAAGTTTAAACAGTTCACAACATCCTTCAGGCATTTGCTTCCATAAATGCTCATAATAAACAATTGCAGTCATAAATATTCACATTCACATCTCAGTCTGCAGTCTTCCTTAGGAAAGAGGAATACATTTGAGCATTGCAATTAGAAGAGTCTTGATTCTCCTAGGATTTCTTCTTTTTATTTATTTATTTATAGCTATTTATAACCCGCCTATCCACAAATCTAAGCGGGATACAATAAGCACAATACAAATTCAAAAAACAGAACAGACACGAACAAAGCAACAAAAAGCAGTAAACAAGCAACTCTAGCTCACACAGTCGCATGCCTAGCACCAAAAAAGCGCTCAAATAAAACAGTTTCACACCCTTTCTGAATTGCCAGAGTATGTTCGACTGGCGCAGTGCCAAAGGTAAGGCATTTCAAAGCACTGGGCCCTGTACAGAAAACAGATTTACGGTTCAATGTAAGCCTTAAGGCAGCTAGTGAAGGAATTTCTAGTTTCAAACTATCTGAGGACTGTTGCTCAAGAGAGAGACAATGCCACAGCAAGAGAGAGAGGACACTTAAAGGGCAGTTATGCTAAAGCACCTTATATATCATGCAAAGGACCTTAAATTTGACCCATGTACCAACAGGTGACCAATGAAGCTCTCGAAGTATCATAGTAATATGATTGAATTTCGAAGCATGTTCAATAAGGCGTGCAGCGGCATTTTATGCAAGCTGCAAGGCGCGCAAGACACATTTAGGCAAACTTAAATAAATGGAATTACAATAGTCAAGTAGCAGTGTAATCATCAACGTAATGACAGTTTGAAAATTATCGTATGAAAGATAATCACATAACCTCCGTAGTAGACGCAATTTGAAAAACATGCCAGATATTACTGCCTTGATTTGAGCAAATTATTAGTTTGGCTACTGGTGACTTAAGGAGGTTAGGCTTTCTTGGTCTCTCTAGTCCCTCTAAGCCAGCACTAATCAATCTTTTTGTGGCTGTGACCCCATAATAGTGGCCAACTAAAATTGGATGATACCAATGATGTAATTATAGAGAGCCCACCCAAGCTATTACCCCATTGGGGGTCCAGACCCACTGTTTGGGAAACTCTAAACGCTTATCCGTTTCAGTTATTCTCCCCCTCCTTTACTCAGGCATATCAGAAGAATAGGAAAATATATCAGGCACATGACACAAGATCGCCAAGCCAACTCTTCATAGACTCCAAAGGTTACACCTTTTCTCTTGGGTTTCTACTCCAGAGGAAGGCTACTAAAATGGTTTGTAGTCTTCATCATAAGGCGTAAAACTTAAAGATCTAAATCTGTATACTTTGGAGGAAAGGCGAGATAGGGGCGATATGATAGAGACGTTTAAATACCTACATAATATAAATGTGCATGAGTCGAGTCTCTTTAATTTGAAAGGAAACTCTGCAATGAGAGAGCATATGATGAAGTTAAGAGGTGTTAGGCTCTGGAGTAATCAAAGGAAATACGCTTTTATAGAAAGGGTGGTAGATGCATGGAACAGTCTCCCAGAAGAGGTAGTGGAAACAGAGACTGTGTCTGAATTCAAAAAGGCCTGGGATAGGCACTTGGGATCTCTCGGAGAGAGAAAGAGATAATGGTCACTTCGGATGGGCAGACAAGATGGGCCATTTGGCCTTTATCTGCCATCATGTTTCTGTTTCCTTTCAGGTCATTCCTTGTGAGTCCTCTGTTTTGCCCCCTTCTACTGTCTTCCAGGAAATCAAGAATGAACACCAAGGCAATATTTTCATCCCCCTCTGTCCTCTAGAGGAGAAGGAAGAAATCTACTCCCCTTAATATGGCTTCATTCCCTTTTCATAGGGTTTGAGGCACTGCCATCTACTGTGGCCACCCAAACATCTCATTTCCCCTGCTCATATTCCTTACACAACTGGAGCCAAGGTAGACTGCTGTTTCACAATGTTTTTTTCTTGACGCTACAGAGGAAATCTATTTGGGATCCTGAGGGACAGGAAGTAAGATGAAGTTAAGAGGTGATATCCTGTGTCTGAATTCAAGAAAGCGAGGGACAGGAGTGTGGGATCTCTTAGGGAGAGGAGAAGATAGTGGATGCTGCGTATGGGCAGACTGGTTTGCCATTTGGCCTTTATCTGCCATCGTGTTTCTAAGTTTTACTCTTCAAGGTCATATATGAAGTTAAGAGTCTCACCCTTCACTCTCTTGATTATCTGTGTGGAAATCTTGTCCCTGCTTTGGGTCTCTGTATATAATGGGTTCTCGCACAGGTGGTCCCATCCTTCATATACCTATGCTCATTAACCATACCTTAGGAGATATTTAATTAAAAATATTAATTTGCTGGGTGCCATGAATTATATGTTCAGCTCTGTCTTCACAGCAAAAATACTCAATGTAAGTGGTTGTAAAAAAGTTGGTGATAGTGTTTTCCCTCAGGAGTCTCCTCTCTTCTAATTGCTCACCTTCCAGATTAAGGTTTAGCTCTTTACCTCTTGCCTGAAATCTCTCTCCACCTTCCTATATCTGAGTTGCTGGACTGAATAGATTCACTTCTTTTAACTCTTGCCAGTATAATTTGGATAAAACATTTTGGACTCTAGCGCTTATCTTGGCTAAGATTCATTTTCCACAGGACACCGTTTTAATGCCCTTTGAACTCTTGTACCTTCCCATTTCTCAAAGTGGTTGTATGCTACTCAGACTCATAATCAGGGTCCTGGCCCTCTCTGGGTGATTCCAGAGCAGGATTAATTCTTCGAGGGCCCCTAGGCACACAACTACACTGGGCCCCCTGCCGCACCCCCATTTATTTACCTGTTTTCTTATTTATTTCTTTATTTCCACTTGATTTATTTTTTTTCTTTTATTTAAAAATTCCAAACAAACAAACAACAAAGATTTCTTCTATGCAACCCCCAAGATCTCTGAACAATCCCCCCCCCCCCTCATTCCTAGAGGAAGAGATCTTCAGCCTGCAGAGCTTTGGGAAGCCCAACAATTTATATTTTGCATTTGGGTAAGAGGCATAGGGCATAGCAGAAAGAAAATTTAGTGCCTGCCATTTTATTGGACTAATACATTTCTTAATTAGCTTTCAGAGGTTAAAAACCTCTTTCTTCAGGTCAGTAAACTATACTGCTGTTGTGGTATCCCTGTCCTGACCGGAGGAAGGGAGTGTTGGTCTCTGAAATAGTAAAAAATTATATTAAAATTAGTCCAATAATAAGGATCATCTTATTTCCATTTTCTATTTATAAATGTTTATCAACACAGCTACAATAATACTTTATCCTAAAGCAAAAAGAAATAGAAATTATTTTTCAACCTTTGTTGTCTGATTTCTGCTTTCCTCATCTTCTCATCAATCTCTTCCTTCCATCCACTGTCGGCCCTCTCTCTGTCTCTTCCATATGGCATCTGCTCTCTTTCTATGCCTCTTCCAGAAACTGTCTGTCTCTCCATTCTATCTCTCCTTCCCTCTCCCCCCCCCCCCCATAGGTCTGGCACTAACATTGGCTGCAGCAGGACTTTCTTACCACATATATTCTAGCTGAGATCAGCTGCATACACTTTTTCTGGCTGTACATGTATTTTTTTTTTTAATTCCCTCAGGTTAGTCACCCTTATCATCTAACCTCTTGTTGCTCTATCTCAGTGTTTCTCAACTCAGTCCTGGAGTACCCCCTTGCTAGTCAAGTTTTCAGGATATCCACAATGAATATGAAATAAAATTGCACATAAGGGAGGCAGTGTAAGCAAATCAAGTTTATGCCTATTCATTGTGGATATCCTGGCAAGAGAGCACTGTTTCACCTCCACTTCTCCCCTTTTGCTGTCTATTAATATTTCTCATGTGTATTGTGTTAACCTGCTATGCTATGCTATGATGTGCACTGCTGGAGAACAAAATAAACTCCTTGTACATGCATTTGACTGCTAGAGAGCAGGAACAACAGCAAAGATTTGTATGTCTACTGCCCCTGTGACTGCATGTAGTGCAGTACCATGCTATTTTTAACCGGACCTAGGAAACACAAGAGAGAGAGAGAGAGAGAGAGATAGTGCTAAGGAGATTGAAAACAAAGTTGGGGTGTGAAACAAGAGGAGATGCCACTGCAATGACATCAGCTTCCTACCTCTCTCAATAGCAACTCTCCAGCCCAGGCAAAGTCACAATCCTTGGACTTGAAGCTGGGGAGGTAAATGAGCATTGAATGGGTCCTGGGGCAATGGGACAGAATGAAGAGAAAGGAGTGAGTAGGAGGGCTTTATTTTTGGGTTAGATTTAACAAATCTATCTCTAAGGTGAATTAAAAGATCACTGAACTAAAAAAAAAAAAATGAGGTCTTAGACCTTATCAATCAAGCATTCTTTCATAAACACCATACAATCTGTTTTTTTCTCCTTGGGATCTTGCCCAGGGCAGGATTAACCAATAGGCCAAGTAGGCATGTGCCTAGGGCCCAAAATGGTCAGGGGGGCCCGATGAAGGAGGGCATCAACATTGTTTATTCCAAATGGCAATGGGCCCCTCCAGCATTGATCGGCAATACGCCCCCCCCGATCGGCAACGTGCCCCCCCCCCCAATCGACAGAAAGTAAGACAAGCAAGCAACGTGGGTAAGAAAGACAATGGGAACTGTAATTTTGGAAGCGGTGCTGCTTACCCAAAACTTCCCTCTGACGCAGCTTCCTGTTTCCGCCTGGGCGCATGGTGGGGTGAGGCGGGGCAGGGGACCCAGTGTACTTGGGTGCCTAGGGGCCCTCGACAAATTAATCCTGCCCTGATCTTGCCAGGTACTTGTGACCAGAATTGGTCACTGTTGGAAACAGGATACTGGGCTTGATGGACCTTGGGTCTGCCCCAGTATGGCAATTCTTATGTTCTTAATGTGTTGACATTGAGGATTTAGTAAAAGAATATAAGCCAACATGTCATCTATTTTTTAAGACACACAGAGAACAAACTGCTGACAAGTGGAGCCTTCTCACAGCACCAATTCGAGTGTGAGAAAAGTCCGAGAACATTGTCTGTTATGGCACTAATCAAAAATTCTGAAGGTTAAGACTATGACTAGTACAGAAATGAGGACTCAACCTTTCCAACACACAATGCTAATCCATCCAGTCTTCCCTACAATCTCACACTCATCACCTAGTAATTGTTCATTTTACTTACTAAGTTCCTCTATAACAGGGGTAGGGAATTCCGGTCCTCAAGAGCCATATTCCAGTCGGGTTTTCAGGATTTCCCCAATGAATATGCATTGAAAGCAGTGCATGCAAATAGATCTCATGCATATTCATTGGGGAAATCCTGAAAACCCGACTGGAATACGGCTCTCGAGGACCGGAGTTCCCTACCCCTGCTCTATAAGATGTCCTCCCCACCCTCCATGATAAAGACCTGCACTTGGATGATATGAATGTGGTACACATTCACAAAGAGAATAAGATAAACCCCCACCCTCATGTTTTGATAGTATTCAAATGGATATAAACTAGTGGTTCCCAAACCTGTCCTGGGGGACCCCCAGCCAGTCAGGTTTTCAAGATATCCCTAATGAATATGCATGAGAGAGATTTGCATACCTGTCACTTCCATTATATGCAAATCTCTCTCATGCATATTCATTAGGGATATCTTGAAAACCTGACTGGCTGGGGGTCCCCCAGGACAGGTTTGGGAACCACTGATATAAACCATTTAAGCCACTATTTTACAACCTCTCCTCCAGGAGGCATACTTAACAAGATATGTTGTCAAATTTGTTGCAATAGATTTTGCATACCCTGGGTCAAATTTTTGCTGACTAGAAGAATACTGGTAGTTCTGCCCTATCTGAGTGTGCCTGGTGGAATGCTGTTTATTTGGTACGGAAGTATATAAAAAATAAGAATAGCCATACAGGATCAGACCAATGGACCTTCTAGCTCAGTATCCTGTTTCCACAGTGGTCAATCCAGGACACAAGTACCTGGTAGAAAGCCAAATAGTAGCAACATTCAATACTACCGATCCCAGGGAATGCATCAACTTCACCCATGTCTGTCTCAATACCAGACTATGGACCTTTCCTCCAAGAACTTGTCCAAACCTTTTTTAAATCCATCTACATTAACCGCTATAGCCACATCCTCTGGAAATGCATTCCTGAGTTAACTATTCTTGGAGTGAAAAAATATTTCTTCCTATTGATTTTAAAAGTATTTTCCTGTAACTTCATCAATTGTCTCCTAGTCTTTGTAATTTTTGATGGAGTAAAAAATTGATTCACTTCTACCTGTTCTATACCACTCAGGATTTTGTAGACTTCAATCATATCTTCTCTAAGCCATTTCTTTTCCAAGCTGAAGAGGCCTAACCTCTTTAGTCTTTCCTCATATGAGAAGAGTTCTATCCCCTTTATCATCTTGGTCACTCTTTGAACCTTTTCTAATTACACTATTTCTTTTTTGAGATAAGGCAACCAGAATTGAACACAATACTCAAGGTGATGTCACACTAAGGTTACCAGACATCTGGGAAAACCTGGACATGTCCTTTTTTTTAGAGGACTGTCCAGGCTCCCGGATGGACTTTGCAAAAACCAGCATTTGTCCAAGTTTTGGAAAGCCTCTACCAGTTCCGGCTGCATCTAGAGGGCCTCTGAGCATGCACGGATGATGTCACACACATCTGCGCATGCTCCAGGCCCTCCAGATGTGGCTGGAGCTGGTTGAAGAGAGGGTACAGAATGAGGGTGGAATGGGGCAGAACTAGAGGTAGAATGGGGAAGGGCTGGAGGCAGAATGCGGTGGGGTTATGTGTCCAGGGTTTTTTTTTCTCCAAAATATGATAACCCTAAGTCAAACTATGGAGTGATACAGAAACATTTAAAATATTCTTTTTTTTTTATTTTGCAATTTTCAAAATACATTCTACAAAATAGAATACATAAGAATGGAATTCTACAAAATAAGAAACTAATATCAAGATAATTATCATTAAACTTAAATTTCCAACAAGCTCACATTTAGGAAGATTTTCATATGATAAACAAAGATAGAAAGGAAAAAAATGAATATTTTTGTAACACCATATGAGTAATTAAACTAGAAAACATTAATTTCCTTCTATCATAACTGGTTTCCTTTTCTACAAACAGTCATATCACTATTTTTTTTTTTTTTTTAGATCCATGTGCTAACAAAAATTGTTCTAGCTGCAAGAGGTCCCAAAACACAAATTCCTTTTCTTGATATTTTAATAAATATTTACATGGAAATTAAAAAAAAAAAAAATTGTAGGAAAGCTTTTCGTTTAAATTGCGTTGCTTTAGCAACATCTGGAAAAATTAAAACATTGTCCTCACAGAATTTCTTATTTTTATTTTGAAAATATATTTTAAGAATCATCAATTTATCTGACTCATTGGAGCACTTCACCAATAAGGTAGCTCTAGTAGTACAAATCATATCTTGCGAGTTTTCCAAGAAGCCAGTAAGATCAAATTCTGTGGGGGCAAGTTGATCTGTTCCCAACTCAGATGGAATTTTCTTTTTTTGCAGAATATAATATATGTTCGAAATTGGAAAGGAATCTGCGTTTGATAAACCAAGGATCTCCTTGAAATGTTTCCTTAATAATATCTCTGCCGACAGCAAATGTGTAGTCGGAAAGTTTACCAAATGAAGATTCCTTAACCTAAACATATTCTCCATCATTTCAAGCTTGGAATACACTGTGTGGGAATCTCTTATAGCTGAGGATGAAAATGCTTGTAAAGCTGTTACATGATTTTCATTAGCTATTAATCTTTTATCTAATACTTTAACATTCTCATCAACATTCTCTAACTTCTAAATTACTTCTTGAGCAAAAGTAACATTCTGAATAGCAAAAGACTTTAATAATCCCTCAACTTGAGTATTAATTAACCACAAATCTTTAAGAGATATTTCTTGTGGTATCTTCTTTCCGTCCTGGGAAGTTAAGGCTTCTTCCTGAGAGAAGATTGCCTTTAGTCATCTCTCTGAAAATAATCAGAGATGATGCTTGCTCTACAGGACTTTCTGCAGGAGGTACATTGGACTTGTCTCTCTGGTCCAAATCACAAGAAGTCACCAGAGGGATTGGTGGAGTTCTCTATAGAGGGCTGAGAGATGCCCCAGAAAGAGAGGCCACATTATTTGTCAACATTGGAGTCAGCTTACATGGCAAGAAATGTCAGTCAATTGGGTCCACTAATACAGGAAGGAGTAGAACTCTTTATTTTAGATTTCCTCTTTCCCATGTCAATAAAAGAAAAAGAAGATAAAATCTAACTTGGCCCTAAGAATTAAAGAGAGAAAAACCAACCTTAATTTTAATCCTGGTTTACCCCTCTTACTCCTCGTGGCTCCCAAGGGGCCTGGCGTGCCCCTAAGAGTACGCCCTTTTGGCCACACCTTGCGGCAGTGCCGCTATTGCGGTGACATTTTCAGAGTAGAAACTAGGAACCTGATGATGTGGTCCCAACATCCCCGCAGGTGCCTGCTAGGAGTCAGCTCCGGGCTCACTAAGTAGGTAATTTTTAAAGCGCTGCTTCTCCAAAGAGAAGGAAACAGTTCCTCTATTGCACACCAGTCAGGTATAATTCATTCTCCCTAAAATATTCTTAATATGAGGAAGTTGCTGTTGTGAAGAAATGTAGCTTACCATATTTTAAAAGGGTTTAGGGTTTGTTGAATTCTTATTGTCAGACTGTTTTATAAAGTTGTTGGGGAATTGGCTTTTGTTAGTGCCTTGTTGGGATTGGGGCATTTTTGTAGTTTGTTGTTAAAAGTCAATAAATACTTTGAACTCAAAACCCTCCACAATGTATGCAAATGTATCTCAAGTATATTCATTATGGCTATGAGAGACAAATATGGCAAGTAATAGCAGAATCAATGAATAAATAGATTAATTAATTATGAAAAACTAGTTTTTATTTAAAAAAATGTGCATCCAAAGTTTAATAAAAACGACAAACAGCATTACTATATTTTTCTATGCAACTGTTGTCAGGGGTATAAAATAGTATAGAAAAGGCAATTTCACTCAATCTATAAATGCATTTGACAGCACTGGAAGGAGAATGTCCAGTGTTGCTCCTTTTGGTTTAGATATTTTTCAATATGCAATTTGAGATATTAGATGGTGGATTGTTGATTCTGTGTAACTAGGGATGAAGGGTGTAAATTATGAATAATTGTAAACTATAAAGAGCAACACTTGATATATATATATATATATATATATATATTTTTAATACTGCTACACCATTTGGGTTAAACATGGAGATGACATTACTCTGAAGTTCTGATTGGCTGGTTGGGTCCACATGTCATCTTCTCTCTGCTACTCAGGGCCGGATTAAAGGATAGGCCCAGGAGGCACGCACCTAGGGCCCGGAATTGTCAGGAGGGCCCCAGGGCCAGCATTAGGGGGGGAGCAAACAGGGCCAACAGACCCAGGGGGGCCCCGCGGTCCGAACTTCTTTGTTAAACTCCTAAATAGTCAGAGGAGCCCTGACATGGCAGCTGTTTTCACAAGTTGCTGGTGGCTACCCCAAAGCTTTCCCTCTGCCGCAATCTGTCCTGTCGGAAAAGGACAATTGTGGCTTTGGGGGAGAAGCGATCTCTTGCTTTGCCTCCTCCTCCATACTCTCCAGCTTTCCCTCCCCTGTTAGCCAGAACTCCCCATCTTTCCCCCTTCTTGGCTGTATTAGCAGGTAGGGCCAATGTTTGGGGGGAGCAAGGAGAGCAGCTGCCCTGGGTCCTTGCCTTCTGTTTTGGGCCACGATGGTTGACTGCTTTCTCCCTGCTTCCCTGACGCGGCGACCACAAACCTTCCTCCTCCTCCACCCCCCCCCCCCCGACGTCAATTCTGACATCGGAGAGGAAGTTCCAGGCCAGCCCCAGAACTTCCTCTCCAACATCAGAATTGATGTCAGGTAGGAAGGCTTGTGGGCCCGTCGCTTCGGGGAAGCAGGGAGAAATCATGGTGGCTTGGCAAAATGGCTTGGTTTGGTGAAATCAGCAGCAGCGATGGTGGCTGTGGGGGGCGGGGCAGAGAGAAAGAAAGAAAATGGAGGGGGCAGGAAGAAAGAAAGAAAGCCTGAAAGAAAGAAAGGGGCAGGGAGAGAGAATGAAATAAAGAGGGGGCAGGGAGAGAAAGAAAAAAAAGAAAGGGTAGGGGGCAGGGAGAGAGGAAGAAAAAGTTTAAAGTTGGAAGAGAGAATTGAGTGTGTTGGGTGGCAGGGGGCAGGCAGGGAGAGAGGAAGAAAAAGTTGGACTCATGGAGGGACAGAAAGAGAGATGTTGGTTGGGATGAGGTCTGGAGGAGAGGAAGCATGCAGGAGGAAGAAAGAAAGGATGCATAGTCAGAAGGAAGTGCAACCAGAGACTCATCAACAAAGGTAGGAAAAATTATTTTATTTTCAATAGTGATCAAAATGTGTCAGTTTCTTCAAATTTACATCTGCTATATTTAAGAAAACAGATAAATGGGGGCAGGGCAAGGCCAGGGGGCCCAGTGTACTTGTGTGCCTAGGGCCCCTCAAAGAATTAATCTTGCCCTGCTGCTACTGCGGCCTGCCCCGGAGGAAATAGAAAGTTATGTCAGAGAGGGCAGGTCGCAGTAGCAGAGATAAGCTGGCACTGGAAGCAGGGCAGTCTATGTGTGTTGCCGCCACTGGCAGCAGCTTTCGCAAGGCAAATTAAGGAGAGGGGAGAGGAAGGAGCGATGATGATCTGGGAGGGGACTGAAGATGCCCAGGGAGGAGTGCGGTGGTTGAAGTTTGGCAGAAAGGGAGGAATGAAAGCTGTCAAACAGGCAGTCTGGCCAGCGGTAAAATGTTGCTCCTTTAAGAGTGCAGCCTGAGGCTACTGCCTCAGTTGGCCTTATTATAGGGCTGCCTTTGGGCAGTGATTTACTAAGGTCTGTGGCAATGTACTCGTACCAGGAATTAAATTGGACAGAAGAGATAAACCATTCAGTCCTTGACTGTTATCTTTTTCTCTATTTCTAATTTTCCTTAAGATCTGCAATAGAGGGTCCCCCTATTAACCCCTGAAAATACATCTTTCCATTTGAAGAATTAAACTTACATTAGATTATTTGAAGCTACATATGATTAGCTGGTTTCCTATTGGATTACTGCTTAAATAATCTGTGAAAGTAACAAATGTTTATATAAGATGATTGATGTTTTCTTTGTTTTGGCTTTATTTTATGGATTAATTTTGGAGCAGCCATGACTTTCCTCCTGATGTGAGGTAACACCTGACCTACCTTTCCTCCAGGATATTTGGCACAGGATTGTTGAGACAACAGAGTGCCTTGTTGACAGAAGATTATTAGCCCATAATTGTGTGTGTGTGTGTGTGGGAGTGAGGATGGAGTACAGACACAGCAGTGGCATGCCTTTTCATTTATTTGATTAACGCATTTCTTTCTGTGGTGTTGAGTGCTTTGCATAGCTGCTTGTATGAGCTTGTTTCTCTGCAAGCATCAAGCAGCATGTTAACCCTGTTAGTCTACTTGAATGGAAATAAAGCTTAATAAATCATAAAAAAAATAGTAACATAAGTTGATGCCTTTTGATTGGATAAAATGATACATTTTTTAAACTAGCTTTTGGGAGATTATACAGTACTTCCTTCTTCAGATTCAAATAAAATGAACAGGTCAGAGCATGAAATGACATTGTCAGAAGAGATCAGTGAATCATAAAATAGCATGACTGATCGTATCAAGGTGAAGCAGGAGGGTGGTTCATATATGTCATGTGTTTTCTCTGTGTAAACCCTGCTTCTGTTGCAGCAGCCTGACTCCTGTAAGCTTTTGTTAATTGTCAAAGTAGTTCATTTCAATCTCTCACTTGGTTAATGCTATCCCAGAATGGTTGGTCATGCAAATGCCATTTATTCTAAAAGCAATGGTAGCTTGGGGTTGCAATTGAGCTTTCACTGTGTGGCTCAATGCTCTGCACATGTGCATCATGGCCACTATTCCCCCGAGTCTCACAAACCTGGATTTTGGGATTATAATGTTATAATATGTGACCATGGTACCCTTTTTTGCCAGGTCAGAGGCAGATGTTCTGCTGGTATCCCACGCAACAATATGATATGTGCTCCCGAATCTACTATCTCCAAGCTGGCCCCCTGACTCGAGTTTTGAAATTTTAACACTTCCTCAGGAGGAGACGCTAAAAATAAGAAAACATTGATCATGCATCTACTCACACTCCCACTCTTTGTAAAACTAAAAAAAAATCTAAAAAGTTTTTAACATTAATGAAGCTCTCTAATTCTAACAAACTAATACCTTACTAGCGGCTTCCTAATATCTCTACATGTTACAAAGGATCAGTCTGAAGGGAAATCCATTTTCTGCAAATAATGAGGTTTTTCTTTCCTAGTACAGAAATCTATTCACGGGCTGAATCCCTGAGAAGAGCAGCAGCAGATAACAGGTTATTGATGGATCCTGGACTGCAAATGTCACAGAAAGAAAGAGACAGAGGGAAAGAGGACAAACTGTGCTATCCAGGCAGAAAAGGAGAGACAAAGAAAGAAAGGGGGGGGGGGAGGGGTTATGAAAGTCCTATCAATTGAGAGTAAAGGAACTTAAAGAGTAATGTTCCAGAGGAATGCTGACCTGAGTGCACTGGGCTAAAGTCCAGGCTGGTGATCATAGGGTATCTATCGTACAAACACCATGCCTTCCTCGCTCCTAACCAACATTCTCAGTAACACACACAGAACAAATGGTATTGCCTCCGCTCTCTGGTTAGTGCATTGATATATCAAGGTCTGCATATAAAATGCAGGAAAAAAGTTCCAAAAACAATAAACTTTTATGAAAAGCAGGAGAGAATGCTGTCTACCAGAAAAGACCATGTTATCGTTAGTAAGGAACCCACCCAGGTAAGGGGAGGGGGTGCAAGCGAGAGGCAAATCAGAGCTGAGTTTAGCCCTAGGTGGCCAAGGAAAGGTTGCACCTTGATGACCTTATCATTAGTAATGAATGTAGACTCCATCCTTCCTCTCATCAACACCACTCTACAAATGGGCATAGTGCCCACAAACTGGAAGTCAGTAGTCATCAGACTGAACTTGAAAAAATCCACACTAGAACCTAACGTGGCCAACAACTTTAGACTTGTCTCCAACCTACTCTACATCTCCAAGATCGTGGAAAAAAAACTGTTAAAGCAGTTATACTCCTTCATCCATGAACAAGGAGCTCTATCTGCCTTCCATTCGGGATTCAGGAAATTCCACAGTACTGAAACTCACCTTCCAGACTTCATGCTGAAATATTATCAGAAATTAGGGAGGCTAACAAACTGGGTAACACAGTAATAATGGGTAATTTCAATTACCCCGATATTGACTGGGTAAATGTATCATCAGGTCATGCTAGAGAGATAAAATTCCTTGATGAAATCAAGGACTGCTTTATGAAGCAACTGGTTCAGGAACTGACAAGAGGTAAAGCAATTCTAGATCTAGTTCGTAGTGGAGCACATTAATTGGTGAGAGAAGTAATGTTGCTGGGGCCGCTTGATAACAGTTATCATAACATGATCAAATTTGATATAATCCCTGGAAATCCAATATATAGTAACATAGAAACATGATGGCAGATAAAGGCCAAATAGCCCATCTAGTCTGCCCATCCACAGTAACTATTATCTCTTTCTCTCTCCGAGAGATCACACGTGCCTATCTCAGGCCCTCTTGAATTCAGACACAATCTGGGTGGGTCCCACCTGTGTGGGTTTTATCACCTCTTCTGGGAGACTGTTCCACGCATCTACCACCCTTTCCGTAAAAAAGTATTACCTCCGATTACTCCGGAGCCTATCACCTCTTAACTTCATCCTATGCTCTCTCATTGCAGTTTCCTTTCAAATGAAAGAGACTCGACTCATGCACATTTATATTACATAGATATTTAAACATTTCTATCATTACATTACATTACATTAGTGACTTTTATTCTGCCATTACCTTGCAGTTCAAGGCGGATTACATAAGAGGTTATCTGGACATTTCCAGAAGAGTTACAGAGTTGAATGGGTTACTTCGGGGGACTGAAGTGCTTCCTGTTAGAAACATAGAAACATAGAAAAAAGCAGCAGAAAAGGGCTATAGCCCACCAAGTCTGCCCATTCCAAGTACCCCCTCCCCTGAATTTACTCCCTTAAAGATCCCACGTGAGTATCCCATTTTCTCTTAAAATCCGTCACGCTGCTGGCCTTTATCACCTGGAGTGGGAGTCTGTTCCAATGATCCACTACTCTTTCGGTGAAGAAGTACTTCCTGGAGTCGCCATGAAACTTCCCTCCCCTGATTTTCAGCGGATGCCCTCTGGTGGTCAAGGGTCCCATGAGCCAGAAGATATCATCTTCTGACTCGATGCGTCCCGTGATGTACTTATATGTTTCAATCATATCTCCCCGTTCTCTTCTTTCCTCAAGTGAGTACAGCCGCAATTTTTTTAATCTTTCTTCATACGTGAGATCCTTGAACCCCAAGACCATCCTGGTGGCCGTTCGCTGAACCGACTCGATCCTCAGCACTTCCTTTCGGTAGTGTGGTCTCCAAAACTGAACACAGTACTCCAAGTGAGGCCTCACCATGGCTCTGTACAATGGCATCATGACTTCAGGTCTCCTGCTGACGAAACCTCTGCGGATACACCCCATCATTTGTCTTGCCCTAGAGCAGGGGTGTCCAATGTCGGTCCTCGAGGGCCGCAATCCAGTCGGGTTTTCAGGATTTCCCCAATGAATAGGCATTGAAAGCAGTGCATGCACATAGATCTCATGCATACTCATTGGGGAAATCCTGAAAACCCGACTGGATTGCGGCCCTCGAGGACCGACATTGGACACCCCTGCCCTAGAGGAAGCCTTCTCCACTTTATTGGCAACCTTCATGTCCTCACTAATGATCACCCCTAGGTCGCGTTCCGCCGTGGTCCTAACCAAGGTCTCACCATTTAGTACATAAGTTCTACGCGGGTTTCTCTTACCCAGGTGCATTATCTTGCATTTTTTAGCATTGAAGCCTAGCTGTTGTGTTAGTTTGTTTTGATGGATTTCTTGAATAGCAGGGTTTTTATTTATTTTCTGAAAGTTTTGTAGTCTGGTGTCGTGGTCAATAGATTGGATAGTTGGTGGTCTAGTTTCGCTGCCTGTGTGACCAGTAGGCCATCGTACATTTTTTTGCGTTTGATGCCTCTGATTGGGGGGGTGCATGAATGGTGTTTGGGTTCTCCTTTGCCTGGTTGTTGTAGTTCGGATAAGGCAGTTGTTCATATAAGCTGGGCTGTCTCCATTCATGGTTTTAAATAGTAGACAGTAAAATTTGAATAGTATTCTTGCTTGTATTGGGAACCAGTGCGAGTTGAGGTATGGGGCGGTGATATGGTTGCATTTCTTCAACAAATAGATCAGTCTCAGGGATGTGTTGTGTACTGTTTGTAGTTGTTTTATCATGACTCAGGGGAGAAAGAGGATGTTGCAGTAGTCTAGAAGTCCTAGGACTAGGGATTGGACCATATCTTCCCTCTCCCGCCTTTCCTCCAAAGTATACAGGTTGAGGTCTTTAAGTCTGTCCCCATTCGACTTATCACGAAGACCACACACCTTTTTAGCACAAAGAGATCACAAAGAGATCGGAGAAGGTTATCATGCCACTGTACCAAGCCATGGTGCACCCCCACCTAGAATACTGCGTCCAACACTGGTCGCCGTACATGAAAAAGGACATAGTACTACTCGAAAGGGTCCAGAGAAGAGTGACTAAAATGGTTAAGGGACTGGAGGAGTTGCAGTATAGTGAGAGGCTAGAGAAACTGGGCCTCTTCTCCCTTGAAAAGAGGAGACTGAGAGGGAACATGATCGAAACGTTCAAGATAATGAAGCAAATAGACTTAGTAGTGAAAAAGAGATCATTTACCCTCTCGAAGATGGAGAGAACGAGAGGGCACTCTCTAAAGTTAAAAGGGGATAGATTCTGTACAAAGGTAAGGAAGTTCTTCTTCACCCAGAGAGTGGTAGAAATCTGGAACACTCTTCCAGAGGCTGTTATAGGGAAAAGCACCCTCCAGGGATTCAAGACAAGGTTAGACAAGTTTCTGATGAACCAGAACGTATGCAGGTAAGGCTAGACTCAAATAGGGCACTGGCCTTTGACCAGAGGACCACCTAGTGAGCGGACTGCTGGGCATGATGGACCACTGGTCTGATCCAGCAGTGGCAATTCTTATGTACAATATTCTAAACGAGGTCTCACCAGAGTCTTATACAGAGGCATCAATACCTCCTTTTTCCTACTGGCCATACTTCTCACTATGCAACCTAGCATCCTTCTAGCTTTCGCCGTTACCTTTCCAACCTGTTTGGCCACCTTAAGATCATCACATACAATCACACCCAAGTCCCGCTCTCCCGTCGTGCACATAAGTTCTTCACCCCCTAAACTGTACTGTTCCCTCGGGTTTTTGCAGCCCAAATGCATGACCTTGCATTTCTTAGCATTAAAATTGTAGCTGCCTAATTTCAGACCATTCTTCATGCTTCACCAGGTCTTTCTTCATGGTATTTACAACATCTGGCATGTCTACTCTATTGCAGATTTTCATATCATCCGCAAAGAGGCAATTCTTACTTGACAGCCCTTCAGCAATATCATTTAGAAAAATGTTAAAAAGAACAGAACCTTGAGGCACACCACTGGTAACATCCCTTCCTCAGAGCGATCTCCATTGATCACTATCCTCTGGCACCTTCCATTCAACCAGTTCCTGACCCAGCCCGTCACTTTGGGACCCATCCCAAGGGTACTCAGTTTATTTATCATACGTCTGAGTAGAACACTGTCAAATCTAAATATAAATACAGCACATCTAGCGTACATTCTCTATCCAAGATTTGTCTGACAACACCTACCTCTAGTGAATCTATGTTGCTTCCAGTCCTGTAATCCACAGGATTCCAGAAATTTCACTATTCTTTGTTTTAAAAGTGTTTCCATTAATTTGCTTACCACAGAAGTCAGACTTACTGGCCTGTAATTACCTACTTCTTCCTTACTTCCACTTTTGTGGAGAGGGACCATGCCCTTCTCTAGTTCTCCGGTACCACTCCCATCTCTAGAGACTCATTGAAAAGGTCAGTTAGTAGAGCCACCAGAACTTCCCTAAATTCCTTCAGCACCCTCGGATGTACACCATCTGCCCCAAACACTTTGTATACCTTTATTTTAGCTAGCTCCTCATGAACACAACTCTCTGAAAATTGATCAGGGTCTATTACTCCTCCATCCCTATTCATGTTTGTCTTCTGGGGTCCCACTCCCGGCGCTTCAGCTGTGAATACAGAACAGAAATAATTGTTAAGCAATTTGGCCTTTTCTTTATCAGCTTCTACTTATTCCTCCTCCTCACTTTTGAGTCTCACAATGCCACTTTTTCACTTCTTCCTATCACTAATATATGTAAAAAATGTCTAGTCTCTCTGTTTTACCATGTCAGCTATTTTTTCTTCCATTTGCATCTTTGCTTTCCTGACTACACGATCAGCCTCTTTACTTTTACAGATATTTTTGCCTGTCTTCCTCTTTCTGCAATTTTTTGTAGTTTATGAAAGCTAACTTCTTATTCCTTACCTTCTCAGCTACTACTTTTGAGAATCAAAATAGCCTTCTTTTCCTCTTACTTTTACTTACGTGCCTTACAAAAAGGTTTGTTGCTCTTACAATCGCTCCTTTCAGTTATGCCCACTGCATTTCCACTCCTTCCATACGTTTCCACCCAGACAACAATTCCTTGACGTAAACCCCCATCCAACCAAACTTAGTTTTTTAAAAAGTCTAGAACCTTTGCTTTTTAATGAGCCCTCTTAATATTAAACTGTACCAACAGCACTTAACTTTTAAAAAGGAGACTATGATAACATGAGGAGAATGGTAGAAAAGAAAATTAAAAGTGCAGCTGCAAAGGTCAAAAATATACATCAGGCATAGATGTTATTTAAAAATACCATCCTGGAAGTTCAGACTAGATATTCCATGTATTAAAAAAGGAGGAAGGAAGACCAAATGGCAGCCAGCCTGGTTAACAAGTGAGGTGAAGGAAGCTATTAGAGCTAAAAGAGAATCCTTCAGAAAGTAGAAGGATCCAACTAAACGTAATTATAAACAACACAAGGAATGTCAAGTCAAATGCAAGGCACTAATAAGGAAGGCGAAGAGAGATCTTAAAAAGAAGATTGTGCTGGAAGCAAAAACACAGAGTAAAATCTTTTTTTAGGTATATTAAAAACAAGAAGCCAGGAAGAGAATCGGTTGAACCAAGGGATAAAAGGGGGCTCTCAGGGAAGACAAGGCCATAGCAGAGAGATTAAATGATTTCTATGCCTCGGTCTACAATGAGGAAGATGTGGGGGAGCTACCGTTGCCAGAAATTGTATTCAGTTTTGATGAATCAGCAAAACTTATATAAATCTCTATAACACTGAATGATGTCATGGGTTGATTTGGATAATTACCTAAAAGAGAAGTCCATAGGCCATATTGAGATGGCTTGGGGAAATCCAAGTTTCTAAGTTTCCAAGTTTCCAAGTTTATTATAAAATTTGATTAATCGCCTATTCCAATTTCTAAGCGATGTACAATTAAAAATTACAGAGTCAAGGGAAACAGACATGACTAACAAAACTATTACTAAACATATTAATATTCAATGAATACATACAAGGTCAAACATAGGGAGAGTTTAGAGAAGAAATACAATTTAATTCAAAAAGAAACGATTAAGGTAAATAACACATTGGGAAAGGGGAAAGACATTCCTAGGATAAGCACAATAAAATCAGTTTACTACTTGGGATCTAGCTGGGTACTTGGAGTCTGGGTTGGCCAATGTTGGAAACAGGATACTGGGCTTGATGGACCTTCAGTCTGTCCCAGTATGGCAATTCTTATGTTCTTATGACTGCTGGAAACTCAAGGGTAATGATGTCTTCTGGTGCTGCTGGATCTCAGTGTAGTGTTCAACACTATTGACCATCCTCTCCTCTTCGTGCGACTCTCTGAAATTGGAATCCGAGACACTGACTTATGATGGTTCGCCTCCTTCCTGAATAATAGATTCCAAAGTGTACTGTTTAACAATGTGCTATTGAAACTGAAACCGATCAAATATGATTATACCCCCCTATTATTTAATCTCTACATTTGACCTGCCCAACACATAGCCCGCAAATACCAAATGCAGATTCACTTCTTCGCGGATGACATCCAACTATACCTACTGCTAGGAGAAACCCATGACGCCCAGATCATGAAACTCTAAACTGCCTCTCGGAAATCAAGAACTGGATTTCTGTCAACAAATTACAACTAAATGTCTCCAAAATGGAACTCCTTTGGATCCACAAAGAACACCGCAACTGTGTCTGTCCCTTGCTATGCTGGGACTCGACTAACATAACTGCAAAAGACAAAGCATACAGCCTAGGAATACTGGACTCCAAACTATCACTTTCCAACCATATCTCTCAAGTTGTGTTTTCCTAATTTTACTACCTGTGACAACTAAATAAAATAAGGAACTACTTTTTTAAGCCTGACTTTTTGCCTTAGTTCTCTCCCGCATGAATTACTGCAATACGCTATTCAATGGTCTCATGGCGAAGAACATAAAATGGCTCCAGTGTATACAAAACTTGGCAATCAGACTTCTAAAAATCCTCTGTATCCGTGACCCTGTCTCCCAGGCTCTATCATCAGTATACTGGCTACCCATAGTCAAATGTTGTGTCTTCAAGGGACTGATGCTAGCGTTCAAATTCTTGCACAATATGGCGCTAGGCTACGACCAAGCTTACTCCGTACGTGCCAAACAGGTCCCTTCACTCCCAAGACAAAATATGCCTCAAAATGCCCCCTGGCCATGTCCTTCGACTGCAAACTTCCAAACAATGTTCCTATTCCCATTTCATACTGAGCCATAGGAATCAACTGCCCCCACAGATCAGATCCCTTGAAGGACTCTTCAACTTTAGGAAAGCAGTAAAAAACATACCTCTTCACCTAACTCCCACGACCAATGGATTACAAAGAAATGTATATTGGTATTATCACGTTAGGATAAAAACTTGTATTGAAAAATTTTGCACTATATTATGACAGATTTAACCTGTAAACTATATATTATTTATTTAGATTCCTAGTATGTGTCGAGTTAGGATAAAAAATTGTATTGAAAAACCTTGCACTGTAACTATGGCAAATTATAACCTGAAACTTGTATATTATGTATGTTTAACTGTTCTGAGCTCTTTGGGAAGAATGGGATAGAAAACAAATTAAATAAATAAATAAATAATGTTACCTCCTGCCTACACAAACAGTGCATGCAAATAGATCTCATGCATATTCATTGGGGAAATACTGAAAACCCGACTGGATTGTGGCCCTCGAGGACTGACATTTGACACCCCTGGATTATAGTATGATAGATTTGTTCTATATGTCCTGAGTGACATTTGTAGAGTTTTGTATTACTTCGCAATATTACATTACATTCCAAATAGAAAAATGGGAAAATGATGAATAAATAAATACGTGGGCAAAACGTAAACTGATGCAAAATACAAGAATACCCACTCTTTCTATATTTAAAGGTGAATGTTTAAACTGATCACAACAAAGTGCTCAGAACCAATCAGCTGGTAGTAAAAAGATCACGGCGGGGTTTTACCCCTAGAGAAAATCTTCATTTGTTCAATCATCGCACTTTAAGTATTGTACTATAGTGATTACTATTCCAGTTTCTCAAAGTGTTATAAACATTCAAAAAGATTTTTGTGTACTCATCTTGGGTGTCTAATTGTTTCAGGTTCTGACGCGTTATGCCAGACCAGACTTCCTTTTGTTTTTTGCCTAATGGCACCTACATTGTCAACCACTAGGCATCTTTTTTAGAATCACTCCCAGCAGCACCTAAGCAAACTTAGGCATCACTAGGCATCCTACATATAAGCAGCACTCCTTTAGGCCAGCTTTTCATTCGCCTAATTAAGCGGGACATATGTCAGACACCTAACAATGCCTAACTCAACGATGCCTATTCTCCGCCCATGACCATGCCTACTGTTTGAGATAGGCTTCATTAGGCATCCTTAGGTGTTGGAGGGCATCCTACACATAGGCATCCTAAACATAGTTGGCACTCCATTAGGCCAACTTTTAACATAAGAATTGCCGCTGCTGGGTCCATCGTACCCAGCAGTCCGCTCACACGGCGGCCCATAGGTCAAAGACCAGTGCCCTAACTGAGATTAGCCTTAACTGCGTACGTTCCAGTTCAACAGGAACTTGTCTAACTTTGTCTTGAATCCCTGGAGGGTGTTTTCCCCTATAACAGCCTCCGGAAGAGCGTTCCAGTTTTCTACCACTCTTTGGGTGAAGAAGAACTTCCTTACGTTTGTACAGAATCTATCCCCTTTCAACTTTAGAGAGTGCCCTCTCATTCTCTATCTTGGAGAGGGTAAACAGCCTGTCTTTATCTACTACATCTATTCCCTTCATTATCTTGAATGTTTCGATCATGTCCCCTCTCAGTCTCCTCTTTTGAAAGGAGAAGAGGCCCAGTTTCTCTAATCTCTCACTGTACGGCAACTCCTCCAGCCCATTA
Organism: Geotrypetes seraphini; assembly: GCF_902459505.1. Classification (NCBI taxonomy): domain Eukaryota; kingdom Metazoa; phylum Chordata; class Amphibia; order Gymnophiona; family Dermophiidae; genus Geotrypetes; species Geotrypetes seraphini. Next base: position 403,040,189 of record NC_047085.1, on the reverse strand, counting down.
ACCATTTTAGTTGCTCTTCTCTGGACCCTTTCGAGTAGTACCCTGTCCTTCTTAATGTACGGCGACCAGTGTTGGCACAGTACTCCAGGTGAGGGCGCACCATGGCCCGGTACAGCGGCATGATAACCTTCTCCAATCTGTTCTTGATCCCCTTCTTAATCATTCCTAGCATACTATTTGCCCTTTTCGCTACCGCCACACATTGCGCAGACGACTTCATTGACTTGTCGACCAGTACTTCCAAGTCTCTTTCCTGGGGGGTCTCTGTAAGTACTGCACCGGATATCCTATATTCGTGTATAAGATTTTTATTACCGACATGCATCACCTTACACTTATCCACGTTAAACCTCATTTGCCATGTTGCGGCCCATTTCTCGAGCGTGTTTATGTCACGTTGCAGGTCTTCGCAATCCTCCTGCATCTTCACTACTCTGAATAACTTAGTGTCGTCTGCAAATTTAATCACCTCACTCGTCGTACCAATTTCCAGATCAATTATAAATATGTTGAAGAGCATGGGTTCAAGTACCGAACCCTGCAGTACTCCACTCGTGACACTTTTCCAGTCCAAGTATCGTCCATTTACACCCCACTCTCTGTTTCCTATCCGCCATCCAGTTTTTAATCCACATGAGTATTTTACCCTCAATTCTACGGCTCGCAATTTTTCAAAGTAGTCATTAATGCAGAACCTTGTCGAACGCCTTCTGAAAATCCAGATATACAATGTCGACCGGGTCACCCTTTTCGATCTGCCTGTTTACTCCCTCAAAGAAGTGCAGCAAGTTCGTCAAGCAAGATCTTTCTTTGCTGAAGCCGTGCTGGCTGGTCCTCATCAGACTGGGTCCGTCAAGGTGATCAATGATGCGGTCCTTTATCAGCACCTCTACCATTTTTCTCGGTACTGAGGTCAGACTCACTGGTCTGAGTTTCCCGGATCTCACCTCGAACCTTTCTTGAAGATCGGTGTAAAATTCGCCACCTTCCAGTCTTCCGGAATCCTTCTCGATTTGATCGACAGATTGGCTATTAGTTGAAGCAGTTCAGCTATAGCCCCTTTTCACTCGCCTAATTTAGCGGCACCTATGTCAGATATCTAATGAAGCCTAGCTCAACCATGCAAATTCTCTGCCCATAACCATGCCTACTGTTTGAGATAGATGTCATTAGGCATCCTTAGCTCTGGGAGGGCACTTCCATTTAGGCATTGCTAGGCATCCTAAGAGTTTGGTGCCAAATTCTTAAATTGTTTCATTGTCTTTTTTTTTTCTGGATTGGTTGAAAACTGCTGTGGTCAATTACCACGCCAATTAAAAAGAATAAGTTAAGTGCTGCTCCCAAACTTAGAAGTTGCTAGGCGGCTGCCATTTGGGCACCTAGTGGCACCTAATATAGGAACCATTTATAGAATTCCCCAGATACTGCCTAGAAAATGGGTGGCAATAAGTGCATATGCGGTTATTTTTCAAAAAAGCTCCTCTCAGTTTACCTCAGACCTTCCTAAATACCACAAAGATAAAAAGAGCGTAGTAAAAAGATAAGTTTGAGCTTTCTTTTAAAGAATCATGCGGTGTCCATGTTGGCAGGAATAGAACAATTAGTGTTAATAAATGGCATGAAGTACAACCTCTAGGAACTTTAAAAATCACTATAAGCAACTTAAACTTGTCCTGATACTAAAACTGGGAGACAATGCAGGAATTTAAAGCTAGGGGGTAACATATTCTCACATCTTCTATCCTCTGTTGCTTGCCGTAGTGCATCATTTTGTGACAATTCTAATGCTTTAAATGGAACTTTCAGCATGGCGATCAACAAAGAATCGCAGTAATTCAAGTTAGGTAAAGCCATTGCCTGGAGAACCACCCAAAATTCTGATTGAAACAGAGGCCATATGATCTTTATCTGCCTTCATTTTTCTATCTAGTCTGCCTATCCATGCCATCTACTATTCTTTCCTCTCCCTTAGAGATGCAATGTGCTTGTCCTAAACTTGAATTCAGATACACATTTCATCTTTACCACCTCTACTGGGAGGCCATTCCATACATTTACCACTCTTTCTGTGAAAAAGTGTTGTTGGTTTTTTTTTTTTTTTGGGGGGGGTGTGCTTTTTAGTCCATCCTCTTTTCACCTGCAATCTGTGCCCCCTCATTTCAGACTTCATCTTCCAAAATATTTAAATGTTACGACTGGCAAATTACAATGTTTGGCTATTTACCCAAAGGAAACGAAATGGGACCAATAAGGACTTTAAACGAAAAAAGTGCCATTGGCAATTGCCATGCTGGCATTGTCTTATTCTGATAAAACAAGTCAGTATTTAAGATGTCATCAACTTCCATCTCTTCAGAAAACTGACTTTCATTTGTTGCATCTTTTTGGATGTGGCATGGCCTGTAAAAGGTGAGGACAGCTTCTTGTTTGCCTGCAGGGTTACTGATTCATTTTTTTTTTCTTCCATAAATCAGCTTTTTGTTTCACTGGAATATCATCAGGATTGAATACATGTGGTTTGGCAGTGCTTCGAAAGAAAAAAAACTATGTACATTCCAGTAACTGTTTGCAAAACACTGATGTGAGGTACGGGGCACTGATCATTATCTGGAATGCTGGTACAAGTCTACTCATATGAGATCACACCTTTTGAAAGCAAATAAAAACTCAATAAAGCAAGTGACTTGAAGCCAAAATGCCTTGAATCATTTTTCATAGTTGTATAAATATATTTATGACCAAGAACAAGCATTTCGTGCATGATTTTCACAGCTGATACTTCATTCCACGGAAAACAGAGTATTCGAGTTATTTTCATCTCTGTTCATCATTTTCAGTTAATTTATTATGTCCAAGAAGCCGTAAAAACACAAGCATAATTGATGCATCTTACTTTCTCAAGTGATGCTATCTAACATATATCATTTATTCATTTTACTCACAATTTTCTTTTCTTATTCATGGATGTTTTTTGCCATGTTTCCTAAATGTTAGAATAGCATACATAACAAACACACAGTCAATTCTATTTAAAATCTACTAATTGCTATATTAAGCCCTAAATATCATTTAATATAAGTGCTATTTAGCATAAATCCAGTATTCTTCAGTGCAAGGCCTGAGGGCCAGGGTGGTCCCTGGCGACCTTTGGGAAAGCCCCATTCTCATTTTCTTTATTTTATCTGTTACTCTCTACCATTCTACCCAAGCTCATGATAGAGAGGGGAAACTGAAGATGGGGGATAGAACTGCATGCTTAGACAAAGCATTTCTCAATAGACAAAGAGAATCCATCTGGAAAGACTTAGATCCCTGAAGATGCCCTCAATAAAGAGATTGAAGACGGGCATAAGAACATAAGAATTGCTGCTGCTGGGTCAGACCAGTGGTCCATCGTGCCCAGCAGTCCACTCCCACGGCAACCCCTAGCTCAAAGACCAGTGCCCTAACTGAGACCAGCCCTACCTGCATACATTCTGGTTAAGTAGGAACTTGTCTAACTTTGGCTTGAATCCCTGGAAGGTGTTTTCCCCTATAACAGCCTCTGGAAGAGCGTTCCAGTTTTCCACCACTCTCTGGGTGAAGAAGAGCTTCCTTATGTTTGTACAGAATCTATCCCCTTTTACCTTAGAGAAGGTGAACACCCTGTCTTTATCTACTAAGTCTATTCCCTTCAGTATCTTGAATATTCCGATCATGTCCCCTCTCAGTCTCCTCTTTTTAAGGGCAAGTGGGGATGAAAGTCCACAATAGTCCACAGTGGATAAGAAAATTGGAAATGTGGAGGGGCATTTTCAATAGGATCCAAGGCAACATGGCATTACAAAAGGTAAATCGTGCCAAACGAACCTGATTGAATTTTTTGATTGGGTGACCAGAGAGCTGGATCGAGGACATATGCTAGATGTAATTTACTTAGATTTCAGCAAAGCCTTTGATACAGTTCCTCATAGGAGGCTGTTGAACAAACTTGAAGGGCTGTAGTTAGGACCCAAAGTGGTGAACTGGGTCAGAAACTGGCTGTCGGACAGACGCCAGAGGGTGGTGGTTAATGGAAGTCGCTCGAAGGAAGGAAAGCTGAGTAGTGGAGTTCCTCAGGGTTTGGTTCTGGGGCCAATCCTGTTCAATATGTTTGTGAGTGACATTGCTGAAGGGTTAGAAGGAAAAGTGTGCCTTTTTGCAGATGATACCAAGATTTGTAACAGAGTAGACACCAAAGAGGGAATGGAAAATATGAAAAAAAACACTCGCAAACCGGTGCACTCGTAAACCGAGGTACCACTGTACAGTGGTGCCTCACACAACGAACTTAATTGGTTCCAGGAGCAAGTTTGTTATGCGAAAAGTTCGTTATGTGAAACGCGTTTTCCCATAACAATACATGTTAAAAAAAATAATTCGTTCTGTAGCATAAAATATGCTAAGATGACATAAAAAAAGATAAATTTTTTGTTATTATTTTTATTTAGATACATCTAAAAACATACCGTATTTGCCGGCGTATAAGACGACTTTTCAGTACCTTAAAATCCTCCCCAAAGTCGGGGGTCGTCTTATACGCCGGGTACTGTTTACATGCCCTTACTTTACATGCCCTAACATCTCCTTCTTTACCTCCTTACGGTGCTTACGGTAAGTCCTCCTGGCCCTGGCGACCCCCCCCTAGTTGTTCGGGCCAGGAGGGAGCCTAAATCCTCCTGGCCACGGCGACCCCCTAACCCCACCCCGCACTACATTACGGGCAGGAGGGATCCCAGGCCCTCCTGCCTCGACGCAAACCCCCCTCCCCCCAACGACTGCCCCCCCACAAGAACCTCCGACCGCCCCCCCAGCCGACCCGCGAAACCCCTGGCCGACCCCCACGACACCCCCACCCCCCTTCCCCGTACCTTTCTGTAGTTGGCCGGACAGACGGGAGCCAAACCCGCCTGTCCGGCAGGCAGCCAACGACGGAATGAGGCCGGATTGGCCCATCCGTCCCAAAGCTCCGCCTACTGGTGGGGCCTAAGGCGCCTGGGCCAATCAGAATAGGCCCGGGAGCCTTAGGTCCCTCCTGGGGGCAGGGCCTGAGGCACATGGTCGGGTTGGGCCCATGTGCCTCAGGCCCCGCCCCCAGGAGGGACCTAAGGCTCCCGGGCCTATTCTGATTTGCCCAGGCGCCTTAGGCCCCACCAGTAGGCGGAGCTTTGGGACGGATGGGCCAATCCGGCCTCATTCCATCGTTGGCTGCCTGCCGGACAGGCGGGTTTGGCTCCCGTCTGTCCGGCCAACTACAGAAAGGTACGGGGAAGGGGGGTGGGGGTGTCGTGGGGGTCGGCCAGGGGGGTCACGGGTCGGCTGGGGGGGCGGTCGGAGGTTCTTGGGGGGGGCGGTCGTTGGGGGGGAGGGGAGTTTGCGTCGAGGGCAGGAGGGCCTGGGATCCCTCCTGCCCGTAATGTAGTGCAGGGTGGGGTTAGGGGGTCGCCGTGGCCAGGAGGACTTGGGCTCCCTCCTGGCCCGATATTGTCGGGGAGTTGGGGAATCGGCGGGGCAAGAGGGCTTGGGCTCCTTTTTGCCCCGATCGTGTCGGGGAGTCGGGGGGGCAAGAGGGAGCCAGGCGGAGAGAGGGCAGTTAAGCGCAGTGCCTGCGCGGAAGGATGCAGCTCGGGCGACTTCGTTGTAGGGAGCAAGACATAAAGTTCGTTGTGCGCAGCGTTCGCTGTGCGAGGCGTTCGTTATGCGAGGCACCACTGTATATGGATATGGTTCAATATCAAAACATAGAATTTTATTTCTGCAAATTGGCACATAAGGAAATAAGATAACACTCTTTTCAACTACAGTGGCAAAATAACGCTCAGAATTAAGAAAGTTGATTAGTTGGGCTGAGAAATTTTCAGCTCGTAATACAGGCCAGAATGTACTGGGGGGTCACATCTTTAGGTGATGAGAGGGGTTTGGTGACCACTGGGGAGGGTAAGGGGGAGGTCATGCCTTAATCCCTCCAGTGGTCATCTGGTCAGTTTGGTCGCATTTTTAGCATTTAGATGCTTTTAAAACAGGTCTAACTCCAAATGTCTAAAAAAAAAAGCCCTGCATGTTATGTTAAAGGTTTGATTATGCCTGCAGAATGTTCAGGTCCTAAGCCTGCCCTATGCCCACCCAAAACATGCCTCTAAAATGTCCCCTTAAGATTTAGATGCACTGGAGACAAACTGACCAGAAAGACATCTAGAAAGTCTGTTGTCAGAATGCCCACCTTGACATTTTGCCTAGTAAGATGCTAAGTTCTGTCTTTTGGACATTTATCTTTTTTGAAAATGAGCCCCATATTCTTTTTACTTTTACTACTTTACCACAAACATTATACTCTCTTGCTAGATAACAATGGCTCTTGTTTGCTAGTTTTATTGGAAACAATATTCAGTGTGATTTAACTGGATAGAAAAGGCTCTGTGAGGAAGTATAGGGAGAAACAGTTCTTTACTTAGGGCTTAATTTAGTTGCCTGACAGCAGGGGGCGCTAAACTGCCTCAGCAAGACTTGAGACAGAGGGTCAGGGTAGGGTTCAGAGGAAAGGAAGGTTAAAAGCCCTGGAAGTGTGTCAAATCAGGGAGGTCGGGCAGCAAGAGACTTCCCAAGGAGAGGCCTTGAGGCAAGAGGTCCTTTCAGGGTGTGCCTGTTGGCTGCAGTACTGGGGAAGAGCCTGGGAAGGAGGAATGGCCCTCAGTGAAGATGACTACTCTGTGTTTGACAGAAGCAGAGGCTTCAGTGAGGTAGGACAAGCTTACTTAAGACTGAGTGTAGATTAAGGTTGTGAATGTGAGAAGAGGAAAAAGTAGCGTATTTGTACTGAAGAGCCTGTCAGGGACAGGGATTAGAAATGAACTATAATCAAGCTCCAAGTAGTCATTGATTTGAGTTTCCAGTATGCAGAGAGAACTGATTTGAAAAATATTTGTTTTTGAATTCAATAAACTATTGTTTTACTTGTAACCCCTGTGTGTTTGGCTGTATTCCTGGGGATTCCAGCCTGGGCCAAGGACCATATTACCACAGGCTCCTACCCAATTTATTCGCTTTGAACGTCAAGCAGCTGATAAAATGTACAAAGTTCTTCCTCTTGCTATGACCCAACAATGAAGACTACGGCAGGTCAACTGCAGGTTCAGAAACATCGATATATGAGCTTCACTTGAACCAGCACAGTGTTGCCACGTATACTTCGCGGAAAGAAAAAAAAAATCAGAGGACGTGTCATTACTTTTCTATCAGCCCTTGTAGTAGGCACGCTTCCAGAAAAGTATGCACTCTTCCTAAACTAGTCCTAAACACTATTTTGGAAGATTGAACACTAGTTACAAATCCCAAGTTCTGTATATGGTGCCTTACGTTGTGCATGCAAATTGGTGTGCACCGCTGATTTGCATGCACAGTTTAATAAGCCTAATTGGCACCGATAATTGACAATTAACATCTCATAATTGGCACTGACACTAATTTAAATTAATGTAGACAACTTGGTAGGTGATTCTATAAAGTAATGCATGCCAGTTCTGGTGCATGAATCTGAAAAGGGGAGCCTGTGTGGCAGTGTCTTGCTGAGTGGTGTTCATTATTGTTATTGTGTGTTTTTGCGTGCTGTTGCGAGAATGTTGGATCTTGAATTAGAGCAATGAACAAACACTAAATTTCTTGTTAAACTTGGCAAAAGTGAAAGTGAAATCAAGGACATGTTAGTCCAAGTTTATGGAGATAATGCTATGAAGAAAACAGCAGTGTACAAAAGGATTAAACATTTTTCTGAGGGAAGAGAAAGCGTCACTGATGAAGGAAGGTCAGCGTGGCCAGTAACGAGCAGAACTGATGAAAACATTGCAAAAATTTGTCAAATTGTGTGTTAAAATCGTTGGCTGGCTGTGAGAAGCATAGCAGAACAAGTAAACGATAGAGAAACAGGAAAATCTTAACTGAAAATCTTGGCATGAGAATGGTGTGTGCAAAAATGGTCCCAAAGGAGCTCACTGATGAACAAAAGCAAAGGAGAGTCGAACTTTGTCAAGATCTTGAAACATGGGTGTACCAATACGACCCTGAAACAAAGTGTCAAAGTGCACAATGGAAGTCAGCCAGTTCTCTATGATCAAGAAAGTTTTGCTAGTCCAAATCAAGAGTCAAAATGATGTTGATAACCTTTTTTGATATCAAAGGGATTGTTCATTATGAATTTGTACCAACTGGACAGTTAACCAAGTTTACTATTTGGAAGTGCTGAAAAGGATGTGTGAAAAAGTTAGACAAAAACAACCTGAACTTTTCACCAACTTATGGCTCTTGCATGATGACAATGCACCAGCTCACATGGCTCTGTCTGTGAAGGAGATTTAGCCAGAAACAGCTCAAGGAAAACAGAAACTGTAGAGCAAGCCTGGTCTCTATTCAAGGGCACAGTGCAAGAAGCACAACATATGTACATCCCCATATTTAGAAAAGGGTGTAAAAAAAACTGAACAAAAGACCCCGCATGGATAAACAATGAGGTGAAGAAAGCGATAGGAGACAAAAAAAAATCATTCCGGAAATGGAAAAAGGACCAGACTGGGGAAAACTGGGATGAACACAGGAAAAGCCAAAGAGAATGTCACCAAGTGGTTAGGAGAGCGAAAAGAGAATACGAAGAGAGACTAGCCAGGGAGGCAAAAAACTTCAAATCATTCTTCAGATATGTTAAGGGGAAGAAACCGGCGAGGGAGGAAGTAGGACCGTTGGATGATGGAGATAAAAAGGGAGTGATAAAGGAGCAAAAAGAGGTAGCTGACAGGTTAAACAAATTCTTCTCGTCAGTCTTCACAAGCGAGGACACATCCAATGTACCGGAACCTGACGTGATCTTCCATGGTGATCAAGAAGAAAAACTGTCGGCAATAGAGGTGAGCCATGAGGATGTCCTCCAACAGATAGATAGATTGAAAAGTGACAAATCACCAGGCCCAGACGGAATCCATCCTAGGGTACTAAAAGAACTAAGAAATGAGATAGCGGAAATACTCCAACGAGTTTGCAACCTATCCTTGAAAACTGGAGAGATACCGGAGGACTGGAAGATAGCAAATGTTACACCTATCTTTAAAAAGGGGTCAAGAGGAGACCCGGGAAACTATAGGCCGGTAAGTTTGACATCGGTTCCAGGCAAGATGGTAGAAGCACTGATAAAGGACAGCATCTGTGAGCACATAGAAAAAAATGGGCTGATGAAAGCGAGCCAACATGGCTTCTGCAAGGGAAGATCGTGCCAAACAAACTTACTGCACTTCTTCGAGGGGGTAAACAGCCATTTGGACAAAGGGGAACCTGTAGACATCATCTACCTTGACTTCCAAAAGGCCTTTGACAAGGTACCCCATGAGCGGTTACTTAGGAAGCTGTGGAACCACGGGGTGGAAGGGGACGTACACAGATGGGTCAAACACTGGTTGGCAGGCAGGAGACAGAGGGTTGGAGTGAAGGGTCACTACTCGGGATGGAGAAAGGTCACGAGTGGAGTTCCGCAGGGGTCTGTACTTGGACCACTGCTGTTCAATGTATTTATTAATGACCTGGAAACGGGGACGAAATGTGAAGTTATAAAATTTGCGGATGACACTAAACTCTGTAGAAGGGTCAGAACTACAGAAGAGTGTGAGGCCCTACAAAGAGACCTAAGCAAACTGGAGGAGTGGGCAAATAAATGGCAGATGAAATTCAATGTAGGGAAATGCAAGGTCATGCATATAGGGAGAAAGAACCCGATGTTCAGCTACCAAATGGGGGGATTAGTATTAGAGGGAAGTAACCTTGAAAGAGATTTGGGTGTACTGGTGGATACAACAATGAAGTCAACGGCGCAATGCGCAGCAGCCGCGAAGAAGGCGAACAGAATGTTGGGTATTATTAAAAATGGTATTACGACCAGAACGAAAGAAGTCATCCTGCCGTTGTATCGGGCAATGGTGCGCCCGCACCTGGAGTACTGTGTTCAGTATTGGTCACCGCATCTTAAGAAGGATATGGCAATACTTGAGAGGGTCCAGAGGAGAGCAACACGAATGATTAAGGGCATGGAAAACCTTTCATACACTGAAAGATTGGAGAAGCTGGAGCTCTTCTCCCTGGAAAAGCGGAGACTCAGAGGAGACATGATAGAGACCTACAAGATCATGAAGGGCATAGAGAAAGTGGAGAGAGACAGATTCTTCATACTTTCAAAACATAAAAGAACAAGAGGGCATTCGGAAAAATTAGAAGGGGATAGATTCAAAACAAATGCTAGGAAGTTTTTCTTTACTCAGCGGGTGGTGGACACCTGGAATGCGCTTCCAGAGGATGTAATAGGGCAGAGTACGGTACTGGGGTTTAAGAAAGGATTGGACAATTTCCTGTTGGAAAAGGGGATAGAGGGGTATAGATAGAGGATTATTACGCAGGTTCTGGACCTGTTGGGCCGCCGCGTGAGCGGACTGCTGGGCACGATGGACCTCAGGTCTGACCCGGCAGAGGCATTGCTTATGTGCTTATGTGCTTATAAAACAAATAACTGTATTGGAGCACCTTCCCTACTCACCTGATTTGTCCCCCAAAGACTTCTTTCTTTACCCAAAAATAAAGGAAATATTGAAAGGAAGACATTTTGGACATCAAAGGTAATACGACGACATCTCTGATGGGCATTCCAGAAAAAGAAGGGTGGACTAGGCGCTGGCATTGGTGCATAGCTTCCCAAGGGGAGAACAGCACTGGTCACCGTACATTAAGAAGGACATAGTACTACTCGAAAGGGTCCAGAGAAGAGCGACTAAGATGATTAAGGGGTTGGAGGAGCTGCCGTACAGTGAAAGATTAGAGAAACTGGGCCTCTTTTCCCTCGAACAGAGGAGATTGAGAGGGGACATGATCAAAACATTCAAGGTACTGAAGGGGATAGACTTAGTAGATAAGGACAGGTAGGGAGAACGAGAGGGCACTCTCTAAAATTGAAAGGGGATAGATTCTGTACGAACGTAAGGGAGTTCTTCTTCACCCAGAGAGTTGTGGAAAACTGGAACGCTCTCCCGGAGTCTGTCATAGGAGAAAACACCCTCTAGGGATTCAAGACAAAGTTAGAAAAGTTGCTGCTGACCAAGGACGTATGCTGGTAGGGCTAGTCTCAGTTAGGGCACTGGTCTTTGACCAAAGGGCCGCATGAGCAGACTGCTGGGCATGATGGACCACTGGTCTGACCCAGCAGCGGCATTTCTTATGTTCTTATGTGACCATAGTGATATTCAGCAATGAGGTATGTAGCACTTTTTCTAAGTTGAGTTTACAGGCTTAATTGTCAAACCTTGTATAGAATCAGGCCCAAAGTATGCACAATCTTTCAGAAAACTGAGTACTTTTCTGAAAAAGTATACACGCTTTTTGAAGATTACACACTAAAACCTAAACACTGCACTATTTATTGTGGGCAAAAAGCAACATGAAATGATAATGGAACTGTTATTGGCATTTCCCATGTTTTAAATGAATGCACAAAGACATAAAATAAAATCCTTAAATGGCTATATAACTCTCCACTGTTCTTCGTGGTCACCCCCTCATACTTACAACAGATGTGATACTGTATTCTACCTCATATTCATATCTATTGTCATGTAATCTTTCCAATTGTGAAGAATTAGCTTTAAGGTTGGAGCACATAACATATCACGGATTTTCTTGGGTAGAGTTGATTGAACTGCTAGTGACTTCCAGAAGATTAGTTAGGCAATTAAAACCTCCAAAGATGTAAAATTTCAGAAATCCTGCTCCTGATTGCAAACCAGTATGGGTAGAGATAGGGCAAAAATACAGAATATGGGAAAAGGTATCTATAACAGTCTTACATAACCAATATTTGTTATACCCGCTCGAAGCCACCTTTGCTATGCTTACTGGAGTCCAAATAGGCACTTAGATGATACAGAAAGGGAAATTTCACTGGCTTTTCCAAAACATGTCCCACTGAGACCCCACAAGTTCTGCTTTCAGCTCAGATTCCCAGACCTCTTCAGTACCCAACCTATGTATCATCTCTGAATGATTACCGCTATTCTGTAATCATTATCCAGTAAAAACAGAAGGCTGGTTTTTGTGTTGCAAGGATTTGGATGTGATCCTTCTCAAGTTCCCATCACTCTAAGGGCAAAGTGAGATTTAATTTGCTGTTATAAATACAGTGCTGAAGCTGAAACTATTGATAGAACAGCTTCTGGAAAGGTCAAACTCTTGATTGAAGAAAAGCAAATCTCTTCACCCTGCCTCTGCTTAATATTTGCCCTGTGGAGCTAATGTCTATCCTTAATGCCAAAATGTCAATGTCTTGTTTTAATTTATACAAACCATCCAAAATACAGCACACCATGAAATGGAAAAGAGTCAGATAAGTTGAATCATCTAATTCAGACTGAAAAATGGAGAAAAGACCTCAGTGTCATTAGGGATACTAACAAACTAATATTCCATAGAACAACCTATTTCAACTCAATGTTGAAACAGGAAGACATACATCCTTGGTCAGAAAAACTCCATCAAGTCTCAGCAGTTCAATAACTTTTCAATGTCTTTCTTTTAAATCTCCAAAGTGCTACTTTTCATGGGTAGCAAACTTGAGAAATGAAAGAAACAAAACAAAAACTTATCTGTTTGAAGTCAAATACAATGTGGCGCTGAACAGAGTCTTAAAGCCTGGCGCGTGCCACCACCGCTGATACTAGATTAGTCCACTCCACATCATGTCTTGTTTTACCCATGCTAATGGCTTTTAAACTTGCTTTTTCTATGACTTAACATACAGTATTTTACCTTCTTTTACTAAGGCATAGCGCGGGTTTTAGCGCCTGCAGTGGCAGTAACTGCTCCGATGCTCATAGAAATTCTATAAGCATTGGAGCAGTTACCGTATTTTCGCGGATATAACGCGCACCCGTGTAAAACGCGCACACTGGTATAGCGCGCAGAAATCACAATGACATGTACAAAAACTTTTGTATACCGCGCTCACGGGTATACCGCGCATGATGCCCGACGCTCCTTTCGCCCGCCCTGACTTTCCGTGCGCTGTCCCGACTCTCCGTTCACCCCCCCCTGACTTCCGTGCACTGCCCTGACTTTCCGTGCGCTGTCCCGACTCTCCGTTCACCCCCCCTGACTTCCGTGCACTGCCCTGACTTTCCGTGCGCTGTCCCGACTCTCCGTTCACCCCCCCCTGACTTTCCGTGCACTGTCCCCCCTTGAAGTCCTGTCCCCCCTTGAAGGTCTGTCCCCATCCTGAAAGCCTGATGCCCCCCCCGACGTCCGATACATCCCCCCCCCGGCAGGACCACTCGCACCCTCACCCCGAAGGACCGCCGACTCCCCAACAATATCGGGCCAGGAGGGAGCCCAAACCCTCCTGGCCACGGCGACCCCCTAACCCCACCCCGCACTACATTACGGGCAGGAGGGATCCCAGGCCCTCCTGCCTTCGACGCAAACCCCCTCCCCCCAACGACCGCCCCCCCCCAAGAACCTCCGCCCATCCCCCAGCCGACCCGCGGACCCCCCTGGCCGACCCCCACGACACCCCCACCCGCCTTCCCCGTACCTTTGTGTAGTTGGGCCAGAAGGGAGCCCAAACCCTCCTGGCCACGGCGACCCTCTAACCCCACCCCGCACTACATTACGGGCAGGAGGGATCCCAGGCCCTCCTGCCCTCGACGCAAACCCCCCTCCCCCCCCAACGACCGCCCCCCCCAAGAACCTCCGACCGCCCCCCCAGCCGACCCGCGACCCCCCTGGACGACCCCCACGACCCCCCCACCCCCCTTCCCCGTACCTTTGGTAGTTGGCCGGACAGACGGGAGCCAAACCCGCCTGTCCGGCAGGCAGCCAACGAAGGAATGAGGCCGGATTGGCCCATCCGTCCTAAAGCTCCGCCTACTGGTGGGGCCTAAGGCACGTGGGCCAATCAGAATAGGCCCTGGAGCCTTAGGTCCCACCTGGGGGCGCGGCCTGAGACACATGGTCGGGTTGGGCCCATGTGCCTCAGGCCGCGCCCCCAGGTGGGACCTAAGGCTCCAGGGCCTATTCTGATTGGCCCACGCGCCTTAGGCCCCACCAGTAGGCGGAGCTTTAGGACGGATGGGCCAATCCGGCCTCATTCCTTTGTTGGCTGCCTGCCGGACAGGCGGGTTTGGCTCCCGTCTGTCCGGCCAACTACCAAAGGTACGGGGAAGGGGGGTGGGGGGGTCGTGGGGGTCGGCCAGGGGGGTCGCGGGTCGGCTGGGGGGGCGGTCGGAGGTTCTTGGGGGGGGCGGTCGTTGGGGGGGGGAGGGGGGTTTGCGTCGAGGGCAGGAGGGCCTGGGATCCCTCCTGCCCGTAATGTAGTGCGGGGTGGGGTTAGGGGGTCGCCGTGGCCAGGAGGGTTTGGGCTCCCTTCTGGCCCGATATTGTCGGGAAGTCGGCGGTCCTTCGGGGTGGGGGTGCGAGTGGTCCTGCCGGGGGGGGATGTATCGGACGTCGGGGAGTCGGCCGGGCAAGAGGGCTTGGGCTCCCTCTTGCTCCGATCGTGGATGCGGGTGCGGGTGGGAGCGCGTGCGAGCGGTCGTTCGGGGTGGGGGTGCGAGCGGTCCTGCTGGGGGGGTGAATCGGGCATCGGGCGGGGTGGGAACTATGTTTAAAAACTTTTGTATACCGCGCTCAGGCATATAACGCGCGAGGGGTATGCGCGGTAGGTAAAAACGCGTATAACGCGCGCGTTATATCCGCAAAAATACGGTACTGCTGCTGCTGCTAAAACCCACGCTATGCTTTAGTAAAAGAAGGGGTTCAGTGCCGTACCTAGGGTATGTGGCACCCGGGGCCCATCATTTTTTGACACCCCCCGATGTAAAAAAATATTTTTTGTAATAACCATGAAACGTAAATAAATGGTCAGAATAGAAACAGGCAGTGAAAGTTTTCTTTTATTGAACTCATATATGTAACCATTTCCTGCTGTCTCATGTAACCAGTTCCCATTTCCTGCTGTCTCATGTCCCCGGCTTATACAATATTTTTCTTCTGCAGACCCTTCAAAAGTCTGACCAAATCCTCGTTTCACTTGCATTATAAAGTACTGAGGATGCAATCTCTCCCCAATCCCAGGTCCTAAAGTCTAAGACAGTAGCACAAATTAGTGCTGCCCGATTCTCGAAAAAAAAAAAATAAAATAAAATAAATTTCGATTCGATTCAGCTTATTGAATTGGTTTTTCGATTCAATTTTCCTGCTCAATTGGGTGTTTTGTTTTGTTTTTTTTCAAACATCCTGGTGGGTTTATTTTATAGCTTTTTCACTCCCCTTTGGCTTCTCCTAACCACAATGGCGCTGTGGTGTAAATAAAATAAAGAAACAAAAAGGACTTTTCCTCTCTCTGTTAAATCCTAGCTCATGTTTGAGGTCTAACACCAGCTCTGGCAGGATACACATTTCAAATCTGTCATATTGTAATCACAAAACAGAAAATAAAATTAGTTTTTCTACCTTTTGTTGTCTGGTTATTTTTCAAATCTTGTTGGTCCAAGGCTCTGGTTTTCTTCTGATAACTTGCTTGCCAGGGTCTCCTTCTTTCTTCTTTCTGCATGCTAACCATCCATCTGCCATCTCTGTCCTCCCCTTCCATTTCCCTTCCCTCCCCAGGAGGTCTGGCATCTTTCCTTTTTTTCATCTCCCTCCACAGATCCACCTTTTCTTAACTATCCTTTCATCCAGCATCTCACCCTCCTTCCCCACCACCCCAGGGTCCACCATCTCTCCCTTTCTTTTCCCAGTCTTATGTATGCACTTGATGTGAGGAACTGGAGGGCCTGAAGAAGCAAGTCAAGCTACTGGAAGGCAGCACTTCGAGCAGTTGAGGAGGAGATCAGAGAGGCTGAAAACTTCATGAAAGAGAGGAACTAAACTAAACCTTAAGTTTGTATACCACATCATCTCCATATAGATAGAGCTCGACACGGTTTACAAGTAATTCAATAAATGAGGGAAGGACATAATAAGAAATTAGAAGTTATGAAGAGGATAGCCAGCTTTACATTTTAAATAGATAGCTTTATGTTTTGGAGAAAAGCTAGGTTTTCAGATGCTTTCGGAATAATTGGAATGAGCCTAGGTTCTGTAGAGGGGCAGGGAGGTTATTTCAAAGCTCAGTGAATTTGAAGAAAAGGGATTTCCCTAATTTACCTGCATACATGACAGCTTTTAACGAGGGGAAAGATAGTTTGAGTATGTGGGCAGATCTGGTAGTGTCAGGTCTCGAAGAATTCCAGGATAGTGGGATTAGGGGAGGAAGAATGGCATATAGGATCTTGAAAATTAGGCAGGTACATTTAAAGTGAATGCTAGAAATCACCAGAAGCCAGTGAAGTGTTGACAGAAGTGGGGAAACATGATCGAATATGCTTTTTGCGAAGATCAACCTAGCCACAGTGTTCTGGATCCACTGAAGTCTTTGAAGATTTTTCTTGGTTAGACTTAGATAGATGGAATTATAATAGTCCAGTCTGGAAAGAATGATTGATTGTACAAGGACAGCAAAATGTTGTTGGCGGAAGCAGGATTTCACTTTCCTTAGTATGTGAAGACTAAAAAAACATTTTTTTACCAGAGAGTTGAGATGATCATTAAAGGAAAGTGTAAAGTCAATAACGATGCCCAAAACTTTGCTTGAGAATTCGATCTGCAGTGAGGGACCAGAAGGTAGTGGAATGAACTTAGGTAACTGATCTAATTTTGAGCCAAACCAGAGTAGTTTTGTTTTGGACTCATTCAGCTTCATTTGTACAGAGAGGGCCCAGGATTGGAGTTTCGTTATGCAAGCTGTTATATTTTCGGTGAGATTAGTGAGGTTCGAATCTATGTCGAGAAGGGCAAGGATGTCATCTGCATATGTAAATAGAGTTTCAAAGGGAGATAGATGGAAGAATTTTAAAGAAGACATATAAATGTTGAAAAGAATAGGGGACAGAGGTGATCTCTGGGGAACACCACATAGCGGTCTCCAAGGAGAAGACATGGTTCCATTCATGTTAACAGTGTAAGAGGGGGATCGTAAAAATTTTGAAAACCAGTCTAAGACTGTGGAATCAATGCCTATCTCAGAAAGTTGGTAAATTAGGATATCGTGGTGGACAACATCAAAGGCCGCAGATAGATCGAATTGTAGTAGGATAGCAAACTTATTACGAAATTTAAGTTGTTGAATCCTTGAGATTAAAGAGGCCAGCAGGGATTCAGTGCTGAAATTGGGTCTGAAGCCATATTGGCAAGGTAATAGAATGGGGAACCTTTCTAGGTAAGATGAGAGCTGAGTGGATATAATAGCCTCGATAATTTTGGTCAGGAGAGGAATATTTGCTATAGGATGATAGCTGGAAGGGGAGGATGGGTCTAGATCAGCTTTTTTCAGTAGTGGGGTCAGGGCAATGTGTCCCATTTGTACGGAAAATAGGCCAGATAGTAAGGCTGAGTTGATAAGTCTGGTGAGAGATGAAATAGCCTGCATGGGAATTTTCTCATAAAGGTAGGAAGGGAATGGGTCCAGGGCACATTTGCAGGATATTAATTTGTGGCACAGTTTAGAGACCTGGGCTTCGGATACATGCTCAAAGACTGTCCAGGATCTGTCTACTGGGATAGGGTTAGTGTCACTGGGCACCAGAGAATTGTAAGTGACTGCTGACGGAAAAGAGCTTCTTATAGTAGCAACCTTTTCATTGAAGAATTTTGCTAGGTCGTCCACTGCTGGAGAGGAGGGGAGAATAGAGGAGTCATTTTTAGAGGTTAAGAAGCGCCAGATGTTAAACAATGTGTTGCTTTGGTTATTGGATCTGGTGATTTTGTCACCGTAGAAATTCTTCCTTGCTTTTTTTAGTACTGAATTGTAGAACTTGATACTGTCCCTCCAGGACTGTCTATCTGCGGGGGATTTAGATTTTTTTTCCATTTACGCTCCAGTACTTGGCATTTCTGCTTCAGCTCTCTGTGGTACGGAAGATACCAGGGGGCCTTACGGGAGTAGGAAACCATTTTAGTAGATAGAGGGGCAAGAGAGCAGTATGTAGACTTAGAGAGGTTTACCCAGTTGGTTTCTGGGGTATCAGGTTTGGGACAAAAGGAAAACTGGTTGAGAAATTGGGTCCAGAACTGTTCACTTGCAATTTTTTTATGGAAGGTAATAGATTTTGTGGCACGGGGTTGAACCCCAAGGTGAGATGTGAAAATGAGGAGACAGAAGGTATCTAGAAAATGGTTGGACCAAGGGACATGTTCCCAGCGAACACCTTCGGCTAGAGTTTTCGTCGAAATGAGGCGGGCCCGCCCCTTCCTGGCCCATCCCGCCAAAGCCTAAGGTCTGATTGGCCCAGGCTCTAGAAGCCTGGACCAATCAGGCCTTAGGAATAGCGGGTCCGCCCATCCCTACTAAGTCTAAGGTCTGATTGGCTAATCAGACCTTAGATGGGCAGACCCGCTATTCCTAAGGCCTGATTGGTCCAGGCTTCTAGAGCCTGGGCCAATCAGACCTTAGGCTTCGGCGGGATGGGCCAGGAAGGGGCGGGCCCGCCTCATTTCGACGAGGCGTGCCTGCTTGCTCGACGTGCAAGACCCATCTGTAAGAACAGGTTTGGTGGAGTGGGGGTTGTTAGCGCTGGGGGGGTGCGTCTTCAGGCAGGAGGGATTGGGCACCCTCCTGCCAGCGACCGATATTGTCGGGGGGGGATCGGTAATGTCGGGGGGGGGCGGTCGTTAGTGTCGGGGGGGGCGGTTGGTAGTGTTGGGGGGGGCAGTCGGTAGTGTCGGGGGGGGGTGCGTCTTCGGGCAGGAGGGTTTGGGCACCCTCCTGCCAGTGATCGGTCAGGGGCCACGGCCTGCTATACTTATAGCGGCAGAGAGATCCCTTGCCGCGATAAGTATAGCAGCCGCGTTTACTTACAATGTAGACCAGCATTTTGCTGGCCTACATTTTTAAGCTTCTCATCTACTAGGGAGACGCGTAGGGCCGCCTAGGTTCAGCCTAAGGCCCGCCTAAGGCCCTTAGACGAGCTTAGGCATCTTGCGGGTCTCCCTAGGCTCCCGGAGGCGCCTTCAGGCCTGCCTGGGGAGCATTTTTTTTAAAAAAACGTGCATCCCGATTGGCTGATTAGACAGCTGTAGGACGCCTACAGCTTCTTAAAATCGGGACGCACTTTTAGAGAATCTGGGCCTAAGCGTTTTAGCGCGGATTTAGCGCACGCTAAATCAGCGCGTGTGCTAACCGCTAATGCGTCCATAGGATAACATGCACGTGTTAGTGTTTAGCATGTGTTCAGCGTGCGCTAAAAAGCTTAGCGCACCTTTGTAAAAGAGGGGGTTAATTGGGTAAGGGGGAGGAAGGGAATTTTGAAGGGATAAAAACTTTCCTTAAATCCATAAGAGCAGGCATTTTTTCCTGTGCGGGTCTGATGTTTACAGGGCAGCAAGGGAATTTAAATATCTTTAAGCGATTGTTAAAGCATCACCTATTTTGTCAAATGAAGCATGGGTGTTGAAGTAATGCTTTAAAGAGGAAGGTGCAATAGTGGCTGGTATGCAGTATTTATTGGAAAGGTTTTTTTAAGGATTTTGTGTAACAATTTGGTTTTAGGAGTATGAATTTTATGTTTGTTGGTGTATTTTATTTGTGTATGTTTTTTGTAATTTGCTTTGTATAAAGCAGACTATAAATAAAATCTATAAACTATTTAGAACATTTGAGGCAAGCTGCTGTAAGACAAAGACATTATCACAGAAGCAAAAGGCACAAAGGAAAAATATCTACAAATTACTTTGAACGACTGCCAACTGACATCCATTTTAAAGAAGCTGCATATGCATTCTTTATTCCTGAAGGATAGGAACTAATCTTTTAGGAACAGCTCAGGATTCTGGCTGTCAGAGAGTTATTGCAACATTTTTAGAAACAGTAATCCTCTGGAAATTTGGCTGCTATCAGTAGTTGGTGATTGGCTTGTGGGTTATTTGGCAGACTACTGCATAACTTATTTTATTGCCGTAGCAATTGAGCTAAAGGATTAACCCTGCTATAGTGTGCACCATTTTCAGGGGGTGATTTATTGCAATATTTTAATGATACTGTGTTGCACTTTTCTTTAATAGAAACCGGACAAGGAATGCAGTAGAAAATCAGTTGTTCTGTGGCAGCTCACCAATGATTTTATCAGGACAGATTTTCATCAGAACTCAAGGTCTGTTCAACAGGTTTATAATATTTACTTATTTCTGATCTGAGGATAAAAGGAGGTTACCTTTGAAAGCTAATCATAAACTACATTAAGTTAGTCCAATAAAAAAGGTATTATTTTTTCCTTTATGATTTTATTTCTACTTTTCCTAACATAGGGGTCCTTTTACTAAGGCACACTAAAGGCTCCTTTTACGAAGCCGCGTTAGCGGCTTTATCACACGCACTTTTTTAGTGTGCGCTAACCCCGCGCTAGTCAAAAATCTACCGCCTGCTCAAGAGGCGGCGGTAGTGGCTAGCACGGCCGGCAAATTAGTGCGCGCTATTACGTGCATTAAACCGCTAACGTGGCTTCGTAAAAGGAGCCCTAACTGATTTAGCACATGCTAAAGATTAGCATACGCTAAATGCTAAGGCATCCATTATGTTCTATGGGTACCTTAGCATTTATCGCGCGCTAAATCGGTTAGCGCGCCTTAGTAAAAGGACCCCATAGTTTATGTGTAAATAAGGCAGCCATGCAGGACACAATAGATTTTCAGCTTCACTTTAAGTTTACTGCTTTATCTAGAAAAAGGGAGGGAAACTCCCCTAAATTTCAAGAGATTATGAAAAAGGTGGAGGAGGTGAGCGTAACCTTTGGTCTCATTCAAAGTAATTCGCTTATCCAGTAATTCACTTTATTCTGAAACCCGCCTTATTCTGTAACTTGCTTTACTCTGTAATTCGCTTCATCCTGCAATTCGCCTTATTGTCCAGCTCTATCCTAAAATTCGCAGATTGTCCAACTTTATGCCTCAGGTTGCATACATGAGATCTATACTACACACTTAAGATTCATATTTTCCTTTTATCTATTTCTTATGTAATAAGTTGTACCCTCACTTCATACATTCTATAATTCGCTGATTGTCCAGTCTTCTTCGATGTGAACCACCTAGAAGTCATTCTACTGTGGCGGTATAGAAGAATAAAGTTATTATTATTATAATAATAAAATTATTATCATGGACTATATTTATTGAAGTATGGTGAAACTTAGCAATTGCCTCAAGGTAACATTAACATATGGAACCTGCAAAGCCTTGATGTTAACTGTTGCAGGTGTTCACAACATTTTGTTAGTTAACAAAGTTCTCTGGCATGTGTAAGGAACTTTTCAGAACAGATTTGGGAACCACTACGAACACAGAGAGGCTTGGTGGGCTAAATCTAATATCTCCCACTCAAACAAAAAAACAAAACAAAACCAAGAGAGACTTGCGGCCTCTTTTACAAAGCCGCGCTAGATTTAAAGGGCTTCAGAGCTGTTGCCGCGCACACAGTGTACCAGATTTTATTAATGGAGTGAATG
The DNA here is from genome assembly GCF_902459505.1 of Geotrypetes seraphini. Lineage (NCBI taxonomy): Eukaryota > Metazoa > Chordata > Amphibia > Gymnophiona > Dermophiidae > Geotrypetes > Geotrypetes seraphini. Next base: position 403,018,566 of record NC_047085.1, on the reverse strand, counting down.
TCATACCAAGAAACAGAATCACTATGTCTGTACTCCTTGCCCTCCCCAGTTTTTGGTACATCTACTCATTTCTGTGCACCCACACACAATGCCAGATTTTACTAGTGGATTGATTCTCACACCCACTAACAGAATTATTATGTGCATGCCCTGTGCACTTCCTATTAAGGATACTGTGAAACTGCAGTACAGCCAATCACTTTTGCATACTGAGTATGCCTGAATTTCCCACAAATGCAATCAATGTATATGTACCCTCTGCTCAGCCTAGTAGGGATGATAACATAAGAATTGGTTTTAAAAGCATTACTCTGCAACTTCATCGAGTGTCCACCCTAGTCTTTCTAAATCTTGATGCAGTAAAAAAAAAAATCGATCCACTTGTACCCGTTCTACACCACTCAGGATTTTGTAGACTTCGATCATATCTCCCCTCAGCCGTCTCTCTCCCAGGCTGAACAGCCCTAACCTTTTTAGTCTTTACTCACACGAGAGGAGTTCCATCCTCTTTATCATCTTAGTCACTCTTCTTTGATATACTGCGGTACACTGTGCACAACCACTCGATTCTGTAGACCCATACAGCATGAAAGATTTTCCTTGTTGAATAACACTCATACCCTGCTTAATATGGACAGGGTCACTGTGATACTTCTGCACAGGTATTCCATTTCTTTTCATCTACTCTATGTCCCAGCCTTTTGTATGCATCTTTTTACCTATGTAGCATGCCAGACTTTACTAGTGTGTGCATACCCTTTGACCTTTCTTCCATTGTCCTATCTGTGCCACTCCTCTACTCTTTCTGAGTTTAGCCTTTCAATATGGAATCTGACGTGTGCTCTACCGACTGCACTCTGCAATCCATACAAGACATAGAAAAACTGAATCAGCCCAGCTTCTCTCCATCTGTATCTGTGTAAGATAGATATTATTTTTCATTTTTACCACTTTTTTCTCTGTTCAAGCCTGTAGCTAATAAGTTGCCCTATAGCTCTGAAAGCCAGAAAAGAAAGCAATAAAAATAGTGGGGTTTTCTCTTTCCTGTTGATATCATTAGTCATGAGAATTAGAGGAAAGGAGGCTGGAATAGGTTTTTTCTGATTGCTTGTCAAAAAAGTTTCAATACAAATGATTCCTTCCTTTGTTCTTTCCAAAGCAGTTCTACTCTGCCTGGCCAGACAAATGCATGGGCTGTTTTCCTGGCCCTACAGAGTATAATGGCTCCAAAAAAAATGAATGGTCTTCAGTTCATTCCTTCCCAGCAGCTATTCAGTTCATTTAAAGGGACATGAGCCAAAAATATCCTCATACACTGTTTTATCATTTATTTTGAAATGAATGCACATCCCTAGTAGGGACTATGTTTTTCCAGTAACTACTCTTTTGGAAATATACAGAAGAATTTGGTAAATACTTACTTGAGCATGTAAAATTATTTCCCTTGCCTGTTCTCAGATGTGGCCCTGAGCACCGTGGTGAGTTCATTGCCTCTCTTTCAATTTCCCCTCCTGATCATTCAAACCTGATTGATTGCTGTCTGCATTAGAGCAAACAAATTACCTGGGTTGGCCTGGGTCCTTCACTCTGCTGCATCCCACCCACGCATAAACAGAAAGTTACATCAGATGGTGGGACCTGGCAGAGTGAAGGACCCAGGCTAGCCTAGGCAGAATCCTGCTGCTGCCAGCAATCAGGTTCGAAGGACCAGGCAGGAGTGAGGCATTGCATCCATAGCTGGGCAGATAAGCAGACAGGAAGAACAGGGCAGAAGGGAGAAGCACTGGAATAGGAATTGGGGGAAGAGAGAGAGAGAGGTGCTGGACCTCTGGGGGGTTTGGAGGTGGGAGCAAGAGAGAGGGAGAGGAGAAGTTAGGGACAAATGGAGATGCTAAACATGAGGGTAGGACAGAGACATGAGAAGGGAGATTCTGACTGGGGAAAGATAGGGACACAGAGAAGAGAGATGCTGAACATAGGGAGAGGACAGGAGAATAAAGAGGAGAGAAGTTGAACATGGAAAGAAGATAGAGAAACAGAGAGGAGATATGCTGCAATAGGGTAGGATAGGGACACAGAGGGGAGATGCTGAAACATAAGGGGATAGGGACATGGAGAGAAGACAGATGATGGACATGGGAAAGAAAAGAAATATTAAATAGACAGGAGACACCTGCAAGAGAATTACGAGAAGACAGAGGAAAGCAGAAACCAGACTAGGACAAATACAATTTAAAAAATAAACTGACCAGAGCTGGTGTTAAACATGGGTGGAGCTCAGGACAGAAATTTGGGAGGACACCGCAAAGCCTACTACCAAGCTGCATCTTTTTCAAGTTACACTGAAGTAAGAAGCTGTGTTGCTGTGTCACAGTGTATCTACTCTAAGAACTAAGTGTGGTTTGTACACCTCTGGGGGTGAATTCTAAAATTAACGCTCAAACAATGGGTACCCCCCTGCCCCCCAAAAAAGCACTATTCAATAAAGGGTGTACGCCCTTTATAGAACAGCACTTACTGCCAATTCTCATGCCTAATTGTGGGCTCCAAGTTTCAAATTTTATTTAAAATTTGATTCAATTGCTTATCAATATTTCTAAGCGATGTACAGTATTAAAAAGGGGGACACAATCTATCTATCTATCTATCTATATAAAATCGGATGTGTGTGTGTATGTATGTTCCAGCATAACTCTGAAATGCATGGACAGATTTCAACCAAACTTGGTACACATATGACTTATTATCTGGGGACAAATACTGTGGGTGGGGGAGGGGGTGACATGTGGGGGTGGGAAGGGATGGGAAGGGGGTGACATCGAAAATGACAGATATTAGTGTCTAATCCATAAATGCATGGACAGATTTCAACCAAACTTGGTATACATAAGACTTACTATCTGAGCACAAATATTGAGTGGGAGGGGAAGGAGGTGACATGTGGGGGTGGGAAGGGGTGACATTGAAAATGACAGATTTTAGTGTCTACCCCATAGTTTTCGGGCTCGCTGAGATTAATACTCATCATACCTCTGAAACGTATGGACAGATTTCAACCAAACTTGGTATACATATCACTTACTATGTGGGGAACAATACTGTGGGGGTGGGAAGGGGGTGACATGTAAAAATTATCAAAAACAACAGATTTTAGTGTCTACCCCAGGGCTACCCAAGTCCGGTCCTCGAGATCTACTGGCAGGCCAGGTTTTCAGGATATCCACAATTAATATGCATGAGAAAGATTTGCCTGCACTGCCTTCTTAGCATGCAAATCTCCTCTCTCATGCATATTCATTGTGGATATCCTGAAAAACAGGCCTGCCAGTAGATCTCGAAGACCGGACTTGGGCAGCTCTGATCTACCCCATAGTATTTTCGGGCTTGCTGAGATGAATAATCAGCATAACTTGTAGGCAGATTTATGGGTATAACTAATTAGTGCAGCATAAACAAGTCACGTGCAACTTTCATTTCTAGGATATCTCATAACTGCACCCAAGGATTTGGATTTTTGCCAACTTATACGAATACAGAGACCAAAGCTGTATGAAATATTTTATTATAGATATAAAAATATAATTAACAAGCCAGCAGTAAATAATAACTAATTATTGTTCACAATATATCTGAATACATACATATATATTTTCAGCACACAATTATTACACAGTAATCACTAAGTAAATTAGTAAATATGACTAATTCTTACACACAAGTATAATTCCTTACAATACTAAGTCCTGATAATAGCAGCAATCTATTATAGCTTATCACCAAGGGGACCTAACATTCCTATCCATAACTAATACAATTCTAGCTTGCCCAGCTGAAAGAAGAGATAATTCCTTTTCTCACCCTTTAGATTATGCCTCAGCAGATCCGGAAGATGGAATCCTTCTGTTTCCTCAGCGTAGCGGATGATAGAATTTCTTCTGGTCAGAAAAGTCCGTTTGTCACTGGAAAAGCTGTAATATATATTAGCTAGAGTTCCTTTTGTGATAGAAACCAGATCTGTTTCAAAGACAGTTCTGCATCTTCACTCTCGTCCGAGAGTAGGTCACAAGAAGCAACTTTTATCAGTTCTTATTGTTGCGGTATAGTGTACAGAGAAACATAGTCTAAATCCTCGCAAACACCTTTCTCCTTAGGTTGTGTCAGATGACCCTCCAGGACCAATCAAAGCAGAACAGCAAGAATGAATATCCTTTTTTTGTGCAGAGGCCTTGGAAGGCGTCATAGATGATAAGCACAGAAACACAGATCATAGCATAGTTCATAACTCCTAAAGGTTCACAGGAGCTGGGCATGTATGAATAGGCAGATGTCCTTGACTGGAAACACACAGTTCTTGTAAACACATCCAGAATGCATCAGGCAGCAACGATGGTTCATGCAGGAACAATGGTTCAGGCTTGCTTGACATAAGTGAGGCCTAACCTTAAGTGTGAAGCAGGAATTAGTGGCGTACCTAGGGGGGGAAGTCTGCCCCAGGTGCACGCCCCAAGGGGGTGCACAGGAGAGAGCTGGATGGGGGACCCGCGGAGTTAAATACATCTCAAGCCGCGAGGCTCGTCTTCTGTTCCTACCTGCCCTGCCACTCACATATAGCCGATCGGAAGTCTTCCCCAATGTCAGCGCTGACGTCGGAGGGAGGGCTTAAGCAAAGCCTGCCCTTCGACGTCAGCGCTGACGTCGGAGAATACTTCCGGTCGGCTATTTGTGTGTGGCAGGGCAGGCAGGAAAAAGAAGACAAGCCTCGTGGCTCGAGCTCCGTTTTGCTGAGAAAGTTGCAAAGATGGGCTGGGAGGAAAACGCGGAACACAAAAGGGGGGAGGGAGTGCGTTTTGGACACAAGGCATGAACTTGGGAGAGAGGAAGGGAGGGAAAGAGATGCTGAGGTGGGGGATGGAATGGGTTTTGGACACAGAAGGCATGGACTTGGGAGAAAGGAAGGAAGGGAAAGAGATGCTGAGGTGGGGGAGGGAATGGGTTTTTGGACACAGAAGGCATGGACTTGGGAGAGAGGAAGGGAGGGAAAGAGATGCTGAGGTGGGGGAGGGAATGGGTTTTTGGACACAGAAGGCATGGACTTGGGAGAGAGGAAGGGAAGGAAAGAGATGCTGAGGTAGGGGAGGGAATGTGTTTTTGGACACAGAAGGCATGGACTTGGGAGAGAAGAAGGGAGGGAAAGAGATGCTGAAGTGGGGGAGGGAATGTGTTTTTGGACACAGAAAGCATGGACTTGGGAGAGAGGAAGGGAGGGAAAGAGATGGTTGGGTACACGGGGAATAGAAGAAAGGAGAATTTTTGGTCATAGGGAGGGAGTGAGATACAGATAGTGGCATACCAAGGTGGGGGGTGGGAGGGGGGGCGGTCCGCCCCGGGTTTACATCCCAAGGGGGTGCACAGCTGGCCACCCTCCAGTGTTCTCCCTAGGCTGGCAAACTGCGGCTCTTTAGCCACTTGAGTGCCACCGCCGCCATCAGGAACAGGCCTGCTTTTCCCTGTGGGGCCGACCAACTCTCGCCAACTCTGACATCGGAGAGGATGTTCTGGGCCAGCCAATCGTGGAGTCAGCCGGGGGGGTCACGAGTCGGTAGGGGTGTACGATCGGGGGGTCGGGGTGCGGTTGTTGGTGGGAGGGGGGTTGTGTCGAGGGCAGGAGGGCCTGGGATCCCTCCTGCCCGTATTGTAGTGGGGAGTGAGGGGTAGGGGGTCGCCGGGGCCAGGGGGGCTTGGGCTCCTTCCTGGTCCGTTAAATCGGAGGGGGGGGTCGCCTGGGCCAGGAGGGCTTGGGCTCCCTCTTGCCCCGATATCATCGGGGGTGCCGCGGCTGCCGCGGGGCAAGAGGGCTTGGGCTCCCTCTTGCCCCAATGTTGTATGTGTGTGTGTGGGGGGGGGGTGATGCATCGCGGCAGGAGAGATGCCTCATCTCCCCTACCGTGATGCCATCACTCCTCTACCTGAGCTGCCGTGACCGGAGAGATAGGGCATCTTTCCTGCTGCGGGTCGCGGCAGTTCGGGTAGAGGAGTGCTGTCATCGCGGTAGGGGAGATGAGGCATCTCTCCTCCGCGATGCTTGCGGTGGGTAGGTTGTCGAGCCGCTGAACTGATGGCGCCAGCGGCCATCAGCTCAGCGGCCCCTTTTTCGGCACTTAGACCTGGTTTGACTTCGTCTAAGTCAAAAATGTCTATGTGCCGACTAGGCAACCTGTTAATGTTTTGGTTATACCTGTTGTACGCCTAGGTGTAGGGCGGTCCACCTCCCACCCACTGCCTGCCCTTTCCCCTCCTCTAAACACACCTCTTTTCTCTCTGTGCGTTTAGTGGCAGGGAAAGGCCTAAGCTGTTTTTAGATACGTCTAAAAACCAGCTTTGGTTATGGGTACTTGGACGATCAGGCTTTTTGATCGTCCAAGTAGCCATTTAGGACACTTTTTAGACGTTGGGGTTTTTTTTATTATTAACCCCATAGTTTCCAAGTTTATTCAATTTTTGCTATCCTACATCAAAGGCGAATCTTCCAGGCGGCTTACAATCTAAAACATAAGGGAGAAGAACTGGGGATTGTGAAAGTAGAAAAATAAACAATGATATGATAGTGAGGTCAGGGAGGTGAACTACAATTTTGAAAGAAAAGAGGAGAGGGTAAACATGTTTCAAAATGAGAAAACAAACACTGTTTCTGTATTTCAAGGCATCATTTTTGGTTTGGCTGTGAACTTTTCAGCAGCCCCATGTATAGTCCAGCTGCAGTTTTAAATTAATTTTAAACGTAAAAACCCTTGCTTTAGAATATTGATTAAAGAATTCAGGTTTGCTAACTTTCAACAAAGCTGCACAGCCGAGTGACGTGCAGCAAATGCTCCAACACCCATTCAATTCCTATGGGTTTCAGAGCATTAACCATGCCAACTCACACTACCGGCTTTTGTAAAAGAGGAAAGAGTTGCAGAAACATTTTTGCAGGATAACAAGTACATTGCATGACTAAATGGACACTAAGCACCTTTGCTATCTACTATAATAAAACGCTAAGCGCACATGCACACTCTTACCGCGTGTTCCCTGATCCTTATGTCCATGGCCGGCAAGAGTGCGTAAGCGTGCTTTAAACGACCCCACACTCGTGGCAGCAGAACCCAAACTGAATCGCGGATCCAAACAGCCCTGGCAGCTGAACTAAATAGCAGCCCGGAAAGAGAAGCGCTGACAAAAAAAGACTCCAGCCGCTTTGCTGGCTCCCCATTTACTCCGTAAGTAATTTCTTCGCGGTCTGACCCTCCCATCCCTTCCCGACGTCTGACCGGCTCACTTAGTCCTTTGCCGCCCCCCCTTCCCTTCCCGCGGTCCCGACTCCAAACCTGCCAACTCCAGCAGTGTCCGCAGCACTCTACACACACTGCTTCGGGGCCTTCTACTGGCCTGATTTGCTCTGCCGCATCTCTAATGATGTCATCAGGGACGTGCCAGAGTAAATCAGGGCAGTAGAAGGCCCCGAAGCAGCATGTGTAGAGTGCTGCAGACGCTGCTGGAATCGGCAGGTTTGTCGGGACCGCGGGAAGGAAAGGGGGAGCGGTAAGGGACTAAGGGAACTGACCAGACCGCGAGAAGGGAAAGGGGGGTAGGTGAAACGCTGCTGCTGCACAGGGAAGTGGTGTGGGGGAGGAAAATGGAGGGGGAGGGAATGCTGCTGCTGTGGCTGCTGAACAGGGAAGTGGGGGGATCGAAATGCTGCTGCTGCACAGGGAAGTAGAGTGGGGGAAATGCTGCTGCACAGGAAAATGGAGGAGGGGAAAGCTGCTGTGGCTGCTGCACAGGGAAGTGGGGGGAGAGAAATGCTGCTGCATAGGAGGCAGGGAGGGAGACAGATAGATAGAAAGAAAGACAGACAGCAGGAGGAAGGGAGACAGAAAGAAAAGAAGAAAGATACAGGGGCAGGGAGAGACACAGAAACAGACAGACAAAGGGGGCCAGGGAGAGAGACAGACAGAAAGAAAGACAGCGGGAGGGAGAGAGAGACAGAAATAAAGACAGACAGACATATATTCTAGCACCTGTTAATGTAACTGGCTAAAATACTAGTCCACTTATAATACTTTAAAACTATTAAAAACATATTTTATATTTTAAAACTGGACACGTGTGAAATTTGCACCACAAAAATGCCATTTTCAGGGTCCCTGCAACCCCCACCATCCTCTGAGTTACTCCTTTTTCATAAACGTGGCTTTACCACACATACACATTTGCAATAATCACAAATCATGGCAAACTGTGGTCCAACTTAAATAAGACCCACTCTGCTGGCGTCTGCCAATCCAGCCAGCAATTATTTTTAACTTTAATTGGTAGCTCATGGCCTTGCATGGTTCTGGGATAGTCCCAGAGCCTTCGGGCCTGTCTCTGCAAATATGCATACGTACATGACGTTAATTATGACATCACAGTGCATCTGCATTGCTGTGAAGGTGCGTGGCAATGACCCAGGCCTCACCCAAACATTAGCATAGGCCTGGGCCTTTCACTCCTTCAGCAGCCTGGATTCCTTTGGATCTGGTGTGATCGCTGGATCCAGCGCTGGACCCGCAATCGGATCAGGAATGTTCTTCCCTGCCCTGGGCTGAGCCCCAAGCCTCACTCCCACGTAATGAAAAAAAATATATATATACTGTATATTTTAACTTTGGTTACATTAGTCCAATAACAATTATATCATATTTTCATTTTTATGTTTTGTTTTATTTCTATAGATTGATTTTATCTGAGAAACCCAATAATAAGGATTAGGAGACACTCTAATTACATGGGTTGGGGATTGGCTGAGCGGTAGACTTCAGAAGGTGGTGGTGAACGGTACCCCATCCGAAGCATCGGACGTGATCAGTGGAGTGCCGCAGGGCTCGGTCTTGGGCCCGATTCTATTTAACTTATTCATAAGAGATATGACGCAAGGACTTAGAGGAAGGGTATCACTGTTCGCCGACGCCGCCAAACTTTGCAACATAGTAGGCAAAAGCTTATTACCTGATAATATGACACACGACCTACTGTTGCTGGAACAATGGTCAACTACTTGGCAGCTAGGCTTCAATGCTAAAAAATGCAAGATAATGCACCTGGGTAAGAGAAACCTGTGTAGAACTTATGTACTAAATGGTGAGACCTTGGTTAGGACCACGGCGCAACGCGACCTAGGGGTGATCATTAGTGAGGACATGAAGGTTGCCAATCAAGTGGAGAAGGCTTCCTCCAGGGCAAGACAAATGATGGGGTGTATCCGCAGAGGTTTCGTCAGCAGGAGACCTGAAGTCATGATGCCATTGTACAGAGCCATGGTGAGGCCTCACTTGGAGTACTGTGTTCAGTTTTGGAGACCACACTACCGAAAGGACGTGCTGAGGATCGAGTCGGTTCAGTGAACGGCCACCAGGATGGTCTTGGGGCTCAAGGATCTCACGTATGAAGAAAGATTTAAAAAATTGCAGCTGTACTCACTTGAGGAAAGAAGAGAACGGGGAGATATGATTGAAACATATAAGTACATCACGGGACGCATCGAGTCAGAAGATGATATCTTCTGGCTCATGGGACCCTCGACCACCAGAGGGCATCCGCTGAAAATCAGGGGAGGGAAGTTTCATGGCGACTCCAGGAAGTACTTCTTCACTGAAAGAGTAGTGGATCATTGGAACAGACTCCCACTCCAGGTGATAAAGGCCAGCAGCGTGACGGATTTTAAGAGAAAATGGGATACTCACATGGGATCTTTAAGGGAGTAAATTCAGGGGAGGGGATACTTGGAATGGGCAGACTTGGTGGGCTATAGCCCTTTTCTGCTGCTTTTTTCTATGTTTCTATGTTTCTAACTTTGGTCATGACTACTTTACCTTCAGTTTTCCTTTAAGTATACTACCACACTTCACCACCAAAGGTTCTACGCTAGTTTGATAAGAGTTTCCTATATTTATTTATTTATTTAAACACCGCATACAACTATGCGGTTTTCATATCACAGATGAAAACAAAAACTGTGGATACAGATGTTCTGGAGATAATTTATTAAATAAACATTGACATATAAAAGCATGAAAATTCAATTAAAAAAGTACAATGCTAAAAAATATATAGTGATAAAAATCCACCCGGACCCTACACGGTCCGTGTTTCAGCGAACACGCCTTCCTCAGGGGTCCAATGGTTTGCAAACTCACATATAACTCACTGTGGATCATCGGGTCTCCCCATTTTTCTTTGTTGTTTTCATATAACATACATAAAATCTTGTTTCCTTCCGATCATTACATATAACATAGACATGTCAAGACAACATCGTTAATCATCCCTGTTATAAGAAAGACTCCTGTCTGTCAGCATTACTTCAAAATGAGTTGGCACTTGTCAGGGAATTGACCAAGTCTTAACTGCTGCCTCCTTGGGCACTGGCCAGTAAATCATTCTAGTCTCTAAGGTCCTGTGCCATTTTTCTCATCTGTAAAACATTTTCTGAATTTTGACAGTGGTGAGGAAATGGGGAGAAAGGCAGTATGTAGGCTGGTGTGATATTTGCTTTTGGGTCATCTGGGAGCGTTCTCTGACTTACTATGTATGCTCCTCTCTCTCTCTCCTTCTTTTCCTTTGCTGACATTCTCCTTCTTGCTTTGACCCCTTCTTCTCCCTTCCTGCCATTCTTCACCTTTATTCTCTTCCTTGAATCCCTGTCTGATCTTGCACATATGCTTCCCCTCCTACTCTTTTTCTAACTTTTCGGTCTTCTTGTCACTACTTATTCTCCTGCTAGCATTAGGCTTTTTCACCCTTCTTAGCCCCTGTCTCTCCTGACTTCTGCATCCATTCTTCTTGCCCTCTGATCCATCTCGGAAGTCACTTCATGGGACCAGTAAGTGATCCAACATATAATTGGCTGACACTCTAAATCCCTTAGGGAGAATGCTTGAACTAAAAAACTACAATAATTACTAAAGTTCTTTAAATAATGGACATCAGTATGAGCCCTTAGTATGCAAACGAGGGAATGTGGGCTCAGGTAGTAACTCATAGGTGACCAGCACTAGACATAAGTCTAAATGAGAACTGTCCCATACATCATTTAGTCCTTTTTGGTATTATCAATCTAATCACTATCCCATTTAAATCATAGTCAAACATTCACACCAGGGGAAAAAGGAAAAAATGCAGAATCAATAAATACACTCCCAAGACCCGTCACAATATCACAGTATCACAGTTTCTAAAATAATGCAGTGTAAAGTGCAAAGTGCTCACAAAAAATTCATACTAGAATATCATGCTCTATTGCTAATTATAAAAATTTGATAGTCTTACTTCATAGTGACACAAAATACATGTTGATGTTAAAAAAAGGTGAAATAATAAAAAAGTTAATCCTAAAACCCTCACATTAAACAAATTCATACAACACTCATAGAAAAGTGGATAAATAAATAAGCCCAACCACAGATCATCAATAGTTCATAAATAGAATTAAGAAAAATGCATATCCTATGTAAAGTTCATACTTCCTTGTTGCAATTCATAGCACCACTTAATTCAAGAAAAAATTCATCCGCAATTGAGATTCACAAAAAAATGTATGCTTGGCTAAAGTTTATATTGTTATTTATTACAAAAATCTACTGCCACTCGAAAAGTTAATCACCAATTAATTCATAGCACCACTTTGTTCACGAATAAATTCATCAGCATTTATGATTCACTGAGAAAAATTCATCCACAATTATAATTCACTGAAAAATACTTAGCTGAAATTTGTTGGAAAAATCTATTGCCACACAAAATGTTGATCACCACTCGACAGAGCTCCATTTCGCCACCTTCGTCAGGAGCGGAAATTGCCAACAATAATTTAACATGGTGACAGAGGCTGATAAGACCTGTCTGCCCAAACTTCCATAGCGTGTAAAAATTAAACTGCTGAAGAATAGCTATTCTTCAGTAATTATTGTAGTTTTTTAGTTCAAGCATTCTCCCCAAGGGATTAAGAGTATCAGCCAATTATATGTTGGATTTGTGATTGGACTTATTGGCTTCAATATTGTCCAAAGGGTTATATTTTTTGTACCAGTAAGTGATACCAGTGGGAGAGCTGAAGCTGGTGTGAGCAGCAGCTAGGAGATGCTGCTCACTATCAGTGAAGATTTTGAAGAGGTATAGGAGAGGTATGTGGCTCGATGATAATGGGAGCCACTGCTCCAATTAGGTTGTGAGCCTGCCAGGATAGATAGAGAAAATACTTAGGAGTACCTGATTACTATTCAATGAATTGTAAACTGCTTTGGGTGAATCTCTTTATGAAAAGGTGGTTAATAAATCCCAAAAAATAAAGAATACTGATTTTGCCAATATTTGCTTATTTCTGATCTGAGGAAGAAGGGGTTACTTTCAAAAGCTAATCATAAACTACATTAAGTTAGTCCAATAAAAAAGGTATTTTTTTTCCTTTATGTTTTTGTTTGATTTCTATATATTACCTTGAAGAGTGGACTAACACAGCTACTACATCATTTCACTCAATAGATAAATAATACTGAAAGAACGTTACATGAGTAGGTGATATACATGGAGGGGTATTTTTGCAAGGATGTCTAAGTCAGAATAGGGATGACCATGTCAAAATATCTCAAACAGACCATCTCACATGCATTTTCAAACAGGAAATACATAGAGATGTCCAGCATGAGCAGCTATTATACAAACTGGAACATACAAACTTTATGAATTGGGGGTGGGGGGGGTGGACACAAGGGATATGAACATTTATATGACAGCATTCTTAAATGGCCACATTGACATCCATGCAGAGCAGAGGGACAGCCTAGTGCAGGGGTAGGCAATTCCGGTCCTCGAGAGCTGGAGCCAGGTCAGGTTTTCAGGATATCCACAATGAATATGTATGAGATAGATTTGCATGCTCTGCTTCCTTGAGATGCAAATATATCTCATGCATATTTATTGTGGATATTCTGAAAACATGACCTGGCTCCGGCTCTCGAGGACTGGAATTGCCTACCCCTGGCCTACTGGTTAATGCAGTGGACTGTAAACCAAAGGACTCAGGATTAAATCCCTTAACTCTTTTATTTTGTAATTATGAGACCAACAGGAACAGAAATACCTACTGTACCTACATATGTAAGCCATCTGCAAGCCTGAAGGCTGTTGAAGTGGTGTAAATTCAGTTACAGTAGGTATTTTTCTGTTCTTGGGGGATACACACACACAAAAAAAAAAAAAAAAAACAAACCAAAAAAAACCTGTTAAAATGGGATTTGAACAGTGGTCCCTTGGTTTACAATCCATTGCAATAATCACTAGGCTACCCTCTGCTCTGTTCAGAATGCCCATAATATCTGCAGATCTCTCAAAGCCTGGTATTTCTTTCCAGTTTCATGTTCAGGGGAGAGGGAGGAGGGTAGCAATCACTGGGGGGATTACGGAGGTATCGTGCCTTAAGTGACCAGCTGCTCAATAAGAGCACCATTTTGTACCCTAAATGTGATCGAAAAGGTCTAACTAACGTCTAACTAAATACATAATAATAATAATAATAACTTTATTCTTATATACCGCCAACAATCTTGCGACTTCTAGGCGGTTTACATCAAAGAATATTGCAATGTACATCTGATAGTAAAAGCATTAATGATAATAACAACAGTTATGTACTGTAGGGTCGTGAAGTACCTTGCGGTTTGCACAGGGTTGGAAGTTAGTGATTGGGGTTAACAGTTTACAAGAACAGATTTGGGGAGTGATTGCGAAGGGGGTTATTGTCCTTGTTCGTTGCCTAGGTATTTTGTGAACAGGTATGTTTTCAGGTGTTTCCTGAATTCTCCATAGTTGTTTGTGTGTGTAATTAGTTTATCTAAGTCTTTGCCCCATAAGGCTGCTTGATAGGATAGAAGTTGTTGATGGTATCTCTTATATTTGCATCCTCTGGCTGGCATCCTTTTTTGTACACATGGATATTTCCTTCATAGAAGTTTTTAATTGATTGGATTATATTATTGGTTGATGTAAATGTTAGCTAAATTATATGTTGCTATTTTGAATGTTTGTATGTCAGATTGTGACTATAGGGCCCATAATCAAAAAACATAGATGTCCAAAAAGCATCCTAAATCAGCACTTGGCCGTCCTAATCTCCAGGATGTCCAAGTGCTGATAATCAAAACTGTCTTTCTGTACATCAAGCAATGTGTTCCAGCTTCTGTACGTTCAGAGCACGGGATAGGCCTGGTGGAGGTGTGTTACAGGCAGGCTTTGTGGTTAGACATGGACATCTTGCAGGTATAATCATACATTTTGCAAGACATCCTGGACAGAACTTATATATTTAAAACTAGACCTGTTTTAGAAGGGTCCAAGTGCAACAAAAGTGTCCAAACTGAACAGATGACCACTGCATGCATCAAGGTAAGCCAACCTCACAATCCCCCAATGCTCACGAACTCCCTCACACCCACAAAGATCAGAATACAAACATACATACATGTCTCCAGAACATCAGCACCTGGTATAGGAAAGCCTAGTAGAGCTGCACACAGGTGTCTTAAGTAGCCTGGTGGGTGGGCTAGTGAACCATAGAAAGGAGTAGCAAGTCCCATAAGCCATTCTAACCACTACATTCATGATGAAAAATGTGAGCTCCCCCAAACCCCCCAAACCCTAATTCACTGCCATATAGGTACCACCTGGAACCATAAGGGCTATTGGGGTTGTAGACAGATGAGTATAGTGGGTTTTGTGGGTGTTTTGTGGGGTTAACTATAACCTATAAGAGTGTTCTGGTGAGGTGTTTATTTGGCACTCTATGTGAAGTTCACAGCAATACTTTCTAAAGTGCCCCACTACTCTGTTACCATGTCTGGGTGGCCAGTCCATTACAGGATCGGCCCCTCCTATGTCCAAATGGTCATGTTCTGGGCATTTGGGACTTGGATGCAATTTTGATTGAAAATGTGATATAAAGATAGATGTCCTGGTGGAGGATTTAAAAAAAAAAAAAAAAAAAAATTATTTCTAGATGTATGGTGGTTTGCCTTTCGAAAATAGACATTTTCTTACTGCCAACTTTGGACGTCTAGCGCCATACATCCAAATTGGATTTAGCTATATGTTTTTAAAATGCCCTTCCACGTTTGTATTTTGTAAACTACTTAGGTTTAAGCGGGTTAGGAATTTTTTTAATAAATAAAATAACACCAGACAACAAAGATTTTGCTTCTTCAACACTCTCGGGTGTATCTTACAGATTTTTGGCTGCTGATCACAAAAATCACCTTTATTTACGTATCACATACCGTTTTAATAAAAAAGTACATTTTTACAATTCCTTGTTATACTTTCACGCTAATGCAATTAATAATTAATAACTGATGCCAAGATTAAGGAAAGCATTTTTGTCGGTCAACAGATCAGACATGTTATCAATGACGACAGATTTGAAGATCTGTCAGGCCAGAGAAAATCACCTGGAAAGCATTCAAGGATGTTGTTGAGAATTTTCTTGGCAGTTACAGAGCACCAAACTATATTCAACTAGTTGACAAACTTCTTAGAGCATACAATGTCGGGCAATCAGATCACAAAAGGATAGCGAGGAGCTACAGAGAGATTTGAGCCAGCTAGAGAAATGGGCGGAGAAATGGCAGATGAAGTTTAATGTGGAAAAATGCAAGGTAATGCACTTGGGCAGAAAGAACAAAGAATACGAGTATAGAATGTCAGGCGCAACTCTGGGTAAGAGCGAACAAGAAAAGGACCTGGGGGTACTGATAGATAGGACCCTGAAACCGTCGGCACAATGCGCTGCAGCGTCAAAGAAAGCAAATAGAATGTTGGGCATGATAAAGAAGGGAATCACTAGTAGACCGGAGAGGGTCATAATACCGCTTTATAGAGCAATGGTCAGACCACACTTGGAGTACTGTGTCCAACACTGGTCTCCCTACCTAAAGAAGGATATAAAACTGCTGGAGAGGGTGCAGAGGCGAGCAACGAAGCTCATTAAAGGTATGGAGAACTTAAACTACAAAGAACGACTTAAAAAACTGGGACTATTCTCCCTTGAGAAGAGGAGACTGCGAGGGGATCTGATTGAGACTTTTAAGATAATAAAAGGAATCGACAAATGGCTCGGGCCACTGCTATTTAATATCTTCATAAATGATCTAGAAACAGGGACGAAGTGCAAGATAATAAAATTTGCGGACGACACCAAACTATTTAATGGAGCTCAGACTACAGAGGACTGCGAAGAATTGCAAAGGGATTTGAACAAACTAGAAGAATGGGCGGCGAAATGGCAGATGAAGTTCAACATTGAGAAATGTAAAGTATTACATGTGGGGAGCAGAAACTCGAGGTACAACTATACAATGGGAGGGATGTTTTTGAATAAGAGTACCCAGGAAAGGGACTTGGGGGTAATGGTGGACATGACAATGAAGCCGTCGGCACAGTGTGCAGCGGCCGCTAAGAGAGCGAATAGAATGCTTGGTATAATCAAAAAGGGTATTATAGCCAGAACGAAAGAAGTTATCCTGCCGTTGTATCGGGCGATGGTGCGCCCGCATTTGGAGTACTGCGTCCAATATTGGTCGCCGTACCTTAAGAAGGATATGGCGTTAGTCGAGAGGGTTCAGAGGAGAGCGACACGTCTGATAAAAGGTATGGAAAACCTGTCATATTCTGAGAGATTGGAGAAGCTGGGTCTCTTTTCCCTGGAGAAGAGGAGACTTAGAGGAGATATGATAGAGACTTATAAGATCATGAAGGGCATAGAGAGAGTGAAGAGGGACAGATTCTTCAAACTTTCTAATAACAAAAGAACAAGAGGGCATTCGGAAAAGCTGATAGGAGACAGATTCAAAACAAATGCTAGGAAGTTCTTCTTTACCCAACATGTGGTGGACACCTGGAATGCGCTTCCAGAGGACGTAATAGGGCAGAGTACGGTACTGGGGTTCAAGGAAGGATTGGATAAATTCCTACTGGAAATGGGGATAGAGGGGTATAGATAGAAGATTACTACACAGGTCCGGGACCTGTTGGGCCACCGCATGAGCGGACTGCTGGGCATGATGGACCTCGGGTCTGACCCAGCAGAGGCATTTCTTATGTTCTTATGTTCTTATGACAAGATAGAGCAGGATAAAAAGTTATTTACAATGTCAAATGTGACCAGGACAAGAGGTCACGGACTGAAGCTGAAGGGAGACAAGCCCAGGACAAATGCCAGGAAGTTCTGCTTCGTGCAGTGTGTGGTGGACACCTGGAACGCTCTCCTGGTGGAAGTTGCTGCGGAACCCACCGTTCTTGGTTTTAAGGGCAAGTTAGATGCACATCTCCTCGAAAGATGCATAGAAGGATATGGGTGAGTAAGATTTTTTTTTTTTTTTCTTTCGCCAGATTACACCTGGCTGGGCCTCCGCGTGAGCGCATCGCCGGACTTGATGGACTTAGGGTCTGATCCGGAAATGGCAGTTCTTATGTAAAATCCTGAAGTGCAACATGTCACTGAAGATGCACTTTCTACATTCACACTTGGACTTCTTCCCTGCAAATCTTGGTGCAGTCAGCGATGAACATGGCAAAACGTTTCATCAGGACATTGCCACTATGGAAAAAAGATATCAGGGCAACTGAAATCCATCAATGCTGGCTGACTATTATTGGATACTGCAACGAGATGCACTGGACACTGAGTACAAATGAAAATCAGCAGAAAAACACTTTTAGCCATGACGAATTATCACAGTGTATCAGAAACTTTGTGAATTAAAACTTGTTATAGTCAATTAAAGATACCATCGTGTTTCTCAAAATTCTTATGTGATACACTTAGGACTCATTTTACGAAGGTGCGCACGCACTGGATTAGCGTGCGATAGCTGAAAATCTACCGCCTGCTCAAAAGGAGGCGGTAGCAGCTAGCGCACGCTATTCCGCGCGTTAAGGCCTTAGCGCGGCTTTGTAAAAGGAGCCCTTAGTGGGAAATTATATTTCTGTTTATTTTCAAGGGGGTTTATCCTAATCACTAGTTTGTTTTAAGGAAGCAAACTTTTGGAAAAATTTGTTGTTCAGCGTAATCCTTGTTGCATATCCTAATTTTGGGCCCATCCTAGTCCTGTCCAAAACACACCCACAACGCTCCCCCTTGCTATTTGGACATATAGTAGTGTCAAGCATCCAAATCCTGCCTTTGCAAAATCAAGATTTGGATGTTACAAGCACATGGCCATCCATTGAGGCTTTTTGAAGTGTCCATATGCTTTGAAAATGAGTGCCATAGAGTCAATAAGCCTGAAATGCCATTTAGAAAACTGACAAAAGTCTGATATTCCCTTCTCCCTTTATTAATATCTTTCCAATATTCTATCATGCTCAAAAACCATGAAGTTGGAAACTGATTGCATATTTCCAATATGTGTGTGCATGGAAAGCAAAACTGAATGAAGAAGTTACATTGCCACAAACATCTGGACTATATCAAGCATTTTTATCTTGCACCTGTGTTAAGCTGAGCTTAGTTTTAGTGAACAATGTGTCAAACATGTTTTCATGCCATTGCTTCTTTCACATAAAAAATAATCTTAAGTGGTGGCTTATATGGCTTTATTACATTAACCCCTACATCTGTTTTGTTTAATATCCCACTCTACAGAACTCCTGTGGATTGCAAAAAGGAGATTTCATTGGTTTCCTTACATTGGCGGGGTTTTACTGCACTACTACCTATCCCAGCCTCATTTAATTAATTGAACTGATTTAAATCTTGATCTAGCACAGACTGAAAACTTTGCATCATGGTGGAAAACAGAAAGGAAATTAAGTTATTTTGTTATTTTATTTTCTTAATTGGATTTGTCTGAACTACGTCTAAACTTAAATATAACAAGGAGTTTAAATGATTGCAGATTTAGAATAAAAGATGGGCTGGTATACAAAACCATAATTTTCAGAATTAATGCTAATATCAATGGGAGAAATAAGTTATGAAAGCAGAAAAGGACACTGGAGACAGAAGTGTTCTCTTTTTAGCTCAACCCCACACCATTTTCAGTTCCATCTTTTCTCTTAAAAAATGTTCTTGGGTTTATATGGAAACAAAATACTGCATGTAGTTTGTGAACAATTTTTTTTCCAAGAAATATGCTTTTGCTCAAATTTTCCACATTTAGGGCTCCTTTTACAAAGCTACAGTAGAGACTCCCACACAGCAAATGAAATGCAGCTCATTCATTTTCTATGGGCAGCGTCGCATTTGCTGTGTGGGAATCTCTATCGCAGCTTTGTAAAAGGGGCCTTAGTGATAATGCAAGGATGCAAACCAACAGAAATGCAGGGATTAATTTCGGGGGGTGGGGGGGGGCAGCCTGGAATGCAGTTCACCACTTCCTTCTAGACTTCAGATCAGCAGCAATGTCCTGCTCCATCCCCTCTCTAATCAGCATTAGCTACACCCAGTGGCGTAGTGAGAGTGAGAGGTGTCCAGAACAGTGGAACCCCCCCCACCCTCTTCTCTGCCCCCACCTCAACACGCTCCTTCTCCGCCCCGTCCTGCCATGAATGCGCCCCTTCCCTTCCCTTCCCCATACCTCTGTAACATTCCTGGCGCAAGCATAGTGTGACCATATGGCTCCAGAAAAAAGGGGACGGATTGAGACATCCGGGTTTTACTTCCATTGAAAGCAATGGAAGTAAGGAGAACAGACTGAGACATCTTGGTTGCTTTCAATGGATGTAAAACCCGGATGTCTCAATCCGTCCCCTTTTTTCTGGAGCCATATGGTCACACTACGCAAGCAGCAACCCCTAAGCTGATATCATGCCAGCGTCAGCTCTTCCTCTGATGTCACTTCCTAGGTGCGAGTCCAGGATGTCATACTGAAAGAAATGCTACCGTAGGGTTACAAAATCATTCCACTATCTAGAAGCTGGAAAAAAGGAGGCGGTCTAGCAATAATATTAAAGATACAAAAAATGAAAAAATACAAAACCTGATAAAAGAAAAACATTCTAAACACTACGCACACAAAAATAGGAGCAGTCAAAACAAATAGCAGAGAACTGTTTAAACTAGTGAACAGACTAACAGACACTACACGGGTCCTGAAAAATAACAATGAACAGATACCATCGGTCGACACCCTTGCCAGCTACTTCAGCAAAAAAATTTTAGACTTAAGAGCTATAATACCAACACCCTCACCTGATTTTGAACTCCAATTCAGACCGCAGGAAAGGATGCCCAGTGTTGACATGCTCTGGGATCATTTTGAGCCCCCCAATCGGAACCAATTCCTCACTTTGTTTAACAAATACGCCAAATCGAATTGCTTACTAAACAAATGCCCATCTAAGATCATGAAAGTTGCAGTACCTGAATTTAAAAGGGATCTATTTAACTGGATAACAACCACTCTCATAAGTGGGACATACCATGAGGAAATGGGACACATACTGATCACATTAACCAAAAAATCTTCTATACAGGAATGAGAAAGAAAATCAAATCCAACTCCTAAAGCTTTCTCACTAGTATTCAAGAAACAATTTACTTATGCCACAAATTCATTGAAAGTTTCATGCACATCAATTCTTATAATAATGAATAAGGGGAGAGCCTCAGAACCCTGTGCGTAATGATGTCAATTACTGCACTAGAAAGGGAAAAGATCTTCACCGGCTCTTGACCCCTCTCATACCTACAGCAGACACAGTAAATGTTTCAAAATGGTGTCAGAGAAATCAAAACTACTTAGCTTGTAGGTAGAATGTTCAATAATGTTGAAAATGTATTTTAATCTCTGCCAGTCCTGGCCAACAGAAGTTAGGCTAGCTACCATTTCGCTAGACAAGCTGCGTCAGGGCTCCGGACAGCATAGCAGCATATTGATTCACATGCTTGCTTTGTGAATCAATACGCTGCTATGCTGTCCGGAGCCCTGACGCAGCTTGTCTAGTGAAACGGTAGCTAGCCTAACTTCCGTCGGCCAGGACTGGCAGAGACTAAAATACATTTTCAACATTATTGAACATTCTACCTACAACCCCCCCCCCCCCCTCTGATTATGTTCGGGTCAGGAGGGAGCCCAAGCCCTCTTGCCCCGGCGGCACCCCGACTCCCCGATTATGTTCGGGGCAGGAGGGAGCCCAAGCCCTCCTGCCCCGTGCCCCCCCCCCCCCCCGATTTCGATCGGGCCAGGAGGGAGCCCAAGCCCTCCTGGCCTCTCGCCCCCCCACCCCCTACAAGATCGGGCAGGATGGAGCCCTCCTGCCCAGGCGGACCCTCTACCCCCACTACAATACGGTCAGGAGGGATCCCAGGCCCTCCTGCCCTCGATACAACCCCTCCCAACCCCCAATCGGAACAATGACTGCCCCAAACTAATGACTAAGTCCCAAAAGGAATCCAGGGTAACATTGGTGGGTTTTGCAAAGGAAAAAGTACCTGCATGTATTGGGTGGATTGTCTCAACCTCCAGATTCCTCTCTGCTTCACCTTGTCTTTCCAACTGCTCCATAGATGTTCCTGCCGCAGGCTCGATGGATTCTGTAGCCTGGCTCAACAAAGCCTCCTGGGAGAACAAGTCTGCCTCCTCGGCTAGACTGTCCTCTCTAGGTGAGTTGGCTCCCTGCGGCTGTGGAGGCGGGGTCCTTGCGTCGGAGCTCAGAGTCGCGTCTAGCCCAGGGAGGATCGCAACGGCTTCACTCACTGCCGGGACCTCCAGTGGGCGATTCCCCGGCATTACCGTCTCCTGCTGCAGGCGCCTCAGTATTTCATCTATTTTAGGCAGAGGAGAGGTTTCCGGGCGCCGTGAGGCTCCACCAGCGCTCTTGCCTCTCCTCTTCGGCATTCTGATGATGTAAGTAAAACTTTGAGGAGAATTACTGAAAGCGTCTCCTCGCAGTCAGATCATCGCGGCCATTTTGGATCCGCCTACTGCTTCTACTTTCAACGTTTAAGGCCTTCGGCCAAAAGGGGACTTAGACGTTTGTTTGTTTTTTATTATGCCCCTCCACGTCTAGAATTGCTTCACTTCTTCGTTCCTGAACCAGCTGCTCCATAAAACAGTCCATGATTTCATTAAGGAATTTTATCTCCCTGATATGCTTTGATGTTAATTTCCCAGTCAATATTGGAGTAATTGAAATCATCCATTAGTACTGTGTTACTCAGTGTGGTAGCCTCCTTAATTTCTGATGTTTCTGCATCTGTCTGTTCATCCTGGTCAGGTGGACAGTAGTACACTCCTATTACTATCCTTTTCCCATTTGTACCCTGGTATCACTGTGTCCCATTGGCTATCTTCCTTCCACCAGGTCTCAGAGATGCCTATTATACCTATCTTTTCATTTCATACAATATATTCTAACTCTACCATCTTGGCATTTGCATACAGACATTTCAAACAATGTTTGTCATTTCTATTTGCAACTTGGTCAGCAGTTGACATAGAATATTTGCAGTTTTTAAAATTAGCCTGCTCTATATTTAAGGATACCTGGTCTACTATGGTCTTTATTGCAACCTCACTATTGGGATGCCCCATCTTCCCTAATGTGGTGCTTTCTTTTAAATATACCATGTTCCCGAACCATCTCCATGCCAGTAGCCTTGTTCCACCCTGGTTAAGGTAGAGCCCCTCTTTGTGGAATAGCCCCCCCCCCCCCATTCCACAGAATGTCACCCAGTTCCTTTCAAATCTAAAACCCTCCTCTCTGCACCATCGTCTCATCCACACATTGCGACTTTGGAGTTCTTCCTGTCTCATGGGTCCTGCGCACTTTTGAAAATACTACTCTGGAGATTCTGGATTTTAACTTTCTATCTAAGAACCTATATTTGGCTTTCAGAACCTCCCTACCACATTTTCCTATGTCATTAGTATCTATATGTACCAAGATAGCAGGCTCCTCCCCAGCACTGTCTAAAATCTCATCTAGGTGACGTGTGAGGTCCGCCACCTTTCACCAGGCACCAGGGCCAGACCAGTTGGCCATCTAGCTCAGTATCTTGCTTCCAACAGTAGCCAATCCAGATCACAAGTACCTGGCAGGTGCCCAAATAGTAGCAACATTCTATGCTACCGATTCCAGGGCATGCAGTGGCTTCTCCATTGTCCCCCAGCAATCCCTATGGATAATGATAGGTGGTGCAGAACAGAATGAACACATTGACAGAGATTTTGAGCTGGTAACTGCATTATTATTTACAGAGAAAATATCCCTATGTTTCAGTGTTTGTGACTGTGAGTGTATACTGATGTGGAAGGGCACTACAGCCTTTGTATACATGTGCTGTGCTTCAGCAGGGTCCAATTGAATGCCATGGTAACTGCAGATGAGGTCCTGTCCTCTTCTCAGATGCTTGCCTGGCTGCTCCCGTCAAGTCTAGAAACATATGGTGCTCGATGGATAACCCTATTGTGAGGAGCTTCAGAGATTGCAAGAGGAAAGGAAAAAGAAGAGGACAAGAGGACTCGGGCGAGAATCCTCCATCTCTAACAGATGCTATCTGGAGGTAGTTAACACTTGTAGACTTGTTTGAATGACATCCTGATGCAGCAAATTGTCGTATTCCAGATGTTGCTTGGCACATGTAAGAAGAGAGTTTTCTCTCCTTCTCTTTCTCTCTTATAGGGCCTATGGTCCACTAAACCTGCCCAGTTCTTTCAACGTCTTTTCCTTTGTTGGTGATGACACAACTGGTATGAAGGTAGTGGCCTCTCTTTCATTAGTTAGACCATCCTCTGCCATCTCTTCTTCCTCTTCGGTTGGCTCTTACAGGTTATCCACTGCCTCTTTCTTCATAGATCCTGTCACCTGCAATCTGCCTTCAGCTTGGGAACACTCAGTCTGTGAATGCTCTGATTCTTTCTTCTCACACAAGCCTGCCCCATCCTCCAGCTCCTCTGGCCTGGAAAAGAACGTACAGGAGTTTGATATAGCATGCAGGATGACTGATGGGCTGAAATAAGAGTGTCACCTAAAAAAGTCCCTGCATTATTTCTTTTAAATTATGCATGGATTGTTGTACACTTCACAGATTTTACTTGACACGTGAATGAATGGTTAAAATTGATCTATAGAAATCTTAAAATGTTGTTGATTTTTCAAAGCATATATGATTATACCTTTTCGCAGCCTGCAAATTTAATTTATTCAGTGAGCCTCAGATTGTGTTTATGATGAGAATATAGGAATGTAAAAACCCATATTAGGTGATACCAAAAATCCATCAAGCCCTGTATCCAAAAGTGGCCAATTAAGGCTGATTTTTGCCCCAAGTTTTGCTTTAAATTTTTTAATACTACACTACTTATCATTTCTACAGCACTGCCAGACACACACAGGAGTGTACATTATATTAACCATGCAAGAGACGTTCCTTGCTTGATAGAGCTTACACCTAATCTTGGATAAGTATGTATAAATTTACAGGTCATTCAAATGTTGACTGCAGCATTTAAATCAGGGGTATCCAAAATGTCGATCGCGAGCTACAGGTATATCGCAAAGGCGATCGCAGAGCCCAGGATCTCTCCCTGCTCCCCACTGAAGCTGCCACAAGGAAGGGCCAGGTGCATGCAGCGATTGCATGCTGGAAGCCCACAAGTCTTCCACCCGACGTTAATTTTGACTCGAAGAGGAAGTTCCATGCCAGCCAGGCAGCGATTGGCTGGCCTGGAACTTCCTCTCTGACATCAGAATTGACATCGGAGGGAAGGCTTGTGGGCCTGCCATTGTGCAGTTGCTGCACGTGCCTGGCCTGTCCCTGTTGCTGCGTCAGCGGCTGGAAAGCAAGGAGAAATCAGCAGCGGTGGCTTGGGGGGGGCAGGCAGAGAGAGAGAGAGATAAATAAATAAAAAGTTGGGGGAGGGAATGGAGTGACGGGTGGGAAAGAGGAATAAAAAGTTGGGGGAGGGAATGGAGTGTGTTGGGTGGCAGGGTGCAAGCAGGGAGAGAGGAAGAAAAAGTTGGATTCAAGGAGGGACAGAGAAAGATATTGGTTGGGGAATGGAATGAGGTTTGGAGGAGAGGAAGCATGCAGGAGGCAGAAAGAAAGAAATATTGGATGCACAGTCAGAAGGAAGTGCAACCAGAGACTAATGAAATCACCAGACAGCAAAGGTAGGAAAAATTATTTTATTTTCAATTTAGTGATCAAAATGTGTCCGTTATGAGAATTTTTATCTGCTGTCTATATTTTGAACTATGGCCCCCTTTTACAAAACCGCAATAGTGTTTCTTAGCATAGGGAGCCGCGCTGAATGCCCTGTGCAGCTCCCGATGCTCATAGATTTCCATTCAGCGCAGATCCCGGCACTAAAGGGGGGTGGGGGCTATATTTGTCTATTTTTGTATAGTTGTTACTGAGGTGACATTGCACATTATAAAGTCATCTGCCCTGACCTCTTTGAGAAAAAAATGAATATAAATGATAATTAACATTTTCTCTGTGTACAGTGTGCTTTGTGTTTTTTTTAATTTTTATTGTTGGTAGATCATTTTGACTAGGTCATTTTAAAAATAGCTCACAAGCCAAAAAAGTGTGGGCACCCCTGATTTAAATCAATCTGGTACTATTAAATTGCAAATGATGTTAAATATATGATGTGAAGGAGTGGTGGATGCCACCAGCTCTATAGATCATTGATATACATTCGTATTTAGTTGTATTCAGTAAGAACATAAGAATAGCCTTATTGAGTCAAACCAATGGTCCATCAAGTCCAATAGCTCATTCTCATGGTGGCCAATCCAGTTCACTAGTACCTGGCTAAAACCCAAGGTGTAGCAATATTCCATGCTACCGATACAAGGCAAGCAGTGGCTTCCCCCGTGTCTTTCTCAATAACAGACTATGGACTTTTCCTCCAGGAACTTGTCCAAACCTTTTTTAAAACCAGCTACGCTATCCGCTCTTACCACATCCTCTGGCAATGCATTCCAGAGCTTAACTATTCTCTGAGTGGAAAAAAAATTTCCTCCTATTGGTTTTAAAAGTATTTCCATTTAACTTCATCGAGTGTCCCCTAGTCTTTGTAATTTTTGACGGAGAGAAAAAAATCGATCCACTTGTACCTGTTTTACTCCACTCAGGATTTTGTAGACTTCAATCATATCTCCTCTCAGCCATCTCTTTTCCAAGCTGAAAAGCCCTAACCATTTTAGTCTTTTCTCATACGAGAGGAGTTCCATTCCCTTTACCATGTTGGTCGTTCTTCTTTGAACCTTTTCTAGCCCCACTATATCTTTCTTGAGATAAGGAGACCAGAAATGAACACAATACTCCAAATGAGGTCACACCATGAAGCGATACAGGGGCATTATGACATTCTTAGTCTAGGTATCTAAATAGTCATGGCCATCCCAAGCACTGTGCAAGCAGTGTAGCTGCATAGAGTGCAAGGGAGATCTCTATATTTGCTCCCTATCCATTGTCTTACCTATGATGGTCACAGTGCAGTAGAAAGGTGAAGAGACAGGCGCTAGAGGCATGTTGCACAGGATGCAAATCTGGCTTGGTGTGCTACTGTAAACAATGCCAAGCTGAACTCAAAAAAATTTTAGCAGCACTATCTGGATAGTTCCATTGAATATTGGCAGATGGGACACTTGATTATCCAGCTGCAATGCTGCAATGACTTATGGCTACAACCAGTGGCGTACCTAGGGTATGTGGCACCCGGGGCCCATCATTTTTTGACACCCCCCCCCCCCCCCTCATGTAAATTTTTTTTTTTTTTTGCAATAACCATGAAATGGAATAAATGGTCAGAATAGAAACAGGCAGTGAAAATTTTCTTTTTTTTTTTTTTTTTTTTTTCCAAAGTATTTTTATTGAGAATGGCAAAAGGTCCAGACAAGCAACCATGGTCTGTACAGAAACTTATACATTATCAAAAAGAACACAGAATGAGAGTAACAGCAACAACAAGCATGAACAAGCCTCTCCCAAGAGAAAATTGCCAATGAGAGGCATAGCAATACACAACAAAAGGCCAAAACTTGGGGCAAGCAAACAAATCCCACCCCAGAACCCACAAGAATAATAAGCCGGACTAGACCCTCAGCCATATTTTATAATGAAAAAAACCCCCACAAGCAACAACACCCAGACCGCTCACCAGACACACCAATCCGCACAACAAGCACCCAAGAAACACCCAGCCACCACCCAGACAAAACTACCAGACACACCTACCCCACCAAGCCCAGACCCAACCCCCCCTCCCCAGAGAGTGCAAGCGCAAAGTGGACCGTGAAAAGGGCAGCTGCAGAAGTGGAAAGCCCCAGATAAGTAGGTTAGCTAAAGAAAGCCCACAGATAGAAGAAATCAGGATAACAGAAGTTCCAACAAATGCTCCCACAGAAAATTTTCTTTTATTGAACCTCATTTATGTAACCATTATTCCAAACATAACATAACATAAATTATGTCTGAATTGTCATGACATCAGAAGTACATATGGAGTAGTTGCAGGTGATGCTTGGGACAGTTCTGATTATGTTAGTTTGGTTTTATGTGTTTTTTTAATAGAAGGGTTTTTATTTCTTTTTTTAAGGTTTTGTAGTTTGTGGTCGAGGTCAATAGGTTGTAGAGTTGGGGGTCAAGTGTTGCAGCTCGAATGGCTAGGAGGTTGTCGAACAGTTTTTTTCTTTTGACGTTTTTGGTTGGAGGGTGTGTGAATGGTGCGTGAGTTCTCCTATGTCTGTTTGAAGTGGATTGAATTATTTAGCTGAAGAAATTAGTTACCCCCCCCATTCCACACACATTAATTCTCTTCCATTTTTGTTCCCATTATAAAAAAACACTGATAAGTTCCCAGGAAAAAAATACATTAAAATAAGAAGTGAAAACAAAGGCCCCTACAGATGAGAACATAACATAAGAATAGCCTAACTGGGTCACACCAATGGTCCATCATGCCCAGTAGCCCATTCTCATGGTAGCCAATAGTGCTGCCCGATTCAGAGAAAAATATTTCATTCGATCCGATTCACCCTGTTGAATCGATTTTTCGATTAGATTCACTGTTAATGACACCGCTTTTTAAGTTTAAACAAAGTATAACAATAAATTTCACAACAACAATAAATTTCACAAAGTACTTAAAAAAAAAAAAATCACATTTTTCCATTAAAGCAGTTCTGGAGACATTTGCTTGAACAGTCTTTTTTCCCAGTCCATAAGCAAGCAATATGAAAAAGATTTCCTTAATTATCTACTCAAACATTTTTGCTATTTACTTTCATTGTACCTATACTATTATTCAGTAGAAAAAATGGACTTAACTGTGCAGGAAATGAATCTCCTCATACACCCACCATATAGTGCAAAAATGTGCAAAGGTCTGTTTTTTTCTTTCGATCACTACATAGCCTAATGCCACACAAGCAGCGCTGTTACAAACATATTCTGAAGGTCAATGCTAAGGTTGACAAAGTTTCCTTCCTTGGACCAGAAGGAGATACTGACAAACCACTGGAAGAGATTCTAAAACAACTACCCAGAAATAACACCCAAAGACCCACTCAGTGTGTGAACCAGTTGAGTGGAGTGGACTAACTGGGGGTGGAAATGGGCCCAGAGTTTGCTCAGCAGAATTTCCCAGACTACCTCTTCCTCTCAACACACTGACATGCTACCACCACCACCAACACTAGGAACACCTCACCGAGTATGCCAGCAATGCTTATAAACTTTATAAAACACATTATTATATTTTCTTATAAAGCATATATTTTAACTGAACTCAGCCTTGCCATTCACAAAAATAGAAAAGTTCCCATTTCAAGCTGTCTCATGTACACTTTTCAAATCTAACATATTGTAATCACAAAACAGAAAATAAAATTATTTTTTCTACCTTTTGTTCTCTGATCAATATTCAAATCTTGTTGGTCCCAGGCTCTTGTTGTCTTGCTTGCCAGGGTCTCCTTTCTCCGTGCTAACCATCCGTCTGCCATCTCTGTTCTCCCCTTCAGTTTCCCTTCCCTCTCCCGGAGATCTGGCATCTTTCCTTTTTTTTGTCTCCATCCACAGATTCACCTTTTCTCAACTCCCCACCACCCCAGGATCCACCATCTCTCCCTTTCTGTTCCCAACTATCCTCCTATCCAGTATCTCTATCCCCCCTCCACACCATCCCCTGTTTCCAAGTTCTCTCCCTTTCTGTTCCTTCCCTCCCTAAATCCCATTATGCACCATCTCTCTCCCACTCCTCTGTTTTTAGACCCATTATTTCTAACCCCCAAAGTCTGGCATATGCATGTATCTTTGAACCCCCCCTTCCCTCTCTCCCTCTGTGTACTTTTACACCAGGACCCCCCTCCCCCGAAGGTCTGTCCCCCCTCCGAAGGGCTACACCCCACCCCTGAAGACCTGCACCCCCCGAAGGACTTTACCTCCCACCCGAAGGTCTGTCCCCCTCTGAAGGCCTAAACCCCACCCCTGAAGGACTGCACCCCCCCCCCGAAGGCCTGCACTCCCTTGAAGGTCTGCACCCCCCCGAAGGCCTGTCCCCCCCTTGAAGGCCTGTCCCACCCCCTTGTAGGCCTGTCCCCCCTTTAAGGCCTGCCTGCCTGCCTTTCCCCCCCTTGAAGGCCTGTCTCCCCCTTGAAGGCCTGCACCCCCCTTGAAGGCCTGCACCCCCCCTTGAAGGCCTGCACCCCCCCTTGAAGGCCGGTCCCCCCCCTTGTAGGCCTGTCCCCCCCCTTGTAGGCCTGTCCCCCCCCTTGTAGGCCTGTCCCCCCCTTGAAGGCCTGCCTGCCTTTCCCCCCTTGAAGGCCTGCACCCCCCTTGAAGGCCTGCACCCCCCCCTTGAAGGCCTGCACCCCCCCTTGAAGGCCTGTCCCCCCCCTTGTAGGCCTGTCCCCCCCTCTTGTAGGCCTGTCCCCCCCTCTTGTAGGCCTGTCCCCCCCTTGAAGGCCTGCCTGCCTTTCCCCCCTTGAAGGCCTGCACCCCCTTGAAGGTCTGCACCCCCCCAAAGGCCTACACCCCCCCCCGAAGGTCTGCACCCCCCTGAAGGCCTGCCTGCCCCCCTTGAAGGCCTGCACCCCTTGAATGTCTGCACCCCCCCCCGAAGGCCTGTCCCCCCTTGAAGGCCTGCCTGCCTGCCTGTCACCCCCCTCCCCCTTGAAAGCCTGCTTGCCTGCCCGCCCGCCCCACCCTGAAGGCCTGATGCCCCGACCCACCCCGAAGGACCCGCTCGCCCCCCTGGCCTCCCCGCACCACCTATGAACAGCCGCAGCAGGATCGCGAAGTCAGCGTCGGGTACCAGCCCTAAGGGGGTGTTCCCGGCCTTGCCGTTCAGTCCCCCGCCACCCCCGAAGGACCGCTCGCCCCCCTGGCCTCCCCGCACCACCTATGAACAGCCGCAGCAGGATCGCGAAGTCAGCGTCAGCATCCCTGCGCTGCTTCCTGCGCCACGGTCCCGCCCCTCCTCTGACGTCAGAGGAGGGGCGGGATCGCGTCGTAGGAAGCAGCGCAGGGATGCTGACGCTGACTTCGCGATCCTGCTGCGGCTGTTCATAGGTGGTGCGGGGAGGCCAGGGGGGCGAGCGGTCCTTCGGGGGTGGCGGGGGACTGAACGGCAAGGCCGGGAACACCCCCTTAGGGCTGGTACCCGGGGCGGCCCGCCCCCCCCCCGCCCCCCCCTAGGTACGCCACTGGCTACAACTAATACACCTTCACCTGCTGGTCTTAATTTATTGAAGTTCCTAAAAAAAATACAATGAAATATAATAGATCTAACAGAATGATAAGCCTATATTATGCTTTTTTTAACTAATGGCTAGTGTACTAACTTATGCAGGGCCCATTTCATACATATCCACCTTGCAGTAGATACCTCCTCCCACCCCATACTGTAGCCAGCACCAGGGCCTTAGGCTGGGACTCTGCAGTGCCTCCAGTGGCCACAGTCCAAAATTACACTAGTGTGTGACTATGAATGAAGTCACCCTGCAGGATTTAAAAGGAACTATACAAAAACTACCAAAGCAAAGTTTCAAGGCAAAAATAAAAGAAAATTTACTTATCAGCATAAAGTCAGAATGGCTCAAAATCCAATGTAACATGCAAATGCCCAAAAACAAAATGGCCAGAGGAAAACTCTGGCAACATTCAGGATTTTCATTCCTAATGCAAACAGTTCTCCCTGTGATTCAGTCCTTAGAGCAACTTTTCAATAAAGTTTCCTATTCCCAAGTCTGCTCCTAGCAGAGCTCAGGTAAGCACAGTTCAGAGAACCAAAACTCAAGTCCTGGAGAATATACTTTCTCACTCAAACATTCTCATCACAAACACAAAAATAAAAGCCTCCAGCCTAAAATGGAGAAGGGCTGGGCAAAGAGGATTTCACAAGTTTGCTTAGAAAAACACTAACTGCTTTTCAAAATTCCTACCCAGATGGAAGCAAACTTCTCCCCACAACACTCCCAGCTTTACAGAAAAGTGCACAGTCCAGGAAGTCAATGAATGTGATTGGGAGCAGAAAAATAACCCAGCCAACAATAGTAAAAAAACAAAAACAAAACCCTCACAGTCTTGTTGTCAGCTAGAGCTGGTTGCCACTCCTACTTCCATCAGATCTGGAGCACTGCACAAATCCACAGAAGTCAGTTCACCTTGCAACTTCATGGGCATCTCCTAATCAGTTGCTAGTAACTCTGAAGTGGCTTCAGATTCCTCCACTTCCATAGGCACACAGGTATTACCCTCGCTTGAGACAGGCAGCACCTCCCTAACCTTCCTACCAACTTGTTTAGGACTACTGGCTTTTCAAAGGGGAAGACACGCCTTTTTCTAACTGAGCCTGCTCTCACCTGGGCTTCTCTCTGGCTCCCCTGGTGGACACTAGGGAAACCACAGGGACCAAGGCAGGCATGAAGCCCAACTGGTCACAATACACACACATACACAATAAGGTGAAAAAAATAAGTAATATCCATAATTCATCTCAAATTCTCAAAATTCAGTAAGGTCAATCACAACTGTTGTAAAATAAAAAAAAATCCTAGAGAAACACATAATTTACTATAACCTACCATTAAAAAAAACTGTGACTACATTTATCATATAGTGCTTAAAATACATTAACCCCTAATTAATTCAGGGTTTTATATCTGAGATCTGGGCAGGTGCCACAAGAGCTTGCACTATAGGCATCATTACAGGGTGGCATCTGCCAGCAAGTCCCATCTCAATATATGACTTACCACCGCAGTTTCAGCATGGGTGAAGTTTGGGGGAAAAGGAGAACAGGGCGCCTTACTCTCCACCGTGACATCTTTTCCCCCTACCACTCTCCCTCATGGTCCAGCATATCTCTTCAAACCTGCTTTCCTGACCTGGCTTCTTTACAGTGCTGAGTAGCTACAGCTTCAGCGGCAATAATAAGATTTAAAAAAAAAAAAAAAACAGGAATGCATGCCACTGACCATTTGCAGTCATATGCTGGTGGAGGATCTGTACATTTCACCCCAAAACAATAGGACATGTGTGTCAGCAGGGGTAGGATGTAGCCATTAAGGGCTGGTCGCACACATTATTGGGCTTCTTATGCTCTTCTTAATGCTTAATCCGCTCAGAACAGTGGTTGTAGTGGAATATAAATATTTTAATAAACAATTATATTTCAACAGTTTGGATTTTCAATTATCATGCCATTTAAGACAATTAAAAAATTTTACATTTCGTACGGTAATCAGGTAGACACCATTAGGCGCTGCTGATCTAGGCACCATTTATAGAATCAGGGCCTACCAGCCTAAGGCACAATTAATGCACCAATGTGTAGCCATGAACACGGCTATGTAACAGCACAGTGTGTAACTGGAAACTTATGGTACGCTGTAAGTTACATGTGAATCTGGTAAATCCATCAATTACTTGCTAATGCTCTGTCTATGTGTGCTTCTCCCTTGCACATACATGTGTATGGTAATGCACATGTATTTTACAGAATAGCAGCTATCTCATACTCTTGTAGATTTCAATTAATGGCAGCTATTACCACTTACTGTATATTCTAGTATTCTGTAACATATGCAGATATTTGATGCCTACCTGTTGGAAATGATTTATAGAATGGTTTTTAATATGTATAGAAAAAGCACTCTATGTTATGTTAGCACACTTTTTCATATAAAGGACCCAGTGTGAGCCAAAGTTTGACAGATTATATTTTTCAAAATGAAGAAACCATGTTCCTCGTGTGCAAGGAGTCTGTTCAAGCTCCCCCCTCCCCTATATCTAAAATCCTAGGGTATGGGTATAAAGATCACCTGTAGCAACAAAAAATGGAAGAAATGCTGTTTTAAGAACATAAGTATTTTTTTGCTGCTTTATTGATGCAGATTTACTGCACACAAAGTTTATCAGCTGAAAGCAGCAGAAAAGCAAATCAAAGCAAAATAACTGTGGTCCATTTTTCATTCATAGCACAGAGTTGGCCTGAGGCTTGCTTAACAAAGTACCAGATGTTTCCTTGAGAAATGCATTTTGCCTTTGTGTGCTGACGGATGCTCTTTGAAATCATACTGTGTGTAATGGTAAAATATGCCAATTAAAGCAGGGAATTCATTGTCTCCCCTTCAGAGGTACAGTATAACTAGGGGGTAAAGCTCAGTTAGAGCCACTGCATCACTTAATATCAATTTTTTTTTAACTCCATTTGAGATGTACTATCTACTGTTCAAGGACAACATAAGGTGCCAGGAAGAATTATAGTCTCTTTTTTTTTTTTGGAGTGATGGAATGTTCAAGACAATTAGGTTTTCCCTCGTTTGATTGCTCTAAGGCTTTCATAAGTGGTTGTCTCTAGTGATTCATGCAGCTCCCTTCTCACGTAAGTTTTTTGATGAGATGATATCTACATTTTCCCTAATATCTTGCAATAGCATTGGGTTAGTTTGATCTTGTTGTACAGCCTTCTAAGTAGAATATTCTTCAAAAATATATAACAAATATTTATATCAGTAATAAAAAATATATCAGAGGTGAAGGCAGGAATATAGTATAAGGAAAATATTGCTATAATCACATGAGAGTATAGTACATGATTGCACCTGACATGGAAAAAAAATAAGGAATGCTAACTTCTCTTTTCTAAAATGATAGAGAAATAGCAATGTTTCAGAGATAAATTACTTACTGCACATCCTATATAACAAAAGCTTACCGGCGCATGTGCATTGAAAACATCGTGATCCCTGCCCCTGTGGTGTGTGATCCGTGGCCGTGTTCCATTTTAGAACTCGGCGGCAGGGAACATTCTGGCCACTGCCCTCCTCCCGCCCTCACTCACCAACTGCTGGATGAAGCCGGCCATATTCGGCGGCTTGAGGAGGCGGTGCGGAGCGGTGCTGTCGGCGGCTCTCGGGAGGAGGGCTTTTTGCAGCGGTGCTGGCGGTGGCTGCCAGGAGGAGGGCTTCGATCTGCTGAGGGTCGGGCGCTGCTCCAGTGAGGATCGTGGCTGGCTCTACTAAACTTCGCAACCGCATAGCACCTCAGTAGAATGTTTCCTCTGACGTACGCGATCGCGTCAGAGGGAACATACTTCTGAGGGGTAGAGCGGCCTATGAGGTTCACAAAAGCCGGCCGCGATGCTCACAACGCTGGATACTGGGCCGGGGACACAGGTAAGGGGTGCTGCTGGAGCAGAGAAGAGATGCTACTGGGCCGGGAGAGCAAGGAAGAGGGATGGGGAGCAGGGAAGAGGTGCTATTGGACCGGGGGAGCAAGGAAGAGGGACAGGGGGAGCAGGGAAGAGGTGCTTCTGGGCTGGGAGAGCAAGGAAGAGGGACAGGGAGCAGGGAAGAGGTGCAATTGGACCGGGGGAGCAAGGAAGAAGGACAGGGGGAGCAGGGAAGTGGTGCTACTGGGCCAGGGGAGAAGAGGGCTGGGTGGTAAAATTGGTTTGGAGCTGGGGCTGAAATAGGGGACATGTGAGGGAAGGAGGCTTTACTAGCACCCGTTAATGTAAGGGCTTAAACACTAGTGCTACTATAATTGTTGTTGTTGTTAGGTGCCATCGACTTGTGCTCTAGTCCTAGCGACTTGATGAATTACTGATCTAAAAAGAAATTGGTTTTGTGCTTGACTGGAAAGGTTCTACAGCGTCATCCCCATGGTTGTATACAATGTGTCCAGCCATTTGATTGCAGGTCGCCCTCTTTGCCTGGTTCCTTCGATCTTCCCAAACATGATGTCCTTCTCTGGTGATCTCTCTCTTCTGATGGTGTGACCAAAATAAGATAGTCATAACTTCCTAATTTGGGCTTTGAGTGACATAGCTGGTTTGATCTCTTCCAGATTCGATTTGTTAGTTCTGCTGGTGGTCCACGGCATACCTAAAATCCTTCCCCGGCACCAAAGCTCAAATGAGTCAATCTTCTTTCTGTCTTAATACTGTATTATTTACTGCATCAAATAGCAATGTTGCAAATATGTACATTAGTAGCATTACCAGGCACTGTTAGTAAATCTCGCCTTTTACATTATGTTCTCTTGTGTAATATACTGATATGCTACCATGGACAATTTACTACAATTATCATGCAATACAACTATCCTGATTTTATATTACATCACGATCTGCAGGATATCCCAAATGAATATGCATGAGATCTATTTGCATGCAATGGAAGCAGTGAATGCAAATAGATCTCATAGGGAAATCCTGAAAGCCTGACTGGATTGAGGCCCTCAAGGACCGACGTTGGACAACCCCAATATATGTTATCAAACTTGCCAGGCAACAATCTTTATTACTTGGCAACATGGTTATAATTTGGTATGGAGCAATGCCATCCCTCAAATGCCAGAAGTTAGTACTTTAAAGAGAAAGACCACATGGGGCCCAGTCCATCTAAAATTTAAAGCCCTCCTCCTGCCTCAGCTGCTGCTGCCAGCACTTTGTTCCCCCTTCCCCTCTCAAATGTTTCTTCATCCTTTTTAATGAAGCAGCAGCAGTGAAGTTAAAAATAGTAATGACATTAATGGAGCCTTCAATTTACCATATAGCACTTACTTTTCTACTTGGATGTTCTTGTGAGGGTCACCACCTATATCTCTCCAAACTTATACCACAATGAGTATAAGTTCCCAGCACCTCACATATGATGTGTAGTCCCCAGCTCTTCAGAAGTACCACCTGGGCTCAAATGATTTTCATTGCCCTAGGCTTTATGTACTACCTCCTCATGGAGCAGCTCACAATTTTTATTTACTATAAAACTTGTCATTTTAATTTTAAATTTATTTTTATTTAACACCCCTTATAACATATTTCTTTCTTAAGGATACTTAGCTTTTAATAACTGTTCTTCCTTTCAGCGATATAGGAGCCAACATGTTTCACCCATGAAGGTTTTCTCAAGGCTTATCATCCCTTAATACATTTAACTCCGTCAACCGGACCACTGAATGTTAGTACCCTTAAGAAAAAAAATGCTATAAAGGGTGTTAAACAAAAACAAATTTAAAATTAAAATTACAAGTTTTTTGGATTTTTTTTTTTTTTTTAATCTTTATTGATTTTCCAAACAACAACAGTGCAAAACACAAATATATATACATATAATAATACCAAGAAAAGCACATTCATCTTACAGACATACATGAGCAATCATTTTAAACTAAACTAAACTAAACTAAACCTTATGTTTATATACCGCACCATCTCCATAGACGCAGAGCTCGGCACGGTTTACAGGATTTAGGATGAGAAGAACTCCAGTGGAAGGTTTAAGGATTAAGTGTAAGAGAGTGTGAATGGGTGGGAGAGGCCAAAGAGGGTGGAAGTGTTACAGTTTTGAGAATAGCCAGGTTTTTAGGTGTTTGCGGAAAAGTTGGAGGGAGCTTGAGGTTCAGAGCGGGGAGGTAAGGTTATTCCAGAGCTCAGTGATTCTAAAGGGGAGGGATGACTCTAGTTTGCCTGCATGCAAAATACCTTTTGTGGAAGGGAAAGATAGTTTAAGAGTTTGGGAGGATCTGGAGGAGGTAGGAATTGCGGAGTTCCAGGATAGAGGAATAACGGCAGGAAGGATGCCATGTAGGATCTTGAAAGCAAGGCAAGCACATTTGAAGTGGATCCTGGGGATTATTGGGAGCCAATGGAGCTTGGACAGGAGTGACGAGATGTGATCAAATTTGCTTTTTGCGAAAATAAGCTTAGCCGCGGCGTTCTGAATCCGCTGAAGTCTATGGAGGCTTTTCTTGGTTAGGCTGAGGTAGATAGAATTGCAATAGTCCAATCTAGAAAGGATGATGGATTGTACTAGGACGGCGAAGTGTTTTTGATGAAAGTAGGGTCTGACTTTCCTTAGCATTTGAAGGCTGAAGAAGCATTTTTTTACCAAGGAATGGAGATGGTCGTTGAAGGATAGAGAAGAGTCCAAGGTGACACCCAGAACTTTGCTTGAGAACTCGAGCTGTAGTGAGGAGCCGGAGGACAAAGGGATGGAGGAGGGTAAGTGGTCAAATTTTGGGCCGAGCCAAAGGAGTTTTGTTTTGGACTCGTTCAGTTTCATTTGTACTGTGAATGCCCAGGATTGGAGGTTCGTTATGCATGAGGATATGTTCGTAGAGAGGTTAGTGAAGTTTGAGTCGGTCTCAAGGAGGACGAGGATGTCATCAGCGTAAGTGTAAAGTGTTTGAAGGGGGATAGTTGGAGGACCAACTTCTTCCCTTGCGGTGGCTGGAGCCGAAGAAGGGCAGAGTAGCAAGGTGGCTGTTTTTCTCTATCGAAGAACAGCTCAGCAAGGGCTGTTGGGGGCGGAGTTGGTCTCCCGCGCCGGCCTACTCCTTCCCTTGCGGTGGCTGGATCCCCACCAGCATGGCTTTACAATGGGAAGGTCTTTTCAATCCAATCTGATAAGCTTCTTTGATTGGGTAACAAAAAAACTGGATGAGGATGAGTCCCTGGATATAATGTATTTGGACTTTAGTAAGGCTTTTGATAGTGTTCCACACCGAAGGTTATTAAATAAGATGAACTCGCTAGGACTAGGAGAAAACTGACAGCATGGGTACAAGACTGGCTTAACAGAAGGCTTCAAAGAGTGGTGGTAAATGGTATCCCCTCAAAAATGTCGAGAGTGATCAGCGGAGTGCCACAGGGCTCGGTCTTGGGCCCGATGCTATTTAATATCTTTGTTGGGGATCTGACTCAGGGACTTCGAGGCAAAATTACACTATTTGCTGATGATGCTAAACTGCAGCATTGTGGGCAGGGCCTCAGAACCTGACAGTGCAACCAGGCCCAACACTATGGAGCAAGACCTGCTTGCAGTGGCATACCTAGCATATGTGACACCCGGGGCCCATCATTTTTTGACACCCCCCATCTGTATGAAAAACATGAGTTTTAGTAACACGTCACACATGAGTACCTAGGAAAAGGCAGCATCTTACATACTGCAGTGAGCAGTACATCAATACACCCATTGTAAACAAGCCAGACTAGTACAGATCAATCCTGCAGTCAATCCTAACAAAAAACATGTCTTTCGAACACACAGAACACAGAAAACACCTTCGCCTAGTATGGAATATGTCATCACAAACTAACCCCTCCCCCTTTTACAAAACTATAGTGTGAATTTTAGCTATGGTGGTAACAGCTCTGACACTCAGAATTCTGAGCATCAGAGCTGCTACCACCACGGCTAGCGCTAAAAAACGCTCCACAGTTTTGTAAAAGGGGGATAAAATAGAAATACATAGACAAAGGTTAAATTGAACCAATAAGAAGCTGGACTTTGCATACAGTGCACCACAGAAACAGTGACACATGTCTCCTAAAGCAATAAATAAATACAACATTTTTTCCTACCTTTGTCTTCTGTGGTTTCTGCTTTCCTCATCTTCTTGTAACTCTCTTCCTTCCATCCACTATCTGCTGTCTCTCTTCCCCTATATGGCATCTTCTCTCCTTCTATGCCCCTTCCAGAAACTGTATGTCTCCCCTTTCCATCTCTCCTTTCACCCCCATTGGTCTGGCATCTCTCTCCTCTCCTTCCCTTTCCCACACCTCTCTTCTGCAATCCCTTTCCCTTTTTTCCCTTTTTCCTTTTCTGCATCTGTCTAGATTACTTTCTTACTACCCTCTCATCAATGTCCTTTTTTACTGTCTACCTAAAGCTTGCCACCTCTTTCCCTCACCTCTCCAGTGTTTCCCTAACTCAATCCTTTTCTCCCCATCATGTGCCCTCCTTTTATTTATCCCCTCCTTCCATCATGTACCCTCTTTCTCTAACCCTTCCATCTTGTACCTTCTCCTCTCTCTGTCCACTTCCATCCAGCATCTGCTCCCCTCTTTCTCTCCTTCCATTTCCTTCCTGCAATTGCTCCCTTATATCTCCCATCAGCACTTCCATCCAGCATAGGCTCCCCACTACCATCCAATGTCTGCCCTTTCTCTCACCATCCACCCCTCTTCAATCAGCATCTGCCCCCTTTCTCTCCCTCCAATATCCTTCCCCCTTATGTCTATCCTCTTTCTCTGTACATCAATTCTATCAGCACCACCCTTTCTTTCCCTCCACCACTCTTCCATTCCAGCAATCCTGCTCCTTTCTCTACCTTCATGCAGCAAGGTCCCACGATGATTGTAGCTGCCGGCTGCCAGTCCACCCCATTCCGACGTACTTGCTCTGGAGCAGACTCAGCAGCCACATGCTGGAAGGTCCCGCGATGACTCGTCTGCTGACTCTGCTCAAGAAGAAGTAAGTTATGTCGGAGGGGGTGGACCTGGCAGATGCAGGGAGTTGTGGCAAAGTCCTGCAATGACTGCGTCTGTTGGGTCCACCCCCTCCGACGTAACTTACTTCTTCCGGAGCAGAGCTGGCAGGCGAGTCAGCATGGGACGTTCATGCATCTCAGCACGGCTGCCGACTCTGCTGCAGCGAAAGTAAGTCAGAGGTAACGTGACCATTTATTTTTTTCATCAAAAGGTGACATCTATTAATTGACTGTGTATCCTTTCTTTCATTTCTTTCTTTCTGCACTCAGGCCCAACAGTTGTCCCTTTCTATTCCCTCCCTCCTTCCTTCCATGTCCTTAGTGCTCCCAGTGCCTCTGTCCCTGTGTCCTTAGTGCTCCCAGTACCTCCGTCCTGTGTCCTTAGTGCCCCCAGTGCCTCTGTCCCGTGTCCATAGTGCCTCCAGTGCCTCTGTCCCGTGTTCATAGTATCCCCAGTGCCTCTTTCCGGTGTCCATAGTGCCCCCAGTGCCTCCTTCCTGTGTCCATAAGGCCCCAGTGCCCCCTTCCCATGTCCTTAGTGCCCCCAGTGCCTCCTTCTCATGTCCTTAGTGCCTCCTCCTGTGTCCATAGTGCCCCCAGTGACCCCATTCTGTGTCCATAGTGCCCCCATCCTTAGTTCCCCCAGTGCCTTCTTCCCGTGTCCATGGTGCCCCAGTGCCCCCATCCTGTGTCATTAGTGCCCCCAGTGTCTCCGTCCCGTGTCCATAGTGCCCTCAGTGCCTCCTTCCTGTGTCCATAGTGCCCCCAGTGCCTCCGTCCCGTGTCCATAGTGCCCCCAGTGCCTCCGTCCCGTGTCCATAGTGCCCCCAGTGCCTCCTTCCTGTGTCCATAGAGCCCCCAGTGCCTCCTTCCTGTGTCCATAGTGCCCCCAGTGCCTCCTTCCTGTGTCCATAAGGCCCCAGTGCCCCTTCCCGTGTCCTTAGTGCCCCCAGTGCCTCCTTCTCATGTCCTTAGTGCCTCCTTCCTGTGTCCATAGTGCCCCCGTCCTGTGTCCTTAGTGCCCCCATCCTTAGTGCCCCCAGTGCCTTCTTCCCGTGTCCATGGTGCCCCCAGTGCCCCAATCCTGTGTCCTTAGTGCCCCCAGTGCCTCCGTCCCATGTCCATGGTGCCCCCAGTGCCTCCGTCCTGTGTCCTTAGTGCCCCAGTGCCTTCTTCCCGTGTCCATGGTGCCCCCAGTGCCCCCATCCTGTGTCCTTGGTGCCCCCAGTGTCTCCGTCCCGTGTTCATAGTGCCCTCAGTGCCTCCTTCCTGTGTCCATAGTGCCCCCAGTGCCTCCGTCCCATGTCCATAGTGCCCCCAGTGCCTCCTTCCTGTGTCCATAGTGCCCCCAGTGCCTCCTTCCTGTGTCCATAAGGCCCCAGTGTCCCCTTCCCGTGTCCTTAGTGCCCCCAGTGCCTCCTTATCATGTCCTTAGTGCCTCCGTCCTGTGTCCATAGTGCCACCGTCCTGTGTCCTTAGTGCCGTCAGTGCCTTCTTCCCGTGTCCATGGTGCCCCCAGTGCCCCCATCCTGTGTCCTTAGTGCCCCCATTG
Source organism: Geotrypetes seraphini (assembly GCF_902459505.1). Taxonomy (NCBI): domain Eukaryota; kingdom Metazoa; phylum Chordata; class Amphibia; order Gymnophiona; family Dermophiidae; genus Geotrypetes; species Geotrypetes seraphini. The sequence goes on along the minus strand of NC_047085.1, from coordinate 402,977,206 downwards.
CCTCCGTCCCGTGACCATGGTGCCCCCAGTGCCTCCGTCCTGTGTCCATAGTGCCCCTAGTGCCTCCTTATGTCCCCCCACTACCTTCCAGATTTTGGCCAGCCTGCCTGTCTACCTATCTCCCTCCCTCGCTAAAGCCAGCCAGTTTGCCTGACTACATTCTGCCCTCCCTGCCGCAGGAAAAAAAAGCACCTCTCCCCTTCCTTTCCCCCAGCCTGCGCTCTACGATCCTACCTCCCCCCGCTGAGGAGAAGTCTTTCCGACATCAATTCTGACGTCGGAGAGGACGTTCTGGGCCAGCAAATCACTGCCTGGTTGGCCTGGAACGTCCTCTCCGACATCAGAATTGACATCAGAAAGACTTGTTGGCAGGGAAGGTAGGATTGTAGCTGCGCAGCCGGGGGAAAGGAAGGGCAGGAAGACCCGGATCAGGCCAGCTGTGCACCCCCCCATGCCGTGCACCCGGGGTGGAACTCCGCCCCCCCCCTTGGTACGCCACTGCCTGCTTGTATTGGAAAAATGGTCCAGTACTTGGCAACTAAACTTTAATGCCAAGAAATGTAAAGTAATGCACCTTGGGAGCGGAAATCCATGCAAAACATACACCTTAAAAGGTGAAAACTTAACAAGAACTAGTGCAGAAAGGGACTTGGGAGTTCTCATCCGAGAATATATGAAAGCTGCTAATCAGGTGAAGAAAGCTTCAGCGAAGGCCAGACAAATGCTGGGTTGCATCAGAAGGCGCTTTATCAGCTGAAATCAGGAAGTACCGTTGTACAGATCCATGGTGAGACTTCACCTGGAGTACTGTGTCCAATTTTGGAGGCCACATTATCAAAAATATGTGAAGAGAATGGCCACTAGGATGGTCTCAGGACTTAAAGACATCCCATATAAAGAATGCCTGATCAAACTGCGCTTATATTCTCTTGAAGAGCGCAGAGAAAGGGGGGACATGATAGAAACATTTAAATACATCATGGGCCACATCAAAGTGGAGGAGGAAAACTTTTTTTTTCTAAAGGGTCCCACGGCGACAAGAGGGCATCCACTAAAACTTAAGGGAGGAAGATTTCATGGTGACACCAGGAAATACTTCTTCACCGAATGGGTGATTGATCGATAGAATGATCTTCCCCGCCAGGTGGTCGAGGCCAGTAGCGTGCTTGACTTCAAGAGTCAATGGGACAAACAGGTGGGAATACTACAGAGTTATGCTCAATCGATAGATACTCCAGGGAAGAAGGGTCCTCGAGTAGGCAGACTAGTTGGAGGGAGGGTTCTCGGGTGGTGGTTCTCTCTGAGTACTATATTCGTGTATAAGATTTTTGGTTCCTACATGTATCACCTTACACTTATCCACATTAAACCTCATTTGCTAGGTTGCGGTCCATTTCTCGAGTGTGTTTATGTCACGTTGCAGGTCTTCGCAAACCTTCTGTGAACATAAGAACTGCCATCTCCGGATCAGACCTTCGGTCCATCAAGTCCGGCAATCCACACACGCGGAGGCCCAGCCAGGTGTACACCTGGTGTAATTTTAGTCACCCATATCCCTCTATGCCTCTCGCAAGGAAATGTGCGTCTAGTTTGCTTTTAAATCCTAGAACGGTCGATTCCGCAATAACCTCCTCTGGGAGAGCATTCCAGGTGTCCACCACTTGTTGTATGAAGCAAAACTTCCTGATATTTGTCCTGGACTTGTCTCCCCTTAGCTTCAGTCCATGTCCTCTTGTCTGTGTCACATTGGACATTGTAAATAATTTTTTTTCATGCTCTATTTTGTCGATTCTTTTCAGTATTTTGAAAGTCTCGATCATATCCCCTCGCAGTCTCCTTTTCTCAAGGGAGAACAATCCCAGTCTCTTAAGTCGTTCCTCATATTCCAAGTTCTCCATACCTTTTATTAGCTTCGTTGCTCATCTCTGCACCCTCTCCAGCAGTTTTATATCCTTCTTTAGGTTGGGAGACCAGTGTTGGACACTGTATTCCAAGTGTGGTCTGACCATTGCCCTATAAAGCGGCATTATTATTTTCTCCGATCTACTCGTGTTTCCTTTCTTTATCATGCCTAACATTCTATTTGCTTTCTTTGGCACTGCCACGCATTGTGCCGATGATTTCAGAGTCCTATCAGAACACCCAGGTCCTTTTCTTGTTCGCTCTTACCCAGAGTTGCACCTGACATTCTATACTCGTGTTCCTTGTTCTTTCTGCCTAAATGCATTACTTTGCACTTTTCCACATTAAACTTCATCTGCCATTTCTCTGCCCATTTTTCACTGGATGTTCCTTCTTCTAGGCCATTGATGAAAATATTAGATAAGATGGGCCCAAGTACCGAGCCCTGGGGCACAGCGCTAGTCACTTTCTCCCAGTTCTAGAACTTCCCATTTATGCCCACTCTCTGCTTTCTGTTCTCCAGCCATTTGCCTATCCATCTTAGTATATCTCCCTCTATTCCATGGCTTTGTAGTTTCCTGAGAAGTCTTTCATATGGAACCTTGTCGAACGCTTTCTGGAAGTCCACGTATATTATGTCCACCGGTTCTCCACCATCAACTTGTTTGTTCACGATCTCAAAAAATTGAAGTACCTGAATAAATTAATGTAAACTCTTCTGAGCTCCCCTGGGAGGAAGGTATAGAAAAATTGAATAAATAAATAAAGGAAAACAGAAGAAATAGAATCTATAACATAAGCAAAAAGGAAAGATAACAGGATGAAAAACATAGAAGAAATGCTGAGAAAATAAAATGAGTAATGGAAGAAAAAAAAAAAAGTAGAAATCTAAATGGAGAAAAAATATGGAAAAAAGATACAATAAATTAATAGGTAAAGTTGAAAGAAATGAAAATAAATCTAAATGTAATAAAAATAAGCATAAAGGAAGACAATAAGAATATATTAAGAAATAAAAAGGTTTGAAAATATGTTATTGTATCATCCTGCAACAGCTAATACAGAACAGTGGGAAGGTTGAGGCTAGTGGAAGTAGGCCTGGGAGGAGGGGTGGAACATGAGCGATAGAGTGTGTGAAAAAGAAGGGGAGAGAAAGGTAATATATGCCAATTAGAGAGAAATGGGAAGTTTTTCCCCTCCCATTACCACCAATCTAAACTCCTAACTTTTACCCACCCAAACAAAACAGGAAAACTACACTTATTGTGGCTCCCTCCTTTCTGTGAGGTGAAACTCAGACTTATGTAGTCATGGATAAAAGCCCAGTATCTCAGGTTGGGTTCACTCTCAGGAGAGACAAGTGATATAAAAGAAATTACTCTACCTAATTAGTCAGTGTTAGAATTATTGCTGGGTTTTTATTAAGCAGTGTAAGAGCGTTTTACCGCAGAACAGCAAGGTGTATGCTCTGACACTCATAGGAATTCAATAAGCGTTGGAACATGTACCTCACCGGCTCTTATGCTGCTTAGTAAAAGGAGCCCTATAAGAAGTGATTTTAGTTGTGATTCTGGATATTAAGAGAACCAATAAGTAGGGTTACCATATGGCTCCAGAAAAAGGAGAACGGATTAAGATATCCAGGTTTTACTTCCATTGAAAGCAATGGAAGTAAAACCTGGATGTCTCAATCAGTCCTCTTTTTTCTGGAGACAATAAGTGTTGCAACTATAAAAATTATTCCCACACAAGATTAAAGTGCAAGCAGTTAAATTTACTGCACTTAAAAACAAAACAAACAAACCTTTAATATGTGGTTAAAAACTTAAAAACCCAATAAATAGTTTAAAATTGGTGTCTTCCCTACTGGATTCAGGTCTCTAAAATCTAAACTGCTTTAAAAACAGAACACCAGCTTACATTTATTCAATCCAATCCAAATCTTAGTCTTATATACTGAAGCATCCCAACTATGGGTCTCGATCTGATTCATACAAAGTTATTGAAAGCAAGGAAAGCAAAAATTGAACAAGGAAGTCATCAATTGCAATCCCTTATTTATCATTTAAGTCTTTAAGGTTTTCTGAAAGATTATCAAAGTTGGAAGGAGTCTAAGTTCTGTAGGAAAATCATTCCACATTTTTATAAGAGAAAATGCCAAAGAATGATGAATCCTACCTAAAACTTTGATTCCCCTAATGGAGGGAAAAGCTATTTTAAATCTGTGAATTCCCCTCGAGGATAAAGGCTGTTGAGAGTTGAATGAAAAAGTAATCAATGGGAAGAAAATCCCATATAGAATTTTGAATAAAATAATGGCACATTTGAATTGGACTCTCCAATAAACTGGGAGCTAATTCACTGGTAAACGTTCTTGTGTACAATTGGTAAACAGATATTTTACCAAATAGTAAAATCAACTTTTCTCTGTATATTTTAAATTTAATAGTGTTTCAACTCCTTTTCCTAAATTGTATTTTAATTTGCCTACTAAACAGACTCAATAACAGTCTAAGGAAGGTATTGGTATGTAATGTGAAGTGTTCTAAAACATAAGAACATAAGCCGTGCCTCTGATGGGTCAGACCTGAGGTCCATCATGCCCAGCAGTCCGCTCACGCAGCGGCCCATCAGGTCCAGGACCTGTATACTAGTCCTCTATCTATACCCTTCTATCCCCTTTTCCTTCAGAAAATTGTCCAATCCCTTCTTGAACTCCAATACCGTACCCTGTCCTATCACTCCCTCTGGAAGCGCGTTCCAGGTGTCCACCACCCATTGGGTGAAGAAGAACTTCCTAGCATTGGTTCTGAATCTGTCTCCTTTTAATTTTTCAGAATGCCCTCTCATTCTTGTAGTTGTCGAAAGTTTGAAGAATCTATCCCTCTCCACTTTCTGTATGCCCTTCATGATCTTATAAGTCTCTATCATATCCCCTCTAAGTCTCCGCTTCTCCAGCGAAAAAAGCCCCAGTCTCTCTAATCTTTCAGTGTATGAAAGGTTTTTCCATACCTTTTATCAAACGTGTTGCTCTCTTCTGAACCCTCTCGAGTATCGCCATATCCTTCTTTAGGTACTCCAGATGCGGGCGCACCATCGCAAAATACAACGGCAGGATAACTTCTTTCGTTCATGTGTCATGTCCACTATCACCTCCAAGTCCCTTTCTTGGGAACTCTCACTCAATTACAGCCCTCCCATTGTGTAGCTGTACCTCGGGTTTCTGTTTCCTACATGTAAGACTTTGCATTTCTCTACATTGAACTTCATCTGCCATCTCGTCGCCCACTCCCCTAGTTTGTTTAGGTCCCTTTGTAAATCTTCGCAGTCCTCTTTAGTCTTAGCCCCATTGAATAGCTTGGTGTCATCTGCAAATTTTATTACTTCGCTCTTCATCCCCGTTTCTAGATCATTTATAAATACATTGAATAGCAGCGGTCCAAGCACCGACCCCTGCAGAACACCACTCGTGACCTTCCTCCAGTCCGACTAGTGGCCCTTCACTCCTACCCTCTGCTTTCTGCCCCCCAACCAATTCCTGATCCATCTGTGTACGTTTCCTTCCACCCCATGGTTCTTTAGTTTCCGAAGTAGGCGTTCATGGGGTACCTTGTCAAAGGCTTTTTGGAAGTCTAAGTATACAATGTCTATGGGGTCCCCTTTGTCCATCCGTTTCTTAATTCTCTTTTACTAGAGACCAGAGTTCTTAAGTGGTTCTTCCTGGTTTACTATCTATTCCTGCTTTCTTTAAATCTTCATGTCTTCTTCTTTATCTACTACTAGTATTAATACTAATCATTTCTATACTTCTACTAGACTTACAGAGTGCTGTACATATTGAGGGACACAATCATAACATATGTCTAAGTCTGATTTGGACGTATGGCATTAGATGCCCAAAGTTGACAGTGGGAACATGCCCATTTTTGAAAGGCAATCACCATACATCTAGAATATTTTTTTCCCCAAAAAGCATTTATCTGGACGTCTAGGCCATTGGGTCTCCCAAATCACCAGGATGTCTATCTTTATACCACATTTTTGACCAAATTTTTGCCCAGAACAAGACCATTTGGATGTGGGAGGGGCCAATCTTATAATGGACTGGCCATCCACACATGGCAACAGAGCAGTGAGGCACCTTAGAGGGCACTGCAGTGAACTTCACATAAAGCGTGCCACATAAACATAAACATCCTACTAGAATTCCCTTATAGGTTATTGTGAGCCTCCTAAAACACCCCCAAAACTTACTATATCCACCTATCTACAACCCCAATAGCTCTTATGGCTGCAGGTGGCACCTATATGGCAGTAGAGTAGGGTTTTTTGGGGGGCGCACATGTTCCACCATGGGCCTGAGTCCTCCTTTCTATAGTTCACTAGCCCACCAACAGGCTATTTAAGACACCTGTGTGCAGCTCTACTAGGCTCTCCTATACCAGGTGCTGAAGTTCTGGAGACAGGTATGTACTTTTTTATTCTGATCTTTGTGAGTGTGTGAGGGGGGCTCAGTGAACACTAGGGAGTGTGTGTGTGTGTGGGGGGGGGGGGTCTTAGAGTTTGACTTCACCTGTACTGTAGGTGGTTGGAGGATTTGGACAAATGATTAGAACCTGTTTGTCAGGATAGGGATCTGGAATGTCTTGAATCATAAGAGATTCTATGATCTGATCCTTGTTTCATTATGATGTCCTTCTCCTCCTTTATTACTATTATTCTTATTATACTTTATTTGTTATATTTAAGTGAGCAGTTTTTTACAGTTTATATTTGACATTGCATATATTATTTGGATGATTATTACCCCTTTTTTTCCTGTTTGCTAAGTTATTGTGGATAATATTTTTTGTGAGACCTTTATGCTTTGACCATAACAATATGAAGCTCCTCTTATAAACTAATAAAGATAGGTGGGAGTTAGACTCAGCAACATGGTACCACCATCAAAGGATTATACATCAAATGTCTTACGGGTTTTCAGGTACAAGTAACTTCTATATATGTTGAATATTTTTCATATTAAGTTCCCCCTTTATGAAGCCATTTTAGCATTTTTTTATCGCCATCATGACGGTAAAAGCTCCGACACTCATAAAATTTCTATTTGCATCGGAACTTTTACCATCAAGGCCAGCAATAAAAAAACACTAACATATGTATAGTATACAGGCTTTCCTTCCTCTTCTTCTGCCGCAACAGTGAACTCATCAGTCTGTGCTTCGGTCTCAGGTCAGCCCCATGCCTGTGCTGGACACAGCGGTATGGTAGCAGCCAGTAGGGACAGAGTGACATATATGTCCCATAAGAGAGAGCGGTTCTCCTTCACTGCTCTCTGAGGCAGGACCCCTCTGACTCGGCGTCTTAGGAATGGTTCTGACCGCAAATCGGTTGAGGGTGGCTTGAACCGGGAACAAAGTGCGAACAGGCGAGGACACAGTTTGAACAATTCCCTTTCTCTTCGTGTAGGTTATCTTCAAAAAAGGAAAAACCGTCAAGGTAAAATTTCAGCTTCACCTCTCTTTCTGACTAGTGCTGTCGGCAGGTCAAGCTGCCATGTTGGCCCCTGCTGAACTTGAATTTTTACCCAGTATTTATACCTAAATCTCAGCTTGCCTATCTCCATAAGGGCCAAGATGGGATTTCTTATTTTTTCCACAAATCCCATCGCTCCTTCCCTTTTACTATACCTTTGTGGATAATATTATTAGCCATGTAGTCCATTTGGCCTGCACACATCCGGAGTAGTATAAAATCATGTTGCACTGTTTGCCGAAACACGGCCCTTATTGGGTCTTTCAATAAAGTGAACTCTGCTATCCCAGTCTGGTGCTGTTTTTAGTCCACTGTTGGGTGTGTACTTTGATTCCCTTGAGGTTGTGGCTTCAATCCCAGTGCTGTTCCATATGACCCTGGGCACGCCATTTAACCCTCCATTGCCCAAGGTACCACAGTTAGAGTACCTGATTTTAAAATGTGCTGAACACCGCTTTTGGTGATTCTCTCTTCTTAAGGGTTGTACATAAGTAAAAAAATGTGGCACTTAGCACAGCTAATATCTGTTAGCGCATGCTAAGCTTTAGTAAAAGGGCCCTTAAAAGAGTAAATCTCTTCTTGGTGCTGTTGGTGGACCAGTGGTGCCATTCATGAGCTGAAGGTGCAATTTATTTAGTTGTAAAAGCAAACAATGCCATAGAAATCAAGTTGAGAAATACTGCAATGCATAAGAAATAGATCTTATGAAACTAAAGACCTACTACAGTTTAAATAGGTAACACTGGGAGAAATTCAACATATTAGATGTATGAATTTATTCCTGCTGTTCCTAATTTTCTTTTTCTATGCCTGTGTACCTATTTTTTATGCAGCCTTTTTTTCTGTCATAGGTGCCCAGCCAATGAGGGAAGGCTGCTTGGAAATTAAGCCTGCCTCTTGTTTCCTCCCCCCCCCCTCCCTCCCCTCCTCCCAGATAGCCCTAGAGCTACGAGGTTATCCTCCTGTGAACTTTTGGCCTGTTTTTTCTTCTGTCCTTCCTGCACTTGCTTGGAAACTCAGTCCTTCTGGCACCAGAATCTTCTAGAGACTTCAGGAAGGCAGTGGAAGAGTATGGAAGTGAAGGAGGGTTTATGTTCTTGGTGGCAGCAGTAAACACCCCCAAAGTAATTTAAGCTCCTGCTTTACCCACCAAAATTGACTTTGATCCTATTCCACTTCTGACCTTCCATCTCACAAGGAGTGCCTCTATCTTTATTTTCCTGCAACTGTTTTCTAAAGTTTTAAGAATCGGTCTGTCTATACCCCCATGGAAAGGCAAACAGAAGCACTTGTTTTGGAACAAGGATTCAGGAGTTCCTGGGACCAGAACCAGAATGAATAAAAGTTGCTGCCTGGCATTGTGTGGTGGTATGGGGAACCATTGCACCCAAGAGAAATCCAAGTGAAGGAGAAAGATTTGTTTAAGCAGTACATTTGCATGCAGACTACAGCCCTTTACCAGCAAACAGACTGGTTACTTCAGGCATAGAGGGTTTTATTTACTGTTCCAGAAAAGTTGAATGCAGGAAGAAGATCATTTGCATCTGATTAATGGGAGTTATCATCAAGATAGCTGTGTTTTCAATCAAGATGCTATTTTATTGAACCATAATCTAAATCAAAAAGGATGAAACATCCACTACTGCACACATTTTAAAAAGAAAACTAACAATAGTAACATGCTGTTCAGATAATAGGTTCAGGTTATAGAGCTCAGAGGTTGGAGGTGACAGGGGTTTTTACGGTAGATCACTCTCCGCAACAACATCAGAGACTTCGATCACCTAAGCAGTAGTGTGCGGAAACTGAAACCCGAGTGGAGAGGAGAGCTGGGATTATACAGACCGACGAGATGTTGTCATATGTAACGGACGTGCTCTCCGGTTTGGAAGCCAATATGGGGTTGCAGCCGTTGTCGTCTACCACCGTTAAATGTCAGCGAACCACGGCTGGGACCGACCAGGGGATCACCAGGAGTCATCAATCAAGATACGAAGGCAAGAATTGTGGAGGCGTTTCCTTCATTAAACCGCTTATAACAGGAAATGACCCTGGGAAGCTCCACCTTACCCCCAATACCCGGCTGCAACACCCCCTGATCGGCGCAAAACCTTTCACCGCCTCCTACGCTCCTAAATTCGGCGATGAAGATCTGGTCTCCACTTACCCGACCCGAAGTCTGGTTTCTTATACACCGGAACCCCTTCACCCATTAACTCAGCTTCTTTCCAGAGCTCTCGGCCGATATGCACAGGAACAGCAGGACAAGAATCTCATGTCAGACCCAGTTACATCAGAAACAAAACATAATGATTTTCAACACCGAGTAACTTTCCCACAGAGGAGGAAATCTCGCATTCATTGTTGGCATCATTTGGAGCAAATTCTTAGTGGCAACAATTAGGATAGCAGATGTGATACGGACAATGAGTCGTGAGAAGGATAAGAGTCCATCAAAGGGAAGAAGACATAACATCCTGGGACAATCAACCAAGTCTCTTCCATGAAGAAGCCCTTTTTTTTTAAAGACAAAGTATTATTTTATTTTCTTTCCCTACTTGCTTATGAATTATCTTTAATCTTATTTATTGTTATGCCTTTTTTCTTAGTTTAATACCATTTCTGTCATTTTAAATTTCGCCAGAATTCTATTGTTTAACGGTCTCCCCTTATGCATTTACTCTTTAATCTTCTCTCTTCTATCTACCAAAGAATTTAATTCAATGCTGTCTTGTTAAAATGTTTATTTCTATTCCCTCTTCTATATTTATTTTTAATTAATTTATTAATCTCCAGGTACTTTAGTTAGATTGTGAGCCTTCGGGACAGAAAGGGAATTTTTTTAAGTACCTTTATTATTTTCTTATTTTTAATTTTAATGTATATTTTCTGTAAACCGCTTAGAACTTAACGGATGTAGCGGTATATAAGAAATAAATTACATTACATTACATTACATAATAAATGTGTGTTGAGTTACAAAAGCATATACAAAATGAATTGGGGAAAAAAAAGACCTCAGCAGGGCTGGTGTACTGGTGCCTATAATGGCACACTCAAAATAACCCACAGAAGTAAGAGTTGTTTTGGTTAGGTTATGTATGCATTATATTTTGTTCTCTATAATCCTTTACTACAGTTTAATCAATTTGTACATGTATTAAAACAAAATTAGAAGTTGAAAATTTCCTAAATAGGATAATAACCCAAAAGGCTGTTTGCAATCTGGGTATTTTCAGGAGTTTTGACTTCTAATTACAATTCTCAATTCCAGTTTGCTTCCATCTGAAAACTGATTTTAAAAATATCTTAATCCTAATTAAAAAATAAAATAAAAATATAGTAAAACTTTGGATTGCAAGTAACTTGGTTTGCAAGTGTTTTGCAAGACAAGCAAAACATTTGATTAAATTTGAACTTGATATACAAGCAATGTCTTGCAATACAAGTACATACAGTATACGCACATCACAACTGAGCCGACGGTTCTTCTCTCTCTGATGCTGCAGGAGTGTAGTGACTGTTCTAAATGAGTGAGTTCTTGCAATACAAGTACGTATAGTATTTTGTATTAAAGTTTTTGGGTTGTGGAACGAATCATCTGAGTTCCCATTATTTCCTATGGGAAAATTTGCTTTGATATGAGTGCTTTGGATTACAAGCATGCTTCTGGAACGAATTATGCTCGCAAACCAAGGTTTTACTGTACATTTTATTTATTTAAGTAAACCTGATTATGAAGATCTTAAAAAAATACCCCAAAAAACACCTCACAACCCCAAGTCACAAATCTTGAAACTAGAGCTGGAATGCAATGAATGCCCAAATCGTATTTTGCAATCATATTGTGAGGTATACTTGTTCTGTCTCCAAGTGAAATATTTGTTAAAATACTGATAATGGTTCATGACTTAATACCAAACATCTGGACTACTTTTATATGAAGGAGTATAAGTTTGTTGCATGAGCTTGCCCGGTCTGGCAGGATGCTCCTGATCCTGGCCCTGGTCCTCAATATATAAATTATTTTTGTGGCCACATTCCTACCATCCCATGTAGTGACTAGGCAGCTGCCTAGCCCACTTACTATGAAAGGGGCTTACAGATATAATTGACATTAGCAACATCACACATCTTTTCCACTTATGAATTGAAAGGTCAAGAAAAATAATACCTAATAGATGCTGCAGAATTATTTCATTTGTAAAGTTACTTAGATTATAGTTTGTGAGAAGGTATCATCTGAAATTAAATCCCTGTGTTTTTGTCTTCCACATCTGTATTTTCTTATTTTTAGTCTGTATAACATCTAAGCCATGTTTGGAAATGTGTTTTGGTTTGGTTCCCTTTGATATTTCAATATAGTTTTCCTAGTAGTGACAAAAACCAGTGTGCAGGTGGTCATAAACTGACATGCAAAATTGCTACCATATGCTAAATTCAAAATAATTGTAATAAAAGATAAACAACATTCTAGGCAAGGACTGTTTGGTATATGATTAGTTAACAAGTAGAATAATGCTAAAAAGACCTTTTCATAGAGATTTTAAGTTCCTCATGGTAAAATATAATGGAGGTCCAGATTGTGGGTGGTCTGCCTATTGTCCTGGAGAATGTCTACAGATGTGATTTGGGAATAAGAATTCATCAGTGTTTATCAATGGTTAGTAACAATGTGAAATACTTCTCCTGAGAGGTAAATGCAGGCAATTTTGTGACATTTGTAAAATGTATCTTAAATTAGACAACGCATTCACAGAAAGCAGAGGCAGATTGAATTTCAGTTTCAGCATGAAACCGGCCTGAAATATGCATTCAGCCATTCTTCGGTTTCCACAGAAAATTGCAGTGCATTTTGGCTGAAACCAAAACCACACCCCTCCCCCATGATCACTCTTTACCCCCCCCCCCCCCACAGAACACCTAGAGGCCCTCCCCAGGGCTACCTTAAAAAAATCATGGTGTTTATGGTCTAGTGACCTCTTCAGAGCAGAAGCAATCCCTACTCACTCCCGTCTGTGCTGGTTGTTTAGGCAAAATGTCTGCCATGACTTCTTAGGGAAGCCTCACAACACTACTGAAGTATGTCATATCAACCATTTTGAGACTGCTCCTGCCTATGCTGTTTCTAATTTCAAAATGGAAGCTGTGACTTCCCAAATCAGTCTCATGGCTTGCATGGGAAATCATGACTGCCATTTTGACTGCTTAACCAGCATAGGCAAGAGCACATGGGGATCACTTGTGCTCCCAAAAGGCCACTAGATTACCAGGGCTTCTTAAGGTAAGCCCAGGGAGGTCCTATGGCTGGTCGGAGGGGGGGGGGGGGAGGCAGTTCTCTACTAGGAGTAGCATGGGGGCCCACTCTCTGCCCAGAAGAGCAGCCTGGAAGGTCCCATCTTCTAAGGGAGGCGGGGGGTGGGGGATGAAAAATATGTTTCATCCAAAACCAAACAGTCAAATTTTGGCTGCAGATTCAATTTCAGCTGAAATCAAAACCTATGGTTTCTGTCAGCCTTGAACAAAAAAGATATGTTTATTCATATTCAAGCATTTATGGGAATGCAGGCTGAGGTGAATAGTTCTTTCAGCAACATAGCAAATACAAATGTTGTCAAATATGAAGTCAAGGGACAATGTCTGTTATAAACACTATTAGCAGTACTTTTGGTTTAACTTGCTAATTTCAACATTAATATGCCTGCCTCTCCTTGTTGAGATGCTGTCCGCTGGAAGTGGTGCTAAGGATAGATTAAGTACTTACCTCAACAATCTTCTTTCTGTTAACATGAAAGAGGCTGGGTCTGGTTTTTCTGAGTTTTAAATTTAAGTTTTCTCTTTAATAAAATGCTCAATTATGTTTAGTTGCAGACCTAACTTATCTCATGTTCTAGCCTGTCTGCACTGGGTGTTTTAGTTTGGGCATTTTAGCTTCTTATGGTTATCTCAGCATACACAATATTGTATTCCGCCCTCCTGGACATGTAACAGAAAGACTGCAGGGCTTAGATAAGTGACCTGCTAGTGTGAGCTTAGGACCAATGATTGTTAAGAAAAGTAACACGTGAAAAGTTTTTTATAGAATTCAGTTGTATAGCCAGAAAAGTGTATAAATATCACTATAACTTCCTGGTTTTGGGACTTCTAAAGCTGCCAGCTTGAGGGCTCAGGGGTCCGCATATGCTGAATAAAATATACCTGTCGCTTTCTTCAAGTCTCTAGGTTTTGTGGCTGACCAAAGTGACCTTTCAACACGGTATATGAGTCATGACAAGTGGGTTAACTTCCCCCAATCACAAGCTGTTGCATAAGGAATCATACACTTTCTTCAGTGCTCATTCCTCAGTGGGCTGTACTGCCTCTCTTCAGTTGTATCAAAGCAGTCAATAACCACTATAATAGGAAACATAAGAAGGAAGGGTATGGGAAATTTTCCTGACAAGACTCTTCTGTACTACTCTTTAACAAGTATAATAAACAATGTTAATTAAAACATATCAAACAAAGTGGAACAAACAGGCCTCCTATCAGAGTGCAACCAACACTAACATTTATGGAGTTTGTATACTCTCAATTGCATTTGTAATGATACCATGGCATTGTATTTATCATCTAGAGCTCTAACACAGAGTGTCCTACATCTTGGAATGTCCTTTGTTCCATCTTCAGCTCATGATACTCCTAGAATCAAATGGGTTACAGGATCCGAGGCAGCATGGTTTTACAAAAGGTAAATCGGGCCAGACAAATCTGATTGAATTCTTTGATTGGATGACTGGAGAATTAGATCAAAGGCATATGCTAGACGTAATTTACTTGGATTTCAGCAAAGCCTTTGATACGATTCCTCATAAAAGGATCTTGAACAAACTTGATGAGCTGAAGTGGTGAACTGGATTAGAAACTGGTTGACAGACAGACACCAGAGGGTGGTGATTAATGGAATTCGCTCGAAGGAGGGAAAGGTGAGTAGTGGAGTCCCTCAGGGATCGGTGCAAGGGCCGATCCTGTTCAATATGTTTGTGAGTGACATTGCTGAAGGGTTAGAAGGAAAGGTTTGCCTTTTTGCAGATGATACCAAGATTTGTAACATAGACACCGAGGAGGGAGTGGAAAACATGAAAAACAGATCTGCAAAAGTTAGAAGAATGGTCTAATATCTGGCAACTAAAATTCATTGCAAAGAAGTACATTTGGGGATTAGAAATCAGAGAGAGCTATATGTGCTGGGAGCTGAGAGGCTGATATGCATGGATGTGGAGAGGGACCTTGGGGTCTGTCTGAATAGTGTCTGAAGATCTAAAGGTGAAGAAACAGTGTGACAAGGCAGTGGCTGTTGCCAGAAGGATGTTAGGCTGTATAAAGAGAGACATGACCAGTAGAAGAAAGAAGGTATTGATGCCCCTGTACAGGTCGATGGTGAGGCCCCCTTTTAGTATTGTGGTCAATTTTGGAGACCGTATCTGGCGAAGGACATAAAAAGACTTGAAGCGGTCCAGAGGAAGGCAACTAAAATTGTAGGAGTTTTGTGCCAGAAGATGTATGAGTAGAGATTGGAAGCCCTGAATATGTATACCCTAGAGCAGGGATCTCAAAGTCCTTCCTTGAGGGCCACAATCCAGTCGGATTTTCAGGAGATCTATGTGTATGCACTGCTTTCAATGCATATTCATTGGGGAAATCCTGAAAACCCGACTGGACTGCGGCCCTCAAGGAGGGACTTTGAGACCCCTGCCCTAGAGGAAAGAAGGGACAGGGGAGATATGATTCAGATGTTCAAATATTTCAAAGGTATTAACGTAGAACAAAATCTATTCCAGAGAAAGTAAAATTGTAAAACCAGAGGGCATAATTTGAGGTTGAGGGGTGGCAGATTCAAGAGTAATGTTAGGAAATTCTTCTTTACGGAGAGGGTGGTTGATGTGTGGAATGCGCTCCCGAGGGAGGTGGTGGAGAAGAAAACAGTGACAGAGTTCAAACAAGCATGGGATGAACAAAGAGGATCTCTAATCAGAAAATAATTGGTATACATTGAAGGAACTAAGGCCAGTACTGGGCAGGCTTGCACGGCATGTGTCCCATATATGGACATTAAGTTGAGGATGGGCTGGGGAGGGTTTTGATGGCTGGGATGGTTAAGATGGGCTGGAGTGAGCTTTGATGGAGACTCCAGTAGATGGAACCTAACACATTACTGGGCAGGGCTTTGAGTTTCTGGTCCAGAAATATCTAAGAAAAAGGACCATTTAAACTAAATTAATTTATGGAGCATGTATGGTTGGGCAGACTGGATGGACCACTCTGGTCTTTATCTACTGTCATTTACTATGTTACTATGATACATTTGCATCTGGATGTCAATTACAGCATTTTCTATTATTATTATAATTTTTTTTTTTTAAAGTTGTGATTAAAAGCATATTTTAGAGAAAGTGAATCAAAAGCAGACCCTATGGTGTTTTCATTGCGAGATAAATTGAAATCCACATGGCTTCAGTTTGGATATCTTTTGACAGATGACTGTAAAACAGGTCTAAGATTTTGTCTAGGACATTTTGGAAAGTTTCGATTATCATTGCAAAAATGTCCAAATCTAAGCCCACCCATACCATGCCTCCCAAAACATGCCCTAGATCTCTAGGCGCACAGCAGGCAAAATGCCTCACTAGACGTCCAGAAAATGCCAGCTTATGATGGTTTTTGGACATCTTTATTTTTGGATTATGAGCCCCATAGTGAGTTCCTGCATGAGAGTTTATAATCTATCCAAGACAGACAAATATGAAATTAGGTGGCTTCACTTGCACACACATGCAGCACAGACTGAACATTGGGTTAGAGAGTGAGAGATGGCTGGGCAGACGCTGACACAGGGGGGTCTCAGATGGGGCAGGGTATGGGCGGGATATGTAGGAGCTCACAGGTGGTAATGGAAGGGTGGGAGTGCTGTTGTAGTAGGCAAGGCAGCAATATATTATGAGATTATTAAACAATATTGGTATTAAACAGCTGAGTAAAGGGGTTAAGAATTCAAAACAGCTTCAAAAAGGTGTACTCTTAGCCTGAATTTGAATAGGGCCAGACATACTGACACAGGAAATCTATTCCAGGTGTTTGTCGCAGTAAGATAACAAGAATATAGTCTGGAATTGGCAGTGGAGGAGAAGGTCTTTTCAGATAAGTCTAATTAATTTCTTTGCCTGGGTTTCCAGACAGTTGGATTGAGGGAGAGCTTTAGAAGTGGTAACTTTTAGCAAACCTTTGACACAGTACCACCTAGGTGGCTTGTCAATAAACTCAGTGCTTTTGCCCTGGGCCCTAAAGTGACTGACTGGATTTTTAGTTTTCCTTCACCCGGCCATTTATTTCCCTTCGCTCCTTAGCAAGCTCCAATGTACTCTTCCCTACCTAGTTGCTGATCCATGCAGGCTTGGCTCACTTATTTTGTTTGTAGATGTAACTAATCTTCAATTTGTGACGTCCAATTGACCACAGGCTTGGATCATTTGTTTGCTCTGCTATCCAGCCACATTCTTGTTTTCTGGGACTGGTTCCCCTGTCACGCAAGGAACCCAGACCAATGGCCAGAGTTCACATCGGATTCTTTGCTACATGCTCAACTAGAGCTCTAGAAAGCCCAGCAAGGATCAGTTTGAAACCTCAAAGGTGACATGCTGAATGGAAGTATTTATCCAAATTGCACTCAATGCTGAATGGAAGATGTTCTAGTAACCCTGGTCATACCCTCATTCAAAGTCACTGTGTTCTGGGCTGCCTGCAGGGTATTTGCTCTAGTGGTCAAGAAACAAGCATCCATCTCAAAGAGCAGAATTGAGACCTGGGAGGTGACTGCAGAGTTTTATCAAGATCAAAGAGGGGAGCAAGGATTCAGCAATTAAGTGAGAAGAAAGCTAAAGAGAAAAACCAGGAAACATACAGAGTTTGTGAGATAGCATGCCCCTTCTCCCCCACACCCAACACTGCCAATTGTCTCCTGCTACCTCTTCCTGCTGCTACTGTGCTATTTCTTTAGGCTCAGGTAGCCCAGTGCCCCCACCATTTCTACCTAGGGTTGCCAGATTTCCTCTTTGAAAAAACAGAGGACGCCTGGCCCCGGATGAACCTCCAGGAGCTCGAAAGCTACATTTGGAAGCCTTTGCACATGCATGGATGTCAACACAATGACTTCACATGCATGCTTGTGTGTATGATGTCATCACGGTGATGACCGCACATGAGCAAAGGCTTCCAGATGTGGCCTCCGAGCTCAGGATTTCCAAAACCCGGACAAACTGCTGGGTTTTGGAAATTCCTCCAGGTGCCCAGACAGTCCTCTAAAAAGAGGACATGTCCTGGTTTTCCCAGATGTATGTTAGCCCTATTGCTACCTCCTGTAGAATGTAATGGGGGAATGATATTTTAAATTTTTGTGAGGAATGGGAACAATGCTACTCTTCATTCTCCTTCAGTTCAATCTCTGACCATAGTTCCTATCAATATCAGAACTGCAAAGAGAAAGTAAGTTTTAAAAGGGAGATTTTCCTTTCATGGTATTCCATCCTTCTAATGAAATACCTTTTTTTATTCCCATTGACTGCAAGGTTGGAAGAAAAGAGCAGATACTAGCAGCTACCCAAAGCTTACCCACCCAGTTAGTAATATTATATCTCCTACCCTGTGATTCTTGGGCTCGCTCAGTTGTGGGGAAGTGACTGATACATTCAAACTATGAGCACAAACATTTAAAAATTATCCTGTTGTTGCTTGTTCTTTTTTTCTTCCTAGCCTCATCCCACCTGCCACCTCCATCCCTTTCTTCACCCCTTAGTGCTTCTTCCCTCTAACTTGATACTCTCTCATCTTGGAATCCTTTTCTCAGCCCCCTGCTCTTTGAATCGCATACAATTCTTCTCTCTATCCTCATCTGTGTTTCTTTCTTTAGCCCATCCCTCACCCACTTCTCTTTGTATCACCATGCCCAGCTTGCATTCACTTCAGCTCTTTTCTCCCTTTCACAGTCCATATTCTATACCTCTTCCCAAAGCCTCTTTTCCTTTCACAACCTATCAGTGTTTGTGCTACTCTTTCCTTTCCTTACTTCTTTCAATTCCTAATTCCTTTGGCAATGTCTCCCTCAGCACTTCTCCCTCCCTCTATATCAGCGGTCTCAAACACGCGGCCCACGGGCCGCATGTGGCTCTCCAGGTGCTATTTTGCGGCCCGCGGTCTGAACGCGATTATCAACTGTAAAGCGGCGGCGGCTCCTCACGCATTTCTCTTCCCCCTTCCCTTGTGGAGCAGCAGCGTGTCTGGCCGGCTCAAGTCGATCGATCCGTACAAAGCCGCGGGTGCCGGCTCCTTGCGCTATCCACTCCTGCATCGGAAGCCTCTCTGACATCACAACATCAGAGAGGCTTCTGACGCAGCGCGGATCTCGCGAGGAGCCGCCACCCGCGGCTTTGAACGGAACGTTCGATTGGGAGCCGGCCAGACACGCTGCTGCTACACAAGGAAGGGAACCGAAGGGGAGGGGAAAGAGAAATGCTCTGCTGCATATGGAAAGGAGGACCCTAGGGAAATGCTGCTGCTGCTGCACAGGGAAAGGGAGAGGGAGGGAAGGGGGAAGAGAAATGCCTCTCCTGCACAGGAAAGGGGGGGAGGGAAATGCTGCTGCTTCTGCTGCTGCTGCATAGGGAAAGGGAGAGGGAGGGAAGGGGAAGAGAAATGCCTCTCCTGCACAGGAAAGGGGGAAGGGAAATGCTGCTTTTGTTGCTGCTGCACCCAATTGGGGAAAGAGAGGGAAGGAAGGAGAAGGAAGACAAGGGAGAGGAGAGGAACAAGAGATGCCAAGTTCATGGGAGGGAGGGAAGGAAAGGAGATATCAGACCATAGAGGGGGAGGGGGAGATGCCAGGGCAAGGGGGGAGGGAAGGAGACAGATGCAAGACCAGGGAAAAGGAAAGAAGGAGGGAGGGAGAAAAGGAAGGAAAGAGATGTCAGACCATGGAAATAGGTATGGAAGAAGAGAGAGATAGAAGGAAAGGTAAGACATGGAAACGTAGATTTTGAAAAGAAAGCAGAAAAATTGAATATTAAGTTAATGCCAAAGATGGATGCAACTACGTTAAAGAAAAATACAGGGACTCATATATGAAAACCTTAGTCAGTAAAAGTGTTTATGATAAAAATGATAGACTGACTTCATTGGTAATAAATGCCAGCGGGGAGAGAGCTGATGACAGCTTAGAAAAACGCTCAGAAACAGTGAAACTCTGAGGGGGGTGGATACCTCCCCTTGGGCAAGAGTTTACAATCCAATCATTGCATTTGCAGAATAAACTCAGGCACGCAAGAAGCCCCTCTTGTACAGCACTGGATGCAACAGCGTCATGACATTGTTGATTTAAGATTTTCAGTACTAGATATAGTGCGATCTGTCAGAGGGGGTAATATACCTAAACTCCTCTGGCAGAAGGAACAGAAGTGGATTTTTGAGCTGAACACGCTTTACCCCAATGGACTAAATAACGAGATTGAGTGGGTGGCTTTTTTATGATTTTGTATGATTCCTTTTGATCTCAGTTCTTCCAGTGAATTTGGCCAGTAGTTTGAACAGTTCTGATGTTTTTTTCAAACGAACTTTATTTACAGTGTTAGTGATGCATCCATTACAGTAACCTTTGACGTCATCATTTTCTGACGTCATCACGTTCCGTCGGAGGTCACCCCTCCTCCTCACAGTAGTATAAAATCAGTGAGGAGTGAAGCGGTCTCCGTCGTTTGGACTTTTCAAATTTGGCAAACGGTATGTGAATAAGGATCTCAATCTCAAAAATTTTTTTAGGTTCCATTTGTTCATTTATAGTGCTTCTTGCTTGCATTATTGCTATAAATCATTATTACCTTTTCATAACGCACTACAAGTATAATTTGTGCGCTGTGATTGACAATATGTTTGTTGTAATTCTAGATCATCTCTTGAAAGATACGTTAGCA
The DNA here is from genome assembly GCF_902459505.1 of Geotrypetes seraphini. Taxonomy (NCBI): domain Eukaryota; kingdom Metazoa; phylum Chordata; class Amphibia; order Gymnophiona; family Dermophiidae; genus Geotrypetes; species Geotrypetes seraphini. The sequence goes on along the minus strand of NC_047085.1, from coordinate 402,956,774 downwards.
AAAGGGTTTCAGAGTGTGCAGTATTGGGTCTCCTGAAGAAGATTATCGAAACGGGGCCACGTTGAGACCCCTAGAGCCCTTACAACCACAATTCTTAAAAGCTTGCACAGATAAGTGTATAGTATCATTCAATGAGCAAGAGATTTTTTGCATGATACTTTTGAACAAAAGTTTTTTTGTCAACTAAAAAGTTATTGAAACAATTAAATTTTACCAGCGGTCAGAGAGTGATGCTCCAAATAGCAAATGCAATGATTGGATTGTAAACTCTTGCCCAAGGGGAGGTATCCACCCCCCTCAGAGTTTCACTGTTTCTGAGCGTTTTTCTAAGCTGTCATCAGCTCTCTCCCCGCTGGCATTTATTACCAATGAAGTCAGTCTATCATTTTTATCAAAGATGGATGCAAGGCAGAAAGTGAAGATGGAGAGAAAAACAGTCAAAGGATAAGAAGGCCCTGGAAACATACTTAAAAGCACAGAAAACTAAAGTCACCAGCCAACAAAGGTAGGGAAAATGATTTTATTTTCAATATAGTGATTGAAATGTGTCAGTTTTGAGAAAGAAAAGATATTAAACTTTAAATGTGAGGGCCGCAGAAAAAATAGTTAATTTCTTATTAAAGAAACGACAATTTTGCATAAGGTAAAACTCTTTATAGTTTATATATCTTTCCTTTTAACTGTTAAAGGAAAGTTTTATAAACTATAAAGAGTTTTACCTCATGCAAAATTGTCATTTCTTTAATAAGACATTAACTATTTTTTCTGCGGCCCTCCATGTATCTACAAATACAAAATGTGGCCCCGCAAAGGGTTTGAGTTTGAGACCACTGCTCCATATGGTAAACCAAATGTAGGAAGCCTGCCAGACCTACACTGCCGCTCTCCTCTGCTCCCTGCTATTAGCCTGCTCAGATATTCCTTAGCCACTCAACAGACTGCAGGGGAAGGCAGGAACAGTAGCTTAGGAGACATCAACCTTCTGTTCTGTTTTCCCCTGCAATATATTGGCTGGCTAAGGAGATATGACTAATGGTGTCTCCTAAGCTCCTGCCTCTTTGCAGTTTATAAACTGGCTAAGGAATATCTAACCAAGAGACTGCAGTGACAACAGCCTTACTTCCTGCTTTCCCCTGCAGCTCTACATTGGGAAAATTGCAGCTAATTAAAGAATGACTCAGGGACAAATTTTGTCCCCGTCCCCATGGGATCTCAAGATCCCTGTCCCCTCCCTGCGAGTTCTATCCCTGTCCCTGTGTCATTCCTGGAAGCTCTGCCTTAACCACACAAGCCTCAAACACATGATTTTAAAGTGTTCAAGGCTTGTGCAGATGAGGACAGAGCTTGCAGGAACAGGGCAGGGGCAGGGACAGAGCTCACAGGCAGGGCAGGACTAATTTGTCGAGGGCCCCTAGGCACACAAGTACACTGGGCTCCCCTGCCCCACCCCACCCAACCATTTGCCCAGGCAGAAACAGGAAGCTGCATCAGAGGGAAGCTTTGGGCAAGCAGCACCGCTTGCACAATTACAGTTCCTATTGCCTTTCTTACCCATGTTGCTTGTCTTACTTTCCGTCGATGGGGGGGGGGGGCATGTTGCCAATCCATGCTGGAGGGTTCCATTGCCGTTTGGAAAAACAATGTTGATGCCTTCCTTCATTGGGCCCCCCCTGCCCATTTCGGGCCCTAGGCACGTGCCTACTTGACCTATTGGTTAATCCTGCCCTGCTCACAGGGAAAGGACGGGGATGGGGAAAATTTGTCCCTGTGTCATTTTCTAGGGCAGTGCTGGAAAGAATATTAGGGGTGCTCTAGCACTCAGTACCCATAGAGCTGGTGCCTCTGTTACATGTCTATCTAAGTAAGACTGAAAAGACACAAGAATTACTACCCTGTGCTTTTGTGGCTTGCTCACACCCCAAAACATTCAGCTAGCAGTGTCAGTGGGGTGTTTTGTTTTGTTTTTTAAATGTTGATTGTTGTGGGAAGAATTAGACTCCCGATATTCAATACCAGGCACTGGCATTGAGTACTGGCAGCTGACCAAATTATATCAGGCAACCGACCCTTATGCAGGTCCTGGCCAATATTCAGTCAGGATCTGCTGGCTCATTGCTGATATTCAGCAATACTTAACATAGTAACATAGTAACATAGTAGATGACGGCAGATAAAGACCCGAATGGTCCATTCAGTCTGCCCAACCTGATTCTTTTTTTAAAAAAATTTTTCTTCTTAGCTATTTCTGGGCAAGAATCCAAAGCTTTACCCAGTGCTGTGCTTGGGTTCCAACTGCCGAAATCTCTGTTAAGACTTACTCCAGCCCATCTACACCCTCCCAGCCATTGAAGCCCTCCCCTGCCCATCCTCCACCAAACGGCCATACACAGACACAGACCGTGCAAGTCTGCCCAGTACTGGCCTTAGTTCAATATTTAATATTATTTTCTGATTCTAAATCTTCTGTGTTCATCCCACGCTTCTTTGAACTCAGTCACAGTTTTATTCTCCACCACCTCTCTCGGGAGCGCATTCCAGGCATCCACTACCCTCTCCGTAAAGTAGAATTTCCTAACATTGCCCCTGAATCTACCACCCCTCAACCTCAAATTATGTCCTCTGGTTTTAGCATTTTCCTTTCTCTGGAAAAGATTTTGTTCTACGTTAATACCCTTCAAGTATTTGAACGTCTGAATCATATCTCCCCTGTCTCTCCTTTCCTCTAGGGTATACATATTCAGGGCTTCCAGTCTCTCCTCATACCTCTTCTGGCACATGCCTCCTATCATTTTCATCGCCCTCCTCTGGACCGCCTCAAGTCTTCTTACGTCTTTCGCCAGATACGGTCTCCAAAACTGAACACAATACTCCAAGTGGGGCCTCACCAATGACCTGTACAGGGGCACCTGTACACCTTCTTCCTTCTACTGACTACACCTCTCTTTATACAGCCCAGTAGGGTTCACTGAATAACAGTACAAAACAGTCATTTTTGGAGCTGGTCCTTACAGGGGCGGAGTCAGAGAAGAGACAGGAGTTATGAAGATGCTGGCAGAGGCTTGGAGACTGATAACATTCAAAACTGTGTCTGCTGTTGTTTTAATTTGATTATGTATACTGTATGTTCTATATTTAATTTTGACTATGTATATTTGTTTTTATTTGTATTCTATGTAAACTGCTGTGATGACTTTACAACTTCCAGCAGCATATCATATTCAAATAAAGATAATATTCACTGCTAGCAGCCACATAAACATGTAAGGTCACATAAAAACCAGCTCTAACTTTGCCCAGTTAAGTGGGGCCAGCACCAGCATCCAAGATTCTTTATTCTTTGATATACCATTTATACCTAAACGGTTTACAATGGAATCAATCTAAAAAAGTTTAAAATTAAAAATAACACAAATCATAGAGTTAAAATAATATTAATGGCAAGATAAAATAATAAAGGAGGGAGTATGACACACTGACATATTGGAAACAAGATGGGAGCAGGGGTAGGGTAAGTTAATAAATACATTGAAATTCGAAAGTAATTGCCTGGTATGCTTCCTGTAGTACCAAAATACCACCAGGCTGCCAATAGAGACTGTGGCAACCATTTTGTAAAGGCAGACACTAGGAAAAGGAACGAGTGTGGTTCACTCCTGTCCCCATTGCCCTGCTGTACCACCAGGGAATATAGGTAGGCCGGGGGTGGGGGGTGGGGTGGGAACTATCCTAACTGAGGGGGGTCATGAGTGGGCTCTGAACCAGTAGTTGGGAGCTGGGAGACATAGTGACAATGAGTGGAAACAAAATGGTGACATGAACTTATGAACTTGAGAAGATTCAGCTAAGTTGAATGGTCCCTTAGCGATTCTATAACGATTTTTACTATTTACATATGATTTTTTTCTGTGTGATTTCTTGTGCTTGATGAATGGAGACATAGGGCTCCTTTTACAAAGCCGTGTTAGTGGCTTTAGCGCATGCAACTTTTTATCATGCGATAAAAACTACCACCTACTCAAGAGGAGGTGGTAGCGGCTAGCGTGGCTGGCAGTTTAGCGTGCATTAAACCGCTAACGCAACTTCGTAAAAAGGAGCCCATAGTGGTGATAGAATTTATGAACTTAAGAAGATTCAGCTAAATTGATTTGTTTTTCAGATTTAATTATGATTTTCACTATTTTTGTATGATTTTATGTGATTGATTTTTGCGGAGATTTCAAACACTCCCCACATCCCCCTTCTTTCTTCCTATGCTGGATGCATGTCTGCACTTTATATTTATACATATTTATTCAATGGTACCAGTTAAATGTTTTGAAATAAGGGTAACCATGATGTACATGCAAGTGCATTTGAATTGAATTCTCAAGGGCATGGGATAATTGCCTGAACCAGAACTGCAAAATGCTGTTGAAAAAAAATAAATGTCTGCACTTTATATTTATACATATTTATTCAATGGTACCAGTTAAATGTTTTGAAATAAGGGTAACCATGATGTACAGGCCAGGGTTTATTTAGACCTTCCGGTCTGGTGCTAGTCACCTGTAAACACCTGCTCGGGGCATTTGGTCATTCGTAGAGATAATTGAGCCTGAACTGAAATCTCCTTATTTGGTCTTTGAAAATTAGAAAGTTAGATATACATTGCAGGTGCTATCCTTGTGCTGGGAAAAAAATGGGGTTTTGTACCAATTATTTAATTTGAGTGGGGATCTATACCAGAGCAGTAGGAAGAGGGAGATTGGAGAGTCTGAGGTCCCTGAATATCGGCTGGGACCCACTTAAGCTCAGCAGCCACTGTAGTCTCAATTAGCCCTGGATATTCAGTGTTAGTCCCAGCACTGAATATCTGGGACTTATTCTGCCTGCAGCAATCAGCATTAAAAAAAAAAAATGGATCAATGTGGGCAGAATAGTGGTCAGAGAATTCAAACCACTAATCAGTACTGACTTTGATGTCATAAAAGAATAGTTTTTCGTGAAATAAGAACATAAGAACATAAGAACATAAGAAATGCCTCCGCTGGGTCAGACCTAAGGTCCATCGCGCCCAGCAGTCCGCTCACGCGGCGGCCCATCAGGTCCAGGACCTGTGCAGTAATCTTTTATCTATACCCCTCTATCCCCTTTTCCAGCAGGAAATTGTCCAATCCTTTCTTAAACCCCAGTACCGTTCGCTGCCCTATAACGTCCTCTGGAAGCGCATTCCAGGTGTCCACCACACGTTGGGTAAAGAAGAACTTCCTAGCATTTGTTTTGAATCTGCTGGAGCTCTGAAGTATTTCAGAAAACAATAGTTTTGTTTGACAAGGTGACATTTGTATGACATTCGCTGATTTTTATCATATAACTGTGCTTTCACTTTCTTTCTGGCACCATCAAATATTAAACATAAGTGCAGCCAAAAATCTGTAGTCCTCGGTCTTTAGTTGTTTCAAGATTCTGTCAGTGGCATTTATGTGAAAACATGTCCCATTTAAAGTGCTGAAGCTGTGAAGGTCAACTTGAACAATAAGGCTCAGTTCAAACATATCTAGCCTGGGAATTGCTTTTCCAGTTTATAGAGAAATACTGTACGATGGAACCTAAAAACCCTAAGGAAACCTAAATTGTGCATGTCATGGTAAATTAGCTAGGCCCAGTCAGAGGAGCCTAAGTGGTCTTAAATCCCATGGAGCAGAGCTAACATGTGCGACACACCCCATGAAAGGGCTTTTATGTTTTCACCACAAATGCCTGCTTAGATTTCATCCGATTGTTTTTGGCGCTTTTTCATGGTCTCTAAGCACTAAGGAGATGAAAATAGCTATTACATTTTTAAACGGTACACATATGGAATAGTGTGCCATATAAAGGTATAACAGTGGAATAAAGAAACCTGTCTACCTTGCTGCACACTAATGTGAGTTATCCTTTCAGATTCTTGCTGGTACCATTATTTTATATGCAATTGATGTGACCGCTGGATATATGGACTCCTGATGAAGGTAGAGGCTGCTGAAACATGGATTGTGTTGGGTCCGAATACAGGCAGTCCCCGAGTTACAGATGCCCGATTTAAGTATGACTTGTACTTAAGAACACAGATGCGGCTTCATTTGATTTCACTGAGCAGTATTTCTAGTGGCATAGACTCCTATACTTCTCCTGTAGCAGATTCAGGAATGATGTATGGCCACATTAAGAACAGTGTGTGGTTGTACATGCTGTACCTTAGAGGGAACACTGGGACAGTTGACCCTTTTGTCAGCTGGGAGCAGAAGGAAGCAGCAAGAATCTTAAAATCTACAAGTTTTGAGTTACATACAAATCTGATTTAAGAACAGCTTTAAAAATGTAACTTGTTCTCACATCATCTACAGCCAAGTAAAGTTGTAAAGCTACAATTGGATTTTTTAATAAATTGACTTTTATTCATCAAGGTACAAGCTTCTATGTTCCACTGTTATTTCTTTGACATTGTTTTTCTCCCCTTTTTTTGGGTTTGGCCATATCAACACAATATGCAATAAAAACATATTAATAAATAGTATTAAGACAGAGTAACAGAAGTTAGAAAATAAGGGGACTAATTTAAAGAAAGAAAGTCCCATATGAAGTTAACGGTGCAAGAATATGATCTTAGTTAGGGTAGAAGTGGATAAACAAGTCCTGCTACAGTATTTAGTAGTACCTGAAGATTGGAGGGTGGCCAATGTTATGCCGATGTTTTAAAAGGGCTCTAGGGGTAATCCAGGAAATTACAGACTGGTAAGCCTGACTTTGATGCCAAGCAAAACAATAGAAACAATTATAAAAAATAAAATTATGGAACACATAGACAAACATGGTTTAATGGGTCAGAGTCAGCATGAGTTCAGGCAAAGGAATTCTTGCATCACCAATTTGCTTCATTTCTTTGAAGGCGTCAATAAACATATGGATAAAGGTGAGCTGGTTAATGTAGCATATCTAGATTTTCAGAAAACATTTTTGACAAAGGTCCTTCATGAAAGACTTCTGCGAAAATTAAAAAGACATGGGATATGAGGCAATGTGTCTTTAGTCTTAGAATATTAAAAAAAAAAAAATTTGTGGGGGGGTTGTGATTGTCTTTGCCTATGTTCAACTTTTTCTTGCTGTGTACACCACCATAGGTGGATTTCTTCAAAACGGCAGTAAATAAATCTTAGGAAATATGGCCTTCTTTTACTAAACAGTGGTAGAGGTTTCTTCTGTGGCCTGGGGAGCTAAATGCTCCAAAGCTCAAAGGAAGTCTATGAGTGTCGGAGCATTTAGCACTCTGGGCTGTGGTAGAAACCTCTCTCATGGCTTAGTAAAAGGGAAGGAGGGTATACAAAATAAATAAAATATTCAATGAACAGCAGTACATGGTACAAGTAAATGCACTGATTCCCAAAGATCCATCCCCTACCCCCCCCCCCAGACTGTCAATGTCAAATGGATGTTTTTCTCAAAAGTCTTCAGGCAAAGGAGATTTTAGACAAAAAAACAGATTGTGGTTTTGGCTCTGTCTGCTCTTTGAGGATGGTCAACAAAAGCGAGAAACAAACAAGGCAAAGACGAATGCTAGAGAAGAGTAGCCTCGCAGCCATATTTATGTTGCAACTGTGAAAACTCAAGCAGTTTACCAATGGAAATAACATCTTCTAATACACATATTCCTGCAATCATCCAATGCTTCCAGATGACCTTAAATCCGCAAATTTGAATCTTGGAGTTCAGCCATATAGTTTGATTTGTTGATTTGTGAATTGGAATAAGTGTTATATTACTCACATATCTTAATGTTTTCCAAGTGTCTACTAATAGTTTATTGTCTTTATATAATCTAGGCATTTTGATACTGAGAACATGGCACAATCGCAGAGGAAACATGAGTCGCCATTCCAACCATAACCAATCTGGGATATTGTCAATGGGCTCTGGGAGGATCCAATACATATCTTGGCGCATAATATAGGCTTGATGATATCTATAAAAGTTTGGAAAATTTACCCCACCCTCTGTACGGTAATCGTTTTTGTAAAGATACTAAAGCAATTCTAACCTTTTTCCCCAGCCAAATAAATTTTGTAAGAATAAAGTTTAACTTTTTATAGGATCCCTGAAAAAAAACTGGTATCATACCCATTTGATAACAAATCACAGGGGAAATCATCATTTTAATAGTTTGGACTTTTCCCCACCAAGACAGATGTAAAGGATTCCATTGCTCACACATTTCCGTTATCTTCTGTAATAAAGATTTTTCATTTATCGTCATTGTTTCTTCCAAAGTATTTTTTATCCAAATGCCTAAGAACTTTATTCCATCCTCTTTCCATAGAAAGGGAAATGAATCAAATAAACCTAATGTCAATGGACATTAAGTGGAAGAACTGATTTGCTCCAATTTATTTTATATCCAAATTTCTCTATCAATTCAAGCAAGCATGGAATGGTTGTTTCAAGATTTCTCAAATAAAGCAAAATATCATCTGCCATTAACAAATTATTGCAATGAATAAGTATTATTTTCCCTGATTTGTATAAATGTAAGAATGGGGTAGGGGAGGGGGGATTTTATTATATGGTATAAGCGTTATGAGATGTTGAAAGGATGGGAGGGAAAGGGATAATTCTATTTAATATGAAGAATTGTAGTATTTCAAGTGATATATTTAAGTTAAAATGGTTAATACCTTTTGATGCACTTAATGTAAGTTATAAAAATGAATAAAGAATTACAAAAAAAACTTAACAGTCAACTTTCTTCCATTTTTATGCTTTCTTCTCAAAATCAATCTACTTTCTTCCATTTTTCTGCTTTCTTCTCAAAATCAATCTACTTTTCTATGTCTTCCCATCTATCCATGTGTACCATCTCCTCTCTCTTCTCCCCTATTCCCATCTATCCATAAACAGCATTTCTTTTTATCTCTTCCCTGCCACATCCATTGCTGTGCACCATCTCCTCCCTCTGTCTCCCCTTCCCCTCCATCCCTGTGCACCATCTCATCCCTCTTCCATGGTAAGACAACTCTGTCTTCCCCTTCCCCCTCAGATGGTCTGGCATCTTTCTCCTCTCCTTCCCATAGCCTAGAATCTCTCTTGTTTCCTATGGTCTAGCATCTCTCTCTCTCTTTCCCTCCCTCTTCCCGAGGTCTAACATTACTCTCCTCTCCTTTTGTAGCCTGAAATGATTTTATAATTCTGCTTGGAGTTAAAATATGTAACAGGATGTATTTGGTTTTGTTGGAGGTAATTTTGTATGGGATTTTTCCCCCTTAATTCCTGTCTTTTTCAATTCTTGTTTACCATCTCATTCAAGAAATATTCAGAAAAACGTATAAACTTGGCTTTCCATCTGTTAAGAGAATCAAAACGATATCCAATTTTTGCAAATCTTTTGCTTTTCTATCTGCAAAAATTTGGAATGAGCTTCCATCGGAGATTAGGTTACTTTTTCAATTAACAACTTTTCAGAAAATGTTATTAAACTCATTTATTTCAAAAATTTCTGATTGATTCTTCTGTTCCAAGTTAATATCTGGAGTAGAAATTATCTTTACTCTCTAGTTGGATTTAGGAAATTTCGTTAACTGAGTCGAGCCCTTCTTGTGAGGGATGAATTGGTGTATAAAACTAAAGATTGGATTGGATGGATTAGGGGCACTGCACTGCATATTCTTCATAGTGCAATTACCTTAAAACACGAAAAAGAAAATGGCAGAAAATGGCATAACTTCATATGTGTCAAGTACTTCATACTTCAAAAACTCATTTCATTCTTTTGAAACAAAATGGCACTGCATACGCCTATGTCCCTATGAATGAAAACGGAACTGTGGTCATCAAAAAATGGACCAATCATTGTTTTTCTACCAGTAGCCTAACAGCACAGTTTCCAATCAATATGTGAATTTAAACCCTGAGATTCCATGGATTTCAACTTGAAAATCCAGCAAGATTCTTCTTGTACTTCGGTGTACAATGTCAATGACATAACATTTTAAAACAGAGAAATGATGATGATGAATTTCACAATGTTCAGCGCACTTCCACAAAACTGCCATGGCCAGCGTTAATGTCTCCAACAAGATTCTTGTTTTGCATTTGCTCCAACTCTGTGCACTGAACGGCACCAATAAAGGCTTAAGTTTTAAAGGGGCTTTAGAAACACAATATACAATGTGACATCACATCTTGTTGGAGACATTAAAGTTGGCCATGGCAGTTTTGTGGAAGTCAGCTGAGTAACAACTACGCAGAAGTGAGAAAGAGCATGCCAGCGTACAAAGCTAAGTAGCATTTGATTGTTTTCTTTCCCTGTGCAGAGTGGTGGATATTGTTCCCAGTTAGAAAGTTGCATTTAGTATTGTTGGAGTTTTTTTGTGCCTGTGATAAAACTGTATTGAAATCCTTTATGAATTGCCATGTTTCTATTATTATTCTTGAGACTTTTTTCTCCATCATTTTTGATTAAATGAACATTTCTTGTGGGCACCTCCACTGCTGGCTGATAACATTTTTGTAATTATTTAGATTTAAATGTCTCTATCATATCTCCCACCTTTCCTCCAAAGTACTCACATTGAGGTCTTTAAGTCTGTCCCCATAAGCCTTATGATGAAGACCATTGACCATTATAGTAGCCTTCCTCAGGACCACAGGTGTCAAACAAGATCTGTGGGCTGAACCCGGCTTGCATGGCCGTTTTTATGTGGCCCGCAGTGCGATGCAGCATTTTCATTGCTGCCCTCGGGTGTTTTATCTTCTGACTGGCTCCCTCCTCCTCATTTCTGCAGTGTGCACAAAGCTACAGGCAGTGGCTCCTTGCGTGTCCCTCACCTCATCCGGAAGCAATCCCTCTGATGTTGCGACGTCAGAGAAAAGGCTTCTGGTTCAGGTACAGGATGTGCGTAGGAGCCGCCACCTATGGCTTTGTGCACATTGCGGCAGTGAGAAGGAGGGAGCAGGACAGAAGATAAACACCTGGGGGCAGCAATGAAAACATAAGACACCCACTGGAGGGAGGCACCTAGTTGAGGCATAAAATGGAGGGAGGGAAAGGGGCATGTTGGGACTCAAGAAAGAGGGAGCACAAACTTCAGACATATGATAGAAGGGAGGGAGGGGGCATTAACTTGGTACATAGAATGAAGGGGAGAACCATAGAATAGAAGGAGGGAGAGAGGGAGGGAAAGAGATGCTGAGGTTAGGGAGGGAATAGAAAAGGAGAATTGGGTGTCTGAGAGTGAGAAAGAGAGATGGTGCACATGAGGAGATAAAAAAAGGAGAATTGTTGGGCAGAGGGAGAGAAAATTATTGGACATGGTGCTGGGAGAGGAGTGAGGTAGAGAAATGCATGGGGAAGAGAGAGAAGTCAGACCACTGGAATGGGAAGGAAAGAGAGAGAGAGAGAGATGCCAGACTGCAGAAAGTGTTATAAAACTATTATTAAATGGATTGAACTCCACCAATAATATACATCCCTCTCTGGCTTAGAGAAATATATATTATAAAGAACTATTAATTTGGGGAAAGTTAGCTTGCTTGATTAAAACTTAGCTCTGTAATATTCAAGAACTAAGACTCAGAACATTTATAAGCAAACTGAAAATTTATTTAAAAGCATTAAAATCAAGTAAGTAGAGCAGTTACAGATAGAACCTTTAAGCAAAAATAATAGAATACATTCGAAAGGTTAAATGATTAAGGTTACTCACAAATGCTGGTAGAAAGAGTCCTTAGAAGGCCGAATGGTAGGCCTGAGTTAGGCACATGGTTGCAGAGGAAGAGTGATGTGGCAGCATGGTGATCCAGCGAAAAGAAGACTTGTTGCAGTTTGATCCAGGCTGGTTCCAGAGGGAAAGAGAGTGTCCCTGGTTAGAAAGGATTCCATTTCATAGTTATAGAGTTAAAACCTGTTCTAAAAATAGAATCATAGGTGCATAGCAGTTGTCCCATCCCAGAGGCTGACAGGGCATCACATCCAATCATAAAGAGGACATTGCATCCAATCATAAAACAGTCTTTCAATTCCCTGTTTCTAGGTGATGTCATGATTGAATTATAATGGCTTAAAATGGTGTCCCAATACAGAGTACTGTTACTTGTCCTTGCTGAATGTGGTATGAATCTATGTCTGAGTGGTTTAAAATGGAGTATAGGCAGAGAGGTCATCTGATTGAATCTTCTTTGAGTGGCTTAAAAAGGTGTGATGAACATCTGACCTACATCCTGTTCCACTGATAGAGTTCTGTTTAGCTCTGGGATCTACCCTGGCTGTCCTTTTTCTTATTTGAAAAGGTGTATTTAACACTTTCTGAAAGTCGGTCTTCCTTTTTGTACTCCATTGAATAGGTGCATGTAACACTTCTCTTAAGGCAGATGGCTCAGAAACCAAATCAGAAATTCACTTTTAAATCCATCAAATTAATATACTTTAACTTAAATTCAAATAGAAGTTCACTTTACTATAAATCCATAATTTAACATCACATCCTGCCTTGGGTCAGGCAATAATTCCAGCAAACGCTCATAATTTATGATTAGTATTTTATCAAATTTTTTAATAAATTTGAAACTTGATTTACCTCCAACAAAACCAAATACATCCTGTTACATATTTTAACTCCAAGCAGAATTATAAAATCATTTCAGGCTACAAAAGGAGAGGAGAGTAATGTTAGACCTCGGGAAGAGGGAGGGAAAGAGAGAGAGAGATGCTAGACCATAGGAAACAAGAGAGATTCTAGGCTATGGGAAGGAGAGGAGAAAGATGCCAGACCATCTGAGGGGGAAGGGGAAGACAGAGTTGTCTTACCATGGAAGAGGGATGAGATGGTGCACAGGGATGGAGGGGAAGGGGAGACAGAGGGAGGAGATGGTGCACAGCAATGGATGTGGCAGGGAAGAGATAAAAAGAAATGCTGTTTATGGATAGATGGGAATAGGGGAGAAGAGAGAGGAGATGGTACACATGGATAGATGGGAAGACATAGAAAAGTAGATTGATTTTGAGAAGAAAGCAGAAAAATGGAAGAAAGTAGATTGATTTTGAGAAGAAAGCATAAAAATGGAAGAAAGTTGACTGTTAAGTTTTTTTTGTAATTCTTTATTCATTTTTATAACTTACATTAAGTGCATCAAAAGGTATTAACCATTTTAACTTAAATATATCACTTGAAATACTACAATTCTTCATATTAAATAGAATTATCCCTTTCCCTCCCATCCTTTCAACATCTCATAACGCTTATACCATATAATAAAATCCCCCCTCCCCTACCCCATTCTTACATTTATACAAATCAGGGAAAATAATACTTATTCATTGCAATAATTTGTTAATGGCAGATGATATTTTGCTTTATTTGAGAAATCTTGAAACAACCATTCCATGCTTGCTTGAATTGATAGAGAAATTTGGATATAAAATAAATTGGAGCAAATCAGTTCTTCCACTTAATGTCCATTGACATTAGGTTTATTTGATTCATTTCCCTTTCTATGGAAAGAGGATGGAATAAAGTTCTTAGGCATTTGGATAAAAAATACTTTGGAAGAAACAATGACGATAAATGAAAAATCTTTATTACAGAAGATAACGGAAATGTGTGAGCAATGGAATCCTTTACATCTGTCTTGGTGGGGAAAAGTCCAAACTATTAAAATGATGATTTCCCCTGTGATTTGTTATCAAATGGGTATGATACCAGTTTTTTTTCAGGGATCCTATAAAAAGTTAAACTTTATTCTTACAAAATTTATTTGGCTGGGGAAAAAGGTTAGAATTGCTTTAGTATCTTTACAAAAACGATTACCGTACAGAGGGTGGGGTAAATTTTCCAAACTTTTATAGATATCATCAAGCCTATATTATGCGCCAAGATATGTATTGGATCCTCCCAGAGCCCATTGACAATATCCCAGATTGGTTATGGTTGGAATGGCGACTCATGTTTCCTCTGCGATTGTGCCATGTTCTCAGTATCAAAATGCCTAGATTATATAAAGACAATAAACTATTAGTAGACACTTGGAAAACATTAAGATATGTGAGTAATATAACACTTATTCCAATTCACAAATCAACAAATCAAACTATATGGCTGAACTCCAAGATTCAAATTTGCGGATTTAAGGTCATCTGGAAGCATTGGATGATTGCAGGAATATGTGTATTAGAAGATGTTATTTCCATTGGTAAACTGCTTGAGTTTTCACAGTTGCAACATAAATATGGCCTTAATAAATCACAAAGTTTTAGATGGATGCAACTGAAGCAGGCCATTTTGGTGGGGTTCCCTGAGTGGAAAAATCTAAATAATCAATATAATTTGGAGTTCTTATGCTTTCATGTGGACTTCCTAGGACACCAGGCTGCTCAGTGGTACAAATTAATATCTGGATTTATAAATAAAAAACCAAAGACAGGTCTTCAAGACATTTGGAGTACTGAAATTAAGCATCAAATTACTGCGTCTCAATGGCCACGAATTTGATCTTGGAGGATGAGATGTAAAACGTCTGCATCTATGAGACAAACATGCTTTTTTCTATTGCATAGAGCAATCTGGACCCCTGTTCATTTACAAAAATTAGATAGCTCTAAGTCTAATAGATGCTGGCACTGTCATCTCGAAGCAGGGACTTTAGATCATTTATTATTCTATTGTCCATTCATTTTGGCTTTTTGGAAATCAATATGGGCCAAATAAATTGTTTGTTAGAAAATCCGGTGGCTTTATCATATGATACTATATTATTTGGCATGTCAATGAGGGCGAAGAGTCAAATTTCTTCAAAAAATAATAAGCTTTTACTTATTATGACAGGAGTCGCCATACAACAAATAACATGCAATTGGAAAAATTGGAATACATTAAACAACAGTTTTTGATGGAATTCAGTGTGTCATTTATAAAATGGAAAGAACATTAGCTATTCAGAAAGGAAATTTTAATAAATTTCAAAATGTGTGGGGGCCATTAACAAAATATTGCAATGAATAAGTATTATTTTCCCTGATTTGAATGTTAAAAGTTAATGCTAAAGATGGATGTATGGCAGATGGATGTATGGCTAAGGTGACCATAAGTCCTGTTTTCAACAGGACCGTCCCATTATTAGACCCACCATTTTAGACCCACCATCCTGTTGTCCCGAGCCACCGTTTCAGGACACCTAAATATCCTGTTTTCTGCCGCTACTATCATTTGCAATCCTGCTGCCCTGATCCTGGATCAGGGCAGCAGGATCGCAATTGTGGCAGCGGCAGAAAACAAACGGGACACAAATCGCTGACACCATCGCAATCCTGCTGCCCTGATCCTGCACTGGCAATTTGCCGCGCTGCCTCGTCCTGCCCCTTGGAACCTCACTCTCTTTTGTAAGTGACTGCCTAGAATCTTTCTTTCCGACGTCAGAGTTCACGTCGGAGAGAGGCTTGTGGGTCAGCCACGTGTAGGGTAGCTGTCTCGCTCTCGTTGTCTTCTGCCGTGCCATGCTGTGCCATCCTCTGCCATCCAACCACCCACCATTGGGCATTGCGGGGAGTTCTGCAGTGCTGGGGACTTAGGAGCAATTGAAGCAGGAGCACTCGAAAGAGGAGCAGGAGCAGTTAAAAAAGTAAGTAAGGCCAGGAGACCAATGCTGGAAGGTAGAGAGGGGCAGAAGGCCGAGATGATTTTCTTTTTCAATAGGGTGGTGAAGATGGAACACAGGGAGTGGGGGGGATATTGGACATAATGATGCAGGGAGGACTGCTGGGGACAAATGCTGGAATGCAGAGAGGGGCAGAAGGCTGAGGTGATTTTTTTCAATAGGGTGGAGGAGATGGAACATAGGGAATATGTGGGAGGGGGGATAGTGGACATGGTGATGCGGGGAGTGCTGCTGGGGACAAATGAGAAGTTCAACAAGGCGGGGGACAAGAAATGCTGTAAGGCAGTGAGTGGGAAGGGGTACAACCTCAGGATGTAGGAGGGAGGGAATAGAAAGGGACAAAGGGTGCTGTTTGGTGGTCAGTAGAGCGGTAGCCATGGTCCCAGTCTTTGCCGAGGCGAGGTGAGGGAGACCAGGTCACATAGAGGGACCTCCACTCCACTGATGGGAGCAGGCAATGGTAGTTGGCCTGGCGGTGCCTGCTTCTCGCCGGGCTCAGTTATATGGAAGCCCAAGTGCGCAAAAGAAGAGCCAGCATGGCCCAAGGTGCAGTGCTCGGGGCGGGGGCAGGCGGCTTGCTCAAGGGTCCTGCTGCACGAGGGATGGGAGGGAGGAAAGGGAAGCTGGGCAAGGGTCCTGCTGCACAAGGGTTGGGAGGGATTGTGGGTGGGGCTAGAGCGGGGTTGGGGGCGGGGCTGAAATTAGTAGATGTCCCTTTTTGAGGAAAAAAATAAATGGTCACCTTATGTATGGCAGAAAGTGAAGGAGAGAAAAACAGCAAATGGATAAGGTGGCCCTGGATACACAGTTAAGAGCACAGACATAAGGAAGTGCAGCCAGAAACTGGGAAACCAAAATCACCAGACAATAAAAGGTAGGGGGAATGATTTTATTTTCAATTTAGTGATTGAATTGTGTCAATTTTGAGAATTTACATCTGCTATCTATATTTTTCACTGTTCAGAAAGAAATGCATTTGTTTCTTTTTTTCTGGGTTGTACTGCATGCAGAGTCTTGAATCTTAGGTTATATTTGTATATATTAGTACTTTTAGTTTTTGGTCCCATATTTGCATAGGGGTTATCTGTGTTCTGGTAGGAATTAATGTTGAGAAGCATACAGTATGCTTTGTGTAGTTTAATTTTGTGGTTAACCATTATGTGTTGTTTATCAAAATTATATTGTGTATATATGAAAAATGAATGGAAAAAATGGTGTTACGATTAGTACTATTATGGGGGCGGGGTCTGTGGCAGAAATTGGGCAGGGTCTGGCCCATGACTTAGCCTGTGTTTTAGATTTCAGCCCCTTAATGTGATTGAGTTTGACACCCCTGCTCTGGACCAACTTTGAAGGTGCAGTCTCCAGAATTGTCACAATATTCTAAATGCGGTCTAATCTAATCTTTGGTTTATATACCGGGTCATCTCCCGAAGGAGCTCAACTCGGTTTATAAGTAATTAGATTAGGATGAGTATAAAATATAAACTTACAAAAGAGCTAAAAAGATAAAATATACTATTAATACCACACTTCATTTAGATGAACCTCTAAGGTGTTGTGTAAATAGCCAGGTTTTTAGATCTTTTCAAAACTGTTGTAGCTGACCTATCAATCTTACAGAGTCAGAAAGATTATTCCAAGTTTCTACCAGTTTGAACGCCATAGATTTACTAAGTTTCCCAACAGATCTGAGTCCTCTCGAGGAGGGAAATAATTTATAAATCTGTGTGCTCCTTGAATAACAATTTCTAGTGGTATTCCAATACAAGGGAACTAAATATTCCGTACAGGGCATCAACACCTCCTTTTTTCTAGTGGGATGTATATGTGTATGCTTTGGCCATACCTTTCCCTATGTACCCAAGCATCCTTCTAGCTTTTGCCATTGCCTTTCAACCTGTAAAGCCACCTTAAGTTTATCACATACTATCACACCCAAGTCCAGCTATTTTTTTCATGCACAAAAGTTCTTCTCTCCCTAAAGTGTACCGTTCTCAGGTTTTGCAGCCCAAACGCATGACCTTGCATTTCTTAGCATTAAATTTTAGCTGCCATTCTTTGTGCTGTTTCTCATTATTTTCAGTTGGATCCTTTTCCACCTTCTGAAGGATTCTCTTTTAGCTCTAATAGCTTCCTTCACCTCAATTGTCAACCACACCGGCTACTGTTTGGTCTTCCTTCCTCTTTCTTTTAAAAACATGGAATATATTGTGGCAGGTACTCCCAGCTGACCCCTTTTGGGCTCACTGCGTCCCCGCCTGACCGAACTATTCAATGTGTGATTATGCTGTTTGTCCCTTTCAGTGCTTCCCGTGCACACCGCTGGACTAGGTTGTAACAGCAAATATTTAGCAACAAAAGCAAACTTCAGGCAGTTTCATTATTTTTTTTAGCTTAATATACCAGCAAGCAGTTAAGTTATTTTGGCATGCATGCTATAAAGGTAATTTTAAGCTGATGGGATACAAGCAGCAAGCAGTTCATTTCGATAATCCTAACATGCCTGCAATCTGGTTTGATTCACTCAATTTATTTTAAGCTATTAGTAGTAGTCACAGGCTGTAGCAGTTTAGTTAGTAGCTAGCATACAGTTTGGGTGAGAAAGCTAGCATCAATTTTGGTAAGGGCTGTTAAAAGTAGTAGTAGTCAAGCTGTAGCGGTATAGGTGGTAGCTAGTATATAGTTTAAGTGGGAGAGCTAGCGAGTAGGCAGCGAGCAATGGGCAATGACCTTGTCTTGTCCTTGTAGGTCCTCATTGTGTTCAATCACTTGCGCCTTAGGCATCACAATGAGCAGTAATGTGCCGTTAGGTGCATCAACTTAAATGGCGTCAGTTTGCACCGCTCAGAAGAGGTATCGTGGCGGACCCCACCTCCCAATCCAGCCCGACTTTCCTCCCTTCCAGCAGCCGATGGTGTTCTTTTCTCTCATTGGGGCAGTTCCCAGTGACAGTGGAGCCACCCTTTAAAACTTTTCAAAAAGCCGTGACACTCCAGAATGGGCATCGGAGGCGGACCCTGCCTCCCATATCTCTGTGTCCCTCACCCACCTAGCTCTTCCTGTTTCTAATCTTGCCCACCCCTTACCTCTTTCTGTGAGGCTGCCATTGGAACGCTTTTATGTTTCACTTAGATGTTCTGTTTGTCAGCATTTGCTTATTTCTCATCTGAAGAAGGGTTACCTTTGAAAGCTAATAAAAAATGCATTGTTAGTCCAATAAAAAGGTATCGCCTTATTTCATTTATGTTTGACAAACAGACCAGCCATATGAGCACCTGCATTTCTGCTAGGACTTCTAGATAATTAGAGAAATTGCTGCCTGTGCCAGCTGCTAGTAGTCTTTTGCAGCATTTAACACACTCCTTGGGGGTATCCTTTGTTTACTGTGCAAGTCATCTTGAACTGTCAAAGGACTTTAATGTTTTTCTTGGCCTTTAGTTAGCTATTTCCCATTGTTTCCCCATGTGTTACACACTGGACTTAGCAAACGAATACTCCATAGCTTTCTATTTTGATATGTGCATTGAAGTTTATTTGTCTTCCTGTGTCTGTATCATTTTCACAGTTGAACTTTTTCCGGGATTTTCATCCATGACTCTATTATCTATTGTTCTTCCCCATCTTAATATTAAGAATTTCCTATTTTCCACAGATTTCATCATGTTCTTCCATCCCCAGATCTTTCTCATCCATATCTTTACATTTAGGGCTCCTTTTACAAAGCCGCACTAAGGGCCTTAACGCGCGGAATAATGTGCGCTAAATTGCTGCATGCGCTAGCCACTACCGCCTCCTTTTAAGCAGGCGGTAGATTTCTGGCTAGCGCGCGCTAATCCGATGCGTGCGTTAAAACCGCTAAGGCGGCTTTGTAAAATGAGCCCTTAATGTTATTATTGCTCTCTAGTGGGAGGCCACTACTACTGCTACTACTATTTATCACTTATAAAGGCGTATGCAGCATTTAATAGATGATCCCTGCTCAGAAGAGCATACAATCTAACTTGGACAAGACATATAAGGTTAAAGATGCAGAACAAAAGTCAGCTTAAGTTTCAAGATCTTAATTAGTCACCATCATCTCCCTGCCAATTGCAGCATAAAGAAATGTCTTGACACAGTGAAATTGCTTCATCTCAAATAATTTAAAGAATTTCACAAGAAGAAGTGAACCTGCTGATTGTGCAGAAAGCTTACACATAACTGTCAACATTTCAAAATGCTAATGCACAAGCCATAACTAGAGAGCTGACGGATGAAAACAGAACAGCTGCTGCAGGCTAGGTTACCACTATAAGGTCTGGGCAGTGTTTCCAGATCTTTAAAATAAAAAAAAAGTCATATAAAAATTGTAATCCATCCTCCAAACATTTCCTATTCCTTCATTATCCAAAAATTAGATATAAGATATTCACAACTATCTTTACCTTCCAGGCAATTAAGGGCTCCTGTTACTAAGCTGCGATAGCGGTTTTAGCGTGCGCTTAGCGTGCACAGAAATGCCGCACGCGCTAGACGCTAATGCCAGCATTGAGCTGGCATTAGTTCTAGTTGCGTAGCATGGGTTTAGTACGTGCAGCAATTCTGCGTGCACTAAAAACGCTATCGCAGCTTAGTAAAAGGAGCCCTAAGATTTGGAACCTACTACAGGCAAGATCCTTTATCCAAAATTCCGAAAACCGAAAAGCTCTGAAAACTGAAATTTGATGCAAACCAGAAATAGTCAATTTCCTTGACGTGATACATGTTGAAACCAGCACAGGTGCATGCTCAGTTCAAGTCAGAGGCCTGGAAAAATGACAAAGAGCTGCAGATTCCGCTCAGCATGGCAGTGAGAAGCAGAAAAGGAAGCATTTATAGTCTTATGATCTGTCTTTTTCTGACTTAATGTTACCATTCAAAAAATTACAAAAATCAAAATATGCCTGGTCCCAATGATTTCAAATCAGGGATCTTGTATCTGTACCACTAACTTTTTGAAATGTATGTCCAATTTTGTTAATCTCTGAAGGCATTTTTATTTCAGAAATATATTATTTGAGTCGATATAATATGGGATTGTTGGTTTAATGATAATGTTATTTGTTAATTATTCCTGAGAATGCTCAGTTTCTCTTTTGTGAACCGCCTGCAACTGGTTTAGTAATGGCAGGTTATAAATGTAATTGGTAATGTAATATAAAGTAAATGACATCTTTTTTATTGGACTAACGTAATACCTTTCTTGACATCTTTCAAAGGCAGCACCTTCTAAGTGTGTTTGCTGAGCAGGGGAAACGAGGAGCCTCTTGTCCCACCACTCAATGCAATCGATGTTGCTGAGGTTTTGTGACCATAGCTTGAAGGCCCCTGGCATGGAGGGTAGCAGTCCAATACCTGTGGTCCAGCATCTGTTCTTTCCTCACCCCCAACTAATTGTCTAGCACATCTCCTACTTCTTTACCTTTGCTCCCCACTGTGGTCAATCATCTCTTTTTCTCTCCCCAACACCACCTGGCAGTAGCAGCACTTTAGAAAAAAAACAAAAAACAACAGCCTTCCGCCCAGTGGATTCTGCCACCTCTTCTGTTTCAGGCTGCAGAGGAAAAGCTCCAGGGAGGTAGACTTTGTAAAGTGCTGCTGTGGTGTGAGAGGGAGGAGTTTGAGAAAGATGCTAAATATGGCAGGATGGTAGACAAGGTAACATTCAAATAAGCCAAGATCTGTATGGTTTAGGGACATCTGCCCTAAAAAAAAACCCTCCTGAATCTCTTAGCTGGAGCCTCATCAGAAGAAATGATTTTTGATCTGAGCTCTGTGAAATGGCTAGACATTGTTTTACTCTTTTTGGGATCTTGCCAGGCACTTGGATTGGCCACTGTTGGAAACAGGATACTGGGCTTGATAGACCTTCGTTCTATCCCAGTATGGCAACTCTTTATCCCCTCCCCCCCTCCCCACACACACACTTTTACAAAAGCATAGCATGTTTTTTAGTACCGGCCGCAGTGGTAACAGCTCCAACGCTCATGGAATTCCTATGAGCATCTGAGCTGATTCCACCATTGCTGGTGTTAAAAATGCTAGCGTGGCTTTGCATAATTACATTTTTCACTTTTAGGAGCGATCTTTTCTTTATAATTACTGAAATTATATTAGCCTTTTTTAGTCTTGGCTGCATGTTTCTAAAGAATTGTCCATATTGACTCCAAAATCTCTTCCCTGATCAAACTGGAGCACATTGTGCATCTTAAACATGCCTTATTAGGAATGTGAAAAGTATCGGGAATGTGAGCAGTGTCTTATTTTTACTTCAGCAGTAAGTTAAAATACATTCTAGAAACCACTTTTTTTTTCACTGTTCAGAATCTTAGCAAAAGAAACAATTTAACTTCACAGGCATGTTTTTTTGTGTGTTTTTGAATGCCTGTAGTATGCCTGGTAATATGATCTCACAGGCAATCTTTCATGCATGTGTACAGTATGGCAAATTAAAGAGTATGAGGAACGTACACATTCAACTTGCCTACACATCAGACATGTTTGCCTCCTTTCCAGCTAGGCTGGTTCAAAGGTCTAACTAAACCACTTCCTAGTTTTCTGTTACGTTCTGACAGCCAGAGTCAATCCTGCTATACAATTGTGATCATCAATAGCTAGGCGACAAAGAAAATTTCTATGAGCACAAACCAGATGTTCATAGGAGTCCTTCCTCTATTTACTTTCTGTTAATGGGCTTTAATTTGTAACAGCTACAAGGGAACTTCACAATGTTGCCAATGGAGTTGTAGATAACATAGAGCACGATGAGCTTGTTAAACCTGATATGGAGTTAAGCTATCCCAACATGGATGGAGCACTTAGTGTTATCAGTATAATACGTGATAAAAGTCACTCTATCACTCAGTATAGGATAGAGTCAATACGAAACTATGCATTGCTTAGCATGTACTATGCTTTATTTCAAAACAGCACATAACAAGTAATAGTAGAAAGCCATGTGGTAGAGCCATGCATCAATAACTGAACATGAGGCTTCTATCGCAAAAATATCTCAGAAATATACTTTTGTAGTGCAGGAATTAATGAGAATTTTGTTGCATTACCAATGCAACTGCAATCCAAAGCTCACTGCAGAAATGTCCCCCTTCAAGCATCCACAGAACTTCCTTACCTTTGTACGGAATCTTTTCTCTTCTAACTTTAGCGAGTGCCCTCTCGTTCTCTTCACTTTGGAGAGGGTGAGCAATCTCTCTTTCTCTACTAAGTCAGTTCCCTTCAATATCTTGAATGTTTCAATCATGTCCCCTCTCAGTCTTCTCTTTTCAAGGGAGAAGAGGCCCAGTTTCTCCAGTCCCTTAACCATTTCTGTCGCTCTTCTCTGGACCCTTTTGAGTAATACTATGTCCTTTTTTATGTACGGCGAACAGTGTTGGATGCAGTATTCCAGGTGGGGGCATACCATGGCCCAGTATAGCTGCATGATAACCTTTTCAGATCTGTTTGTGATCCCCTTCTTAATCATTCCTAGCATTGATTATAGATAGGTATAGACCATTGCTCAGGCAGTGGGCCTGATGGGCCGCCGCGGGAGCGGACCGCTGAGCAGGATGGACCTATGGTCTGCCTCAGCGGAGGCAACTCCTTATGTTCTTATGTTCTGTTTGTCCTTTTCACTGCTGCCGCGCATTGCGCAAACGGTTTCATTGACTTGTCTTCAAGTACTCCCAAATCTCTTTCCTGGGGGCTCTCTCCGAGTACTGCATTGGACATCCTGTATTCGTGTATAAGATTTTTGTTACCTACATGCATCACCTTACACTTATCCATGTTAAACCTCATTTGCCATGTCGCAGCCCATTTCTCGAGCGTGTTTATGTCATGTTGCAGGTCTTCACAATCGTTCTGTGTCTTCACTATTCTGAATAACTTTGTATCGTCTGCAAATTTAATCACCTCGTTCGTCGTACCAATTTCCAGGTTGTTTATAAATATGTTGAAGAGCACGGACCCAATCACTGAACTCTGCGGCATTCCACTTGTGACGCTTTTCCAGTCTGAGTATTGTCCATTCACCCCCCACTCTCTGTTTACTATCCACCAACCAGTTTCTAATCCACGTGAGTATATCACCCTCGATTCCATGGCTCGCAATTTTTTGAAGTAGACGTTCATGCGGAACCTTATCAAACACCTTCTGAAAATCTAGATATACGATGTCGACTGGGTCACCCTTGTCTATCTGCCCATTTACTCCTTCAAAGAAGTGCAGTAAGTTTGTCAAGCAAGATCTTCCTTTGCTGAAGCCGTGCTGGCTGGTCCTCATCAGTTTGTGTCCATCAAGGTGATCGATAATATGGTCTTTTATCAGCACCTCTACCATCTTTCCCGGTTCCGAAGTCAGACTCACTGGTCTGTAGTTTACCGGATCTCCCTTTGAACTTTTCTTGAAGATTGGCGTAACATTCGCCACTTTCCAGTCTTCCGGAATCTTTCCTGATTTGATCGACATATTTGCTATTAGTTGGAGCAGTTTGGCTATAACCCTTTCAGTTCCTTGATTACCCTTGGGTGGATGCCGACCTCCCAGAAGAGCTTAGATACATAATAAAGCATATTTATATGAAGTGATGGCAAAAGTAAATGTTAGCATGGCAAAACACTATCTAACAAAAATGGTTAAACATAGCTAACAAAGCATAGTAAAACATAAAATGGCAAAACATGGCTTGGCAAACATAGCATTACAAAGCATGGCTAACCTAATATGACATGGCATGGCAAAAATAGTAAAGCAAGCATAGCACGATAGACATAGTATGGAAAACATAGTATGGTAACTACAACTTAAGTATAGTGTAGTATAGTATAGTATGATAAAAATGGTGACAGTATGACAAACTGTAAGAAAACATGGCATGGTCAGACATAGCATGATGGGACCATGCATAGAAATGAAGGTTATACATTCACACCACCAGGGGGGATTTGGCATGGTAGAACATTATATGATGGGCAATACAATGTGCATCAGTACATAACTTGGTAGGATGAAGCACATCAGCATTTGAGACTCGAGACAGTGGAGGGTTGGTGCCTTTTCTCAGAATGTCTGGGAAATTTGGGTTGGCGCACTCTCATAGAGAGTCAGGGGAAGATGTGAGTTTTTATTGCCTTCCTGAAGTTCAGTAGATCTTTCTAATGATTTTACATGGGTAGGTAGTTTGTTCTAGGGTCACAGGTAGGTAGTATAAGATCTTTTTCAGGCATTCTCAAGGTAGAAGGCATGTCCTGAAGGGGTGTGTAATCACTTTTCTTCTTGTGAACGAAGCGGTCAATTTGGGGTGTAGGGCAAAAGTTTGTAGGCCATATAGACCAGTGCCATGTCATGCAAGAGTTTGTAGGCCATTACTAAGCCTTTGAATATATATCAATTATAAGCATGCTATTTGTGCGGAGAATCATCAGTAAAGAGTGTTTGTGTGGTGGGGGGGGGGGGAAGGGAGAGGGAGAAACTGGGTCTGTTGCTTGCTCAGAAGAGTAATCGCTAGGCACAGCTCCTCCCCCTGTCAGAAATGAAAAAGAAATGCCCATGGCTGCTGCTCCCCCTGCCACAATCAGCTCAGCTGGCAGGGAGAGCCCGATTCTTCCTTTCCATTTGCCCTTGAGGATAGCCCCCCTCCCTCACCAGGCCGAGGCTCCCTACTGTTAAATTAAATTGGCAGGAGGAACTGAGTATCCATAGGAGGGGTCTTAAACAATCTGGGCCAATCAGAGCCTCAAGCCCCTCTCTGGATGCACTGGCGAGGAGCCTAAGGCTCTGATTGGCCTAGATGCATAAGGCCCACCATTTTGAAGAGGCAGGCCTGCTGGCCGGAGGGAGTAAGCATCTCTCTAGCCAGCTATCTAAATGAGGTAAGGGGGGAAATGACAGGGGTCTTTAGAGGTACGAGGTGGGGTAACATGACGGTAGGAGAGAGTGAGCATCTCTCCCACTGCCGAGGGGGTGTTGTTTGCAGTGGAAGAGAGTGGGCATCTCTCCCGCTGCCGGGGGATGTTGGGGTGTGTGTTGCTTGGCAGCAGGAGAGAGTTTTCTGATGTCTCTTCCCTGTGATCATGGGGGAGGGGGGCGGGTACTGCCATTTGCAGATCAATTTTGAAACCTTGCCAATTATTTTTATAAAGGACTGCCCATCACTACAAGACACTACTAAACTTATCCAACAGTTTGTCAGTTTACAAAAGGCTGCAAATTCAGAATAAATAGATGAAACAGAGTCTAAATATTTTTTTAACAAACTCTCCAAATATGAGAAAAAAAACACACACACAAATCATGGTGCTGAACTTAGATAAGGCAAGTGAAATTGCAAGAATGCAGGAAGTAGCCAGAGCTCAGCTAGAGATAAATCAGTGTTGACAATAGTATCCAAGAGGTGACTGGAATAGTATCCAAGAGGTGACTGGAACCAACCAGATGCTGGTAACAAAGGCCCACAGCAAACAAATACACCAAACCTGCCTGTTATTTGAGAAGCCCACATATATTATGCAAAAGATGTGGGAGGACAGACAACATGAATGCCTTCAGAGCCATAGGAGAAATAGAACCAGAAAGCATTTCCTCTTGCACTGTATAATATACAAAGCCAGAGGTGCGCCTTTCCCAAAACTGAAAGAAAAAAAAATCTAAGACTTCCCTCATAAGACAGAGTAGAAAAAAATCTACATAATACTAGGGAAAACAGCAATGATACTATCAAACTGTGTTGTAACCTGCCACACGCAACCTAATTTGACCACATATACCGTAATCTAATCTAATCTTCTATTTATGCGTCGCTCATACGTATACAGCCTCATGGCAACTGTAAAGAGAGGTAAGAGGGGAAAGAGAGGAGGTGGATAGGTAAGAGGGAGAGGAAGGGGAGAGAAAAAGAGGGGAGAGAGGAGGAAGGGAGGAAGGGAAAGGGAGATTAAGTATTGAACAGATGGGTTTTCAGTTTTCTTCGGAAGATGATGTGGCAAAGTTCAGTTCTGGTCTTTTTTGTAAGGCCATTCCAAGTTTGACTCCTAGGAAGGTAAGCATAGAGTGGAAAATCTTTAGTGGATGGGAGATTTAGTAGCATTCGGCTGAGGGTTCTGCGGGAAGTAGACCATGCTATTGAGAAGAGTTGGATGAGTGGGGCCGCAGAATTTCCATAAAGTATAGCGCAGAAATATAGCATTAAAATCCACTCTTATGCAGATGACATCCAGCTGCTCCTCCCACTAGGCGAGAACCGATCGTCCCAAATTACTAACCTCCAACATTGCCTCTCTGATATGAAAACTTGGATGTCAAACAACAAACTTCAACTAAACGCCACTAAAACAGAACTCTTATGGATCAGGAAAAAAAGCACCAAATTCACACGTCCTACCCTAGCATGGGACTCCACTCTACTAACGGCAACAGATCAGGTACGCAGCCTAGGAGTAACTTTAGATGGACACTTATCCCTATCTGCCCACATATCCCAAGTAATCTCCACCTCCTTCTACTACCTCCGCCAACTGAAAAGGATCAAACCCTACATCTCCACACCTGACCTCGCCCAACTCCTCTACGCATATGTCCTCTCCAGAATGGATTACTGTAACTCCCTATTTAATGGACTAACCAAAAATAATCTCAAACGCCTCCAACGTGTCCAAAATGCAGCTATCCGCCTCCTACACAACCTCAACTACCATGATCCCGTCTCCCCAGCACTCCGCGCTGAACACTGGCTCCCAATTAGCCAGCGCTGTGCTTTCAAAGCCCTAGCAGTAGCCCACAAGAGAATTTATGCCACCACCCCCTCCTACATAAAATCTAAGCTTCCCATCTACACCCCCACTCGCTCCCTCCGCTCAAAATCAGAAATACGCCTATGCATTCCCCCTGGAAGGTCCCTCCTCTCAGAAACTGCCCGCAAACGATCCTACAGCCACTTCATCCCACATCTCTGGAATAAACTCCCCCCCCAACTCAGGCAACAGAACTCTTTATTGACATTCCGTAAAATGGTAAAGACCCTCCTCTTCAACTAAAGATCTCCCTCAGTCTACACCCCCCCCTTAAACCCCACCTCTCTCTTCTCTCCCCTATTTAACTTCTCCTAAATTTCAGTATAGACCTCTCTTAGTCTGTACTCTGATAAATTCTCTGTACTCTGAAAAATTGTTTGTACCCTGATAAATACTGCACAATTTTGTATGTCCAAGCACCTAAACCTATTGTACATCTTATTTGCCTAATTACTTCTACTGTGTATGTTTACTTGTAGACCGTTCTAAGCTACTGGGAGAACGGGATATAAATCTAAATAAATAAATAAATGAATAAATAAATAAAGATATTTTGGATAATAGGATTGTTCTTACCATTCTTCTCTTCCTACACCAGTGTATCGCAAACTGTGTGCCGCGGCACAATAGTGTACCACCTGAGATTCCAGGTGTGCCACAAGACACCGGGGAGGAGGAGAGGTGCCGGCTAACTGCATACAGGACATGCCTCTTCTGGCACATCCAGTAGGTTGTGAGCCGGCACCAGTGCCTCTCCTTCTTTCTGCGCCTCTTCCCTTCCAGCACCCCCCACTGGCGGCTCAGGGCCCCATCTAGAGGGCCTTTGCATTTGCATGGACATCTTTGTGATGATGTCACTCATGCACATGACATCATTGCATCAATGTCCGCACACTTCTGGATGACCTCGAACCATGGCCACCATGTTTAGTGTGCCACAGCTTCACAAAGTTTTTAATCCATGTGAGTATTTCACCCGCGATTCCATGGCTCACTATTTTTTGAAGTAGTCATTCATGCGGGACCTTGTCAAACGTCTTCTGAAAATCCAGTTATACAATGTTGACTGGGTCACCCTTGTCTATCTGCCTGTTTACTCCCTCGAAGAAGTGCAGTAAGTTTGTCAAGCAAGATCTTCCTTTGTTGAAGCCATGCTGGCTGATCATCATCAGATTGTGGCCGTCAAGGTGATCAATGATGTGGTCCTTTATCAGCGCATCTACCATCTTTCCCGGTACCGAGGTCAGACTCAGCGGTCTGTAGTTTACCGGATCTCCCTTCGAACTTTTCTTGAAGATCGGTGTATCATTCGCCACTTTCCAGTCTTCTGGAATCCTCCCAGATTTGATTGACAGATTGGCTATTAGTTGGAGCAGTTCAGCTATAACCCCTTTCAGTTCTTTGATTACCCTCGGATTTATCATTTTTAAGCCTATCAATCTGCCTGCATACCTTTTCTAGACTGCCCGTCAACACTGTCAGTTTCCTGTTTTCGTTTCCTATGTATAGCCTATTGGCTTCTAGTATGTTGTGTAGATTCTCTTCGGTAAATACAGACACAAAAAATGTGTTCAGTTTGTCAGCGATGGCTTTGTCCTCCTTTAGTACTCCCTTTATTCCATGTTCATCCAATGACGCCACAGCTTCCTTCGTGGGTCATTTCCCCTTGATATATCGAAAGAACGGCTTGAAGTTTATTGCCCTCTTGGCTATTTTTTCCTCGTAGTCTCTTCTGGCCCCTCTTACCACCTTATGGTACCTGCTTTGATATTGTTTGTGTTTTTTCAAGTTTTCGTCCATTTTTGACCTTTTCCATTCCTTAAATAAAGTCTTCTTGTCTCTGATCACTTCCTTCACCGCTAGTTCCTTGTTCTTTTTCCTCTTGGATCCCTTGTTGATATGTGGTATATATAGATTTTGCGCTTCGGTGACTGTGTCCTTAAAAAAGGACCATGCTTGCTCTAGCGTTTTTACAGTGCTTATCCTCTTCTTAATCTTCTTCCCCACCATGAGTCTCAACCCTTCATAATTTCCTTATCGGAAGTTCTGGATCAATATTTTGCCCCTGTGTCCAGGTTGAAGTGGATCATATTGTGATCGCTGCTTCCCAGCGTCCCTTCTATTTCTACACCTTGCACCGGTCCTCATGGTCCATTTAGAATTAGGTCCAGAATTATATTTTCTCTTGCATTTTCCTTGACAAGTTGTTCCAGGAAGCAATCACCTACAGCAGGGGTGTCAAAGTCCCTCCTCAATGAATATGCATGAGATCTATTTGCATGCACTGCTTTCATGGTATGCTAATAGATCTCCTGCATATTCATTGAGGATATCCTGAAAACCCAACTAGATTGCGGCCCTCGAGGAGGGAATTTGACACCTCTAACCTACAGCATCCAGGAACTTGGTCTCCCTACTGCAGCCGGAGGTGCCTATATTCTAGTCTATCGCTGGATAATTAAAGTCACCCATGATAACTGCATAACCTCCCGTCAGTCATTTCTCCATCAGTTTCTTTGGACTGCCCTGGAGGTCGGTAGTAGATGCCGATCTTCGTTTCCATTCCATTTGTTCCCGGAATTTTGGCCCATAGAGACTCTACCTTATTTTTCATTTCCAGTGTGTTCTCTCCGGTAGACTCGATTCCCTCTTTGATGTATAGGGCAATACCCCCACCTTTTTATCCTACTCTGTCTCTGCGGTATAGCTTGTATCCCGGTAGCACAGTGTCCCAGATGTTTTCCTCATTCCACCATGTTTCCATGATGTCGATGATGTCAAGGTTATCTTTTTGTGCCATAGCTTCCAATTCCCCCATCTTATTCCTTAGGCTCTTTGCGTTTATGTACATACACTTGAGTTTGCAGCCTGTTACTTTCTTGCATTTCCTTTCCTTTTGATCCGTCAGGATTTCTATCTCGCCTATGATCCGGAGAGTCATCCCCTCAATCTTCCTGCATGGTATCCTCTGGGTATACCGTTTCCCGAACCATCGACTCTTGGTCGACTGTCGGCTTTCCCCTTCCTAGTTTTAAAACTTCTCAATTTCTCTCTTCTGTATAACTTGCTCTTCCCCCAGAATGTGGTCCAGTTGCTTACAAAGTAGAATCCTTCTTCCTCACACCAGCACCTCATCCACGTGTTGCAGCTCCATCTGCCTCTTCTCGTCGGCCCAGGTTCGAGGGTGAAATACTCACATAGATTAAAAACTGGTTAGCTGATAGGAAACAGAGTATTGGGGTAAATGGACAATACTCAGACTGGAAAAGCGTCACAAGTGGAGTGGCGCAGGGTTCGGTGCTTGGGCCCGTGCTCTTCAACATATTTATAAACAACCTGGAAATTGGTACGATGAGTGAGGTGATTAAATTTGCAGACGATACAAAGTTATTCAGAATAGTGAAGACACAGAAGGATTGTGAAGACCTGCAACGTGACATAAACACACTCGAGAAATGGGCTGCGACATAGCAAATGAGGTTTAATGTGGATAAGTGTAAGGTGATGCATGTAGGTAACAAAAATCTTATACACGAATACAGGATGTCCAGTGCAGTACTCGGAGAGAGACTTGGGAGTAGTGGTCAATAAGTCAATGAAGCCATCTGTGCAATGCATGGCGGCAGTGAAAAGGGTGAACAGAATGCTAGGAATAAGAAGGGGATCACAAACAGATTGGAGAAGGTTATCATGCTGCTCTACCGGGCCATGGTACACCCCCATTGGAATGCTGCATCTAGCACTGGTCGCCGTACATGAAGAAGGACATAGTACTACTCAAAAGGGTCCAGAGAAGAGCGACAAAAATGGTTAAGGGGCTGGAGGAGTTGCCGTTCAGTGAGAGATTAGAGAAACTGGACCTCTTCTCCCTTGAAAACAAGAGACTGAGAGGGGACATAATCGAAACGTTCAAGATAATGAAGGGAATAGACTTAGTAGAGAAAGAGAGATTGTTCACCTTCTCCAAAGTCTAGAAAGTTCCTGCTGAACAAGAACGTGCGCTAGTAAAGCTAGTCTCATTTAGGGCACTGGTCTTTGACTAGAGGTCTAACGTGTGAGCGGACTGCTGGGCAAGATGGACCACTGGTCTGACCCAGCAGCGGTAATTTTTATGTTATTATATTCTCTAATGAGATGTCTATATGACCAGTCCATTAGAATGCTGACCCATCCCACATCTAAGTGGTGTCCATTTGGATGTTTCTAACTTTGTGGAGCTCCTGATTTCTCACATTTTAAAAGCAGGGAGAATATGGCACAGTTCCTTTAGATTCCAAACCCCTGGCAGGGGTAAATGGATCAGGAAGAAAATAAAACCCTTTAAAACTGCCTTAAAGAAACAGTCTCAGTTCCCTAGCAGCAATTTGCAGCCTGGCCAAAGGGGGAGCCAGAGATAGCTTTGGCCCATTCCAAGTTTTTCTTTTTGGTGTTTGTTTTCCTCAGAATTGTTTGGCAACTGCTTGTACAAGTGAGGCAAGAAACCATAAGGCTGTAAGTGTGAAGAAAGGACTGTTAAAACTAAAGATTGCTTTTCATGTTGTTTTTGAAACCTGTGGTTTACCTTTTTGCTTAGTCATCTGTTAAGAACTACAAACCTATCCTGCTAGTGAGGAGAACTTATTAAGGAACTGTGCAATAATACCTTTATTTAAATCTTGCTCATTGCATTATGTTTTCATTGTTTCATTTGGCACAACCAGCTGACCTGTGCAAAGCCACACCTAGGAGCAGGACGTGGCACTGGTGCAAGGTGAAGAAACCTCAAAAGCCACCTGTATTGAAACTGCTTCTGACCACCCTTGCCTCATTGAAGGGTGTTGTTGTTTGGAAAGCTGTATTTTTTTGCCTACGTTTTGCTTGTCATTTGTTTTTTAATATGCTTTATTTTGTGAAACTGTTATCATACTTTGAGGCTCATGTAATAAAAGACTACTTTTCTTTTGAAACCAAACCATTTGCCTATGTGCCATATGTCTGATGTTCTGGGTTGTCTTTAACAGTGCTGTGGCTGCCACTCAAAGCCAGCACCCCCTATAGGGCTTTCCCCCTCTTGGGAAGCATGCCTATTGTTGTGCAGTGCCACCTAGTGGAGGGATGCCACATTGATCCTTGCAGGCCCTGGGAGGCTGGCAACCTAGACGTCCAAGTAGACGATTTTCAAAAAAAATATTTTTAGACGTCTAGTGGTTCGATTTTTGAAATGGACATTCTTGTGCTTCTGACTTTGGATGTTTTTCAGGAAACACCCAAATTGGACTTAGATGGCATTTTCAAAAATGGCCTTCTATGCCAGTCAGGAAATGACAGCAGCATTGAGCACATGTTAGAACTATAAATATGAAACAAATTCAGAACTTGCACACATATCTATGGGGGTAGATAATCCCCATTTGCTATCAGTAGACACTACTATTATTTCAAAAATCAAACATATTACACTTGAGCTAGGTTCTTTGTTCTCTAATAAATGTTCTTCTTCATTTCACAGGATCTGGAATAAGAAACAAAGAAGAACAACAATGGGCAACATAAAGAAAAAGAGCGTCTCTGAGATATGATCTTCAGAAGTGAACAGCAGTCCATAAAGTTAATGGATTTGTAAGAGGGAGTATAACTTAGCAGTCAGTATCGAGTCTTAGGAATTACATGAGATGTCATTACCCATATTTTGAGGGGAACATTAGTGGTACATCGGTTCCCTGAAGCAGTACCAAAACGTGGCACGTCGGAACCAGCAAATTTCTAAAGCTATGTCTTACCTCTTCAAGTTATTAACATAAGATAAATCCATAGCCAGTTTGGCATTCACAAAAACAATAAGTGATTAATACCATCATTTTGACAATGTATTGAACAATGCGATGATTGGGTAGTGAGGCGGTATATTCGCCTTCATGTTTCTGAGCATAAGTTCTAATTACAGTAAAGATATCTTGTCAATATTGTTTGGTGTTAGGGCATACAGAGGGACATTAGTGGTTAGCTGGCCAAACGCTATAATAAGCCAGGAGCCATTCCTGGCCAGTTAAATAGTGTTGAATCATCAGGCGGATGGTCTTCATGAGCCACAAGGAGCACTGTCTCGGTGATAGGTCTGAAGGATTTCACCATCCCTTGGTTCACAGTAGTGCTGCCCAATTCAGGAAAAAAAAATTCGATTCGATTCGATTCAGCCTATTGAATTGGTTTTTCGATTCGATTCGATTTTCCTGCCCAATTGGGTATTTTTTTTCAAACATCGGAGAGTTATTGCAAAAACTTGCAAACCTGACAATCAGAACTGGACAGATACCGGACGACTGGAGGATAGCGAACGTCACCCCAATTTTCAAAAAAGGATCGAGAGGGGAACTGGGCAACTATAGACCTGTGAGTCTTACGTCTGTCCCCGGCAAGATGGTTGAAGCACTGATCAAGGATAGCATAGTCCGGCACTTGGACGCACACGACTTGATGAAACCCAGTCAACATGGATTCAGGAAAGGGAAATCATGTTTGACGAATTTACTCCAATTTTTTGAGACCGTGAACGAGCAAATTGATAGTGGGAAGCCGGTGGACATAATATACTTGGACTTCCAGAAAGCGTTCGACAAAGTTCCACACGAAAGACTTCTCAGGAAACTACAAAGCCATGGCATAGAGGGGGATATACAAAGATGGATAGGCAAATGGCTGGAAAACCGAAAGCAGAGAGTGGGCATAAATGGGAAGTTCTCCGACTGGGAGAAAGTGACTAGTGGTGTACCCCAGGGCTCGGTACTTGGGCCGATCCTTTTTAATATTTATATCAATGACCTGGAGGAAGGAACATCCAGTGAGATCATCAAGTTTGCAGACGATACAAAACTATGCCGGGCGATCAGATCGCAGGAGGATAGAGAGAAACTCCAGAGCGACTTGTGTCGGTTGGAAACATGGGCAGAGAAATGGCAGATGAAGTTCAATGTGGAGAAATGCAAGGTAATGCATTTAGGCAATAAGAATAAGGAATACGAGTATACAATGTCAGGTGCAACTCTGGGGAAGAGTGAACAAGAAAAGGACCTGGGTGTACTGATAGATAGGACCCTGAAGCCGTCGGCACAATGCGCGGCAGCGGCAAAGAAGGCAAATAGAATGTTGGGCATGATAAAGAAAGGAATCTCGAGTAGATCGGAGAAAGTTATAATGCCGCTTTATAGGGCAATGGTCAGACCCCACTTGGAATACTGCGTCCAACATTGGTCTCCCTACCTAAAGAAGGATATAAAACTGCTGGAGAGGGTGCAGAGACGAGCAACAAAACTGGTGAAGGGTATGGAGAAACTGGAATACGAGGACAGACTTATAACACTAGGATTGTTCTCCCTTGAGAAAAGGAGACTGCGTGGGGATATGATCGAGACCTTCAAAATACTGAAAGGAATCGACAAAATAGAGCAGAGAAGATTATTTACATTGTCCAATTTGACACGGACTAGAGGACATGTAATGAAGCTAAGGGGGGACAGGTTCAGGACTAATGTCAGGAAGTTCTGCTTCACTCAGAGAGTGGTTGACACCTGGAATGCCCTCCCAGAGGAGATTATGACGGAATCGACCGTCCTAGGCTTCAAGAGCAAACTAGATGCATATCTCCTTAAGAGAGGCATATAAGGATATGGTGGACTATAAATTAAGCCAGGTGTACACCTGGCAGGGCCTCCGCGTGTGCGGATCGCCGGACTTGATGGACCGAAGGTCTGATCCGGAGAAGGCAGTTCTTATGTTCTTATGTTCTTATCCTGGTGGGTTTATTTTATAGCCTCTTCACCCCCTTTGCCTGCTCCTAACCACACTGGCGCTGTGGTGTAAACAAAATAAACAAACAAAAAAGACTTTTCCTCTCTCTGTTAAATCCTAGCTCACGTTTGCGATCTAACACCAGCTCTGGCAGGATACACGTTTCAAATCTGACATATTGTAATCACAAAATGGAAAATATAATTAGTTTTTCTACCTTTTGTTGTTTGGTCATTAGTCAAATCTTGCTGGTCCCAGGCTCTGGTTGTCTTCTGATAACTTGCTTGCCAGGGTCTCCTTCTTTCTGTGTGCTAACCATCCATCTGCCATCTCTGTCCTCCCCTTCCATTTCCCTTCCCTCCCCCGGAGGTCTAGCATCTTTCCTTTTTTTCATCTCCATCCACAGATCCACCTTTTCTTAACTACCCTTTCATCCAGCATCTCTCCCTCCTTCCTACCACCCCAGGGTCCACCATCTTTCCCTTTATTTTCCCAACTACCCTCCTATCCAGTATCTCTATCCCCCCTTTTACACCATCCCTTGTGTCCAACTTCTCTCCCTTTCTGTTCCTTCCCTCCCTAAATCCCATTGCCCATCATCCCTCTTCCTCTCCTCTATTTTCAGACCCATTATTTCTTCCCCCCCCCAAAGTCCGACATATGCACGTATCTTTGAAACCCCCCTTCCCTCCCTCCCTCCCTCCCTCTATGTACTTCTACACCAGGGCTCCCCTCCTCTGGTCTGTCCCCCCCGAAGGCCTGCACCTCCCCCTGAAGGCCTGCACCCCACCTCTAAAGGCCTGCCTGTCCCCCCTGAAGGCCTTTTCCCTCCCTGTATTCTCCACTCTCCCCTTTCTTCACCCTCTTCTCTTCATTCTCCCTTCTGTCTTTTCATCTTTATTCTCCCCCCTTTCTGCTATTCTCTCTCTCTCCCTTCTCACTCCTTTCCAAGCTCCCTCTTCTCCTCATTCTATCTTCTCTTCTTTCTTTCTTCACAGTTTTCTCTTTTCTAAACGGTATCTTCTGTACTCTCTCTCCCTTCTCCGCAGTGGTTTGGAACAAGCCCAGGATGCAAAGTGGTCTTCAGTAAGTGAACAGGAACCGCAGGGAGGGGGGGGCAAGCTGCCTGGCCGATCTTTCTTCTCATTTCTGTTTAGTGGGTTTCAGCCGCTCTCAGGCTGTACAACAAGCTTAGTTCTCTTTGAAGGCCCCAGAATGAACTGTGAGAACTTGTCATGGACTAGCAGCAGCACTGCTCTCTCCTTATTGTAATTTGCCTGACAGCTTCCGTAGCTTTAGCGAGTCAATTCCCTTCTGCAGCCTCGGGGATTTTGCTAAGCCACCCCGCCTCCAATGATGTAACTTCCTTGTTCCTTGGAGGTGGGACGGCCTAGCAGAGGCCCCGAGGCTGCTGGAGGAAATTGACTTGCTAAAGCTACGGCAACAGTCAGGCAAATTACAATAAGGAGAGAGCGGTGCTGCTGCTAGTCCAGGCTAGTGTTACGGGGAGGGTTTGAAATCGCTGAGTCGGGAAGGGGAAGGGCCGAGACACGCCAGGGAATCCCCAAGCTGGTGAGAGGGGTTTTAAAAAATGTTTGCGTGGCGGGCAGCAGGATTCACACCCAGCTAAAAAGCGCTAGGGAGAACACTGCAGTCTCCTGCCTCAGAGACAGAAACTGTCCAAGAGCCGGAGCGGCAGCTTTAGGTTAGCGAAGATGTCGATTTTTTAAAAATACACATTGATTCGAATAGATTCACCCAAAGTGAATCAGTGAATCGATTCAAATCGGAAATCGGGCAGCTCTAGTTCACAGTTCTGACTTCAATCTTATGAATATTTCCATCCTTGGCTGAAAATCTTCTTATCATAGTCTACATGATTCTCTGGAGTGCTACAGCCCCACCTTTATTAGCTCTCCATATCACCACACTCAAGTTAAATTGAGGACGTCTCTCAAGGTAGAAATTCTTCATTAGATAAAGTACCAGTCAATTTGTGTGACTGACTTTGTGGCATATTGTCTGAGATGCCATTTAATAAGCTTTATATAAGGCAAACCTTGAGATCACATCCATATTTCAGTCTTCATTTATCACAGGACTCTACTCTATCCCAACACTGAGTTCCACAATATATTCAATATATGAGGTTGGATTACCATAGTCCAGCAGAGACCAGTCATTCCCTTGATATTCTCATACACTCTCCAGACCTTTCTAAGGCTCCTTTTCAACCTACAGCTCTCTTTCTTGGGAACTTCTCTGAATGATTCCAGTCTGGCTCCTCTGACTCAGCAGGGTTGTATCCTTCCCCTAATGCAGACATGTCAAACTCTGGCCCGCAGGGTACCGAAATTTGGCCCGGCAGCCAATTTCAAATTTCCCCCAAAGCTGTCCCGCCGGTACAAGTGCCGCATAATTTGTAGGTTTGTGCTGCATCATCTGTAGGTTTGTGCCACATCATCTGTAGGTTCACGCGGCCTGCAGAGGATCGCTGATTGGTAGTGATCCTAGCATGCCTCGGCTGCACGTTCCCTCTGGCGCGGTCTCGCTCCTCCTCTGACATACAGGACTGTGGGTGGGACCGCGCCAGAGGGAACGTGCAGCTGAGGCCTGCTAGGATCGCTACTGCCAACCAGCGATTCTCTGCAGGCCACGTGAGCCTACAGATGATGCGGCATGAATCTGCAGAGTCATGTCCCAAGCAGACACAGAAATATTTTCCACTGCCCTTCTGATCCCCATTGCTGGGAAGCTCTCATATATGCACACTGCTGCCTGGGGCAAGCAGAAGAAGAAATGAGCACGGCACTGCTCAATCCTCAGACTCCAGAAAAGAAAGGGAAGAAGAAAGAAGGAGAGCTGGTGTTAGACAGCGAGCGTGAACTAGGACTTAAAAGAGATAGGAAAAGTATTTTTTTTATTATTTTGTTTACATCACAGAGCTGGCGTGGGGTTGGAGATGTTGTAACACTATACATCTACTAAGACTAAGGGGTCCTTATATTAAGGTGCGCATTTAGTGCGTGCTAAATCGGTTAGTGTATCTTAATAAAAGGACCCCTAAGTATCTAAAATAATTTGTTCCCGCGACTTAGTCTTTTTTTCAGATTTTGGCCCCTTATGCGATTGAGTTTGATACCCCTGCCCTAATGGATCTCAGCACTGAGCTGCAAAGCTCAGGTCGTTCTGGGACAGGTAGTTTTCCCTGATTTGTCTGATGCCCCTCTCCCCTGCTGCCCAATGGCATAACTATAGTTTTAGCGAGGAAAACTCCCTTAATTCCCCATATACAGGTCACAAATAAACCCCACTTGTGGTGCATTGCATAGCTAAAGCGCATTTATTTCAATCTTCATGCTGTTTTACAATAGATCATGTGCTGGTAAAATAAAGAGGAGTTTCCAACACAGTAAAGAAAAAGAGAAAAAAGCAAAGTCAGCTGCTATAGTAACTCTTCCACTGCAATGTGAAAACTTCTGTTGTTTGGAGTTATTTCAGTATCTAGTTCTCACATCCTGCCCTCCTTCCTGCAAAAGCCTTAGATGCTTATAAAAGCCTCAGATCTTAGAGGCAGAGAGCAAAATTTAACCCTTACTTAGTCTAATTCAAAGGCTTTGATTTTTACAGCCAGAGAGAAAATGTGTGGAGGGGCATAATCGAAAGGGACGTCTAAGTCCGTTTACGTCCATTTCGCAAGTCATCCAAAGTCAAAAAGAGCCTAAGTCCCATTTTTGAAAGAGACATCCAACGTCTTTTGACTTTCGAAAATCGTCCAATTATACGTCCTGAAGATCTGA
The DNA here is from genome assembly GCF_902459505.1 of Geotrypetes seraphini. Classification (NCBI taxonomy): domain Eukaryota; kingdom Metazoa; phylum Chordata; class Amphibia; order Gymnophiona; family Dermophiidae; genus Geotrypetes; species Geotrypetes seraphini. The sequence continues at coordinate 402,917,742 of NC_047085.1, read as the reverse complement.
TCGTCCAAACCGCTAAAACGTTGATCTTTAAAGCACATTTTCGTCCAACTGTCCGTCCAAGTCCAAAACGTCTAGAACAAGCCCTGTTGGACGTGGGAAAGGCCTGCAAAGTGATGGACAGAACACCCAGACAGGTCAGCTAAATAGTGGGGTACCTTACAGTGCACTACTGTGAACTTCACAAATAGGGTGCCATGGCTTCTCCTCACTACAACTCCCTTATAGGTCATGAGAAGCCCCCCAAACCACCTCCAGAATCCCCTAGACCCTCTTATCTACCACCCCAATAGTCCTTATGGCTGCAGGAGCCACTTATATGCCAGTAAAAAAGGATTTTGGGGGTGTATAGGGCAGTGCACATGTTTAAGTATCAATGCAGTGATTACAGGTGCTTATGGGCATGGGTCCTCCTCTCTATGGGTCCCTAACCCACCCCCAAGACGACTTAAATTGCCTCTGTGCTAGACGACTAGGCTTTCCTATGCCAGGTGGCCAGGTGATGATGGTCTGGAGGCTGAATTTTAAAGTTGTGATTAAAATTTTTATGGGGGGGTCGTTAATCACTGGGGTAGTGTATGGGGGTCTGTTATATGTGTTTTCAATGCTTATCTGGTGACTTTAGGAGGAGTGTGTTGCACAGTGGTTGAAGCTACAGCCTCAGCACCCTGGGGTTGTGGGTTCAAACCCCGCGCTGCTCCTTGTGATCCTGGGCAAGTCACTTAATCTTCCATAGCCCCAGGTATGTTAGATAGATTGTGAGCCCACCGGGACAGATAGGGAAAATGCTTGAGTACCTGATTGTAAAACCGCTTAGATAACCTTGATAGGTGGTATATAAAATCCTAATCAGTGGCGTACCAAGGGAGGGGGGCGGTGCGCCCCGGGTGCACGACCCAAGGGGATGCATAGCTGGCCACTCACCGGGGAATAGGCTGCCGCCGGGGAAAGGCTGCCACCGTTGTCATCAGAAAGAAGCCGGCGCCCAGTTCTCCTTCCCTGCTTCTCTTCCCCACGAGCCGACCAACTCTAGCCGTCCGACGTCAATTCTGACGTCGGAGAGGACGTTCTGGGCCAGCCAATCGCTGCCTGGCTGGCCCGGAACGTCCTCCGACGTTAGAATTGACATCGGGCAGCGAGAGTTGGGTCGGCTCGCGGGGAAGAGAAGCAGGGCGAACTCGGCGCCGGTCAGTGGCAGCCTTTCCCCAGCGGCGGTGGCAGCAGTAGCAGCGTGTTTCCTAATGGCGGTGGTAATCTTAGGGCCCATCTCAGTTTATCCATGCAGTAAGTCCCTATGCAGAACTGTGTTAGAAGCCTTTCTGAATCCAAGTGCAGTATACAAAGTGCTGTCCCCTGTGCAGGGACAGCTCAAGGTACTGTCTCACCCTGAGCCAACTTTGCATTCGTGTCCTCCCAACCCCATAAAGATTTTCTCTTCTCTCTCAAACACCTCGTCATACATAGACCTGTGTACCTTCACATTCTAAGGTGCCGGGAGCAGTTGAAGAAGCAATCCACACACACTGTCTGCATCCAGTGCAAAGCGTTCCTTCTGCTGCATCTTGCCCCACTGAAAATAGGAAGTTGCTTCGAAGCGGGTAAGAAGAGGCAGAAGAATGGATCCAGGATGGACACAGACAATTTGTGTGGATCACCCCTCTTACCGCTGCTGACTCCTTCTAGAGCCTAAAAGTAGACTCTGAGGTGGAGAGGTCTGAAAGAGAAGAGGAGATACAGGATTCCAGTGTGTGTGTGGAGGGAGGGGGGGTTGTCAGTGGAAGGAGAAATATGGGACTTGGAGTTTGTTTTGTTAGGTTATTTGTGGTCTTATATCCTGCCAAATCCTCTGAGGTAAAGTTTTGAGGTGGGTTACCACATCAATTTATGCATCATAAGCATTACAACAACAATTCTAGCAACATAAAGTTTTATACACCATGCAGGAAAGAATCCAGGTGTGCTCCTAATTTAGATTTTTGGTTCAGTGAGTTTGTGAATTTGTGTTTGCTTCATAATCATAAGCTTACACTCTCATATTTGGGTTGACCTAGGCTCCAAGCCAGGATTTTTGGAAGAGCCATGTTTTCAGATATTTACAAAACATGGTGGATGTGTGAATCTCTGTGAGTATTGAGTTCTAAGATAGTTAAATGAGTTGCAGTGAATCCTTGTATATTTTATTTTACTCCTTTCAGGGATGTAAAGAATAATCTCAGGTGGTTTGCGTTATGTTGTCTGTTATATCTTCCTAGTAATTCCACAAATCTGGGGATGCTACTGGGAGATGTAGAGTCTGGAAAGTTAAACAGCAAAGCTTGAACTCAATCCATTTGTCAACGGGGAGCCAATGTAACTTAATAAGTAATGGTGTGACGTGATCGAAACTCAATTTGTAAAATAAAAGTCTTGCTGCTGTGTTCTGTATTAGTTGAAGTTTTTTTGTTGTTGTTAATTTCTTCGGGAGTCCTGACTGGAAAGAAAGAAAGGGGGGGGGGGGAGACAGGGAGCCAGAAAGAAAGAAAGGGGGCAGGGTGAAAGAAAGAAAAAATGGGGCATGGGGAGAGAGAGAGAGAAAGACAGACATAGAGAAAGAAAGGGGGTAAGGAGATAGAAAGAAAGAAGGGGGCAGGGTGAAAGAAATAAATGGGGCACTGAGAGAGAGAAAGACAAACAGAAAGAAAGGGGGCATGGGGAGAGAAAAAGAAAGAAATGGGGTACGGAGAGAGAGAGAGAAAGACAGACATACAGAAAGAAAGGGGGCATGAAGAGAGAAAGAAAAAGTTGGGGGAGGGAATGAGGTCTGGAGGACAGGAAGCATACAGGAGGCTGAAAGAAGGGAAGAGATATTGGATGCACAATCAGAAGAATAAAGTGCAACCAGAGACTGATGAAATTACCAAACAAAGGTAGGAAAAATGATTTTATTTTCAATTTAGTGATCAAAATGTGTCCATTTTGAGAATTTAAATATGCTGTCTATATTTTGCACTATGGCCCCCTTTTACTAAACTGCAGTAGCAGTTTTTAGCGCAGGGAGCCTATGAGCATCGAGAGCAGTGCAGTATACAGTGCAGTGCAGTACAGTGCAGTATACAGTGCAGTGCAGTTTTTTAGTGCAGCTCCCTGCGCTAAAAAACGCTATTGCGGGTATATTTGTCTATTTTTGTAGTTGTTACTGAGGTGACATTGCATAAAGTTATCTGTCTTGACCTCTTTGAAACCCGCAGAATATAAATGATAATTAACATTTTCTCTGCGTACAGTGTGCTTTGTGTTTTTAAAATTTTATTGTTGGTAGATCATTTTGACTTGGCCACAAAGGGAGGGAGGGGAGCTGCTAAAAGACATCTAGTAATCCTTGCAGGCTTGACTGTGCAGGGAATTATTTTTGTAAAATCATATTCTGTTATGTGACTGGCATTATTTAGACTTTAATTTCTATGAATGAATAGAATGAAAATGATATAAAATTACTTGCTTGTTTTTATGTGCGTGCGCTGAAGGGAAGTGGAGAGAGAGTGGGCTGAGGACACTGAAGGGAAATGGGGAAGAGAGAATGGGGAGAAGATGTTGATTTATAAATTGACAATTGTACAGAATATTGTTTCTTTTTATACTTTAATATAATAATTTCAATATGAAACAATTCAAGGCTTGTGTGGATGGAATCAGGTGGTTTGTGGGGATGAGGACCAAGCTTACGAGGATTAGTCCAATAAAATGGCATTTTCTTATTTCTCATTATTTGTTTTATTTTTATTTGTTAATTTGTAAAGTGTTGATTGTTATGTATCAGTTTTTTTCAAATTTATATCTACTGTCTTTATATTTTAGAGGACATGTATTACTATTTTGTGGTGTTGCATTGTATGCAGAGTCTGGTTTCTTGGCAGTACAGTTTAACTTTTGTCTACATAGTTCTATTTTTAGTTTATGATTATTCCATATTGGGCGAGGGTGCATCTGTCTATGTGTATGAAAGGGACATGGCTTTCTGATAGCATCGACTGTACAGGATCAATTGACTGTGCAGGATCTGGTTTGTTTAGTTTTACAATGTATGTGTTGGTGTTCTAGTGCTCACTGCAGTGTTTAAGAAGCTACCTTTTCCTAGGTACACTCTTGTTGTGCGATATGTAGATTGTTACTAAAAATCATATTTTTCATATAGATGGGGGGGTGTCAAAAAATGATGGGCCCCGGGTGTCACATATGCTAGGTACGCCACTGATCCTAATAATAATAATAATAATTTGTTAAATATATAATAGATTTGGAGATTGGTTTTGCAGTTAACACTGTCCACAGATCCCTGGTTGCTTGAGCCCACACATCCTTAGACTCACATTACTTTATATTACACTTAACTACCCTTAACAATCCTCCAGCTGATTCTTACAAGGGAAAATGATCACTGATTGAAGCTCCAGTGCCCAAACCTTTCATCAGTTGGCCATCTTGACTATCATTGAGTCATCCTTTTCGTATACTTATAAGCAAACCCGCAGTTTACTGATGCATCAGTTCTACCCCTAATACAAGGAGACCCATCCACCACATCCACCTTCCTTACAAAGGAAGCCTTGCAATCCATCTGCATACTCCTCCCTCCTCAGAGTGAATCCCTGGCCATCTTTCTTGAACCTTAAATGGCCACTGCCTTGATCTTGTCCTCTTCTCCCAGTGCTTAATTACTAACTTCTCTACCCAATTTTTCCCCTCTCTGATCATCATTAGATAACCTTCACAACTCATCTGACAACCTCTCTCCCAGATATGACTGATCCTCACAAATACATTCAGGAATCATCAATCTATTGACATTTGCACTCTCTCCACCACTACCTCCCCTACTCTCAAACACTATGCTACATGTAAGTCTGTCAATGAGGCAGTCTCTTCCTATAATAATATCTTCTCCTCTGCTCTTGAGACCCTTGCTCCTCCCATTTTACATTATGTAAGGTGTACCAAACCCCAGCCCTGACAGACCTTTATGATCCACCACTTACATTCCTGTACCTGATCTCCTCAAAAATCTCCTCAAAAAAACATTGCTGGATCTTACCTGCCCCTCCAACTATTGCCCCATCTCCCTCCTCTTCTTCTTGTCCAAGCTACTTGAATGTGCTGTTCACCATCATTGTCTTGACTTTGTCATCCCAAGCTATCCTTGACCTAATTCAATCAGGCTTTTGCCCTCTTCTTTCTATGAAAACTGCCCTTACAAAAGTCTCCAATAACCTGTTTCTGGCCAAATCCAAAGGCCTCTACTCCATCTTCATCCTCCTTGATCTATCTGTGGCTTTTGACATTGTAAATCACCGCCTACTCTTCGATAAGCTGTCCTTGCTTGGGTTTCAGGACTCTGTTATTTCATGGTTTTCCCATCACACTTTTAGAGTATGCTCTGGTGGATACTCCTCTGCTTCCATTCCACCATCATTCAGTGTACTTCAGGGCTCTATCTGGGAACTTCTTCTTTTGTCTATCTATACTCCATCCCTTGGTGCTCTAATCTCCTCCCATGGCTTCCAGTATTACATCTATGTTGATGACTCGCAAATCTACCTCTCTACACCTGAAATTTCTACAGGAATCCAGATCCGAGTCTCAGGCTGACTGGCTGGTATTGCTACTTGGATGTCTCACCACCATCTAAAATTAAACTTGGCCAAGACAAATCTCCTTACCTTTCCTCCTAAACTACCTTTCCTCTTCTTCCATTCTCTATTTCTATGTATAATGCTCTCATTCTCTCTGTCTCATCTTTGACTCATCGCTCTCCTTTTCTTCATATTTCCAACAGACCGCCAAAACCTGTCTTTTCATTTTCTCATATAGCTATGTTACTTACATGGTACATGATTCAGCAGTAAATGTGTTTACATTTTGCTTCAATAGGAGTGTTTTGGATTTGATTTTTTTTTTTCCCTTTCTCTAAAACATCACTAAAATCCAGCCTTTCCTTTCAGAGAGCACTGCTAACATCCTCATCCACATACATCACTTCTCGCCTAGACTACTGCAACTTGCTTCTCACAGGTCTTCCTCTAAACTGTCTCTCTCCCCTTCAATATGTTCAGAATTCTGCTGCATGCCTCATATTCTACCAGGGTCATTACCTCTCTTCTCAAATCCCCCTCTTATTAACCTACAAGTGTATTCAGACTGCAGTAGAGAATGATATGAAGACATATTTATCCCCTTGGGATCTATCTCCATTCCTATCCCATCCCCACAAGTTCTGTCCTTATTCCATCCTTGCAAGCTCTGTTCTCATCTGTACAAGCTTTGAATAATTATGATTTTAAAGTGTTTGAGAGCTTCCCTACCCAACCTTCTCTCCTCCCTTCTGACATTAGCTCAACCCTGCAATTTCTTCCAAAATTTTACCATCATATGGGAGTCTGACTCTTTGCCGTAGTACTACAAGATTACCAATAGGAGTCCTGGGTACTTATGAACCAGGTCCAGCATGAGAAGCAACTGCAGATTGTTCTTGCTCTCAGTAAATTACCTGGGAACCCCACTAAGAACCAGGGAGGCATATTGAATGGGGGTGGATTGAGGTGAGGTCTCTGCTGGAGAGACTACAAAATTCATGAAGGGTCCTGTAATACAGGGAATTATGTCATTAGGGGTGGCATGAGTTGGCTATGCTTATGCCATAGGAAATCAGGAGTGATTGTGGGGTTGTTTGAAGCTGTTGGCAAGAATGGCTGGTATTGGGGTACGCTGGAAATGGGGTACGCTGATGTCAGGGGTGGGGATCAAGGGCAGATAGAGAACATTGATTTTTGGAGAAGATGCTCCCACACATATGTGGGTTAGAGTTGCATGTGCTCCCCCCACCCCCTACAGCAGGGATCTCAAAGTCCCTCCTTGAGGGCCGCAATCCAGTCTGGTTTTCAGGATTTCCCCAATGAATATGCATTGAAAGCAGTGCATGCACATAGATCTCATGCATATTCATTGGGGAAATCCTGAAAACCCGACTGGATTGCGGCCCTCAAGGAGGGACTTTGAGACCCCTGCCCTACAGCTTTTTAAAATTGCTGTTGCTATGAGATGTGGAAACATATAGATGTTCAGTCCTGCACATCCTAGTACATATTTTTTCAGGAAGCTCTGTGTCTGACAGAACATCATTTCTACAACTGGGCTTCATGCCGGGAATATCAGTGTATGTGTCCTAGACATATGTGACATGCTCGATTTAGGTTGGAACACCTCCAGTTGTGGCTAGGGAAGATATCAGAACTAAAATTATCTGTGTGACAGTACATCTCACAATTCACTGTGCATGTCCCACATGAATGTTCAGTATCAGTGCTGATAAGGTTTTTATTTTCTTATCTTTCTCATGCCAATATTACTCTGAAAAATAAAAGAGCACAAAGCATTCAAAAGGAAATCCCTTTATGATTCAGGTCTGAAACAGATTTTGTTTGGCTTCTGTACCAACTGTTACCAAGGGAACTTGGGGCCAACTTCCTACCACAGATAGAAAAAGTGATGAAAAGCCACAATAGGCTAGTGCAACCAGGAGTAAACACAAAAATGCTAAATGGCTAAACATACATTAAACCACAGAAAAGTGTTTTGTTTTGTTTTAAATGGTGTTTTTACAAATTCTACAATTGAGATTTATTTCTTTGCTTGAAACATAGGGCTCCTTTTACTAAGCTGCGATAGCATTTTTAGCGTGCACTGAATTGCCGCACCTGCTAAACCCACGCTACGCGGCTAGAACTAATGCTAGCTCAATGCTGGCATTAGCATTTAGCGTGTGCGGCAATTCGGCGTGTGCTAAGCGTGCGCTAAAACCGCTATCACAGCTTAGTAAAAGGAGCCCATAATTTATTTTATTTTTTAGATAGGAATTGTGCAAGTTATTTCATCGTTTTTGGTTGGCAATGAACCTTTCTTGATGTTTTGGTAATAACCATAAGAAAATTGAAGGTGAAATTATGGTTGAACCTCCTCAGAATATTTGTATTTGCATAAAGAGATGATTGGAATCCTTCTGGACAGATGATTTAATCTAGATTTTCCCACTCATGCTGTTGCAGTGCCACCATTGCAAGCCATTATTTGCCTGGAGAAGCTGCACATTTCTGAATAGAAGAAAAGAGCAATACTGTATATTGTAGAGCAGTGGTCTCAAACTCAAACCCTTTGCAGGGCCACATTTTGGGTTTGTAGATACTTGGAGAGCTGCAGAAAAAAATAGTTAATATCTTATTAAAGAAAGGACAACTTTGCCGAGGTAAGTACCTACAAATCCAAAATGTGGATTATCTGAAATCTGAAATTATCAGAAGCAGTTAAGGAACTATTTATAAACTATAATAGTTTATAAATCTTTCCTTAATTGCTTCTGATAATTTCAGCTATACACAGCTGAAAGCAGTGCAACATGCAGAAAGTGAAAAACTATCACAGTATCAACTGCAAGAGACAAGATTTTGGACCAACTATTTTGAGGCCTTCGGTATTATAAAGAATGATTCTTTATGGAAAACTTGTGCCTTAAGTATCCAGTGGTCGCATCCGCAACTGCCTTCAGCTCTCACCTCCTCCAGCACCAGACACACGCACAAGCTGCACTGCCTCCAGTGGTTACCTTATGTTATGGAATGTTGCCTGCCTCACTGCTGTAACCTCACGCAAGCGCTTTCCTGCGTCTGTACGTGATTGTGAGGTGGAGTGGAGAGGACATGACTGCCAGACACTTAAGGCAGAAGTTTCCATAAAGAATCATTCTTTATAATACTACTCAGGGCCTCAAAATAGTACCTGGCAGGCCGTGAGTTTGAGACCACTGCTGTACAGTAAAGGAAGGAAAAAAAAAAAAAAAGCTAAATATTGCACTTAAAGGCAATCAAAACCTTAAGTCAAGGTAGGCATGTACCAATAAAATGGACCACACTTCCCCATGCAACAGCCATTCCATTTGTATAAAGTATCGTTTGTGCTTGCTATGCTTCACTTAAAGCATCCTCTCACCAAGATATACCTCAAACTCCTCACCGATGTATAATCCCTAGCTCCTCAGAAGTACCACCTGGGCTCAAAAGCTTTCACAGCCCTAGGCTTTATGTACTACCTCCTCACTGGAGCTGTTATCACAAACTTTATTTTTAAGTTTTTATTTAACAACCCTTCTAGCATATTTCAAAGGTACTTAGCTTTTAATTGTGGTCTATCTTGGTGAGAGATTGATTGGTGGTCCTCACAAGAACATCTATATATAAAAACTGAGTGTTGCAAAATATGCCAGATCCATGCCTAAATTAGGTTTCAACTGGTGTAAATCCTTGCACCTAAAAGTTAGGAGCAGATTCCAGTGTCAAGTGCTATTCTATAAACAGTGCCAGACTTAGAACACCATTTATAGATTAGCACTTAGCAGGACATTCTAAAATCAGCACCTAAATTAGGTGTTGGTAGGCACCCTGCCAGCACCTAAGTTAATTGGAAAACACTGTTAGAAACAACAAAAAAATGACAGGGTTGAAGTGCCTAATGACACCTAAATAAAAGGCGCTGGAATGCCAATGTAGGCATGGCCAATGTCGGAAGTGGTGGTAGGCAGGCTAAAGCAGCTACCTAGTTGTGATTCACGCCAAGATAGCTGCCTGAAATATAGGCCTGGAAAACTCTAGCCTACATTTCATCTGCCTATCTTTGCTGCGGGATCCTAAAACTAGACCGCAGCTGCCATAAGCTGATCGTGGCAGGGGAATTTATCCCCATCATCTGAGCCAGCAGTAGTCTCAGCTGATCGGGGGAAATTCCCCTGCTGCAATCAGCCCAGCTAGCTGCAGCGACCAGGAAAGCCCCCCCACCCACACACCAAATCGGCAGGAGGGATGTCCACTCCATCCTGCCTGACACCCCCAACATTTGAAATCAGCAGGAGGGATGCCCACTCCCTCCTACCGCCAGGCCCCCTCAACCTGACACACCCTGACCATGACTCCCTGACCCCCCAAATCCCATGATACCCCTGATACCTCCAAAACCCCTGACACCCTCTGAACCTCCAACACCCCACCCTCACACACCTCCAAACCCCCAACACCCCACCCTGGCACCCCTGACACCCTAGGCATCCCTCCTGCTGATTTCAGATGTTAGGGAGGTGTTGGGGGTATCAGACAGGAGTGGGCATCCCTCCTGCCAATTGGGGAGGTCTACTGTCTGCTGTAGCTGGCTGAGCTGATTGCGGCAGGAGAATTTCCCCCCGATCAGCTGAGCCAGCAGGACTCCTCGAAGCCTCCGCTTCGGTAGAGTTCGATGGCTCAGATGATCAAAAATAAATATCCCTGCCTGCTTATGGCAGCTGTGGTCTAGTTTTAGGATCCTATGGCAAAGATAGGTGACTGAAATGTAGGCCTGAGTTTTATGGACCTACATTTCAGCTGCCTATCTATGCAATCAGATGCAATTCTGTAACCAGCACTGTCGTGTGATTGAACATGCAAATGGCAGCCGCTTTTAAGGCAGCCGCTGACATGGGCGCCAGTTAGAGAATCTGGGGGATAGTGCTCATTTTTTCTGCACTGATATTTCATCACCTTGTATAGACTACAGCTCTATGAGGGCATCATATTATAAAATTCCTTCCTAAAAATTTGGCTGTCCTGCAATCTTAACGAACAAACATTTTACCAGACTTATTTCCCAAATACCCAACTTGGTTAGTCCCAGACTTTTAAATAGACCACCACCCTCTTCTCCTCCTATTAGCATAAGGAAAACCTTCATGGTAATTGAATACCGTATTTTTTACAGTATAAGATGCACCTAACCATAAGACACCTAGGTTTAGAGGAGGAAAACAAGAAAATAATATTCTAAGCCAAATGGTGTACTAATATATTTAATAAAATATACCAGGCTCTCTACTGTGGTCCATCCCAGATCAAAACAGAACATCACGTCAGAGGAGGGGTAGGACCAAGGCAGAGGTAACATGCAGCTGAGGCCACCAGCAGCCTGCTAGATGCTACAATACCGGCGATCCTCTGCAGTCCATAATTAGTTGTTAAAATGAGACCAGGAGGTCAGGGGGATTTCAGACAATGGTAGAGAGAAGAGGGAAACATACCAGCCTTCAGAGGGGCCCTTAAAGCCACGGGCCCATGGGTAACCTGTCACATGAGGTCTCCAAAATATTGTGAGTGCTTGGGCACCCACAGCAATGATGCCTATGCCCAATGCAGCACTCCCCGACTGACACCTCCCACCCTCACTGTGAGCCCTGACAAGCCATTGGGGCCTCCTAAAGCAGGAGCAGCAGCGGCATTGGACGGCCAGCAAGAGGCAGCGCTCAGGACAGGCTTTTCATGGCCAGAGTGCTGCTGCTCCTGCTTTAGGAGGCCCGAAGATATGTCAGTTCTCAATCGATTCATGGAAGTGAATCAGTAAATCGATTTGAATTGGGGAATTGGGCAGCTCTAGTCTGTACTGGCTCCTCTGATGTTTAATATATTGCCAAACCTCTTGGCCACATTGGTGCAGAATCTTGGACTATATGTTTTCTGACATGCAGGTAATATTTTACTCAATAGCACCTCTTTCTTCTGGTCCACCATAATACATAGAACAATCAGATCTTCAGAGGGTGAGCTTAAACAAATAACTCATTGGAAGCTATCACCAAAATTCCTCATAAATCCAATGTAAATCATCTAGTAAGGTAATTTATATCAATTATCTTCAATGTTTCATGAGCAAGATAAATTTCAAAAGTTACAAAAACATATCTCAATACGCAGTATGCATGACTCATGTTTTGCTGTGCTTATCAGGGATAGTTCCTGTATTGGAATAGCACTTGAGAAGGTAGTTGAGAATGCGAATGAGTGGAAACTTGTACAGGAACCAACCCCTGAGGCAGTCCTCCCCATTAATATTCATCTGGAATTATCCTATCCAAAATTTTGGACTGTTAAAAAAACCACATATTTTTGTTTCTGAAAGCTTTGGGGGACAGACTCATTTGCAAGCAGCTTGGGTGATTTGGATTCACTAATCTTCTCTAGTGTATGAAGATTAATATTCTTTTTTTAGGGGCTGCAATTATTATTCTAATTATGGAAAGATAAAATAATGGGCTCCTTTTACAAAGCTGCGATAGCGTTTTTAGCGCATGCAGAATTTTAGTGTGTGCTAAACTCGCACTACACAGCTAGAACTAATGCCAGGTCAATGCTGGTGTTAGTGTCTAGCGTGCACGCTAAAATCGCTAGCACAGCTTTGTAAAAGGAGCTCAATGTGTTGAATGACTGTCGCTAAATTTCTTATAGTTTAAGATGTTGTTCCTGCATTTGTACTGTATTTTATGATGTAAACCACCTTGTTATGCTTGAAGGTCATACTCTAGGTCACAGTAAGGGACACCAAAAGGGATGATTTTCTTTGGCTACACCCCTATAGAAGGGATAATATATGGCAATTAAAAAAAATAAAAGAATAAAATATAAAAAGTCACTGCTTTAACTCATTTCCCATATTTACAGATTTGTACATAAATATATGAGTCGCCATATTGGGACAGACTGAAGGTCCATCAAGTCCAGTGTCCTGTTTCCAACAATAACTAATCCAGGTCACAAGCATCTGGCAACATCTCAAAAGAATACACTTCTCCCTCCGTATTCACGGATTCAGCAATCACAGTTTCGATTATTCACGGTTTTTAGCTTGCTGGCTCCTCCCCCCAAATTACATTAGCTTGCATAGAGAAATCGCTGATTCCAAGCGTTTACAGAGAAAATCACTGATTCCCACCACTTTCTTCAAAGTGTTTTGCCCCTCCTTCAGGAACAGGCCAGGTCTCCCACCATGTTATTCGCGGTTTCACTATATTCATAATGGTTTTTAATAGAAAACAGTGAATAACATATGAAAAAGTTATTCACGTTTTTTCTGTATTTGCGGTTCTGTTAATCCCCTATCACAACGAATACGGAGGGAGAAGTGTACAACAGATTTTATGCTGTTTGTGCTAGGAATAAGCATTGGATTTTCCCAAGCCCTTCTTAATAATACTTTATGGACTTTTAGTTTAGGAACTTATACCACATTGTCTCGCGATGAATTCCAGGGTTTAATTACACATTGAACAAAGAGATATTGACTCTAATTACTTAGTAACTTTATTGCATGAATCATATTTACTTTGGCGGAATAACTAATTTGTGAGCAGTGAGGCCCATTGACAAACATAAGAACATAAGAAATGCCTGCACCGGATCAGACCTAGGGTCCATCCAGTCCGTGGATCCGCACACACGGAGGCTCAGCCAGGCGTACGCTGGCGAATACCTTAGTCACTCATACCCCTCAATGTGTCCTGCAAGAAGATGTGCGTCCAATTTTTCCTTAAATCCTAGAATAGTGGTTTCCTCCACCATCTCCTCCGGGAGAGAGTTCCAGGCATTCACTACTCGCTGTGTGAAGCAGAACTTTCTGACATTTGTCCGGGCCGTGTCTCCTCTCAGCTTCAGGCCATGACCTCTGGTCTGAGTCTGAGTCACATTTGCCAATGTGAATAACGCTGTTTCTCGCTCAACATCCTTTCCCCCGGCTGGTAAGTAAGCTTGCTCTATTTTGTTGATTCCTTTTAGTATTTTAAAAGTCTCTATCAGATCCCCTCTCAGTTTTCTCTTTTCAAGGGTGAATAATCCCAGTTTTCTGAGGCAATCTTTGTAGCTCACCTCAGAAAACTGGGATTATTCACCCTTGTGGATGCAAGACATGATACAACTCTGCCATTGTTTATAGTCCAGTCAATATTTTAAGTGATTTAAATAGGCAGAAGAGCCTCCTGAACATTTAAATCACTTATGCCTGCCTAGCTACTGATATTCAGCAGCATTTAACTGGACGTGCTGATGAATATTGGCGCTCACCAGCCATGTCCCAAGTGGACAGATCAGGGGCATTAAAGGGCGTGGAGCTGGGAAGCAGCAAGGCGCTATGCGTGTGTCAGCATTAGTCAGTGCTGGCACATACATAATTATGTTCTCTCAGGGTTTCTGCAGCTAGTATTGTGCTTGTTACAGGTTTCCGGGTCTTGCTGCATCTTGTCAGGAAGAAACCGACGTTTTCTAAAGCATGGTGGCTGAAACGTCAGTTTCTACCTGACAAGACGTAGCAAGACCCAGAAACCTGCAACAAGCACCTGCATAATTAACTGGACATATAGACCACATAAAATGCAATCCTAACTTACAGGTCCTTTTAGTAAGTTTTGCTAGAGGTTTTTAGCGCAGGCTGGCGTGGTAAATACTCCAACGCTTAGAGCGTCAGAGCACTTACCTCGCCAGCGTACACTAAAAACTCTAATGCAGACTATCAGGGGTAGTCTGGTTACCTATGTGAATGTTGACATTGAATATCATCCAGCATTCACACATCTGCCAGTTGTGTCTCAAAGCTCACCCCCCCTTCTCCCCTCCTCCACAGAGTACATGTAATCCCCTCTTCTGCCCTACTCCCTGAGCACATCTGACCCCCCTCCTGGAAGCAATACCAATATATCAATTATAGCCCACATATATTGTTCAATGTGGATAACAATGTTTAGTTAATCTAGCTATGCTATGTCTAGGGAAAATACCTAAAATAATATAACATGCTTTCCATAAACTGCATCATGACAAATATTTTTGAAATAGGCACGATTTAAGATGTTTACAAAATTGTGAGTAATTTATTGTTGATCTAATATGTAAAGGAAGTTCATTCCACATCTTAGCAGCTGCAAATGGAAGATTAAGCTCAAAAATGTGTTTATATTTAACACCTTTGATGGCTGAAAAACATAATCAGGTCTCTGGATATGGTTGCCCTATTAGGGAACAATAAAGATATCATGTATTGCAGAGCATGACCATATATGATCTTCATTGTGCATACTTTAAAAATAACATGAGCCTGCACTGACAACCGGTGCACCTTAATCATCAAAGGTGTTAATTTTTCAAATTTACTAGCAGAATATATCATATGCATTGCTACATTCTGTAGTGCCTGTAATTTTTTCCTTGTAATATTCAAGCATCCTGCATATAACAAATTCCAATAGTCCAACTCAGGGGCAGTGGAATGTCTTTTTGTTGTGGGGTGCCGAAGCTCTGCCCCTCCAATTTACCCTTGACCATGACCCAACCCCCAGCTCCAGCCCTCCCCCTCCCCAGCCCTAACCCCAACCCCAGCATCTCCCCTTCCCTTTCCTACCATCCCATAGTCTCTCCTCATGGCATCCCTGCCTCTCAGCCCCTCTCCTTGTTCAGCATCTCGCCACCTCAAGGTGTCCACTCTCTCTCTTTCTGTCCATGCTCAAGACTTGTTGGCTCCTGCCACCTTCAAATTTCCTGTTTCAGAGGAGGCAGAAGCTGTCAGGCCCTAAGCATGAACCCATGCTGGCTAGCCACAATGCCTTTCTGCAGTGTTGCTGCCCCAGTAGAGGGAAGTAAAAAGAAAACCTCTTCTGGGGGAGCAAGGAATGAGGAAGACAATGTTCCCTCTAAGGACTGAGTTGATATGAGCAAAAAAATTATGTATTAGCTTATGAACACTTAGTAGTTTAATATACTTGATATACCATCCTGTGGCAGAGTCCAGTCTGGGTTTTCCTGGAACCCTGTGCACAGTTTCACACAAACACTCACAGCATAACCACTTTAGAAGGTGCAACAAAAAGTTTTTACACTATTTGTGTATAGCTCTGTCTTGTTCCTTCACAGGTTCAGAGTAAACTCATAGTTCAACACAAGGACATAAATATTTCCACAGACTGAATCTCTTATAATCATGTGCTTTACTAAGGAAAACCAGTACATGTCCTCTTTTTCAAGGACTGTCTGGGTGGCCGGATGTTTTTTTTTAAATGGGGGAGTCTGTCCAGGTTTAGCTGGTTCTCTCGACTTCTCCACCTACCTCCTTCCTGGGCCCGGTCGCTGCAATTGAATTTTCAGGCAGCCAGCAGCAGTAATGAGGTAAGCCTGCTATCACTGGCCTACCCTGGAAGCCGCCTCTCTGCAAGTTCTGCCTATGTGGGAACAGGAAGTTGCTGCAGAGAGGCGGCTTTCGGGGCAGGCCAGTGATATCAAGCTTACCTCATTGCTGCTGCCAGCTGCCCGAAGATTCAATTACAACAGCCGGACCCGGGGAGGAGGTAGGTGATGGATTCAGGGACTAGAGGTCATGAGGGGAAGAAGCACTGGAGGAGGGAAGCTGGAGAAACAGCATGAAGTGAGGGAGGGGGTTGGAGAAACAGCATGGAGGGAGGGAGTAGGGATGGCTGGAGAAGCATAGAAAGGAGACAGTGCTGTAGAAAAGAGCATGGAGTAGAGTAGTGCTGAATGGGAGGGGAGAGACAGAAACAGCAGGAAAGGAATTTGGAAGGAGAGTGAGGGGCACCCGCAGAGTGATTGGAGGTTGGAAGGAAAATGAGAGAGAGAAAAAAAAGCTCTCAGAGGTGAGGGGGGTTGGAAGGAGAGAGAATTAGAAGCACCCATGAGGGAGGAGGGTTGGAGGAAGGGAGAGGGAGATAGAAGCACTAAAAGGGTATAGATAGAGGATGGGAAGGGGGATGAAGAATATGGGTGGAGTGTGGGTGGGGCTGTAGGTGGAGTATGAGCAGATGTGTCCTATTTGTTGGCTTCACAAATATGGTGACCCTATACTAAGTCCAGCTATTATAGTATTAAGGCTTTGTCATGCTCCAAAACACAATGCCTTACAGTTTATTCAACATATGGTTATTTACCATAGCCAGCCACTCAGCAAGCCAATCAGCAACTGTCTCACCTTGACAGTCTCTCTCTTACTCTCTTCCTTCCCAGGTCTCTGATTCAGCTCACTTCTTTTTCAGAGACTTCTCTGCTCAGATAAGTCTCTTCCTTGGGGATCTCTCTGGGACCTCTCTGTAATCATTCCAGGATAGGCATATGGTATATCCTTCTCCCTGCCTGAGTTCCACCCCTCTGATTCAGCTAACTTGCATTACTTTCCTTCTTGTGACTCAGTTCTGAGCTGCAGAGCTCAGTGCATTCTGGATCACGTAGTTCACCGCCTTTTGGGCTAGTGCCACCTGCTGCCCAGTGGTATAACTGTAGCCTTAGTGAGGAAGAAGCAAACCATTCTCACAGATACATAAACAGATGTGCATTCACACATAAACATAAACACTGGCAGGGAGTTATAAAAAAATTTTGCGTGTTTTTCCTACTTGTCTCTTTTGCACAAGCAGAGCACAGATAAACCCACACCCAATATAGAATAAGCAATCACAAACTAAAAATAGAAAAATTAAACTGATCTCCCAAGAAGCCAGACACTGAACACCTGAGAAACAGTGTTGCATTTCTACCTGTACTGTAAAAAAAATAAAATATATCAGTTTTTGAACTTTACATCTGCTATATTGCCATCACTACATTGCTGATTAACAAATAGAAATAAAACAAAATAATGGAAAATACAATGACACCATTCAACTGGACTTAATATGACATTTTCCAATCAACCTTCAGAGGCTAAGACCATCCTTCCCAGGTCAGGCCTCCATCTCCGAAAGCTAGCCAAAAATGCACTAAAATTAGCCCAACAAAAATAGGAGTGGCTCAGTGGTTAGGGCTGCAACTTCAGCACTCTGAGGTTGCAGGTTCTAGCTCAGAGCTGCTCCATGTGTCTCTGGGCATGCCACTTACCACTCCATTGCCCCAGGTACATTAGTCCGAGTGTGAGCCCACCATGAAAGATGCTTGAGTACATTAATGTAAACTGCTTAGGCTATAAGCAGTGTATAAATACTAAAATAAATATTAATGTTTATTAACAGCTACTTTATTCTAAACTATAAATATAGTAAATGACAGCAGATAAAGAGCTGAATGGTCCATCTGGTCTGCTCAATGGTTGCATGCATTATAAATTCATGATTAAATTGTCTTATATTTCTGGGCCATAACTGACACTTTTGACTTCCGACTGCCAATTTTTGGGGAAGCCATGGCCCTTGTGCCGCCATCCTCCCCCCCCCCCCCCCATCTATGCTCCACTTTATCCAGTAGCCCTGGAATTTCTTCTGCACATCTTCCAGGGTACGCCGTGTTCCAACCATATTTTCTTTGCACGTGTCCAGCCATTTTTCCATTATGTCAACTCTGAATCCCATCTCAGCTAGGCCAGATTTGATCTCCTATAGAGCTTCTCGGACCTGTAGCACTACTGCCAAAATCTTGGCCTTCACTTCCTTTAGCCAGCCCCACATGTCCGCATAGAATTGTCTATTACCATTGCTACCAGCTCAGCATTCTCCAGCTCTGCCACTTCTGCAGGTTGCTTTTTTACTAATACTGTTGCCAGGTTCTGGACCATGTGGTACACAAGTTGGGGCTTTTCCACCAGTGCACTGGGTTCCCTGCTCCCTATCAAACCTCTTCTTTGTAGCCATCAAGCAATCTCTTTTTGTGGAAAAAAAAGGGCTCAGTCACCTAGTATAGCAGGGAATAATTGGGGAATTGTTGTGGGTAGGGATGGAGCTCCTGGCTTAAGGTGCTCTTAATTCCGATGACATCACTTCCTCCCATGGGCTTTGTTTTTTGGATGCTTTCTAATCGACATTTATTCTCACTTTGGTTGTCATATCGAAAATGTACTTCCACATCACTTTGAGGTTGATATTCATTGTGGCTTAAGCAGGAATGAGAAGCTCCTGCCCACTTAAACCATTCCAAGCAGGTCAGCTACCAATATTCAGTGGCACTTAACTAAATAGTGATACTGAATATGGGCTCTGATTGTCACAGCACTGCTTGGGTAGGGCTAGGATGGTCCAGGGTGGAATTGGGGAGGAGCTGGTAGTTATGTGGGCAATAGTCATATTCAATGCTAGTTTCTGCACAGCTAAGCAAGCAGAAGGGGCTGCACAAATGCAGTCCTATGTTTGCCAGCTTAGCTATGTGGGTGCAAGAACCCAAAGTTTGCCCAGAACCAGTATAACTTCTGGGGTGCTACTTGACCCCGGACATTCAATGCCTAGATATGGCCCAGCACTGAATATCCAGGGTTTTTTGTGCATGGCTGTTAGTGGCTTAAAAACTGCTGATCACTGTTGGCTGAATATTGACTGAAAATAATCCTCATAAAAACTAAAACAGAAAGAAGATAAGAAAAAAACATATATTTCTTCTAAGACATGCCCTCTAATCTCCCAAGGCCACTCCAGTTTTAACTTTACTTTCCCTGCTGTTTGTCTCTAAACTGGTTTTTCCGCTTGTACAGGGCTTGCAGATGTAAGTTTCTTAAGTTTGTTTGATGAGGATTACTACAAGGGAGGGGAAAGGAGCTGCTTTCTTTCTTCTAAAGTTTTCAGTCTCTTAAAACAACTTTTCTCAGTGCACAAGGAGAGAGGACTTAATAATAATAATAACCGTTCTGAGCTACTGGGAGGATGGGATAAAAATCTAAATAAATAAATAAAATAAATAAATAAATATACTGCCATACAGAAAAAGTTCTAGGTGGTTCACAACAAGGTGAGCTAATACATGGGCTACAGATAAAATACAAATTAGAATAATGGACTTAAAATAGATAAAGACAGAACGCATTTACAATATAATGCAAAAAATACCGGCATGGCAGGGAAAGAAGTAATACATAGAACAGATAAAATACATCAAGTTGAATATAAGGAACTTGATTGAAAAAAATGAAGCAGAATGCATTAAGATACCAGCCTATCAAAGAGCTGAGTCTTTAACAATTTTCTAAAAATCAAGATAGGAAGAGACCTCTAACATAATTTTTCCAAGCCATACATTCAATTTAGCGGCTTGAAATGACAGGCTTCTTATAACGACAGGATTTTATGGAGGGATATGAAAACAAGTGCACTCTACTCTACTAGGTTATTGCAGATATATACTAATATAATTAAAACACATTCACTTTCCAGTCACACCATAAATGAGTAAATGTATAAAACTTTTTTTTTCTTTTCTAGAGTTGTGCTTGTACTTAAACTTTTAATAGTTGCCCACAGGGAAGAGAAAAAAAATCACATATGTTAAAAGTATGTTCACAAAAGAAAGATGACTATGGTTATATCCTTTTACATACCCAGAGAAAATAATAAGAGCCACATCATATGAAGTACCATTTTGTATGGAGAGGGGCTTTACATGGGTAACTGATTGGTTTATCTGATTTTGTTAAAAGAGTTATAGCCCTCATTACCCTAGGCAAGTGACAATAAAACACACATAATAGCTAAAATAAAATAAGACAGATCAGAACGTTAACATTTTCCCAGTATTTTACAAAAGGCTCTGCTTAGCACAATCTTTTCTAAAACTTATACTGTATACGGATACTGAAACGTAATGCCTCCATTTCCATAATTCATCAACAGATGGCAACATTAACACACTGCACATGTTCATATGTTTTTTGAATGTCTTTCTCATCTCAGCAAGAAGGATCAATGAGTACTCAGTGCAATATAAGCAATATAATGTGATGATAGAGATTCTGACTGTTGAAGGAATCCCTCCAATTGCAATTGACCACTGCATGCAGGTTGTTTATGGTGATGACTGTGTTGATGTGAGTATGAGGGGGGTTCAGAAAAGTTCTCAGTCCAACCAACTTCCTAAATTCTGAGTGTTATTTTGTCACTGTAGCTGAAAATAGTGTTATTTTATTTTGCAAGCTGCCAATTTGCAGAATCATAATGCCATGTTTTGACATTGTTTCAGATCATTGATTGAATCATGTCAATGGAAAGTGTGGAATTTTCTGTTTCCTTTATATTAATTTAAGAAGAAAGAATGTAATAATAATTACAAGTTAAATCACTTTTTCAAGAAACACAGGACTGAAGAAAATAAATTAACAATAATTATAAGTAACCCCCCCCCCCTTTTACAAAACTGTAGCACGGTTTTTAGCACCAGATATGGTAGCAACAGCTCCGATGCTCATAGGAATTCTATGAGCGTCAGAGCTGTTACCACCACAGCCAGTGCTATAAACCATGTTATGGTTTGTAATAGGAGGGGTAAGTCACTTATTCAAGAAACACAGTACTTATTTTTCCCAAGAAAAAATAAAAACAAAAGGTATCTAATCCAAAAGATAATACATTCATGAAATACAAGTTCTTCCTCAAACCTCAATAAATGGAAGGGAGGCAAATAAAAAATGAACAAATAAAAAACAGAGGAGATATTTTACTAGCAAAACATAGTAACATAGTAACATAGTAGATGACGGCAGATAAAGACCCGAATGGTCCATCCAGTCTGCCCAACCTGATTCAATTTAAATTTTTTTTTTTTTTCTTTTTAGCTATTTCTGGGCGAGAATCCAAAGCTTTACCCGGTACTGTGCTTGGGTTCCAACTGCCGAAATCTCTGTTAAGACTTACTCCAGCCCATCTACAATCTCCCAGCCATTGAAGCCCTCCCCTGCCCATCCTCCTCCAAACGACCATACACAGACGCAGACCGTACAAGTCTGCCCAGTAACTGGCCTAGTTCAATCTTTAATATTATTTTCTGATTCTAAATCTTCTGTGTTCATCCCACGCTTCTTTGAACTCAGTCACAGTTTTACTCTCCACCACCTCTCTCGGGAGCACATTCCAGGCATCCACTACCCTCTCCGTAAAGTAGAATTTCCTAACATTGCCCCTGAATCTACCACCCCTCAACCTCAAATTATGTCCTCTGGTTTTACCATTTTCCTTTCTCTGGAAAATATTTTGTTCTACGTTAATACCCTTTAAGTATTTGAACGTCTGAATCATATCTCCCCTGTCTCTCCTTTCCTCTAGGGTATACATATTCAGGGCTTCCAGTCTCTCCTCATACGTCTTCTGGCGCAAGCCTCCTATCATTTTCGTCGCCCTCCTCTGGACCGCCTCAAGTCTTCTTACGTCTTTCGCCAGATACGGTCTCCAAAACTGAACACAATACTCCAAGTGGGGCCTCACCAATGACCTGTACAGGGGCATCAACACCTTCTTCCTTCTACTGACTACGCCTCTCTTTATACAGCCCAGAATCCTTCTGGCAGCAGCCTAAAGAAGAGGCCTAAATGGACAAATCCCAGACATCATTTATTTGACATCTTATACTCCATCGCTGGTTAGCTTTTTAAGATCCCAAAAGACCTAAGATGTTTGGGCAGAAAGAATCCAAATTGAGAATTGGCTAACACTCTACTTCCCTCAGGGAGAATGATTGGACTTAATATAGTTTAAAATATTAAAGAAAGATTGTTATTATAATGGACATCAGTATGGGCCCATCTCATAAGAGCGAGGGACTATGGGCACAGGCAGTAACTCATAGGTGACCAGTACCAGACAATAAGTCTAAATAAGAACTGCCCCATACATCATTTTAGTCCAATTTAATGCAATTAATTAATCAAAACCCTGTATAAGTCTAAACAAACATTCACACCAATTGGTGTGAATTAGAGGGAATTGAGGGAATTAGAGTGTTAGCCAATTCTCAAATTGGATATTATATTGGACATTATTGGCAACAAGTTTGTCCTTAGGGTTTTACTTTTTGAGCTGTTTTTTTGGGGCAGAAAGAAAACATATCTCATACCCAAATATTTAACAACACACTTGCAAGGTCATGCCAATAAAAATGTAGCACCCAATTTCCTTGTTTCTTCTCTCATAACTAAAAAGTTTTTCTTCTTTCCTGAGTTGATTTTGCTATCAGGATTCTTCAATCTCTCCCTAAGTTCGGGGAGAGTCCCCATAGACTGGAAAACAGCTAACGTCGTTCCACTGCACAAAAAGGGTTGCAGGGCAGAGGCTGCAAACTACAGACTGGTGAGTCTCACATCAATAGTATGCAAACTCATGGAAACACTAATCAAACATAAATTAGACGCAATCTTGGATGAGGAGAATCTACGGGATCCCATTCAACATGGATTCACCAAGGGTAGGTCCTGCCAATCCAATCTCATAGAAACATAGAAACATAGAATATGACGGCAGAAAAGGGCTATAGCCCATCAAGTCTGCCCACTCTAATGACCCACCCCCCTGACTTTACTCCCTTAGAGATCCCACGTGAATGTCCCATTTTCTCTTAAAATCTGACACGCTGCTGGCCTTAATCACCTGTAGAGGTAGACTGTTCCAATGATCGACCACCCTTTCTGTGAAGAAGTATTTCCTGGAATCACCTCGAAATTTTCCTCCCCTGATTTTCAGCGGATGCCCTCTGGTGGTCGAATGACCTATAGGACAGAAGATATCATCTTCCACCTCGATACGGCCCGTGACATATTTGAACATCTCAATCATGTCCCCCCTCTCTCTTCGTTCCTCTAGTGAGTACAGCTGCAATTTATTTAGCCTTTCTTCATACGTGAGATCCCTTCTTTGACTGGGTAACAAAACAGTTAGACTTGGGAGAATCCGTGGACGTCGTATACCTAGACTTAAGCAAAGCTTTCGATAGTGTCCCGCATCGCAGGCTGTTGAGCAAGATGAAATCAATGGGGCTGGGAGAAACACTAACGACATGGGTCAATGACTGGCTGAGTGGCAGACTTCAGAGGGTGGTAGTTAACGGTACCCTCTCTAAAACATCGGAGGCGACCAGTGGAGTACCGCAGGGCTCAGTCTTGGGCCCGCTCCTTTTCAACATATTCATAGGTGACCTAATTCAGGGGCTTCAAGGTAAACCGCGTCGAGCTCTACGAACGTGGAGATGATGCGATATACAAACCTAAGGATTAGATTAGATTAGATTAAGGTAACGTTATTCACTGACGACGCCAAACTATGTAATATACCCTGTTTCCCCGATGGTAAGACACTGTCTTATTTTTTTTGGAAGGCCAAAATATGCTCTAGGGCTTATTTTCGGGGGGATGCCTTATTTACCCATGAAGAAGACTACAGTACACAGTTATTGTTGAAAAAAAACAGAATTTTATTACGTTTGCGATAGGTACGTTCGCAATGCGTTCGTTGGAGGAAGAAAACGGTCGGCTGAAGAATCGGTCGGCCGAAAAATCGTACCGTGTATGGCCAGCTTTATCCATCATACCATATATTGTACCATTTAATGTCCCCAATGTTCTCCATCAGGGAAACACAGTAAAGAGATTATTCTGTAGTGCAGCATCAGAGGGGACTTGACAATGTGAAACCATTGTTTGTATACCGTATGCATTTTAAACAGGCTTTATATACAGTACCGTATTTTCACGTAGATAACGCGCACCCGTGTAAAACGCGCACACGGGTATAGCACGCGGAAAACACAAATTTATGTACATAAATTTTTGTATACCGCGCACACCCGTATACCGCGCATGCTGCCCGACTCTCCAGTCGCCCGCCCCGACTCTCCTCTGGCCACCCCGACTCTTCTTTCGCCTGCCCCGACTCTCCTCTCCCCCTTGAAGT
Organism: Geotrypetes seraphini; assembly: GCF_902459505.1. NCBI lineage: Eukaryota > Metazoa > Chordata > Amphibia > Gymnophiona > Dermophiidae > Geotrypetes > Geotrypetes seraphini. Next base: position 402,893,261 of record NC_047085.1, on the reverse strand, counting down.
CCTGTCCCCACCCTGAAAGCCTGATGCTCCCCCCCGACGTCCGATTCATCCCCCCCCCGCAGGACCGCTCGCACCCCCACCCAAAGGACCGCTCGCACGCACCCCCACCCTGAAGGACCGCTTGCACCCCTACAGCCTCCCGACCCCCCCCATCATGTAGAAGCTCCTACCGGTGTCCTGCTGCTTCCCCTCTTGCCCCGCCGACTCCCCGACACGATCGGGGCAAGAGGGAGCTCAAGCCCTCTTGCCCCAGCCAACCTTGGCACCCCCGACACGATCGGGGCAAGAGGAAGCTCAAGCCCTCTTGCCCCCCCGACTCCCCGACACGATCGGGGCAAAAGGGAGCCCAAGCCCTCTTGCCCCCCCGACTCCCCGACACGATCGGGGCAAAAGGGAGCCCAAGCCCTCTTGCCCCGCCAACTCCCCAACTCCCCGACAATATCGGGCCAGGAGGGAGCCCAAGTCCTCCTGGCCCTGGCGACCCCCCCCCCTAGTTGTTCGGGCCAGGAGGGAGCCCAAATCCTCCTGGCCACGGCGACCCCCTACCCCCACCCGCACTACATTACGGGCAGGAGGGATCCCAGGCCCTCCTGCCCTCGACGCAAACCCCCCTCCCCCCAATGACCGCCCCCCCCAAGAACCTCCGACCGCCCCCCCCAGCCGACCCGACCCCCCTGGCCGACCCCCACGACACCCCCACCCCCCTTCCCCGTACCTTTCTGTAGTTGGCCGGACAGACGGGAGCCAAACCCGCCTGTCCGGCAGGCAGCCAACGACGGAATGAGGCCGGATTGGCCCATCCGTCCCAAAGATCCGCCTACTGGTGGGGCCTAAGGCGCCTGGGCCAATCAGAATAGGCCCGGGAGCCTTAGGTCCCTCCTGGGGGCAGGGCCTGAGGCACATGGTCGGGTTGGGCCCATGTGCCTCAGGCCCCGCCCCCAGGAGGGACCTAAGGCTCCCGGGCCTATTCTGATTGGCCCAGGCGCCTTAGGCCCCACCAGTAGGCGGAGCTTTGGGACGGATGGGCCAATCCGGCCTCATTCCGTCGTTGGCTGCCTGCTGGACAGGTGGGTTTGGCTCCCGTCTGTCCGGCCAACCACAGAAAGGTACGGGGAAGGGGGTTGGGGGTGTCGTGGGGGTCAGCCAGGGGGGTCGCGGGTCGCCTGGGGGGGCGGTTGGAGGTTCTTGGGGGGGGGCGGTCGTTGGGGGGAGGGGGGTTTGCGTCGAGGGCAGGAGGGCCTGGGATCCCTCCTTCCCGTAATGTAGTGAAGGGTGGGGTTAGGGGGTCGCCGTGGCCAGGAGGGTTTGGGCTCCCTCCTGGCCCGAACAACTAGTGGGGGGGGGGGTCACCAGGGCCAGGAGGACTTGGGCTCCCTCCTGGCCCGATATTGTCGGGGAGTTGGGGAATCGGCGGGGCAAGAGGGCTTGAGCTCCCTCTTGCCCCGATCGTGTCGGGGGTGCCAAGGTTGGCTGGGGCAAGAGGGCTTGAGCTCCCTCTTGCCCCGATCGTGTCGGGGAGTCGGCGGTCCTTCGGGGTGGGGGTGCGGGTGTGTGCAAGCGGTCCTGCGGGGGGTGAATCGGACGTCGGGGGGGGGGGGAACTATGTAAAAAAAATTTTGTACAATGCGCTCAGCATTATATGCGTGAAAATACGGTAATACGAACCTGTCTGCGTGTCTCACTTTTGGATGTTCTGGCCGTGAACAAACTCCTGCAGTCTCCATTAGGGAGGGATGAGGGAAGCTGCCTGTGTTTCCTGGCGTGGAGTCACGTGCGCGCGCTGCAGTCCTGTCACTTCCTCCTCTTCACTTCATGACGAGGCGCGGCACGCAGCCATGGAGGCAAATACGGTAGACGGAGGGACCACACGGAGTCATCCACCGTACCACCCGATTCGGGTAAGCGCAGGTATCGGTGGGTGGCTTATTTGCGGGGGGGTGCCTTATTTTACATTTTTTTCTAAAAAGGGGGGGCTGTCTTATTTGATGGCCCTGCCTTATCATCGGGGAAACACGGTAGGACAGGCCATAATATCTAAAGTTCTGTCTCTGATAGTATTCAAATCTAGGCTAAAAGCCCACACTTTTAAGATAGAAGTTAAAAGCTACCTCCCACTCGCTTGTAAAGCACTCATGCCTGTTTTATCATTCCTTCCCTGATTGCATACTTGTCCTGTTTAATTAGATAGTCCCTGCTCAGTAGAGCTTACAATCTCTTGAATGTTTGATGTACACTGCTGCATACATCCAGTGGCGTACCAAGGGGGGGGGGGGGGGGGGGGGGGGGAGGTCCGCCCCGGGTGCTAGCCCTGAGGGGGTGCTCCCGGCCTTGCCGTTCAGTCCCGTCCCCCATCCCCGAAGGACCGCTCGCCCCACTGACCTTCCTGCACCACCTGTGAAGCAGCCCGCAGCAGGATTGCGACGTCAGCGATCCCTGAGCTGCTTGGGCGCTGCTTCCTGCGCCGCGGTCCCGCCCCTCCTCTGACGTCAGAGTGTCCTGGATTGGCTACCATGAGAATGGGCTACTGGGCATGATGGACCATTGGTCTGACCCAGTTAGGCTATTCTTATGTTATGTTCTCATCTGTAGGGGCCTTTGTTTTCACTTCTTATTTTAATGTATTTTTTTTCTGGGAACTTATCAGTGTTTTTTATAATGGGAACAAAAATGGAAGAGAATTAATGTGTGTGGGATGAGGGGGTAACTAATTTCTTCAGCTAAATAATTCAATCCACTTCAAACAGACATAGGAGAACTCACGCACCATTCACACACCCTCCAACCAAAAACGTCAAAAGAAAAAAACTGTTCGACAACCTCCTAGCCATTCGAGCTGCAACACTCGACCCCCAACTCTACAACCAATTGACATCGACCACAGACTGCAAAACCTTCAAAAAGAAATAAAAACCCTTCTATTCAAAAAACACATAAAACCGAACTAACACAATCAGAACTGTCCCAAGCATCACCTGCAACTACTCCATATGTACTTCTGATGTCATGACAATTCAGACATAATTTATGTTATGTTATGTTTGGAATATAAGAAAATTTTCACTGCCTGTTTCTATTCTGACCATTTATTCCGTTTCATGGTCATTACAAAAAATATTTTTTTACATGGGGGGGGGGTGTCAAAAAATGATGGGCCCCGGGTCCCACATACCCTAGGTACGCCACTGCATACATCTAGTAAATGAAAAGACATTGACTCAATAAGTACTAAGAAATATAATTGTACATCACATCATATATATTTATAACGATTAGAAAAACACTGACATTCATGTTGGATAATGGGTATAGCAGACGTTAGTGAAAGAGTTAAGGGTATGATAAGGGGAAAAAAAAATTCTGTGTTGCCCCCTTCCCTTGGTGCCCTAAACACATACTTATTTTGTTGAATCTAGGGATGTTTGGAGCCATAGAAGCTAGCAGACTCAGTGCCAGCACAAGGCCATGAAGCACAAATCCTGTTGCATTCTGCCCATTCCCCTCTGAGAAGTCCTGCATTGGAAGGAAACAAGATGCAGTAGTACTTGAACATGGGCCTATGCTACAACGACCTGCACTGGCAATAAATCATCTTGGCTGTTTTGCTCAAAAAGAGGGAGAGTGGTGGTAGGAAGTAGGAGGAAGGAGAAAGGGGGAAAGGAGAGATACTGGATATAGGGCAAGAAAAGATGATATGCTGAATGGAGGGGATAGTAGGCGGGGAAAGAGAGATGCCGGATTGTCAGAGTGAGGTCTGGAAGGGAAAACAAAGATGCTGGACTGATTATATGAGTAGGGAATACCTGCTTAGAGAATGACATGGGCACAAATTTGTCCCCATCCCCCGTGGGATCTATCTCCATCCCCAAGAGTTCTGTCCCTGTCCCATCCCTGCAAGCTCTGTCCTCATCTGCACAAGCCTCAAACACTTATGTGCATATGAAGACAAAGCTTGCAGGGATGGGATAGGGACAGAACTTGTGGGGACAGGATGGAGATAGATCCTACAAGGACAAATTTATCCCCATGTGTAATTCTCTACGTGCTTACCTATAATTTCTCCAGGCCAGTGTGGTTAAGAGCATTTATTATTACAGTAATGCTATTATTAATTTAAAGATGCAGATAGTGAATTACAGAAATATAATGGATGGGGGTGAAGAAGGGAAAAGGAAAATGCTGGACTACTGGGGGGAGGATAGTAGGGAGGGAAAAGAGAGATGCTGGACCTTTGGAGAGTAGGGGGGTGGGGGATGATACAAGGCCTGGAGTGGCCCCTTAGGTGGTGAGAAGGCACAAGAATAAAGGTTCACCTAGGGCACTGGATATCCTTGGGCTTGCCTTGGCTCCAGTTGCACCCCCTTAACTCCAGCCCTAACACTAGACACATTTCTCAGCAGTAGATTTATAGCGCAAAGAATCAAGAACAGATCTGCAGTCATTCACCAAGTTACAGAGATGCCAAGGAGATTTACTAGGGCTATGCTGGAGATTGAAGGCCAATCAGTAAGGTTTTTCTCCAGGGTCCCATCTATGTCTAAAACCAGTTCTGGAATAAGTACATTAAAAAACTGACATATTCAAAAATATAAATAGAAAATAAAATAAATATCTCTGTCTTCCCTGAATTCCCTGTTCAGTATCTCTCTCCCTCTTTGCCCCCTGCAGAACAATTTTTTCTCATTCTCATACTCCCCCAGTCCCAGTCCAGCACCCCTTCCTCATTCTCAAACCCCCAGCCTCACACCAGTACCTATCCCTCATTCTCAGACTCCCAGCACTATTAATAACCTCCAAACTCCTATTACTAAGCTACTACAACTGTGTTCATTTTTGCAGCCCCTCAGTATCTCTCCTGCAGTGGCGTACCAAGGGGGGGGGGGGCGGTCCGCCCCGGGTACCAAGCCCTGAGGGGGTGCTCCCGGTCCGGTCCAGTTACCCCCCCCTGCGCCGGGTGTCGCGTCTGGAAACAGCCTGCAGCAAGATCGCGATGCCAGAGATCTTTGCCTGCTTCGACTGTTTCCTCCGCCACGGTCCTGCCCCTCCTCTGATGTCAGAGGAGGGGCGGGACCGCGGCGGAGGAAACAGCCGAAGCAGGCAAAAATCTCTGGCATCGCGCGATCTTGTTGCAGGCTGTTTCCCCAGGGCAGTAGCGTACCAAGGGGGGCGAGGGGGAGGTCCATCCCGGGTGCCGCCTTAGGGGGGGGTGCACAGCTGGCCCGGTCCCTATCGCGCTCCTACCCTCCCAGCGAAAGCAGCATCGGCGCCATTATCGAAAAAGGTAATGGCGCCAGGCCTTGGAGCACCAAGGCAGACCGCTTCTCCCCCCTCCCAGCCGAAACCCCGCTGACCATCCTATCTCTCTCCCCCCCCAAGTGAACCTTTCTGACCCTCCCAGCGAAAGCAGCAAACCTCCCTCCAGTAGCGTCGGCTTTATCCTCCCTCTGCCGCATCACTGATGACGTCATCAGTAACGCGGCAGAGGGAGGAGAAAGCCGCGAAGGAGGTTTGCTGCTCTCGCTGGAAGGTCGGAAAGGTTCACGGGGGGGGGGGGGGATAGGAGGGTCAGCGGGGGTTCGGCTGGGGGGGGGGAGAAGCGGACTGCCTCGGTGCTCCATTACCTTCTTCGGGCAGCAGCAGCGTTGACAATTCGCTGCTGTTGCCGGCTTCAGGCCTTGTTCTCTGCCGGGTCCTGCCTACTTCCAGTTTTCATGAAGACAGGACCCGACAGAGAGGAAGGCCTGAAGCGGGCAACATCAGTGAATTGTGAATGCTGCTGCTGCCCGATGAAGTTCAGGACATCGGGGAAGGAGCAGGGAGAAATCGGCTGCTGGCTTGGGGGTGAGGGTAGGGAAAGAATCGTGGAAGTGGAGAAATCGGCACGATGGCTTTGTGCAGGCTAGGGGGAGAGAGAAAGAAAGGAAAAAATAAAGAGGGGGGGCCAGGGGGAGAGAGAAAGAAAGGCAGAAAGAAAGAGGGGGACCAAGGGGAGAGAAAGAAAGGCAGAAATAAAGAGGGGGACCAAGGGGAGAGAAAGAAAGGCAGAAATAAAGAGGGGGGCAAGGGGGAGAGAAAGAAAGGCAGAAAGAAAGAGGAGGGCCAGGGGGAGAGAGAAAGAAAGGCAGAAAGAAAGAGGGGGACCAAGGGGAGAGAAAGAAAGGCAGAAATAAAGAGGGGGGTCAAGGGGGAGAGAACGAAAGGCAGAAAGAAAGAGGGGGGCCAGGAGGAGAGAGAAAGAAAGGCAGAAATAAAGAGGGGAGCCAGGGGGAGAGAGAAAGAAGAAGGATCAGAAGAAGGACCAGAGACTCATGAAATCACCAGACAAAAAAGTAGGAAAAATGATTTTATTTTCAACTTAGTGATCAAAATGTGTCCGTTTTGAAAATTTATATCTGCTGTCTATATTTTGCACTATGGCCCCCTTTTACTAAACCGCAATAGAGTTTTTTAGCGCAGGGAGCCTATGAGCGTCGAGAGCAGCGTGGGGCATTCAGCGCAGCTCCCTACGCTAAAAAACGCTATCGCAGTTTAGTAAAAAGGGAGGGGGAATATTTGTCTATTTTTGTATAGTTGTTACTGAGGTGACATTGCATAAAGTCATCTGCCTTGACCTCTTTGAAAACCCGCGGAATATAAATGATAATTAACATTTTCTCTGCGTACAGCGTGCTTTGTGTTTTTAAAATTTTATTGTTGGTAGATCATTTTGACTTGGCCACAAAGGTAAGGGGGAGGGAGGGAGGGGAACTGCTGAAAGACATCTAATAATCCTTGCAGGCTTGACTGCAGGGAATTATTTTTGTAAAATCATGTTTTGTTATGTGACTGGCATTATCTAGACTTTAATTTCTATGAATGAATAGAATGAAAATGATATAAAATTACTTGCTTGTTTTTATGTGCGTGCGCTGAAGGAAAGTGGAGAGAGAGTGGGCTGAGGATGCTGAAGGGAAATGGGGAAGAGAGTGGGGAGAAGACGCTGATTTATAAATTGACAATTGTACAGAATATTGTTTCTTTTTATACTTTAATATAAACAATTCAAGGCTTGTGTGGATGGAATCAGGTGGTTTGCGGGGATGGGGACCGAGCTTACGGGGATTAGTCCAATAAAATTGTATTTTTTTATATCTCATTATTTGTTTTATTTTTATTTGTTAATTTATAAAGTGGTGATTGTTATGTATCAGTTTTTTCAAATTTACATCTACTGTCTTTATATTTTGCACTGTATTAGAGGACATGTGTTACTGTTTTTTGTGGTGTTGCATTGTATCCAGGGTCTGGTTTCTTGGCGGATCAGTTTAACTTTTGTCTACATATTTCTATTTTTAGTTTGTGATTATTCCATTTTGGGCGAGGGTGTATCTCTGTTCTGTGTGTATGAAAAAGACATAGTTTTCAGTTGGCATTGACTACAGGACCAATTGACTGTGCGGGATCTGGCTTGTTTAGTTTTACAATGTATGTGTTGGTGTTCTAGTGCTCACTGCAGTGTTTAAGATGCAGCCTTTTCCTAGGTACACTCTTGTGGTGCGATATGTAGATTGGTACTAAAAATCATATTTTTCATATAGATGGGGGGGGTGTCAAAAAATGATGGGCCCTGGGTGCCACATACCCTAAGTACGCCACTGCCTGCAACTACTCCATATGTACTTCTAATGTCATGACAATTTAGACATAATTTATGTTTTGTTATGTTTGGAATAATGGTTACATATATGAGGTTCAATAAAAGAAAATTTTCACTGCCTGTTTCTATTCTGACCATTTATTCCATTTCATGGTTATTGCAAAAAAAAAAAAAAAAATTTTTTTACATGGGGGGGGGGGGGGAGGTGTCAAAAAATGATGGGCCCCGGGTGCCACATACCCTAGGTACGCCACTGCTCTCCTGTCTTTCCTTATGCACCTCCCCAAGAACACTATTCCTCAGACATATTGCTTTTATTCTCCTCCACTTCCAGACTTTGTACGCTTGGAATAAACTATCTGAGTCCGTCTGCCACGCCCACTTCCCTTATTCAAAAGTAGGCTGAAAAACCCACTTTTTTGAGACCACTTTCAACTCTACTCCCCTCTGTACAGCTGCTGCGTACGTCTGGTAGCACTCTAAAAATAATTAATAGAAGTAGTAGAAGCAGCCCCACTCCCAACACCTCTCCCTCATCCTCAAACCCTCAGTCCCAGTCCAGTACCTCTCCCCCCCTCATTCTCAAACTCCCTATCCCCGCATCCCACCTCCCAACTTGTCTTTGAGATCGCTGCGACAGGCCCCGCAGCTTCTCTTCCCCCAGTGTCACCTCTCTCCCAGGGCTAGATACAGTCGATGGAAGGAAGTTTAGTCTGGGGGGGGGGGGGGGAGTGGATCGCGAACGGGGAGAAAAGAGGAAGAGATGGTAGGCCACGGTGAGGGCACAGGTCCCCGAATGCGCGCGAAGAAGGATGCTCGGCGCGTGAGTGCAGCCGAGAGCGACTGACTCGGTATCTATGTATTTCCCCTTCTTTGCTTCTTCTGCGAGTGGAGGCGGAGACAGAGGCAGCAAAGGAGGGAGGAGCGGGTTGCTGTCACGCTTCAGTCAGAGGGAGGTGCGCGGTGGGACCCAGAACGGCGGAAGGTTGACGGCTGGAGTTGTTGAGAGACTTTTGAGGAGTGTCCGGAAGAGCCGATTGCGAGGTTGCGGCCAGCGCTCGCTGTGTGTACTTCGAGGTTGGGAAGTAGCAGAGGCGTTCTTACGGTCGCGTTGGTAAAGCGGCTAGTGACGGAGGTCTCGGATAGTGTTGTGGTTTTTTTCCCCCCCTTTTTTTAGTTTGAATCCTCGCCACGGCGGCGGTTGGAGTTCGGAGAGGCGCTGGAACCTTGAAGGGCCGCGGGTGACGCTCCTGGCGCCGCGTGGGAGCCTGTCTTTAGGGCTGAGCGAGCCGTTGAGGTGCGAGGCGGCTGCTTCGCGTGCACGGGCCGGGAGCAAAGCGACTCTCTTCCCACGTTAACAGCCCGGCGCAGGCCGAGGACTGGACGCGGGCGCGCACCTACCTCCTCCCCGCCCCCTTCACCTGGCCCGCGGGAATTCTTGGCTGTTTGTTGACGGTCTGCGAGTCACTTGGGGGTTCTACCCCGCCCCCTTTGGTTCTCGACGTAATTATATCTGTTATCTTTTTTGTTGTTGTTTTGCAGTTTTTCAAAGTTTTTGGCTTTTGGAAAGCGAGAGGGGAATGTAACTTTATTTTTTTTTCAAGTTCTTTTTTGGAAAATCGGCAAGAAGGAGGAAACGGCCACGGCATTAACTATTTACCAAGCACTGGGAATTGCGGCTGCCTTCGCTGGAGGAAAACAGGATGAATACGAATATTATTTATGCAAGTCGCAAGCGGCGAAAGCCTGTTCAAAAAGCGTAAGTGCGTCTATGTCTGCGTTTTGTTTTTATGCCTTGTGACGGATTAGGCTCGTATTTTTAAAGTTGAGAAACAATCTGTAACGATGTAAAGCGTTAAATCTCAGAGTAGGAATAGCTACTGCTTATAAGCTTCCAAAAGTATAAACTTTTCTGACTTAATTCTGTTGCGAAAAAGCTGAAATGGTAAGTTATCGCCTCAAACTGATCTAAAACCAGTTCTGGCGGAGGCACATTCCCCCCCCCCCCCCCAAATTGGTTCGGTGCACCGTTACTTTGGATTGACCAGCGTTAAAAGTGTTGGGGTAGTTAGTATATCTGTTGTCTAGTCTTACTTTACAGAAAGTAGATGATAATTGTTATTTTAAGTGTTGAACAGTTGTGTTATAAGTATTATGAGAAGTAAAAACAAAATCTGCTGCTCATCCCGGATGCAGGGGTGCCACATTTTCCTAGACTCATTTACTAGTTCTGGATATCGGAGGTATTTCAGACGACTGAAAATAGTTATAAGGTTAGAGCTGGAAATATCTGACAGTATGTTTTCTTTTTAAATGAATGTGTTGATGACATGGCAGTTTAAAGATACATTACCACTGATGCGTGGCGAATATGTTTAAATATTCAATGAAATGATTAATATTCTTTTTAATAGGTCTTCATAAAGGTACTAACTAATGCAACTATAGCAGTCGAAGTTAAAATTAAAAAAAGTTGACTATCGATATAAGAGCAATAAGGGGGGCGGGGGGGGGGGAGCCAGGCGTTGACTAATATCAGTTGAATTTGAGTTTCTAATATGGCCTTCAACTTTTTACTATAGTTTTTGTAAAATTATAAATTTAAGGAAAATTGGACTTTACAAGAAATAATTTTAAATTATGGACATCTTGGTGTGCTTAAAAATATTTTATGTGATTGCAAGAGAACTGGAGTTTTTATTTTATTTTATTTTTTAAGCAACTATGGTGTTTACAGTTTGATAGTTTTGTGGAGGTGCAACGAAATTTGTCGTTCTTGTTTTTAGTAAAGGCTTTCTTTGTTTAGTCTGGGAATAATCTTGTTTCATTTTGATTGTATACATAATGGAGAAAATACAAGATGTAAGAGCATTATCTTTTGATCGTACGTGCTTAGATTTTGATTTGTAGAAAGTCAAGGTGCAAGATAAGTGTTTTTTGTTTTTTTTAATTAAGTACCGTTAATATAAATCTTGTCATAAATGTTTTTAATCCATGCTTTGTTTCTGCAAGTGTTTCGCAAGGGAAAATAATTTGCAAACTGGACGTGTGTACTTGAATGATAGCATATAACTTTATAAATAAGCAGAAATAAATTTTCTTATTGAAAATATGCTTTCATTTGACTTTTAAAGTGATTTATCTGAACTGTGTGTTTAAGTGGAAACAATGTGTAGCTTGTTTTAATAACTTGTAAGATTAATCTTTTTAACACATTGTTTTGAAATAAAGCATATGTAATGTATATGGTTGTGCATTTATGTAGGCCATTACATTATTCTTGTTCCCAATAAAATTCCTATTTATATTATGTGAATTATGTAACAGCTATTTTGTCAAAAGTATGTTACACATGTGACATACATTTATAATTGTTTATATGATATGAATACCAATTATGTCAGAAGGAGCTGTTGACTTTGTAGCTATGCAGCAAATAAACAAACACCTTGATGCTTAATACATTAAATTATGTAGAAATAGCATGTTTTCTGTGTTAACATTTTTGGTACAATATAATGACACATGCATCTATCTATCTATATAAAATATTAGTTTATGTAAGATTTTTGTAGCTGAGTTAGTATATAGCTCTTACACATAAATCAGTTTTCATGGGAAAGACAAAACATTCTGGGCCTTTTATGTTTCATATGAAAGGTCTATACATAATGAACACTTTAGTAAGTCCTCTTGGGCCTGAAGTGGCATAAGTAGCTCTTGAAATATAAGAAAAAAAAATTATAGCAAGTATCATGCTTAGATTATACTTCATTTTTACAGCCCAGAAATCATTCTGAGGCTTCAGTAAGTAATTCTCCCAGTGGAAAATATTCTTTCCTTTAGTATATAGCTAGACTGAACTGGTTCTTTTATTGGTTTGTAGGGTCAGATTGTCCTTGCCCTGAAAAGATCCATATGTTTTTTTTTGTTGTTGTGTTATAGTCAATGTTTATTATAACCATGTATATATGTGTATTAACCATTTTGGATTTTGTTTCATTTTGACTTTTATTACACTCTTAAGGTTTGGATTTTTCCGTTTTTAATTATGAGACAAGTATTTGTGAAGTGCTAATGAACCTCCCCCTCCAAACTTGGTTTGTCTGTTTATTTATCTATCCATTCATTCTTGTTCAGCTTCTTTTTCCTTCAATAAGAAAGAAAGGAACTCCTTTCTGTTCCTCTTGATAAAAAAGAGCGATTCGTGTTTTTTTAGGGGGTTAGTCTATTTTTTGACCAGTAGCTTCTGAGATCTTGTTACTATAAGGTGCGGATTAAGATTATTCATGTTCAGCATTAATGTTTTCAATATTTTTCTCTCCCTGGCCATTTTAGAAATATGCTTTTTTTGGGGGGGGGGGGAGATTTGGGTGGGAGGGGGTCAAATTTATTCCTATGGTCCCTTTTGGTAGTTAGAGCACTCTTAGTAAATGTTGTGTGTTAGGAGTATGACCGCCACTTTTTAGCAAATGGAACTTGATGTGCTGAATTTCAGTTTAGGTACAGTGAAATAAAGGCAGATCTGTTTTACAAGCAGTAATAAGGAAAAATTCATTTGCAATTGTGCTTTGATTTTAGGGAGAAATGCTCATAACTCCTAACTCCCACTTAGCTGTAAAGTACCCATGTCTGTTTTATCATTCCCTCTGTGAGTAATTCCCTAATCCCTATTTCTGTTTTAATTAGATTGTAAGTTCTATTGAGTAGGGATCATCTCTTACATGTTTAATGTACAACGCTGCGTACTTCTAGCAGCCCTATAGAAATGATTAGTAGTAGTAATAGTAGTATAATTACATCTGCATATATTTCAATAGAATCTGAAATGTTGGAAAGCATTTTTGTTCTTTTTTTTTTTTTTTTTCCGCTTGCCCCCAATCATGACATCCGATATGTATGTGAAGTGTGTTTGTTTATTTTTTAATTTTTTGTTCAGCTCGTATTTCCTTCATTAAGAAAGAAAGGAACTTGTTCTGTTCCTGTTGGGATATTGAGCAATCTACAGTTTTACGGAAAGGGGGTGGAGTGGGAAGAGGAAACAAACTGATTTGACTTTTTTTGTGTGTGTGTGTCTGCTCCAAAAATAAGTTTGTCGTTTAACCTTTTTAAGCACTAGCCTATACTTGTGGATTGAGGCTATTTTTGTTGACTGCAAAAGAGTTTCTAAGGTTGTATCACAAACATAAAATAACATTTCAGTTGTAAGAGCTTTTCAGTTCAGCAGTTTTGTTTTGTTTTTGGGAAGACTTACACTGTGCTGCAGCTCTTTACTTAACACTCTAAGGGCCTCTTTTATAAAGCCACGGTAGTGATTCTCCCACAACAAATGCACTAAAGATCGTAGGAATTGAATGGACTTTGGTGCATATATTGCGGCTTTGTAAAAGGGACCCTAAGGGGTCCTTTTATTAAAGCCGTGGCAAAAGTGGCTTTTTAACATGCTGCTTACACACATCTTTCTCGCATGCTAAGGCCGCTTGTGGGAAAGTGGCAGACTTTTTCATTTACTAACTTAATGGCCATACATGGCAATTAGTTACCACGTGAGCCCATACCAATGCCCTTACCAAAGCCTATTTTCTAATCGGTGTACGACAATGCCTCATGTGCTGATTAGCACTGTCGTGCTCATTACATTACATTAGTGATTTCTATTCTGCCATTACCTTGCGGTTCAAGGCGGATTACATATGATATGTCAGGACATTAGAAGTACATATGGACATTAGAAGTGCTCACTCTCCATCCCCACACTGCCTTAGACAAAATTAAGAAAAATTATTTTAGCGTGTGGTGTACTTGTGCAGAGAGGCAAATTTACCACAGGATAGCAGCGCAGTCCTGTGGTAAGCCCTTTTAATATGCGGTAAGCAGGTCCTAACACTTACTGTTTAGTAAAAGAACCCCGAAATGTATAACTCATGGGAGAACTCAATACCAAAATAATTTTTAAAATATTTTTAGGATACCTGTACTAATTTAAATGTAGCAGAAATATCTACAGCATTTATTATTATGAGTAAGCGTGGATGAAGGTGGGTTTTATATTGTGTGCAGGGTTGGTCCTTTTGGTGTCTGTGCTATCTCCTTATGAAGTTCTTTCTTATATATTTAGTGTTTGTTTTTTTTTGTTTTTTTAAATATTATTCACTGTTGAAGTTGTCTTTGGCAATCGGGCAATCTATCAAATTTAATAAAACTGTAACTGTATATGCTTTTTAATAAAATATGGACCAGAGGTACACTTGGGGTATTTTTGGATATTTTAAAGATATCAAAGAATTTGGAAGTTTATTGCTACGTGTATTTTGATACTAGCATTTTTAAGATGTTTGATTTAAAATTAAGTACTTCATATTTTCTAATTGCCTTATAATAAATAAGAATACACATTTCGAGTGCAATAGGTAAGACATTCTAGACAAGTAGGTAGTATCCCAATGGCCATGTGCCATCCAGTTCAGATTTTTCTCTGTACCTCCTCTGTACTTCAATGAGCTCCTTAGCTCCACTTACAGTTTGTTCCTTCTGCATTTTATTATTTTATTCAGTGTTTTTAGTTCTTTTTTCTTTGGGATTCTTGTTCTCGGTGCATTTCTTTCGCTTTGCCTGCATTGAGAACACACAGTTCAGTCTGTAGCTGACAGGCCAATCCCAGTGGGTACCTGTTAGCCAGCCTGCTTAGTTTCTTTGGAACTCGGGACCATCCCTGAAGTTGTCTCACCTACTGTTAAGTAGAGGTAGAGTGCAGGCTTTAGGCACCCTTCTTAGGAGGCTCGGAGGTGTCTCTCAGGGTGCTGGCTGCGTCTTCTTGCCTCTGTCCATCCTGGTGCACTTCCGTCGGTCCACAGGAGTGGAGGTGCAGTCAGGCATGAGGTCTGACTGGCAGCCCGAAGATCAGCTTTGCAGAGCCATTCCCAGCATCTATAATAATAAAATCCTAGCCGTGCATGCGCATTTGAAACTCTGTGCCTCCGCATGTGCAGTAGAAGAACTGCCGAGCAGGAAGGAACCGTTTCAGCGCAGTGGCAGCAGTCCTGATCTGCCAACCCCCCATTCCTTATCCAAAGCAGCAGTGGCAGCGCTGTAAACAGGCTGTTTGCGGCAAGCCCTGGCAGGGCCTTTCCTCTGCCGCATCACTTTGGAGTGAGGAAGGAGGGGTTGGTAGGTCAGGACCGCTGCTGCCGCCTCAGGTAAGTAATGGGGGTCAGGAGGCCAGACCCACGCGGAGGGAGGGAGGGCAGATCTATGAGGGTGGTGGACCAGGTGTGTGTGTGGAGGGTCCATCAGGGTGAAGGGCTGGGGAGGGGCAGCCTGCCCAAAGATTCAGTGTAGTAGCCTGGGAGGAGGTAGGTGGGATTTGAATTGGTGCAGGCTATGGTGTTGGGGTGCGGTTGGGTGAAGAAGGTTAAAGTAATGGGAAGGGGAGAGAGTTGCTGTACCGTGGGGAGGGGCAGTGGAGAGACGAGAGATAAATTGGTCCTGGGGTGGGGTACAAGAGAAAGGGTAAAAAAGAAAGAGAAGCTGGGTGGGTGTGGGGGGGGGATATAGGGACAGGAAGAACGGCCTTGGAGGGAATAGAAGAAGGATAGATAGGAATGGAGCTGGGACTGAAAGGGTGATAAATGCAGGGAAGGATTGAGGAGGGCCAAAAGGGTACAGAGGACTAAGGAAATGGTGATGGATAGCGCCGGGAGCCAATAGAAGAAAGAAAGAAAGACAGACAGGGGGCAGGGAGAGAGACAGAAAGAAAGAAAGGGGGCAGGGAGAGAGAGAAAGAAGAAAGATAGATGGGGGCAGGGAGAGAGAGAGAAAAAGAGAAATTCTACACATCTATTCTAGCACCTGTTAATGTAATGGGCTAGTGAAACAATAATTCTCTAATCCAGCTGAGCTGAGGCAGGCTGCAACACAGATCCACAAACAGGTCACAGTGAATATAGGCTGTTACAGACTGAGAGATGGATCGGGGAAGTCTGAAAAGTGGCGTTTTTAAGGTTTCTGCATGTCCCCCTATGTTCCCCATCTGATAAATCCTAAAATCACCATTTTAAAACTTTATTAAGTGTGATAAATATCGCGATTTTGGTACAAATTTCATAGTGGTGGCCATCTTGGATTTTTAGCAATCCTTTTTTTTTTTTTTTCAGAAGCTCCCTGCTTCTTCAAAACTGCAATTTTTACCTCAGATCTTGTTGGGCTGGAGTTCTTAGGCTCTCCTAATATGAATTCTTGCTAGGATTGTGCAAATTAGGTGCTTCAGGAGCGATCTTGCACCACGTAGCACAGATGTGAGGGGCGGCAGAGAAAAGCTTAGCCTCTCCCCTGGTCATGTAGGTGACAAAACACTCGGCTAGCCTGGTGGGGCAGCTTTCTTTATTTTGGGGGCTCTATATGGCTGATAGTTCTGTATGCACGGCTGTGGTCTCTCCGCAGTCTACGCAATGCAGAGTTAAGTCATCAGAGGGTTACAAACGGAATTAATAAACGGATGGACAAAGGGGATCCCATAAACATCGTATTCTTAGACTTCTAAAAAGCCTTTGACAAGGTACCCCATGAACGCCTACTTCGGAAACTGAAGAAACATGGGGTGGAAGGAGATGTAAACTAGCACCTTTGAAAGCATGAAGGCAAGCCTCAGAGACCTTAAGTTCAGGCAGTATGCTGCCAAATGTAATAGCAGGTCAAAATCTCAATCATTGTTTCGGACTTCATACATAATTATAATTTTTTTAGATTTTAATTTTAAAAAAAATATTTTAGGAAATAAATAGAAAATTCAAAATGAGATAAGTGATGTTAAAAATTTATGCACTTTCATTTTGAATTTTCTATTTATTTCCTAAAATATTTTAAAAAATTTAAAATCTAAAAAAATTATAATTATGTATGAAGTCTGAGCCAATGATTGAGATTTTGACCTGCTATTACATTTAGCAGCATACTGCCTGAACTTAAGGTCTCTGAGGCTTGCCTTCATGCTTTCAAAGATGCTAGTTTAGAGGTGATTTTTGGCTTAGACTGATAGGGACCTTTTTGTATTTGTTTTTTGTATTTGTATTTGTATTGTTTTTTGTATTTGTTTTTGTATTTGTTCTAGTGGAAGGAGATGTACACAGATGGATCAGGAATTGGTTGGCTGGTAGGAAGCAGAGGGTAGGAGTGAAGGGCCACTACTCGGACTGGAGGAGAGTCACAAGGGGTCAGTGCTTGGACCGCTGCTATTAAAAGTATTCATAAATGATCTAGAAACAGGGACAAAGTGCGAAATAATAAAATTCGCAGACAACACCAAACTATTTAATGGGGCTGGTGCTAGGACTAAAGAGGAATGCGAAGATTTACAAAGGACCTGAACAAACTAGGGGAGTGGGCGACGAGATGGCAGATAAAGTTCAATGTAGAGAAATGTAAGGTCTTGCACATGGGAAACAGAAACCCGAGGTACAGCTACACGATGGGAGGGCTGTTATTGAGTGAGAGTACCCAAGAAAGGGACTTGGGGGTATTAGTGGACAAGACAATGAAGCCGTCGGCACAGTGCGCAAGTAGTTCTAGTGAGGTAAGTGTTATAGAATCCATGATTTTGATGTGAAAAGATGATTTGTGTAATGGCACCAGATCTACCGCTCCTTTGACCAGTTTTCAATAGATGGGTTATTTTGCAATCTAATGGGCAAAGTAGTTGTAAAATGGGGTCATCTTGCATTGGTATCTGTGTTTCGGTTATGAATAGAAAGCTGGGCTGTAATTCATCGAGCAGATCTTTTTTAATTTCAGTCTTAGTGACCACTGATCTCATATTAACATAGCCACATGGGGTTGAGGTGAGTATGACTTCATTAGTGTAAGTGGTAGGTTTCTTATTAGATTATTTGGGTTTGGTTTAGTGATGTGATTGTGACATGATTTTCGGTGTCTCTGTGATCCCACTAGAGTTGGGATTATTTATTTATTTATAAAAATTTCTAGCCCGCTTATCAACTAGGCAGATTGCAAATTCACATACATAATGAAAATGACATACTTAAAATGTACAAATTCAAACTTCTATTCACAATTTAAAATAATGCAATATATCAAAACCTCAGTTTAAATTTGCTCCTTGTAAAGAACTACTGACATCTTATTTATAGAAAGTTTCAATAAATAAATGAGTTTTTAGCAGTTATTTAAAAGGTCTGAATTCAGAACATAATCTCAATGCACCTTTCATTGCATTCCATAGTTTTGGGCCAGCTACTGAAATCGCTGCCATCCAGGTCTTTTTATAGTGCACATCATGAGTTTGTTTAAGGGACAATCTCATTGCCATTTGTGAGCGTAACGCTCTCGTTTTGGCATATATTTTCTCAGTGCCTTAGTCAAATACTTTGGTTCCTCCCCATAGTGTATATGATATATTATAATCAGTTTTGTACTCAATACGGTACTCTATGGGCAACCAATGTAATTGCTTCAGCACTAGCGATATATGCTGATAGAGAGATACCCCTGTGATCATCCTTCCTGTATTTTGCATAACTTGTAAAGCTTGTATTTTTCTTTTTGTTACGCCCCAAAATTACGCATTAAAAGTCTAGTTTAATAATGACAAGACTTTGGATTACTACTTGAAAATCTAGCATTGATAACCAACCAATACCAACTTCTCCCCAAGTGTCTGAGCATGAGCCAACTCGGAGACAATTGCAGCATCTAACCAAACTTATCTGCTACAGGGCACTAATCTATCACCCAACCTTTTATAGTAAACCAACCAAAATACTGCATTTTTCGCTCCATAAGACACACTTTTTCCACCCCTAAAAAGGGGGTGCAAATATAAGTGCATCTTATGAAGCAAAGATACAAATTAAGGCTGCTGCAACTTTTAACCCCCTGTGCCACCGTCGCATATTTTAAAAACCCCTGCCGCCGCATCTTTTAAACCCACCCTGCTGCCGCTGCATCTTTTAAACACCCCCCACCGCGTCCGCAGCATTTTTTTTTTTTTTTTTAACCCGGCCATTGCTTAATCTTTAAAACCCATCCACCCGCTTGCTGCCATCGTACCTGATGGTCCAGTGTATTTCCAGGGCAGCGGCGCACAGGCCAGAAGTACAGGGATCAGGAGCATGCCGATCTCCGAATGTCTGCAGTCAGCTCTTGCGGGACTTGCGAGAACTGACTGCAGCCATTCGGAGATCGGCACGGGTCCAGGCAAGAGCACGGAGGGCTTGCTCCTGATCCCTGTGCTTCTGGCCTGTGCGCCTGCTGGCTGGGAAAAATGATAGCCATCTAAGCAGGGAGGCATTTAAAAAGGTACCGAAGGGATATGAATAAAGGTACGGGGGGATGATTAAAAAAGGTACTGGGATAGTATGTGGGAGGATGATTTAAGGTACTGGGGGCACATGGTTGTATGGGGAGATAATTTAAGGTACTGGGGGGGGGGCACATGGGATGATTTAAGGACATGGGGGAATGATTTAAGATACTGGGGGCACGTGGTTGTATGTGGGATAATTTAAGGTACTGGGGGGCACATGGGGGATGATTTAAGATACTGGGGGCATGTGGGGGTATGAGGGATGATTTAAGGTACTGGGGGAGTACGTGAGGGGTATGGGGCCTGCCTGCCACTAGGCCACTAGGTCTGCCTGTCTGCCTGTCACTAGGCCACTACGCCTGCCTGCTCTGTGCCCTGTCTTGGCTTACCATTAGACCACCAGAAGGGGGGGGGAGGGGGGGGCAGGGTGCAGAGCCTGGCAGGGAGAATTTTGTTCAGAATTTTTTTTTCTTGTTTTCCTCCTCTAAATCTATGATGCGTCTTATGGTCAGGTGCGTTTTATGGAGCGAAAAATACAGTAACAATTCTCTGCCTATTGATCAGTACCAGACTAACCAAAGCCAACTTCACTTCTTTGTCTTGGTCTTTACTACCCCATTTTTATTTCCATTTTATTTTATTTTTACTTTTTAAGATATTTTAAATTTTTAATATTGTAAACCAGCCAGATACTTGTGATGGTTGGTATATCAAATTAAGAATAAGCCCTCGGAACACACAATCCCATCATGGAGTCGCCCTATGATAAAGCTGTGCCAACCAATACAATGGAGAATCACATTCTAAATGTTGTTAAAGTGTGTTCCTGCAGAGAGAATACTCTCTAGATTGAAGCCAATGTTAGGGGTCACCCTGGGGGGTACTGGAGGGAGGCTGTAGGTGGGTTGCAAAGTCTCCTTTGTATGGAAGGTGGATGTGGTTGAAAGGTTGCCTAGTGAATTGTGGGTTGGTTTCTATGCATAGAGTAAGAGTGATAGTAGATGAGGTAATGGGAGGGGACTGAATTAATGAATCTTTGAATTCTTAGAAGGTAAATATAGTAGATGAGGTAATGGGAGGGGACTGAAATAATGAATCTTTGAATTCTTAGAAGGTAAATATAGATAAAATTGCTGAAACAAAAATGTGTCTGACTAGTCTGTCGATCTGTGTTATACTTGAAGTGAATGTAGGGAGTTCAAAATATTGTGTATGTAGTTTGTAAACTGCATAGTTATATGCGATATATAAATGTTTAAATAAATAATAATTTTTTTATTTCAATGCTTTCTTGCTATGTAGTTGGTTTCTATGTATAGGGTAAGAGTGAATTTGTAGTAGGTGAGGTATTGAGAGGGGACTAAATTAGTTAAGATTTTCTTTAGTTAGGATTAGCTGGAGAGTTGAGGGTAATAAGTAGTCTTATAGATGTAATGCAAGTCTAGGGTTGGGTGGGAGAGCCTTGCTACAGCATAGGATCCACAGCTTCAGCTGCACACATCTATCTGCAGAGTCAGTTCAAAAAGAAGATTTGGAGTTTGTCAGTTGCTTGAAGAAAATGAGGTGAGAGAGATAGGTGTGATCAGTGGGCTTTTGTCTTTAGAGTAGACAAGTCATTTTGGGCTAGATTCATAAAGCAAACCAATCGTGTACCGATCGGTTTGTGACCCCTTTGCGACCAGATTTCCCTCGGACCCCATTCACTAACTTCTCCTGTGATCCGCTTTGAATCTGTGCATGCAAATGAGGAGAAACACATGCAAAGTAGACAGGGACGCGATACACCAACCAATTTTTCCAAACTGACTAGTCTGGCCGATCATCCCAAGAAGTTCCCTTCCAACCTAGAGCAGCAGTGCAATTGAAAGGGAGCAGAGTCAGCAGATTACAGCCACTGAAAGCCAAAGAGCAGCAATCGCCTGTATGATAAAGCCCTTTGGTCGAAACATAGCCTATGTTGGAACGAAGAACCCCTGCTATGCTTCATGAAAGAGATGAGTATTAAAAATTTAAAATAAAAATAAACAAACATAGAGTTATAGATAAAAGTATAAAAAATAGACTGATGAAGACCTTGGTGAAACTGCGCTTGAAATCTACATGCAGGCTACACCACTGAGGTCTTAAAGCGGGATTAAACCGTAAATTGCTAAGGTTGTTTGTGTTCTCCTATATTGGATAATAACCTTAGAAAAATACTGATTTACTGCCTAATTTATTTATGTATGTGGTGTGTCATATATGCAAGTATCATCCATCAGATGTGTCCCAACTGAAAAAAGGTTGAGAATCACTGGTGAGGACTAAATAAAATAAACCCAATGACTTAAGCTCTATTACCAGTGAACTATAGAAAAAATTAAATAAGCTGGGAGACAAGGATGAATCTTGAGGTACATCATAGCCATGAATCGTAAGAGGAGGAGCATCCCATTCTTGAATTTTATAGCTCCTGATGACAGACTGTTAGAGCTCCTTAGAAAAGCTGAGAACCAATCCAGGACTTTTCCAGAAATGTCAATAGAAGTCAACTTTAACAATAAAAGGTCAAAATCTACATTATTACTTCTCTTTATACTAAGCCACAGTAGAGATTTCTACCGCAGCTTGGAGTGTTAAATGCTCTGACACTCATAGAATTCAGAGCATTTAGTGCCCTTGGCCATGGTAGAAACCTCTACCGTAGCTTAGTAAAGGAGGGTCTAAATGAGAAAAGTTTCTCAATAAAAATCAGTTAAAAAAAGGTAACTTACCAAAGAAATCACATACCACGATCCCCCGCAACCTTCCCTGGCAGGAGGGATGCCCAACCCTCCTGCTGGACACTCCGAACCCCCTCCGTAAACATTGCCGGCAAGAGGGATGCCTTGTCCCTTCTGCTGGAACCCTCCCCCGCCAAGCCCACCTGAACCCCCCTACCTTTTGTAGTTAACTGGCCGGCCGGAGGGACCCTTCCAGCATCCGGCAGTCAGGCCCATCTTCACCAAAATGGCGAGCCTTCCCCTTCCTGGTGCATTGTTCACCCCCTCCCCCTTGCAATGATCACCGCAGGAGGATGCCCAATCCCTCCTGCCTGAACCTGCTGTGATCATCATCAGTGACACGGCGGTACAGGAAAGTCCCCGGTGGGGAAGGCAGTGAAGCAGCCTGTTCAGTGCTGCCGCCACTACTGTTTGAAGCGGAGTTATGTCAGCCTCGTGGTGAGAGGGTCAGTGGGGTTCTGCTTTGCGGGATGGGAGTGACATATGGGTTGATGGGGTCATTGGGATTCGGCTGCACTTGGGGGATGGGAGGGAGAGATGGAAAGGTGCTGCGCAGGGGGATGGGTTGGCGGGGTCATCGAGGTTCTGCTGCACATGGGGGATGGGAGGGAGAGATGGAAAGGTGCAGCGCAGAGGGATGGGTTGGTGGGGTCTTAGGGATTCTGCAAGCTCAGGGCTCCCCCTGATTCTGCATTATGGTAAGTTGTATAATTTCTATTATGATATCATAACTTAATAATAATAGAAATGTAATGTATATTGTGTATAAAATTGCCCTACGAACTTGCCCTGAATCTTCCCCTTCCCCCCTTACCGGTCCTTGGAAAAATTTGCTTCTGTAAAAGCGGTCCTTGGTGTCAAAAAGGTTGGGGACTACTGCACTACAGTACAGGTAGTGTGGATAGATCGCATGTCAATAAAAAAAAAATAGCTGTTAGCCTATCATCCATCCCCATGTGGCATTTGACACTTGATTGACATACAGACACAGAGGACACATTTAAAAAGGCCCAGCGCCTGCACCTAACCAGCCAGCCAGATCGGGTCCAGCGTGGGAGCCCTGCTCCGCCCCCCCCGATCCAGCCGGGACACAGACACAGAGGACACATTTAAAAAGGCCCAACGCCTGCACCTAGCCAGCCAGCCAGATCGGGTCCAGCGTGGGAGCCCTGCTCCGCCCCTCCCCCCCGATCCAGCCGTGACACAGACACAGAGGACACATTTAAAAAGGCCCAACGCCTGCACCTAGCCAGCCAGCCAGATCGGGTCCAGCGTGGGAGCCCTGCTCCGCCCCCCCCCGATCCAGCCGGGACACAGACACAGAGGACACATTTAAAAAGGCCCAGCGCCTGCACCTAGCCAGCCAGCCAGATCGGGTCCAGCGTGGGAACCCTGCTCCGCCCCCCCCCCCGATCCAGCCGGGACACAGACACAGAGGACACATTTAAAAAGGCCCAGCGCCAATGGCGCACTGCCGTTCGGCGCACCAACGAAGGCGCACGACAAAGGCGCCTGCGCCTTAGTAAGCGCCTTCATGAAAAGCCGACGTGAAAGGCCTACAACCCCAATACTACAACGACGCTTGGACCTCCGGTTCTACCGAATCCCCAATCTCCTGTCGATCTCCAATCCAGCGTCTGCAGTAAAAACCGCAGGGAATCCGATGCCCGCTAAGCACTGCTATCAAAGACCCGGACCCAACCAAAGCGGCAACCCATACAACAAAGTGGTGAGTGAACCAACGTCCTTACTACTTACAAAAATGGCAACATGCACACTTAAACTCATCCTTGTCCTACTATTGCTCTCCTTATTCATAAGTAAACGGAAAATAGCAGGATACCATACACACTCCATACCCATCCACACAACATCACACAGACCAGTCTTACCATCCAGGAAACTCCATACACACAGAACCCTGATCCCCTGTCCTTCATACGACTACGAAAGCATACCCACTACCTGGGGAATAAGACCTCCACCAAAACCCAAGACTAACACACAAAAACATCAAACACTACCGAGAACAATCAACATAGTCACTACTCCCCTATCTCACACAAAATACTCATCATTAACATGCGCATATATGAACATTAGATCTATCAGCCCAAAAACTGAACTAATCAAGGACTGGCTGATTAAAGATAATTTAAGCTGCCTCTTCTTAACCGAAACCTGGCTCACTTCCGACGCAGACCCACACATTACTGAATTCTGCCCCAAAGGATACAAACCAGAGCTAGTATGTCGAGAAAACAGAAGAGGAGGAGGCCTAGCAATCATAGTAAAAAAACAATCTCAACATTAAAATCCTAGCCAAGCATTCCACCCCTCACCTAGACTTGCTAGCTTGCCAACTCTCTGACAACACGCTCACAGGAAACCTGAACTGCCTTCTCTGCTACGTTACACCAGGAAACTGGAACACCTCAAAACAAGAACTCGAAGAATTCATATTCCAGAATTCCCTCTCCTCCACACATAACCTGATCCTAGGAGACATAAATCTCCACCTAGAAGACCACTCCTCCAAACAAGTAGCTGAATTTATATCATACCTCAATTCCCTATCTTACCAAATCCTCAACCCTGAACCCACACACGAAAAGGGTCATCAGCTTGACATTGCTGCGTACGCGTCTCTCGACCTCAACACACAAAACATCCACATCACCAAGGGCTCTTGGCATCCTACCCTCTGGTCAGACCATTACATATATACCTTCTATATCAACTGGACGCAAAGTAAAAACAAACCCACTCCACATAAAACAAGCATCAAGACTAGACAGAAAATTGAACCAACCAAATTCTGGGACACAGTAGACCCCGCATTAGAATCCAATAACCCTATAAAATTCATAAACAGCTGGCGGTCCCTAAGTGAATCTACCTTGAATAATCTAGCTCCAATAAAAACAAAAAATAAAATATGTAGGCCATCTGACAAATGGTTTGACACCGAGCTCCTACACCTAAAAAGGCAATGCAGACAACTAGAAAGGTCATGGAAAAAACAGAAACAAGACAACACCAAAACAGAATGGAGAATCCAAATCAAACAATATAAAATCAAACTGAAGGAAAAACAGAAAGAATACTATTCCAAACTCCAGACACAAAAAAACTTTTCAACCTGGTACGAAATCTCACTGATACCAACCCTTTCCTAGCCATCCAAGGAAACCAGCCTCCAACAGCTCACCAATTAGCGGATCACTTCAAACACAAAATCATCACAATCAGATCCACATTCAATAACTCACAAAACAACATAGAAGAAATGCCATCTCAGCAGATAGGATCTGGACCAACTTCCCAACAATACAATGGTCAGACCTAGATCGACTTTACAAAAAATACAGCAAATCCTCATGCGATTTGAACAACTGTCCATCTTACCTACTAGCTACAGCATCCACAAAATTCAAAGCTAATCTCACATTATGGTTGCAAACCACTCTCAATGAAGGTCAGTTCCCAACAGAACTAGGCGAAATTATAATTACTCCAATACCGAAAGACCTCAAAGGACCAATAGACAATCCAACAAATTATAGACCAATCGCTTCTATCCCACTATACATTAAACTAATAGAAGGTCTTGTAGCACAATATCTCTCCAACTACCTAGAGGACCACCGCATTCTTCACCCATCGCAATCAGGATTCAGAACTAATCATAGCACAGAAACACTACTGGTATCCTTAATTGATATAGCCCGACAACAGCTCAGCAAAGGAAACAAACTACTAATCATCCAACTTGATCTTTCAGCAGCTTTCGATCTAGTAGACCACCCCATACTACTCCAGATACTAGACGCCATAGGAATTTCAGGTAGAGTTCATAACTGGTTTCAAGGTTTCCTTAAAACAAGAACATACAGAGTTAAGTCAAAAGAGCTTATATCAGACTCATGGTCCAACCCCTGCGGAGTACCACAAGGATCACCACTATCGCCCATACTATGCAACCTCTTCATAGCTTCCTTAGGCACAACCCTAGATACCCTAAATATAACCTCATTCAGTTATGCGGACGACATAACCATCCTCCTTCCCTTCAACATCCAAGACCCCAGCTCCACAGAACGCCTGAAAACAACACTGGTAACAGTAGAAAACTGGATGACCAACCATAAGCTGAAGCTAAACGCGGATAAAACAAAATTCCTATTACTAGAGAAGGAAAAACTACAATCCATTACAGAACTGGAAATAAATGCAATCAAATACCCTATACAGACCACTCTCAAAATCCTGGGAATATAACTAGACAGACGCTGTACAATGCAGACACAAATTCACAAAATCATCCAAAAAGCTTTCTACACCATGCGAAACCTTAGAAAAATAAGAAAATTCTTCGACAGAGACCAATACAGAATCATTGTCCAATCCCTGGTACTTTGTATTTTAGACTACTGCAACAGCCTCTACCTATCATGCCCAAACTACATGATAAAACAACTACAAACCGTTCAGAACACAGCCCTCAGACTCATCTACTCGCTTAGCAAATTCGACCACATCACAAATGCTTACTTAGACTCTCACTGGCTTCCAATAAAAGCAAGATCACAATTCAAATTCTGCTGTCTTCTATTCAAAGTAACCCATGGAGCTGCACCAAGTTACCTAAACAACCGCCTATACCGCAACCTCACACACAGAACAAGGAAAGCTCAAAGCCTATTCACATACCCCCCTTTCAATGGTACCAGATGAAAGAAACTCTACGATAACCTTCTAGCGACACAGGCAGCGAAAATTGACCCAACAGTCTCCAAACTGCTGACCAAAACTTCAGACATCAAAGTTCTCCGAAAAGAAATCAAAACGCTTCTATTTAAAAAACACCTACCATCACTCTAACCTCCTGCCTACACACACACAATTACTCCTTCATATTCATCATTCCTACAACATCCCTCAACGCCATGTAAGCAACCTCCATATGTAACCAATATTTCTTCCTCAGCGCTATGTAATAATCTCCTTAACTTGAATGTACTGCTATCCTTACCTGTGATTTAAACCTGATATGTAAACATATTATATTCCTGATATGTAAACTTGTTATTATTCCTGATATGTAAACTTCCTGGAAATGTCCAGTTCTCTTCCAATTTTGTAATCCGCTTAGAACCGAAAGGCACAGGCGGAATAAAAATCTCTAATGTAAATGTAAATGTAAATACAGTACAGCCAGTCTGAGATCTTGTCTTTTGTAACACAAGGCCACGCATGCTAGGTCAACCGCGCAAGCTACTGCAAAACTCCAGCGAACAAATCACCTAGTTAGTGGCTTCCAATTTATTTCTACAAAAGAAAGGTAATGGCCAAAAATGTACAGAAATGTATTGTGCCATACATGTTCATGCTGTTATGCAAGGTAAATAATATATATTTTAAATATAAAGTACACACGATATATATATAAATAAATATATGTTTAGCATTTTTATTGTTGGTAGATCATTTTGACTTGGTCATTTTAAAAGTAGCTTGCAAGCCAAAACAGTGTGGGCACTCCTGCACTAGACTGTTTAATATATTTCTGTAATTTGTAAAAATGTAAAATGAGTGATATCTGCTTTGAGTTGCTGTCTTGCTTAAGTGGAATAAAAATGTGTATGATAAATAGAAAGCATGCCAGGGAAATTTTGGGAGGAATGGGGAGAGGAGGGTCAGGGGTAGTTCTTCAGAGGGTTGGGAGGTAGGGATTGGATGATTGGGAAAGTGAACTTGGGTGGGAGGGCAGAGTAGAGGATTGAGGGATTTTGGAGGGGGTGAGGTATGATGATCTGAACAGCAAATGTCTGTCAGTGGCTTGTCACCACTCATGCACAAACAGGAGGGGGTACATTTTACAATAAGCTGCAGAATACTGCTGTGCTTTATACTGTTTTTGTCTGGCAGTACACACTTTTTAACTTGGAAGTAATTTACATGCTCATTGATCATTATTTTATCTCCGGTAAATTTTGCAGAAAGCTTGTGTTAGAAACTGTGCAGTTGCTCTAATGCACAGCTTTTTGCATTATGCTTAGTGCTAAAGTATTAGTAGTCATGTGCCTGCTGGGGAATATAAATCAGTTGCCTTCAGTTAATGCTTGTTATTGATACCAAGTGTAACGTCATCTCATTTTTTATTAATATTTGTATATTTATTTATTTTATAGAGTAAAGCCTTTCCCAGTTGAGGGAACCAAATCCAATCCATCAAAGAGACACAGAGACAGATTGAATACTGAGCTGGATCGGTTGGCTGGCTTGCTACCTTTTTCCCAGGATGTTATTTCCAGACTGGATAAGCTATCAGTGCTGAGGCTTAGTGTCAGTTATCTAAGGGCCAAAGGCTTTTTTGAGGGTAAGTGATGGGTGTTTAATGGGTGGTGTTTCCTACCCCCACCCCCTTTTCACTTTGTTGTTATTGATAAAGTAGTGATTATGTATTAAACTTGAACATACAATAATTTTTTTTAAGATGGTTAATTATGACTCTCTTTTTTGTTGTTTTTTCTCACACTTTTTAGTTACATTGTTTGTTTCTTTTTTCTCTTTACTGGAAGGTTGTTTCCCTTCCTCCTCACTCTCTCTTTCTTGTCTGGAGGAAAGGACTGCTGAGGAACAGTCTTTTTACCTATTTTTTCTATAGTCTCTTGTGATCTGTATGCAAAGTAGGTTGTGTAGGCCACAATGGTTCTACTTCATGACCATGGTTATAAGAGATTGTCTCACAGAATTTAGGTGGCAGCAAATTTTAGGCTTCTGGAATTTTCCACTCTTGCTGATTAAAGTTCACGCTTGCTTTATCATAGTCTTACACCAGGGATGCCCCCACTTTTTTGGCTTGCGAGCTACTTTAAAAAATGACCAAGTCAAAATGATCTACCAACAATAAAAATACTAAATATATACCCCCTCTTTTATTACAGCGCGCTAGCCTATTTAATGCACGCTAAGTGCTAATGCGCCCATTATATTCTATGGACGTGATAGCATTTAGCGCATGCTAAATCGACTAGCACGCGTTAGTAAAAGACCCCCATATGTATATTTATATATATACCGAGTGCACCTCTTCTGTCCTCCAGACCTTGTTCCATTCCCCAACCAACATCTCTCTCTGTCCCTCCTGGAGTCCATCTTTTCTTCCTTTTTCTTCCACCCCTATTGGCAACATGTCTCCCTCTCTCTCCCTCCTCTGTTATGATTTTGCATCTCTCTGTTCTTCCTCAGGGTCCTCTCCCACTGTCTCTTCTGTCTGCACCTCCCATAGTCCTCTCTTTTGCCTCCCCTTTGTTTTAGGTTTCTCCCTCCCTCTATCTTCCTTCTACTAACATTTTGAGTCCTCCCACCTTTGGTCCAGGTCTTTGTCTCTCTCACTCATTGTCTTCCCCCTCCCCAGGGCCTGGCATCTCTCTCTTCTCGGTTTAGGGTGTTTCCCCTCTCTAACACCTCTAGTAATCCTCATTCCAGATCTGCCCTGTCTTCCCCCTCCCTTTTGGTTCAAGGCTGCTTTCCCCCCGATCTAGTGTCACTAAGGCAACCCCCATCCTGCCGGTGCCCTCGCGATGGACACAGTCTTACCCCGATGTGCAGGGCCTTACCTCCGCTGAATCCCGCACGCAGTGACTGTCAGGACCTCAGACTGGATCATCCAGCTACTGTTGATTGCAACTGTTAGTTCTCGCCTCCGTTCTTTCCTCTGGGCCTAACTACCACAGTTTAAAGTAATTACGGCAGCCTGCAGAGCGAACGTAGCAGGCTGCCGTCGGCCTCTGTAGTACGTTCCCTCTGCCACGGTCCCGCACCTCCTCTGACATCAGGGGCGGGACTGCGGCAGAGGGAACGTGCTACAGAGGCCGACGGCAGCCTGCTACGTTCGCTCTGCAGGCTTTCCGTAATTATTTTAAAGGTGAGACAGTGACCATGTTAAAGACGCTGGAAAGAACACGCAAGGGAGAACACTGGCTCTGCAATTTACCGGCATTGCCTTTGCGATAGATCAGTAAATCGCGATCGATGTTTTGGGCACCCCTGTCTTACACTGTAGCATTTAGCTAGGTTTTGATAATATTGGATACAGATTCTCTATTACGTGATGTTTTTGAAAAACACAAAATCCTGCTCATATTGACTTTGACATTTTATATTAGTCACAAATGGATTTGTTTAGGCTTAGAAAGTTTGGAATTGAAATATATTTTTTTTCCTTAGTTAGCCTTCCAGATTTTTTTTCCCTCATATTGCCAAATGTTTTGTACGTCTTCCTTCCAAGAAATGACTTGATAGCCATTCTGTTGAACTTTTCACTCCAGTGGTATTATTTTCCTATGGATTTACACTAAAATTCTGCATCTTGTCAAACCAAATAGTTTCACTCCTGTATGATGGTCATTCACAACTTGTGTTTTAAATTGCAAAGAGAGTATGAAGAAAACAGTTGTAAATGCTTAATAATTTAAATACTATTGATGTCAACTTTCAACAATTAACAAATCTGTATTAAATCTGTAACTGGAATTATTTGGTTTCTGTTCCCCAAGGAAAGAATAGTTCCATATCCTATGAAGACTTTATACCAGTGGTGACCAAAAGGTTGATCGCGATTGACCAGTAGATCACAAGGGCAACGCAAGTCAATCATTGAGCCCATCCAGAGCTCCCTGATCAATTCGCATTGCCTTTGTGTTCTCCCTGTTTCCCTGACATCGCAAAAGCCAGGTGCGTGCAGCCACTGCATAAGCGCCGGGCCCACAAGCCTCCTTCCCCATATGAATTGACTTTGGGGGAGGAGGAGGCTTGTGGGCCTTGCGCTTGTGCAGTGGCTGCACATGCCTGGCTATTTCGGTGTCAAGGAAGCAGACCAGTAGTCCATCGTGCCCAGCAGTCCGCTCACATGGTGGCCCTCTGGTCAAAGACCAGTGCCCTAACTGAGACTAGCTCTACCTGCGTACGTTCCGGTTCAGCAGGAACTTGTCTAACTTTGAATTGAATCCCTGGAGGGTGTTTTCCCCTATGACAGACTCCGGAAGAGCATTCCAGTTTTCTACCACTCTCTGGGTGAAGAAGAACTTCCTTATGTTCGTACGGAATCTATTCCCTTTCAATTTTAGAGAGTGCCCTCTCGTTCTCCCTACATTGGAGAGGGTGAACAACCTGTCCTTATCTACTAAGTCTATTCCCTTCAGTACCTTGAATGTTTCGATCATGTCACCTCTCAATCTCCTCTTTTCAAGGGAGAAGAGGCCCAGTTTCTTTAATCTCTCACTGTACGGCAACTCCTCCAGCCCCTTAACCATCTTAGTCGCTCTTCTCTGGACCCTTTTGAGTAGTACCATGTCCTTCTTCATGTACGGCATCCAGTGCAGGACGCAGTACTCCATGTGAGGGCGCACCATAGCCTGGTACAGCGGCATGATAACTTTCTCAGATCTATTCGTGATTCCCTTCTTTATCATTCCTAGCATTCTGTTCACCCTTTTCGCCGCTGCCGCACATTGCGCAGATGGCTTCATCGACTTGTCGATCATAACTCCCAAGTCTCTTTCCTGGGAGGTCTCTCCAAGTACTGTCCCGGCATCCTTATTCGTGCTTGAGATTTTTGTTACCTACATGCATCACTTTACACTTATCCATGTTGAATCTCATCAGCCATGTTGATGCCCATTCCTCGAGCCTGATTATGTCACGTTGCAGATCTTCGCAATCCCCCTGTGTCTTCACTACTCTGAATAACTCCGTATTGTCCGCAAATTTAATCACCTCACTTGTCGTACCAATGTCCAGATAGTTTATAAAGATGTTGAAGAGCACGGGTCCAAGCATCGAGCCCTGCGGCACCCCACTGATGACGCTCTTCCAGTCCTAGTATTGTCCATTTACCCCCCCCCCCACTCTCTGTTTCCTATGCTCGAGCCAGTTTTTAATCCACGTGAGTATTTCACCCTTGATTCCATGGCTCGCAATTTTCTGAAGTAGTTGTTCATGTGGAACCTTGTCAAACGCCTTCGGAAAATCCAGATATACATTGTCGACCGGGTCGCCCTTGTCTGTCTGTCTGTCTGTCTGTCTGTTTACTCCCTCAAAGAAGTGCAGCAAGTTCGTCAAACACGATCTGCCTTTGCTGAAACCGTGCTGACTGGTCCTCATCAGCCCGTGTCCGTCAAGGTGATCAGTGATGTGGTCCTTTATCAGCGACTCAACCATCTTTCCCAATACCGAGGTCAGACTCATTAGTCTGTAGTTTCCCAGATCTCCCCTTGAATCTTTCTTGAAGATCGGCGTAACATTCGCCACCTTCCAGTTTTACGGAATCTTTCCCGATTTGAGCAACAGATTGGCTATTAGTTGAAGCAGTTCAGCTATGGTCCCTTTCAGTTCCTTGATTACCCTTGGATGGATACCATCCGGTCCTGGAGATTTATCGCTCTTAAGCCTATCAATCTGCCTACACACCTCCTCTAGACTGACCGTCAATCCTGTCAGCTTTCCATCTTTGTTTCCAGCATATAGCCTGATGGGTTCCGATATGCTGTGTAAATCTTCACCAGTAAATACAGACGCAAAAAATGTGTTCAGTTTGTCAGCGATTGCTTTGTCCTCCTTTAGCGTTCCCTTTATTCCCTGGTCATCCAACAGTTCCACTGCTTCCTGCGCTGGTCGTTTCCCCTTAATATATCGGAAGAACGGCTTGAAGTTCTTCGCCTCCTTGGCTATTATTTCCTCGTAGTCTCTTTTGGCCCCTTTTACCGCCTTATGGCACCTGCGTTGATGTTGTTTGTGCTTGTTCCAGTTTTCATCCGTTTTTGACCTTTTCCATTCCTTAAACAAAGTTTTCTTGTCTCTGATTGCTTCCTTCACCTCTACAGTGAGCCATGCCGGTTCTTTGTTCTTTTTCCTCTTGGATCCCTTGTTGATATGCGGTATATATAGATTTTGTGCCTCTGTGACTGTGTCCTTAAAAAGGGACCAAGCTTGCTCTAGCGTTTTTACAGTGCTTATCCTCTTCTTAATCTTCTTTCCTACCATGAGTCTCATTCCTTTGTAATTCCCTTTTCAAAAGTTCAGTGCCATGGCTGTTGTTTTGGACCGATGTTTCTCCCCTGCGTCCAGATCGAAGCAGATCATATTGTGATCACTGTTTCACAGCGTCCCTTCTACTTCTACATCTTCTGCCGGTCTTCGTAATCCATTTAGAATTAAGTCCAGACTTGCATTTCCTCTAGTATTTTCCTTGACAAGTTGTTCTAGGAAGCAATCGCCTACAACATCCAAGAACTTGGTCGCCCTCACGCAGTCGGAGGTGCCAAGGTTCCAGTCTATTCCCGAATAGTTGAAGTCACCCATGATAACTGCATTGCCTCCCTTGCAGTTGCGTTTAATCTCGTCCATCATTTCTCCATCTATTTCTTCAGACTGCCTGGGGGGTTGGTAGTAGATGCCGATCTTTGTTTCCAGGCCATTTGTTCCTGTAATTTTGACCCATAGAGACTCTAACTTGTCCATCAGTTGTGGCGTGTTCTCTCCAGTAGATTCAATCCCCTCCTTGACGTATATGGCAATGCCCCCACCTTTTTGAGCCACTCTGTCTCTGTGGTATAGTTTGTATCCCGGTAGCACAGGGTCCCAGATGTTTTCTTCAGTCCACCATATTTCCGTGATGCCTATGATGTCAACTTTATCTTTTTGTGCCATAGCTTCTAATTCACCCATCTTATTTCTAAGGCTTCTTGCATTTGTGTACATACACTTGAGTTTGCAGCCTGTTCTTTTTTTGCATTTCCTTTCCTCTTGTGTCCTTTTTGATCTGTCTTGCCTGTGATCCGGTGAGTCTTTCCCTCTATCTTCTTGCACAGTATCCTCTGGGTATACCGATTCCCGAAGCATTGACACTCTCTCTCGGTCGACTGTTGGCTTTCCCTTTCTTCCTAGTTTAAAAACTTCTCTCTTGATGTTGCTTGCAAGTAGCTTCGTTCCGTCTCTGCTGAGGTGGAGTCCGTCCTTCCTGAAATCATTGTCGGGGGCTGGAGAGGGGGAAGGCGGTGGTGGTTTGCAGGGGGGGGCAGGCGTTGGTGGCTTTTGGGGGCAGGGAGAGAGAAAGAAATACACAGAGCTTCATGCTTCCTGGAACTAAACAGGCTGCTGTTTCTCCAATGACCAACTAGCAGTGCTGCCTTCTCTGGAGAGAGACAAGGGAGAAAGACAGAAAGAAGGGGGCAGAGAGAGAGAAAAATAAAGGGGAGGAGGGGGCCAGGAGAGAGGAAGAAAAAGTTGAGGGACAGAGAGAGATGGTTGGGGAATGGAATGAGTTTTGGAGAAGAGGAAGCATGCAGGAGGCAGAAAGAAGGGAAGAAATATTGGATGCACAGTCAGAAGGAAGTGCAACTAGAGACTCATGAAATCACCAGACAACAAAGGTAGGAAAAATGATTTTATTTTCAATTTCGTGATCAAAATGTGCCTGTTTTGCAAATTTATATCTGCTGTCTATATTTTGCACTATGGCCCCCTGTTACTGGTTTTTAGCATAAGGAGCCCATGAGCATAGGGAGCAGCGCCTTAGGCTTATCAGGTCCACCCATCCCCACTATGCCTAAGGTCTGATTGGCCCAGGCTCTAGGCGCCTGGGCCAATCAGGCCTTAGGCTTAGCAGGGATGAAAAGGGGCGGGCCTGCCGGCTGGATGGCAGCAAGACCCGCCGGCCAGCCAACAATTAAAGGTTAGTTGGGGGGGAGGTTAGGGAGGTTCTTTGGGGGGTGTTAGCGCGGGGGGGGGGGGGCGTTAACGGGGGGGTTCCGGGGGGGGCGTACTCCGGCAGGAGGGGTTGGGCACCCTCCTGCCGGCAATCGGGGGTGTCGGGTGGGCGGCGTTCTAGCAGGAGGGGTTGGGCACCCTCCTGATGGTGATCGGGGAGGGACAGGCGGCCGCTATACTTACAATGTAGGCCAGCATTTTGCTGGCCTACATTGTAAGTGTCTCTTCCTCTACTAGGGAGATGCATAGGGCCGCCTAGGCCCTTAGGCGTGCTTAGTCGGTCTTGCGGGCCTCTCTAGGCTCCCAGAGGCACCTTCAATATAGGTGGTCTGCCTGGGGAGCATTTTTTTAAAAAACGTGCATCCCGATTGGCTGATTAGACAGCTGTAGGATGCCTACAGCTGCCTTAAATCGGGACGCACTTTGCAGAATCAGGGCCTAGGTATCCATATAGAAAGGAAATGTCATCAATGTTGCTGTCTAACATATGGGGTATGAAACTCTACATATATTGAGTGGCATGGAGGGGCTAAGGTGGAATCTCAGCATTGGCTAAAAGAACTGGAAGCGGACATGGCCACCTGTCAAAAATATATAGCCACAAGTACATCAAATCAATGTTCTGATTGCATAATGTCTCTTTACATGATAATTCAAAGGATGGCAAAAAAAAAAAAATCTGTTTCCATCTGTTACTAATTCAGCAGTAATAAAAATTCCTTTTTGGTTCCAAATATGATGATAGATCAGATTTGCTGGATTAATATTACTCCCTAATGTCTAGCTGTATCATCTATATCCAACACTATCACCTTCTTCTAAAAATTGCTTTAATTTAATTTTGATTTGATTTTAGGGTCTTTTCGTACTAATTTGCATTAAAACCTGTATTGTAATGGGAGTTATAATACTGGCTTTAATGCTGGTGGTAAACTATGCTGTAACACTTAATATACTAATTTAGTTCAAAGATTTTATTGATTTGAACAGTAAAAAGTTCATGAAAAGTAACAGACTCATGATACAACCTAATGTATTAATGAAAACAATCAAGTTGAGAGCAGATGCTTCAAATGCTATACAACAGGCCAATCAATAACTATCCTATAATGAGAAAGTTCAGAAAACACTTTTTCACTGAACACACATCATTAGGCCTCACTACATCCATTCTTAACTTCCTCGACCAATGGAAAACCATCTTATTAATCTCGCGAGACCTCTCAGCTGCCTTCGACACTGTAGGACACCAACTCCTACTCAATAGACTAACATCCATGGGAATATCCGACACCGCCCTGGAATGATTTACATCCTTCTTCTGTAATTGGACCTCCAAAGTGCATACAAATCAAACCTCATCCGAGATTTTCAAACTAGATTATGGCATACCACAAGGATCCATTCTGTCTCCCTTTCTCTTTAATATTTTTACCTCTCCGCTACTTACAATTGCTTTCACAGTATACAGCTATGCTGACAATATTCAACTAATACACCCAATTGATCCAAATGACCCTTAGGATATTCAGAACATCAACAACAAACTAGAAAAAAAATATTCAATGGCTCACCACAAATATGCTATTTTTAAACCCATCCAAATCAAATGGAATGCTCTTCTTGGGGAATGATAATAAAAACCTAGTTTCCCCCATTTTTCTTAAATCAACACTTCTTCACATCTCTAACTCTACTAAGATCCATGGAGTTATCGATGATGAATTAACTTTCCATCACCAGATAAGCTCACTATTAAGGAAAAACTTCTACAAATTAAGAATGATCAGATCAGTCACCAGTCTACTACACTTCCAGTCTATTACACTTCCTTGTGATTTTGCAAATTGATTACTGCAACTCCCTATATCAAGGAATAACCCCAAAAGAACTTAGAAGGTTACAAATTATCCAAAACACAGTAGTCAAATTAATCTATAACGCAAAAAAGTTTGATCATGTTACTCCTCTCCTAATAAAATCTCACTGGTTACCAATCCCACATAGAATCACATACAAAATCCTGTTGCTTACCTTCAAGGCTAAACTAACACATACCTCAGGATTTATCTACAGATTACTTATTCCTCGCTGGCCATCTAGAACACTCTGATCTAGTAATGAACACCTTAATATTCTATTTTTACGACATCTTTTTTACGATACCACTAGAAAGAAGATTTTCTCAGTTACACCCCCTACACTGTAGAACTTTTTACCCTCACACTTTTGGGAAGAAACACCTATGGACAAATTTAAAGTAAATCGAAAGACCTTCCTATTTAAAGATGCTTACGATAAGTAATCCTCAAACTTTTGAAAGAAGAAAGGGGATCCAAGATGGCTGCGGTCCAACTTTGCTGAGAGTCTAGCGTTGGCGAGCTCGCTACTATCAATATTTCCTGCAAACCTTACTGTTTGACGATGCCCAAGTGGAGAGGAAGGAGTTCAGCTGGGGCCGCGCGGAGCTCCGGTGCCTCCGTGTCGGGGACTATGGAGAAGCTCTTTCGGTGACACGGCCGCTGGAGACGCCCCGGATGAGCGAGATGGAGGTGCTCTCCTTGGGCCTGGAGACTATCTTGAGTCCCAACATGAGGGCACCGCCCCCAAATCCTCGAGTTGCCAGCTCCCCGCGGGCGGGGGAGCTCTCGGAGGAGGAAACTCGCTCTGCTTCGGAGGCCGGAGACAACGTTGAGGGGAGCTTGGAGCCAAACTCCCTGCAATCCCAGGAGAGCCTTGGCACAGAAACCTAGGAATCAACAGCTTCTGGGGACGGTCGAAACCAGGGAGGTGATCGTGGGAGAAGAACGACTGGTGAGGAAAGCAAACGTTTGCAGTTGCCTTTACTACAGAAACCCTGAGAGGTAACACTTGACTCTATCTGGGATCTGGTAGCCAGTCTACCTAATTTAATAAATCCCCAATTTCAACAACTAGAAGAGAAAATAAATGTTCATTCCACTGATATTAAAAATTTGAAACAGGAAGTAAAAGAATTTAAAGAAGGTATTGGAGATATTAATCAGGAGATAATAAAGCTTAAACAAGTTCAAGAGACTGTAATTAAAGACAACAGTAATCTTAGAAGGAAGTTTGAATTTTTGGAAAACTTTTCCCGTAGTAATAATTTAAGATTGGTGAACTTCCTAGGGTTCAGATCAGGGGTCTCAAAGTCCCTCCTTGAGGGCTGCAATCCTGTCGGGTTTTCAGGATTTCCCCAATGAATATGCATGAGATCTATGTGCATGCACTGCTTTCAATGCATATTCATTGGGGAAATCATGAAAACCCGACTGGATTGCGGCCCTCAAGGAGGGTATTTGAGATCCCTGGTTCAGATGGTAACTCCTAGGGAAATGTTGAAAAAATATATGATAGAAATTTTGGGAATATCAGAGGAGATGATACCTCCATTCACGCAAGTTTATTATCTCCCAAATAATCAACAGAAACAAAAACAACAAGAAATTTTATAGGGGAAAAATCTGAATTTATCTAACCTATTGGAAATGTCTGACAAGGAATTGATTACACCTGGAACTCTATTATTAACAGTTGCTTTAGCGCCAGACAAAAATTGGTTAAGACTTTTCTTCCAAAACAAACAGAAACAATTTCACGGGATGAAAATACAAATGTATCCAGACTTGGCGAGAGAGACCCAGAGGCGTCTCAGAGAATTTTTACTTTTAAAACCTGAAGTCTTAGCCTTAGGGGCGACGTTTTATCTTCGTCACCATTCTTCTCAAAAATATGGTGTTTTTTTAACCTTTCAGTTGACAACTTTTCTATCGCTATCACGCTTGGAAAAAGAAAAAGATAAGAGCTAACTAAGCCCTAGATTGATTATTTATGTGGTAACTTACCTCAGCTTAATTGGTAGCCCTATACTTTCTTAATATATTACCTATTAATCTCGCATTAGTTATATTTTGGATGCAATGAGGACTTGAGCTGAAATTTAAGCATAAATTGTTTCTTCTTTTGATTATATGTTTCTTAAATTGATGTAATTTAATTCTTGGCTTGGATTTTGCTTTCTGTACAAGTTTTATGCTTGATATGTATTGTAAAATGATAAATAAATAAAAAAAAGAAAGAAGGAAGGAAGAGCATACCCCCTTCCTACTTTATTGATCTTTATTGTTTTTCTTTCATATTGTAAATTGTTTTTCATCCCCTATCCCTCATGTTTCAATATGTCATTTAAGACTGGTGTCTAATTATGTCCCACGAAGATTTTAACTGTTTATGACTCTGTACACTGCTTAGACAACTTTTTAAGCGGTATATCACATTTTAAATAAACCTTCTGCACAATTCTCAGTAACAGAGATTAAGCACAATAAAGTGTATTTGGTATGCATCAAGCAAAGCCCACGAGAGAGTACCACATATACCGAAGGGAAAGCTATATCATTATATTCCGTGGTATCATAAATTAGTCACTGAATATCAATGGTCTAATTCACAATATAAAGTAACTGGGCTCCAAACTTTAAGATAGATATGAACAGAGCTGTGTTTTTTGGGATAATGCTAGTAGTTAAACACATTACATCCCACCATGAGATGTAATCTACCTTGGAGAGATCTTTCCAACAGTGTAGTATATTCTTAATAGCTAAGAATAGTCGTATGTTAAGCAATCTGGAGTTATTTTGAGGTAAGGATTTTGAGAGGCCACAATGACCTAAGATGATGATAATTTTCAGTTGTAAGGGTTCTTGTATATTTAATATGGAGGAGATGGTTTTCCATACTTTATTCTAGTATAAGGATAGTTGGTTGCAGTAATATAACATGTGATAAAGAACCTTTTTGTTTTTCGCAAGACCAGCATAAATTAGATGATCCCTTTGAAATTTTTGTGATTTTGGTTGGAGTCCAGTGCCTTCTATGTAAAAGAAAATATATGGATTAAGTGATACTAGCCAACCTAATTTGTTAGACCAAATTTCCTGCCATATTTCATCATCTGATGTTACATCTAGGACCTTGTGCGATGCACTCATATTTGTCAAAGAAAGGGATGTTGATTTTTGCAGGACAGCATACCAGTTTGCGGTAGCTTCTTTTTTGAAATTGAGTGATGTGATTGATATATAGTCTGGTGTATCCTTTAGTTTTGTTAGTCCAGTGTAGATAGCATTCAGACAGTGTCTCAATTGGAGCCATCTATATTGTTGGTTGGTTGGCAGGTTGTAGGTATCTCTTAGATTAGTGTTCTTCAACCACCGGTCCATGGACCAGTGCCGGTCCACAGAAATTTCCTGCCGGTCCACAGGGCCAGCACGTGCATCAGGCCCAAAACAGTGTTCTTCAACCGCCGGTCCACGGTGCGATCGATGCAGCATTATCTTCGAGCCATCTCTCTCTTCCTAACTGATTCAGTGCACAAAGCCACAGGCAGTGGCTCCTACGGGCATCCTGTGCCTGAACCGGGAAGCCTTCTCTCTGACGTTGCAACATCAGAGGGAAAGCTTCCAGATGAAGCATGGGATGTGCAAGGTGCAATTAGTACTATTATGGGGGCGGGGTCTGGGGTGAAGATTGGGTAGAAATGGACGGGGTCTGGCCCACGACTTAGCCCAGTGTTCTTCAACCGCCGGTCCACAGACCGATGCCGGTCCACAGAATAATTATTTTATTTCTGCCAGTCCATAAGTGTAAAAAGGTTGAAAAACACTGTCTTAGATCGTTGTAAGTCATCCATTGAGAATTTTTGACCACATCCTGAATGGTCCATATGCCACAATTCTGCCATAATATCAAGTTTAGCATCCTATATCTGAATGTTTTCGTTATGCCATAGCAATACTTCACTGGAGGCACACCATTTAGTTTTCATGGTTCCATCGAAATCCTTAAGGACAGAATTCGTGGAGTAGTACATTGGGTGGTTTTTTTCTGTCGAATTAAGGGAAATTGATAAATTGAATGTTATTTTATTGGGCCCAAACATTCTCCTTTCCAGCTTTAACCATTTAGGAGGATCATGTGAATTGTCATTTGTAATCCATAGCACCCTTGTCTCATAATGAAGGTTTGATGGTATTTGAGAAAATCAGGAAAGTTGATACCCCCATCAACTTATCATTTTTGAGTTTGTGAAGGGAAATGCGGGGTTGGCTGTTTTTCCGTAAAAATTTGCTTATAATATGTTTGATATCATGGTAGGTTTTCCAATTTAGTAGGAATGGCAACATACTCAAGATATAGTTTATTTTAGGTTGGATCATCATTTTGATGGTGTCAAGTTGACCCCACCACGTCCTCTTGAGCGACGACCACTTAACGAGTTAGTTCCTTAGCAATATTTAGTATATAATCCGTGTTGTGTTGCTCTGTATTTTCTATCGAGGGGCCCACGTAAAGTCCAAGATATTTAATTATGGTAGAGTTCCAGACAAAGCCATAGGATTCCATGTCTTGTCTTTCTTCCATACAGTTCATTGGCATTATTTCAGATTTGGTTGGGTTTAGTTTATACCCTGATACTAGCGCATATTTATCTATTGTAGCAATGATGACTGGAATGGATTCTGGTGTCATGTGAAGGATGATATCATCTGCATACGTAGATAGCTTAATTTCAACATCCTCATATTCAAATCCTTTGATGTATTCATTTACCTGGATAGCAGCTAACAGTGGTTCTATTGCCAAGTTGAAGAGTAATGGCAATAATGAGCATCCTTGTTGGGTTCCTCTCATTGGGCTATAAGGCACGGATAGATGCCCATTAATGAAGAGTCTTGTTGTGGGGGCAGAGTATAACACCGTTATTACTTGAATGAATTGCTCAGGGAAGCCAAATTTTCTGAGTGCTGCAAATAGAAAAGGCCATTCTACATGATCAAAGGCCTTTTCAGCATCAAGAGCTATTAAAGCAAGTCTAAGATTGAGATTGAGTCATAGCTATTATGTTTGAGTGTACAAATGTTATTGGATAAGTATTGCCCATTTATGAATCCAACCTGATCATTAGAAATCAATTTTGGGATAACATTTTGCATCTGAGTCGCCAAAAGTTTGGCATAGATCTTTGCATCTATATTAATCATGGACAAGGGTCTGTAGTTAGTTACCTGTTGTTGATCTTTTCCTTGTTTAGGGATGACAATTATCATAGTTTCCGTGAATGTTCCCGATGCTGTTCCTTGTGATGCCAAATGCCTAAAGAGTTGTTGCATATATGGAGCCAAAGTTGTTTTCAATGCTGGATAAAATTCAGCTGTTATTCCGTTAGGATCTGGTGATTTGTTTTTTTGTCATATCATTAATGACCGATTATTTCTGTAGTTGTGACAGAAGTTACTAAGGTAGTAAGATCCACCTCAGGAAGTGTAGGTAAGGTAATTGTCCAGAAATGTATGTGAGTTATCTTACATTTTAGATTCAGATGAATACAAGCGTTCATAAAACTGTTTGAAGTTGTCTAGTATCTCTGTCGTGGATGATACTATGCTTCCGTCTCGTCTTGTCAAGTTGTTAATTGATTTCCTTTCACTTTTCTGCTTTAGATGGAGGCTAAACGATGTCCCGATTTATTATTTTCTGAATAATAATTTGCCTCTTGAATGAAAATTATATGTGCAGCACTTTTCCTTAATATTGATATGTATTGGTATCTTAGTTTCTGTAAGTCCATCAGGATATCTATATTGCTGTTGTTGTTTTTGATGATCTATTTCTTTAGCTTTAATTTTGTTCTCCACAGTGAGAGTTTCAGATGCATGTTTCTTTTTTATTTTAGAGTTAAATGATATGATCAAGCCGCGCATACACGACTCTGTTGGCCTGGATCTATCTTCAAGTCCTGGGCTCAATGACTGTCACAATAGAAATGGTACTTTGGGCAAGAGCTCGTATGCACCCTCTTCAACACCCCCTTCTGTCTTGTTGATCCCCGCAGAGGGACTCTACATTCTCTACTGTTCTGTACATTTTCTGCCTGCAGCAGCATAGCCTGGTGGCTCCGTCCAGTCTTTGAATTCAGGGATGCCTCTTTGGTTTGACTTTTTGATCACTCTAACAATGGATGTCAGCCTCTTAGGCTGGGGAACTTATTGCAAGGACTGTCCAATTTAGGGGTGGTGGTTTCCATCTCAGTGCCGTTGGTCCTTCAACAGGCTAGAGCTCCGAGCCATCCACCTAGCCCTGAAGTTGTTTCAGCCTTGGTTGATGAACAAGTTGATTAGAGTGTTTTTGGACAATGCCATAGGTGGTGACTTATGTCAACAGGCAAAGAGGCACCAGGAATATTAGGCTTCAGAAGTAGGTGAAGGCCCTCTTTCGCTGTGTGAAAACTCATCTTCTGATCATTTCGGTGGTCCATATTGCTGGAGTGCAAAATATACAGGCGATCTTCCTCAGCAGACAAACTCTGGACCTGGGAGAGTGGTCTCTTTTTCTTCAGGCTTTCAGACCATTGTCAACCTCTGGGACAGACCAACATTTGACCTCATAGCGATGGCAAAGAACAAGAAAGCAGTCTGCTTCTTCATCCGCAGATAAGAGCCTAGAAGTGCAGGGATCGATGCCATGGTTCAGCCTTGGCAGATGGATGAGTTCCTGTATGTGTTTCTGCTATGGCCCATGATAGGCAGAATCCTGATAAGAGTAGCCCGGCACCCGGGGCATGTCATCCTGGTAACTCCAGATTTGCCTTGTTGTCCGTGGTTTGTAGATCTAGTATGGCTGCTGGACATTTTCCCCACAACTCTTCACCCTCTCAAGGGACTTCTCTTTCAGGGTCCGATTGTGCTGCAAGATCCAGAGCATGAGCTGGGATATGAACATGTTTCTGACGAAAGGAGACTATTCATTGATTCATGCAAAACAAGCCTTAAAACGTTATTTTTACACAATGGAAACCAGAAGCCATCTGTTCCTGTTGCTCATGTAGTTGGGTTGAAGGAAACGTGCAAGTCGATGGAGACAC
Organism: Geotrypetes seraphini; assembly: GCF_902459505.1. Taxonomy (NCBI): domain Eukaryota; kingdom Metazoa; phylum Chordata; class Amphibia; order Gymnophiona; family Dermophiidae; genus Geotrypetes; species Geotrypetes seraphini. The sequence continues at coordinate 402,849,828 of NC_047085.1, read as the reverse complement.
TTTTAAAACTCGCACGCTATGCAGATCACCAGTGGAGCCTCGGTGGTGATCTCATCAAAGTTGTGTCACTCCTTCTGTGTCTGCAACTGGGGTACACCAAATACACGTGCTTCTTGTGTCTTTGGAACAGTCGTGATGATGCCAACCACTACAGGCAGAAACTATGGCCAAACCGAGATGAATCCCATACCTGACAGATACAAGGTGAAGCACCTGCCGTTAGTACATCATGAGAAAATCTATCTTCCAGCACTTCACATAAAACTGGTTCTGCTGAAAAATTTTGTCAAGGCAATGGACAGAAATGGTGATATGTTTCAGCACCTAAGAAGTACGTTTGGTATCGAGAAAAGTGAAGCCAAAATCAAAAAAGTGTTTTTGTTGGACATGAAAACCATGACCTGATCCTTGATGATTCATTCAAACAGAAGCTGAACCCAGATGAATCGGCAGCATGGGAAGCATTTGTGCTGGTTGTGGAGAACATGCTGACAGCATATCAGCTAATGGGTGCCAGAATGTCACTTAAAATGCACTTCTTACATTCTCACCTCGACTTCTTCCCATCCAATCTTGGTGGTGTCAGCAATGAGCATAGGGAAAGATATCATCAAGACATCAAGGTGAATGAAAGCAGATATCAGGGAAAGTTCAATCCCAGTATGATGGGAGACTTTTGTTGGTTCTTGCAAAGAGAGACAAATGTACAAGCATAAAAGCAAGTGTCTCAAAACATTTCTGAACATACTGACATCACTTTTTTGTGAGTTAAGAGAGGCGTAAATATATGCTGTGACATGTCTTCTTATTGTCTTCATGTTTGTTTTCGGAGTAAACTCCTTAACACAAGTTTGGTGAGACACAGTTCATACTCACAATATTGTGCCGATATGGCAAACTGTCTAAAAAATCAGTAATGTGTATCTGAGAAACCTGATGTGCTAGCTGAATTTCAATTATAGATCTGAAATCAGCGCCATTAAATTAACTAAGAGCACTTCTTAAGTTCTCAGTAGCAAAGAAAAAACATTTTTTGTTGATCAGTGTAATAATTTGTGGTTGGTTGTATAATGCTACTATGTCATGCAGTGATACCAGCCAAAATCTTCCTCTTTGTCAAACAAATTTGATGATGTGTCATGAATAAAGCTCAGTTCCAAAGTTTTCCTATAGTTTTTGGAGATTCTTCTTTAAGGAAAACATTAAGGATAAATTTCTCTTCTCACTCCTACCACATCTTATTTGGAAGAGAAACAAGAATGCATATCAGGAATGTGTTGTGCAGTTCTCTAATGAATTTCCTTTGCTTAATTTTAGTGGTTGCCAGATCAGTCAAGCTTTTGTATACTTAAATTCTTATCTTAACCTAGCTGATGTCCAAACTATAATCAATTCTACCTATTGACTGATTAAAAGATTCAGTTGTTTAAAGTATTGATCTCTTGGTTCTAGCAGCAATTGTCTTTTACTGCCGAGTGCACAAATTCCAGTACTTTAAACAAAGAGAATCAAGAACAATTGGTGCTTGATTGTATTTTTGAAAATGCCATTGACTATATGTTCTGTTACTTCTGGGGAAATTCTGTAGCAAAAAACCCCAACACCTTTTATCAGAATATCATAATATAATTACTGAACTACATCTACTCTTCCCATACCTCCACTCTGTTGTCTCTTATAATTTGAGGTCCAGCTTATTTCCTTTGGAATGGAAACATGCATTATTCACCCTCACCTGAAGGATTCTTAAACTAACCCTTCCATGCCATCTTACTATCTACCAATATCTAATTTGCTGTTCATATCTGAAGTTAACAAGAATCTAGTAACACGTTGATTTATATCATGCAACCTGCTTCTTACTGGTCTTCCGTTAAACCATTTCTCTCCCCTTCACTCTGTTCAGAATTCTGCTGCACGCCTCATATTCTACCAATGTCGCTATGCTCACATTACCCCTCTCCTTAAGTTCTTGGTGGAGTTGTGGCAAAAAAACAGTTTGCTAAGTCTATTACAGAGAACCACTTGCTTTTTGGGGTAATAGAACTTAAAGGCCCTGATTCTGTATAGGACGCCCGGGAGAGGTGTCCTATACAGAATCGGGCCTACACTAACCCCGATTCTGTAACTGGCATCCATGTTACAGACGCCAGTTAGAGAATCGGGTTAGAGTAGACGCGGCCGCTACACTTATCGCGGCAAGGGATAAGTATAGCGGCCTCCTTTCCGATCACCGGCAGGAGGGTGCCCAAACCCTCCTTCTGGAACACCCACCCAAACTCCCAATCGCCGGCAGGGGGGTGCCCAACCCCTCCTGCCAGAACGCTGCCCCCGCCCCCCTGAAACTCTTGATTGCCGGCAGGAGGGTGCCCAACCCATCCTGCCAGAAAGCCGGACCCCCTCCGGACCTCCCCATGCTAATAACCCCCGATAACCCCCCTAACCTCCCCCCCCAACTAACCTCTAAATTGTTGGCCGGCTGGACGAGTCTTGCTGCTGTCCAGCCGTCAGGCCCGCCCTGTCGAAATGAGGCGGGCCCGCCCCTTCCTGGCTCATCCCCGCTAAGTCTAAGGCCTGATTGACCCAGGCTCTAGAAGCCTGGACCAATCAGGCCTTAGGCATAGCGGGTCCGCCCATCCCACTAATCCTAAGGCCTGATTGGCCCAGGCGCCTACGAGCCTGGGCCAATCAGGCCTTAGACTTAGCGGGGATGGTCCGGGCCTGCAGGCTGGACGGCAGCAAGACCCATCCGGCCGGCCAACAATTTAGAGGTTAGTTGGGGGAGGTTAGTTGGGTGGTTAGGGGGGTCATCGGGGGGGTCGTTAGCATGGGAGGTCTGAAGGGGGTCCGGCTTTCCGGCAGGAGGGGTTTGGCACCCTCCTGCCGGCGATCATGAGTTTCGGGGGGGTGGGGCGGCGTTCCGGCAGGAGGGGTTGGGCACCCTCCTGCTGACGATTGGGAGTTTGTGGGGGGTGTTCTGGCAGGAGGGGTTGGGCACATCCTGCTGGTGATCGGACAGGTGGCCGTGGCCGCTATACTTATTGCTACAGGGAGATCCCTTGCCGCGATAAGAATAGCGGCCGCGTCTACTTACAATGTATGCCTACATTTTAAGCATCTCTTCCTCTACTAGGGAGACGTGTAGGGCCGCCTAGGTTCGCCTAAGGCCCTTAGGTGTCTTGTGGGTCTCCCTAGCCTCCCGGAGGCGCCTTCAATATAGGTGACCTGCCTGGGGAGCATTTAAAAAAAAAAACATGCATCCTGATTGGCTGATTAGACAGCTGTAGGACACCTACAGTTGCCTAAAATCGGGATGCACTTTGCAGAATCAGGGCCAAAATGCAGAGGCAACAATGGGAGCTATTGTTTGTGTATCCTTGTTTATTCTTCTGTAGACCAGTGTGAAGCGCCAGTTTATACCATCAGCCTTCTTGATGGGCCATATTGGTGAATTAAAAGGAAACTGAGTTTCCCTAACTACCCTTTGCTTCATGAGATCAGCGATAATACACTTGAGTGCAGGGATAGCTTACTTAGGATACGGATACTGTTTCTGGGATGGCACAAATTCTCCCTTAACTTTCACCAAAGACTATTTTCCCACAGTCAGTGGCACTTGTAGCCCAGGGATCTGGGAAAAGTTCCTTCCACCTGCCATGTTCTGTTTCTGTCATTACCCCTGCTATTTTCTGCCATTTTGATTTGTAATAGGGGTCTGTCTGAGGTTGCCGCTCATGGTGAGGACACTTCCATAATATCTGATTATATAGATCAGTGGTTCCCAACCCTGTCCTGGAGGAACACCAGGCCAATTGGGTTTTCAGGCTAGCCCTAATGAATATGCATGAAGCAAATTTGCATGCCTATCACTTCCATCATATGCAAATCTCTCTCATGCATATTCATTAGGGCTAGCCTGAAAACCCGATTGGCCTGGTGGTCCTCCAGGACAGGGTTGGGAATCACTGATATAGATCCACCACCATATTATTACTGTGTAGGAAATCAGATCCTATTATCACATGAGTAGGTATGTCAGGGCATTGTATTACATAGTCTGAAAAGTATCATTTCCTATTTTAAACTGTACCTTTCCATATTGGTATCTTATCATGGTGTCTCCTGCAAATGTGGACAGATTTATCGTCCCTACAGGGTGTGATCCTAGAGGGACAAAGCTTGTGAGTGTTACTGCTAAAATGTTCTTGTGTCCTTGTCCAACCCACATCGAAGGTCTGCCCCTGTGTCCCACTGCAGCTTACAGAGTGGAATCCACTGAGGTCCAGGCTAGACCCCTCATCCTAGGCTTCATTAGACTCTGGCACTGAAGAAGGGGCTGAAGGGCTGTCCTTATGTGTCAATGCTAGGCAAGCAGCTATAGCTTCTTCCTTTTCTGGAAACAGGATCCTTTTTATGATTTTGTACTGTGATGAGCTGCATTACTCGTGTTATAAGGACACTTGTGGGCTTCTGGTCCCAGTAGGCCATATTCTCCCCATTAGATTTTAAAATGTCATAAGCTTGCCTGCAGGTACAGTATAATCTCGTTATAATGGACTCGCTTATAACGGAACCTCGCCTATAGTGGACGAGGTCCGCTGGTCCCGGCTGTTTGCCATTATAAACATACAGAAAATCATCGCATATAGCGGACTCACATATAATGGACTTTCAGATATAACAGACAACCAATTTGGTCTCCAGAGTCGTTTTTAGCTGTAGTTTTCTTTGGCTGTAACGGACATGCAGGCTCCTCCTACAAGGCGCGTGGCATGCCGGTGATATAGTATCAAAATGCAGCCCAGAAGAAAATGACAGAGTATTTTTCTTTCCAGTACAGTACAACATAATGCTTTAGATCACCTTTTAGTGTTCTGGTTTTGCAATCATTTCGTGCCATACCAATGTTTTGCTGAGTTTTGTTCTTGATGTTGCTGATATGGTTGTGCAGTGACTGTTGTTCATTGATTGAACATTGTTTCAAGTTGACCTAAATAAAGTTTAAAAAAAAATGCAACTCTGGATATAACGGACCAATTTTCCAGGTCCCTTGAAGTCCGTTAATTTGGGGAAAGTTAGCTCGCTTGATTAAAACTTAGCTCTGTAATAATAATTCAAGAACTAAGACTTAGAACATTTATATGCAAACTGAAAATTTATTTAAAAGCATTAAGCAGGTAGAAGCAGTTACAGATAGGATCTTTTTGAGCAAAGACACTCTCTCTCCTTCTGGAACCAGCCTGGATCAAGCTACAACTCTTCTCCCTGGATCACCATGCTGCTTCATGCCTCTTCTCCATTTTAAGGACTATTCACATTGTGAGTAACTTTTTAAATCCAGATAATTGATCCTTCTGCTTTAGCAACATTTGCCTTGTTTAATCCTATTATCTTTGCTCAAAAAGATCCTATCTGTGACTGTTTCTACCTGCTTGATTAATGCTTTTAAATAAATTTTCAGTTTGTTTATAAATGTTCTGAGTCTTAGTCCCGAGGCTCATAGGCTCTCTTCGCTAAAAACCACTATCGCGGTTTAGTAAAAGGGGGCCATAGTGCAAAATATAGACAGCAGATATAAATTCTCAAAACAGACACATTTTGATCACTAAATTGAAAATAAAATAATTTTCCTACCTTTTTGTCTGGTGATTTCATGAGTCTCTGGTTGCACTTCCTTTTTCTGTAAATCCAATATTTATTTATTTCTGCCTTTCTTTCTTTTTGCCCCCTCCCCTTTTCTTTCTGTCTTTCTTTCTTTCTCTCTTTCTTTCTTTCTTTCTCTCTTCCCTTGCCTGTCTTTCTTTCTCTCTCCTTACCCCCAAGCCTTCGCACTGATTTTTCCACTTCGCTCTCCTTGCCCCTCCCACCAAGCTACCGCGCTTATTTCTCCCTGCTTCCCCGAGCCAGGCCTGGCGCATACAAGCGCTGGGCCCATAAGCCTTCACCTCCGACGTCAATTCTAACATCGGAGAGGAAGTTCCAGGCCAGCCAGGCAGCTATTGGCTGGCCCAGAACTTCCTCTCCAACGTCAGAATTGACATCGGAGGTGAAGACTTGTGGGTCCGGTGCTTGTATGCGCCAGGCCTGGCTTGGGGAGGCAGGAAGAACAAGATCGCAATGGCAACGTGATTGACTCATGTTGCCTTTGCGATCTACTGGTCGATCACGATCGACCATTTGGGCAACCCTGCCATAGACCCTATATAACGCAGTGCAATAAAATGTGGTACTGCTTACACTACAATCGAGGTGGATGCTTTTTTTTTTTTTTGCTATTATTTATTATTCTTTGAATCACCTATAACAGGCAGATTTACTTATAATGCAGTCAAATATCTTGGACTGCAACATCAGTGTTATATGGGGGTCTAGGGTGTACTTGTAATTGAGTAGCCATTTCTCTCAGTAGGCTATAGCAATCCATAGAAACATAGAAATAGACGGCAGATAAGGGCCACGGCCCATCTAGTCTGCCCACCCCAATGACCTTCCCCTACCTTTCTCTGTGAATAAATTCCACGTGTCTATCCCATTTGGCCTTAAAATCAGGCATGCTGCTGGCCTCAATAACCTGAAGTGGAAGACTATTCCAGTGATCAACCACCCTTTCAGTGAAAAAGAATTTCCTGGTGTCCCCGTGCAGTTTCCCGCCCCTGATTTTCCACGGATGCCCCCTTGTTGCCGCGGGACCCTTGAAAAAGAAGATATCTTCTTCCACCTCGATGCGGCCCATGAGATACTTGAATGTCTCGATCATGTCACCCCTCTCTCTGCGTTCCTCGAGTGAGTACAGCTGCAACTTATCCAGCCGTTCCTCGTACGGGAGATCCTTGAGTCCCGAGACCATCCGGGTGGCCATTCTCTGGACCGACTCCAGTCTCAGCACATCCTTACGGTCTTGAAAGATCATCTGTACTTCACAGTGCTCATAGGCCTTCTTCAGAAGGATGTCAAGAGCCACAACAGTAAGTTGTGAGCATAACATGTTCTCATTGGAGCTGATGCTCTCAAAAAAGATGTGGCTGCCACCTGTCTTAGTGATTCCAGCGTCAGTGAAGGTTTCAGGCCAATCAGACCACATAAGAAATCTCCCATAGAAGTCTACAGAGCCATTTCAATGTGGAGCCCTCAAGAAACTTATATTCTCTAAACTTTTCAGAAAAGGTCTAGTGGCTGTTTTTGCAGTAGCAAAACGTGGTTGGTTTACCACCAAGACTGGTATTTGTTGTGGATTAAGATATTCAATTATTTTTTCACATGCCTATTCCTGGTAAGGCTGCTTTTCATGAAATAGTGGTAGAAGGGCTTCAATACATTTATTAGCTGTTCCAACATCATCAGATTTAGAAACATAGTATGATGACCTCATGATTATGAGGAATCGGAAGGGGAAACAGTGCTGCAGTGTGGAATGTACTGCTGTCATCCATGATTTTTCATGTTTTTGTTCCTTGACAAATAAATTCAGGGACATTGGTTTTACTGGAGGTTGGTCTATGTGATTTCTGCAAACAGGAGTTACAAATGTGTATGATGAAAGCAGAATTCTTCCATTGATTTCTAATTCTTGCACTGAGGAGTCAATCTCATTAGGTTATTGGCCCAGTCCAAGTTTATCTGGTGATGAAAACTGAAAAATTGAAATCCCAGTTTTGTGGAAAGCAATGTGATTTCATCCAAGTTGTCATGAGCTGCAACTGTAAAAATATTCTGATGCAGATTATTAGGGCAAACAATATTAGAATTAGCTTTAGTTTGTTCAGCAATAGCCTGTGCAAAGTTAACTTTATAGTAAGGATCCTTTTCTAGGATACACGCAAGACAATTTTTGTCTAATAGTTGTTCCAACTTCTTACTCCTTGTTTGGGAATATACATATAGGAACAAGAATACTGCAAGGGGAGGCTTATACTTTAGGTTTGCAGTAAAAAGGTCCATTCAGCATAACTGTCTCACAGACAAAACCTTCCTTGATTTTTTTTCAGTGGGTGAAGATTTAGGCCCTGCAAGCAGTGAATGGAAGAAATACCGTATTTTTCGCTCCTGACGCACCTGACCATTCTGAATCAAATTCTCCCTGCCAGGCTTTGAACCAAGCCACCTTCCCTGCCAAGCTCTGGACCCAGCCTCCTTCCCTCCTTGCCCTACCAGGCTATGCAGACAGCCCCTCTCCCTGCAAGGCTATGTACCCTGTCCCACCGCCCTGTCCTGTACCCTGCCCCCCCTCTGGTGGTCTAGTGGTAGGCCGGAACAGGAGGGATCCGTCCCAGCTGACTAACAATTTTTTACACCCCAGTACCTTTTTAACCCCCCCCTGTACCTTTTCGTTTAAAACAATTTTTATTGATGAATAAACAATCCAAGAGCGGTGGTATTCATTATACCACCTTTCCAAAACCATACAACAAACATCAAATAGAACAATTCAAAGAAGAGATAATCAATTTTTTCCTTTGTTACATAAAGAAAAATACCCTAATTCCTCTCCCCCCCACCATCCATCCTGTGAAACATGAAAAGGTAGGACACAACATTCCAGGGGTCAGTGTTCTTAGATCAAAGGATACCTCCCCAACAGTCAAAAATATCGACACCCCTCCCTAATCTAAAACAAAAAAGCAGATAAAGGTACCAGACAAATCCCAAGACTTAGCCAAAGCAAAACCCCAACCCCCCCATACCTTTGAAATCTCTCCCACCCTTGCTAGACGGCTCTAGTACTCAGCGGCACACAGGTCAGTAGTGTGGAGGTCAGGTGTGAGCTTTCCGCGTTCCCACCTGGCACCGCACTGTTTTCTGAATGGCTGGTGTCAGTTCTTGCGAGTCCCATAAGAACTGATGCCAGCAATTCAGAAAGCAGCGGTGGGCTCAAGTGGGAAGCGTGTAAAGCTTGCTGCTGACATCCGCGCTCCTGACCTGAGTACGAGAGTCGTCTAGCAAGGGAGGGATACTGCTGGACTACCAAGCTGTTTAAAAAAGGTACCGACTGTGATGAGCGGGTGGGTATTTGTTTTAAACAGGTGTGGCGATGGTGTTTAGAAAAGATGCAGCGGTGGGAGGGTGTTATACAATGCTACGGGGGTACAAATTTTGTATTTTTTCTACATAAGACGCACCGAGATTTCCACCCACTTTTGGGTGGAAAAAAAGTGCATCTTATGGAGCGAAAAATACGGTACTTCAATTGTGTTGGAACAGCTCCTTATAACAGCTTGGAAAATCACTGTTTGAATTTATTATGCTGTAGAATTGCTTTATGTAGAATTAACACATCCAGCTTATGACTGTGACTCTTCCTCTGATGTCTGGCTGGCATCTGAAATGATCTTTTTGTTTTTTGTGACCAAATAAGGAACACTGTCATGGATTCACTTCTCTTAAGTCGGGGAAGTGTTCAAGTACCATTTCTTTCAAACAAATGTTGTTTGCTGTCTTCTGGATGTCATGCTGCTGCAATCTTTGTCAACATATGTATCAATTCTTGCAATGCAAAAATTTTTCATCTTACATAAATTTCTTCTTTGATAAACTGCAACAGCTCATATTTTTTTTACTATCACTTCAATATTTTTGTTGTGCTTTGTTCCACACTTCGTATCAATTCATGGTGCCGGCAACTGAATCCAGTGTAGTAATTTTGATGGTATTTGGCTTCAATAGCAGTTCAGATCTCCTTCAGCAAGGCATGCCAAAATATAATCATTTCTTAATGCAACTATTTTGTCATAAATATCTTTAGTGAGGCTAAGCTTTTGGAAAGAATGGTCTGTTCCATTTGTTTCCACTCCACAAAATAGGCACAAATTTGGATTACGATTTGCACTGGACTGATTCGTTTTTTAGCTTGGATGGGGTGTGTGTGTTAGATGCCATCGACTTGGGCTCGAGTCCTAGCAATTTGATGAGTTAAAGATTCAAAAAGAAGTTGGTCAGGTACTAGTTTAACTTGGTCCTCCAGCGCCATCCCCATAGTAGTTGTCAACGTATCCAGCCACCTAGTTGCAGGTTGCCCTCTAGTTCCTTCAGTCTTCCCAAACATGATGTCCTTCTCCATTGATTTCTCTCTTCTAAAAGTTTGACCAAACTAAGTTAGTTGTAACTTCATCATGTGGACTTCGAGTGATATTTCCAGTCTGATCTCTTCAAAATTGATTTGTTCTCCTGGCAGTCCAAGGCATGCATAGAATCCTACCAGAGTTCAAATGAATCAGTCCTCTTTCTGTCTTGTTCAGTAATGTCCAGCTTTTACATCTGTAATTGACTACTAAGAGTGAATGTAGAGAAGGTAACCCTTGTAAAATGTCCTTTTTTCACTCATCCAAGTGCTGATGCTTTGTATAGCTGCCATGTTTGATGCCACAATGCAAGATTCAAGATTCTCTGGCCCTTCCTCCAAATTATAAGGTGTATCAAGGCTTCTTTCCAAAAGGAGGAACAGAAAAGGCAAAGGCATATCCCCAAAACTGAAGATGTGACTGCAGTGCAAAACTGTAGTTTTAACCTGCCGGTTTAAAGCGGGGCTGCACTATGACGTATTCTGCATGGAAGGGTGGCAGAGAGCAGGATAGTCGGAAAGGACATGAGCGACTGGTCCTCAGCAGTCGCTTCTTTTTTGATCGGCCAGCCCAGTCAGTGTTCCTGAAATTGTTTAGTGAATCGCTGTCTTCCTACATTTGCATGTCATTTTCCTCATTTGCATGCGCGGATCATATCGAGAGGAAGGTTAGTGAATCGGGTCGGGGTTGCAAAGTGGTCGGGACACTATTGGTAAGGTTAGTGAATCCTGCCCTAAGTTAGAATGCGGTTGCAGCAGGCTGAAAAAAAAAACCAAAACAAGCTTAGTCTATGGTCTGCACAACCATTCATTTCAAGTTGGTGCAATATTAATTGGCATATTAAAGGTTTTGGTCTAAATAACAACTTGCAGCTCTTTGACAGCTAATGACATAAAATATTTTCAAATTGGATTATCTATTCAAAGGTTAGACCCATGTGAATATTTTCACCTTCCCTGAAAAGGTAGGCTCAGGCACCCTATGCCCAAAATGCCCCCTAGAAGGACGATTATTGTCCACTTAGACTGAAGATTGTTATTTGGACCCAAACCTTTAATGTGATGCTAAAAAGTTAACTTTTGCATAATTTTAAAATGAAAAATTATTTTTGTACTACATTAGCACCCCATATTCTAGTAAAAATCTGAGATTCCCAGGGTGGACTTCCCCAAAGATATGTGAAAAAAAGCTTCACAAATGGAAAAAGCAAAATATTTAGCTTTTTTGATGCTTCTGAAAGGATATAGGCAGAGAGGAGGCAGCTTTAGAAGACAGTATTCAAAGGAATTTGTCCAAGTAATTTAATTGTTAACAAGGTAAATTCTGTGGGCTGAAAATTTCTCTTCATTGAACTTCGGAAGCTTTATCTATATAAGACTGTCCTCCCCAGAAACAAAGAGACATACATGCACATTCTAGCTCACTTTTCTAGTGCTGTCCTGCTCATGTGATCATTCAGGCAGTGCTTTATTCTGCCCCAAGTCTGCTCACTATCATGTAAAGTTTTTGGTAGAGAATGACACGGAGATAATTTTTCCCCCATCCCCATAGGAACTCATTTTCCCTTCTCATCCCAGCAAGTTATTTTCTTGTCCCTGCCCCATTCCTTCAAGCTCTGTCTTCATCTGCACAAACCTCAAACACTTTAAAATTATAAGTGTTCAAGGCTTGTGCGGTTAAGACAGAGCTTACAGGACAGGGACAGCGACAAAATTTGTGGGGCGGGGAGATTTTGAGTTTTTGCAGGGAAGGGGAAAAATTTGTCCCTATGTCATTCTATAGTTCTTAGATTAGTCTGCACAGCGGAAAGATAAGCATGCACCAGCCAAAACAACCTACCATCTGCTGGAAGTAGAGAAAATGCTGGAGTTTTCCAAAAAGCACCAACCTATATACCAGTGAGGTAACAAATAACTCAGTTCCTCTACTTCTGTCTGCTGGTAAAAAAAGAATACAACTTGCTTGTGCAGACTGGGGTGGGGGCAGGCAATGCAGAAAGCATCCAGCATGGTTACTGCAGGTTTTACATAGTTTTACTACAGGATAGCAATGCAGAAAGGGTTTCAAAAGAACTCGCATGAATACCCTAAGCACACACTGCTTTTTCTAGCCCATGACATTAAAAAAACAAACAAAAACCCACCTTTGGCCTAGATACTTGAGACCTGGGTTGGCCACTGTTGGCAAAAGGATGCTGGGCTTGATGGACCTTTTGGTCTGTCCCTCTATGGCAATTCTTATGTTCTTATATGACTACCACAGGAAAATTTATGCAACATAGAAAGGGATGCACTGGATGGGGCCTGCTGCAATAAGGAAATTTTCCTTTATATGACACACAGGCTTTACTTGGTGTATCTCCAGGATGAACTGTGCAGGGCAAAGCAACACCCTTTTTTCAAGATCAGAGGCAGGAGCAAGTAGGCATTTCTCCTCCCTCTCCTGTTAGGTATGGCAGGTGAGAGGGAGTCACTAGACAACAGGGATACAATTTTTTGATTTGAAGAAGGAGTTTGGGTTGGAGGGAGGGGATAGGCCACTAGACTACCAGGAAAATCATTTAAACAGGAAGGGCGAGGTGCCTCTATGCTGGCAGGAAGGAATGAGATGACTACCGGTATATGTGTGTGGGTTTTAAAATGTTATCCCTCCTGTCGGTGTGTAAGCCAATCATCAATCACACACTGACAGGAAGGATGACATTAAAAAATGAGCTATGGATTACTGAAGCAATTTTAATGTGGCAGTAATTTGCATGTTTATTGAATACCGCATCCCATGGTTTTTTTCCAGCGATACTTTCATGGTAGAGCTGTGGCTCTACTGTGAGGCTTGCTGCATCTGCCCTTGGTGTAGGTAACTAGATGCTAAAGAAATGTATGTTAGAAAATGCTCACGAATTAACCAAGCTTCTAAAATATTAGGGCATTATTTTGTGTGTAAAGGCCTAAACATCCATTTTTTGGCCTTGATATTCTATACAAAGTTATCCTCCTATCTTTTTTTTTTTTTTTAAAGTTCTGCCTTGATTCTCACCAAATATCCTATTTTCAAGTGACTTTTGATAGTGCAACTCGTCTCAAATTCTAAAGATGAGAGTCTCGAGATGATCTTGAAAAACTAACCAGTGCTACTCATCCACCCAGCCTTTTATTAAAAACCAAATACAGATTCAGTAATTAAACTTGGTCCCAAAATATTTACCAAATTACTACTACTACTTATTTCTATAGTCCCTGTTCAGAGAGCTTACAATCTAATCAAACAAACAAACAGGACAATCTATCTTCAATTAATCTCCAAATTTAAACCTACCTTTGAGACTTTAAATTTTATCTGAATGCTTATTTATGACTATATTGTTAGCTTCACAGAGGAGGAACTTTGTTGTCTGTATAGCATTGTACCTGTCTTGTATAGATACCTAAATGTCCAGTAGTAGTACATAATCATTGAATTGCAGTAGAATTTCCTGTGTTCAGTAGCACCTGCTGAAACCACATTGACTTTGGAAACAGTTTATCAATGACTTACTAAGCAGATATTGGATTATAAATATTTCTTAATGAGATTGTTCTTACAAGGCATTGTATTACAATGTTCTTCCAAGATTCCTGAATTGCAATGGCTTTAGAAGAGGACAGTATCAGTTGTAGACTATTTACACATGAATTAAGGGGTTGTTTAAGAAAAAAATATCTATTGTTCTGTTACAAATTTAAGCTTCCTTTCAACTAAGATCATATGATTGAGTGTATATATTTTACTTTCCGCAGGAATTCACACACCCCTATTTGCATCCTGTTATTCACTGGGTGTTTCCTTTCCTTTTGCCAATCTGTTTTAATAACAGCCTCTGGCTTAGTCCAGAACTTAAAATTGTCACCACACATTTGTTGGAGCTTCTATCCATCTACAGAAATAATGAACTGAATCTGAACTGGAGCGCTTGGTGTCTACAGCATAAACTACTCCTGTATGAATTCTGCAAAATTGTACAATGCAGCATTAACTTGCAGCAATGAGTTTGGCAAACTAACCAAAGAAATGATGGCTCACATGGCCAGGAGAAAGCAGCAGCACAAGAGACCCACTAATAATGCTGTTTTTCTGCTCTTCATTGCACATCTGCCCCCACCCCATGCTAATCACAACAAGGAGAAGGAAGGCAGTATATCGAATATCCAAAATGGGGTTCCAACAGAACAAAAAAATCATAAATACAAAACAAACTGTTGAAAAACATTACAGGAATGAAATAGTCAATGTGTTACCCTGTAACATTAACTAAAGTGGAGAAAAAAGCCTCAGAGGTAATAGCAGCAATATAACAGCATAAATGCTGGTTCATCAAGACTGCTTAAATCAAATCATAGGCACAAATAAACTCCACTATAATTCAAAGTCCATCTTGCAGTGTACATAGGCAATTCATAACCTATAGTAGTAAGCAACACAGTGAGAACTTAATTGAACTGCTTTGAAAAATCTTCACCACAATCTTCAAATGTTGATTCTTGTTAGAGTTAGGCAGTACATTTAGCCATATTTTCCTTTGTCACCATGGGCCTAAATGTTTTTCACTGTGTGAGACACCATACAGCTGTGTGGTTCAAATCAGCAGTCAGACCCTGGGTAGCAGAGGAAAAATAAAATGCAGCTTATGCAGTTTCCTCTTCCCCTTACGATCAGCACAGGGAATGAGGGGACTGCAGAGAAGGATAAAAGGGTCTGGGATGCAGAGTAAAACAGGAAGAGAGTGAGCAGGTGAACTGGAAAGAACTGAGAGAAACATACAGAACTGATAGGACCCTAGGATGCATTAGCAGAAATTTATTATGCTTTTTTCTGTTTGGTCTTGGTCACACCAAGAACACATGAACTTTCAAACCAAGAAATATAGTCCCTATCTCTGAAAAATATTTCATGAGCCAGTCAAATCAGGATCCAACATACATCAACATCAGTGTTGAGGCCACAGCTACCTTCTTATTGGGGGTCTCAAGGAAAGCACTAAAATGCAAACTGTCAGTCAATATAAAGTAGTGGTTCCCAACCCTATCCTGGAGGACCACTAGGCCAATCGGGTTTTCAGGCTAGCCCTAATGAATATGCATGAGAGAGATTTGCATATAATGGAAGTGACAGGTATGCAAATCTGCTTCATGCATATTCATTAGGGCTAGCCTGAAAACCCGATTGGTCTGGTGGTCCTCCAGGACAGGGTTAGGAACCACTGATATAGAGGACAGACTATCCTGAACCTCTTCACTTCTTGTAAGGAGGTAGGTAATGTGCTTTGAAACATGTGGAATTCACTATTGGATTCTTGAACGCTTCTCGTTAAGTACATTAGTCTAGGCGAGAGATGATGAGTGTACGGATGAGGGTCATAGCAGTGCGCTCAGAAAGGAAGGGTCTGATTTTAGGGATATTGTAGAGAAAGAAATGACAGGTTTTGACAATCTGTTGGATATGTGAGATGAGAGATGAGTCAAAAATTACCCCAAGGTTGTGAGCCAATGTGATGAGGATGAGAGCATTCACAAAAATAGAGAATAGGGGAAGAGGAGAGACTGGTTTAGGTGGAAAGATAAGGAGCTTAGTCTTGGCCATGTTTAATTTTAGATGGCAAGACATTCAGGTAGCAATGTCAGACAAACAGTTTGAAACCCAGGATTGAATGTCTGTTGAGATTTCAGATGTAGAGAGAGAGAGATCTGTGAGTCATCGGCATAGAGGTGATACTAAAAGCCATGGGAGTAGATTAGAGCACCAAGGGAAGAAATGTAAATGGAAAAAAGAAGTGGTTCCAGGACAGAGCCCTTGAGGTACACCGACTGATAGCAGGATGGCAGTGGAGGAGGATCAACCACAGCATACACTGAAGGTGCGATGGGAAAGATAGGAAGAAAACCATGAGATAACAGAGCCCTGAAATCCAAGTGAGGACAGCATATTGAGGAGTAGATGGTGATTTACTGTGTCAAAAGCTGCAGAAAGATCAAGAAGGTTAAGGGCAGAGTAGAGGTCTTTGGATTTAGCCAGGAGCAGGTCATTGGAGACTTTCATAAGGGTAGTTTCTGTAGAATGAAGAGGGTGAAAACCCAATTGATTGATCATACTCATAAGTAAGCAAATAAGAGTAAAAGGAGTTGGTGGAATGATTGATATCATAGAAAACTCTGTCATGTTAGTGTTGGATTCTGACTGGTCCTGAGATTAGTCATGTTGTACTGTAATTCACTGAAGCAAGTTAAGAGGATGATGATGGATTTTGTCATCTTGAGCAAAGAAGTGCATCTGAACATCTTTTAACGCCATGTTAGACATGTTGGGATGACATACTTATGAGAAAACTTGTTACAGATAAGTAACTTCATACTTGAAATGATACAGAACTTGGAAGCTAGTGGTATTTTGCTATAGTATTGGTGTCACTCTTGTCATATTTCGTAGCCCAGTAAGAAAACAGCAAAGCAAATAGTCCATTTGATACAATGTGGAAAGTAAAACAGAAGTGGATCTGGATAAAACAACTGTAGTCTTTATTTTTACATAGAAAATCCCATGAATTAAAAACTGTCAGGGGTGTTGCTATAGTGGCAGTGTCACTCGGTCATACAAATTAATTTTAAACATTAGTTCTAGTATCTACATTAATGACTTTCTATTCTAATATCATTTTGGGACATCCATATCTCTGCTTCCATATGTTTGTTTGAACATTCATTTCTTCTTCTACTACTGGTCAGAATATTTTGAAAGTTAGAAATTAGTTATCTTGGCATATTTCAGGTTTAAACACACACATGCAATATACTAATATTTTCTCATCTAGTCCTACTGTACATGAATGTAATTCATCTTGAGCTACAACAGAAACAAATTTTAAGAAAAAAAAAAAAAGTTCCAGCAAACATGTATAGTAATTCTTTCATATGGGTTTTGGGATATGTTTAGAAGACAGAACAGCTGTTGCATGCAGTGTTTTCCTTGCTCTTACATTTAGTAGGCTAATTTAGAAAACTGTAGCTTTGTGCTTTATGCACCACTCCTAGATTTCCAGAATGCCATATTCAGGATACTCTGGCACCAAGATAAGAGAAAATAACAAGACTTGCCATACTGGGTCAGAACAGAGGTTCAGTTAGCTCAATATATAGCTTGCAACAGTGGCCAATCCAGATCACAAGTTCCTGCAAGAATTCCCAAAAGTAGCAAGATTCCATTCTACTTAACCCCATGGATAAGCAGTGGTTTTTCCCAAGTCTTCTTTAATAATGGATTATGAACTGTTCCTCCAGAAATTTGCCCAAATCTTCTTTTAAACCAAAGCCTTTCACGAGAAGTGCCAGAGCTTAACTATGCGTGAAGTAATAGGAAAAAATATTTTTTAAATGTACTATTACTATGTAATTTCTGGCAAATCTCCATACATTTTTGAAAGGAGAAACAATTTATTGCATATTTGTATTCTGTTCTAGTCAGGCTTTTATAGAACTCTCATATCTACCTCAGCAATCTCTTCTTCAAATTGGAGTCCTAAACTGTTTCTTCATTTGAGAGTTGTCCCATCTCCTTAATCATTTTCATTGTCCTCTATACCTATTCAATGTATGGTCACACTGTGGAGCAATATGGAAGTGTTATGATAATGCTGTTTTATTCTCGTTTCCTTTCCTAATAATTCCTGTTTGCTTTTTTGTCCACTAATGCACACTAACAGAACATTTCATTGTGTTGTCCATAATGACATCTAGGTTTCTCTTCCTGGGTGATGACTCCTAATGTGGCTATAATGTGGGCTATTTTCCCCAATGTGAGTTATTTGCACTTGTCTATTAAATTTCCATCTGCCATTTGGATGCTCAAGTCTTCCAGCCTCCTAATGTCCTTTTTCGACCTTCGTTTTTGAACGATTCGGTTAGAGTAGTTGTGCTGGGGTAGTGATAGCTACTGCTACTTATCGTTTCTATAGTGCTACCAGATGTACACAGTGCTATACATTAACATACAAGAGACAATCCGTGCTTGAGAGAACTTACAGTCTAATTGTGATGGACAAAAAGGGTGAATTTAAACATGCTTCTCAGGGAATTATAGAGTGAATGACAAGGCAGATAGGGCAGGGAACTATAGAGGGAATGACAAACAGATATGGATAGTTAAGACTTAAAAGTGGGCTTTTAGCATGAATTTGAATACAGCCAGAAATGGAGCCTGACATACCGAGTCAGGTAGTTTGTTCCAGGTGTATGGTACAACAAAGTAGAAGGGACGTAGTCTGGAGTTGGCAGTAGAGGAGAAGAATACAGACGAGAAACCTACCTGATTGCATGCAGTTCCCAGGGAGAAGTATAGGGAGAAACAAGAGATACTGTGGAGTTGCAGAGTAGAGAGTTGCATGGGGACAGAAATCAAACCCATCCCCGCTAAGAATCAAACCCCTCCCCTCCATCCCTGCTGAAATCAAACCCATCCCCGCTAGGAGTCAAATCCGTCCTCGCCCATTCCTATAAACTTCAGAAGTAGTTATTTCATTTAATTATGCTGCTGAATTAAAGGATCTGGTAGAGACCCATTTACAAATAAGCAAAGACACTTTATTAATTTAGAAATGTTAATTGGGAAGAATACATACTTTGTAAACAGGTTCCTATCATAGCCGCTAATGTAAATATAAAATATAAATACTCAGCTGATGAGGACCCCCAAGCTGTGTCAGCTGAGGTCTTCCTCTGCAGGTGGTCTGGGGTCCCTTTTGCCAAGCTTGGTAGGCAGCAGTAGCATCCCTGAGACAGATGCTGGCACCTCAGTGGCTCATGGATGCTGCCAGCGACTGCTATGCTTGGTGGATTGGAATTCTGGTTGTCTCTAGAGGAGGTCCTCTACTGGCAGTGCTTGGGGATCCCCACTAGCCAAAGCAAGGGTCAGCATGTACTTCAACATTGTAGAAATAAAACCAGAAATGCATTTCTTTTTCTTTTGAACACAATACAAAGACATCTGCTATATACATTTCTCAAAGCTAACATATTTTAGTCAATAAATTACGTTTTTTACCTTTGTTGTCTGGAGATTTATTTTTCCATCAAGCCTGTCCCAGTTTCTTTTTTCTTCTTTTCCATCTTCTGCAATGTTTTTCTGTTGCTGTCCATTGGCGCCTCCTACCATGGTCCAGTATTTATCCCTCTCTCATCCTCCGGACCATGTTCAGCATCTTTCGTCCCTGCCCACCAGCCCCATGCCCAACATTTCTCCTTCTATCATCCCTCTCCAGTACCATGCCATTTCCTCCATCACTTATGTCCAACATTCCTCCCTCTTGCAACCCTTTCAATCTGTCCCACTGTTCCCTTTCCACCACAACATTTCTCCCTCTCATCTTTCTCTTCCCTATCATCTGTACCTCCCTCCCTCCCTATAACCAAAAATTATCCTCTGTCTTCCATTCCCCGTGTATCTTTCCCTCTCACTAACACACTCATGCCCAATTTTTCCTTTCTATTCCCTCCCTTCCTCCATCCTCTCTCCCAAGTTTATGCCTTCTGTGTCCAAAAGCGCACTCCCTCCCTTCTGTGTCCCGCGTTTGGACCCCTTCCATGTCCCAATGTGATTCCTCCATCCTAAGCAAGACTATGGGCTAGATTCACTAAGCTCACCTCCTGATTGTGCCTCGACCACTTTGTGAACCTTCTCTGACCTGATTCACTAACCTTCTGCCCGATCTGATCCGCATATGCAAATGAGGGGAAATGGCATGCAAAGTAAAAACTACAGTAGGAACACTGATTGGGCTGGCCGATCCAAAAAGAAGCGACTGCTGAGGATCAGTCGCTCACATCCTTGCTGACTGTCTTGCTCTCTGTCACCCTGAAATCCCAGCCCTGCAGCCCTGAAATCCCAGTATCAAAAAAAAAAAAAAACAACCAAATAAAACATTTTAAACACATCTCCTGCTCTCTGCCAACTCTCCTGTTCTCTGCTGCCCTGTCCCTGCTGACTCTTCTGCTCTCTGCCGCCCTTCCCTGCAGTGCAAGCCCGTGGTTTTAACCCGCAGGTTAAAAGTGTGTTCTGTTCCTGGCTGCAGCATGTTCTGTTCCATAAGTACAAATATCAGGAATTTTGCTTTTTGTCTTCACATGTTTCTTACAGGGCTGTGCTTGGAATGCTAGGAGTCCTGGTTTCTCTACTTTTTTTTCAGAATCCTAAAAGCTGTTCTGTTCCAGCTTCCCCCTCCCCCCTTGTTTTGACCTCGCTTGTGTGCGTTCCTTTCATTCCCTCCGATTCAGAAAACTTTCATCAGGCTCAAGTCCTCACGTGCCACCATGATTCTGATAGCTCCTCGGTGGCTCCGGCAGCCATGGTTCTCCCTTCTTTTGTAACTCAGTTCCAGGGAGCCTCTTCTTCTGCCTGTTTTTCCTTCTCTGCTTACACAGAGTCAGGGTTCTCTTCTTCATCCCAACCTGCAGTCTCTGCACTTGACGGCTTGGTTCTTCGAGACTTGATACCCTCATTCCAGTTCTCCCAACCTATGCTGGAAGTCCTGGAAGTATCTCGGAAGGACTCCACTCACCAATGTTACCATCAGAAGTGGACCCGCTTTTCTTCCTGGTGTGCTACTCGACAGCAGGAGCCACTGTCTGCCTCCTTATCTGCTGTCCTGGATTATCTTTTTCACTTGTCTGGCGCTGGACTCAAGTCCTCTTTGGTACGAGTCCACCTTAATGCCATTGCTGCTTTTCATCAGCCAATTGACGGGAAGCCTATCTCTGTTCATCCTGTGGTTTCCCGCTTCATGAAAGGCCTTTTCCACGTTCACCCGCCCCTTAAACCTCCTCCTGTAGTTTGGGATCTTAACGTGATCCTTACTCAATTGATGAAGCCCCCAAGTGCGCGGGCTCACTTGAACTTTCTTACTTGGAAGGTTGTATTTCTTATTGCTCTCACTTCTGCCCGTCGGGTCAGTGATCTTCAAGCCTTGGTTGCGGATCCACCTTTCCCTGTCTTCCATCATGATAAGGTGATTCTCCGTACCCATCCTAAGTTCCTGCCTAAGGTTGTTTCTGAGTTTCATATCAACCAATCCATTGTTCTTCCTGTGTTTTTCCCGAAGCCCCATTCTCACCCTGGAGAAGTGGCTCTGCATTCCCTTGATTGTAAGCGTGCACTGGCCTTCTACTTGAAGCGCACCGCTCCTCATCGTTCTGCTCCCCAACTGTTCCTCTCTTTCGATCCCAATCGCTTGGGTCGCTCTCTTTCTAAGCGGACCATTTCTCACTGGTTGGCCACTTGTGTATCTTTCTATTACGCTCAGGCTGGTCTCTCCCTGCCGGGTCGATGTCACGGGCCACAAGGTCAGAGCGATGGCAACGTCTGTTGCTTTCCTCTGCTCGACTCCGATTGAGGAAATCTGTAAGGCTGCCTCGGTTCATACGTTTGGTCCTCGTTTCATACGTTTACCTCGCACTACTGTCTGGATGCTTTCTCCAGGTGTGATGGCTATTTTGGCCAGTCCGTTTTGCAAAATCTGTTCTCCTAAATTGCCAACTCTCCCTCCATCCCATTCTGGTTAGCTTGGAGGTCTTCCACATGTAGAGAATATGTTGCCTGCTTGTTCTGGGATAAAGCACAGTTGCTTACCTAAGCAGGTGTTATCCAGGGACAGCAGGCAGATATTCTCGCAACCCTGGTTGGCTTCTTTGCTAGCTATCTGAACTGAGGCCACGCTGAGGAGACGTATGCCCTAGACTGGGTGGGAGGGGCACGCGTGCATGCACGGGCCAATCGCTAGCTTGAAGGTCTTCAAGCAAGTCTGCTTGCGAAAACGTCCGCTAGGGGGCTCCGTCAGTGATGTCATCCACATGTAGAGAATATCTGCCTGCTGTCCCTGGATAACACCTGTTAAGGTAAGTAACTGTGCTTTTGGGTCGTGTTCCATTAAACAATGTTTGTTCTATAATTTTTTTCTTGATGATTTCTACCATTTTGCCTGGCACAGATGTTGGGCTCACAGATCTGTTGTTTCCCAAATAACCCCTAGAACTACTTTTGAAAGTTAGCTTTATATTGCCTACTTTTCTAATTTTCAGCTATCATAAAATGATTTTAAAGATTAGGTACAAATTACTAATAGTAAATCTATAATTTCATTTTTGACATCTTTGAAACTTCTGGGTGTACATGAACCATCCAAATCAGGTCATTGCTACTGTTTAACTTGTTGATTTGGTCTGTTGTATTTTCCATATTCACAGAGATTTGGTTCTCTGTGCTGTCCTATTTAAATGCTATGCCAGTAAACACAAAAAAAAATTTCATTTATGAATCACCACATTTTAAAATTTATATCTAACAATATAATTTATATATTGTGAGATACATTATAGTTCTGACATGATGTAAAATTTGGTGATTTAATAATTTTTAGTTGGCACAAAACTGGAATTTCAGCTTTAATGAGAAACATGCTCTAGACATAATACAGGGTGCACTAGTTGGGAGCTCCATGTCCTAGCCCCATTCCTGGCTGACAATAAAATCAGTTTAGCACTGTTCCCCTGAGATATTAGATATGGGACAGAGCAACAGCTAAATAGTGAGGTGAGATGCAACTTTCCAGATTCCTCGCGAGCGATGAATGCCTCTTAGAACACCATAGCCTGGAAAAGAGCACGCCATAATATGTTCCTTCAAAGATGGTAACTGGGAACTCGCTGTGTAGCCCACCAATGTTTACTCTATAGGAGAAGGTAGTAAAATAGATCACATGGCACTTGTTTCTAATAATTGGCAAACTGCTGTCTATAAATTAAAGCTTCAATGAAGGAGACATACTGTGTGGATTCAGCAGGTGGAACAATGATTATCTACCCAAGAGGACAATATGGAGGTGATGGTTGCATGGATCCAGGATCTGGAGGCGTTATAAGCAGTTGGAGGATAGGGCTCAAGACCAGGAGAATT
Source organism: Geotrypetes seraphini (assembly GCF_902459505.1). Classification (NCBI taxonomy): domain Eukaryota; kingdom Metazoa; phylum Chordata; class Amphibia; order Gymnophiona; family Dermophiidae; genus Geotrypetes; species Geotrypetes seraphini. Next base: position 402,826,804 of record NC_047085.1, on the reverse strand, counting down.
ATGGATGCCACAATAATTTGAAAATAAAAGGCTTGCTTGAGCACATCAGAGACCAGGAATTTCAGACTTTGCAGAGAGATAGCTCCTAGAGACCCTTGGATTCAACCGTGCACTGATGCCAAGTGGATACACTGTGTGGGAGTGCAGAGGGAAGGGGAAGAGATACCCAGACCTGTTTTGGCACAGATTCTGAATTTTGCAGATAAAGACAAGCCGATGGGAATTTAGAAGCAAAAAAAAACAACTGGACAAGAAAGATATGTAGGTTTTACTGTTTAATGATTTTTTTCAGCATGTGCTTCAGAGCAATACTGTTCAGTGCTCTTTAACGGTGGGATTAAATTTACAGTCTATTATCTAGAATTGGTGTGAGTGACTTGAGGTTGCAGGGTAGAAGACCTAGGAGTAATGACAGAAAATGCTTTTTCATAGAGAGGATGGTGGATGCCTGGAATATCCTCCCAGTAGAAGTGGTGAAGACAAAAACAGTGCCGGAATTAAAAAATAAAGTACATAGGATAGACATAGGATCACTAAATAGAAAGAGGATAGCATCAAAACAAAACTTAATGCCTAAATAGATTTGTCCATTTATGATGCTTAGGAGTGGTGCTTAAACAGCAGCTCCAACAGTGGAGAAGTGAAACCAATGCTGGGTGGACTTCTGCGGTCTGTGTCCCATATATGACAGGCTAGATTGGGATGAGCAAGATCATGGCCAGATGGATTTCTATGGTTTGTGCCATATATATATATAGTAACCTGTCTATGGAGTGTGATCAAAAATTGTTTAAAGTCACTCAGAAACATGAAACTCTACAAGGAAGGAATACACCCTCCTAGGATTGATACAGAGTTTACCTTCTAGTCATTGCAACTGTTTCAATTAGGATCACACTTCAAGTCAGGATACAAAAAATTGTATCAGAGTCTTTAAAATACTTCAAATGCTTCAAAACATCTTGGCATTCTTAGTTTCTTCTTAAACTGTATCAAGTCAACATCACTGGAACTGGATGAGTTATAAAATAATAACTAAAGCTAAGTTATTATTATATTATTTTATAACTCATCCAGTTCCAATGATGTTGACTTGATACCGTTTAAGAAGAAACTAAGAATGCCAAGATGTTTTGAAGCATTTGAAGTATTTGAAAGACTCTGATACAATTTTTTGTATCCTGACTTGAAGTGTGATCCTAATTGAAACAGTTGCAATGACTGGAAGGTAAACTCTGTATCAATCCTAGGAGGGTGTATTCCTTCCTTGTAGAGTTTCATGTTTCTGAGTGACTTTAAACAATTTTTGATCACACTCCATAGACAGGTTACTATAATAAAGTGAGGTCAGTTCATATTTTTGATTGAAGTATTTTCTAACTTCCCCTAGTCTTTACTAGTACTATCCCCGCGATTTCAGAAGGAAATATATATATATATAGGGCACAAACTATAGAAATCCATCTGGCCATGATCTTGCTTATCCCAATCTAGCCTGTCATATATATATCTAGCCTGTATATATATATCTAGCAAGATAAATCAGGATGGGCTGAAGTGGGTTTAGTCATAACTCCGGTAGCTGTTGAATAGGGCTGGACATTTAGAGTAGGTTACATAGTAGAGGCTTTGAGGAGCAATTGAGGATAGATAGAACCTGAAGTGAAAATTATTTCAGAGAAAGCGGACAGAATCCTGGGTTAGGTATCATAGGCGTCCTTGAATAAGAAAGTTTTGAGTTTAGTCTTGAATAGTAGGAGAGAGGACTCTTTCTTTATATGTAGGGGAAGAATGTTCCAAAGTGAGGGCATCATGACTGAAAAAATGAAATTTCTAGTGGTGTTGTAGAAAATTTCTCTGATGGAGGGGACAACAAGAAGATCTTGATAATTTGAATGGAGTGTAAGAGAGGAGATGTAAAGGATTAGATATTTGTCTATAAAAGCAGGGATATTGTTCTGTTTGATTTAGTAGGTAAGTAACAGAGTTTTGAATGTAATGCGATGGGGAATTGGGAGCCAGTGGTCATCACATAGAAGCGGGATGCAATCAAATTTCTTTGCATGGTAGATGAGTTTAACAGCTGTATTTTATAGGATTTGAAGTCTACATATCTCTTTTTGATTTATACCCTGATAAAGAGAGTTGCAGTAATCAATGTTTGAAATGATGAGGAAGTGAATGAGAATGTTTAGCGAGGAAGGATTGAGTAGAGATGAGAGTGATCGAATGAGTTGTAATTTGTAGAAGCATTTGTTAACTACTGAACTGATTTGCTGGTGAAAAGTGAGGTTTTGATCTAGGATAATTCCAAGTATTTTCACCTTAGTGTCTACCTGAACTGGGATGGAGTCTATTTTATAGGATCAGCTAGATGATCGGTGTCAGTGGCAGGAAACAATGCACACTTTGACTAATTGACATTTACGGCCTCTTTTACAAAGCCACGCTAACAGCCCCGAAGCCCATAGAGATTTAAAGGGCTTCGGGGCTGTTGCCGCGCAGCATCTGCTAGCACGGCTTTATAAAAGAGGCCGTTAGTGATAACATATTTTGCTGAAGCCATGAATTAATTTTGGTAAGTTTGAGGTTGATTTCTGAGATGTCTGAGTTATTGCTTGGGTTTAGAGGATGAAGTAATTGAATATTAACAGCATAGGCAAAGCAGGTGGATCCGATGGATTGGACTAATGTTAGAAGGGGAGGTAGGAAAACATTGAATAGAAGTGGAGATAATATGGAGCCTTGAGGGACACCATGTTGCTGAGAGATATTAGAAGAAGTGGAATTATTGAAACATGCTTTGAATTTGCGGTCATTGAAAAAGGAAGAAAACCAATTTAGAGCTGAGCCTGTGACACCTATCGATTGAAGTCAGTTTAGGAGAAGATTATGGTCAATTGTGTCAAATGCAGCTGTAAGATCTAAGGAGATTAGTAAAACTGATTTCCTATGGTCAATGTAATAGCGGATAGAAGTAGTAAGTCCGATTAAAGAGAGTTCAGTGGAATAGTGGCAGAATCCCGTTTGATTTGGGTGGAAGGCATTTGTGTTTTCAAGGAAGGTGTATCAGACACCAGAATTGACTGACCTCTAGAATCTGCCACCTACAGTCATGTGAAAATATTAGGACACTCATGAAATATTCAGTTCTTAAGAAATGTTCACATATCGATGTCAAATCTTTTTTTATTTATATCTGCAAAAGAAAGTGATATAATTACTTAGGAAACAAAAGATGTCAACAAAAATGTGTATGCTGAGGAATAAATTAGGACACCCTATACCCTAATAGCTAGTGTTACCCCCTGTGGCTGAAATAACTGCAGTGAGATGCTTCTTGTAGCCATCTACCAGTCTCTGATATCGGTCTGAGGAAAGTTCAGCCCACTCAATGCAGAATTCTTTCAGCTTTGAGATGTTTGAGGGGTTTCTTGCATGTACAGCCCATTTCAGATCACCCTACAGTGAGTCGCATCAAGAGGATCATCGACAGCGTGGAAGAGGAAGATAAGGTGGTGATCCATGTGGGGACAAACAACGTGAGCAACAGGAACTACAGCAGGGAAGTATTGAAAGACCAGTTCTGGATGCTAGGAAGGAAGCTGAAGACCAGAACGCAGAGGGTAGCATTCTTGGAGACCCTGCCTGCACCCAGAGATGACGAAAAGAGGCAGATGGAGCTGCAAGCAGTCAATGCATGGATGCGGTGCTGGTGTGAGGAAGAAGGATTCCACTTCGTGCACAACTGGACAATGTTCTGGGCGAAGAGCAAGCTATTCAGGAAGGATGGACTCTACCTCAGCGGAGATGGAATGAGGCTACTTGCAAGCAACATCAAGAGAGAAATTGAGAAGTTTTTTAACTAAGAAGAAGGGGAAAGTCGACTGTCGACTCAGAATCGATGGTTCGGGAACTGGTATACCCAGAGAATACCGTGCAGAAAGACAGCGGGGAAGACTCACCGGATCATAGGCAAGACAGAAATCCTGACAGATTGAAAGGGACACAAGAGGGAAGGAAATGCATGAAAGCAACAGGCCACAAACTCAAGTGTATGTACACGAACACAAGGAGCCTAAAGAATAAGATGGGTGAATTAGAAGCTATGGCACAAAAAGATAACCCTGACATCATCGGCATCACAGAAACATAGTGGAACGAGGAAAACGTTTGGGACACTGTGCTACCGGGATACAAGCTATACCGCAGAGACAGTAGGATAAAAAAGTAGGGTCATAGCCCTATACGTCAAAGAGGGAATTGAGTCACGAAGAATAAGTTAGAGTCTCAATGGGTCAAAATTCCGGGAATAAATGGAATGGAAACGAAGATCGGCATATACTACTAACCCCCAGAACAGTCTGAAGAAATTGATGGAGAAATGACGGACAAGATTAAATGCAACTGCAAGGGAGGCAACGCAGTTATCATGGGTGACTTCAATTATCCGGGGATAGACTGGAACCTAGGCACCTCCGGCTGTGGTAGGGAGTCCAAGTTCCTGGATGCTGTAGGCGATTGCTTCCTGGAACAACTTGTCAAGGAAAATACGAGAGGAAACGCAATTCTGGACTTAATTCTAAATGGACTGCGAGGATTGGCGTAAAATGTAGAAGTAGAGGGGACACTGGGAACCAGTGATCACAATATGATCCACTTCAACCTGGACACAGGGGCGAAACATCAATCCAGAATGACGGGCACTGCGCAGAACTTCTGAAAAGGGAATTACAAACGGATGAGATTCATGGTGGGAAAGAAGATTAAGAAGAGGTTAAGCACTATAAAGACGCTTAAACAAGCATGGTCCCTTTTTAAGGAAACAGTCACCGAGGTGCAAAATCTATATATACTGAGTATTGACAAGGGATCCAAGAGGAAAAAGAACAAGGAACTGGCGTGGCTCACTGTAGCGGTGAAGGAAGCAATCAGTGACAAGAAGACTTCGTTTAAGGAATGGAAAAGGTCGAAAATGGACAAAAACTGGAAAAAAGCACAAACAGCATCAAAGCAGGTGCATTGAGGCGGTAAGAGGGGCCAAAAGAGACTACGAGGAAAAAATTGCCAAGGAGGCAAAAAAACTTCAAGCTGTTCTTTCAATATATTAAGGGGAAACGACCCGCGAATGAAGCAGTGGGGCCATTGGATGACCATGGAATAAATGGAGGGCTAAAAGAGGACAAAGCCATCACCGAGAAACTGAACACATTTTTTGCATCTGTATTTACCGAAGAGGATATACACACCATACCAGAAGCCAACAGGCTATATGTGGGAGCTAACTCTCACTGATTCCCCTCGTAGTCTCCTGCCTCTTCTTCCCCTCTCCTGTGCTTTTCTCTCCTTTTGCTTTTCTCTCCCTCTACTTTTCTCTATCCAACTGCTTCTTCTCTCCTGCTTGCCTGCCCACCTCCATGCTTCACAGTTGGTATGAGGTTCTTTTCCTGGAATGGTGTATTTGGTGTATGCCAAACGTGTCCTTTTTTCTCGTGTCCAAATAATTCAATTTTAGACTCATCTGTCCATAGAACATTATTCCAGAAGTCATGGTGTTTGTCTACATTCTCTCTGGCAAATTTCAGTCTGGCCTTGATGTTTCTCTTAGAGAGCAAAGGTTTTCTCCTTGCACATCTCACATGCAAGTTAAATTTGTGCAGTCTTTCTGATTGTAGAGGCATGCACTTTTACATCATCAGTAGCAAGAGCCTGCTGTAGGTCCCATGATGACATTTTAGGGTTTTTGGAGACTTTTTTTGGATCTTGTGGTCTGCTCTGGGTGTCAGCTTACTTGGATGGCCAGACCTGGGCATGTAGGCAGTTATTTGGAAAGTCCTCCACTTGAACACTATTTTCTGAACCGTAGAATGGCTAATGTCAAATTCTTTCAAGATCTTTTTAAATCCCTTACCAGACTTATAAGCTGCTACAATCTTCTTTCTGAATGCTTCAGACAGCTCTTTTGATCTCACTATGATGTTAACTCTTACTGCAGCAGTCATGAGCACAAACTAAATGTCTGAGGTTTAAGTAGGGCAAACCTCCTTCAAAATGCTGAGTAATGATGTTCTAATCATGTGCACCCGCATTTTTCTTACCTTTGCTGTCTGGTAATTTCATGAGTCTCTGATTGCACTTCCTTCTGACTGTGCATCCAATATTTATTTCTTTCTGCCTCCTGCATGCTTCTTTTCTTCCAGACCTCGTTCCATTCCCCAACCAACATCTCTCTCTGTCCATCCAGGAGTCCAACTTTTCTTCCTCTCTCATCCCCCAGATCATGTGCAGCATTTTTCACCACTACCCACCAGCCTCATGTCCATTTATCCTTCTCTCATCCCTCTCCACCACCATATATATTTCTCCCCTCATCCATCTATTCCCCATGCATCTCTACATTACTCCTTTCTTTCTATGTCCAATTTTCCTTTTCATTTCCCCATGTGCACCATCTCTTTCCCTCTCACTCACACACTCAGGCCCAATTGTCCCTTTCTATTCACTCCCTCCCTCCTATGTCCCAAGTTAGTGCTCCCTTCCTCACTTGTGTCCCACGTTCATGCCCCCTCCCTTCCTTCTGTGTTCCAAGTTTGTGCCCCCTCCCTCTCATTGCCTTCCAGCCTTTGTCCCACCCCCTTCCTCCCTCCCTCCCCCCAAAGCTGACCCGCGCCAAAGCCTGCCCCCTGCCACCGCCGCTGCAACCCCACAGCTCTATTCAATAATCCCCCGCCGCAACTGATGCAACTCCAGGCAAGGAAGGTCCAGACATGTGCAGTGATTGCATGCCACCAGCCCACAAGCCTTCTGTCCAACATCAATTCTAATGTCTGAGAGAAGGTCCGGGCCAGCCAAGCTGCAGGTTTTGTGACCATCGTTAAAGGCACAGTAAGTTTTATGAGAATCTAGCCCTTGGTGTTTTTAATAATAGCTCAGACGATAATTAGAGAGAATATGTTATATGCAATAAAAGAGAAAATGGGGGAGGGGGAGGACGCTTTTTCACATCCTTGTATAAAATTCTGTTGAAACATTTGATCTAGGTTTTCCAAAATGTCTTTTTTGTTTTTCAGTTGCCCTAAAATCTTCAACGTTAGATGGAAACAGCACTCATGATAACCATAGAAAGTCAAAGCCTGGTGAAATACTTCATCTACAAGAAGGTGAACTATTACTACAGGTTAGTTAAACAGTGTTTAGATATAAGATTTTCCTTGTCTACTCTTATATCCACTTAGGTTAGTCTCTTTCTTCTGAAACAAGCTCTGAATGAGAGGGCATAGGATGAAGGTGAGAAGGGATAAGACTTAATTTTATACCATGGTTTTCAAACGTCCTGTGGGGGAGAGTGGACATCAGCCAGTCGGGTTTGCAGGATATCCCTAATGAATATGCACATGAGAGATGCATATAATGGAAATGACAGACATGCATATCTTCTCATGCATATCCATTATTGCTTCACTGATTGATTGTTGTTTTGTTACACTGTTTGATTTACTGTTACTACTACACTGGTTACCGTTACTGTTTTGATTAATGTTGTAAACCACCTTGAACTCCACCTAGGAGGTTTTGGCAGGATATAAGTCCACAAATAATATAACATTAGTAATATCCTAAAAACTTGACTGGCTGGTGGACCCCAGGACAAGTTTGAGAACCACTGATCTAATGAAATATTACCTTGCTGATGTGTGAAATAGTCTCCTGGTGAAAAAAGTACAAAAACTGTACCTGAAGCACATAGGATCTTTAAGGGAGAGGAAGAGATGGTATGGATGGACAAACTTGATATGCCATATGTTTCAAGTTTTATTAAAATTTGATTAAACGCTTATCAGTATTTCTAAGCGATGTACTAATAAAAAGGAAAGAAACATATGCAAAAACAAAACAACTAACTAACCAAAAACATAAGGGTAAAGGGAGGAACTACAAATCTTGATAGGACAGAGAACATATATTGGGCATAATCGAAAGGGACGTCTAAGTCCGTTTACGTCCATCTCGCAAGTCATCCAAAGTTAAAAAGAGCCCAAGACACATTTTCGAAAGATACGTCCAACTTTTTTTTACTTTCGAAAATCGTTTAATTATACGTCCTGCCGATCTGATCATCCAAGCCACTAAATCGTCTGTCTTTATACCACATTTCCATCCAAGAACAAGCCCTGTTGGACGTAGGAGGGGTCTGCAAAGTGATGGACTGCACACCCAGACATGCCACCTAAATAATGGGGTACCTTACACGGCACTGCTGTGAACTTCACAAAAAGGGTGCCATGTCTGCTCCTCACTACAGCTCTCTTATAGGTCACGGTGAGCCCCTCAAACCACCTCCAGAATCCCCTAGACCCACTTATCTACAACCCCAATAGTCCTTATGGCTGCAGGAGCCACTTATATGCCAGTAAAAAAGGGTTTTGGGGTGTATAGGGCAGTGCACATGTTTCAGTATCAATGCAGTGATTACAGGTGCTTATGGGCATGGGTCCTCCTCTCTATGGGTCCCTAATCCACCCCCAAGATGACTTAAGCTGCCTCTGGGCTGGACGACTAAGACATTCCTATACCAGGTGATGATGTTCTGGAGGCTGAAATTTAAAGTTGTGAATAAAATTTTTATGGGGGGGGGGGTTGGTGATCACTGGGGTAGTGTGTGGGGGTCTGTGTTATGTGTTTTCAGTGCTTATCTGGTGAGTTTAGGTGGGTTTTTGTGACTTAGACCATGTTTTACATAGTCTAAGTCACAACGTCCAAGTTCCGTCTTGGCTCTGCTGTTAATCCTTCAGTTGTACATGCTGTACGACTTAAGTCTAAGCCGGCCCACGTCCTGCCCAACTCCCGCCCTCGACACGCCTCCCGAAACGCCCCGTTTAGCTTTGGACGTTGAGCGGCACTATGAAGGCCTAGATCGTTTAGAAATACGTCCAAAACCCGGTTTTATTATCGGCGCTTGGACATTTTTGAGAAATGTTCGTCCAAGTGCCGACTTAGGCCGGTTTTTCGGACGTTTTTCTCTTTCGATTATGAGCCCCATAAAATTTTAGAACATATGGTCTTAGACCAGTGGTTTTCAAACATTTTTGATTCACGGCATACCATATAACATATTAAAATTTTTTGGCACACTTTGTGCACAAAATTAAAATTATTAACTAAATTATGAATAAAAGTAACAATGTCAGAAAACTGTTAACTTTGTTTTAATAAATAAAAACATAGCTGTATGAAACATGAAGTTGATGGTTTTGGTGACTTTTTCAGTGTTGGGACATATATGAGACAAACATATCCTCATTTCATCTTTCTCTTTTTTTTTTTTGCATTTAATGTTAGTGAAGAAAACCATAATTCACCTAGGTATAGTTCAGTCATTCACAGTGAAACACTCATTTAGAAAGGGGGGGGACCCACAGGTATGTCCCATTAGGGAGGACTAAGAAGAAAACAGTGACTGGGAGAAACGCAAAGTCAGGAAAGAGGCAAAGGGCACACCTGAGAGTGACTGTTCAGCGAGTTGCTCCATCCCAGAGAGACTGGGGAAAGCGGGCCAAGCTTACAGGCATGATCGTCGTGCGTTGCATGGTTCCCTCTCTGGCCCTGCCACATGACTTGAAGCCGATTGACAATGCTTGGGTGCATGCCGCCCCACACTCCACCTGCTGATTTGCCTTTCACACGCTCCCTCTTTTTACTCCTGCACCCTTACCTCACTTGTCTCGCCTCTATGCCTCTCTCGTACGTGCTCCCCAGTAGCGCCACTCTTTCACTCATGCATTCCTGAGCCTTGCCATACCTCTCTCGCACCCTCCCCAATTCTTGCCTCTAAAATACTTAACCACAACAGTTCATGGCGTACGTAGGCCACCTTGTGGTGCACTATTGTGCTGTGGCACACCATTTGAAAACCACTGTCTTAGACATAAAGGAAAAACAGAATACAAAGGGTTGCTGAAAAGTTCTCAGTCCAACCAAGAAGAGAATGATGTGGATATGGTTCAATCAATGATCTGAAACAGTGTCGAGTTATAGAATTTAATTTCTAGAAATTGAAAACTTAACGAAATAAGATAACACTTTTCAGCTACATTGGCAAAATAATGCTCAGAATTTAGGAAGTTGGTTGGTTGGGCTGAACACTTTTCAGCACCCTCTCGTATATTGGCAGAGGACTGTAAGGCTCATCTAGATGGCCAATTTAGTTTGTTGAATCATCATAACAGTTCGTCTCTGGCTTTCCCATCACCTGTTTGCAAATAATGATGATCTGTACTTTTTCTGTACCACATAACAAATAGTAGATATTGCTGTTTTCCAGAAGGTTTTTACATTACTGGACTTTTGTGAACCACTACTGTGGTACTTGTAGATAAACAGGATGGTTTAAAACAAATTAGCAATTTGAAATGATGGGATATAGATCCTATACAGAGATTAAAAAAAAAGAAGAAAAACACATCAGACAATAAGCACTATAGAGATTGCTCCATTTGAATCCCAATGTCAAAATGTAGATTCCTGTGCCAACAGCATACGATTCCTTATGAATGGGTTAAGCACTTCAACTCAATCCTTTTCTTCTCTTTGCCTCCTTATCTCTCTGGGCAGCACCCCCTCTCCTAGTCTTAACTTCTGTAAGCGAGTTGAGAAGATGTCTTTTCATCTTCTCTGCTGACCCCATATGGGAACCCACATCCCTGGATGTTGCCCACCTATAAGCCCCTGGATGAGTATCCCTGCCTAACCCTCACTGTTTGCATCAAGAGAATGGTCTAGCTCCCCTGCAAACCACATACCCAGCAGCCTCACCTCCTGATCATGCATACCACAGAGGGAGAATTGGTCAACATAAAGGTCTGTTGTCTTGCACTAGCAACTTTTAAGGGACAAACCTCCAAACTTTGGAAATGGGAGTGCATGGACTAAAGTTTGCTCCCTGTGCACTAACCTCCATGGCTGAAGAATTTAGGAGATGTGCAAACAGTTGCTTCCCAGAGACATGTTACAATGAAGGGCATGTGACATAAGGGAGATCTTCATTAATGTTTAATAATCCAGTCTTGACAAGGTCATGGTGAGATGTACAGGTTGGCAATAGCAAAGTGATGATACTCATGTGACATCAGGTTGTAAATGTCATGAAATATACAACTTTGAAAGAACACATACAGATTATAAAACTGTGACGTCACATCACAAGTCAAAGGTGATGCTAACAGATACCACTTTCATTTGATAAATATAGATAAGAACAATGTTACCTCAGTTTTAAAAGGTTATGCTGAAAGATAGATCTCTGAAATTATATACATGGGCAGAGGAAGGGGAGCATTGCAGGGAAAGGGAGATACATTTCTGTTGTCCCACTATAGCAACCTGTCATGCACAGGCCAGCAGGTGTGCTTAGCCATTGGAGAGACTAGAATTTATTCTGTGTTCAAGGGGCCAGGGCACAGGGGAATAGAGAAATAGAGTGGGCAGCAGCCAAGATGACCCTGCAGCATGGGTAAAGAGTAGGTTGCCATCTTTGAGCACCTCAACCCAGTCAAGTTTCAAGTTTTTTAAAAAAATTTCAATAAATTTCTAGGCAAAGTACAGGTATATAAAAAAATACAGGTTAAAACAATAAGTGCATAATACATAAATCTCAAATAAGGGCAAATAAACAGGAGCATGAAGGTAAAATCAGGAAGAAATTCAATCGTTATAGGACAGAGAAACATGTAAGGTTAACACAACTAGGAACAGATTGAGAAAGAAAAATGATCTAATAAAAAGGGAAAAAAATGTTTTAAAAGCTATATTGAGTTAAGATAGAAAAGCATCCTTAAATAAGAAACATTTTAGGGATTGGGACTTTTAGTTTGCCTTTAAACCGATCAAGTATTTTTTCCTTTCTTGGATATAAAGGTGTGTTCCACAGCTGAGGAGCTGTGACAAAAAAAATTTCAAGGCATTTTCTACTTATTATCCTCAAAGATGGAACAGATAATTGCTGTTGATCCATGGATCTAAGAGATTGTGAAGGTGTATATGGAATCAGTAGTTTGTATAAATTCAGGCACCTTTGAAATAAGTGTTATAAATGAATGTAGTATTATTTTATATGAGATCCGATGAACTTTTTCTAAAAGTGGTGTTACATGATCGTATTTTTGGCATTAAAGATGAGTTTTATTGCATAGTTCTGTACAATATGAAGGTGCCTAATTTCTTTTTGTGATGTTCCTTTGAGTAAAGAATTGCAATAAATTTTTGAAATCACTAAAGAGTGAATTAAGATATTTAGCCACTCAAGCAGTAAAACTAGACAATCAAATCTCCAATCTACTGATAACAACCCCAGATTACAGGACATTCTGAAAAGAAATAAAGACTATACTCTTCAAGAAATCCCTGAAAATGTCTTAACACTACGAGTATCTTCCTTCCTCCCATCTTCTTCCTAACCCCCCGAATCAACCTGATCTACTCTTTACTCACTCTGGAAATGTCCAGAGATCTTCTTTTGTAACCCACCTTCTATAACTCTTTTGTAATCCGCCTTGAACCGCAAGGTAATGGCGGAATAGAAATCTCTAATGTAATGTAATTTAAAGATTTCGATTCGAGGAATTTTGAGATGAAGCGGCTCAGAGGAAGTTTATAGAAGCAGGATCTAACCACATTACTAATATGGTCATGATATGAAAGTCTGTTGTTGAAAATGACTCCTAAAATTTTTATTGATGTAACTAGTTGTAAAGTGTTATTTTTGATAGAGATAGGGGTGCAAATGCTTATTCCTTCTTTCCAGGGAAACAATATTGTCCTCCATAACAATTGGCACATCGAGGACTTAAGGAGGAAAGCTGCATTAGCGGGAGGGTAAAGCAGCCCAGAACCCCTGCCCCCACATTATTTTGTGGGGATGGCCTTGGTATCAGGGGATGGGGCCCCTTCTCTGCCTCTGCTGACAAAGGGGGAGGGATGAGGCAAAGGTCTCAGTCCACAGCTTCTCTTATGTCCCTGGTGGCTACTGGCTGTAGTATCTCCTGTTCAGTAGCCAGGTCCTGCAATAGAGAAAGAAGTCCATTGTTAGCACAGAGCAGGACCTCCTCCTCTAAGCTCAGGGAGCAGGTAGGATCAGGGGTGGTAGCTTACCTGAATACAGTAACAACAGGGAAATCCAGCAGGCTCATAGCTTCCAAATCATCAGGCAGCTGACCAGTGGAGACAAAAAGGAGAGTGAAATAGTTTTGTGTTCTATATATGGCAGATTGCAAACTTTGAAGTCCCCTCCTGTGGTATGAGCATTCAGGTGAGAGTGGAAGAATCGAAAATAGTGACTAAGGGCAGGATATCTGGTAGACATTTTACTGGTTGGGCCATAACCACAACTTGAAACATCCACTTACCAAATGTCCAAATAGCTGCAACTGAGACGTCCAGAAAAGCATACATTAGATGCCCTGTAGGGGATTTTCAAACTTTCTTATGCTTCATTGGAGATGGTCCCAAAAAGCAGGCCCAGACTTCCAACCACAAGGTCAACTTCTCTGACCTTGAGATTGAGATGCTGGTGTAGGAGATACAGATACACCACACATGTCTGTTTACCCCTAAGGGTCAAAGGCTTTGTGCCTATGCAAAAGGGAAAGAGTGGGATGCCATTTGTGAGTGTTTGAATGCAGTTGAGTGGTCATTTCCAGTTATTGTCACCTCCGGTTACTTTTGGTCACTCTGGTCACCACTGGTCACTTCTGGTTACTTTTGTGGTCATTCTGGTCCTCTCTTGGACTCCCTGATCACTCCGAGAACCCTTAATTCTGCTCAAACCCCTCTTCCCCCTCCCCATGTCGTCAGCTGGTTTGGTCCGACAGTCTTTTAGAAATTGTTTGGTGTCTAGAATCCAAGTGCACCCCAGGCCCATTTTCTTTATGTTCCAATCTGCACCTCCACAATAGTATTACTTCTTTTTTCAGGTTGATTGTATCTCAGGCCTCAACATTTTGAGTCCCTGTTGTCCTAGCCTTGTGTTTTTTTGGTGAGCCTGCTAGCTAGGCTCTGAGGACAAGCAGGTATTATATTCTCACGTATGGGTGATGTCATCCATGGAATCCGGTATGGGCACTACCAAAGTACACTGTCGTAGAAATTTTTTTAAGGCAGTGCCTATACTGTGCGTGTGCTGGTGCCTTCCTGTCTGACTTGGACTCGCGGTACCATCAAGTCATCATTTTCTGAGGAGCTGAGAAGCTATGTCTTCAGTGTTCTCAGCATGCCAAACTTTTTTTTTTTTTTTTGCCTTCCCATTAATATTTTTCCTTGTTTTTGTCATAATTCTTTATTTTTTTCATGTTCCTTTTACTTTTACTGATTTTTTCTCATTTTTGTTCCCTTTTTTATTTTTGGCTTTTGGGCCATTTCGAGCCCCTTTTTCTCCTACAAACATTGACCATTTTCGGATTCATTTCTACTGAGCTCCCAAGACGTGAATATGGTTCAATTGGTAATCTGAAGCAATGTCAAAACGTGGAAATTCGTTTCTTCAAATTGGCACTTAACATAATAAGATAACACTCTTTTTGGCAAAATAATGCTCAGAATATAGAAATTTGGTTGGTTGGGCTGAGAACTTTTCAGCATTTACTCGTATGTGCTTCTTTGACCCACTAAACTAACCTTTTATTGAAACTCCTGATTGGAAGCTCTGCAAGTTAATTTAAAAACCTTAGATAAGCTGCCAAGTCACAAATGTTCCATTTGCTATCAAAACAGTCGTCACAAACCATATTGATGGTTGGTTCAGATAAATGTTCCTTGTGTAACTTACAAAGAAGAACTAATTTTGCTTGATTTGTGGGATAATAATTGTTTGCCAAAACATAGTTAGCTTGAGATTAAGTTTAAGTTTCAAGTTTATTTAAGATTGATATACCACTTTACTTACCAAAGCGGTATACATTGTACAAAATATATAATAAAAGAAAAATTTTAAATATAAATAATATAGGGCAAAGACAACATAAAGTACAACAAATAACTGGCAATACATGCTACAAAAGGGAAATGAATGGGACACATTTTATAAAATTAAAAGGATGGGGGATGGGAAGAATGAAAGGGAGAGGGGAATTATCTGAAATGTGCCCTTTGTCCGAGTCTCATATGCGTTTAGTCCTAGCTATAAATCTCATAAACATCTTTACAAAAGAAAAAGTTTTGAGACTGAATTTGAACTTGCTAGGGTTATTCTCCTGTCTCTGGTCTAAAGGAAGGGTGCAAACTGAGGGAACTGCTAGAAGATGCTGCTTTGATGAACGAAGAGAACGTGGAGATTCATATGAGATCAACAGCCTATTGATAAATAATGGGATGTGAATAGTTTGGACTGTGAAAGCGAGGAAAAAATTTTTGAATGTAATTCTGTGGGTGGTGGGTACCCAGTGTAGTTTGGTAGTGTAGTGGTAGTTTGAAATTTGTAGCTATTCATCTTAACTAACTAATTATATTGCTGCATCTGGTACTGCATTTCTATGTAGCACGCAAATTGCAGTCAAAACTAAGTCCTGGGAAAATATTTTCTGATCTTTATTTTATCAGTAAATGTACCATTTTTTCACTCCATTAGACGTCTTATGTAGCGAAGGTACAAAAAATGTACCCCCCCCCATACTGTTTAAAAACACCCCTACCGCCACTGCACCTTTTTAAAAAACCCTGCCCGCTGCGCTGCGCTGCACCTTTGTAAAACACCCCACTCCTTCCATGTCCACCGCACCTCTTTAAAACCCGACATCCCCCACCCCGCCAGCCTGCCGTTCGCCCGCCGTGGTACCTTGTTACAAATAACCTGGTGGGCCATCATGATCCCTCCCTTGCTAGCTGTCTCCTCCTATTTCCCAGCCAGCGGCGCAGAGGTCAGAAGAGCCACGGAGGTCAGGAGCAAAGCTTTCCGTGCTCTGCTTGGGCCCGCGCTGCTTTCTGAATGGCTGCGATCAAATGTGCAAAGATTGAAAATAATAATAATAAAGTGCCCAAAGTGTCAGGTGCAAAGTCACATCGTTCCCTAATTTCAAAAATCACACTTAAGTGCAAAATCACTAACTGATGAGCCTTGAGAAAGCAAGAAATCACATTTGTCCAATAAATTTAAACTGCCATCTGCAAGGACTTATCTGAGAAGCCACCAACATCCATCTAGTAAGAGGGTCTGTTGTCCGGGAATGCCAACTGATTGCCCTACAGAGCCCTGTTTTGTTTCCTTCTTCAGGGACAAACTCAGAGATGTCTCCCACTGAAAACTAAATCAAGCACTGCTCCTCTCCATGCATAGAGTATACACAGACATTTGCACATTTGGAACACGATATATTTCTATACCATTTAGAATGATTCGGACATGCTATTTATTTATTTATTCAATTTTCTATATCATTCCCCCAAGGTAGCTCAGAACGGTTTACATGAATTTATTCAGGTACTCAAGCATTTTCCTTGTCTGTCCAAGTGGGCTTACAATCTATCTAATGTACCTGGGGTAATAGGAGGATTAAGTGATTTGCCCAAGGTCACAAGGAGCAGCGTGGGTTTGAACTCGCATCCTGAGGGTGCTGAGGCTGTAGCTTTAACCACTGCATTACATTCTCCCCCTATTCTATAAGACACACAAGTGTATGTTAGATTTTGTAAAATTTTCTCTAATTAGGTTTTTTGAGGAAATTTTACTTAGTTACCCTTTAATGAAATTACCCCTATAAAAGGGTCCCTATGTACACCAAAACTATTTATCTTAAATCCTCCAAGGTTGTCATATCTAATGTCTGTATATATATATATATATATGTGTGTTAATAATATATCTTAGGGCAGGGCTTCTCTGCTCAGACTCTGCTCAAACACACCTAGGGGCAGATTCTCAAAACTAAAATCTGCCTTAAACGTGCTTGTTAAACTGGTTCCAGCAGGTTTAGTGAGCATACATTTTAGTGGTGGATTATTAAAACAGCTTACCGTAGCATTTTCTGACTTTTCTAGCAGTCTCTGATACTGTCATGCAAATGTAGTACAATGAGGTCATTAATATTAAAATGAGCACTTGGAGTGATTCTGTATAATCGCTGAGCGATTCTCTAAACTCGTTATGCCATATTTGCAGGCAAAATTTGCTGACATGTCTGAGTTGTAATTGCCTTACTTTCCGAGCTGATTGGCTCAGGCACTGACAGGAAAATAAGGCTTGACAGCTCAGACCTGTCAGAAAATTTTTTGCCACTGTCAAGCAACCCCACGACACCCCCCACCTCCTGGCAGAGGGAGAGAGGCCCACTCCTTCCCTCCACCAAACAATGCCCCCCCCAGCAGTGGAAGAGATGCCTATCCCCCCCCCCTGCTGCCAAGTAACACCCCCCCAAAACACCCCTCCCCTCCAGCAGCAGGTGAGATGCCCACTCCCTCCTGCTACCACGCAACCCCTCCCCCACCGACACCCCAAACCCCTCACCCTTACCTTGTTTACAATGGCTGGCTGGAGGGATGACTAATTCCTCCTGCCAGCAGGCCCACCTTTTCAAAATGCACCTGGAGGGGCCTAAGGCTCTGATTGTCCCAGGTTGTTTAAGTCCCTTCCTATCAGTCAGAGCCTTAAGCCCCTCTTTGGATGTACCGGGTGGGGTCCAGATCTTGTCTGACCACTGATTTCTAGACATCATCCAGTGCAGCTACAAGCTGGAATTTGCCAGACCTCTAATGGA
The DNA here is from genome assembly GCF_902459505.1 of Geotrypetes seraphini. NCBI lineage: Eukaryota > Metazoa > Chordata > Amphibia > Gymnophiona > Dermophiidae > Geotrypetes > Geotrypetes seraphini. The sequence continues at coordinate 402,809,066 of NC_047085.1, read as the reverse complement.
TTGGTTTGCGGACTCTCAAGTAGGGTGCCCAGACAAAGCTTCCTGAGTGCAATCCACTGAGCAGACCACTAGATATTCAGGCCATAGAGCATGTGCTGTTTGAAGACTCAGGCTTGGGCAGATATTCCATATACATCATTGTGCCAAAAGAAATGCTTCAACAATTGGAGACCCATTTTAGACTTTACACACATGAATGCAGCACTCAGAGTCCTGCGTTTTTACATGGAGACTACTTGATCTGTTAGAGCAGTGATGGCTCTGGGAAGTTTCAAGTCTCTCTAGATCTGACAGAGGCCTACTTGCATATTCCCATTTTCCCAGACCACAGAAAGTTCCTCAGGTTTCATGTCCTGGAACATTTTCAGTTCTTGGTCCTGCCTTTTGGACTGGCGACAGCACTCTGCATGTTCACTAAAGTGGTGGTGGCAGCTCTCCTGGAAAAAGATAGGGCTGCAGGTTTATCCCTATTGGATGACTGGCTGATCTGGGCTCCCTCGTTGTCCAAGGGTCAGTAGATCAGGTGATCCGAGTCCTAGAGGGTCTGGGTTGGATTGTGAATTACCAAAAGAGCCGTTTGTCTCCAATGCAGTCTATGGAGTACCTGGGAATCTTGTTCGACACAGCTGTAGGCCTTGTCTAATTTCCAGAGGCAGGCAGACTAAAGCTTTGTTCTCAGATACGGTGCCTCCTGTCAAGCCAGTTCCATCAGCATAGGATTATCTTAAAATCCTGCGTTCAATGGTGTGGTTTGGGCGAGAGACCACATGTGTCCTCTCCACTATGTGTTACTCATGCGCTGGTCTTCACTGACAGATTCATTACAGATGTCTTTAACTTGAACACTGGAGGTCTGAGCCAGCATGGATTGGTGTTCCACCCTCAGTCCCTTTTAAAAGGCATGCCCCTTTTCATTGCGTCCTGGGTGGTATTGATGACAGATGCCAGTCTCCTCATCCGGGGAGCTCATTGCAACTGTTGACCGATTCAAGGATGTTGGTCACCCTCCCAGAGGAAGTGGTCAATCAACTGCCCTATCATTCCTGTGCCTGCCTGCTGTCTCATTGTTATTCTCCAAGTCTGTAGCTTAGATGTCAGTCAGCCCTTTGGGCCATGAAGAATATTGTATTTCTAGCATCAATAGAGATACTAACTGAACTCCTCTGATACTTCTGTTGGCATTTTGTTTTGATTGTTCTCAGTTCATATCTTAGTTGTTGGAGCAGAAGAGATCTGTTGTTGGGGTTACTATATCTTCAGGAAGCAGCTAAAGACTCACCTCTTCTCCACAAACACATAACTACAGCCCTAACCTGCCTATATTACCTTGACCAGTGTTCATGCCCTTAGTAAGACTCTTTGTCGGGAATCCACCACATCCTTTTGTCATCCATCTTATTGTAAATCGTATCTGTAAATCTCAGTCTTATTGTAAACCGCACTGAATCCCAGTTGAAATTTGCGGTATAAAAGAAACTATGGTATGGTATGGTTTCCCTTTCCCTACTCACCTAATTTTGGAAGAGTTCTTGCTTGCTTGGGGACAAACTGTAGATGGCAGTAGAGCTCTCTGTGAAGTAGGAGGGTTAGAGAAATAAATCTGGAGTGGATTCCTTCTGCAGAGGCTTGCTCGCAGCCTGGGGGAGATAACCTGCTTGTCTAGAATGACACTGTCTACTGGAAAAAATATTAGCAAGGTAAGAACATAATCGCTTTACACAGTAAACTCTGTTTTCCAGCACCCATTGGGGATTGGTGGATGCCAGGTAACTGTAGATTCTGCTTGCTTGAGAGTTACTGTACAAATAGAGTAATACGAGAAGGGAGACAAAACTTATCATTCCCCCACCCCCACTTGTAAGTCCAGCATCTGTTCTTCCCTTCTTTCTGAGTCACTGTCTCTCCCCTCTCATGCATCCTGCTGGACCCTCTCCCCACACATACCTCTGTTCCCCTCCTCCTCTCCCCCCACCCTGGTCTGCCCTCCCTCTGCACGGAATTGGCCTCCTGGATCCTCTCACTTACTAAAGCAGTGGTGGCAGCCAATCAGCAGAGGCAGCGCTGAAAATAGACTGCTCACGGCCAGCCCCGATAGGGCCTTTCCTCTATTGTGTCAGAACTAATATGTCAGAGAAAAGGCCCTGCAGGGGCTGGCTGCAAGCAGTCTGTTTTCAGCACTGCCTCTGCTGACTGCCTGCCGCTGCTGCTTTGGTGAGGGAGAAGGAGTTTTGTGGCTTAGGACAGCTGCCACTGTTTCAGGCCTGGAGGGAGGGGGTTTGCAGCTCAGGACCACTTCCGCTGCTTCGGGGCTGGAGGGAGGGCTAGAATGAGGAGGGGGCTTGCGGCTCAGGACCATTGCCATTGCTGCTTCGGGGGACATTTTTTTTTTTTTTTACTGGTTGGGTGAGCATGCTGGTTGCTTGAATACCGGTTAATCGGGATTCCGCTGTATTCAGTTTTTGTATATTATACATAACGTAGTTTATATTATTTTATCACCTCATAATCTAGTGATATTTAGCATATCATGTTTGGTAATTATGGTTTATTATATTGTTTGTTGTTAAGTAAGCTCTCTATTTTATTCCAGGCTCTGAATGGCTTTGTACTGGTGGTTACCACTGAAGGTCTTGTGTTTTACGTTTCATCTACCATCCAGGACTACTTAGGGTTTCAACAAGTAGGTATAATTTCTTTCTTTTTAAGTAAGGCTGGTTAACTCTAAAATGCAGAACTTCCATGTATCATATGCATATTCCTTCTGATCATTCAGAAAACCAGACCTGTGTGAACTGTAAGCCCTAAAATGGCCTTACCTGCATTAAATTCTTTTCTTAACCCTTCATTTCTAAGTTTTAAATACTTGCATTTTCTTTTTGAGTTGGTAGTTTGTCAGCAAAATTATAACCAAAAATTTTAGATTTGAGTACTTATTCTCTGAGTAAAAGCAGATACTGAGAATGTTATCTCAAACCAAGCAAAGTAGGATATTTTATTTTTATAAATTGCTACCAGTTAATAAAACAAGTTATGTACATTGCTTTTATAATAGTCATTTCAGTGTTTGTTTGTTTTTTACTTCAGTCATTTTTGCTAGAATATTCATCATTGTGTTTTAAAATGCTGAACCTGGCAACTCAGTTGTAATCTGTAAAGACTACTAAACATGATTCAAATGGTAGTTATCATCCCATCAATGAGTGTTTCTTTCCAGTTTAGTCTCTTATTTGGTCATTGTCAAAAAATAAAAGAACAAGAGGGCATTCGGAAAAGTTGAAAGGGGACAGATTCAAAACGAATGCTAGGAAGTTCTTCTTTACCCAACATGTGGTGGACACCTGGATTGCGCTTCCAGAGGACGTAATAGGGCAGAGTACGGTAACGGGGGTTTAAGAAAGGATTGGACAATTTCTTGCTGGAGAAGGGGATAGAGGGGTATAGATAGAGGATTACTACACAGGTCCAGGACTTGTTGGGCCGCCGCGAGAGCGGACTGCTGGGCAAGATGGACCTCAGGTCTGACCCAGCAGAGGCATTGCTTATGTTCTTATGTTATGCTTATGAGATCCCAAAACGGGACAGTCCCGTTCAAAACAGGGACGTATGGTCACCTTATCCTAGACAGCCAGCTCTCCAAGTGCTCAAGAGCTGCTGTGCCACGCCTAGCCCTATGCGGGGGAAGGGCTTTTTCCAGCTGAGGCTGCCTTCTAACCTGTTTGGCCAGCACTTTCAAAGTTGGAGGTTTTAAAGGGGCCAAACGGTTTTTCCCAGGGCTACTAAGCCCTGCCTGAACACAGCCTGCGCTTCCTGGTCCTGTTCCTGCCCTGCAGGGACATACTGATCAGCTCTGACTATTTTCACTGGGCGATTTCTGGGGCTCTTCACTGGCACAAGTCCGGAACTGGGATTGGGCTTGTGACAATTTGTACCCTTCTCCTCCACTGCCAGTTCCAGACTTCATTCCTTTCATCAAGCTGCCTCATATGCCTGGAATAAACTACCCGAGTTTGTCCATTACATGCCTCTTCCTTTACCTTGTTTAAAAGTAGACTGAAAACCCACCTTTTTTATATAGCCTGTCCCCCAATGCTCACCTGCCTAGCAATCAGATTAACGCCCCCCCCTAATTGTATCCCCCAACATGGCATCCTGTTTGTCGGTCTAGACTATTTAGATTGTAAGCTCTTTCAAGAAGGGACTGTTTCCTTCGTGACTCTGTACAGCACTGCGTAAGTATGGTAGTGCTGTAGAAATAATTAATAGTAGTAGTGGTAGTAGTTTGTGCTAAAATTGTCAACATAAAACACAGCAAAGGTCACCTGAAGATTGTTAGAGCTGTCGGACATATTTGAAAAGTGGAAATTATTTTCTTAATTAATTGCAAGTTTAATAGGTGGCAATGGGACCTTGATGTGGCAATGATAGTCCCATGATAACCTTTGCTAGTCTGATGACATTGTGGTTATGGGTCTGAGCACATCATATTTATATAAAAATCATGTAGGGCATAGAGAAAATGGAGAGGGACAGATTCTTCAATCTTTCGACAACTACAAGAATGAGAGAGCATTCCGAAAAATTAAAAGGGGATAGATTCAGAACCAATGCTAGGAAGTTCTTCACCCAACATGGTGGACACCTGGAACGCGCTTCCAGAGGGAGTAATAAGACAGGGTACGGTATTGGAGTTCAAGAAGGGATTAGACAATTTTCTGAAGGAAAAGGGGATAGAAGGGTATAGATAGAAGGCTAGTATACAGGTCCTGGACCTGATGGGCCGCCGCCTGAGCGGACTGCTGGGTTTGATGGACCTCAGGTCTGACCCAGCAGAGGCACGGCTTATGTTCTTATGTACACAGGCTGTATTTTTTGTAGTACTTCTGGATAATAGAGTGTTAATCTACAATCATAAACATTTTCTAACTCTAGATGTTGGATAAGTGTTTGTTGTCAAGCTGAATTTATCTGTTTCAAGCATATTTCATAATTATCCCAGGATAAGCAGGCAGCATATTCTCTACATGTGGGTGACGTCATCTACAGAGCCCCCTAGCGGACGTTCTCACAAGCAGACTTGCTTGAAGATCTTCAACCTTGCAAGTGTACCGCGCATGTGCGCAAGCCCCTCCCGCCCGACCTAGGGCATGCGTCTCCTCAGCATGTCCTCAGTTCTGTGTTTTCCGTGGAGCCAGAAGCACTGCTCCCTTGCTTTGCGCGATCTCATTGTCCCTCTTTGCACCGCGACTTATTTGTTATATTTCGGGTGAGTCGCTGTGCTCGTGTCTTTATTTTATTTTCCGTTTCTTTTTGACCAGGTTGACCGGTCTTGCTTTGGCAGCCGGGCCTCACGGGGCCACGGTCGTCTTTTTCTTATGTCCCAGCCTCGTTACGGGTTTAAGAACTGCACTAGGTGCAACCGGGTGATCTCCATCACCGACCCCCATCGTTGGTATGTGGAGTGCCTGGGCGCAGAGCACCTCGCTGAATCGTGCCCGTGTTGTGCAACTTTGCAACCGCAGGCTCTTCATCGGAGGGTGGCCAAGATTCTACAACTCTTTGGCCCGATGGATCCAGCGGGACAGGCCTCGAGCTCGGCCTCGGCACCGTCGTTGGGTGCCTCAGCCTCGAAGTCCTCGGCCTCGAAGACTTCAGCCTCGGCCCCTCCTGCTACACCGGCCTTGGGTAAGTCTCCTCTTCCCTCCTCAGCTGTGCCGGCAAAGAAGCCTACCTCGGAGTCTCACATGGGTGCCACCTCGTCGGCCTCGTCAAGATCTCATACAAAGCATGCCTCCTCATGTAAGGAATACTCTTCCTCAAGGTCACCCCCGAAGGAGCGCACTGCTGCACCTCTGACCCAACCTCCCTTGGTCTCAGTGCCTATGTTCAAGGATATGCTTAAGGCTATCCTTATTATGCAGCTTTCCTCGGTTGTGAGCCAACTTCTCCCGACCTCGACGCTGCTGACCTCGGTCTCAACCCAGTCCCGGTCTGACCAGCCTGAGCGTACTTCTCTCGGGTCTAGGGGCCGTTACCGCAAGATTCGCAGAGTCGCCTCGAGCGATTCTTTGTCCCCTGATTCGGGGCCTTTGACTTTCTGAGGGTCTTGGAAGGGGGCTCATCTTTCGTCCTCTACCTTGTCGAGGCTCGCCCCTTCTAAAAATATTGCGGTCTTCTCCGCCCCTTCGGGGCCGGTCTCTGACAACAAGGACCTTGACTACTGTTATTGACTTGGAGATGGAAGCTGATTCACTTTCCCCGAAGAAGCTGGTGGGTGCCTCCCAAGTGTCCTCTTCGAGGCCTCTAGGGGAGTTTTCGTTTACTCCGTGTTCGCCGAGGCTGCGCACGCTAGTGCCTCGGACTCCGGGGTCTTTCCCAATACACTTTTCCCAGGGCCATTCCTCGACGCCTCTGAGGCGGTCTAGTCGAGCCTCTTCGATCTCCCATTCGCATGATTCCAAAGCTCCGGCATACTACTTGAGGGAAATTTCTCCCTCGTTTTCTGCTGCCCCCAGATCGCGATCAGGATCCCCTCCGGAGGACATGTCTTCCTCTTCGAGAACCTCCTCCTTTGCTCGTTTCATTTCTGACATGGGTAAGGCTCTGAATCTGGACCTCCAGTCTGAGTCCCGTTATACCCAGGAATACCTGGTGGAGATGGCTGTTTCTCATCCACCTCGTGAGGCGCTGCGTTTGCCTCTCCATCAGGTTCTTCGACAGACATTTCTCCAGAACCTGGAGACACCTTATGCGGTTATGGCCATTCCCTCCAAATTGGAATCCCGTTACCGGTCGATCCCGGTCAGGGGGTTTGAAAGTTCTCAGCTTTCTCACCAATCCTTGGTGGTTGAGTCCTCCTTGAAAAAGACCAACCCCTCGAAGGTGTATGCTGCTGTCCCTCCCAGACAGGAGAGCCGTACGATGGACAAGTTTGGTCGCCACCTTTATCAAAATTCGATGATGGCGAACCGTGTCCTAAACTATAGTTTTATCTTCACGTCCTATCTTAGGTTCTGTGTGGAAGCCCTCCACTCCTTTCAAGCGGACGTGTCGGTTTTTCTCGGCGTCAGGAGTTTTGTCTTCTTGAGGAGACTCTCTCCCAGCTCCACCTCTATATGTTTCAGGCGGCCTACGATGCTTTCGAGTTGTCCTCGAGGTTCATGGCCTTTGCGATCGCCATGCGTTGCCTCGCCTGGCTCAGGATCGTCAATATGGTTCGAACCTCCAGGATCGTCTTGCCAATCTCCCTTTCGTGGGTCATGAACTCTGACAATTCCATTGAGGCAGCCACCAAGCACCTCTTGGAACGATTCCATTGAGGCAGCCACCAAGTGCCTCTTGGAACATGAACGGTTCTTCGCCTCTCTGGTGAGACTTAAGCCGAAGACTCCCCCGACCCAGCGTTACAAAATTCCTCTTCGGAGGTATCCGCAGAAATCTACTCCTGCGTTCTCTTGGCCTCTGCCTCCACAACAATGTCAAGCTAAGGCCCAGCCGCCAGCTCCGGTGAAGCTTGGGCCGTCTTTTTGACAATTCCTGTCCGAGCCTGCCGGCTCCCTTCCTTCTGGAGCCTTTCCCCCCTTCCCATCAGGTGTCATCTCCATCATTTGTATCCCTTGATGGAGGAAGGGGATTGGCTGTGCTCAAGGAGGCATACACGCACATTACGATCCATCCAGCCTTGCGCCAGTATCTGAGATTTTGGGTGGGGGATCTCCACCTCCAGTATCGTGTTCTTCCTTTCGGCCTAGCGGCCTCTCCGAGGATTTTCACGAAATGCTTGGTGGTAGTAGCGGTGGCCCTGCGTCTCCGGGGACTGCAAATGTTTTCCTACCTCGACGATTGGTTGATCAAAGTGCCCTCTCGCCTGGAGGTTCTGCGGGCGATGAATCAGACCATTTGCCTCCTTCAGAGTCTCGGATTCAAGGTGAACTTTCCCAAATCTCACCTCTGTCCATCCCAGTCTCTCGAGTTCATCGGAGCGGTCCTCGACACAGTTCGTCTCTGCTCTTTCTTGCCTCAGCCTCGTCAGGAGACCATTGTCCGCTTGTGTCAGCGGGTAGCCCTCCTATCCTCGGTCCCGGCTCGACTCATGATGGTCCTGCTCGGCCACATGGCTTCCACTGTTTACGTGACTCCTTTTGCCAGACTTCACCTCTGCATTCCTCAGTGGACGCTGGCCTCTCAATGGAACCAGGATCGGGATCCTGTCTCGACTCACATCGTGATTCCTTTATTGAAGTAGTCTCTCCGCTGGTGGATGCTCTTTTCCAATCTTTCCAGAGGTTTTCTGTTTCATGCTCCTTCCCCACAGAAGGTCCTCACGACGGACTCAGCCTTTGCTTGGGGAGCTCATCTGGACGGTCTTCGCAGTCAGAGTCTCTAGTCCAGTGCCAACTGCCTTTGTCACGTCAATCTGCTGGAGCTTCAGGCGGTTTTCCTCGCTCTGAAAGCTTTTTGTTACCTGCTTCGCGACCATGTGGTGCTGGTTCGCACGGACAACCAGGTCGCCATATATTATATCAACAAACAAGGGGCACGGGGTCTTGGTCCATGTGTCGGGAGGCGATGTGGCTCTGGGATTGGGCCGTCCGCCGCAACATTTTTCTTCGAGTAGTCTACATTCAGGGCCAGCAGAATTGTCTGGCGGACAGGTTGAGTCGTCTGCTACAGCCTCACGAATGGTCTTTCCACTCCTCGACCCTGCGTCAGGTGTTTGCTCGTTGGGGGACTCCGGATGTCGATCTATTTGCGTCCCCCCTCATTCACAAGCTGCTCCGCTTCTGCTCCAGGGTCTACGACCCCCACAGGCTTGAAGCGGATGCCTTCCTCCTGGATTGGACGGCACTGTTTCTACATGCGTTTCCTTCATTCCCTCTGATTCTGAAGACTCTCGTCAGACTCAAGTCCATGCACGCCACCATGATTCTGATAGCTCCTCGGTGGCCCCGACAGCCTTGGTTCTTCCTTCTACTACAGCTCAGTTCCAGGGAGCCTCCTCTTCTGCCTGTTCTTCCTTCTCTGCTTAAGCAGAGTCGGGAATCTCTGCTTCATCCCAACCTGCAGCTTGGTTCCTAGAGACTTGATACCATCGTTCCAGTTCTCCCAGTCTGTGCTGGATGTCCTGGAAGCCTCTCGGAAGGAGTCCACTCACCAGTGTTACCTTCAGAAGTGGACCCATTTTTCTACTTGGTGTGCTCAGCTGCATCTTGATCTGCAGTCTGCCTCCTTGTCGTCTGTACTAGATTATCTCTTACACTTTTCTGGCGCTGAACTCCAGTCCTCTTCGATTCGAGTCCACCTTAGTGCCATTGCTGGTTTTCATCCGCCGATTGATGGGAAACCTCTCTCTGTTCATCCTGTGGTTTCCCGTTTCATGAAGGGCCTTTTGCACGTTCATCCACCCCTTAAGCCTCTGGTGGTTTGGGATCTCAACGTGGTCCTCGCTCACTTGATGAAGCCTCCGTTTGAGCCTCTGGCGCGAGCTCACTTGAAGTTTCTTAGTTGGAAGGTTGTGTTCCTTGTTGCCCTCACTTCTGCCCATCGGGTCAGTGAGCTTCAGGCTTTGATGGCGGACCCGCCTTTCACTGTCTTCCATCATGACAAGATGGTTCTCCGTACCCATCCTAAATTCTTACCTAAGGTTGTTTCGGATTTTCACATCAACCAATCCATTGTTCTTCCTGTATTTTTTTCCAAAGCCCCATTCTCATCCTGGTGAAGTGGCGTTGCATTCTCTTGACTGTAAGCATGCGCTGGTCTTCTACTTGAAGCACACTGCTCCTCATCGTACTGCCCCCCAGCTGTTCCTCTCTTTCGATCTGAATCACTTGGGGCGATCTGTTTCTAAGCAGACCATTTCTAACTGGTTGGCCGCTTGTATCTCTTTCTGTTACGCGCAGGCTGGTCCTTCTCTGCCAGGTCGAGTCACCTGCCATAAGGTCAGGGCGATGGCGGCGTCTGTTGCTTTCCTCCACTCGACTCCGCTTGAGGAAATCTGTAAGGCTGCCACTTGGTCCTCGGTTCATACGTTCACCTCGCACTACTGTCTGGATGCTTTCTCCAGGCGTGATGGCCATTTTGACCAGTCAGTTTTACAAAATCTGTTCTCCTAATTTGCCAACTCTCCCACCATCCACATTCTGGTTAGCTTGGAGGTCTCCCACATTTAGAGAATATGCTGCCTGTTTGTCCTGGGATAAAGCACAGTTACTTACCGTAACAGGTGTTATCCAGGGATAGCAGGAAGATTTTCTCGCAACCCACCCACCTCCCTGTGGTTAGCTTCTTTGCTTGCTATCTGAACTGAGGACACGCTGAGGAGACGCATGCCCTAGGTCGGGCGGGAGGGGCTCGCGCGCATGCACGGTACACTCGCAAGCTTGAAGGTCTTCAAGCAAGTCTGCTTGTGAGAACGTCCGCTAGGGGGCTCCGTATATGACATCACCCACATGTAGAGAATATCTGCCTGCTGTCCCTGGATAACAGCTGTTACGGTAAGTAACTCTTTTTCTCCCTTTCATATTTTTTATTGGTAGTCTGATGTCATTCACCAGAGTGTATATGAACTGATTCATACAGAAGACAGAGCAGAATTTCAGCGTCAACTTCATTGGGCATTAAACCCTTCACAAAACACAGATCCTGAACAAATATCTCAAGGTGAGAAATTTTTTTTTTTTTTTTTACCAATGTTACAATTTAACAGTGAAATTGGGATAACTTGGGGAGTTCAAACTTCTGCTTACTGGGCTGTCAGGCACATAATACGTTGCAGAGACCATTCTACAAAATCAACACTTAATGTATCATCAGTGTCTATGAGAGATGTTGGAGCAGGTTCTAACCAGGTTAGAGGCTCAAGTATAGAAGGTGGTCAGAATGTCCAGTGGTTTGAAATGGTGACTATTAACATAATTTTCTCAAAATTTTATAGTGTTGCATTAGTCTCCTCCCTATTGATGTATCAAGTCTGTGCAGAAAACATAGCTTTAGTCATTCCAAGTTTGCATATAGTGTTGCTTCTTTAGCTTTTGCAGTACAACATTTTGATACCATTTTAAACTAATTTGCTTTGAACTGTCTGAATTAAAATGTCTCTGATTTGGCAAGTCAGGCATGATGAACCTAAATGTGCATTTGTTTGACAAGTAGATAAAGTGAGTTATTTGGAAGGATCACATGACTTTGTTTTGTCTTCTCTAGAAGACTCTTTTAGCACCTGGATCTAAACAGCACGTCTCAAATTTTAATGCTCTCAAGGTTCACGTAATCCCAGATGTTAAACAAAATGAAATGCCCATAACCACTTGGAGTTGCCAGATGGGGGTCTCTGTGAGTGGCTAAGTCTTTGTCCAGGCTTTAACCTTTGGCTCTGGATTTCCAGCAGCTGCTGTTCAGCTGAAGGTGGATTTGTTGCTGGCACAGGTCCAAAACAAATCTCTTTGCCTAGTGAAGGAGCTGTGATCTTAAAAGATATTCAGGATCAAAAAGTAGTAGTTGTCAAGAGACCATTTGAAGCTTTGGCCCTAGGGATTAAGACAGCAACATTAGCTTCCTTTGTGGTACATGCTTGCCACAACTGACTGGTCCAGTCCTGGCCTTGGAGGAAGACAAAACCCCCAGATACACCTATCTGGGGTGAATTATATAGTGGATGCTCTATATGATATCATCAGAGTCATGAGCAAAGTGTCAGCCTTTGCTATCTCCGCCCAGAGGATGCTCTGGATCAGACAGTAAGCAGGAGATTCAGCTTCTGAAGCCACACTGAGAAGGCTTCCCTTTCAGGAGCAGATACTATTTGGCAAGGGTCTAGACAATCTGATGGTTAGTTTTATGGGCCGTCGCTCTAAGGCTTTGCCAGACAGGACCCCGGATGGTTCGGGGTCTGCGTGGCCAAGCTCTTCAGAAATCCTTAGGTCCTTTCAGGGGTCACGGCAGAGGTTTAGCGGAGAGACATCCAAGAAAGAACAATGATGCCAGGACAGGGGTCAAACCTCCCACCTCCACCCTCAACATAGGTGGCAGGCTTTCGGCCTATTGGTCAATCTGGACTCAGATTGGCATAGATTGTTGGGTCCTGGAAGTTGTTCGAAATTGAGTTCAGTTACTTACTTTTTACAATCCAATGTTTTGGATGTAAAACTACAGGTGGAAATATGTAAACACTCTCACAATATCTGTTAACTTGTACATAAAAACACAAATCACGTAACAGACGATAAAGTTGAAAAACCCGTTAGAATTTAAATCTCTGTTCAACAGTTTTAAACAGATCAGGTTGAGAAACTTTTGAAATACAAATTTATGTAGTCTAAAGAAACCATGTTTACCATCTAAATTTTTTGCACATAATTATGTACTATTACATTACATTACATTAATGATTTCTATTCCGCCATTACCTTGCGGTTGAGCTTTACATTTTTATGCCAGTGTGCATTATAGGAAAGGAAGTAGATGAATAGTTGTGAAACAAAGGTCATTATACAATAAGAAAATATGGGTAATTTAAATACCTAAATTTCCCATTCAAAAAAAAGTTTGTTATGACATCCCAATTCGGCAGAAAAGATCTTTTAAACAGCGGTAAAAAAAATTAATAAATTCAACCATATCTAAGAACCTAGAGCTGATGCAGTCTATCTAATGCAATTTTCTGAATCAGCACCCGAATAACCCCAGGATGAGGTTTAACGCCAATTTACATTGATTTTGAAATATTTAACGCCAACTTAAGCTCAAACACGAGGGGAACTTATGTCTTTATGTTCCTGACAAGCATCACAATGCAATAAAACAGATAAAACCAAAAATACCAAAATCCTATTAAGCCAAGTAAAACCTTGAATAAAAAGCCATGTCTGTTCTGTTGTAACTTCTGCTGTAACTTCTGATAGGAGACTTCCTATTTAACATCTAAAAATAGACCATTCCAAAATGTGGGATCCCTATAGATGAAAGCTGTACACCAAGAGATGGTGAAATAAAGCTGAGATTAATGACACAGCATGACATAACAGAGAACTGGAGGGACAGTTCTCAATAAATATGCTTGAGAGCATTGTAAGTAAAAAGCTTGAGATATAAATAACGAAGACTCCAGTGTAAAATCTAGTATCATTTTCCTTAGATTCTATATATGGTGCCTACATTTGGTTGCCTGAAGTTGTGCACACTCCCAAAATGCATGGCAAGTTCATTAGATTACAAACCAGTCAATGCTAATGACTAATTAAGTTAATTTGCATCAATTAAAATTTGTGCTTGCATCTATCTGTGCACTGTTCCATAATGATGGGTGCCCAACTCTCATAGCACTTTCTTAAAAAGGAGACATGGCCATGGAAAGGATATGGACTGATCAGGAGCAATCCTAAAAGTTTTTGATGTGGTTTTAAAGAATAGTGGGTCAGCGTGCCTTACTTGGGCTCCAGCATTTACCCCACATTTCAGAAACAGGGTTTTGACTTCCAAAAGCAGCCATCGATACTGGCATCAGAGGGAAGGCTTCTGGATCATTTGCAGGCCACATGCAGGAGCCGCTGCGTGCGTTTTTGTGAAGAGAATTGCAGTTGGGAGGAGGGAGCTGGCCAGAGGAGGTAAACACCTGTGGGAGGGAGGCACAAATTTAGGATGCAAAACAGAGGGGAGGGAAGGATGATGAGGGGTGCATTGGGAAACGAAAGAGAGGAGAAGGGTCGCATTGATTTCAGAAACAGGAAGGGAAAAAGAGGAAGCATATTTTCAGAAACAGGAAGGGAGGAAGAGGAGCACGTTGGCACAGGAAGGGAGAAGCAGGGTCGCACTGGGACACAGAATAGAGGGAGGGAGCACCAAGGGAGGAAGAGGGGCACATTGGCACAGGAAGTGAGAGGCAGTGCCCTAGTTCGTAAGTACAAGTCCAATGTAAGTCAGATGTTCTTAACCTGGGGACTGCCTGTACCCATATTTACACAGAAGACCTTTTAACTCTTTAAGAGAGTACTTTTATAATAGGGTCCTAGGTTAACAGGGCCTGTTTTGTAAAGACACATAGATGCCTATGAGGTTCATAATCAAAACAGAAATACATCTGAAAACCTGCCTAAATCGGCACTTGGGATGCTCAAAAAGACAGGTCGTCCAAGTATTGCTAATCGAAACGGGTTTTAGACGTATCTAAAAGCAGCTTAGGCCTTTTCACTGCCACTGTACACCCAGAGTGAAAAGGGGCGTTTTTCAAGGAGTGGTTAGAGTGGGAGGTAGGTGGGATGTGGACCAACCTAGATTTAATCATCCTGCAGTGATAATCAAAAGTTTAATGAGACTACCTAGATGGAATTTATATGTTGTGACTTAGGTGATCTAAAAACAGGTTTAAGTGCCCAGAAGGTATCCAAAGTAACCACTGCAGACACAAAGTACAGACACGCACACACTCCCCCAGTGATAAAATTTTGAATAAAAAATTCATACCTGCCTCCAGAACATCAGCACCTGGCATAGTAGAGCTGCACAGAGGTGGCTTAAGTAGTCTGGGGGGTAGACTAGTGAACCATAGAGAGGAGGACCTAGGCCCATAAGCCACTCTTAACTACTGCATTCATGGTGGAAAATATGAGCCCACCAACCCCACTATACTGCCATATAGGTGGTACCTGCAGCCATAAGGGTTATTGGGGTGGTAGACAGGTGGGTATAGTAGGTTTGGGGGTGTTTTGGGGGGCTCACCATGACCTGCAAGGGAGTTGTGGTGAGATGTTTATGTGGCACTCTTTTTGTGAAGTTCACAGCAGTGCCCTGTAAGGTACCTCACTACTCTGTTGCCATGTCTGGGTGGCCAGTCCATCACTTTGCTGACCCTTCCCATGTCCAAAAGGTGTTTTTCCAGACATTTTGGTCTTGGACAATTTTTTGGATGAGAATGTGGTATAAAGATAGACAACTTAGCGGTCTGGATGATCAAATGGCTGGACGTAGAAGTAGACGATTCTCAAAAAAAAATTATTTAGGATATATTTTTCAAGAATGGACTTTGGATGCTGCTGACTTTGGACAACTAGCACTTTAGGCCCAAAACAGACTTAAGACTTTTTTTTTTAATTATTATACCCCTCCACCTGTCTTTATAAAATCTAAACACAGATCCTGCAATAATACACCTCCTCAGTGTCAGGTGTAAGTGTTCGTTCATCCTATATATGTATAGTTTTATTATTTTATAAATTGTAACTCTGCCAATATTCTGCCAGAACTCTGTCTCGAAAATGCATGTTATACAGGTACACTCTAACTTGCCTCGTACTTACTTTCATGTGTGACCTAATTTTATAAAATCAAATTTATGTGGGTAAAACACCATTTTACTTGTGAAAATGATTTATAAAATCATCCTCTAAATGACAGTAATAAGACTTTTCAGGGTTTTAAAATATCTTAATGTATTTATTACACATATTCTCCATAGATGATGATGTTTCCAAGGCTATACCTTATTACAACCCCAACCAGCTTCCTCCAGAAAACTCTTCCTTCATGGAAAGGAATTTTATTTGCCGGTTGAGATGCCTCCTGGATAATTCCTCTGGATTCTTGGTGAGTGGTACAAGTAGTTTACGCAGGTTAACATTTGACTGATAAACCCATAGCCTGATTATATCAAGTGACCCACGTGATCAATTATATTGGCACTTAGCTAACCATTGCTAAAAGGATTACCTACCTAACCAATGATTCTTTGTGATTGGCGCTACATGCCATGAAAACAAAAACCCATCACAATATATAGAGCATGGTGGTGCAATAATTTATCTAGCTTAAATAATTTCTAATTTTGAATGTAAAATTGATTTGGTAATAAGATTTCATATTTCCTCAGTCACTTCTGTTTAGTGCCATGCCTCCCTTTTTAAATCCTTGGGATTTTGTGGTGCAGTTCCATGCTATGATGTCATGGAATTAGGTTGACTAATATGAGGGTTTTTCAAAAAGTTTCCACACTTTAATTTTTTTGCGGGAAATGGTTGGGGTAGGAGAAGTGGTAAGAGGACGTGTCTTACAATGTCTCGTGACTAGACAGGCAAAACCAGTTCACCGTGCAGATAGTGATGTAATTTGCTTTTGAGATATTTAATAAATAGTGTTTAAATAACCCCCCCTTTTCTTTTTCTTTTTCTTTTTTACAAAACCACCATTTTCACGGTTTTGTAAAAAAAGGGGGTAAGTGTGGAAACTTTTTGAAGACCCCTTCATAAATACATAAGCATGTATTAATGAGACGAAGTCAACATGGATTTAGTTAAGGGAAAAGAGCCTCACTAATCTAATACATTTCTTTGAAGGGGTAAATAAACATGTGGATAAAGGTGTGCCAATCCTTATTTTATATCTGGATTTTCCAAAGGCATTTGACAAAGTACCTCTTGAATGACTCCTGAAGAAATTAGAAAGTCATGGATTAGGAGGTAATGTCTTGTGGATTAAGAACTGGTTAAAGATAGAAACAGAGTAGGGTTAAATTGTCAGTATTCTAAATGGAGATGGGTAGATAGTGGGTTTCAAAAACCCAATAATTCCTAATTGCCTTAATCAATTATCCACTACCATATTCATTAGGTTGAGAGCAAATGCAACAGTAATTATTATACAGACACTCTGCTCTTGTTTAAACTGGAAAACAAAAGCCTCAGAACTCTATCAGGGGAAGTTGCCCTCTGACTTGAAAAGATAAATTAATATCATAGCCAAAAAAAAAACTTCAGCATATATCTCAAACTTAACACAATGTGCTTTCAAATGTTCAGATCAGTTTCACAAACTTAACAATGCATAAATGTTCATATCAGTTTGACTAATTTTCAATATTAAGACAAACCTATCTTCCCAACTACAGTAAACAGCAAGATACGATCTTTCCGATGGTGGCCAGCATTTTGCCAACAGGCTGCTTTAGGATTTTAAGAGACCAAATCTGGAAAAGAAATGCATCATAACAGGAAGTGAGGTCACCAAACTTGTTATGTGTCTCCAAAATAGCAATCTAATAAAGTTGTTCTTGTTTCAAAAACAACTGGAAGAAGTAAGGTCATCAAAGCATATAAAAGAAGGTGTCTGGAGCAGGCAGCCGTACTCTGCAAAGCCAGGAGCATGAATATATGCCAGCAACAAGTGCGCTAGTGTCAAGAGGATTCAGTAAGTTACAAAGACAGTGTTTCTTTTACAGATTCAGTCTTTTAAAAACATGAAGCAGCCTATTGGCAAAATACTGCCCACCGTTGAAAGGATTGGACATATGAATAGTTAAGGAAAGGAGAATTGAAACTTAAAGATGAGGCCCCGGACAGCGAATTATAGACGAGATGATATATAATAAACACTGGGAAAAAGGAACCCTAGCGTAACAGACATCTGTAGAGAAATTTGCACCCAAAAAATGGTAAGAATGTGCATAAAAACTGACATCACATCTTTGTCATATCTTTCTTTCCAATTGGCTGCAAGGTCTCTTAGAACAAATTCTAGACATACGTCATGAACTATGACTACTGGTTCAGTTATGGCCTGAATCAAAGAATAGGTCAGGAGCAATGAGGAGTCAAAGTAGGCCTTACATTTTTTGCTATAATTTTTTTCACATAGTTTGCTGGCCCATAAAAAAGAGCAATAAGGGTGGCACATAAGAAACATAAAAAGAAGTCCAAACTGTTCCCTCAGCAGTAAAAACTTCCTCACCTTCACAGCATTTTGAAATTCACCGCTGCCACAGGTCCCAGTGAAATAACAAGAGTTTTCTGCTGTGTCTTCGGGTGGAAGAGATCCCGAAGATTTGGATTTGGACATCACTCTCTCCTCCGGCTGCTATACCACCACTGCACCCATCTTCCCCTATGACTCAGCTAGGAGAAACTCATGAGAGAGAACTCATAGGGGAAACCCCATTTTGAGGGGCTGTTGCTGTGAAGATTGCAGAATTCCGGAAGATCCTAGAGTAATCTCTGATAATTTTTCTCAGTTGGTGAAACCTGCAGTGGTGATCTTAGAGAACATAAGGGAGGCTCTCTCAAAGCTGAATTTTATGGTCTCTAAGTCTTCCCAGGAAGTGGCTGTTTTTGTGAGTATTATAGATAGTCTGGGGAAAAAATATAGGCAAGGATGAATTTGCTTCTGAATTGAACTCTATTAAAGACAATATTAAAACTCTTCAAGACCTAATATCTGACATTACTAAAGATAAAATATTGTTAAATAGAAAGATTGAGTGGATAGAGAGTTATAATTGTAGACTAAGGGCTTCTTTTACTAAGGTGCACTAGCGTTTTTAGCGCATGCTGAATTGCCACTTGCACTAACCCTGCGCTATGCGCCAAAAACTAACAACAGCTCAATGCTGGTGTTAGCGTCTAGTGTGTGCGACACGCTAAATGTAGCTAATGTAGCATGCGCTAAAACTGCTAGCACAGCTTAGTAATAGGAGCCCTAAGTTTGCATCTTCTGAACCTACCAAAGTCTTTGGTGATAACTCCCATGGAAATTTTCAAGAAATATAGATATTCAGTGATGTACCCCTGAAAATATTCCATCCATGAATCAAATTTATTATATTCCAACAAAGAAAGGCATGGGCGTGACTCATAGACAGATGTGATTTTGAATGCTGAAGAGGATTTGAATATTACAGAATTACTTGACTCTTCTCTGTCTGAAAGAGCTATATTACTTGTTTCTTTTGTTTTTGAACAAGAAGTTAATGCAGTATTCCCAAGTGTAATTTTATGGGAAAAAGATTTGGATGTTTCCAGATGTGTCAAGACACAACACAGGAAGTTGTTCTTGGCTATGAGATCTGAAACTGTGATTCCTGGATCTTCATTTTTATTGGCTTATCTTTGCAAATGTTTGGTTAAATATCTTTGTGTTAAATCTTTTTTTTATCTCCTGAATAAATATGAGCCTTTCTGGACATGAAGAGTAGTTTCTCGGATAAATTAGCTTTACTTGAATGGCTATTTAGGATATAGTGGGACATTTCTTGTAATTAATGGTTCTCTTCACCTTTTCTTGGTCCTTCCCCCTTTGACGATGGTCTAATGAAGATATTGAGAAATTTTTCCCCTTTCCTTTATATGTTTTCTTTTATATTTTTCCTTCCATATTCCCTGATAAAGTGTAATTCTTGTGAAAAAGTTTGAAATTTCTAATAAAAATGAAATTAAAAGAAAAGGAGCAACAAAAATTAGAGGTAAGACAAACTGCAAAGAAAAAAAAAAAGTAATAAAGCAAAAAGCAGAAAGTGTATAGGTTCAAAATTGTCTTTAATTGCAAAGTGGTCCTAGGTAGAACTTGCCCAACATGTTTCAGTGCCTTAGCATGTATGTCAGGGGTATTAATCACTAAATATATCTTGAGTTTAAAGTACATAACACATATACATCCACCTATAAAAACAAACACAAAAAGTACAATAAAACATCATAATTTTAAAAAAGAAAAAAACATAATTAAAAACCATAATCTTTCCAAACACTGCAAGAAAAACCATCAGCTTATCAAAATTAAACCAATTTTCAGAGTTTCAAAATCTAAAAGCAGAAAGTTGCAGCATATTGTAAAAGGTTGCAAAGTCTTCTAAAATTTGATTTCAAACATAAAACAAATCTTAGTTTAAAAATTTGCACATCATCACTCTAAAATTGAAATTTTGCTCATAAAAATGTTTTCTATGTATACAAAGCATTGGGTGTGAAAGTAAAACTAAAAGCAACTCCCGATTTTGTTTGCATAAAAAAAAAATTTACCTGGAAAACGGAGATTTTTGCATAAAACAGGGTCCCACAGTATATGCTAACTGAAAGCTGCTTCAAAGGCTTAAAAACACTTTTTTTCCCCCTCCGGAAACATAATTAATGATGCTAAAAAACGGCTTTAAAATGTATTTATAAAACAGCGATTTAAAAAAAAAAAAAAAAAAGAGTGCATATACGCTTTTTGCTTTATTCTATAAAAAAAGGAGGCAAACTCATGTTAGGTTCCAAACTTTGCATAGGAACTTGGTACCAGGGGGGTTGTACTATCTAAAAAATTTCAGTCTACAAAACCTGGGCAAAGTTGCTGTTTTGAGTTATACAGATTATGGCACTCTGAAGGTGGCCTCCATTCAGCTTCCTTTAAATCGCGAACCAATGGAAATACAGCTGAAAAATTGTACATGATTTAGTTTGAAAACAAAAACTGTGGATACAGATGTTCTGGAGATAATTTATTAAACACTGACACATAAAACCATGAAAATTCAATTAAAAAAGTACAGTGATAAAAAATACTGTGATAAAAATCCAACCGGACCCTACACGGTCCGTGTTTCGGTGAACACGCCTTCCTCAGGGGTCCTAAAAGGAAGAGGTAATGATGAATAATGATAAGAAGAAAGATAAGAAGTGACTATAATGACAATCTGGAGCATGCATATTAATGTCCACACAAAATTTTATTCAATTTGGAGGAGGTTGAATGTGGATGATTTTCAAAATTGGTCCACTCGTTGTGGAATGTCCCATCTGTAAAGCAGCCATTTGGTCATCAATCTATACCTTTACTTCCCATTACTGTTTAGAGAGTCATTCCAGACAGGACAGTCAATTTGGACAAGCAGGTCTGCAAAATTTATTCTCCTCTTAAACTCCACCTTCCCTCCAACTCTATTGGTTTTACCAGACTCCTGGTAGTTACCAATAGCACTATTAGAGGCATGATCCTGGCAGCTTGGGAATCCCAGATATTATGCTTGTTCTCAGGGAAAACAGTTACTCAGCTGTAGCAGATGTTCAAGTTTAGCAAGCATATATTCTCACAACCCTCACACCTCTAATAGTTGGCTTCTTTGCTGTCATACTGTACTGCAGGTCCCGCAAGCTAACATCAGGCAGGAAGGCACAAACATAAGTGCGGTATGGGCAGTCATAAACATTTAAAGTGTCAGTACACTTTTGACTTTCTGTGCCAGGTTCCATGGATTATGTCAAGCAAATGTAAGAATATATGCCTGCTGTCCTCTGTGCTATCAAGGAAAATGCATGATCTGGACATGTCACAGGCGCCAGTTAGAGAATCGCTTTGCAGCTGAGCTGATCGCGGCAAGGAAATCTCCCTGCTGTGATCAGTTCAGTGACCGCAGCAGGAAACCCCCCAGCTAAGAAGTCAGCCTTAGGTACCTGGGCCAACTGGAATCTTAGGCCTCCCTCCCAGTGCATTCTGGAATGCAGTGGGAGTGGCCTAAGACTCCGATTGGTCAGATCTCTTAAGTCACTCCCACGGAGGGCTATCAGGGCCTTAGGCCCCTCCCTGGTGCATCCCAACCTTGTGGAACGTCATAGGTTTAGGAGATAGGGGAGGAAGTAGTTCCTTTAGAGCAGGGGTCTCAAAGTCCCTCCTTGAGGGCCGCAATCCAGTCAGGTTTTCAGGATTTCCCCAATGAATATGCATGAGATCTATGTGCATGCACTGCTTACAATGCATATTCATTGGTGAAATCCTGAAAACCTGACTGGATTGCAGCCCTCAAGGAGGGACTTTGAGATCCCTGCTTTAAAGTGAACTTGGAAGTTCCAGAGGAGAGCTGAATCGGTTATTCCGCTGTTTTCGAGACGATTTAAAAGTAAATTGTGGTCTATCGTGTCAAAAGCAGCCGATAGATCGAGGGAAATCAAGAGAACAGATTTTCTATGGTCATGAAAATAGGAAGTGGTAAGACCGAGCAGAGACAGTTCCGTTGAATTGTTTGGGCGAAATCCAGTTTGGTTCAGGTGAAGAGTATTCATTTGTTCATAGAATTCTGAGATCTGGCGAAAGACAATTTTTTCTGTTAGTTTGGCGATAAATGGTAGGTTAGCAATGGGTTTGTAGTTGACACTAGTGCTGCCCGATTCAGGAAAAAAAAATTTGATTCGATTCAGCCCATTGATTTTTCAATTCTATTCGATTTTCTTGCCCAATTGGGTGTTTTTTTTTTAAAACATCCTGGTGGGTTTATTTTATAACTTCTTCACCCTTTTATAGTCTCTTCACCCCCTTTGCCTTCTCCTAACCACACTGACGCTGTGGTGTAAACAAACAAAAAATACTTTTCCTCTCTCTTTTAAATCCTAGCTCATGTTGCGGTCTATCACGGTGCAGGCAAGCACCAACAGCAGGAGCATTGTCTATCGAGGCAGTTAGTAGAACCACCACTGCCGTCTGCAGTCATCGTACCAGTGGGAGGCAAGGGGGGAAGCCGGACACCAGCACTTTCCGACTGACCCTCCCCCCTCGCCCTGTAAAGCAGGAGTGGAAGTGGCCAGCCAGCAAGAGGCAGCGCTGCCGCTCCTGCTTTAGGGGGGAGGGGGGAGGGTCGGTCAGCGAATCGGGAGACCAATTTTTTTTGTTTGTTTGTTTGTTTGTTTGTTTTGAATCGATTCTAATCGATTCACCTGAAGTGACTAGGTGAATCAATTCGAATCGTGAATCGGGCAGCACTAGTTGAGACTTTGACTTGCGTCCAGGGTTTGGTTTTTAACTTGGGGAAAACTAGGGCTGATTTCTAAAATTGTGGAACAACGTTGCTTGAAAGACTTTGAATAATATTTTCTAGCAGATATGGACCAAATGATGAAAATAATTTTTTTAGTATTGTAGAAGGAATGTTCTCTAATGGGTTGTTAGAGGTGTTCATAGATTGGGTAGTTTTCAGTAATTCAGCTAAAGAAGGAAGTTTGAATTTTGAGAGTGTACTAACAGGGAAGTGATAGTCCTGGTTTGAGGGATCTGCAGGGTTTTAGGTGGAACTGTTGCTAAAATTTGATCGGATATCTTTTATTTTTTGGTCGAAGTAATTGGACAAATCAGTAGCTGATGGTTGGTCAGGTGAGGTTAGAGTTTTTTTTGTTTTTGGATAAAAGGAAAGAGATCGAACTATGGCATAAAGGGCTGAGGTATTACAAGCTGTTGTGATACAGTTTGAGTACACTTCCCCCTCCCCATTCGCGGTTTCGACAATCGCGATTTCACATATTCGCGATTTTTGGGGGAGGGGGAAAAATAAGAAAAAATCCCATATTTTAGCCTTCCCCCCGGCATCCCGGGCTCACCTGGTGGTCTAGCAGGCTTTCAGGGCAGGAGCGATCTTCCTATGCTCCTGCCCCGTGTAGATCGCCAATAGGAAATGGCTGCCGTGAGCTCCCGTCGTAGTCTCGAGAGACTATGGGAACTCACAGCAGCCATTTCCTATTGATGATCTGCACGGGGCAGGAGCGTAGGAAGAATGCTCCTGCACCGAAAGCCTGCTAGACCACCAGGTAAGGCCGGGATGCCAGGGGGAAGGCGAGAGGGAGGCGGGGGTGGGTCAGAGCCGGACCAGAAGATATTTGCGGTATTTCACCATTCGTGGTCCGGCTCTGCCCCTATCCCCCGTGAATCCGGAGGGAGAAGTGTAGTACTCTTTTTTTTGCAGTTTGTATTGCATGTTTGTAAAGGGTAGCTAATTGTTTATATTGGTAGAGGGAAGAAGAGGAATGTGATTTCCTCCATTTATGTTCTGAAGAACGGAGTTGAAGGCGGAGGAGTTTCAGGTTCTCCACTGCGGAAGGGGAGGAGTTCATGATCTTAAAGTGATGCCCTTCTGCAGATTTGTGGTTAGTGGGAATCAACAGCTAAAGTATGGATCCTGTGTATATTTAACAGAAACAAGATTATCAAGGTAAGAACGTAGTTTTTCGTTTGAGCTCTGCTCTGCTACTATCATTTTTAATTCTCTAATCTGTTACAGTTAAATTTTTACTTCTGGTAAAAAGTTCACATTTAAAACTATGGGAAAAAGGATTATATATTGTGGAAATTAGTTAATAAATAGATTTAGGGTTTTTTAAAAACTGAAGATTAACTAGTTTCGTACTTTAATCCTATTCTCCATCTTTTTGAATATTTTGTGGACCTCTCCTGCAGACTGGTTTTCTCAGTAAATAACTTGGTTATTATTCAGAATGATTTAACCAGTTAAAAATGGCCACTGACCAGTTAAATCGCTGTTCAAGGCTATCCATAATTTTCAACAGCTCTTAACCAGTTATTGCCACTGAAAATTAGTGGTTAGTGCCTAATTGAAAACTGGCTATTTGGGGGGCACTCTGGGGACAGGGTCAGGACTTGGTAGTTGAGTGCCAATATTCAGCACTTAACCATTCAGGGTGACCACATAAAACACAGTCCTGTCTTTATGCAGCAACGTATGACCAGTTAAATTCGGAAAATCAACTTAACAGCTATGTGATAGCCAGTGCCGCATAAACCAGATATTCAATGCTGAAGCACAGAGATGATATGGCATTGAATATACAGGAATAATTCTGGCAGCAGTCAGCAAAACACTTACTACCAACAGCTAAATATTTACCCCAACAAGTATAATGGATAGATTGGAAGAGGAATCCAAACATAATGGAAATAGCATTGCTTTTATTGTCTAAAACTCATGAAAGATCCAGTAGTACCAGGATTTAGAGACATGAACAAAAATGAGTCGACGTCAATGATTTTTTTTTTGTCATATTAGCTAATCAAAGCACTCATAACTGGTGATGTTTCCATAATGAAAATGCTGTGATAACAGGCTTTAGAGGATTTATTTATAATAGAGAATTGCAAGTGTCAAAACTTTTATTCTTCCTCTCAAGGCTATGAATTTTCAAGGACGGTTGAAGTTTCTTCATGGACAAAATAAGAAAGGAAATGATGGATCAGTGATTCCTCCTCAGCTGGCACTATTTGCATTGGCTTCTCCTCTGCAGTCTCCATCTATCTTAGAGATTCGAACGAAAAACTTTATTTTCAGAACTAAACACAAACTAGACTTCACTCCTATGGGTTGTGATGCAAAGTAAGTGACCAAACAAATACATAATAACTAATTTCTTCCTTGGGAGCAACTTTTCAGTTACATTTTCCCTGTAAATGCTGTGTTACCTATCAGAATGTTAGATATATATTTTATGATCCTGATCAATTAAATTTCTTCTTAGAGGGCAAGACAGCTTCTAGAGCTCCAGATTCTCCCATGGAGTCCCTCAGCCAGGCAGTTTGTTAAATCCAACTACACTCTGTAATGTGATTAGTTATGAGTTATTCCTCAGAACCAACTTCCCTTGGAGGTGATGGTCTCTCTCTCCTTATTTTGTGGACTCTGAATTAGTCATATATGTGGAATTATTTTATAATTTATTGATTGTTTCTTATTTCAATTGTTAATTTCTTTAAATTGTTGTTCAACAATTAGTGAAAAATATTTAAAAAACTAATTTCTTTACTTAATCTCAAAACAGAATTATCTGAGCTACCATTAAGTAGATTAATATGTCCTAAATAATTAGTGCAGTCTTCCTTGTTGTATGTTCAAGTACATTCTGTCTAAATGTAACTACAGACTTGACCTTAGTGTTTTACAAAGGCTTATAATAAAAATAGAATGAAAATATGAAAAGGGGGGGGGGACAATGAAATCTGCTATTGGAATCAGAAATATGCAGAAAGTCACAGTAATGTGATATAGTTGATTCACTTATCCAGTACAGATTCAAAGAGATTTACATGATAAGAGGCCCATGCAGTATCATGGGGAGATAGTTACATCACATTGTAGAGGAAGGTTACTTTGTTGTAAGAGAGGGACGTAGTTACATCACATGGTAGAGCATTATTTTGGAGAGAGGACAGAGTCACTGAACTGAAAAGAATTTGTTAAACAAGTATGTTTTCAGTCTTTTCCTGAAGGTGAGGTAGTTCAGTTCTGTTCTTACAGATGCTGGAAGGATGTTCTAGATTGTTGTAGTGGCGTATGTGAAAAGGGTGTGAATATTTGCTTGTATTTCACTCCCTTGGATGAGGGGATGATCAGCTTGGGAGTGTTGTTTATCCTGGTTGAGATGAAGAAGGAATTGAAGAACAGGTGGGTTATCTTCTCTGGTGAGTTGGTGTTTAGTGCATGGTGTACAACACAGGAAAGTTTAAACAAGGTTTGGTCATTTACTGGCATCCAGTGAAGTATGCAGAGGTGGAGTTGTGTTTTCTTAAGCCGAATATCAGCCTGATTGCAGTGTTCTGAGTCAATTGGAGTTTATGCATGAGATTATGCCCATGTAGAGAGAATTGCAGTAGTCAAGGTGTGTTAGGATTAGCATTTTGACCAGAATTGAAAAGTGGTTACTATAAAAGTAAAACTTGATCAGTCTCAATTGCTTTAAACTGTAGAAAGTCTTTGTTCAGAAGTTGGATAGTTGAAATTCGTGGGAAACTGTGAAGTCTAGCAGGATTCTAATAACAGAAAAAAATAATTTTAATTTAATTTCTGGTACTCTTCCTTACCCACGGACCCCTTTGTTACCATACGTCTGTCTGTCCTTGATATTTTAACTATAGAATTTCCCTCTCTTTTTTTTTCTTTAATATAGCATTGTAAACAGTCTAGGTAACCACTGATAGACGATATATCAAATATGAAATAAATATGGAAACTTGGTTAATTTCCCCTAACTGTAAGCTACGCAGAAGGCATCATCTACAATTTCTTTTGCTCCACCT
Source organism: Geotrypetes seraphini (assembly GCF_902459505.1). Taxonomy (NCBI): domain Eukaryota; kingdom Metazoa; phylum Chordata; class Amphibia; order Gymnophiona; family Dermophiidae; genus Geotrypetes; species Geotrypetes seraphini. The sequence continues at coordinate 402,782,486 of NC_047085.1, read as the reverse complement.
TTTTCCTCAGTGGGCTGTACTGCTTCTCTTCAGTTTTTCCTTCTGGAAGCGAGTTACGAGAGGGTGCTGTAAAGTTCTCAGTCCAACCAAGAAGGGAATGACGTGAGACCATGACATTTACAAGTTAATTCACATATTCACCCTTAAGTTCAACACACTTGGCATATCATGTCTGAAGTTTCTGTAACCCTTCCAAAAAATACTCTGATATCTGGTTACTGAAATACTGCTCTGTTGCTGCAATCTCTTCTGAATCACTCGAAAATTGTCACCATTTCAAACTCTTTTTAAGGTTTGGAAACAGAAATAGTCAGATGGAGCAAGATCTGGTCAGTAGGGTGGATGGTCTATGCATTGAAATCCCAACTGCGTCAAATCATCCATCGTTTTGCCAGTTTTTTGAGCAGGTACAATATCTTGCAAAATGAAAACAACTTTCTGCAGCTTCCCTCTCTTTTTTTCTTTCAGTGCCTCCTTTAATTAGCACAGCAAATTACAGTTTATCCCCTTGGAAGATAGTTAGTAGAACATCTTCCTGATCCCAAAACACTGGCCATGACCTTTCCTGCTGTATTTTTGGGTCTTGTATTTCCTTGGCCTTGGAGAACCTGAGTGCTGCCATTGCTTGAGCTGTTGTTTTGTGTCAGGATCATAGTGGTGTAGCCATTTTTCATCAACAGTAACTAGCCATTCAAAAACGTTGGCACCAGCTCACTGAAAATGCTACAAAATCAACTTGACGTGTCCAATCGATGATGTTTCTCATCGGTATTCAAATATTTGGGCACCCACTTGGCTGACAGCTTCTACATACCCAGCTGCTCGTGGATTATTCAACACGTTCCCTGGATATCTGTAGTGTCTCATCAATTGTTTAAGCCAATATTCGTTGATTTGCCAAAATCAGAACATAAACATGGTCAACAATTTCAGGAATTGATACCGTTTGAATCCTCCCAGACCTTGCTGCATCTTCAGTCTCAATCTCCACACTGAAAATTTGCACACCACTTTTTGCTGTGGAGTATGATGGGCATTTATCAATCAGTGCATCATACATTCATGGATTTCTTTTGGATTTTTCTTCTGCAGGAAGTTTTCTACATAAGTCTCACAAAATCTGGTGGCAAAGCCCTGAGCATGAAGCCCAGAAGACACCTTCAGGAACTCAGTATGTCTCCTCTTGGGCTCCATGGTGTCCACACATCTGTTCTTCACCAAATCATCATCCAAGGGCTCTGGAAGAGATTTTCTCCCTGAAAAACAAGCCACCTGCGATTCCTGAGCCCTAGAGGTACCAGAAGGGGCTAATCCCATGGCACCCACACCCCTCACATGCCCCGCAGCACATGGTGCAAGTCTGGCATTATATAGATGTATAAAGGTCTGAGGAGTCAATTGCACTCAATTTTAAGCCAAATCAAGGGGTTTTAAGGTAGGTAAAGATGTGTTTTTTTTATTTAGAATGAGAATTCCAAGGTGGTCACAGTGGCAGCATTTTGGTGCAGAAAATCAGCCTGTGAAAGCTAAATAGCCGGTACTCACTGTGCTGTACTGGTGCTTTTTGCCTGCTTCAGTTCACACTTACATGATTGCATTACTTCCGCTCCCCAGTAAAATATTGCTGAAAATAATACGTACAACAAAGGTTACAATCATACCTTGAGCAAGAACTACCTGAAGTTCAGACTGGTTTCAGAAAAGGTCAAGGAACTAGAGAAATTACTGCAATGTTAGATATTGGAGAAGAGTAAAGAATATCTTAGCTTTATTGATTACAGCAAAGCTTTTGACTGTGTAGATCATGATATCTATGGAGAACTCTAGCGCAAATGGGAATACCAAAACATATAATTCAGCTGATAAAGAACATCTAAGAAAATCAAAAAGCTGCAGCGAGAACTGAATATGGCAACAATGATTGGTTCAATCTTTACATTGAAGATATTTTCAGAAAAGCAAATTTGGAAGGAGAGCTTGGTTTTAAAGTTGGTAATTGAAATATAAACAACCTGTATTATACAGATGACATAGCACTCATTGCCAGTTGTAAAGAAGACATGTTACAATTAAACATAGACAATTCATTCATATTAAAGACAAAAGTTAAAATAGTGAACATTAACACATAAAACATGTGAGCGAACTGAGCAACAGAACATCCCTCTCAACATAATATAAGGAAAACAAAGATTATGAACATGGAAAATGAAGATTTTGAGCTTGAAGGTGATAAAATAGAGGTTGTAAAGAGTTTTAATCTTTTGGGTTCTTCAGTAAACAAGGAAGCAACTAGCAGTACAGAATAACACAGGGAAAAAATTTGTCCCCATCTCTGCCCCGTCCCCGCGAGCTCGGTTCCCGCCCTGTCCCGTCCCCGTGAGCTCAGTCCCCGCCCCGTCCCCGTGAACTCAGTCCCTGTCCTTGCAAACCATCTCCCTTCTGTGTTCCTATTTTCCCCATTTCTAATATCTCCCCTCTGTATCTATATACTCCCTCCTGTGTCTGGAATTGCCCCTCTTGTGTCCATATACCATCCCCATTTATCTCCCCTTTATGTCTCTGTCCCTATGCCCCCATGTCCATAATTTCCCCTCTGTTTGTTACCTTCCTGTGTCCAGATTTCCCCTCTCTTCCTCTTTCACACCAATGTGTCTCTCTCCAACCCCATCTAGCTTCTTTCCCTCTTTCTCCCCCCGCTCCCAGCATCTGGCTTACCTGCCTGTCCTTCTTCCCTTTCTCTTTCCTACTCTTCGGCCAGTTTTGCTTTGGTGTCCTTCCCTCCCCCCCCCCCCCAAGCTCCATGAAAAACTCTAATATATTTTTTTTTTAAAAAAAAGGTTCATTTCAGCTGGGTCCTCTGTCCCCAGCAGCAGCCCCCTCCCTCTCTCTCGCCCGCTGTGGTCCGTGCATCTCCCTCCCTCCCTTGCCCTTACCTTTACTGGCGATTTTTCTCTTTACCAAGCAGACTCTTGCAGCTGGCTGGCTGCCTGAAACTTCTCCTCTGCACTGATACAACTTCCTGTTTCCGGTTGCATTAGAGGAGAAGTTTCAGAAAGACAGACAACCTCAAGTGACTTCAGGAAATGCTCCAGCTGTTTGTTAAGAGAAAAATCGCCAGCGAAGGTAAAGGCAAGGGAGGGAGGGAGATGCACGGACTGCGCGATTGGATTTTAAGTATTTTGCACACGTTCCCTCAATTAACTGCGGGGACAAGGCCATTCATCGCTCCACGGGGCAGTGAATAGTCTTCTCCCTGTACCCACAGCGACCAGATTTTTTCTTGTCCCCGTTTCAGTGGGCTAGCCGCGGGTAATAGTCACTGTGTCATTCTCTAACTAGCAGTGAAAAAATACTCCGCAAAATAGCAATTGGTCTCTCTATAATGAAGGCTCTTGATAAGGTATTTAAAGGCAAGAAAATAATAGTTAAAACAAAGATCAGACTGGTCCATCCACTCATTTTCTCAGTGGTCAATTACAGATGTTACGGAAACAAATCAGAGAGAGGATTGACTCTTTTGAACTCTGATGTGTGCAGTGGACCACCAGAAGAACTAACAACTCGATTTTGGAAAAGATCAGATTTGTTATGCCACTTGAAGTCCACATGATAAAGTTATGACTATCTTATTTTGGTCACACTGTTACAGGAGAGAGATCACTGGAGAATGGCGACATGTTTGGGAAGATCGAAGTAACCAGGCGAAGAGGGTGACCTGCAACTAGGTGGCTGGATGTGTTGACAATTACTATGGGGATAACTCTGGAAGACCTCATCAAATTAGCACTTGACTGACTTCTTTTTGGATCTTTAACTCATCAAGTCGTTAGCACTTGTACCCAAGTCGATGGCACCTAAAAAAAAACAGCTCACACTGCAAGTGGAATCTGGAGAAGATCAGTGCTTCAAACAAGTATATGAAAGAGTCGATAAAGCTGCAATCTTTGGGCTTCTATTTGGACCAAAGTTAGACTGAGACCTCAGAAACAATGGGAGGAGGGAACACAGCCAGCACCTGCTAAGCATTTTGCAGACCACCACAGGGCCAAACAGCCTGTGCTCAAGCGCCTGATAAATCGGGGGCAAGCCTAGCTTCCAGAGAAGCGGACCCCAAACTGCACAAATGAAAATGCAGGCCAGCTAAACAGGTTCCCGAAAGGTTTCTCTGTTAGCTGCAGATTGCTAGTCGGATAGTCTGTATCTTCTTCTAGGCAGAGCTGTCCCAGGACTACTGAGGTCCTCTTGAACACAGAAAGCCTTCAGATTCTGCTAAAACCTCCAAATAATAAAAATACTCCAAGCAAATTAGAGACACCTTCTAAACAGTTCTCTGCCCAGCCAACTTCATAAATTCTGTAGCTGAAAAGAATGTTGTTTTATTTTGCAAGGTGCCGATTTGCAGAATCGTAATGCTAAGTGTTGACAATGTTTCAGATCATTGATTGAACCATGTCAACGGTGGAATTTTCAAGTGTGGAACTCCAAGCCATTATTTATTTATTTATTCATTCATTCAATTTTCTTTACCATTCTCCCAGGGGAGCTCAAATTGGTTTTACATGAAGTTATTCAGGTACTCAAGCATCACGAAGTTCCTATTCCTGCGGAAGAAAACAGCAATATTGTGTGGTTATTTTGATGTAGTTTTGTTTTGTTATGAAGATTATGTGTAACATTTTGTGTTTGTTTTATTTTAATCCACTTAGGCCATAAGTGGAAAAGAAATTTTAATAATAAATAAATGCCCATCATACTCCACAGGGAAGAAGTGGTGTGCAAACTTTCAGCATGGAGATTTTGAAGATGCTGCAAGGTCTGGGAGGCCTCAAACTGTGTCAGCTCTTGAAACTGTTGATCACATCCATGACCTGATTTTGGCAGATCGGCGAATATCAGCTAAAACAATTGATGAGACACTACAGATATCCAGGGAATGTGTTGGGTGTATAATCCTCGAGCATCTGGGTATGAAGAAGCTGTTGGCCAAATGGGTACCCAAATGCTGATGTGAAACAACATTGATTGGACAGTCCAAGTTGATTTTGCAGCATTTTCAGTGAGCTGGTGCCAATGTTTTAGATTGACTAGTTACGGCTGATGAAATGTGGTTACACCACTATGATCCCGAGACAAAACAACGGTCTATGCAATGGTAGCACTCTGGTTCTCCAAGGCCAAGGAAATTCAAACCCCAAAAGTCAGCAGGAAAGGTCATGGCCACAGAGTTTTGGGATCAGGGAAGGTGTTGTAATGACCAACTATCTTCCAAGGGGCCAAACTGTAACTTGCTTTGCTGATTAAAGGAGGCATTGAAAGAAAAATGGAAAAGGAAGCTGCGGAAAGGAGTTTTCTTTTTGCAAGACAATGTACCTGCTCACAAGACTGGCAAAACCGCGCTAGCGGTTTTAAGCACAGAGACGCACTGAATGACCCGCACTGCTCTCGATGCTCATAGGAACTCAATGAGCGTCGGGAGCAGCGCGGGCCTATCAGTGTGGCTCTCTGTGCTAAAAATCGCTAGTGTGGTTTTGTAGAACAGAGGGTTAGTGTAGATAGAAATAAATGAGCAAGCTAAATGGGTAAGGCTTTCTGCTCTCTTGGACTGTGTTAATAGAAAGTTTTGACCTATGTATTTAAAAAGAATAAAAAATTCTTTCCTTTTTCCTTTTTTTATGTGAATGGAATTCTTTTCAAAATTGTTTGCATTTGTATATTGTAAACCGCTTTTATCCTTTTTGGGCATTATACGCGGTATATAAAGTTTTTAATAAATATAAATTGTACTGCACATTGTTATATTAATTTTTAAACTGTACTGTATTATTTTGATTTTTTTGTTGTTATAGAGGGAAACTTGTGCTTGGATACACAGACATAGAATTATGTATGAGAGGAACAGGATATCAGTTTATTCATGCTGCTGACATGCTGTATTGTGCAGAAAACCATGTCCGAAGTAAGTTGCATTCACTTTGATAGAATTTATGAATATGCTACATGTAATACAATGATCTAAATGATCTAATTTCAAATAGCCTGAATGATTAAAGCATGATTCTTTCTGTTATAAAAGACTAACTTTATCCCTTTATTGTTCAAGTTGGTATTACTCTAAAAGGAATTTAACGTAATAGTTTTAAGTTAGAACTGTTGCTGGTTGGGTGATTCCATGACTCAGACTATAATGCTTCAGTGAAGGAATTCTAAGTTTGGGTCCCTCAGGTATTGGGGATTTGGACTGGACATGCTATACAGGTGGTGCGCTGAGACTCTGGAGGAAGAAAGCACTGATACCAACCTGGCACCTACTGCCAAAAAATCAGAGCTTAACTTCTTGGGTCTTGGGTGTTAATTAGACCTTGATAGCTCTTATGCATATACAGATTGGGCCAAAAGTAGGTATACAGCATTTTTTCATTATTAATTTTTATTGTACAGTGTAGGTATTGAATAGGTTTAATACACTATTAAACGATAATCAAGTAAAAGTGAAACAATGTAATTGATACAAAAAATTCACACGAATGTTGTTTATGACACGTAAAAGAAAAAGAAAAAAATGAATGAATACTATATTATTTTTGGCCCACCCTGTATATTGCAAGACATCCTCAAAATCCAATTGGCTAAGAGCTTCTCAAGCTTGAGCTTAAAAGCCATTGTTCTAGGCCAGTGTTTCTCAACTTCTTCAAGCCAAGTACCCCCTAAGTCTAACAAATATCAATCAAGTACCCCCACTCAAGCTCTGCCCCAGACCCCCACCCCCATAATAACAGTACAAATTGTAATGCAATTTCTTCCATCCATTTTTCATATACACACAATATAATCTTATTAATGCATAATGGTAACCACAAAATTAAAATTAAAAAACCACAAAGCACACGGTATGCAGGGAAAATCTTAATTATCATTTATATTTGGGGGTTTTCAAAGAGGTCAAGGCAGATGACTTTAAAATATGCAATGTCACCTCAATAACAACTATATAAAAATAAACAAATATAGTGTAAAATATAGACAGCAAATATAAATTCTCAAAATGGACATATTTCGATCACTAAATTGAAAATGAAATCATTTTTCCTACCTTTGTTGATAGGTGATTTCATGAGTCTCTGGTTACACTTCCTTCTGACTGTGCATTCAATATTTTTTTTCTTTCTGCCTCCTGCATGCTTCATCTCCTCTGGACTTCATTCCCTTCCCCAACCAACATCTCTCTCTGTCCCTCCATGAGTCCAACTTTTCTTCCTCTCTTCTCCCTTTTGGAAACATGTCTTCTCTCTCTCTCTCTCTCTCACTGTCCTTGAGAGATCCAGGCATATTTCACAACCCCTTTACTGCCACATTTCTCCCTGTCTCATCCCCTGGAGCATGTGCAGCATTTTTTACCACTGCCCAGCAGCCCCATAACCATTTCTCCTTCTATCACCCCTCTCCAGCACTATGCCACATCTCTCCCTCCATCACTATGTCCAATATTCTTTCACTTTGCATCCCCTTCAATCTGTCCCTCTGTTCCCTCTCCACCACCATATCCAACATTTCTCCCTTTCATCCTTCTCCCCCCCCTACATCTCTGTGTGTGTGTCTCTCTCGCTCGCTCTCTCTCTATGCCCAATTTTCCTCTTTCTTCCTTTCCCCATGTGCACATGTCTTTCCCTCTCACTCCACACCTATATCCAACAATTCTCTTTTCCTGTTCCCTCACCCACCAGCAGCATCTCTTTCCCTCCCTTCCTAACCCCCAGCCCGTCCCACATCTGTCCTCCTCCCTCTCCCCCGTGCAAAATCTGTCCTTCCCTTATTCCCAACTCCAGCCCCCACTCCTCTCAGCTGGATTTGTCCTTTCCCCAGTTCCTGATTCCCCTACCTACCAGCTCCCTGCCACTGTATTTTAAAATCTTCAGGCAGCCAGAGGCACAACAGAGCCAGTTTCTCGCCATCTGCCTGCCTTGGACATATTCTTTCTGCAGCGTTCTCCAGGAAATCCATCACATTTTTGCACATATTGATCTCCTTTGCCAAAGTCTCTTGCAGACTTTCCAGGGAAGGATGTACACAATTCTATTTTCTAATTAGAGGAAAAGATCCATTAACTGAAGCACAGCACATGAAAAACACAGCTTTATGTTTCTTGCTAAAAAGCTACCCTTTTTTTCTGACTAAACAGTGCTCCAATCAGCTCATTCTTGAAAACAAAGAAAGCACATGAACAAAATATATAGATTGCATACATAACTTCATTTGCAAAAGCTTAAAAACAGATAATGACCTTAGCATGGCTTCTACTTCATTGCAAATGGAGGTGTGCAGCTGTACAATGCTGACCTCATTGTGAGATCATCAAGGTGCACCTGCAAGGTAGAAAACCACAATTAAAATATGTGCTGGGATTTGAACCTATGACCTCTGGAAGATGGGAACAGGTCTTTTACCCACTGAGCCACAGCAGAAATAAAAATTAAAGTGAACCCCCAAGAAACTACACTCTTCATACAGTGCAACACCAGAGAAAGACTGACATAGTCCAACCACCACATTACAAATCAACAAATGAAAATAAATTTTAAAAAAGGAAAATGATAGCACTTTATTGGACTTAAATGTATTTTTCAATTAGCTTTCAGAAGCCAAAATCTTCTTCCTTGGGTCAGGACAATATACAGCTATTATGGTATACTGTCCTGACCTGAAGAAGGATGTTGTGGTCTCTAATCAAAAAGGTATTAAGATAACACCTTATTTCCATTTTCTATGTATTTTTACTTATTATTTATTAATACAGCTAGCACACTACTTTATCTTAAACTTTAAAAATATATATATTTTTTTCTACCTTGGTTGTCTGGCTGTTTATTTTTTTCAGTTGTGTTGGTACCAGTCTCTGTTTCCAGCATCTCCCCTTTCTCTTCCACCCTTCAATCATCTCTCCCAAACAACTACCCTCTCTCTCCCTTGTTCTATCCAGAATCCGTCTTCCCCACTTCTATACAGTATCCCATAAGTTTAAGTTTATTTAAATTTGATATACTGCCTATCACGAGTGACTAAGTGGTTTACAAGCAAGTTAAAAACAAACTAAATGAACAATAAAAAAGTAATACAAGATACATAGAGACAGACAGAAAGTAGAGGGAAATGACACACAAGGAGAGGGGAAGAAAAAATACAATGTAATCGTTAAAAGAAAACAAAAATGGGACATAAAGGGAAGGTGTAAAGCAGTGGTCCCAAACTCACGGCCCGGGAGGCCACATGCGGTCCGCCAGGTACTATTTTGAGGCCCTTGGTATGTTTATCATAATCACAAAAGTAAAATAAAACAGTTTCTTGATCATATGTCTCTTTAGCTATACATTACAATATTATTATTAAGACTAGCCATAAGGAAAGATTTATAAACTATAAAGAGTTTTATCTCATGCAAAATTGTCATTTCTTTAATAAGATATTAACTATTATTTCTGAGGCTCTCCCAAGTACCCTCAAATCCAAAATGTGGCCCTGCAAAGGGTTTGAGTTTTGAGACCATTGGTGTAAAGAGAATGGTTTGGTAGTGCCTCCAAATAGAGAGGAAATTATGTTTTGGAAGTGCCTTGAACATAAATGTTTTAAGTTCTGATTTGAATCGGAGTATGCAGTATTCTTGACGAAGATAATTAAGTAGAGCATTCTAGAATGTTGGCGTGGTAACCAAGATGGTTTTATGTGATGTGTCATAAACAATTTGTCAGATAGAAGGGACTGAAAAGAGATTTTGTTGAGAAGAGCATAGTGATCTGGAGGTAGTATAGGGAATTAATAGTTTATTGATAAATGACGAGGAATGATATAGTTTTGACTTAAATGTGAGCAGAATAATTTTAAATGTGATTCAGTGGGATACTGGAAGCCCAGTGAGCATCTTTTAAAAGAGGGGTGACATGGTCAATTTTTTTGGCCTTTTATATAATTTTGACAGCAGTGTTTTATATGATCTGAAGTCACTTTCCTCCTTCCATCCATATCTTACTCTTGTTGTCTACCATCCAGTGTCAGCAACCTCTCTTGCCTTTCCCCCACTTTCATACAGCATCTGTTGTACCTCCTCTTTCCTTTCCATCCAGTATCTCCCCTTCCATCATTTCCCACCTTTATATCTTCCCCACACCAACTGCCCTCTTCCCTCTTCCTCTCTCTTCTACCATCCAGTATCTACCCTCTGTCTCCCCATCCCTTTCTATAAAGCATATACCCACTCTGTCCATCAGTATCTCCTAATATCTCCTCCTTCCATACAGCATCAGTCCCCTCTCTCTTTCTATCCAGTGTCATCCTCTCTCACCTCCTCCCCCTTTCATCACATCTCCCTCCAGTCTCTCCCCTCTTCCATCCAGGCCTTTGTCTCCCTCCATCTATACAGCTTCTTTCCCCTCTTTTCCCTTCCATCCATATCTTCCTCCTGTCTGTCTCCCTTCCATCCAGTATAGGCCACCTCTCTTGTCTCCCCCCAAACTTCCATCCAGCATCTCCCCTTCCATCATCTCTTATCTTTGTTTCTTCCTCACACCATCTGCCCTTTTTCTCTCCCCTCTTCCATCTAGGATTTCCCCTCTGTCTCCCCCATCCCCTTCTATAAAGCATCTGTTCCTCTCTTCCTTTCTATCAGTATCTCCTAGAGTCTTCCCCTTCCATAAAGCATTAGCCCCCTCTCTTTCCATTCAGTGTCTTCCTCTCTCATATCTCCTCCCCCTTTCATCAGATCTCCTTCTTGTCTCTTCCCTACATGACACCTGGCTGCTGCTGCTGCTTCTGTGCCATGCACCAAGAGCAACACTTCTCCTCCTACCTCCCATGGCCACCCCAGCTACTGCTGTTTCTTCTATAAACGAGCAGCAGCAGTATTGGCAAAACAGCCTACCTCACTCTCCTGTGGGGCTGCAATTGCAGCCTCAGTCCTCCGGTCACGCCCCTTTGCCATCCTCTTCCAGTTCTGAGTCAACCGAAAACTGATCATATTGAAGCTGCAAGTGCAACCTGTTTTGCCACTGCTGCCAGGATGGCGGTGGTAGGGAGGTGGGGAAGTGCTGTTATCCCAGGACAAGCAGGCAGCATATTCTCACACATGGTTGAAGTCACTGACGGAGCCCCGGTACGGACACTTGAAAAGTGAATATCAACTTTAAAGTTTAGAAAGTTCGCAATCAGCCCACACCGAGCATGTGCGAGTGCTTTTCCGCCTGACGTAGGCACGCGGTCCCTCAGTTTCTTAGTTTCCTCGTAGCTAAAAAGACGCATTTCAATGGTCGTTGAAATATTTTCAAGCCTTCCCGCTCTCGCATTTGTGATTTTTTTTTTTTTTTAGTCACTCTTGTCTTTATTTTTTCTTTTCTTTTGTTATTTTACCTCTGGTTTAAAAAAAAAATTTCTCACTCCCGGGTTTTGGTACGGCAGGGCCTGTTCATCCACCTTGGCCACCGTGTTTAATTTGTCTGAGGCGGTCTTCCCGTCGATGTCACGTCCGCAGGTGGGATTTAAGAAGTGCGGTTGCTGTGCTCGGCCCATCTCTGTAACTGACCTACATTGCTGATGTCTCCAGTGTCTAGGGCCTGAGCACTATCCGGAAACCTGAACCCGTTGTTATTCCCTTCAGAAGAGGACTTTAAAAAACCGCCTTCTTCAACAGCAGTGACTGTTCGGTGTAGCTATGGAGGGGGGAGTCGACTTCGCTACCGACACCGGTGGCAACCAAGATGACACCGTGCTCATCGACACCGGCAGATACATCTCCGATGTTGCAACCTCCAGTGGGTAAACCGGCTAAGAAGCTTTCCCCTACCCCATCTGGGACTCAGGTCAAAATGGCATTGAGTTGAGTCATGCCAACCTTGAAAAAGTCCCATAAGTGCCCAGTCACGAGCTCGGTGAGTGCCTCGACATTGGCTTCCTCATCACCGGACTGGAGTGCTGCACTAGTGGTACCGGCAAAAAATCCAGCGGTACCGGTGCTCTCCTTTAAACAAAAGATAGACAATTTGCTTCAGGAAGAATTGGGTGAGCATTTTCAGATGTTGATGTCGTCTCAACTTATGGCCATATCGACACCGGCCCTCCAGCCCATGTTGACACCGGTGCTCCAGGTGACGCTCAGTCTGATGCTCCACCGGTGCGGAGACCATTGACATGCAAGTCGAAAGATCATTCTCCACGGCACCAGTCATCCTCGACACAAACATCGAGAGAGGCTACTCCGGTGCAGTACCGAAAACCCTTTCATAAAAGCAAATACCTCGAGGTTTCAACACCCTCATTCTGTATAGGACTTGGACTTATTTGGAAACTCGGACCAGGAACCACTCTCCGGGGATGAGGAAGATTCTTCAGCTTCACCTCCTCCACGGCATTCTCCTTCTGGTGCCGAATTCCTTTCAGAGCGTTCTTCTTTTTCCAAATTTCTCCATCGGATGTTATCAGAACTTTCCATTCCTCTTGAAGCAGACTCTAAACGCAGTAAAGAGTTCTCAGAGGCTTTGGACTATGAACAACCACCAAAGGACCTGCTGAAACTTCCGCTTCATGCCATTTTGCAGGAAACTTTCTATAAAAATCTGGAAACTCCACTATCCATCCCAGTGGCTCCTAAAAAGCTTGAGTCTTTGTACAGAGTGGTTCCTATTCCTGATTTTGATAAACTGCAACTTCTTCATGAGTCTCTACTGGTGGAGTCGACTCTTAAGAAGTCTTCAGGAGATAGTGTTTATGCATCTGTCCCTCCTGGCAGAGGGGTAAGGCCAAGGACAAATTCGGTTAGTGCCTATATCAAAATGCAATGTTGGTGATTCTGTGTCCTGCAAAGATATAGCAGCTGTGATTCTGTGACCTGCATTTGAGACAGAGCCTGCAAAGTAACAACTAGCTGAGAGAGGGGAAATCGTGTTTTTTTTGTAAATAAGGCGTGCATTTGGATACAATTTCCATTTTTCTTTCTATCTGAAGCATCAGTTCAAATAGTACTCAGCTTTTCAGAAATATATGCCTGCTCACAAAACCAGTGCTTTTCAAAATCTTATTTTCACAACCTTACAATTACGGAAATATATGGTTCATTCTACCTATGACACGTTTGAGCTTACTTCACGTGTTGCAGCCATGTCCGTGACTATGAGACGACTTGCGTGTCACCCACCAAGATCGTTTAGCTAATGCTCCGTGTCTTGGGGCTAAACTCTTTGGACCATTCATGGACACTGCTACTCAAAGATTGTTGGCCCATGAGACCAGATGGGACACTTTGGTCTAACCAAAGAAAAAGCCTCCACCTTTTTGAGCTTTCTGACCTGCTTCATCTTACCAACACTGGTTTACTGCTAAAACTACTACTCCTGTTCAGCCTCAACCTAGAAAGCAGAAGCAAAATCCTCATAAACAGCCTAAACAGGAAGCAGAAGCAAAATCCTCATAAACAGCCTAAACAGGAGCAGGCTGCTCAACCAAAGGCTAACCAACCTTTTTGACAAGTTCCTCAGGAGCATATCCACAGTTCCCATTATCCAACCGTTGCCTCAGCCAATCGGAGGGTGGCTTCAACATTACGTAAATCGTTGGGAGCTTATCACCACAGATCTCTGGGTTCTAGACATCATTCATCAGGGGTATGCTCTCCACTTTCATACCCTACCTCCAGATCATCCTCTAAGAGAGTCTGTTTTGGACCCGGCACAGTCTTCTCCTCATTCAGGAGATTCAATCCCTCTTCCTTCTCAATGCAATCGAGGGGGTTCCTTTTATCTCAGCAGAGTCAGGGATTCTATTCCCGGTATTTTTTAATCCTGAAAAAGACAGGAGGTGTACGACCCATTCTGGATCTCAGAGATCTCAACAAATTTCTAGTCAAAGAGAAGTTTTGGATTAGAGAATGACACGGTGACGGTTTACCCGCGGCCACCGCATTTAAGCCGCGGGTCACCGCCGAAAACGGGGAAGAAAACTAGCAGTCGCTGCGGTGACGGGGACAAGGCCATTCACCGACCGCGGAAACGGTGAACAGGTTTGTCCCCGCGGGCCAATGTACCCCCTTCTAGGAACCGCTATTTACCTGTGTTTCACCGTGCTCCTCATTTGTCAGATCAACCCTTCCTGCCAATCGCAGCAGAAGGGTACCCAACCCCTCCTGCCGGTCCTCCCAATGGCCTCCCCTAAGATCGCCGGCAGGAGGGTACCCAACCCCTCCTGCTGGACCCCCCCCCCAACGAACCCTCCCACCCCGGAACCCCCTTAGTCTTACTTTCCAAGTTGGACCGGACAGCTCCTCGCTCGTCTGGCCAGCAGGCCTGCCTCCATCCAAATGAGGCGGGCCCGCCCCTCCCCTCCCCTGCCTAACCCACAGGATCCTAGGGCCTGATTGGCCCAAGCACCTAAGGCCCCTCCTATAGCGGGAGTGGCTTTAGGTGCCTAGACCAATCAGGCCCTAGGATCCTGTGGGTTGGGCAGGGTAGGGGCGGGCCCGCCTCATTTGGACGGAGGCAAACCTGCTGGCCATACGTGTGAGGAGCCGTCCGGTCCAACTTGGAAAGTAAGACTAAGGGGGTTCCGGGGTGGGAGGGTTCGTTGGGGGGGGGGGGTCCAGCAGGAGGGGTTGGGTACCCTCCTGCCGGCGATCTTAGGGGAGGCCATTGGGAGGACCGGCAGGAGGGGTTGGGTACCCTTCTGCTGCGATTGTCGGGAGGGCCGTTGGGGGGGTCTACAGGAGGGGTTGGGTGCCCTCCTGCCGTGATCGCTGGGGGGAGGGGAGACTTGCAGCCGTAGCCGCGGTCACTATGCTAATCACGGCAGGGAGATCTTTGCCGCGATTAGGTACAGCGGCCGCGTCTAATTACCATATAGGCTAACATTGTAAGCATTTAAAGTGCATGTCGTGTTTGTTTTTGCATTGCTAGCCCCAGGGGTGGTGGAAGATTAGTGATTGAAAAACTGTATGAAAAATAACTATTTTAAATTTAGTGATCAAAATGTGTCAGTTTTGAGAATTTATATTAATTAATTTTTTCTCTGCGTGTTTTGTTTTTGTATAGTTATTAACTAATATTTAACTAAGTTTTAAAGTTTTAAAGAATGTTTCCTTTATACGTAAATAAAGAAAAGTGAATGGGATTGCAGTGGCGGTGACGGGGCGGTGAATGGGGTGGCAGTGGCGGTGACGGGGCGGTGAAGAGGATGGTGAGACGGGGACGGGGCGGTGACGGGGATGGTGAGACGGGGACGGGGCGGTGACGGGGACCAATTTTTTCACCGTGTCATTCTCTAATCTTGAGTCCTTAAGTACTCCTCCTTCACACAGACAACCAAGTACAATGTACTACATAAATAAGCAAGGAGATACGGGCTCTCCTCCTATGCCAGGAAGGACAGAAAATCTGGCTTTAGGTAACAGCTCACAACCTTTTCTTAAAAGCTGTCTACATTCAAGGGGAGAAGAATTCCCTAGCAGACAACCTCAGCAGAATCCTTCAACCTCACGAATGGAAACTCTGCAGCTCTTCATCCAATCTTTGCTCAATGGGGCACTCCACAAGTGGACTTATTTTCAGCTCCCCACAATCACAAGCTGCCCAGTTTTGTTCCAGACTATATTCTCCTCACCATCTGGAAGCATATGTGTTTTTTCTGGACTGGATGAACATGTTTCTCTACGCATTTCCACCCACTCCTCTCATACTAAAGAAACTGTTCAAACTCAAACAAGAGTTAGCCACCATGACTCTCATTGCTCCTCAGTGGCCCAGGAAGCATTGGTTCTCCCTTCTACTTAAGCTCAGCTCAAGGGAGCCAATACCTCTGCAAATTTTTCCTACTCTGCTTACTCATCATGAGGGATCTCTTCTACATCCCAACCTGCACTCATTACACCTGACAGCTTGGTTTCTCTTGGGCTGAATCCGTCTCAGTTGCATCTTTCTCAGCCTGTACGCAATATTATTGACGCCTCCAGGAAACCAGCCACTCAACAATTTTATCAACAAAAAGTGGACTCGGTTTTCTTCTTGGTGTCTCCTTCATCATCACGATCCAACTTCCTTGTCAGTGGAATTGCTGTTAGATTATCTACTCCATCTTTCTGACTCTGGTCTCAAATCTACATCTATTAGAGTCCATCTCAGTGCTATTACAGCTTTTCACCTGCCTGTAGAGGGAAAGCCTTTTACTGCTCATCCTTTGGTCTCTAGATTTATGAAAGGACTTTTCAATGTGAAACCACCTCTCAAACCTCCTCCAGTTGGCTGGGATCATAATGTGGTTCTTTCCAGGTTAATGAAGCCTCCATTTGAACCAATGGCCACAGCTCATCTCAAGTTTCTCACCTGGAAAGTTGTTCTTATTTTGCTCACTTCTGCCAGGAGGGTCAGTGAGTTATAAGCGTTGGTGGCAGATCCATCCTTCATAGTTTTTCACCATGATAAAGTGGTTCTACGCACGCATCCAAAGTTTCTACCGAAAGTGGTCACGGAGTTTCATCTCAATCAGTTAATTCTACTTCCAGTTTTTTTCCCCTAAGTCTCATTCTCATGCTGGAGAAACGGCGCTGCATACTCTGGACTGTAAATGTGCTTTGGCCTATTACATCGATAGGACAAAGCCACATACAACATCTCCCCAACTGTTCATCTTATTTGATCCTAAAAGATTGGGGCATCCTGTTTTCAAGAGAATGATTTCCAACTGGGTAGCTGCCTGTATATCGTTCTATTATGCTCAGACTGGACTGCACCTGGAGAGTCATGTCACAGCTCACAAAGTCTGAGCTGTGGCAGCTTCTGTAGCTTTCCTTAGATCTACTCCTATTGAGGAAATCTGTAAAGCTGCCACCTGGTCCTCAGTTCATACATTCACCTCACATTATTGTCTGGAGTCTTTCTCCAGAAGGGATGGGCACTTCGGCCAGTCAGTATTACAAAATTTATTTTCTTGAAGGCCAACACTCTCACCATCCCATTCTAGTTAGCTTGGAGATCACCCATGTGTGAGAATATGCTGCCTGCTTGTCCTGGGATAAAGCACAGTTACTTACCGTAACAGATGTTATCCAGGGATAGCAGGCATATATTCTCACAACCCACCCACCTTCCCTGGTTGGCTTCTTAGCTGGCTTATCTTAACTGAGGGACAGCGCGCCTACATCGGGCGGGAAGGCAGTCACACATGCACGGTGCGGGCTGTTCACAAACTTTCTAACCTTTAAAGCTGCAATTCATTTTTCAAGTGTCCGTACCAAGACTCTGTTGGTGACGTCACTCGTGTGAGAATATCTGCCTGCTGTCCCTGGATAACACCTGTTACAGTAAGTAACTGTGCTTTCCTGCTGTGCGGGGTCTTTAAAGAGGTGTTGGGCCACACAGCTTAGAGGGAACATTGGACTCTGCATAACTGATAATACCTTCTGTTGGTTTTCATCCCAGTTCATCTACTGCCCCAACTCTCACAGTAAACTGCACAAAGTATAACCCTTTCTCTCAAGGTTCAAGGTTTATTAATATTTGATGTATCGCTGAATCTGTTTACAAAGCGATGTACACAAGTAAAAAAGGGATACGATTATAAAGATACAAATTAAAAATTCGTTAACATCAAATTTATGACAAGACAGACTTGAACTGGGGAGGGAAGAAGGGCAAAGGTTACATCTGTTATATCGAGAAAAACAAATATGGAAAAAACAGAAGGAAACGGGGGTAGATAAAAAATTAAAAAGTAAAAATATTAATATTGAGTATTAAAAGCATCTTTAAAAAGGTGCGTTTTTAAGGATTTTTTAAAAGAAAGAAGATCTTTTTCATTTTTAATATGTTGTGGCAGAGAGTTCCACCATTGTGGGCCCATAACAGAAAACATATCTGATCTTCTTGTACCTATTGTTTTCAGGGAAGGTATAGCTAGTAAGTATTGAGAGGATGATCTCCCCACCCATTTATTGATAGACTAGTCTTATAGCCTGTTACATTAACGGGTGCTAGAATATATGTGTGTGTGTCTGTCTTTATTTCTTTCTCTCTCTCTCTTTCTCCTTAGCCGCTTTCTGTATTTCTTTCTTTCTTTTTCCTTTGCTGTCCACCACCATGCCTTGCCTGGTCCCCCTGTCCATTCTGCCTTCCTTTTACCTCCCCTGTGTCCACCACCACCCCTTCACTGCTCCCCTTATCCAGCAGCAGCCCTTCTCCCTTTGTTTTATCTCCCCCCTGCTAGAATATATATGTATCTGTCTTTCTTTCTGTCTCTCTCTCCCACTGTCTTTCTTTCTTTCTGTGTCTCTCCCTGCCCCTGTCTCTTTCTTATTTTCTTTCTGTCTCCCTCCCTCCCACTATCTGCCTTTCTTTCTATCTGTCTCTCTCCCTGCCCCCTATGCAGCAGCATTTCTCTCCCCCCTCCACTTCCCTGTGCAATAGCCACATCAGCATTCCCTCCCCCTCCATTTCCCTGTGCAGTTGTGTCAGATCCGTGAGGAGGAATGAAGTGGCTTGGAATTGAGTGTGCTGAATCCTAGGAAAGGTGGCAGTCGGGTGAGTAAGTGTGTCAGATTGGGGGTGGAATGGGAGCAGGGCAGTTGGGGAGATACAGTAAAAAAAAAAAGGATGCTTATGGGTGAGGGTAGAGTTTTGAAAGTGGTCACTGAGGGAGAAGTTTGGAAACAAATGAATTGGATGGGAGGAGGAAGATAGTTTTGGTGTCTGTCAGAGCAGTGGAAGGAAAGAGCAATTGAGTGAATGTCACAGCAGTCGAGGATGGGAAACAGTTTTGAAGTGTGTGTGTCACATGGAGCCAGGGCAGTAGAGAATCTGGGTCAGACTGAGAGAGAGTGTCTGATCAAGAATAGTGGTTGGAAAATAAGTGTGGATGGACGGATTGGGAGAGTGTGAATCAGATGGAGAGAGTAACGGAATTGGGTTAGTGGGAACATTAATTAGTGGGAGAGGCAGTAAGGAATGATTAGTGAGTTTGCTAAGACATTGGCGAGTAATAAATGTGTAGTGGGAGGAGGGGAGGAGTCTGGGTCGGAAGCATACTGGATGAGTGTGAAGGGAGGTATTTGGGTAGTGAATGAGCCCTGTCAATTTGAGGAGAAGGTGAGGTTGGTGTTTATGCTGCATCAGCCAAGTCCAGCAGGTTAAATCTACTGAACTGAATGAGTCGCACTGTGTTTTCCCTCGGAAGTTGTTCTGCGGGGGAGAAGGGGGAGGGAAGCACAGGGGGAGTGTCACATGTCTTTCGCTGGCCTCACACTCCAAGAGCCCCCCTGTCTTCACACTCATTCGGAGACCGGTCTCTCCTCTTCCGCTTCTCCAACCCCCTGCCAGTCCAGCGCGTCTCTCCCCGTCTCCTCCCTGTGCGCACACGCTCACTCTCAGGCCTTCCCACCTGACCCTCCCACCGCCAATAAACCTGGGGGCTCCAGCCGCGTAGGCAGCACTTTAAACACGCTGCTTCGCGGCCTTCTACTGGCGATTTCCTCTGCCGCGTCTGTCTCCGATGATGTCATCAGAGATGCGGCAGAGGAAATCGGCAGAGAAGGGTGCGAAGCAGCGTGTTTATACTGCTGCCTACGCCGCTGGAGCCGGGAGGCGACGGAGAGGGCAGAGGGTGCTAGTGGCTGGCAGCCGCCGCTCCTCAGGTAGAGAGCAGGGAAGGTCGCGCATGCGCGCACTTGTCTTGCCTCGCATGAGGCCAGACCGTAAGCCGCGCATGCGCACTTCCTAGCTACAGCTCACGGAAAACGGACGCACGCATAGGAAGTGCGCATGCGCGGCTTACCATTTTATTATATTATAGATGTTCTTAAAGGTTCTTTTCTTTGATGCTTGTTCTTTTTCCTTTATTTTACAATGTGTTCATTCATGTATTTTATGTTTGTTTTCAAGAATTTTATGCCTATTTGTTCTATATTATATGGTTCTCTTTTGAGTGACATTGACACTATTTGATGTATTTCATCCTAGTCCACATCACTAGTCAAGTCAACTCTTCTTGGTGCTTCTTTTTTATTTTATGATACTATTTTATCCTTGCACAATCACCATATCATAAGGTCCCTTTGTTGAGGTACATTGACCATATTGGTATGTACTTTCCCTGTGTCCACACAACTGGGCTGGCCAACACTCTAGTCACCTTTTCATCGTGTCTCTTTTTATTTACTGTCACTATCTTGTTCTTGCACGATTTTCTCATTAGGGTGCTTGTCATTTTATGTGAGCTTCAGCCAAAGTTGGTATAACTTTTTATTACATATTATCCCATAATTCCACTTTTTTCACAGCACTGACAAATTCCACTTTCTAACATTTCCTGATAATTTGTCATTCATCGTGCATTTTAATTTATTCCTTTTACCATAGGACCTCTGAGAAAGGAGTGTTTTTCAAAACATGGACTGTGTTGGGTCCTATCCTCTCATTTATGAGAACCACCAGTTGAATCATCACTATTTATCTGTTCCAATAAAGTTCCTGTACTTTGTATATCCATTCTGCAGTTTTCTTTTTCGTTTTGGTTAATTGACTTTTATTACGTATAAGAACATAAGAATAGCCTTACTGGGTCAAACCAATGGTCCATCAAGCCCATTAGCCCATTCTCACGGTGGCCAATTCAGGTCTCTAATACCTGGCCAAAACCCAAGGAGTACCAACATTCCATGCTACCGATTCAGGGTATGCAGTGGCTTCCCCCATGTCTTTCTCAATAACAGACTATGGACTTTTTCTCCAGGAAATTGTCCAAACCTTTTTTAAAACCAGCTACGCTTTCTGCTCTTACCACAATCTCTGGCAATGCATTCCAATGCTTAACTATTCACGTATTTTTTTTTTCTTTTCAATGTGAAGCTGTTGGGAATTAATTTGATGCTTTTTCTGAAGGTCAGGCAGGTGGGACAGGAATTAAATAAATAGATAGATTTTTCTTAATTTGGAGCTCCTTTTACAAAGTTGCAATAGTGATTCCCGTTGCAGCAAATGCACTGAAGCCCATTCAATTCCTATGGGTTTCGATGTATTTGCTTTGCGAGAACCACTACTACAGCTTTGTAAAAGGGGTCTTTGGTCATACAATAAGTGGCTGTACCTTAGTTCTAGAACCACACCTGTCTTTTCTTCTGCGTTAAGACAAAACCAGCAAAGATATAGCAGCTGTGATTTTGTGACCTGCATTTGAGACAGAGCCTGCAAAGTAACAACTAGCTGAGAGAGGGGAAATTGTGTTTTTTTGCCAGTCAGATAATTAAAATATATCATTTAAGTTGTGGTTACTTATGAACAGAAATTGCTTTCAAGAAATATTGATTATCTAATTAATTGTGATATATGTATTTATTAAAATCTTATTTTTTATTTTATCTACTGTATGATCCCTGTATATAAATGCATCTCTATTAATTACTGTATAATATGAATTTTCCAATTCTAGTGATAAAGACAGGAGAGAGTGGCATGACTATCTTCAGACTTCTTACCAAGGAAAATGGATGGACTTGGGTTCAAGCAAATGCACGCCTTATTTACAAAAATGGAAGACCGGATTACATAATTGCCACTCAGAGACCTCTTTCGTAAGTATTGATTAATAGGATAAGAAAATGTGTTCATTTCTAAGATTTTCATTCTGAATAAGGCATTTTATACTGTTTTCCTTACATAATAGTTGAGGTAGGGTGGTCAAATCCTTCGGTTAAGTGAATCATTAAATGCTGTTGCACACATGGGAAAAAGGGGCAATGTCTGGAAAGCAGTACACTTCTTCCTCTGTATTCGCAGTTTCAGCATTCGTGGTTTCGATTATTCACGGTTTTGAGCTTGCTGGCTCCTCCCCCCCAAATTACATCAGCTTGCATAGAGAAATCACTGATTCCAAGCGTTTACAGAGAAAATCGCTGATTCCTAGCACTTTGTTCACCGTGTTTTGCCTCTCCTTCAGAAACAGGCCAGGTCTCCCACCATGTTGTTCGCGGTTTCACCATATTCACGATGGTTTTTAATAGAAAACAGCAAATAACATAAAAAAAAGTTATTTGTGGTTCTGTTAATCCCTTATCACAGTGAATAACGGAGGGAGAAGTGTATATACTAATATGTGAAGCATGGAAAACAAGGTTCTTGATCTAGAGGCTAAGATGGAAGAGGCTGATTTGGATTTAGTGGTGATCACGGAGATGTGGTTCATGGAAAACTAGTATATAGTTATACTGGGCTATAGTCTGTTCAGGAAGACAGGGTAGGAAGAAAAGAAGGAGGAATGAAATTATATGTTAAAGATCATATTAAAGCCACACAATTACAGGATCTAAAGAGTAAGGATGTTGCACTATGGATCAATCTGGAAAGAGAGAATGGAAAATGTATTTACATTAGTGTGATATACAGGCCTTCTTCACAGATAAAAGAAATAAACAGAGATTTAATTGAAGACATTCAAATATAGCTATAAAAGGGGAAGTACTACTAATAGATGATTTTAATATGCCAGATGTTGATTGGGGTATCCCTATTGTTGGGTCTCCTAGAAGTAGGGAGATCCTAGATTCTCTACAAGGAGAACTGTTCTAGCAGTTGGTAATGGTGTACACTATTCATGAATGACCCTCTTAATTGAGCATAATCATTTATCTGTTTTCTAATTGCCTTAATTTTGTCAAGGGTGGAAGAAATTCAAATTGAAACTCAATATAAAAAAATCTAAATTTTTCTTTGCAACTCCTCATAGGTTACAGTGTTCTCCCCAGAAATTTTTTCCAGCCGGGTGGCTTGAAAAAGTAGCCGGGTGGGGCGGGATGGGGAAATTTGGTGGTGGGGAAAATTAACCCCCTCTTTTACTAAGGTGCGCTAGCATTTTTATCGCGCGCAAACCCCTGCGCTACGTGGGAAAACTAGTGCCAACTCAATGCTGGCGTTAGCATCTAGTGCGCATGGCAATTCCTCCGCGCGCTAAGCGCACACTAAAACCACTATCGTAACTTAGTAAAAGGAGCCCTAAATGTATACTATTTTTATTAGGTAATTATTATTATTATTTTCCAATGCTCAATATGACTTCCTTTTTTAAGGTTTGACACTTGTGCCAGAATATTTTTACTAAATTTTAAGAAGTATTTGCCCTCTTTCAAACGGTATAGAGGTTTAAAAAAGGGAAAGGCATTAATGAAGTCATTAGGTTCAATCTAGCCATTTATTTCTGCATGAATTTAAACAGCTAAAAAAAAAAGATAAATATAGCTCATCCAGTCATACAAGAAATGGCTCTACAGCAGGGGTGCCCACACTTTTTGGGCTTGCGAGCTACTTTTAAAATGACCAAGTCAAAATGATCTACCAACAATAAAATTTTTTAAAAACACAAAGCACACTGTACGCAGAGAAAATGTTAATTATCATTTATATTCCGCGGGTTT
The DNA here is from genome assembly GCF_902459505.1 of Geotrypetes seraphini. Taxonomy (NCBI): domain Eukaryota; kingdom Metazoa; phylum Chordata; class Amphibia; order Gymnophiona; family Dermophiidae; genus Geotrypetes; species Geotrypetes seraphini. Next base: position 402,759,067 of record NC_047085.1, on the reverse strand, counting down.
TCAAAGAGGTCAAGGCAGACGATTCTATGCAATGTCACCTGAGGAACAACTATACAAAAATAGACAAATATACCCCCTCCCTTTTTACTAAATCGCAATACTGGTTTTTAGAGCAGGGAGATGCACTGAATGCCCTGCGCTGCTCTCGATGCTCATAGGCTCCCTGCACTAAAAACCGCTATTACGGTTTAGTAAAAGAGGGCCATAGTGCAAAATATAGACAGCAGATATAAATTCTTAAAACAGATGCATTTTGATCACTAAACTGAAAATAAAATCATTTTTCCTACCTTTTTGTCTGGTGATTTCATGAGTCTCTGTTTGCACTTCCTTCTTCTGACTATAAATCCAATATTTTTTTCTTTCTGCCCCTCCCCTTTTCTTTCTGTCTCTTTTTCTTTCTCTCTCCCCCTGTCCACTCAAGCCATCGCGCCAATTTCTCCCTGCTTCCACGAGCCAGACCAGGAATGTAAAAGCGCCGGACTCACAAGACTTCACCTCTGATGGTCAATTCTTACGTCACCTCTGATGTCAATTCTTACGTCTGAGAGGAAGTTCCAGGCCAGCCAGGCAGCGATTGGCTGGCCCAGAACTTCCTCTCTGATGTCAGAATTGACGTCGGAGGTGAAGTCTTGTGAGTCCGGCGCTTGTACGCATCTGGCCTGGCTCAGGGAGGCAGGAAGAAAAAGATTGCCAAGGCAACGCGATCGACTCACATTGCCTTAGTGATCTACTGGTCGATCGCGCTCGACCATTTGGACACCCCTGCTGTTATGGTATCCTGTCCTGACCTGAGAAAGGGGTTTAGTCCCCAAAAAACTGCCTTATTTCCATTTCCTATTTATAAACTTTAATCAATAGATACAATACTACTTGATTCTACGTAAAGCAACAAAAAATTTTTTTTCTACCTTTTGTCGTTTCTGCTTTAATCATCTTGTCTTCACTCTTCTTTCTAGCCAGCATCTGTCCGCTCTGTCTTCCATGCAGCATCAGCCCCTTCCATCCACTGTCCGTCCTCTCCCCGTTCCATATGGCATCTTCCCTCTTTTTATGCTCCTTCAATAAACTGTCTATCCTATGCCCCTTCTCTTCTCCTTTGTACATGAATGATTTCAGCTCTGCCACCTCTCCATTTTTCTCTCTCTGTCAGCACCCTGTCCCCTGTGCTCTGGCAACTCTCTCTTCTCCTTTCTTTCCTTCACACCCCACAGTCTGGTATCTTTCCTTCCCTGATTCTCTGGCATCTCACTTCTTTCCTTTTCTTCCATCTCTCCCTCCCCCTCCATGCTCTGACATCTTCTCCTTCCTTTCCCCCTTCCTTTTCCCTTGGTCTGGCATACTTTCCTCCTTCCCTCCAATTCCCGGCATCTCGTTTCATTCCCTCCCTCATCTTCTTTATCCCTCTAGTTGGGTGCAGCAAGTTTCTCCCCATCTGCTCCCTTTGCTCCTTCTGTTACCCAAGGCCTGGCGTCATGAACTTCTTCAGGCAGCAGCATTCACAATTCGATGCTGTTGCCAGCTTCGGGCCTTCTTCTCTGTCGGGTCCTGCCTTCATAGAAACAGAAGTAGGCAGGACCCAGCAGAGAGGAAGGCCTGAAGCTGGCAACAGCAGTGAATTGTAAATACTGTTGCTAGCCGAAGAAGTTCATGACGCCAGGCCGAGCACCCAGGGCACTGCTACTCTTCCCCCCCCACACACACACACACAACCCTCCTATCTCTCCCTCCCTCCCTCCCATCATGAGACTAAACAGCACTGCTCTACTCTAAGCAGGCTGCTTCAGGGCTTTCTCCTGCCGTGATTCCCTCTGGCATGTCACTGATGAGGGAAGGAGGGAGAGATAGGAGGGTCGGATTGGGTTTGGGGGGGCACCTGGGATGATGATGAGGCTGCTGCTGCTGCCAGCGAATCCAGCAAGGGTGAGGCCCCAAAGCACAGCACTGACGGGCCCCCCCTGACCATTTCAGGCCCTAGGCCTGTGCCCATCCTTTAATCCGGCTCTGCTCCCCCCCCATATGCCCTGACATCTCTCCTTTCCACTCCATGTTATGGTATCTCCTTTCCCTCCCTCCCATGGTCTTTGCATCTCTTTCCTCCTTTTCCTGATCTTCCTTCTTCCTCCTTCCCTCTCTTTCCCCAATTGGGTGCAGCAGCATTTCTCTTCCCCTCCCCCCATTGGGTACAGCAGTATCATCAGCATTTCTTTTTCCTCCCCCCAATTTGGTACAGCAGAAGCAGCATTTCTCTTCACCCTCCCCCCTAATTGGGTGCAGCAGCATGACTCTTCCCACACCCCCTATTGGGTACAGCATCAGTAGCATCAGCATTTCTCTTAACCCCCCCCCCCCAATTGGGTACAGCAGAAGCACCAGCATTTCTCTTCCCCCGTCCCCTCTAATTGGGTACAGCAGCATTTCTCCTCCCATTCACTCCCCCCCCCGTCTCACACACCCAGCAGATTCGCTACAGACAAAGGCAAGTTGCAAGTTTCCCTTCGTCACTGACCTATCACCCAAAGGTCAGCAACAGAGGGAAGCTTACAACTTGCTGCTCTTGCTTACTTCGGGCCTTTCTCGTTGCCGGGTCCTGCCTTCGCGGAAACAGAAAGTAGGCAGGACCCGGCAGCGAGAAAGGCCCGAAGTAAGCAAGAGCAAGTAAGCTTCCCTCCGTGGCTGGCCTATCTCCCGCATGCTCTGGGGCTCTAATGGTCCATGCCGGCTTCTCTTTCCCTACCCTTCCCCCCCCCCCCCGACGTAACTTCCGGTTTCGGAGGGAAGCCGGGTTTGAGTCGCTTGCTGGGTTTTGTTTTGTTTAAAGTCAGGCGGGAGTCTTTCGGCGGCTCTTCAGGCTGCGCGTTAAGCAGTGGTGGCAGCAGGATTGGGCAGATGACAGCCGGGCGGTAATGTAAATTTGCTGGGCGGAGCGCCCGGCTGAAAAGCGCTGGGGAGAACACTGGGTTAGCTGAAGAAAATCTTAATGTTGATGTAAAAGGTGTAATTTAACTCATAGAATCTACTATAAAAATCTTAGGAATTCAGTTAGATCAGAATTTAATCATGAAAGCACAAGTAGATGAAATTGTGTGTAAGGGTTTCTGTGCTCTTTGGAAATTACGCTCTTTCAGATCTTATTTTGACACTACAGGGTTTCAACTATTGGTGCAGTCTTTAGTTTTATCGGTTATAAATTATTGTAATGTAGTTATTGTGACCAGCCAGGTATTCTCCCTGTTCAGGTCCCAGTTAGGACAGAGAGAAAAGAAGTAAAAAAGAAAACCCGGGGAGGAATTGTGAAGGGACAGGTTGTTTCTGAAGTAGATAATTACATTGACCACCGGGGGAGCCCAAGAGGCCCTTGGAACACTGCCAGGGCTGACACAGCAGGGCGTTGCCCCAAGGTATATAAACCTGTTTCAGAGAACAGGAATGGAGGCCAGCTAGGGAGAGGTTTTAAGCCCTTTCTCCCTAGAGAGTCCCTGGAGCCAAGCAGGTGCAACAAGCCTATGCCTATGGAGGTGATAGAGGCTGGTCAGGCTGAGGAATTAAACTTTCTGGAAGGTCAGAACATGGATGTGGAAGAAAGCCTGACAGAGTTTGCTCCTGAGTTTGTTGAGCCCATGCAGGTGAACTGTGCTTTCACCCTCAAGCAGTGAATGAGGTTGGTGTTTATGGACTGTTTAAAGAAACAATTTTTCTTTTGAATGCAAGCTAAGGGGTGATTGTATTTGGGAGAGGTTTTGCTAACACCCTGGGAGGGAATTTTTGAAAGCCGGTCTAGAGGCTTTATTTCGCAAAACCTATCACTCTCCTGACCTGGCAGTGACTGGAACTGGCCAGAGGCTTGTGTGGACTTTTGAGATACTTGTGCTGAACGTGTGCACTGAACTAAATTTTGTTTGTGTTTTGGAAGCTGCCTGCTTTGAAGCAGACAACCCTAAGGCTGGGGCAATTAAACCCTCTGCCACAACTAAAATAGAAACATTGCTGAGAACAAATTAATGCCTTTATTGGAACTGTTATTTGCTGGTTTTTGTTTTCTATTTTTTTGTGTTACTGTAAGGAAGAACATTCTGACAAGTTTGTCATCTGTTTTGGAAAGCCTATTTACCTTGGGACAAAAGAGAAATAAAATCTGATATTATTTTGCCATTGAAGAATAATCGTGGTGACTTTTGTTATCTGGTTTTTTTTCTTTTCTTTTTGGTTCCTGTTTGGAATCCGGTCCTGCAGGGTGGCTCCAGTCCGGGCCACACGACAGGGTGTTATTTTGTGGACAGCCACTGAGTGTGCTATTGAGCACGGTTTGGAGCTACAGTGGACCACATTATGTTGTCTAGTACTCTGAAGCACCTTCGAAGGCTCCACATGTTTCAATTTTAAAAGATCAGATCATATTACACCCTACTTTTTAAAATTACATTGGTTAACTGTGCAGGCACGTATTATGTTTAAGTTGGGTTGTTTTTGTTATAAGGCACTTCATGGTTTGCTGCCCGGTTATTTATTGAATCACTTTGTATTTAACAATTCTCTTCATGAAATCTTTCCCCTGGTTAGAGGATGCATGTTTAAGAAAGTTCAGGATACATTGCTTTCTTACCAGGCAGCAAGTTAGAAATCAGAAATTCATGCTTTTTTTTTTTTCAAAATTCTTTATTCATTTTTTCATCTTACAACAAGAACACAATATTACATCATTTAAAACTTTTACACATCACTTGAATTTCTTTCTATTGTCATTGTAAATACATAAATTTATTCCCGCCCCACCCACCCTTCCCTCAAATATTTCAATCAAAAATATCATATAAATATTGTATTCTTATCTATTGATTAACCTTTAAATAGAACTTTATACATACCCCTCCCCCCTAAGTATAAATATACTGTCAGTGGAAAATGTCTAATGTCTAATGATTACAATAATTTGCCAGTGGCCCCCAGATCTTTTTAAAATTATTATAATTCCCTTTCTGCAAAGCAATTATTCTTTCCATTTTGTAAATGTGGCACAACGAATTCCACCAGAATGTATAGCTAAGATTATTGTAAGTTTTCCAATTACTGGTGATATGTTGCATGGCGACTCCTGTCATAATCAATAGAAGTTTGTTATTGCTTGATGAAATTTAACTTTTGTTCTCATTGACATACCGAACAGAATTGTATCATATGATAAAGCTACATGGTTTTCTAATAAACAATTTATTTGAGACCAAATTGATTTCCAAAAGGCCATGATAAAGGGACAATAAAATATTAAATGATCTAGGGTTCCTGCTTCCAGATTGCAATGCCAGCGTCTATTAGACTTGCAGCTATCTAACTTTTGTAATCGAACTGGGGTCCAAAATGCTCTTTGTAACAAAAAGAACCAAGTTTGTCTCATAGATGCGGACACTGTACATCTCGTTCTCCAAGACCAAATTTGTGGCTATTGAGATGCAGAAATTTGATGCTTAATCTCAATGCTCCAAATGTCTCTAAGACCATTCTTTGGTTTTTTATTCATAAATCCAGATATCAATTTATACCACTGTGCAGCTTGGTGTCCCAAAAAAATCCACCTGAAAGCATAAGAACTCCAGACTCTACTGATTATTGAGATTTTTCCATTCAGGGAACCCCTCCTAAATAGCCTGCTTCAGTTGCAACCATTTAAAACTTTGTGATTTATTAAGACCATATTTATATTGCAACTGTGAAAAATCAAGCAGTTTACCATTTGAAATAACATCATCTAAAGTCCGTATACCTGCAAAAATCCAATGCTTCCATACGATTTTAAATCTGCCAATTTGAATCTTGGAGTTTACCCCATCCTCCGCAATTGGTTTTTGTAAAGATACTAAAGCAATTCTAGGCATTTTACCCAGCCAAACAAATTTTGTAAGAATACCATTTAGCTTTTTATAAAAGGACCCTTGAAAAAAAACTGGTTTCATACTCATTTGATAACAAACCACAGGCAATATCATCATTTTAATAGTTTGGACTCTCCCCCACCAAGAGAGATGTAAAGGATTCCATTGCTCACACATTTCTGTTACTTTTTTTAATAAAAAAATTTCATTCTCTTTCATTGTGTCTTCCAGTGTATTTTTTATCCTAATACCTAAATACTTTAATCCATCTTCCTTCCATACGAATGAGAATGAATCAAATAATCCTTTAGTACAATGCACATTAAGTGGAAAAATTTCTGACTTAATCCAATTTATTTTATAGCCTAAAAATTTTCCAAATTTATCTATCAACTCTAGCAAGCATGGAATGGTAGTTTCTGGATTTCTCAAATAAAGCAGTATATCATCTGCATATGCTGAAACTTTATATTCCCAATCTGTACAGGGAATACCCTGTATCCCCTTTGCTTGTTGAATGGCTAATAACAAGGGTTCTAATACAATATCAAAAAGCAAAGGAGATAATGGACAGCCTTGTCTAACCCCCCTCTGCAAATTAAAACGCTCTGATAAATTATTATTAACATACAATCTTGCAGCAGGGGAGCTATACAGCGTCTGAATCATTTGTATAAAGTCATTGGTTCTTGCAGTTGTTTTAAAAATTCTTGCAAATCTCCTGGTTCTTTGAAATTATTTGTTTTATTTCTGTATGTCACCCTCATAATCGTCGGGTAAATCAAGCCGTATTTTGCTCCGAGGTTTCTCATTTGCAGCCTTAAATCCAGAAAACTCTTCCTTTTAGCTTCAGTTGCTGGCACGAAGTTTGGCACGATGTGACTACGGGAATCCTGAAATTTTAAATTTTTATTCTCTTTTGCAAGGCGACATAATTTCAATGCTTGTTGGTGCCTTAAGAGCTTGAAGATTACTGGACGCAATCCTTTTTGAAGGTATCCTATGGGCTCTTTCTATTTCTAAGGGATACTTCGTTTTAATTGGCAGGATTTTAGGGAGGAGGTTCTCTAAGAAGGAAGTCATATTGTTTTTCTCTGCCCCTTTCGGAAGCCCTAATAATCTCAAGTTACTCCTTCTCTCCCTATTACAGCAATCTTCCAGGATCTGTGTAAGTATCTCAATTTTCTTATGATCAGGCTTCATTTGAATTACTTATATTTCAACTGTCTCCATTCTTTTCTCCAGGTTCTCCATTTTGTTTTCAGCTAACTCCATTTTTTTTATTAAGAATATAAATCTCTTCCTTCACCTCTTGAATTTTCTTTGAATTATCCAATACAATTTCTCTAATTGCACGGAGCTCCAAGTTGTCTTTCGTTGTTAGATTTTTCGAAGGGGTCGCTGGCTCGGGTTTCACTCTTTTGGCACTTCCCGTTGCTGCGAAAGCTGATCAGCCTTTATTTATTTGCTTTCCGGATACCATAGGTTAATAAATCCTCCTTTTTTGAGCCGGATAAAAACAAATTTTGTAACCTATTTATCTTTTAAAAGGTCTATCGGGAAGGAGCTCACCGTGTACCCGACCGTGCTCATACGCTTCCAAGCCACGCCCCTCTATTCATGCTTTTTTAAAAATACAGTGGAACCTTGGTTTGCGAGTAACGCTGTTTGTGAGTGTTTTGCAAGACGAGCAAAACACTCAGCAAACTTTTGCCTCGCAAACCGAGTACTGCCCCGATAAACGAGCACTTACAGCCCAGGAAATGCCGCTTCGGGGGATTCCTATTCTGTCTTCCGGCCAGCCTTTCACGTCGGGTGCTTTCCACAGGTTGGAGGACCTCTATCTGGACCTGCGCGGCCGGGTGCTGTCCCGCCTGCACGTTGCGTGTGACACACACAGTGTCAATCATCGGCGTTGTGCATGTCATGACGGCGTGCAGGTGGGGCGGCGCTCAGCTGCGTGAGCTCGAGTGGGGGCTCTCCAGCATACGGGGGCATCCGACGTTGAGGGCTGGCCGGCGGATGGAGGAGGCATTCCTCTGAAGCGGCACTGCAAGGTTCTCCGGTGGCTGGCGTATATTAGATGCATCCCCCCCCGAAGCGGCACTGTGGGGTTCTTCTTCAGATGACGGACAGAGGTGGTAGACGGAGGAGACGGCACTGCAGCACCCGGCACCCGACAAGCACAGACCCTGGGTTCTGGAACGAATCATCGGTGTTGCCACTATTTTCTATGGGGAACTTTGCTTTGATAAAAGAGCGTTTTGGATTACAAGCATGCTCCTGGAACGGATTATGCTCGTAATCCAAGGTACCACTGTATTTTATTAAATTCTACATCTTGTCTTCATTTTAGAAACTGCTTAAAACCTACTTGTTTAAGAAATGTTTAGATGTGTGGAGGGCCATAATCAAAAGAAACGTCTAAGAACATAAGAATAGCCTTACCTGGGTCAGACCAATTCCATCAAGCCCAGTAGCGCGTTCTCACGGTGGCCAAAACTCAAGGAGCAGCAATATTCCATGCTACCGATCCAGGGCAAGCAGTGGCTTCCCCTGTGTCTTTCTCATTAACGGACTATGGACTTTTCCTCCAGGAACTTGTCCAAACCTTTCTTAAAATCAGCTATGCTATCTGCTCTTACCACATCTTCTGGCAATGCGTTCCAGAGCTTAACCATTCTCTGTGTGAAAAAAAATATCCTCCTATTAGTTTAAAAGAGTATTTCCCTGTCACTTCATCGAGTATTCCTTAGTCTGTAATTTTTGATGGAGTGAAAAATCAATCCACTTATACCTGTTCTACTCCTTTCTACTCCACTCATATCTCCCTCAGCCATTTCTTTTCCAAGCTGAAGAGCCCTAACCATTTTAGTCTTTCCTCATTTGGATGTAGGGCGCTAGTTGCCCAAAGTCAGCAGTGGAAAAATGTCCATTCTCAAAAAGTATGTCTAAAATATTTTTTTTCATTAATCGTCTCTCTGTATGTCTAGGCATTTGATCATCCAGACTGACACTATGTTTATCTTTATACCACATTCTCGACCAAAACTTTGTCCAAGTGCCAACTTAGGTGGGTTTTTAGATGTGTTTACATTTTGATTATAAGAGCCCCATAGCATTTAAATATTCATTTATGATTGTTGATTTATTAATCATGTATTATACTTGTAATTCGCTGCATTTGAACAGTTTATTCTGTTACGCTCTTCCGGATTCCATATGTTAAGTATTCAATCCCAACCCGCAGTCTGGGTGTTGCAGAAATCCATATCTTTTCTGAACATATGCTCCACCCCCCTAGGGCCTAGGGTGAGAGCAAACAACCTTAGTTCAATTTCAATTTCTGCAAGCAGTCAGAGCAGAAGTCTTTTGCTGTTGCTCTGCTTCTGTTTCTTATTTTTTCGCTTAAAAGTTCATTTTTTGGTGGCTTCAGTGCCTTGAAGACCCCCTTTCCAATGGTCCCCTGTCAGAGAAAAGGACGCAGTCCTGCAGAGCCGGACTGCAGCTTCACAGAAACTCTGGTGGATCTGTGGAGCCAGCCTGCTGTATGCCACCATCTTCAAGTGCCAGGGTCCTTTCCCGTGGAAGTCTGCTGGCTGGTGACTCTGTCACAGGTTTCTAGTACAGGCTCTGTGCATCTGGACAAAAACCCACCCGGGTTTCAAGGCGCAGGCTGCCTTTCCTGTCCCCTACCATGTGGCAGAGGAACTGTGGGGGTAGAAGTTGAAGTCAGTCTCTTGCTGGCTGGCAGTCCAAAGATCTTCACTTCTGATGCATTTGGAGCTGTTTCTGAGGCAGAAAGTCCTTTTTTCTCCACTCAGCTGCTTTAAAAACACTGACAGACAAAGGCACTACAGAAACTGTGAGTACCTCCATTATTTCCTATGGGAATTTCGGGGGTGGCTTGTGGATCGATTTAAACTTTGCTTTTCATAGTTTCTGTGGGTAGGGTTCAGGTCCCTCACTGCCCCAGACTCCAAATCGCTGTTTTTGAGGGGGTTTGTTTTTGGTGCAAATTTATGACAGCGGCCATCTTGGATTTTAAAACTTATCTTTTTTTCTAACTTTGATTTCTGCCTCAAAAATCTCTTGATTTTACTCAAATTCAATTGGGATGGACTCCCTAGCCCCTAATCTATTGAATGTGAACATTGATTGTGCTGGATGAGTGCCGGATCAGCGATTGCATACCACGTGCAATAACACACTGGGAGAGGGGGCTGGAGCTTCAGACTTTACTTCCTCCATGTCCTCTTGGGCTGGGAAGCCAGCCTGGGTCCATGCGTTCCAAAGAAAATCTTGCCCAGTGGCCGTTCTGCAGTCTGGCACAGTACACACACCTGCATTCCGAGTCTGGGGACTGTTTTGACGCAACATATGTACCTTAACAGAGCCCTGCCATGGTTTCAGAATGGGCCTTATTACCAGATTTTATTCAGCTCCTCTGAACGGTTTATCCTCAGCCCCTGCTCGTTTGATGCAGCCGACGGGCACGGCAGGGCTTTTTTGGTCTATGGCATGTGTGGCGAATCTTCCTTTTCAGGAGCTCTCATGTCTGGCCATGCCAGACCTCGATTGCAGTTGTTGACATGCAGATTTTGTTTCTTCTGTCTTCTGCTACTGTATTTAATTTGGATCCGGCTGATGCCTTTGCTGAGACTGGTCTCCCCGGCCGCCCTGAGTGTTCAAACTTGGAGGTGCTGAATCTCTTCATATTTTCATTGGATGGATGTCTGCCTCTTTACAGCTGATGTTCTGAAAGAGCTCCATTTGAATTTTCCACCTTCCAGGCTTCGGTCCTGGATCGTTCTGTGACTTTTCCATTCTGTCCACTGCTCCTGGGTCTGATTTCAGATGTGATCCCCAGAAAGCTCTTTCCGATCTGCTACAGCTATGTCTACACCTGAATCCTGCTTTTTGGCAGGTTTGAATAGCCTGAAGTAGATTCCGTTGTGGCGCAGATTTTCCAGCACACAGCCCTCCCTAGTGATGGGTAGTGAAGTTTCAGGACTCTCAGGATCGCAGGAGGTAATGTTAAAAATATTTATTTCTAGCATTCTCAGGTAGCCGAATGGTGGTGGCCACTTCCTTTATGACATATGACTGTTATAGCATCCTGCCTCCTCTATGGAAATGCATGCCTGTCCTCCGCTGATGCAAGTCCTTAGACTTTGTACTAGCAGAAAATGTACTGAACTGAACTCTTTGGACTGTCTTTGGATGAGGATGCTGCCTCAAGGATCCCCTTAAGCGGCCATCCTTTCAAGGGCCAGATTCTTGTTGTTATAGGTCTGGATGACCTCTACTCAGGTGTTGTGAACGCCGCCCTATGTTGCTCCCTGTGAATCAGTTTCACTGGACGTCAGGAAGGGATCATCGTTCTCTTCATTCTTCCCACAGGTGTCATCAGGGCTACTCAGGTTTTTCCTCCTAGTCATTCCCAGGGCTACAATTAAGTTACCCCGGTTCCAGTTCCAGGAGTCCTCAGGTTCTTTTACAGTGGCTATGCCTCAAACACACACAAAAAAAAGAAGAAAGTGCCGATGTCGCTTGGAACAAGTGTGGCTTCCGAACTCGCAGGCAGTCTTCTACTGTTTTGTCAGGAGTGAACTTTTGTTGGACACTGATTAGTCCTCCTGTGCCTGCCTCCAGCTTGGTTTCTGGACTCTGGCAAGTCAATGGCAACAGAGTCCATGGTCTGCAATATTCTGCAGCACCTCTTAGTCTTTGGGAAGCTGGACCCTGTTCCAGTCCTTGAGTGGAGGCTTAGGCAGATACTAATTCTTCCTCGTGCCAAAAAGGCTTGGAGAATTGGAGACATATTCTGGTTCTATAGTCGATCACCCACTTCTTGTGAATTCCCTTTTTCTGAATGGACAATGGAGTTTCCAGTATCTTTGGATCTCCTAGAGGTTTATATCCATATTTCATTCTGCCCAGAGCATCACAGGTTTCTGTGTTTCCATGTTCTGCAACTGCATTTTCAGTTCACAGCTCTGCCCCTTGGCCTTGTGACGGCTCCTGCACTTTTATCAAAGTGATTGTAGTTGAGGCGGCTTTCCGCCAGCAGAGGGTCTACATCCACCCTTCCTAGGACAGTGGGTGCTCCAGGCTCTGTATCAGGTATACGAAGGTACGGTGAGGACAGTAGTGTCTCTGCAGGTGTTGGCAAGTTCAGGAAGAGACACTTAGTGTCTTCCCAGTCCCAGGGCAAGTAGATAGATCCTTCAACAGATAGAATTCTCTTGGACTGTCCAGCTCTCTCGGCCTAGTTTTATCTGCAGGTTATTGGTCTCTAGTAGCCTTCTTGGAGGCGATCCCCTGGGTCAGAGCACCCATGCGCCCTTGACAGGAATCCCTCCTATCTTAGTGATCTCTGCTAAGATTTTTCCCTCTTCAGAGGCCGCTCTTCTGGATGGAGCCAGCTGACAGCAATTTGAGCTGGTTGCCTCAGGGAGTATCTCTCGGCCAGGGCTAGCTTCTTTGGATTTCAGAATGGATAACTGTTCGTATGGATGCCAGCCTGTTGGGTTGGGAGCTTATTGCGGGGTCCACTCCATTCAGGAGTAGTGGACTCCTGGTCCACAATGTTGGTTGACCTATAGTCTGGAGTTTTGGGAAATTTGGATGGCGTATTCGTTCTCCAGCCCTTTCAAAAAGACCAGTGGTGCAAGTTTCTTCGATGCCACGGTGGTGGCAAATGTACTTCATGAGGGAGCTCTAGTGCTCTCTCTCTTGGACCAGAAAGCTTGGTGGCGTTGTTGTGAGCAGAAGAGCTGCTTCTGTCTTTCTCAGCACCCAAGAGACTGGAGTCTACTATGTTCTGGTAGTCTTCCTCAGCCGATAGTTTCTTTTCTCAGGAGCATGGTTCCTCTCACAGGAGTCGTTCCGTCTGCTCTTACAAGAGCTGGGGTTTGCCCCAGAGGGTTGGCTTCGGCATAGATCTCGAAGACCGGGCGCCTTTTGAACTGCGCGGAAGCTATGGCCGGATGCCTTGGTTTGGCTCTGGCTGGCTCACGAGTTCCTGTATGATGTTCCTTCCGTGGCCTCACCACCCATGGTATGTGGTTCTCATACATCTGTAGCAGGATGAGAGGCTCCGGCTCCCTTTTTTTCTACATCTTCTCAGTCAGAGACTGGAGTCCATGGAGAACCCTCGGTGTTTTGGTCTTATGGCATGGCTCTTGAGCACTCAGTCTTTATGATGAGCGGTTATTTGGAGGTAGTTTTCTCGACTCTTTTGCACTCAAAGTTCTCTCTACTATGGTTTCTTCTGCCTAAACCTGGTAGGCTTTCTCACAGTGGAGTGCTAGGAATCAGGTGGAGCCTATGAAGGCTCCCAGTTAGGTAGTCCTGGCTTTCCTTCTGGAGGGTTTAGACAAGTCTGGCAGTGGCCTTCCTGAAATGTTCAAGTTGCCAAGCACGCCGAGGCGCTAGTTCGCTTACTGTTCTTTCAGATGTGACCAGGTGTATGAGGGGGGCCGCTTTGTCTGCATCCTCCTTTGCATCTTCCTTTTCCTTCATGGAATCTTAACATTGTTTTACAGGGCCTTGGTGAGGCCCCCTTTGAAGTTGGTTTTTCTGGTTATCGTTGTCTCAGCATGGTGTACATTATTTTGGAGTTTCTGTTCTTTCATGCAGGGAACCCTTTCTCTGTGTTTCGGACGCAGGTGTTTTTCTCTGTACTATACCTTCCTTCTTGACACAGGTGGTCTCAGTTTTCCAGGACAATCAGGAGGTTAAGTTGCCAGCATTTCATCTGACAGGTTCAGAGTACATAGATCAGATCTTCTGCAATTTGGATGTCCAGAGGGTCTTGCTCCTTTATTTGGAAAGGACAATTGAGTTCAGGCTATATGATCACCTTTTTGTTCTCACTGCTGTGCCTCACCATGGTAGGCCGGCATCCATCGATCATTTGATAGAATAGAATGTCTATTTCTGTGACTTCCGTCACCCGTGGCAAGCAGCTGCCGATCTCATTTGCAACATTTGAAGAGAAGTGTGGCTGCGTCGTGGAGGGGCATCTCATTCAATTCATCCTGATGAAATTTGCAGGGTGGTTTCTTGGTCCTCTCTTCATACTTTTGCCTGGTTTTACTGAGTTGTTGTGGCAGTACATCCTTTTTTCGGGACCTTGGGTTTGAGGACAGGCTCTTCTGTCCCTCCATAGCTACCATGGCTTTGGTACATCACCTAGCGTATGGAATCCGGAAGGGACGTAACAGGATGGAAGATTAGGTTTATGCCTTCAATAATCTTCTTTCTGTTAGTCCCTGGAGGATTCCATACGATCCACCCTCTCTGTCTTCATTCAGTTGTTGGAGTAGCCTGCTCCTTTCTTCCTCGGTCACTTTCATTACAGGTTTGAAGTTTTTCCAACCAGTTAGCAGATCCTGTGGGGAGTTTCACACATGTGAATATGCACATTACTGAAGGCTTTTCTTGGGGTGCTCGCTGCACACAGTTAGTACTGCATTGTTCCTCAATGTTTTTCTGAGTTGCCTTTGTTCTTGTTTCTCATTTGTTAATATTTTGCAGAGCAAGCCAGTTTGATTGTGTTGATGGGGATTTTCCCCCGTACCCCCTTGACCTGGATTTGCAGGTATGTGCTTGGGCTTTGGGACTGAACCAAGGTTGTTTTCCAACTGTCAGTTTTGGGGGGGTGGAGCATGTGTTCAAAAAAGATGTGGATTTCTGCAACACCTGGACTGTGGGTTGGGATTGAACACCTAGCATATGAAATCCTCCAGGGACTAGCAGAAAGAAGATTATCAAAGGTATAAACCTAATCTTCCATTTTGTTTATTCGCATTGAACTACAAGGTATTGCAAGATAGAAATAAAATTTTATGTTATGTTCTAATTTTGCATCACCCTTGATCAATTGATTTTTTAATATTTGCAGAGAAGAAGAAGGTGCTGAAAATTTGAGGAAGCGAAGCATGCAACTTCCCTTTATGTTTACCACTGGTGAAGCTGTGTTGTATGAGGTAGCGTTTCCTATAGCTGGCTTGATGGTATCTTCACAAACAAAGGGGAAAGGAGCTACAACAAAAGCAACACAAGGTCAAAGCTCTATAGATCCAAGTTCCCTTCTGGGTGCCATGTTGAAGCAGAATGAGTCAGTGTATATTTGTCCTCCAGCACCAAATAAGTTTTCCTTTGAGAACTTTTTTAATGAGACCAGGAATGAACAAATCAATATGATTTCCACTAATTTGCAAGATAATCTGCCAGCCCTGGGTAATAATGCCATGAAACAGGAAGAAACAGAGGTTCCTTTAGATACCAATCTATCTATTCAGCAGGATAATGCAGGACTTCTTGTAGACAACAAAAATAATGAATTGTCCAACATCATGAGAAGTCTGGGCATTGACTTTGAAGACATTGAACTTATTCATCAAGATGAGGGATTTTTCAGGAATGAATTGGATTATCCAGATATTGGAGACATTGATGTAGCAGAAGAAATTTTTACATATGTACAGGATTTCTTAAATAATAGATCAGAATGCATGTATTCCAATGTCCTTCAGCAGCAACCCACTGTGCAAGACTCAAACTGTATAGCACAACTTTTAGAACAGCAGCAACTTGATCAGAACTGTCCTAATCGAGTGGTGCCACAGCAACTCTGTCAAAAAATGAGTCACATGCAAGTAAATGGTATGCTTGGAAACTGGAATACCTTCAGTGTTATGCCACTTACTTACCAACAGCCACAGCCTGAGGAACATAATCTCTCAGGTTTGCATACAACCACTCAAGAACTATCATTTAGTCCAGAAGGCAATACTGCTCCTTATATACACCAAAAGAAATGTACGCTTTACCAGTCACCTTCTACAATGGTGATGCCAGTTTCTAACCATACACAGATGGACTTTCATGTAGGAAGTGCTGCTGTAAAATCAAAATACCCTGAACCTTCCAGTTTGGAAGATTTTATAAATTGTTTACAAGAGGTCCCTGTGAATCAACCATGTGGTGTTAACTCACATCCAGATATGCAGACACCTCAGTCCTGCTATACAGGTGCTGTTTCTATGTATCAGTATATGCCAGAACCTCAGTCTGTCTGCATGAATCAAGCACAATATGATCCTCTGGTGTCAGATCAGCAGCCACAATTAAATAAGGTAAAGTGTTATGGTGTTGTATGCTTATGTTTAGCAGTATAACGTGAAGTTCTCTTTATATGTTTTGATCTCATCGTTTGGACATTGATTCATGATTTTTAAAAAATAGGTTTGGACAGTCTGTTCTCCAGGTCTCTTTAAGTCAGAAGCAGTCTGTTTATGGCGCTTCTTCTGCTCTCCTGATACTTCTGTTCACTGGCTCCCTCATCTTCAGCCATCTCATCTACATCATCCAACAGAAACCATAGTTGGCTGACACTGCTGCTTTGGGCCCGAAGGAGGGAGGGGGGTGTTGTTAGGATTGGCTGCTGCTGGTGCCCCGGGCCCAGAGAGAGGGAGGGGGGTTGTCAGGTCCGGCTCTGCTACATCGGGAGCTGGAGGGAGGGGTGTTGTCAGGAATAGCTGCCTACTGCTACAGTTTTGTTTTGTTTTTTTACAGTAACTCTCAAGCAACCAGAAAAACAGTTATCCAGCATCCACTAATCCCCATGGGTGCCGGATAGTTGAGAGTCTACGGTAAACAGTTTGCATGGAAAGTATAATAAAATTCATTTTTTACTTTCATTGTAATGCACTTTTTTGTGCAGGAAGTCCATTTTACCTTGGAAGTAAACTGAGCACACAAAATGTGCACTAAAATAAAAGTAATAAGGTATAAAAAAGACTAGCACACTCTTTCTTACATTATCATCTGTTTTCTCCAGTCATTAAGAATTTATGCTTTGAGATTATATATAGCAAGTTTGTCTATAATAAGATCCTAGCACTTTTCGAGGCATGGATTTGCATGAATGGTCATTATACACCTGTAACATCAGCCAATGTATTCATCTTCCTTGTTCTTCTAGTAGTTGCTTAGCTCCTTCAACTAAGTACAACTTTCCAGAATTGTGTCAATAGTTAGGGATCATCATTCCAAATTCTACCAGGAGTGTTTCAAAAGTAGCAAAGAAATACCAAACTACTCTTCTTTTTTTTTTTTTCAACAGTTCAGAAGTGGTCTTCATGGAAGTATAAATGAAGATTATCTATCACAGATTCGTGATATAACGAGCACTCAAAGTGCACCTCATCTTCAACCATCTCATCTATATCATCCAACAGATACCAGATCTTACCCAGATGTTTCATCCAGTGGATTTATATGATTATCAGAAATCCATGGATTTGGTCACAAGCTTTGTTGTGCTCACATTTGAAGTATAGCTTGATAAGACTGTGAATATCAGAAGTCCTGAAAAGTCAGTGTGACTTTTGAAGGCTTTGAGACACTGTATTGCATATAATGACTCTAGTTTTCTGTGATTTTTGCAAATGAATAATTTGCCACAACTTGTCCCTTTTAAACATTTTCATATAAACACTATTAATATCCAAGCGACAATAAGAATTTCTGAAAATGGTTTATATGCTTTATACTGCACATCAAGTTCCGTTTTTTTTTTAAAGGTTAACTCATCAAAAATATTAGCATTTTCTGGTGAAAGTGAAAGCAGTCATGATCATGATGAGCTGTAAAGTACTGTTTTTTTGCTGAACTAGTGATAGTTTTTATGCACTTAACCGCCTGGGAGGATGAAAAGAAAGGGAAAACATTATTTTGAAATTAAGGCTTGTATGTTAATTTAATATGTGTACTGAATGTAAGTATTTTGCTTATAAAAAAAACAAAAAATACCTTGCCCCAGTTAATAAAATAGGAACATAATTAAAGGGTGGCCCAGTGAACTTAGTTGGTGGTAACCAATGCAAATTTTAATAACTGCAAAATGTTGTTTCAATAGTGAATGTGAAACATTTATTGTTTTTCTATTTTATGAAGTAGCTTTTCAAATCATGTACCTTAACATAGAATCTGCCCTCAATCTGCTGCAGATTGTGAGGGACCTTTCATATACAGGCTTTCTACTGTAAAGCTTAACTTTTCAAGAAAGCTTGTACTCCTCAGTTGAAAACATGTAATCCCAAGGGGGTGATAATAACAAGGTTTACTACTACATTTATATAGCACTACAAGTTTGTAGGCAGCATTGTACCAGTACACATAAGAGAGGGCTTTTTCTCCATGGAGTTTACAGTCTAGTTAAGATAAATTACTTGTGGAAAACCAGAAATAAGATTTAAATTCTCAAAAGTTGATTAACTGATGGAGTAAAATTGAAGACAAGACCACTTTAATCGAATAAAAGTTGCAAGAAATTGAATCTTTGTTCCAAATAAAAATAGTGATATCAGTGGCCAGCAGAAAAAAGGGTTAGTTTATTAAGGACAGTTGTGGGCTGGGTTTTTTTATGTAGGGTGTCACTTTCCTTTTCTAAAAACCAAAATCTGAAGTAGAGAAGTAATAAGCAGGTTAAAAAAATTGAAGTTATTTACAATAACCTCAACTGAATTGCTACTATTTGAAAGAAAAGTGGTAAGGCTACCCTAATAAAATCAAGCTTCAGCCAGGTAAATCTTTTTATTTGACAATTCAGACCCTTTAATAGGATAAATGTGTCGTACCCATTTAGTTGAGTGAAACAAAGGGGCCCAGAGGTACTGATAGGCCAAGCTTTCAAATTTAAACAGTTTTTGAAGTATTTAATGTTAACCATCTACATTTAGCTGGATAACACCAGAAATACAAATAAGCCTGACATATTTAGCTGTGTATTGAGCTATCGCTAACCAGGTAAATGTGGCTGATTATGTACGTAAAGATAACCAAGCAGATGTTACCCATTCAGTTTGAACTTAGACACCCAGGTATACAGATGATTGACATTTTTGCAGCATAGATTCTGTGTTATGTCTGATGGTAGAATATAAAGTAAGGTAAATTCTTTCTTTTTAATTGGAAACAAATGTGCAGTTTTTAATATAATTTTTATGGAATAGCATGAGAACTGATTTTCCAAAAGTATTGGAAACTACTTACAGGATTCTGGACTGACAGAACATCAGTCATTGAAATACTAGATTTTACCTTGGATTTCAAGATTCCCAGGTTCTCATTTGTATGGTGTTAATACACAGATTTGATACATATATGGATGAGCTTTATTTAATGTCCCAGCCTCAAGTGCCTCGCAATTTTTGCTACATATTTTCTCAAGATCTTTACATTAAAAGCAATTATTTGCAGGATATACATGTTTTATATTATCATTTAAAAGGTTACAGAATAAAAAGAGGTAGTGATGCTTAACTACTACATACATGACTACTTTATAATAAATATTTTAATATAATTGACAAGTACATTCAATTATATACTGGCCATTTTATTGATTCTTATGTGGATTTTTGTAATCGCGGAGCTTAAAGCACTTAATTTACCCCAAATAAATTTTGCCTCCAAAGGCAAATATCAGAAGAATTCAGAATATTAACTTTCCCATCAGTGGAATACTTTAGAGAAATCTGAAAAAACAAAATGGTATTTGAATCAACGTAAAAAAAGTTACAATATATTAATGGTATGCAGAGAAAAGCCACCATTGATTCTGTACTGTATATATGTGCTTTCTTTTCAGATCTACCACTTTCCTGACTTATGTTTCATGCAAAAGATGCTCTTAAAGAGCATTTATATCAATTTGTACCTTCAAAACATACATTTGTCATTATTATATATGAGCCCTGATTCTTTTAAGTGAGAGAATTGTTCTCTCCTTTCTCCCACATTCAGACTCATTTAGTCATAAATTTCACAGTAATACTTGCACTTTATACATTTTTGAAATGGATATAGATCTTTGACATTTTCTTTAACATCCTAAATCTATGGAACTCCCAGGCTACACAGTATTGTATTGTACAGCTCTATCAAAAAGCATCCTCCCCCCAACACTGAATATCACAGTACTCTCTATCAATGATACATCATCCATATCCGTTATACACAAGCTTTTATGCATATTTCACTCATTCTTTTTTCAGATATCCACCATTGGCAATTCGCTACTCTCTTTAACATTGCAACTCAAAGCAAATCATGCAGAAACTTAACACCAACAAAAATTAAAATCTTTTCTGAAGTGACTTTTTCTACTTAAGTGAGGTATAGACAGTTCTTGCACCTTCAGTAGGAAGGCTTGATGGTGGAAGCTTTGTCTGTTGTGAGCTACCCTTCTTAGTGTAAATTATTTTTCATGGGGCTGCTTACTTTTTGAGCAGGATTACTTATGTGGATTTTCTAAAATATGAACATAATGTGAAAGATGAAGATTAGGTAGGCAGGACGATGGATAATAACTATTGGACTCTTCTACTTGTCATTTCTAGTTGTATTGTGGTTATCATGCTACTAAGTTAACATATTGTTTTTCTATTTTCTTCTGAAGTCATGATAAATATTCTAAATACCCATAGTAAAAATGTGTTCTTTTTTTGTTAGATTATTTAAACAAAGATAAATTTAAGTGTTTTTCTAAGACAATTTTAATGTTGCCCCTCTATAACCATTTTTCTTGCTATTAAGCTTTATGATATCTTTTTTTTATTAAGTATGTCTAGTTTGTTCTTCTAATTTACATTTTCTAATATTGCCTCCTGAATGAGAAGGAAGCATCTGCTGTCTTCTAGTTTATTGAAGACCAAGCATGATATGCATGTAAAAATTAATCTATTATACTACAATAGTCTTATAGCCCGTTACATTAATGGGTGCTAGAATATATGTGTGTGTGTCTGTCTTGATGTGATTTACCCATACTAAATCTTTAAGGCAGAAGGTAGCATTACATACATTGATATAATTGTTCTACGACCACTACCCCTGATAAATTAGGTAATATCTTACATACTTGCCAACACAAAAAAGTTGATTCAGGAGGTAATGCTACCTATAGGAAATGTAGCAATATATAAGCATCTTATTTACCAAAAAGAAAACTGCTTATTTACTGTCTGCTTAGTATGTTTAGGTCTCTCTGCCTCTCCACCTACAGATTCTGTGCTGCCTCTGAGGTGGGATTTAGCAGGGAACTGTTGAAGACATTTTCTTTCATTTTGGGATAAATAGGGAAACATGAAATTGTGTGATTTTTTTTTTTTTTTTTTAGAAAAGGGAAATAAGCAAATTAATATTGTGATGCTTTCTCAGACCCAAAAAGCAGACAGTGTACATGGCTAAAATTGTAGAAATTATGAAGAAAGGAGGCAAAAATTGAAACATTTCTCAAAGTGATAAGTGTGGCTAATGAAATATGAGCATATAGTGAACAGGATAAGGGAAAATAGAAGCAAATAGAACATGTGCCTTAGCACAAGTTTTTTCTTCTTCATGGTTAATGTGGCAAACATGCTTTACCAAAAAAAAACTACTATGATTATGTCTGCACACCCAGTGGGAAATCAGGTTTATTTTTTTTAACAATTGCACATGTCATATATAAAAAGTGAAAAATCCCATGCTATTCATATTTTAATCATTGAGACTAAACTATAAACTCCTCTAAGTTTGCCGAAAGGTGCTTAAAAAGATACAAAAAAGGAGGCAAAAAATGTCAATAAGGACTCTATGAGTGTGTCTATCAGCTAATCACTCCCAACAAACCAAACCACACAGGTGCCAAATATCAATTGAAAAATAGGGGCGCTCTCAGTGTGAGGTTGTTAGCGACAGGAGAACAAACTCCAGCGCTTCCACTTACAAAGACATTGAGACAGCATGTACTGTATATACTCGAATATAAACCGAGATTTTTGGGCCAATAAAAGGCCCCAAAATGAGGATCTCACTTTATATTCGGGTCCACCTTAAATCCTAGTGGTCCAGTGGTCTGGTGAGCCAAGCTGGGATGGGAGCGATCCCTCCCTCTCCCGAGGTGAGGTGTCGGGTCCTGTCCTGGCCTTCAGCCGTCTGTTGAATCATCGCATGCCCTTTCCTTCCTTCCCTGCTATAGAATCATGCATCCCCTCCTTACCTACCTACCTACCTACCTCTCTTGGAGAAGCAGTGTAGGACTCCCTTCATGCCTACCTTAATCACTGGTGGTCCAGCGGGATGAATTGGGGCAGGAGTGATCCTCATAAGCTCCTGCCAATACAATTTCACTGTAAAAAATAGATGTTGCGAGTTCCTGCAGTAATTTGGTTTATATTTGATTCTATGAGGTAAATTTAAACTGGCGGCTGAGCCAGCAGAGCCCAAATGATTTTACTGATCTGCTGTACATTGTCCTACTAGCCTGAAATACTCTCCAAGCAATCTGGGTAAGGTCTGGGATCATTCAAAAAACAGTGCCCATCTACCAGTCATACCATTACATTTTTTGGTGCGATACTAATTTAAGTTAAACTGAAACTAAATTGGTCCAATTCAAACCAGTGGAAATTCACAAGTTAGTTTGAAGCATAGAACCAATTAATTGTTCACAGATTCAGAGACTTAGCTAACTAATTTATTTCTTGTTGACATGAGATAATTTACAAGAAATGGAGGCACATTATAATCATTTGCAGATTGGAGTAGAGTAATCTAGTAGGTCTAAATTTATTACTAAACTAGTGTCAGCCATAAGCACCATGATGCACATCTTTTTATTAAATATTTCTTATTTGTACTTGTATTTATAATTCCAAATACATAATAAACTGAAATGCTTATTTTATTTGTAGTGTTGAACTCAGAATAAAAATCCTTTCAGATAACTGATTTATTTTGTTTGTTCTGTTTTGGGACTAGATTTTTAAGCAAATATTTATTCTGAACTGATGGTTTGGTTTTGTTGTTTTAATTTTAGGAGCTTAGTTCAGGTTCCACAGAATCTAGTCCAGTTCAAGGACGAAATAATAAAGGTTTAAGTACTTTTTTTGTTAAAGTTTAGACTTGGTAGTACTGTCTGAATAGTGCCAAAGCAGTCAGATGGTGTATTCCGTAGCACTGTCCAGACTGTGCCACTGAATATCCCTCTGGCCTGCGCTTTTTTGGTTAGCAGCACATGCTAATTGGATAAGTGCCTTTAAAATCATGAATGCACTGACATGACATCAGTTCTAAAAGTCAGTTCATGTCCTCCTTACAAGTAATCAAATCACTGCCTAAAATATTACAGTATAAAGAAAAGTAGTTAAATAGAAGGCCTCGCCAAAGAGCTTTCTCTTGTTCCAGCTGAGATAGCTCAACTCTGGTCATATTGTAATGAAAATTGCATATTGTGAAAGCATATGCATAATTACAAGTGCAGCGCTACAGAAAAATTTAAAGAAACATTAGCGGTGTCGCATAACTAATACAGATGAAGAGAGGTTGTTGAATAAAAGGTTACTTAGAAGAAACCCAGGATGTGGTGTTGGACTCTCACTCTGTCAGAGAGAGTTTATATTTGGTTATTGTAGCAGATGTATAACCTTAAAGAGGAGATTGTTGCAAACAAAAAAAAACTATGGAAACATCAGTTGCTATATAAAAATGCAGATTCTGTCACTTCCCTTCCAGATCCCATACGCTATGTGTTCAATCCCAACCTACAATCTGGGAATTGCAGAAATCCAACACTTTTCTGAGCGCATGCTCCTCCCCCCCCCCCCCCACCCCCTTCCCTATGATCAAGAACTAGAGCTATATCCAGTTTCAATTTCTGCAAGCAATCCGTGCAGAAGTCTTTTGAATTGCTCTGCTTCTTTTTCTTATTTTTTCACTTAAAGTTTGCTTTTTTGGTGGCTTCAGTGCCTTGAGACCCTTTTCCGGTGATCCCCTGTGGGAGGAAAGGATGCAGTCCCGCAGAGCTGGTCTACTACTTCACAGAGAAACTTTGGTGGATTTGTGGAGCCAGTCTGCTGTATGCCACCCTTCCTAGACTCTGGGTCCATTCCCCTGGGATTTTGCTTGCTCACTGATCTTGTCATGGGTTTTAAGCACAGGCTGTATGCATCTGGAGTGAAACCTACCTGGGTTTCAAGGCGCAGGCTGCCTTTCCCGCCCCTGACTATGTGACAAGCATCCATGGGGGCGGAGGTCATGGTGTCTGGCCACCTGGCGGTCCAAAGATCTTCAACTCTGGTCATTTGGAGCAGTTTCTGAGACAGAAAATTATTTTCCTCCAACTGCTGTGTGAAAAAGCTAGGCACTTCAGTGACTGTGAGTAATCCTCTATTATTTCCTATGGGAACTTTCAGGGGTAGCTCATTACACAATTTAAAAGTCATTTTCACAGTTTCAGGTCCCCCACTTTCCCAGAATTCAAATTGCTATTTTTTATTTTTGGATTTTGTTTATTTTTGCTGTTTTTGATGCGAGTTCATTGGCAGCAGTCATTTTGAATTTTAAATTATCTTTTTTTCCATGTTTATTTCTGCCTCAAAACCCCTCAATTTGATTGAAAATCATTTGGGATGGACTCCCCAAACCCGTAATCTGTTGGATGTGCACTTTGGTTGCACCAAATTGGCAACGGATCTGTGACTGTATACCGCATGCCACAGCATGCTGGGAGTGGGGGAAGGAGCTTTGGGCTTCATCGCCTTAAGGTCCCCCAGGGCTGGAGAGCCAGCCTGGGTCCACGATTTTGGGAAAATATCTCACCCAAAGGCCATTCTGGAGGTTGGCACCAAACGCCTGCGTTCCAAGTCTGGGGACTGTTTTGCTGTGCTCATGGTGTGGCTTTTCACTGGAATTTTTTTTCGGCTCCTATGGAAAATGTATTCTTCAGACCCAGCTCGTTGGACACAGCCAACAGGTGCTTCGTTTCTTTAGTTCAGTTGCACCAGTGGCAGAGTTTGACTGCATTATGCCCTTTGGTTATTATGCCGCCTTTATCTCCTGACTCTGCCTTTGTTTTGGATTCAGCTGATTCCCTTACTTGGACTAGTCCTCACGTTCGCCCTGGGAGTTTGGGTTTAGTTGAGGATCTCTCTGTCAGCAGGCCTTTTATACATGGTTTTCTCCCCTTTTACTGTTGGTGTTCTGAAAGAGCAAAAAAAAAAACAACAAAATCTCTTCCTTTTTCCACTATCCACAGCTTCTTTGTCTGGTTATAGGCAATAGGATTCCCAAGCTTCTCTTTCCGACTCTCTCAAGCTATGTTTTAAGCTTTCCCTGATAGCTCAACAGTTTTGAACTCTCTAACTTGGATTCCGCTGTGGCACAGAATACCCATGCATGGCCCTCCCTGGTGTTGGAGGAGTAATGTTTAAGGACTCCTAGGATTGCCACGGTGGATATAAAAATATTAAAAAACTAAAACTTTCTTGAAGAGGTTTCTTCAGGCTTCAAGGCGGTGGCAGCCTCCTTTGTGATGTATGCCGGTCATGCGAGATTACGCAGGGTGTCCTCTGCAGAGGTGGATGTTTGTCCCCAGCTAGTGCTGGAGGGTGTAGATTATGTGGCAAATGCACTTTCTGATTTTCGAGTTCTTACTGCTTATGCGGTGTCTGCGTGCTGACATTTTTAACTCTGTCCTTGGACTGGGGTTGCTACCTCCAAGGCCACGTTCAGCAGTCCTCTTTTCAAGAATCATCTTCTTTATGGGGAAGTCTGGATGACCTCTGGCTGGTGTTGCGGGTTACCACCCTACATCTCTTTCTGTGAACAAGTCCTGCTGGTTTGGGAAGGGACAATAGTATTTTTCATTCCTCCTGCTGTTTTTGCAGGATCCTCATGCTCTTCCTTCCAGATATTCCCAGGGGTACAGGTCCCTGTGCCAATTTTTCCAATTCCAGCCATCCTTCGACATCCAGATTACAGGTGACTCAGGTTCCTAAACAGCCCTTCAGAGGGCCGTCTACCTCAGTTTACTAGGAGTGGACTCGCATGTCCTCAGATAAATGGATGCGGAACATTCGGAGGGCACAAGAAAGTTTTCTTTTGTCTGCCTTTGAATTTGTTGTTAGACTTGCCGGCAGATTGGCTGGCAAAGGAGTCAAAGGTCTACACTACCTTGCAGCGTCTCTTCGACATCTGGGCACTAGTACCCATTCCAGTCTATGGCTCAAGCTTCGGCTGATTCTCTTTATAATTCAACATGCCAAAGTACGATTGGAGGTCTGGAGGCCCGTTCTGGATCTCATTTCAGTCACTTGCTTCCTGTGCATTCTTTATTTCCGAATGGAAGCTGTGGGCACAGTCATGGCTGCTGTCTCCTGGGGAGTTCTAGCATCATTGAATCTTGCGGAGGCTTTCATCCATATACCCATATTTCTGGAGCATTGCAGATTTCTGTGTTTCCATGTTCTGCAACAGCATTTCCAGTTCACAATTCCGCCTTTTACCCCCGCGCTTTCACCATAGTGATGGCAGTTGTGGCGGCTTTTCTGCACAGGCAAGGTATCCTGGTTCCTCCTTATGTGGCTGATTGGTTGATCCAGGCTCTGTTTCGACAGCTGTGCAATATTGCGGTGGAGACAGTATTGTCTCTGCTATAGGCTTTAGGTTGGACTGTCAACTTCCAGGCAAGCCAGGTGATGTCATCCCAATCCTTGGAGTCTCTGGGCCTTCTCTTCGACACCCACCAGGGTTGTGTGTTTCTTCCCATGGCATGCGGACACAAACTACAACCCCAGATCAGAGCTCTCCTAGACTTTCCAGCTCCCACGACCTGGCCTTGTGTGCAGTTGATGAGTCATTGGAGGCAGACCCCTGGGCCACAGTGTACATGCACTCTTTTCAGGAGTTCCTCCTCTCGGTGATCTCTGCAGCATCTTCCCCTTCAGCTTCCGCTCTCCTGGATGGTACCGGCTCGCAGCAGTTTGAGCTAGAGGCTCTCCACCAGGGCAGGCTTTTTCAGATCTGAGTGGATGTCTATTATAATGGATAATAAAGTAACCCTAATTGGATAATAGCCAATGATATCCAAAATATAACAACACTAAAGGATTGGCTAACACACCTTGTCCTTGGAAGGACAAGGTGTGTTAGCCAATCCTTTAGTGTTATTATAATGGATGCCAGCCTGTTGGGTTGAGGTGCTTACTGTGGGGACTGCTCCATTCAGGGGCTCTGGACTCCTTGTCTGAACCATTCGTTGATCACTCATCTGGCACTCCAGGCAATTTGGTGTTACTCCAGGCGATTGGTGTTACTCGCGATTTGGTGTTAATCCAGGTGATTTGGCAATTACTCGCTCTCCAGCTCCCACTCTGGAAGGAACAGCGGTGTGAGTACTCTCTGACACCATGACAAGCGTAATTGTTCAAGGGAGCACAAGGAGCGCTCCCTTGGGCCAGTGAGCTCTCATGCTGTTTCATTGGGTGAAATCTCTTCTTCTGCCACTAGGGGCAGCCCATATGGCTGGAGTTGACAAAGTGCTGGCTGCCTTCCTCAGTTGACCAGAACTAGACCCGAGAGCATGATCCCTCTTGTGGATGGCTTTCCATCTGATTGTGCAGCGTTGAGGGCAGCACCTGCTGGGTTTGATGTATTCAGCTGAAGACACGAAGATTAGGCGCATCTTCAGACTTGCCTTATTAGTCGTGGTATGAGGATCTCTATCTTCAGCAGGACAGGAGGCTCCAATTCCCTCTTCTTCGCTACCTCCTCAGTCTGAGTCCAGTACCTGTGGAGCATCCGCAGCGCTTACAGCATGGCTTTTGAGTACTCAACCTCGATATAGTTCTTCAGATGTAGTCTTCTCGACACTTATGTGAATAATGATTCCCTCTTCTATGGATTCATGTGTCACAGCCTGGAAGGCTGTATGAAAAGGACCAGGTGGAACCTGAGAGGGTTTCCATTTCGTTGGTCCAGGCTTTTCTTCTGGCAGGCCTAGAGAGGGTTTTAGCAGTGTCCTCCCTTGAAGTTCAGGGTGCAGGCTTTCGTGCTTCCAAACATGCAGAGACTCTAGTTTGCTTACTGCTCTTCCAGCTGTGACCAGACTTATGAGAAAGGCGCTTTGTTTGTGGCCTCTCTGGCATCATCCTTTCCCTTTGTGGAATCTTAACGTCATTCTTCAGCTTTGGGAAAGCCCTTTTTGAATTACCGATGACAGCTACTCTTCTGGATCTGATGGTTAAGACTGATCTTCTGGTCACCATTGTCTCGGCATTGCATATTTTTCAGTGCTTCAGGTTCTTTCATGTAGGGAACCCTTTCTCCGTATTCCGGACACAGGAGTTATTCTCTGTACTGTACTTTCCTTTGTACCGAAGGTGGTTTCCAAAATCCTGGTCACCCAAGAGGTTTGTTTGCCTGAGTTTCCTTACTCAGGTTCAGAGCAACAGATTCAGATCTTGCACAAGTTTGATGTCAGGAGAGTCTTGCTCCACTATTTGTAAAGGAGTGATGGTTTTTGGCTGTCTGTTCACCTATTTTTCCTGAGTGCTGCGCCTCACCATGTTTGGCTGGCATTCAATTCCTTGATAGCTCAATGGGTTCAATTGTCCATTTTCCGAGTCTTACATAATCTGCAGCAAGCTGCCACTGGCTTCTCTTATGTCCCATTTGATTAGAAGTGTTGCTGCATCCAGATGAAATTTGCAGGGCAGCTACTTGGTCCTTTCTTCTTTCCTTTCCCGGTTTTACTGAGTTAATGTGGCGGCTCATTCAGATGCTGTTTTTTTTTGGGGGGGAGGGGGGTACCTCTTTGTTGATGGCAGTCTCTTCTGTCCATCCCTAGCTGCTACCATCACTTTGGTACATCACCTAGCATATGGAATCTGGAAGGGACGTAACATAATGGAAGCTTAGGTTTCTACTTTAGATAATCTTCTTTCTGTTAGTCCCTGTAGATTCCATACGACCCGCCCTCTCTGTGTAAGCTGAGTTGTTTGGAATAGCCACCTTCTTTCTGCCTTAATTCTTCTACTTGCAGGCTTGAACACTCTCCAGCCAGTTGATGGATCCTGTGGGCAGTGTACACTTCTGTAAGTATGCTTACCCAAAGGCTGTCTCATGTGGGTGCTTGTTGCACACAGCAGATTAGTTTTACATTATTCCTCAATGTTTAGCTGGATTGCCTTTGTGCCTGTTTATTACTTGTTTCATGTTTTGCAGAGTAGTTCAGAAATTGTGTTGCTGTGGGTCTTCACCCTTACCCCCTTGTCATGGATTTGTTCAGGTATGTTGCTTGGCTTTGTGACTCAACTAGATATAGCACTAGCTCTCAGTCTAAGGGGAGAGGAGGAGCATGTGCTCAGAAAAGTTGGACTTCTGCAACTCCCAGATTTTGGGTTGGGATTGAACACCTAGCATATGGAATCCTACAGGGACTAACAAAGAAGATTATCGAAGGTAGAAACCTAATCCTCCATTTATATGTATAAGTTCACATATATGTAATGGTTTTAGACTATTTGGCTATTTAGACATATAGGTAGCAGTGCACAGAGATCTAATGGAAGCATGTTCTGGGTGGTCCTTTTAGGTATGTATGTACATTATGTCCATACCATAGATCAGGGGTGCCCAAAAGGTCGATCACGATCGACCGGTAGATCACGAAGGCAACGCAAGTCGATCGCATTGCCTTCACATTCTACTTGCTTCCCAAGAGCTAGATGGACCTGAAGCATCCTGGCGGCCCTCGCGCACCCGGCAGCTCCACTCACTACCTGCACGGAACGGCGCCAGTCAGTCATCCACCCTCCCCCCTCCGTCCTACCTTCTCTCAGGGATTCCCAGTCCAGCCCTGGAACTTTCCCCTCTGCCACGGGCCGCCCCACCGAAAGTAGGAAGTTGCGTCAAGTTGGGGGGGGGACTGAGAGGCAGGAAGCGGCAGAGAGCGTGAGCTCCGGGGGATCAGTCGCGAGCACCCTCGGAGACCGCAGAAAAATGTAAAGTCAAAAAGTAATGTTTCAGTTAAGCAGATGTTCAAAGTGTGCTCCCTTTGCACGAAGGCACATCATCAGCCTTGGCCGTCACTGATCTATGGACTTGTCAATGATACTCTGCTTCAACTCACCTCAAATAGAGATGAGGCGCAATTTAAGGTCTTTGATGTCAGATATTGCTGTCTGGTCAACACATTACTGTAACAACCCCCAGATCCGATAGTAAACTGGGTTTAGGTCTGGTGAATATGCAGGCCAGAGGTCTGGACCAATGAAGTCTGGAATCTTACGATGTAGCAGTCCTAAGGGGTCCTTTACCCGATGTGTTGGGACATTGTCATGTTGGAAGATAAAGTAGTCTTCTGACATGCGACAGATTGTTGGAAAAAGCTTCTGTATCAAGAGGACATCCCAGTAGTATGCACTGTTGATTTTAACCCCAGGATTGATGAAGAACAGATCTCTGAAACCGAGTTTCGAAATTGCAACCAAGACCATGACGGATTGGCTGAAGGTCGGTGGAGCTACTGTAAATATCTTTTCATCTGTAAACCAGATGAAGCTAGCGCTGTGCTTTGGATATTTGGTCAAAAGCTATTTGCACCGTTAGAGGCATGTGTCTTTGTTGTGTAAAGTTAACTCTTGGGCTTGACACTTTTATTTAAGACACTTTAATTTCAGATGGTCATGAATTATCCTAACCACAGTTGTCTGGCTTAATCCTGCTTCTCTTGCTATTTGGCAACTTCGGTGTGTTTTCAGAGCATTCTGGCTCAGTACAAGATCGTGTGCAACATCAATGTGCTCATGTGCGAATCGAGCACAGTCGTCCACTGCCTGGCTTACGATCCACAGTGCCCGTTGCTTGGATCTTGCATAGCAACACATCAAGGTTGTTTTTTGTTCCAACCCTTCTGTGGGAACTCTTTCAACAATTGTCAACTGCTGTAACCTTTTAGCAGTACCAAGTTATTTATCAGGTTCAGTCTTCTGCAAATAGGAACCCTAACCATTGCAATAAAGCTTTATTATCAATCAAACTCATACAAAATCTAATTGTTACTACCCCTTTTTGTTAACATTTAATTTCACCCATTACTGAGTTAAAGCTTATTGCATGCTACTAATGCAGCTTAAGATGATTTACTATATTACTGCACAATAGCTACTATTTAGCTTAATTTAATAAAGTTCTGAGCAGCATAACACAAGAGCACACGCTCAAAAGGTACTTACAAGCAGCATGTGACTGAATACTTTGAAGGACAGTTCTCTTAAGACATGTGGCTTTCTTCCTAACACTGAAGGAACAATTTTTCTTCTAGCGAAGTTCAAGATGGAGGCGCCAGCTTTTTAGCGTTCATTTCTATATGCACATTCTTGCGCGCTGCCGTTAGCTATGTCTACGGACCTCGGCATGACTTTACGTCAATAGTCTCTATGTATTCCCCCTTTCTTCATTATTAAATGGCCACCTTTACGATATAAACTTCAT
Source organism: Geotrypetes seraphini (assembly GCF_902459505.1). Classification (NCBI taxonomy): domain Eukaryota; kingdom Metazoa; phylum Chordata; class Amphibia; order Gymnophiona; family Dermophiidae; genus Geotrypetes; species Geotrypetes seraphini. Next base: position 402,727,865 of record NC_047085.1, on the reverse strand, counting down.
GAGTTGCTAAGTACAATTTTGTATAAATTTCAGTACAATTATGTATAAATGTCATAAGCTGCTCAATATAGTTTTTGTATAAATTATACATTAAAAACTTATATAGTTTATAAAATTGATATTTTACAAATGACATTTTACAAGACTCAAGTATTTTTGGAGGCCCAGTATTATTAGATCAACAAATAGCTACGGAACAGCATAATGATTTTTCAGCAATTACTAATACTGTAATATGAAGTATATAGTATGGTTAGAATTGAATGGAGCATCATTGACAGATTATTGTAAGCAAGAGCGAATACCACGAGGACTTCGGATGAATGTAGCCCAACAAATATTCAAGAGAGATGAGGTATTCATAGATAAATGGAATAAAATATTAAATAGATGTTCCCTTGATTTGATGTTAATAATTGAAAAGAGTAAGAAAGAATTACAACAGTAAAAGGGTTTGTTAGATGAACAAATACAATAGTAGAAAACATCATTAGGAACAGAAATGTGTGACAATTGTTTAAAAGAAATACAATAAAATATAAATACATATTATGAAACAGTTCTTAAACAAAAACAAAAAAGCAACTAGAGATGCTTAAGATTATTCTTCTAACCTTATATGCAAATATATCCTCCAACAATTCTATCTTGGAGCCATTGTCCACTTACGTGAACTACTATTTGAAACCTTTAGTAGAAGTAAGTCAATCATATCAGAGACACCAGCCATTTTATTATGGTTGCAATCAGTAGATTTGAACAATCGACCCATAACCATGGTCACTTTGGATATAGTACTCCCTTCTGCAAGAGGCTTGTTTAGCCATATTCAACAGTTATTGGACACTCTGAGCAGACCACATCACTGCCCTACTGATTTTTTGATGTCTTTATTGAAAATAACATTGACTGAAAATTTTTTTACAGATAAAAGGGGTAGCCATGGGTTCTACTTTGTGCCCCCTCAATAGCATGTATTTACATGAAAAATTTTTAGGAGGTCTTTTTACATTATAGTGAATGGGACAGATATATCCTAGGATAGAAAAGATACATCGACGATGTATTTATGCTATGGGAAGGAACTATTGATCAATTAGAGCAATTCGTCAGTTGGCTAAACACACGTGATAACATCAAATTCACTATGAATTATTCAACAGAAGGAATTAATTTTCTTGATACTTGGATATTCATCCAGGATAATTGTTTATACTCTAAATTATATGTGAAACCAACTGATACTAATGGACTATTGCAATATCAGAGTTGCCACTCGATGGCACTAAAAAATGGTTTACCATTAGCCCAATTTTTACGTCATTGGAAAATTTGCTCAGAAGTAAAAGATTTTAAGAATTCCTCCAAAAAGCTAGCAAAGGATTTAAAAACTCGATGATCCATCGCATATAGTAAGAAATTCTTATCAGCGAGCCAAACATAATCACAGGGAGTGGTTGTTGCAACCCTCCGAAGCTTCACAAGAGCAAGAAGACACCCAACAGCAAAGATTATACCTGTGTTCTTCAGTACAATACCTCCTCTCAAGAAATCACAGATATCATAAGAAGACACTGGTGGATTATACAAAAATCTCCATATTTTCAGGATTCAAATATTAGAATTGCATATTCAAGAACATGAAATTTGAAAGAAATATTGAGCATTAAACCAGAAGGCAAGAGATTAAGATTACGTCCCCAGGTTCAGGAAGGGGTGCAAAAAGAATTGAACCAAAAACCCAGTGTGGATGACAAACGCGGTGATAAAGGCGATAAGTGACAAGAAATCATCGTTCAGAAAATGGAAAAAGGACCAAACAAAGGACAACCAGAAGGAGCACAAAAGACACCTAAGGGAATGTCACCGAGTGGTTAGGAAAGCAAAAAGAGAATATGAGGAGAGACTGGTGGGGGAAGCAACAAACTTCAAATCGTTCTTCAGGTTCGTGAAGAGGAAGCAACCGGCCAGGGAGGAAGTGGGACCATTGGACGATAGAGCCAAGAAGGGAGTGGTAAAGGAGGAAGAAGAGATAGCTGATAGGTTAAATAAGTTCTTCTCATCAGTCTTCACGAGAGAGGACACATCAAATATTCCGGAACCCGAGGCGATCATAAATGGGGATCAGGAAGAAAAGCTGGTCCAACTAGACGTAAGCCAAGAGGATGTCCTCCGACAGAGAGACAGACTAAAGAGCGACAAATCACCGGGTCCGGACGGCATCCACCCAAGGGTACTCAAAGAGCTAAGGAACGAAATAGCAGAACCACTTCGCCAAATATGTAACCTATCCTTAAAAACTGGAGAGATCCCGGAGGACTGGAAATTAGCAAATGTCACGCCCATCTTTAAGAAAGGTTCAAGAGGTGACCTGGGAAACTACAGGCCGGTGAGCTTGACCTCGGTTCCGGGGAAGATGATGGAGGCACTGGTTAAGGACAGCATCAGAGATCACATAGAAAACAATGGACTGCTGAAGGCGAGCCAGCACGGCTTCTGCAAGGGAAGGTCTTGCCTCACAAACTTACTGCACTTCTTTGAGGGGATAAACAGCCAGATGGCTAAAGGGGAATCCATAGACATCATTTACCTTGACTTCCAGAAAGCCTTCGACAAGGTACCACATGAACGGCTGCTTAAGAAGCTGTGGAACCACGGGGTGCAAGGGGATATCCACCGATGGATCAAAAACTGACTGGCTGGCAGGCAGGAAACAGAGGGTTGGAGTAAAGGGCCATTACTCAGACTGGCTAGGGGTCACGAGCGGAGTTCCACAGGGGTCGGTGCTGGGACCGCTCCTGTTCAATATATTTATTAATGACCTGGAGGCGGGAACAAAATGTGAGGTTATAAAATTTGTGGATGACACCAAACTCTGCAGCAGGGTTAGAACCGCGGATGACTGCAAAGACCTGCAAAAGGACCTAACGATACTGGAGGAGTGGGCAAAAAAGTGGCAAATGAGCTTTAACATAGACAAATGCAAGGTCATGCATGTAGGGAAAAAGAACCCGATGTTCAGCTACAAAATGGGGGGATCACTGCTAGGGGTAAGTAACCTTGAAAGAGACTTGGGGGTGATGGTAGACACAACATTGAAAGCACCAGCACAGTGTGTGACGGCCACAAGGAAAGCAAACAAAATGTTGGGTATCATTAAGAAGGGTATCACGGTCAGGACGAAGGAAGTAATCATGCCACTGTATCGTGCAATGGTGCGCCCGCATCTGGATTACTGTATCCAGTACTGGTCGCCACACCTCAAGAAGGACATGGCAGTACTTGAGGGAGTCCAGAGAAGAGCGACTAAACTGATAAAGGGTATGAAAAACTTCTCATAAGCTGACAGGTTGAAAAAGCTGGGGCTATTCTCCCTGGAAAAGCGGAGACTTAGAGGAGACATGATAGAAACCTTCAAAATCCTGAAGGGAATAGAAAAGGTAGACAGGGACAGATTCTTCACACTGTGGGGAATCACGAGTACAAGGGGGCACTCGGAGAAATTAAAAGGGGGCAGGTTTAGAACAAACGCTAGGAAGTTCTTTTTTACCCAGAGGGTGGTGGACACATGGAATGCGCTTCCGGAGGCTGTGATAGGCCAGAGCACGTTACAGGGCTTCAAAGAAGGTTTGGATAGGTTCCTAGAAGATAAGGGAATTGAGGGGTACAGATAGGAGTAGAGGTAGGTTATAAATATAGAAATAGTCAGGGACCACTACAACAGGTAATAGGCCTGATGGGCCGCTGCGGGAGCGGACCGCTGGGCGGGATGGACCTCTGGTCTGACCCAGCGGAGGCAACTTCTTATATATTAGCCAACATACAAAGTGCAGAACTTGCCAGATATGTCCCCTTACAGTCACAGGGAACAGTTTTGTTAATGCTATTAATAACAAAACATACCAATTATAGTATGCAACTAACTACAAAAGTTAATTTGTAGTTTACATGATAACATGTCCTTGTAAAAAAAAATATACGTGGGCAAGACTACTAGACCGTTAAGGATCCGTATGGCTGAACATAAATCTTGCATACATTTGCAACATAAAGAAGCGCCTTTAGTAGTTTACTGTTTACAATGCCATCATACTTTTGACAATTAAAATGTCAGATTATAGATCAAATACAGGAATCCATAAGCGGTGGGGGTAGGGGGAAAAATTATTACAAACAGAACAAAGATGGATTCACCGTCTCCAAAGTTTACATCCAAAAGGACTTAATTCTACAATCAATTGGCAAACATTCTTTTAAACTTTCAGCCTCTTTAGTATATTTCATTAAATTTAATTCATTTTCTAAATTTGGAAACAATGATTGCAATAATAAGAATCTTTATATATATTTTATGTACTAAATAATTATAAATTGATAAACAAAATAAGTCATAAACTCATATTTAATTTTTATAATTTAATTTTTATAATTAAATTATAAATTGAAAAATAAAACATAGATTTAGACCCTGTTTTAACTTTCAAAATTTCAATAAATAATTGTTTTCTTATGTGTACTGCCATCAAAGCTTTTTTTATTAAAAAAGCAATATCAATTTTATAAACTACATAACAGTTTTTAATGTATACAAAAACTATGAGCTCCTTTTACTAAGGTGCGCTAGCATTTTTAGCGTGCGCTACGTGCCAAGAACTAACGCCAGCTCAATGGTGGCATTAGCGTCTAACGCGCACAACAATGCAGCGTGCGCTAAGTGCGTGCTAAAATCGCTAGCGTAACTTAGTAAAAGGAGCCCTATATTGAGCAGCTTATGAAATTTATACATAATTGTACTGAAATTTATACATAAGTGTACTGAGCAACATGAAAGAAGTTTATATCGTAAAAGCGGCCACTTAATAATGAAGAAAGGGGGAGTACATAGAGACTGTTGACATAAAGTCACGCCAAGGGCACTGCTAACGGCAGCGCGCAAGAGCGTGCATATGGAAATGAACGCTAAAAAGCCGTCGCCTCCATCTTAGACTTCGCTAGAAGAAGAAAAATTGTTCCTTCAGCATTAGGAAGAAAGCCGCGTCTCTTTTAAGAGAACTCTTCTTCAAAGTATTCAGTCACATGCCGCTTGTAAGTACCTTTTGAGCGTGTGCTCTTGTGTTATGCTGCTCAGAACTTTATTAAAATAAGCTAAATAGTAGCGATTGTGCAGTCATATAGTAAATCATCTTAAGCTGCATTGGTAGCATGCAATAAGCTTTAACCCAGTAATGGGTGAAATTAAATGTTAACAAAAAGGGTAGTAACAATTAGATTTTGTATGAGTTTGATTGATAATAAAGCTTTATTGCAATGGTTAGGGTTCCTATAAAGCTTTTTCCAATGTAACGTTTCGCAATAGAGGGCCAGACACTTATTTTCTCTCTTTAAATAGTGATCACTAAAAGGAAAGAATCTAAGATCTTCATTACAATATATCTCCTGATGAAGCTCTTAACGGAGTGAAACGGAGACACTGTTGAGCGTAAGACTATTACCAGCTTTCTATTTAACAAAAGAATCGCCAGCACTATTGTCTCAGCACTGCTATACAAGCTAAGTACCACAAGTTTTATTAGATAAGTAAACTTGGACAAATAACTAGCAGCACTGCTTTGAGAGTTAGATAACTGATTTTTATCGCTGTTGGTATTAGGTGAAATTTGATAAAACAAAAGTTAAAAAAATACAAAAATTTAAAAAGAGTGTTTAAAACAAAAAGGCAATTAAGACCAGTGAAAGTTCACTGTCTGGGCAGGTATACTTCCAAACCCGGATAGCTGAGAACACTTGAGGTCTTCCAGCCTAAAAATAGATACCCTCTTATATACATCTATTTTGTTAGGGATTTTTGTCATAGACTTGGTATACAGAGAGATCAGTGTGTTCACATATATACCATGGGACTTAGATCAGACAGAACAGGGAGCAGAGTTGTAATTTGCTCTCCTATTTTATAGCATACGCATGTAGAGTATTATCATACACTGACATCTTTCTCAGAGCAACTACATTTGTTTATTGGTGGTTGTGAACTGTGGTCCTCAGCCTAATTTATAAGGGCACATGTGTTGTCTTCATAAAATAGGTGCCTTTTGTACTTTTCACATGGATAACCTCAATAAAATTATGTATGTAATAAATGTTAGCCATTTTCCTTTAACATAATTTGATCGGTTAGAATAAATTAGAAGAATGCTAATGAAGTTGTAAGAGACGTAATGTTTTTTTGTTACAAAGTGTAAAGCTTTTTCGATTAATGGTTGATATTTTTTTGTCATTGATGGATAGCCACTTTCTGGATTTGTATTTAATATATGTCTTTTCTTTGTTGTACAAAACATGTGCTTTATTGGAATCTGTAGCTCAAAAAGTTAAATGACTGATTCTCTGAAAAGTATGTTGTAAAGGGTGTAAAGAGAGAATTTGCAATTATTACATCTATATTTGTGTCAAATTGTGTATTAATGAATTTCTAAGCAATACCCACTGCATAAACAGCCATTTCTCTTGTATTTTAGAACAGACTCTCTGTGCTGGCAAATTCTGTTTTGCAATACTGGTGAAGCTTGGATGTGTCAATTCCAATTTCTGTGTCTTATGTAAAATGGGGCTGCACATGTCAAGTGACTGGGGTAACTGATATCACCATGGCCATGCACAAACCACACTTACTAATTCACACGTTATCATCAACAATTCTGTATATGGCACTCAAAATTGTGCATGCGAATATGTGTGCAGGCAATTGGAAAATAAGGGAAAGGGGCTGGAACTTGTATACCACCTTTTTGTGGTCTGGTTTACATATATACAGGCACTTATTTTGTACCTGGGGCAATGGAGAATTAAGTGACTTGCCCAGGGTCACAAGGAGCAGAGCTGGGATCAATCCCACGTTCTCTCTACCACTAGGCCACTCCTAGTGCCTGATTAATTGGGCACCAATAATCACTGCTAATTGGCATTCATTTAAACTTACACATGCATCTTTAGGTGCCAGGATCCATGCATAAATTTTACAAATGGATTCTGAAGGGGGTGCAGCTATGAGAGGGACATGGGCAAATCAGGGGCATTCCTGGAATTTGTATGCAGTTTTATAGAATAAAGGAGATTTGCATTTAATTTAGGAGCAAGAATTTACATCAGGTTTTAGTTTATGTAAGTCCTCACACCCAATTTTGGACATGGATCCTGATACCAAATGCTATTTTGTAAATGGAGCCCAACTTTCAACACTGTTTATAGAATACCACATAGTGTGGAATTTTATTGGCACCCAAATTTGGACGCCATTTATAGAACTGAGTCCGATATGCTTAATGCACGTAAGTAAAAGGCCTTTTAAGTGTGTGTTCTTGGTTTTGGAATATTTTCTTACTTTTTTTGCAGTACTCCTCTAGCTCAGTAATTAAGTTTGGATTGGCTTTAAAAACACTTTATTTGCCCACATTCTTTATTCTTGATTAATGTGTTTGCCTCATTCTTTTGTTATTCATTCCCGATAATGATAGCATATATGTAAAATAATTCCTTTAAATTGCCCCCCCCCCCCCCCACACACACACACTTAAGGGGCCCTTTTACCAAACTGCAATAAAAATGGCCTTAGTACACAGGAATGAACCACATAAGGACATGCAAAGGCCACTGTTTATTGCAGGTATAAAAGGCCAATTTTTCTATTTTCTATATTAATGGCCATGCTGCCTTCTTTTTTAGGCAGTAAGGACTCATGTGCTAACCACATGCTAATTGGTTAGTTAATGTAGCTGCACCAGCCATTTAGTGCAGAATGTATAGTTTGACAAAAGGTGCCTAAAATTTTGCGTACAACTGTATATGGATTGGATTAATATGATATAGTTTAAAAGTTTCAAATCTCAAAATACATTGCCCACACCACTAAGTATCAAGCATGAAGTTCTTGTACAGTGCTGCATTATTACAATTTGTAATTCTGTAGCACCATGTAAGCATGTTAGTGTTTGCAGTAGTAGTTGAGCCTAAAAAGGAATTCAAAGATATATGTAATTATGGGGTCTTTTTACTAAGGCGTGCTAATCAATTTAGCACGCACTAAATGCTAAGGTGCCCATAGAATATAATGGGTGCCTTAGCATTTAGCTTGCACTAAGTTGGTTAGCATGCCTTAGTAAATCGACCCCTATATAAGAGAACACTGTTAATGCATATCAAAAATTGCAATTTAGATGTATATTTTGTTTTGTTTAAGGGCTGATTGCTCTTCCATTCTGATTGTTATAAGAAATAACTTAGTATTAAGCAGTATTATTATACAGTATAGAGACATATTTTGTAAATGTTATGCTGTCTTGTTTAGCTTCCCTCTGCCTAGTTTAATTTGTTTCCAATATATTCCTCTTGCTCGTGTTGTGTTTCTCAGATTTTTTAAATGTTTTTGTAGTTCTTATGCTTGCCTTCAGGAAGCATCTGCGAAACTTAATATAGTATATATTAAAATAAAATCATTACAACTGGTATTTGTGTGTCGCTGCCAACTGTCCATTAACCAAAGAAGCTGTGTGGGAGTGATTTGATTTACCCCAAATATTTATTAATATGGCCTCATAGTTAAAATCCAACAATCCTCTCAGTACAAAAGACCTCCTAATCTACAGAATTGTAATCATATAATGGAATGGAGAAATAGCCTAATGATTAGAGCAGAAGACTAGGAAGCAGGCTCAAATCACACTGCCACTCCTTGCAAAGTTGGATAAATCACTTAACCTTCCACTGTCTCAGGTACAAACTTAGATGATGAGCCTTCTGAGGTGAGGAAAATACCTATGTACAGTACTTGAATGTAACTCACTTTGAGTTACAACTGATAGAGGTGTGAGCTATTGCAGTTATATGTAATTGACCTTGACCTAATGAGAAAGGTGAGTTAAATCCTTATCCCACCCCACACGATAGGACAAGTTAGGACAAAACAAGGATGAGCCACTAGTATTGCTCTGTGAACTGCCAGCAGACTGCTGACCCATCACTAACAAGCAAGATTTTAGCCTGGAAGATTGTGTGGAACGGGCATCACTGGGCAGTCCACCATGAGAAATCAAGGATGTTGGCCATTTATTGGCTGTGGCCTTGTCAGGAACTCCATCTACTGCCATGCCCTTGCTGTAGGGATCATTGGCCCTCCTGCAAACTAAACTGTTACCCCCTTAGCTTGGGTATGCAAATACCCACTTTATATAATACTATGACAGTTCTAGAAATTAACATACTCTTGGTATGCAGTTGGAGGGGGCTAAAGCCCTGATTGGCTCAAAATGGTGATGGGAGATAGTGCCGGGTCAGAGTTGGGACTTACAATAATGGGAACAAATACATGTACATAAGAACATAAGAAGTTGCCTCTGCTGGGTCAGACCAGAGGTCCATCGCGCCCAGCAGTCCACACCCACGGCGGCCCATCAGGCCCATGACCTGTAAGGTGATCCTTTTCCAAGCCCTTTAATCCCTCTTATCTTTCTAGCTATACTCTTTCTATAACCTATCTCTACCTCTATCTGTATCCCTCAATCCCCCTATCCTTCAGGAATTTATCCAGTCCTTCTTTGAACCCCTGTAGTGTACTCTGTCCTATCACAACATCCGGAAGTGCATTCCAGGTGTCCACCACCCTCTGAGTAAAAAAGAACTTCCTAGCATTTGTTCTAAACGTGTCCCCTTTCAGTTTCTCCGAGTGCCCCCTTGTGCTTGTGGTTCCCAATAATCTGAATAATCTGTCCCTTTCTACCTTCTCTATGCCTTTCATGATCTTGAAAGTCTCTTATCATGTCTCCTCTGAGTCTCCGCTTTTCCAGTTTTTCATACCCTTTATCATTTTCGTCGCTCTCCTCTGGACTCTTTCAAGTATCGCCATGTCCTTCTTGAGGTACGGTGACCAATACTGGACACAGTACTCAAGGTGCGGGCACACCATCGCACGATACAGCGGCAAGATGACTTCCTTCGTACTGGTTGTAATGTCCTTTTTAATAATACCCAACATTCTGTTTGCTTTCTTAGAGGCTGCTGCACATTGTGCCGTTGATTTCATTGTTATATCCACCAGCACACCCAAGTCTTTTTCAAGGTTGCTATCCCCTAGCACTGATCCCCCCATTTTGTAGCTGAACATCGGGTTCTTTTTCCCTATATGCATGACCTTGCATTTCTCTATATTAAAGCGCATTTGCCATTTACTTGCCCACTCTTCCAATTTATTTAGGTCCCTTTGTAGGTCTTCACATTCTTCCATGGTTCTAACCCTGCTGCAGAGTTTGGTGTCATCCGCAAATTTTATAACTTCACACTTCATCCCCACTTCTAGGTCATTTATAAATACATTGAACAGCAGCGGTCTGAGCACCGACCCCTGGGGAACACCGCTCGTGACCCTCTGCCAGTCCAAGTAGTGGCCCCTCACTCCAACCCTTTGCTTTCTGCCTGCCAACCAGTGTTTAATCCATCTGTGTACGTCCCCTTCCACCCTGTGGTTCCGCAGTTTCCTAAGAAGCCTCTCGGGTACCTTGTCAAAGGCTTTTTGGAAGTGGAGATAAATGATGTCTACGGGTTCTCCTTTGTCCATCTGGCTGTTTATCCCTTCAAAGAAGTGCAGTAGGTTCGTTTGGCATGATCTTCCCTTGCAGAAGCCATGTTGGCTCGCTTTCAGTTGTCCATTTTTTTCTATGTGCTCACAGATGCAGTACTTTATCAGTGCCTCCATCATCTTGCCTGGACCTGGTCAGGCTTACTGGCCTGTAGTTCTCCAGGTCACCCCTCGATCCCTTTTTAAAGATAGGTATGACATTTGCTATTTTCCAGTCCTCCAGGATCTCCCCAGTCATCAAGGATAGGTTACAGATTTGTCGTAGAGTTTCCGCTATTTCATTTCTTAGCTGTTTTAGAACTTTGGGTGGATTCCATCCGGGCCTGGTGATTTGTCACTTTTCAGTCTATCTGTTGGATGACCTCCTCGTGGCTTATCTCTATATGCGCCAGTTTTTCTTCTTGATCTCCACTTATGATCTCTTTGGGTTCTGGCACATTTGATGTGTCCTCACTCGTGAAGACCGACGAGAAGAACTTGTTTAACCTGTCAGCTACCTCATTTTCCTCCTTTACCACTCCCTTTCTGTTTCCATTATCCAATGGTCCTACTTCCTCCCTCGCCGGTTGCTTCCCTTTAATGTATCTGAAGAACGATTTGAAGTTTCTTGCTTCCCCAACCAGCCTCATATTCTCTCTTTGCTTTCCTAACCACTCGGTGACAGTCTTTCTGGGGCTTTATGTGTTCCTTTCGGTTTTCCTCGGTTTGGTCCTTTTTCCATATTTGGAACAATTTTTTTTTGTCACCTATCACCCTCTTTACTTCATTTGTTATCCATACCGGGTCTTTGGTTTGATTTTTTTTTTTTTTTTGCACCCTTTCCTAAACCTGGGGATGTAAAGGTTTTGTGCTTCCAGCACCGTGTCCTTAAATAGGGATCAGGCTTTCTCTACGGTCTCCATCCGTTTTGGGCAATTTTTTAGTTTCTTTCTCACCACTGCTCTCATAGCGTCGTAGTTCCCTTTCTTGAAGTTGAGCATCGACGCTGTGGTTCTCTTCACTTTGGATGTTCCTACTTCTAACTTGTACCGGATCATGTTGTGATCGCTGTTTCCTAGTGGTCCTACCACTGCCTCTTCCTTTGCAGGTCCCCCTAGCCCATTGAGGATTAGATCGAGAGTGGCATCCCCTCGCGTTGATTCTTTGACAAGCTTTTCCATGAAGCAGTCTCCCACAGCCTCCAGGAATTCTGTTTCCCTGCTCCATCTATCCAATCTATCCCAATGCTCCAGTCAAAATCCCCCATCACCATCACACTTCCGCTTTTGTCTCCCTTACAGGCTACCAGCCCCTGCATACCGTTTTGTTCTTCCTCTCCCTGTGGTGGCGTCTTTTTCGTCCTCAGCCTGTTTCCTCAATTCCACCTGTTCCTCTAACTCCTGCTGTTTTCTCTTCTTTCTGTTCTCTAGCTCCTCTTGACCCCTGGACCCCTTGTGGTTTGTCATTTGTTTCTTCCCCGCATTTTTCCCACTCAGCATCTTCATTGGATACTGTTGTCTGAAACGTCGACGTTTGGTCAATTGTTGGCTTTCCCCTTCTCAGTTTAAAGCCTTCTCTATTTCTCTCTTGATGTTGTTCGCCAACAGTCTCATTCCTGCCATGCTCAGGTGTAGTCCATCACTCCTGTAGAGCTTGTTCTTCCCCCAAAAAGTCATCCAGTTCTTCACAAAGTGGAATCCTTCCTCTTCACACCATATCCTCAACCATGCGTTTATTGCTTGTATCTCGGTCTTCCTCTTTACATCTGCCCTCGGTACTGGCAGGATCTCTGAGAATGCTATCTTCTGTGTCCTCAGCTTTAGCTTCTTTCCCAGGATCTTGAACTGCTCAGTTAGTGTTGTCCTGCTGTAATTTCTTCCGTTGACTTCATTTGTTCCAATGTGGATTATCACCGCTGTCTCTTCCATCTCAGCTCCTTCCAGGATCCTCTCGATTCTGTCGGTGATGTCCTTTGTTCTTGCCCCTGGGAGACACGTCACCAGCCGGTCTTCTCTCCCTCCTGCTACATGACTGTCCACTTCTCTCAGGATTGAGTCTCCCACTATGGTTGCAGACTTCCCCTTCCTCAGCTTCCTCTTTAGTCTCAAGTCTGTATCCTCGGTGTGGTTCCATGCTTCTCCCTCAGGGTTCTGATGAATCCTTACCTCCTCTTTTAAAAGTTTCTGAGGCTTTGAATCTCATTGTACAGGGCTATAAGATTTTATTTCAATGGTATTACAACCCAGCCCAGATACAGAAGATCATTAGCTTGGGCTCAACTTGGAATTGTGTTGCAGTGGGTGTGGTCAAGAGGGAACATTTGTACATATCTGTGAAAGCCTGCAGTTATTTGGCCATGGATTCCCAACTTCTGAAGGACATATTGAAAATTATGGTTCCTGTGGAAATATTATCTATTAGGACTGAGAATGGAGATGCATTAGCTTATAGCTCTAGTGGCAATGGCGGCCAGAATAGGTCTGGCCTCTTACTGGAAGAGAAGTGAGTTGCCTACAAGAGCCCAGCTGCTGGTTAAGATTGACTTTATATATTTAGGGATTGATTCTGCAAATATGTGTCCTGATTGTAGGCAACGGTAGGTGTCCTACTTCCATCTGGCAGCCAATCTAGACATGTTTAAAAAAAATAATAATAATAACCTCCTCAAGGCAGGATGCCTACACTGTAGGCATTTGTTGCAGGGCTAGGGAGATGCATAGGGACACTTAAGCTCACCTAAGGTTGAGCGTGGGCATGGTTTCACCCGGAAGTGGCCTTGGGTGAGTTTGTGTCCCTATGCATCTCCCTAGAGCCATGACAAACACCTGACATTTAGGCCAGCAAAATGCTGGTCATTTCATCCTAAAAGCAGATGCTGCTGCCGGCTCAGCTGATCACGAAAAGGGAATCCTTGATCAGTTGAGCTGGTAGGACTCCATGAAACCACAGCTTCAGAGAGTCCTGCCAGGTCAGCTGATTGAGGGGAAAATACCCCTGCCATGATAAGCCAGTAGAGGATCCTCCAGTGACACCCACATTGGTGTGGCAGGAGTAATGCCCACTCCCTCTAACACCACTAACAACCCCCTCCCCACACACACACACACACATGTATGAGGAATGCCCACTGCCGCAGGGCCCCATCAATCCTCTGAACCCCCCGACACTGCAACACTCCTGAGTACCCCAACATTCCACCCCAGAACCTCCCCATATTTTTAGAAGATGACCAGCAAGAGGGATGCCCATTCCCTCCTGCTAGCAGGCCTGCCTCTTCCAAAATGGTGGGCCTTCCCCTTCTAAGTGCATCCTAAGGACCTGATTGGTCCAGGTACCTAAGGCACCTCCCATAGGAGAGGACAAGGGCCTCCTTCCCAATGCATCCTGGGATGCCTGGGAGTGGCATAAGACTCTGATTGGTCTAAATACTATAGGCCAGGGACATTTAATGAAATTATATGGAAATATTTTTTCACTTAACGAATAGTTAAGCTGTAGAACTCGTCAGAGGATGTGGTAACAGTGGTTAGGGTAGCTGGGCTTAAAGGTTTGGACAAGTTTCTGGAGGAAAAAGTCTAAACACTGCTATTGAAACAGATATAGGGGAAGCCACTGCTTGCCCTGGTATTGGAAGCATGGAAAGTTGCTACTATTTGGGTTTGTGCCAGGTAATTGTGACCTGGATTGGCCATTGCTGAAAAAAGGATACTGCTCTAGATGGACCATTGGTCTGACCCAGTATGGCTCTTCTTATGCACTAAGGCCCTGAATCTATAAATAGTGCCTAATTCGTAGGTACCATTAGGTGTGATTGTCAAGCATCTGCTAGGATTTATAGAATTGCACCTTTTACAAAACCATAGCGAGGTTTTTAGCACCAGCCATGGCGGTAACAGCTCTGACGCTCATAGAATTCCTATGAGCGTCGGAGCTGTTACCACAGTGGCTTGTGCTAAAAACCGCACTACGGTTTTGTAAAAGTGCGTGCTAATTCTGTTACCATGTAGTAAAAGGGCCCCTTAATGAAACCAGCCATAGACTGTTGCAGCTCCTGAATCTCAAATATTATTTTTGAAAATATAAGCATTAGAACTGTTAAAGTATTTACTTCATGAAAGGGAAAGGAAGGTTGTTTTGTTTTAGTGTAATCTCTGCAAGAAATTCATGCTTTGCTTTTACAAGCAGTCCGTGCCCCGGCATGTTAGGTTAATGCTTTGGCATTGTTAGTGGAACTACTTGTTCTTCAAGCTTTCGCAAGGGTTGTTTATATGCCTTAATTCCATTCTAAATGTAGGTTTCTATTATTTTATTAGTCTGAAGCCTCTGGATGACTGCATGCCCTTTGGATTTGTAGAAGCACTTGGTGATAATTTGGGGTAGTAAGGGGGGCGCGCCCCCTGGAGCCATCTTTGGGGGGGGGGGGCACCAGCACCTTTTCTCTCTTCCCCCCCTTCATACCTCTTTAAAGGTTCAGCGATTCGAGCAGCATCTTCTACTTGCTGCTCGCACTGGCTCCCTTCTGACATCACTTCCTGCTCGTGGTCAGAAGGGAGCCAACGCCGGCATGAGCAGCGGGTGGAAGATGCTGCTTACGCCCATGAATATTTCAAGAGGTATGCGGGGGACACCCAAGCAGCAGGGAAAAGTGGGGGGGGGGGGGCACATGATATGGCGATGCTGGGCTCCAACCTCCCTCGCTATACAACTGATTTGGGGCCTTGTCTGTTTGAGAAATAAAGAAAGTTCAACTACTATTAATCACAGGTGTCAGTTCTGTGGTACCTGATCTCCCTCAATATTTTAAGTCTGTTGATCCAAGGCAACAAACTCCATGCTGCAGAGCTACAGGAAAACACAGGGAGGAGGAGCTTTTGTATATTAGTTACTGCTCCCACCTCCCCTGCAGCCTGTCCAATAGAATACAGGGGCGGAGGGAGTTCTAGTCTAGCAGCTGCTAATGAGATGGGAAAGTGCAGCAGCTTGACATTGACAAAAGGAACACACAGTTTCAGATAACTTTATTGGCGTGACAATTTGACCTATGTTGCCAAAATAAAAACTATAGCAGTTAAGGTAAAAATACACAAAGAGATACTGGAAGAGGAATAAATGGAGCAAGGAAAGATTGAAGGGAATGTTAAGGGTTCACTGGTTAGGAGGGACAATGCTGCTCTGAAATACTGGAAGAGGTAGAAAGGAACTGTAAAGGGAAGAGATACTGGGTAATGGAGTCAGGGACAGAGTGGGGATGTGGGGAGGAGCTGAGGGTCAGAGGAATTCAGGAAGAGAGCATGGGCTGTGGGGGTAAGGTTTCCAGATTTCCTCTTTAAAAAATAGGCCCCACTATTTCACCCTAGCCCCATCCCACTCTGCCTCCAGCCCCACCATCACATGAACCTCGTGTCTCCTTTCCTGAGCTTGGGGCTGTGCCAGGAGGAGCTCCATGCATACATGGATGATGTCACACTGACATGCGCAGAGGTCCTCCAGAAGCAGCCCCCAAGCTTGGGGCCTTCCAAAACCTGTACAAAGTGCCGGGTTTTGGAAATCCCTCCAGGCACCCGGACAGTCCTCTAAAAAGAGGACATGTCCGGGTTTCCCTGAACATCTGATAACCATATGTGTGGGAGAAAGTTGCTAGCAAAAGGAGACATGATCTGGACAAGAAGAACAGGCAGAGGGGAATCAAGATACAAGCAGAAAGAGGTAGATAGTAGCTGTGTAGGACTGGGGAAAAAGCAGCCTGAGGGAAAAACAATGGACTGCTGGGCTTCCAAGGTTTGTACATTCAGGTGGCCTTTCTGGTTGTAGAACTAGGGTTACCAGATGTCCAGGAAAACCCAGATGTTTGGGTTCCCAGATGAACTTTCCAAAACTCAGCAGTTTGTCCAGGTTTTTGAAACCTGGCTGCGTTTGGAAGGCCTCTGAGCATGCATGGATGACATCACACAAGTCCGCACATGCTTGGAGGCCCTCGGGCGCGGCCTGTAGGTCAGAAATGAAAAGACAAGCTTTTGGGGGTGGGGCTAGAGGCAGAACAATGCAAAGCTGGGAGCAGAATGGGGCATGGCCATGCATTTGGGATTTTACACAGCAAAATATAGTAACCCTATGTAGAACTGTTATTGTATTTCAGTCTGTGAGTTCTAGATACGAATGGTGTCTTGGACTCTGAGACGGGGCAGCATGAATATGATCCTTGCGATGAAGGATAGGGATAAAAATATTGAAATGTATGAGTCTGCTTAGGAAATATGAGGACTGGGTGTGCCTAGGCTGCAGGGGAGAGGTACTAACCAAGGTAGAGAAAGAAGGAACCCAAAGGGGGAATGAATTAGTAGGGGGCAAGGCATGTCGGGTCAAGAGGCAGTAGAGAGCAGATAAGTATAGAAGCGAAGGGAGGGTTGGAGTAAGTATGGGGAGGATATTAAGGGGCTCATTTTCAAAGCATGTGCAGCTATAAAATGGAGTCTGATCTGCATACACAAGAGAAGCAGGCAGGAAAAGGGGGGAGGGGCTCCAGCCCACATAGTATACAGCAGTGCACACTGGGAGCTTGAGTTAAAGAAATACACACGCTACATATTCATTAAAAGCAATCTGCTGTCATGAATGTTGGGGCAGAACAGTAGCTCCTTTAATTTGTTGCATTAACTATGGTAGCTATATTGTCTAGGATTTAAGATGCTGGCTTGAATATGTAAGTGGTTGTAAAGGAAGGTGTTCAAGCACATTCTCTTCCATCTGTGTCATATTTCCTTCTTGGAGGAGTTATAAGATCAGAGGCTCGACGATTGACTGATGTCATCAGTCTGTACTACAGAATAAGAACTACATCAAAACATAACCCTCTGGGGGGGAAAAAAAAATCTCATAAATCCTCGGTTATTGCTGAAAATACAATGCAGTCAGCAGGAAACAAGCTGGGGTGGAGTTTGTCCTCTCCAGGGCATATTGTGCCAGTTTTGTTTCTCTCAGCATTTTCATGTGCCTACAGGAAATCTTTGCATGTTTGTAGCATGTTAAGGGCGATACAGGAAAGATGGAATATTGTCTTTGTTCAAGCACAAAACATTTAAAATGTGTTTGGTTTTTTAAAGCCTGTCTCCTTTTGTTTCACTATATAACACTGTTCTGGATAAAATGTAAATTTTAAAATAGACAGACTTTTCCAAAAGAAGCATTAGAATTTTTTTATGTGAACTCTGGAAAATGATATGCTTATACTGACTTGAATTATAAGGCTGATAGAATGAAACTGAGTTAATCTATGGAATCAGATTTTTCAAGGCGTTTTGTAGTCCTTTAACTTTCCATTAACCTTAGGTAAAAACATACATTGTAAGCTCTCTGAGAAAAAGAAAATACTGGTACCTACTATTCGTATAACTTTATGTAATTTGATAAGCTACAACTGAAAAAGGTTTGAGATAAATCAAAATCGCCTTCTCCCTTCCCCTCTGCTCTCATTCACGTGAGTAAGGCAGTTACGAGGTGGGTGCTGAAAAGTTCTCAGCCCAACCAACTTTTTAAATTCTGAGTGTTATTTTGCCACTGTAGCTGAAAAAGTGTTATTTTATTTTGCAAAGTGCCAATTAGCAGAACCATAATGCTCTGTTTTGACATTGCTTCAGATCATTGATTGAACCATGTTAATGAAAAATGTGGAATTTTCAAGTGTGGAACTCCAAGACATCATGAAGTTCCTATTCCTGCAGAAGAAAATTCCAAAGGAAATCCATGAATGTATGATGCAGACATTGAGTATGACAAATACTCATCTTACTCCACAGTGAAGAAGTGATATGGAGATTTCAAGACCAAAGAAGCAGCGAGGTCTGAGAGGTATCAAATTGTGCCAACTCCTGAAATTGTTGACCATGTCTATGACCTCATTTTGGCAGATCTATGAATATCAGCTAAAACAATTGCTGAGAGACTACAGATATCCAGGTAACGTGTTGGGTTTATAAAACACGAAACAATTTCAAAACATAGCATTACAATTCTGCAAATTGACACTTTGCGAAATAAAAAAACACTCTTCAGCTACATTGACAAAATAACACTCAGAAGTTGGTTGGACTGAGAACTTTCCAGCACCCTCTCTTAAATGCTTTTGATATAAAAATTTAGCAGGAATTTAAATATGTAAATTTGGGATGATAAGCTCCTTAGGAATTAGCCTTTCTATAGAGATATAGCATTAGCTGTCACTCACTGGATTTTAGTTTGTTTTCATTAACTGAGGTCCTTGCATGCAAGGGCTATTTGACCTGGATGCAAAATATCATCAAAAACATGCTCATGATCTACTCTTGCCCATGCCCACTTTTAGAGTAGGCACTTTGGACTAGGCGCCTACTTTTTATAAAATCAACTTTTCAAGTTAGGTGCCTAACTTTGAATTAAGTCCAATTGAAACTGATTATGAGTTGTTTTAAGTGCCAATATTGGCACCAATTAAGCCTATTGATCTATCAAGTTAGGCACCAATATTGGCGCTTAAGTTGTGGTAGACTTTGTAGAATTGGGGCCTAAGGGCTAGATTCACTAAGCCCACTGATCAACTTCCGACCACTTAGCGACCCCTTTACAACCCGATTTCCCTCTGACTCAATTCACTAACCTTTATCCTGATCATCCTCTGATCTGCGCATGCAAATGAGGGGGAGTGGTGTTCATATGTAGGAAGGAAGTGATTCACTAAAATAAAAAAAGCAACACCGACTGGGCTGGCCGATCCAAAAATAAGCGACTGCTGAGGACCAGCCACTGAGGTCCTATCTGACTGCCCTGCCTTCCGCCGACCTGCTCTCTACCCTGCTTCTCTGCTCTCAGGCCCGAATCTCCTGCTTTCTCCTGCCAGTCCTGATCTCCTGCTCTCACCCCGAATCTCTCTGCCATCCCGCCTTCCCCATAGTGTAAGCCTGTGATTTTTAACCCGCGGGCTTAAAGCAGATTAAAACCACGGGCTGGTATAAAACTTAAAAACAGTTTTTTAAAAAAAATTCTCTGCCGGGCTCGGAAGGCCAGCGCATGCGCAGACCATCTACAGATGGTCTGCGCATGCGTTGGGATCGCTTTAGAGCGATTCAGGCAGGTGGTTGGGGGTGTGATTCCGATTGCCCTCATTGGTATGAGGGCGATTCATTAATCAGCCCCCCATATTGGATCGGATCCCTCATGGATCCAATCCGTGCCCTTAGTGAATCTATTCCTAAGTGTCTCCAATGAGTGATTACTATGAAGGCTCCTATCAAAGCATAGCCAGTTACTTGGGTAGTAGAAGTCTGGCCTAAGAATCAAGCTCAGGTTTTCCATATGGCTGTAATTACTACTGGGCTTTCAGCCCTGCCCAAGAGACAGATTTTTGACCATAATAAAAATGTGGCATTTAAAGGAAAATAATATATGGAGACACATTTGAAAGAACAGCAATTATGAGCTTAATCATACAAACTTCTTAACACATGCAATCTGGTTTACGCAAGTTTCTATTCATATATTTAAAGCTAGCAATGTCAAATCCTGTCATGTTCATAATGCAGAGATCAACTGAGAGAATGGAAACTTGTCTAGTTTCCAAAATGTACAACAAAGGGCTTCTCTCTCACTTTTTCTCACTGGATCTTTATCTGCTTACATTACCTCTACCATCTTTAACTGATGTATACTCACAGATGGTGCTACCATATACAGGTACCACGGGTAAAGAACGGGTTTTCCTGACTTTACCCTGTGTAGCTGATAACTTATGGACAGTCCCTGGAGCATTAATCTTCCTTCTTTTTCTTTCCTCTCTCTATTGACTATGTAATGCATGGGTCTGGACTCAGCTGCTATTCTGTAATAAGCAGCAGGATCTATGGCTGCCCATCGCTAGTCTGGCACTTTAAGGCCACAAAAGAAAAGGATGAGAGAGATGAGGTATGCAAGGGGAAAATCAGATAAAAAGAGCAGATGTATGAGGGAGGAAATAAATGATTTTTAATGGGCTGAATTGGCAAACTTAAAGTGATTTCATGCTAGCACAAAAACATTATCTGCATTCTCAATAACCAAGTTCCCATACATCCAGGGAGAATTGTGAAATGCAATGAGAGTGGAAAGGGGCAGGGGTGCCTATGGATCTGCCTAGGGCAGGAAAGAACCATATGCTAGGGCTGTCTGTTCTGATTCCCTGGCAGAGACCCATACAGATAATACACTGGTGTGAATGCAGCATGAAGTCACTTTTGGAACTGAAGGTAGTTAAAAAAAAAACCCCAACAACAAACCAGGAACTGCAGTTACGAGAAGTTGCATGCCTCTTTTCAATAGCAGTAAAACTAAAGCAAATAGAATGTTAGGAATTATCAGGAAAGGAATGGAAAACAAAGATGAAAATGTTATAATGCCCTTGTATGGCCACACCTCAAATACTGTGTGCAGTTCTGGTCACCACATCTCAAAAAAGATATGGTGGAATTAGAAACGGTACAGAGAAGGGCGATAAAAGGGATGGGATGACTTCTCTATGAGGAAAGGCTAAAGCGGCTAAGGCACTTCAGCTTGGAAAAGAGACAGCTCAGGGGTGATATGATGGAGGTCTATAAAATAATGAGTGGAGAGGAAAGGGTAGATGTGAACCACTTGTTCACTCTTTCCAAAAATACTAGGACTAGGGGACATGCAATGAAGCTACTACGTAGTAGATTTAAAAGAAACCAGAGAAAATATTTCTTCATAGAATGTGTAGTTAAATTCTGGAATTCTTTGTCAGAGAATGTGGTGAAATCAGTTAGATTAGCAGGGTGTAAAAAAAGTTTGGATAATTTCCTAAAAAGAGAAGTCCATGGGCCATTATTGAATTGGCTTGGGAAAATCCACTGCTTATTCCTAGGATAAGCAGCATAGAATTTGTTTTGCTACTTGGAATCTAGCTAGGGGCTTGGGACCTGGGTTGGCCGCTGTTGGAAACAGGATACTGGGCTTGATGGATCTTCAGTCTGTCCCAGTATGGCATTTCTTATGTTCTTACATCCCAGCTTAACTTCAAAGAAGCTGTTGCTCAATGGATCTTAATTCACTTAAATATCCAATATTTATTTACTGTAGATTTATTAACTGCATTTTTCATGAAGAGATTCACCTAAGGCAGTTTACAATACATTGAATAGTAATCAGGTAAGAATATTCAGTGGCGTACCAAGGGAGGCGGGGGGAGGCGGTCCGCCCCGGGTGCACGCCCCAAGGGGAAGCACAGCCGGCCACCCTCCCTATTTTGCCGCTGCTCCGTCTAACCACCGCATCCTGGCACCGGCTCCCCCCGCAGAGTCACTCCTTAATCCGGCCGGCAACTGCGTGGTAGGTGGAGGCAAAAGGTGAGGCGGGCTGGTGGGCGGGGAAAAAGTGCAGGGCCCACAAGACTTCACCTCTGGCGTCAATTCTAATGTCGGAGAGGAAGTTCTGGGCCAGCCAATCGTTGTCTGGCTGTCCTGGAACTTCCAACGCACAGGGAAGGGGGTGAGAGAAATGCTGCTGCTGCTGCTGCTGCACCCAATTGGGGAGAGAGAGGGAAGAATGGAGAAGGAAGACAAGGGGATGGAACCAGAGATGTCAAGTCCATGGGAGGGAAGGAAAGGAAAGGAAAGGATATACCAGACCATGGAGGGGGAGGAAGAGATGCCATGGCTTGGGGGGAGGGAAGGGAAGGAGATAGAGATACCGCACCATGGTGTGGAGTGGGAAGGAAGGAAAGGAGAAGAGAAAGAGAGAGATGCCAAAGCATAGGGGAGGGGGTGGAGACAGAAAAATGGAGAGGGGGTGAAGCTGAAATGAATCATGTGCAAAGGAGAGAAGGGACCCCGGATATACAGTTTATTGAAGGGACATAGAAAGAGGGAAGATGCCATATGGAAGAGAGAGAGGGTGGATAGTAGATGGAAGGGGCAGAGAGAGTGTGGGCAGTATATGGAAGGGGTAGAGAGAGAGGGCAGAAGCTGGGTAGAAGGGGCAAAGAGAGGGCATATGTTGCATGGAAGGGAGAGAGGACAAGCGCTGTATAGAAAGAAGAGAGCAAAGAGAAGATGATTAAAGCAGAAATGACAAAAGGTAGAAAGATTTTTTTGTTACTTTACTTAGAATCAAGTAGTATTGTAACTGTATTGATAAAAGTTTATAAGTAGGAAATGGAAATAAGGCAATTTTTTGGACTAAACCCCTTTCCTCAGGACAGGATAGCATAACAGCAGTATACTGTACTATTCTGAAGAAAGATTTGGTCTCTAAAAGCTAATTGAAAAATGGATTAGTCCAATAAAATGGTATTTTCTTATTTCTCATTATTTGTTGCATTTTTATTTGTTAATTTGTAAAGTGGTGATTGTTATGTATCAGTTTTTTCAAATTTACATCTACTGTCTTTATATTTTGCACAGTATTAGGGGACTGTTTTTGTGGTGTTGTGGTGTTGCATTGTATGCAGAGTCTGGTTTCTTGGCAGTTCAGTTTAACTTTTGTCTACATATTTCTATTTTTAGTTTGTGATTATTCCATATTGGGCGAGGGTGTATCTCTGTTCTGTGTGTATAAAAAGAACATAGTTTTCAGTTGGCATTGACTGCAGGATCAATTGACTGTGCGGGATCTGGCTTGTTTAGTTTTACAATGTATGTGTTGGTGTTCTAGTGCTCATTGCAGTGTTTAAGATGCTACCTTTTCCTAGGTACACTCTTGTGCAATATGTGGATTGTTACTAAAAATCATATTTTTTATACAGATGGGGGAGGGGGGTGTCAAAAAGTGATGGGCCCCGGGTGTCACATATGCTAGGTACACCACTGAGAATATTTTCCCTATCTGTCCTGGCAGGCTTACAACCTAAATGTGGTACCTGGGGCAATTGCAGGTTAAGTGACTTGGCCAGAGTCACAGGGAGCAAGCTGGGCTGCTGAGGCAGCAGCTCTAACCATTAGGCCACACCTCTCTTTCCCCAGATATATTATCTGAATAATATTAGCTGGATTTTAAAACAGATATCTTGGTATTTCCAAGCCTCTGAATATCTAAAGTCAAGATATCTGGCAAAAGCTATCCAAATAAGACTGAGCATGCCTATTTCCCTTCATAGTCACATAACCTTTGCCAGAAATCAAGATGTCTGGTCAAAAGTGCTGTATTCAGTGATCTGCTATTATTAAACATAAAACTTATCCAGCTAACATCCAATGTTAACCTTGTAAGTCCTTTTAAATATCGATTTCCAGTTATCTTCCCTATTAAGAAGAACTGCTTCAAGGAGCCACATAAAACATACAGAAGGCAATCAGATTTGCAAGTGGCATACAATTTATTCAACATAATTTGTATTTTTTATGTAAGTCAGGTTGTATGTGGTTTTAGTTTGATATGATATCATAAATAATAGTTTATTATGTATTGGTGAGACTTTGGTCTCAAAAGGCAATATATGAGCAAATAAATTATTTTTATTAAAATACACATAGACTGGTCATATCATTTCTATCATTCTGCAGCATTTGCAACTGGAATATAACTTGCAAAAGAGTTTGTAATTTTTTTATTCTCTGTACATTTGGGCCTGATCCTCGTGGCGCCGAAGGGGCACAAAAGGGGCATGTCCAGCCCCTTAGGCCACGCCCCTTCGGACATGCGGCCTCGGGCACACATCCGCAGGCCATGTACCGTGGCTGTCAGTTGTTTAAATCTCGGGAGGAAGGACCTTCCCTCCCAAAGCCGCGGAGCAGAGGGCTGATTACTCTCATGGGGAGGACGTTGACATCTACTCAGGCACCCCTGCGGCTATCCCCTACAAGAGCTGGCTTCGGGAGGGGAGGTCCTTCCTCCCGAGATTTAAACAACTGATAGCTGCGGAGTAGAGGGCTGATTACTCTCACGGGGAGGACGTTGACATCATCCCTGCGGCTATCCCCGGCAATTCTTATGTTCTTATGTACCTTTTTGATCACTTTAAATTTACCAATAGAAAGGGTGTGTCTATAAACGATTTCTCAGTAAAATCTTATCATATCAGGCAGCAATGTGAGATAACCAAATGAGTAATTATTGTATATATCAACTTATACTTCTTATCAGACCTTCAGGAAATCTTTGAAAACATATCTGTTTGGCAAATATTTTTAATAATCGATTGTGATCAAACTGTGAATGTTCAGTAAATTAATCTTTTGTTAACTGCACTGAACCATGAGGTAATTGCAGTATATAAGCATTTTATGCAGTTATTGAGAAAGAATGGCTATAAAATGGGCAGTATAATTTATTTATTTAAAATTTTTCTATACTGCTTAAGAACTAAAATAAACATAATAATTATGACAAATTAAAATCTTAAAAACAACAAGGGAGGACTATCTTTTTTTTTCGAAAGAACTATTAAGTCGTAAGAATGTGGTGACAATTGGGTTTTTAGCTGTTTCTTGAAACCAATCAATATATTGCCACAACTGACCCACCAAAGCATTCCACATCTTAACACCAGCTATGCTTCCTTGAGGTTAATAAATTTTTATTTTCAGATTGTAAAGATCTGCCTAGCTTATAATTCACAATGACTTTTTGAAAATACCACAGTATTTGATGGTAAACAGTTTGATGGAAGCCTTAAAGTACTTTGTTGAGACACAGGTTTACCTTAGTTACAGATCACACCCCTCTGAAATAGTTGACCCAGATGAAGGACAATCTGACTCGGTGGTACTTGGCTTTACAGGTGTATAATTATAGGATCGTGCACAAAGCAGGTTCATCACACTCTAAATGCTGATGTATTATCCCGCATGTATTCTGACAGAGAACAGGAGTCTGAAAGAAAGTAGAAGGTTGAGGATCTTAAGAGTGGGGTATGTGATGAGAGGGATAGGATACCCCTGGGAGAGGCAGAAAAGAAGTCCCAGCTGTTTACTAGAAACTTCATAGGGCCCCCCTTAAATTCCCAAACTTTCACCCTTTTAGGCCAAAAGAATTACTGAAAGTCCACTAGCCCAAGACATGTAGGGCCTCACCTTAAGTGTAACTATCCCAAGGAAACCTGAGGGCTAAAGGTAGAACTCATGAAGGGCCAGATCCAGGGAAGAGAACTGGAATGCAGAGAGATGATTTCTCAGGGGGAGAATGAGGAGGAGGAGGAGATGGGGAGACTCTCCTCCCTCCCCCCTTCCCCCTTCCCCCTTCCCCTTCCCCAGGGTAGAGCATGAAATATCCATGGAGGTAGGCGAAAGAAAGAGCCAGGAATGGGACATGGAAATTGATCAATAATCTAGGAGTCACACTTCAAGGAGAAGAGGGAGTATGAGAAGGAGAACCTTTTCATCTGTTCTGTGAGGGTAGTGAATTTCTCCCTTTAGATTCCATACTTGGATGGTCATGTATATCCTTACAATTTGAGTGACAATGTTCATGTGAGTAAAGGTGTCTGGCCTTATTCTGACCAAACCCTATTTGTCCTGGGGTGAATTTTCAAACTAAATCTGCATAAAAGACTAAATTTGCTTAAGAGACTGATTTACATAATCAGCTGGCTAGTTACTTGGATTTAAGAGTATTAGAAGTGTTGCTGTCCTGAGAGAAGTTTCCTCCATCTTCCTTAAAAGTATTAAGTCATAGACTGTTTATTTGATGGATTGATCCTTTTGACTTTATCTCACCCTGAGTGGAAAAGTAGGAAGAAATCAGGCCCTTCTGTGCTGTTTTATGATATTGTGCCTAATTTCCAGTAAGCCTATCCTCTGAGAGATTTATAGGAACCCATTAGAAGAAAGAGGACCTCAGAAGTTTCAAAGATCAGAGTATAGAATCAAGGTACCCATCCAGAGGACATCACCTTGCTGATATGGAGGAGGTTTCTATGACAATGGCCAGTAGTACAAAAAGCAGAAAATTTTTATTTTGTAGCTATGGTAAAAATATATCCTTAGCATGTGATAAAAATCTGTGCAAGGGAGTGCTAAAGCAACATTTTACTTAAGCTTAGTAAAATGACCCCTTAGTGATTTCTGTGGTAAAACAGGTGCAGAAAAACCTTGGCAAAATGAGTAAAACTGCCTTTTAAAAAAATCTTTGCCAAGTTAATTTTAGCTGCTCTTAACATTTAGGTGTAAATGTATCCTCAATTGGGTGAATGGAGGAGGTTGTAAGGGCAGTGTTTTAACCAGTTAATGCTCATGGTTGGCTAGTTATGCTCTTTCATGACTGATTCCTTGGGGGGGGGGGATTCATACATTTTTAGCAATCCTTTTATTTTTTTCATGAGTTTTTGTTTCATAATCTGAAAATTCATACTGTAGTTAACTTTAAACTTATTATTCTCCAAACAGATGATATTTGAATGTTAAGTTTGTAGTCCGTTCTTTGGGCCTCTTGCAAATGAGGGGAATAATTGATCCATCTCAGAGTTATGCTTTGTCCAACAGATGTTTTAAACAACCTTAGATTTTTTTTTTTTTTTAACAGGTGAGTAAATTAAGTGACTCAAGGGATTATAAAGTTTCAGCAGAAAAATGTTGTGGTTCAATGGTATGTTTGGTTTCTTGTTTAATTTTTCTTTTCTTTGTGTTTTGCTGTGGGCTAATGTATATCTTTCAAAATTATAGCCTACTTTAGTCAAAGAGGTTTCAGTATTATTGTGAACATGGTTAAACTTATGTAAAAATAAAACCAGATGTTGAGAGAACCTCTACCAAAGCATACCATATTAGCGATAACTGTGCTATAATGAGCAGGAGGCTGTTTTATAATGAACATCTGTTTGCTTATAAACAGTAAGAAGTCTCATCGTAATCATAACAGTGGAATAATTTAATTGTGAGAATGTAAATTTGTTTTATTGGTGAATCCAGTAGAATTTTGCATGGGGTATATTTCAGTTGCACTGGGAATGCTTCAGGATGTGAAATGGATTGATAAAGTGAAGAAAAAGTCTGTGACTCCCTCTTCTATTAAACTGTGCTAGCAGTTTTTAGCGCGGTGAGCCGCGCTGAATGGCCCGCGCTGCTCCTGACGCTTGGCCCTCTGCACTACAAACTACTAGCGCAGTTTAATAGAAGAGGGGGTTAGTTCTGACAGCAGATGGCAGGACACTGTTTCAATGGGTATGAGTCACTCTGAGCTTGCACTGATGGAAAGAGGGAGCAGCTTTCTCTCCCTCAGGAAGCAGAGACATCAGAGAATGCTGAACCCAGTCTATTAAGTAGTTCTTACTGCAATATTTATTTTACAAATTTTGGGGCTATCATATACAAAGGTGGATTGTAACCTACTGATTTTCACCCTGCATATACTGTTGTCGTAGTTCCTTATATATACTGTATATATATATATATACAATTGAACCACTGTGTCATATGAAATAGGAGTGTGTGGCACTGTGGTTAGAGCTACAGCCTCACCCTAAGATTGTGGGTTCAAATCCCATGCTTTCCTTGTGATCCTGGGTAAGTCACTTAATTACCCATTGCCCCTTATAATTTTCAATAGTTAGTCACTCAAGTCTGGGATTCTCTTCTGATTAAAATTAGAATGTTCTGATTATCTAGTTTTTAGGAAACAGATAAAAGTATATTTTTTTTTCAAATGGTCCATCACTAAGGAGATATGAAATTATTATAATTGTTTTATTTTGTTGTTAATTCTTCAGTCTTGTCTGAATTTCTAATTCATACTGAAATAAAAGGTTAGTGTAGAATATAAAAGTATATCAGTATCCATTAAGACACCCAAGAAAAGATTCTCTTCAGAAAAAAAGGATTCTGGAGTTTAGAGAGAGAAAAAGCCAGACTACTGTCTCTAAATTCTTGCAGCAGGTGCAGAGTGTCTCATTCAATCTCTTACCACATCAGTGTAAATGTCCCTGATGGATCTAGGAGTGGAGTGGGAAGTAACCCCACTTTGAGGGGTATCCTCTCACTGTGGTTCTACCTTATAGGGGAAGGGTGATTCCAATTTGAGTTCCAGGTGTGGGCAAAATTATGAACTATTGAAGAAGCGGAAAGCTTTATTATGAATAATTTTTATAAGCACAAATTGCTGTAGGATGGAGTGCTTTCTCTTGGTTCTGGCATTGTGATACAAAGATATATGTTTTTTTGTTTGTTTGGCTTTTTTTACATCTAGAAAGGAATAATATAAGTCACTCCTACTGTCTTACCAAGGGCCTCTTTTAAAAAGTCATGGTAGTGATGCTGCTGCAGTAAATGCAGTGAAGTCCATTCAATTACTATGGGCTTCACTACCACGGCTTTTTAAAAGGGGCCCTAAATGTCGGCATAAATCCACTGATTGGTACAGTTTTTACTATTCTGTGTGTCTTCCCGCACGCCTGTGATCTCTTTTTTTTTCCAGGTGCTTACATTCACGTATGTTATTAATTTAGTTGTGTTTTGTGTTACCCATCTGATGATAACCCATGAAGGGAAGATAAAAGCAATAATTATATAAAACATCAGCATTTGACGTTGCTGCACATTGGAATGAGCACAAATATTTCTGCATAATATCCTCATTCAAATCTTTCTTCATTTTTCTGAAGGCTTGAAATAACAGAGACATGGTCAGTTAAATCAAATCTTCAGTTTAACTTTCTGAAGTTTTCCTGCTCACATCTTCCCACTGGGGGATAATATAAGTCTTTGTTTAGGAGACATTCCGTATAATTAATAGTCACAGTTCCAGATGGACCATGAAGTGATGTGCCAGATGTATGAGGGCTGCCTGATGCTGATCACTGGTAACTTCACTCTGGCTGTCCTTGCAGTAAAGACATCCTAAATAATTTGCCATTTGAAAATGTATAAAGAAGATTACTGCACAGGTCCTGGACTTGTTGGGCCGCCATGTGAGCGGACTGCTGGGCACGATGGACCTCAGGTCTGACCCAGCGGAGGCATTGCTTATGTTCTTATGTAAGATGAAAAAAGATAGTAGCCCATACCTTTAGGACTGCCACTGATCAGAAAGATTGTCCAAATCAAGGCTGTTTACATTATGAAAAAAAAAAAAATGGTTAAGTGCAATTTGATTATACTTTCCAGTGGATTGTAAAGTACTGGTTAGTCTTTTTTTTTTATTGAAGGATCGACAAGCAAAACCTGGGGAGTTAAGAAAGGTAAGAATTTTCTCTGAAAGTATGGTGTAAAAAAATAAAAGGAATATTTTGCCAGGACTGGGAGTTGTTTTCAACAGCAGGATCCTATTTGCTGAGCTTTAATTCTCTATAGAGACACACAGGTCAGTGTTCAAATGGAATTATGTGTTCACTGACAGCCAAGAGCATAGAGATTCAACATCTGTAGATATTCAAATGTTGTACAGATAATGTCGGGATGAAAATTTATTTAGCCACCCCAACATCATTTTTCTAGTGAGGGGAAGGAGGGAACAAGGGCATCAACTAAAAATTATCTGTGTAATAGTGATAGTTAGCCACTGTATGGGCAATTTGATAATTTAGTGCCCCCTTTTGGTGCTACAAAACTGTGTGGTAAAAGTCTCAGATTCCATTATAGAATACTAGCATAACCTGGCACTAGCGTGCCTAGCATTTAGGTACCTGCAGTTACACCCGGCACGGACCTG
Source organism: Geotrypetes seraphini (assembly GCF_902459505.1). Lineage (NCBI taxonomy): Eukaryota > Metazoa > Chordata > Amphibia > Gymnophiona > Dermophiidae > Geotrypetes > Geotrypetes seraphini. The sequence goes on along the minus strand of NC_047085.1, from coordinate 402,697,666 downwards.
GCATAACTGTGGTTGTCCACTGTTTGTTTATATGGCAAGGCCTTGAGTAACTTAAAACACTCTGTAACTTACTACTACTACTAATAATCATTTCTTTTTTTTAATTGAAATTTTCAATTATATTACATTCTAGAAACATAATTAAAGAAATGCATTATAATTAGGATAAGAAAAAGAAAATAAACCTCCAATTTTTACCTAATATTGTCCACGTTATTGAAAAACTAGAGACAATATTAAACTATATCTAATAAGCAAAAAGAAGTATTAGGATTAATGAAATCCACTTTTTGTTGCTCGTCGTAAACCAAAAAGGACCCTAACAACTAATTCCCATGCTAACAGGTAACTACTGAGAAATCTTATCCTTCAGGAAATCTAATTGAAGTTGGTTAAAGATCATGTAGGGCTCCTTTTACTAAGGTGCGCTAGTGTTTTTAGTGCACGCACAAAATTACCGCACGCTAAACCACATGGTACGCTTCTTGAATAATGCCAGCTCAATGCTGGCGTTAAGGTCTAGCACGCGCTATTCCACGCATAAAGGCCCTAACGCACCTTAATGAAAGGAGCCCATATTGTTTCCCTTGCCAGGAGATTAAATACTTGCAAGGAAACCTTAAAAATAAGGAACCCCCCCAAATACCTTTGCTTTTAATTGTAGAAATGACTTTCTCCTGGCCTGAGTGGACCAAGTCACATCAGGGAAATTTGAATCCTTTGACCACAACCCAAATGTATATTTTTTTCTTAAAATAAGATTTTACCACCATAATTTTATCAGTCTTACCCCCTCTTTTACTAAGGTGCGCTAACCAATTAACGCATGCTAATCGCTAACGCATCCATAGACTAACATGCACGTGTTAGCGTTTAGCACACGCTAATCTGTTAGCGCACCTTAGTAAAAGAGGGCCTTAGTGTTGAGCATAACCAAAAGTGTAGCTCTTTGAGGCAATCTGATTCATAGAAGATTCTGGAAATTCAGTTAAATTAAAATTTTTCCCACCCAGGGAGTCCAGAGCTCCCTCTTGGTCATAAACCACCTAAGACCTTTGAGGCAAATAGTAAGACTGAGAAATCTTCACTTTTTCTTTAATAAGAAGTTCCTCAAAATATTTAGAAAGCAATATATCTGATGACAATAACCTTATTTGTGGGAAATTCAAAAGTCTTACGATTCTTAGCTCTCAGTGAATTCTCTAACTTCTCTAAACCATAATGGATTGAAAGGCTATCCGTCATTGTAGTAGAACCAGTCATCTCTAAGTAGTAATTTGAGGCTCCACTTTCTGGAGCTTATGGTCAGTAAGAAGAATTTGTTTTACCATGGCTTGGCCTCACAATCTGGTTTTGTACTTGGGGCAATGGAGTGATAAGTGACTTGGCCAGGGTCACAAGGATCTGCAGTAGAAATTGAACCAAGTAGAAGACTCTGGTGAGACCTCATTTAGAATATTGTGTATAATTCTGGAGACCACATTTTCAAAAAGATATAAACAGGATGGAGTCAGTCCAGAAGAAGGCAACTAAAATGGTTGTTGATCTATGTTGTAAGGCATACAAGGACAGACTTAAAAATCTCAATATGTATATTTTGGAGGAAATGCGGGAGAGGGAAGATATGATAGAGATTTTAAATACAATCAGCAAAAAAATTGTTATTAGCTTAGTGGTGGAGATACCCCCATGAAAGTACATTTATAATAGGTAGAGAAAAAGCCTCAACTTATCAACAATATATGGATGGCAACCCAATGAGTTCTTAAGCCAGTCCTGCTCTGTATCATAGGCAAAAAAAAACTCCACACGTTTCAAAATGTAACTTTTCAAAATGGGACCAAAGCCACCACTGTGCACAGGGAGCCAGAAAAAGAACAAAACGGTTTGCTTATCTTCTGACGATGGCAACCACAGCAGCGAGTCGATCTTCCTGCTATAGCACTTCTCACGCTGAAAAAAGACAAGGAACTGGTTGTCACCGTTTTGAAAAGTTACATTTTGAAATGTGTAGAGTTTTTTTTGCCTATGATACAGAGCAGGACTGGCTTAAGAACTCATTGGGTTGCCGTCCGTATATTGTTGATAAGTTGAGGCTTTTCTCCACCTATTATAAATGTACTTTCATGGGGTATCTCCACCACTAGGCTAATAACAATTTTTTTGCTGATTGTATTTATATTTTGTTATTGCGATTTGGATTCTTGAGAGATGTTTAAATACCTACGTGGCATAAATATACATCAGTTGAGTCTCTTTCAAATGAAACTCCAGTGAGAGGGCATAGAATGAGGTTAAGAGGTGATAGGCTCGGGAGTAATCTAAGGAAATACTTTTTTACAGAAAGGGTGGTAGGCGCGTAGAATAGTCTCCCAGTAGAGGTAGTGGAGACAAAGATAGGGTTACCATAAGTCCGGGAAAACCCGGATATGTCCTCTTTTCAGAGGACTGTCCAGGCACCTAGAGGGATTTCCAAAACCCAGTAGTTTGTCTGGGTTTTTGAAATCCTGAGCTTGAAGGCACCGTCTGTATGCCTTTGCACATGCACGGCCGTCACCATGATGACATCATGCGCGCGCATGTATGTGATGTCATTGCGTTGATGTCTGCGCATGCACAAAGGCTTCCGAATGTGGCCTTAGAGCTCAGGAAGGTTCATGGGAGGGATGGGGCTGGGGGGCAGAACATCCTATTTTTTTTTCACAGAGGAAATCTGGCAACCCTAGACAAAGACTGCCTGAATTCAAGAAAGCGTGGGACAGGCTTAGAAACATAGAAATAGACAGCAGATAAGGGCCACGGCCCATCAAGTCTGCCCACCCCAATGACCCTCCCTATCTATTTTTGCGGATAGATCCCACATGTCTATCCCATCTGGCCTTAAAATCTGGCACGCTGCTGGCCTCAATAACCTGAAGTGAAAGACTATTCCAGCGATCAACCACCCTTTCAGTGAAGAAGAACTTCCTAGTGTCACCGTGCAGTTTCCCGCCCCTGATTTTCCACGGATGCCCCATTGTTGCCGCGGGACCCTTGAAAAAGAAGATATCTTCTTCCACCTCGATGCGGCCCGTGAGATACTTGAATGTCTCGATCATATCTCCCCTCTCTCTACGTTCCTCGAGTGAGTAGAGCTGTAACTTCGCTAACCGCTCCTCGTATGGGAGATCCTTGAGTCCTGAGACCATCCCAGTGGCCATTCTCTGGATTGATTCCAGTCTCAGCACATCCTTGCGGTAATGCGGCCTCCAGAATTGCACACAGTACTCTAGGTGTGGTCTCACCATGGATCTATAGAGTGGCATAATGACTTCAGGTTTATGGCTGACGAAACTCCTGTGTATGCAACCTATGATTTGCCTTGCTTTGGATGAAGCTTGCTCCACTGGATTTGCAGACTTCATGTCTTCACTGACAATCACCCCTAAGTCTCTTTCTGCTTCAGTTCTTGTCAGGATCTCGCCATTTAGGGTGTAAATCTTGCATGGATTTTGGCTTCCCAGGTGCATGACTTTGCATTTTTTGGCATTGAAACTGAGTTGCCAGGACCTAGACCAGCGCTCCAGTAGAAGTAGGTCATGCATCATATCGTCTGCCATTGAATTTTTGACTATTGTGCTTTTGCTCACTACATTGCTTAGTTTGGCATCATTGGCGAATAATGTTATTTTACCTCGGAGCCCTTCTGTCAAGTCTCTTATATAGATGTTGAACAGAATCGGGCCCAGGACGGAGCCCTGTGGCACTCCACTTATCACCTCTGACATTTCGGAGGGGGTGCCATTCACCACTACCCTCTGAAGCCTACCTCCAAGCCAGTTCCCAACCCATTTAGTCAATGTGTCGCCCAAACCTAAAGAACTCATCTTGCTCAGCAACCTGCGGTGTGGTACGCTATCAAATGCTTTGCTGAAGTCCAGGTAGACGATGTCCAGGGACTCACCAACATCCAGCTTCCTCGTCACCCAGTCAAAGAAGCTGATCAGGTTGGATTGACAGGATCTCCCCTTAGTAAATCCATGTTGGCAGGGATCCTGTAGATTCTCCTCGTCCATGATCCTATCCAATTGGCGTTTGATTAGGGTTTCCATTAGTTTGCTCACTATTGATGTGAGACTCACTGGTCTGTAATTTGCCATCTCCATCCTGGAGCCTTTCTTGTGGAGTGGAATGACGTTAGCCGTCTTCCAGTCCATCGGGACGTTACCTGTACTAAGGGAGAGATTGAAGAGCGCGGATAGCTGTTCCGCCAAGACATCACCCAACTCCCTGAGCACCCTAGTGTGTAGGTTGTCAGGCCCCATTGCCTTGTTGACCTTGATTTTTGACAGCTCGCAGTAGACGCTGCTGGGTGTAAACTTGAAATTACTAAACGGGTCAACTGATTCAACCCTTGTCTGTGGCTGAGGGCTGATTCCCGGTGCCTCGCGGGTGAAGACTGAGCAGAAGTATTCATTTAACAGTTGGGCTTTTTCCGAGTCCGTCTCTACATAGTCTCCATCTGGTTTTCTGACATGTACTATCCCGCCCGAGTTCTTATTTCTGTCACTGATATACCTGAAGAAAGATTTATCTCCTTTCTGGATGTTCTTTGCTAGAGACTCCTCCATGTGGAATTTGGCCTCCCTAACTGCTGCTTTGACTGCTCTTGACTTGGCCAGATATTCTACTCTAGAGTCCTGTGTCCCTGATTGTTTGTAAGAGATGAATGCTTTTTTCTTCTCTTTGATGAGGTCCGAGATCTCTGTAGAGAACCACTGTGGCTTGTTGTTCCTACTCCGTTTGCTTACTGATTTAACATAGCTGTTTGTTGCTTCCTGTATGGTGGCTTTCAAAGTTGACCACATTTCTTCCACGCTGTCGGTGTCTGCTTGGCTTTGTAGCGCCTGGTGAACGAAGTCTCCCATGTCTTGAAAGTTTGTGTCCTTGAATTTGAGGACCTTGGTCAGTGTGGTAGATTTCGTGAAACCTTTCCTGAGATTGAACCTTATCATATTGTGGTCACTGGAGGCCAAAGTTTCACCCACCGAGACCTCTGTGATACTTACTCCATTGGTAAGTACCAGGTCCAGTATTGCCTGATCCCTTGTTGGTTCAAATACCAGTTGCCTGAGTCTTGCTCCATTCAAAGAGTTTAATAGCTTCCTGCTGCTGCTGGAAGCAGAGGAAAGTGTGACCCAATCCACATCAGGCATGTTGAAGTCACCTACCAATACTGTGTCCCCCCGCAAGGTGATATTCTCTATATCTCCAATTAATTCCATATCTAGGTCATCTTGATGTCTTGGGGGTCTGTATATTACGCCAAGATACAGGCATTTGTCCTTCCCTCTGGCCAAATTTACCCAAAGGGATTCCCCAGTGTACTGTACATCTGTGATTCTGGTGACCTTAATGTCATCTTTAGTATATAATGCTACACCACCTCCCATTTTGCCCTCCCTGTCCTGGCGAAGCAAGTTGTAACCCGGTATGACCATGTCCCACCCGTGGGAGTCTGTGAGCCAGGTCTCAGATATCGCCACCACATCCAGGTCGGCATTCCTCATTTCTGTTTCCAAGTCTAGGATCTTGTTTCCCAGACTGTGGGCGTTGACGTACATAGCCCTCCATGTTGTGTGTTTGTTGTATCTCAGTGGGGACAATCCCTCTTTATCAACTAGGACACCATTAGCATTATTCGCGTGTCTCTTATACTCCCTAGACCCAGAGCTACAGCGTGTACCTGTCCCGGACTCCCCATGACTACATTGTGCTCCTATCCCAGACTCGGTAATGTGTGTACCCTGTGGGGGTATTCCCGTTTGGGCTACTTGAGCTCCTTTAGTGCAATTTGCAACGTGTGCACTCTCGCTGGACCCAGAATTACAGTGTGTACTCCCTCTAGACCCAGAATTGCTATGTGTACTCCCCCTAGACCTAGAATTGTAATGTGTCCCAGAAATATAGTGTTTACTTAGCTCAGTCTCAAAAGAGTATTGGTAGCTTAGCTCGTCAGGTGGGTTGTTTGTGCCCGTACCCTCCCCCAACTTACCTAGTTTAAAGCCCTGTGTAGTAGGCGGGCTAGACGGTGTCCAAGGACGTTCTTCCCCCTCCTGGTCAGGTGTAACCCGTCTGGTCCCAGCAATCCTTGCAGTGCCTCTCCGTGGTGCAGGAACCCAAAGTTCATTTCCTTGCACCATCCCTGCAGCCAGTCGTTCGCCCTCTGGACTCGATCCTCCCTGGCACTGCCCTTGCCCCTCACTGGGAGGATCGAGGAGAAGACCACCTGCGCATCCATCCTCCTCAGCTTCTCTCCCAGGGCTCTGAAGTCTTCGGGTATGCTCTCCGGGGTGCACCTGGCAGTGTCGTTGGTTCCGACGTGGATGAGAATCATAGGGAAGTGATCCTGGGGCTTGATGAGTCTGCCCAGGCTAGCGGTTACATCCCGGATCCTGGCCCCCGGCAAACAGCAGACCTCTCTTGACTGCAGATCTGGTCTACAAATTGGTCCCTCGGTGCCCCTTAGCAGCGCATCCCCGATGACCACAACTCTGCGCTTCCCTAGCTGGGCTGACCTGTTGACTCTGGAACCGGAACCGTCTGCTCAACCACTTCTTGTACCTCGTTGTCAGGACCCTCCTGTAGCAACTGGTATCTGTTCTTAAGGGGGATATGTGGTGTCGATGTTCGAGGCACGTGGAATCTCTTAAAGAGAGGAGGAGATTATGGATGCTGTGGATGGGCCATCTGCCCTGTATCTGCTGTCATGTTTTATGTTTCAGTTCCCTAGGATCAAAGTCCACTGCACTAACCATTAGGCTGCTCCTCCGCTCAGCTTGAGTGTGTGACAGCTCCACCAATGACCATGCCTCTGAGCAGCTCAGCATTTCCCTCCTGCCTCTCCCCTGGCTGTAAGTGCTTTAAATTTTTGTTTTTTTTCCTGTTACAGTGTGAATATTGGAGAACTGTCATGGAATGAACTCTGAAAAATATCCAGACACTTAGGCCCTCTTTTACAAAGGCACACTAAGCGTTTTAGTGCGGATTTAGTGTGCGCTGAATCAACGCGTGTGCTAACTGCTAACTCGTCCATAGGATAACATGCCCGTGTTAGCGTTTAGCATGCGATAATATTTAGCGCGTGCTAAAAAGCATTGCACACCTTTGTAAAAGAGGGAGGTTAGGGTTTCCATATGTCTCCAGAAAAAGGAGAACTCTTAAGCCGAACAATAATTGGGAAATATACAATGTTACTCTGTGAATAACTAAAATTAGTATACTACTGTGTTTCACAGATATTATAACTATATATTCTTATCCTTTCATACTTTTATATAAAATATTTTTTTTGGTGATGTGCTCAGACCTATAACCCAATAAATAGTGTAGTCACTGTATTGAGTTTAACAAGGGGACCATCATTGCAATCACCTGTCCCCGACCCTCCCTGATAGAATTTAAACTTATTCAGATTCTATAATAGTACTTATCTGAATGGAGAGGTATTTGTTGTTAAACTTGAGCTGGTTAAATCTCAATGGTGACTGTGTTCAAAACAAATAAAGTGATGCTTAAAATCCAATGATAATAACTTGTGTAGTCATCAATCCCCGTCCCCCCGACTCGAGTTTCGTATTCTTCGTCGGGGAGGGACACTGAAAATCTAAATCAAAATCAAATTCAAAACATGGTCATTATTTTAGTTTACTTAACAATTATTTTATAAGATCTAAGCTTATTCTTATCTCAATATTATTACTATTCTTAATTAACTTGTTTAAATACCTGTTATCCCAGGACAAGCAGGAAGGTATTCTCACTAGTGGGTGATGTCATCAGACAGAGCCCCGGTACGGACGTCTCACAAGCACGTGTTGCTTGTAGAAACTTAAAAGTTTCTAGATGCCCGCACCGCGCATGCGCCGGTGCCTTCCCGCCCGGAGGTCCGGGCGTGTCTCCTCAGTTCTTTTCTTTCCGCGGAGCTGAGAAGTTCAAATTCATCATGCACTAGCTGAATTCAGTTAAATTTGCCTTCCTTGTCCGCGTTTTCGCTTTCTTTTAATTACAGTTAACAGTACTTTTCTTTTTCAGTAAAAAAAAAAAAAAAAAAGAAGATTATTTCCTCCGGCGGGTCAAACGAGCCGGCCACGTGGCTCAGGCCCACTGGCTTCGACCTCGCGGCGGAGATTTTCCGGCCTATGTCCCGGCCAATCACCGGGTTTAAAAAGTGCAGCAAGTGCCAACGCGCGATTTCACTCACGGACCCTCACCGGCGCTGTTTGCAGTGTTTGGGCCCTGACCACATTCCGAAATCGTGCAGGCCTTGCTCTACCCTTACGGCACGCTCATTCAAGCGGCGTTGCCTATTGTGGGAATCGATGTTCAAGATGGACGCAGCTAAGGATCCCTCAGCCTCCACTTCATCTGATACCTCCCCGGTTCGGGCGAAACCGGTATCGACCCCTCCTGCATCGAGTGTGGTGAAACCGGCATCGTTCATCCCGACACCATCCACGAGCTCGACGTCGGTGCCTGCCCCGGTCTCCTCGGTTCAGGTACCTCTTCCTTCCACAGTGCCACCAGTGGTCATCAAAGTGCCGAAAGCTACTAAGCAGAAGCACTCGGCCTCGAAGGAGCGCGATGACCGTGCAGGAGGACCCCCTTTCGGTGCGGATCCCTCCTTATCGGCTTCGCTACGGTCCGTGCTGGAAGCTCAATTCGTTGAGCTCATGCAGACCATCGGACCCGGGCTCATCGCTGCCATACAGGGTGACCTCCCGGTACCGGTCCAAAGGGGCGGTCCGCCCCCTCCCCCTCCTCCACGCCGTTCGACCTCGAAAACCGACGAGGACGAACGGGGGAGGGCGGCGATGCCCATGCGGCAAGCCTCGCTTACCGATATGCTGCCATTAGAGCCCATTACGCCTCCGCGCCAACATGGGACCAGACCTCCGATCGATACTCAAAGCCCTGGGCATAGTCAGGAAGAGTTCTTCCGTACTCCTTACCAGACTTGGGTAGCATCGCAAGAATCCGCATCGCAACCCCAGTTGCGATCCACCGCTTCCAGCCCTATCCACCACTTGGGGGCCTCGGGAGACCATGCGATGCACAGACGATCCCGATCCCCGTCCCGCCACCGAGACGGGCACCGATCAAGACACTCATCCTGGCACCCTTCACGCCATTCGGAGGTGTCACCGCAGAAAAAACTGCAACGTATGGGATACTCCTCATCAGAGGTGTCCCCTCCGGAGGGACCGGAGTACGAGGAGACACCCGTACCCGATTCTCCTTGCCACTCCCCGATGTCCATGGACCCGGAGGCCTCCTCCTCCTCCAGCCCGTCCCACAGACCGACGCTGGCGGATCAATTGTCTTTCTCATCATTCCTCCGACAAATGGCGGATGATCTGGATGTGTCCCTTGACACGGGCTCCCGATACTCCAAAGAGTATCTGGACACCATGCATTTACCTAACCCTCCAACGGAGTCGCTTCGGCTCCCCCTGCATAAATTGCTGGATCAGACCTTCATGCAGTGTTTCGAAACACCGTACTCCATACCGGCGATTCCCAGCAAACTCGATGCTCGATACCGCATCGTGCACCATAAAGGGTTTGAGGGCCCTCAACTCTCCCACCAATCCCTACTGGTCGAGTCCTCTCTTAAACGCTCTCATCCCTCCCAGGTCTACGCCTCTGTACCGCCGGGCCGAGAGGGGAGAACGATGGACAAATTTGGTAGAAAATTCTATCAAAACTCCATGATGGCGTCACGGGTGCTGAACTACAATTTCTTTTTCTCTTCCTATCTGGAGTTCTTCTTGCCGGTGCTCCGCAAGTTCACTCCGTTCATAGACAACCAAGCTCGATTCGAGTTCGAGGAAGTGGTAGCCTCCCTCTCCCAATTACGCCTCCAGCTGATGCAATCCTCCTTCGATGCATTCGAACTCTCGGCACGTGCTGCCGCAAGCGCGGTAGCCATGCGTCGCCTGGCATGGCTCCGTACAATCGATATGGATCCCAACCTCCAGGACAGACTCGCCAACGTACCATGTGCTGGAGCTGACCTGTTCGATGAGTCTATCGAAACTGTTACCAAGAAGCTGTCGGATCATGAAAAATCTTTTCAATCCATCCTGCGGCCCAAACCCAAACCTCAACAGTCTCGACCTTCCAGGCCACCCCTGATTTACCAGCGGCGTTACATGCCCAGACAAACGCCTGCTGCGAGACAACCTGCGAAGAGACAACCTCCCCAGAAGTCTCAACAAAAACCTCAGCCACCGGCTGCACCTAAGGCCCCCCAGCCCTTTTGACTCCCCTCCCGGGAGCATAACCGACACCGTTCTGCACTCAGCCTCTCCCATAGGGGGCCGCCTCCATCTTTTTTACCATCGATGGGAGGCCATAACCACGGACCTATGGGTCCTTACCATCATAAGAGAAGGATACTCCCTTCAATTCCATCGGGTCCCCCCGGACCATCCTCCAAGAGAGTATCCTTCAAGCTCGACGCAGACCGCCCTTCTTCTTCAGGAAGTCCAAACCTTACTTCAGCTTCGGGCTGTCGAGCCGGTCCCGTCAGACCAATTGAACCGAGGGTTTTACTCCCGGTACTTCCTCGTCCCGAAGAAAACGGGCGACCTGCGACCCATTTTAGACCTTCGGGCCCTCAACAAGTTTCTGGTCAAAGAGAAGTTTCGCATGTTGACTTTGGCTTCTCTATACCCCCTCCTCGAGCAGAACGACTGGTTATGCTCCCTGGATCTCAAGGAGGCCTACACTCACATCCCCATTCACCCGGCCTCCCAAAAGTTCCTCAGATTTCGGGTGGGAAATCTGCACCTACAATATCGAGTGCTACCATTCGGCCTATCTTCGTCCCCCAGAGTCTTCACAAAGTGCCTGGTGGTAGTGGCCGCGGCACTCCGGGACAGGGGTCTACAGGTGTTCCCATACCTCGACGACTGGCTCATCAAGGCCCCGTCAGCCCCAGAGGTCACTTCGGCGGCCTTGGCTACAACCTACTTCCTCCAGAATTTGGGCTTCGAGATCAACTTTTCCAAGTCTCATCTACAACCCACCCAGTCCCTCCCCTTCATCGGAGCGGTCCTGGATACCACCCGACTCCGAGCATTCCTGCCTCTGCAACGCATGGAGTCTCTTCTTCATCTCTGCCAGTCGGTGTCTACTCGCCAAACCCTACCGGCGAGACAACTGATGGTGCTCCTGGGCCATATGGCCTCCACAGTACATGTGACACCCTTTGCCAGACTCCATCTCAGGATCCCCCAGTGGACCCTGGCATCACAGTGGAATCAAACGTCCGATCCACTATCCAAACACATCTTAGTCACACCTGCTCTTCGGCAGTCTCTACTTTGGTGGATGACCTCTTCGAATCTATCCAGAGGTTTGCTGATGCACTCTCCCCCCCATCAGAAAGTTCTCACAACCGATTCGTCGAATTATGCATGGGGGGCCCACCTGGATGGTCTCCGCACCCAAGGATTCTGGACCAGTGCGGAAAGACTACACCAAATCAATCTACTGGAACTCAGAGCCATCTTCAATGCGCTCCAAGCTTTCCAACACCTACTTCACGACATGGTAATCCTCATTCGCACAGACAATCAGGCCGCCATGTATTATATCAACAAGCAAGGAGGCACGGGCTCGGCCCTCCTTTGCCAGGAAGCTCTACGAGTCTGGGACTGGGCGGTGCGCCACAACGCCTTCCTCAGAGCAGTCTACATTCAGGGGGAGAACAACGTCTTAGCAGACAAACTGAGTCGTCTACTACAACCGCACGAATGGACTCTCCATTCCAGCCCCCTTCACCAAATCTTCACACAATGGGGGACGCCTCAGATAGACCTCTTTGCGGCTCCCCACAACTCCAAACTGCCTCAGTTTTGCTCCAGGATCTACACCCCTCATCGCCTCGAGGCAGATGCTTTTCTACTGAACTGGGGGAAACGATTTCTATATGCGTTCCCACCATTCCCGCTGATCCAGAAGACTCTGGTCAAGCTGAAACTCGAACAGGCCACCATGATCCTAATAGCTCCTCGGTGGCCCAGACAACCTTGGTTCTCCCTCCTACTTCAACTCAGCAGCAGGGAACCAGTACCACTTCCAGTGTTTCCTTCACTACTTACTCAACATCAAGGATCACTGCTTCATCCCAACCTGCAGTCTCTCCACCTGACAGCTTGGTTCCTCTCAACGTAACCCCTCACCACTTCTCTCAAGAAGTGAGGGAGGTCTTGGAAGCTTCCAGGAAGCCCGCCACTCGACAATGCTACTCCCAGAAATGGACTAGATTCTCCTCATGGTGTGTTTCTAAATCAAAGGAACCTCAGCGAGCTTCCTTATCCTCCGTGCTGGACTATCTCCTACACCTATCTCAATCCGGGCTCAAGTCTACATCCATACGAGTCCACCTGAGCGCTATTGCGGCGTTCCACCAGCCCCTACAAGGGAAACCCCTCTCGGCCCATCCGGTGGTCGCCAGATTTATGAAAGGACTCTTCCATGTTAACCCTCCTCTCAAACCACCCCCAGTAGTTTGGGACCTCAATGTAGTCCTTTCCCGTCTCATGAAGCCCCCGTTTGAACCACTCAACAGGGCCCCTCTTAAGTATCTCACCTGGAAAGTGCTTTTCCTGGTAGCCCTTACGTCCGCTCGCAGAGTCAGCGAACTCCAGGCACTGATGGCGGATCCACCATTCACAGTATTCCATCATGACAAGGTGGTCCTCCGCACTCACCCGAAATTCCTGCCTAAGGTGGTCTCAGAATTTCATCTCAACCAATCCATTGTACTTCCAGTATTCTTCCCTAAGCCCCATTCTCACCACGGAGAATCGGCCCTTCACACTCTAGACTGTAAACGTGCGCTGGCTTTCTACCTGGATCGCACCAAGCCACACAGAACCACTCCTCAACTTTTTGTCTCCTTCGACCCTAATAAGTTGGGAAGACCCGTATCAAAGCGCACCATCTCTAATTGGATGGCGGCTTGTATCTCTTTCTGCTATGCCCAGGCTGGATTATCACTTCCTTGTAAGGTCACAGCCCATAAGGTCAGAGCAATGGCAGCCTCAGTAGCATTCCTCAGATCAACACCAATCGAGGAAATTTGTAAGGCTGCCACCTGGTCCTCGGTTCACACATTCACCTCACATTATTGTCTGGATACTCTCTCCAGACGGGATGGACAGTTTGGCCAAACAGTATTGAAAAATTTATTCTCTTAAGTCGCCAACTCCCCCTCCATCCCGCCGAGGTTAGCTTGGAGGTCACCCACTAGTGAGAATACCTGCCTGCTTGTCCTGGGATAAAGCAATGTTACTTACCGTAACAGTTGTTATCCAGGGACAGCAGGCAGCTATTCTCACGTCCCACCCACCTCCCCTGGGTTGGCTTCTCAGGCTAGCTACCTGAACTGAGGAGACACGCCCGGACCTCCGGGCGGGAAGGCACCGGCGCATGCGCGGTGCGGGCATCTAGAAACTTTTAAGTTTCTACAAGCAACACGTGCTTGTGAGACGTCCGTACCGGGGCTCTGTCTGATGACATCACCCACTAGTGAGAATAGCTGCCTGCTGTCCCTGGATAACAACTGTTACGGTAAGTAACATTGCTTTACTGGCTGACTGAGACCAGATACGTTCAAAATCTCCTGGCCATCTGTGAAGCTCTACCAGAACTATGCGCTTTTAAAGGAAGCTAAGCAGGGAAAAAGGGAGTTGTTCCTGTTAGACCCCGGATGTGAACAGCGTCAGGGAAATAACTAGCCACTCGATATCCACATTCAAACCTGTTGGTTGTAGGGTCTGCCAATTATATATGAACCGCTGTTCTTTTTGAATAAGCATTTTGGATAAGTCCCCTTCAGAATTGTGAATTTGTATTAGCACAGTGTATTTAAGATCTTCCAATGCATGTGATTTTTCCAACCAATGAGATACCAGGGGGGCGGTGACACGATTTTTTCTTATGTTGCTCAGATGTTCTATGATTCGTGTTTTAATCATGCGAATCGTTTGGCCTATATATAATTTTTTACAGGGACACTGTATACAATAAACCACCTTCTTAGATTCACAATTTGTGCCTGTATTTAATTTAAAGTCTCGTCCTTCCGACCCTGATATCTCAATGTAATTCGTGTCAGATATATAGCGGCAGACACTGCATTTGCCACAGGGCTTATGGGGAAGCTTATTTCTAGTATCATAATGATTTAAATTATGCTTTAACTGTTCACCTAAGTTTTTTGCTCTAGAAAAGGCAAATTTGGGCTGATTTTGCAAAGATGAATAATATTGCAATATTGGCCAATATTTTAATATGATGTGCTTTATGGCATTGCTTTTGTTGGTATAGGGCATAACACAAACTATGTGTTGCTGCTCTTGCTTATTTTGTTTGTCTTGCATTAGCCATGATCGGTGACAGTTTTTTGCCCTTTTCCACGCTTTCTTAACGGTTTTCGCAGGATACCCTCTCTGTGTAAATTTGGTGTACATTTCAAAAGCCTCTTTTTCAAAATCAGCTTCCTCTGAGCATATTCTCCGTAATCGGAGAAACTGCCCAGTGGGGATACTATTTTTTAATGGTCGTGGATGAAAACTCTGATACTGTAATAAAGTATTTCTATCCGATGTCTTTTTGTGTAGAGTGGTGGACATGTGTTGATTCTGTTTAACAATTTTTATATCTAAAAATGTAACTTGATTTTTGTTTGTAGTATATGTAAAAGTTATATTGCTATCTTTGTGATTAAGTTCTTCTAAAAATATATTTAAATTTTCTTGTCCACCACTCCACACAAAAAAGACATCATCTATGAATCGCTTCCAGCATGAAACATGCTGGAAGTGGGGTGAAGTGTAAACATGTGATTCCTCGAACTGAGTCATATAGAGACACGCTAGCATAGGGGCCACTGTGGCCCCCATTGCCACTCCTTTTGTTTGGAGGAAAATATCATTTTCAAATTTAAAGTAATTATTGTAAATAACTTGTTCAGCTAATTCTGTTAATAAAGATGTCTTAAAAGCTGTTAAGTTTAGTTTCATTAGATGGATTTTGACTAAATTTACTGCTTCCTTTTGTGGAACGTTAGTATATAACGCCACTACATCAGCTGTAACAAGTATTGAATCTTCCGTCATTGAGTTCTGAAAACTTTGTTCTATGACTTTTAGAAAATGAGTTGAGTCCTT
Source organism: Geotrypetes seraphini (assembly GCF_902459505.1). Classification (NCBI taxonomy): domain Eukaryota; kingdom Metazoa; phylum Chordata; class Amphibia; order Gymnophiona; family Dermophiidae; genus Geotrypetes; species Geotrypetes seraphini. The sequence continues at coordinate 402,682,442 of NC_047085.1, read as the reverse complement.
AATATATGACTCAGCCCGAGGAACCAAATGTTTTAATTGGCTATCCAAGTATTGAGATATAGGCTAAAGAACTGAGCCTATACCTACAACAATTGGACGTCCCGGTGGTTTGGTATCTGATTTGTGAATTTTTGGTATAAAATTGATTTTGGGTATCCTGGGGAAATCGCACGTAAGAAATCTAATTTCTTTAGACGTAAGTATTTGTGACTCCCTGGCGCTGTTTATCAATCCATCTATTTTTGATTTAATTTGTGTAGTGGGGTCTTGCTGTAACCTTGTGTAGGTGAAGGAAGCCATAAAAGAAAAGAAGGACTCTTTCAAAAAATGGAAATGCATAAAGACAACCGAAGCCTGGAACAAACATAAAGATGATCAGAAGAAATGTCACAAGGCGGTGAGGGATGCCAAACAGGAGTATGAGGAAAAAATAGCCCAGGAGGCCAAAAACTTCAAGCCCTTCTTTAGATACGTGAAAGGGAAAAAACCTGCAAAAGAGGCAGTGGGACCCCTGGACGACCAGGGAAGAAAAGGGTACATCAAGGAAGATAAACAAATCGCAGACAAACTAAATTCCTTCTTTGCGTCCGTCTTTACGAAGGAGGACACCTCAACAATACCTGAAGCGGAGAAAGTGTTTGCAGGAGAAATAGAAGACAGCCTCACCACAGTTGAAGTGGACTTAGACCAGATATACTATCAGATCGACAAACTTAAAAGTGACAAATCCCCTGGACCGGATGGAATTCACCCGAGAGTCTTAAAGGAATTGAAGGTTGAAATCGGAGAGTTATTGCAAAAACTTGCAAACCTGACAATCAGAACTGGACAGATACCGGACGACTGGAGGATAGCGAACGTCACGCCAATTTTTAAAAAAGGATCGAGAGGGGAACCGGGCAACTATAGGCCTGTGAGTCTTACGTCTGTCCCCGGCAAGATGGTTGAAGCACTGATCAAGGATAGCATAGTCTGGCACTTGGACGCACACGACTTGATGAAACCCAGTCAACATGGATTCAGGAAAGGGAAATCATGTTTGACGAATTTACTCCAATTTTTTGAGACTGTGAACGAGCAAATTGATAGTGGGAAGCCGGTGGACATAATATACTTGGACTTCCAGAAAGCGTTCGACAAAGCTCCACATGAAAGACTTCTCAGGAAACTACAAAGCCATGGCATAGAGGGGGATATACAAAGGTGGATAGGCAAATGGCTGGAAAACCGAAAGCAGAGAGTGGGCATAAATGGGAAGTTCTCCGACTGGGAGAAAGTGACTAGTGGTGTACCACAGGGCTCGGTACTTGGGCCGATCCTTTTTAATATTTATATCAATGACCTGGAGGAAGGAACAACCAGTGAGATCATCAAGTTTGCAGATGATACAAAACTATGCCGGGCAATCAGATCGCAGGAGGATAGAGAGGAACTCCAGAGCGACTTGTGTCGGTTAGAAACATGGGCGGAGAAATGGCAGATGAAGTTCAATGTGGAGAAATGCAAGGTAATGCATTTAGGCAATAAGAATAAGGAATACGAGTATACAATGTCAGGTGCAACTCTGGGGAAGAGTGAACAAGAAAAGGACCTGGGTGTACTGATAGATAGGACCCTGAAGCCGTCGGCACAATGCGCGGCAGCGGCAAAGAAGGCAAATAGAATGTTGGGCATGATAAAGAAAGGAATCTCGAGTAGATCGGAGAAAGTTATAATGCCGCTTTATAGGGCAATGGTCAGACCACACTTGGAATACTGCGTCCAACATTGGTCTCCCTACCTAAAGAAGGATATAAAACTGCTGGAGAGGGTGCAGAGACGAGCAACAAAACTGGTGAAGGGTATGGAGAAACTGGAATACGAGGATAGACTTATAACACTAGGATTGTTCTCCCTAGAGAAAAGGAGACTGCGTGGGGATATGATCGAGACCTTCAAAATACTGAAAGGAATCGACAAAATAGAGCAGAGAAGATTATTTACATTGTCCAATTTGACACGGACTAGAGGACATGAAATGAAGCTAAGGGGGGACAGGTTCAGGACTAATGTCAGGAAGTTCTGCTTCACTCAGAGAGTGGTTGACGCCTGGAATGCCCTCCCAGAGGAGATTATTGCGGAATCGACCGTCCTAGGCTTCAAGAGCAAACTAGATGCATATCTCCTTAAGAGAGGCATATAAAGATATGATGGACTATAAATTACGCCAGGGTACACCTGGCAGGGCCTCCGCGTGCGCGGATCGCCGGACTTGATGGACCAAAGGTCTGATCCGGAGATGGCAGTTCTTATGTTCTTATGTTCTTATGTGGTATCATGCAATTGGCGTAAAGTGGATATCGAGTGGCTAGTTATATAGTAGTATTTCCCTGACGCTGTTCACATCCGGGGTCTAACAGAAACAACTCCCTTTTTCCCTGCTTAGCTTCCTTTAAAAGCGCATAGTTCTAGTAGAGCTTCACAGATGGCCAGGAGATTTTGAACGTGTCTGGTCTCAGTCAGCCAGTAACAGGTATTTAAACAAGTTAATTAAGAATAGTAATAATATTGAGATAAGAATAAGCTTAGATCTTATAAAATAATTGTTAAGTAAACTAAAATAATGACCATGTTTTGAATTTGATTTTGATTTAGATTTAGATTTTCAGTGTCCCTCCCCGACGAAGAATACGAAACTCGAGTCGGGGGGACGGGGATTGATGACTACACAAGTTATTATCATTGGATTTTAAGCATCACTTTATTTGTTTTGAACACAGTCACCATTGAGATTTAACCAGCTCAAGTTTAACAACAAATACCTCTCCATTCAGATAAGTACTATTATAGAATCTGAATAAGTTTAAATTCTATCAGGGAGGGTCGGGGACAGGTGATTGCAATGATGGTCCCCTTGTTATACTCAATACAGTGACTACACTATTTATTGGGTTATAGGTCTGAGCACATCACCAAAAAAAATCTTTTATATAAAAGTATGAAAGGATAAGAATATATAGTTATAATATCTGTGAAACACAGTAGTATATCCAGAAAAAGGAGGACAGATTGAGCCAGCCAGGTTTTACTTCCATTGCTTTCAGTGGAATGCCTCAATCTATCCTTCAGAAGTAAAACCTGGTTGTCTCAATCCATCCTCCTTTTTCTGGAACTTTGAGACAGATGACTTAAAAATTTTTTGAAACCTGAAAAAATCCAGACAGTTGGCAATCCTAGGATCCTGAATCCTGAGCACATTTGCCAGGGCAGTGCCCAAGAAGCATGCCTATTTCGCCTATGCCTTAAAAGCTCTGGCCCCCAGGTGACAGTCCTGCTCTTTCAGGCCTGCCGGCCTGCCCAGTCAGAAACCTAATATTGACTCCTCTCTCTTGTTTCAATTCAAAAAAATCCAAAACAAAAAGAAAAATTTGTCTATTGGGCTTCTTAAGAGGATTATATCTCTCACTTGTTCTGTTTTGTACAATTCTTTAACTTGCATTTTAAACCCACTCGTTTTGTGGCTCTTTGAGATCTTTTCATTTCTTTCTGTTTATGATGACTTTTGTAAATTGACGTCTTAAGTGCCAAGTTTTGTGGAAAAAGCAAAAAACAGCTCAAATTGGAGGATTTGCTTGGAGCCAGATGCCACAGCCCTAGCTCCAAGCAAGCTCAGTGTCCTGAAAATATAGTTTGCGTATTGTGAGAGGTGAGAAATGAGTTAGAGGCATTCATTTGAGACTAACCAGGAACATGCTTGCTGTAGCAAAGTATGTGGTTTGCTTTATGTGTTCTTCAGAATATCAAATGCCACTTACTGAGCAATGGCAGAGCCAATTGTATTGACACTAGTCTTTCCATTTCACAGTTCTAAATACTTTTCCAGACCAAAGCATGGTTTCTACGCCCTAGTCATAATAACTATACTCAAGTTATCTGCAAAAAAAGAGAACGACATTATATGTGGAGGGGCATAATCAAAAGATACGTCTAAGTCTGATTTGGATGTATGGTGCTAGATGCCCAAAGTTGGCAGGGGGTAAATGTCCATTCTTGAAAAATACATCTAAAATAATTTTTTCCCGAGAATCGTCTATCTGGACATCCAGGCTATTGTTCGTCTCGACCAAAATTTTGTCCAAGTCCTAAATGCCCAGAACAAGATGTGGGAGGAGCCAGCATTGTGATGGTCTGGCCATCCAGACATGAAAACAGAGCAATGGTGTACCTTACAAGGCACTGTTCTGAACTTCACATAAAGTGTGCCACATAAACATCTCAGCAGAACTCCATTATAGGTTATGGTGAGCCCTCTAAAACATCCCTAAAACTTACTATACCCACTAGTCTATAACCCCAGTAGCCCTTATGGCTGCAGTTGCCACCTATATGGCAGTACAGTAGGGTTTTGAGGGGTTTTGGTGGGTGCACATGTTCAACCCACATATAGTGGTTAGAGTGGCTTATGGGCCTGGGCCTTCGTCTCTATGGTTCACTAGCCCACCCCTAGGCTATTTAAGAGACCTGTGTGCAGCTCTACTAGGCTTTCCTATACTAGGTGCTGATGTTCTGGAGATAGGTATATACGGTTTTATTCCAAACTTTATGGGGGTGTGATGGGGTCAGTGAACACTGGGGGAGTGTGTAGGAGTCCTTACTTTGTCTCTCCAGTGGTTATCTGGTCACTATGGATACCTGTTTTTGCATCATCTAACTCACAATGTATAAGTTCAGTCCAGGAAGTCTAGTAAAACATTCCCTACAGGACGACTAAGTCTAGTTTGGCCCTCATCCCGCCCACATCTCACCCCAACCATTCCTCCAAATAGGCCCCTTTCAGCTCTGAGTGCACAGTGGCATTCAGAGGCCTAAAAAGTCTTGGGCGAGTTTTTAGATGTGTTTAAGTTTTGATTATGAGTCCCTTAGGATTTTTATTTCTAGGTGTTTAGAAACTGTAAATGTATATGGTTATTTTCCAGTTAATTAATGGTGGTAATTATCAAGCTGTATTAGGGAACTAGCATATGGTATTTGCCCCCTCCCCTTTTTTTCCAATTCTTTATTCATTTTCAAATTTACAATAAGTGTAACAATATATTCAAACAAATTAACAATAATTATATCACTTAATAATCATCAATGGTACAAATGATATGTTCTTAACTCTCACCTTTTCCACCCTTTCTTATCATATAATCAATACCTTATACAATATGTAACATAAATTTACCCTTCCCTGCCCCCCTCACAATCGAACTTGTAAATTTGAGGGGGAAAAAAAAGTAAAGAAATAAAATGCCATCTAATCAGTACAATACTTTGTAAATGGCTCCCACACATCCTTAAATTTCCTGAAAGAACCACTCTGTATTGCTATAAATCTCTCCATTTTATAAACCTGACATAAGGAATTCCACCAGAAATTATAATTTAATCTACTCCCATTTTTCCAATTATATGTAATTTGTTGAATAGCAACCCCAGTCATTATAAGTAATAATTTGTTATTATTTGTAGAAATCGGACTTTTTGCTCTCATTGCCATACCAAACAGCACAGTATCATATGACAATGCCACTGGGTTGTCTAATAAACAATTAATTTGCCCCTTAACACATGTTAAAGAGCTATAATGTTGCTTGCAGCGCCCTATGTTTAGAGTTACCAGAAGTCCTGATTTCCCAGACATGTCCTCCTTTTTGAGGACATGTCCGGGGGTCTGGACGGCTTTTCAAAACCCAGCACTTTGTCTAGGTTTTGAAAAGCTTCCTCAAAATCGCATCGGGCAGGAGGGCAGGCAGTGGGGAGGGGGGGGGGCAAGGCTGGGATGGGGCTAGGGTGGGATTGGGGGCAGGCCTGGGGCAGGGATGGGCCTGGTGTGGGTCTAGGGGTTCAGATGTTAGGTCAATGTGCATGCAAATGCATATGAAGCAGTGAATTACTATGTAAATACAACAACATGGCATATACACCAGAAAATTTTACTAAGGTAGGCCCTTGGGGCCTTGGGGAGGAATGGCAGAGGGTTACTGCTTTAGGAGGTTTTTGACTGGGGAAGAGGAACCTTCCATGTGGGGGTGGACCACTAGGGGGGCCTACCTTAGTGGTTACTTGCTTGGTGGTCCAAGACGGGCTTTTGATTTGGAGGGGTGCTCTGTCCACTCCTATTGGCAGCCCGAAGCTCCCGAACCAACAGATTAATGCTGTGTACAAGGTGGTTTGAAAACTGCATTATTCCTTTAACATAGTTGTCAGCAACCCCGTGATACCCCAGACTGTTGATTCCAGTGGTAAACCAAGGTGCGGTTAAAGCTTCTAAGGGTTCTTTGAGGGCATATGAAATCAGAATTTATCAATTTTTTTGTGGTCAGATATTATTGCTGTGCACCTTTTTCAGTTGAATCAAAAACTTATATTTGTGCAGCTGTAAGCAAGGAAAAGACAACAAATCTTTTACTGGTGTTTATTCAGTAAACACCTATTATAATTAATATTTTTGCATCAGGGTTTTTTAAAATCAGTTTATTGGCAAAAAGTCTAAAATTAGAAGCCTTTCTATTGTATATTTTGCATGTTCTCAGAAGAGAGGCAATTCCAGTTCTGCTATTGGTAATCTGTAATCTGCCATTAAAATCATCCATGGTACTTGAAGATTAGAAGATGACCGGTAGAACCATTTGTAAAAAGGGTTCCAGGAAGCTACAGACCGATAAGCCTGACATCAGTGTCAAACAAAATGGTAGAAACAGTTAATAAAAAAAATAAAAATAAAACAGAGGAAAGCATGACTTAAAGGACCTGCAGAAGTTATATAATATGGGCCAGTTGTGAGGTGAGTGATACCTCCCAGAACCCATGGTCCATGACCACTTCCTCTCAGGCCTTTTTGGAGGCAGTCTGGTCTAGGGTGTGCTGTCTGTGGTTGGAAAAAAAAAACATTGTGTTGCTTTCTCTGCTGGGTCTCCATGTCCCAACCTGCCAAATTTCACCATAAGATACGTCGTATGATTACTCCAACTCAACAAAAATCCTGGGTGTTACCCTAGATAACACATTGTCTTTCTGGTCCCACATGTCTAAGATAATTTCTTCCTCCTTTTTGTCTCTCGGCACATTCACTCTGTATGCCCTCTTCTCCATCTTAATTCACTCCATCGTCTTCACTCCTTGGTGCTTTCTAAACTTGATTCCTATAACTCACTCTTCATTGGACTTCCTGCTTCCCATATTCAGAATTGAACTGGTCCAGAACAAAGCAATTAGATTCTTGTTGGCCGTTCTAAGTTTGCTTATGTCACACACACACACCCCTTCTTAAATCTGAGCATCTTCTCCCTGTATATTATAGGACTGATTTCAAGCTCAGTGCTCTGCGTTTCAGATTCAATCTTCAAGTCTTTCTTTTATGGCTAATCTTCTGGTTTATTCCTCCTCCACAAGAGCCCTTTGTTCTTATCAATACCATTTTCAGGTGATCCCTTCCTTCCATCGGGTCTTCCAGGAGACCCATAGAGGTTCTTGTTTCTCTGACATGGCCCCAACCCTTTGGAATTCTTTCCCACTCTATCTCAGGGTTGAACCATCTTTCTCTAAGGCCTTCCACTGTTAGAAACAGGATACTGGGCTTGATGGACCTTTGGTCTGTCCCAATATGGCAATTCTTATATTCTTATGCTCTTTAGTGTGCCATCTGAAATTAAGGCTTTGGCAAATGTTTTTAGAAATCTGCTGGTCATGAAAATGAGGTAAAAGATTGTTTGCAAACAAGGAGGCCTCTCATTCTAATGATCTAAAGAAAAAATTTAACTGAAAACAGATAATAAATTGCAATGTGAAACATTGCTATTAGCTGGAAGGAGACAACCAGTCTAACAATTATAGCTGAAGTCAAAGTTATCTAAACAAATGGGTGTAAAATCACATTTATCTATACACATATTCCTAACAGTTGTGCAATACTCTCTTTGAAAGGGTGTACTGGAAATGATTCATTCTTGACCTCATGAATCATTTTTCCTGGCAGAACACCACCTCCCTTCTGTATTCAAACAGCTGTTTAGCGAAAACTTCATTTGACTATATTATTTTTGGCCCTTGGCAGGCAGAAAAAAAGAGAAAAAAAAAAATGCCAAAAAGCAATAGCTGCAAGAAAGAAAAGATATTCAGGCCACCCAGAAGGATAAGGAACCATCATGGACAAGTGATTCCTGGACATGTCAGGTTTTCAGGCTAGCCAACATAAGGCTTATCTTCAAAAGATTTGGCAAGCTACCTCAGGAAGAAAGCAAGACAAAGCTTTACAATTGTAATCCTACTGAGTACCTTAATTGTGTGTGAGCAAATGATAGCATGCACAAAAATTACCTGGGAGTATTCCTAAGGTGCAATCCTAATATTCAGTGCTGGTGGGACAAAATTATTTGGGCAACTGAGCAGATAATTTACTATTTTAAAGTAGCCAAAGAGCTTAATCCAATATGTTTGGCCTATGCAGATAGGAGCTGAATATTTTATTTATTTCTTCCATTTGTGCGTCGCACATACCTATACAGGCTCTAGGCGACATTACAGAGGAAGGGGTTAGAAGAGGGTAGAGAGGACTATGGAGGGCAGGAAGGAGTGGAGAGGAGAGAAGCATGTAGAATATTTCATAGAAATTCCTAACTTTACAGATAGGAGCACCATCTATGTAAATGATATCTAAATGAATTAAAGTAATATGTAAAAAGGAATAGCAGGGAGGAACCATTAAACAATAAAATTCAGTTAATAAAATAAAAAGAATAGAGGTAAAAACAATGGAATACAATTTAAAATAATCCTGATAAAGTAACTGTAACAAAATTGTCCAGCTAACTTTCTAACTCAGCAACTTTCAAATATCAGTTTTGATGATTATGCATGAGATACATCTAAATATACTGGATTTCCAATATATGGAATAGGCATTCCCAGGGGCATGTTCAAGTTGGAGAAGGAAAATAATGCAGGCTTTTTTTAACATATTCAGATTTATTTCCATTATTTTTCATGGGAAAATTACCCCCAGAAAAACAGGTGAAAATGCATTTGGTATTTTATAGTTGTGAATGATAGCCATTCACATATATGTTTATCATTTATGGTTTTGATATTTGCTTATCCTTTTCAAAAATACTTTTGAAACATCATTTGACCTTGGATAACCCTTATGTCATGTTGCGCTAACTGTAGTTTCGATTGTCGTATATTTTTAATATTTTTATATACTCTATTAAAATGCTGACATTGTACATCTTAATCTCCAAGTCCAGATTTGTGGCCAACGAGAAACAGAAATATGCTGTTTTAACTCGATACTCCAAATGTCTCTAAGACTATTTTTTGGTTTTTTATTTAAAAATCCAGAAATCAATTTATACCACTGGGCAGCCTGATATCCTATTAAATCTGTTTGGTAGCAAAGGATTTGCAAGCTAAAATAAGTTTTCAAATTTTTCCATTCAGGGAACCCCATCTGAATAGCCTGCTTCAACTGCAAGCACCTATATTGTTGAGTGTTTGAAATACCAAATGAATGCTGCAGTTGTGAAAACTCAAGCAGATTACCATTAGAAATAAGATAATCTAATGTCCTAATATTTGCCTGCATCCAATTCTTCCAAGCGATCCCAGCACCGCCTATTTGAATCTTGGAGTTTAACCATAAGGACTGTAAAGTAGAGTTCTTTATTGGTACCTCTGTTAATTTATCAATAAATTTAATAGTTTTCCAAGTATCCAATAAAATTATATTGTCCTTAGCATATTTATGAAATCTGATACTTAATACATGTGGAAGTCTCATAGGGGACACCAAATTTCGTTCCAGATATAACCAATCTGGTTGATGATCAATAAGCTCAGGGAGGATCCAATACATACCTTGACGCAATATATAGGCTTGATGGTACCTATAAAAGTTTGGAAAATTTACCCCACCCTCCACAATTGGTTTTTGCAACGATACTAAAGCAATTCTTGTTTTTTTTTCCCAAGCCAAACAAATTTTGTCAAAATATTATTTAATTTTTTATAGAAGGACTCTTGAAAATAAACTGGTAACATACTCATTTGGTAACAAACTACAGGCAAAATCATCATCTTTACTGTTTGAACTCTCCCCCACCAAGAAATATGCAAAGGATTCCATTGCTCACACAATTCTGTAACTTTTAGTAATAAGGATTTTTCATTTACCTTCATTGTTTCTTCCAATGTACTTTTTATCCAAATTCCTAAATATTTTATTCCATCTTTCTTCCAACTAAACTATGCTGTTCCCTGCTTATGAGTTTATCTGTATCTGTGGGGGGATGGGGAGGGGTGGGTGGGGGGTAGGGGCTTCTTTGTTGGGGGGTGGGGGTATGGTGGGTCCGGGGAGGACATAAGAGTCCAGTCCTCCACGGGTGTTTGATGAAAATGTATCCCATGGTTGTTATTGCCGTTGTATTTACTGTTGCTTAATAAATAGATTTGAACTATGAAAAAAAAATAAAAATAAAAAATAAACCTTTTATACAATGTACATTTAGTGGAAGAATTTCTGATTTATTCCAATTTATTTTATAACCTGAGAATTTCCCAAATTTATCAATCAAATCCAGTAAATGTGGAATGGTTGACTCCGGATTTCTCAAATGAATCAAAATATCATCTGCATAAGCAGAGATTTTATATTCCCGACCTGCATAAGGAATACCTTCTATCTCCTTTGATTGTTGAATAGCTAAAAGTAGAGGTTCCAAAACAATATCAAATAACAAAGGAGATAATGGACAACCCTGTCTAACTCCCCTTTCTAAAAAGAACCTTTCTGAAAAAGTATTATTTATATATAACCTAGCAGATGGAGAGCTATACAGGGATTGAATCATTTGTATAAATCGAGAACCAATACCAAACCAATCCATTGCTTGATACATAAAAGTCCATTCTACCCGATCAAATGCTTTCTCTGCATCTAAAGAAACAGAGAAAGCCGGATCCTTCATATCCTTTGTTAAATGTAAAATATGAAAAGCTAATCTGGTATTATTTGAAGAATGTCTTTGAGCAACAAATCCTGTTTGATGCATACCAATAATATAAGGGAGAGCCTTATTCAAACGCAAAGCCAATATTTTAGCTAACAATATCCCATCAACATTAATCAAAGAAATAGGCCTATAGTTTGAAACCAACATGGGATCTCTGTTTGGCTTAGGCAAAACAATTGTTAAAGCTTCAGCCATAGTACCTGAAATACAACCTTTATTTAGTTGAAACTGATATAATTTGAAAAGATGGGGTAATAAGATAGTTTGAAAAGAATTAAAAAATTCTACCGTATATCCATCACTTCCTGGAGCAGATCCAACTCTAAGGGACTTTAAAGCCTTCTGAATTTCTTTTTGTGTTATAGGTGCTTTGAGATTTTCTTTCATATGATCAGGAACTTTAGGCCCATTAATCAACTTTAAAAATTCAAAACCATCTTTCTCTTTATTAAAATAATGCTCAGAAGAATACAAGCTTTCATAAAATTTCAAAAATTGTTGTAAAATATTTTTAATTTGAGAGTGAATTATTCCATTATCATCTGAAATAGCCATTATATTAGCTTTTCTTTTTTTTTGCTTTTAAATAATTAGCTAGTAATCTTCCCGCCTTATTTGAGGTTCCATAATACAATGCCTTATAGGACATCAACTCCTTTCTAGCCAATTGTGAAGAAATCTCATTATATCTAAATTTTACTTTTAGCAAAGTCTGATAAATACTTTGTTCCCATTTTTCCTTTAATTTAATTTCCAATTCTCTAATATTTTGTTCTAAAATTAAAAAATCTTTAGAGAAAGGCAGGATCCAGTTCTAAGGATCCTAAGTTCATACAGATTTCATATTCAAATTATATTCTTATTGCCTCCTGCACTCTGAGCAGTGTCAGAACATTCTCTCACTTTTTTCCACTGCAAGTAGAGATGGTTAAACCTCTGAAGCTAACTGTGTATATTGCATCTGAGCCCATGAAGTCTCAGAAGCCATGGTTACATCATTTAATGTCTCTCATCAGACATATGAAAAAAATATGAACAATAACACAGATGTAAATTGGATGTAAGCAAGGAGAAAATTCTAGAATGAGCTAGATACACAATATCGGAGAGACAATGAAGCCAGCTGAAAAAGAACATTGTTAACAATAAAGCAACATGCAGCTGTTTCCAGATGCAATTCTGTTTCATTTTTAAAAGTCAAATATCCTCTAGTAATAACAGGCTTCTACTCATTATGACATACAACAGATTATGCCATACGACAGATTACGAATAACTGGAAAAATTGGAAGAGGCTGAATTACAGCTTTTGGTGGAACTCTTTATGCCACATATTCAAAATGAAAAGGATAATTGCTATACAGCAGGAAAATTTTAAAAACTTTCAGGTTATTTGGGAGCCATTAACAAGATACTGCAAAGTTTGAAATTATTGAATAGAATAAATATTAATTCCTTTTTGTTCATACACGTCCAGAGTGGGATGGGGGGATGGAAATATTTTATGATTTCTTTTGTTTATGATTAATTGTTAGACATAAAGGAGGGGGGATATTTGATGAAAGCTATAGTTTGATGATATAATAAGTAATGTTAAAGAATAAAATGATTGTGTTTTGTGTTATACTTATTGTGAGTTAAAAAAAAAAAAAGAATAAAGATTTATTAAAATATCTTCTGCAACCCTAACATTTTAACTGACTTTTTTCTGCTGCAAAGGTAGCAGGTCACTGCCTTAGAAATCCAAGAATTAACCCCTTCAGTTCTGATAGTCATTGATTGTAGAATGCAACACTGTAAAGCATCATAATACAGTAACGTGCTGGCAAGCTTAACATCTATAAGAAGCCAGTTTTAAAGAATGAGTGCAATCTACTGATAACAAAAGAACAGCAGTAAATGTAATGAGCCCTTGCGTTACCACAATGTCTCTCAATCAGTACATTTCACCAGGACACAAAGGGCCAAATTCTGTAAAGGCGTCCACAATGTGAATGTCCATCGACCTAGGCATCCAAATAAAGTGGATAATAAGTCCAATTAATGACTTTAACAAGCATTAATTAGAACTTAGATGTCTAAACACTGGATGTAATTCTACAAATAGACATCCACAGTTTCATGGATGCCCATCGGAAAAAGCTGCACCTAAAAAATAGTCATGGGCGTGGCATGGGAGTGGCTTCGATTTGGATGTCCATTAAGAGAATCGTATGCCGCTCAGTGCCTGAACACATTTACCTAACGCCTAAAATGTAGGCATTGCAAGACCAGGTCTACTTTTGAGCATGAGCTGGGCAATAGGTAGAAGCGAGTTAGGTGGATATGACTTAAAAAAATCAACACCAATCAGAACAGTGCTTAGTATGATTCTATAAAAGGCACTAACCATATATCAAATCACGCTTAACCCCTGTACATATGACTAACATTTAGGCCAATGAAAACCAGGCGGGCATATTCTATAACAGTGCACCTAACTTTTAGGAATGCCCATGATCCACCCATGCTCCTCCCCTGGCCACGCCTCCTTTTGAGATATTACACTAGAATTTCCGTGTACCACTTTATAGAATATTATTGTATAACTTCTATGTATGTTGTATGTATAACTTCTAATTAGTGCCAATTAGCATCAGCTATTAAGTGTTAAGTGTCAATTATGCACGTTGATTAGCTTGTTAAACAATTAAGTTGTGCATGCAGCTGGGATCACACAATATAGAATTTGGGCCTTAGTCCTTTTTTTTTCCCCTTTAAGACAAATTTTACTGCATTCTGTCCAACTCTATGGGGATCCTTTTATCAAGGCATGGTAGGGGTTTAACGCGCGAAATACCGTGCGTTAAACCGCCTGCCGTGCTCGCCACTAATGCCTCCATTGACGAAGCGTTAGTATTTTGGCTTGCCGCAGGGGTTGCGTGTGATGAAATGTCCGACGCGCTAACCCCCGCAGCGCACCTTGATAAAAGGAGCCCCTATGTTTCTGGAATTTTCTGATTTTTTTTTCTTTTTTTTTACTTTCTTCATGTTTCTTGCCATTTTCTCCCTTTTAAATCTGTCTTTCCTCAAAGCTCCCTGGATCTTCAAACCATTTTTTTTTTTTTTTTTAATAATTTTTATTGAGAAAGCAGTCAAAAACAAACAACAAGGCCCAAACTGAGGACCAAAGTACTAGTACAGAGGAAGAGTAAATCGCTGGTAGATACAAAACCGTACAACAGGAGAGGTGCAATCGAAACAATCGCTAGGAAGGAATACAAAATCAGCTAGATAGAAAAGGAGAACCCTGCCAATTCGGGTTCAGATATGTGCATCAAAAGACCCTCCTAAAGATACCAAAGACTGCAAAATCATTTTTCAAAAGTAGAAATCCCCCACGCAACCATCCCTCACTCATCCAGCAGACAAAATCATCCCTCTCAAGCAATCCACACAAACCACACCAAGCATACACCAAGCACACCTCAAGCAAACAACAAGCAGCCGAGCTTGAGAGTCACTGACCAGACCTGTAGGGCGAAAGTGACAAACCATTTTGATGCACTAGACAGATGATGGTGCTTCAACTCTTTTAAACCTGCCATCTCCCTCTCTAGACTGCTGTGAATTTTAAGCTCAATCACCTGGTTACAACATCTTTCCTATTTTTCCTTTGATACTTGATGTTTTCTCAGCATTTTTGTTTCACTCTCCAAGTCCTTCTACTGTGAGTCTCTTTTTCATAACACTCAGCTAAGCTTTCATGTTCTTTATTTCCACTCAAGTGCATTTTATTTATAAGCATGTGTTTCCTATTTTGTTTTTGTTTTACACAGGCTCCTTTCGGAACAAATCCAGACTATTTACTACACCACATCTGTTTGTCAGATTCTAAAGTTCTGCATTTCAATTATTTTGTTGATATTAGTATAAACAGGCTATTTAATCAGTTTTACAATCTGAATGTGTCACTAGTGCTTCTCCCTAACTTTAGGCCAGATTTTTCCCATTTTATAAATATGTGAAAATATTTGCTGCATTGGCTTTTCTTCTAGTTTCCTATCGTTCAGTAAGGGCATTATTCAAATAAATAACCAGGCCTCTGTTTTGGTTGTTCCTGTTTATTACAAGGAATAGTTTTCTCATGTCTATTTACCGTATTTTCACGTAGATAACACGCACCCGTGTAAAACGCGCACACGGGTATAGCGCATGGAAAACACAAATTTATGTACAGAAATTTTTATATACCGCGCACACCCGTATACCGCGCATGCTGCCCGACTCTCCTTTCACCCGCCCCGACTCTCCTCTGGAGACCCCGACTCTCTTTTCGCCCGCCCCGACTCTCCTTTCCCCCTTGAAGTCCTGTCCCTACCCTGAAAGCCTGATGCCCTCCCCCCGACATCCGATTCACCCCCCCCCCGCAGGACCACTCGCACCCCCACCCCGAAGGACCGCTCCCATCCCCACAGCCTCCTCCCCCCTCCCCCATGGAGAAGCTGTCTACCTTGTTTCCGGATGCCAGCGAGCCCAGCTGTTTCCTCTGCCGGCGGTCCTGCCCCTTCTCAGAGCCCTGTGCTGCGCTGCTTCCTCTTCCGGCAGTCCCGCCCTTTCTCTGATGTCAGAGAAAGGGCGGGACCGCCTGAAGAGGAAGCAGCGCAGCACAGGGCTCTGAGAAGGGGCAGGACCGCCGTCAGAGGAAGCAGCTGGGCTGGCATCCGGAAACAAGGTAGACAGCTTCTCCATGGGGGAGGGGGGGA
The DNA here is from genome assembly GCF_902459505.1 of Geotrypetes seraphini. Lineage (NCBI taxonomy): Eukaryota > Metazoa > Chordata > Amphibia > Gymnophiona > Dermophiidae > Geotrypetes > Geotrypetes seraphini. Next base: position 402,666,664 of record NC_047085.1, on the reverse strand, counting down.
GGCTGTGGGGGTGCGAGCGGTCCTTCGGGTGGGGGTGTGAGCGGTCCTTCGGGGTGGGAATGCGAGCGCTCCTTCCGGGTGATGAATCGGGCGTCAGTGGGGGGGAAACTATGTAAAAATAAATTTGTACAACGCGCAAGGTTATGCATGGTTTGTAAAAACCACATATAACGCGCGCGTTATATGCGTGAAAATACGGTATAACACTGAAGGTTACTGAAAGCGTGAAAATACTGAAGGCGTGAAAATACGGTATAAAAATGAAGGTAATTTTATGACAGGATGCCTAACTTTTAACAGGAAAAGATTGGACATATTAGCTTTGCAATTATCCCACAGAAAGTATTCATACATGATTACACTCACGCTATAGTATGCATAAATGTTTCTCAAGCACTCTTTTCCTATGGATCCAGGTACATTACCTCTGGATATGTGAATTCCTTCTTTTAAAACCAGGAGTTGTAGCTTTGGGGGGGCGACCTTTTTTCTTTGACATCCTTGTAAATGTGTGATACAATATTATATGAAAAAAATGTTTTCTTTGATCCAAGCCAGCTGACAACATTCTTGTCTACAGTGCCTCAGGCTTAAGAGGAATTATGAGGGCGATATTGATTATTTGTTATCCTGTCTCAGTTTAAAGGGCCTGCTTTTTCTTTATACAGCAATTTAGTTTGTTAAATTTCTTTTAATTTTTCGCTATGTATACCTTGGATCCTAATTGTGGACTTGAGCTGAAGTTAAGCTATATTGATTTTCTTTTTTTTATTGATGTTTGAGATGTTAGATGTTATTGGCTTATCTTTATCTTTCTGTACAAGTGGATACTTGATTTGTAATTTGAAAATGATAAATAAAAATAAAAAAATATCTTGTTGAAATTTAACATTTTTCCTCGGATATAATTCCTCCTTTAAACAAGATTGTATATTATTTGAATATATCTAGGAAGAATGTACAAGGAGAGATAGAGTTGGTGCAACCTGCTGAACAGAAATTGGATTTAAAGAATCTTTCAGCATTTCTAGAGGATTCTGTAATAGATTCTACACAAAGGTCTACGTTGACAGCGTCCTTCGTTTTTAAGCAAGACTTGAGTAATGTGGTGAGATTGTATTTCCTCCTTACTCGTGATCTTAAACTTCACTTTGGACACTAGTTCTTTCCCTGCCTCCACTGACGTGTGACCACTGACGTTTTAACTTGAGTGCCTTTGCATACTGTGTTAGACATTCAAGACAGACTCTTGATAAAGGCGCAGACGCCGAAACACTGTCAGTGTCGAGTCTATGAGCACTCGTGGCACATTTATCCATATACCCGTGGCACATTTATCCATATACCCGTGGCTGTTCACTTAGAAACATAGAAACATGACGGCAGAAAAGGGCTATAGCCCATCAAGTCTGCCCACTCTACTGACCCACCCCATTAAGTCTGAGTACTAATGACCTAGTTCCTAAACTCGACCCTCGTAAGGATCCCACTAGGGCATCCCATTTATTCTTAAAGTCAAGCACGCTGGTGGCCTTGATCACTTGCTCTGGAAGCTTGTTCCAGTGATCTACAACCCTTTCTGTGAAGAAATACTTCCTTACGTCACTATCGAATTTCCCTCCTCTGAGTTTGAGCGGATGCCCCCTTGTGACCAAGGGTCCCTTGAGAAAGAAGATGTCTTCTTCCACCTCGACACGTCCCGTGATGTGTTTAAATGTTTCAATCATGTCCCCCCTCTCCCTGCGTTCCTCCAGAGTGTAGAGCTGCAATTTGTTTAGTCTTTCTTCGTACGAGAGACCCTTGAGCCCCGAGATCATCCTAGTGGCCATCCGCTGAACCGACTCAACTCTAAGCACGTCTTTACGGTAATGTGGCCTCCAGAATTGCACACAGTACTCCAGATGAGGTCTCACCATGGTTCTGTACAGTGGCATTATGACTTCAGATTTGCGGCTAACGAAGCTTCTATTGATACATCCCATAAGTTGCCTTGCTTTGGATGAGGCCTTCTCCACTTGTTTGGCGGCCTTCATGTCTGTACTGATGATTACTCCCAAGTCTCTTTCTTCTGAAGTCCTAGCTAGTGTTTTTCCATTTAAGGTGTAAGGTTTGCATGGATTTCTGCTACCGAGATGCATAACCTTACATTTCTTAGCGTTGAAGTCCAGCTGCCATGTCGAGGACCAGTTTTCCAACGTAAGCAGATCCTGTGTCATACTATCCTGCAGATTGCTTTCACTTACTATATTACATAGTTTGGCGTCATCAGCAAATAGAGTTACTTTACCCTGAAGCCCTCGGGTCAAGTCCCTTATGAATACGTTAAAAAGGAGTGGACCCAGGACCGAGCTCTGTGGCACTCCGCTGGTCACCTCCGATGTCTCAGAGAGGGTGCCGTTGACCACCACCCTCTGACGTCTTCCACTCAGCCAATCATTGACCCATGCAATTAGTGTCTCACCTAACCCCATCGATTTCATCTTGTTTAATAGTCTACGGTGTGGGACGCTGTCGAAAGCCTTACTGAAATCCAAGTACACTATGTCCAGAGACTCTCCCGAGACTAGCTTTCCTGTTACCCAATCAAAGAAGCTGATAAGATTGGATTGGCATGACCTACTCCTAGTGAATCCATGTTGACAAGGATCCCTTAGATTCCCTCATCCAAAATCGTGTCTAATATACATTTAAGTAGTGTTTCCATGAGTTTACACACTATTGATGTGAGACTCACTGGTCTGTAATTCGCGGCCTCCGCTCTGCAGCCCTTTTTGTGCAGAGGAACGACGTTAGCTGTTTTCCAGTCCAGGGGGACTCTCCCCGTACTCAGGGAGAGATTGAAGAGCATGGCTAATGGTTCCGCCAGGACATCGCACAACTCTCTGAGCACTCTTGGGTGCAATTTGTCTGGTCCCATGGCTTTGCTCACTTTGAGTCTTGACAGTTCGCTGTAAACATCAGCTGGTGAGAACCCAAAATTCTGAAATGGGTCTTCCTTGCTTGGCTTTGCTTCCAGCTGTGGCCCGTGTCCCGGTGCCTTGCAGGTAAAGACTGACATCTTATCCTCATGATCCATCGTTGTGTGTTGTTCTCCCATCGTTGAGGCCTCTTCTTGGCTTCCTATTCAGTGAGATTGCCTTTCCGCAATTTAAAGGTTCTTTTCTATGATCAAAGAGTTTGGATTTATCTTGATGTGACTAAGATAACACAAAAACGAAGGAAGGCATTCCTCTCTTATAGACAAGAAGCAGTTTACCTTGGAGCAAGTGGCGTACCAAGGGTGACAGGCGCCACATGCGCCCCACTTTCCCTTCCCTTTTACCTCTAGTTGAAGTTGTTGCTCACGGCAGTCAACAACGTGCTCCTCACGATCCCATTGCCTCTCCCTCTGATGTCACTTCCTGTGCGCAGCACCCAGAAGTGACATCATTAGAAGAGTCGACGGGGTCACGAAGAACATGTTGACCGCCACAAACAACAACTACAACTAGAGGTATGGGGGAAAGGAAGGAGGCGCATGCTTGGAGGGGAGGAATGAGAAGAGGCGGGGTGGAGAGGAGGAATGGTGCCGGTTCCTTCACCAACATGGTGCCCAGGGTGAACTGCCCCTCCCCCTAGTCCCCCCCCTTACTACGCCACTGCTTGGAACTTCATTTCAATTGAGATATCCTTGCAAATGTTTGGTAAAACTGGGAATATTTTATTGATCCAGATATTTAGTGCTGGGCCATATCCAGGTTCCAGCATTGAATATCCAAGTTATGTGCATTCATTTAGAAGTAAACTGGGAGCTGGCTGTTCAGACCTATATCTGGATAGCTTGGTGGATAAAGTTAGGACAGCCTTTTTGCTGTTCTGATTTTATCCACTTACATAAGCAGACTGAATGCCATCATTCACTGGTTAAGTAATGGCTTTGCCCAAACTCCGCTCTTTCACTCGCCAGTTTCACAATGGCCAGATAGAGCTGATATTCACCAGCACTGTCCAGTTAAGTGCCACTGAGTATTGGTGGCTGACCAGTTCAATGGGCTTTGCCCAGGCAGGAGCCTTATCTGCTTGGTTAGATAAGAACATAAGAATTGCCATATTGGGACAGACCGAAGGTCCATCAAGCCCAGTATCCCATTTCAAACAGTGGTCAACCCAGGTCCCAAATACCTAGCAAGATCCCAAGTAGCAAAACAGATTCTATGCTGCTTATCCTAGGAATAAGCAATGGATTTTCCCAAGTCATCTCAATAATAGCCTATGGACATCTTCTTTAGGAAACCTTTTTTAAACCCCGCTAAGCTAAAGAGTTTAATTACACATTGTGTGAACAAATATTTTCTCTGGTTTGTTTTAAAGCTACTACTTAGGGCTCCTTTTATCAAGCCGCGTTAGCGGCTTAACGCGTGTAATAGTGCACTTTAAACCACCAGCCGCGCTTGCTGCTATCGCCTCCCTTGAGTAGGTGGTAGTTTTTTGGCCAGCGCGGGGCTTAACGCGTGATGAAAAGTCACACGCGCTAACCCTGCTAGCGCAGCTTGATAAAAGGAGTCCTTAGTAGTTTCATCACATGCCCCCTAGTCCTAGTATTTTTGGAAAGAGTGAACAAGCGATTGACATCTACCCTTTCCACTCATTATTTTATAGGCCTCTATCATATCCCCCTTGAGCCCTTTGAGTATTGTGTCTTCAGTTTAGAATTGCCTAATAGCAGGCCTAGACTAAATGGATAGCAGTGGGAGTACTGGATACTGGTTGTTAGACTTAACAAGTACATAGAAACATAGAAACATAGAAGATGACGGCAGATAAGGGCCATTGCCCATCAGGTCTGCCCACTCTACTGACCCACCCCCAAGTCTACTATCCTAGGAATCCCACACCTGATGACAGGTTTCCTTAGCTTAACCCTCTAAGGGATCCCACATGGGCATCCCATTTGCTCTTAAATTCTTGCACGCTGTTTGCCTCGACCACCTGCACCGGGAGCTCGTTCCAAGGATCAACCACTCTCTCGAAGAAATATTTCCTTGTGTCGCCATGAAATTTCCCACCCCTGAGTTTGAGCTGATGCCCTCTTGTGGCCGAGGGTCCCTTGAGAAAGAGAATCTCTTCTTCCATCTCGATATGGCCGGTGATATATTTAAACGTCTCGATCATGTCTCCTCTCTCCCTACGTTCCTCGAGTGAGTAAAGCTGCAAATATTTCAGCCTTTCTTCGTACGTGAGATTCTTGAGCCCTGAGACCATCCTGGTGGCCATCCGTTGCACCGACTCTATTCTCAGCACATCTTTTTGGTAGTGTGGCCTCCAGAATTGCACACAGTATTCCAAATGAGGTCTCACCATGGTTCTGTACAATGGCATTATGACTTCAGGCTTCCAGCTGATGAAACTCCTGCGGATGCAACCTAACAACTGTCTTGCCTTAGAAGAAGCCTTCTCCACATGATCATCAGTTTTCATGTCTGCGCTGATGATCACTCCCAAATCTCGTTCTGTTGAAGTTCTAGCTTAGGTCTCACCATTTAAGGTGTAAGTTCTGCACGGATTTCTGCTGCCGAGGTGCATGATCTTGCATTTCTTAGTGTTGAAGCCCAGCTGCCAGGTCAAGGACCAAAGCTCCAACAAATGTAGGTCCTGTGTCATACTATCGGGTGAATAGCCGTCGCTCACTATATTGCATAGTTTGGCATCGTCCGCGAATAACGTTATCTTACCTTGAAGCCCCTGAGTTAGGTCCCCTATGAATATGTTGAAAAGGAGCGGGCCCAAGACTGAGCCCTGCGGTACTCCCTGTGGTCACCTCTGATGTTTTAGAGAGGGTACCGTTAACCACCACCCTCTGAAGTCTGCCACTCAGCCAGTCATTGACCCATGTAGTTAGTGTTTCTCCCAGCCCCATTGATTTCATCTTGCTCAACAGCCTGCGATGCGGGACACTATCGAAAGCTTTGCTGAAGTCCAGGTATACAACGTCCAGGGATTCTCCCAAGTCCAGCTGTTTTGTTACCCAGTCAAAGAAGCTGATGAGATTGGATTGGCAGGACCTACTCTTGGTGAATCCGTGTTGACTGGGATCCCGTAGATTCTCCTCATCCAAGATTGCGTCTAATTTACGTTTGATTAGTGTTTCCATAAGTTTGCATACTATTGATGTGAGACTTACCGGTCTGTAGTTTGCAGCCTCTGCCCTGCAACCCTTTTTGTGCAGTGGAACGACGTTAGCTGTTTTCCAGTCTATGGGGACTCTCCCCGAACTTAGGGAGAGATTGAAGTATGTACCCAAACTCATGCATACAGAATAGGTAGTCTTTGTTCAAGGGAAAAACACATCTTGAAAGTAGATGCAGATAAAATATTATGGGACTAAGGAAGTTTGGGCTACAAGGAAATTTTGTAACATGGGTAAATATTCTGCATGATAAACCTACAGTACAATTGCTTAATAATAGACAACTAACAAGCAGTTTTAACTTGCAGAGTGGAATAAAGCAGAGTTGTTCCCTCCCACCATTATTCTTTATTCTGCTGTTAGAGCCCTTGGTTGGCCATATTAAAGCACAATACAGAAATCAAGGAGATCAAGGTAGGAAAAACATAGTTGAAAAGCAATTTGTTTGCTGATGATATGCTTTTGTTCTTAGTGAGATTACAGCAGGATCTGGAAAAAGTTGTCATGGTGGTTGATCAGTTTGGCTTGTTTGCAGTGTTAAAAATTAACTTTGGCAAATCATAGATGCTGGAGGAGCTCCCATGACAGTAATGTGTGGAAGATATTCCTTTGGAGCGGGAAAAATCTTAGCCACACATCTCAGCACCACCCACCTGTGATGTACAAGCTGAATATTATTGATAACCTGAAAAAATTTTTCAAAAATGTGTCTTTTAAATATAATGATTTTCTCCTGTTTGAAAGATGTACCCTATTAAAAATGGTGATGACCCCCAAGATATTGTATGTGCTATAGATAGCATCAGTATGTGTTTGTAAAAGAGAGGATAAAACCTCATCATAGTTAGCTTACAAAAGTTGACTTTGGAGAAGGAATAGGGATGGTTTGTGATGCCCGACATTACATTATATAATGAGCTTTTCTTGAAGTGGGGAACATCAGAAGGTTAACTGTAATGCAGGTCCAAACAGCTAAGAAAACATTACCTTATTATTAGTCAAGAAACTGATGTGGAAATATTGGACACAAATTATTGGAGAAAGGGCATGTGAAAAATTGCAGCTTTTGAGTTTCATTGTACAAATCAAATTACTAGCCAAAATAATTGTGATACTTGCAGTTCTGGAAGGTTTTTTTCTAACTTGGAATCTACTACACGAGAATAAGGTTTAAGACCAGGATAGAGGAAATCACGAAAGTTGCAAAGAGAGGTAAATGGCTGGGGTGAAAGTGAAGGATGCCAGCATGAGTGGACAGAGAGCATGGTGAAAAGAATATGTGGTGTGTGTGTGTGTGGGGGGGGGGATTTGGAGTAGATAAATGGGAGGGGTTAGTTTTTTTAAATTTAAAACATTTTATTAAGATTATATCAAAAGATCAGCACAAAATTAACAGTAAATAACAAAGCTACAGAGTGTGTAGTTCTGAAAACTTCTTAGGGCTCCTTTTACTAAGGTGCGTTAGGGCCTTAACGCGTGGAATAGCGCGCGCTGAATTGCCACACGCGCTAGACCTTAACACCAGCATTGAACTGGCATTATTCTAGAAGCGTACCACGCGGTTTAGCACGTGGTAATTTTGTGCGTGCGTTAAAAACGCAAGCGTACCTTAGTAAAAGGAGCCCTTTGACTTAAAGTATTAGTTACAGTAAAAACATGTTAATATTGAAATCCAAAAAGTGCTTTGCAATAGAAAAGTATAGAATAGTACAAAATAATGAATAAAGGGATTAGATCCAATAGAAAACCTATAGTCCCTGCACAAAAGTATCTAAAGAAGACCATCATTTTTCATTGTATAGAATATTTCACATTCTCTCTGCAGGTACGGACCCATATTTTGCAATAAGATATACTAAATCCCACCCAAAAATGACACTTAAGCAAGATTATTTTTTCCAAGCACTCAGCACATTTTGTCCCCTTTTTACTAAAGCGATTAGCGCAGGCTGGGGCTGTCACCACACTGAAGCCCTTTAAAATCCCTAATGGGCTTCGGAGCGGTTGCCATGCGGCATTCGGTAATGCTGCTTAGTAAACGAGGGCCTTTGGTAGGTCATAGCTGACATACCCCCTCCTTTACAAAAGCCACGCTAGCATTTTTAGCGCCTGCCACTGTGGAAACAGCTCGGACACTCATAGGAATTCTAGGGCAGCTTTGTAAAGGAGGGGGATAATATTAAGTAAACATTGTTGGGTCAAGTTTAAATGACCTGAAAAAAATGTTCACTTCCCCCCCAAAATATGAATGGATAAGATGATAGAACAAAAAAGCATAGACAGTACCTGATATTAGATTCTCATAGAGTATTCACAGGCCAAATAGTAATTAGAATAATAAACAAGTAAATAAATAAATATGAGACCCATGTGCCTAAGGACCCGCCCACAGGAGGGGCCTAAGGCTACTGGGCCAATTCCAGTTGTCCCAGGCGCCTCAAGCCCCACCTGTGGGTGGGATTTGAGCTGCCTGGGCCAATCAAGCCCTAAGGCCAGCCATTCATTGGATGGCTGGCCTGCCGGCGGGCTGGGCTTGGCACCCGTCCATCCGGCCAATGATTTAAAGGTAAGGGGGATTGGGGGTGGGGGGATCAAGGGGTCAGTGGGGGGGGGGGAGTGTCGAGGGCAGGAGGGCCTGGGATCCCTCCTGCCCATATCTTAATCGGTGGGGGGGAGGGGGGTGGGGATCGCCGGAGCAAGAGGGCTTGGGCTCCCTCTTGCCCCGAAGCTGTCGGGGATGTTCGGGGCTGGCGGAGCAAGAGAGCTTGGGCTCCCTCTTGCCCCAATGCTGTCAGGGGTTCATGGTGTTACTGGGCAGAAGGGCTTGGATTCCCTCCTGCCCGATCATAATCGCCTGGGGTGGGCTGATCACTGCAAGAGAGATGGCTCATCTCTCCTGCCGTGATAGTGATTGCCCACCCCCATCCGAACAGCGGCACTTCAGGGTGAGGATCACCGGCAGGGGAGATGCCCTGCCGTGATGCTCACCCCGAAGTGCTGAGGTTCGGAGAGGGGTGGGCGATCAGTTCCATTGGGGATTTATATATATGGTGCTGACAAAATATGGTTTAGAGGGTTGGTTCTCGGCTTCAGTGCGTACATTATACACTTGTCCTAGGGCCCAATTGTTAATGAATGGCTGTGTATCGGATGATTTTCTGATTGGTTGTGATATGAGACAGGGCTGTCCGCTATTCCTTCCCTTTTATTTGTTTTGTGTCTTGACCTACTTCTCCGGGAGGTCCATGCGAATCCCGAGAGTATCACTGTATGCTGACATTAGTACTGATACTGTCACTAGTTCTCAAATTTTGATGATGCCATTTCCTATGAAAAAACAAATTAGGACTTAAAGCCAAATCCATATCCCATTAAAGATGTGTGCATAATATAAAGTTTTCATAAACCTGTTACCTGGGTATATTCAATCTCTAACATTATGAGCAAGCAGTATGAGACTGAGGCCAGACTGTTGCAAGACATCTGGCAGGTTGCCAAACCATCTGGCTTGTGGTACATACCCTTTGGTATGAGTGTTCCCAGGTGCAGAAAAAGACTGTACTGAAATGCTTGTAACACCCGCCTATTGCCAAAGTTCTTCAAAGTTCACAAGAAATGTAAGACAATGTAGCTCTTGCACAGAATGCCGAGTGAGATAACCATTAAGGCATGCTTTACATAATGCTTTTATTGCAAGGAAGGCTGATATGCTACAGCTTCAGGGTTAGACTGAATGAATGTGAATTTAAGAGAAAGTCTTCCTTTATTTGTACTCTCACATGATTGGACAAGACATGTAATATAGACTTCTCCTTTTCAATGGTTCTCGGAATGCACAGCTAATTTTTTTCAGGCATCATTTTTTTTTAGTATTCTATTTATTAGCATAATAAATTGTGCACAAAGTGTCAGAATAGCCTCTGTGTGGCAGTACATGTATGGTTTTGTTTTCATCTTCTTGAACATAAGCCTAGGTATCTTCCTTGTTCAAGTTGCAGATATCAAAATAGAGCCATGGATTCCTAGAAAACACTCTGGATCCTTTGTATTTAAAGCCAACTTACATTTGCTGGAGTAAGGCGGAGAATAAAAAGTGGGGGAAAAAAGTCTAGTGAGCAGTAGAACATTATATTAATACTTCCAACTTCTTTGCCATATATTCTCTGTATTCTCCATAGGCAAAAAACATGTAACAATCACATACAATATCATCTCTTAATACAGCGTAATAAAAAGAGGCAGAGCACTGTAATTTAGGCTTCAAATTCAGCCAATACATTTGCTTGAATTTTGGGCTCCTTTTATTAAGGTGCGCTAGGGCTTTAACGCGCGCTACATTGCCGTGCACGCTAGACCTTAATGCCAGCATTGATCTGGCGTTAGTTCTAGAAATGTAGCGCGCAGTAATTTCCTGCGTCCACTAAAAATGCTAGCGCACCTTAGTAAAAGGAGCCCATAGGTTTGTAAGTTTAACTTTAAGCACCTGTAACGGAGACACTTAACCCCCCTCCTTTACTAACGCGTAGTGCAGGTTTTCACACCGGCAGTGGCGGTAACTGCTCCGACGCTCATAGAATTCCTATGAGCACCGGAGCAGTTACCGCCGCTGCTGGCTCTAACACCCACACTACGCATTGGTAAAGGAGGAGGGTTAAATTGGAGTCAGGTCTTAGACACCTAAATTATGTGCTCAGGGGTGGAATTCGGGCACCGAGCATATCATTTCATCCTCTACTGCCCCTTCTCTTTTAAACACCTTCTGGATTTTGACTCCTGCATTTAGGTGCTGAGCCCAAGAGCATTTGTTGGAAAGGATTGTTTGCTAAACTGTAGTAAGCGTGGTACGCTCTAACATGTGCTTACCACAGCAGAAGTTGAAACACTAGCTATGTTGGCAGTGATACAATTGATTGTTTTAAATTATTATCCGTTCAGCTGGGTGTTAACTTCAGTTTGCATTAAAAAAGTGGCATCACTCAGCAGCTTCAACATATAAATAAGTGTCGGTACGTATATAAACACTTCTCCCTCTGTATTTGCAGTTTCAGCATTTGCGGTTTCAATTATTCACGGTTTTTAGCTTGCTGGCTCCCCCCCCCCCCCCCCCCATTACATCAGCTTGCATAGAGAAATCGCCGATTCCAAGCGTTTACAGAGAAAAATTGCTGATTCCCAGCACTTTCTTCACCGTGTTTTGCCTCTCCTTCAGGAACAGGCCAGGTCTCCTACCATGTTATTCACGGTTTCACCATATTCACAATGGTTTTTAATAGAAAACAGCGAATAACATATGAAAAAGTTATTCACGGTTTTTCTGTATTCACGGGTCTGTTAATCCCCTATCACAGAGAAGATGGAGGGAGAAGTGTATATATAATTGCCCCATTTAAAAATACATATTTAGTTGGTGCCAAGTATGATTAAATGTAGAAGTTCTTGAGGGAGAGGAGCAAGATGGTAGCCTGCTCAGTCTATGAACTTGCCTTTTTCCTGAAGTTCTACTTGGCTCCTTTTTGAGTTGCTTCATTTCTTGCCACCTCCTGGCTTTTGACACTCAAATAATTTGAAATGGCTGGGTCTTCCACACAGACCCAATCCTGAACATTAACCTGTCAAAAGGTGGTATTTTAGGGTCCTCAGAAAACAACAGGAGGTGTTTAGTAATCTCAGGGGATAATAGAAATTGGTTATGCTGCCTCTGGCTGAATAAGATTTTTATTGTAAGATTGTTTTTGATATTAGGAAATATATTGTTGATAATCTATTGAATATACTTTCTTTGAAGGTGATTCTTGAGATAGCATCCACAAAATAAGATTCATGTCAGAGTACTTTCCCCCTTGTGACCATTTCTATAAACAGATGAGTAATATTTTTGTGTAATATTCTTTACGTGTAAGCTTTAGAATACCAAGAAGCATTTTTCTATAAACATGTTTTTTTTTTTTACCTATGATGATTGAGGTGCATGTGTCTCTGCAGCGAAGTTTATCCATGGCAGCTGCACCCACTGTGGTTTGAAGAATTTAAATCTCTTTTAATGCTTATGCTTATCATTGATATAGGTGTGCATAGTTGACCCTGAATTGGCTTTTGCCATTTTTAAGACACAGTTGTAGAAGTCTACCCAGCACTGGCCGTAATTCCCAACTACTGTGAAATTGCAGGACAAACACCAATATCATTACTATGGTTCCTAAAACCCCATTTTGAAGAAGGTATTATGTGTGTGTATTGTGTAACTAATGCATCCATAGAATATAATGGATGCATTAGCGTTTACTACATGCTAAATCGGCTAGCACACCTTAGTAAAAGGACCCTTAAAGTATTAACCATAAATAAGATGGATTATCCACTGGCTAAAGTAATAAGAATATTAGGAGTTCATTTTGATCATAACCTTTCACTATTACCTTAGGTCAACTTGTTAATAAAAAAAACTCTTTTGGTCTTTTCTGGAAACTTAGAAGGATTAGAAAGTATTAGATAATTATGAATTCCGCTTATTAGTACAATCTTTAGCTTTGTCTCAACTGGACTACTGCAATGTCACCTTTTTAGATTGCCCTAAATTTATAATTTAAAAAACTCCAAATGCTACAGAATACAGCCATTAGATTAATCTTCAGATTGAAAAAAGTGATAAGACTAAACCTTATTTATGTGAATTACACTGGCTACCTATAGAAGGGAGAATATGGTTTGGAGAAACTCCTGATTATATGTCACATCTTGTTAAATTTTCTAATAATCCATCTTTGAACCTAAGAAGCAATGATGCTTTTTGGTATCCAGTCATTAGGAACTTTAGATATAACAGAACTATTAACTCTACATGAGCATATCAAGAAGCAAAACTGTAGAAAGCATTATCAACTATTATTAACCAGTAATCTAATTTTAAATGTTTCAAAAAGGACCTAAGGACCTATCTATTTCATGAATTCGTTACTAATAATTCTTAAATATTGTAACACTAGTTTTTTATTTGTATCACCATAATTACTATGTAAACCACTGTGAACTTCATGGAGGTATTGGCGGTATACAAATAAAAATTGTATTGTATTGTGCATATATACACATATACACGAGAGATCTTCACTTTTATTTTTTAAATACTATTTATTAATTATCTCAAAAGCAAATTGGCTGCAAGGTGGCTCACCTGATTGACTGGTCACCTGACATTCTACAACAAGCTCTCTTACCACTTCTCCTGCCCCAACTCTTTCATGCAAAAAATATGAAGGTATAGAAATTTTAGGAAGAACCCTCAGAAATATATATATATATATATATATAGAAAACTTTTTTTTAAATTTAAACTTTAGAACAAAATAACTATTTACATAACACATAACGCAGGGAAAGAGGGTGGGTGCCCCCCAAGAGCAGCTTGAGCTACCTCAGGCGAGGGGGGCGGAAGAGGTGCAATTATTGAGAGGGTGTATGGCTGCTGGCACTATGCCCTCTTTCGGCTACCAGCCGCAAGAGGGCATGTTCCATCCTCTCAACACACCCTCTCAATACCAGCACCTCTTCCAAGAGGGCAGAGTAGGGCTCTATCTCCCTGACCACCCCCTCCTGAGGCTGGTCGGGCTGCTCCTGGGGGGAACAGCAAGGAAAGGGGGTGGGATGGGAACAGGAAGGGCAGGAGAGTGAGGGGAAGGGCTATGGGTGGGGGAAGGGGAAGGTCCAACAGGGGATGGTGGTGGTGGTCCTGGAGGTAGTGGTGGGGCAGGCGGTGGGGGACCAGGGGGCAGTGGTGGGGTAGGCGGTGGAGGTCCAGGGGGCAGTGGTGGGGTAGGTGTATATATATATATTTCTGAGGGTTCTTCCTAAAATTTCTATACCTTCATATTTTTTGCATGAAAGAGTTGGGGCAGGAGAAGTGGTAAGAGGGCTTGTTGTAGAATGTCAGGTGACCAGTCAATCAGGTGAGCCACCTTGCAGCCAATTTGCTTTTGAGATAATTAATAAATAGTATTTAAAAAATAAAAGTGAAGATCTCTCGTGTATATGTGTATATATGCACAATACAATACAATTTTTATTTGTATACCTCAGAAATATATATATATATATATATATATATATATATATATATACCGTATTTTCACGCAAATAACGCGCACCCGTATAAAACGCGCACACGGGTATAGCGCGCAGAAATCACGATGATATGTACAAAAACTTTGGTATACCGCGCTCACGGGTATACCGCGCATGCTGCCCGACGCTCCTTTCACCCGCCCTGACTTTCCGTGCGCTGTCCCGACTCTCCGTTCACCCCCCTGACTTCCGTGCACTGTCCCCCCTTGAAGGTCTGTCCCCATCCTGAAAGCCTGATGCCCCCCCCGACGTCCGATACATCCCTCCCCCCGAAGGACCGCCGACTCCCCAACAATATCGGGCCAGGAGGGAGCCCAAATCCTCCTGGCCACGGCGACCCCCTAACCCCACCCCGCACTACATTACGGGCAGGAGGGATCCCAGGCCCTCCTGCCCTCGACGCAAACCCCCCTCCCCCCAACGACCGCCCCCCCAGCCGACCCGCGACCCCCCTGGCGACCCCCACGACCCCCCCACCCCCCTTCCCCGTACCTTTGGTAGTTGGGCCAGAAGGGAGCCAAACCCTCCTGGCCACGGCGACCCCCTAACCCCACCCCGCACTACATTACGGGCAGGAGGGATCCCAGGCCCTCCTGCCCTCGACGCAAACCCCCCTCCCCCCAACGACCGCCCCCCCCCAAGAACCTCCGACCGCCCCCCCAGCCGACCCGCGACCCCCCTGGCGACCCCCACGACCCCCCCACCCCCCTTCCCCGTACCTTTGGTAGTTGGCCGGACAGACGGGAGCCAAACCCGCCTGTCCGGCAGGCAGCCAACGAAGGAATGAGGCCGGATTGGCCCATCCATCCTAAAGCTCCGCCTACTGGTGGGGCCTAAGGCGCGTGGGCCAATCAGAATAGGCCCTGGAGCCTTAGGTCCCACCTGGGGGCGCGGCCTGAGGCACATGGGCCCAACCCGACCATGTGCCTCAGGCCGCGCCCCCAGGTGGGACCTAAGGCTCCAGGGCCTATTCTGATTGGCCCACGCGCCTTAGGCCCCACCAGTAGGCGGAGCTTTAGGATGGATGGGCCAATCCGGCCTCATTCCTTCGTTGGCTGCCTGCCGGACAGGCGGGTTTGGCTCCCGTCTGTCCGGCCAACTACCAAAGGTATGGGGAAGGGGGGTGGGGGGGTTGTGGGGGTCGCCAGGGGGATCGCGGGTCGGCTAGGGGGCGGTCGGAGGTTCTTGGGGGGGGCGGTCATTGGGGGGGAGGGGGGTTTGCGTCGAGGGCAGGAGGGCCTGGGATCCCTCCTGCCCGTAATGTAGTGCGGGGTGGGGTTAGGGGGTCGCCGTGGCCAGGAGGGTTTGGGCTCCCTTCTGGCCCGATATTGTCGGGAAGTCGGCGGTCCTGCCGGGGGGGGGGGGGGATGTATCGGACGTCGGGGAGTCGACCGGGCAAGGGGGCTTGGGCTCCCTCTTGCTCCGATCGTGGATGCGGGTGCGGGTGGGAGCGCGTGCGAGCGGTCGTTCGGGGTGGGGGTGCGAGCGGTCCTGCTGGGGGGGTGAATCGGGCGTCGGGCGGGGTGGGAACTATGTTTTAAAACTTTTGTATACCGCGCTCACGCATATAACGCGCGAGGGGTATGCGCGGTAGGTAAAAACGCGTATAACGCGCGCGTTATATGCGTGAAAATACGGTATATATATATATTTCTGAGGGTTCTTCCTAAAGTACTCATAGGAAGATATGGCCATCAGACTGCATTCATTTGTATCCTATACCAGCATTTTAATATGCCTATCAATTAGAATAATTATAACCTAATTCACAAACAATGTGTTAAATCCAGTTATTAAAAGGTTCTTATTTCTGTTCTTTATTACAGTCTACAACACTGCCAATAAATACCAAAAGGAATACATAATTACTAACAGATATCCACAAAATATTTGCAGTGGAAAGAGCATTTGGCTTCTTCATGCCTGACACATCAATATGCCCTGTTTTCCTCTGATCATGTAGGATTGTCTTGAATAGGGACTGTGTCAGCAGTTGTTCCACTGATCTCCAATAAATAGACTCCATTGCAGTGCACCTAAGCTCATTATATGATATTTATATTGATAGCTTAGCAATATGGAAGCAAAAGTGAGAACACTGAAACGGGCGAAAACACCTTCTCATGCGTAGACAAGGAAAACAGTGAAGGCAACCAAAAGTGCTGGGATTCTTTAAAATGCTGAGTATATTAATGAGTAATTGTGCAACTCTTTTATGAATATTGTCTAAAAATTCCCAGTGGTATTTACACATGGTCTAATTAGTACAAAATGTACAGAATGAAAGTGAAGCACAGATATCTTAGAAGCTGCACTGTGTCTAATTCATAAATCCACTGATGTTAACATTACCAAAGATTGCCAAAAAGGAGAGCAGGAGGCTGGACTATATGTTTGGCGATACTTAAGCAATGTGATTGGACAACGTGAATAGCAGGAGTGGTCTTATGTGAACCAGAAATTCTTGATAATTCAGGAGCATCTTTGAAATTCAGCACCATTTTTGAGAAAAATATAAACAAGGATATAAAGAAAGGAAGGAGTGAATGTTTCCAGAACCCCTGAATAGACATTGGCAAAATTAGGATTCCTTGTTGAGTTGCATGGCTGGGTGTCAGGTCAAAAGCGCGCTGGGACAAAGGCGCGCCCTGACAATTGAGAGCAGCATGGGGGCACGCGCCGCACAAAATTACTGTTTTTAGGGCTCCGACGGGGGGGCATGGGGGGAACCCCCCCACTTTACTTAATAGAGATCGTGCCGCGTTGTGGGGCCGTTTTGGAAACCCCCTGTTGGATCCCTTAAAAACTGTAATTTTCTTAGGCGCATGCCTCCGTCTTGCGCTCAGTTGTCGGCGCGCGCCTTTGTCTTTCGCGGGGTTGTCTATGAACCGCATAGCTGCTGACTGCCACTCGTGAAAGAAGAGGAGGAGAGCATGGTATTGTGCAGCTAAGTAGTGTTGGAATTAACTTTTTCCTTTATTGAAGTAATAATAGAAGTGTTTACTTTAAAAATGCTGGGAACTTTACATTTACTTTTGAAGATATGAAGAGATATGCTTGTGATTTTGAGAGCAAGCTATAATTTTGGTGTAGAGTTTTTTCTGACCCATGAAGATAAACTGAGGTCTTTTTTCCACACCATTATTTTTGTTATTTTTTTATGTGTTGTAATTTCATTAGGCTATTGGGTTCCTGCACTTCTTTTGTGTAATGTATATGAAGGGTGATTGTGATTTCAATTACTGCAACATTGACTGGATAAATGTTACACCAAAGAGTGCTTGGGAGGTAAAATTCCTAGATGTCATAAATGACTGCTTCTTGGAGCAACTGGCCCAACAACTGAGTCTGACAAGAGGATGATCTATTTTAGATTTGGGTCTTAGTGGAATGCAGGGCATAATACAGGAAATAACTGTGTTGGGTCCGCTGGGAAACAGTGATCATAACGTGATCAAATTTGAGCTGCTACCTGGAGTGATGTTGCTATAGAAATCTACTGTATTGGCATTTAATTTTCAAAAGGGCACCTATGATAAAATGTGGAAAATGGTTAAAAAGAAGCTAAAAGAGTGGCAAAGATTAGGACTGTAAACCAGCTATGGATGTTATTTAAAATAAAATGAAAAACAAAACTTCTTGTGTTAATTTATAGCCACTGGGAAGTCACGTATGTCACATGACACTGAATAAAAGTGATTGTCTATCCAAAAATCCTTAATAAATAATTAAAGGAGTTTACATGAATTAAATTATAAATGCCTAAATAGATACATAAATACTTAGGGGTCCTTTTATCAAGCTGCAGTAGGGGTTTAACGCGCGTAATACCGCATTGAGCAGGCGTTAGTTTTTTAGCCGGCCACAGGGGTTAGCGCATGATGAAATGTCCGACGCGCTAACCCCGCTAGCGTGGCTTGATAAAAGGACCCCTTAATGCAGAAATAAATCAATAACAATGGAAGTTGTGGTCCTCAGTATGCACTACTCTTGAGTCAGGGCAAGCCTGTAATAAGAGTGGTGTGCAAATGTTACCAAAAAGGGTACTCAGCAATGAAACATCCTTGGACCGTGACCTTACAATGAAAGTGCTCAGGTGCTAATAAATGAAATAAAAATCTTTTAGTCTTTTTTGTTTGTGCATCTATTATAAATATTGTTCTTTGCTGGTGACAAAATCACTCTCAGTGTGCAATAAATATAGTTCAATAATCCATGCAATGAGAAAAGTTAAATTCAGAAATAAATTCTTGAAGATGCTCCCCTAACTTCCACTATGCAAACTGTAATCCAAAATTCATTGAAAAAGCCAAAATGTACTTATCTCAATCAAGGCTGCTGAAAACACTAGTATAACTTGCTCAACAGAGCTCCGTTTCAGGGAATAGAACAACCTTCCTCAGGAGTACACGCTGGATAGAAGCAGAATAGCGTCGGGGGAGTGCAGGCATGAATCTCTCAAAGCAAAATGGCGCCATGTATTTATTTATTTCAGCATTAAATATTTATGTATCTATTTAGGGATTTATAGTTTAATTCATGTAAACCCCTTTAATTATTTATTAAGGATTTTGGATAGATAATCACTTTTATTCAGTGTCATGTGACATACGTGACTTCCCAGTGGCTATAAATTAACACAAAGAAGTTTTGTTTTTCATTTTGTTTCTTATTTATTCTTCTTTTGTGGGTTATATTTTGGTAAGGTGTTATTTAAAATACCATTGTGATAGCCAGACCAGGCGTATTTCATGTATTAACAAAGATGGAAAGAAGAGAAAATGAGAGACGGCATGGTTAAAAGATGACGTGAAAGAGGCTATTAGAGTCAAAAGATATCCTTTAAAGAATGGAAAAAGGATCCAAATTTAGAAAATAAGAAGAGACATAAGCATTGGCAAGTTAGATGTAAAGCACTGATAAAGAAAGCTAAGAGAGAATATGATGAGAAACTGGTCAAAGAGGCAAAAATACATAGTACAAATTTTTTTAAGTACATCAGAAGCAGAAAACCTGTGAGGGAGGATAAGGCCATAGAGGAGAGATTGAATGAATTTTTTGGCTTGGTCTTTATGGAATAAGATGTAAGAGATCTACTTGAACCATTAATGGTTTTCAAGGGTGATGATACGGAGTAACTGAAAAAAATCTCAGTGAATCTGGAAGATGAACTAAGTCAAATTGACAAGTTAAAAAGTGATAAATCACCTGGGCCAGATGGTATATATCCCAGGGTACTTAAAGAACTCAAACATGAAATTGCTGACCTGCTGTTAGTGATCTGTAACCTGTCACTAAAATCATCTATAGTATCTGAAGATTGGAGGGTAGCCAATGTTATGCTGATTTTTTTTAGGTACATCAGAAGCAGAAAACATATGAGGGAGGATAAGGCCATAGCAGAGAGATTGGAGGGTAGCCAATGTTATGCTGATTTTTAAAAAGGGCTCCAGTGGAGATCCGGGAAATTACAGACCAGTAAGCCTGACTTCAGTGTTAGGTAAAATAGTGGAAACAATTACCGTATTTTTTGCTTCATAAGATGTACATTTTCCACCCCCAAAAAGGGGGTGGAAAAGTAGGTGCATCTTATGGAGTGAATACACCGCCACCCCCCTGCCCTGGTACATTTTTTAAACTGGCGGTGGTCCAGCATGGTCTCCTGATGGACGGCTCCTTTCTCTCTGCAGAGCGGCATAAAAGGCAGGAACGCGACCTTTGCGCTTCCTGCCTGGTCCCACTCTACTCCATTATTGGCTGCCGTCAGTTCTCGACAATCACGAGAACTGATGGCAGCCAATCACGGAGCAGAGCAGGACCAGGCAAGAAGCGCAAAGGTTACGGTCCAGCCTTATGCGCTGCTCTGCAGGGAGAAAGGCAGCACTCCAGCAGGAGACCACGCTGGACCACCACCAGTTAAAAAGAGGTATCGGGGGCTGTGGGCTGCAGGGTTCCCAACACCAGACACACCAGACCAACAGATGCACCTATGTGTAGAGGAGGAAAAACCTAGAAAAAAATTCTGAACCAAATTATTTTTCTTGGTTTTTCCTCCTCTGCACATAGGTGTGTCTTATGGTCAGGTGCGTCTTATAGACTGAAAAATACGGTATAAAAAAATAAAATTGTGGAACACATAGACAAACATAACTTAAAGGGACAGAGTCAGCATGGGTTCAGCCAAGGGAGATCTTGCTTCACCAATTAGCTTGATTTATTTTAAGATGTGAATAAACATGTGGATAAAGGTGAGCCTATTGATGTAGAGTATCTAGATTTTCAGAAAGCATTTGACAACGTTCTTCATAAGAGCTCCTGAGAAAATGAGAGTCATGGGACAGGAGGCAATGTTCAGTTGTGGATTAGGAATTGGTTAGCAGCTAGAAAACAGAGTGTAGGGTTAAATGGCCATTTTTCTCAATGGAGGAGGATAAATAGTGGAATGCTGTAGGGATCTGTACTGGGTCTGGTGCTATTTGACTTATTTATAAATGATCTGGAAACTGGAATGACGAATCAGGTGATTAAATTTACTGATGACACTAAACTGTTCAAAAACATAAGAACATAAGAATAGCCTTACAGGGTCAGACCAACAGGCCATCAAGCCCAGTTGCTCATTTTCACAGTGACCAATCCAGGTCACTAGTACCTGGCCAAAACTCAAAGAGTAGCAACATTCCATGCTACCAACCCAGGGCAAGCAAAGTTGTTAAAAGGCATGCAAATTGTGAAAAATTGAAGACAGATCTTAGTAAATTGGAAGACTGGGAGATGCATAATCAAAAGAAATGTCTAAGTCCGGTTTGGACATAGGGCACTAGTCACCCAAAGTCGGCAATGGGAAAATGTCCATTCTCAAAAAGTATGTCCAAAATATTTTTTTCCAAAAATCGTCTGTTTGTATGTCCAGGCGTTTGATCATCCAGACCGCCACTATGTCTATCTTTATACCACATTCTTGACCAAAAATTTGTTCAAGTCTGAAATGTCCAGAACATGGGACATGGGAGGGGTCAGCATTGTGATGGACTGAACACCCAGACATGGCAAGAGAGCAGTGGGGCACCTTACAGGGCACTGCTGTGAACTTCACAAAAAGGATGCCACATAAACATCTCACCACAACTTCCTTATAGGTCATGGTGAGCCTCCAATACCCCCAAAACCCACTATGCCCACCTGTCTACAACCCCAATAGCTCTTATGGCTGCAGGTGGCACCTATATTGCAGTACGTTAGGGTTTTGTGGGTTTTTGATGGGTTCAGATTTTCCATCATGAATGTAGTGGTTAGAGTGGCTTATGTGCCTGGTTCCCCCCTCTATGGTTCACTAGCCCACCCTACCCCTGGCTACTTAAGCCACCCCTGTACATCTCTACTAGGATTTCCTATGCCAGGTGCTAATGTTCCGGAGGCAGGTATGTACGTTTTGATGGGGTGCGATGGGGTCAGTGAACACGGGCTGTGTGTGTGGGTCTTTACTTTGTCCCTGCAGTGGTTATCTGGTCACTTTGGATACCTTTTGGGCACTAATATGTGGTTTTACATTATCTAAGTCACAATGTATACTGTAAGTTCCATCAAGGAAGTCTCGTCAAAAATTTGATTATCCCTGCAGGACAACTAAGTCTAGGTCAGCCCAAATACCACCCTAACCACTCCTCCACTCAGCTCTGGGTGCACAGCAAGAGTCTAGGTCAGCCCACATACCACCCTAACCACTCCTCCACTCAGCTCTGAGTGCACAGCAAGATTCAGAGGCCTAAAATGTTCCTGGATATGTCCAAAAAGCCGTTTTAATTATTGACACTTGGACAACCTGTCTTTTAGATTGTCCAAGAGCCGACTTGGGTGGGTTTTTAGGGAAAAGAACAATAGGAAGGGAAACAGGTATTAAGATTCCTTCTAAATACTGGGTAGTCCTTAAAAGGACAATTAGGAGTCAAACGCGTCAAGAAAGAGAAATGTCTTTAGTTTGGACTTAAAGTCTGTAAGTGTAAGTTTTTCGCATAAGTAGTTTGGAATACTGTTCCAAAGAGAAGGGGCGCTAACAGAAAAGATTGAGGTCCTTAATGTATTTATATGTTTCAATGATGGGATAACAAGACGATTTTGAGCTGTAGATCGCAAAGACCTTGTAATGTTGTATGGGATAATTAGGTTATTAATGAATTCAGGCTGTTTATTTTCTCTGGTTTTAAAAGTTAATAAAATAATTTTATAAGTAATTCTGTGTTGTATAGGCAACCAGTGAGCTTTATATAAAAATGGGGTGACGTGATTAGGTATATATTTTTTGCATTAAATAAAATTTTTACTGCAGTGTTTTGTACCAGTTGGAATCTTCTTTTTTTGTTGTTGTTGTTGTGCCTATAAAGAGGGTGTTACAATAATCGATACATGAGATTACAAGAGAGTGAATCAATATGTTCAGATAAGCAGGTTCTAATAGTTTAGATAGAGATCTTATCATACGCAATCGATGGAAACAACGTTGGACTACTGTGCTGATATGTAGATGGTATGATAGTTTACTATCAAATGTATTTCCAAGTAACTTTAATGAAGATACTACTTTGATAGATTGAGTTTTGAACTTAAGAGGAGTTAGAAGGATGAGTCCCTCTTTGATGGGGAAAATCATAATTTTCGGACTTATCGACGTTCAAAGAAAGCATATGTGAGTCGAGCCAAACGTTAAATGTTTTCTAGTTTTTGGTTAATAAGAATTATTTTGTTTGCATTGTGTAGGTCAATTGGATGAACTAATTGAATGTCATCTGCATATGCAAACGTTGTGAATCCGATAGACTGTCCTAAGGTTAATAGAGGGGCTATGAAAATATTAAACAGTAAAAGAGACAAAATTGAACCTTGTGGAATTCCATATTGTGTTGTTATTGAATCTGAAGATGTTGTGTTGAAGACGACTTTGGAGGACCGATCAGTAAAAAAGAAGAAAACCAGTCCAAAACTTGATCAGTGATTCCAATGTCTTTCAAATGCTATTTGTTGAACAGATAAAAAGGAAAATTGAACTAAACATGGTATCTTTTATGTCTGCTGAGAAACTTGGTTTCCCGGAAGTCAACATGACAATGCTGAGGCAGGTATGTACACTGTGGCTTATAACTATACAAGATCCTTTAAACCCTCACAATCCCAGGATGCTTCTGAGAACAAAATCACCTTAACTTAGAGTAGAAATGAGGTATAATCCATTGGCTACAACATCCCCATCTGATTTTGCTGCACTGGTTCTTCCTAAATATTTATAAGACAGTGCTTAGTTTATTCAATCATTTAAAATACCACCCTTCCCTTCACGTAGACAAACAAAGCCATTCACAGGTATTCAAGTACAGCCTGAAAGTATGAATAGAAGACAACAGAAAAGTGCAGCTCATATGCTTGATCCAGACTGCCAACCCAGGAGATCTACATTGGGCTACTAAAAAGTCCCTTTAAAATGAGACCTAGAGGTTTCTTTTTTCAAGGTATGGAGTAAGGTGTTTCAAAAAGAAGGCATAACTCAGTTGAAGGCTGAGTTTCATGTAGCATCTAAATGATAGGTTGTGTGCTCTGAAGGGACAATTAGTTGATAAACTGGTAACATAATGGACAACCAGTAGAAAAAAAGAGTTGTAAAGCCAACTAAAGTATACTGGAGCTTCTATATACAAAGCTCAATGCACTAGATGTAGAATCTTGTACCTGATTCTAAACATAATCGCAGTGTTCCCTCTAAGCTGCGCTGGCGTGCGCTGGCGCACAAAATATTTACATCCAGCGCACAAGTTTCACGTCACAGCGCACGGCGGGCAGGGCGGCGAGAGGAGAATCGGGCGAGTTGGCTCATAACTTGCTGGCGCCCGATATTTGTAGCGCACAGCGAAAAAAATTTTGCTCACAACACCCGCCCGCTTAGAGGGAGCACTGATGGGCAGTCAATAAAGTTTTCTGAAAAAGGGGTATGATATGTTGTAATGTTTTGGATTTATTGCAAGCAGCAGATTGAAGCATGATTAATGCCACCATAAAAGGTGTTGTAATAGACCACTTAGTAGAAAAGAAGGGTAAAACTCCCCCCCCTTTCTTTTCACAAAACTGTAGTGTGGTTTCTAGTGCCGGCCGCAGCAGTAACAGCTCTAATGCTTATATACACTTCCCCCTCGGTATTTGCGGTTTCGTTAACCACGGTTTCGATTATTTGTGGGGTTTCATTCTCTGGCTCCGCCCCCAAATTTACATCACAGGAAATCGCTGCTCCCAGCGTTGAACAGAGGAAATCGCTTCTCCAGGGTATTGTACGGAGGAAATCGCTGCTCCCGGAGCAAATCAGGTTAGGTTATTTGCGGTTTTTAAATCTTTTTTAGGGGTTTCATTACTGAAAAACTGCGAATAACATACGAAAAATTATTTGTGGTTTTTCAGTATTCACTGCTATGCTTTTCCCCCTATCACCGCAAATGCGGAGGGGGAAGTGTAAAGCCTGTGAGCGTTGGAGCTGTTACTGCCGCAGCCAGCGCTAAAAACCACGCTATGGTTTTGTAAAAGGGGGGGGGGGTAAGTGATGCAGACTGGAAAAATCATGGCTATTCTAGGAAAAGTTAGGCTTTGATTCTAGGCTTAAAATTAGCATACTGTAACTGAACAATTGTTTTTAATAAGCTTTTTCTTCTCTCTGCATATTTCTGCACCAGCTGGTTTTAAGAAGAGTTTGGACAATTTTCTGGAGGAAAAGTCCATAGTCTGTTGTTGAGAAAGACATGGGGGAAGCCTCTGCTTGCCCTAGATTGGTAGCAATGAATATTGCTACTCTCTGGGTTTTGGCCAGGTACTAATAACCTGGAATGGCCACCGTGAAAACGGGCTACTGGGCTTGATGGACTGTTGGTCTGACCCAGTAGGGCTATTCTTATGTTCTTATGAATGCATGACTGCAGTACAAAAAAAACCACTTGTTTTTCATTACACATTTTTCTTATAGATAGCATATATATCTCAAAAGTAGGGAGTTATTACTTGTGATGGTTCTTGACTTGTTTCATTGAGTTCTTTAGTTTCCATGCAGAAACCCCGCGGATGACTATCTTATATTTAGTTTTGTATAGGTTGTGTATGTGTTCCGACTGTTATATCTTTTCCTTTCTATGCGAATTTGTTGGAATAAACATTTTTGGGGAAAAAAAATGTGTGCTAAAAAATTGTTTTATTGCTTGCACTGGGTAAAGTAAAGGGAATGATTTTGAGAGGGGTTAAGAATGCAGATAAAAGGGAACATTGACCCATGGTCTTGTAAGCAAATTTCAGGGGTCGGTGCTGGGACCGCTCCTATTCAATATATTCATTAACAACCTGGAAGCAGGAACAAAATGTGAGGTTATTAAATTTGCGGATAACACCAAACTATATCGCAAGGTCAATAACATGGAGGACTGCGAAGATCTCCAAAAAGATCTGACAACACTGGAAAAATGGGCCAAAAAGTGGCAAATGAGTTTCAACATAGGGAAATGCAAGGTCATGCATATAGGGGAAAAAATTTGTATACTCGTTAAAATCTCAGCTTTATTAATCTTTCTTTGATAAAAACAATACAAAAATTAGTTTGCTTATAAATTAGTAAAGTGCTCAGTCCATAGAACCATTAGTGCTTAGATAACATACAACAGTTGTTAATCTGGGGCCATCATAGACTTTACCGCCCCTTTACCAACCTCCTACCAGATAGTGTAAAAATATATAAAAAAACCAACTTATCTGGGGTCTCTTCTTAGGTTGGATTTCGAACATAACCACTGGATAAATTGTGAAAGTGAACTTGTGCAAAAAGTGCTAAGGTGCTATAAACATGACTCCTTTGGATTTCAACTACCCCCCCGACTCGAGTTTCGTAATTATCTTCGTCAGGAGGGGTACTGTTAATCGGCTCACGCTACTAGGGGAGAACGAGCAATGATAGATAGCTTATAGATAGCAAAAACAAACAAGGCCTGTGTTTGTAATACTCCACTGCTCCAGCAGCTCCTCTGGAGCTGTGGAGAGTAAGGGTCTCGGTTGTTCCTGGGATCTCTGATTTTTCTTTGATTGCCAATAGATGTACCTGATTGATCTGATTATCTACTGCAAATAATAAAAGGATAAGTATCATAATTGTAATTGTTCCAGGTGGAGATACACGAAGAATTATAGGCTGCCAACCACCGCCTGTATCACATGATACCAGAGGTATTTCTTAACTGATACGAAGGTGAATTAAAAATTAAAGGCAATTGTAAAATTATACAACAACCGGAACAGAGCTAGCAAAATGCAACATATGTGCTCATATATTACCTGTTGGACATCCACGCACAGTGCAGTGCTCGGCCTTTAGTCATGTGGCAGTCACGAGGTCAGAAACATGGATGCTCCATTGCAAGATTGCACCATCAAAGAACAACGGGCAATGGTGCACTTTCTTCGGGCAGAGGCCGTGAAACCTGTGAAAATTCACCATGGGATATTGACTCAGTATTGTCATAGCACCATGAATCAACAAAAGGTTCATGAGTGGGCAAAAAGATTTAAAGCGTGAAGAACAGGTGTGACCGATGAAGGTTGTTCTGGTCACCCATCAACATCACACACACAAGAGCACATTGACAGGGTGGATGCCTTAATTAGAGAAGACTGACAGAAAATGGTGTCTCAACTGGATGCAAATTTGGATATCAGCTATGGATCTGCATTTGCCATGAAGCAAGATGACTTGGGCTACCCGAAAGACTGCGCACAATAGGTTCCCAAACAGTTTACTGATCTGCACAAGCAACAGCTTGTGGAGGTCGCAACCCACTTTCTGAGATGGTATGAAGAAGATCCAAGTGTTCTGGAGAGAATTGTCACCAGCGACAAGACATGGGTGCATCACTGCAACCCAGTGAACAAAAGTACAAAGCATGATGAAGTAAAGGAAGCGGTGTTCATCTGGCTTCGGGAGCAGCCAAAAAAACATCTCTGCAGGAATGCAGAAGCTAGTTGAATGATACAATAAATGTGTCATTCATCTTGCATGAGGACTATGTGGAAAAGGGATATGTTCAATTGCTCACAGTTACTTCTATTAAAGCTGTTAAAACACGTTAAAGCACTATGTATATAAAATTGTAACCCGTTCTGGGCTCTTCTTGGAAGACAGACTAGAAAATCGACTACATAAATAAATAAATGTACTTTTTGATTTACCCTCTTATTTACAAACATCTCAGATCACTGTGAATATTTGGGAATTAATTGCACAGCTGTAGGACTGTTTGCATGGCAATTGCAGAGGGTCTGTTGTGTTTTGTTTGGAACAGGGCAGCTGCTACTGACAGCTACTTTCAATGAAGTTTAAATTCCAAACTTGCACCCAACATCGGAATAGGAATGGGGGAAGTCGCCTACCAGGCATGGCTGGTGCTGGCTTCTGAGCTCTGGAGGTGAAATTTGTGAGAGAATGGACTTCTCTCACAGCTTGGCCAGGAATTGATGTAATCACTCGTATCATGGGGAGGGACACTAAAATATCTCTAGGCCTTGGGAGTCATAGGAATGTGGAGAAACAAGCAACAGAAAAGACTAACAAGCTTCTAGGACGTCCAAGTGCTGATTTAGGATGCTTTTTGGACATATATCCCCCTCTTTTACTAAGGTGTGCTAACCAATTAGCATATGCTAAATTGATTAGCGCACACTAGTTATGAGCCCAATCATATGTGAGTAGTGCTGAAAAGAGCATACAGTGCTCCTCCGCGAATTCGCGATTGGCGGTTCATGGTCCCGGTCATTCACGGTATTTTCCGACCACAAATGACCGGGCAGGAGAGGGAAATCACTCGCTGGTGCTCCGGCTGCCCTCTCCTGCCTCCCCTGCCTAAAAAACGTATTTGCGGTTTTTCAAAATTCCTGGAACGCAACCCCCCCAAATTTCAGGAGAGTACTATAATCTTATCCCTACAGTGTTACAACTTAAAAAGCTATACAAATGATAAAGTCTCAGTTCTAACCACTACTTTTGTGGGTTCAAGCCAAACCCACAACTATTTTGTAGGCTTTTGTGTTTGAATATCAGAAGAATGGCTCCAACTCCTTAACAAAGTGTAATTCAAAATGCATTTCTATGGAACACATTGTGGTTGTTTCAGACTTTATTTTAGCTTCGTTGGCTTTTGACATAGTATGTTGTCTATATTCAAAGCCATCTGAATCATCTAGAGCCTGATACAGCTGCTTAGGCTGTACTTTTGTGGGTTTGATTGTTATAGTAGGCAATTTGGCTTGGCTGTGTCTTTGTTTGCCTTTTAAAATAAATGTCATTACCCCACAGAGGAATTCACATGGATCCCTTCAAGGTTATTCAAGTAGCTTAACCACACACCATGCTTAACAGATCATTTCCAGACACCAGTAGAAACTGTTGAAAAATGAGAATGTGCAGGTCAGTGAAATCATCCAATGTGTTACCATTAAGGAGCCTGTGCACTAAAATGTGTGCTAAAAATTGTCTAAGGGTAATTCTTTGTTATTGCAAAAAGCTTCTTTATTGGCTAGGAAATGTATACTCTTATTGTGACGCCAGGCAGAGGTACCTACCATTACTATGTGGAAAAATGAACTATTCACCCTGTTAAGGTATGAATATTTGGATGTTAAGAATTGTGGGCCTGGTCGTTGGAGAAAGTTCTGGGCCATTTGGGCTCCTGTTTGGGATCGCTTATCCCGTGGAGCCTGAAGTGCTCTGTTGAATTTTTGATTCTTTGGCGCTTTGACACTGGAGTGCTGGGGAGGGGTGGAGGAGGAGTTGGGGTGATGGTTCTTGACTTGTTTCATTGAGTTCTTTAGTTTCCATGCAGAAACCCCGCGGATGACTATCTTATATTTAGTTTTGTATAGGTTGTGTATGTGTTCCGACTGTTATATCTTTTCCTTTCTATGCGAATTTGTTGGAATAAACATTTTTGGGGAAAAAAATGTGTGCTAAAAAATTGTTTTATTGCTTGCACTGGGTAAAGTAAAGGGAATGATTTTGAGAGGGGTTAAGAATGCAGATAAAAGGGAACATTGACCCATGGTCTTGTAAGCAAATTTCAGGGGTCGGTGCTGGGACCGCTCCTATTCAATATATTCATTAACAACCTGGAAGCAGGAACAAAATGTGAGGTTATTAAATTTGCGGATAACACCAAACTATATCGCAAGGTCAATAACATGGAGGACTGCGAAGATCTCCAAAAAGATCTGACAACACTGGAAAAATGGGCCAAAAAGTGGCAAATGAGTTTCAACATAGGGAAATGCAAGGTCATGCATATAGGGGGAAAAAAACCCGATGTTCACTTACAAAATGGGGGGATCAGCGCTAGGGGTGAGCGACCTTGAAAGAGACCTGGGAGTGATGGCAGACACAACATTGAAGTCGTCGGCGCAGTGTGCCACGGCCTCAAGGAAAGCAAACAGAATGTTGGGTATCATTAAGAAGGGTATCACGACCAGGACAAAGGAAGTCATCCTGCCACTGTATCATGCTATGGTGTGCCCGCACCTGGAGTACTGTGTTCAGTTCTGGTCGCCGTACCTCAAGAAGGACATGGAGGTACTTGAGAGGGTCCAGAGAAGAGCAACTAAGCTAATAAAGGACATGGAGGACCTCTCATATACTGACAGACTGAAAAAGCTAGGGCTTTTCTCCCTGGAAAAGCGGAGACTTAGAGGAGACATGATAGAAACCTTCAAGATCATGAAGGGCATAGAAAAAATAGACAGGGACATATTTTTCAAATTAAGGGGATCAATAAGTACAAGGGTGCACTCAGAGAAATTGAAAGGGGAGAGGTTTAGAACAGACGCCAGGAAGTTCTTTTTCACGCAGAGGGTGGTGGATACATGGAACGCGCTACCGGAGGATGTGATAAACAGGAGCACGCTACAGGGGTTCAAAGAAGCTTTGGATAGGTACTTGGAAGACAAAGGGATTGAGGGGTACAGATAAGAGTAAAGGTAGATTATAGGGATGGGATTAGAGGTAAGTTACAAAATTAATCAGGGACCACTGTTCAGGCACTAGGCCTGATGGGCCGCCACGGGAGCAGACCGCTGAGCAAGATGGACCTCTGGTCTGACTCAGCGGGGGCAACTTCTTATGTTCTTATGAAATGTTCTCTGAAAATGTAGCAAGAAAAACCATGGGTAAAAAATTACCCATTGTAAAGTACTGTCCTATTCCTGCTTCCTGATCTAACCAAATGTTATCATAAAGGATTCATCTAATGGATTTAACTGATAACATTTGGAATAAGAATACAGAATTCACATTGATTCTTTCACAAATTTGCACATTTTGATAAACGGTTGATACAGAGGAACCGAATTCAAGGACAGATTGAGTGTTGAGCTCCATCCACAGCACAAGAAATATAAGTGCACCAATTTTCTTTCTGTCATTAAGGCGAGGTTAAATGCGTAAGAGCATTTAAGAGACATTAACAGCTTGGTCTAGTATTTTATGTAGAGAGAATTAGGTTTGAACATAAGAACATAAGAAACGCCTTCACCGGAACAGACCAAGGTCCATCTAGTCCGGCGATCCGCAAATGCGGAGGCCCATTTAGGTGCTCCTTGTTGGAGACCCAGATTTCCCGTATCCCTCAATATGATTTGCAAGAAGGTGTGCATCCAACTTGCGTTTGAAACCCAGAACAGTAGCCTCTGCCACCACCTCCTCCGGGAGAGCATTCCAAGTGCCCACCACTCGTTGTGTGAAACAGAACTTCCTGACATTTGTCCTGAACCTGCTGCCACTCAGTTTCAGGCTATGACCTCTTGTCCGTGTCACATCTGAAAATGTCAGTAATGCTGCTTCCTGGTCAATTTGGTCAAATCCTTTTAATATTTTAAAAGTCTCTATCAGATCCCCACGCAGTCTTCTCTTTTCGAGGGTGAACAGTCCCAGTTTTGTGTTGGGATGGTTCCCTGATAATCGTGGTCCTTACATCTGTTTCAGATTTGACCGTGGTGGAGGTGACTGAGCACAATAAATCTATTTAAAATATGCTTGTTCTATTCTGTGCACCTTTGGGGTGCGCTGGTGTTGTATTTGCTGTGCTTGCATCAATAAAAATTGTTTCAACCTAAAATTTTTTTTAAAAAAATCTGAATAGGTATTTACAAACCTCCTCCTTTACTAACATGTAGTGCGGTTTTGAACACCAGCAGTGGCGGTAACTGCTCCAACACTCAGGAATTCTATGAGCGTCAGAGCAGGTACTGGCCCTGCTGGCGCTAAAAGGAGGGGAAAAGTTATTTTATTCATAGAAAAGGCATTATAATTGATAAATTAATTATTTTGAAAGCCAAGTTTATATAATTTTCCCAGGATTTTAAAATAGTTAGAAATATTAGCTACCGTTCTAATTGTAGATGGTATATTTTAGGCACATTTTTTGCCTCTCTCATTTTATTAACAAGGAGGTTCTCTGTAAACGTGAGATGAGTATTATCTGCGCAATTACAAAATTGTGATTGCTCAGTACCTCAGGATTCTGAAATCGCTCTGTTGCTTTTTTTAAAATATCATTTATATATATATATATCTCAAAGAAATTTATATATGTGTAATCAGAGAGTTTGCTACAATATAACAAATAAGAACATAGAATTCCAAATTTAAACAATGCTCTGGCTCTTAACAGTCCTCGTTAAGGAGAAACAATTCACATATCAGAGTGATTTACTTTAAAAATAAACAAAGGAAAGAAAAATATAAAAGAAATATTGTAATGTTACATCTTCCATTAATTCAAAGACCTTTTAACTAGAGTCAATCACTTAAGCTACTCCTTTTCCTTCAAGAAAATATCTTAATTGGGAGGGTTCATATAAAATATAAAATGTTTGATCCAAAGAGATCATACATTTACATGGATATCTTAATTGAAATTTAGCAACCAAAGCAACCACAAACTGTCTCATTGTGTTATTTTCGAGACATCTGGAAACATGGAAATATTACTATCCAAAAATGTCACCTCATTTAGCCTAAAAAAAAGCCTAAGAAGTGATTCTTTGTCCTGATGAAAAACAAAAGTAATCAGAAGGGTCGACCAACTTATAACTTCATCCCCAGAGGTTTCCAGGATTCCTGTTATATTCAATGGACTTGAGGAATCAGGTTGAGCCGTGGAGGCTGAAGCTATTTTTTTCCTTGAGATTGGCAAAAAATATATTTTTGGAAGAGGAGGAAGTCCATCTTCCTTGTACTTAAATACTTCTTTCAAAAATCTATAGAACAGTTCCTTAGACAATATTGTCAGTAATTTAGGAAAGTTTAGGATCCTAAGATTCAGTGCTTTTATATAGTTATCAAAGTTCTCAGCTTTCCTTACCAACAATAGTCTATCTTGCATTAAAGAGAATTGAAAGGATTGTAACCCTTGGACCTTTTGGTCTATGTGTGTAACTTTTTCCCCCTGAACTTTCAAATCTTCCTCAGTTTTAGCCAGCCTCTTTGTCTGAGCTTGAACCAGAGGAAAGGTTCCAGCATATAGTTTATGTAGAGAGTGTAATGCCATCCAGATTGACTCTAGGGTGATTTCAGAAGGTCTTACCAATGGATGTCCTGGGCCTGCTGAACCTTCCAAGCTGCCCTCTCCTGGATTGAGATGTTCTTGCTGCAGCTGTTGGGGAGTTCGGCAAGCCCAACGCCATCGCAGCCGACGTTGACTCCCGTCTCTGCGAGGCTTCTGAAGTTCCCCACTCTCGCAGCTGCAGGGGAGGAGCAGGTCCCGTGGGACTTAGCGAAGCTTTGCTACCGAATGCCGACATCTCTCTCACATTCGGCAAAGCCAGTTTTCTGCCTGGGGAAGAGGTTAGAAAGCTGGTAACGTCCCCTGCCAAAGTAGGGTAGATTTGGGCTGCCGGGCTGAAACAGCCACTCTATCCCTTCTTTTAAGCATCTCAAAGAGTTAATCTGCACCCGAAACAGGTCAGCAAAAAGAGTAAGTGAAAATCGCTCTTTCGCTCACTCCCTCCATTCTTCCATCTTATGGCTCATGCTCCCCTCCCT
The DNA here is from genome assembly GCF_902459505.1 of Geotrypetes seraphini. NCBI lineage: Eukaryota > Metazoa > Chordata > Amphibia > Gymnophiona > Dermophiidae > Geotrypetes > Geotrypetes seraphini. The sequence continues at coordinate 402,633,290 of NC_047085.1, read as the reverse complement.
CTTTCCCTTCATTCTTACTACTAAGTTCATGCCCTTCCTTCCTTCCTTCCATCATTTGTACTGTTTGTGCCCCCACCCTCTCAAGTCCCAACACGTCCTTCTCCCTCCCTCCCACCCTTCTGTGCCACGGGTGTATACATTCTTGCTGGATCCCTCCTCCGTCTTGCTGCAATGTTCGCTGAAAGGCATGAGCAGCAGCTCCTACGTGCCTCCCACGGCTGATCTGGAAGCCTCCTCTCTGAAGTCACGACGTCAGAGGGAACGCTTCCGGGTCAGCCGCAGGAGGCATGTAGGAGCCGCTGCCCACAGCTTTCAGCAAACACTGCAGCAAGACGGAGGAGGGTGCCGGCAAATATGTAAACACTCGGGGGCGGCAGAGGAAAACACCGCATTGTCCTCAAGCGCGAGTGGGGCCACACAAAATTCATCACGGGAACGCATGGGACCCGTGGGCCGCGGGTTGGACACCCCTGCACTAGGGCATGCTTACCATGCGAGACACACTCGGGCATCCTGTGGTAATTTTAGGTTCTGTATATACTGTATAAACCATACACTAATTATTTTTTACTTTTTATTTATAGTGGAAAAGGGGCATTCCTGGGGGCATCTGCATTTCTGCATGCTTACTGATTAGCACAGGATTAGCATGTGAGCCCTTACCACCTTCAAAATAGGTATCAAAAGTGCTCATGCTCTTATATTTTTTAATGACTATGTGCTATTGGTAAAATTAGCATGTGGCCATTAATGCAAAAATAGCCTTAGTACGTAGAAAAGACCCACAGAAAGATATGGTAAGGCTTCCTTTTCCCACAGTATAGTTAAAAGACTCCTTAGTGAATCAGTTTAATGCTACTGAAGATTTTTCAGTTGGATTGACTCTGTTCTATCACTGAGTCAGTTCCTTAAATTTTCAGATTGAGAAATAATTAATCATCAGTATTTTGTGCAATGTTTCTTTTAAGCATGAATCATTGTCATTAATCTTCGTCCAGACTTCTGCTGTTACTGTGTCTTTCAAAATGACGAAAAAGGTCGAAATCTACTTGCTTAGGAACTCAACTTTGTGTAAACCAGGATTTCTTAGTATCATCTCGTGGTTTGCTTTCATTGGGCTTACTCAGAAAAAGAAACGAATAGGTTTATGTGGTCTGTTCAGTCATAGGATTGTTGAGTGAGTCATGAATTAGCTTCTGTATATGTGCCAGAGTTTGAACAAAACACAAATAAAGACAGCCTTTTGGACTTAATATACCACATATTCTTTAGTAAAGGCCCTTTTCTTAGCTAAAAGAGTATGCAGATAGATATCAATGTGAGCTACAGTTAAGATGTGATATTTTTTACGAACTCTTGCTATTTTAATACGGGTCCCATTTTATTGGTCTGACCCAGCAGCGGCAATTCTTATGTTCTTATGCAATGAGATCTAGTTACTAATAAATTAATAAATGGCAGCCCATGTTGATAACTTCTCCCTCCCCCCCCCCTCTCCCTGCTAGACAAACAAAAAGGCAAGGGAGGTGTCTTTTCAACCAATGATCAAGTCTTTATTCAAAACAAATAGTCCCAACAAGGATCCTTGTTTCAGCGTGTAGTGAACGCCTTCCTAAGGGGACACTTGGCTGGTGGACGCAGAGTACAAACCGCACTTAGCAAGAGAAAGGCAGCTCTTGGGCAGTGCAAATTGAAAGCTGCCATTGCACTTTATAACTCCTGCGTTGACAACTGTTGTGTTTTAAGCCAGATTTCATCATCCTTATTGGGTTGATTCAATAAAGGCTTCTGAGACAGGCCATAGGCCGAAACATGTGCATGTCGAGCCATTGCACAAGACCGAATGATTTGTTGAATAAAATTGCACACCAACCTCTTCTCCACTGTGTTGGCTAGTAGTTGAAATTACCCATTATTATAATGATGCCCAATTTGCTAGCTTTCCTAATTTCTGAAATCATTTCTTCTTCTGTCTGCTCATTCTATCCTGGGGGACAGTAGTATAACCCTACTTTTCCCTTCACACATGGAATTTCATCCTTATGGATTCACACTGCTATCTGTGTCATGCAGAATGTTTATTTTGTTTCATTCAATTCCCTCTTTAACATATAGTGCAACCCCCCTCCAATTTGATCTACAATATCATTTGTACTTAGGTAACACAATGTCCTATTGATTGTCCTTCCATCAGGTCTCTGCGATGCCTATTATATCTATCTCATCATTCAGTGCTAAATACTCTAACTGTCCTACTTTAATTTTTAGACTTCTAGCATTTGTATTCAGACACTTCAAATTGTGTTTTTTCTTTGTATCTACAGGCTGCTGAGAAGATGACAGGAATAACTTCACATCTTTACTCTGCTTCCCTCTTAAGCACTCTTGGCTTTCTTTCACCATTTTTGAAACTTCTCTATTGGGACTTCCTAAATGTTCTGATTCAACAGCATCCTTCAAGGATACTCCACACCGAACCATCTGCTCCTGGGCGACTGTCAGCTTTCCCTCCCATCTTAGTTTAAAAAGTTGCTCTATCTCCTTTTTAAACATTAGCGCCAGCAGCCTGGTTCCATCCTGGTTAAGGTGGAGTCCATCCTTTCAGAATATGTAGCCCAGTTCCTATCAAATCTAAATCCCTCAACCCTGCACCTTTGTCTCATCCAAGCATTAATAATATTCTTCAATCCTCTATTCCTTTGACATATGAAGCAATAATTTTTGGAACGATTCTGCATGATAAACCCACTTTGGATAGAAATAATAGTCGCCTTTTCTTGATCTTATCAGGAATAGGGGTTCAAATGATCACATCTAATTGGAAAAATCATGATAGGATTAATTTTAGTTTTTGGTGGGCAACTGTATGTGCAACATATAAATATGAAAAGATTATGGCAGAGCGTTTAGGGTTTGTTAAATCCTTTAAGGGGATTTGGGGTCCATTAACTAATTTTGTCACATTATAATTAAAGTGATTCCTTTTTCTTTATGTTAGATTCCTTTGCACATCCAGGGTGGGTGGGAGGTTGGGGGGGGGGTGTATTATTTATTTAGAGGTATAAATTTCATAATATTCTATAATATCGATGAGTATAATATAATATCATTACTGTTATAGGTTAAGAAGGGATTTAAAATTTTTATTGTAATATTTCTGATGTTAATAGTGTATTTTCATATAGTTTTTTGGGTTTTTTTTCGATTTTTCAAATGTATACATTGTCAAGTTCAAAATATCAATAAAGAAATTAAAAAAAAAAAAAAAAAAAAAGACTTCAAAGCTTTGCCTGTCTCTTGGGTCCTGCATGTGGAACAGGGAACATTTCTGAAAATGCAACCCCAGAGGATCTAGATGTCAGCTTTCTACCTAAGAGCCTAAATTTGGCTTCCAGAACCTCCCTCCCATATTTTCCTATGTCATTAGTACCTACATATAGCAAGCCAGCTGGCTCCTCCCCAACACTATCTAATATCTTATCTACCGGTAAGTGATACGTGAGGTCCATCACCTTTGTACCAGGCAGGGAAGTGACCAGGCGATCCTCATGCCTACCAGCCACTCTTCATGCCCACCAGCCACTCAGCTATCTACATACTTAATGACTGAATCTCCCACTAAGTCCTCCCTTCTGGGATGAAGCCCCTAGAGATAAATCCTCGGTGCATCTCTTGGTGGGCAGGTCATGGCGTCAGGATTATTTTCTGCATCATAAGGGTGATGTTCTCCTTTTAAGTTTCAAGTTTATTAAATTTTTTGTTATGTACGCAATATCAAAAGCTTCAAAGCGTATAACATTTTAAAAATGGGGGGTAGAACAAAACTCTTTACCATAATTACAATCAAATTCTATCCATTCTAATACATAACTGGTACGGAAGGTGAAAGGAATGAGCTACAATCTTTAAAGAGAGAAAGAAAACATTTAGTGGGGAACATATTTGGTAGGTAAAAGAAAGGAAAGAAAAAAGAAGAGAAAAGATGAATCTATAATCTATACAGAGATTTAATTTAGATCTAAGCAGTTTGATGATTTGTGAAATTGTGTTGTCTATTTTTCAAAAGCGTCCTTGAACAAAAAACTTTTTAAGGAACGCTTTTAATTTTTCTAAAGAAGATTCATTACGAATATAAATTAGTAAATTGTTTCAAAACTGGGGTGCTATAACTGAGAAAATGGTAGATCTTCTGGTTCCTATTATCTTTAATGAAGGAATAGTCAATAGCTGTTGTGTTGATCTCAATGACATGGATGGAGAATACGGTGTTAAGAAACGATGTAGAAAAGTTGGAGCATGAGTTTGTTGAATTTGAAAAGTTAACAGTAAAATTTTAAAGGTTATTCTATGTGTGATTGGTAGCCAATGAGCTGCTTGTAGAAGTGGTGTAACGTGATCTTTTTTGAGATAGTGATAATTTTTATTGCTGTGTTTTGTATTATCTGTAATCTTATTTCATTTTGTGTTATGCCCTGATATAAAGAGTTACAATAATCCAGCCTTGGGGCTGCCAGACTGGAAGTGGGACTTCTCTACAAAGTCCCTGTAGGTCTCCTCTATGCACCCGCTTTTCTGTCTCCCTCAGTTCCTCCAAGTCTGAAACTCTAGCCTCAAGGGAACGGACTCGTTCTCTGAGAGCCAGGAATTCTTTGCAGTGAGCACACATATATAATTTTTCGCCAACTGGGAGATAATCATACATATGACACTTGGTGCAAAAGACTGGATAGCTCCCCTCTTGCTGCTGGACTACTGTCTGCCTTATTATTGAGCTGCTTAATTAAATCCTCTTAAGGTACTGGATATGTTAGAATGGTATAGAGAGCCTTACGATAATTTGTATGTTTTATTTAGTTTTTTAGTCTTAGCAAGTTATGAAATGCAAATTTTATATGTAGTTCACAGGTTGTGAAAACTATCTTTAATGCTGAGCCTCTACAACCTCTCTCTTAGAGCCAGGCTTACTGAGGGTTAGGCACTAGGCCAGCATTCCTCTCCTCAAGGTCACCTGTGAAGTTCGATTTCTAAGAAAGTCCTCAGAGTTCAGTCTCCAAGATAGCACAAAAGCATGATGGATAAGCAGCAATGTTTTATATTGTATATTGAAAGAAAAAAAAAAGCCAATGACAATCAAATAGCAGCATGATAGAATAATTTGTGCAAATACTGAAAAGGAGCTTAACTGCTATGTTCTATACTGTCTATACATGTTTGATAGATGAAGCTCCTGTCTCAATCAGTATCAAATTACAATAATCTATCGGTTTCAAAAACAGAGAGCACAGGACATGTTGAAGATCTTTGTTAGAACCAAAAAAGAACCTCATTTGTGAAAGTGTCCAATAAATAAAAATTATATATGTGTATATGAGAGTTTCAGTATCCGGGAACTCAAGGTAACTGAGAAATCCCCACAAATTCTCATGGAACTTTGTCAAGTAAGCAAAAAAATGTTCAGAGTTCATGCAACATCTTTAACTCTCTTTTTTATTTTTTAATATATTTTTTCAGTTCATGAGAGTTTTATTGCTTTTAAAAGTATAAAGTAAACTAAACTAAAGCTTGAATTTATAGATTGTGTCAACTTTATGAGAATAAAGCTCGACTCGGTTTACAGTATGAGATATTAAAGGAAGAGACAATAAAGAGGAAAAATTTACAATTTGGTGAATAACCAAAGGGATATTATTTCATAGTTCAGTTAGTTTAAAGAAAAGATGAAGAAAAACAAGCCAATATATTGAACAAGCCTTAGAAATTTGGCTGGTGGTGTGGCACACTCTGAAGACTTTTTAACAACAAAAAATAAGTTGAAAATAAGATTTAATGCTGTTGGTTTAGTCATAGAATATAATGGACATGTTAGCGTTTAGCGCACGCTAAAACAGCTGGGGCGCCATAGTAAAAGGTTCCTATATTTGCACTGGCATTTTAATTATGTGTACTGGTTGTGTACCACTTAAAATGTCAGATACTGTGAGATATACATTTTTAGAATGAATAAAAAATACTTGGAGCACATAAATTTCTTTTTCTTTAGAATTTACAAAAATTTTGGATTATCTCCACATCTGTTTAAAAAAATCCATTGAATTTGCCCCAGTGTATATGATGAAAATCTGAAGCAGATCCACCTCCCCACCCTCAACAGTTTGTGGAAACTAAAAAAAAAAAAACTAGAGTGTATCTTTCCCTTTGTAGAAAACATTTTTAAATTTCTCAAACAAAAGCAGATTTTGCTGCAACAATAAGTTTTCTTTCATTAAAGAACATCTGAAGAACTTTTTCTAGGTTTGGTGAGTCTACAATTGAGGATTCTTCTTTTTCACAAAGAAATCTCAACATCTCTTTGAATCTTTGCAATAAAAAAGAAGCTGGAAAATTGGTATGTGCCAAGCATGTGAAAACCAGCCAAATCTTTCTATATTGGCCTGCCAAGACTCAAACTGCAACCACCAGGATGTGATTCACTTCCTTTCTGGAAGCCTTAAATGTCACCAAAACATATATCAAGTCAAGCCAGTGAGAGGAGAAACAATCTTAACTCACAAATGCTGCGGTGCTTGATCAGATCTATAGAAGGATGAATGTTTTTTTGGGGGGGAAGCTGCTATTTGGATTTAAAATGTAAACACTTGTCATGGGAAGGAAAAGAATGGAATCCTACAGGTAGAAAAGAGATTTCAGTTCTACAGCTAGAAGTTAGCCTTCCATATAAGGGCTAAGTGGCCTTATATAGAAGGCTGACCCCCTAGTGATAGTACTGTGAGCCCACTGCAAGGGGGCCAACAATGCCATTTTGAACCCAATACCAGATGGAGCAAGAGGAAGGGGATCTACTTCCAATCCTTGCCAGTGAACCACCAGGTCTTATGTCTGGCAAATCCTAGAGGTGGATGGAAGGGTACAAGGGTGTATGTTGGGTTAGGGACAGGTGGGAGAGACTGAGCTTCATGAGAGGCTTGGTGGGAGGTGGGATTGGAAGAATCAGACGGTGGATCTGCTTGAAAGGATGGGGGAATCAGAGAGGGGAGTTTGATTCAGGGATGGGGGAAGATTGGAGCAGGAGAGCTCTGATCAGGAGGTGGTATCAGAGTGATGGGAGAGCGACTGGGGTTCAGGCTGTTACTATGCTACCAGATTGCCAGTAGAACAGATTTTTATTATTAATACAGATTAATACAGATCGATCCTGCGCAGTCAATGCTAGCAGAAAACCATGGAAAATAAGAAAATGCCATTTTATTGGATTAATTCATTTTTTAATTAGCTTTCAAAACCAAAAGCTCATTCTTCAAGTCAGTAAAGTATACTGCTATTACGGTATCCTATCCTGACCTGGTTAGTAAAAATGTATTTAAATTAGTCTAATAAAACATTACTTTATTTCCATTTTATATTTATAAATGTTTATCAATACAGCTACAATGTAACAACAATAAAAAAAAATCTTTTTTCTACCTTTTGTTTCTGCTTTAATCATCCTCTTCACTCTCTTCTTTCCACCCAGCATCTGTCCTCTCTCTCCCTTCCATTCATCTGCCCTCTTTCTGCCCTTTCCATCCACTGTAACCCCATCCCTCCCCCTGTGGCTTTGCCTCTCCTTCTGTCTAGCTTTTCCCCCTCTGTTTCCTTTCTCCTCCTATATCCCTCATCTCAGGGCATCTCTGTCTTTTATTCTCTCCATTTGTAGATTTAGCATCTTTCCCATTCTTCTCTCCTCATTTTCTCTCTCTTCCCTCTGCTCTTCCAGCTTTCCTGTCCCAGCATATTTCTCTCTTTTCCTCCCTCTGTGACTTCAGCCTCTCCCACTCTTTCCCACTGCCTTATCTAATCTCTCTCTTGTCTCCAGGCCATCTCCTTCCCTGCCTGCCCTGTAATAAGGCATCTTTTTTTCCTCCTCCTCCCCCTGTGAGATACAGCACCCTCCATCCATGCCACCCCCCCTGAGGTTTGATAACTCCTCCCTATTCCCTTCCCTCTCTTGCTCTCTTTTTTGTCACCCCCTCCCAACACACACACCATTGGCAGCGCAGTTTTCACAACTCACAGCTCTTGCTGATGTCAGGTATTCCTCTCTGCTGGGTCCCACCTACTTCCTTTTTCCTTTTTTTTTTAGTTCAATCTTACAGAAAATATAACACACAAAAACTATAAACATGTGTAAACATACATTAGAAATTCTTAATGAGAAACTTCCTTTTTCCGTGAAGGCAGGACTTGGCAGAGTAGAAGGCCTGATGCCAGCAAGAGCAGTAGGCAGGTACAGGTAGGCATACCCGATTTTCGGGAACAAAAACCCGGACCCATGGCCCTGCCCCCAGGCCCGCCTCATTCCACCCGATTCACGCCTCATTCTGCCCTCAGCCCCGCCCCTTCAACCTGGTCACTTGTCGGGAGGGCATCTGCGCATGTACTGGTGTGACATGGTGATATCACACTGTGACAAACCCAGCACCAGCACTAGTTCGGTCCCTAATAGGATCGGGTGCAGAAGAGCTGATCAGATTGATTCTGGCGCTCAACTTGAGGCTGACCTCCCTTGCCCCTATGATCAGAGCAGTAGTGATCTGGAGCAGAGGCAGGCAGACTGGCAACAGCAGCCTCCGGGCTTTAGGGCAGTTAGAGAAGCCACAAGGAATATAGCTGCATTAGATAAACCCAGGCAGAGAAAAGCTGCTTTAGAGCCAAAGCCCATCCCCCGCTACAGGCTGAAGGGGATTGGCTCTGAGTTGTTTAAAAGCAGGCTGAGACAAGCAGCAGGAGGAGGAGCGAGTGACCAGGGTGAGTCACTCCCACAGCCTAAGGCAGGTGAGGAGCTGTGGAGCAGAGCAGGAGAGACAACCGTGCCAGATTGGCCCATGCAGGATTTGGAAGAAATCCTTCCCACTTCAAACTTCCAGATTCCAGACCGTGTGGAAAGCATGGAGGTACAAGTAGCTGGCCCTATGCTAGAGAGCCAGACAGAATGTATGGAAACTGAATGAAGAAAGTGAGTAACTGGGAAACCATTAGTGGTTTGTGGTTTTTTTTCCCTTTTGCCTATGTTTTTCTGCTGTGCAAACAAGCCTGAAGAATGTGAGATAGGTTTGGACTTTATGAGTATTTTAGGGTTAAGAATAACATTTACCTGAATCCTAAACTATGGAAGTGATTTAAAGTCAAGTTTGGAAACAAGAAGCTCAAGATAGAACATTTTAAGTTTGTGTTTTGAACTTTAGAAATCCTGCTGGGGCTCCCGTTCCTGAAGAGCTAATTAGCTTATCTCCCTCAGCTGTTTGTTTTGCCTGCACAGGGAGCTGAGGGAAAAGCTGATCCGTTTGCAAGAGCTATATTGCCTAAAGAGTTTTGGTTTAATTTGGATTTACAGCAAAGGTTTATTTCAAACTTTATTTGGCTGCTGAAATCTGCTGTTACATGCCTTTGATATTAATGCTGAGAGAAAGTTTGAATTATGAGTGAACACCAGTGTAAAGCAATCCTGAGTCAGAGCACATGACCTCAGGAATAATCAACTACAGGAGATTGCTGTTTTGTGATATCTTTATTTTACAATTGACTTTATTTTTGAATGAAATGCAAAAGTGATTTTTGTTTTATGCTGCATCTTTTTGACCTCTGGGTCAGAATAAACATCATATTCCTATTTGAAGAACTTGGTTTCACTGGTGATATTTGGAAACTCTTTGCTTGCCTTGTCTCTCATAGGCCTAGGCGGTCGCCTAGAGCCACCTGAAAAGTCCTGAAGGTACCCCTGGTTAGAGGGGACACGCCAGAATCCTTGTGTTTGTCACACGACAGCCCGCCGCTGCAGAGGGTTTGTGACAACACGCATGACATCACTGCATTGTATCCGCGCATGCACAGATGCCGTCCCGACTTCACTGCTACCTGGAAAGCTTTTCAAAACCCAAACAAAGTGCTAGGTTTTGAAAAGCCGTCCGAACTCCCAGACATGTCCTTGAAAAGGAGGACATGACCGGGGAAATCCGGAAGTCTGTTAACTCTAGGTACAGTACTTGAAGATCTAGATCAGTGGTTCCCAAACCCTGTCCTGGGGGACCCCCGGCCAGTTGGGTTTTCAAGATATCCCTAATGAATATGCATGAGAGAGATTTCCATATAATGGAAGCAACAGGTATGCAAATCTCTCTCATGCATATTCATTAGGGATATCTTGAAAACCCGACTAGCTGGAGGTTCCCCAGGACAGGGTTTGGGAACCACAGATCTAGATGGAGAATAGTGTTCCCCTTGCACAGTATAATAAAATGGAAAAGCAGTTGGCTGAGGAGGTCCAGGAGTGGATGGAGCAAGCTACGGTGTTGTCAGCCCAGAGAGTGGACTATCAAGTCCAGCATGAGTGTGCCAGGCTTGCAGAAACCAACAGGGTGTTAACCCAGCAGGTGACCACTCTGCAAGGAGAGTTGTGGGCCACGTCTGCTGGAGAGCAAGAGCACCAGAACAAGGTGACAGTGCTGGAATCACAATTAAAGAGAGAGAGTCTTTAAGGAAGAGGCCCTTAAAGAACTGGAAAATATGGCTATCAAGCGTAAGAGGTGTGCGCGGATAAGGGCTCGTCTGGAGCACCAGTTTCAGGATATGGAAAAGAGAGCTCAGGCCCTAACTCAAACCAGGGAGATGTCCCTACAAGTGGAAAAATTAGAGGCAGGTGGAAAAGCAAGCTGAAAAAAAGGAGGTCACGAGGGAGGCCTTGCATCTGGCCAGTCAAGAACTAGAGAGAGTTCAGCCAGAGCTATGGACCAGGAATGACTGCCAGGGAGCATTAGTGAGAGCCGTTATCATGGTGACTCAGGGACAACCCAGCTCAGCTTGAAAGGAACGAGTGGAACCCAAAAAGCCACAACCGGTACAGGGTGATCATATCCTCAAGAGCAAAAGTGACCAGTTCCAGATCCCAAAGTTCAGAAGAATTATCACCAAAAGGGCCAATACCCTTAAGGAGCTGCTAAAATCTACGAGAACACCACTGGACAACAGATAACGAATGTCACAGAGATGGGAAAACCAATGGGACTTAGGTTGAACATGTACCCAGAGCCTGTACCAGAACAGAGCTAGCAAGAGCTTTCATCCAGGCATGGCATGCAAAAAAATCCAGATGTGACTGTGACATAGTGGTGGTCTGAGAGGTCTCCCATGGAGGCCTCCTATCCATGGGGAGCGGGTTCCTAGGAGTAGCAGGCGTTCATCCTATTAGGGGCGAGCTGAGGGGGGAGGGTATGTGGCAGATTGAGGGATTTCCCCTCTCTGGGGCTGCTATTATGCCAATGGCAGCAGAGGGCACCGTGTATTTGAGAAGGACTACAGGTCCCAGAGGGCCTTGTACTGCTTGGCTCAGTGCTCAGTCAGAGTGGCGGGTCTCAGAGAGGAGTAATTCTGCCCAGGCTTGACTCAGAGAGAGTCCCGGGAGAAAGGAGAGGTCTAAGCTAGACACAGCATTTGGCTGAGCTAAGCCAAACCTCTTGTATGAATTAAGTGTGAGGCAAACAGTACAGAAATAAGGAATGTTTTGTTCCTATGCCACTGTAGTGTGGTTTCTGTGTGCTGATCTCTCCTAAAAATAAACCAGGACAGCCTGCCACTCCAGGTTGCTTCTTACATGGCGTCTAATAAATAAACTGGATGCAGAGGCATAGTGAGGGTGAGCGGAGCTCGTGCCAGGTGTCCCTCTCCCGCCCTCTTCTCCGTCAGCCGCTCCTTCCTGACCCCCCTGCTGCGTGCGCACCCCCATTCTCCTGTATCGCTTTAATTTTCCCAGCATGAGCAGCATCACGAATTTGCTGCTCGCATCATGTTGGCTCTCCCTCTGATATAATTTCCTAGGTCCAGGACCCGGAAGTGATATCAGAGAAAGCCGACACTGACGCGGACAATAAGTTTGTGATACTGCTCACGCCAAGAAAATTAAAGAGGTACAAGGGACTGGAAGGGGCACATAATCATGGCACAGGGGGTCAGGAGGACAGGTGTCATTGCCCCCACCAAGGTGGCAGCCAGGGTGGACCACCCCCAACCCCACCCCTACCCCTTACTATACCACTGACTGGGTGCCCTCAGGATGGGTCCCAAAGTAACAGACTGGGTCAGGAACTGGTTGAGTGGAAGGTGACAGAAGGTAGTGGTCAATGGAGATCTCTCTGAGGAAAGGGATGTTACAAGTGGTGCACCTCAAGGTTCAGTTCTTGGGTCTGTTCTTTTTAACATTTTTGTAAGTGGCATTACTGAAGGGCTCTCAGGTAATATTTGCCTCTTTGCAGATGATACCAATATCCTCAATAGAGTAGACAACCCTGATGGTGGGAATAACATGAGGAAGGACCTAGTGAACCTTGAAGAATAGTTTGAAATTTGGCAGCTAAGATTTAATGCTAAGAAATGTAAGGTTATACATTTGGACTGCAAAAACCTGAGGAAACAGTACAGTTTAGGTGGTGAAGAATTTTTGTGCATGAAAGAGGAGCGGGACTTGGGTGTGATAGTATGTGATAATATTAAGGTGGTCAAAAAGATGATGATGAAAACTAGAAGGATGCTAGGTTTTATAGGGAGAGGTATGGCTAGTAGGAAAAAGGAGGTATTGATGCTCCTGAATAAGACTGGTGAGACCTCATTTAGAATATTGTGCACAATTTTGGAGACTTCGCCCTCAAAACATATGAACAGGATGAAGTCAGTCCAGAGGAAAGCTACTAAAATGGTAAGTAGACTTAAAGATCTCAATATGTATACTTTAGAGGAAAGGTAGGAGAGGAGAGATATGATAAAGACGTTTAAATACCTACATGGTATAAGTGTGCATGAGGTGAGTTTCTTTCATTTGAAAGGAAGTTCCGAAATGAGAAAGCATAGGATGAAGTTAAGAGGTGATAAGATCAGGAGTAATCTAAGGAAATTCTTTTTTACTGAAAGGGTGTGGATGCATGGAATAGTCTCCTGGTACAGGTGGTGGGGACAAAGACTGTGTCTGAATTCAAAAAGTCATGGGTCAGGTAAATGGGATCTCTTAGGGAGAGGAGGAGATAATGGAGGTTGTGGATGGGCAGTCTGGATGGGCCATTTTGCCTTTATCTGCCATCATATTTCTATATTTAATGTGCGTTAAGGTACATTATGGCTTGATAAATTCCACCTTAGTGTACTGTACTGAGTGATTAAATCTGTGGCGTTAAATAAATCTTTAATAATGTCATTTATGACTATGCTAATGAACAAAATAAACAATAATTGCTTGTCAATGAAATGTGATATTTATTCATAAGAAATATTTAAAACATAAATGCTTGTGAATTGATCAGATATACATATGCTTTTAAACAGAAAAATGTGTGCAGATGTACTGTATATATAAAACAATGGAACTTAATGCATAATAAGATTTTCCTATTGGTGTTTGAGCAATTGAATGAATCTTTAACTGGCAATTAACACCTCATCACTGACACTTAATGGAGTTAACTGAAAGTTACATGTACAACTTGGTAAGCGCACTGTCCACACTGTTATGCATTAGATCAAGTGCCTGAATCTGGAAAGGCGGTTTGGTTAGGGGTGGATCACGGGTGCTCTTTGAAAATATATGTGATTTTTTTTAGCTTATGTGCCGATGTGTGCACAAGATAGGCACCCACATTTATGACAGTTTTTCCTTGGTCTAAATGGGTGCACCTAAAAGTTATGGAGGAGTGTGTGGCGCAGTGGTTGGATCTACAGCCTCAGTACCCTGGGGTTGTGGGTTCAAACCATGCGCTGCTCCTTGTGACCCTGGGCAAGTCACTTAATCCTCCATAGCCCCAGGTACATTAGATAGATTGTGAGCCCACCGGGACAGAGAGGGAAAATACTTGAGTACCTGATTGTAAAAAACCGCTTAGATAACCTTGATAGGCGGTATATAAAATCCTAATAAACTTGATGCATCACCGGTGCTAAGCGTGATTTCTGCAAGTTGCAGATAACTCTTATAGAATCACGCTTAGTGCCGCACTATTCAGCACCAATTTTGTAAGGCATGATAATCAGAATCGGGCCCTAAGGGGCTGATTCTGCTATAAGATAGGCTATAAGTTAGGCAGCGTTAGGTGCCCTATCGTCGCCTAACTTAATGAAAACATCTGCAGAATTTGGTTTACTCAGTGCAACAATTGACTGGACTGATTGAAAACCAATTAAAATATTCTTTAATAAATGCAGGCGCCCACAAAAAGGGCACTGGAATTGCATCTATGGAGGTGCCTAGCAGTGCCTAAAGTCAAAGTAGGCATAGTTTGGACTGGAAATGACCTTAGGCGCCGTTAGGCGTTAGGTAGGTGCTGCTAATGTAGGCTTTTAAAACCCTGGCCTACATTACCAGTGCCTACATTTAACGTGAGCTGTGATTCAGCAAACGGTGCCGTAGTGTTACTGACATGCGATCAACGCCATTTATATGGGCGGCCGCTGATTACGGTGCCACTTGCAGAATCAACTCTTAAGTGCTTACCAATGAAACGTGATTATAAAATTACTTCTATGCCACAATAAATTCCTGTCACAACATCTTAATTTAAAAAGATCAGACGTTACTAGATTAATAATTCCAAAACAAGCAACAAAGTCCATATAATAAACATGTGATCAAACAGGATGCTAGGAATTATTAGATACAGGATGGTAAACAAGACTAAGACTGTTCGAATGCCTCTGTATCGCTCAATGGTGCAACCTTACCTTGATTTTTATGTTCAGTTCTGGTCTCCTTAGCTCAAGAAAGATATAGTGGCACTAGAAAAGTTTCAAAGAAGAGCGACCAAGATGGTAAAGAGGATGGAAAACTCCTCTCGTATCAGGAAAGACTAAATATTTGACTGTTTAATGAATCATTTCATTTTATGTAACATGTTTACTTTTATAACTTTTTGTAAATCGCGTTGAATTTCTGGTTACGCGGTCAATAAGCACAATGTTACATTATGTTATGATACTGGGCTGAATGGACCATTGGTCTGACCCAGTAAGGCTAATCTTATGTTCTTAGATATTTGAAGAGATTGAGGGGTCCTTTTACAAAGCTGCGCTAAAAAGTGGCCTTAGTGCACCCTTGCACGGGTCTTTCCCATGCAATTTGTAGTGCAGCCAGAAAATGATCATTTAAAAAAGATTAGAGTATGAGCCTTTACCACCACCTTTTCTGTAGGGCAGACGTTAAAGGGCTCAAGCACTAATCCTGTACTAATCAGAAGCAGAGAAATGCCCATTCTCTGACCACAGACATGCCCCCTCTGCAAAATAATATAATTTTTTGTGCTTAGTTTGTGTAAGCACATTTCAAAATGACCACAGGTCGCCTCAGCGTATCCCACAGTTAACTGTTTTCAGATGCAGTGAGCATGTGCTAGTACTTATTGAACTTTGTAAAAGAACCCCAAATCTGCTCAAGGATGTGATTAACTGGCAGCTTTTTTTTTTTTTTTTTAATAATTTTTAAACATTTACAGTTCAAACAGAAGAGCAAAAGAATAAAGATAACAAAAGTCATAATCTTTCAAATAAAAAAAATCACACCTCATTAGATATCTTTCTAGCCCACGAATAGAGGAGGAGTTACTAAACATTCACCTTATTATTACAAAGAAAAATATGTAGCCCATATTGATGGGCCACAACTTGCTTGTGCTATAACTCCGAACAAAGATCAGCAATCATTACCAACCTCCTTTTCCTCAGATAATTCATGTTTACTCAAAAATTGTTGTAATTGCAACGGATCCCAAAATATAAATTCTTTTTGTTGAAACTTAATGATACATTTACATGGAAACTTTAAGAAGAAAACAGCTTTCAAAGCTACTACTCGAGATTTAAATTAAGAAATTCTTTTCGACAATATTGTTTGGCTCTAGGAATATCAGGAAACATTGATACGAGATCACCACTAAATTTCACAGATTATTCTTAAAATATGATCTCATTATCAAATTCACTTAAGCAAGTGATCAGGAGAGTAGACCTATCTACAGATTTCCTGGGAATCCTCCAGGAAATCTGTCAAATCAATCTCCATAGACTAATAGGTCCGTCTCTTGATCAGATGATATTTTCTTTTTCTGAGGAATATAATGACAATTCATTATTTGCAAGGACTCTGCATTTGTTAATCCCAACACCTCCTTAAAATATTTCCTAAGCAAAATTTCAGTAGATACCAAATGAGTTTTTGGAAAATTAACAAAGCAGAGATTCTTTGATCGTGTCATATTTTCCATTTGTTCAAACTTGGAATGGATAATACATGAGTCTTTTACTGCAGACATAGAAACTTGCTGCAGTGTGGAAACCTGTGATTCAATTGTCTTTATCTTATTATCCAATAACAGTAAATTTGAATCAACATTCTCAAATTTTTTTACATCAGATGAGAAATCTGAAGATTGTTTAATTACTGTTCTTAACAACCCTTCTACTCTCATATTAACTTGCCATAAATCCTTCAAGGTAATGTCCTATGGTTCCTCAGATGGTCTCGAGTCTCCCCCATTTCTCTCTGGTAAGGAAATTACTTTAGGTAATGCTGCAAATTGCAGTTTAGAGGGAGTTGAGGAAGATTTTAGAGAATCATCCAGGGATTCTATGGGATCGACAGGTCCCTTAGCTCCAGTCATTGGTGGAAGGGGAGGAGTCTATATGGTCTATAGCAATGGTTCCCAAACCTGTCCTGGGGGACCCCCAGCCAGTCAGGTTTTCAAGATATCCCTAATGAATATGCATGAGAGAGATTTGCATACTTCCATTATATGCAAATCTCTCTCATGCATATTCATTAGGGATATCTTGAAAACCTGACTGGCTGGGGGTCCCCCAGGACAGGTTTGGGAACCACTGGTCTATAGGATTCCAGCAAGACTGGGTCCCTAACCGGCTTAGGAAGAACAATAATCCGGGCAAGATTCAAGTAACGAGGCAGAAAGCCTTTAGCCACACTTAAATTAAAGAGCTCTGACAACACCGCAGCGATCTCAGCCACAAGCAACTTATAAAATTCACCGCGGTAGCCATCCGGCCCCGGACACTTACCCAATGGACACGTGCGAATCTCCCACTCCACCTCCTCCGAAGTGATAGAATGCTCCAACATAGCCGAGTCCCCAGTGGAAAGATGGGGCAGATCCAAGCTGTCTAGGTAGACCCTCCCGTCAAGAAGATACTGGCCGGGCAAGTCATACAGGGCAGCAAAAAAGTCCCGCATGATACAGCTAATATCCTCGGTCTTATGTTGCAGAGCACCCCGCGAGTCACACAAAGCCATATCACCCGCGGACTTGCGATATGGGCTGGCCAAACGGACCAACATCCGACTACTCTTATTAGCAAACCTAAAGAGCTGAAACTTATAGTGATCCCGAGACCACTGCGCCCCCCCCCCGATGCAAGAGTTCATTCAATACCCGTTGTGCCTCTAAAAGCTGCATCTTGAGCACCAATGAAGCTCGATTAGCAAAGTGCTGCAGCAGTACCATAACCCTATGCTCCAGTGCAAGAATTGCTCTATGGCGCATTTTAGCCTCAAAGGCCACAAACGCCATGATTTTCTAGCGCAATACGGCCTTCGCCGTTTCCCAATAAAGGACAGGATCCTCTCTATGTTCCTGATTAGTATGTTGAAAATGTTGTGCAGCAAGAAATCATGAAAGTGAGTGTTCCGATACAAATGACAAGGGAATTGCCACTGGGTGCCCCCCCCCGGAGGGCCCCCAATGCCAGCATAAACTCACCCACATATGATCCGAAATTTCAATGGGGCCAAGCACCACCTCCTGAACTGCAGAGAGCAGTTCTCTGGAAATGAGGATAAGATCAATCCGAGAGAGCGTCCCATGGGCCCTAGATAGATGAGAATAGTTGCACTCCACCGGGTAAAAAACTCGCCAAACATCCAGCAGGCCCAAAGAAGAAGCCAGGAGCATAGCCCCAGTGCAGACCTTGAGAATCTCCCTCCCCGATGAAGAAGAGTGATCCAGCCTCGGGTCAGGAACCTCGTTAAAGTCTTCCCCAAGGATCAGGGGAACATTCCCAAATTGCAACAAAAGATTACGCAGCTTCCAAAAAAATTTTGCAGGGGGATTATTAGGAGCATAAAGATTACACAAAAGTAAGGGCTTTTTGTTAAGGGTAACCGAGACAATAAGGTAGTGCCCCTCTGGATCCCTAAGAACCCTGTGAGTTTGCAGTTGAAAGCCCTTGCGAAAGAGAATCACCACATGTCCTTTCCCCCCCAGAGCTGGGGCCTCCAGGTGGTCGCCCTCCCACCAAGTACAGAGCTTAGCATGTTCCTTGGAGGACAGCCGAGTTTCCTGTAGAAAAGCCAAGGAAGTTCTTCTATGATTTAGCTATTGTAATATTTTATACTGTTTAATAGGGGAATGAATCCCCCCCGCATTCCAAGAAATCAGTTTATGTTCCAGAAAAAACTAAAAATAGAAAGAAAAGCAGGTACAGAATATCCCAGTTCACAGAACCAGAGAAGTGTCCCAGCCGCCACCCCCTAGCTGCAACAAACACCAGAGAAACCACCTGTCTGAACCAAGGAAATCCCTCCCCCCAACCAGACCCCCCGCCCGCACCCCTACAGCCGATCACAACCAACTCCCCATCCGAAAACCACCCCTCTGTCCCCTTCCCCCCAGACCCAGCAATCCCCCCAAAGACCCCTGTTACACCCTTCTCAGGTGTTACTTCCAGAAAACAAAGAACCCTCCCACACACACAGGATCCCAAAAGTGCCCCTCCCCTCTCTGACATGCATAACCCAACCAGCCAGTCCACCACTGTGAGTGCTCCAACCTCTTTCCGTCCCAACAGGCCACAAGAAAATCAACCAGGGTCTCATGCAGGGGAGAGAGCCCCTGCCAACCAAGGAGCAAAAGGCCCAGGGAGCAGCCTGCATCATAGTGTACCCTCGGAGATATGTACAGCTGAATATCCCCTGAAACTAAGCATTCCCCTCCCCAAGGCAGGCAAACGCCCCAAGCATTCAACACCCCAAAAGACCCAAAACCAACAAACCAAACTCAGCAAAAGTTAACAGCAGGGGCAGAGACACCCCCTCCCTCCCCCCCCCCCCACGATAACACAGGTCCATGGGACTAGGCACCAGTCACAGGGAGTAAATAAGCATCCAAAGCAGGAAATCCCCCGTTCAGGCTAGCCCCTCCGGAATCAGGTCAGTGAGGAAGCGTTGGGCCAACTCAGGTGAATCAAAGTGATGAGCCCGTCCCAAATGCACAATTTGTAAGCGGGCCGGATACTGCAGGTGAAAAATGATCTTCCGTCGAATCAGACCAGAGCACAAGGGAAAGAAGCGACGCCTAGCCTGCGACACCTCTGCAGAATATTCTTGAAAGCACAAGATGGTCTTATTATCATGCTGTAATTTTCTCCCTTGGTGTAAGGCATGGAGCACCTCAACCTTGTGCCTATAGTTGAGGAGCTAACAGATTACCCTCCCGGCGCTGGCCCAGACGGTGCACCCTCTCAATCTGCAGGGGGACTAAAGCTGGGAAAAGCTGCAAAGTCTCAGGGAGCCATTTCTCCAGAAACTCCCCCAGCTCCCCTTCCCTCTCAGGCAGGCTCATGAACCTCAAGTTGTAACACTGGGACTGGTTTTCCAGGTCCTCCACTTTAGCTCGCAGGGTTGCCAATGTAGTAGCCTGGGCCGTTTGGTCCTGAGTGAGGCGCTGCACGGAATCCTCCATAGTGTTGAGCCATTGCTAGGGCTCCCTCACCTCCGATGTTAAAGAGGCAAATTGCTGGTCCAGGGTGTCTAATTTATCCAGAACGCACTGAAGCTTGTCACCCAAGGTGCCCTCAATCGCCGCCTGCACCTCTGCTGTGACCTTCGCCACCCATAGTGAGCTCGTGGATGCCGGGGACGAGGGAGCCATGTGCGCCACCATTTTGGAGTCAATCTGTCTACTCCTGTCCTGGGCTTTTCTGGTAAGTTTCGCCGCCATCCAACCGCAGCAATAATGAAGCGCACACCGCTATACACCCCAGAAGAAATCCGCTATGTGTAGCACAGCATCGAGAGGGAATTTCTCCAGTTAAGTGCAGATCTGTGGTCGGGGTTCAAGGAGCTGCAGGAGAGTGCTGCCTACAGCACCACGTTTCCGCCGGAAGCCACTAAAACCATTTAAAATGTTTAAACAGACTGTCCACTGTGACTGTACCTGACACCTTCAAACACGCCATACTTACGCTGCTCCTAAAAAAGCATCGCTGGACCCTACCTGCCCCTCCAATTATTGCCCTATTTCCCTTCTCCCATTCTTATCCAAACTACTAGAACAAGCTATCTATCGCCTTTGTCTTGATTTCTTTTCGGCTTGAGCTATTTTCTAATTCCTTCAATTGGGCTTCCACCCCCTTCACTTTTCGGAAATTGCCCTTGCTAAAGTCTCCAATGACCTGTTCCTGGCCAAATCCAATGGATTCTACTTCATCCTCAACCTCCTTGATCTATCTGTGGCACTTGATATCGTAGATCACCGCCTACTCATTGATGTGTTGTCTATACTTGGGTTTCAGGGCTCTTTTATTTCATGGTTTTCTTCCTATCTTTACCATTGCAACTTCAGCATAAGCTCTGGAAGATCTTCCTCCGCTGCCATTCCACAATTAATTGGCTTACTTCAAGGACCTGTCATGGGACCTTTACTTTTCTCTATCTACACTTCTTCTCTTGGAACTCTAATTTCATCCCTTGGGTTCCAGTATCACCTCTATGTTGATGACTCGCAAATCTACCTCTCTACCCCTGAAATTTCTATGGGAATTCAGGCCCGAGTCATGGCCTGCCTCTCTGACTTTGCTTCCTTGATGTCTCATAACAATCTAAAATTAAATATGGCCAAGAGTGAACTCCTTATCTTTTGTGACAAAGAGGCACCTATCACAAGGAAAAACCCTGCTTAAAACCCACAATCCCTAGAACTAAGCAAGTCCAGCATCCAGAGAATAGGGTTTTAGGCAGAATAAAACAAGCACGGGTTAAAACAAGAGAGCCATCCACCAGGAAACCCAGTGGGGAGGGCTCCCAAACCACAGCCTAATAGCCATTATTCCTTTCCCAAGAGCAGAGAAGTTTCCCTGCAAAACCAAGCTATGAAATAGAGAATCAACCCAGAAGGGGGCGGGGCTACACCGGGGAAGCTGCAAGCACTTAAGCCTTCAGACGTGAAGCAGAATGGGAATAAATTAAATCCAGCTGAGGCTAGAGAGATTCAAGCCCGGCACACAGCTCCATGCTAGACATTCCCTCCACAGAGAAAGAAAGGCAGCTCTTTGCCACCCAGAGAACAAACAGAAATTCCCCAAGCAGCTAAGTACAATACTCCCCCAAAAATTCATGGGGGTTCCGTTCCAGGAACCTCTGTGAATTTTTAAAAAACGCAAATGCGGTTTTTCACCTGTCAAAAGGCAGGGGAGGCAGGAGAGGGCAGCTGGAGCGCCAACGGTGAAGGAAATCACACGCGGTCTGCTCCGACCACCTCTTCCTGCAGTAAAGTCGGGCTACACCAATTAGGAGCTGCTTTGACATGCAGCTCCTGATTGGTGTAGCTCGACTTTACTACAGGAAGAGGCAATTAGAGCAGACCGCGAATGATTGAGTCCGCGAACTACAAATTCGCGGGGGAACACTGTACTGGGACCTTGCAGGGGGATTTGTAAGGGAAAGACAAAGTTATGCTACAGAGGGGAAGGGGGAAGCTTGGCAAGACAGCTCCTCTAACTCTCATGAAGGGGGATGGGAAATGGAAAATGTAAATGAAGAAGGGATGGAAATAACTGATTATGAATTTGACTCCAGTAATATGGGGTGGGAGAGCCATACTAATACTCAGGAAGAACATAATGCGCCAGAAGAAAGTATGGACTATGGCGGTATAGAAGAATAAAGTTATTATCAAGTTTCAAGTTTATTATTAAATTTGATTAATCGCCTATTCAAAATTCTAGGCGATGTACAAATAAATAAAATTACAGAGTTAGGGGAAACAGACATAACTAACAAAAAAGACTAAGTCTACTAAACATGATAAAAAAACAACTTATACAAACATATTAAAACATGAGGAGAGGGTAGGAAAGAAATACAATCTGATTATAAAGAAAAACAATTAAGGTTAAAAACGATAGGAAAGGGAAAGAAAAAACAAAAAAATTTCGGGAGGATAAAAAATTATTATTATTATTAATGTAACTGATTATCAGCACAGCTCTTTGAAAGGTTTCTCCAGCGTGCATATTAAATGAGCTGGCAGGGGGTGGGTGCTGGGGGGAGGGGTGAAGAGTGCTAACAAAGGAAAGGGACTGAACAGAAGAACCAGGGAGATTGGCAGAGCCCTGAATAAACCTCCAAGTGGCCTTGAAGTAGAGAGGGGTCCCTGGAAACTCGGGTGGGGCATAAAACAACTGTATGTACAGGAAGGGTTGTTTGATTCCACCCCTACTGCTGGGCAAATGGGAGAGGTCCCAAGAAATAAAGGCAGTGAAACTGAGAAGTTGGAAAGCCAATGAAAAGTGGATGGTTTTTTTTTTTTGTTTTTGTTTCTGGACTGGCTGGAATGTACCAGTTATTGCATTAAGAAAGGGGAGTAAGCAGGCACAGCTCTGCCAAAGTGGAGACCCAACTACCTGGGAATAGGGGTCCAAATACAGGCTGCACTATTGTTTTGCTTTATTATTGTAGGCGACTGAGGCCCTGAGAGAAATGAACTGTAAACTGGAATGCAGCACAATGGAAATGATTGCTTAACCCATGTGACAGTGAGGACTGAACTGTAACCAGAATTATCATTGGGTTTAAACCTGATATTCTTTTGCTTTTTCTTTTGATTGGTGGAGAGTGACAAATAAAGTCTAACTACAATTTTGAACTGAATTCAGAAAATTCCGTGTTTTTCTTTTCACCAACCAAATCAAAGGCGCCCAAAATCTTGTCTGCGGTCCGAGCCAGGTCTTTTGCGAGCCGAGGACCTGGCCAGGCCCGGCCACACTTTCCTCCTAAACCTGCCTCTCCCCTTCCCCCATTCTCTATAATGGTGGATAACACTCTCATCCTTCCTGTCTAGTCAGCTCGCAACCTCTGGGTCATTTTTGACTCATTGCTCTCCTTTCTCTTCGCATACCCAACAGAACTGGATTAGAAACTGGTTGTCGGACAGACGCCAGAGAGTGGTGGTTAATGGAAGTCACTTGGAGGAAGGAAAGGTGAGTAGTGGAGTCCCTCAGGGTTCGATGCTGGGGCCGATCCTGTTCAATATGTTTGTGAGTGACATTGCTGAAGGGTTAGAAGGAATGGTTTGCCTTTTTGCAGATGATACCAAGATTTGTAACAGACACCGAAGAGAGAATGGAAAACATGAAAAAGGATCTACAAAAGTTAGAGGAATGGTCTAATATCTGGCAACTAAAATTCAATGCAAAGAAATGCAGAGTAATGCATTTGGGGATTAATAATCGGAAGGAACCGTATATGCTGGGAGGTGAGAGACTGATATGCACAGACGGGGAGAGGAACCTTGGGGTGATAGTGTCTGAAGATCTAAAGGCAAAAAAAACCCAGTGTGATAAAGCGGCTTCTGCCAGAAGGATGCTGGGCTGCATAAAGAGATGCATAAACAGTAGAAGAAAGAAGGTGCTGATGCCCCTGTACAAGTCGTTGGTGAAGCCCCACTTGAAGTATTGTGTTCAGTTTTGAAGACCGTATCTGGCGAAGGACATAAGAAGACTTGAAGCAGTCCAGAGGAGGGCGACAAAAATGATAGGAGGATTACACCAAAAGACATATGAGGAGAGACTGGAAGCCCTGAATATGTATACCCTAGAGCAGGGGTGTCCAACCTGTTGCCAGAGGGCCGCATAAGGCCCCATGAAGTATTTTGTGCGGCCCCGATCAAGGGCGATGCAGTGTTTTCCTCTGCTGCCCCAGGTGTTTACCGTCTTGCCGGCTCCCTCCTCTGTCTTGCTGCAGCGTTTACGTATTTGTGCAGCCCCAGAAAAAATTTTTTCAGCCAGTGTGGCCCAGGGAAGCCAAAAGGTTGGACACCCCTGCCCTAGACGAAAGGAGGGACAAAGGAGATATGATTCAGATGTTCAAGTACTTGAAGGGTATTAATGTAGAACAAAATCTTTTCCAGAGAAAGGAAAATGGTAAAACCAGAGGACATAATTTGAGGTTGAGAGGAGGTAGACTCAAGAGCAATGTAAGGAAATTCTACATTACAGAGAGGGTGGTGGATGTCTGGAATGCACTCCTGAGAGAGGTGGTAGAGAGGAAAACAGTGAGAGTTCAAAAAAGCGTGGATGAACACAGAGGATCTAGAATCAGAAAATAATAGTAAATATTGAAGAAATAAGGCCAGTACTGGGCAGACTTGCACAGTCTCTGGACATAGTGTACTTAGACTTCAGTAAAGCTTTCGACAGCGTCCCACACCGTAGACTATTAAACAAGATGAAATCGATGGGGTTAGGCGAGACACTAATTGCATGGGTCAAAGATTGGCTGAGTGGAAGACGTCAGAGGGTGATGGTCAACGGCACCCTCTCTGAGACATCGGAGGTGACCAGCGGAGTGCCACAGGGCTCGGTCCTGGGTCCACTCCTTTTTAACATATTCATAAGAGACTTGACCCAAGGGCTTCAGGGTAAAGTAACTCTATTCGCTGATGACGCCAAACTATGTAATATAGTAAGTGAAAGCAATCTGCAGGATAGTATGACGCAGGATCTGCTTACGTTGGAAAACTGGTCCTCGACATGGCAGCTGGGCTTCAACGCTAAGAAATGTAAGGTTATGCATCTCGGTAGCAGAAATCCATGCAAACCTTACACCTTAAATGGAGAAACACTAGCTAGGACTTCAGAAGAAAGAGACTTGGGAATAATCATCAGTGCAGACATGAAGGCCGCCAAACAAGTAGAGAAGGCCTCATCCAAAGCAAGGCAACTTATGGGATGTATCAATAGAAGCTTCGTTAGCCGCAAATCTGAAGTCATAATGCCACTGTACAGAACCATGGTGAGACCTCATCTGGAATACTGTGTACAATTCTGGAGGCCACATTACCGTAAAGACGTGCTTAGAGTTGAGTCGGTTCAGCGGATGGCCACTAGGATGATCTCGGGGCTCAAGGGTCTCTCGTACGAAGAAAGACTAAACAAATTGCAGCTCTACACTCTAGAGGAGCGCAGGGAGAGGGGGGACATGATTGAGACATTTAAATACATCACGGGACGTGTCGAGGTGGAAGAAGACATCTTCTTTCTCAGGGGACCCTCGGTCACAAGGGGACATCCATTCAAACTCAGAGGAGGGAAATTCGATAGTGACATAAGGAAGTATTTCTTCACAGAAAGGGTTGTAGATCACTGGAACAAGCTTCCAGAGCAGGTGATCAAGGCCACCAGCGTTATTGACTTTAAGAATAAATGGGATGCCCTAGTAGGATCCTTACGAGGGTCGAGTTAAGGAACTAGGTCATTAGTACTCAGACTTAATGGGGTGGGTCAGTAGAGTGGGCAGACTTGATGGGCTATAGCCCTTTTCTGCCGTCATCTTTCTATGTTTCTATGTTTCTATGTTAGTCTGTATATGGCCGTTTGGTTGAGGATGTGCTAGGGAAGGATTCAGGTGGGGCAGACTAGATGGACCATTTGGGTCTTTATCTACTATGTTACTAAGTTCCTATATAGATGTTTACAGCACCCCATTTATAAAATGGTGCTTTCAAAGTACATAAGTATATATGTGTAAGTAGTACTGTTAGGAAAGAATGTACAAATTTAAAGGGCTGTGGTGAGGGGAAATTTTCAAGATATATGTACATACTAGTGTTTAAGCCCGTTACAATAACGGGTGCTAGAGTAGATGTCTTTATGTCTGTTTTTTGTTTTTTATTTGTCTCTCTCTCTCCCTGGACGCTGTCTGTCTGTCATTCTGTGTCTGTGTCTCTCCCTGGTCCCCTGTCTGTGCGTCTTTCTTTCTATGTCTCCCTGGTCCCCCTGCTTGCCAAAGCAGCTTCCTTTCCCTCTCCCCCTGTTGTGCAATGCCTGCCTGCTTCTTGACCCCCTTCTGTTCCCCCCCATGATTGCTGTCTGCCCCCAGAACAAACATCCCCCCAAAGAAGCTCCCTTTCCCTCCCCCCCTGGCCCCCAGTTGTGCCATGCCTGCCTGCTCTGTGGCCCCCTTATGTCCCCCCCCCATGATTGCTTTCTGCCCCCAGA
Source organism: Geotrypetes seraphini (assembly GCF_902459505.1). Lineage (NCBI taxonomy): Eukaryota > Metazoa > Chordata > Amphibia > Gymnophiona > Dermophiidae > Geotrypetes > Geotrypetes seraphini. The sequence continues at coordinate 402,607,004 of NC_047085.1, read as the reverse complement.
ACAACCATCCCCCCAAAGCAGCCCCCTTTCTCTCTCCCCCAGTTGTGCAATGCCTGACTGCTCCGTGGCCCCCTTCTGTTCTCCCCCATAATTGCTTACATATATTTGATGGAGTATATAGGACAATACTGGTCCCTCTTAAGCATACTTTCTCACAGGGTATGGTTCAGCCAGCTGAAATAAAAGTCCAGGGTTGGGGAAAAACAGGGAAGCCCAGAGCAGGAAGAAGCAGACATATGTTTAAAGGACTAGAGTGATAGTATAGAAAGATTACTCCAGGCCCTAGAGCAATGACAGCAACAACAGCAGCAGCAGCTGGTGCTGCTACAAATTGTACAAACACTATGCAAGCAACAGCAAGTTTTCCAGAAATTGCTAAAGCAGCAACAGACCTCCCTGGCTCAGGCATACCAAGTGGTACAGGAGCCACATTTCAGGCAATCGCTCCAGCTTTGCTTTTACCAAAGATGGCTCTCAAAAATGATCCAGAATATTCCTTGGTGAATTTTGAAAGGACAGTCTGAATGACTGGGTGGCCAGAGACAACATAGATTGCTTATTGGTAGTAGCCAAACTGTTATCCAGGATGCTAACCCAGGCAGGAGAACTGCCTCTGCAGAGGCCAAGGCTGCTTTGGAGTGGGCGAGGTATGCCTAGGAAGTGTGTTGACAGAAGTTCAGAAAAGGGTTCTCCACTGAAAGAGAGGCCCCAAAGCTCCTTTTTCAACCTGAAGGGAAATCTGGAGCATTTCTTAGAGAGGTTAACCATGATACAGTGGATGGGACAGCATTTCAAGCTGACTCTGGAAAGTGCTCTGGAGGTAGACAGAGGTTTTCATCAAACTCAATCCATGCCTGAGATGCCTGACTGAAGGATAAGAAGCCACCCCTGAGCCCTGGAAGTCATAAGAGAAAGAAATAATAAATTATGTCTCAACCACCAAGGACCCAGCATCCAATGAAATCTTGAGCCTAAGAGCCAGAACCTCCAGATTGTTTCAACTGTAGTGAAAGGAGACACTTTGTCAGAGACTGTGCAAAGTGGAGGAAAAGGACGCAATAGACATTAAACAAATGGCATCACAGAATTTTGTGACTCAAGTTGAGCTCCACTCAAGTTCTGATGGACTTTGGAAGTGTGAAACCTTTTGTTCAGAGAGTTCTATTCAAAAGACCCTAACTATAATTGAACAGTGACTGTCAGTTGTGGGCCTTCCTGCCACACTGATGTGATTACAGTTATGCTAGGTCTGTAACTGGTATAACTGCAGGTGTGTAAATGGAAGATACACTGATACTGGCATTCTGTAATGGCATCTGGGTGCCCAGATGTCGTTACAGAAAATAACTCACCATGCAATTTCAGGGTACTTACCACTGTTCTCTCTAAGCTGAGCGGGAGTCTTCCAGCTACAGACCTGCCAGTGGGGGGAGCTGTTTCACTGTCATATTTTCAGTGGTGAGGGACAGCCAAGTTCAGCAGGACTCCAGAGAACCTGCCTGTCCATGGCAATTGAAAGCACAATATTGAAACACTACCCCCTACTGGCAGCAATGTAGCTGGAGGACTCCCACTCAGCCTACATGGAGACACCCACTTATAAAATTGCCTCCATCATGTAATGCTGTTCTTTCAAACCTTACAAAGAGCATAACAACATACTAAACTCGGAACAACAATTGCTTATTGATCAGGATACTGAAATCCTATCCAAACTGCTTCCTTCACATCATTTCTAGTACAACAGTGCAGTGCCAAATAAATTTTTGCACAGAAGACTGAATCAATTCTTCCCCTTGCAAGGTGAGTCTGGTTGCAATGTCTCCCACTCAATCTACTGTAAGTAATAGCAAGTAGCAACAGTAGCACAATTTCACACAGCTTATAAAGCATGCAGACTCTACTATCTATCAAGTAAACACGGTATTATAATGCAGCCCTAGCACAATGAGCATACCATGCTCAATCGCCATACAATATGGGCGCCTTAACGCGCGGAATAGCGCACGCTAAAATGCCACACACCCTAGCAGCTACCGCCTCCTCTTGAGCAGGCGGTAGTTTTTCGGCTAGCATGCCCTATTGCGCATGCTAATATGGTGCGTGTACTAAAAATGCTAGCACACCTCCGTAAAAGGAGCCCTTGACTTTTAGATTTATTGATCAACCCTTAACGGAGAAAGATTTTTGCATATTCACTGACCATGCACACACTCAAACCATGGCTTAAACAGCAAACAGTCTGAACTACTTACAGATTAAATTTCCTGTAATTATCATCCTCAAACTCTAGCATGGCCTACAGCCCCAAAATTCTAAGAGCAGTTAGACCAGTTTCTTCAGAGCATGATCTCCAATGATACTCCACTCATTTATTTGATGATATTTAAAGTGCTTAGAGACATAAACATTCGAGTTGGGAAGAAAAGCCCAGAACATGTATTCAGCATCTCTAGTAGTTCTCCGGCATCCAGAAATAATTTTCTTCAATTCACAGCTTTTTTTTGCTTTTTTTTTTTTTGTGAAATTGTGAAATAATGATTTTGCCTTCATGTTACAACAAGGCTTTCAGGCTTGCTTTGCAGATCCTTCAATATGCACTACAATGGACTTAGGAAATTTTGCTCTTGTGATTTTCTACAATGACATTCTATGCACTTTTTCTATTTCAAAAACATGGTCAAATCTGAAGTCTAACAATTTTGCCAATAAGCTCTTCACAAGACTGGACTAGGTTGGAAACTCCTCAACTTCCTGGATACCAAGCCCTCTCGGGTTATTCCACCTGCTTCTGTTATTTAAAGTCTTAAGGCTCATTCCTATCTTTGTAATTAATTTCACTTGACATTGCAAGGAGACAATCAGTTCTGCACTGGCTTCAATTTTAAGTCTCTCCTAGTTCTTTTTTTGACCTCATCGAGTTTCACGTTTATTTAGATTTGATATACCACTCTAGAATGACCCTGTCAGAGTGATTTACAATACAGTAATTTGGAAATGGAAGAGAACTAAAACAATGGACAGGATAAAAGATAGATGATTAAAAAGGAGAGTTGAGAATCAGGTTTTGTTGCTGATCTAACCGCCATACAAATTTCCTTCAAAAGCTCTCTGACCTCAATCATTAATGATTGAGTGGAAATGGTGGATCATGTTTCACGCTTTTAACTCCATGGGAAAAAAATTTTAATTGTTGGTATTACTCAATGGCATTTCACAATTTTAGGTGATAAAAATTCCATTTTATATCAAATCCATTCACGAGTTCTCATTAGTGCCCTTTTTATAAACTGTTTTAACTTCAGAGGGAAAAAAGAAAAGTTTACTTCAGCACACCTTTGACTTTTCTTTACTAGATAATATTCACACTTACATTTAATAAATATATTTTTGTGCATACTTTAAATAGCTCAGAAATTTAGATACTGGAAAGATCAGTGCTGAGCCCCTATTCCATAAAGGGTACCTGACCTTTAGGGAATACTGGTACAGTGGGCAGGTCATGACTTACTTTGGGTTCCAGACTTATGCCTGTAAGTCCGATGCCCAAAGTTAGGAATAGATGTAGTACTATTCCATACCTTAGCAGCTAACTTTTGAGATTGCCTATGATTTATTTTATTTATTCAATGTTTTGACCTGTCCTCTCAAAGGAGCTCAGAATGAGTTATAAGACAAGTACCAATCTATCTACAGTGGTGTGCCAACAGTCTGGAACCTCTTGTGAATTTTGCATTCTTTCAACTTTCTAAACTTTTGTTTTTAAATTTCTTTGTTAACCCAATAGATTTGTCTGTGTACCATATTATAACGGATACATTTGGCTATTAGAATCAACTTTTTATTCCAGATTGGCCATAAATTTCTGTTTGTTAAAGTTGGCATGTTGTTTTTCTGCATAAATCAAATAATGTACTTCGCTGGCCAAAAAAGTACATACAAGAATCATCTATCCTTCATATTCATGTAGGTGGCCTTGAAAAAGGCCATTTTGTGTGTCAGTGATGGCTTAGTATTTGGTGGACCACCCTCTGTTCTTGTAGCATTGAGTGAACTAGTTTGATGAGGTGACAATGAGATTCCAGGCTGCAATGAGTGACTCGATCAACTCATATTTTGTTGTTGCATGTCTCTTAATATTTCCCAGGCCGCCTTGTGCCACAAGTTCTTGATTCGTTTCAGATCTGCAGATTGGGCAGGCCAGTAAATTGACTCGATGTTGTTCTGACGCTTTCAGACTGAAGCAAAGGCAAGATATGTTGTCATCTTGGAAGAGGAACTGGCCTGAAAACAGCTGCTGAACTGATGGCACCATGCACTTTTACAGTATAGTGATGTACTTGGTCCCGTTGGCCATTCCTTCAATGATGTGCAAGCATCTGCTGCCAATGGCAGCCATGCATCCCCAGACCATGACTTTCAAAGGATGCTTCACAGTGAGATTGAGGCACTCAGGCTTGAACAACTCTCCAGTAAACCTCCTCACATAAATACTGGCCTGGTTACCAAATAGGTTCATCACTGAAAAGCACCTTTTACCACATTTCACATGTCCAGTTTGAGTGCTTCCATGCCCACTTGATCCAGTTGTGCCTTTGGACTTCAGTTATCAGTGGCTTGTTGCGTGCTTTGCAGCCCTGCAGACCAAGCTGCAGGCACTGGTAATGAACTGTTGATGAGCTGACACTGACATGACACTCGTCTTATCACTCACACAGTAGCTGAGGTGAGGACAACTTGTGATTGGTCAATGAAATGCTTTGAAGTTCATGGTATTGGCGTGATGTTGATGCACGTGGATGACTGAATCGAGGCTTGTCTACCACTGAACCCATCACTTTCTTCTTTTTGTACAATCTTTTCTACCACGCTGTGATCTGACAGCACAAAAATCCTTCCTCGAACATTACTGACACACAAATATGCTGCTCCAACATCAGGTTCTGAATCTTGTTCATGGTTGATGCAGAAAGTGTATGAAACCCCAAACGCCTGTGCTTTTTATAGCTGCACTATTACCTATGGACTGTGATTTGCTGATGAAAGCAGCCTCCTGATTGATCAGAAATAATGCATGCTGATTGGACATTATGATCTGTAAAGGTTATAGTAGGTATGTTATAGTATCAACAAAATTGTAAAATTAGAAATAAGTGATCTGGAACTCTGTGTGCCACATATATAAAATGGAAAGGACATTAGCTGTCCAAAAAGAAAATTATAGCAAATTTTAGGATGTGGAGGCCATTGATAGATTATTGCAAAGATTAAAAATATTCTTCCCTAATTATAATATATGACACATGAGGGAGGGTGGGGGGAGGGAAAATTTGATTATTAAAGAAATAGATCATTATATATATATATAAAATGAGGGGGGTACAATATTTTAGGATGATACGATCAAATGCAAGAATTCAAGTGTTTTTAAATGTTCAATTGTTAAACATCATTTATTGTACTTGATTTTAAGATATGAAATGAATAAAGATGAAAAAAAAGAAAAAGAAACAAGTGATCTTAAAAAGTTGATTCTAATAGCCAAATGTATCCCTTATAATGTGGTACACGACAAATCTATTGGGTCAACAAAGAAATTACAATAAATGGTCAGGAAGTTGAAAGGATGCACAATTCACAAATGGTTGAGGAATTTTGCACACCACTATAATGTACCAGTGGAGGATTAAGTGCCCATGCTCCTACCATGGTCACATCCACTTTTCAGTTGCACATGGGAAAAGTTAAGTGCCAAGAATGGAATAGCGCAGGGGAGATCTGTGTGCAGTTTCAATTGAACACCAATTAAGTGACCAATTGGTGCCAATTTCTTCATTAAGTTGTGCACTAATCTCAGATCCATGTGCAAATCCCAACACTAGGGTTACCAGATTTGCCAAACAGAAAATCCGGTCCCTCTAGATCCGCCCTCAGTCCCGCCCAATTCCACCCATGGCTACCTCGTTACGCCCCAGTCCCACCCTAGCCCCCCCTCCCCCACACTGCCTGCTCTCGTCAGGCAGGAGGGCATCTGCATCTGACATCAGTGGCATCTGCGCTTGAGTGGATTCCCTCCTGCAAGACGGCGATTTGTTGGTAGCTTTTCAAAACCCGGGTTTTGAAAAGTCGCCTGGACCCACAGACACGTCCTCAAAAGGAGGACTTGTCCGGGGAAATCCGGACTTCTGGTAACTCTACCCAACACCAAATGTTCTGCAACCTATATAGAATATGGGGGGGGATAATCTCCCTTCTGAAGAACTTAACTATTCGCGACTTGCTGCCCATCTGGAAACGCTGCATCTTTAAAGCTCTTACACTAGCTTTCAAATTCTTTGACACAAAGGTCCCATCCTACATGGCAAAGAAACTATCAGCCTATATCCCCAACCAACCCCTGCGATCCCAAGCCGAGAGAAGATTGTCCACCCCACCGGCACAAACCCTTCTTGTGGAAAATGCCCGCAAACACTCCTACTCACACTTCCTACCCAAATTATGGAACAAAATCCCGCCAACCATCAGATCACTGATAGGTTTACTAAACTTCAGGAAGGCGGTAAAAACTCACCTTTTTACCGGACTCCCGTATAAGACACCCCCAACGTCTATTTCTACCCCAGCAAAAGTTGTACCACTTCACTGAAAGTGCCCTTCCACTTGATTTGTAGCTGTAATTAAGTCACTATTTGCACACTCTGTTTTAAACTGCATGAGATATTATTTCCCTACTTCATGTACCTACATCAAGAGTCCCTCAAAATTGTCCTATTGCTATACTTAGTGCCCAAAACAAATGTCTGTCTTCTCATGCTATGCAATGAATGTATTTTATTGCTATTATACCTATAGTGCCTTATCATTTGCCATGCTACTGTCCTCAGTCCACAAAACATGCATCCAGTTGTCCATGCAGTCATAGGAATTGTTTCACTGCACATCATTCTTAACCTTGTTGTTTTGTATGTTTGCTTGAACGTGAACGTGTAACTTGGTTGCTAGCCTTCTGCTGTGTATGTAAACTTGTAACCCGCTCTGAGCTCTTTTGGGCGAACGGGCTAGAAAATCGACTAAATAAATAAATAATCATAATTTTGACTATTGTAACCTTCTACCCACATCTTTACTCTCTCCTCATACCTGAATCACATTTTATGCCCTGTTCTACTATTATAAATTCTATAATATAGGAATTAACATTTGTGTAACCCTGGCTTTCCACCCCGTCCCCCACTCGCCACACAAGGCTCCGGCCTCCTCGGGAATGGGTCAACCCACAACCAGGGCTCACAGAAAAGATATTTTCTCACTTGTAGACACACACAGTCTCACAATTTTCACTAAGCTTGGGCATAAGCCATGGCAGGAAGAGACATGCTCCCGGGCTTTGTCACCACAATCGGGCTAGTTTTTGCTCTCACGCTGAAGAAACAGCCAAGTCCAAGTCCAAGTCCAAGGTATAACTGAACAACTGGAACTCTTTTATTTAACTTGCTGGTGAATTAACTGCAGAACTATTTACAACTTATTTAAATGCTTAAACAGTCAGCAGGTACAAAGGCATTTCATAACAGTCCGACCCTCAATGGCTTTATCTTCTTTCTTCTCTTGGCACTCCACTAGGAGTAACTTTAATCTCTCTGGCCCAGATGTACTAAACTCACTGTGCGTCTACTGATTGTCGCTAAACCAGTTGAACCAGTTTAGCAGCAGATGTAATTTACCAACTGATGTCAACAGTGACTCATCGTGGGCTTTTCCATGTGTTCATTGCAGCTTCCGACTCTGCCATGCAAATGACCTCATTAGTATTAAAATGAGGTCATTAATATTAAAACAAGCACCCCAGTCAATGCCCTAACATCACTTAGGCATGCACTAAATTAAGCGACAACTCTGCCATAGTCAACCATGACGGCCCCCGAAAAAAAAGAGAAGCAGCAAAGATGCCTACTCCCTCCTGCCTCGGAAACCCGGTCCCCCTACATGCCTGAACATAGAGGGGGCTCCCTAATGGTCCCTGAGGAGTTGGACAGAGAATGAAGACATTATAAGGACGTAGTCCATGCTTTTGGTTATCCCATGCTCCTGTCAAAGCCCTAGTACTGAGGAAGGCTCCTTTATGTGTCCTGGAGGATTGGACAGAGAGTGAATTTGATCTGATTACCTTGATTGAATAAGAGAAGTGAAAGGAACTTGGACCAGTTTCTCAAAACTTTAACACGGTTGCTAAACTGGTTTCCGACAGTTTAGCCTGCATGCATTTTAGCGGCGGATTATCAAAATGGCTTATCTTTGTCTGTAACGAGCTTTCTAGCCCAAACTCAGCTGATGTAGAAGAGAAAGTGGAGAGCAGCTCCTGCTCTTAGATTTTAAAGTCCAGCAGCATCTGACGCCAGAAGGAAGGGGCAGAGCAACATTGGGTACCATATATAAAATCTGGGGGATGAAGGGCAGCTCTATAAAGTGTGCCCACTAGTGCTGCCCGATTCACAATTCGAATCGGTTCACCAATTCACTTCGGGTGAATCGATTCGAATCGATTTAAAACAAAAAAAATCAGCTTCCCGATTCGGCTGACCCTCCCCCCTCGCCCCCTAAAGCAGGAGTGGCAGCACTGCTCTTGCTGGCCGGCCGCTTCCGCACCTGCTTTAGAGGGCGAGGGGGGAAGGTCAGTCGGGAAGTGCTGCTGTCCGGCTTCCCCCCCTGGCCTCCTGCTTCCCCCTCCTGGCCTCCCCTCACCATTTACCTTTGAGGAGCAGCCTGCAGACAAGATCGCGGTGCTAGCGATCTTTGCACTGCTTCAGAGCTGTTTCCTCTGCCGCGATCCTGCCTCTGACATCAGAGGAGGGGCGGGACTGCGGCAGAGGAAACAGCTCCGAAGCAGTGCAAAGATCGCTAGCACTGCGATCTTGTCTGCAGGCTGCTCCTATAAGGTAAATGGTGCGGGGAGGCCAGGGGGCAAGTCGGACAACAGTGGGAGGCCAGGGGGAACATGCAGGCCTTCCGGGGGGGGGGGATGAGCAATCCTTCGGGGTGGGACAGGCCTTCAGGGGGGGATAGGCAGGTAGGCCTTCAGGGGTGGGATGCAGGCCTTAAAGGGGGGACAAGCCTTCAAGGTGGAGACAGGCCTTCAAGGGGGGACAGGCCTTCAAGGGGTCAGGCAGGCCTTCAGGGGTGGGATGCAGGCCTTTAAGGGGGGGAGGACAAGCCTTCAAGGGGGGGAGACAGACCTTCAAGGGGGAAACAGGCCTTTAGGGATGATGACACAGGCCTTCAGAGGGGGACAGACCTTCAGGGGAGGGGGGCCCTGGTGTAGAAGTACATAGAGAATGGAGGGAAGGGGAGTTCAAAGAAACTTGCATATACTGGACTTTGGGGGGGGAGAAGAAATAATGGGTCTAAAAATAGAGGAGAGGGAGAGAGATGATGGACAATGGGATTTAGGGAGGGAAGGAACAGAAAGGGAGAGAAGTTAGACACAAGGGATGTTGTGGAGGGGGGATAGAGATACTGGATAGGAGGGTAGTTGGGAAGAGAAAGGGAGAGTTGGTGGAGCCTGGGGTGGTGGGGAAGGAGGGAGAGATGCTGGATGAAAGGGTAGTTGATAAAACGTGAATCTGTGGATGGAGACGAAGAAAAGGAAAGATGCCATACCTTCGGGGGAGGGAAGGGAAACGGAAGGGGAGGACTGAGATGGCAGATGGATGGTTAGCATGCAGAAAGAAGGAGACTCTGGAAAGCAAGTTATCAGAAGATAACCAGAGCCTGGGACCAACAAGATTTGAATATTGACCAGACAACAAAAGGTAGAAAAACTAATTTTATTTTCTGTTTTGTGATTACAATATGTCAGATTTGAAAAGTGTATCCTGCCAGAGCTGGTGTTGGACCGCAAACGTGAGCTAGGATTTAACAGAGAGAGGAAAAGTCCTTTTTGTTTCTTTATTTTGTTTACACCACAGCGCCAGTATGGTGAAGGGGGTGAAGAAGCTATAAAATAAACCCACAAGGATGTTTGAAAAAAACACCCAATTGGGCAGGAAAATCAAATCGAATCAAAAAAACAATTCAATAGGCTGAATCGAATCGAAATTTTTTTTCCTGAATAGGGCTGCACTAGTACCCACATCTACAGGTTTAGGTGCTCATAAAAATGGCAGTGCCAACATATATAAATGTGAACTATAAAGGGTGCATAGCACCCGCCCTCCATCCCTTCAGCAATGGTGGTTTCAGTTGATTACTCAAATTAGAGCAGGTACAAATTAGAGATTTAGAATCTCCTGCTGGACGACAGTATATACAAACTTGGAGGGCATTTGGTGATTCTTTGACCCCCAAGAGTTTGAAGTTACTTAATGAATATCTGATCTGGTTCTATGTTTTGATTCTTTCCTGACTGTCTGTGTAGTTTGATGTGCTCCAGTGTGGGAGTGATGTGGGGAAGGGAAGATGAGAAGGGGCATGGTTGTAATTGTTGCATAATAAGTGTTCTGATTGTATTTTGGGCATTTCTTTCATAATAAAAAAAGGTTTTTCAAATAAAGAGTGCACAGACAGGGGCTTCCTAAAAGAATAGATGCATATACTGTAACAAATATAAACACATATATGGTGGGGCATCAAGTGATAGGCATGGGCTCCATTATATAAATTTCTATTCACTAATTCTTCTTCCCCAGGCAGCTGGGAGCCAATTAAAATTTATTGACCATTGTTCAGTGCCTTTAAATCAGCTTCATTTACTTACATTTATTTACAGGCTGTTTACAAATGTTGCTGGGGTCCAAGCAACATGCAGCGGTTCCATTTTTTTAACCAAATCAAAAATACATCAATTAAAAGCTTAATTCTACCCTATGTTTTGTAAGCACATGTTTTCTTGCTTGACCAAACAGCCCTGGAGCCCTCTCTCACATGAGCTTTAAATAAAGGCTCTGCTATGTCAAACGCCACAAAAGAAAAACTACAGTAAACCCACAGCATATTTTCTTGCCAATAGGGAGAAAAAAAACTATTCTCAGACACACTACAGCAGGCATTTTCTGGCAGCCATCCCCACAGCTCTTCCTTTTTATAGCCTCCTCCTAAAACTGCCCATCTGTAGAAAGCCACAGATTTGGAAGAAAACTTTCTAGCCGCTAGCGTCATCAAGAGAATAGCCCTCTTTCCAGTGCACAATTTACCTAGACCCTGTTTAAGAACCTGCCAATACAGTAAATTATACTCACAAAACATGACTTTGCAGCTGATTGCTCATAACACTAGACACAAGATAGTTCTATATACACGCATACAATAAAAGGGGCATTTTCAAAAAAAAACCAAAAAGCAACAAAACCCGTCTAAGTCCAACTTGGACGTTTCCAGCTGAACGTCCAAAGTTGGAGGTACATAAATGGCCATTTTCGAATGGCAAACTGCTGAACGTCCAAATATAATTTTTTTTTTTTTTTTTTTAATTGTCTACTTGGAACTCTTGGCCACCAGGACGTCTACCTTTATACCCCATTTTCGATCAGAAAAAAAATCCATGTTGAAAATGTCCAAATGCAGACCATTTAGACATCAGAGGGGCCAGCATAAGTAATGGACTGGCCCCATAGACATCTCGACAGAGCAATGGGACACCTTAGAGTGCACTGCTGTGAGCTATATATCTCACCATAACACCCTTATAATTTAGGGTGAGCCCCCCCCCCCCCCCCGCCAAACCCACTATACCCTCCTGTATATCACCCCAAGAGCACTTATGGCTGCAGGTGACACCTATATGGCAGTACAGTAGGGTTTGAGTGGGCTCACACATTCTACCATAAATGTAGTGGTTAGAGTGGCTTATGAGCTTGGGTCCTCCTCTCTATGGTTCATTAGCCCACCCACCAGGCTATTTAAGACACCTGAGTGCAGCTCTGCTAGGCTTCCCCATACCAGATGCTGCTATTTTAGAGACAGGTATGTACCTTTTTGTTCTCATTTTTGTGTGGTGGAAGGGGGTCAGTGAGCATTGGGGGGTCTAAGTGCCACAAAGATGTCTTACTTTGATGCATGCAGTGGTCATCTGCTCAGTTTGGGCACCTTCGTGGCACGTAGACCCTTCTAAAACAGGACTAGCTCCAAGCGTATAAGTTCTATCCAGGATGTATTGCAAAATGTTTGATTATCACTTCAAGATGTCCATGTCTAACCCACCCTTGAGACCATCAAAAGCCCGCCCATAGACCACCTCCATCACGCCAATCTTGTGTTCTGGATGTAGAGAGGCTGGAATAACTCGTTAGACATACAGCAAGATTGGTTATCGGCACTTGGATGTCCTGGCGATTAGGACGTCCAAGTGCTGATTTAGGATGCTTTTTGGATGTTTTTTAATTTTATTATGAGCCTGTAATTGTATAGTGTGTATATATAAAAGTAGTGGCTCCCAACATTTATTCAAATAACAAAATAAAAATCCTATTGTAGCAGGATGAAGCCTCCAGCACACTGAGCCCACAAAACAGTTGAACTTTTAATTAATTAATAAAATCCCAGAATACATTTAGTCAACAGCTCAGTGGTGTCAAAGACTTCGTAAATGTGTCAAAGTTGAAACAGGACACTTTGAACATAAGTTATAAATTAACTAAGGGGAAAGAAAACATTATACTAATGTATTTTCAAAGGTCATACTCACATGTTTAAACAATTGCAAAGTATTTTGAGCATAACAAAGAACCTGGGGATTTCAAAATAGTTTTAGGGTTTTGGGGTTTAAAAAAAAAAAAAAAAAAAATTTCTTTGTGTTTTGATATCTAAAACAGCGGTTTATAAGCTACTAATACTGATAGAGGTATCACCTATACTTTTGTCTGCTGACCTTTATTTCCAGAATTGTTTTGAACTGAAAATTCCTGCTGGCACATAGCAGACTTTTCTTTTAAGCAATCTTGGCATTTGCTGCCGAAAAGTCAATGTTCCACACTTTAGTATGCTTTGAACAGATTCCACAAAATGAACTCTGGGACAGTTAAATATTAAAGTTAGTGCCAACCTTAAAAATCCCTATTTGATGCGAGATCAAGTGCATACTCGGAGGTTTGCGGGGAAGGGGGAGGAAAGGGAAAGCTTTTTTCTCTTCCCTGGAACTTGTGCTTCTCATTAATTTGTTGAGCACACACTGGGCTTGATCTGTTAATGACTTTTAAAACATTTTTTATTTATTGTAAATTCTAACAATAACATTTCAAGACTATATCTTTTACAGAAAAGGAAAACATTTCAGAAAAGAATAAGAAAAATCTCCAATAAGAAAACAATAGAGAAAATAATATTTTCAATGTTTTTACTTAAGTCCACAATATGGGGAGCAGAGAATGGAAAACTGCTAAAAAAAAAAAAAAGCTTACACTAAAAACATTAGTCAATCAAACATGAGCTAAAGGATATCATCACTAGTTTAAGGTTGAATATTCTCTTGAGCTTCCATGGTGGAAAGAGGAACAGTGTTGATCAATGTCCTTGCTGACAGAAATTATCGAAGAAAACATGTGCAGTTGGTACTTGATGACACATTTTAATGGAAATTTTAAAAAGAATAAAGCACCCAACTTTAATGCCTCAAGTTGTAAGCAGAGAAAAGCTTTACTCTTCTTTTGGGTATCTCTTGACACATCTGGAAAAAATATCTTGGCCTGATGTTTAAAAAATAATCTATGAAACCACTCTATGAGGGGCCACTTTATGCCAAAACCATTCTACGCTGAAAAGTTCTCAGCCCAACCTTCAAATTTGGGGCAGTCTCTATCGAAGGCTATACATTTGCCCCCTCTTCTATTAAACTGCGCTAGCAGTTTTTACCGCAGAGAGCGGCGCTGAATGGCCCGCGCTGCTCCCGACGCTCATAGGAACTCTATGAGCATTGGGAGCAGCACGAGCCATTCAGCGCAGCTCCCTGCACTAGAAAACTGCTAGCGCAGTTTAATAGAAGAGGCCCTTAGTCACTTTTTTGTTCTGTATTTTTTTGACAGAATGAAAAAAAGTGGAAAATCACTGGACTAAGTACATATAGCCCTCAATGAAGACTGCCCCAACTTTGACGGTGGGGCTAAGAATTTTTTCAGTGGCCCTTTGTATGATATTAATACAAAAGTGACTTGCACATTTGCAGAAGTAACCAACTCTGGTTGAGAACATTCCATAATGTCTGGCATATCTAAGGTAACCATCTCAACAGGTACCTCAGCATGTACTGGCTGATTTTGTATTTCAACCCAACTGGCAAATAATCTGCAGATACAATAGGTGATGTTAACTCTGATGAAATCTGTAAAGTTTCTAATGCATATCTATTAAACAATTCTTGTGATGATTTGTGAGGTAATTTTGGAAAATCTAGGAATTGCAAATTAGCAGTATGTGATTTATTTTCCAACTTTTCCATTTTAAATCTAGATTCATTGAAACTTTAACAAACATACGCTGGCTTTTACAAAGCTGTGGTAGATGTTTCTACTGAGGTCCCGCGAGGTAAATGCTCTGACGCTCATAGAATTCCAAGTCTCAGTAATAAACATTAAGCCAGGGTCGGTATCTAAAAGTAAATCCTTAATAATCTGTTGCTTATTGCATACAGATCTAGCTTTACAATAAAGTACTGGCACTGGGGTGAGAGATTCACTATACAGATCTGACTGCCTAATAGATGGTAAAATAGGCTTAAGTATATTCTGATTCCCGCCTTCAGTTAACCTCCTATGATGATTTTTTCTGTTTCCAACAACTACTGGAATTCTCTGACCTAGGCAGACGTTATTGCTCAAACAGTATTCCAGTGTGCTGGAAAAAGAGATAGGAGCTGAACATGTTAAATTAAAAATTTGAAAGAATTAATAAACATAGTAACCATAACATTGAATCCATGATTCTTAAATTTAAAAGCCCACCACTAATAGAGAGTAACCTATCCAATCTGATAACCAACAAACCAAGTAGAATCTGATATTGAGACAGATAAACGAATCAATGACTCATAAGCAATACTAAACCAATGTTAAAACAGAGGAGACAGGCAACAACAGCAGCACTGCCCTCCTGCCTTTAATATATAGCGCTGCATGTATCTGGTAGCACTATAAAAATGATAAACAGTAGTAGTAGTAATTATAGCTGGTGCTGACCAGTGTAATCACCTGCCCTTTCATTCTCTTGGTTCCATTGGGGACTTTGCTCCCCAAATGAAAAAGAACCCCCCCCCTCCCCCAAGCATTCTTTTTATAGCATTCCTGTTTTACCCTTACTTTGGTGCTTTGGGGTCTTTTTCCTTCCATGGTACGTAGAAAAAATACTTGTTGCGTTATCTCCTAGGTCCCAATTATCAAGCACCCTCCAGGATAACATTTTCTAAGCTAACAAATTTTGTGTAAGCAGGTAAAGGGTTATTTTTATTTTATTTTTATCAGGTTTATTTAAAAATTGATTGTATCGTATATAGTACTTCTAAGCGATGTACAATTTAAAAATAGGGTTACAATATTTACAAATATCAAACCAAATAAGGACCAACATGGTACAAAAGGAGCAGGGGTAGAATTACAGTAATTATAGGAAAGAAACAAATAAGGGAAGCACAATTTGGGCTAGCAGGGAAAAATGTCTGGAGCCTCCTAAGATTCGTGTTTCTTTAGGAAGAAACATTATGGGGCTCATAATCGAAAGAGAAAAACGTCCAAAACCAGCCTAAGTCGGCACTTGGACGAACATTGGCAAAATATGTCCAAGTGCCGATAATGAAAACAGGTTTTGGACGTATTTCTTTAAACGACCTAGGCCTTCATAGTGTCGCTGAACGACCAAATCTAAATGGGGCGTTTCAGGAGGAGTGTCGAGGGTGGGAGTTGGGCAGGACGTGGGCCGGCTTAGACTTAGTCATACAGCATGTATAACCGAAAGTTATACAGCCCAGCATAGACGAAACTTGGATGTTGTGACTTAGACCATTTAAAACATGGTCTAAGTCACAAAAACCCACCTAAACTCACCAGATAAACACTGCAAACACATAATACAGACCCCAGTGATCACCGACCCCCCAACCCCATAAAAATTGTAATCACACCTTTAAAATTCAGCCTCCAGACCATCATCACCTAGCAGCCTGGCATAAGAAAGCCTAGTCGTCCAGCACAGAGGCAGCTTAACCCATCTTGGGGGTGGGTTAGGGACCCATGGAGAGGAGGACCTATGCCCATAAGCCCTTGTAATCACTGCATTGATACTTAAACATGTGCACTCCCCTATACACCCCCAAAACCCTTTTTTACTGGCATATAAGTGGCTCCTGCAGCCATAAGGGCTATTAGGGTGGTAGATAGGTGGGTCTAGGGGATTCTGGAGGTGGTTTGGGGGGGCTCACCATGACCTATAAGGGAGCTGTAGTGAGGAGAAGACATAGCACCCTTTTTGTGAAGTTCATAGCAGTGCCCAGTAAGGTACCCCACTATTTAGGTGCCATGTCTGGATGTTCAGACCCCTCCCACGTCCAACAGAGCTTGTTCTAGGTGTTTTTGACTTGGACAAAAAGTTGGATGAAAATGTGGTATAAAGATGGATAATTTAGCGACTTGGACGATCAGATTGACAGGACATATACTTAGACGATTTTCAAAACCAAAAAAATTTTGGACGTATTTTTTGAAAATGTGTCCTAGGCTGTTTTTTACTTTGGACGACATGCAACTTAAACGAAAACGGACTTTGGCGTTCCTATTGATTATGCCCCTCCATGCATTAAATATTTAATTTTGAAAAGCGTCTCTATATAAAAAGGATTTCAGGGAGCTCTAGAAGCGATCAAGATTTTGTTCTCCTCTGAGATAGGAGGGTAGCATGTTCCATAGCTGTGGAGCGTAAATTGTAAAGGTTTTGTTTCTTCGAGTACTAATTATTTTTAAGGAGGGGATTGCGAGCAAATTTTGGTCTGTAGATCGTAAGAGGTGTGTATGGGATTAAGAGTTTATCAAGGAATGCTGGTAAGTTTGAATGTCGTGTTTTAAAACAAAGCAAAATTATTTTATATGTAATCCGATGAGAAATTGGCAACCAGTGTGCATTTTGTAGAAGGGGCACCTTGACTATTGATGTCACTTTGAATGATCACATGCTCTTAGAGCCCTGATGGCCAAATGAGAGTTTTAGCATGGGAGTTAGCACTGCACATTTGACAGTTAACACAGGACGCCTGAGCGCATCCTGTGGTATGCCATTGTAAACTGAGTGAGGCCCACTTTAGCATCCGACACAGCTTAGTAAACAGGCTCCTCAACGTATAAGCCAGAACAACAAAAAATCCCCACACTGAAATTGGGGAGAGGGGGAACCAAATGACCTGTAAATGAACCAAAAAACACAAAAAACAAGAAAGGATGTCGATATACGAGGGTCATTTAATAAATAATGCATACTATGGTGCTCATAATAAAAAAAAGTCCAAAAAGGGGCCTAAAATGGTACTTGGACTATCAAAAAGTCAGATCATCCAAGTACCAATAATCAAAGCTGATTTTAGATGTATCTAAAACTGGTGGCAAGTCAAATGCATGCAAGACAAAAACGCGCGGACAACAGCGCGAAGACAATTCAGCACATTACAATTCAGCGCAGCCACAATTGCGCGCAAGACAACTTAACTCAGGACACTTGAGTGCAAGGCTTAGGCCTTTCCGCTGCCTCTAAATGCCTAGAGCGAAAAGATGCGTTTTTAGAGGAGAGGTAAAGGGCGGGAGGTGGGCCGACCTGGACTTAGTCGTACAGCAAGTATAACCAAAAATTTGAGCAGGTTGCCCAGTCAGAACTTATACATTTTGACTTAAACCAAGTCAAAACAGGTATAAGTTTTGAAAAGGAGCCGCTGAGCTGATCACGGCTGCTGCGATCAGCTCAGTGGCCCCAGCAACCTGCCCACTCCCCAAGCCCAATCTCTCCTGCCACGGTTCGTGCCAGTTTGGGGGGAGGGGTGATTGTGATCGTGGCAGGGGAGATGAGTCATCTCTCCTGCCACAATCATTTGGGGAGGGGGGTGGATTCTGTAACCATTGTTGTGTTTGACAGACAGTGGTTACAGAATCTAGCTTTTAGGTGAAAGACTGGCCCCTCCTTCACCTAAAAGGTCTTGTTTTGGTTGTTTGGGACTTAGGCTATTTTTTGGTTGATAATGTGTTGTAAGTTTAGACATAGTGGTGGTCTGGGCGTTTAAACAGCTGAATGTAGAGGTAGGCCATTCTCAAAAAAAACCCTCATTTTGGATTTTTTTTTGAGAATGGACATTTCCCCTGCTGCTACTTTCAGCGTTTAGGACCATAAGCCAAAAGGGGACTTAGATAGGGTTTTTTTATTATGCCCCTCTATTTTTTTTAATTTACATGTTTTATTTTTTTTCAAGTATTTCTTTACAATCCTTCAATATAATCTCCCTGCTTTGCAATGACTGAGTCTCAACATCCGGGAAGCTTCATTATTCCATCCAAGCCACCGCTTTGTTCAGTTGCCAAATGGCTCGAGTACCGGCGGAATAAAGCTCTTCCAGAGATGCAAAACGATGTCCACGTGTGGAGGGGCATAATCAAAAGAAACATCTAAGTCCATTTTGGCCTAAGTCGCAAGTTGTCCAAAGTCGAACACGGGAAAAGGTGCATTTTCAAAAAATACATCCAGCATTTTTTTTCCAAAAATCGTCCAACTGTACGTCCAGCCGTCTGATTGCCAAGACCACTAAGTCGTCCATCTCTATATCCCATTTTCGACCAAAAATTTGTCCAAGTCACAAATGCCTAGAAAAAGACCTTTTGGGCGCGGGAACTCTGACAGCTTGAGATATGCTGAAGTGCAGCCAATTTGGCATGCTTCGGGCACTCCGTTATGGAGCCGCAAGCACGCCAATGCTACTGCCCAAAGGATGCCTAAACAGAACAGTATAATCCAATTAGAATTGCTATGATTTTATGCCTGATTCTGTAGCACAGTGGTTAGAATGAAGGTTGGGGTATGAGCCTGGTCTGGTTTTGACTCCTTCATGTCGTTCAGTTGACAAAATGCTCATTTTAATAAAAATGACAAGCTACAGACCAATCACGCCTAATTTTCATCTCAAACAGCACAATCTATTCCAAAAGTTGAGTTTGCATTTGATAAAAACAGCAGTATTTGAATCCATGTCACATTTATTGAAACCGACTTGAGATTCTGGCTTTTGGGACAACGACAGCAGTGTTTTAAGCCATTGAGCTAACAGTCTTTTGTCTCAGCTAATTGTGAGATGATAGCTAAGCAGATTTTATCTTAGCAGATCACTAAGCTATGATATGACAAGGGAGTCAGAGAAACTGGCGTGGAAGGTGCTGTAGCTCAATGAGTAAAAGCACTGTACTGCTCTTCCAGAGGTTGTGAGTTCAACTCCCAGCCTGTCTTTTACTTGTAGCATTCTACTTTGCAGGTGTACTTTGATGATGCCACAATGAGGTCATCATTGTGCAGCTGCATACCTTCTTTTGCAATGAACTAGAAGCCATTTTCAGGTCTGTTCTGTGTTTTATTCTGTTTTTAAGCTTGGCCAATTGAAATTATGGGCTTTCTGTTTGCTTTGAAGAATGAGCTGATTGTAGCAATGTTTCATGACAAAGAGAGTGTTATTTAGAGCAAGGAATCGCTTCTAAAAACATCTCTCAAATAACGTTTGTGGGATGCCCAGAGAAAGCTGATTGGATGACCTAAATAGCATGTATCGTGCTAAAGCCTTTCTGGAGCTTAAACCACGTCTATTCAAAGCCTATAGGGAGCTCAAAGTTCAGTGCTTTACACTTATAGGAGCTAATGATACCATTGCTATACAAGTTTATGTGTAGCACAAGAGTGAAGCTTTCCCCCTTCCATGCTGATGTTTGCAGACCAACTCCCACTCAGTACCTCTCAGTCAAAAAGTAATCTTTTACTTCTCCTTTTAAACATGGCATACTTTATGACTTTTATTGTTTTTATACTGTTGAAGTATACAATTCTGAAATAATGAAGAAAAAGGATATAACAGGAAAGTGAGATCTACCTTGTTCTGTCTCCTAGCAGAATTAACTGCCATTCACTACCTATAAGGAGTAGTATAATCAAATCAGAATTGCTATTATTGTATGGCTCATTATCTAGCACAGCAGATTAGAGTGAAGGTTAGCATGTAAGCATGTCACATTTTTTCAATATGCACACTGATGTTCCCAGATCAACTCCCATTGAAACTAATATATTATAAATATCCTTTTAAACATGGTATACAGTGTTCCCCAGGTCGTTCGCGGTCAGCAGTTTGCGGTCCCGGTCATTCACGGTATTTTCCGACTGCGAACTCCTGACAAGGAGAGAGCAGCCGGAACACCGCGAGTGCAGGAAATCACTCACGGTATGCTCCAACCGCTTCTTCCTGCACTAAGTTGGGCCTTATCCAATCAGGAGCTGCTTTGACATGCAGCTCCTGATTGGATAAGGCCCGACTTAGTGCAGGAAGATGCGGTTGGAGCGTACTGTGAATGATTTTCTGCACTCGCGGCACTCCAGCTGCTCTCCTGCTGCCCTCTTCCGCTGCCCTCTTCAGGCTCCCCCATGAAAAAACATATTCGCAGTTTTTCAAGATTCGCGGGGGTTCCTGGAACGAAACCCCTGTGAATATTGAGAGAGTACTGTACTGTGTTTTTATTATCCTTTTAATGATGGTATACTTTGGGTTAATTATGTTAAAGTTTACAGTCCTGAAATAATGATAACAAATCAGAAAAAAACACCTTTTTATATATAATATCGTAGGGACATCTATCTGGCGTCTATATGTGGTTGTTGGGAATGTGTGCCTAATATAAGCTTAAGATATGTTTAGTGCATTAGAGACGTCTATATGATGCCTATGTAGCGCCTAAGAATAGGGGCCTGAGGTCTTTTCTCCAATTTTGGGTATGATTGGGGTTTGAAAGTATGTAGTGTTGGGTAAATTATTGGATGTATATTTTTGAAGATACTGTAAATGAACCAAACATTTTTGGCCTATGTTCTTTCCTAATCAGAATTTGACCACTGTTTTTGTAGTTCAGGATTTCTCTGCTCATCAAACATTTTTCTCTGGTTGTTATGAAAAGTATTTATAAGCTAAGGTAATTCATCTTCACTACCTTGATGCATTTCAACAGTTAGTCCTACAGCTCAGTGAATTCCTTGGGGTCAAAAGTATTCCAGTCTGTTTTATGAAGATATTTATACAGAAGCAGGGCAGAATATGTTCCAGCTGAATGAAAGCATTAGGGACAGAACATGCTTTCCTCATTTTTAATGACAGTACAACAGAAGCATAAGGACACAAATTGCTTGCAGGAGTGAAAATGTGGTTGAGATGGAAATCTCTTCTTCTTGATGTTCAGGATGCAAAACATATGATCACATGTTCCAGCCTCTGAAAAGGAACTTGTCAGCAGAAATATTGAGGAAGTGTGACAGAGAGTTCTTATCGTGTTGGAGAAACACTAGATGAGTTGATTTGATGAACTGAATATAGTTCACTGCGTTATGAGACATTTAAATAATGAAAAAGATACAGCATTTTGGCAAGGCGAGATGCAGATGAATTTCTTTAGAGTAAACTGTGAAAATATCTTCATCTTTGAATATCTGTCATCACTGCAAATTATAATTATGATCCACTAAGTGAAAAGGTACCAAAAGTAGGGCATGTGACTTATTTATACCACAAGATAGCTTCAGGTATGGACTAATTATGTCTTAAAAAATAGAATTGTTTATCAATTTTAAAAAGTATATTTTTCAGAAAAATGAATTTGAAAAACAGCAATCTAGAAACATCTATATCTCTGTAGTCTATAAGAAGTTACAGATAAATTATGACCATGTTTTTGTAAAGATTGATCAAATTTCTTACCAAGTTCCATCCGACGTTACATTGATTATATTTCTATTGATTTCCACTGATGCCATCTGAAAGTTGTATTATTTTTCTCTTAATCCTTTAATTGGCAGATGGGGAAACGGATGCTTTACGTAATTTGATGTCGAATGAGAGCAACAGTGCCAGGTAAACAGGAGGACCTGCGATGGGCTAGGAGGACCTGCGAAGGAAGTGGAAGTAGTGGGACTGTTGGGAAACAGCGATCACAATATGATCAAGTTCAAAGTTGAAGTAGGAATACCAAAGGGAAAAGAACCATAGAAACAACTTTTAACTTCAAGAAAGGAGACTACAAAGAGATGAGAGTAATGGTAAGGAAGAAACTTAGGAACACCTCAAAGAAATGGCAGTCTGTAGAGCAAGCCTGGTCTTTATTCATTGACACGGTGATCGAGGCACAAAATCTGCATATCCCAAGATTCAGAAAAGGGTGCAAAAAGAATCGAACAAAAGACCCGGCGTGGATAACCAAAGAAGTGAAGAAAGCAATAGGTGATAAGAAGAATTCATTCAGGAAATGGAAAAAAGGCAAAACTGAGAACTGGAAAGAGCACAGGAAGTATCAAAAAGAATGTCACCGTATGGTTAGAAAAGCCAAAAAGGAATATAAAGAAAGGCTAGCCAAGGAAGCATGAAATTTCAAACCGTTCTTCAGATATGTTAAAGGGAAGCAGCCGGCTAGGGAGGAGGTGGGACCGCTGGATGACAGAGATAGGAAGGGAGTGGTGAAGAAGGAGAGAGAAGTAGCTGAAAGACTAAACATGCTCTTTTCATCTGTATTTATAAAAGAGGACACATCCAACATACCGGAACCTGAGCAAATCTTCAAAGGAGACCAAACAAATAAAATAACATCCATGGAAGTAAGCCTTGAAGACGTACGTAGGCAGTTAGAAAAATTAAAAACTGACAAATCGCCGGGCCCGAACGGAATCCACCCTAGGGTACTGAAAGAACTAAAGGAGGAAATAGCAGAACTACTACAGCAAGTTTGCAATCTATCCCTGAAAACAGGAGTGATCCTGGAGGATTGGAAGATAACCAATGTTACGCCCATCTTTAAAAAGGGATCAAGAGGTGACCTGGGGAATTACAGACCGGTGAGTCTGACCTCGGTTCAGGGGAAAATGGCAGAAGCGCTGATAAAAGGCAGCATCGATGAGCATTTTGAAAGAAATAAACTTCTAATCACAAGCCAACATGGCTTCTGCAAGGGGAGATCGTGCCTAACTAACTTACTACATTTCTTCGAAGGAATTAACAATCGGATGGACCAAGGGGACCCCATAGACATCGTATATTTAGATTTCCAAAAAGCCTTTGACAAGGTACCCCATGAACGCCTACTTCGGAAACTGAAGAACCATGAGGTGGAAGGAGACGTACATAGATGGATCAGGAATTTGGTTGGCGGGTAGGAAACAGAGGGTAGGAGTGAAGGGCCATTACTCAGACTGGAGGAGGGTAACGAGTGGTGTTCCGCAGGGATTGGTGCTCGGACCACTGCTATTCAATATATTTATAAATGATATAGAAACAGGGAAGAAGTGCGAAATAATACAATTTGCAGATGACACCAAACTATTTAGTGGTGCTCAGACTAAAGAGGACTGCGAAGAATTACAAAGGGACCTGAACAAGCTAGGGGAGTGGGCGACGAGATGGCAGATGAAGTTCAATGTAGAGAAATGTAAAGTATTGCATGTAGAAAGTAAAAACCCAAGGTACAGCTATACGATGGGAGGGATGTTATTGAGTGAGAGTACCCAAGAAAGGGACTTGGGGGTAATAGTGGATAAGACAATGAAGCCATCGGCACAGTGCGCAGTGGCCGCTAAGAGAGCGAATAGAATGCTAGGTATAATCAAGAATGGTATTACAACCAGAACGAAAGAAGTTATCCTGCCGTTGTATCAGGTGATGGTGCGCCCGCATCTGGAGTACTGCGTCCAATATTGGTCGCCATACCTTAAGAAGGATATGGCGATACTCGAGAGGGTTCAGAGGAGAGCGACGTGTTTGATAAAAGGTATGGAAAATCTTTCATACAAGGAGAGCCTGGAGAAACTGGGACTCTTTTCCCTGGAGAAGAGGAGTATTAGAGGGGATATGATAGAGACTTACAAGATCATGAAGGGCGTAGAGAAAGTGGAGAGGGACAGATTCTTCAAACTTTTGAAAACTACAAGAACGAGAGGGCATTTGGAAAAGCTGAAAGGGGACAGCTTCAAAACCAATGCTAGGAAGTTTTTCTTCACCCAGCGGGTGGTGGACACCTGGAATGAGCTTCCAGAGGGCGTGATAGGACAGAGTACGTTAATAGGGTTCAAGAAGGGATTGGACAATTTTCTGAAGGAAAAGGGGATAGAGGGGTATAGATAGAGGACTGCTACATGAGCGAACTGCTGGGTACGGTGGACCTCTGCTCTGACCCAACAGAGGCACTTCTTATGTTCTTATCTCCCAAAAGAGCCATAGAATGCACATGTTGCTTCTGAGCAACCATGCCAAATAAAGGGTTAACTTATTATTTCTAGTACTGTACTCATTTTCAAAGCAGATAGGCATCTTAAAATGCCACCTCAAAACTCCATCTGCTAAAAACAGCCAAATCCTGTTTATCCAAAAAGCAAGGGGACATTTTGTGGGCATGGTTGGGGCGGAACTAGGGAGGGCACAAAAGTAGGTTGTCCAACATGAATTTTCGAATGGGTAGAAACGTCAATGTCTAAAAAGGAGGATGTTTTAATCTAGACTTATTTCACTCCCATCCAAGTTATGAAACGTTGCTCTAGTTGAGCAGCTGATCACTGAAGGTATTAAGGCATGACCGCTCCTTAATCACCCAGTAATTGCTGTCCCCTTTCTTCTCTCCTTTCCCCTGAAAGTGAATCTATAAAGGAAAACCAGGCTGTATGTCAGCTACAGTTATTATAGTTATTCTGAAGAAAGCACCCTAAAAAGAAAGGAGAAAAATTCCCCTATATAACAAAACCCAAGAACACACATAAGTAGGGGTGGACCAAGAACCTTCATTCACACGAGTGTAAAATATAAAGCACTCTCTTATTAGCAAGGAACCAACAGATATAACGATCTGAAATGGGGTTGTGTTTCAGCGGATAACTGCCTGCTTCAGGGGTTGCCAATACACTGTTGGATATATAAGAAAAGGTACAGAGAAGAGCGATGGAAATGATAAAAGGTTTGAGATGTGGTTTGAGAAATGAGGTTTGAGATGAGGTTTGAGAAAAGGCTAAAGCAGCTAAGGCTCTTCAGCTTGAAGAAGAAACGGCTCAGGGGTTATATGACAGAGGTCTATAAAATACTGAGTGCAGTGGAAAGGGTAGATGTGTATCGCATCTCCAACTTGCTGCTCATGCCAGCCTCTACTCTCCCTCTGATGTCACTTCCTGGTCCTGCGAGCAGGAAGTGACATCAGAGGGAGAGCTGAGGCCGGTGTGAGCAGCAAGTTGGAGGTGTTGCTCAGGCCAGCGAAGAGCTAGAGGTACGGGGTGGGAAGGAGTGGGGGGTAGAGGGGAGGAGAGGCTGACGCCCCCACCAAGATGATGCCTGGGGCGGTCTGCCCCCGCTCCATATTACTACACCACTGGTTATGAGCAAGACATTTTTCATAGATTTCGATGTGTTTTTGAAAATGTCTCTCTATGCATGTGTTTGTGATATATAAGGCAGAAAAGCTGCATTTACCTAATAAAGCAGTCCATAACATTTAACATTTTAATTTTTACATACAGTAATAAGATGAAGCATAGTAAAACTTAAGGAAGCATGAGTTAATACAAGAACCATGCAGTTGTCTATAAACAGAATCAGTACTGAAAAATAGCAAAATAATAGTTGTGTGACTCAGAACCTAGATTGTAAAAGCTGGATGTAAAATTTCAAAAAACAATGTCAGCGCAGCCATTTTATCTTTCGTCCTTAACATAGGGTTCCTTTTACAAAGGTGCGCTAGCGTTTTTAGCGCATGCACTGGATTAGCGTACGCTATAGCACGCGCTACCCAAAAAACTATTACCTGCTCAAGAGGAGGCAGTGGCGGCTAGCATTCGTGCCTTAACGCACCTTTGTAAAAGGAGCCCATAGTTGTTCATTCCTTTGAAGAGGGCACAGTGATAGCAAATTTCTGTGCCCAAACTCACTGCACTAGTTGCATTTTGGTGGCTTTTGCTTGGATGTTGCAAGACAAGCTGGTCCTGAGAGTAGTGGCACATCAGCTGTTGAAGAGGCATAGCCGGTTTTGTTGATCTGTATCTCTGACTTCATAGGAAGTTGTGGTGATCATTCAGTCTTTGGCCTGCATCAGAGAAATAATTTTTTTTCCGTGCCTCTGTCTTAGTTATTGATTCTGCAGAGTGGCAGAAAATGATGATGTTTCCCAAAAAACAGCGGTTTCAGGGAGTTAGGGTTCACCCTTTAGCCTTTGGTAAAGCCTGATTAATGGGGAAGGGTTTTTATAATACAGTTGTCTCCATTGGTCTTGGACCAAGTACCGTATTTTCACGCAGATAACGCGCACCCGTGTAAAACGCGCACACGGGTATAGCGCGCAGAAACCACGATTTTATGTACAAAAACTTTTGTATACCGCGCTCACGGGTATACCGCGCATGCAGCCTGACTGTCCTTTCGCCCGCCCCGACTCTCCTCTGGCCACCCCGACTCTCCTTTCGCCCTCCCCGACTCTCCGTGCGCTGTCCCGACTATCCGTTCACCCTCCCTGACTTTCCGTGCACTGCCCCGCCTCTCCGTGCGCTGTCCCGACTCTCCGTTCACCCTCCCTGACTTTCCGTGCACTGCCCCGCCTCTCCGTGCGCTGTCCCGACTCTCCTTTCGCCCGCCCTGCCCTGCTCCCTGGTCAGGTTGGGCCCATGTGCCTCAGGCCGCACCCCCAGGTGGGACCTAAGGCTCCAGGGCCTATTCTGATTGGCCCACGCGCCTTAGGCCCCACCAGTAGGCGGAGCTTTGGGACGGATGGGCCAATCCGGCCTCATTCCGTCGTTGGCTGCCTGCTGGACAGGCGGGTTTGGCTCCCGTCTGTCCGGCCAACTACCAAAGGTACGGGGAAGGGGGGTGGGGGTGTCGTGGGGGTCGGCCAGGGGGGTCGCGGGTCGGCTGGGGGGGCGGTCGGAGGTTCTTGGGGGGGGGCGGTCGTTGGAGGGAGGGGGGTTTGCGTCGAGGGCCTGGGATCCCTCCTGCCCGTAATGTAGTGCGGGGTGGGGGTAGGGGGTCGCCGTGGCCAGGAGGGTTTGGGCTCCCTCCTGGCCCGATATTGTCGGGGAGTTGGGGAGTCTGCCGGGCAAGAGGGCTTGGGCTCCCTCTTGCTCCGATCGTGGATGCGGGTGCGGGTGGGAGCGCGTGCGAGCGGTCGTTCGGGGTGGGGGTGCGAGCGGTCCTGCTGGGGGGGGTGAATCGGGCGTCGGGCGGGGTGGGAACTATGTAAAAAAAATTTTGTATACCGCGCTCACGCGTATAACGTGCGAGGGGTATGCGCGGTAGGTAAAAATGCGTATAACGCGTGCGTTATATGCGTGAAAATACGGTAAGTCATGCTTTTTTCCTGGAAGAAATAGCTGGAATTATTTCATACAGATAAAATTACCTTTTCTGGGTAGGTAGTGGTTAGAGCTACAGCCTCAGCACCCTGAGGTTGTGAGTTCAACCTCCGCACTGCTCCTTGTGACCCTGGGCAAGTCATTTAATCCTCCACTGCCCAAGTAGATAGATTGTGATCCCACTGGGACAGATAGGGAAAATGCTTGAAGTACCTGTATGTAACCACTTTGAGTGTAGCTGTAAAACTACAAAAAGACAGTATACAAGTCCCAATCCCTCAACTCAATGTGTAGCGGCTACTAAGAAAGCAAATAGAATGTTAGGAATTATAAGGAAAGGAATGGAAAACAAAGATGAAAATGTTATAATGCCCTTGTATCACTCTATGGTATGGCCACACCTCGAATATTGTGTGCAGTTCTGGTTGCTGTATCTGAAAAAAGATATAGCGGAATTAGAAAAGGTACAGAGAAGGATGAAATAATGATAAAAGGAATGGGTCAGCTTCCCTATGAGGAGAGGATAAAGCGGCTAGGGCTCTTCAGCTTGGAGAAGAGGCAGCTCAGGGGTGATATGATAGAGGTCTATAAAATAATGAGTAGAGTGGAAAGGGTAGATGTGAATTGCTTGTTCACTCTTTCCCGAAATACTAGGACTAGGGGACACGCGATGAAGGTACTAAGTAGTAGATTTAAAACAAACCAGAGAAAATACTTCTTCACACAACATATAATTAAACTCTGGAATTTGTTGCTGGAAAATGTGGTGAAATCGGTTAGCATAGCGGGGTTTAAAAAAGGTTTGGGTAATTTCCTAAAAGAGAAGTCCATAGTCTATTATTGAGATGGCTTGGTGAAATCTACTGCTTATTCCTAAGATAAGCAGCTTAGAATCTGTTTTGCTACTTGGGATCTTGCCAGGTACTTGGGACCTGGATTGACCACTGTTGGAAACAGGATACTGGTCTTGGTTGACCTTTATTCTGTCCCAGTAGGGCAATTCTTATTTTAATTGGAGCTGATCAAAGTAACATGTCTGTTACTTTGATCAGCTCCAATTAAAATAAGAATTGCTTTTGAATGTTCGCAACACATAACACTCTGGGCTTGAATTAACAAATTTTTCAGCTGGTCATACGTGGACACAAATTGTTCCTTGCCCTTAATGTTTTCCAGGCACAGTTTGTAACATCTTTGGGAGTTGCTCATGGAGTTTATCTAAACAATTTCTTGAATACCCCAGCACTGTAGTCTGGTAAGATTTTTGTGTGTCCCA
Organism: Geotrypetes seraphini; assembly: GCF_902459505.1. Lineage (NCBI taxonomy): Eukaryota > Metazoa > Chordata > Amphibia > Gymnophiona > Dermophiidae > Geotrypetes > Geotrypetes seraphini. Next base: position 402,578,176 of record NC_047085.1, on the reverse strand, counting down.
CAACTAAGAAATGCAAAGTGATTTTTAAATGTAGTCTGTGTAAAATACTGTAGTGTTTGAAATAGTAGTGTAGCATTGGTTAAATTATTTTCCTCTGACTGCACCCTCTAGGTCAGATGATAAACAAAGCTATCTTTGACCATGCTTCACCCATGATCCCAAAGGGATCATTTTGTATGGTGACAAAAAGTAACATTGTTCAACTTGGTCCGGGTCATAAGGTGCATACACCTGCTAAAAGTAATGAAATAAATAGTGCATTACGCCTGTAAAAGACTGACTTAATCCCAATGAATAATCAGGAAGAAAACTGTTTGTTGATTCTTACTTGGACTGTTTAATTGCTTCCATGTAGTACTGACAGTCCTGATCAACAAGGTTCAGAAGTTCCAAGCTATAGTTCAAGAGAGCACATTGTTCCTCATCACCTAATGTCTTCAGTTTTGAAATTGCAACAGATCGCTTTGAGATTTCTGAATGCAGATGTTCGGCAAGCACTTTCTCCACAGTTCAGCGAAAGAAGAATAAGGAATGCATCAATCTTCTGCAACACTGGCAGCATGGGAAGGGCCACTGATAAGTTCTCAGCTCAACCAACAAAGTTGGGGCAGTCTCCATCGAGGGCTATACTGTATACTGTTTTGGCCTGAAGGAAAGCCACAGCGAGAGACAACATTGAGGAAGAGTACAGGGAAAGCTCCTGGAATGGGCTGGTTGTCGAGAAGTGTCATTTTTCAGAGTGGGCAAGAATGAAATGTGAGCTGAGTGTTGGAAACTGCTGGTATAGCTCTTTGGCAGGATTTCTGTTGACCATTCTCCTGACTGTTTGAAGGCCATAACAAAGGACTACAAGGGCAGCATGTGGCCTGCAGGCTGTGTGGTAGAAGCCATTGTACAACAGTATTTGGGGTGTACATATGTTTTTGCAGCATGGGGGTAGATATTTTTAGCAGACATAAACATTTCCAATAAGATACTATCAACATTGCCAATCCATGATACTCAGAGAAGTACAATAGAATAAAAAGGGCTATAATTGTATTGGAATAAATTTGTAGCAGTCTGTGATCACAAAACATCCCCAGCTTTTCTCACGAAGTTCACAAAAACGGATTATTTCTTCTCCGGGTAAGGAATTTATTTCTATATACTTTAACAGATTATTTCCCACGTAAATAAACACCACCAAGCTCATGTTACTCTCCATTTTTATGCCATCTGACACCGAGCCGTGAACTTGGAAAAGCAAAGAATGACCAATAACACAGAGAAGTGACTAATGCAGTGAAAATTCTTTGCTTTATGAAGTTCTATGCATGGAACTAAGCCCGTGGTATAAACCTAATTTATTGCGTGACCAATTTAATTGAGTATTTATATTATATGTGTGCTCCATTTCTACATTACATTAAATTAGTTGATGGAATTTAGGCTTTAAAGGTTTTGGTTTCATAGCATCAGTCCTTTGGCTAGCTAGATATATAATTAAATGAGAGGCCTGACATCTTGTTTTCAATGTTTACTTATTAGGCCTGTATTGATTTCAGCATTGTACCGAAAGAATAGAAGACCAGGAAGCAAGGATAAAAAGGCATAGTACCGTAGTTGTGGCAACAGACTGCTGAAGATACTTGTACTCTTTGTTGTTGTCATTTTTCCAGTGAAAAGAAACATTAAATCTCAGGCATAGTTTTTATGCGGTATATACATTTTTAAATAAATAAATAAATATGCATTTGAGCAGTATTGACAAAATCATAACAATAAAAAACAATTGTGTGGCGCAGTGGTTAAAGCTACAGCTCCCGCACCCTGAGGTAGTGGGTTCAAATCCCATGCTGCTCCTTGTGATCCTGGGCAAGTCACTTAATCCCCCCATTGCCCCAGGTACATTAGAAAGATTGTGAGCCTGCCGGGACAGATAGGGAAAAATGCTTGAGTGCCTGAATAAATTCATGTAAACCGTTCTGAGCTCCCTCAGGAGAACAGTATGGAAAACTGAATAAATAAATAAATGTATTTGTTTCTATATAAAGGGAACAGTCTACAAAATGAGAAAGAGGCAGGAGAGCATATATTTTTTTTTTAAAAAAAGAGTGAAATATAATCCACAATAATAAAAAAAGAAAGAAAGAAATGAACTAGCTCCAGTAATGCATTAATACCCCCTTTTACAAAGCCGCACAAGCAGCCTGTGCGGTATCTGCCCCGAAGCTCATTGGGATTTAAAGGGCTTTGGGACTCTTGCTGCGCAGCAGCCACTAGCGTGGTTTGGTAAAAGAGGGGATAAAAGAATAAAGGTACATGTCATGTTACAACTTCTAATACCAAAATTAAAATAAAGATTAAAACCATTCTCATATCCCAGGGGGAGCCATGTGTGCATGGCCTGTTCTCTGAAAAGCAAAAGAATTAGTGTTTACCTATCTGTATCTGGTAAGGGTGTGAGCTGGCTCCAGATTCACCCGACAGGGTTGATCCGGTCTAGGGTTTACCCCATTGCATGCAGGGACTTGTGGTATTGCGTTTCTGAGGGATACAAAGTTGAAACCAGAAATAGAAGTCTCCACATGTAATGAGGAAAGGCTAAAGAGGTTGGGGCTCTTCCGCTTGGAAAAGAGATGACTGACGGGAGATATGATTGAGGCCTACAAAATCCTGAGTGGTGTAGAATGAGTTAAAAATGAATCAATTTTTCGCTCTTGCATAAAGTACAAAGATCAGCGGACATTCAATGAAGTTACATGGACTTACCGTATGTACTTTTAACACAAATAGGAAGAGCTATTTTTTCACTCCACAAAAAGTTAAGCTCATTGCCAGAGGATGTGGTAACAACAGTTAATGTATCTGGGTTTAAAAAAAGGTTTGGACAAGTTCCTGGAGGAAAAGTCTAGTATTTGCCCTAGGATAAGTAACCTGGAATGTTGCTACTATTTGGGGTTTTACTAAAGAGTGACACGGTAATTGTTACCACAGTAATTCTGCAATTACTGCAGTAATTACCATGGTAATGGGGGAGGACCTAGACCAGACATGGGTAACTCCAGTCCTCGAGGGCCGTCATCCAGTCGGGTTTTCAGGATTTCCCCAATGAATATGCATGAGATCTATTTGCATGCACAGCTTTCAATGCATATTCATTGGGGAAATCCTGAAAACCCAATTGGATGCCAACCCTTGAGGACCGGAGTTGTCCATGTCTGACCTAGACCAATTTACCTGGTATTACCACGGTAATGCCACTGGAACAGGAACCACTGCCGCAGTAATACCGCAGCAATGAGAACACAGGGCAGCTCTCCCACACCTACCTTTTAACATCCCTGGTGATCTAGTGGCCTCTTTGGGGGATGGAAAAAAACTCAACTCTTTCCTGCCCCTGCCCCTTCCTGCTGAAGATTTTCAAGATGGCTATTGAGACTTTGTGCTGCAGCCTTGCAAGACTCAGTGCCAGGAAAAATGATAGAAACCATTATGAAGAAGAAACTGGCCTACATACTGCACAGTCCTTGGTGGTTGTGATGTAATGGAGGTTGTAAATTAGTAAGGCTATGCTTTTCTGGCAGAAAGAAATCAGACCCTGGCAGAATTTAGAACATGATTATAGGATGTAGAATATTGGCACCATCTCAGGAGGAGTCTGAGACTACCAGTAGTTGTGTAACAGGGCTTTCCAGTTGTTCCTCTATATTTGTGAAAGCAGAGAATTTCATTTAAGTTAATTTAATATACAGGAATATAAGGATATGCATATTAAAGGGATTTAAGCCCTAACGCATGCTTAGCATGCATGAAAATGCTTACTGCAAAGTGCATTAAAGTGTTTTGCGATAAGTAACTAATTTATGAGCATTAAGCATGTGGTATTTGCTTATTTTTTAATTTATTTTGTGGAGAGGGTGTGTCAGGGTGGAAAATGGATATGGACATGTTATCCACCAGCACATTCTGTTTACCACGCACTAACTGGCAGGGCCAGTTTTAGACCTGCTAGGGCCTAGCACAGAAATTAAGGAGGAGGGTTCCAATCCTTTCTCCTCCTTGCACCCTTCCCTCTCCTGATCTCCCCATCTGCCATTGCTACCACACATAAAACAACTTTAAATGACTTCTTCACACACAAAACACAGATAGACTTTTGCCAAATACAGAACAAGGGGTCACAAATAGAAATGGGAACCCGAAAAAATTAAACACAGCAAGTGTTACCGCACAGGAAAAATAAAAATAGATATGCAGTTCTTTTTGTGCTGAACACACAGGAGTTCCAGGTCCAACTTCAGCAAAAATTAGCAACCTCCCTTGCTGTGACTGATAAGGATCCTGAAGCCCTGAAGCCCTGCCAGTTCAAGACTCCCAGTCCAGTGTGTCCCTGAGCTGCCACCAGCTGTAGAGCTGGTAGAGTTCTGGCTGCCAGACTGGAAGAAGAGCTCTTCAGCTGGCAGGGCTCTGGGATCCCCACCAGCTTAGGTATATAAATTTTGCATTTGGGCAGGGAGCAGGGGGAGAAGGGAGAGAAGAAAGTTTAATGCCCAACCACTTTGGGCTCAGGGCCAGTGCCCACTCCTACTCCTCATCAAACCAGTGTTTCTCAACCTTTTCAAGCCAAGTACCCCCTAAGCCTAACAAATACCAACCGAATACCCCCAGCCAAACTCCGTCCCAAACCCACCCAAACTCCACCCTAGACCCGCCCAAACTTCACCCCTGACTCCACCCCATAATAATAATACTAATTGTAATGCAATTTCTTCCATCCATTTTTCATATACACACAATATAATCTTATTAGTTCATAATGGTAACCACAAAATTAAAAAAAAAAAACACAAAGCACACTGTACGCAAAGAAAAGGTTATCTTTTATATTTGGAGGTTTTTCAAAGATGTCAAGGCAGATGACTTTAAGATATACAATGTGACCTCAGTAACAACTATAGAAATATAGATAAATATAATGTAAAATATAGACAGCAGTTATAAATTTTCAAAATGGACACATTTTGATCACTAAATTGAAAATAAAATCATTTTTCCTACCTTTGTTGACTGGTGATTTCATGAGACTCTGGTTGCACTTCCTTCTGATTGTGCATCCAATATTTATTTATTTCTTCACTCAGGACAACAATTGTCCCTTTCTATTGCCTCCCTCCTTCCTATGTCCCAAGTTAGTGCCCCCTTCCTCCCTCCTCCGAAGCTGTGCTGAAGCTTGCCTGCCTGCCCCCAAGCTGACCCACCGCCGATTCCTCCTCTTCCCCCCGGTCCACTGCCACCTCCTGCCGCTTGCCATCTGCCTGCTCCATTTAATGACACACACACATCCCTCCCCCCACTGCTGCAGCAACTCCAAAAGGGCCAATCACTGCTTGGCTGGCCCAGACCTTCTCTCTGACGTCAGAATTGATGTCGGGGGAAGACTTAAGGGCCGGTGGTGTGCAATCGCTGCACACACCTTGTCTTTTTGGAGTTGTGGCAGCAGCAGCGGGGATGGGGGTGGGGTGTATTTAAATGGAGCGGGCAAGTGACAGGCAGGTGGCGAGCAGCAGCGATGGGCAAAGGTAAGCGGCGGTCAGCCCGTATACCCCCAACAGGCAGTCTGCATACCCCCTAGGTTACGTGTACCACAGGTTGAGAAACCCTGCTGTAAACTACCTATGCTAAATAAGAAGCCTATCTTTTAAGAAAAAGACACTGGAATTACCTATTTAACTCCAAGTCTACTTCTTCCAATTTGAATGTAGTTTTCCAGCAGGCAATATACTCACCAGTGAAGTTTTCTTCTACTTAGCATGTTCTCTCTCAACATCTCATTTAGCTATTTCGGAGAGCAGATTCCTGCTAATATAATGTCGCTTCATAGTGTGAATCAATTCCCCGTGTTCAAAGGTAGACTTGAAACAATGGTCTTTTCTACCGCCTTTCACTACTAAGTTTGACCAGCTTGAATTAAATGGTTATCCTTCTTAAATTTTTATACCTGTTTCAGCAGTTCCTTGTTAAATACTGAGCAAAGTCTTTACATTCTATAGAATCCTAATTTCATCTTTTTTTGGGACTAAGAATGCTTAGAATTGGGAGTGCTTCAGGATAGTGGCAGGCTAGAACAGGGGTCTCAAAGTCCCTCCTTGAGGGCCGCAATCCAGTCGGGTTTTCAGGATTTCCCCAATGAATATGCATTGAAAGCAGTGCGTGCACATAGATCTCATGCATATTCATTGGGGAAATCCTGAAAACCCGACTGGATTTCGGCCCTCAAGGAGGGACTTTGAGACCCCTGGGCTAGAACTATCAAACCTATAGAACTAATATCTAGCTGTTAGGTCAAAACATTTACTTGGGTTAGATTCTGAATGAGGATGGTACAATCTAATAGTGCTTTTACACTAGGTGCCAGGCTTGTCTAGCACAATATATAAAATCTGAAGAATTCATCCTACTATTGCATATACAGTAAGAATTTGAAGGCTGATTGCGAGAGTGCTTGGAACGGGGATGCAGGAACTGTCATCTGCCTTATCTTAGCTTATGAATGCCTGGATTTCTACAGTGATGTTTTCCCAGAAATATAACTTTGAGCAAACGCAAGGCTCAGATTTCTTGGCTAGTTATGAAAGGACCTCCTTCATTTTCTATGAGGATTTGATGACCCGATTCAACCTTCTTCCTTAGACTAAATAAATTATTCACAATTTAGGAATGCAGTCGAGGAGAAAGCAATATTCAGAGTTTTGTGTGTTTATCATACTAATTTGATATCATAGCTTTTCTTTCTTTTCCACCTGGCATAGGAACCTAACAAGAGCAAAGATGTTAGGCCCTGGTTTATATGTTTGTGTATAAAGTTTGACTGATGATATAATGGGATGCTGAAACTCTTGTTACAAAGTTCTGATGAGCTTTGTAATGTGCATTTGTGTTTGGAAAAAATAGTTATTTAAATTAAAAAAGGGGGTGGGGGAATCTCTGCTTAGTTATAATTGTAAGATCTTATCTCTAGATCCTGACCTGGTTTCAGTTGATCTGGAAGAACAAAGGAACAAGAGGAAACTGCCAAGTCATTAAAATAATCTCTGAACAAAGCCCAAACCAACTGAATGAAGTATGTTCTGGCTTTGCTTTTGCAAGGAAAGTACACAAAAAGCTGTTAAAATCACATTGAGGAGCAATTTCAATAGGTCGTCTGAGTCTGAGTTTGGACATTTTGGGAAAGACATCCAGAAATCCAGTAGAGAAAATGTTAATTATCAAAACTGCAAGATGTCTATCTTTATTGTTTGAAAATAAATTATCTAGATGTTTGGGCCCTTAGTATCAGTGGCATACCAAGGGGAGGGGGAGGAGCGGTCCGCACCAGGAACCTCCCGCGCTGCTCTAAACGGCACCTCAGCGCGGCTGCCATACTTATTCCGGAGCAGAGTCGGCAGCCGCCCTGAAGTACAGGAAGGTCCCGCGATGACTGCATCTACCACCTCTGCTCCAGAAGAGGTAAGTGATGTCAGAGGGGGGTGGACCAGTAGCCACAGTCATCACGGGACGTTGCCACAACTCCCTGCCGGCCCACCCCCCTCCAACATCACTTACCTCTTCTGGAGCAGAGGCAGCAGAAGCAGTTATCACGGGACCTTACTGATTTGGATGGAGAGAGAAATAAGCATAGCAGGATGATGGAAGGAGAAAAATGGGGTCAGGGTGGTATGGAAGGGTGGTGAAGGGAGAGAAAGGTAGTCAGGGTGATATGGAAGCATGGTAAAGGGTGAGAAAGGGGTCAGGGTGGTATGGAAGGGTGGTGGAGGGAGAGAAAGGGGGCAGATGCTGATGGAAGTGGGGGGAAGGGAGAGGAGAGAGTGAAATGCCAGACCATGGGGGTGTGGGAGAGGGAAGAAGAGGAGAGGAGAGAGATGCCAGACCATTGGAGGAGGGAAGGGAAGAAGATGGATGGGGAATAGAAGGAGAGAAGATGCTATATAGAAGAGGCAGAGAGAGGGTAGACAGTGGATGAAAGGAAGAGAGGAAAGCAGAAACCAGAGAAGATACCTGGTTCCTCCCTCAGCCATCTCTTCTCCAAGCTGAAGAGACCTAACCTCATATGAGAACAGTTCAATACACTAAGGGTTCCTTTTACAAAGCTGCGGTAGAGGTTTTGACCGTGGGCTGGCGAGGTAAATGCTCCGACGCTCATCAAATTCTGATGAGCGTCGGAGCATTTACCTCACCAGCCCGCAGTAGAAACCTCTACCGCAGCTTTGTAAAAGGAACCCTTAGTGTATTGAACTGTTCTCATATGAGGTTAGGTCTCTTCAGCTTGGAGAAGAGATGGCTGAGGGAGGATATGACAGGTCTACAAAATACTGACTGGAGTAGACTGGGTAAATGTAAATTGATTGTTTATTCTTTCAAACAATACAAAGACTAAGGAACATACCATGATGTTCCGTAGTAATACTTTTATGTTTAAATCTTTTTATTATTATTATTAATAAAGCAAATAACAAAGCACAGTTCATCATTGTAAACAAGTAACACAGATGTCAAAATACGTAGAATCCCTATCCCACTCTACCATCCCTCTTTCTCTGGCAATTATATAAATATATATATATTTCTCTGGCAATTATATAAATATATATATATTTTTTTGCTATAGAGAGAGATGCATCACTGTTTCTGTGGTGTTGCATTATATGCAGAGTTCAGCTTCTTGGTGCTTCAGTTTAACCTTTGTCTACGTATTTCTATTTTATCTCCCCTTTTACAAAATTGTAGAGTGTTTTTTAACATTGGCCATGGTGGTAACAGCTCTGATGCTCAGAATTCTATGAGCATCTGAGCTGTTACCACCGTGGCTAAAAAACACACTAGTTTTGTAAAAGGGGGAGGGGTTAGTTTGTGATTACATATTCCATACTAGATGAAGGTGTTTTCTGTGTTCTGTGTTCGAAAAGACATGGTATTCTGTTAGGATTGATGGTGTAGGATTGATCTGTACTAGTCTGGCTTATTTAGTTTTACAATGGGTGTATTGATGTAGTGCTCACTGCAGCAAGTAAGATGCTGCCTTTTCCTAGGTACACTCTTGTGTGACGGGTGGATTGTTACTAAAAATCATGTTTTTCATACAGATAAGGGGGGGTGTCAAAAAATGATGGGCCTCGGGTGTCACATATGCTAGGTATGCCATTGCTTAGTATGTCTATCTTTTTTGGCCATTCTCAAATATAAAGACGTCCACATGAAAACCGCACAAAAGCAAGTTCTTCTGATTTCCAAGCTGCCAGCATTCTTAGCAAACTGTCACAGACAGCTGAGCATTCTTGAGTACAGCAGAGAGGCACTCGAAGGATTGCTGCTGTGAATGTCATATTAAAAGTCCCAGGTACAGATGTCACTATAACTTGCTTATATTGTGTGGTGAGCCCTCCAAAACCCAACTAAAACTTACTGTACCCACCTGTACGCCACAACAATAGCCCTTATGCCTGCAGTACATTAGGTTTTGGAAGGCTCACCATACAATATAAACAAGTTATAATTTACAGAACTATTCCATGTTGTTAAAGCACATACAGATTGTGAGAAAACTGTACAGGACCTTAGGAGATTGGATGAGTAGGCATCCAAATGGCAGATGAAATTTAGGGTGGCCAAGTGCAAAGTGATGCACATTAGGAAGAATAATGCAGATTATAGCTACATAAAGCTAAGTTCCACATGAGGAGTTACCAATGAAGAAAAAGATCTAGATGTTGTGGACAAATGTTCTGCTCAGTGTACGACGGAAGCCAAAATAGCAAACAGAATGTTAGGAGTTATTAGGAAAGGAATATAAAATGCAACAGAATATTATACTGTAGCTCTCTCAGCTTTTAATCTCATATCTCATTCCTGGTTCAGAAATGTTTCTGTCAATTAAAACAGCTGCGTTCTATAAGATCTCTTATGACACAGGATGCTAAGTGTAAGCTTTCACATTCTTTTGTGATGAGTAATTTGGATTACTGTAACTTGTTATTATTTGATGTTAGGGTGAAAGACCTTAAGCGGTTATAACTAATTCAAAACACAGCAGTGAAGTTATTATTAGGTGCTACTTGTCATGATCACGCCACTCCTTTTCTGGAACGGATGCATTGGTTGCCGATGTCAGCAAGACTTTCTTTCAAGATACTACTGATTTTTAAGATCTGTCATACCATCATTTTTATGCTAGTATCTGGTGCCTCATATTACTTCCTGATCACTTTGATCTTTAATTAGTAAATGAATGGCATAAATTGAAGAACTAAGGCCAGTACTGGGCAGACTTACATAATCAGTGTCCCATGTATGGCAATTCGGTTTAGGATGGGCTGCAATTCAGTTTAGGTAGGAACATAAAAATTGCCATACTGGGACAGACCAAAGGTCCATCAAGCCCAGTATCTTGTGTCCAACAGTGGCCAACCCAGGTGCCAAGTACTTGGCAAGATCCCAAGTAGTAAAACAGATTTTATTCCACTTGTCCTAGAAATAAGCAGTGGATTTTCACAAGCCATCTCAATAATGTCCTATGGATGAGCTGGAGAGGGCTGCTTCTGGAACTCCAGTAATTTGGAGATGGTTTAGATAGGCTGGAGTGAACTTTGATGGCAACTCCAGTAGTTAGAACCTAAGGACAGTACTGGGCAGACTTTACATTCTAGGCCCAGAAATAGCAAAGAGAAAAGACAATTTAATCATGAATTTCTAATGCATGTAACTATTGTGCAGACTGGATGGACTGTTGTCATTTACTATGATACTGTGATCTTCACAATTAGATCTTTTGCTTGTTCCTTGTGTGCGTTAGCTATGTTTGGAAAAACTCTTGCTCCAACTTTGTGGAATCAACTTCCTTTGTGCGCAATAAAAGTTCCCTTATGAATTTTAAGTAGAACTTAAGAAATTAACTTTTTCAGATTTCATCTGTGAAGTTATAAGATGCCTACTTCTGGCCTTGACTGACTTAGACAGCAGTTCATTTTCTGTATATCTACTAGTTTCTGTATTATGTTTTATTATATGATGATATAATTTTTATTTTCTTTATGTTGTTAAAACTGTGGGGAGGGGGGTGGTTTGAGCGGGGGAATATGTGTGTGTGGATGGTTGTATGGATGGGTTACTTGGGGAGCTATTCCATTCTTATTCTATAAAGTGGAACTTATTGAATGGTCTGGTTTTCTTTTTGCCCACTGATCTTGGTTTGCTGTTATTGTTGTTTTGGGGGACTGATATTTGAGGGGGACTGTGTGGGCTTCGGCCCCCCTCTCCTTAGCATGCAAGGGTTTTTTTCTTTGTTATTGTATCTCCAATTGTTGCCAGTGTATTGATTGATTGCCTGTTCTGTCCGTTCAATAATTTTTCTGTTCAATAAAAATTTTTTTTTTTTTTTTTAAAAAGAAACTGATTGTGAACCATTCAGATGGCCAAGTTGATGGGCGGTATAGCAAATAGGAAATAAACTTGGAAACCTGTAATGCCTCTGCATCGCTCCATGGTGCTACTTCACCTTGAGTAGAGGGTGCAGTTCTGGTCACCATATTTTAAAAAAGTATACTGGAATTAGAAAAAGTGCATAAAAGGATAATCAAAAGAATTTACACTGGCTTTTACAAAGCTGCGGTAGAGGTTTTGACCGCGGGCTGGCGAGGTAAATGCTCCGACGCTCATCAAATTCTGATCAGCGTCGGAGCATTTACCTCACCAGCCCGCAGTAGAAACCTCTACCGCAGCTTTGTAAAAGGAACCCTTAGTGTATTGAACTGTTCTCATATGAGGTTAGGTCTCTTCAGCTTGGAGAAGAGATGGCTGAGGGAGGATATGACAGGTCTACAAAATACTGACTGGAGTAGACTGGGTAAATGTAAATTGATTGTTTATTCTTTCAAACAATACAAAGACTAAGGAACATACCATGATGTTCCGTGGTAATACTTTTATGTTTAAATCTTTTTATTATTATTATTAATAAAGCAAATAACAAAGCACAGTTCATCATTGTAAACAAGTAACACAGATGTCAAAATACATAGAATCCCTATCCCACCCTACCATCCCTCTTTCTCTGGCAATTATTCTACCATCCCTCTTTCTCAGGCAATTAATCAAATTGGGTCAACCAGCAGACACAAGAATATACACCAAACTTTATCATGTGTTAACTATTAAGTAACCTGCTACAACATGGTAATAATACTTTTTAAAACAAATAGGAGGAAATATTTTTCCACTTAATGAATCTGTGGAACCCATTGTAAGAGGATGTGGTAAAAGCAGTTAGCATATCTGGGTTTAAAAAGGTTTGAAGAAGTTCCTGCAGAAAATGTCCATGAACTGCTACATATTCTGGAAGGGGAGTGGGTAGACTGCATGGAATCTTGTTATTTCTGGGGATTCTGCTAGGTATTTGTGGAATGGGCATTGTTGGTAGCAGGATACTGGGCTAGATGGACATTCAGTCTGATCCAGTATGGGCACCTTTTTTTTAAATTTTTTATGGTGTTTTGGCAAGAAGCAGAGGCTGTTCTGTGGTTTATTCTTAAAAATCTTGTGTATGATTAAGTCTTTTGTCCCATTGACAACATCTGCTATCTCCTCCTCTCCCTAAGAGATCCCACATCCCGGTCCCATGCTATCTTGAATTCAGATACCGTCTTCATCTCCATCATTTCCATTGGTACACTATTCCATGCATCTACCACTCTTTCTGTAAAGAAGTATTTTCTTACATTACTCCTGAGCCTATCACCTCTTAACTTCATCCTATGCCCTCTCCTTCCAAAGTTTTCCTTTATTTGAAAAAGACACCTCCTGTACATTAATGCCACGGAGATATTTATACATCTCTATCATATCTCCTCTCTCCCGTCATTCCTCTAGAGTATATTTCAGTGATGGCTAACCTTTTTGAGCCCGAGTGCCCAAACTGCCGCACAAAACCAAAGAATTTCCTCAAAGTGCCAGCACGTCAATTAAACCTTAATAACAAGATTTTAGTATCTAAAAACTCTTTATAAAGTTGCCTGAACTATGTAACATCATTTTTAAAGGTTGGAATCTTTGTATTGTCAGAGAATCAATTTGATTCACAATCCTTTGGTTTTCATTTCAATTTATTGGCAATTTATAATGTTTTAATGATTTCATTCAATTTAATGAATTTAGGAAGAATTTGATTCAGTTACACAATATATTTTAAATGTATTATTCACATAACATGTCAAATGTATCCTGAGTAAAAAAAAAGATAAACTTCTTAAAACTGTTAACTGTGTCAAGACTCGGTGTGTATTCCCAAAGAGTCTATACATGTTTTTTTGTAAAATTTACAATCAAATTAGAAAATAGTTAAATCATTACATTTCTAATAATATGATGTAAAGAAAACAAAAGAGCTTTCAATTAAACCAACCGTTTTTATTGGAAATTCCAGATTGGAATACAACAGGGCCATGTAAAGTCCCTTTTTTAAATAACATCTTTAAATAATGTTTAAATAACTTAGAAAGTGTCTTAACTGCAAACTGAAAACACTGCTTCATGTAAACATATGCATTGGGCATGCTCTGAAAAAAATTAATGTGATTTTTGTTGTTGCATGCATGCTGATAACTTATCAATCCTTGGCTCATAGTGCGTTAATTTCAGAGCAACACATGCAGCACTCATGTCATCCGTTAATCTGTTTCTAGCATCAGATTTTATATGATTCAAAGCCGAAAACAGCTGCTCACAAGCATAGGATGACCCAAACAAAGTAAGAAGAGCAATCCCAAGTGCTTTCATGGACTTAAAATTGTCTGGCAGAGAATTCCACGCTTTTAGGATTTCATTTTCAGAACTGCTAGCAGTGATTTCATTTGTCACCCTTTCACACTCAATACGTTCAAGAGCCGCACGCAGGTCATTGAATTTACTTTTCCAGATAGAGCTTTCTTGAAATTCCAGTAGCTCCATTTCCAAATTTTGAATATCCAACCACTGTAAGCAGGAAAGATCAAGATCTTCAAATGTGGACTTTTCTGGGGAAGTTATAAATGAAAGGGTTGTCTCCATCTTACGGAACTGAGAAAATCTTTTACTAAAATTCTCCTTTGCTTCGGCTACAATGGTGGAATATGCTTTGTGGATTTCCTGGTGTTTTTTATGACTGTCCACAAATGTTGTAGAATTATCCAAATGTATTTTTAGGTTGGGAAAATATTTTAGCTGTCCACTCTCAAGGTCTTTTTCAAAAACATGCAATTTTCTCTCAAAAGCTTTGATGTCACTAAACATGCTTTCTGCTGTTTTTCCCATGCCTTGTAATTTTTTGTTTAGTACATTAAAGTGGTTAGTAAAATCTGTAAAGAACATTAGGTTGTGTGGTTTTGCAGCATTTACAGACTTGGAGCAATGGTATGATTGTTTCACTTTTGACCATTTGCCATTTAAAGACTACTTGCTACCCAAAGACTTCTAAGACTCCTGATGCAGGCCGGATGGCCGAAACGTGATCATGTCGAGTCATTGAGTTGCTTTGGATGTACGATTTTGTTTTGGATTAATAAAGACCATTGGATTTATCAGATGAGTTGAAAGACACTGTTTTTGTGCACCATCTTGATTGGACATTTCCACTTTGCCCTTGCTTCTACAGCACTTTTTGGGCTTGCGAGCTACTTTTAAAATGACCAAGTCAAAATGATCTACCAACAATAAAATTAAAAAAAAACAACACAAAGCACACTGTATGCAGAGAAAATGTTAATTATCATTTATATTCCGTGGGTTTTCAAAGAGGTCAAGTCAGACGATTCTATGCAATGTCACTTCAGGAACAACTATACAAAAATAGACAAATATACCCCCTCCCTTTTTACTAAATCGCAATAGCAGTTTTTAGAGCAGGGAGATGCACTGAATGCACTGTGCTGCTCTAGATGCTCATAGGCTCCCTGCGTTAAAAAACGCTATTGCAGATATAAATTCTCTAAACAGACACATTTTGATCACTAAACTGAAAATAAAATCATTTTTCCTATCTTTTTGTCTGGTGATTTCATGAGTCTCTGTTTGCACTTCCTTCTTCTGACTATAAATCCAATATTTTTTCTTTCTGCCCCTCCCCTTTTCTTTCTGTCTCTCTTTCTCTCTTTCTTTCTCTCTCCCCCCGCCCCCCCCAAGCCATCGCGCCAATTTCTCCACTTCCCCGATTCTTTCCCTACCCCCTAAGCCACCATGCCGATTTCTCCCTGCTTCCATGAGCCAGGCCAGGAATGTACAAGCGCCGGACTCACAAGACTTCACCTCTGATGTCAATTCTAATGACGGAGAGGAAGTTCCAAGCCAGCCAGGCAGCGATTGGCTGGCCCAGAACTTCCTCTCTGACGTCAGAATTGACGTCGGAAGTGAAGTCTTGTGAGTCCGGCACTTCTACGCGCCTGGCCTGGCTCAGGGAGGCAGGAAGAAAAAGATTGCCAAGGCAACGCGATCGACTCACATTGCCTTTGCGATCTACTGGTCGATCGCACTCGACCATTTGGGCATCCCTGCTGTTATGGTATCCTGTCCTGACCTGAGGAAAGGGGTTTAGTCCCCAAAAAACTGCCTTATTTCTATTTCCTATTTATAAACTTTAATCAATAGATACAATACTACTTGATTCTACGTAAAGCAACAAAACAATTTTTTCTACCTTTTGTCGTTTTTGCTTTAATCATCTTGTCTTTACTCTTCTTTCTAGCCAGCATCTGTCCGCTCTGTCTTCCATACAGCATCAGCCCCTTCCATCCACCTGGGCAAACCGTCCGTTCTACCATCCACCTGGGCAAACCGAAGCCGAAGATACAGAAATGGTAGCCGAGCTGAGAAGGGAATGCAAAAACCCAAACACCATAGTTATGGGAGATTTCAACTACCCTGGGATAGACTGGTGTCTTGGAAATTCAAAATGTGCAAGGGAAATGGAGTTCCTGGAAGCTGTTCAGGACAGCTTCATGGAACAACTTGTCGAGGCACCAACGAGAGGATCAGCAATTCTGGATCTGATCCTCAATGGGCTGAAAGGACCCGCAAAGGGAGTGGAGGTCGTGGGACCACTAGGAACCAGTGACCACAACATGATTCAGTTCAAAGTGCAAATAGGATTACCTAAGGGAAAGAGAACCAAGGCAACAACGTTTAACTTCAAGAAAGGGAACTATGATGCCATGAGACAAATGGTGAGAAAGAAGCTCAGAAACAGCTCCAAGGAAACGTGGACTGTGGAGCAAGCCTGGTCCCTATTCAAGGACACAGTAAACAAGGTGCAAAACCTATATATACCAAGATTTAGGAAAGGATCCAAAAAGAATCAGACGAAGGACCCTGCATGGATAACCAGTGAAGTAAAGAAAGTGATAGGAGACAAGAAAAAATCATTTCGGAAGTGGAAAAAAGACAAAACCGAAGGAAATTGGAGAGAGCACAGGCAGTATCAAAAACAATGTCGCCGAGTAGTCAGGAAAGCCAAGAAAGAGTATGAGGAGAGACTGGCCAACGAAGCAAAAAATTTCAAACCATTTTTCCGATATGTGAAAGGGAAACAGCCAGCGAGGGAGGAGGTGGGACCCCTGGATGAGGGTGACCGGAAGGGAGTGGTGAAAGAGGAAAAAGAGGTGGCCGGTAGGCTAAACGAGTTCTTCTCGTCGGTCTTTACAATAGAAGACACATCCAGTGTGCCAGAACCAGAAAAAATCTTCAGGGGAGATCAAGAGGGGAAATTATCATGCATGGAGGTAAGCCTCGAAGACGTTCTCAGGCAGATAGATAAATTAAAAACTGACAAAGCTCCGGGCCCAGACGGGATCCACCCGAGAATACTGAAAGAGCTCAGAGATGAAACAGCAGAGTTACTGTGGCATATTTGCAACCTGTCCTTGAGAACAGGGGTAATCCCGGAGGACTGGAAGATAGCGAATGTTACACCGATCTTCAAGAAAGGATCGAGAGGCGACCCGGGAAACTACAGAACGGTGAGCTTAACCTCTGTTCCAGGGAAGATGGCTGAATCACTGATCAGGGAAGGTATCAATGAGCATATAGAAAAAAATAATCTGATGAGATCAAGCCAGCATGGTTTCTGTAAAGGCCGATCATGCCAGACGAATCTACTGCATTTCTTTGAGGGGATAAGTAAACAATTGGACCAAGGTGACCCCGTAGACATCGTATATCTAGATTTCCAAAAAGCCTTCGACAAGGTGCCCCATGAACGCCTACTGAAGAAACTGTGGAGTCACGGGGTGGAAGGGGACGTGCACAGATGGATCAAAAATTGGCTGGCGGACAGGAAGCAGAGGGTAGGAGTAAAGGGGCACTACTCTGACTGGATAGGGGTCACAAGTGGTGTTCCGCAGGGGTCAGTGCTGGGACCACTGTTGTTCAATATATTTATTAATGATCTAGAAACGGGGACAAAGTGCGAAGTTATCAAGTTCGCGGATGACACAAAACTCTCCAGAACGGTCAGAACTGTTGAGGAATGCAAAGACCTGCAGAGCGACCTGAACAAACTGAGTGAGTGGGCAAAAAATGGCAGATGAGCTTCAATGTGGAGAAATGTAAGGTCTTGCACATAGGGAAGGGGAACTCCAGGTACAGCTATACGATGGGAGGGAGGGTACTCAGGGAAGGCAGCCAAGAAAAAGATCTGGGGGTATTGGTGGATAACACAATGAAGCTGGAGGCGCAATGTGCAGCGGCCTCAAAAAAAGCGAGCAGAATGCTGGGCATTATCAAAAAGGGTATCACTACCAGAACGAAGGAAGTTATCCTGCCACTGTATCGAGCAATGGTGCGCCCACATCTGGAATACTGCGTCCAATACTGGTCGCCATACCTCAAGAAGGACATGGCAATACTCGAGAGGGTCCAGAGGAGAGCAACGAGGATGATAAAGGGTATGGAGAACCTCTCATATGCCGAACGGTTAGACAGGCTGGGGCTCTTTACCCTGGAAAAGCGGAGACTGAGATGGGACATGATACAGACTTACAAAATCATGAAAGGCATAGAGAAGGTGGAGAGGGACAGATTCTTTAAACTAGCAGGGGCAACTAAAACAAGAGGTCACTCAGAAAAACTGAGAGGAGACAGATTCAAAACGAATGCAAGAAAGTTCTTCTTCACTCAACGGGTGGTAGACACCTGGAATGTGCTTCCCGGAGAGGTGATAAGCCAGAGTACAATTCTGGGGTTCAAAAAGGGACTGGATGACTTCCTGGAAGCGAAGGGAATAACGGGGTACAGATAGAGGTTTACCTCACAGGACACTGGGCAAATAGGGTATGGACTTTTTAGGTTAGGTAGGGAACATTTTCAGGTCATGGACCTGGAGGGCCGCCGCGGGAGCGGACTGCCGGGCGCGATGGACCCCTGGTCTTACCCGGCAGAGGCAATGCATATGTTCTTATGTTCTTATCCACTGTCTGCCCTCTCCCCGTTCCATATGGCATCTTCCCTCTTTTTATGCTCCTTCAATAAACTGTCTATCCTGTGCCCCTTCTCTTCTCCTTTGTACATGATTGATTTCAGCTCTGCCACCTCTCCATTTTTCTCTCTCTGTCACCATCCCGTCCCCTATGCTCTGGCATCTCTCTCTTCTCCTTTCTTTCCTTCGCACCCCATAGTCTGGTATCTTCCCTTCCCTGATTCTCTAGCATCTCACTCCTTTCCTTTTCTTCCATCTCTCCCTCCCCCTCCATGCTCTGTCTTCTCCTCCTTCCTTTCCCCCTTCCTTTTCCCTTGGTCTGGCATACTTTCCTCCTTCCCTCCATGCCCTGGCATCTCTTCCTCCCTCCCTTCCCTCCAATCCCTGGCATCTCATTCCATTCCCTCCCTCATCTTCTTTCTTCCTCCAGTTGGGTGCAGCAAGTCTCTCCCCCTCTGCTCCCTTTCCTCCTTCTGTCACCCATGACCTGGCGTCATGAACTTCTTCAGGCAGCAGCATTCACAATTTGCTGCTGTTGCCAGCTTCGGGCCTTCTTCTCTGTCGGGTCCTGCCTTCATGGAAACAGAAGTAGGCAGGACCCGGCGGAGAGGAAGGTCTGAAGCTGGCAACAGCAGTGAATTGTAAATGCTGATGCTAGCCGAAGAAGTTCATGACGCCAGGTCGAACACCCGGGGCAGACTCTCCCCCCCACGACTCTCCTAACTCTCCCTCCCTCCCATCACGAGACTCTAAACAGCACTGCTCTACTCTAAGCAGGCTGCTTCAGGACTTTCTCCTGCCGTGATTCCCTCTGGCACATCACTGATGAGGGAAGGAGGGAGAGATAGGAGGGTCGGATCGGGTTGGGGTTCGCCCGGGATGATGATGAGGCTGCTGCTGCTGCCAGCGAATCCAGCAAGGGTGAGGCCCCAAAGCACAGCACTGGCAGGCCCCCCTGACTATTCGGGCCCTAGGCCTGTGCCTACAGGACCTATCCTTTAATCTGGCCCTGCTTCCCCCCCCATATGCCCTGACATCTCTCTCTTCCACTCCGTGGTATGGTATCTCCTTTCCCTCCGTCCCATGGTCTTTGCATCTCTTTCCTCCTTTTCCTGATCTTCCTTCTCCCTCCTTCCCTCTCTCTCCCCAATTGGGTACAGCAGAAGCAGCATTTCTCTTCCCCCTCCCCCTTAATTGGGTGCAGCAGCATTACTCCTCCCATTCCCCCCCCCCCCGTCTCACACACCCGGCAGATTCGCTACAGACAAAGGCAAGTTGAAAGTTTCCCTTGGTCGCTGACCTATCTCCCAAAGGGCAGCGACAGAGGGAAGTTTACAACTTGCTGCTCTTGCTTACTTCGGGCCTTTCTCGTTGCCGGGTCCTGCCTTCACGGAAAAAGAAAGTAGGCAGGACCCGGCAACGAGAAAAGCCCGAAGTAAGCAAGAGCAAGTAAGCTTCCCTCCGTGGCTGGCCTATCTCCCGCATGCTCCGGGGCTCTAATGGTCTGTGCCGGCTTCTCTTCTCTACCCCCCCCCCCGACGTAACTTCCGGTTTCGGAGGGAAGCCGGGTTCGAGTCGCTTGCTGGGGGTTTTTTTTGTTTAAAGTCCGGCGGGTTTTTCGGCGGCTCTTCAGGCTGCGCATTAAGCAATGGCGGCAGCAGGATTCGGCAGATGACAGCCGGGCGGGCATCTAAATTTGCTGGGCGTTGCGCCTGACTGAAAAGCGCTGGGGAGAACTCTGGGGAGCCCGGGCCCCCTGTCAGCTCCGGGCCCCTGAATGCAGGACTGGTAGTACTGCCCTGATGGCGGCCCTGTCGGTCGGGTTAGCGCCACAAAAGTAAGGGGACCTGGCCGGCTGTGCTGCACACGGGGCGGGGCGGACCGCCCCCCTCCCTTAGTAGCCGCGAGGCTACTCCTCCTTACCTACCCTGCCTGCAGTACAGAGCCGAACAGAAGTCTTCCCGACGTCAGCCCTCCCTCCGACGTCAGCGCTGACGTCGGGAAGACTTCCGTTCGGCTCTGTGCTGCAAGCAGAGCAGGTAGGGAGAAAAGCCGCGCGACTTAGTACATCCAGCCCCGTTCCCGTGCAGCTCTCTATTGCGGACCTTCCCGCATGCCAGCTGCAAGGCCTTCGCGTGCCACAGCTGGCACGCGTGCCATAGGTTCGCCATCGCTGGTATATATATTAAGCTCTCTAAGTCTGTCCCCATATGATTTATGACATAGACCACTAACCAATTTTGTAGCAGCTTCTGGACTGACTCCATCCTATTTATATTGTTTTGCAGGTGTGATCTCCAAAACTGCACACTATTCCAAATGGGGTCTCACCAGAGACTCACAGGTGTTGCCTATTATAAAGTATGTCATATCCAGTGGGATGATTTTTGATGACAGATTTCATGTGCTAATGTTGCCATTAGCATATAGCAATTAAAGCCACTTATTTTGTAAATGGAAAGGCTCATGGGCTATTCAGGCACTAAAGAGCGGTCTCGGAAGCCACCTAAGTGGCTTTTGAGAATTGCACATGGGTGTCGTATAGAGAATCGCGTCTGTCCTCACGGTTAGATGCCTAAGCCCGTCTAATAACCCGGTTCTCTAACCAGCATCCATGCCACAGACGCCGATTAGAGAATCGGGTTGTCACTGAGCTTATTGCGGCAAGGGATCTCCCTGCTGTGTTAAGTTTAATGTCAACCCATCCCCCCCTGCGAAGACTACCGGCAGCCCCCCTGGAACCCTCCCCCTACCTTAAAATGATAGCCAGCTGGAGGCATCCTTCCTGCCTCCAGCCGGCTAGCCCGCCTTCTCACAAATGGCAGGCCTGCCCCTTCCCGGTGCATCATGGGATGCACCGGGGAGCGACCTTAGGACCTGATTGGCCCGTAGGAGGGGGCCTTAGGCACCTGGGCCAACCGGAATCTTAGGCCCCATTCGCAATGCATCCCACATGCAAAGAAGAATGTGGCAAATGTGTGATGAGATGATTCAATGTCCGTGGCAGGATACTGTCCACGAGTAGGACAGACATTTCTCAATGCAAAGTCATCACTTCATATTTGCATACAATGTGTATTCATAATTGAAATATATAAGGCATCTTCCGTATCATAGATAGGTCATGCCCATTAAAGAGTACATGTAAAGGAGCTGTATTGTGACAGTGTCAAGAATGGATAGGCAATATTACATAACCATATGATATTGTGTGCATTTCAATAGGCAGCTGAATTGTAACCATCTTTAAAACAAGAATGAAAAAAACCTTATAAGTTTATTATCATAGCAAATTAGAATGGGTAAAAAAAAAATTGAAAAAACTGAATTGAAAAATGCTTATAACTTTATTATCATGGCTAATTAGCATGGAAAAAACTATTTGGAAAACAAAAATGGGAAAAACCTTATAAAGCTATTTATGTCTAATTGACATAAATGTGTTAAGTATGTGCTCATGAAAACAAAAGGAATGCCCCCTTCTTGTGTGTTGCAAACACAGGTGTAACCTAACCAGGTAGCAGGAGTGTCAGTGAAAAGTTGACGCATCCATGTATGCTCAAAAGAAATCCATCTAAATCCCTGAACAACAGGTGAGTCATACAGATGTGTATTGTTTATTGAAAGCTTCTATACCGTTACTAATGATTGGGTAGTCAATTCAGAGTGGTGTTATGATACATCTCTAAGAGATTCCACGTTCCTATCCCTCGCTTTCTTGAATTCAGACACAGTCTCTGTTTCCACCACCTCTCCCAGGAGACCATTCCATGCATCTACCATCCTATCTGTAAAAAAGTATTTCCTTAAATTACTCCGGAGCTTATCACCTCTTAACTTTATCCTATGCCCTCTCATTCCAGAGCTTCCTTTCAAATGAAGGAGACTCGACTCATGTGCATTTACATCATTTATGTACTGTATTTAAACATCTCTATCATATCTCCCCTCTCCCGCCTTTCCTCCAAAGTATACAGATTGAGATCCTTACGTCTGTCCCCATACGCCTTATGATGAAGACCACGCACCATTTTAGTAGCCTTCCTCTGGATCGAATCCATCCTTTTTATATCTTTTTGAAGGTGCGATATCCAGAATTGTACACAATATTCTAAATGAGGTCTCACTAGAGTCTTATACAGGGACATCAATACCTCCTTTTCCCTGCTGGCCATACCTCTTCCTATGCACCCAAGCATCCTTCTAGCTTTCGCCGTCACCTTTTCAATCTGTTTGTCTACCTTAAGATCATCACATACCATAAAAGACAGATATTGTGTGTGTTAGATCACAGAGGATTGCATTCAAGCTAGTGCATGTAAGTTTGCAATTGCATTTCAAGTTTTAAAAATCATGGTGCGCTTTAAAACAAAATCAAGTCTGAACTGGATCCAGATTTCAAAGGTATGCATGCAATTTTTTTTTTTTTTTTTAACTCATATCTACATTTGCTATAGCATGTTAATATGTTCCACACAGTGGATAAAAGTTTTGAAAAATGCAGGATTCAAAAAAATTTTTTAAAAACCCTTTTTTTTCTTTCAAACCTCAGAACCAAAAATTAAAACAAACATGGCTCAGAACAATTTGAATGTGCATGCACAATGGGGAACAATGTTCAGCTCATAAAACAAATTGTAACTCTTCCTATTTCCCTCGTGTTCCATGTCTTGCCAATTGAATTTTTGTGTCTATATGTCCTTCCCCCTGTTTTTAATTATTCTCTTTTGTTTTTAATTTTGTATGATGTAAACCGCTTTGGTATTTAAAGCGGTATATCAAGCTATAATAAACTTGAAACGTGATATGAGGTTCAGGACTCAACTAGCCTCAAGCAAAAGTGAAACTTTTTCCTCTGGCTTTTGTTTTTGGCCTTTCGGCAGATAAACAAATCCAACAGCATATTCACATACAAGATAGACACAACACACCCTGTGTTAGTAGCAGTGGAACCAAAACATACATCTCAAACGAGAATGTGATTGGATTATTGAAAACAAAGTTCCCTCCCCCTTCTCCCCCTGTGCCACTACTCAGTACAGATAGAAGCTGTAATGGAGTGAGTACCCCTGCTATCTAGAATTCTTTTCAATATCATTTACAGCAGGGGTGTCCAACCTGCGGCTCCGTGAAATATTTTGTGCGGCCCTGGTTGAGGGCAATGCAGTGTTTTCCTCTGCTGTCCCCGGGTGTTTACCGTCTTGCCAGCTCCCTCCTCTGTCTTGCTGCAGCATTTGCGCGTTTGTGCGGCCCCACAAACATTTTTTTCAGCCAGTGCGGCCCAGGGAAGCCAAAAGGTTGGACACCCCTTTACAGCATAAGCATCTGCGGGTGTTTACCGTCTTGCCAGCTCCCTCCTCTGTCTTGCTGCAGCATTTGCGCGTTTGTGCGGCCCCACAAACATTTTTTTCAGCCAGTGCGGCCCAGGGAAGCCAAAAGTTTGGACACCCCTTTACAGCATAAGCATCTGCGGGTGTTTACCGTCTTGCCAGCTCCCTCCTCTGTCTTGCTGCAGCATTTGCGCGTTTGTGCGGCCCCACAAACATTTTTTTTCAGCCAGTGCGGCCCAGGGAAGCCAAAAGTTTGGACACCCCTTTACAGCATAAGCATCTGCGGGTGTTTACCGTCTTGCCAGCTCCCTCCTCTGTCTTGCTGCAGCATTTGCGCGTTTGTGCGGCCCCACAAACATTTTTTTCAGCCAGTGCGGCCCAGGGAAGCCAAAAGTTTGGACACCCCTTTACAGCATAAGCATCTGCGGGTGTTTACCGTCTTGCCAGCTCCCTCCTCTGTCTTGCTGCAGCATTTGCGCGTTTGTGCGGCCCCACAAACATTTTTTTCAGCCAGTGCGGCCCAGGAAAGCCAAAAGGTTGGACACCCCTTTACAGCATAAGCATCTGCGGGTGTTTACCGTCTTGCCAGCTCCCTCCTCTGTCTTGCTGCAGCATTTGCGCGGCCCCACAAACATTTTTTTCAGCCAGTGCGGCCCAGGGAAGCCAAAAGGTTGGACACCCCTTTACAGCATAAGCATCTGTGGGTGTTTACCGTCTTGCCAGCTCCCTCCTCTGTCTTGCTGCAGCATTTGCGCGGCCCCACAAACATTTTTTTCAGCCAGTGCGGCCCAGGGAAGCCAAAAGGTTGGACACCCCTTTACAGCATAAGCATCTGCGGGTGTTTACCGTCTTGCCAGCTCCCTCCTCTGTCTTTCTGCAGCATTTGCGCGTTTGTGCGGCCCCACAAACATTTTTTTCAGCCAGTGCGGCCCAGGGAAGCCAAAAGGTTGGACACCCCTTTACAGCATAAGCATCTGCGGGTGTTTACCGTCTTGCCAGCTCCCTCCTCTGTCTTGCTGCAGCATTTGCGCGTTTGTGCGGCCCCACAAACATTTTTTTCATCCAGTGCGGCCCAGGGAAGCCAAAAGGTTGGACACCCCTTTACAGCATAAGCATCTGCTACAGTATTCCTTTGATCTTGTGTTACAGATTTAGAAAAAGGTTTCTAGGCTTGGTTTATTCCGGTCAGAATGCAAGTTTGCTAATAATTTTATGGCAAGATTTGTTTATCTGTTCTTGTTCTGTCTTTTCCTCTAGCTCAGGGGTGTCAAAGTCGGTCCTCGAGGGCCACAATCCAGTCGGGTTTTCAGGATTTCCCCAATGAATATGCAGGGGATCTATTTGCATGCACTGCTTTCATTGTATGCTAATAGATCTCCCCATGTGATAGAAAAGAAGAGAACAAATCCCTCCTTACTTTACCTATATTAGAGAACCTGATAGTTATTCAAGCTTCCTTCAGTCAGAAATGTATTCCAGAATGCTTGTACTAGTATCATATATTTCTAATCAGTTTAATTGCAAGCAATTCTGTTTGCAATCAATATTCAGCATTCATTTGCATTTATCATGGGTATGATGCACTAAAAATGAATTTGACTGGTCTAGTGGTTTGAAGAAGCCCACACCTATACTTCATTGTACACAGGGCTTCTAGTACATTATTGCACAACCTTTCTGTAAAAATCCACTCAGTTTATAATTAAACCCAGAATTTATTTTTGTCTACACAAAACAAACAAACAGTTCACACCTGAACACTCTAGGTTTGGTACAGTCTAGAATCCACACTAAGGTTTAAAGACTGGTAATTTGTCATGGGCAAATTAGGTAAATTGTGAAGCCACCATTAAAGAAAATTCACATGACCAATGGCCACAAAGTTATTCAGGGAACATAGCTTGATTATAAATTACCCTTATGTGTACGAGTACAACCTTTCCCTGGGAGAAATCAAAGAAGCCCCTCACCCATACTCTCCCCGGAGCCATGAGAACTAAAAATTTTAGCATAAAGACAGAATTCATTCCAGTCTAGAATGACCAGAAATATTCTCACCCTCCTTCCCCACCGTGAAGAATGGAGGAAAAAAAACAAAATCCACCCCCGAAGACCCAGTCATGAAAAACCTAAATAACCATGTTTTGTCCTATGTTGACTTTCTGCCTTGTGACAGCAGGCAAGATTCTTTTCTAAAACATTTGGAAAGTGTATATGACTATCATTTTGCTAGTTAAAATATTAATTAGTTCTCTGACCTGTAGTACAAGATAGGGTTTACTGTTTTTCTTTGTAGACAAAATCCTTTTTGGAGACCGTATCTGGCGAAAGACGTAAGAAGACTTGAGGTGGTCCAGAGGAGGGCGACGAAAATAATAGGAGGCTTGCGCCAGAAGACGTATGAGGAGAGACTGGAAGCCCTGAATATATATACCCTAGAGGAAAGGATAGACAGGGGAGATATGATTCAGACGTTCAAATACTTGAAGGGTATTAATGTAGAACAAAATCTTTTCCAGAGAAAGGAAAATGGTAAAACCAGAGGACATAATTTGAGGTTGAGGGGTGGTAGATTCAGGGGCAATGTTAGGAAATTCTACTTTACGGAGAGGGTAGTGGATGCCTGGAATGCGCTCCCGAGAGAGGTGGTGGAGAGTAAAACTGTGACTGAGTTCAAAGAAGCGTGGGATGAACACAGAAGATTTAGAATCAGAAAATAATATTAAATATTGAACTAGGCCAGTTACTGGGCAGACTTGCACGGTCTGTGTCTGTGTATGGCCGTTTGGTGGAGGATGGTCAGGGGAGGGCTTCAATGGCTGGGAGGGTGTAGATGGGCTGGAGTAAGTCTTAACAGAGATTTCTGCAGTTGGAACCCAAGCACAGTACAGGGTAAAGCTTTGGATTCTTGCCCAGAAATAGCTAAGAAGAAAAAATTTTTAAAAAAAAATTTACATTGAATCAGGTTGGGCAGACTGGATGGACCATTCGGGTCTTTATCTGCTGTCATCTACTATGTTACTATGTTACTTAAATCATTAAGCCTCTGTGAAACAGTGGGCTTTTATTATTGTTATTTAAACCAGTGTTCTTCAACCTTTTTACACCTATGGACTGGTGGAAATAAAAGAATTGTTTTGTGGTCTGACACCAGTCCGCGGACTGGCAGTTGAAGAACACTGGACCAAGACGTGGGCCAGAGCCCACCCATCTCCACCCCAGACCCCGCCCCATAATAGTACTAATTTTAACACAATTTTTCCATTCATTCTTCATATATTCACACACAATATAATCTTATTAACACATAATGGTTAACCACAAAATTAAACTACACAAAGCTATATTCCTAAATTTGCCATTGGTGATTATATTTGATTGTTTGATTGTAAACTACACAAAGCACACTGTATGCTTCTCAATATTCATTCCTACCAGAAAACAGATAACTCCATGCAAATACGGGACCAAAAACTAAAAGTACTAATATATATACAAACAAAACCCTAAGATGCAAGACTCTGCATGCAGTACAACCCCAGAGGAAAAGAAACAAATGCATTTCTTCCTGAACAGTATAAAACACAGGCAGCAGATGCACGTGCCGGCCATGTGGACCAGCAGCAAATTTCTGCGGACTGGCCCTGGTCCACGGACCAGTGGTTGAAGAACACTGATTTAAACCCTACATTATATAGTGATAGAGAAGAGACAATTACCCATCTTGAAACAGTGCAGTTCTGTTTATTCTTTTGAGCTTTCAGCCTGCTTATTCCCTAATCCAGTGTTTCTCAACATGCAGTACAGGTATCCTTAGGGGTACGTGAGCCACTTGTTGGGGCTAAGCAGCACTGGCCGCTGCTGAGAATATTGCCTGCCCACCCGCTGAAACCGCCACTGGAGATCCTTCCTTCCTGCCCTCCACCCACCCGTGAAGCTGCTACTGGGGATTGATTCTTCCTGCCCTCCACCCGCCCGCTAAAGCTGCTGCCGGGAATCCCTTCTTCCTGCCCTCTACCCACCTGCTGAAGCCACTGTCAGGGATCCCTCCTTCCTGCCCGCCACCCTCCACCGAAGCCAACCCAGAGGGTTTTCCTCCGTTGGCAGAGTTGATGTCAGAGGAAAGCCTTTCAGCGTGGGAGGGGGCAGTTTCCAGTTAACTAATTCGAGCCGCACTCGCTCCTTCTGCCTTCAGCAGTACTCTTTGCAGGCAGCAGTTCATATACTGCAAATAGCTGACCTGAAAACCTCTCCAACATCAGAGCTGACAGAGGGAAGGCTTGTGGGTCAGCCACGTGCAATGTGTGAACCACTGTCTTCAACAAGTGCCGCTGAAGGCAGAAGGAGCGAGTGCAACTTGAACAAATAAGGGGGCATGATCTTTGTGGGAAAAAGGAGAAAGGGGGGAGGAGTGCATTGGGCTATGGGAGGGACATGGTTTGGGGACAGAAAGTAGTGCAGAAATAGTTAACTTAAAAATGCAACTGAGGTTTGCTTTTCAAATTATGCAGTGTCTCTTGGCTCTGCCTCACTGAGACCCTGATAATCCCTGTCAGGAATGTAAACAATTGAAAGCCTGGCAAAGACACAGAAAGACAATTAAAACTGCTCTGTGAAAGAAAATATTACAGTTTGCCAGTATTTAGTAGTTAATTATAAATCAAAGAGAGTCTCCATGGTGCGATCTCATCTGGAGTATTGCGTTCAGTTCTGGTCTCCTTATCCCAAGAAAGATATAGTGGTGCTATAAAAGGTTTAAAGAAGAGCGACCAAGATGTTAAAGGGGATGGAACTCCTCTGGTATGAGGAAAGACTAAATCAGTTAGAACTTTCAGCTTGGAAAAGAGACAGTTGAGGGGAGATATGATTGAAGTCTACAAAATCCTGAGTGGAGTAGAACATAAGAACAAGTGGATTGATTTTTCACTCCATTAAAAATTACAAAGACTAGGGGACACTTGATGAAGTTACAGGGAAATACTTTTAAAACTAATGGGAGGAAATTTTCTTCACTCAAAGAATGGTTAAGCTCTGGAACGCATTGCCAGAGGTTGTGGTAAGAACGGATAGCATAGCTGGTTTTATGAAAGGTTTAGACAAGTTCCTGGAGGAAAAGTCCATAGTCTGTTATTAAGAAAGACATGGGGGAAGCCACTGCTTGCCCTGAATAGGTAGCATGGAATATTGCTATTCCTTGAGTTTTGGCCAGATATTAGTGGCCTGGATGGGCCACTGTGATAATAGGCTATTGGGCTTGATGGACCATTGGTCTGACCCAGTAAGGCTATTCTTATGTTCTTAATGATCACGTTAGCATAGACAGGCTCATGAACACAGCATTGCATCTAAAGGAGCACTCATGGCTGTAAAAACAGTCCCTTCAGCCTTATTTTTGCTAAGAAACAGAAAGTCATTTGTTTCTAAAGCTTACTTTCTAGGAAAACTGCCAAATCAAAATGTTTATAAAACATGTACCCTGTGTTCTGTATACATAGATAAAATACAATGAGCAGAGTTCTAGTGTACTAGTGTGAAGTAACATAGGCTGAGCTCTGCAAGCAAAGTTAGTTCAGACTTCATAAACCAATGTATTCAATGAAGGGTTTGTCTTATCAGTTATTTGATCTTTTATCTAAAATCTTAGTGGAACCTCCATATGTGGGCATTTTAGGGGTATGTGGCAACAGGGTCCACCCACATTTCCTGACTATAAGCCAGTACACTGGAACCCAGAGTTATAATACCAGCACTCTGGAATAAGGAATCTATAATTAACTATATTCCTAATGAAATCCGAATCTAAACACCTGTGCCAATAGCATTACTAACAAGCAAATAACTAGACTCTGTATTAGCAAAATAGATTATTTATTTATAGTGCAAGTGACAAATAATAATGATTAAGTATGAGACAGTCTATAAGACAGATTGGATTGGCAAGAATGCTTAAGGCATATGTTACCCGTTATTGTGGAGTATTGGGAAAGCAAACACATGTTTACTACAGACTAAAATTAGGCCTACTAACTACTCCCCTAGTACAGAAGCTTATATGACCTGTGTATGCAGTCAATGTCCTTCCTCGCCAGCTCAGCTCTAGCCTGGATGCAGGATCACAGGAATGCAGCAGACACAGTATGTGTGGGAGAGACAATCGTGAGGCATGAACACTGCAGGTGTTCAGAGAAGACAGCTAGGTACTGGAAGCTATAGTCTGGACCCTAGCATTCGTCTCAGGGGACAGGCTCAGGCATAGCAGAGCCTGCAGGCCTCAGGAGCAGGAACCAGCAGCATGCTCCCTTCTTAGAGATTGGTTGTCAGGAACCATGAGCTCTCATGGGAACTCATCTTTATAGTCTTTTAGGCTCAGTTCTTCTCTAGGAAGATGCTTTCTACGCCTGCTGTTCTGACCACCTAACCTAAGCATTTTCCGGAAATATCCTTTAGATGTTACTTCAGGGATAATTCCAGGAACCTTGGCTCCTTCTGGTGGCCCCCAGAATGTTTGGGTTCCAAGTTGTCTAAAAGGATCAGTGTGCCCCAGATAAGGCTTCAAGTCTGGAGCATGTGATAACAATAAGTCTCTCTTGCTTCACTTCAGTGCCTCACTGATAAGACACTGTAGGAAAAAAGTGGGTTAGAGGTTTGTCCTGCTTCTGGCATAATCTCTGAATTTCAGAGGTGAAAGGTACTCAGCTTCTATGTATAAATCTAGGTGCAGGCCTAAATCCTACAGTTTCCCACATTATTTGAAGAGTTATGTACCCATGCACAGTTCTTTCTTGGTGATTTGTTTTTTTAATATTAGCTCTATTGTTTCTATTGTATTATTATAAATAATAAAGGCTTTAAAATATATATGATAATTGGACCATAAGAAAATAGGCATTAGCTGATATAAAAATTAATGTAGACACAATCCCCTGGATTCTATAAATGGTACCTACTTTTGCATGCAATCTGAGATCCATGCACATATAAATTAGTTAATCAATAACTGTCTAAAAATATTGATGTTACTTGGCTCTAATTTGGATTTGCACGCATATCTGACTACACACATTTCTATAAGGATCTGCACACAAATCCACTCACACAACCCAAAAGGGGGCTCGGCTAAGGGAGGTGCATTAGAACATTCCAAAGAATTACACAGTGTTACAGAATTTGGGAGCAGTTCACCTAGGTTACGCACCAGCATTTATGTGTAAGTCCTCACTCCAGAATGTGCACTAAATGCTATTCTATAAAAAGCATTCGACAATCTTTACTACTGACCTCATATGATAGGTAACAATAATGAATAGGGGTCTGAGAAAGGGCTTTATAAAATAGTGTTTCCAGTTTCATAGTAATAAGGGGTGGAGGGTGGTCTGCCCCAGGCGCCCTCGGTGAGGATGCAGGCATCCCTCCTCTTCTCTGCCCTTTGCTCCTTATCACTCCCATCCCCTGCCAAATGTTCATCTTCACTTCCCCCCTACTGTATCTCTATCTCTTTACCGGCACAAGCAGCAACTCCAACTTGTTGCTCGCACCAGCATCGGCTCTCCCTCTGATGTCACTTCTGGGTCCCACACCTAGGAAGTGATGTCAGAGAAAGAGCCAAAGCTGACACGGCAGCAAGTTGGTGATGCTGCTCGCATCAGGGTAGTTAAAAGAGGTATGGGATAGGTAAGGGAAGCACACATGCAATACTGGGCAGGGAAGGAGTGGGGTGGTGGAGAAAAGGGTGGAGGAGGGGCTCTACTGCCCTGGGCACCTCTCACCCTTGCTAAGCCACTGAATGTTTCTCAAGTCGGTCCTGGGGTACACCCTTGCCAGTCAGGTTTTTAGGATATTCTCAATGAATATGCATAAACTTGATTTGCATACACTGCCTCCATTATATGCAAATTTATTTCATGCATATTCATTGTGGATATCCTGAAAACCTGACTGGCAAGGGGGTACTCCATGACCAACTTGATGGAGACTTCCTACACTGGAAAATCCTCAAGGGAGAATGGCAAAACAACAAGTTCAAAATGCAGCTGTAAAAGTTTCTAGATAGAGCTTTTATGCTGCTGCTTCAGAAAGCTATACAGTAAACTAGTGTTTGTCAACTTCTACAAGCCAAGTACTCCCTAAGTCTAACAAATATCAACTGAGTACTCCCAGCCACCGACTGCCCAAGCTCTGTCCCAGACCCCGCCCCATTACTAATTGTAATGCAATTTCTCCCATTCATTTTTCATATACACACAATATACACAGTAGATAAAAATTCTCAAAATTTTCAATTAATAAATTGAAAATAAAATCATTTTCCCTATTTCTGTTGTCTGGTGATTTTATTTTTCTAATCATCTTTTCCCAGTCTCTGGTTGCACTTCCTTCTGTCTGTGTTCTTAACTATGTTTCCAGGGCCTTCTTATCCATTGACTAGTTTTCTCTCCTTTACTTTCTGCCCTGCATCCATGTTTTCTCTGACAGTTTAAATTCACAGCACCGACAGCGTTCTTTTGACGATGTTACCACATCGCAAACTTGAAGCATTCTATCAGCATTGAAAAGGTTTTTCAATTTACATACAATAGGGTCTCCTGAAGAAGGAATCGAAACGGGGCCACGTAGAGACCCCGAACCTGTTATAAACTGAATTATCAAACTGCTCTCAATTCTCTCACAGAGCGATGTTCATTTGAAAAGATTTGTAAAGATAAGAAAAAACAAAGTATTTTCATACAAGTGTTTGAAAGACTGTAAAGACATTTATTTATTTATTTACTTTTGTAATCAAACTTGGAGCGTAACCAGAACTAATAAAGTTGCAACGACTGAAAAATATACTTTGGTTCATCACTAGAGGGCGCAACTCTCTTCTTGAAGAACTCTATACCTCTGAGTGACTTTCAAACGTGACGGTTGCAATCCTGAAGTTTGGTTACCAATTTGAATGAGAAGACAGTTCTTTTATTTGAACTCTAATATTTTTCTGACTTCCACTAATATTTAACTATTAGTACCCCAGTGACATTATAAAGAAACTGCATCCATCTTTGGCATTAACTTTTAACATTCAACTTTTTTCTATTTTGCTGCTTTCTTCTCAAAATCTACTTTTCCATACCTTACCTTACCTTCCTATCTCCTCTCCCATGGTCTGGCATTTCTTTCTCCTTTGAATCCCCATTTCCATGGTCTGACATCTCTCTCCTTCCCTCTCTCCCTCCCCCCCCCAATGGTCTGACATCTTCTCTCCCTCCTTACAGTGGTCTGACATCTCTCTCTATCCTTCCTTTCCCCCCCCCCCCCCTTCCCACAGTCTAGCATTTCTCTCTACTAGTACAATTACTACTGTTAATTATTTCTATAGCACTACTAGACTTTCCTCCTTTCCTTCCATTCTCTGGTCTGGCATCCCACCCTTCCTTGAGTCATCTCTCCCCCCTGCCCCCCACCCAGTGTAACATTTCTCTGTCCCTTCCTCCTTTCTGGCCTTCTCCCAGTCCAACATTTCTTCCTCCTTTTCCTCCATCAGGCTAACATTTCTTTCTCTCTGCCTCCTGCACTCTTCCTCTCTTCCAGTCCTCATTCCCTCCCCCAACCAACAACTCTCTCTCTCCCTCCATGAGTCCAACTTTTCATTCTGCCCTGTCCCCCTTCACCTGAGTATGACATTTCTCCTTCCCTCCCTTCTGCCCTCTCCATCCATCTCTCCCTCTCTCCATGAGTTCAACACTTTCTGCCTCCTGCATGTTTTTCTCTCCTCTCCCCTTCCTCAAATGTGACAGTGGTGTAGTAAGGGGGTACGGGGGGGGGGTGCAGTCTTCCCTGGGCACGGTCTTCCTAAGGGTGTGGTGCCCCCTCCACTCTACCCCCTCCGCTCCTCTCTGTGCTGCACTCACATACCCCTTGCCTTCCCTGTACCTTTTTTACTTCCCTGGTGTGAGGTTGCTGCCCGCATTGGCAGCAGCGCTCTCTCTGACATCACTTTCAGGATCTGCGCCTAGAAAGTGACATCAAAGGGCAATCTGACACTGACTTGGACAAGCTGCTCATGTCAGAGAAGTTAGAGAGGGACAGGGGTACTCATGCAATGGGAGAGGGGTGCCACTACCCTGAGCACCGCTTACCCTTACTACACCAATGTTACCACCCCCAATCCGTCTCTCCCCATACCCACTCACAACTAACATGCTCTCTCCTCATGCACCATTTCTCCCTCTCCTCTACCACATGTCCATTTCTCTCTCTCATCACTCTTACTCCTTCTGCAACAATTTTACTTCCTTCTATCCTCCCAACCCTGCTCACAACTGCACCTCACCCTCCCTTCCAGTGTGCACCACTTTTCCTTTCCTTCACCTTCAAGTCCAGCAGCACCTTTCCCTTCCCTCCCTCTTCTGCCAGGCCAAACAGCACCTCTTCTCCCTTCCCTTTCCCTCTTTCTCTGCCAAGCGGTATCCCTTCTCCTTTCTCCCATCTCTCCTCCCCTGTCCAGCAGTACCTCTCCTCTCCCTAGCAGCAACTCACTGTGTGCTTTTAAGTTCCCCACATAGCTATGACTAGCGTTAGTTTAGCTGTGGTTATATTAGGCAGCCTCAGGGCCTTTGCTAGGCCAACCTGTCTCTGATGATGCAACTTCCTCTTTTGTCAGTGGTGGGCTAGCCTAGCAAATATCCCAAGGCTGCCTGATGGAATCGCCGGCTAAACTAATGCTAGCGCCAGTTGTGTGATGAAGTTAAAAGCACACAGTGAGCTGCCGCTGCTGGTCTGGGTGTGGGGGGAGGATGGGGAGAGAAGACGAGGAAGGTGGGAGATACACGATGGCAGAAGGAAGCTGGGAGACATACAGCGCCAGCACCAGTGCCACATACCACCTGACAATGGTAAGCGTACCCTCTGGGTTACGTATACTGTGTGTTGAGAACCTCTGCAATAAACTAAAAACATTTGATTTTGATCTGATAATTTGCTACAACAGAGATGCCAAATTATCCAATTCCAGACTGGAGATTTTAGACCGGGGTGGACAACTCCGGTCCTCGAAGGCCATAATCCAGTCAGGTTTTCAGGATTTCCCCAATGAATAAGCATTGAAAGCAGTGTATGCAAGTAGATCTCATGCATATTGGGGAAATCCTGAAAACCCAACTGGATTCCGGCCCCCGAGGACTGGAGTGGCCCACCCCTGTTTTAGACAGCCCTGGATTTCTGACCAGCCCATCCTGCTGCATTATAAGACTTTCAGCACATGCTCCATTGTGCAAGATCAGACACTACAAATCCCACACTGCTTTGGGATGTATATTCAAAACAAAGAATTAAACAGAGGAAGCAAATCCACAAACTCAAATACACAAAATAAAGAGTGGAATTGTACTAATAAGACTGGTGAACACGAGCTATTATATAAATGTCCTTTTATTCATCCAATGGTTCAATGACTCGACATGTACATGTTTCGGCCAAACTCACTCGCCTGCTGATTGAGCACAGGCTGTGGGGCCCCTCAATGGTGCTGATGTTCCAATAGACAACCTGATGTTGGCTCTGTAGGCTTCCCTCTACTGTGGTCCTACCTGGGAGTTTCCAGGTGAACGGAACCCGAGCATTTGATGGATCACAAATCAGCTTGGCTCCAGACTCCTGAAGCAGGCCTTTTTGGCCGAAACATGTACATGTTGAGTCATTCAGTTATTGGATGAATAAAAGGACATTTATGTAATAGCTCGTGTTCACCAGTCTTATTAGGATAATTCCACTCCTTATCCTTATCTATCTACATGGAGAAACCTCATTAGAAAAATTTAAAAGCACATTAAAATGCTACCTGTACAAAGACGCATTTGAGTCATAGATAGGATAATTCATCTATCATTAATCCCAGGCTCAAATATCTAATTTTAACCAGACCTTATGTATAGGTCACAACCTCCCCTATCCTCTTTTTAGGCTTAGCCATATTTATAAAACATTCTCCATCACTCTCCTGATGTTGTTTTTTCCTTAAATATACTCTTACTTTCCTCAAAGATTGTAGTTTACCCTTCTTCCCTTTTGTATCGCTAATTACTTGTGTACATACATTGTATGTTTATTTGTATAAATTGTTTTATTTTTGTCTCCAAATTTTAAATTGTCATACGCATTGAAGTATTTGATATTGCGTGTACAACAAACTTTTAATAAACTTGAAACTTATTTTGTGTGTTCAAAACGAGGACCAGATAAAAATCTCCATCCTAGAACTCAGCATCTCTACATTTCTGGAAAGCTATAAGCTGTAGGAAGAGATATTTGCATAAGATTAATGAAAATAGCTCTTCTGGGACTAGTAACTTACTGGTAATAGTCCAC
This sequence comes from Geotrypetes seraphini, assembly GCF_902459505.1. Classification (NCBI taxonomy): domain Eukaryota; kingdom Metazoa; phylum Chordata; class Amphibia; order Gymnophiona; family Dermophiidae; genus Geotrypetes; species Geotrypetes seraphini. The sequence continues at coordinate 402,542,029 of NC_047085.1, read as the reverse complement.
TAGAGAATGGCTTATGAATAACTGAAAGAAGAGAAACAGAGATTGTGTCTTATAGTCTGAGTGAGGAAATTCCAGGGCATAAATTTCTTTGACCCCTAGGAAGTTGTGAAATGAGAAAACATCAGTTCCAGATGAAGTGAGGAACTAAGAAAGGAACTTTACTGTAGATCTCATGTTGTTATCAGCGTTCAGCAGATGTCATGTTTGGCACAGAGAATTGAGAAAGCTAGAGTTTGAATCCACTCCCACTACTCAGTGTTGCCGACATGCTGAAGGCAGCCATCGCTCAGCATATTTACTGAAACCTGACTTGTTTCCCTGTTCGGTTGCTTCTTTTCTGAGATTTATTACTAGGTCTCCTTTCTTCTTGTTTCATCCAAATATATTGTTGTTGTATGTTATGTTTATTGGGAATGCAATTTGTATCCCTTACATCATAACCAAAGTCCCCATTTTTTACCTTCCACTCTTTGAGTGCAAGAGTTAGGTTCTTGTATCGCATATATTACTGTAATAACTATAAATTATATTCTGATAAACATTAACATATGAACACTCTGATCATATATTTGTAATAAAATAAAGGGGTATTCAAGATATTTGTTTTAGCAGTCATTATTAAAGAAGTTCCCCATCCAACCATCCAACCCCAACTCTTGTCTATTTATTACACATTGGTGAAATAATTTCTCTATTTCTATTTAAAGTATTTTTTGTTAATTTATCATCAAAGCAAAAAAAAAAATTATACATATATATATATATATATATATATATATATATTACATCATAAAGTCAATCAGACATGGAGAATTTTTCCAGCTTTTAAATAGCCTTAGTGTTACGGTTTCTGGAAACCTCTGACTTATACTGACATCTGCTGGTGGAAGATAGAATGTTTATTATCCTACATTTCTAGGTAATACAGTATATAGAAATAAAACAAAAACAAATGATGTAAGGTGATACCTTTTTAATGAACTGACAACATATTTTTAAACTAGCTTTCAAAGGTAACCCTTCTTCTTCAGATCAGAAATAAGCAAATGTTGACAAATATCAGAATACATAAGTGAAACATAAAAGCATTCGAAATGTAGTCTCACAGGAATAAAGAAGGGGTGGGTAAGATGGAAAACAGGGAGAATTGGGTGGGTGAGAAACAGGGAGATATGGAGGAATGACAAGAAAGTGACAAAAGTATAATTTTATGGCTTGTAATGCGATAGAAAACCAAGATCTGGGCGACAGTGAGCATGATGGTGCCAATTCTAAAGCTCGAAGTGCTTTGGCCATCGTCAGTCTGGGGTGGGAGGCTATGCCTGGACATGCTCTGAGCTTGAACACGCTACAAAGATAAGTTTATTAAGTAAACCTGCTGTTTCCACTGTACACTCACTGTGTTTTGGATTGTTTAACACTATCAACAAAGTGGACTGGTACGAACAGTTTATAGTTAAACTAGTCTTTAAGCCCGTTACATTAATGGGTGCTAGAATAGATGTGTGTGTCTGTCTTTCTTTCTGTCTCTCTGTCTCCTTAGCCCTTGTCTGTTTTTCATTCTTTCTGTCTGTTTCTCTCCCTGGCCCCCCTGTCTGTCTGTCTTTCTTTCTGTCTATCTCTCTGTTTCTCTCACTGGCCCCCTGCCAGCCTGTATTTCTTTGTTGCACTATGCCTGCCTGTCTCTCCGTGGCCTCCTTCTGTTTCCTCCCCTCCCAGAGCAAAGCATGACTGCTCTCTGCCCCCCAGCACACCCCTCCCCACAAAGCAGCCTCCTTTCCCTCTCCCCCTCCACTTCTTACCAGCATGGGACACCTCACAGTCATTGCTGACACATACCACCGCTGAATTCATTGCACGCGCCCCAAGCCACCCCACGCACCTCAAATGGAATTCGGCATGGAGGCACACATCATGGCAGCTTAGGGTTTTATTATAGAGGATGCTGTAACTCTGGCATGGAAGGAGGTTTTTGTGCTGATGACGTGATCTGCCCTCCCTAAAGGAGCTCTGAGGCTTTTTCTCCTTTCCACTGAGTGCACTAGTTTACTAATGCTGTTTTCACAACTTGCTTCACAGCTTTTGGGTTTTATTATTATAAATAGTAGGGTTCCCCAGGTGGTCTGTGCTGGGACCACTGCTTTTTAACATATTCATCAATGATCTAGAGATAGGAATAACTATGAGATCATAAAATTTGCTGATGACACAAAGTTGTTCAAAGTTGTTAAATTGCAAGAGGTTTGTGAAAAATCACAAGAGGACCTTGTGAGTCTGGAAGGCTGGGCCTCAAAATGGCAGATGACATTTAATGTGAGCAAGTGCAAAATGATGCATGTGGGAAAGAGGAACCTGAACTAGAGCTACATGATACTGGGTTCTATGTTAGGAGTCACTGCCCAGGAAAAGGATCTAGGTGTAATTGTTGAGGAATTACGGTGGCTAAGAAAACAAATAGAATGTTAGGAATTATCAGGAAAGGAATAGAAAATAAAGGTGAAAATGTTATAATTCCCTTGTATCGCTCTATAGTAAGGCCGCAACTTGAATATTGTGTGCAGTTCTGGTTGTTGTATCTCAAAAAAGATATAGCACAAAATTTCAAACCGTTCTTCAAATATGTTAAAAGGAAGCAGCCAGCAAGAGAGGAGGTTGGACCACTGGACGACGGAGATAGGAAAGGAGTGGTGAAGGAAGAAAAAGAAGTAGCGGATAGACTAAACATGTTCTTTTCGTCAGTATTTACAAAAGAGGACACATCCAAAGTGCCGGAAACTGAAAAAATCTTCAACGGAGATCAAGCAGAAAAATTAACATCCATGGAGGTAAGCCTTGAAGACGTACACAAGCAGATAGATAGATTAAAAACTGACAAATCTCCGGGCCCAGACGGAATCCACCCTAGGGTATTGAAAGAACTAAAGGAAGAAATAGCGAAACTACTACAGCAGGTTTGTAATCTATCCCTGAAAACAGGCGTGATCCCGGAGGATTGGAAAATAGCTAATGTTACACCCATCTTTAAAAAAGGATTGAGAGGCAACCCGGGAAACTACAGACCAGTAAGTTTGACTTCAGTTCTGGGGAAGATGGCAGAAGCGCTGATAAAAGACAGCATCGATGAGCATCTAGAAAGGAATAAACTGATGAAAACAAGCCAACATGGCTTCTGCAAGGGAAGATCGTGCCTAATGAACTTATTGCACTTCTTCGAAGGAATTAACAAACAGATGGACAAAGGGGACCACATTGACATCGTATACTTAGATTTCCAAAAGCCTTTGACAAGGTACCCCATGAATGCCTACTACGGAAACTGAAAAACCATGGGGTGGAAGGAGATGTACATAGATGGATCAAAAATTGGTTGGCAGGTAGGAGGCAAAGGGTGGGAGAGAAGGACCACTACTCTGACTGGAGGAGGGTCATGAGTGGTGTTCCGCAGGGGTCGGTACTCGGACCACTGCTGTTCAATGTATTTATAAATGATCTAGAAACAGGGACAAAGTGCGAGGTAATAAAATTCGCAGACAACACCAAACTATTTAGTGGAGTTAGGACTAAAGAGGACTGTGAAGATTTACAAAGGGACCTGGACAAACTAGGAGAGTGGGCGAAAAGATGGCAGATGAAGTTTAATGTAGAGAAATGTAAAGTCTTGCATGTAGGAAACAGAAACCCGATGTACGATGGGAGGGCTGGTAATGGGTGAAAGTAGCCTAGAAAAGAAATTGGGGGTACTGGTGGACAAGACAATGAAGCCATCGGCATAGTGCGCAGTGGCCTCTAAGAAGGCGAACAGGATGCTAGGTATTATTAAGAAAGGTATTACAACCAGAACAAAATAAGTTATCCTGTCATTGTATCGGGCGATGGTGCGCCCGCATCTGGAGTACTGCGTCCAATATCGGTCGCCGTACCTCAAGAAGGATATGGCGATACTCAAGAGGGTCCAGAAAAGAGCGACATGATTGATAAAAGGTATGGAAAACCTTTCATATGCTGAAAGATTAGAGAAACTGGGGCTCTTTTCCCTGGAAAAGCAGAGACTTAGAGGAGACATGATAGAGACTTACAAGATCATGAAGGGCATAGAGAAAGTGGAGAGGGACAGATTCTTCAAACTTTCGAAAACTGCAAGAACGAGAGGGCATTCGGAAAAATTAAAAGGGGACAGATTCAGAACCAATGCTAGGAAGTTCTTCTTCACCCAAAGGGTGGTGGATACCTGGAATGCGCTTCCAGAGGGTGTGATAGGACAGGAAGGGATTAGATAATTTCCTGAAGGAAAAGGGGATAGAAGGATATAGATAGAGGATTACTATACAGGTCCTGGACCTGATGGGCTGCCGCGTGAGGAGACTGCTGGGCACGATGGACCTCTGGTCTGACCCAGCAGAGGCACTGTTTACAGAGAAGAACAACGAAAATGATAAAAGGTTTGGGATGTGATATGTTCAAGAAGGGATTAGATAATTTCCTGAAGGAAAAGGGGATAGCAGGATATAGATAGAGGATTACTATACAGGTCCTGGACCTGATGGGCTGCCGCGTGAGCGGACTGCTGGGCACGATGGACCTCTCTGGTCTGACCCAGCAGAGGCACTGCTTATGTTCTTATGTACAGAGGACAACGAAAATAATAAAATGTTTGGGATGACTTCCCTATGAGGAGAGCTTAAAGTAGCAAGGGCTCTTCAGCGTGGAGAAGAGACAGCTCAGAGGGGTTATGATAGAGGCCTATAAAATACTGAGTGTAGTGGAAAGGTTAGATGTGAATCGCTTGTTCACGCTTTCCAAAAATACTAGGACTAGGGGCATGGGATTAAGCTACTAAGTAATATATTTAAAACAAACCAAAGAAAATATTTCTTCACACAAAGTGTAATTAAACTCTGGAATTTGTTGCCAGAGAATGTGGTGAAATCAGTTAGCTTAGCAGGGTTTAAAAAAAAGCTTGGATAATTTTCTAAAAGAGAAGTACATAGGCCATTATTAAGATGGCTTGGGGAAATCCACTGCTTATTTCTAGGATAAGCAGCATAAAATCTGTTTTACTACTTGGGATCTAGCTAGGTACTTGGAATCTGGGTTGGCTCCTGTTGGAAACAGGATACTGGGCTTGATGGACTTTCGATATGTCCCAGCATGGCAATTCTTATGTTCTTATGTTCACTATAACCTTGCAGTTCTGAGCGGTTAACAAATTAAAAATATACGTACAATACTATCAATTAGGATGTTACATTAAATAACTCATTTTCAAAGCACTTACAAACACAAACTACCATAGGTTTCTGTGGTACTTTGTGTGTTTAAGTGCTTTGAAAATGAGCCTCAAAATCAGCTAAAACATGTATCTGGAATTAATTGCCAGGACAATGTGGTGAAAGCAGTTAACTTAGCAGAGTTTTGAAAATGTTTGGATAATTTCCTAAAAGAAAATTCCAAAAGCCATTATTAAGATGGGCTTGTGGAGATCCACTGCTTATTTCTAGGAAAAGCAGCATAAAATCTACTACTACTACTACTATTTATTATTTCTATAGCACTGAAATGGCATATGCAGCGCTGTACATTTTAACATACAATAGACAGTCCCTGCTCAGAAGAGCTTACAATCTAATCTAGACAGGACATTATAGGGTTATAGGGTTGAGGAAATTATGATAGAGGAAATGATACAGTGGGTATAGATATCTGACAGAAGTGAGTGGGAGTTAAGAGTTGAAAGCAGTTTCAAATAAGTAGGCCTAAAGCTTGGATTTGAACACTGCCAGGTCAACTTTTGGAAACAGGATACTAGACTTGATAAACCTTTGGTCTGTCCCAGAATGGAAACCCTTATGTACTTGAGAGAGTCCAAAGGAGAGCAACGAAACTGGCAAAAGGGCTGGAACACTGCCCATACGCCGAGAGGTTGGATAGGCTGGGGCTCTTCTCTCTGGAAAAAAGGAGGCTCAGGGGAGATATGATAGAGACCTTCAAGATCATGAGGGGCATAGAGAGGGTGGATAGGGACAGATTCTTCAGACTGAAGGGGACAACAAGTACGAGGGGGCATTCGGAGAAACTGAAGGGAGATAGGTTCAAAACAAATGCAAGGAAGTTTTTTTTCACCCAAAGGGTCGTTGACACTTGGAATGCGCTACCGGAGGAAGTGATCAGGCAGAGTACGGTACAAGGATTCAAACAGGGATTGGACGGATTCCTGAGGGATAAAGGGATCGTGGGATACTGAGAGAGGTGCTGGGATGTAACACAGGTATAGAAAGCTAACCAGGTAATAAGTATAGAAACCCAACAGGTCGTGCATGTGCAAGACCGGAGGGTTAGGACTACGATGGGAAGATAGGACTTCAATGAGAAACCAAGGTGGCAAGGGAGCCCCTTCTGGTGATTCAGACAGGTCGTGACCTGTTTGGGCCGCCGCGGGAGCGGACTGCCGGGCAGGATGGACCTATGGTCTGACCCGGCGGAGGCACTGCTTATGTTCTTATGTTCTTTCCTTCGTATGTGGCCCAATTAAAATGCTATCACATTTCTTAGTTTGCCATAGTTGATAGAAAGTCATTGTTGAAGTCGTTTTCCTTTCTAGGCCTCAAGGGTATTGTACGAAAGAAACAAACCACATTGAACCAAACATTTTGTTTGTTGTTTGTCCTGTGGAAATAAAGTATTTGCAAAAAAATTCCAGCTATTAAAATGTCAAATATTACTCATCCTATTTGCGGCTGCTTTTTCCCTCATTGTGAAGAATGTTTGATTCCACTGGCAAATGAATGACTCTTATCATTTGTAGAGGTTTGAAATATAATATTGACATACTGGTATTTAGAAAGAAGAGAACTCACATTAACTGGAATTTCACTCTTTGTATCAAGATCTTAGTTTCCATTCCAAACTGTTGAAACAAAAGCAAACAAAATGAAAATCAAAAAGACAAAAGTACAAAAATACATAGCTAGTTTGATAATAAGTAATGGCAGAACATAAGAATTGCTGCTACTGGATAAGACCAGTGGTCCATCCTGCCCAGCAGTCCGCTCATGCGGCGGCACCCAGGTCAAAGACCAGTGCTCTAAATGAGTCCAGCCTCACCTGCGTACGTTCCAGTTTAGCAGGAACTTGTCCAACTTTGTCTTGAATCCCTGGAGGGTATTTTCCCCTATAACAGACTCCAGAAGAGCATTCCAGCTCTCCACCACTCTCTGGGTGAAGAAGAACTTCCTTACATTTGTACGGAATCTATCCCCTTTCAACTTTAGAGAGTGCCCTCTCGTTCTCCCTACCTTGGAGAGGGTGAACAATCTGTCTTTATCTGCTAAGTCTATTCCCTTCATTATTTTGAATGTTTCGATCATGGACCCTCTCAGTCTCCTCTTTTCAAGGGAAAAGAGGCCCAGTTTCTCCAATCTCTCACTGTACGGCAAATCCTCCAGCCCCTTAATCATTTTAGTCGCTCTTCTCTGGACCCTTTCGAGTAGTACCATGTCCTTCTTTATGTATGGTGATCAGTGCTGACCGCAGTACTCCAGGTGAGGGCACATCATGGCCCGGTACAGCGGCATGATAACCTTCTCCGATCTGATCGTGATCCCCTTCTTTATCATTCCTAGCATTCTGTTCACCCTTTTCGCTGCCGTCGCACATTGCGCGGACGGCTTCATTGACTTGTCGATCAGAACTCCCAAGTCTCTTTCCTTAAAGGAAAAGCTTCTGTCTTACCCTGCTGAAATCTTTGACTTGTACCATAATTGCCATATGCGGCAGGCAACTTCTGAAAGTCTTCCAGATTTGTATTGTCAGCTTAATTGTTTTATGGACACAAGTTGCACTCTCACCGTTTGGGACAATTCTATAAATGAGGGCCTGGTAGAAGCCTTTTCTATAAAGAAACACAGGTGTCTATTTCTCTACCTGGAGTATTGCATTCAGTTCTGGTCTCCTTATCTTAAGAAAGATATAGCAGCACTAGAAAAGGTTCAAAGAAGAGCAACCAAGATGATAAAGGGGATGGAACTCCTCTCGTATGAGGAAAGACTAAATTGGTTAGGGCTTTCAGCTTGGAAAAGAGATGGTTGAGGGGAGATATGATTGAAGTCTACAAAATCCTGAGTGGAATAGAACGGGTACAAGTGGATCAATTTTTCACTCCGTCAAAAATTACAAGGACTAGGGGACACTCAATGAAGTTACAGGGAAATACTTTTAAACCAATAGGAGGAAATATTTTTTCATTCAGAGAATAGTTAAGCTCTGGAACACATTGCCAGAAGATGTGGTAAGAGCTGGTTTTAAAAAAAGGTTTGGGCAAGTTCCTGGAGGAAAAGTTCTTAGTCTGTTATTGAGAAAGAAATGGGGGAAGCCGCTGCTTGCCCTGGATTGATAGCATGGAATGTTGCTACTCTTTGGGTTTTTGCCAGGTACTGGTGACCTGGATTGGCCACCAGGAGGACGGGCTACTGGGCTTGATGGACCATTGATCTGACCCAGTAAGACTATTCTTATGTTCTTATGTACTAACATAACAACAAAAATACACACCTATAATTTAGGTGTAAGGACTTGTTCCTGCCATAGAGCTGCTGTAAGTGTATGTGTCTAAGTTTTTGTAATACACTTGCAGCTTTTAGGTAGGTTATGTGTCTTTCAGTGGCATAGCCAGACAGCCAATTTTGTATGTGTCTCAGCCCAAAGTAGTTAGACACAAAATTTTTTGTCAGCATCCACCCTCCTCTCCACTCTCATAAAGATTTTCCAAAGAGAGCCAGAACTCCCTTTTACCAAGCTTGGCAGACAGCAGAAATATCCATGAGCCACCAATGTCAACACCCCACCCATGTTTAGTTGTTGGCGGTTCGAGGATGCAGCCATTTTTACACTGAAATGTCCAAAATTAGTAGCCTTTTTTTCCCAAAGTGAAACATCCAGCTTTGAATGCCAAAAAACCAGGGACATGAACATCTGTCTGGCATCATTTTCAAAAATATGGCCACACAAAAATCTCTGCAGAGAGGTGGAGTAGCCTATTGGTTAGTGCAGTGACTTATAAACCATGGGGCACAGATTCAAATTCCACTGTAACTCCTTTTCTTGTGTGTAAATGTGACCTCTCCAGAACCTGAAAAATACCTACTGTAGCCGAATATACACCACTTCAATAGCTTTCAGGCTTGCAGGTGTCTTATATGTCTAAGTATAGTTAGTGATATAGTAAGAGGGGGTGCAGTGGTGCGCCATGGGCACAATCTTCCTAAAAGCGGGGCACCCCTTCTCCTGCCCCCCCCCCACTCTTCTCTTTGCCCTTGCGCACCCCTTGCCTTCCCCGTACTTTATTTTTTTTTTTTACTTCCCCCGCCTCAGCATCAGCGCTTTCTCTGATGTCACTTCCGGGAACTGCGCCTAGGAAGTGATGTCAAAGAGCGAGCCAACACTGACACGGGCATGCTGCTCATGCCAGAGAAATTAAAAACGTATGGGGAAAGGGAAGTGGTGTGCACGTGTGTAGCAGGGGGGGTGGGGAAGAGGTTGAGGGAGGGACACCGCTCACCCCTACTACACCACTGGGTATAGTACGGTAGGTATTTTTCTATTTCTGGAAAGCTCATAATTCCCCCCCCCCCCCAAAAAAAAAAAAAAAAGAGCTAGAGTGAGACTTGAATTTGGATCTCTTGATTCAAGGTCTACTGTCATAAGCACTAGGCTTCCCCTCTAACCTATTTACTGCTTTGTTCAGAAAGTGTATAATGTCCGCAGCTGACAAAACCTTGTTTTCCTTTACATTTTCATTGTCAGAGGAGAGGGAGGAAGACAACAACCACTGAGGGATAGTCAGCTGCTCAGTTAGATCAACGTTTTGTAACTTGTCCTTGTGTACTATATTGGAATCTGCTAGAATGATATTGGAATATTTGTATTCTATCTCCCAGTACAGCCAGCAATGAAATTAGGGCCAGTTTTATCAATGGGCAAAAGGGAGTAGATGCCCCAAATCCTTGTATAAAGGGGGCCAGCATTTCAGTTATCCATATATATTTAGCCTCGAGTCTATAACTTTGTCGCTGGCCACAGTTGCACCTTTCTTTGTGGGAATGCATTGGTGCCATCATCTTTCCCTTTCCCTTCTTCTCCCTCTCTCCCATCACCGTGGTCCTTCAAACTTGCCTTCAATTGCTGGCAGCAGCATCAATTAACACAGATTGCTTCAGGCTGACCTCAAAGGCTTCCCTCTGCCATGTTTCACCCACATGGAAACAGAAAGTGACATTAGAGGACATGGCAGACGAAAGGCCCTGAGGTAGCCTATGTTACTCACTGCCACTGCTGGTGACTGAAGGCAGATTTGGAGGACCAGGGGGAAGAGGGAGAAAAGAGGGAGAAATAGGAAGCTTATCCATAGAGGTGAGGGAAGGGAAGGCATGCTGAATCTGTGGGGAGGAAGGGAGGGAAGGGTAGAGAAAGGAATCCTGGACCCATGGGGAAGAGCGAGATGGAGAGATATTGGACCTACAGGGAGGGACAGGGGACATATGATTCAGACGTTCAAATACTTGAAGGGTATTAACATAGAACAAAATCTTTTCCAGAGAAAGGAAAATGGTAAAATCAGAGGTTGAGGGGTGGTAGATTCAAGAGCAATGTTAGGAAATTCTACTTTACAGAGAGGGTGGTGGCTGCCTGGAATGTGCTCCCGAGAGAGGTAGTGGAGAGGAAAACAGTGACGGAGTTCAAAGAAGCGTGGGATGAACACAGAGGATCTAGAATCAGAAAATAATAGTAAATATTGAACTAAGGCCAGTACTGGGCAGACTTGCACGGTATGTGTCTGTATATGGCCTTTTGGTTGAGGATGGGCTGGGGAGGGCTTCAGTGGCTGGGAGGGTGTAGATGGGCTGGAGTGAGATTTGACGGAGACTTCGGCAGTTGGAACCCAAGCACAGTACTGGGTAGAACTTTGGATTCTTGCCCAGAAATAGCTAAGAAGAATAAATTTAAATTGAATCAGGTTTGGCAGACTGGATGGACCGTCTTTATCTGCCGCCATCTACTATGTTACTATGTTAGGAGGAAAAAGGAAAGAGAAAAACACTGTGTATCCAATCATCTTGTTCTGGGGTATTTTGTGTATGTTTCTGGGTTTCTGATATCTGCAGATTTCTCTGCTTTTGCTGGGCATGTCAGATCAAGTCTCTCAGGCATCCATTTTATAACCTGGCATCACTACCTTTTATAAATATTTTATGAAAAGGTACTGACATGTAAATGATTCAAAGAGAAATATTAACATAGAGGGAATCATTTTCAAAGCTGTTAGACTTACCAAGTTCTACAGGTGGCTAGATAACTGTAAATTTAACCCCCCTGTTTTACTAAGGTGCGCTAACCGATTAGCACGTGCTAATTGAATTAGCGCGCGCTAAATGCTAACACGTCCATAGACTAACATGCACACATTAGCGTTTAGCGTGTGCTAATTGGTTAGCGCACCTTAGTAAAACAGGACCTATGTGCTTTGAAAATACACTTAATTTCTTTGAATGCTCACTAGATGGCAATATCAGTCTTTAAAACCTAATGCAATGAAGTATTTACGTTGAATTTTTCATCTTTTACCCTGGGAGATAAAAGCCACAGAAAGAGCTATGTATAAGATGTTAATAGATCTGAGATAAACCTGACCAAGGGGCTCATTTTCAAAAAAGAAAACCATCTAAAAAGTGCTATAAAGGGGCAGATGGATGTTTTTCTTACCAAACCCTTCCAATTTGCTATTTTTGAAACCTATTTTCTAGAAGCATTTCTATTCATCCACAGTTCATCTAAATCTCAATGGGTCATCTTAGAGGAATGGTGTTGATGAGCTTATGACATGTATATTTGTACAAAAAATCCAAATTCACAAGAAGGGATGTCCAATAAATCACAAATTCACAAAAAACACCCCTCAACAACCAGGGCTACGTCTCAGAATTTATGAAAAAAAGGAGAAAAAGACCTCAGTGTCTAACAGGGGCTATGAAAGAAGCTTCCCAAATAGACAAGCCAGTCTCAGACAGAATTTGAAACTGGCAGACACATCCTTGGTCAAAAAAACTCCTTTAAACTCTATTAGTATTCAGAGTCATACATTTCTTTTAATAGATTCAGTTTCAATTTTTAAATATCTGAAAAGTCACTTATCTGAATAAATAGCTGTTTGGACGTAGTCGTGGGGTTAGAAAGCAGGAACAAAAAATGCTCCGTGGGAAGTCAGCTGAAGGCTAATTCAAGCATATCCAATGCAACACTTCCATAATCATCCAACAGGGCTCCCTGTTTCGCTATAATGCTTCGTCAGGGATTTTGAGCGTCCATTCACCCGCTTCCACTCCTGTCCTGTATATTTGTACTACATAGTCTATATTATGAAGTAATTACACAATCCCTTTAGTATCAAACGGTATTAAATAGTAGTTTTAATGAAAATTGAAGAAATAAAATTTATACTTAATGTTAGGGAAAAAAAAAGGTAGGGAGGATGGATTCAAGCCAGTGATGTGAATGTGAGTAAAAGAAAAAAAATGTCTTTCTCTTTGAAAAAACCCTGAATGGGTGAAGATCTAATACTCAATATTTTGAGGCTTGTCCCCGTCTATAAATAGAGAAAAAAAAAAAAGAGAAAAGAGATTATATCCAGTGTCATTTTGGTGGTTCTATATATTGTATTTAATTGATAGGTAACCATCAAGTTTTTTTCTACTTTTGTTATATAACAAATGTACGTTTCTCTGCCATAATCAAACATTTTAGAATACATTGAGAGTACAATTTAGATGTTTAGGGCTAGACCTGTATTAACAGTGAACAAGTGCCAAAAGGTGCCCAAATTGACAAGATGACCACTAGAGAGTTGTAGGCATAACCCCCTCCCACCCCCCAAAGATGTAAATGAAACAGTTTGTAGCTACCTTTATGATAGCTTCAGATGTAATATTAGAGCAGCAAGCAGGTCTCTTGAGTAGCCTGATGGTACTGCAGTGGACTGCAGAGAAGGGGACACAGGCCCATAGCATACTGTAACTACTACAGTTGTGGATGAGCATTTGAGCCCACCAAAACCCACGCAAAACCCATTAGACCATCATATAGATGACAACTGCAGGCATAAGGGCTATTGTGGTGTACAGTTAAGTCTAGTAGATTTTGGGTCGGTTTTAGAGGGCTCACTACACAATACAGTATGTAAAACAGTTATGGTGAGATGTGTACCTTTGACCTTTTATATGAAATTCACTGCAGTGCCTCCTAAAGTGCTTCACTGCTCTTTTGGGGTGTCTGTGTGACCAGTCTACTAAAAATGTTGGCCCTACCTACATCCCAAAGGATTTTTTTGTGCATAGTTCTTTGGCAGTGTTTTTGTTTTTTTTATGGTTCAAAAAGATAGACACACATCTGAAAACTAGCCATTAAAAAAAACAAGATAGACATTTTGCAGTTTTGAAAAATGGCATGTTTGGTACTGGAATTTTTTGCATCTTCTACAAAATGTCTAAACTTGGATTTAGGCGTCATATCAAAAATGGCCCTCCACATCTCCATATTTAGAAAGACAGATGATGCTGATGCATGATCCCTTCTTGATGAAAAACAGCAATTTCCTAAAATTGCTTTAGTATCTCTACAAAAGCCAATTACAGAGGGAGGGGTAAATTTTCCAAATTTTTATAGGTATCATCAATCCTGTATTATGCGTCAGGGTATGTATTGGGTCCTCCCAGAGCTCATGAAGAAGTTCCCAGAATGGTTGATGTTGGAATGGCAACTCATGTTTCCTCTGCGATTATGCCACGTTCTTAGTATCAAAATGCCTAAGTTATATAAAGAAAACAGAATATTAGTAGATACATGGAAAACCTTAAGATATGTGAGTAATTTAACACCTATTCCAATACACAAATCAACAAATCAGACAATATGACTGAACTCCAAGATTCAAATTGGCGGATTTAAGGTCATCTGGAAGTATTGGATGATAGCACGCATACGTATTTTAGATGATGTTATATCTAATGGTAAGCTGCTTGATTTATCACAGTTGCAACATAAATTTGGTTTTAGTAAACACAAAGTTTTAGGTGGTTGCAATTGAAGCAGGCCATTCAGGTAGGGTTCCCTGAATGGAAAAATCTTAATAATCAATATAGTTTAGAATTCTTGTGCTTTCAGGTGGGCTTCCTGGGACAACAGGCCACTCAGTGATATAATTGATAGCTGGATTTATAAATAAAAAAACAAAAACTGGTCTTAGGGACATTTGGAGCATTGAGATTAAGCATCAAATTACTGCATCTCAATGGCCACGAATTTGGACTTGGAGGATGAGATGTACAGTGTCTGCATTTATGAGACAAACTTGTTTTTTTCTATTACATAGAGCTTTCTGGACCCCAGTTCATTTACAAAACTTGGATAGCTCTAAGTCTAATAGATGTTGGCATTGTCATCTCGAAGCAGGGACTTTAGATCATTTATTATTCTATTGTCCATTCATATTGGCTTTTTGGAAATCAATCTGGGGCCAAATAAATTGTTTATTAGAAAATCCGGTGGCATTGTCGTATGATACTGTATTATTTGGCATGTCAATGAGGGCTAAGAGCCAAATATCTACAAAAAATAATAAGCTTTTACTTATTATGACAGGAGTTGCCATACAACAGATTACAAGTAATTGGAAGAAATGGAATAGATTGAATTATAGTTTCTGGTGGAATTCTTTATGTCATATATATAGAATGGAAAAAGTAATAGCTACACAGCAGGGGCATTTAAGAAAATTTCAAGATGTTGGGAGCCTTTAACAAATTATTGTAATAAGTGAATACCGTTTTTCCCTTAATAGTGCATGTCCAAGAATGGGGGTGGGGGGAGGGATAGCTTATGGTTTTTGTATAAATGTAAAGAATGTTAGAAAATAATTTATTATATGTTCTATGTGCTTAAAATTTTGTCAGGGAAAGGGAGGGAGGGAGATAAGTTTTAAAATGGATTAATACAGAATATTAAGTGTTATATTTAAGTGAAAATGTTTTTAATTGATGATGCACTTATTATAAGTTTTAAAAATGAATAAAGATTTATAAAAAAAGAAAAACAGTAATTTCCATGTCTCCTTACTCAAACATTTGACTGTGACTGACAAGGAGAATAAGCTGCTTACTTTCCACAACTAACTTTCCACAAAACTAAAGGATGTAATTCAGACCCCCAGCCCTTAGGATGAGCCTGACTGAGAGATAATCTACAGTGATTCACAATTTTTCCCAAGTACCATTACTAACAGATGTACAAGAAAACTTACGGCTTTTATCTAGATGTCAGAGGAGGTGGACCTTTCTAAAGCACTGGGAGCCTTTAAAGCCAGAGAAAAAATACTTTATTACTTATATATTGACATTTCTTACAGTGACTGGTGGAGTGACCTACCAAGGAAGTACAAATAACAGTAGCTCAGAGTTTCTATAGCTTCCAAATTGCTATGGAAAATAGACACTGAAACAGTGGTGTATATGGGGGGAAGAGGGAGCGGACCACCCCAGGCACTATCTTCTTGGGGGCACTGGAACCTCTCCTCCTCTCCACCTCTCTGCGTACCTCTTTAAATGATTGCTGGTGCGAGCGGCATCTTCCACTTGCTGCTCTTGGCTCCCTTCTGACATCACATCACATCCCTGTTTGTGGGACCATGACATGATGTCAGAAGGGAGCCAAGGCTGGCGTGAGCAGCAGGTGGAAGATACTACTCGCGCTAGTGAACATTTCAAAAGGCATGTGGAGGGTGGTGAGGAAGAGTGGGAGGTGCTCAAGCAATGGGGAAGAGTGTATGTGGGGGTGGGGGGGTGCATGGCATGGTAATATCGAGCACCACCACCCTGGGAACCAACCTCCCTTGCTACACCATGGACCTTCTTATTGATATCTACGTTAAAGATCCAAAAGAAAGAGAATTTCTATTAAGTACAATTGAAACAGTGCTAGTGCTACAAAGTAGGCTGTGCGGGTTTTGTCGCGGATGATCTCATAGATAAGTTGGAAGGCTTTGTGCTATCAAATCCACTGAAAGAACTTTATTGAGACCCCTGAGGAAGACACTTTGGTCAAAACACAGAACGTGTTGGGCCCTCTTCATTAATTACTTTTGTTGATTACTTTGTCAAATTTCCAATAAAGTCTATATCAGGAACATCTGTTTCCACAGTGTCTTTTTGTTTTAGACAAGCAGGCTACCTGTGGAGAAGGCATCTTCTTCTCAGTCATTTGCATTTATCTTCTGGCTGATGATTGATGCTGGGACATACACTCTTTAAGGAACTAATTATGAGTAGTAGAGATGCTGGGATTTTGCCTGGTTCAAGTTCAAAAACCTATTACATAAACCATCAGACGAAGGGGTGAGAAAATGGTGGCAGAATAGAGCAGGAATTCCCAATAGAAGCCCCATCTATAAACCTGAACAGAATGAAATGCAATGTAGCCCTTTATCTGGCATTGTTGCTCAGAAGCAACATATGTCTTCTACAGCTCTTATAGGAGATCTGTATCTCCATATGTCTGTTACTTGGCACTGTTGCTCTCATTCAACATCAAATTACATAAAGCAGTCATTTCACCATCTGCCAATTAAAGGGTTAATGAAACACTCATGGCATAGAATCTACCAATGAGCTGTCACAGAACCCTGGAGAGCTGTGATTATAGTCAAGCTTTAATGTTAAGGTTTGGAGGTATGTTCTGTATAGAGACTGTATTAAACATAGAATGACTGGTAGTTAAGATGACAGTTCGCACCAGGTCTCATCGTTCAGGCCATAGTGGTCCACTTCTAGCACTGGTACTCCTCTTGTGATCTACAGTATATCATGCTAAGTGCTAGTTAATCATTTGTCCAGATCCTCCACTTCCTCAAATCCGCTGTAGCCAGAAACACAGTGATGGTGTATATACAAAATCCCTGGTGGTGGAAGCAGATGATTGCATTGGATTCATTGGAAAAAAACTATTCAAGACCACCTTTGAATTTCAGGGCCCCAAAACCTGAAATAGTTTACTGTTATATCTGTGACAGACCTCATCCTACAGACATTTCAGGAAAATGTTAGACATATCTCTTCTCTGTCATTTTCATGATTGCCCTCAATTATAAGTCCAGAATCTTACTGCAATTGAGCTGGAACCTCTGAAAAATCTTATTGTAAGCCTCAATGAATCCGTTATAGAAATTTGCAAAGATATAAGAAATTGTACGATATGGTATTATTGCTTAATGATGTTAGTTGATGGTTAGATTCAGGATCTATGATTGCAGGATTCTGAAAGGAGTCCCGATGCATGGTCTCCAGTCTAGTCAGGATCATCATTAAAATGCCTCGTGGTACCAGATCAGAGTAGTAGTTCCAAATGAGCTGAAAATACATAGAATGCACGGTTGAAAAGTGCTGAGTCAATAAAGAAGAAGAAAAGAATGACCCTACTGAATGTGAAAATATCATCTGGTTTCTGTCAAAATCATGCGAGCGCTTAGGGGCACACATTCCTATCTATCCTTCTCATTTCTGACAGGCCATTGAGGGGTAATGAGCTGTTACCTTATTCAATGCACACATTCTTTGTCTTATCCCATTAGATGGTAAATGAAAAAAAAAAAAATTAGTTTCATGAGTTGGATCTCCTTCAAATAATTCTCCATAAAACACTTCACATGCTAGGAATGAGTGATATAGCATACATGATTTACAAAAAGTGGTTCATACAGAATTTGTTCTACGGCCATTGTAAATAAAATACCAGTATAAGACAGAAAAAAAGTAGAAAAATGAGAGACAAAGAAAGGTTTGCATCAAGAATACTTCATAGCAACTTCTTTGAGGAGAAATAAAGCAATAGATTTATGTCCATACCCCAATAGTTATTTAAGGCAAACTGATCTGTGCTTTGGAAAGATACAATTATTTTAATCTCACAAGCTGTGCTGGTATTTAGCCTGTAAACACAGTTCATGCTATAGAACAGGCTCCTTTAGTTCAGGGAGTTATGCACCACTGGCATACCATTGTTTCACAAAGTCTTGTTCCTACTTACATTTTAGAAAACTACTATAATCAATATTATTTACAAAATTTCTAGAGCACTAATACAATCTTATGACAAGTTTTGTAGATCACTGGGAATGTCCAGTTTTTATCTTTTTGTGAACCACATTGATCCGTAAGGTTTTGCGGTCTGAAAATGTAAATGTAACTAGTGTTTAAGCCCGTTAGATTAATGGGTGCTAGAATAGATGTGTAGACTTAACAGATCACAAAGTTTAATGAAAACTTACCGTGTGAGCTGTCTGTCTGTCTTTTCTTCTTTCTCTCTCTTTCCTTAGCCACTGTCTGTCTGTCTGTCTGGGTTTTGTTTTTTTTCTTTTTCTCTCTCTCTCCTTGGCCACTGGCTGTCTTTTTTTTTTTTTTCTTTCTCTCTCCTTGGCCGCTGTCTGTCTGTCTCTCTGGCTCCCTGTCTTTATGTCTTTCTGTCTGTCTCTCTCCATGGCCTCCTGTCTGTCTGTCTTGCTTATTGTCTCTCTCCCTGCCCTCTGTCTTTCTGTGTGCATCTGTCTTTCGTTCTCGTGCACTGCCTGCCTGTTTTTCTGTCTCTCTCCGTGGCCACCTGCCTGCCTGTCTCTCTCTGTGGAACCATGCCTGCCTGCCTTTCTTTCTGTCTCTCTTCGTGGCCCCCTTCTGTCTCTCCCCCCTAGAGCAAACCAAGATTGCTGCCTATCCCCCAGCACACCCCTCCCCCCTCTTCCCTGTGCAGCAGCAGCATTTTCCTCCCATCCTTCCCTATGCAGAAGCACACCTTGCCTGCTCCCTCTGTCCTGCAGTAGTCCTTCTCCCTTCTTTTTACCTCCCCCATCCAGCAGCACCCATTCCGTTCTCCCTGTCCTGCAGTAGCCCTTCTCCCTTCCTTTTACCTCCTCCCTGTCCAGCAGCACCCCTTCCCTGCTCCTCCTGTCCAGTAGTAGCCCTTCTCCCTTCCTTTTACCTCCCCCCTGTCCAGCAGCACCCCTTCCCTGCTCCCCCTGTCCTGCAGTAGCCCTTACCCCCCTTTCCTGGTTTTCATTCTCCCTCTTTCCCTCTGTCTCCTCAAAAGGTTGCTGCTGCTGCTGCAGCATTCCCCCCGCGGTCTCACACAGGCGTCGGCAGCATTTACCCCCCTAGCAGTCTCATACAGCCATCAGTAGCGTTTCTCATCCCCCCTTCCCTCTCCTCCCAGGCCTCACACAGCTGTCGGCAGCACAGCATTCACAACTCGTTGCTCCTGCTTGCTTCGGTCCTTCATCGCTGCCAATTCCCACCTACTTTCTTTTTGCACAAAGGCAGGACCTGAGAGCGAGGAAGGCCCGAAGCAAGCAGGAGCAGCGAGTTGAAGCCTCCCTCCCTGCCCTAGGCTGGAAGCGACGTCGACCATGGGGAAAATCGGTGCCGCAGGCTCCTTTTATACACTGCAAACCAAACTGCCACAGGCTCCACCACCGCACACACGCCGTAAATGGAACACAGCCAAATCACAGCGGCAGGGATCACGCCATTTTAACTGCGCATGCGCGGGTAAGGGTTTTATTATATTAGATATAATCAATGGTTTCTATCAAATGCTGACAATGAAAAGAGCCTCACTCTAGACAGATTAAGCAGAAAAGCAGAGCTGATGACAATGTGCCATGATAGGGAGTTGGAAAAGCAGGAAAAACTGGGCGTCAATAATTTTTTGACGCCCAAATTTACTGAATCCGGCTCCCTGTGTCTGTGAGGAGAAAGCTTAGTAAAATAAGGTCCAGTATTCACTACAGGGCTATATCTCACCAGTGGCGTAGTGAGGGGGGTGGTGCCCCTCTCCCCCTCCTCTTCACCCCTCTGCTCCTTCCATGCCAACCCCATGCTACACTCGCCACCTCCCTTCCCACCCCATACCTCTTTAAATCTTCATCAGTGAAAGCAGCTTCTCCGCCCTCCTGCTCGCACTGGCATTGGCTTTCCCTCTGATGTCACTTCCTGGCTCCGTGACCCAGAAGTTATTTCAGAGGGGAGCCAGGCCAATTCGAGCAACAGGCTAGAGTAACTGCTTGCGCTGGTGAAGACTTTAAAGCAGTACTGGGGGGTGGGGAAGGGACAGCATGATGTGGGGAGGGGGGCAGAGATGTGCCAGCTCCCCCACAAAGATGGCACTCAGTGCGGTCCACTACCCCCCCCCCCCCTTTACTACACCACTATATCTCACCAGAGGATTTCATTAAAATGTTCTGTTTCTTCAGACCTGCAGCTTTCCCTATCTGTTAACTGTGCTCATACAGGCTGCAACAACTTTTTAAACAGCTCTTTATAATATTCTGCAAATTCTGTTCAGATAGAAGAAATAAAGTGGAAATAAAGATTAGCACTGAAAGCACTGCAGAGCCACTGAATGGCACACATTGTTAAAGTCCCTTAAAATCTTAAACCTAAAGTAGAATGGGAAAAACCTGCAGATGGTATTTGAAATATGCCTACTCCATTCCAGCTCCTGAGACTCAGATTACAGTGGTTGTAGTGAGATAAATCAGTGAGAGGGCTGGGACATCAGGTTTCCCTTCAATCATGGTCATTTTCTTGGCTTAATGGCGGAGTGATGCTAAGCCTCTAATAACACCAGCTGGAACATGTGCTCTGCAGTTCCAGGCAGCTGGGTGGAGAGAGGGTCAGCAAGAAATTAATTTAAGAGGTGTAAAATGCTGTGAAAAGAAAAACAAATTGGGATTGTGAAAAACAGGTGCCTGCCGATGTTTATTCAGTACTAGCTCAGACTTTCTTCTTCTATATGATTAGCAGCTAACAGGAATCTGGGCTGATTTAATGTTTCTATGACCTTTCTGAAACCTCATACAGAAAAAAAAAAAAAAGGAAAACACCTGCATCTCAACTTTTCATGAGGACAGAAGTTTGTTAAAAGTGGGCAGCTCGAGCAGAGGAGACATCTAGCAGCCGTTGCTGCTTAGGGACAGCCCTCGCGACCCTGAACCAACCCGGGGACGTCTCGCTTTCAACGGCTGCCTGCCCTGCTTCAGCCAACCCAGCCGACGCTGATCTTACTGCTGGGCCGGGCGTGCGAGCTTGCTCCGCCCCCCAGCCCCTGCCGGGAAACTTTAAAGTGGGCAGCTCGAGCAGAGGAGACATCTAGCAGCCGTTGCTGCTTAGGGACAGCCCTCGCGACCCTGAACCAACCCGGGGACGTCTCGCTTTCAACGGCTGCCTGCCCTGCTTCAGCCAACCCAGCCAACGCTGATCTTACTGCTGGGCCGGGCGTGCGAGCTTGCTCCGCCCCCCAGCCCCTGCCGGGAAACTTTAAAGTGGGCAGCTCAACGGCGCAGCCGTTCGGCGCGCCGGCTAAGGCGCACGGCAAAGGCGCGTGCGCCTTAGCTCGCGCCTTTGCGAAGCGTCTGAGTGAAGCTCAAACAGTCCAACTTATAATTCAAACACAATAACTGATTCTTTAAGACTTCACAACAAACGCGGAAATCCTCATATATACAACAAACTAACCGCCTCAATCTAGACCAACATCATTAAGAGACGCGGCTTGATTACCGCGAGAACCACAAACATGAAATAATTACTCCTCTTCACCCACACTCGAAACTGATTATAAAGTGCTTATTTTTTGGAAAAAATAAAATAAAATAAAAAACACAAAACTTCGCTATTTCGCCAAAATATAACTTCATGAGTCACTATGTCGCCTTCAAAATCGACAAAAAATGAAACTATTCCACCTGTGACGATCGGAGGGAAGAAGCAGAAATCTGATCTGAACACGCCAGAGAAAATGGCGTCCAAGAACGATGAGGCTTCATTAGACTTGCTCTTGAAAGAAATAAGATCAAATCGGAGCATAATTCAAGAACAGGTTGATGAAATCAAACTCTTAAGGGGTGAGATTGAGGCAATTAATTCCCAATTTGTGGATGCCCGACACCGTTTGGACGTCCTAGAGGAAAAAACATCTGTAATATCTTCACTACAAGAAACGGTAATTAAACATGACAAACTGATCACTACTTTACAAAGAGACTATGAAGATCTTTCTAATCGAAACAGAAGATCCAACTTAAGAATTATTGGGTTACCTGAATCATCGGAGGGCTCTGATATGGTTGCCTTTCTTTCTGCTTTCCTGCCTGCTACCCTGGGTCTCGTCTTCTCACCTCCACTGGAAATAGAGCATGCTCACCGCGTGCCGTCTCATCTCTCTGCACATGCATCTTCTCCCAGGCCTATTGTGGCTAAACTCCTCAGATTTCATCACACATTACAGATCCTCACAACAGCTGCAAAATCTAAATCTCAACTCCTCCACCAAGGTAGGAAGTTCTTTATAGTTCCAGACCTGGCCAAATCCACGGCCTTGAAGAGAAAAGCATTTCTTTCCCATCGACAAGAACTTAAAGATATAGGAGCCAAATATGGTCTTATGTACCCAGCAAGGATGAAAGTGACCTACAACAACCACACATCTTCATATACTGACCCTAATGACTTAGTTGCATTTCTGGATTCTTTAAAAGTGCGCTGACATGAATTGATGCAAACAAACTTACTGGTTTCTCAGTTATATTGCAAATATTAATAAGCACACCAATTTTCAATTTATTGATATAGTATGGGTGTGGGTTCTTTGCTAGCTTTCCCATATGTGTTATATCTTTGTACTCACAGGAGCACCCATAAAAATTTTTAACTCTATGTATGAGAATGTGATCCTTTGTGATGACATTTTTTACTCTTTTTCTTCTACCTTTACGTTCTTTCTTTTACTTTCTGACAGGAGTGTCTTCCTCAAACATTCTCTTTACTATATACACACATTGAACATGTGTAAAATATACTGCAATATATTAAGGTACTTAAAAGATTATGGCTGACTTGCATATTTTTTCTTTTAATGTAAATGGACTAAATCATCCCATTAAAAGGAAAAAGATAGCTAACTATATTTTTAATAAGCACCCTGATGTGGTTTTTTTACAAGAGACTCACCTACCTCTCGCTGCTGCCTTAAAATTCCAATTAAAGGGATACTCCTCTCACTTTTATTCTCCTGCGACCCAACGTAAGAAAAATGGAGTTTCAATATTTTTTCATGATAAACTCTCTCCTGTAATACACTCTTCTACGACGGATAAAGATGGAAGATGGTGCTTGGTGCACGCTGCGTTGCACTCAGTGAACTTTGTGTTCCTAAACATTTATGCTCCAGTCCTAGATCACCCAGAATTTTTTCAAGATCTTCAGGTGGCGTTAGTAGAATACAGTTCTTACTCTTTAATACTTGGAGGCGATTTCAATCAAATTCAAGATATTTATATTGATAGATCATCTTCTTGCAAACCCTCCAAATCCAAGTCATTCACAGCCTTACACGCCCTCAAAGATGCCTTCTCCCTTGTAGATCCATGGCGTTTGTTTAATCCAAAAGGTAAAGAATACTCTCACTATTCACCACCTCATAATACCTACTCAAGAATAGACTTCTTTCTTATATCCTCCTCTCTCATTCAAGACCTTGCAAACAATATTATTCACCCAATTTCTCTTACAGATCATGCGGCCACCTCCCTACACTTACTTATCTCTGCCCCTCGCAAAGAATCTTCTTCTTGGAGACTAAACAATGCTTTACTCTTAGACTCAGAAATAGCTGACAAAATTAAATATTTCACTGCTGAATTCTTCGAATTCAACTCCAAAGATCCAGAAATTTGCCCATCCATTGTCTGGGAGGCTTATAAAGTCTCCCTTAGGGGTGAACTTATCAATCTTGCCTCTTGGAAAAAGAAACAATCCATGAAAAAAGAGAAAGAATTAGAATCTTCTATCAAAGAGTTAGAACTACAACATATGTCTACCCACTTACATGATCCATCCATTTTTCAACGTATACAAAATCTTAAATACGAATTTAACACTTTAGCCTCCAGTACTGCTAGACGAGATATTTTTATCTCAACCTCTGGACATTATATGGGAGACAACCTTATGGGACGCCCTTTGGCTAGATATCTTAAAACTAAATCCAAACGTCTTCATATCACAGCCATTCAAAACCCATTGGGACATATGGTTAAAACCCGGTCTCTGATCTCTTCTCAGTTTGAAAACTTCTATACTACTTTATATAAATCTGATTTTTCTGCTTCAGAATCGGAGATAGACTCTTTTCTTGCTTCTTTGATTCATCCGACCTTATCGGACTCTGTGAAATTAAAACTGGACTCTCCCATTACTGTATCTGAAATAGAAGCCGCAATATCATCTATACCTACCGGCAAAGCCCCAGGTCCTGACGGGTTTACCAATGAATTTTTTAAACAGTTTCGTAATCTCCTGGCTCCTCATCTTCTTTCTTACTATGAATTTCTCCATTCTGATCCAGACAAACAATTCAACTTCACTGAGGCCACTATAGTAGTTATTCCCAAACCTGACAGAGACCCTACCTTGGTTAAAAATTTTCGCCCCATTTCTCTTCTTAATTTAGATTACAAGATCATGGCAAAACTTCTTGCACTGAGACTCAACAAAGTGATCCCCTCTCTTATTCACAAAGATCAAACGGGGTTTATTAAACAAAGGTTTATAGGAGACAATATACGCCTTTTTCATCATATTAATGCCCATGCTAAAACACTCTCAGATCCCGTAATCGGCTTGGCCATAGATGCCGAAAAGGCCTTTGACCGAGTTGAATGGCCTTTTCTATTCCAAATTTTAAAGTGGTACAACTTTGGCCCGTTCTATACAAACTGGATTAAAACTTTATATCATAAACCCACAGCTCGCATTTTAATTAATAACTCTCTCTCCAATAAATTCTCCCTACATAGAGGTACTCGCCAGGGCTGCCCTCTGTCGCCGCTGCTATTTAACTTAGCGTTGGAACCTCTCCTCTCTGCTATCCGACAATGCCCAACAATAACAGGAATTGAAACTACTTATTGTCATATCAAATTAGCAGCATACGCTGATGATGTCCTTCTCTTTATCCGAGATCCTGTTGCTTCCCTTCCATCACTCGTTAATATTGTCTCTCATTACTCCAAGCTTTCTGGATACTTAGTTAACTGGGAAAAATCAGAAATTTTCCCTCTTAATGATCTCATTTACCCCTCAGACCTCACCCAATTTCCCTTCACGTGGTCACACGGAGCTGTAAAATACTTGGGAGTGTTAATACATAAAGATCCAACTCAAACTCAAGATCTAAACATATCTAAAATTAAAAGCTTAGTTCTTAACACCCTGTCTCGTTGGTCTCCACTCTTTCTTTCATGGTGGGGCAGAATAGCTTCCATCAAAATGACCCTTACTCCTCAGATAAACTACACCCTCTCAATGCTTCCCTCCTTATGCAAGAAGAAATTTTTTCACTGGTTGAATAAGAAAATATCTGACTTTGTGTGGAATAACAAAAAACCTCGTATTGCTCTCGACAAACTGAAAGCCTCTAAAATTAATGGGGGTCTGAATGTACCTGATTTTCATTTTTATTATATCGCATCATTGGCCAAATATGGAGCCTACTGGATTACTAACACTAGTACCCAAGATTCACCAACCTGGTTTGACCTGGAACGATTTTTATGTGCACCACTACATGTTTCATGCTTGTTGACGGTGCCAGTACCCAAACTCTTGAGAAAATACTCCTTATTGAGTGCAACGCAGCATGCCCTTCATATACTAGACACAATCGCAGAGACTTCTATTAAAGACAGTCCATTCTTGTCCATTTGGAACAACCCCAAAATCCAAATCAATAGTAAATCTCTTTCATGGAAGAGGTGGCAGCGGGCTGGTTTGTGGTCTCTCCATCAGATAACCACTCTCACTTCGTTTGTTCCCTTTGACACAATTTGCTCTACTTACTCGTTGTCTCCTTCTGCTTACTCACAGTGGCTTTCTCTTACTGAGATGTTATCTTCTATGTCTATACGTTTTGATTATATGACATCCACTCACACTTTGTATCACTGGTCCACATTGGCTATATCAAAAGGTAAAGCGATATCTCTCTTTTATAGTATTCTAAGAGATCACTCTTTTACATTTTCCTCTCATTCCATGAAACATTGGGAACCTATGCTGACAACCTCACTTTCTGATGTTGACTGGGAACTCTTTTGGTCCTCGACAAACCGACCTCTTTTATCATCCAGAGTCTCACAATCAATGTTCTTCATTATGTGGAATGCGGTATGGACACCTTTTCGGATGTGGAAAGCTAACCTAAAACAAGACTCTATATGTTGGAACTGTATGAAAGAAGTTGGGACTCTTGATCACATGCTTTTCCATTGTGCTCAAGTTCGTTCCTTTTGGATGTGCATTTGGGACACCATAAAGTCTATTACCAATTGTTCAGAAGAAATTTCCTTTGACACTATAATTCTCCGATCTCAACACCCTTGTTTTACACAGTCTAACTGTCCTCCTAAACTCATTGATGCAATGTTTGTGACTGCCCTTATGCACATCTTGAAAAATTGGAAGTCCTCTTCATTACTAAACTATACCTTCTGGTGGAATTCTTTGAGCATGTATCATAAATTTGAATCATATGCTTATGAAAAGAAAAATATAATTCGACTTTCCAAAAATTTGATACAATGTAAATCACCCTGGAAATTCCTGGACTCATATGTTAAATCTATTTCATAGACACTCCTCTCTTCTTCTTCTTCTTCCTCTTCCTCTTCTTTTTCTTCCTTCAATTTCTCTTTCCTCTTATCTTTCCTTTTACTAATTTTTCATGAACAGTCCTAGTACTTTAGATCTTTTAAAACGATTCAATTCTACATTGCACAATGTAACTGAATATTAGTTATACTAAATGTTTTGTTTTATATTTTGATACCATGTACTTGAACTGTTTCCTATATTTTTTCAAAAAATCAATAAAAAATATTGAACTAAAAAAAAAAGAAGTTTGTTAACCACTGTCAAGCTATTTTTGCAACTACTACACAGTACGGCACATTTTTGGGGGAAGGCAGAGGCTTCTTAAAGCTGTTGTTCCCTTGGCAATTTAACTGTGAATACCAAATTAAATTTCACTTCTGTTTTTAATAAGAAACATTATGTTGTATTACATAGTAAAAAAAAAAAATAAAAAACAACAAAAAACTAGCATGTAACTTACCTTTAAAACTAAAATTATAAAAAGAGTAAATCAATGCATACCAAGGAGGCTTTATTTTTTCTTTAAAGATATATGCCTTCTTGGTTCAGAGGTGTTTCCCTCTCCCTCAAGCCATTATTTGGTATTTTTAACTGCCACTCCATGCAAGTTATGCCACCTCCTCCCTACCCCCATCCATATAAACACACACGCACACAACCATAGTGTTGTTTAAAAAGTGCAAAAATTCATTGTTTTGAACTAAATTACTCAATACTTGATTTCCATCCTCTTGATATTTAGGGATCCTCCATTCCTTTTTAAATTCTTTCAGTATTTTTGTTTCCACCAGCTCCTCCAGTAAGTCATTCCAGTATCCACCATATGTGCCATAAATATTTCTTGATGCTGCTCCTACATCACTACAACTTTATATCATGTCCTCCCCCACTTCCCACCCTTCACACACACTTCAGTGTTTCTCAACCAGTATTGGAAAAGTCATTGGTGTACTTTGATGTTGAGAATCAGGAACATAGCTGTGCATGGTTTCATGAGACTCTTGCCTCATCTTTATTGAACAGTGCCCTAGTGAACAGCTCTTCTGGGTAGCATAAAGGGAAAAAGAGGGGAGGGGTTGAATTCAGTGGCATAGTAAGGGGGATGTAGAGGGGCGGTCCACCCCAGGTCCACCCTAAGGGTGTGGTACCCCCCCCCCCCCGTTCCTCTCATTGATGCCACTTGCCTTTCTCCGTACCTTTTTACTTCCCCGGCGCGAAGTTGCTGCCTGCAATCAGCATTGGCGTTCTTTCTGATGTCACTTCTGGGACCCACGCCTAGGAAGTGACATCAAAGGGTGAGCCAAAACCTATGTGGACATGCTGCTCATGCCGGAGAAGTTTAAAAGGTATGGGGAAAGGAAGGGGGTGCGTGGGGTTGCTTACATGGCACTGCTGTGAAGTTCACAAAAAGGGTGCCACATATACATCTCACCACAACAATCCAATCCAATCCTTAGTCTTATATACGGGGTCATTCCCCAGAGGGACTCGAACCGGTTAACAAAAGTTTACTCAAAGTAATATTAGGGAACAACAGTTGGACAGGAAAGTTCATCTATTACCATCTCTTATTTGTCATCTAAAAATTTATTGAACAGATATGTCTTCAGGGTTTTACTAAAACATGTCAAAGAGGAAAGAAGTCTGATTTCTGAACGGAGATCATTCCAGATTTTCACCATGGTAAATGCCAGAGAATGGGAAAGTCTACCTAAAGTTTGAATCCCTCGAGTAGAAGGGAATACTAGTTTAAATTTATGTATGCCTCTATTAGAAAGAGGTCAATGAGAGTTGAAAGAAAGGGGAAATAATGGAGAAAAGATCCCGTATAGACTCTTAAATACTACATTGGCACATTTGAACTGAACCCTCCAATATACTGGGAGCCAATGCAGCGCCCTCAGTAATGGAGTAACATGATCGTATCTGTTCTTGCCAAAGATCAATTTGGCAGCCGTGTTCTGAATCAGCTGTAATCTCATTAAGTTACACTTACTTAAACTAATGTAAAGAGAATTTGCATAGTTCAGAGAAGCCAATACAATAGCCTGGACCAATACATCAAAATGATGTTGATGAAGAAAAAAACCACAAACCCTTCTTAACATCCATAGACTAAAGAAGCATTTTTTTGATACATTATTAATGTGGTTAGTTAGAGAAAGAGTGGAGTCCAGAAAAACCCAAGGATTCTAGATGAGAATTAAATCTTCAGAGCATCACCAGAGTTTAATTGTACAGAAGGGGGCAGATTATGTGTAGTGGGGCCAAACCATGAATTGATGTCTGCTGTTAAATTCGACAATGATGGATCAACTTCAAGCAAGTTGAAAACATCATCAACATATGTAAAAATCGATTCTGAAGTGGATAAATTCAAATATTTCAATGTTCTCATATATATATTGAATAATATGGGAGACAATGGAAATCCCTGGGGTACTCCGCAAACAGGAGACCAAGATGGAGAAAATTTACCCTCAGCATGTACTTGATAAGATCATAATTTCAAGAAGCCACTGAACCAATTCAGAACTCTCTGATCCAGGCCAATATTAGTCAAAAATTGTAAAAGTATATCGTGATCCACAACATCAAAAGCTGCCGAAAGAACAAATTGCAACAAAATAGTACAACGATCATGGACCAAAAAATGTTGAACTTTTGCCATCAGTGCAATAAGAAGAGTTTTAGTGCTATGGTTTGGACGAAATCCATGTTGAAATGGAGGAAGTATGGAAATATTCCGAAACAATAGATTCCAGAATCTTTGTTAACAGCGGTATATTTGCTACAGGATGATAATGGAAGGGTAAAGTAGGATTTAATTCAGAAATTTTAATAATGGAGTGAGTATAGGTCATGGTGAGTATAGGTCATGGTGAGCCCCCCAAAACACTCCCCAGAAATGACTAGACCCACCTATCCACCCCAATAGCCCTTATGGCTGCAGGTGCCACTTATATGGCAGTACATAAGGGTTGGGGGGGAGTTTGGGGGTGCACATTCTTCACTATGCATGCAGTGGTTAGAGTGGCTTATGGACCTGGGTCGTCCTTTCCATGGTTCACTAGCCCACCCCCCAGACCACGTAAGCCACCTCTGTGCAGCTCTACTAGATTTTCCTATGCCAGGCTGCCAGGTGCTGATGTTCTGGAGGCAGATATGTAAAGTTATTATGATTTTTATGGCAGTGGGGGGTGGGGGGTATCAGTGATCACTGGGGGAGTGTGTAGGGGTCTGTACTTTGTCTCTACAGTGGTTATCTGGTCATTTTGGATACCTTCTTGTGACTTAGACATGGTTTTAGATGGCCTAAGTCACTACGTCCAAGTTCCATCTAGGTTATACATGCTGTACGACTAAGTCTAGGTTGGCCCACATTAGAGAATGACACGGTAGCGGTTACCTGTGGCTAACCACGTTTAGCCACAGGTAACCCACCTAAACAGGGAAAGAAAAATAGCAGTCGCTGTGGGGACAGGGACAAGGCCATTCACCGCTGCGTGGAGCGGTGAATGGTCTTGTCTCCGCAGTGAGGCATCAAGGATCGCGCAGCCTCACAGCCCCTGCCTGCCCGCCCGATCAATCATAGCGTTTAGCCAGCTCCCTCCTTTCACCTCACCTTAGTTTGCAGGCTTTCTTTTTTGGCGACCCGCACGCGCGGCTTCTCAGTGTTCAATCTTCTGCTCTGACGCAACCGGAAACAGGAAGTTGCAGAAGATTGAACACTGAGCAATCGCACGTGCGCGGCTCTTTGAAAGCGTGCAGGTCGCTGAAAAAGAAAGCCTGCAAACTAAGGTGAGGTGAAGGGAGGGAGCTGGCTAAATGCTACGATCGGGCGGGCAGGTGGGGGCTGCGGGGACCGCGCGATCGCGCATGTTTCCGGCTCATACTGGAAGGAGGGAGTGGAAGGGAAAAGGATTCTGGGCCAAGGGGATGAAGAGGGAAAGAAAAACCCACAGCAGGAAAGAAAGGGGAGGACAGGCAGGTGAGCCAGATGCTGGAAGGAGGGGGGAGGAAGAAAGAGGGAAAGAAGCTAGATGGGGTTGAAAAGAAGAGTATGGTATGGAAGAGGAAGCTAGGGGAAATCTGGACACAGGAAGGTAACAGAAAGAGGGGAAATTATGTGCCTGTGTTTAGGAGAAGCAGACTGAGGTCTGCAGCTGACAGGCCAATCCCTTGACATACATGTAGGCCAGTCTGCAGAGGCCTTTTTGGAGCTCAGAGCCATTGTTCTTGGAGCATTCCTCACCTACTACATTGCAGGGGCTTGAGCACAGGCTCTTAGGCATCCATAGGGGGTTCAGCAGGGTCTCATAGGATGCCAGCTGTGTATCACCTCCCCTCTTTTCACATCTGCGTGTCTGCAGGGATTGGAGGCTCAGTCAGATATCAGTCAGACTGGCAGCCTGAAGATTCAGTGCTGGAAGGACGCTCTATTTAGAGGCAGTAATTTCTTCTCCCAGATTCAGCTACCTTTGGAGATGAGACATGCTGCAGCACATTGCCAACACAGGTCAAAGTAAGTAAGGTTGTTATAGCCTATGAGGAAATTTTTTTTGGGGGGGCAGAAATCTTTTTTTAAAGCTTTCTGCCTGTTCCCTCATGGTCCCCCTCCTCTAAAATCACAAATTTTTTTGTTTTATTTTAGTGTTTTGGAACCGTTTTTTGTGTCAAAACACTGCTGTGGCATCTATCTTGGATTTTCAGATATTTTTTCATAGTTCTCCAGAAGCTCCAAATCACCTTGTTTTGCCTCAAAACTGGCAGGGATGGGGTTCTCAGGATCCTTTACCCCCAATTCATGCCAGGTCTGTGCTGGTTGGGTGCCCAAAGAGTGCCCTTACGCCATATGCGATACAACACATGAAGGGGATGGGAACAGTTGACTTAGCCTCTCCTTTGCTCTCTGAAGCCGAGAAATAGGTGGACGGGCTCAGAGAGCAAAGGAGAGGCTAAGTCAACTGCTCATTGGTTCAAATTCCTTCAAGAGTCCTGGGATGGCAGTCGCCCTCAACACAGGGGTATGGAGGCCGTGGAACCCCAGAGACACAAGCTGGAGTCTTCTAAAGGAGACTCCTTGCTGCCTTTCTCCAGAATTTTTATTCTGGCATGGAGAGCCTTTCAGGATGGATGATTTTCACAGGGAGATTCTAGCAGCACACCTGGAGGTACGTGAAGGGGTTGGGACACCCAGGGAGTGTCTGCATCAAGTTCAGAGGCTGGACAGGTTCTGGTAAGCCTTTCCAAGTTTCAGAGGATGAAATGTCTTTTACTATGATTTTATGGTCACAGAGTGAGCTCAGGTGTAGGTGCGCCAGATAGTCCCCAAGACCAGCCAACTGTTCAGACTTTCAGCTCTGTTAGATTTTGTTATTGATTCTATGCGGGAGTTAACTTTGGTCTCCCAGCAGGATCCATATGCTCCCTGCTCTTTAATGAGTGTAATAAGAGCCCAGTCTTATGCATTTTCCTGGCATCCTTGTATAATGGTATTGGTCCCCGAGTATTGAGATGATCCTGAAGGTCCCTCACAGTAGTATGTAAATGGCTCAGATGCATCTGATGGCACAGCGATGCCACAGTTGTTCTCTCAGTCCAAGGTAGATTCTTGGTAGCACAGGTTACCAAGCGCACATCCCTGTCAAGTGCGGGAGATGTGGTATGCAAGATTATCTAGTCGGCCATGAAGACTGATTCTTTAAATTTATTTTGAAGAGCTAGACTTGTGAAGCAAAGCAGCTGAAATAGCTCCCTTTGTATCACACACCTGTCATGCCAGGTGGCGGAGTCCATTGCTGATGGAAGGCCACCTTTGTTCTAGTTCCTATTGGATGGCATGGATTATGTATCCCATGCTCTATGACATCATTAGAGTCATGAGCAATGTTTCAGCTTCTCCAATCTCATCCTACAGTATGTTCTGGATCAGGCAATGGGCTCAAGTCTCCACCTCCAAGTCTACCTTCAGCAGACTTCCTTTCAGAGGCCAAATGTTGTTCTGAACAGGACTGGATGATCGCATGACCATTTTGGCAGATCATCGACTTGCTCCTTTGCCTGGCAGCTGACCGCAAAACTCTAGTGGCTCTGGGTGGTCTAATTTTAGTGGCTCCAGACACTTTGGCTGCACTCAGCAGGAACCACCTCTCAGAGATCCTACTAGGGATCCATACAGAGATTCTCAGATCACAGGCAGAGCCAAGCCTCTAGTTTTCATCCCACTTCAACCTTTCAGAAAGCACACCAGGTCTGGAGCGCTTCCCCTAAATATAAGGGGATGACTCTAGACCTATGCAGAAGCCTGGACACACATATTGGTAGATCATTCAGAGTGGTTACAAGCTCTATGTCGCCCAGCCCTAGTTGGACAGAGTGGTGGACTTCTAGAGGAGGCAGCAAGGTCACAGCTACATCTCAGAGGCTGTTGAGTTTTCAGGTCTTAGACTTGGTGCCACCTGAAGATTTGGGCTCAGGCACATTCTCTATATACTTTGTTGGGCCCTACAATGGCTCAAGACAAGTGGAGATCCCTTCTGGAACCTGCATCACATGGAGACAGTATGTTCAGTCAGAGTGGCAGCTCCAGGGGAGTTTCTGGCCTCTCTTGATTTCACAGACCCTATCTGTTTATTCCTATGTTTCCAGCCCATGGAGAATTCCTTAGGTTGCATGTCCTGCAAAACCATTGCCAGTTCTCGTCCTTTCCCTTTGGGGCTGGCAAAAGTGCCTCACTGGTTCACTAATGGGCTTGTGGTGGTAGCTACCTACCTGTGAGATGGGCTTGCAAGTTCAGTTATACCTGGATGTCTGACTGATGACAGCTTTGTCATTCACAGCAGGAGAGCAAGCTGTGGCTCATATGGTCTGTGTTCTGCAGAACCAGGTTTACATAGTGGATTTCTGAAAGAACTACCTGATTCAATCCCAGTCTCTGGCATACTTCATGATCCTTTTCAACATGGCAGATGGTCATGTCTATCTTCCAGAGGCACACAGATAAAGCACATTTACTTACCGTAACGGGTGTTATCCAGGGACAGCAGGCAGCTATTCTCACATATGGGTGATGTCACCGACGGAGCCCAGATGCGGAAACCTCGCAAGCAGACTTGCTTGTAGAAACTAGAAATTTTGAGTCAGCCGCACTGCGCATGTGTGAGTGCCTTCCTACCCAGCGCAAGGCGCGTCTCCTCAGTTCAGATAACTAGCAGAGAAGCCAACCAGGGGAGGTGGGTGGGTTGTGAGAATAGCTGCCTGCTGTCCCTGGAAAAATACACGTTACAGTACGTAACTGTGCTTTATCCCAGGACAAGCAGGCAGCCTATTCTCACATAAGGGTGACCTCCAAGCAAACCAGAATGGGATGGTGGGAGCGTTGGCAAATTAGGAAAATAAATTTTGTAATACTCTCTGGCCAAAATGGCCATCCTGTCTGGAGAAAACATCCAGACAATAGTGAGAAGTGAAAATATGAATCGAGGATCAAGTAGCAGCTTTCCAAATTTCCTCAATAGGTGTAGATCTGAGGAAAGCTACTGAAGCTGCCATTGCTCTGACTTTATGGGCTGTGACTCTACTCTGTAGGTGTAATCCAGCCTGGGCATAGCAGAATGAGATACAAGCTGCCATCCAGTTGGAGATGGTACGCTTAGAGATTGGATGTCCCAACTTGTTTGGATCGTAGGAGACAAAAAGTTGAGGAGCAGTTCTGTGTGGTTTGGTGCGTTCCAAATAGAAGGCCAAAGCACGTTTACAGTCCAGAGTATGAAGAGCTGATTCTCCAGGATGAGAATGAGGCTTTGGAAAGAACACTGGAAGAACAATGGATTGGTTGAGATGAAATTCTGAAACCACTTTAGGGAGGAATTTAGGATGAGTACGGAGGACCACCTTGTCATGATGGAATACAGTGAAAGGTAGATCAGCAACTAAAGCTTGCAGCTCACTGACTCTTCGAGCAGAAGTGAGGGCAATGAGAAACACCACTTTCCAAGAGAGATACTTCAGATGAGCTGTAGACATTGGTTCAAATGGAGGCTTCATCAATTGAGCAAGAACAACATTGAGGTCCCAAACCACTGGAGGCGGTTTGAGAGGAGGTTTGACATTGAAAAGTCCTTTCGTGAATCTGGAAACCACCGGATGAGCAGAGAGGGTTTCCCTTCAATAGGCTGAAATGGCAATTGCACTGAAATGGATTCGGATCGATGTAGACTTGAGGGCAGAGGTGGATAAGTGCAAAAGATAATCTAAAACAGAAGATAAGGATGAATGTTGAGGCTCCTTATTGTGAGAAAAACACCACGTAGAAAATCTAGTCCATTTTTGGTGATAACATTGTCTAGTGGTAGGCTTCCTAGAAGCCTCTAAAATGTCTCTTACAGGTTGAGAAAACTGAAGAGGCGTTATGTTGAGAGGTTCCAAGTTGTCAGGTGTAGAGACTGCAGGTTGGGATGAAGCAGAGATCCCTGACTCTGTGTAAGCAGATATGGAAAAACTGGTAGAAAAAATGGCTTCCTGCTGCTGAGTTGAAGTAGAAGGGAGTACCAAGGTTGTCTCGGCACCGAGGAACAATCAGAATCATGGTGGCATGATCGTTCTTCAACTTGACAAGAGTCTTGAGGATGAGAAGGAATGGAGGGAATGCATACAGAAAGAGATTTTTCCATTCCAGAAGAAAAGCATCTGCCTCGAGGCGATGAGGAGAATATTTCCTGGAGCAGAACTGAGACAGTTTGTGGTTGTGGGGAGCTGCAAAGAAATCTATCTGAGGTGTTCCCCACAGTGAAAAAATGTGATGAAGAGGCGAGGAATTGAGTGTCCATTCGTGAGTTTGCAGAAGATGACTCAAGTTGTCCGCCAACAATTTTTTGCCCCTTGGATGTAGACAGCTTTGAGAAAGGTGTTGTGGCAAATTGCCCAGTCCCAAACCTTCAGAGCTTCTTGACAAAGGGAGGAAAATCCCGTCCCTCTATGTTTGTTGACATAGTATATGGCGACTTGGTTGTCCATCCGAATGAGGACTACCTGGTCGTGAAGAAGATGTTGGAAAGCTTTGAGAGCCTTGAAGATTGCTCTGAGTTCCAACAGATTGATGTGACACTGACGATACATACTGGTCCAGTGGCCTTGAGTATGGAGTCCATTGAGATGAGCACTCCAAGTGTAGGTCGAGGAATCTGTTGTGAGTACCTTTTGATGGGGGGGCGTTTGAAACAGCAAGCCTCTGGAAAGATTGGAAGAGAGCATCCACCAGCAGAGAGACTGTCTCAATGAAGGAGTGATTGCAATGTGTTGAAAAAGTGGGTCGCAAACCTGCGTCCACTGAGATGCCAGGGTCCACTGAGGAATTCTCAGGTAAAGTTGGGCAAAAGGAGTCACGTGTACTGTGGAGGCCATGTGACCCAGTAGCACCATCATGTGTGAAGAGGAAGCTTAAGTGATTCTGCAGGAGGTTGAGGAAGATGCATGACTTCGAGATACTCCTTAGAGTATTTAGAACCAGCATCCAATTGAAGGTCCAGGTCAGCAGCCATCTGACGAAGAAAAGAAGAGAAAGATAGCTGATCCGCTAATGCCTTGCCTCGAGAAGGACTCAAGGACGTCGAGGCAGCCTGGGTCGAAGATGAAGCTTCGGCAGGAAAATAGGCATCAAAAGAAAAAGGAGACTTGGACGAAGCAATAGAAACCACTGAGTCCTCGAGGTTTGGAAGCGGGGACCTCGATCAAGGAGTTGGTGATCTAGTAGAGCTGGAAAGCATAGATCGAAGCTTAGTAGAAGAAGGACGTTATTTGAAAGAAGAGGTATGCTTGGAAGTATGCCTTGAGGAAAGCCTCGATCGTCGGTGAGAGTGATGCTTGGAAGCAGATCTCGAAGATCGAGGAGACTTTACCCCGGCGATGGAAGCAGATATTGCTACCAGTGAATGGATAGGGCTAGAAGCTGTGTGGATTGAAGCTCAGAAGGCTTGATGGAGGAACCTCGAGGCACTCCCAAAGACTCTGCTCCTTGTATGGAGTGTGAGGATTCCTGTCAAGGCACTTGCAAAGAATCTGCTCCTTGCTTCGCGTGCATAGATGCCAGACCAGACACTTGCAGAGACTCTGCTCCCTGCAAGTATGTGTAGTCTCAGCCAGAGGCATAGGAAGAGGCTCGACCTTGCGGGAGTCTGCAGAATGCCCAGGCTGGATTAGAGTAGCAAGCTTCGGTCCCATATTAGTGAGGAACTGAATGAATTGCTTCTCTAACATGGTCTGGAAAGAAGCAAGCAAGGATGGATCCGCGTCTGAAACCTGACCACCTGCTTTGAATGGAGGTTCCACAGAGGCAGTGGAAATGTGCTTCGACTTGGAAGTCCTGGCCACCTTGATTATCACCACTGGAACTTTCTGCTGAGCTATCTGACCTGAGGATGCAGGGGAAGATACAGCAGGTGTAGTCGAGGTAAGAGCCGCTGCAAACGAAGAAGGTCTGATGAGGCTCGAGGTTGGAGTAGTGGAGGCAAAAGGACCCTTGGTCAAAGGTGGGACAGAGGCTGCTTTCGAAATCAAGGGAGTGGTCGAAGAATCCATCCCGAAAATCTTCTCCACTAAAATCCGACGACGTTTAAGGGCTTGAGGTTGAAGAGTAGCACAGCGCTCGCACGACTTCGGTTGATGGTCCGGCCCAAGGCACTTGAGGCACCAACGGTGTGGGTCCTTGATGGAAATTGCACGCTGGCACTGGCTACACTTCTTGAAAAATAGCCGCTGCAAAGTCGAAGCCCATGGGCTGCGGCCGAGCGGCCTGCCTGGCAGTCGAACGGAAGAAATAAATTTAAAAAAAAATTTTTTTTAACTAGAAATAAAAGAAAACAGCGATTCATGAAGAAAATAAACACAAAGAGAAGGCACAAAGTAACAAAGTTAAACGCAGATAGTCAAAGACGGACTTCTCGGCTCCGCGGAAAACTGAGAACTGAAGAGACGCGCCCTGCGCTGGGCGGGAAGGCACTCGTGCATGCGCGGTGCAGCTGACTCGAAACTTCTAGTTTCTACAAGCAAGTCTGCTTGCGAGGCTTCCGCATCCGGGCTCCGTCAGTGATACCACCCATGTGTGAGAATAGGCTGCCTGCTTGTCCTGGGATAATGAGTTTATGAGGCAATCCAGCTCAGTCCTAGTAACACTACTTCCAAGTGTTGGTTTCCAGGATGGCCACAATAGCCGAGGTCTCTAGGTGGTGTCTCATAGGCGTTCTTTGCAGACTATGTTTCTATCTCAGTGGTCCCCTAACTCGGACTCACTTCAGATGCCACTGCTGTGGACAGATCTGGTAAGGTATCAATAGGTCTTTACAGTTACATTATGGAATAATTGACAAAGTAGTAAATTCTATGACTTTTGAAAGTATTTAGTTACATGCACATTTTTAAAATAGTTTTCAAATTGTGTATATAATAATTAAAATGCAACATTACTCTAGTCTTGCTACATTTATCTTCTGATCTGTTTAGCAGATGCTTGTTTTGGCAATATTTGATTGGGTGGGAAGATATATCATTCTCCTTTCCTAGCCTCACTCCCTAAAATTAACAAGTTGAAAACTGGAGTTTCTGAAAATAGAGGAGAGGAGAGGCAAACTATAATCTCACATTATAGAAAGTAGGGAAGCACATTAAACAGTAACAAATCTTGAATGGAATGCAGTCTGAAAACATTCCAGACATTTGATTTAAAGACTGCAAAAATGTTGAACTGTTGATAGATGAGGCCCTGAAAATTCTACATTTTGCCACTTCAGTAATGTAAGAACAGTAATTTTGTAGTTGCTCACAGCCATAGTGCATAATTAACTTTTCAAATATAATACACAGATATGATATTTTAAATCATGAGAACTACCTCTTCAAAACTGATGGGTAACAACACAACAAAAGTCATATCTTGTTAGAACGAGAAAATGAAGGAGAATAAATACACTATAACAGAGACTATATGCTGCTGCAATGACATGCAAGATAGCCTTTTAGTATAATACTTCCTCTAAAGCTAAACACCAGTATCAAAAACTTTATGGCAATGTATGCCATTCCAAATAGGTTAATGATGATTGTGCTATCAGTGGAAATACACTGAGGAGGCCTTTACCAAAGTGTGGTGATAAAGTTTTGCAGTTACTGTGCAGTAATTGTCCAAATTACTGCATGGTAACTGCAAAAGCTCTGTATTAATTGTTGGTGGTGGTCCAAGCATCATGTCATGCATTTAGCACGTTACCTGTATTGCAAATACAAGGGGTTGCTGAAAAGTTCTCAGTACAACCAACTTCCTAAATTCTGTGTTATTTTGTCACTGTAGCTGAAAAGAGTGTTATTTTATTTTGTAAAGTGTCAATTTGCTGAATTATTTGTAATGCTATGTTTTGACATTGTTTCAGAGCATTGATTGAACCATGTCAGTGAAAAGTGTGGAATTTCCAAGTGCAGATTCTGAGCCATCATGAAGTTCCTATTCCTGCAGAATAAAACTACAAAGGAAATCCATGAATGTATAATGCAAATATTGAGTGATATGTCCATCATACTCCATAGTGAAGAAGTGGTGTGCAAACTTTCAGGGTGAAAATTTCAAGACCAAAGAAGCAGCAAGGTCTGGAAAGCCTCAAACAGTTCAACTGCTGAAATTGTTAACCATGCCCATGACCTGGTAGATCAGCAACTATTGGCTAAAACAATTGCTGAGACACTACAGATATCCAGGGAATGTGTTGGGTGTATAATCCACGAGCAGCTGGGTATGCAGAAGCTGTCAGCCAAGAGGGTGCCCAAATGTTTGAATGCTGATGAGAAACAATGTTGAGTGGGCACTTTCAAGTTGATTTTGAAGCATTTTCAGTGAGCTGGTGCCATCTTTTTGGAACGACTAGTTACTGTTGATGAAACATGGTTACACCTCTATGATTCTGAGACAAAAAAAACAACAGTCCATGCAATAGTGGCACTCAGATTCTTCAAGGCCAAGGAAATTCAAGATCGAAAAGTCAGCAGGAAAGGTCACAGCCACAGTTTTTTAGATCAGGAAGATGTTGCAACTGACTATCTTCCAAGGGTCAAACAGTTAATGCAGAATACTGCTGTAACTTGCTGTGCCTACTAAAGGAGGTATTGAAAGAAAAAAGGAAAGGGAAGCTGCGGAAAGGAGTTCTCATTTGCATAACACACCTGCTCATAAGGCTGGGAAAATGATGGCTGTTTTATGCAGTTGGTGTTTCAGTGCATAGACCAACTACCCTACTTACCCCTGACAAAGGGGGAGGTAAAGTGGTTCTTGACAGAGATAAGTACATACAGGATACAGGAGGTCTTACCACAAATAGAGGACCAAGAATTTTACATACCTTTGGACCAAGATCCAACACCCAAACTCCTTGAAGACATTAAGACTTTAGTAGAGAGCTCACATGCAGCTGGACTATTTACTTCAAAAGAAAAACAATTTCTGATTAATGAACATCTTGTAATCCTAATGACATATATTAAATTACATTACATTACAGATTTCTATTCCGCCATTATCTTTCGGTTCAAAGCGGATTACAAAAACAGTTATGGAAGAAGGGTTAC
Organism: Geotrypetes seraphini; assembly: GCF_902459505.1. Classification (NCBI taxonomy): domain Eukaryota; kingdom Metazoa; phylum Chordata; class Amphibia; order Gymnophiona; family Dermophiidae; genus Geotrypetes; species Geotrypetes seraphini. The sequence goes on along the minus strand of NC_047085.1, from coordinate 402,501,626 downwards.
AAAGTTAGATCAGAGATCGTTTCCAAGAGAGGGATAAGTAGGATCAGGGGTTAGGGAGGGGATGGTAAGAAGGGGGTATTCGTGGTATTAAGCTTTATTAAGGGATTTCTTGAAGAGTATAGTTTTTATTTCCTTTCTGAACATCTTGTAGTCTGGGGTTGTTATCAATAGGTTGGAAATTTTGTTATCTATTTTTGCTGCTTGAGTGGCTAGTAGGCCGTCGTATAGTATTGTGTGTCGTATATATACTCCTGAAAATTCATAAATCCCTCACAGATCCTCCGGGGAGACCCATCATATCAGGTTCCATTCTGGAACCTCTCTCAGATTTTGTGGACTGTTTTTTTGCATCCTTTTGTCCCCTTAATTAATTCATATGTACCAGACTCATACCATTTAATCAATATCCACAACGAGTTTCACAGCAATATGGAGGACCTTATCTTAGTAACCATGGACATTGAGTCTCTATACACTAATATACCCCAGAAGGCTGAAATTAAGATTATTGAGGAGACATTAAAGAACAGAACCACTAATTTACGTATACCTAACTATCACAGCCATGGGTGCCTCTATGGCACCGGATATCTCCAATCTATATGTTGCAAATTTTGAGACATTTTTGACAGCTCACCCATTTCAAGAGGAACTTAGGCTGTATAAACTTTACATTGATGACATTTTCATTATATGGAAGGCAGCATTGACAGACTACATCTTTTTCACAGATGGATCAACACTGTGACAGGAATCTTACGTTTAAAATGGAGTTTGATACAGAAAACATATCCTTTCTAGACATTCTTATTAAAAAAGTTCTATACTACCTTCAAACATCAATCTATAAGAAACTCACTGACAAAAACAGCTACCTGCTTTACTCATGTTTTCATCAGACACACCTCAAAAACAATTTACCATACAGCCAGTTCCTCAGGTTATAAAGGCTGTGTTCACAACCCTCAGACTTTGAATATTATGCAAAATCAATGGCTAGCAAATTTGAACAGAGAAGATATCCACAGGAATCAATCAAAAGAGGATACCTAAGGTCATAACTTCATCATAGTGAAGATCTTTTACAAACTGGCCACAAAGATAAAAAACACACCGGACATTGTCTGTACCTGGAGGTATTTACACATGTCTCATGACATGAAGAAAATTATTAAAAGACATTGGCACATCCTCACACTGCACAAGTACTTTCAAAATATTAAACTAACCATCGCGTTATCTAGAAACAGAAACAGAAACCTGAAAGATTAATACCTTCAGCCCTTCCAATGGTTCAAAACACATATGCAGCTCAATAGGGATATCAACCATGTAATTTGTGCTCAACATGCAAACATACGTTCTGCATGAAAATCTTCAAGCACCCAACAGAACAAGACTACAAGTTAAAGTTCAACAGGGAATGTTATATACATTATCCAATGCCCATGTAAACTTCTATATGTTGGAAAGACAAAACACAAAATCGAAACTTGAATCATAGAACATAGAAGCTGTATACTTAGGAAGGTGACATCAGCACCAATCGTTACCATTGACTTAAGTTGGACCATACAATCCAAGATCTTCAATAATTTGTATACAAAACTTTTAAAACAAAGTGGAGAGGTGGTAACATTAATCAGATCCTGCTACAAGTGGAACAAAGAGCTATTTTTGAGTTAAATACGGTCAGCTCTGTTGGACTCAATAGGAATTGGACTTTTTGTAGCCTTTATCATATGTTTATTGTTTATTCAGGTTTTTGATTGAACGCTTTTTTGAAACTACAAAGCGTTGTACAAAATTTAAAATTAACATTTAAACAAAAATGTAACAAATAAAACTTACATTACTGTGATGACACATCTATTATTAATTGAATAATAATAAAAAAACTACATGACTGACAACAAATACGTACTAGGTAAAAAGGACCGAAAAGCCCCTGGACACGAATAGGAAGAGGGGGAGAAATACAATCGGTATAGAAAATGTGAGAAACATTTAAGGTAAACACAAAAGGAAATTGGGAAAATAAATGTAAGAAACAAGATTAAGTTAATTACTAAAACACAGTTGATCAATTAAAAGCATTTTTAAAAAGAAAGCACTTTAAATTGCTTTTAAATTTTTGTAAGTTTTTTTCCATTTTTAAGTGTAAAGGAAGAGTATTCCAAATCATAGGGGCTGTCACAGAAAAGATCGAGGTACGACGTGTACCAATTATTTTTAAAGATGGAATGTTAAGATTATATTGTGAAATAGATCTTAAAGCTCTCGGAGGGTCATATGGGATCAAAAGTCAGTCTATAAATGCTGGTGTATTGGACTGTAAAGTTTTAAATGTCAAGAGGGCGATTTTATAAGTTATCCTGTGTAGGACAGGCACTGCTTTTTGAAGCAGTGGGGTAACGTGGTCAAATTTCTTTGCGCCCGAGATTATCTTAATGGCTGTATTTTGGATCAGCTGCAAACGTTTTAAGTCTTTATGATAAATCCCTTTTAATAAAGAGTTGCAATAATCCATTTTTGATATTACGAGTGCATGGATCAGAACATTCAAGGAATTAGTATCAAGTAGAGGGGCCAACGATCTAATCATCCTTAATTTATAACAGCAATTTTTAACCAATGCACTAATTTGTGGTCGAAATGTTAACTTATTGTCTAAAAGGACACCTAAGATTTTAGTAGTCGTGATTTGTAGAAGTGGGGTATTTTCAATGGTGACTGGAGAGATTAATTGTGCTCCCTCTTTCCCAGGGAAGAGGAGAGTATTAGTTTTTGAAATATTTAAAGAAAGTTTATTAGTATTCAACCAGGCATGAACTTTATTTAATTTTTGATTAATAGAAAGGATCTCATTTTGGCTATTGGGATCAATGGGGTGCAATAATTGAAGATCGTCAGCGTAGGCGTAAGCGGTAAACCCAATTGATTGACCAAGGGTTAAGAGTGGAGCCAAGTAGATGTTAAACAGTAGAGGTGATAAAATGGACCCTTGTGAAATACCAAAATTAGAATGATAAGATTTTGAAACTGAGTTATTGAAATGTACCTTAGAGAACCTGTCTAGAAAATAAGAGCGAAACCATTCAAGGACTTGGTCGGCTACACCTATAGAAGAAAGACGTTGCAAGAGGAGATGGTGATCAATTGTGTCAAACGCTGCTGCAAGATCTAAAGAGATTAATAGAATGGATTTATGTTGGTCAAGATAGTAATTTATACTTGTAGTGAGACCAAGTAAAGAATATTCTGTAGAATGCGTTTTTTCTACAAAATCTGACAATTGTTGAAACACTATTTTTTCAGTTAACTTGGATAGAAAAGGTAGATTAAATATTGGACGGTAGTTTGAACAGTCATTAAGGTTGTTTTTTGGATCTTTGATGATTGGAGATATAATAGAATGTTTCCATTCAGCTGGGATATTTGCAGTAGATAGGCTATTATGGATAATCTGAAGAATATATGGCCCGAATAATGTGAAATATCATTTAAGGAAAAAGGAGGAATGGGTTCTAATTTGGAACCTTTAATGTTAATACAGTACAGAATGTTTTCAATCATTTTTAAAGACGGAAGAAGGAAATTGGATAATGCAGCATGTAATGTCTTATTCCTATTCCACTGTGATATCATGGATTGCTTTCTAGTTAATTTTTGTAGCTCTTACCACATATTCTTTTATTGTATTCAGCCATAAGGGTACTACATCATTGTGTGTTTTATTTTTATGCTAATATCTCTGTTTCTTTTAAGAGAGCTTGCATCATGCAGTTTATTATGTTTTATATGTTCTATTTATATTTTATTCTATGTATATTCCTTCATTTTATCAATGTTGGTAGTGGGCTTTTCTCTCTCCCCTGCTCTGTAGACGGGGCCAGGGTTAAAGAGAGACTCGGGCATTACTTTGAGTCTCAGTAACAGGGCAAAAACTGCACCCGGAGGTAAGAGCGGCGGCTTGGTGGGTTGGGAGGAGTTGGAGCGACACAACGGGAGTTGGTGGTGGGCTTCTCTCTCCTCTGCTCTGTAGATGGGGCAGGGTTAAGGAGAGACCCGGGCAGGCGGGGGAGGAGGCAATTAACTTTCTCATATGTTATTCACGGTTTTCTGTTAAAAACTCTCAAGAATATAAAACCTCAAATAACATATGAAAATGTTATTCGCGGTTTTCTGTATTTGCAGGTCTGTTAATCCCCAATCACCGCGAATACGGAGGGAGAAGTGTTAGTCTCTCAATTTAAGATTGGGGCAACAATGCTGTCTGTAGCTGGCGCCAAGCTCTGGAATGTGCTGCCTAGTATTCTGCGATTCTGTGATGGGAGACTGAACTTTAAGAAAATGTTGAAAACACAATTATTTGTCAATGCCTTCCTGTACTAACGTTATTCTCTGTTAATGCCTTCCTGATCCTGTAAATGATTTTATGGGATTTTGTGTTTCCATCTTATAGGATGAATTTAAAAGATTTTAATAAGGATACTGTTAGTTAAATGGCCTCTTTTACAAAGCCGCGCTATGGGCTTCGGGGTCATTAGCGCAGAGCAGCCGCTAGTGCGGCTTTGTAAAAGAGGCCATTTAACTAACAGTATCCTTATTAAAATTAGTTTGTTCTCTGATGATATTTTATTGTATTTGGATCAGGCCTCCCTCCATTTGAGTGAGGCGCTGGTACGGGACTTTGGGGTCTTGTCCAGTCTGCAGGTTAACTGTAGTATATCTGAACTCTTGTTGGCTGGGGGCCCCGTGGAACCGTGCCATGCTTTGCTTCCTATCCCGCCTTCAACTGCTTCTGTCCGTTATCTGGGTATTTATTTGAAACCAATCCTGCCACATTCTATTCTATGAATGTACTTCGACACCTTGATCACCTTGATCTTCCATTGTGTGTTAGGGGTGTGGCATTGATAAAAATGGTCCTGCTTCCTAAATTACTCTACCCTCTTCAAACAGTGCCAATTTGGATTCATTGCCAGGATGAACTGCGCTTTAAATCTTTAATTTCCCAGTTTATTTGGTGGTCTAAGGCTCCTTGGGTGGTGCTGGCTGACTTTGGCCAAAGGAGCTGGCGGACTGAATGCATAATGTGGCTGTCCTTATGTGCTGGATTCATGAAGGTTCTACAGGGTGTGATCATTACTTTCCCTCAGGATGGGTTGAGGGATGGTGCCACCCCTTCCAGTTTCTCAACTTACTACACTCCCAACTGGATCATGTTGCTTGCTCAGGGGGCTGCTCTTGTTTTCTGTTGCCCTTTCGGCAGGCTTGGCACTGGTGGCGGCATAGACAGGGCTTACTGACTGCGGTATCTCTGCTTTTAATGTTTGAGGGTAATTCGGGGTTCCTGCTGGGTTGGAGGCAATGTTTTGGGAGTGGGCACAGCGGGGCTGCCGTCACTTGGCTCAGCTGTTGGACCTTTCAGAGGCCTCCTTCCCTTCCTTTCAACAGGTACAGGCAAAATAGGCGATATCCCAAGCATTTTCTTTTCCTTCCTTCAGCTGCACTACTGGACTATCACCAGCCGGGACTGTGCGGGAGGTTGGGACTCTGGCTCTTTGGATCAGATCTTTGTTGCTACTCTGTCTGTACTCAATCAGTTGTCCCACTGGTATGGAGTTTTGCGGCTCTCTTCTCGGGTTCCTGGGATGAGCACACAGAGCGCTGGGAGGTGGATCTGGGGCAGAGCATCGCCAAACTGCAGTTTCTGGCCCCTTTATCTAAGTCCGCAGACTATCAGGAACTGCAGTATAAAATTTTGCATTGCGCTCACATCACCTGGCATAGGGGGGCACAGCTTGGACTGTGGGATAGCGATCTCTGTACCAAGTGCAAATGTAAGCCTGGCACCTACATCCACTCGTTTGAGTGCACTAAGCTTACTCTTTGGAAGGGACTCCTGGGCCTTTTTGAATCCGTCTTCCATAGGCCCTTGGAGTGGGACTATGGCACCCTCCTGTTGGGCTTCCAGGGTTCTGGTGGCTAAAAAATTGATTCTGACCTACTGGGTTTCTGAGGACTCCCCCCCGCCACTCAGTGGTGGGCCAAGCTGAGAGAGATGGCTCAATTTGAGATTCATTCTTATGCTAATTCCAACAAACCAGACAGGAGGCACTATGTGACTTTATGGGGGGAGGTGGCTTGCTGGATCTCCTTACCACCTGATTGCTCTTGCCTGCAGCCCTACCAAAGTTTTCCTGGTGTGCCCGCTTGGGGCACTGCTACATCCTTACCTGTACTCCAAAGGGGGGGGGGGGGGGGGTTGTTTGTTTGATAAGCATGCTTGGGCTGGTTGTTGTATGCCTGAGGTATGACTGCTGTGTGGATTGGTGTGTATAGACTGCTGGTTTGTTTGCGGGTTGTTGGGTTTCCTAATAATAATAAACACTATGGATGTTGGTCTAGTCGGGAACTGTGCTGGTCCCAGATGGTGGGGATGTGGATTAGTTCATTGTTTGTATTTAGACTGGATCTCTCCTTGTTGGACTTGCCATTTGGGGTAATTTGGCTCTGCTAGATATCCCCTTATTACTTTTGCTGTTCCTGAATTGTTCTTTTGCTGCCTACGATTCCATGTCTGGACCATTTGCCATTTTCAATAAAAATATATATATATATATTTTAAAAAGGTTCTAGGTAAACATCTCACCATAACCCCCTTATATTGTGTGGTGAGCCCTCCAAAACCTACTGTACCCAACAGTATACCACAACAATAAGCCACCTGCAGGGCAGTTGACACCTATATAATAGTTCAGTGGGTTTTGATAGGCTCACACAATTCACCATTTTACATTATGGGATTATGGGCCTGGGCACCATTCTCTGCAGTCCACTGCACTGACCACCAGGCTACTCCAGAGACCTGCTTGCTTCTCTAATAGGACTGCCCAGAGCATCTGAAGCTGTCATATAGGCAAGTATATACTGTTTAATTTACATCATTGAGGGGTGGGAGAGGATCAGTGATCACTGGTGAAGTGTGTGTTTGGGATCATGCTTACATCCCCCTCCAGTGATCATTTGATTAGTTTAGGCACCTTTTTGGCACTTATTCATTGTTAAAACAGGTCTAGTCCCAAATTGTGCCCTGGATGTATTCTAAAATGTCAAACACAGGCAAAATTCAACATATCTGCAGGAGGGGCACAACAATACAAAACAAAACAGAACAGCAGACCACTGTACAAGATGCAGGCAAATGTTTATTGAAACAAAATATTTGTTGTGCACAAATAGACCACCTTTTCACAGATCATGGGACCTGATACGGTCCATGTTTTGATCAAAACATCTTCATCAGGGGTCACTAGGAATGGTGGTCAAAAAGGCTCACAACAAATTTTGCTTGATTCTGTGTTCAATTATGGCAGTAAAATGTCCAGTATAATCAGCTACTAGGGATATCAGTTTGTATATTCTGTGATTTTATATGTACTAACCTACCAAATATCACAGCCCTAAAACATTAAGACTCTTTTATAAGTGAATAAATAATAAATATATAAATATGCTGAATAAATATCGTGTAAAGTGCTCAGACCTGACAATCACTCAACTGTGGCTGCCTATGGGACCATCATCGCTCACTTTACCGTCCTTTGCCTCCCTTAATATCAGATATAAAATCCATGTAAAATATCATATATTGGTGACTTATCTGATAATTATTGATGGGAGGCCCGTTGGTAACTGCTCGGCAACCACAGGTGAAACCCTTTGAAAATGCTGTTGATGTAAACATGCTCTTGTTAAAAACAACTCATGGTAAAATGTCCAGGTCATAAACTCGCTCTACCACACCCCTTGCACTACATACCTACCATCGCGTAGGATAAGTATATTTTTCTTCATGATTATTTGAATGAAGAAAGCATGTAACACAGTGCTTGAGTACAAAATTTGTGTTTTCCCTGCATTGCTTAAGGCTTTCAACATCTCCCAATGTGAAAGGTTTTTTATGCCAATGACAAGATTTACCCCTGACAAATTTTCCCACATTTTTTTCACTCAAGTAGGTGTATGTATGTGGGCTCCTTTACATTGGTTTGGCTAAGATGTTTTTGAAGCCCTCATAGTGACAGGGATTTTTGACATTTGCTTCCACTTTGTCCTCTTTTCCGTGGAGTATGTTATTTAGTAGAAGTGTGTCCGTGGATCTAACATGAATATATAGTAACATAGTAAATGATGGCAGATAAAGACCAGAGTGGTCCATCTAGTCTTCCCAACCATACATGCTCCATAAATTAATTTAGTTTAAATGGTCCTTTTTCTTAGATATTTCTGGGCCAGAAACCCAGAGCCCTGCCCAGTAATGTGCTTAGGTTCCATCTACTGGAGTCTCCATCAAAGCTCACTCCAGCCCATCTTAACCATCCCAGCCATCAAAACCCTCCCCAGCCCGTCCTCAACAGAATGTCCTTATATGGGACACAGGCTGTGCAAGCCTGCCCAGTACTGGCCTTAGTTCCTTCAATGTATATACATTATTTTCTGATTAGAGATCCTCTGTGTTCATCCCATGCTTGTTTGAACTATGTTACCGTTTTCTTCTCCACCACCTCCCTTGGGAGCGCATTCCACGCATCAACCACCCTCTCAGTAAAGAAGAATTTCCTAACATTACTCTTGAATCTACCACCTCTCAACCTCAAATTATGCCCTCTGGTTTTACCATTTTCCTTTCTCTGGAATAGATTTTGTTCTACGATAATACCTTTGAAGTATTTGAACGTCTGAATTGTATCTCCCCTGCCCCTTCTTTCCTCTAGGGTATAAATATTCAGGGCTTCCAGTCTCTCTCCAGTCTTCTTCTGGCACAAACCTCCTACTATTTTCATCACCTTCCTCTGGACCGCTTCAAGTCTTTTTATGTCCTTCGCCAGATACGGTCTCCAAAATTGAACACAATATTCCAAGTGGGGCCTCACCTGTACAGGGCCATCAACACCTTCTTTCTTCTACTGGTCACGCCTCTCTCTATACAGCCTAGCATCCTTCTGGCAACAGCCACCACCATGTCATACTCTTTCTTCGCCTTTAGATCTTCAGACAAGGTCCCTCTCCCCATATGTGCATATCAGCCTCTCACCTCCCAGCACATACGGCTCCTTCTGATTTCTAATCCCCAAATGCATTACTCCACACTTCTTTGCAAGGATTTTAGTTGCAGATCCTTTTTCATGTTTTCCACTCCCTCCTTGGTGTCTACTTTGCTACAAATCTTGGTATCATCTGCAAAAGGGCAAACTTTTCCTTCTAATCTTTCGGCAATGTCACTCACAAACATATTGAACAGGATCGGCCCCAGCACCGATCCCTGAGGAACTCTACTACTCACCTTTCCCTCCTTCGAGCGAATTCCATTAAACCACCCTCTGGCATCTGTCTGTCAACCAATTTCTAATCCAGTTCACCACTTTGGGTCCTAACTTCAGCCCATCAAGTTTGTTCAAGAGCCTTCTAAGAGGAACTGTGTCAAAGGCTTTGCTGAAATCTAAGTAAATTACATCTAGCATATGCCCTTGATCCAATTCTCAAGTCACCCAATCAAAGAATTCAATCAGATTAGTCTGGTATGATTTATTTTTTGTAAAACCATATTGCCTCGGAGCATGTAACCAATTTGATTCTAGGAATTTCACTATCCTTTCTTTCAGTAATGCTTCCATTATTTTTCTAATAACTGAAGTGAGGCTTACTTGCCTGTAGTTTCCAGCTTCATCTCTACGACCACTTTTGTGAATAGGGACCATATCCACTCTTTTCCAATCCCTAATAACCACTCCCATCTCCAAAGATTTGTTAAACAAATCTTTAATAGGTCCCACCAGAACCTCTCTGAGTTCGCTCAATATCCTGGGATGGATCCCATCCAGATCGTTTTGTCAACCTTCAATTTTTCAAGTTGTTCATAAACTTTCTTCTGTGAACAACACGGTATCTACTCCATTCTCGTGTGTAACTGTCAGACAATCTCAGTCCTTCTCCAGGATCTTCTTCCGTGAACACAGAAGTATTTAACATGCTTGCTTTTTCCTATATCGATACATATCACCTTTAGTCTTGCAATTCCATTTTTCTTCTTTTTCCTTTCACTAATATATCTGAAAAAAATAATTTTGTCTCCCTTTTTTACATTCCTAGCCATTTGCTCTTCTGCTTGCACTTTCGCCAGATGTCTGTCTCTTGGCTTCTTTCAGTTTCATCTGGTAGTCCTCTCTGTACTCCTCTTCTTGAGTATTTTTATATTTCATGAACGCCAGCTCTTTTGCTTTTATTTTTTTCACAACAAGTTTAGAGAACCATTTCGGTTTCCTTTTTCTCGTTTTTATTTATTTTCCTCACATAAAGGTCAGTAGCCATTTTTATTGCTCCTTTCAGCTTAGAGCACTGTTTTTCCACTTCCCTTATGTCGTCCCATCCTAACATTTCTTTCTTCAGGTACACTCCCATTTTACTAAAGTTTGTACATTTGAAATCTAGGACTTTGAGTTTTGTGTGGCCGCCCTCCACTTTAGCTGTTAGATCAAACCAAACCATTTGATGATTGCTATTTCCCAGGTGGGCACCCACTTGAACATTAGAGATACTCTCCCCATTTGTGAGGACCAGATCTAGTATTGCTTTTTCCCTTGTGGGTTCCATTACCATTTGTCTGAGCAGAGCCTCTTGAAAGGCATCCACAATCTCCCTACTTCTTTCTGATTCCGCAGACGGAACATTCCAGTCTGCATCCAGCAGACAAGTCACCCAACAGCAGCACTTCCCCTTTCTTTCCAAACTTTTGGATATCCACAATCGGATCTTTTATCAATTTGCTGCAATTGAGTTGGAGGTCTGTAGACTACACCCACAAAAATAGAAGTTTCATCTTGTCTTTTCAAAGTGATCCATATCACTTCTTCCTCTCCTCGGATCCCGTGCATTTCAGTCGCTTGGATATCGATCTTTACATAGAGAACTACTCCTCCACTTCTTTGACCATCTCTGTCCTTCCTGAAAAGATTATATCCCGGTATGTTTGCATCCCATCCATGGGAGTCACTGAACCATGTCTCTGTGATAGCAACAATAGTGTTTAATAGGCTTTCAAATATAAAAGGGACAATAAATTTGCTGGAGGAAAGTGCTTGCTAGGACTTCTCCTTACCTGGAATACACAAAGCAGCATGAACTACTGACATTTACACTCTTGTCAATAGACATTTGCCTCTATTTTGATGTTGTATTAAATATAACTAAATGACACACATAACTAATGCAGGTATAATTGTCCATTGAATGTTTGATGAACACATGAACAAATAAAAAACAATGGTAGTAATTAAATAATTCTTTAACAAATCAGGAGAAACCTTTTTTGTTAATACTTTATTAGTATAATAAATTTTATCAGCTTTTCTGTTGCCCCCCTTCAAAAAAAACTCTCAGATAAAATTATGATTTCTTCAGTCTAATATAAATAACAATGACACTTGTAGTTTGTATTTTTGTTAAAGAAACCTAAAGTGAGGGAAAATAAGAGCATAGACAAAACAACTGGGCAAATATTTGACACTCACTGTACAATGATATGCACAATTCATTTTTGACAGATATATTCACTGAATGTGCTCTTCATATATTCCCTTGTTATATGCAAACCATGCTCAGATGAACATAGCTCAAATAACAAGAGGTGGTTTTTTTAAAAAAACACAAAACAAAAAAAAACAAGGAGTGACAAAAGACTTTTAAAACAAGTCCTTAAATTAACAGATACAGCAACAACAGAATGTAAGTTGTTGGAAGAACACAATAGATCATCCTATTAAAAAATTTTTTATCTTACAATTTTTCAAATATATAAGCATTTAAGTGAAATTATTGCACAAAATTAAAATTTAGATTTTTAGAATGTCTATTTTTTACTTTTCTTTTAAATTTGGTACATATTCTTTTAGCATTTAAAATTAACTATTGAACTGTAGCAAACACCAGTAGCACAACGCTTGAGAGGTCAACTGAAATATTTATTTTTTATTAAAATTAAGGCTAAAACAAGTGCATTTGTTGGATAATGGCACAATCATTTTCAGCAAACATTCAAAATACCCCAAATGGCTGGAGTTACTCCAAATAATTTGTTCGGTGTCATACAGTCAATTTTATTTTTTGGGGGGGAGCTGTGCCACTGGGCAGGGGACAGACAAATGCACTGACAGAACTGATCATTTAACTAGTCAGCACATTAAAAAATTATTTTCCCTCACCTCAGAAAGTATCTTTTCACTCAAGCAAACAATTTATCTTGGATGGCCTTGTTCAAAGATAAAAAATTTAAAAGCCACATCAAGAATTAAATATTTGACAATGTCTTCTTACATAATATGTGATTAGTGCATTCATTCAAAAGATAAGAAATATGGTTTTATTTAACTTAAGAAGAATGTGCCTGTTTTTAAATTCTTGAGGAGATAAAGTAATTTAAAGAGTATCTCTACAAGGTTAGCTTATTCATGGTTCTCCTTAAAATGTAATAAGCCTGGTTTAAATAAAATCTTCTCTAGGTTGCACAAACTTAAATGTTGTCTTTCTGATTTCACAGTATAGTATAAACTGATGTGACTTAAAAATGATAAGATATTAAATTTGAAGTGACAACTGTTTGATACTTGTGTTCGATCTGTCAGAGTTCACAAATCATTTCATTTAAATGTACTGTACTTTAACTTCTGCATTTTTCCCCAAATAAGAGGAAACCCAAACACAAATTTTACTCAGCCTTATATTTCTCTTCATAAAGAAAAAGACAGCTGGGGATGTGAACATCAAACCTTCCCAGTCTTCTGTTAGTAACACCGGGAGCCGTTCTCTGACCTCTTTTGAACTAGCAGTTCCATGGATTCTCTGCCAACTGCTGTTCCAAATGTGTAAGGCAGTTCACTTAGTATACAAAATTCATATCACCCCCTCAAACTTACATTGCACAATATCCCAGTGCCAGCACATACTGGCCAAATCTTCTGTTACCTTAGTTGTGCTTAATTTTGCCCTCTGTTTCATTGCTGACAATGAAAACATGGATGGTCTTCTGATGTTTCAGCCAGAAACTGAAGGAATTGATATTATATTTTCATAATTCTTATAAGCTGGGCCAGCTTCTTCTGAGTCTTGCATGATGCACCAGATCATTTATGATATACAAACCCATCTTGATAGTGGTTGTATTATGAGAATGAGAAGTGCTACAGATCTTATAGATGTGTTAATTTCACATGTGATACTAAAAGACTGGTGCATAAACTGCATGTGTATTTGAAGTCTCAGAGGAACTGCCGAAGCCACTACATGGTAGTTCTTTACAAAAACTACAAATGTTTGTAGAGTGCAGCTGTCAAATCTGGAATGTCACCTTTTCTGCAAAGAAGGTGTTTGAGAAGATTGCAGTCTTTCTTTGTATTTCTTCATTCGCTCTGATCTAGAGTGCAATTTATTGAAAAGCTCATGAAATTTGTACTGTGGAAATAAGGTTTCCAGGAAGCCCTCTAAAAAAACATACACTAGTCTCTTATTTAATTGATTGTGCTGAAACATTTCAAAGACCCGGAGAATGCCTTTTCGTGTTGTTTCAGCTCCAATGATATGCTTCAGTTCATCTGTAGAAACAAGAAAAATTGTACATAATATGAATTCAAACAGTTCTAAATAAAAAAAATCATGTTTGCTTAATTTCTATATAAATACACAAAAGTAAGACCTGTCCTTTACAAGAGGAGTAGAAGGAAAAGCAAACCTGTTTCCTGTTGCAGCCATGAAAGGAAAGCAATGCTGCTCACCTGTCACAGGTATTTCTATAGACAGCAGGATTGATCAGGTATACAAGTGGGTGATGCCATGTGATGGAGAAGGGGCATAATTGCTCTCCCAAGGATCAGAACCTAGAGTTCTTAGCATTTGTGGCCTTTCCCATTTACACTAGTTTCCTCAGCTCCTCAATTAGTTCCAAATCTTAAGGAAATACACAGTTCTTAAGGAAGTCAAAGAGATTATGTGCTTGATCTATTCTAGTGTCTGTGGAAAACACCTACTACAGGTGAGCAAAACTGCTTCTTCCATTGACAAACAGGATTGAGGTAGGCCTACAAGTGGGCAAATCCCAAGCGTAAGGCTATTAAAATTCTGTACTTTTCAAATTTCAAGAGCAGCCTGTACTGACAATACACAGCAGTTGAAAGCTTAAAGGGTCAGCTTGGCCAAAAGCATTGTCTACTACTATAGCCTGGTCCAGGAAGAAATGCAAAGTTTGGAGTGAAGAAAATGTTGCTGCTTTGCAGTAGCCCTAAATCGATGAGACTTCATGCTGGAGCTGAAAGGTGTACCTGCCTGTTTGCAACATAACTGGATGCAAGAAGCTAGCCAATTTACTAATTTTCTTTTTGTGATTGGTGTTTAGGTCAAAAGGTGTTTAGGTCTAAAGAGACACATAACTGTGTAGATTTTCTGATCAATTTGGTTCTTTTAAAGTAGTATGCTAAAGCATGCTCATAGTTCAGAATGTGACTTCTTTTGTGGCCTTTTATGTTTGGGTTTGTAAAAAGTGTAGAAAGCACAGTTACTTACCGTAACAGGTGTTATCCAGGGACAGCAGGCAGATATTCTTGACTGATGGGTGACGGCACCGACGGAGCCCCGGTACCGACAATTTTAGAGTGATTGCACTCTAAGAACTTGGAAAGTTCTAGTAGGCCGCACCGCGCACGCGCGAGTGCCTTCCCGCCCGACAGAGGCGCGCGGTCCCCAGTTAGGATAAGCCAGCTAAGAAGCCAACCCGGGGAGGAGGGTGGGACGCAAGAATATCAGCCTGCTGTCCCTGGATAACACCTGTTACGGTAAGTAACTGTGCTTTATCCCAGGACAAGCAGGCAGCATATTCTTGACTGATGGGTGACCTCCAAGCTAACAAAAAGAGGGATGGAGGGAAGGTTGGCCATTAGGAAAACAAATTTTGCAAAACAGATTGGCCGAAGTGTCCATCCCGTCTGGAGAAAGCATCCAGACAATAGTGAGATGTAAAAGTATGAACTGAGGACCAAGTAGCAGCCTTGCAGATTTCCTCAATAGGAGTGGAACGGAGGAAAGCTACAGATGCTGCCATAGCTCGAACTCTATGGGCCGTGACAGAACCTTCCAGTGTCAGTCCGGTCTGAGCATAACAGAATGAAATGCACGCTGCCAGCCAATTAGACAATGTACGTTTAGAAACAGGACGTCCCAATTTATTCGGATCAAAGGAGAGAAATAGTTGGGAAGCTGATCTGTGGGGCTTAGTACGCTCTAAATAGTAAGCTAGAGCCCTCTTACAGTCCAAAGTATGTAGAGCCTGTTCTCCAGAATGAGAGTGAGGTTTCGGAAAGAAGACAGGCAGAACAATGGATTGGTTGAGATGGAATTCAGAGACAACCTTAGGGAGAAACTTTGGATGTGTACGCAGAACCACCTTGTCATGATGAAAGACTGTAAACGGTGGATCAGCAACTAGTGCATGTAGCTCACTGACCCTCCTGGCAGAGGTAAGAGCAATAAGAAAAAGTACCTTCCAAGTAAGAAACTTGAAAGGAGCGGTAGCCAAAGGTTCAAATGGAGGCTTCATTAAGGCGGAAAGAACCACATTGAGATCCCAGACCACAGGAGGGGCTTTGAGAGGTGGTTTCATATTGAAAAGACCCCGCATGAATCTGGACACCAAGGGATGAGCCGAGAGAATTTTTCCATGGACTGGCTCATGAAAAGCAGCAATAGCACTGATGGAAGTAGACTTGAGGCCAGAGTCAGACAAAGAAAGAAGATAATCTAACAAGGTCTCCACTGCAAGGGAAGTGGGATCATGATGATGAAGAAGACACCAGGAAGAAAACCGTGTCCACTTCTGATGGTAACATTGCAGAGTGGCCGGTTTCCTGGAGACATCCAGAATGGAACGAACGGGCTGAGACAAAAGAGTATCATGAGAAGTCAGCCCGAGAGAAACCAAGCTGTCAGGTGCAGAGACGGAAGGTTGGGATGCAGAAGGGTCTCCTGATGTTGCGTAAGCAGAGAAGGAAACAGTGGAAGAAGAAAAGGCTCCCTGGAACTGAGTTGAAGTAGAAGGGAGAACCAATGTTGCCTGGGCCACCGTGGAGCAATCAGAATCATGGTGGCTCGTTCCCTCTTGAGCTTGAACAAGGTTCTTAACATGAGAGGCAGAGGAGGGAAAGCGTACAGGAACAGATTGGACCAATCGAGGAGAAATGCATCCGCTGCCAGATGGTGAGGAGAGTAGAGTCTGGAGCAGAAGAGGGGCAGCTGGTGATTGTGAGGAGCTGCAAAGAGGTCTATCTGAGGAGTGCCCCATTGAGCGAAGATGGACTGTAGAGTTAAAGGATCGAGTGTCCACTCGTGAGGCTGGAGAATTCTGCTGAGCTTGTCCACTAAGGAATTCTGTTCTCCTTGAATGTAGATAGCTTTCAGAAATAGTTGGTGATTTGTTGCCCAAGCCCAAATCTTCTGGGCTTCCTGGCACAAGAGGTGAGAGCCTGTCCCCCCCTGCTTGTTGATGTAGTACATTGCAACTTGATTGTCTGTGCACAGCAGGAGGACTTGAGGAAAGAGAAGATGTTGGAAGGCCTTGAGGGCATAAAACATCGCTCTGAGTTCCAGGAAATTGATGTGATGTTTCATTTCCTGGGCTGTCCAAAGTCCTTGAGTTTGGAATTCGTTCAAATGAGCTCCCCAGGCATAAGGGGAGGCGTCGGTGGTGATGTCAAGTTGATGAGGAGGTAGATGAAACAGAAGACCTCTGGAGAGATTTGAGGATATCAACCACCATTGTAGAGACTGACGAAGAGATGATGTCACAGATATGTGTCGTGAGCAAGGATCCGTCGCTTGGGACCACTGGGTAGCTAGGGTCCATTGAGGAGTGCGCAGGTGAAGACGTGCGAAGGGTGTGACATGGACTGTGGAGGCCATGTGACCCAAGAGTATCATCATTTGCTTGGCAGAGATGGAACGTTGTGGAAGTACCTGCTGACATAGAGATTGAAGAGTTTGAAGATGGTTGGACGGCAGGAATGCTCTCATGAGGACTGTGTCCAGCACCGCTCCAATGAATTGAAGTCTCTGAGAGGGGATGAGATGAGATTTGGGTAGATTGATCTCAAACCCCAGAAGTTGTAGAAACAGGATGGTTTGGTTGGTGGCCAGGAGTACTGTTTGAGATGAATTGGCCTTGATTAACCAATCGTCCAGATAAGGAAACACCTGAAGGTGGTGGGAACGTAGAAAGGCAGCCACCACAATCAGACATTTGGTGAACACTCTCAGAGAGTAGGCAAGACCGAAGGGCAGCACCTTGTATTGGTACTGACAATGATTGATCATGAAGCGGAGGTACTGTCTGGAGGCCAGATTGACGGGTACATGAGTGTATGCCTCTTTGAGATCGAGGGAGCATAGCCAGTCGTCTTGATGGAGAAGAGGATAAAGAGTTGCCAGAGAAAGCATCTTGAATTTCTCTTTGACCAAGCATTTGTTGAGATCGCGAAGATCTAGGATGGGTCTGTGATCCCCTGTTTTTTTTTGGGGACCAGAAAATAACGGGAGTAGAATCCCTGCCCCTTCTGATCTAGAGGAACTTCCTCTATGGCGTTCAGGAGGAGGAGGGATTGAACCTCCTGAAGAAGGAGAGAAGACTGAGAGGTGTTCAAAGCAGACTCTCTTGGCAGACTTTGTGCAGGACGTGTCTGAAAGTTGAGAGAGTAGCTGTGGCGGATGATGTTGAGGACCCACTGATCCGATGTGATGTTCTCCCAACGGCTGATGTAACACGAAAGACGTCCTCCTATGGGTCGAGGGAGAAGAGCAGATGGTTGAATACTGGCTCTGCTTTGGAGAACCACGTCAAAAGGGTTGGGTAGACTTTTGTGGTGGAGGAGGTTTCACCTGTTGCTGCTGGGCTGGCCTAGGTGGTTGTCGCTGTTGCTGGCGCTGATGTCTAGGCTGTTGAGTAGCTGGAGGCAAGGGACGGGCAGCATAGCGGCGCTGGTAGGCGGATTGTTGGCGAAAAGGCCGAGCAGGTGGAGTCTTTTTCTTAGTCTTCAGGAGAGTGTCCCACCGAGTCTCATGGGCAGACAGCTTTTGTGTAGTGGAATCCATGGACTCTCCGAAGAGCTCATCACCTAAGCAGGGAGCATTCGCTAGGCGGTCTTGATGATTTACATCGAGCTCTGAGACTCTGAGCCATGCCAACTGACGCATGGCAACAGACATAGCCGTGGCCCTAGAAGTCAATTCAAAAGTGTCATAAATTGACCGAACTAGGAACTTACGTAATTGGAGAAGAGAGGAAGAGCAGGCATGAAAAGCAGATTTCTTGCGGTCAGGGAGGTACTTTTCAAAAGCAGCCATGTGTTGAATGAGGTGCTTTAAATAAAATGAAAAATGAACAGCATAGTTTCCTGACCTATTGGCTAACATGGCATTTTGATATAAACGTTTGCCAAATTTGTCTATTGACTTTCCTTCTCTGCCAGGAGGGACTGAGGCATACACACTAGCTCCCGCTGATTTCTTTAGTGTGGATTCCACCAAAAGAGACTCATGCGGGAGCTAAGGTTTGTCAAAACCAGGAATGGGTATAACCCTGTATAAGGAGTCCAGTTTACGAGGAGCTCCTGGTACAGTCAGGGGAGTCTCTAAATTTTTATAAAACGTCTCTCGTAAGATGTCATGGAGAGGAAGTTTGAGAAATTCCCTTGGAGGCTGGTCAAAGTCCAGAGCATCAAGGAATGCCTTGGATTTCTTAGACTCAGCCTCCAAGGGAATAGAAAGAGATTTACACATCTCTTTTAAGAAAGAGGTAAAGGATGTGGAATCTTGTTTAGAAGAGGGATCTGCAATAAAGTGATCCTCTTCGTTAGAGGAACACTCGCCCTCAGACAGAAAAGGGTCTTCAGAGTCGCCCCACAAATCAGGATCCCTAATATGAGAGCCATGGTCTCGAGATTCCGGAGTGGAGGGTTCCAGGTGTCGGGTTTTGCGCGCCGACTTACCCGACCTCATAGATACGGTACCGGGAGATGTGACATGCTGCATCGGCATCGAAGTCTGCACCGCCTGGTGCTGAGCTTTCAGTTCCGGAGCTAAAATTGGCATCGAAGTCGATGAAGCAGTGTGGACCGGTACCGACAAAGTGGATGCCGATAAAAGAGGGCGCTTCACTGTCGGTACCGGTGGCTCAGACTGGACCGGGACTGGAAGGTTCAGTGTCAACAGTGCAGGAAGGAGGAGTTGTAACTGCTTCTTAAGTTGCACTTGCAGGACAGCAGCAATCCGCTCGTCCAGCAAAGGCACTGGTACCGCCTTTTTCTTCTGCGGTACCTGTGGTGCCGCTCTACGCTCCGAGGATGAGGAACCCGATGTCGAGGGGCTCACCTCGATAGGAGCGGAGCGCTTCCGTGGGCGCCTCGAGGCCGGCAGGATTGGACTCGCTGCTTCTGAGACCGGAGGACGCTCCAACGGGGAAGGCTTCTTAGCCGGCTTACCTGCAGGGTGCGACGCTGGCGCGGTATCGATGAAATAGGTGCCGACTGAGATGGGGCCGATGCCGGTGCCGGTGCTGCGGAATCAGACATCTCGGCGCCAAATAATAACCGCTGTTGGATTTGGCGGTTTTTAAGAGTTCTCTTTTTTAAAGTCGCACAGCGGGTGCAGGTAGACGCTCGATGGTCAGGACCAAGACACTGCAGACACCAGTTGTGCGGGTCTGTGAGTGAAATTGGTCGAGCGCACCGCTGGCACTTCTTAAACCCGGGTTGAGGGGGCATGAAGGTAAAAACGGCTTCTGCCAAATCGAAGGCCGAGGCCTCGATGGTGGCAACAGGCCCCGCCGGGGCGAAAAAAGTTTACGCGAGCGGGAAGGCGAAAAGAACAAAAGTTTTCAACAGCCGTTGAAACATGCGTCTTCTTAGCTCCATGGAAACTAAGAAACTGGGGACCGCGCGCCTCTGTCGGGCGGGAAGGCACTCGCGCGTGCACGGTGCGGCCTACTAGAACTTTCCAAGTTCTTAGAGTGCAATCACTCTAAAATTGTCCGTACCGGGGCTCCGTCGGTGCCGTCACCCATCAGTCAAGAATATGCTGCCTGCTTGTCCTGGGATAACAACTATTTCTTTACTGATGTGGAAAGGTAACACCTTCAGCAAGAACTTAGGGTTGGGTCACAGAACCACTTTGCTATGATGAAACTGAGTGTAGTGTGTATAGACTACCAATACCCTTCTAGGCTCTAGCCAAGGATTCTATAATGAGATAGAGCACTACAATGTGGTGAACTCCAAAGAGGACTACCATAGCTGAAAATGCTGCTTTATTAATGAACCTACCGCAAGGTCTCAAGGAAAGCGGGGCTTCTGTGGTTAAGGTTTGATGTAGAAAAATATCTTCATAAAATGCAATATATGCTTGTAGAAATCTGGAAGATATTCTATTGGGGTATGACAGGCCCAGAAAATGCTGATGTTCTCTTTTATGAAGGATATTTGAAGGCTTAAAAAGCTACCCATTCTAGTGGAAAGCTCTAATAAACAGATGGGTCTTCAACAGTGTTTGAAATGTTCATATTAAGTTTTCACTTAGTGCATCTAACTCAATAGACAATCTCATAGCCGACTGAGATTGCAAACATCAGCAAAGTTTGAACCAAATGCCAAGGAGCTTCACCATAATCCATTTGATGAATAACTGACAAGATCTTATATTCAATTCGATAAAAGACTGGCAACCAATATAGTTGCTTCAGCAAAGGTGAAATATATTTGAAACACGAAGCCCCTGTGCCCCTGTAATAATTCTAGCTGCTGGTGTAGTGGGGGTGAGCGACACCTGGGGCAATGGCGCCCCTCTCCTGCCCTCCCCCCCTCTGCTGTGCACATGTGCTCCTTCCCCGTACCTTTTTATCTTCCTGCTCGCGTCGGCTTTGGCGCTCTTTCTGACGTCATTTCCTCCTGTGATGTGAGAGAGCACCGAAGCAGACATGAGCAGAAAGTTCTTGGCTGCTCGTGCTGAAGTTAAAAAGGTATTTGTGGGGAGGGAAGGGGCACACACACGGCAGGGAGAGGAGTGGGTAGGGGAGTGGAAAGCAAGAGGGGTGCCAACACCCTAAGGAAGACTGTACCCAGGGCAGACTGCCCCCTAACTCCCCCCTTATTATGACACTGCCCTCAGTTGAAAAAAGTTTCCTTAATAACCTGTAATATACTGTGTGAGACCTAGGATTGTCATGTTTTCTTGTTGTGTTTCAGAATTCTTCTCAGGAGTTCCTTCAAAGTTGCATGCAAGGCTTTGAGTATCTCTTGTTTGGTCTTTACGTGTTCATCAACCTTTCTTATCTGTTGCTGTAACGGGTTGTCTATTTCAATTTCGATCACACAAATCAGCTGTTACCAGTTCACAATCTTTACATTTTTAGCCCTGTGAGGCACATAACTCACATCAACACAGTTATCATCATAAACAACTTGCATGTGGTAGTGAATTTCACTTAGGACTCCTTCAACAGTTAAATTCTATAATGGCATGTTGCTTAAATCACACCAACTGCTCGCTGCATGCTTCCATTTCACATGCAATAGCAAAACAACCTGTTCACAGACAGTTCTCACCAACTGAGATGAAGGGATTTCAAATAACAATGAATTATGGAGGTTGAAGCATTACTTTTCATTTAACTTTCATACAAATGACACAAGTACTACAAAATAGTCTATAATTGTCTCACTGTTTTAATCCTCGGGGAGAATGTTAGGCCTTGCGGGAATAAACACCTATTCCAAATGCTGTAAATCAGGGCTGCCCAAGTCCGGTCCTCGAGATTTACTGTCAGGCCAGGTTTTCAGGATATGCACAATGAACATGCATGAGAGAGATTTGCCTGAACTGCCTTCTTGGTATGCAAATCTCTCTCATGCATGTTCATTGTGCATATCCTGAAAACCTGGCCTGCCAGTAGATCTCGAGGACCGGACTTGGGCAGCCCTGCTGTAAATAAATGGACATCAGTAAGAGCTCTCGGAATATAACCGTAGGATTTATGAGCTCAGGTAGCAATTCATAGGTTACCAGCACCAGACATAAGTCTAAATGAGCGCTGTCTACATTTATATTCTGAGAGCTCATACTGATGTCCATTTATTTACAGCATTTGGAATAGATTTTTATTCCTGCAAGGCCTAACACTCTCCCTGAGGATTAAAACAGTGAGCCAATTACAGACTATTTTATACATTGGACTTATTGGCAACTGCTGAGTCCGTAGGGTTATATATTTGTTGTGCTGATACAAGTACTACAAGACAGTAGTGTCTGGCCTTTGCTGGAATCTGAAGGGCTCTTGCAGTATGAGAGACTGGAAGATATACACACAGGAAGGACCAGGTCTATAGAATTGAGAATACCTCTGAGGGCAAGGCATCCTTGGGATAGAAGGATAGAAGTCTGGTATTTTCACCAGTGGTGAAAAGGTCAATCTGAAGTCCCAATGCTGAAAATTGGAGATGAAAAGCAATGCTCAGAGACCACTTGTGGGGCTCAAGGATTCTGATGAGCTTGTTAGATATCTGGGCTTACGTTTCCCAGATGTAAGCCATTTGAATGTGTATATGGTTGACTATAGCAGAGTCCCAAATTTCTGTTCCTTGCCCCTCGAAGAGTGAAAAATCACTAATATGCCCTCAGGTCCCACACATGAAAAAGGATACACCCTAGATATACTTGTGTCCACCCCCACCAATCTCACTACTGACATCAAATGGACCCCAATCTCTTGGACTGACTACTACCTCCTGAACTTCTGCCTAAACCTCACAACTGAGAACCAGAACAACAAAGCCATCAAGGAAATTAGTGCGAGGGAGGACAAGACCAAATCTCTTCTAGAACACAGTAGCAAAATCCCTAACCTCCCCTTCAAACTACACTACATCAATGTTAGCAAGTTGGAATCAAACAATAACCAACACAATCCCCCTCGCAAAGTAAAACAAAATCAAACTTCCCCCTGGTTCACCGAATCTTTGAGGACAGACAAGCAACTATGCAGGTGACTGGAAAGGAAATGGTGAAAGAGTGGAGCACAAGAACACAGAACCCACTGGTGTGAAGCAATAAACAAATACAAATTCAACATGCCTTCATTCAGTGCATGGCATCGTTATCAATGAGGACAACGATAAATCCTTCCTTTCCCTTAGGAGGGGACTGGAGGAAGACTGAACATGGTAGCCGCTATCAATGCTTGATGTCAAAGAAGTAGAGGCCTAGACACTGGTGATGTTAATGCATCACTAGTATCTGATGCAGCTCCTGGCACCATTCAGACGTCAACTGAACAGTTTTCTCAACATCAAAAAACCCATTTGCATTGCTTCTTTCAACTTCTGATAACTCTTCTTGACATCTGTGAACAAAGTTTATATGAAGAGATATCATGATTGGGCTCCAGATACCGCAGTCACCAACCGGGTGTCAGTGAGAGACAAGGGAACATAAAATAAAGCTGAAAGAAGGAAAAAGCAAAAGTAAAAAAATATTAATTCACAGAAAGGGTGGTAGATGTTTTAAATGCCCTCCCTATAGAGGTGGTAGGGGCAGAAATGGAATTTATAAAGGGATAGGATAAACTCAGAGGATCTCTATCTAGCAAGATGATGGAATGAAAGATAGTACACTAAACAGAATGCTGTATTTCTCTCCTTATGGATATTTTGATTTGGAGTTTTCATTATCCAGGTTTATATAGAAAACATTTGAGAGAGCCTTGAAATAAAAATATAGTATAATTTATGCTTCATCTCTGGTCTCAAAAAGCAACAGCATTCTATCAGTCATTCTGTCTCACAAAAATACCACAATACATGTTTAAGAGAGAAATTTTTAAACATTTACCCTGGCAAATTGATTGTCTAAGAATTGTTTACCCTTTTTCCAAATTAAAGCATATATGGCAATTGACATTGTTTTAACCAATAGGAAGAGAGAGCTTGGAACTAGGAGGCAACAATGCACCAAGTTTTGTATTTTTAGAAGGGAAAAATTATCAGCAGAAAAGGTAGTTGCAAATTCTGTAGGGTACTTTTTTCCTTAAGCAATTTTAAAGGGAAAGTATGCTTATACTTTCCCTCAGAAAACTGGTACAAAGTTTGTAGGCTAAAGTACCTGCATACTTTTCAACTATTCACAAACATTCTGAAATTGCCCTTTAAATTACATAAAGAAATACACTCACCAGGCATTATTTCAAGCAATTTTGTTTTTGCTGCTACTCTTGTTCTCATTCTAATAGCTCTCTCTCTCCGTGGAGCAGTCTCTGCTAAAATACCATTAGGCCAAAATGCATCTCTGCAAAACAGCATTTATATGTTCATGAAGTCATGTTTAAAAGTTAAGCTTATGTATGTTCTATAAAAGCTTTCAGTAAAAGAAAAAAAAACAAATATGTATTACTGAGTCTTGGAAATGATGCTATGCTCTGAATCAGGGATCTCAAAGTCCCTCCTTGAGCACCGAAATCCAGTCGGGTTTTCAGGATTTCCCCAATGAATATGCATTGAAAGCAGTGAATGCACATAGATGTCATGCATATTCATTGGGGAAATCATAAAAACCCAACTGGATTGCGGCCCTCAAGGAGGGACTTTGAGACCCCTGCTCTGAATGAACCAAATGGGAAACAGATTTGGATTTAGCTCACAACTTTTCAGTAGTAGTTCAAGGTGAATTACATTCAGGTACTTTTCCGTCTCAGAGAACTTATAATTTAAGTATGTATCTGTGGCATTGGATGGAGGGTTAAGTGACTTGCACAAGACCACAAAAAGCATCAGCACGATTTGAACCTTGGCTTTCAAAATACTACTCTACAAATTAGATATTCCTCAGCTACTTCAAATAACTAAAACTATTTTGAACCGATATCTCAGCAACTAACAAAGTAAGTCCCATCTTATCCTGCTGTGATGTAGTGTTATTTCGGTTACTATGTTCTACATAGTAATGAGAAGGAAAGCATGCAAAACTCCCCATTACTATGTAATTTCTAAGACACAGCTTGTTGTGAACACCACAAGCCATGTTTTTGCTAGAAAAGTAACCCCAGCCATAAGCTGTGTTTATTTTACTATCTTAGGAACATCGAGCCACATAGCCATGGCCTGATGCTCCAAGGCCACATCTTAAAGGTACCACGTTGATCTAAAACCTGTTGTATTATGTATAAGGCCTCATCTTGTGGAATATTTGTGTATAGAGGAAGGGCTGTGGTTCATTAGTTGAGCTGCTGCCTCTGCACCTAGAGGTTGTGAGATCAAATCCTGGTGCTGCTCCTTGTGACACTGGGCAAGTCACTTAATCCTCCAGTGCCCACCACTCTGAATGTCAACTTTGAAATGCCAAAGCAACAAAAAGGTGGCATACATGTCATCATTCCCCTTTCCCCCTATATCTAGAGTTACTAGTACAAGATTAGACATGTCTCCGTCAAAAGCATCCAGAAGACTGATTATAAGACTAGAATCACATACATATGATCTAATTTTTGGTACAAAAGGTCTTTAAAAATCAAACAGGTACTAGAAGAGAACCAATGGCTGCAACAATAGGTCTTCCAGGTGGCTCTGTTAGCGATCTTTTAATTCACATGTGTCAAACACAAGGCCTGCGGGCTGAATCCGGCCCGCCTGGCCTTTTTATGTGGCCCGCGGCAATGCTCTCGAACTTCCCCTTCTCACAGCCCAGCGCGTCTTCCTTCCCATGCCGGTTTGATGTCGCCGTCACGCTAGAAAGTCTGCCGGCCTCGGTAGTGATTTGGTGGTGTTGTCTGTGGCTCCCCTTCCTGCTTTCCGTCTGCTGTGGTCCACCCGGGCAGAAACAGGAAGTTGCACGTCATTGGAGACAGACTGCGGCAGGTGAAAAGGAGGGGGAGCCACATACAACATTGCTAAATTGCCGAGGCCGGCAGATATTTCAGCTTGGCAGCAACATCGGACCGGCGCTGGAGGGAAAGACATGCTGGGCTGTGAGGAGAGAGAGACTGGCGCTGGAGGGAAAAATATGCTGGGCTGTGTGGAGAAAGGGATCGGCACTAGAGAGAAAGACATGCTGGGCTGTGAGGAGAGAGGGACCAGCGCTGGAGGGAAAGACATGCTGGGCTGTGAGGAGAGAGAGAGATGAAGGGAGAGAGGTTGGACCTGGGGTGGTATGGAGGAAGAGGGAAAAAGATACTTGAATGGAGAACCGTTGGGAAGAGAAAGGGAGAAATGGTGGACCTGGGGTGGGGGTGGAGGGAGGCAGGCAGACAGACAGAGGGAGAGATGGGATGGGAGCAGTTGGGAAGAAAAAGGGAGAGAAGTTGGATCTAGAGATGGAAAGGAGGGAGAAATGTTAAGCCTGGGGGTGGAAGGGAGAGAGAGATGCAGCATCTCTTTTTTCCTTCCATTTCATTGTTCAGTATCAAAAGGGGGAGGGAAGAAGAACAACAGAAAAGAGAGGGAGCAAAATGTTGGACCACGAGGAGAGAGGAGGAGAGATAGAAGGAAATAGGAGGATGGGAAAGGAGTGAGATGGGAAATGGGAGAGCTACAGAATAAGAGAAGATGGACAATTGCTAGGTAGCTGAAAATTTAAAAAGATGGAGAAGAATGAGAAAGAGGATGAGATTTGATTGGACAGAGGCAGAAAAGAAAAAAGGAGAAAAGTTGAAAGGGAAAATCAATATGTTGGAGACAGGGTCTAGAGCAAGAGAGAAGAGGAGAAAAAAAATTGACAACAGACACTGGAAAGAGAATTGGAAGATAGATAAAATCAGAAAGAGAAACTGGGACTAAAAGCAAAATGACCAGACAACAAAAGGTAGAAAAAATAATTTATTTCCTATTTTGTGATTACAATATGTCAGATTTGAAGTGTGTATTCTGTCAGAGCTGGTGTTAGACAGCAAGAATGAATTGGGACCTAAAAGAGAGAGGAAAAGTCTTTTTTATTTATTTTGTATGTAGCACATAGCCAGTGTGAGATTGGAGAGGTTGCTTCCCTATACGTCTACTAAGACTAACCCCCTCCTTTGCTGGTGCATAGCGTGAGTTTTGGCGGCGGCGGTGATTGATCTGACGCTGTGCGTTAGTAAAGGAGGGGGTAAGTATCTTAATAAAAAATTTGGCCCATGACTTAGCCTGTGTTTTAGATTTCGGCCCCTTATGTGATTTGAGTTTGACACCCCTGTTTTAATGTGAGATAGGTGCCATTGATTCGTATTAGAGTTTAAGCGACTTGATAATATCACGTTTTCGTGGCAGAATACAGAAGTAGATTGCCAGGCCTTTCTTCTGCAGAATAAACATTCAATGTTTTTGCCGTTGTCACATCAAACACTGCCCATCTGCTGCCCATATTGGTGGTACATCATTAGTCTGACATCTCCTCTGAAACCTGCCCGCCTTGGGTGGCCTTGCTGGTAATGAAACTACCAACAACATAGCTTTCAGCTTCATACATGCTCGTAAACTCCAGTGGCATGATAAGCCCATGTACCATGAATGAAAGATTAGGTTCTTACCTTTGCTAATCTTCCTTGTAAATACACACTTTATTTGGGGACGACTATAAAAGCTTATAATTCCGTAGGCCTGCCAGGACTTTATAGGAAGCCTCAAATTCCAGAGACTTGAGCTCCACCCCTCTCATCTCACCACTACCCCCTGAGGACTTAGTCGTAAAGCAGCCAGGAACATCTGTGGAGGACAAATACAAAAGAGAGAGAGAGGGGTATGGGGACACTCTCCGACCAATAAATCTAATCTGCTCATATCAAGAAATATAAAACAGCTACAAGTAAACATAACTGAACCAGGTCAATAAACATTAGAAACCTGAACGACAAGAAAACACTGTCAGAAGGAGGCACCCTAACTAGGGACCCCTCCTCCAAAACTAAGTGGTAAACCCATTATGATGGCACTCCTATAAAGGCTGGTCAGAAAACAGAAATCCAGCCTGCCATTATTTGGAAAGGCAGACAATCAGCGAATTAGCAAAGAATAGGGTGGGTTCCCAGAATAAAGTGTGGATTTACAAGAAAGAAGATTAGCAAAAGTAAAAACCAAATCGTTCGTTCTTGTACAATCCCACTTTATTCCGGGGCGATTGAGACATAACAGAGCAGTCCCAGAGAATCAGGGTGGGACTGATGAGCCTGCAGCAAAAATAGAGGTACCAAAAGCAGCATCCTGCTTGGCCGCCACATCGATACAGTAAAACTTGATGAACATATGCAAAGAGGACCAGGTAGTGGCCCTGTAAATCTCGTCCAAAGAAATAGACGACAACTCTGCCCAAGAGGACAAAACACTTCTGGTAGAATGAGCCCTCACCACAAAGGTGTGTGTGTGGGGGGGGTCTTTCTGGCCGCAATGCAAGCTGCAGAAATGGCCACACAGATCCATCTGGAAATGGTGACCTTTGAAGCTGGCTTGCCCCTGTGGGCAGAACTTGTCAGAACAAGCAGATGGTAAGAGAGGCGAAACTCATTCGTAATCTCCAGGCACTGCAAAAAATAGCTTGCATGCGTCCAAGAACCGCCACAACCGGTCCTGTTCCCTGAAGTCGGAAATAGCAAAAGCAGTAAGCTGAATCTCCTGATTCATATGGAAAGTGGAAACCACTTTTGGAAGAAAAGAAGAAACAGTGTGCATCTTACCGGAATCTCACCGGAATCCGCACTATGCAGGAAGGGATCCCACCTTTGTTAATACGTGAAATGCATCTGATCTGCGCTTCCATGATAGTATTTTTGAACCATTTTCCAAAATACTTTACTCTTTTATCAATTCACCAAATCACCTAATATATTACTTCCACAGGAGATAAAGAACCAGTCTTGTAATGTACTTAATTATACATACGTCAATGCTCAGGTATCCAGGGATTTTCAGACAGCCACCCGAGTAGCATAACTCACGGTGGTAAAATCCTCATTACTCCCAGCCTAGCATTTTTGACGTTTTAACGACTTTTTTCTCTTTTTACTTATTTCTTCTATGTAGTATTCATTAAATAAATAATTTATATTGTAATTTATGTATATAAAGCCAACTTAGCTTTTATATATATGATTTCTGTCCCCTTAGCCGACACGTTTCGCTATCACTTCATCAGAACGGGAAAATCATTAACGGGGACGGTTCTGGACCAGTTGCTCCAAGAAGCCGTCATTTATGGTGTCTAGGAATTTTACCTCTCTAGCATTCTCTGATGCAGCATTTATCCAGTCAATGTTGGGGTAGTTGAAATCATACTAGATATAAATATGAAGCATAACTCAAAATCACAAAAAGAAAAAATTATGCTAGACACTTATAGAGCACCACACTGCTACATGTAAAGCCACAGAATCAAAAAAATAGACAGCACAAAAATATGGAGAAAAAGACAGCACAAAAATGTGGAGAAAAATAGACCTCAGTTACAGCTTCATGGGTCTTACATGGTTTAGCCGCTATTCTGGGGAATTGGATCAATAATCACTGTTGGTTTGCCACTTGGAAGTGAAGTGAGTCATTTTTGCCACCCTGACACAGCAGAAATGTGATACAAAGATTTCTTTGTCGGGTGAACTGAAGGATGCCTGGGAGAACTGACTGCGGTCTGACAGGCATTACTGAAACCTGAAGGCGGAGGAGAGGCGGTGCCTCGGGGGAGAAGATCAGCCGCGATTTCAGAAAGGGCTGCATCGGGACCTGCTATAGGTAAGTTGATCCACTTATTCTTTCCAATGTTGAAGGTGGAACTGTGACATTATTTTGGTTTCTTCCCATGATAGTAGGGGGTTTGGCTGAAGAATGAAAATGCTTAATGAATTATATTGAAACAATTTTGTTGCCACAAGTAATTATATACTTCAGTGGAGTTTTTGGGGGGAGATTCATGAAACTGAATTAAGCTTTCCATTTGTTCGCCACATTTTTTTCCTATTTGGCTCACATGGTTATGTGTGTGGTGTGGTGGCTTTTGAAATATATTCCTTTTTCAGTGTTCTCCCCAGAAATTTTTTCCAGACAGGTGGCATGAAAAAGTAGCCGGGTGGGGCGGGACGGGGAAATTTGGTGATGGGGAAAATTAAGGGCTCCTTTTACTAAGCTGCAATAGCGTTTTTAGCGCGTGCAGAATTTCCACTCAATGCTGGCATTAGCATCTAGCACGTGTGGCAATTCTGCGCAAGCTAAGCGCGCGGTAAAACCGCTATCGCAGCTTAGTAAAAGGAGCCCTAAATGTGTACTATTTGTATTAGTTAATTATTATTAGTCATTTTCCAATGCTCAATATGACTGCCTTTCTTAAGGTTTAGAAACATAGAAACATAGAAATAGATGGCAGATAAGGGCCACGGCCCATCTAGTCTGCCCACCCTAATGACCCTCCCCTACCTTTGCCCTGTGAATAGATCCCATGTGTCGAACCCATTTGGCCTTAAAATCAGGCACGCTGTGGCCTCAATCACCTGCAGTGGAAGACTATTCCAGCGATCAACCACCCTTTCAGTGAAAAAGAATTTCCTGGTGTCACCTCGCAGTTTCCCGCCCCTGATTTTCCACGGATGCCCTCTTGTTGCCGTGGGACCCTTGAAAAAGAAGATATCTTCCTCCGCCTCGATGCGCCCCCATGAGATACTTGAATGTCTTGATCATGTCTCCCTTCTCTCTGCGCTCCTCGAGCGAGTATACTCGTCTAGCCATTTTTCATACGGGAGATCCTTGAGTCCCGAGACCATCCGGTTGGCCATTCTCTGAACTGATTCCAGTCTCAGCACATCCTTGCAATAATGCGGCCTCCAGAATTGCTGGCTCCTAAGTCCTCAGGGGGTAGTGGTGAGATGAGAGGGGTGGAGCTCAAGTCTCTGGAATTTGAGGCTTCCTATAAAGTCCTGGCAGGCCTACGGAATTATAAGCTTTTATAGTCGTCCCCAAATAAAGTGTGTATTTACAAGGAAGATTAGCAAAGGTAAGAACCTAATCTTTCATTCATGGTACATGGGCTTATCATGCCACTGGAGTTTACGAGCATGTATGAAGCGAGTATATTTGTCTAGCCATTTTTCATATAGGAGATCCTTGAGTCCCGAGACCATCCGGTTGGCCATTCTCTGAACTGACTCCAGTCTCAGCACATCCTTGCAATAATGCGGCCTCCAGAATTGCACACAGTATTCCAGGTGGGGCCTCACCATGGATCTTTACAATGGCATAATGACTTCTGGCTTACGGCTCACGAAACCCCTGCGTATGCAACCTATGATTTGTCTTGCCTTGGATGAAGCTTGCTCCACTTGATTGGCAGCCTTCATGTCCTCACTGACGATCACCCCTAAGTCTCGTTCTGCTACCATTCTTGTTAGGATCTCGCCATTAAGGGTATAAGTCTTGCATGGATTTTGGCTGCCCAGGTGCATAACTTTGCATTTTTTGGCATTGAAGCTGAGTTGCCAGGTCCTAGACCAGCGCTCCAGTAGGAGTAGGTCGTGCATAATGTTGTCGGGCATTGAATCTTCGTCCGTTATGCATTTGCCCACTACATTACTTAGTTTGTCGTCATCGGCGAATAATGTTATTTTACCTCGAAGCCCTTCTGCCAAGTCTCTTATAAAGATGTTGAATAGGATCGGGCCCAAGACCGAGCCCTAGGGCACTCCACTGATCACCTCCGTCATTTCGGAGGGGGTGCCGT
The DNA here is from genome assembly GCF_902459505.1 of Geotrypetes seraphini. Classification (NCBI taxonomy): domain Eukaryota; kingdom Metazoa; phylum Chordata; class Amphibia; order Gymnophiona; family Dermophiidae; genus Geotrypetes; species Geotrypetes seraphini. The sequence goes on along the minus strand of NC_047085.1, from coordinate 402,469,823 downwards.
TCACCACTACCCTTTGAAGCCTACCTCCAAGCCAGTTCCCAACCCATTTCGTCAATATGTCGCCCAATCCTATAGAACTCATCTTGCTCAGCAACCTGCGGTGTGGTACGCTATCGAATGCTTTGCTAAAGTCCAGGTATACGATGTCCAGGGCTCCCCAACATCCAGCTTCCCCGTCACCCAGTCAAAGAAGCTGATCAGATTGGATTGGCATGATCTCCCCTTAGTAAATCCATGTTGATGGGGATCCCGTAGATTCTCCTCATTCAGGATCTTATCCAATTGGCGTTTGATTAGAGTTTCCATTAGTTTGCTCACTATTGATGTTAGACTCACTGGTCTGTAGTTTGCTGCCTCCATCTTTGAGCCTTTCTTGTGGAGTGGAATGACGTTAGCCATCTTCCAGTCCAACGGGATGCTGCCTGTACTAAGGGAGAGGTTGAAGAGCGTGGACAGTGGCTCCGCCAAGACATCACTCAACTCCCTGAGCACCCTGGGGTGTAGGTTGTCAGGCCCCATTGCCTTGTTAACCTTGAGCTTTGACAGCTCACCGTAGACACTGCTGGGCATAAACTCAAAGTTACTAAACGGGTCAACTGAGTCAACCCTTGTCTGTAGCTGAGGGCCGAGCCCCGGCGCTTCTCGGGTGAAGACTGAGCAGAAGTATTCATTTAACAGTTGGGCTTTTTCCGAGTCCTTTTCCACATAGTCTCCGTCTGGTTTCCTAAGACGTACTATTCCGCCTGAGTTTTTACTTCTGTCACTGATATACCTGAAGAAGGATTTATCTCCTTTCTGGATGTTCTTTGCCAGAGACTCCTCCATGTGGAATTTAGCCTACCTGACTGCTGTTTTGACGGCATTTGACTTGGTCAGGTAGTCTGTTTCCCCAATTGTTTGTAAGAGATGAATGCTTTTTTCTTCTCCTTGATGAGGTCTGAGATCTCCGCAGTGAACTACTGTGGCTTATTGTTCCTTCGCCGTTTACTTACTAATTTAACATAGTGGTTTGTCGCTTCTTGTATGGTGGCTTTCAAAGTCGACCACATTTCTTCCACGCTATCGGTTTCTGCTTGGCTTTGCAGCGCCTGGTGAACAAAGGAACCCATGCCTTGGAAGTTTGTGTCCTTGAATTTGAGGACCTTAGTCAGTGTGGCAGATTTAGTGAAACCTTTCCTAAGATTGAACCATACCATGTTGTGGTAACTGGAGGCCAATGTGTCGCCCACCGAGACCTCTGTGACACTTTCTCCATTGGTAAGTAATAGGTCCAGTATTGCCTGATCCCTTGTTGGGTCCAACACCAGTTGCCTGAGACGTGCTTCCTTCATAGAGTTTAATAGCCTCCTGCTGCTGCCGGAAGCAGAGGTAAGTGTATCCCTATCCACATCAGGCATGTTGAAGTCACCTAACAATACTGTGTCCCCACGCAAGGTGATATTCTCTATTAATTCCATATCCAGGACATCCTGTTGTCTTGGGGGTCTGTAAATTACGCCAAGATACAGGCATTTGTCCTTCCCTCTGGCCAAATTAACCCAAAGGGATTCCCCAGTGTACTGGACATCTGCGATTCTTGTGACCTTAATGTCATCTTTAGTATATAATGCTACACCTCCTCCCATTCTGCTCTCCCTGTCCCGACGAAGCAAGTTGTAACCCGGTATGACCATGTCCTACCCGTGGGAGTCTGTGAGCCAGGTCTCCCACCACATCCAGGTCGGCATTCCTTATTTCTATTTCCAATTCCAGGATCTTGTTTCCCAAACTGTGTGCGTTGACGTACATAGCCCTCCATGTTGTATTTTTGTTACGTCTCAGTGGGGATATTCCCGCTTGAGCTACTTGAACACCTTTAGCATTATTCACATTATTTGTACTCTCCCTAGACCCAGAACTAAATCGTGCACCTATCCCGTACTCCCCAGACCCCGAACTACAGTGTGTACCTATCTCAAACTTGAAAATGTGTGTACCCTGTAGGGGTATTTCCGCATGGGCTACTTGAACTCCTTTAGTACAATTTGCAATGTGTGTACCCCTGCTGGACCCAGGATTACAATGTGGACTGCCCTTAGATCCGGAGTTACAATGTGTACTCACCCCAGACCCAGAATTGCAATGTGTACTCCCCATAGACCCAGAATTACAATGTGTACTCCCCCTAGACCCAATATTACAATGTGACCCAGAATTCTGATGTGAACCTACCACCGACTCGAGACTGTGTATACTCGCCCCGACCCAGAATTTCGGTGACTACTTACTTCAGCCTCAAAATGTATTGGCAGTTTAACTCGCCAGGTATGTTGTTTGTGCCTGTACCCTCCCCTGACTTACCTAGTTTAAAGCCTTGTGAAGTAGGCGGGCTAGACGGTGTCCAAGGACATTCTTCCCTCTTCTGGTCAGGTGTAACCCGTCATGTCCCTGTAGCCCTTGCAAAGCCTCTCCATGGTGCAGGAACCCGAAATTCATCTCCTTGCACCATCCTTGCAGCCAGTCGTTTGCCCTCTGGATTTGATCCTCTCTGGCTCTGCCCTTGCCCCTCACTGGGAGGATCGAGGAGAAGACCACCTGCGCATTCATCCTCCTCAGCTTCTCACCCAGGGCCCTGAAATCTTCAGGTATGCTGTCCGGGGTGCTCCTGGCAGTGTCGTTGGTTCCGACGTGGATTAGAATCATGGGGAAGTGGTCTTGGGGTTTGATGAGTCTGTCAAGGCAAGCGGTTACATCCCGGATCCTGGCCCCTGGCAAACAGCAGACCTCTCTTGATTGTAGGTCTGATCTGCAAATTGGTCCCTCGATGCCCCTCAGCAGCGAATCCCCGATGACCACCACTCTGCGCTTCTTAGGGGTGGGCCGTTCTGTTGATTCCGGAGCTGGAACCGTCTGCTGAACAACTTCTTGTACCTCGTTCTCAGGACCTTCCTGTAGAAGCTGATATCTGTTCCTCAGGGCGATTTGTGGTGTCGATGTAGAGCTGCCCTGTATGTGAGAGAAAGAGACAGAGTTAGGTCCTCTGCGTTTTCCTGTGGAGGAAGTCACCAGCTGCCAGGAGTCAGCGTCTCCAGTCACTTCCTGCATTCAGGCTGTTGGTCTCAAGTTTGCAGGTTTGGACGCTTTGGGTGTTCCCAGGGTGGTCTTGTCAGGTTCCTGTTCAGCGATCTGAGACAGCTCCTAGATGACTCCATCGATGAAGGTCTCGTCGTCTCGGATGCTCCTTAAGCGCTGAACCTCCTCTCTCAGGCTCCTTAGCTCCAGCAAAAGGCTTTCATCCAGCTGATCCATTACTTCCGTCTGAGTTGAGACTGTAGACATCATTGAGGGGATGGCCTCGGTCTGTACAGAGACCTCTGCCCTCCGTCCTGGTTCCCCTTCCATCTGTACTCGGACCATAGCCAACCCCTGGGTACTCTCGGTGACTTAACTGCCTGTTTTGATTGAAGTCTTGCTGCTTCTAGTCCTACCTGCCATTTACAAAGGTTTTTTTATTTTTATTTTTTTAAGATAAGATATTTGTTAGGGTGGGGGCTGTTAGGTGTTGGTCAGATATTTGTTAGGGTGGGGGCTGATAGGTGTTGGTCAGATATTTGTTAGGGTGGGGGCTGTTAGGTGTTGGTCAGTAAGTTTTGAGGGAGGGATAGAGGTAGTTAGTTAGTTCTTGGTCTGAGGGATAGAGTAGTTATTTGATAGTTGTTAGTTAATTGTCAGTTAAGGTTGTCTGTTTGTTAGTGTGCTAGAGAGGTCAGTCTGATTAAAAGTTAGAGGATAGCGTGTCTGCCTGTTAAAATGGTTTGGGGATAGAGTGATTGGTGAGGTCTGCCTGTTTAGTGAGAAAGGTTTTAGTAGCTTGTTGGTTAGTAGCTTGTTGGTTAGATAGAAAGTTGAGAGTTAAAGACTTGGTAGTAAGTTGAAGAAAAGCTGAAGTCAATTGGTTAGTTAGCTATTTTTATAAGTTGAGAGACCGGCTAGATTTGATAGCCCTTTCTTGATGCCCTTCTTGAGGCCCTTCTCAAATGCGCTCTCGCTGAGGCGAGCGCCTTTGCCGCTCGCCTTCACCGCGCGCCGAACGGCTGTGCACCGTTGGCTGCTCCCCTTATATGGTGAGTTCGGCTGGTGACGACGGGGGGTGGGCGGAGTTAACTCTCGCCTCTTCCCCACGACTCTGTTGGATCCTTGCTTACTGCTCCGCTTTCCGCTCCTCTTTCTCTCTCCCTCTGCCTCCTCCGATCACACTACACGCTCTCCGCTCCGCTTTCTAACTCCCTCTGCCTCCTCCGATCTCACTGCACCGCTCTCCGCTTCGCTGTCTAACTCCCTCTGCCTCCTCCGATCTCACTGCTCCGCTCCTCTTTCTCTCTCTCCTGCTGTTCCTCTAAGATGCCATGTGATTGGGTTCTCTAGGCACAGCTCTGCCTATCTCCTGCCGCTGGCCCGAATGCTGTCCTCAAGTTTTGACACTTGTTCCATAATATTTTTATTAAATTTAAGAAGTATCCAATTCTAGAAGTGAATAAATAGATATTTGCCCTCTTTCAATTGGTATAGAGCAGTGTCTCTCAAACTTTTTTAACTCTGGCACACTAAACGGAGCAAATGTTTTTTGTGGCACACTAAATGCAGCAAATGTTTTTCATGGCTGGAAAAAATTTCTTTTTTACAAAGCCGCAGTAGCGATTCTTCTTTGGCAAATGCACCAAAGTCCACAGGATTTGAATGGGCTTTAGCGCATTTGCCGCAGAGGAATTGCTACCACAGCTTTGTAAAAGGGGCCCTAAATGTACACACAAATGTATAAAATTCTAGCACTTATATGTGTGATTGGCACCAATAATTGGAAGTTGCACACAAGTGTTAGGTACTATTCTTTAAACAGAGCATGCAAACCACATAGAAGTCCTGTTACAAAGCTGCAGTAGAAAGCAGCCTTAGCATGCCTTTCCTAGATGCTAAAGCATTTTTACTGCAGTCAGAAAATGGTCAATTTTCCATTTGATGAATTAATGGCCACACGGGCAACTGCAAGAAGTATTAATGTGGACGCAGCATGGGAGTTTCACCTAGAGGCATGCAACTTATAGAAACCTCTAGTTGTATGCATTGCATGGCACTCTTAGGTGCATTCACTTATGCCTACTATTGAGATGACATACATAGCAAAACCAAAGTTTTGGCATATCAAAGCTGCTTTGGACTAGTATTCTATAACCACTTAAGTGCACCTTTAAGTCATAAGTGATACTAAATGCACTCCTTCTGTGGTTCCTTAAATTTTAGCATCAATTTATAGAATTGCCCCAGTATGCTTGCATTAATCAGGAAAAATTACAAAATCATCAGAAGTGAATGAAAAGATTACTTTATGTTACATATTTTAGATACTGATAAAGATATACCTAAAACGTTTCACAAAATCTGCCACTTGCTCAGGTGATGTCATCCAATCTACATGGTCAACAATTTTTCTAAAAGAAAACATAACAAATATTATATTTAATTTTCTTTATACAGGACAAAATAAAACAGTCACAAGGACAATAGATAGTCAAAGCCTTAGTAATGTGTTTATACTGGAAAGTAAGTTAGAATATACTGTACTGTATATTTCATCCTAATTGAAAAATTATACTATCAATATAATACACTATGCCAGTGTCTCTCAAAAAATTTTTTTTAGCTCCGGTACACTAAACGGAGCAAATGTTTTTCGTGGCACACTAAATGGAGAAAAATGTTTTTTAGTGGCACATTATAACTGAAATTATAAAATTGCAAAACCAATAAAAAATTGAATTTGAGAACTATTCATTTAAAGTTCTTTAAGCTATGTATGGGTAATTGTAACAACAGTGAAACTAAAGTAGATAGAACAGAATTGCTAATCAATGCAAAGGATGTGCTCATTTTTGAGTGCAAATTAACTCAAAACGCAGCTAGATAGTTGACAAGCAAACATGTATTTCATTATCAACCACCTCCAGTTGTTCTCTTTTTTTCAATTTAATTTCTGTCAGAGCTGAAAATTCAAATTTGCAAAGATAAGAAGATCCAATTAGGATAACTACTGAATAAAAAGTAAAAATAAAACAAATTACTTGCTGTTAATTTTCCAAGGACTAATCACGTCATAGAATGATGCTTGTCTGGGTGGTTGTATCCTTACAACTTTTGTATATGTGATATTCATGTCATCTATTCTAGTATATACTTATGTAGGGATTTTTTTTTTGTAAATCTTTATTGACATTTCAAACTTTGATAGTGCATACAAATGATAAATCAGAAAAACTGCATGAAAACACACTATTAACTTTACAATTATTACATTAACCAATCATTTTATCCCTTTATCATCTTAATTATTAAAACAATAATACATATGATGTGATTTCAATATGACAACAAAATAATTTAACTCCTCAAACTACATACTCCACCCTCCCTGGATGTGTAAGGAATCTAACGAAAAAAGAGAGAAACATGACCCTAATTATAATGTAATAAAATTAGTCAATGGACCCCATACCTCTTTAAAGGACTTATTAGTTCCCAAACGTTCCGCCATCATCCTTTCATATTTATACGTGATACACATAGTTACCCACCAAAAAGTAAAATTAATCCTATCATGGTTTTTCCAATTATGAGTAATCAGTTGAACCCCTATTCCTGTCAAGATCATGAAAAGGCGATTTTTATACTTATCTAAAGTAGATTTAACATGAAGTAGCGTACCACATATGACAAGGGGATAGATGATTCAAGAATAAGATTAATTTTTAAAAATAAAGTAAACTTCTGGAATCTCTTGTGGCACACCTGGAATTTCTTCAAGGCATACCACTGTGCCATGGTACACAGTTTGAGAGACACTGCACTATGCCAACACTATGACAATCTTGAGAAAAAAAAATTCACAATATTGTACTAGTGTAACTTCTAAGTCACAATTTGATAAAGCACAGTTACTTACCGTAACAGGTGTTATCCAGGGACAGCAGGCAGATATTCTTGACAGATGGGTGACGGCACCGACGGAGCCCCGGTACGGACAATTTTAGAGTGATTGCACTCTAAGAACTTGGAAAGTTCTAGTAGGCCGCACCGCGCACGCGCGAGTGCCTTCCCGCCCGACAGAGGCGCGCGGTCCCCAGTTAGTATAAGCCAGCTAAGAAGCCAACCCGGGGAGGAGGGTGGGACGCAAGAATATCTGCCTGCTGTCCCTGGATAACACCTGTTACGGTAAGTAACTGTGCTTTATCCCAGGACAAGCAGGCAGCATATTCTTGACTGATGGGTGACCTTCAAGCTAACAAAAAGAGGGATGGAGGGAAGGTTGGCCATTAGGAAAACAAATTTTGCAAAACAGATTGGCCGAAGTGTCCATCCCGTCTGGAGAATGCATCCAGACAATAATGAGATGTAAAAGTATGAACTGAGGACCAAGTAGCAGCCTTGCAGATTTCCTCAATAGGAGTGGAACGGAGGAAAGCTACAGATGCTGCCATCGCTCGAACTCTATGGGCCGTGACAGAACCAGGGTTGGTTCAGTTGACCCGTTTAGTAACTTTGAGTTTACGCCCAGCAGTGTCTACGGTGAGCTGTCAAAGCTCAAGGTTAACAAAGCAATGGGGCCGGACAACCTGCACTCCAGGGTGCTTAGGGAGCTGAGTGATGTCTTGGCGGAGCCACTGTCCGCGCTCTTCAACCTCTCCCTTAGTACAGGCAGCGCCCGTTGGACTGGAGGACGGCTAACGTCATTCCACTCCACAAGAAAGGCTCAAAGATGGAGACAGCAAACTACAGACCAGTGAGTCTAACATCGATAGTGAGCAAACTAATGGAAACTCTAATCAAACGCCAATTGGATAAGATCCTGGATGAAGAGAATCTACGGGATCCCCGACAACATGGATTTACTAAGGGGAGATCCTGCCAATCCAACCTGATCAGCTTCTTTGACTGGGTAACGGGGAAGCTGGATATTGGGGAGTCCCTGGACATCGTGTACCTGGACTTTAGCAAAGCATTCGATAGCGTACCACACCGCAGGTTACTGAGCAAGATGAGTTCTATAGGATTAGGTAACACATTGACGAAATGGGTTGGGAGCTGGCTTGGAGGTAGGCTCCAAAGGGTGGTGGTGAACGGCACCCCCTCCGAAATGACGGAGGTGATTAGTGGAGTACCACAGGGCTCAGTCTTGGGCCCAATCCTATTCAACATCTTTATAAGAGACTTGGCAGAAGGGCTTCGAGGTAAAATAACATTATTCGCCGATGACGCCAAACTGAGTAATGTAGTGGGCAAATGCACAACAGACGAAGATTCAGTGCCCGACAACATGATGCACGACCTACTCCTACTGGAGCGATGGTCTAGGACATGGCAATTCAACTTCAATGCCAAAAATGCAAAGTTATGCACCTGGGCAGCCAGAATCCATGCAAGTCTTATACCCTTAATGGCGAAATCCTAGCAAAAACGGTAGCAGAACGAGACTTGGGGGTAATCGTCAGTGAGGACATGAAGTCTGCCAATCAAGTGGAGCAGGCTTCGTCCAAGGCAAGACAAATCATGGGCTGCATACGAAGGGGTTTCGTCAGTCGTAAGGCGGAAGTCATTATGCCATTGTATAGATCCATGGTGAGGCCCCACCTGGAATACTGTGTGCAATTCTGGAGGCCGCATTATCGCAAGGATGTGCTGAGACTGGAGTCGGTGCAAAGAATGGCCACCCGGATGGTCTCGGGACTCAAGGATCTACCATACGAAAAACGGCTTGACAAATTACAGCTATACTCGCTCGAGGAGCGCAGAGAGAGGGGGGACATGATCGAGACGTTCAAGTATCTTACGGGCCGCATCGAGGCGGAGGAAGATATCTTCTTTTTCAAGGGTCCCACGACAACAAGAGGGCATCCGTTGAAAATCAGGGGCGGGAAACTACGAGGTGACGCCAGGAAATTCTTTTTCACTGAAAGAGTGGTTGATCGCTGGAATAGTCTTCCACTACAGGTGATCGAGGCCAGCAGCGTGCCTGATTTTAAGGCCAAATGGGATCGGCACATGGGATCTATTCACAGGGCAAAGGTAGGGGAGGGACATTAAGGTGGGCAGACTAGATGGGCCGTGGGCCCTTATCTGCCGTCTATTTCTATGTTTCTATGAACCTTCCAGTGTCAGTCCGGTCTGAGCATAACAGAATGAAATGCACGCTGCTAGCCAATTAGACAACGTACGTTTAGAAACAGGACGTCCTAATTTATTCAGATCAAAGGACAAAAAGAGTTGGGAAGCTGATCTGTGGGGTTTCGTACGCTCTAGATAGTAAGCTAGAGCCCTCTTACAATCCAAAGTATGCAGAGCCTGTTCCCCAGAATGAGAGTGAGGTTTCGGAAAGAAGACAGGCAAAACAATGGATTGGTTGAGATGGAATTCAGAGACAACCTTAGGGAGAAACTTTGGATGTGTACGCAGAACCACCTTGTCATGATGAAAGACCGTAAAAGGTGGATCTGCAACTAGTGCATGTACCTCACTGACCCTCCTGGCAGAGGTAAGAGCAATAAGGAAAAGTACTTTCCAAGTGAGAAACTTGAAAGGAGTGGTAGCCAAAGGTTCAAATGGAGGCTTCATTAAGGCGGAAAGAACCACATTGAGATCCCAGATTACAGGAGGGGCTTTAAGAGGTGGTTTCACATTGAAAAGACCCCGCATGAACCTGGACACCAGGGGATGAGCTGAGAGAAGTTTTCCATGAACCGGCTCATGAAAAGCAGCAATGGCACTGAGGTGGACTCTGATAGAGGTAGACTTAAGGCCAGAGTCAGACAAAGAAAGCAGATAATCCAACAATGGCTCCACTGCCAGGGAAGTGGGATCAAGATGATGAAGAAGACACCAGGAAGAAAATCGTGTCCACTTCTGATGGTAACATTGCAGAGTGGTTGGTTTCCTGGAGGCATCTAGAATGGAACGAACGGGCTGAGACAAAAGAGTATCATGAGAAGTCAGCCCGAGAGATAACAAGCTGTCAGGTGCAGAGACTGGAGGTTGGGATGTAGAAGGGTCTCCTGATGCTGTGTAAGCAGAGAAGGAAACAGTGGAAGAAGAAAAGGTTCCCTGGAACTGAGTTGAAGTAGAAGGGAGAACCAATGTTGCCTGGGCCACCTCGGAGCAATCAGAATCATGGTGGCTCCCTCCCTCTTGAGCTTGAACAAGGTTCGTAACATGAGAGGCAGAGGAGGGAAAGCGTACAGGAACAGATTGGACCAATCGAGGAGAAATGCATCCGCTGCCAGACGGTGAGGAGAGTAGAGTCTGGAGCAGAATAGAGGCAGCTGGTGATTGTGAGGAGCTGCAAAGAGGTCTATCTGAGGAGTGCCCCACTGAGCGAAGATGGACTGTAGAGTTAAAGGATCGAGTGTCCACTCGTGAGGCTGGAGAATTCTGCTGAGCTTGTCCGCTAAAGAATTCTGTTCTCCCTGAATGTAGATAACTTTCAGGAATAGGTGGTGATCTGTGGCCCAAGCCCAAATCTTCTGGGCTTCCTGGCACAAGATGCGAGAGCCTGTCCCACCCTGCTTGTTGATGTAGTACATCGCAACTTGATTGTCTGTGCACAGCAGGAGAACCTGAGGAAAGAGAAGATGTTGGAAGGCCTTGAGGGCATAAAACATCGCTCTGAGTTCCAGGAAATTGATGTGATGCTTCATTTCCTGGGCTGTCCAAAGTCCTTGAGTTTGGAATTCGTTCAAATGAGCTCCCCAGGCATAAGGGGAGGCGTCGGTGGTGATGACCAGTTGATGAGGAGGTAGATGGAACAGAAGACCTCTGGAGAGATTTGAGGATATCAACCACCATTGTAGAGACTGACGAAGAAATGATGTTACAGATATGTGTCGTGAGCAAGGATCCGTCACTTGGGACCACTGGGTAGCTAGGGTCCATTGAGGAGTGCGCAGGTGAAGACGTGCGAAGGGTGTGACATGAACTGTGGAGGCCATGTGACCCAAGAGTATCATCATTTGCTTGGCAGAGATGGAACGTTGTGGAAGTACCTGCTGACATAGAGATTGAAGAGTGTGAAGACGGTTGGACGGCAGGAACGCTCTCATGAGGACTGTGTCCAGCACCGCTCCAATGAATTGAAATCTTTGAGTGGGGATGAGATGAGATTTGGGTAGATTGATCTCGAGCCCCAGAAGTTGGAGAAACAGGATGGTCTAGTTGGTGGCCTGGAGTACTGTCTGAGATGAATTGGCCTTTATCAACCAATCGTCCAGGTAAGGAAAGACCTGAAGGTGGTGAGAGCGTAGAAAGGCAGCCACCACAATCAGACATTTGGTGAACACTCTTGGAGAGGAGGCAAGGCCGAAGGGCAGCACTTTGTATTGGTAATGACAGTGATTGATCATGAAACGGAGGTACTGTCTGGAGGTCAGATTGACCGGTATGTGAGTGTATGCGTCTTTGAGATCGAGGGAGCATAGCCATTCATTTTGATTGAGAAGAGGGTAAAGAGTGGCTAAAGAAAGCATCTTGAATTTTTTTTTGACTAAGCATTTGTTGAGATCGCGAAGATCTAGAATTGGCCTGAGATCTCCTGTTTTTTTGGGGACTAGAAAGTAACGGGAGTAGAATCCCTGTCCCTTTTGATCTAGAGGAACTTCCTCTATGACGTTCAAAAGGAGGAGGTATTGAACCTCCTGGAGAAGGAGAGAAGACTGAGGAGTGTTCAAAGCAGACTCTCTTGGCAGACTTAGGGTAGGAAGTGTCTGAAAGTTGAGAGAGTAGCCGTGGCGAATGATGTTGAGGACCCATTGGTCCGAAGTGATAACTTCCCACCGGCTGAGGAAAAAAGTGAGACGGCCACCTATAGGTTGAGGTAGGTGGGTAGATGTGGTGACGCTGGCTATGCCCTGGAGAATTAAGTCAAAAGGGCTGCGTAGATTTCTGCTGTGGAGGCGGCTTCACAGGTTGTTGCTGCGATGGTCTATGAGTCTGTCGTTGTTGTTGACGTTGACGCCTAGGTTGCTGGGGAGCTGATGGCAATGGACGAGCCACATAACGGCGTTGGTAGGCCGACTGCTGTCTGAAAGGCCGTGCCGGTGGAGTCTTCTTTTTTGTTTTTAGGAGAGTATCCCAGCGTGTCTCATGGGCGGAGAGCTTCTGGGTGGTCGAGTCCATGGATTCCCCAAAGAGCTCATCCCCCAGGCATGGAGCATTAGCCAACCGATCTTGATGGTTGACATCAAGCTCAGATACTCTCAGCCAGGCAAGGCGGTGCATGGCCACAGACATGGCCGTCGCTCTGGAGGTAAGTTCGAAGGTATCGTAAATGGATAGTACCATAAATTTACGGAGCTGGAAAAGAGAAGACGAACAGTGGTGAAAAGCCTGTCGTTTCCGCTCAGGAAGGTACTTTTCAAAGGAAGCCATGGTGGTAAGGAGATGCTTGAGATAAAAAGAAAAATGAAAAGCATAATTACCAGATCTGTTAGCGAGCATAGCATTCTGGTATAATCGCTTACCAAATTTGTCCATGGCTTTACCTTCTCTGCCAGGAGGGACAGAGGCACTGTAAGCACCAGTTGTGCGGGTCCGTGAGGGATATAGGCCGTGCACACCGCTGGCACTTCTTGAACCCTGGCTGGGGGGGCATGAAAGTAAAAACGGCTTCTGCCAAATCGAAGGCCGAGGCCTCGATGGTGGCAGAAGGCCCCGCCGGGGCAAAACCGAAATGACGAGAAAAATAAAAAGTAAACATTCGTTTTTTGTTTTTTTAAATAAAGAAATGAAGGGAAAAAAAAACTTCCAAAAAGGTTTCGCGAGTGGGAAGGCGTTAAGGAAAAAATTTCAACAGCCGTTGAAAAAAGCGACTTCTTAGCTCCGCGGAAACTAAGAAACTGGGGACCGCGCGCCTCTGTCGGGCGGGAAGGCACTCGCGCGTGCGCGGTGCGGCCTACTAGAACTTTCCAAGTTCTTAGAGTGCAATCACTCTAAAATTGTCCGTACTGGGGCTCCGTCGGTGCCGTCACCCATCAGTCAAGAATATGCTGCCTGCTTGTCCTGGGATAACATCATTGTTTGCAGCATTAAGAGACAAATGCTCAACTTCTGCAGTAAAGATATATGAGTCCCATATGAGATTTAATCTTGATGTCAATAAAAGCAAATATTCAACTCCAGGTATTAAATGGCTAGCTATGAAAATAGCTGTGCTTCAGCATTCGTATAGGGTACACAATGTTCAACATACCTATTAATTGTGTCACCATATGTTGCCCTAATAAGCTGCTGGAGTAAGTTTTTGATATTTCTTCGTAGCCATTGATTTCTCTCCTTTAAATCAAAGACTTCATCCATAAGCAGCAGCATTACTCTGAGAGGAATATTGTCATCCACCTAGTAGAATTAAAAAAATACAAAAACCCCATAAAGGATGATACCTTCTAGAATATACTAATACTTATCAGTGATTAGGAGCCTGATTAATTACTACTTTTATTCAGAATATATTTCAGTCATCTATATGCACCTTTGCTGCAAACTGTGTGGGCTGATTTACTGTTCTTGTTTGCAAATGGGCAAATGTCTAGTAAATCAGCTCCTATGTTTTCTTTAAAGTGATGTTACTTTATACAGAATCTTTCTTGTCTCCACCTCAAAATGGTTTAATGATGCATAACTAGCAGAAGTTTTTTGTCAGATAATTTGTTCATTTAAGCAGCCACAATCATTTGCATCCTTTTATTTAGTTCTGGCAATTTAATCTTTACAGTAATAGCATTTAAACAAGCATTGCCTCAGGTACAAACGAAAGGGCTGATGCAATACAGTAATAAGCTATGTTAACCTTTAGCACAGTGGTTTACTTTTGAATTTCCCAAGCTAACCCGGTGTGGATAACTAAAATAGTGAAGGAAGCGATAGGCAATAAGAAAAATTCATTCAGAAAATGGAAAAAAGGACAAAACTGAGGGAAACTGGAAAGAGCACAGGAAGTATCAAAAAGAATGTCACCGTGTGGTTTAAAAAGCCAAAAGAGAGTATGAAGAGAGAATAGCCAGGGAAGCACGAAATTTCAAACCATTCTTTAGATATGTTAAAGGGAAGCAGCCGGCTAGGAAGGAGGTGGGACCGCTGGACGATGGAGACAGGAAGGGAGTGGTGAAGGAGGAGAAAGAGGTCGCGGAAAGACTTAACATGTTCTTTTCGTCTGTATTTACAAGCGAAGACACAACCAACATACCGGAATCTGAGCAAATCTTCAATGGAAATCAAGCACAAAAGTTAACATCCATGGAGTGAGCCTTGAAGATGTGCGCAGGCAGATAGAAAAACTAAAAACTGACAAATCCCCGGGTCCGGACGGAATCCATCCAAGGGTTCTGAAGGAACTAAAGGAGGAAACAGCGGAACTACTGCAGCAAATTTGCAACCTACCCCTGAAAACAGGCGTGATCCCGTAGGATTGGAAGATAGCCAACTAACGCCCATCTTTAAAAAGGGATCAAGAGGTGACCCGGGAAACTACAAACCGGTGAGTCTGACTTCATTTCCGGGGAAAATGGCGAAAGCACTGATAAAAGAAATCATCGATGAACATTTTGAAAAAAACAAACTTCTGATAACCAGCCAACATGGTTTCTGCAGGGGGAGATCATGCCTGACTAACTTATTGCACTTCTTCGAGGGAATTAACAAACAGATGGACAGAGGAGACCCCATAGACATCATATACCTAGATTTCCAGAAAGCCTTTGACAAGGTGCCTCATGAACGTCTACTCCGGAAACTGAAGAACCATGGGGTGGAAGGAAACGTGCATAGATGGATCAGAAACTGGTTAGAGGGTAGGAAACAGAGGGTAGGGGTGAAGGGCCACTACTCGGACTGGAGAAAGGTGTTCCGCAGGGCTCGGTGCTCGGGCCGCCGCTATTTAATATATTCATAAATGATCTAGAAACAGGGACGAAGTGTGAGATAATAAAATTTGTGGATGACACCAAACTATTTAGTGGAGCTCTAACAAAGGAGGACTGCGAAGAATTGCAAAGGGACTTGGACAAACTAGGGAAATGAGCGACGAGATGGCAGATGAAGTTCAACGTTTAGAAGTGTAAAGTATTGCATGTGGGAAGCAGAAACACGAGGTACAATTATACTATGGGAGGGATGCTATTGAATGAGAGTACCCAAGAAAGGGACTTGGGGGTAATGGTGGACATGACAATGAAGCCGACTGCACAGTGCGCAGCGGCCGCTAAGAGAACGAATAGAATGCTAGGTATAATCAAGAAGGGTATTACAACCAGAACGAAAGAAGTTATCCTGCCGCTGTATCGGGCGATGGTGTGTCCGCATCTTGAGTACTGCGTCCAATACTGGTCGCTGAACCTTAAGAAGGATATGGCGTTACTCAAGAGAGTTCAGAGGAGAGCGACATGTTTGATTAAAGGGATGGAAAACCTTTCATACGCTGAGAGATTGGAGAAACTGGGTTTCTTTTCCCTGGAGAAGAGAAGACTTAGAGGGGATATGATAGGACTTACAAGATCATGAAGGGCATAGAGAGAGTAGAGAGGGACAGATTCTTCAAACTTTCAAAAAATAAAAGAACAAGAGGGCATTCAGAAAAGTTGAAAGGGGACAGGTTCAAAACGAATGCTAGGAAGTTCTTCTTTACCTAACGTGTGGTGGACACCTAGAATGCGCTTCCAGAGGATGTAATAAGGCAGAGTACGGTACTAGGGTTTAAGAGAGGATTGGACAATTTCCTGCTGGAAAAGGGGATAGAAGGGTATAGATAGAGGATTACTGCACAGGTCCTGGACCTGTTGGGCCGCCGCGTGAGCGGGCTGCTGGGCACGATGGACCCAGGTCTGACCCAGCGGAGGCATTGCTTATGTTCTTATATTCCAGATACAGTAAGGATTTCAGTACAGAAAAGTACAGTAAAAACATTATGTTAAAGTGTAGTGCAGTCTGATGAAAACCTATTGAATTGGACATTGCTACAGGTTCAAAAAAGCTAAATTCTGATGCCCCCCTTTCCAGTTTTCCCTGCAGTGCAGTATCTTTTCTTCAGCTCAATAAAACATTTCTCACTGATGTTTGAGGAGAGAAGAACTGGGGGGGGGAAGGGGGGAGGATGGATTAGTGTTATATGTCCAAAAACTTTGTTTAAACCACATTTCAACTGCCAGCCTAGTTTGGGAAACTAATGAGTTGAAAGTACTGAGTTGGAGATAAGCCAAATGTGTACAGTAACTGTACTCTCACCAGTATTTCCCAGTGCAACATGGGGGATAGTCTGAAGTTCCCCCATTTTTCCCCACCAACTGGGTTGGATATTAAAGTGTAGCATGATATGATTAATTTTGCTGAACTTAAAGTATACATTTATTGCCCTAGTCAAGAAATGATTGAATTTTGAATTTCTAATGAGTTCTGAGAGACTGAGCCATCTATCTAGATGTTAAATGCACCTATTCAATGGAGAACAAAAGGTTAGCCAGGGTGGATACCAGTGCTACTGCACCATAACAGAGGGTGTATGTCAGTATCTCTTCACACCATATTCTGCAAGGACAGAATGAACTATCAGATGGCATCATCCACCTGGAAACAGAGAAATAAAAGCTGGAATTGATACTGCCAGCCTCAGGGAAAAGACATAGACCCTGAGTTCTTGTCTTGGGATTGGACAATTGCTCCTGGGTTCTAGCCTCATGGTACTAGATTTCAATCCACCAACATCTTTAAATCCAGAAAATTCACCCATGATCTCTCTCCTCCTGGGGACCATCGTGCTGCAACATCTATTCTATAGACCAGTGTTCTTCAACCACTGCCGGTCCACAGAGATTTCCTGCCGGTTAACAGGGCCAGCACGTGCATCAGGCCTAAAACAGTGTTCTTCAACCGCCGGTCCACGGTGCGATCGATGCGGCGTTATCTTCGAGCCAGCTCCCTCTTCCTCACTGATTCTGTACACAAAGCCACGGCTCATACGGGCATCCTGTGCATGAACTGGAAGCCTTCTCTCTGACGTTGCAACGTCAGAGGGAAGGCTTCCAGATGAGACACGGGACGTGCAAGGTGCAATTAGTACTATTAGGGGGGGCGGGGTCTGGGGTGGAGAATGGGTAGAGATGGGCGGGGTCTGGCCCACAACTTAACCCACTGTTCTTCAACCACCGGTCCACAGACCGATGCCTGTCCATAGAATAATTCTTTTATTTCTGCCGGTCCATAGGTGTAAAAAGGTTGAAAAACACTGCTATAGACCATGTGTTCCCAGGGCAGATGCCCAGCAGTACCCTGTGGTCTCCTCTCTAACTAAAGGACCTTTCAACCAGCAAAGGCCTACATTGTGAGAAACTTTTGAACCCAGCTAGATTAATCATTCTGCTTTAGCAATATCTTATCTTGTGGCACATTTCCCTTTGTTCAAAGATCCTATCTGTAACCTACTCCACCTGCCTAATTTTATAACTAATCCTGCTCTGTAAGAAATAAAATTCTAGTTTGCTTGTAAATGTTCTGAGTCTTGGTTCTTGAATAAATATACACATATATTATACTTAATATATAATACAGAGCTAAGTTTTAACAGGCAGAGCTATATGAGTTTTCCCAGATTAAAGTTCTTTATAAGATATATTTCTCTAAGTCAGTGATATATTTTATTGGTGAAGAATTATCCTAATAATAAATCCATTAATAAAAGCACAAAACTGCCAGCTGTTTTTCTTTGCTTACTACAGTCTACAACTGATGTATAATGTTACAGAAGACTTCAAGTGGTATACATGCAACTAAAATACCCGAAAGGGACAGCTTGCAAATCCCCAGCAACTTTACTAAGTTTATTCAGTTTTTACTATCCTGCACTGATGGTGAACCTTCTGGGTGGCTTACAGTATAAAATATATGAAATGAAAAAGGTTACGTAGTACATGGAAAGAAAGAATGGCATGAAAGTGAGGATGAGAGGGTGAACTACAAATAATGAAAGGAGAGTGGGTAAACACACTAAGGCATAATTGTATCCCGCAAAATTCATCCACTGTTAGTGATAGGGTATCTATAATATCAAGTCTGGTATGCATCTCGAAACAGAAATGTTTTAAAGTCTATTTTAAATTTATCCAAGGAGTTGTGGCAAGCTGCAACACATTTCCAGCATTTCAGCACAGGTCACAGTAAGTAAAGGGTGAATCGGGGGAGGTGTGGAGGTGGGATTGTCTATATTTTGCAGTTTTGAAGGTTTCTGCATGTACCCCTGTGTTCCCCCAAATGAAAAATCCTAAAATCTCCATTTTTAATGTTTGCTATCTATGAAAAATATCACAATTTTGGCACAAATTTCTCAGTGGTGGCCATCTTGGATTTTTAGCGATCTTTTTTCCAAAAGCTCCCTGCTTTTCCAAAACAGCAATTATTGCCTCAAAACTTGTTAGGATGGAGTCCTTGGGCTCTCCTAATGTTGATTCTTGCTAGGATTGTATAAATTGGATGCTTCTGGAGTGCTTTTTGCATCACGTGCCACACCTGGCAGTGGCAGCAGTGCAAGGCTTAGCCTCTCCTCTGATTCAGCTCAGCTGGCCTGGTAGGGCGGCTTATTTTGTTTTTGGGGCTTGGCACTGCTGCATTATCCAAGAAAACTTGAACCGCTTTCTCCTGCAGTAAGCTTCCGAGTACCCTCAGCACCAGGTGGATGGCCCTCAATTCCATCCGGTTGATTGACCACTATATCTGTGAAGGGGACTAACATCCCTGCACCAGGTAACCCTCACAATGAGCTCCCCAGTTGTAAAGGCTGGCATCCATCATCATGATTACCCATGCAGAGATGCAAAGCAACACTCCCTGGAATAGAGACTGTGGTTCCAGCCACAAAGTTCAGACTGCAACACACCTCTGTTGTTCAAGGTAAGTGCATCTGCAATGCATCCGTTTGCCGTGACCAGTGGGATAAGAGCACATTCTGAAGAGGACCTAAATGTGTCCCCAACACCCAGAAGACCACGCCTATCATTGCTACTATTGACCCCAGCACTTGCAAGTAATGCCAAGTCGTTGGTGCTGGCCTGTCCTAAAACTCTGTGATCTAATGTGTGAACTTTGCCTTGCAGACCTCAGGTAGAAAAACTTTGTTGTCCTTCATGCTGAAAAGGATGCCCAGATACTCCAGGGACTGTGTTGGCTCTAGGTGGCTTTTTCGGAATTTATGACCCAGCTGGATCACTGCCATCCTTCCCTCAGATTTGGATGGAACTTGTATCAGCCAGTCATCCAGGTATGGATGCACTAGTTTCCCTCCTTGTGGAGGTGCACTGCTACTATAAGCAACACACCTTGGTGAAGGAGCATGGCACCTTGGCCAGTCCAAATGGAAGGGCCAAGAACTAGAAGTGGTGTTCCAGAACATAGAATCTCAAGACCCTCCTGCGATCCAGGAAAATGGGGGCTACACAAAATAGGTCTCTGTCAAATCCATTGAGGCAAGAAATTTCCCCGACGCCACAGAGGCAATGACAAACTTTACCGTTTCCATGTGGAAACGTAGTATCTAGAGTGTAGCATTGATTGACATCAGATCCAGAATTGGCCGCCAGCCTCCTGAGTCTCGTTTCGGCATGACAAAGTATATGTAGCATCTGTCTGAGCTCGATTCTTTATCAGGGACAGCTTCTATGGCTGCTAGATCTAGAAGCCTCTTTACTGTTGCTTGGACTTGGACCACCTTCTCTGGCATCCTCTCCGGAGGATCCACAAAGAGGTCTGGAAGAGGATGAAAGAACTAGAGCTTGTATCCCTCCTGGATAATTTCCAGTACCCAGGAGTCTCATATGATCTTTGCCCAAGCCTCCCAGTAAGCCAAAAACCTCCCTCCTATCCTTGGTATCAGAACTGTTTCTTGGGGACCGCTGTGGGGTGAGATCCTGAGGATTGGGGACAATTAGTACCATTAACTTTTCCAGTTAGCATCCCTAAATCTCTTGAAAAGATCTCTGGACAGAAGATCCTCCCGAGTACTGGCAGAAGTGTCAAAAGCCACAAAATTTAGCTCAATCTGACCCCCTGAGAGTCCTTGATCTGCTGTCTGGTAAAGATTTTGATTTATGATCCTGTACACCGATCATAAGATCGTCCAGCCCTTTACCAAAGAGCACATGACTCTTAAAAAGAGATTAGGTTCTTACCTAAAATGTGTCTTTCTGGATGGATGCTCATGAGCCATGCAGGACTCCACTCCAGCTTTTGAATCCCTCCTCACTAGAGGGCTCTTCTGCCCCCTTCCGTTTGTACCAAAGTAGGCGATAGCTCCATATAAAAATACATGTGAAGGATCAAATGGGTTTACTATAATATGGTTTTACTAAAAATAAATCGTGACAGATGAATCTGATTGAATTTCTTGATTGGATGACTGAAGAATTGGATCAAGAGCATATGCTAGATATAATTTACTTAAATTTCAGCAAAGCCTTTGGCATGGTTCCTCAAAGAAGGCTTTTGAACAAACTTGATGAGCTGAAGTTAGGACCCAAAGTGGTGAACTGGATTAGAAACTGGTTGATGGACAGATGCCAGAGGGTAGTTTAATGGAATTCGCTCGGAGGAGGGAAAGGTGAGTAGTGGAGTTCCTCAGTGATCGGTACTGGGGCAGATCCTGTTCAATATGTTTGTGAGTGACACTGCTGAAGGGTTAGAAGGAAAAGTGTGCTTTTTTGCAGATAATACCAAGATTTGTAACAGAGTAGACACCGAAGAGGGAGTGGAAAATATGAAAAAGGATCTGCAAAAGTTAGAGGAATGGTCTAATGCCTGGCAACTAAAATTCAATGCAAAGAAATGCAGAGTAATGCATTTGGGGATTAATAATCAGAAGGAACCGTATATGCTGCGAGGTGAGAAGCTGATATGCACGGATGGGGAGAGGGACCTTGGGGTGATAGTGTCCGAAGATCTAAAGGCGAAAAAACAGTGTGACAAGGCAGTGGCTGCTGCCAGAAGGATGCTGGGCTGTATAAAGAGAGGCGTAGCCAGTAGAAGGAAGACGGTGTTGATGCCCTTGTACAGGCCATTGGTAAGGCCCCACTTGGAGTATTGTGTTCAGTTTTGGAGACCATATCTGGTGAAGGACGTAAGAAGACTTGAAGCAGTCCAGAGGAGGGCGATGAAAATGATAGGAGGCTTGTGCCAGAAGACGTATGAGGAGAGACTGGAAGCCCTGAATATGTATACCCTAGAGGAAAGGAGGGAAAGGGGAGATATGATTCAGACGTTCAAATACTTGAAGGGTATTAACATAGAACAAAATCTTTTCCAGAGAAAGGAAAGTGGTAAAACCAGAGGACATAATTTGAGGTTGAAGGGTGGTAGATTCAAGAGCAATGTTAGGAAATTCTACTTTACGGAGAGGGTGGTGGATGCCTGGAATAGGCTCCCGAGAGAGGTGGTGGAGAGGAAAACGGTGACCGAGTTCAAAGAAGCATGGGATGAACACAGATCCAGAATCAGAAAATAATATTAAATATTGAACTAAGGCCAGTACTGGGCAGACTTGCACGGTCTGTGTCTGTATATGGCCGTTTGGGAGGATGGGCTGCAGAGGGCTTCAATGGCTGGGAGGGTTTAGATGGGATGGAGTAGGTTTTAATGGAGATTTCGGCAGTTGGAATCCAAGCACAGTACCGGGTAGAGCTTTGGATTCTTGCCCAGAAATAGCTAAGAAGAAAAATTTTAAATTAAATCAGGTTGGGCAGACTGGATGTACCATTTGGGTCTTTATCTGCCGTCATCTACTATGTTACTATATCAGAAGATTGATGCTATGCTGGCTAAATTCCTATGGAACAATAAAGCTCCTCGTATATTTCTTACAAAACTAAAATGCTCCAAGGACAATGGAGGGGTCAATTTCCCCAGTACCTATGATTATCACATAGCTTTCCTAACCCAACAGGGTTCTCAATGGATGAAGGCCTCACATTGTCATGACACACCCACTTGGTTGAAACTTGAACACAAGCTATATGGGGAACCTTATTTGAGATTTTCTCCCCTCATACTTACTAATTCTACAAATAACCTGAATCCCATCATTCGTTCTACTAAAGTAGCACTATTAGGAATTGACTCTCACGTTCAGTTTCCCTGGAATACCACTACAGCCACTCCTATCTGGAACAACCCTCAAATAAAAATTCAAGGCCAATATATAGAATGGAAATCTTGGATTAAAGAAGGCATCTGGACTATCAATCAATTATTGACCGGCAATCAACTGATGGACTTTGCAACCTTATCATCAACTTATAATATTCCAAATAATCAGGCTTATCGCTGGATTCAGCTACGACATTGTATTTCAACATTCATGAAACACACAGTCATTCCCTCGTTATTGCATCACTCCTATATATTTCAACTGAAACGTGGAGAGGCGTCAGCCTGGTATAAAACTATAAAGAATTTCAAATTTCCTCCACCTTTAAATCTATACAAAATATGGATGAATGCTATGGCTCTCCTCATTTAGCTCTTTAAAATTGGCTGCAATCAAGCAAATGATCCTTTTTCTGTATCATAAAGTGTATTGGACCCCTTATAAACTCTCAAAACTTCAAAATTCTGGCTCTAATTTGTGTTGGTCATATAAATCAGAGGTAGGCACCTTTGACCACATGTTCTATAATTGTTCCCTTCTTAAACCCTACTGGTCTGAGGTATGGTCCATGATATGTAAAATATTACCTATTACAGATACCTTATCCTTCTCGCTAGTGCTGTTTGGAGTTTCTCATGTTACGACTTTAGATAAAGGGGAAGCCCGACTTCTTAAATGTCTTCTGTTAATTGCACTAAAAACAATATTAACACATTGGAAGGATTTTACGGCCTTGCATTCTACTGAATGGTGGAATACTGTATGTCTTTATGCTAGATATGAAAAAGTTGCTGCTGAAAAGCTGAACACTTTACCTTTTCCTCTGTCTGGAGACGGATACTAGAATGATAATACTCATTATTGTATTCACTGTCCTGTTATCTTTACTATGTATAGAGATATAACTATCTTGCCTATGATCATATATGCTACCTGCAAGATAATGTTGCTGTTGTTTTTTTATTGTTCATTTATATTATTATTGAAAATTTTCAATAAAAACTTATTGAACTAAAAAAAACAAACTATACTCACATTGTCATCCAACTGTGCTGAGACACGGCAGTGTTCAGGGTCTGCATCAGGTTTTGGTAGCAAAGGTGGAACCTAGTATAGAAAGGTAATGTAAAAAAAATCATTAATATTCTTGAAATTACAAAGAAATTCAAAAAGACAATAATGTCATGCAGTACTATGAACAAAATAATACAAACTTTTATGGACAGACAGTTGGATGGTCAACAGGCATTGCATTTTATTTTTATTACTGGCAAGGGAAATCAGGTTCTCATAGGATGTTAAATTGTATCTAGCTATAACATTTAACAAGACTATGTATATATAACTCCATAACTACTCTAACAGAAGTGGCTAAATACAAAATACAGAGCATGATAGCAGGTGAAGACTGTAAGCTCCATGCAGTTTATTCTTTTTTCATTTCCTACTTGATCTTGAGCTAAGGCTCTTTTGTGATTTATTTAATACTTTATTATTTTTGCCTCTATCACCTGTATTACAAAACTGAATGAGATTATGGATACAATTTTTTTATGTATAATAGTTCTACCCTGCGACAGACATACTAATGGATCCAAAGAGGAGATAACTGTAGTTTGGATTCTGATACATATTTGTATAACTCCAGGTCCAAAACAAATGGTGGATTTAAAGGAACATACTTTAAATATGTCCATTTATGATAAAAATTTGAATTCAATACTGAAAATATGGGTATTAATTGAACAATCCATCTGGAAACAGTTTGGGGTGGGGTTAGCTACCAAGGTGCTGTAAAAGTCAGACTTTTTCCTACACCTTGATTTACAACAGGTTACTGACTCCTGACGTAAATGAACAATCCTACCCATGTAAGCCTTCTACCTCCATGTCAAGGATCCTTAATCTATGATTCCCCCTGCCAATAAAAAGCTCCCATCTGGAAGTACACTATGATCTCAGCCCCCCCCCCAAATAAAAACACACACACACTTGGAATTTCCCTCTCCAATTAGAAGGCCCCCCATCAATCTGTAGGCTCCTCCCCTCAGGACTACTACTACTATTTATTATTTATAAAGCACTACCAGACGCACACAGTGCTGTACAACCCTTCTCTTTCCCTGAAGTATAGTGGGTTCCAGGCAGGAGTGATCTCTCAGTAACTCCTACTCTTGGTGGTACTTGGTTCAAAATGTTGCCAGCAACCCATGAGTACACTAGGGGGGTCAGATTTCTGTATAAAGGCATAAAGACCCTTTAAGATGCAGTCATGTTCTGGAATTTACATAGTATTGAGGCATTCTGTATACCTTTGCATGTTTTGTATCTCATTACTCAATATCCTGTAGTAACTTAATATTATGTAATGGCACAATTTGCATTAGAGCCATTTAACTTGAGTTAAAGGGCAAATAAGGAGAAATTAGGTTCTTACCTGCTCATTTTCTGTTAGCCTGTAGACCGTATAGTCTTTATGAATAGGTTGGAGACTGAAACCAAAACTTGTATATTAGGATATACTTCCCCCCCCTACCAATCCAGTCTGCCGAATAGCCAACAGAACCTAGGAAAGACTAAAACTGAGAACAGTAAAACATACTCCGAACAGGAGTGTAAAAACAACAAACACTTGGAAACAACTGTTGGAACATGTATAGAACGAAAAACATGGCATATAAAATGTCTCCACAGCTCACCAGTTAAGTCATAGCCCCTGTTCTTAAATCTCCCCAGCCCTAGAAAAATACTAGAACCCGCAGAAAAATCAGAATCTGCTCGTGAGCAAAAAACCCGCAATCACCGCATAAAGACAGAGAGGGTGGGTGACTATACTAATCTACAGGCTAACAGAAAGAAAATGAGCAGATAAGAACAATTTCTTCTTCTGTATTGCCTGGTAGACCAGTATAGTCCTTACAAATGGGATGTACCAAAGCAGTACCCATCAAGAGTGGGACCCCCCAAGGGCCGACACCAGAACACACTCACCGAATACCGTGTCCTGACGCACTTGAACATCCACACGCTAGTGTCTGACAAAGGAATGCAGAGAAGACCAAATTGCAGCCTTGTAAATATCCACTGGAGGAACTAGAGAAGACTCAGCCCAAGAAGCTGCTTGACCCCCAAGTGGAATGAGCTTTGAGAAATTTCAGAACAGGCTTTTTCTGAAGAAGGTAAGCGGAAGCAATAGTCTCCTTGATCCAGCATGCAATGGTAGCTTTGGAAGTGCCATCCCCTTTATGAGGAACTACTAAAAGGACAAAGAGATGATCTGAATTCCTGATCTCTTGGGTCCTCTAGTCTGCACATAAGAGCGAAGGACCCGACTGACATCCAACTTGCGCAACTGTCTCTGCTCAGAAGATCCCTCCTGACCACCTAATACTGGGAGGACCACTGCCTGATTGACATGAAAAGGAGAAACTACCTTAGCCAGAAAAGAAGGAACAGACTACAAGACTACAGGGATGCATGGGAGGCTTGAGCAATTTGGCCGCCCACAAGAAGTGAATCACATCAGGAAAGGAAGTGAAACGCTGACCTTTCAACAACCCACGAAAGGCAGACAAGGCTGCAAGTTGAACCCGGAGAGAAGACCAAGCCAGGCACCTGTCCAGGCCATTCTGCAAGAACTCTAAGAAGGTAGGCAGGGAAGCATGAAAAGAGACCACAGCACACCACTCCTCAAATATACAACAAATCCGCACATAAGTCCGAGAAGCAGAAAGTCTCCGGGACCCCAAGAGGGTTAAGATCACTTTATCTGAATACCCCTTCTTACCTAGGCTTTTCCTTTCAAGAGTCAAGCCGTAAGACTGAAGGGACCCGGATTGAACATTTGAATGGGACCTTGAGTCAGAAAGTCGGTTGAGAGAGGCACAGGAAGGGGATCCGACACCAGATGCCTCACCAGGTCCGTGTACCAGGGCCTGGGCCAATCCGGAACCACCAGAATCACAAGGCCTGGATGTTGAACTATGGGAAGAAGACCTCGGACCACTAATGGCCACAGAGGGAACACATAAAACAGACCCTCTGTTGGCCATGGTAGAACCAGAGCATCCAGCCCCTCGGCCTGACCGTCTCTGCGACGACTGAAGAAGCGGGGCATTTTGGTGTTGACACTTGTGGCCATCAGGTCCACGAGGGGCTGAGCCCAAGGCCGAACTATTAGCTGAAAAGCTGCTGGACTTAGACACTACTCTCTGGGATATAGCTTACTCTTACAAACATTTTAGAACACAGCTAAAGACTTATCTCTTTTCCAAGCATGTGACTAACTAACTTATTCTATTCCCTGGATTATGTTTACTGTTAATAACCTTTTGTAAACCGCGTTGAACTTATGGTTACACGGTTAATAAGCACAATATTATGTTATGTTATCCAGGGCGTGACGATTCAGAAAGTCTATCTGTACATTCTCTATGCTTACTATGTGGGAGGCTGAGATGTCCTGAAGAGGAGACTCTGCCCAGATCATGAGCAGAGCCGCCTCCTGTGCCACCAAAGTGCTCTTGGTGCCCCCCTGTTTGATATAGGCCACCTCCATTGAAATGTCTGAAAGAACCCTGACTGACTTGCCCATCAGAAAGGACTGGAAGGCTATCAACGCTAGATGGATGGCTCTGGTCTCCAAGACACTGATCAACCAAGAAGCCTCCTCCGTGGACCAAGTGCCCTGAGTTGAGTGACCTAGACACTGAGCTCCCCAACCAAGAAAACTGGCATCCGTGAGCAGCACCGTCCACTGCGGCTGATCCAGACTCGCTCCTTGTACAAGATGGGGGGTCTGGGGCCACCAACGAAGACTGCTCCGAGCTAAGCCCGGAAGCGGAACAGGGTGATCCAGACTGTGCCTCTGAAGCGACCACCTCTGAAGAAGAACATACTGAAGAGGACGCATGTCCACCATTGACCCCAAGACTTGGAGGAAATCCTGTGCCTGAGGACACCTACCCAAGGAGGTGTCAAACAGAACTCCTAGATACTCCAGGCGCTGAGAGGGGGCCAACCGAATCTTGGCAAGGTTGACAACCCATCCCAGCGACTGCAGAAATTCCACCACACGAGCCGTGATCCAGGTGCTCTCCTGGAACGACTTTGCTCGAATCAACCAGTCATCCAAATAGGGATGAACTAGAATGCCCTCTGCGCAAAGCCGCCGCGACGACCACCATAACCTTGATGAACGTCTGCAGAGCTGTGGCCAGAAAAGAGAAACACACAGAACTGATAGTTGCCCCAAGGTCGCAAAGCGTAGGAAGCAATGATGGGAGGCCTGAATAGGAATGTGCAAGTAGGCCTCCATCAGATCAAGAGAGGTCAGAAACTCCCCTGGCTGAACCACCAGAATCATAGAGTGCAGAGTTTCCATGCGGAAGGATGGCAAGTGGAGAGCCCTGTTGACCCCTTTTAAATCCAGGATGGGCCAAAAAGTCCCATCTTTCTTTGGCACCACAAAGTAAATAGAGTACCAACCTGTGCTCCATTCCTGAGAAGGAACTGGAACAACTGCTTGGAGATCCAACAATCTTTGAAGGGTCTGGTGAAAGGCCTGCTGCTTCCATGCCACCTGCGAGGGAGAAGCGAGAAAATGATCTGACAAGGAAAGGGCGAAATCCAGAGCACAACCGTCCCGAATCACCTCCAGAACCCACTGATCTAACGTGATTTCTGCTTACCTTTGATAAAATTCTTGCAGCCGGGTGCCGGAACCAAGGTGGGCGCCGGCAAGGAGCCATTGGGCAGGACAGGCTGCAGGGGACCTAGAGGGGGTGCTACCCGCACCCGAAAGGCCTCTCGAAAGGACTGCAGGCGTTGGAAGAACCGGCCTCTGGAAAGCTCAGGAGACTGAAAGGAAGCAGCCCATCGACCAGGGCGGAAATGGCAGAAATCACATCCACGAGCAGCACCAGCCCTAGCCAGCGGCCTAGGCCTGTCTTCAGGCAAACGAGGCACTTTAGAATCAATTAATGTCTGAACTAACTTGTCCAAATTCTCACCAAACAAGGAAGACCCTTTAAAGGGAAACTTCGTCAACTTAGCTTTGGACGCCGCATCTGCCAATCAAGCGTGAAGCCACAAGGTACAGCCTGCTGCCACTCCAAAAGCCATAGACTTGGCAGAAGCTAGCAGAGGTCATACAAGGGATCAGAGAGATAAGAAGCACCCATCTCAATTTTTACAACTTCCTGCTCCACTAATTCCCAATTATCAGACTCTCAGTCAAGAACATGCTCAGCCAAGCAAAAACACGCCCGAGCCACCAACCTGCCACACATCGCCACCTGAACCATCAGAGCTGTGACATCAAAACTCTGTTTAAGGAGGAACTTCAACTTATGCTCCTCTGGGTCCTTCAAGGCAGCGCCGCCTTCAACAGGCACAGTATGCCACTTCGAGATGGCCGAGACCACCACGTCCACTTCTGGCGACTTCAGGGTGTCCCTATCCCCTTCAGGGATTGGATAAAGGTGGGCCATGGAGCACAAAAAACAAAAGGGCGCCTCCGGCACCTGCCACTGTGCGAGTATAGGATAATAGCAGGAAGCAGAGTGGATCCCCTTAAGCAAGGGGTCTACTGTACGCGGGGGCTCCGACATAACATCCTCAAATTTTAACAACGAGGAGGCCTGATGAATCAGCTCCTGAAGCTCGTCCCGCTAAAAAATGTGCACCACAGATGCATCTTCACTCGCGAGGCACCTGCAGTGGGGTTCCCTGGTCACCAGCACCCGATGCTGACGAGGCTCCCCCACTGCTTGCGCCTGGAGCACAATGAACACTTTTTCCCTGTCAAAGTGCTTAAAACCGCCCTAGCTGCAAAAAACTGCTGATTAGATGAAAAAATACAGTAAAAACAGCAATTTTAAAGGGAAAGGAGCCCTTTAGACCAGCACAGCCTCAGGATTTTTTTTTCAATCAGAACAGACTCCACGGCTCTCAAAGCTGGAGGCCTGATCAACCACAGGGGCCAAGCTGCCGGCTATGGCACCTCTACAAAAATTTGGGGAGGTGGAGGAGGGACCCAGCACGAGACTCACCAGGTTTAACACCCCCAAGGTCAGACGGATCCCCAAACAGGCCCCGTCCGACAAAAAAGGGGAACCCAGGAGTCTGAAACAAATTCCAACAGTACTAAGAGGGGAGCCGAATGAGTCTTACCACCTTCTGGAGATTGAGACAGACTGGATTGGTAAGGGGGGAGCATATCCAAATATACAAGTTCTGGTCTCAGTCTCCACCTGCTGGTCACAGTGAGGCATAAACCCATTCGTAAGGACTATACCAGTCTACCAGGCGATACAGAACATGTGGTATAGCCATAACAGAGATTGATAATTAGCCCCCTTATGAAATTGCCAGATAAAGCTTGCTTTTGAATGAAAGTGACTCAGTATTACAACTTGACTTCATTTCTAGAGTTTTGGGTATTATTCTGGATTCCTTTCTCACTTTTAATGAGCATATAAATTCCTTAGCAAATAAATGTTTCTTTAGCTTGAGCATGTTGAGGAAAATCAGGGCACTGTTTTATCAAGAACATTATTTATTACTGGTACAATCCACTGTGTTAGCCCAGTTGGACTACTGTAATTCTATTTATTTGGGTATTAAACAGGGCAGTTTAGATTGTCTCCAGTTAATACAGAATACAGCGGCCAAACTTATTTTTGGAAAGAGAAAGTACGACCATGTTTCCCCATTGCTGAGAATACTTCATTGGCTTCCGGTCCATCATAGGATACAGTTCAAGTGTGCTTGTGTGGTTTTCAAACTCCTTTATGGATATTTGACTCTTTGATTCCCCTTAGTGGGAATTCCTTTAGATCCTGCTATTCAAGAATTATAACAATTCACAAATTAGCATTTCCTTCTCTGAAAGGTATTAAATGCACTAGGATCTTTTACTTTTAAATTGGTGAGAATTTGGAATGGACTTCCAGATTCTCTAAGACTGGTAGATCAATTATTTCAGTTTCGAAAAAGTTTAAAAACCTGGTTGTTTTCACAATAATTAATTTGATTTTAGCTGTCATATAGTAATTTTAAGCAATTCAACATACTTTTTTCTAACTTTTTCCATCCATCTAATTAACCAATTTCTGTTTTTATCCTACAGTTTTTACTTGTTATGTTTCATTTTTTAATGAACTGTAAACCGAGTCGAGCTCCTTAGAGAGTAGATTCGGTATATAAAATGAAGATTAGATTAGTATCCGTTAAATTTGTAAATGAAGGTGCATTTGGAAATTTAAAATGACAAATTGCTGCAAAGTATTTACTCAAAATGTTGGAGTCATAACTATTGATTATTTATTTTTAATAAACTAAAAGTTAAAAACGAAATCCAAATCTAACTTTTGACATATTTCAGAAAAATACTTTTTGTAAATATATATATTTTTACCTTGGTAAATGAATGTTTTATATCTTGTCCTAATCTTTCTGACATTCTCCCCATGTTGTCAGACATTTTAGTCACTCCCTCAGCCAGGCTGTCTGGAAATGATTTAACTGCATTTGAAACATTCCTCATGGAGTTGCGTAGTGGGTTCACAAATGTATCCATCTATGGAGAGAAAATAGATGATTGTCTGTAAATCTAACTGAATGAATCATTCATTGAAAGACCGAGAACATCTTCATCATTGAAATAAAACTGAACATAGAAAACTAAAATATTATTGCTAAAAACACTTTAAAAACAAATTAAAACTAAAGAGTTACCATTCAATACAGAAGATTTAAGGGCAGGGATTAAAATCTGACACAAAATAGACTTTATTGGTTTTGAAGCAAAAAAGAAGAAATGATGTATGTTCACATAGGGTTTAAACACAACCTATATATCAACCCAAAGGTTGAATCCAGAGATTATTGGGATATCAAGTGCTCACAGTTATATGCCAGTTGAACAAGTCTAGGCAAATAACTATCATGTGAGCTATCATCGGTCCTTGATAGTTATCATCGGTCACATGATAGTTATTTGCCTAGACTTGTTCAACTGGCATATAACTGTGAGCATTTGAGATCCCAATAATCTCTGGATTCAACCTTCGGGTTGATATATAGGTTGTGTTTGGACTCGTGTTATAGCCTATGTTTTTGAGGATTTCAGTGTGTTTCACAAGTTTTTGAAGTGATTTTTAGTGTTCACATAGGGTTACCATATGTCCAGGAAAACCCAGACATGTCCTTTTTTTAGAGGACTATCCGGGTGTCTGAACGTTTTTTTAAATTTAGGAAGTATGTCCAGGATTGGAAGAGCTGGCTTACATAAAGTCCAATGGCTCTCTCTCCCTCTTTCTTACCTCCTTGGTGCTGCAATTCAGTTTTCGTTGGGCTGCCAGCAGCTCAGTCTGTTGGGCTCAGTGTCTCTGCCTCAAGCTGGCAAGAAGGAGGATAAGGTGGCCACTTCAGAGGCACTCCAGTGAACTTCCTCCAGACCGCCCCGAGCTGGCACCCTGTTCCACGGGTGACTTCTGTGTTGCTGAGACATTCCACCCCCCTTTCTGTCTCCTGTATGCTTCTTCTCCTCCAGACCTCATTCCCTCCCCCAACTTTTTCTTTCTTTCAACCTGCCCCCTTCTTTCTTTCTCTCTCCAAGCCCCTTTTCTTTCTGTATGTCTGTCTTTCTCTCTCTCTCTCTCCATGCCCCCTTTCTTTCTTTCTGTCTGTCTCCCTTCTTTCTTTCTATCTCCCTGTCCCCCCCCTTATTTCTTTCTGCCCTTCCCCAAGCCACCGCCATTGGGGAACAGGCCGCTGCCGCTGAGTACTACTGTGCTCTCCCTGCTTCCCCTTCCCCACGGGGCTGACCAACTCTTGCCGCCCGACATCAATTCTATCATCGGAGAGGAAGTTCTGGGCCAGCCAGGCAGGACATAACCCTGACAAATGATGTTAAGGACTCAAAGATCTGATGTAATGAGCTCCCAGCAACTGATGTAAATCTGAAGACGTCCCCCTATCGGCTGAGGCAGAGTGAGTTGCAGAGGGATGGTGGCTATGCTCTGAAGGAGCATGTCAAAAAGACTGGGCAGGCTTTTGAGGAGCAGCTGGTTGTTTTAGAATAAAATAATATTGTAGTTGTATTGATAAAACTTTTAGAAACAGAAAATAAGGTAATCTTTTTACTAGACTTATTTTAATACATTTTTTACTAACTTTTAGAGACCAAAACCCCCTTTCTCAGGTCAGGACAATATAATGTAACAGCAGTATACTATATTGAACTGAAGAAGGAGGCTGTGGCCTCTGAAAGTTAATTGAAAAATTGATTAGCCAAATAAAATGGTATATTCTTATCTTCAATTTATGTTTTATTTGTTAATTTGTAAAGTGGTGATTGTTATGTATCAGTTTTTTCAAATTTACATTTACTGTCTTTATATTTTGCACAGTATTAGGGGACAAGTGTCACTGTTTCTGTGGTGGCAGATTCTGGTTTCTTGGTGGTTCAGTTTAATTTTTGTCTACATATTTTTATTTTTAGTTTGTGATTATTCCATATTGGGCAAGGGTGTATCTGTGTTCTGTGTGTATGAAAAGGACATGGTTTTCTGTTAGCATCGACTGTACAGGATCAATTGATTGTGCAGGATCTGGTTTGTTTAGTTTTACAGTGTGTGTGTGTTGGTGTTCTAGTGCTCACTGCAGTGTTTAAGATGCTGCCTTGTCCTAGGTGTACCCTTGTTGTGTGACTCATGGATTATTACTAAAAAATAACTTTTTTATATAGAGGAGAGGGTTGTTAAAAATGATTAGCACTGGCTGTCATATATACTAGGTACGCCACTGGATTTAATGACCCTATTCTAACCACCAAATTTCCCCGTCCCGCCCCACCCGGCGACTTTTTCATGCCACCCGGCTGAAAAAAATTTCTGGGGAGAACACTGTATATATATATATATATATATATATACATTTAGCAAATTTCTTTACATTTCTTAATATTAAAATGCCATTCTTACCTTTCTGGCAAAATCACCCTTTCCTTTATTGTAGGCTTTATTCTCCAGGAAGTCATGTGCACAGTTAGCCAAAGCTGGCCACGCTTTCATGGTCTCTGGAGTCAGCAATAACTAGACAATACAGAAATATATGATGAAGGTAAATTATCTAGTACTTTTCAAGGTTTCTCTCTTTTATGGATTACCTAAGTACATCATTTTTTAAAGCAATCATAAAACATAAAAGGGAGATAAATTTGCCCAAGTCTGAAGCAACCACAGTAATTAGACATTGTGTCATTGGAGCTGAATACCAGTTGTTCATTTTAGAAGTGATTTGGTAGCCATACAATCACACTGATAAAGATTCCAAAACCCAGTTATCACTTGACTACCTGATGTGAAGATGACAGACATCATGCATCACTTAGAAAAGATTTTAGACAGTGTTGGGGAGGAGGCTGCTGCCTTGGTACATGTAGGTAACAATGACACAGGAACCTCCAGTGAAGCATTTTCAAAAGTGCTCCCCATTTCACAAGCAGGACCTAAGAGACAGATAGCGCTCCAGAGTCTCAATGTGTGGATGAGGCAATGGTACAGGCTCTTTTCCCAGGAAAAGCGGAGATCAGAGGGGACAAGATAGACTTACAAGATCATGAAGGGCATAGAGAAATAGAAGAGGGATAGATTTTTCAAACTTTCAGAAACTACAAGAACGAGATGGCATTCGTAAAAATTAAGAAGGGACAGATTCAGAACCAATGCTAGGAAGTTCTTCACCCAAAGGGTGGTGGATGCTTGGAATGCGCTTCTACAGGGTGTAATAGGACAGGGTACGGTATCAGGGTTCAAGAAGGGATTGGATGAATTCCTGAAGAAAAAAGGGATAGAAGGGTATAGATAGAGATCATTATACAGGTTCTGGACCTGATGGGCCGCTGTGTGAGCGGACTGCTGGGCAGGATGGACCCCTGGTCTGACCCAGCAGAGGCACTGCTTATGTTCTTACAGGGAGGAGGGTTTATGGTTTGTTAGGAACTGGGCAACATTCTGGGGAAGGAGAAACATATTAACCAAAGATGAGCTCCACCTTAACCAGGGTGGAACTAGGCCGCTGGCATCGATATTTAAAAAGCTTCTAAACTAGAAACTGGAGGAAGGCTGACAGTCACTCAAAAGAGTATAGTTTGGAACAAAACATTTTTAAAAAATATTACCAAAACAAGGAAGATAGGGCATCCCAAAAGCAAAGTTGCAATATAGACCATAGTAGACTAGATGTCCTTAAATACAGAGCAGACAGATTTTAACGCCTGGAAATTATCCATGTTAACTGTAGAGCAAGTTGTAAATAGGAATGACAAACACTGTTTGAAATGTCTGTATGTAAATGCCAGAAGCATACGAAACAAGATTGTTGAGTTAGAATATCTTGCACTAAATGAAAAATAGATATAATAATAGGCATCACTGATATCAGGTGGAAGGAAGATAACACTGTGATACCAGGCTAACACATTATATTGCAGTGAAAGGATGGATTGAATCGGTGGAAGTGTATTATTATACATTAAGCTGGGCTTTGAATCTAATAGATTACAAATTCCACAGGAACCAAAACACACCTTTGATTCCTTATGATTAGAAATTCTTTGTGTAAAGTGGAAAAGGATAGAGAGTGTATTACCGTCCACCTCCAGCAGTGTCTCTATCACCTCTACCGGGAGACTATTCCATACATCTACCACCTTTTCTGTAAAAAGCATATTTCCTTAGATTACTCCTGAGCCTATCACCTCTTAACTTCATCCTATGCCCTTTCATTTTGGAGTTTCCTTTCAAATGAAAGAGACTCACCTCATGTACATTTATGCCATGTAGGTATTTAAACGTCTAGCCAAAAAAATCTCGGATTTTGTGAAAACTCTATAATATTACAAAAACACTTTCACACAAAATCCCAAAAGAGCAATACAGAACAGAGAATGTATTTGAAGTATATAAAACAAGATCAAGTTGGTCTAGTGAAGTTACTAAAATGGTCAGTGATCTTCAAAATATATTGGGACATACTGAACAATCTAAATAAATAAATAACATGTACAAACACATACTTTGGAAGAAATTACCTCTGTGGCATAAACACAAAGTCAGGCCTATTTCAAATGAAAGGAAGGTCTGGAATGAGGGACTAAAGACAGAACCAGCTCAAAACACATCAGCTAGACTATTAAATCTGAAGACACAACACATCTTCTTGATATGCTATGTATTACTATGTATTTTCAGGGAGACATAAGATTAGAAAGGACAAAAAAATTGGAATCAAAAGAAAGCCTTTGTCCTGAAAAACAGAGAAAATATGATTTAAATATCATATTGCAACCACCCCACTTCAAAAAAAACAACAACAACAATATCTCTATACAATATATTTCCTGCAAACATGGAGACTGCAAACACTTTGGAGGTGTAAGGGTTGAAAAGGAGACTCACCTGCAAATATGTATTTAAATCTTTTTTCCTCTTTTCTAAAAAGTCTTTATCCATATTGTTAAATGTCTTTTTCCCAGGGAGCTTCAATAAATTTGCAAGGTTTTCAAACTGAAAACATATAAAATGAAGTTAAAACAAAAGATATATTTAATGCCCATTTACATTAAGTATTAAGTAACACACATTGTCTGAAGACCATAGTTCATAATCATCCAAGTGTCACGTGAACATGTTACCAAACACAAAGATCCTTTCAAAAGTTGTTTGGAAAGGTTTAAGTTCCTCATTGCTCACTTCTGAACTGCTGTGGCCCTATAGTTGTAATAAATTCATCTGATTTGAGGGATAACGCCAAAGGGGAGACAGAAAGAATTGCTTGACAAATTGTCTACAAAGAGCATATGTTACAGGTAAGCAACTTTGCTTTCTCTGAAGACAAGGAAATTTACTAATCACACAAGTGGGATTCTCCAGCTGAACGCTGTCCTCTACAGACTCGTATCTCAGATACAAACTCCCTCCTCTACCACCTTTTTATTTGTTTTATCTTTAAGAGCAGAGAAACCAATCCTAAGATTTATTAAAACATTTATAACCTACTATTTCTAAAATTCAAGGTGGTCA
Organism: Geotrypetes seraphini; assembly: GCF_902459505.1. NCBI lineage: Eukaryota > Metazoa > Chordata > Amphibia > Gymnophiona > Dermophiidae > Geotrypetes > Geotrypetes seraphini. The sequence goes on along the minus strand of NC_047085.1, from coordinate 402,433,544 downwards.
ACAATCAACATACAGAATCAGTTAAAATCATAGAAATGTGCCTGAGGAGGGATGAAGTCGAAGAAATTATAACAAGTGGAAATATCAAATGAGCAGTGGTGTCCAAACAGTCAAAAAAAAAAAAAAAAAAAAGTGAAAGTATAGACTGAATACTGCATCATTATATCTCCTGAATCAAGATGACAATAAGTGAGGGACTGATGTCACAGCACCAACATTATGATCCATTTACCCTTCATCACTGAAAAGGTCAGATCTGCCTAGGTATAACAAAAGGAGGCTCAATCTGCTATCCCAATAAGAATTGATGCATTCTATAATGGTATTTATAGGATTATTGGGATCAAAACAAACTAAGACACTGTCATTCTATGGGCTATAATCAGCTCTTGGTAGGAGATAGCTGTCTTGCAATGCACATAAAACAGAACCCATTTACCTCAGTTTCATCTTTACTTGAAAATCCTCCAGAAAAAAAGTACTATAAATTCATAAGGTCAAGAGTTGCTATACTGGGACAGGGAAGACACACAGGAGGCCTTAGTCACAGCGCACCCCACAGAAAATGAATCACATCCAGATGAACTACCAATGAGTCCCTCAGGGATTAAGAACCCATATAAGAACCCATATACGAAAGACCAGCAATCTGTACCCGGAGCGAAGCTACTTCTAGACCTTTCTTTAGGCCATCTTGCAGAAACTCCTGGACTCGAGGAATCGATGGAAGAGATGGGTCCACCTGTCTCAGGGTGCACCAGGACTGGTAACACCTCTAAGCCTTCATATAGGCCGCCACTGCGGACTTCCGTTTGTTGTGAAGCAACGTAGCAATCACCGCCAAAGAATAGCCCTAGCTAGTCAAAGCTGTGTACTCAAGAGTCACAGCTTAGGATCCTGCATCATAATTGATCCCTGTGAGAGAAGGCGAGAATGTCAAGGTAGCCGGAACCCCCAATCCTGCTGGAGCTAAACTAAGTCGACATAACACGGCTGTCTCAGCCAATTGGGTGCCACCAGAATCACCGGACCCTTGTGGGCCACTATCTGCCTCAACAGATGCCCTATTATGGGCCATAGAGGGACGATGTAAAGAAGACCATCCCGGGGCCACGGCTGAATCAGAGCATCCAGGCCTTTGTTGCAAGTCACTCGATGGTGACTGAAGAACTGATCAGCTTTCTTGTTGGCCGCAGTCACCCTGAGGTCAAATGTGGGACACCCTCATTGATCCACTATACAATTGAATGCTTTTTGAGTGATCACTTTCCAGGGTTCAGCGTATGACTGAGAAAGTCTGCCTGAACGTTGTCTACTTCTGCCACGTGCACTGCAGACAGCACCACAAGGTGTCTCTTTGCCAACCAAAAGAGCAGCTGAGCCTCAACACTCAAAGAGGGATTCTTCGTGCCACCCTGACGATTGACATAAGCCACTGCTGTGGCATTGTCTGAGAATACCTGGACAGCTCAGTGACAGACACGACACTTGAAGTGAAGAAGGGCAAGCTGAATCGCCTGCAGTTCCAGACGATTAATTGACCACTTGTGCTCTGAAGGCGCCCACCGGCCCTGAACAGGTACAGTCATGCACACTGCTCCCCAGCCTTTGAGACTCACATCTGTCAACAAAATCACCTACTTCGAGATCCAGAATGGACAGCGAGAGAGTACACGACCACCATGTTAGACTGCTGCACACTGTTGTCCAGGGCAGGGGTGCATGTAATGGGTCCCGCTGTGAATTCAAGCACAAAAGCAGAATATCCTGTAGCAGATGGGCTCTGGCCCAAGAGACTACATCGGGACCGGAGTGGCCAGAAGGTCTCTGATAACCTGTTGTAGCTTCTGCTGATAGGACACGAGCAGAAACACTTTGTTTGACTAATGTGAAATTGAACTTCCAGGTACTCCAAATCCTGGGTGGGCTTGAGGTGACTCTTCCAGAAGTTGATCACCCAGCCCAGATGTTGCAGCAACTGTACCACCTGATGGACAGCCTGATGCCCCTCGGACAGAGAGGGAGCTCTGATCAACCAGTCGTCCAGATACGAGTGAACCAGGACATCCCAGTTGCAGAGATGTGCCGCCACCACCACCATCACTTTAGTGAAGGTCCGGGTGCTGTCGCCAATCCAAAGGGCAGCGCCACAGACTAGAAATATTGCCCCAGAACATGGAACCGCATATACTTCAGGTGGTCCGGGAAAATGGGAATATGGAGATACGCCTCAGTCAGATCCAGGGAGGCTAGAAACTCCCCCAGCACCACCGATGCTATCACTGAGCACACCGTCTTCATATGGAAGTGAGGAACTTTTATTGCTGCATTGACCACCTTGAGGTCCAGAACTGATCTCCAATCATCGGATCCTTTCTTTGGAACTATGAAGTATATCGCTATCTCCCAGAGCCCAAATCTCGCACTGTGGAACCACCTTCTTGGGGCAGCCCATAGGGAAATCCAGGAAATGCACAGTCAGAGGATAGAGAAACTCCAATTTGTAGCCATCTCTGAGAAACTCCAGAACCCAGTGGTCGGAGGTGATGGCCTGCCATTCCACAAGACAGGCCGACAACCATCCTCCGATGCGCAGACATTGGCCTGGCATCGGAACTGTTTCTTAGTGGAAGCCTCTGGCCGACATGCCATGGACTGCTGACGGCAATACCCGCTGAAGCGCGGGTATTGCAGAAGAAAGGACCATTGTCCCATGGAAGGACCCAAGTACTGACAAGAACGTCGGAAGTGATGAAAATGAGAACACCCAGAACTTCTAGAAGAGTGGGACCTGCTCCCAGGCAATGCCTTGGGTTTACAATCCTGAATACTGGCCATAGGTCATACAGTCCCTGGCCGAACAGGAGCTGACCATTGAAGGGCTACCGGCTCAATGTTGTTTTAGAAGATGAATCACTAGACCACTGCCAGATCCTGAACATTCTGCAAGCCGAAACAAAATAGGCTTCAAGCTTGGCGAAAACATTCAAGATGTTACAAGGCATCACCAGGAATCACAATAGAGTCTTACTTAACTTATAGACCTCAGCGGTACCACCTGTATGCCAATAAATTTTTTTAGAAGGGAGATGGACTGCAGGGGGCAGAAAGGAGGAAGGGAAAGAGAAATGTTACACCAGGGGTGGTGAGGAGGAGAGAGATGTCAGACCATGGAAATAGGGAAGGAAGGGGAAATAGGGAGGGAAGGTGAGAGAGATAGGAAGGGAAGGTAAGACACGGAAAAGTAGATTTTGAGAAGAAAGCAGAAAAATGGAAAAATTGAATGCTAAGTTAATATCAAAGATGGATGCAAGGCAGAAAGTGAAGATGGAGAAAAACTGTCAATGGACAAGAAGGCCCTGGAAACATAGTTAAAAGAACAGAAAAATAAAGTCATCAGACTAGAAAGATAGGGAAAATGATTTTATTTTCAATATAGTGATTGAAATGTATCAGTTCTGAGAAAAGAAAGTTGTTAAACTTTAACTGTGAGGGCCACACAAAAATAAGTTAATGTCTTATTAAAGAAACTAGTCTTTAAGCCCGTTACATTAACGGGTGCTAGAATATATGTCTGTCTTTCTTTCTGTCTCTCTCCCTACCCTGTCTTTTTCTTTCTGTCTCTTTCCCTCCCGCTGTCTTTCTTTCTGTCTCACTCCCTGGCCCCCTTTGTCTGTCTGTCTGTTTCTCTCCCTGCCCCTGTGTCTTTCTTCCTTTCTTTCTGTCTCCCTCCCTACCTCCCTGTGCAGCAGTCGCAGCATTCCCTCTCCCTCCATTTCCCTGTGCAGCAGCATTTTTTCCCTCCCCCCACACATCCCTGTGCAGAAGCCGAAGCAGCATTCCGTCCCCCTCCATTTCCCTGTGCAGCAGCATTTTATCCCTCCCCCCACTTCCCTGTACAAAAGCCGAAGCAGCATTCCCTCCCCTTCCATTTCCCTGTGCAGCAGCATTTTTTTCCATCCCCCCTCACTTCCCTGTGCAGCAGCCGCAGCATTCCCTCCCCCTCCATTTCGCTGTTAAGCAGCATTTTTTTCCTTCCCCCCTTCCCTGTGCAGCAGCCCCAGCATTCCCTCCCCCTCTATTTCCCAGTGCAGCAGCATTTTTTTCCCTCCCCTCCACTTCCCTGTGCAGCAGCCACAGCATTCCCTCTCCCTCCATTTTCCTGTGTAGCAGCAGGATTTCTCCATCCCCCCTACACTTCCCGCGGTCTGGCCAGCTTCCTTGCCGGAGTTATTTTTAAGTTTAAAGGTGCTGCGGCGGCTCCTCTAACGATCACCGCCTGCATCGGAAGTCTTCTCTGACGCAGGTGTGGCTTGTGAGAGGAGCCGCCGTGGCACCTGTAAACTGAAAAATAACTCTGGCAAAGGAGCTGGCCAATTGGCAGTTGAATGAAAGCCACAGCTTCAAAATGGAGCCCTCTGTCGGACACTCTCCTGCCGCTACTAACACGGGACAAACTGCCGGTGCCGCCATTGTGAAACCCCCACCACAACCGCAACTCTCCTGCCGGTCCTCTAAGCACAACGCCGCTGTTGAAAAACTGCCACTCTCCTGCCTGTCCTCTAGGTGCAACTAATAGGGGACAAACAAACCGAAAAACACAGCCGCACGCGCCTGAAGCCGACCGCCATTGAAAGAGCTGCACGTTCACGCGCCTCCAGCCACCTCATGTGCCGTGAGGTATCAAGTAGAATACTGCCACAGAAGCACACCTCATGGCGCCAGGAATCACGATGTTTCAACAGCGCATTCGCGCTTAGGGTTTTATATATAGAGATGACAATTTTGCATGAGGTAAAACTCTTTATACTTTATAAATCATGAAAAAGTTCCTCATGAGAGTTTCCTGAGAAAATTAAAGTGTCATGGGATAGGTGTCAAAGTTCAGTTGTGGATTAGGAATTAGTTATCGGATAGAAAACAGAGGGTAGGGTTAAATGGTCATTTTTCTCAATAGAGGAGAGTAAACAGTGGAGTGATGCAGGGGTCTGTACTGGGATGGTGCTATTTAACTTATTTATAAATGATCTAGAAATTGGAACGAGTGAGGTGATTAAATTTACAGATAATACTAAACTGTTAAAATACATGCGGATTGTGAAAAATTGCAGGCGGACCTTAGGAAACTGGAAGACTGGGCATCCAAATGGTAGATGAAATTTAATGTGGACAAATGCAAAGTGATGCACATTAGGAAGAATAACCTGAATCACAGTTACCGGATGTTAGGGTCCACCTTGGGGATTAGCACCCAAGAAAAGGATCTGGGTATCATTGTAGACAATACATTGAAACCTTCCGCCCAATGTGTGGCGACGGCCAAAAACGCAAACAGGATGCTAGGAATTATTAAAAAAGGAATGGTTGACAAGACAAAGAATGTTATAATGCCCCTGTATCAGTAGCGTAACAAAGGGGGGGGAAATCCGCCCCGGGTGCAGCCTTAGGGGGGGTGCACAGCTGGCCCGGTCCCTATCGCGCTCCCACCCTCCCAGCGAAAGCAGCATCGGCGCCATTACTGAAAAAGGTAATGGCGCCAGGCCTTGGAGCACCAAGGCAGACCGCTTCCCCCCCTCTCAGCCGAACCCCCGCTGACCCTCCTATCTCTCCCCCCTCAAGTGAACCTTTCCGACCTCCCAGCGAAAGCAGGAAACCTCCGTCCAGTAGCGTCGACTGCTTCTCAGCTTTCTCCTCTCTTTGCCACATCACTGGTGATGTCATCAGTGATGCGGCAGAGGGAGGAGAAAGCCGAGAAGCAGCCGACGCTACTGAAAGGAGGTTTGCTGCTCTCGCTTGGAGGGTAGGAAAGGTTCACTGGGGGGGGGGAGATAGGAGGATCAGCGGGGGTTCGGCTGGGAGGGGGAGAAGCGGTCTGCCTCGGTGCTCCATTACCTTCTTCGGGCAGCAGCAGCTTTTACAATTCGCTGCTGTTGCTGGCTTCAGGCCTTCCTCTCTGCCGGGTCCTGCCTACTTCCTGTTTTCATGAAGACAGGACCCGACAGAGAGGAAGGCCTGAAGTGGGCAACAGCAGTGAATTGTGAATGCTGCTGCTGCCCGATGAAGTTCAGGACATCAGGACATCGGGGAAGGAGCAGGGAGAAATCGGCTGCTGGCTTGGGGGTGAGGGTAGGGAAAGAATCGTGGAAGTGGAGAAATTGGCACCATGGCTTTGTGGAGGCTAGGGGGAGAGAGAAAGAAAGGCAAAAATAAAGAGGGAGGCCAGGGGGAGAGAGAAAGAAAGACAGAAATAAAGAGGGGGGCCAGGGGGAGAGAGAAAGAAAGGCAGAAAGAAAGAGGGGGACCAGGGGGAGAGAGAAAGAAAGACAGAAATAAAGAGGGGGTCAAGGGGGAGAGAAAGAAAGGCAGAAAGAAAGAGGAGGGCCAGGGGGAGAGAGAAATAAAGAGGGGGGCCAGGGGAGAGAGAAAGGCAGAAATAAAGAGGGGGGTCAGGGGGAGAGAGAAAGAAAGGCAGAAATAAAGAGGGGAGCCAGGGGGAGAGAGAAAGAAAGGCAGAAATAAAGAGGGGAGCCAGGGGGAGAGAGAAAGAAAGAAAGAGGGGGCCAGGAGAAGAAAGAAGAAGGACCAGAAGAAGGACCAGAGACTCATGAAATCACTAGACAAAAAGGTAGGAAAAATGATTTTATTTTCAACTTAGTGATCAAAATGTGTCCGTTTTGAGAATTTATATCTGCTGTCTATATTTTGCACTATGGCCCCCTTTTACTAAACCGCAATAGCGTTTTTTAGCGCAGGGAGCCTATGAGCGTCGAGAGCAGCGTGGGGTATTCAGCGCAGCTCCCTGCGCTAAAAACTGCTATCGCTAGTAAAAAGGGAGGGGGAATATTTGTCTATTTTTGTATAGTTGTTACTAAGGTGACATTGCATAAAGTCATCTGCCTTGACCTCTTTGAAAACATGCGGAATATAAATGATATAAATGATAATTAACATTTTCTCTGCGTACAGCGTGCTTTGTGTTTTTAAAATTTTATTGTTGGTAGATCATTTTGACTTGGCCACAAAAGTAAGGGGGAGGGAGGGAGGGGAGCTGCTGAAAGACATCTAGTAATCCTTGCAGGCTTGACTGTGCAGGGAATTATTTTTGTAAAATCATGTTTTGTTATGTGACTGGCATTATCTAGACTTTAATTTCTATGAATGAATAAAATGAAAATGATATAAAATTACTTGCTTGTTTTTATGTGCGTGCGCTAAAGGAAAGTGGAGAGAGAGTGGGCTGAGGATGCTGAAGGGAAATGGGAAAGAGAGTGGGGAGAAGACGCTGATTTATAAATTGACAATTGTACAGAATATTGTTTCTTTTTATACTTTAATATAAACAATTCAAGGCTTGTGTGGATGGAATCAGGTGGTTTGCAGGGATGGGGACTGAGCTTATGGGGATTAGTCCAATAAAATGTTATTTTTTTATTTCTCATTATTTGTTTTATTTTTATTTGTTAATTTGTAAAGTGGTGATTGTTATGTATCAGTTTTTTTCAAATTTACATCTACTGTCTTTATATTTTACACTGTATTAGAGGACATGTGTTACTGTTTTTGTGGTGTTGCATTGTATTCAGGGTCTGGTTTCTTGGCGGTTCAGTTTAACTTTTGTCTACATATTTCTATTTTTAGTTTGTGATTATTCCATATTGGGCGAGGGTGTATCTCTGTTCTGTGTGTATGAAAAGAACATAGTTTTCGGTTGGCACTGAGTACAGGATCAATTGACTGTGCGGGATCTGGCTTGTTTAGTTTTACAATGTATGTGTTGGTGTTCTAGTGCTCACTGCAGTGTTTAAGATGCTGCGTTTTCCTAGGTACACTCTTGTTGTGCGATATGTGGATTGTTACTAAAAATCATATTTTTCATATAGATGGGGGGGGGGGGTGTCAAAAAATGATGGGCCCCGGGTGCCACATACCCTAGGTACGCCACTGCCCTGTATCGCTCCATGGTGCGACCTCAACTGGAGTATTGCGTTCAATTCTGATCTCTTTATCTCAAGAAAGATATAGTGGCGCTAGAAAAGGTTCAAAGAAGAGCGACCAAGATGGTAAAGGGGATGGAACTCCTCTCATATGAGGAAAATCTAAAATGGTTAGGGCTCTTCAGCTTGGAAAAGAGATGGCTGAGGGGAGATATGATTGAAGTCTACAAAATCCTGAGTGGAGTAGAACGGGTACAAGTGGATTGATTTTTCACTCTGTCAAAAATTACAAAGACTAGGGGACACTCAATGAAGATACAAGGAAATACTTTTAAAACCAACAGAAACATAGAATATGACGGCAAAAAAGGGCCATAGCCCATCAAGTCTGCCCATTCCAATGACCCACCCCCCTGACTTTACTCCCCTAGAGATCCCACGTGAATATCCCATTTTCTCTTAAAATCTGACACGCTATTGGCCTCAATCACCTGCAGAGGTAGACTGTTCCAATAGGAAGAATTTTTTTTCCACTTAGAGAATAGTTAAGCTCTGGAACGCGTTGACAGAGGATGTGGTAAGAGCGGATAGCATAGCTGGTTTTAAGAAAGGTATGGACAAGTTCCTGGAGGAAAAGTCCATAGTCTGTTATTGAGAAAGACATGGGGGAAGCCACTGCTTGCCCTGTATCATTAGCATGGAATATTGCTATACCTTGGGTTTTGGCCAGGTACTAGTGACCTGGATTGGCCACCGTGAGAATGGGCTACTGGGCTTGATGGACTATTGGAATCACCCAGTAAGGTTATTCTTATGTTCTGCGGCCCTCCAAGTATCCACAAATCCAAAATGTGGCCCTGCAAAGGGTTTAAGTTTGAGACCAGTGGTGTAGAGGTATTCAGTGATTTACTTACCTGAGGGCTTATATTTATTTAATTATTTAAAACATTTATCAACCGCCTATTCCTAAGCGGCATTACAGAAGTAACAAACATGACTTATACACATATCTTAAAGTGAATAGTTACATCTTAAAACCAAGATTTCATAAATCCTCACAGAATCATTCCTCTTAAAACCAGCATTAAACAACCTAGTAGCCCTGGTCTAGTGTAATGATCTGGATTTTAGACTTTTTACTTAACTGTGTGAAATCGAAGTTCAAGGTAAGTTTCAAGTTTATTTAAGATTTGGTATACCACCCTTCAAATTATCTAAGATAGTGGTTTTTAAACCTGGTCTGAAGGACCCCCAGCCAGTCAGGTTTTCAAGATATCCCTAATGAATAGGCATGAGCGAGATTTCCCTATAAAATATGTAGTAGGCATGTAAATCTCTCATATGCCTATTCATTAGGGAAATATTGAAAACCTGACTGGCTGGGAATCCCCCATGACAGGTGTAAGAACCAATGATCTCAGTGGTGTAGGGGTATCCATCTTTACCTTTTGGAGGCTTGAGGCCTGACTTAGGCCATGAACCACTTTTTTCTCCTGGAGCATTATAGACTTGTTTACAAGATGTGCATGTGCACAGCCAAGGTCATCTACCAGTTGTGGATTAGGAATTGGTTATCAGATAGAAAATAGAGGGTAGGGTTAAAAGGTCATTTTTCTCAATGGAGGAGAGTAAATAGTGGAGTTTCGCAGGGATCTGTACTGGACCGATGCTATTTAGTTTAATTATAAATTATCTGGAAATTGGAATAACGAGTAAGGTGATTAAATTTGAAGATGACACTAAACTGTTCAATTCCAGTTTCCAAGTTGTTAAAACATATGCAGATTGTTAAAATTTGCAGGCAGACCTTAGGAAATTGGAGGACTGAGTGTCTAAGTGGCAGATGAAATTTAATGTGGACAAATGCAAAGTGATGCACATTGGGAAGAATAACCCAAATCACAATTACCAGATGCTAGGGTCCACCTTGGTGCCCAAGAAAAGGATCTGGGTGCCATTGTAGACAATATGATGAAACCTTATGTTCTAATGTTCTTACACGCAATGTGCGGTGGCGGCCAAAAAAGCAAACAGGATGCTAGGAATTATTAAAAAAGGAATGGTTAACAAGACTAAGAATGTTATAATACTTCTGTATCGCTCCATGGTGCGACCTCACCTGGAGTACTGTATTCAATTTTGGTCTCCTTATCTCAAGAAAGATATAGCGACGCTATAAAAGGTTCAAAGAAGAGCGACCAAGATGATAAAGGGGATGGAACTCCTTTCATTTGAGGAAAGACTAAAACGGTTAGGGCTCTTCAGCTTGGAAAAGAGACGGCTGAGGGGAGATATTATTGAAGTCTACAAAATCCTGAATGGAGTATAATGGGTACAAGTGGAGTGGATCAATTTTTCACTCTGTCAAAAATTACAAAGACTAGGGGACACTTGAAGCTACAGAGAAATACTTTTAAAACCAATAGGAGGAAATATTTCTTCACTCAGAGAATAGTTAAGCTCTGAACGCATTGCCAAAGGTTGTGGTAAGAACGGATAGTATAGCTAGTTTTAAGAAAGGTTTGGATAATTTCCTGGAGGAAAAGTCCTTAGTCTGTTGTTGAGAAAGACATGGGTGAAGCCACTGAAGGCTGGCATAGATGTTCTACCAATGCGGTATATCAAATATAAAATAAATTTAAAAACTTGGATACCCACTCCCTCCTGCCGCTGATGCTTCTTCCCGAAGGACGGCCATAGGGATGCCCACTCCCTCTAGTGGGCTTTTTCCTTCCCAGTGCAACCTGGGATGCACTAGGAAGGGGAAGGCCTGCTATTTAAAAAGGCAGGCCTGTCAGCCGGAGGGAGTGGGCATCCTTCCAGCCGTCCTTCAATTTCAAGGTACGGGGGTGGGGACCCCGGCAGCATGAGGGAGTGGGCATCCCTCCTGTTGTCCTTCAATTTAAGGGTACATGGTGGAGAGGCAGTTTGTCGAAGGGGCAGGAAGAAGTAGGCATCCCTGCTGCCAAGACACGGGTGTGCCAGGCAGTGGTTACCCAGGCAGGAGGGAGTGAGCACCCCTCCTGCCGATCTTGTACAGGTTGTCAGGGGGAGGGGGGAGACGTCAGGGTGGCTGGGCAGTAGTGAATAACAGGGGACTTTTCTTTCTGTTGCAATTTCTGCCAATCAATAAGCTGAGCCAGCAGGACTCGGGGAAACCTGCGGCTCAGTTAATTGGGGCAGGGAGAGCAGGAACGCAAACAAGGAGCATGTTCTCCTTTGTGTGTTCCTTTGTGCGTCTTCTCTATGACTCCAGATTTTGTTGGTCCTCTTAATACTGAGTTATTCTTGTTTGGCCCTTGATAATCAATCATCTCACATCCCAGTAATATGGGGCCGCAAATTTTTGTCTTCAGGTCCTAAGTATCTCTCTACTTCTTGGGCAAGGACTTTAACTTCAGTTCCTTTGGCCCCATTGACTGTGGCCAAACCTTTATTTTCAAGTTTCAAGTTCAAGTTTAATATATATTTGATTAATCGCTTTGTCATTATTCAAAGCGATTTACACGTGATTAAAATTACAATAAAAAGAAATTTAAAATAGATAAAGACTAACGAGACACAGACAATTGCGACACGAACTGGAAACGAAGGGATAGGTAGGGGAAGAAATTACAATATATTAAAGCAGAGTGGGAGACAAAAATGGAAAACACATATGGAAGGGATAAGAATAGAGATAATTGAATAAAGGTTGAGGAGAGAAGAAAAGATTAGTTCCAAGACTTGTAAAATATTATTAAAAGAAACCAATAGTGTTAAATTGCAAAGGCATCGTTAAAAAGGAAAGTTTTCAGTTTACTTTTGAATTTTTCTAAATTGATTTCTTCTCGTAGATAACTGGGGAGAGAATTCCAGGTTTGGGGAGCTGTGACTGAAAAAATATACTGCCGGCGCGTATTTATTATTTTTAGCGAGGGGATCGTTAATAAATGCTGTTCATCTGATCTTAAAGTTCTATTAGAGGAGTAAGGGATTAATAATTTATGAATAAAAGCCGGAGTTTTGAATAGAAGAGATTTAAATGTGAGTAAGCAAAGTTTGTATATTATTCTGTGGGCCACTGGAAGCCAATGGGCTTCCTTAAGAAGAGGAGTTATATGATCGAATTTTTTAGCTTTTGAAATAAGCCTAATGGCTGTGTTTTGTATAATCTGTAGGCGTTTGATTTCTTTTTGCGCTATTCCCTTAAACAAAGCGTTACAGTAATCTAATTTCGAGATAACGAGAGAATGAATGAGAATTTTCAGAGAGTCGGTATTGAATAACTGTGAGATAGAACGTATTTGTCTAAGTCTAAAGAATGAGGACTTAATGACGCTACTAATGTGGTCATGAAAGGAGAGTTTGTAATCCAGAATTACTCCGAGTATTTTGGTTTTTTGTACAACTTGTAAAGGAAGCCCATTAATAGAGATTGGTAGGATAAGTTTAGGATTATCTTTCCAGGGAAAGAGCAATACATTGGATTTATTGATGTTTAATGCAAGTCGGTTATTGTTTAACCAGTGGTGGATTTTTTCGAGTTTTGTATTAATTAAAGTTATGTCAGAAGAGTTATTAGTGTCTATGGGATGCAGAAGTTGTATGTCGTCGGCATAAGCGAATGTATTAAAGCCGATTGATTGACATAAAGTCAGCAGAGGTGCTAGAAATATATTAAATAAGAGTGGAGATAATATAGAACCTTGAGGAACACCGTGTGTTGTAGAGAAAGTATCAGAAATTGTATTGTTGAAGAAGACGGCTGAAGAACGATTCGAAAAATAAGATTGGAACCAAGATAAGACTTGATCTGTGATGCCTATTGATAGAAGCCTATATAATAATAAATCATGATCGATCGTGTCAAAAGCCGCCGAGAGGTCTAGAGAGACTAGAAGAACGGATTGGTGATGATCCAAAAAGTAATGGATGGAGGTGGTCATGCCGATTAAGGAATGCTCAGTGGAATGGTATTGCCTGAAGCCAGTCTGATTAGGGTGAAGAATGTTAGTTTTTTCGATGAAGTCAGAGATCTGGTTATACACCACCTTCTCAGTTAATTTAGATAAGAATGGAATATTGGCTATAGGTCTATAATTTGAACAATCTCCAGCACTGATTTTATGATTTTTTGAAATGGGATAAATAATCGAGTGTTTCCAGTCATTAAATTAACAAAGTTAAAGTTTGCAACTTTAAATGTCCGCTCTCTTCACTCCAAAACGCATTTGATTAATGCGTTTGTGGAACAAGATCACTCTGACATTTTCATTTTAGTGGAGACTTGGCTATCACATGGTGATGAGGCCTATTTGCACCAATCATGGTCCACCTGCTGCTATCAAGAGTGTTGGAAAGGGGGCGATCTAGCAGTCTTGATCTCTACTAAAATTACTGCTCAGATGAAAAAACAATACCTATTCTACTGCTCTGGAGTATTTAGTATTACAAGTCTCTTCCCCTTTCTCCCTGACTCTTCAGGAGCTAATACATTTTTATCTTATTTCATTTTCTCCACTTCTTATTCTTGGTAACTAAATATTCAACAAGATAAGCTTGTTGACCCTCTTGTTTGGGATTTCTCACCTTTTCTTCAGGACTCATCTCTCCAACAATTGGTGTGTGAACTGACTCATGTGGCAGGTCAAACTCTTGATATTGTTGTGTCTTCTAAATCTATTGTTTCAATACTCTCTATTTCAAGTATTTCTTCTAGTCCTTGGTCTGGCCATGTGCTTTTGCAATTTTCAGTCACTAGTTCAAATTCTTTGTCTTCCTCAGTTAACTCTTCTTCAGCTAAACTGGTCAGAAATACAAAATCACTTACTCATGAAGATTTTTTTTAAACATGGTGGTGCTTTTCCAGATAATTTTTCCATTCTTTCTCTTTCTGATCAAATTATCATCTGGAATAAGACTTTAAAGTCTGCTTTTGATCTTTTAGCACCCTTACACTTTCTCTCTCAAAAGTCTGGTTCCTCCAGATTTTACCGGCGAGTTTTAAGAATTCAGCCCTGAGTGCTCTGTGGCTTTTATCTGTCTGAAATACTTTTCACTAAGGCAGTGCTGGGATTCTGGATCTTACCAACCTGAACTGTGGGGCTAGCTGGAGCTTCTAACCCTGAAGAGAAATCCTTTCCACTGGCTGTTGCTGACATCAGTTGAATAAAGTTGAGAGATTACAACAGTTCTTGGGGTTAGATTGCAATTCTTTGGCTTGCAAAGGGTTGGTTATAAAGGGACTGTTATAATTTGCCTAAGATATATTTTGTTGCTGCTTTATGATTTTCTCAGGTAATATGTAATGAGATTTACCAATTGTTTATATATATTTACATACCAAATGTGTGCTGATATACATTTATACATATATGCATAATCATTAGAATATTTTTTGTACTGCTTGCCATTTTCTAAGATTTGTTTATTCTTCTAATAAAAGGATTCATTCATACTCCTGCATTGTTTATTTCCAATAAGGCAGCAACAAGAACTGCAGGGAATTGTAGGTTCTGTTTCCCCTAGGTACAAGTCTAAGATAATTTCTGCATTGCACATTACACTACAGCGGTTTACATTTATATCAAAGTAAAGAGGGGAATGAAGAAATTAATTATATGTGAAAAAGGGGATGAATAGAGGGTAAACAGGATAAGAATTCCATTATCTGTTAGGAAAGAAATGGAGGGGGTGAGGAAGAGGGGAAGGAGATCTTTTCTTAGGCTGTCATATTTTAGTGTGAGAGACTACTAGTAGGAGATGTAAGTTCTCAAAGAAATTAGGGTGTTGTATTAAAAGTATCTGAACATAAAAAAGTTTTAAATAGGTAATAAGTTATTTCTCTGCTCAATTTGACTTGCAATCTAAGATGTAGTTGAGGAAACGTAGGGTGATGTGACTTGCCAAAGATCACAAACTGTCAATAAGGTTGCTAATTCCTTATGTTTCAGCAATAATTTGAATTCAACATAATTCATACTCTCTGTTCCTAATCAGGTCAGATTACCAGGCCCACAAATCAGGCCTTTGCTTTTATGTTCCTAAAATTTGGAATTCTCTGCCTCTAGCTCTTTTGTCTGGAAAAAAGCTTTGAAAAGTGGTTAAGGCCTGCTTATTTAAGGAGACAAATAGTAAAACTGGGATAGTGCTGTTTTAATTTTTTTCTTCTTTGTGCTATTCATTTTTGTTTTTATAGTATGATTGCAGTGACCAGTTCACAATATATGCTGTTTGCTATATGACTAACTTGCCTTGGAGCTCAGAGAGACATGGCATTAACTGAAAATAAATAAATAAATGAGAACAGGACTACAAAACAAATTCAAGGAAGTAAATTTGATTTTTTTAATGTTAAGACATGGAGAAAATGGGTTTCCCCATAAATTTTGTGGCAAAACAAAGCTAAAATCATACAGAAGAAAGCAAAATGTCCTATTATTGCTACAATTTAACAGATATGATGGGATGCTAAAAAGTTTGCCGCTCAACTGAGAATAATGGGAATATGGTTCAGTCAGCGATCTGAAACAATGTCAAAGCATAGAATTTTGTTTCTGCAAAATTTGTACTTAACGAAATAAGATAACACTTTTCAGTTACAGTGCCAAATAACGCTCAAAATTTAGGAAGTTGGTTGGTTGGGCTGACCACTTTGCAGCATCCCTTTCTATGTCTCAGTATCAAAACATTGGGAGTGCAATTGCAGAAAAATGATGCTCTGCTGAGTTACATATACAGTAACTTGTAACTTTCCCATGGGGGTGGGGAAAATATTACTTGCAACATACATCTTATGTTTGTCTTTAGCAAAAACAAATACATTGCTCAAAATATTAAACACAACATAAAAAAAGAAAACATCCATGAAACCAGTTTGTACCTGTTCAGTGATCCTCATGTGGAAGTCATGGAAGTCACTGTAGCGACGATATGTTTTCCAAATGTCTTCAATGCCATCTAAGTTTCGACGATGTACAGTGATCGCATATAATGCATAGGTCTTGCCATGATCATTACATACCCCTGCCATAGTAGATGGGTCATAATCAGAATGGACTAGCAATTTTAAAAACAAAGTAAAGCATACAAAGGAGGAAGGAAGGGAAGGACATGAAAATATAAAATGGCAAATCCTAAATGACAGAGTTTGGGGAACAATGGATATGTCAGCAAAAGATGTGCACACACACATACAGTTTTCTCCTTGAATTTCATGGCCTAAGCTTGCTATCTGTATACTTGAAATATTTAATTGAATATTGTTAAGTCATCAAACTATGACAAAGGCAATATGTGCTTGTAAGATATATCAGCATATTTTAGGACTGATTAAATAAACTGGTGGAAGCAATAAGGGGGAGGTGACTGAAAGCCAAGGAAAGATTAGGTGCCTACCTTTGCTAATCTTCTTTCTTGTAAATTCACACTCTGTTCCTGAACAAGTGGGTAGTCAATCCCATCTTACGAGATCTCTTGTAGGAAGCTTCATTTACATATTTTTAATCTTTCCCTCTTACCTCAGAACTGCCCCCTGACTTCTAGTTGTCTTCCTAAAAGCAAGACAGTAGGAGCTAGTCTTTTCTGCTCATGATTATTTTTTTCTGTAACTTCAGTATTTTCATGGATTTATGTTTTTGTGCTGTAGAGGTTCCCTACAGGGACAGCTCTGGCTGTGGGAGATTGTAGACATTACTGGCAAAGTCTGTTGGGTTAGCTACTTTGCACCTACCTAGACTGTCTGAATTCAAAGATAGGGCTCAGGGACTGTTCCCTTGGGAGCATTGCTCACTCCAGGTTCATCCACCAGTGGGTTGAAGAGTAGGCTGTGTGGCTCCATGGTGGTGTGTCCAGGATCGGGGCCAACTTAGTTCCTCTACCCCTTTGTGTGTGTGGCATTTCCAGGTGGGGTGTAGGTCTGCTGAGGTGTTGGGCCTGAGAGGCAGTCAGAAGACTGGAAATCCAGGTTACAAGGATTCTTGAGGCAGATGATCTCCTTGTAAACTGTTTTCAGCTTCCATCTTGCAGCTCCCAAGTACACAGCATAGAACAGTGAGTAACAGGCTTACAGCCTGTGAGATTGATTTGGGGGGGATCTCTAGATTTGGGTTTTAAGAGGTATGGGCGTTAGCCCAGCCCCCCCCCCCCCAATCCTAACATCGCTGTTTTATTGATTTGATTTCCCAGGCAGTTTTATTCTCAAAATTGCTCCTGCGGTGGCCATCTTGGATTTTCCCAATTTGAAATAAAAGCATTTATCTGCCTCAAAACAATTCATTTTTGCAAGATAACAGGTCAGATGGACTCCTCAGGGCAGGATACCTCAGACTCATGCCTCGTTTGTGGTGGATGACTGTTAGGCGAACATCCGTGTTCCATGTGCAATGCGACGCATGAGGTAGGAAAGGTGGTATCAGCCTTAGCTCCCCTGCCCCTGGGGGGGGTTTCTAACACTCAGTAAATTGGGTCAGGGCAGTGCAATTGTGTCCCTGTGAAAATGCAGCTGAGATTCCATGCCTAAAGCCCACAAAACCTCCAAGAGCTCCAAGAAGGGTTCAGAGGAGGTGGCTGACACTCAAGGTCAAGGTTTTCACCCCAGAATTTATTAATATGTTGTTTCAGGCTTATCTAGTCAATAAAAATTTGCCAAATCTGCTATCATGGCGTCTCTTCCAGGGACACAGGTCCCCAGAAGCAGGGTCAGGTGAATCCACCAACTGCTGACTCAGATGATCCAGATGATGTCCTCATGCCTTTACTTTCTCAGACAGACACTTCCACTGTGGATGATTTGGCTGCATGAGCATTTCCCAGACTAAGATCTGGGAAATGCTCCGGATCTTGGGGAGGACCCCACTGTATGGAGACTATTTAAACCTTCCGCGTTATTTCAGAATCCCTTCAGGAATTAAAATTGGAGGCTAGTCAGTCCTCAAAAGCGCAGTGCTCTCTTACGAGTAGCATGAAGCCGCAGTCTTCCTCTTTTGCTGATCATCTGAACATTGCAAAGATGCACATGGCTTACTGGGTCTTCTGAGAGTAGCCAAGGCCATGTCCAAGCTATATCCGATGGCAGAGATCTTTAATCAGCATTTTGTTTCTCCAAAGGTGGACTCCCTTGGTGGTGCGGGTTACCAAGCACACTTTGGTATGATATTGAAGGACACACAAGACTGCAAGATCGATTTTGTGCTAAAAATGTTTTTTGAGTCCATGGTCTTGAATTTGAAAGCGGCCGCAGCGGAATCCTTTGTCACTAGAGCCTGTCACTCCAAGCTGAATCATGATCCTGAATCCTGGAGTGGATTATGTGGCTGAAGCCCTATATGACTTATTCAGAGTGGTGAGCAAGTTGCTGGCTTACTCTATCTCCAAGTGCTTGATGTTGTGTTTCAGACAGAGGCCTGGTGATTCTTCATCCAAGGCAATCCTTAGTAAACTGCCCTTTAATGGGCAATTATTATTCGATAAGGGTCTGGATGATCTTATGGCTAGTGTGCAGGACCATAAACCTGTCCTCGGTCTTCTAGGGGACAAGGACATTCTAGTTTTCATCCCTCCAGGCAATATCATCAGTTCTCTGGAAGTCCCTCAGGTCAGAAATCTTATAAGAGCACCAAACAATAGTCTGGTGGAACTTTGTGACTGCAGTCTTCGGCAGCCCGCTCTACTCTGCCCCAAAGAAGCAGTTATGATGCTAGGCCCTCAACCAACCCTCTGCAGATCAGAGTGAGGCTCTTGGCACTCCTAGAGGAGTGGACGGACATAACCAGATCGCTGGGTGCTGGACATTCTGCGAGAAGGGTACAATTTTGAGTTTTATTGGCCTATTCCAGACTTTTTTCTGGATTCTCCAGCAGGGAAACCAGACAAAGTGGCCAAAGTTAGGGCCACTGTCGAGAGATTGCTGGATATGGTGGTCATAGAGCCCGTTCAAATGTGCAACTCAGGCTCCAGCAGATACTTGAAGACCAATTCTGGATCTCAAAGCAGTCAATGTGGCCCTAAAGATTCCTCGATTCAGAATGGAAACAGTGAGGTCAGTGATCACCTTGGTAGTGCCAGGGGAATTTCTGGCCTCTCTGGATTTGATGGAGGCCTACCTTCATATTCCCATTTTCCGGAGCACAGGAAATACTTAAGATTCCACATCTTGTAACAATACTTCCAGTTTGCAGCCTTGCTCTTCAGGCTGGTGACAGAGCCTGAAATGTTTACCAAGGTCATGGTAGTTGTGGCAGCACACCTACGAAAACTCAGGATCCAAGTCCATCCATATCTGGACGATTGGCTCATTAGGGCTCAGTCATAGTCCAAAGGATGCCAAGCAGTGCACCAGGTCATCCAGTTGCTGCAGAATCTAGGCTGGGTGGTCAACTTTCAGAAGAGTTAGCTCAAGACCTAGTATCCCTGGGGATCCGTCTCATCACGGGAATGAACAAGGTGTTCCTTCCCGAGTCGCACCAGGAGCAGCTTTGCCTGTTAATACATGTAATTCCTTTTATTGTACACTGCCTTGAAGCCTGATTAGGCGGTATATCAAATTTTTAATAAACTTAGATGCCTTTCTGGACACTCAAGCCCAAACAGCCTGGCAATACCTTCAGGTTCTGGGGTTGATGGTCACAACTATAGTGTAGTTCTCTGTGCAAAGGGCTCACTTGCGCCCACTTTAGGACACGCTTATCTCCAGATAAAGTGCACAGAGGGATCTGCTGCACATGTGGCTGGCTTGGATGATGGAGGCTCAGTGCAGTCTAGTCTGGTGGTTGAAAATGCTCTTCTATCCAGAAGAGTTTTTCTCTGGATCTCCATCTGGGTGATCTTGAGCCAGTCTTTATGGTTGGAGGGTGCTTTACATGGATAGTCCAGTCCAGAACATTGGTCCCTTTCCATGAGAAAGTGGTCAATTAATCGCCTGGAGCTTTGAGTGATCTGGCTGGCTCTCCTACACTTCGAGAGCACACTAAAGAACAAGGCAGTTAATGTCTTCTCGGAAAATGCTATAGCAGTAGCCTATGTCAATCATCAAGGGGGCACCAGGATCGTGCCTCTGCAACAGGAGGCTCAACTGTTTTATCACTGGGTAGAAAAACATCTTCTGGCGCTTTCAGTGGCGCAGGAGTGGATAATGTGCAAGCGAATTACCTGAGCTGTCAAACTCCGGATCCAGGGGAATGGTCCCATTTCCCAGAGAGCCTTCCAATGTATAATAGAGATGAGGATGCCCGATGTTTAACCTGATGGCGTTGGCGTTGTTTCTTCAACTGCCATCGTGATCCCAGAAGCAAAGGATTGGATGCTATGGTGCAGCCATGGTCATGGGGGGGGGGGGAAGAGGGGAAGGATGGGCCTTCTCTATGTCTTTCCTCCAGAGCCCATGATAGGCTGTCTTCTGAGAAGAATCAAGACACAGTGAGGTTGGATGATTCTTGTGGTGCTCGACTGGCCGAGGAGCCTGTGGTAAGCTGACCTGGTTTGTCTGCAGCTGGATCAGGATCCCAAGCTTCCCTGTCACTCACACGTTCTCATGCAGGATCCCGAAGCCTTGCAGGATCTGGATCGCTTTGGTCTTACAGAATAGCTCTTGAGCACACAGTCTTAGTATGCAGAGGCTACTTGACAGGAGTGATAGCTACCATTTTGAGCAGCAAGTAAAAGTCGACCACTGAAGCGTATGCAAAGGCTTGGAGGTGTTTTCAAACTTGGTGCGCTTGGAAGAATGAAGACTCAAGCTCGGCATCAATCCCGATGATACTAGCCTTCCTTCAAGGTGGCCTGGAAAAGGGCCTTTCAGAGAGTTCATATAGCCGAGAGTTCATATAGCCGAGCTTTCCTGCTTCAGTCCTAAGCCCCTTGGGTGCTCTCTAGCCACTCATCCAATGTGGTCAGGTTTTTGAGTGGGTACTTTGCAGCTCTGCCCTCTGTTGTGTCAGCTGTTTCAGACTTGAAATCTCCATATAGTTCTCAGGTCACTTGCAAGCTTGCCCTATGAACCGCTGGACTGGGCTTCTTTGATGGATCTCACTGTCAAGACGGTATTCTTGGTGGCTATTGCGTCAGCCTGCAGAGTTTCTGAACTTCAGGCTTTGTCCTGCAGAGATCCCTTTCTTCGGATTATGCAATCCAGCATGATCCTGCACACTATCTTCTCCTTTCTTCCGAAGGTTGTCTCTAGGTTCCACATCAACCAGGAGGTGCGGTTGCCAGCCTTTACACTCTCAGGTTTCAGCAAACATGACAAGGTATTGAAATCTTTGGATGTGCACAGGCTTTGGCTGAGGTACTTGGAGGTCAAGAACAAATTTCATGTCTCCACGATCACCATGCTGGTAGGTGCAGCCTGTAAGGGCAGATTGGCTTTAAAATCCACCATTTCCAGATGGATCCGCATGGCTATTTCATCTGCCTATACTGGAACCAGAAAGTGGTCTCCTCTTTCGGTAAAGGCTTATTTCACACGAGGCATCGCTTCCTAGGCAGGCTCATCAGTCTCACCCTAATTTTGAGGGATTGTACAAGATGGAAAGATTAGATTCCTTACCTTTGCTAATCTTCTTTCTTGTAAATCCACACTCTTTTCTTGAAGCCTGCTTTGGGAGTTGCTGACTCACCGATTGCCTGCCTTAATAAGCTGGACTTCTGATTCTTTGACCAGCTTTTCCAAGATAACCATCAGTCGATATCATGCATTTTACCCTGGGGATCTCTCGTTAATGTGCCCCACACTGTTAGTGCAGGCTATGTCTCCTTATTGTTCCGATTTTATGGTTTATACTGTTTATGAAACCTATTTGATTGTTCATGATTATTACATAGTTTTATGATATAAACAGATTAGATTTGTTTCCCAGGAAGTATCCCTATAATCTTCCCTTTTCTATGTCCTATACAGGTATAACTGTCTGCTTTTGTACCAACTGGAAGTCAGAGGGAAGGCCTGAGTAAGAGGGGTAGGTCAAAAATATGTAAATGAAGCTTCCTACAAGAGATCTCATGAGATGGAATCGACTACCCACTTGTTCAGGAGTAGAGTGGGATTGTATGAGAAATTCATTTTAAGTGGAGTTAAGATGGAAAAGAGGATTCTATAATTACTAACTTGTTGATTTGCATTGTAATTGTTTTGTTAGAAATCTATATGTTTGTAAATGTTTTAGATCATTAGAGATTAGATTTAGTTTAGTGCTTTGTATTTAACAAATAATAAGCATTGTGAGCCAGTGATCCCATCTCCCAGGAAGGAAAGAGCTGAGGAAGAAGTCCCTAGGTAGAGAAGGGGGAGAGAAGTATTGGATTATCCCCCATCCTCGAAAGCAAACTCCTTTCAAGCAATAAAAGGAAGATCTCAGTGGGGATTGTTGCTCAGAGTCACAAAAGTATATAAAGACAATACAGTTTTTACCAGAGAGACTCTAGGACCCTGGAAAACCCAAGAGAAAGGCAGACCTAGGTCTAGTAGTAAAAGGAGTGAACAAAATTCCTTGCCTGTGAAGTCTGACCAATCTCGAGGGTGAAGCTGAGCCAATCTCCTTTAGGAACAA
Organism: Geotrypetes seraphini; assembly: GCF_902459505.1. Classification (NCBI taxonomy): domain Eukaryota; kingdom Metazoa; phylum Chordata; class Amphibia; order Gymnophiona; family Dermophiidae; genus Geotrypetes; species Geotrypetes seraphini. The sequence goes on along the minus strand of NC_047085.1, from coordinate 402,411,085 downwards.
AATGAATAGTGACAGAATCCACCAATAGCAGAGGAGAAATCCATGGAAGTGGATGGGGAATAGGCAGAGAAAGAAGGAGCCAGAGGGAAAAATGCCCAAGAGAGGAGAAAAGCAGTGCTGGAAGTTTATGAAAAGACAGAACCTATGGTGATACAAGAGCCAGAGGAAGAAATAGGAAGGTGGGATAGACAGCCTGAGAGAGGTGAATCAGAAAACATTCCTATGGATTTTGAATAACCCAGATTAATCAGCACAGAATATGTGTTTGTGAAAAGTGTTTTATGATGTTTTTTTTTTTCTTTTTGAGTAGTGCTTGAATGCAAGAGAGTGCTAGGACAGCAGATGACCAGTAGCCAGGCTCCATATACTATACAAAAAGTATATATTTTTTTAACTGCTAAAACTTTAAGAAAGTTCAGCTACCAAGGAAGAATATGGGAGTACCTGATTATTACAGGAGTCTGGGTAGTGGTCTTCCTTCCCCTATTTCAGTTTTACCTTGCTGGAATGGGTAGATAAAGTTAAAGGTAGCACAAACAGTTTTCAAAGAGTAGGGCAGTGGGGGTTTTTTTTGGTTTGGAAGCTGTAGAGAAAATGAAAGCCTGCTGTTTATAGGACAGAAGCTAAAACCCAAGAAACTGCTGGTGAAAGAGACTACCTAAGGAAAGAACTGTAAAGAATTGTTTGGGGAACTATGAAACAAAAAGGATGATGAATTTAATTAGAACTGAGTTAAAATTAAAGCACTATGAATTCTAGTACGTTTGAGGAGCTGACTTTTGGAAACAGCTGACTGAGTTAAACTTAAGGCACTGTGCACTCTAGACACTAAAATGATTTTTAAAAGAATTTTGTCGAGCTCCACTTTGTGGAGATGATGCGGTATATAAACCCAAGATTTAGTTTAGTTTAGTTTAAAGACTGCATGTTTTGCACTACTAGCTAGAATGAAATAAAGTTTTGTTTTGGCCAAATTGGGGAATGGAAAAGAGAAAGCTCCTTTTGTAGGAAGTAGTTGGCTGAGACTGGCCGGAACAACCGCCCCCCCAAAAAAACAAACAAACAAACAAACAAACAAAAAACCCAAAACAGTACTGAAGTCTGTACTAGGCGCCTGCCTAGCCCAAGAGGTGACAGTATTTTAAATGTGAGCAGCAAACTACTTTTGAGGACAGTAGGCATTAGTGACTGCTATTTTTAGTTAATTCATTCTAATGGCAATGATCAAAGCCCCTTTCCATATGTAAAACATTATTTTATATAGTAAAAGGGCTTTTTCATTTACTGCCTACCCAATAAGTGTCAGCAGCATGAGTATTTGCACCCTTGAGGTTCAGGAGGCATTCACAGGAAAGACCAGAGCAGATGCACAAAGCCCACCATGCTGGCAACATTTCATTTAGACTGATTTTATCCAGGCATCTTCTCATGAAAAGGAATTTCATTCATTGCTGCTTTCCGCTGATTCTTACAAACATTTCAGGAAAAAGTTGAAAACCTATTTTTTCCTTAAATATTTGACTAATTAATCCAATTTTTCTATGTAATATGTTATAATTAATAATTTTTTGTAAACCGCATAGAACTTTTGGTAATGCAGTTAACAAGTACATTGTAATGTAATGTAATTAATTTGATCTGGTACCTCTGTTATATTTCATTTTTTTAAATAATATTGAAGTTTCTTTCTTCTTTTGTTTTGAGCGTGTGGAGCTATTGCTTAGGGATGATATATATCTGTCAATTGTATGATTCATGTTTATTATGCATAATGCCATATGGAAACCACTGAGTCTCCAGATGGACTATAGATTTTTTTAAATAAAGTGACAGTACACTTTTAGCACTGTCCATAGCGGGCTCTCTGGATGACATCATCCACATGTGAGAATATGTTGCCTGCTTGTCCTAGGATAATACTTATTTTTATAACACTACTGGACGTATCAGCATATTGTGCAATGTTAAAAAGAGATTAGGTTCTTACCTTGTTAATATCTTTTCTAGCAGAGAGGTGTGTCATTCTGGACAAACAGTTAATTTCTCCATAGCCACAAGCCCTGCAGAAAGAATCCACTCCAGATTTTTTTCTGCATCTTTCCTACTTCACAGAGGGTTCACCGATTCACTTCAGGTAAATCGATTTAAAACAAGCAAAGAAACAAAAAAATCGGCCTCTGATTCGGTAACTGACCCTTCACCCTCACCCCCTAAAGCAGGAGTGGCAGCGCTGCCTCTTGCTGGCCGGCCGCTGCCGCGCCTGCTTTAGAGGGCGAGTGGGGTGGGTCAGTCGGGAAGTGCTGGTGTCTGGCTCCCCCCCTGGCCTCCCGCTAGTGTCCGGCTTCCCCTCTGGCCTCCTGCTGGTATCTGGCTTCCCCCCTGGCCTCCCACGCACCATTTACCTAATATCAGTAGCCTGCAGACTCACAGAGAAGATTGCAGTGCTAGCGATCTTGCAAGTTGCCATAGGTCTTCAGAGCTGTTTCCTCTGCCGCGGTTCTGCCCCTCCTCTGACATCATAGGCAGGATCGCATCAGAGGAAACAGCTCCAAAGACCTATGGCAACTTGAAAGATCGCTAGCACCGCAATCTTCTCTGCGAGTCTGCAGGCTACTGATATTAGGTAAATGGTGTGTGGGAGGCCAGGGGGGACACGTAGACCTTCCGGGGGGGGGGGTGCTTAGTCTTTCAGGGGGAGGGGTGGTACAGGCCTTCAGGGGGACAGGCATTCCTTCAGGAGTATGATGCAGGCCTTCAGGGGGGACAAGCCTTAGGGGGGGGGGGTGCAGGCCTTTAAAGGAGGGGACAGGCCTTCAAGGATGTTCAAAGGGGGTTCAAAGAGACGTGCATAGGCCGGACTTTGGAGTGGAAGAAATAATGGGTCTAAAAACAGAGGAGAGGGAGAGACATGTGAACAATCAGCTTTAGGGAGAGAAGGAACGGAAAGGAAGAGAAATTGGACACAAGGGATGGTATGGAGGGGGGCTAGAGATACTGGATAGGAGGGTAGTTGGGAAAAGAAAGGGAGATATGCTGGACCCTGAGGTGGTAGGGAAGGAGGGAGAGATGCTGGATGAAAGGGTAGTTGAGAAAAGGTAGATCTGTGGATGGAGACGAAAAAAAGGAAAGATGCCAGACCTCCGGGGGAGGGAAGGGAAACGGAAGGGGAGTACTGAAATAGAAAATGGATGGTTAGCACGGAGAAAGAAGGAGACCCTGGCAAGCAAGTTATCAAAAGACAACCAGAGCCGGGGACCAACAAGATTTGAATAATAACCAGACAACAAAAGGTAGAAAAAATAATTTTATTTTCTGTTTTGTGATTACAATATGTCAGATTTGAAATGTGTATCCTGTCAGAGCTGGTGTTAGACCGCAAACGTGAGCTAGGATTTAACAGAGAGAGGAAAAGTCTTTTTTGTTTCTTTATTTTGTTTACACCACAGTTATCAGTGTGGTTAGGATAAGGCACAGGAGGTGAAGAGGCTATAAAATAAACCCACCAAGATGTTTGAAAAAAAAAAACCAAAAAACAAAACACTCAATTGGGCAGGAAAATTGAACTGAAAAATCGATTTAATATGCTGAATCGAATCAAAAATTTTTTTCCTGAATCGGGCAGCACTACTACTGCCTCCTACAGTTATTGGTACAACTGACCTAAATTGGTTACAAAACTTATGGAGAGTGATCAAACTTAGGTTTATAAAAATACTCAGACATATGAAACTCTGTAAGGAAGGCTGAAAAACCTCCCTTGGGTGAAGAGTTCACCATCCAGTCATTGTTATTTTATAAAAACTTTGATCAATGACTCCAAAGATAGTGCATTTACTCAGTTTCAAAAAAGTTTCACATAATCATTTAGCTGTATATTTGAAAGTCACTGTATGATATATATAATGCTGTTTACACTTAGCTTAAGTGGGATTTAGGGGGTCCCAACGTGGCCCCGTTTCGTTCCCTGCCTCGGGGGACCCGAATAAAGTTGTTCAAAACTGGTGCCTGGTTTGAATAAGTGTGCATTCGTGACAAGTTCCCAAGCAGCGAAGAGCTCTTCCAAAGCCTAGGTGATGCAGGAGTATGGAGAACCTCTCAAATTAACAAGTCTGTTCAGTACTAACTAAAGCAAATATATGAACCTTCAGCAATCAAATGTGGAAACAAACATGCCATAAGCATTAAAGAAGCTCAATTAGTACTCCTAATTACACCAGTAATAGACTACTCTTCATGGCCTTAAGGTCTGACTGGCATCCAAGTTACAGGCAGGAACAGGAGATAAATGACAGGGTGGGACCCCGAATGACACTCCTGTCTGCTAGAAAAGATATTAGCAAGGTAAGAACCTAATCTTTTTTTCTAGTGCAATAGGTGTGTCATTCTGGACAAGCGGGATGTACAAAAACTAGGGCGGGATGACTGTGTCGACATGTAGCACTGAAGACCCAAAGGCAAAGTAATTTCTTTCCACCACATCCACTCTGTAAAACTTAGCAAAGGTATGTAAAGTGGACCAAGTTGCTGCCCTACAAATCTCCACTGGGGAGATTGCCCTAGCTTCGGCCCATGACTAAGCTACCCTTCTGGTCAAATGCGCCTTAACTGAAATGGGGGACTGTTTCCCCACAAACAATGTATGCTGATAAATGGCCCTACAGATCCACCTGGAGATCATGGACTTGGAAGCTGGCACACCTTGCCTAGCTGAATTGATCAGCACAAAAAGTTGGTAAGAGAGACTAAATTCGTTGGTAACCTCAAGATATTGAAGAAGCACAATTCTCACATCCAGCTTCTTTAGAATCTGGTCCTGTTGCCTCGAACCTGTGGACTAGAATGCTGGTAACCTGACTTCCTGATTGACATGAAATGCCAAAACCATGTTCGGTAGGAAAGAAGGAACGGTACATAACGAGAATTCAGTGTCAGTGATTTTAAGGAAAGGTTACCTGCAGGAAAGAGTCTGGAGTTCCGAGACCGGTCTCACCGAAGTTATAGCCCCAGAAACAACATTATGAGCATTTTATCCATCAGAGACGCTTCCTTTAAAGACTCATAAGGAGCCTGGCTGAGGCCCCACAAAACCACATTAAGATCCCATAAAGGGAAAGGTGGTTTCACCAGAGGCCTGATATGTAGTGCACTCTTCAGAAATCTGTCTATGTCTGGATGAGATGCCAATGTAGATTTGTGGCCTCAAGCTCTGAAACAAGAGAGACCTGCCACTTGGACCCTAAGGGAAGCCACAGTAAACCCTCTATCAAGGCTGGCTTGGAGGAAAGCCAATATCATAGGAACCGGAGCTGAAAATTGTCAGCCCTAGCATTGCTAGCTATCAGCAGTTTTGGTTGCCATAACTAATGTCAGCAAAGGCATATGGGAAATTATATCAATCTGACTCTGGAATGTTGATGCAGAATTCTGGGCTCCTGCACAAAATTCACATACATTAAGCATCCAGCCAGACTGGATTGTTTATTAAGAAGATAGGCTGCTTGAATGGGACAAAGAAGCCAGAGACTAATCCCATCTACTATGCCTGCAAGTATCACACCCTCCTTATCAATTAAACTAACCACTGTTAGTTTACAAATTCTAAACAGAAAGATACTGGGCAATACAAGTTTCTATATTCAGAATAAGATTCCAAGCTATAAAAGCCTCCTCTCTGCAACACACATGGATCTATCTCTTTCTCTATCCCTTCTCTCTGTCTCGGAAACCGCCTAATTGTAATGCTTATGAATATTGCTTTTCTGTAAGCCTATTTCTATAATATATTCTTTATGCAATCACCTCTGGCTGTGTTTCTTATTTGATTCTACTCCTGGTGAATCTTCTGTGAGGGTATTGAATCCGGGACCTGGCGTTTGTAAAGGCCCCTCTCACGTAACCCCTATAACCTAATATTGCTACTTCAATCCTTACAAAAATGGCTCCACCTTTTCCTGGGTGCACCAATGTTGAAACCTTTCCCATGCTTTAGCACAAACTGAGACTGTTGTCAGCTTCTTAGATTTAAGGAGAACGGTAATGACCAGTTCTGAATACCTTTTGTATGCTACCACTTCGCATTCAATAGCTGTGCCATAAGAGCAAAGCAATCCGGATCTTCTAGGACCAGTGGACCCTGGGAAAGTAGGTCCAGCTGCACTTGTAGCCTGAGACTGGGGCCCGTCCAAAGACACGCCAGATCTGGAGCCACCAGAATGACCCTTCTCCAATGACTTGCAATCCTTTGCAAGATCCGGCCTATCATGGGCCATAGAGGAAACATGTATAACAGCACGCTTTGAGGCCAGACCTGCTCTTCCTGACTCAGACCTTTGTCTGCTTTCTTGTTCTTTGCTGTTTCCATATCGTAGAATACTGGCCAACCCCAGCAACAAACAATGGCTTGGAAGGCTGATGTCAACAGCATCCACTTGCCCGGATCCAAGGTCTATTTGCTGAGTAAATCAGCTTAGACATTGTCAACTCTTTCTACGTGTGTTGCTGAAAGTGCCTGAAGAAGACATTCTGCCCAGGTGAAGAGCAAGCAGGCTTCCAGACACAGATGGGCACCCTTGGTGCCCCCCGGACGACTGACAGAGGACACCACCATAGCATTGTCCGATAACTCGGACCGCCTGGCCTTTCGGAGTCTTCTGCAATTTCAATAAGGCCAGCCAAATAGCTCTGAGCTCCAGTCTGTTGATCAACCACTTTTTCTGGGTGGCCGACCACTGCCCTGAATCGGCCAATGATTGCAGTGAGCACTCTAGCCAAAAAGACTGGCATCCATCGTTACAACTACCCAGGAAGTTATGCGGAGAGGCATGTCTTTTGTGAGAGACTGAAGGCGGAGCCACCAGGCACTATTGGCCTGAGCCTCTGGCATCCAAGGCAGGGACTCCTGCAGAGAATCCGTCTGGGGAGACCAATGGGCTAGCAATGAATGCTAGAGAACACACATGTGAGCCTTCGCCCAGGGGACCGTATCTATTGTGGCCGCCATGGATCCTAGCATTTGGAGATATTGCCACACCAACAGATTACAGAAACATATTAGCTAGTAAGTTGATTTGATTTCTTATATACCGCTATACCGTGAGGTTCAAAGTGGTTTACAATGAAGATAGATTAAAGATACATTATAATAAAAATAAATAAAAATGGTACTTTGGATTTCCCTAGCTGTCCCGAAGGCTCACAATCTAGCTAAAGTACCTGAGGAAACAATAAATAAAAATAAAATAAATGAAATAAAGTAAATTCCAGTCAGACAATAGGATCTGATAAAGTTCATAAAGACGATATGTCAAGGAGCGAAAGTTCATTATCTGAGAGCATAGCTTCCATCTACATGCCTCTGGAAGATAAACCCAGCCATCTGCCATGTTGAACAAGATGCCCAGGTATTCCAGGGACTGTGTCAGCAACAATTATCTCTTCCGGTAATTCACAAACCAACCCAGAACCCCCAGGACTCGGGAGACTATCATTACCTGACTGGTGAAAGTGACTGAGGAACTGTTTCCTGCAATTTGGGGATGCGTTTTGGAAAGTTGCCTGCTGGTGATTTTTGGAGCCGACCCCCATGCAGGCACCTGCGGGGACGTCACGACCATGTCACCAGGGTTCTTCCTTTTCCTCCGAAGAGACGCTGCGGCAGCGGCACAGCCTTGGAGCCACGTGGAGTGATTGGATTAGTTAGGTATATAATTGCTTATTTTTCTTTTTTCCACTTTGAGACTTGAATATTAGCTTTATTTGGATAATGGGAAAGAGAAAAGCGAAACTTAAGAGCTCAACTCCAGTGTTAATGGGCCTGATTGACCGCCATTTATAACCTCTTAGCGTATATCCTATGATAACTAATGCAGCATCAACATCCGGGGCATCTCTCAATCCCTTAGACAGAACTCCCCCACTCCCTCCGGTGACTTCTTCTGAGGCCAACCTATCAGGTAGGCCTACTGAGTCTCTAGTAGAATCTCAGCAGGGTTCAACATCAACTCTGAGTTTTGGAGTGATGCCTAAAGCCATCTATTTTCAAGAGGAGGCCTTAACCCCTACATGAGATTCAAGAGACTTCTCAAGAAATATCCCTTCAAAACCTCTGGTTGATTAATACTTGTGTAGAGGGATTGTTAAAGAAAGTAGCTACTCAGAATCTAAATTTTTCTCAGGAAGTAATTCAGAAGCTGGAAAATAATGATACAAATGTGAAGATTTGGGATAAACGTCTTGCAGCAACTGAATTTCAGGTATTATCTCTGCAAACATTTTCAACATCAGTTGTAAAAGATTCCCAAATAGTACATTCTAAGTTTGAAATGTTTGAAAACTTATTGAGAGTAAAAAATCCACGTTTAGTAAACTTCCCAAGGACTGATTTACTATTACCTGAAATTTTGCTTAGGAAATACTTTAAGGACATCCTTGGTTTACTTAATGCAGATTTATTACCTATTTCAACATGTTATAATGTTCCACAAAAAAAGAAAATTTCTTCTGAATTAAGATTAGAAGAACCTGCCCCCCACAGAATTTGACCTTACGGACAAGACACTATTCTGACTAGAGCCACATTACTTGTAAAATGTTTAAATGAATCTGACAAAACGCTGATTTTAAAACCCTGTTTTCAAAATAAAAATAAAAAGTTCTGTGGGGACAATATTCTGTTTTTTCCGGATGTTGCTAAGGCAACCCAGTTTAAAAGAAAGACATTTCTGACATTGAAACCTCGAGTCTTGGCAATTGAAGCATCTTTTTACTTAAAGTTTCAATGTAAATGCTTAATTAAATATCAGGATAAAGATTATGGGCTCCTTTTACTAAGCTGTGATAGCGGTTTTAGCACGTGCTGAATTGCCATGCGCGCTAGACCTTAACGCCAGCATTGACTGGCATTAGTTCTAGCCACATAGCGCGGGTTTAGCACACGCTAAAATCCTGCGTGTGCTAAAAACGCTATTGCAGCTTAGTAAAAGGAGCTCTATATTTTTTGGGGACCCCTTACAATTAGAGCAATTTTCATTAGTTCAAGAAACTCATATGACATAACTGATAATTACTGCCTTTTTGGAGTTAATTAAATGACACTAGTATGATTTGAGAATTTAAAAACTTTTCTAAGTATTACTTAATTGGACTTTATTTACTATTTGGAATCTCTTATTTGCAATTGTAATTTCTTTGGGTTTAAAATGATAATCTCCCTAAATGTGGGCTTGATGGAAATTCATGTTGTTTAAATATTTCTATAGCTATATTTTTTTGTTGTTGTTGGAAGAATCCATTCTTATATTCTGTATAGAGAATTTTTTGACAATTACAATAAAAAAAGAACCCCCCAGGATGCAGAGGACCTGAGCTACCATATGCTGCCCTTCGGCGAATGAGGGAGATCCAACAAGGATGCATCTTGGATAGGCTCATAATGAGTCTGACTGAAGCTGCTGCAGATAACATCCATTCTCCTGGATCTAAGGTCTGTCTGCTCAGGAAACCAGCCTGGACATTGTCCACTCCTGTTACATGCACCTGTAGGTGGAGCTCTGAGCTCAGCTGTGCCCTCTTGGTGCCTCCTTTTATTTATATATTTATTCAATTTTCTATACCGTTTTCCCAGGGAAGCTCAGAACAGTTTACATGAATTTATTCAGGTACTCAAGCATTTTTCCCTGTCTGTCCTGGCGGGCTCACAATCTATCTAATGTACCTGGAGCAATGGGGGGAGGAATTAAGTGACTTGCCCAGGGTCATAAGGAGCAGCATGGGTTTGAATCCACAACCTCAGGGTGCTGAATCTGTAGCTTTAACCACTGCACCACACTCTCCCCTTGACGACTGACATTTGCCACCACTGTAGCATTGTCCGAAAAGACTTGGACCGCCTGTCCTTCCAGACTCTTCTCCAGTTTTTGTAACATCAACTGAATGGCCCAAAGATCCAGTCTGTTGAGGGTCCATTTTCTCTGGGAGGCCTGCCACATCCCTGGACTGGGCATTTGTTGCCATGACCACCCCAAGCCAAACAGATTGGCATCCTTTGTGAGAATCACCCACAAAGTCATTCTAAGGGGCATGTCCCATAAGAACCGTGGACGGAGCCACCAACTCATACTGCAGCAGGATTCCGGAGTCCACAAGAGAGTCATTTGAAGAGAGTCCTTTTGTGGGGGCCACAAAGACAGTAGTGCATTCTAGAGAGGTCACATGTGAGCCTCACCCAAGGGACCACGTCTGAGTAGGAGCTGAGAGAGGATCTGCTAACGGGAAGAAAAACTCCACTGGATTATCTTACCTGTTAGCATTCAAACTTGGAAAAAGGTAAAACTCAGGCTTCAGAAGGTTATTTCATTGTCCTTCTCTATTTAGTTCAGTAATCTGCTTTTTCAGCAAAGTCAGTTTAGGCAATAATGTAGCCTTTAGAGTCTCTGTAAGGATTTATTTATAAAAAGTGTTTTAGTCTAGATTAGTATTTTAGGTTGTATTTCAGAACATTAGATCAGATTAGGGCACAGAAAGCAGTTGAGGAAAGTCTTGTTTAGTGTTTAACATTAGTTTAAAATACAGCTAGAAAAAAGTAGCCCTATAGAACGTATTTCTTTACTTATAATCTTAATTTGTCAATTATTCTAAGTAACATACATAGCATAAGAAACAATTTCTCTACCGCATAGCCGGTAAGTTCTATGCGGTTAACAAAAGAGGAAAAAAAAAACATACCAAATAAAACAGAAATCGATTATTTGGTAAATAAATATGTCATCAATTGCTTTCTGAAATGGCAATACAACATCAAACTTAACATCAGAGGTTTCAAATCCCTATCCGAAAGGGCCGCCTGGTAAGAGAAGAGACGCTTATGATATTTTTTATAGCAACAATCCTTTACTGATGGAAAGTTAAAAAGACCATGGGAGCTTCACAAATGTTTGGATTGTACAATGAAAAATGAATCAATTAGGTAGTTAGGTGTCAGACCAAATAAAACTTTAAAGCAGAGACAGCCAAATTTAAATTTGACTCAGGACTCAACAGGCAACCAGTGAAGTTCCCGATTGAAAGGGGCCATATGGTCAATCTTCCTCAAACCATAAATCAAGCGGATTACAGCTTTCTGGACTATTCGCAGCCTAGATAAATTATTTTGTGTACCTGCCAAATACACTATGTTGCAATAGTCCAGTTGGCTCAACACTAAAGATTGGATCAATAATTTAAATGATGCAACATCAAAGTAGGATCTTATACTTTGTAGCTTCCATAATATGTAGCAGACCCTCCGCACTAATACATATACTTGGTTTTGCGTAGTTAAATTCTGATCTAAGATGACACCCAGGATTTTAATGGTGCATTGTATTGGATATGTAACATTATTTAATAACAAAGATGTTTCAATAGGAGTTTCACCTAAGAATCAGACACTAAATAAGTATACAATATAATCTTTAAGGGCTCCTTTTACTAAGGTGCACTAGCGTTTTTAGCGCATGCTAAAGGTTAGTGCGCGCTAACCACGCGATAAACAAAAAATACTAACGTAAGCTCTATGGAGGTGTTAGCGTTTAGCACATGCGGTATTATAGCACATGCTAAAACTGCTAGCACACCTTAGTAAAGGAGCCCTAAGACTCTGTAACACTAAATAAAAAATATAATATAATCCTAAGGCTCTCTATACTAGTCTAATATATTCCTAGTAGCTTAATAAGATTTAATTAATTAGGTCAATAATAAGATGCAGACAGTTTGTTTAGAATAATTTAAATTACCCAAACATTAAATGGTTAAATATTACATCAAGGAGTACTAGGGAGGTAAAATTCCTAGACATCATAAATGACTGTTTCTTGGAGCAATTGGTCCAGGGACAAGGGAAGCTATTTTAGATTTTGTCCTTAGTGGTATGCAAGGCACAGTACAGGAGGTAACTGTGTTGGGTACGCTAGGAAACAGTGATCATAACTTGATCAAATTTGCGCTGAAACCAGGAGTGACGTCGCAAAAGAAATCTACTGTAGAGGCACTTAATTTTCAAAAAGGCAACTATGATAAAATGAGGAAAATGTTAAAAAGAAGCTAAAAGGATCAGTTGCAAAGGTTAGGACTCTAAACCAGGCGCAGATGTTATTTAAAAATACCATCGTGGAAGTTCAGACCAGATGTATTCACAAAAGTGGAAAGAAATAGAAATGAGAGCCGGTATGGTTAAAAGTGGAAGTAAAAGAGGCTATTAGAGCTAAAAATACGATTGATTCATGAACATCGGCGGGTGCTACAGATCCATGCCTGTTTTGAGAATCATCCCATTTGTGCTTTTCATTATGGAAAAACTACTGGGAAATATCTTACCTATAGAATAATTGATTATGAAGATCATTTGACAACCAGTTTGGGCCACTTTATAGTACATTACATTCTTAGTTTCTTTTATTCCGCCAATACCTTTGCGGTTCTAGGCAGATTACAAAACAAAGAGATTCTGGTAATTTCCAGAAGATTACAGGTAAGCTATTGGTTGTAAAATTTGGAGGCTGATGATGGAAGTGAGGATATTGGTTGTATCAGGTGTCAATGTTCTGTCAGTGTTGTAAGTTGTCCCTAACGGGATCATATCAGACAGACTCTTCTCAATGCAGTGAACTTTTGTGTCCCCTTTTTATACCACTTGCAATTCTAGTAATGTCATTTATTGGATCATCTGTCCCTATAGTTTATGTGGGATGTACTTCTAGACCTATTTAATTGTGACTCAACTGAGCACAAATCAAGAATTATGAATGGAGTGCTAACAGCCCCACTAGCTCAGCATTGGTTGCATTGTTCTCACACTTGGAAATGGAGAATTACTGACAGCATTCAACTAGAGTGGGAGGAAGCATTGAATATTGGTTAAACTACAAAGAACAAGGGATCCCAAAGGTCTAAATATGGAGACTGATTGGAGAAGTTTATAACTGATCCAGGCTGTGTTTTGAGTTTCACAGTTGCTTTTCCCTGATACTATGAACTATGGGACATTTTAGTGAACTTTTCAGCATCGGAGGAGCAGCTAGTGCCATTGTTTGCCTTTTACTTGTGAGAGAGCTTTGTAAGAGCATATAGACAATATGATAAGTACTCCTGGTTTGCCTCCTATCTCTCCCAACACACCTTTAGTATATATAAACCTCTGCTACTCTGCCAGTGGTTCTGTCTTAGGACCTCGTCTCTCTCTACACCTGTTCCCTTGGTGCTCTGATTTTCTCCCATGGCTTCCAGTCAAATGCTAATGACTTGCAGATCTACCTGTTTACACCTGAAACTTCACCTAAAGTCCAAGAAAAAGTCTCTTGCCTGTTTGGCTGACAATGCTGTCTGGATGTCCTGCCGTCATCTAAAACTAAATATGTCCAAGACTGAGCTGCTCCTCTTTCTTCCTAACCCTCTAAACATCTATGCCGTCCTTCAGTGGCTCCCCATGTCTTTCTCAACAACAGACTATGAACTTTTCCTCCAGGAAATTTTCTAACCTTTCTTAAAACCAGCTATGCTATCCGTTCTTACCACAACCTCTGGCAATGTGTTCCAGAGCTTATTCTCTGAGTGAAAAAAATTTATCCTATTGGTTTTAAAAGTATTTCCCTGTAACTTCATCAAATGTCCCTTAGTCTCTGTAATTTTTGTCAGAGTGAAAAAAATCGATCCACTTGTACCCGTTCTCCACTTAGGATTTCAATCATATCTCCCCTCAGCTGTCTCTTTTCCAAGCTGAAGAGCCCTAACCTTTATAGTCTTTCCTCATACAAGAAGAGTTCCCATCCCCTTTATCAACTTGGTCGCTGTTATTTGAACCTTTTCTAGCATCACTATATCTTTTTTGAGATAAGGAGACCAGAATTGAATGCAATACTCCAGATGAGGTCATATCATGGAGCAATACAGGGGCATTGTAACATTGTTAGTCTTGTTAACCATCCCTTTTTTAATAATTCCCAGCATCCTGTTTGCTTTTTTGGCTGGCACCGCACATTGGACGGAAGGTTTCATCTTCAATGACACCCAGATCCTTTTCTTGGGCGCTAACCCCCAAGGGGGACCCTAGCATAATGTAATATTTTTATGGTTTTTGCATAGGCCTTCTCGAGGGCAGCAGAATATATAAACAAAGTTCCACTGCACATTGTCACTTATGTTGCCTTTATAAAATAGTTACTGTATAAAATTGGCGTGTTTTTGGAAATTCTTATAACCAGCCTATTATACAATTACTGCTTTAGAAAATATATGTAAAGGTTATATAGTACTTGATATAATCTCAAAATTTAATAAAAGTATGCTAACAGTGAGGAATAATCTATAAAGCTCAACAATCAATTAAAATACTATGGATAATTCTAAAATAAGTGAAAAAGAGGACAGATGAAGCAGAGCATATTATAATTATTACTGCCTTGCACTGGAGAACCAAAGTTTTATTTTTATAGGATTCACATTACCACCACTTACCAGTGTCTGAAATGTACGCTTGCAGTTGCACCATTTCATCAGAGTTGACATTTGAAAGGTCATCTAAAGACTGAAAAATATATTTAAGTCAGACATAAAATTGTATAGTAATGGTCGTTTCTATTAGAGTACCTCACAAAGCAACAGTGCTATCTAAACAGTAACAGAATCAGCTTGGTTTTTGTTCGTTCTTCTGTGTTTTTTAATGCTAACATATTATTCATTAGAAAACAATGCCCAACAAGAGTGAAACTGCCTTCAGAACTGGGAATATAAAACTGACATGGCCAGTGTTTCGGCTCTTGCCTGCCTCAGGGGTCTTTTCTCTTTTCAAATTTTTTGAGAGCAGAACACCAGGCATGTAGTGAGGAGAGCACACGTCGCTACTAGTTCCAGAAAAAGTCTTACTGCATTTGGGACAAATCATTATGAAAAGAGAAAAAACCTCTGAGGCAAGCAAGAGCCGAAACGGTCTTATATTTTGAAATAAAGTATTTTTCGGCCCAGTTCTGAAGGCAGTTTCACTCTTGTTGGGTGTTGTTGTTTTCTGCTGTATATTTGGGCTCCCTTTCTTTATATGCAACATATTATTCATAACATATTTATATTCCTTTGAAATAAAAGTCCATACCTTTTATGGACATGACTTTGGTTTCAACAATTATTCCTGAGGACACACTTTATAATTTATACAGATCAATGTTATTTGAAGGACAATACACAGTGGCAACACAGCTTAATACCAATAACTACAGCAGTGTGAAAAATATGTTAGACAAGCTTGGGATATTTTAGTAAATGCCTGTTTTGATTTACAAAACACTTATTACATCACATTAGTGATTTCTATTTTGCCATTACCTTGCGGTTTAAGGCAGATTACAAAATGAGTTATCTGACCATTTCCAGAGGAATTGAAGAGTAGAGCGGGTTGCTTCAGAGAATTGGGATGAGTCTTGCAGTGCTAGTTTGTCTTCAAGGATTTCTTGAATAGCATGGTTTTTATTTCTTTTCTGAATGATTTGTAGTCTGGGGTCGTTATCAGTAAATTGGAGAGTTGGTAGTCTAGTTTTGCTGCTTGTGTGGCTAGAAGGCCATCGTACAATTTTTTTCATTTGATGTCTCTGATTGGTGATGCGTGAACTGTTTGTAGGTTCTCCTATGTCTGGTTGAGGTAGTTTGGATTAGGCGGTTGTTTACATAGACTGGGCTGTCTCCGTTTATGGTTTTAAATAGTAGGCAGTAGAATTTGAATAGTATTCTTGCTTGTAATGGGAGCCAGTGCGAGTCGATGTATGCCGCTGTGATGTGGTCGTGTTTCCTCAGTGAATAGATAAGTCTTAGTGCTGTGTTTTGAACTGTTGGCAGTTGTTTTATCATGGTTGCACGGCAGGGAAGATGGAATATGTTGCAGTAGTCTAGAAGACCTAGGACTAGAAACTGGACCAAGAGCTGGAATTGTGTTCTGTCAAAGAATTTTTGAACTTACCTTAAGTTTCTCATGACCGCAAATGATTTTTGTATTGTTTTGTTGATTTGTGGTTGCATGGTACAGCATCTGTCTATCGCAGGGGTAGGGAACTCTGGTCCTCGAAAGCCGTATTCCAGTCGGGTTTTCAGGATTTTCCCAATTAATATGCATGAGATCTATTTGCATGCACTGCTTTCAATCCATATTCATTGGGGAAATCCTGAAAACCCGACTGGAATACGGCTCTCGAAGACCGGAGTTCCCTACCCCTGATCTATTGTCATTCCTAGAAGTTTTAGAGTGGGCTGTATGGGATATGTGATTGAGTTTATTACTAGATTTGTTATGGTTGGGGTTTTATTATTTTTTGAGGAGAATGAATTTTGTCTTGTCTGGGTTCAGTTTCAGTTTGTGATTTTTCATCCATGTTGCTACTGTTTCAAGTGTCCTGTGTAGTGTGTCTGTCATGGAGGACGTTGGTTGGTCAAAAGGAAGGAGAATGGTGATGTCGTCTGCATAGCTATAGGAGGTTAAGCCTAATTTGTCTAGGCAGGTGCCAAGGGATGCAATGTAGAGATTGAAGAGAGTTGGGGATATTGGAGATCCTTGGGGTACGCCGCAGAGGTTGGACCATGGTTCTGATTTTTCTTCGTTCAACTTTACTCTGTAAGTTCTGGATTGTAGGAATCCTTGAAACCATATGTGTACCTTATCTGTGATTCCTATTGTATCTAGTATTTGTAGTAGGATGTTATGGTCCACCAGGTCAAATGCTGCCGTGAGATCCAGAAGTATAATCAGCATTTTTCTACCTGTGCTGTCTGGCTGTGTCTAGTAGTGTCTCTGTGCTGTAATTGGTTCTGAAACCAGACTGTGTAGGGTGGAGTATATTGTGGTCTTCTAGGTAGATGGTGAGGAGTTTGGCTACTAGGCCTTCCATTAAGTACATAAGTACATAAGTAGTCGCCTCCGCCGGGGCAGACCAGAGGTCCATCCAGCCCAGCGGTCCGCTCACGCGGCGGCCCACCAGGCATATTGCCTGGTCAGCGGTCCCTGACTAATTTTATTGCCTTCCTCTACAGTTATCTCTAAACCTTCCACTGCTCTTATCTGTACCCCTCAATCCCTTTGTCTTCCAGGAACCTATCCAGGTCATCCTTGAAACCCTGTACTGTGCTATTTCTTATCACGGCCTCCGGAAGGGTGTTCCATGTGTCCACCACCCTCTGTGTGAAAAAGTACTTCCTTGCGTTTGTTTTAAACCTGTCCCCCTTCAATTTCATTGAGTGACCCCTTGTTCTTGTGGTTTCTTTCAAATTGAAAAATCTGTCTTTGTCAACCTTTTCGATGCCCCTCAGGATCTTGAAGGTCTCTATCATATCTCCTCTGAGTCTCCGCTTTTCCAGGGAGAACAGCCCCAGCTTCTTCAGTCTGTCAGTGTATGTAAGGTTTTCCATACCCTTAATCAGTTTAGTTGCTCTTCTCTGGACTCCCTCAAGCATTGCCATGTCCTTTTTGAGGTACGGTGACCAGTACTGTACACAGTATTCCAGATGCGGGCGCACCATAGCCCGGTACAGTGGCAGGATGACTTCCTTCGTTCTGGTCGAGATACCCTTCTTAATGATACCTAACATTTGGTTTGCTTTCCTCGAGGCTGTGGCGCATTGTGCCGACGCCTTCAATGTCGTGTCTACCATCACTCCCAAGTCTCTTTCCAGATTACTGACCCCTAGCATTGATCCCCCCATTTTGTAAGTGAACATCGGGTTCCTTCTCCCTATATGCATGACCTTGCATTTCCCTACATTGAAGCTCATTTGCCACTTTTTCGCCCATTCTTCCAATGTCGTAAGATCCCTTTGGAGATTCTCGCAGTCAACCGTGGTTTCAACCTTGCTGAATAGTTTGGTGTCATCTGCAAATTTGATGACCTCGCATTTTGTTCCCGCCTCCAGGTCGTCAATGAATATGTTAAACAGGAGCGGTCCCAGCACCGATCCTTGAGGAACCCCGCTCGTGACCCCTTGCCAGTCCGAGTAATGGCCCTTTACACCAACCCTCTGCTTCCTGTCTGCCAGCCAGTTTTTGATCCATCGGTGGACCTCCCCGTGCACCCCATGGTTCCATAGCTTCCTGAGCAACCGCTCATGTGGTACCTTATCGAAGGCTTTCTGGAAGTCTAGGTAAATTATGTCTATGGGTTCTCCTTTGTCCACCTGGTTGTTTACCCCCTCAAAGAAGTACAACAAGTTTGTGAGGCACGACCTACCCTTGCAGAACCCATGCTGGCTCGACCTTAGCTGTCCATTTTTTTCGATATGGTCACAGATGCTGTCCTTAATCAGTGCCTCCATCATCTTTCCCGGGACCGATGTGAGGCTTACCGGCCTATAGTTTCCCGGGTCGCCCCTCGAACCCTTCTTGAAGATGGGCGTGACATTAGCTATTTTCCAGTCCTCCGGGATCTCTCCAGTTTTTAGAGATAGGTTGCATATTTGCTGAAGTGCCTCTGCTATTTCATTCCTTAATTCCTTGAGCACCCTTGGGTGAATGCTATCCGGACCTGGCGACTTGTCGCTCTTTAGCTTGTCTATCTGCCTGAGGACATCCTCCTGGCTCACCTCTAATTTGACCAGCTTGTTATCTTGATCTCCATTTTCTATTTCCTCTGGTTCCGGAATGTTGGATGTGTCCTCCCTCGTGAAGACCGACGTAAAGAAGTCATTTAACTTGTCAGCTATTTCTTTTTCCTCCCTCACTACTCCCTTTCTATCCCCATCATCCAAGGGCCCCACTTCTTCCCTCGCTGGTTGCTTCCCCTTTACGTACCTGAAGAATGATTTGAAATTTTTTGCCTCTCCCGCTAGTCTCTCTTCATATTCCCTCTTTGCTCTCCTAACCACTCGGTGGCATTCCTTCTGGCTTTCCTTGTGTTCCTTTTGGTTGGCCTGCGTTTGATCCTGTTTCCATTTTTTGAACGATGCTTTCTTGTTACTGATCGCCTTTTTTACAGCTGCCGTTATCCATGCTGGGTTCTTTATTCGATTTTTCTTGCACTCTTTTCTGAACCTGGGGACGTACAGGTTCTGTGCTTCGTGCACCGTACGCTTGAGCAGGGTCCAGGCGCTTTCTACGGACTCTACCTTCCTTGTGCTGCCGTTGAGTTTCTTCCCCACCATTTTCCTCATTGCATCATAATTCCCTTTTCTGAAGTTGAGCGCTGTTGTTGTGGTTCTTTTCACCCTGGATGATCCCAGTTCTAGTCTGCACTGGATCATGTTGTGATCGCTGTTTCCCAGTGGGTCTAATACCGCTACTTCCTTTGCAGGTCCCCCCAGTCCACTGAAGATTAGATCAAGAGTAGCTTCTCCTCGTGTAGGTTCCATGACCAGCTGTTCCAGGAAGCAGTCCCTCGTGGCTTCCAGGAATTTGGTCTCTCTCTCGCAACTTGAGTGCCCGATACTCCAGTCTATCCCAGGGTAGTTTGACAAAAAGTGGTATTTCACTGAGGTCTTGCGGGAAAAGGCCATCTGCGAGCATGGTTTGTATCCATTGTAAGAGGAGAGCGCAGAATTTGGTTCTGGAGGATTTTAATAGGTATGGAGGGCAGTGGTTGAGGTCGCAAGCTGTGTGGCTGTATTTTTTGTAGAGTTTGTTAAGGTCGGACCATTGTATAGTGGGGAAGTGGGACCAGGTGATTCTTTTACTACGGGGGGCACAGTGATCTCTTCTAGGTGGGTTGGGGTTTCGGTGAGGGTAATCCTGGCAGTTGTAATTTTGTTTTTAAAGTATTCAGCTAAAAGGGTGGTTGAGGGGGGAGGGGTGTCGTTATTGGCCAGATAGGGTTTGGTGTCTGTGAGTTCTTTTAGTAATTGGAATAGTTTTTTTGTGTCTTGGGTTTCTTTGCCTATTAGATTGGTGTAGTGTGTCTTTCTTTTTTCTTTTAGTTTTAGCTTGTATTGTTGGTTTAGTTTTCTCCATGATGTTTTCGTGGGTTCTTTTGTTATTCTTTCTCCATTTTCTTTCTAGTCGTCTGCATTGTCTTTTGAGTAGGAGTAGTTCATTATCGAACCATTTGTCTGATCATCTGCTAATTCTGTTTTTTGTTTGTATTGGGGCTAGCTCATCTAGGGTAGCTGTGCTTAGCCTGCACCAGTGTGAGATGAAGTCCTTGGGGTTGCATTCTTGGATTGCAGAATTTGGAGGGGTCCATGTATTTACATGAGTTGTAGGTTGATCTTTGGGGTTTTGGTTAGGTTTTGTCTTTGGTCCAGTTGATGTTGAAGGATTATGTGTAGTGCTCTGACCAGAGGGATCGAGACCAGTTTCCATTTGATGTTTGAATCTCTGGCAGTAATAATAATAATAATAATAATAATAATAATATTTTATTTTGTATACCGCCATACCCAGGGAGTTCAAGGCGGTTCACAACAGGTAGATGAATTACATACAGTGCGATTCGAAAAAAGAGCTGTTGGGTCATGAAGGATGGTAATCTTTTTCATGTGTGGTTTGTGGGTCTAAAATCTTGTATGTTAGGGCTTCGAGGAATGACAGTAGGTTTTCTACTTGTTTGGAGGATTGGTCTTCGAGAAGGAGGTTTAAGTCTCCTAGGATTAGGTTGTAAATTGCCGTTAGTGAGTTTCGGTATATAAAATCTTCAAATTCCAGTCTTGCTGTGTTCCAATTACCTGGTGTTATGTAGCAGAGCATGCAAGTTGTGGATCCTTTTAGTGTGGTGCATGAAAGTTGGCAGGCTAGTAGATCCATGTAAGGGGTGGACGTTTTGTCTAGTATATTAAGGTTTAGGGAGTTTCTGACTAAGATGGCTAGACCACCTCCTCTTTTTTTTCCCCTGCAGACCACTGTTATTTTGTATCCCTTAGGGTAGACTTCTGTTATCCTGGGATCTGAGTCTGATGTAAGCCAGATTTCTGTGAGGAAGAGGAAGAAAAGATTCTCGTTTCTATCCAGTCTTTTATGTGTTCTGTCTTTGGGTCTAGAGCTCTGTTTATGTAGGCACATGTAAGTGTGGTGTATTCTGTTTGTGCACTGTTTATTGGTTTTGGGTGAGGGTGTGGTTTGGTCTTAGAGGGGTTTGTTGGTCTTCTTCCCCATGTTGGTGTACTGATGTGGTGTGTATAGGTCGTGGCAGTTCGGGTATAAGAGTGATGGCATCACGGTAGGGGAGATGAGGCATCTCTCCTGCCGCGATGGTTAGGTTGCCGGGCCGCTGAACTGATGGCGCCAACGGCCATCAGCTCAGCGGCCTGTTTTTCGGCACTTAGACCTGGTTTTATTTCGTCTAAGTGAAAAAGGTCTAAGTGCCGACTAAACTGAATTGGTTATACCTGTTGTACGGCTAGGTGTAGGTCGGCCCACCTCCCGCCCACTGCCTGCCCTTTCCCCTCCTCTAAACACACCTCTTTTCTCTCTGTGCGTTTAGAGGCAGGGAAAGGCCTAAGTTGGTTTTAGATACACCTAAAAACCAGCTTTGGTTATGGGTACTTGGACGATCAGGGACCACAGAGGGACTAGCCTGCCAGCTGCAGACCCCAAGTTTGCTTCTTCTCCCAGGTAGTGTTACTCCAGAATTACTGGGAACTATGGAGCACCAAAAGCATCCAAAATTTGAAGAAAAATCCCCCAAATATAAAAAAGTTTTAAACAGAGCAGATCAGACACACACTTTACTGCAAGTGTGCTGAAGGAAAAACTGAAGGGGGCAGCACACTTCACTGAGGAAGGATGAGGAGTTGAAAACTGTGACACCTTTTGCAAAGTGTGCACGTTTGGATTCACTACCCACTTGTCCAGAATGACACACCTATTGCACTAGAAAAATAGATTTTGGATCAATGACTCGATTATAACATTCAGGATATTTAATAAACTGTTCAACAACAGCCACAAAGGAGGGCTGAACTTTCAGAAGGAAATAAGTTGGGGAACATTGAAAACTTATATACTGATAAAAACTTGGCTACTTATACAACCTTTTTGCTCTTAACTGGGATATGGGTCATAATGAGCACTGGGCACAAGGTTTCCCTCTTCCTTATCCATCCCTTATCTCTCCCCACTTAGTTACTCCCTTCATTGGTTGTGATTGCGCTGCCTGTCCTGTCAAAGTGTGCATTTCCTTTCTGAATTTCTACTTAGATTTTTGAAATTTGTTTGTAAACCACTTCTGTCTGTCAGTTTTAGAACTATAGTAAGCATGATAAATATATTGAATAATGTTTGCAGATTTCAACTTATTTTCCAAAGCTACAATAAAATTAGTATAACAAAACCAGGCCAAAACAAAAAGCCACTAGCACTTACCAAATTTATGCTGCCTGTAGGAGAGCCATTAAAAGATTCTGTGGAAATTAAAAATGATTTAGAATGAAAAAAATTATTTCAGTTACTGTAGCTAAGAGTCATATACTAAAATCAATTCATATCAGCTAAAAGATTAGAAAACATGAAAAGAAAAATAAGCATCTTGTGAAACAAACCCAAAACATTAGACCATAAGCCCTCAGTCTCCAACCAAAATATATCAATGAAAATATGTGCATACTTGCAAATAGTCTACAATTTTCATTCACAGGAGAGCAATTCATTTGTGATTTCAGGCTCATAACAGCATGTTAAACTGTTTAATATAGCAAAGACAGGAAGCAAAATTTGCACTTTTATCTAGAAAGAACTGTTAGCTCTAGTATAACTTTATTATTCTTGCCACTTCACAGTTAAGCAGAGAACTGAAAAGCTTAGTGTAGTATAGGAAAAGCTTGGTCGCTACATCTCTTTTGTATTAGACTTGGTTTGCTGATATTTTAAACCAGATATCTTTAGTACTAAACATCAATATTTTAAAAAGGTTATCAGAGAATAACTTAACTGGTTTATTTTCACCCTTTAGTTTTAAATACAGCTTTTAACATTTCTAGAAAATTTAAGCACAGACTAAGCCTTTATATACTTTACAGATAACACAAAAAGGCAACCTAGTCACATCAAGGTTTGTGTGGGGGACGCTCAGGACGCCAAAATTGGCTCACAACTTACAGACCGAAATTAGATAAATATAATATAGGGTGCTCTCAGTGTGAACCATCAGTGATAGGAGCGCATTTCTGACACTTCACTTCTGGGTCGAGGCGGTAAGCCTCCACCCCCACACCATCATCGAGCACCCTAAGTGTGCTGAAATTTAAAGGGACCTAAGTCCACTAAATCAACAAATCAATCAATCAAAGTGAGTAAATCAAACTCAACACAAAAAACCTGAGCGACCCCCAAACAAACCCTGCCAGCCAGACCCCCCGAACCACACAACAAAATCAAGAATCACCATACAAAAAATGCCAAATAAATACAATACTTATCTGAAACTATCTCACAGACTAATAAACGCAAAAAACCGCGTCAGGAGAAAAGGTTCCAGCTATGCAGGGAGCCTCCTTAAAAGCAGAATGGTGATCCAGGACATGCCAGTGCTTTCTCACGATGTTCGCTAACCGTGCTGGTTTCGGGAGGAGCCCTTCTTCAGGAACCTGACCCCCGACGGAACACAAACGAAGAGGTCGGCTGGAGGGCGGGGTGCCCGAGCGGGAGAGCACACCGCCTAAAACGGATCTACAGGTGACGTCATACGCAAACCAACCAATCATACAACACATGCAAACCAATCACACACAAGGGCGAAAGCCCGCCCATAAATACACAAACCCACTGAGCAAGAAACATGACCCATCCTAAAAGCAAACCAATAACCCCAGCCAAAGAACCCCCACTGAAACCTGGAACCCAAATGCAAAAGCCCTATTAGAACCTTTTCTCCTGACGCGGTTTTTTGCGTTTATTAGTCTGTGAGATAGTTTCAGATAAGTATTGTATTTATTTGGCATTTTTTGTATGGTGATTCTTGATTTTGTTGTGTGGTTCGGGGGGTCTGGCTGGCAGGGTTTGTTTGGGGGTCGCTCAGGTTTTTTGTGTTGAGTTTGATTTACTCACTTTGATTGATTGATTTGTTGATTTAGTGGACTTAGGTCCCTTTAAATTTCAGCACACTTAGGGTGCTCGATGATGGTGTGGGGGTGGAGGCTTACCGCCTTGACCCAGAAGTGAAGTGTCGGAGCTGCGCTCCTATCACTGATGGTTCACACTGAGAGCACCCTATATTTTATTTATCTAATTTCGGTCTGTAAGTTGTGAGCCAATTTTGGCGTCCTGAGCGTCCCCCACACAAACCTTGATGTGACTAGGTTGCCTTTTTGTGTTATCTCTATAGTAGGATTTTTGGCAAATTTGGAGTGTATTGTTGTGGTTTATATACTTTACAGCAGTGTTTCTCAACTCAGCCCTGGAGTACCCCCTTGCCAGTCAGGTTTTCATGATATCTACATTGAATATGCATAAACTTGATTTGCATGCACTGCCTCCATTATATGCAAATTTCTTTCATGCATATTCATTGTGGATATGCTGAAAATCTGACCAGTAAAGGGGTACTCCAGGACAGAGTTGAGAAACACCGCATTACAGAAATCAATCATCAGTAAATCAAATAGACCAGAGGTCTTAACCCTGTCATGGGGGACCCTCAGCTAGTCAGGTTTTCAGGATAGTCTTAATGTATATGCATGAGAGATTTGCATAATAAATAAAGTTACTATATGCTTTATTTTTAAATATATTAAATTTTATGATATGAAAAAACAATCACATTTAAATATTCTTTACTATAAAATTTCATCACATTACATGAACACGTGCTTACTCCTTCATACTTATTACCATATTCCCTTCTGTCCAATATAATAGTCAATGAATATTTTCAAGAGTCTCTGGGGGGCGTGGCTTTGGAGCGGAACTAAATGGCTGGGTAGTGGAGTTGCTCTGTGAAGACAAGCTATTTGACAGAGATCATAGCCAGAAAAATTTCAAATTTCACTCTGAAAAGTGAGGTAGAGGTGGATAATGGCTTCGGGAAAGCAAAACAAAAATTTGGCGGCGGGGAGCAGCTCAGGAAGCGGGAAGCGATCGAAACTTGATACGGCTTCACCGATGTCAGTTCCGTTGCCGCCGGAGGATGTAGAAAATAAAGACATAATGAAGGAAATACAGGCGGTAAAGGAAATAGTATTGGAATGCGCTAAAAATATAAAAGAAGTGAAAGAAGAGGTGGTATGTTTATCAAATAAACTGCAAGCAATGGAATTGAAAGTGGATCAAATTGAGAAAAGAGTGGAAAAGTGTGAGGAGGAAAGTATAAAGCACATGGAACACAGTAAGGAAATTGAAGCACTGAAAAGGGAGCTGGAAGATTTGTCCAATAGGGAACGAAGGAGCAATTTAAGGGTGCTTGGGGTCCCGGAGGGAATTGAAAAGTCGGATCCGATTGGATTTTTGATTAATTTTTTGCCCAAGGTGCTCCCGATGCAAAACAAGTTTCCATTGGAAATAGAACGTGCATACAGGGTCCCAACGAGATTATCAAACAGCCAAAAAGGACCACGTCCACTGATCTTTAAGCTACTTAGATATCAACAGGTAGCTGAAATAATTAAATTAGCTAAAGATAATAAAAACTTAAAGTGTCAGGATTCAAAGATTTACATAGTGCCTGACTTTGCCAGAGCAACGGCACAAAAGAGAAAGCAGCTATTAGACCTGAGACCACAGCTGAGAAGTCTGGGAGCTAGATATGGGCTCATATACCCGGCAACTATGCGGGTCACTTATAAAAATAAAACTTTGAATTTTGATACTGCAGATAAACTTAAGGAGTTTTTGGAGCAGTGTGAATCACCAATGGCTACTTAATAGAGACTTGGATGGAAGTATTTGTGTTCTTGGTTGAAATGTTTATTTTTGTTTAGAAATTTCTATGTTAAAGGAAGAAAAAAGAAAAAAAAAAAGAGTTAATAGGATTCTGAAGGCATGGCTGCAGTTGGATTTCAAATACATTCCACATTCTATCTTGTCATGAGGCAAATGGAATGTAGCCTGCAAGAGTATAAGAGATGCAATATTACAGACCTTTTAAAGGACAGAGGTTAATAAGATGGATTGTACTGACTTGCTGTTTGGACAGACAGACTGAGAAACGATAGAGGATTGTGCAAAACAGATTGAAGGAAATAAGTTCTAAATAGTATTGAGAAGATATAAACTACAAGCAAGAGGACATTAAATAGAATGGATCTGCAAGCAAGATGAGAGTTAGACTGTGACTTTGTAAGCCTTACAATTTTCATTTGCATAAAAGGGGAAGTCAGCTGTGATATATGGAATAAGACATTGTAATGGAAATTCTCTAAATGCAGCAGAGGATTTTTTGAAGATGGTTCTGGTATATAGTTGACCTGACCTTAAAATAAAAATGACAGAGCTACAATGGTCAAAAAAAAAAAAAAAAAAAAAAAGGAACAGGGTTTGTATATGTAGAATGTGAAGGATCTATGATTGGCACCACAAGTTTGAAATTGTGGTCATTGTAAATCTTTATGCAAAACAATTGGAAAGGAGATTTAAGGTGGATCAAAAGATGAGACTGAGAATGTATAAACAGTAGTGTGAGAGGATAGAATTTGATATGGATCTGCAAGCAAGAGGAGATTTGAAATGAGACTTTATGAGACATATAGCATCTTATTACAAGAAAAGGAAATTTGTTGTTATGTATGGACTATAGTTTTAAAATTGCAAATCTATTAATGCAACAAGAGTCATAATATTGTTGTTTGGGATAAAAATTGGTCTGAACTTAATATAAATAATGGTGGATATACGAGGCGATAAAAAAAAAAAAAAAAAAATAATTAGAAGTTTTGGTAAAAGCGAAGGATGTAGGAAAGTTTGGATGTTATAATATAAAGCATATGATATAAGAGAATGTTGTGAATGGAGTGGAAATTAAAAGGGTAGCAAATATGCTAGTGTGGAAATGGGTATGGAATGTTAGGAGGGTTATGTTAAAGGGATAAAAATTGTTGTTTTGGGGAATTTATTGACTTTTTGAATAGGAAAAGTTAGGAAAAAAGATTTCCATTATATATTTAATAATATTTAAAAGTGATATTTAACTTGAGGGAATGTGATGTAATCTGACATGAAAGATGGATGTGGTTTGGATGAATGTAATTTTAAAATTTGGTGTGATTATTTATGTATTTCAATAATATCTTAATGGAAATGAGTGAGTAGAGAAGGGAGGGTTCATGAGAGATGGGGGAAAGGAAAGGAAAAAAAAAAAAGAGGTAATCCTTGATAAAGAAGTCTTGTGTGATAAAATGATATTCATTTTAATATGATAATGATCTGGCTAATGGTTTTAAAATTATAAATATAGCTTGTGGGGAGTTTATCTATTGCCTAGTCAAGGTGTGCGTTTCAAAGTTGGCAAGTAATTTAAGGGAGGGATGGGAGGGGGAGGGGATTAAGAATATGGGAAGGGGTATAGGGGAGGGGATGGGTTCTAATAATAATTTTAAAAAGGGGAAAAGAGGTTATAATATTGATGTGAAGAATATTATTGATTATTGTTTTGATTTGATATAATGACTAAAAATTTTTTCAATAAATGTTAATGGTCTCAACCACCCGATAAAAAGGAAAAAAGTATTGCTATATTTAAAAAAACAAAATGCGGATGTCTATTTCATACAGGAGACTCACCTTAATGGAGATGAATCAAAAAAGCTAATTGGTAATTGGGTGAGAGATTGCTTTTTTGCACCGGCGGTGGGGAAAAAAGCTGGGGTAGCAATTTTAATAAATAAAAAATGTTCAGCAGGATTTAATATGGTGAAAGCAGATAAATTAGGAAGATGGGTGCATGTGAACATGAGTATGGGCAATAATACTGTGGCACTATTTAATGTGTACGTACCTAATTCGAATCAAATTGAATATTTTAAAACTCTACAACCAATAATTTTACCACTGGCTGCTAATAATTTGATAGTAGCAGGAGATTTTAATGCTGTTGTGGACCCTTTATTGGATAAAAAACCTAGTAAAATTTTAAAATCTTTAGGGTTGGATAATTTTATAAATTCTTTCAATTTAAAAGATATATGGAGAATTCTTCATTTTAATGATCGAGATTTTTCATTTTATTCACATGTTCATAAATCTTTTTCTAGAATTGATTATATTCTTGTTTCTGATGGGCTAATACAAGATGTTACACAAGCCTCTATAGAACCAATAATTTTA
This sequence comes from Geotrypetes seraphini, assembly GCF_902459505.1. Classification (NCBI taxonomy): domain Eukaryota; kingdom Metazoa; phylum Chordata; class Amphibia; order Gymnophiona; family Dermophiidae; genus Geotrypetes; species Geotrypetes seraphini. Next base: position 402,382,902 of record NC_047085.1, on the reverse strand, counting down.
TCAGATCATGGAGGAGTGTGGATTTCTTTAAATTTTAATGACCCGGATAATGGTAGGCCTGTATGGAGATTTAATAATGCATTGCTTGCATATCCAAAATTTTGTGAAGAATTTCAATTAAAAATGGATGAATATTTTCAAAATAATATTACAGAGGAAATATCTACAGAAATAATATGGGATGCTTTTAAAGCAACGATGAGAGGGCAAATTATATCATTTTCAGCTTATTCTAAAAAACAATTAAATAAGCAATTTACGGAACTGGAACACGAAATAAAAGATTTAGAATTAAAATTGATTAATAAGTGGGAGAATTCTACGTTGCAAACTTTATTAAAAGCAAAATATAAATATAATGAGATTTCTTCTAATTTGGCTAAAAAAATATTATGTGTCAGCAAGCTTTGTATTATGGTAGTTCAAATAAGGCGGGAAGATTATTGGCTAATTATCTTAAAGTGAAAAAAAGAAAGATGAAATTGAATGCAATAAAAGATGAAAAAGGTGAAACTCATTTTCAGATTGGTCCTATTTTAAAACAGTTTTTAAATTATTATAAAAACCTGTATTCTTCTGAGTCTTATTTAAATAAAGAAAAAGATGGTATAGTGTTTTTAAATAATATTGAAGGTCCGAAGATTCCTGATCATATAAAAAGAAGTTTGGAAAATCCAATATCTTTACAAGAATTACAAACAGCATTGAAATCTCTTAGAGTAGGGACCGCTCCAGGTGGTGATGGTTTTACGGTAGAGTTTTATAAAGCATTTCAAAATACTCTTTTACCTCATTTATTAAATTTATATCAGAATCAACTAAAGAAAGGTTGTATATCAGGCACTATGGCAGAATCATTAACTATTGTTTTGCCGAAGCCAAATAAAGATCCCATGTTGGTTTCAAATTACAGGCCTATTTCATTGATAAATGTAGATGGTAAATTATTAGCCAAACTTTTGGCTACACGTTTGGCAAAAGCTCTTCCTCACATAGTTGGTATGCATCAAACAGGGTTTGTTGCTCAGAGACACTCTTCTAATAACACCAGATTGGCATTGCAAATGTTATATTTAACAAAAGAAATTGGAGATCCGGCTTTTTCTGTGTCTCTAGATGCAGAGAAAGCTTTTGATCGTGTGGAATGGACATTTATGTATCAGGCCATGGAGTGGTTTGGTATTGGTTCGGGATTTATACAAATGATTAAAACTCTGTATAGCTCTCCTGTTGCTAGATTATATATCAATAATAATTTTTCTGATTGTTTTAAATTGCAAAGGGGAGTTAGACAGGGATGTCCTTTGTCTCCTTTACTTTTTGATATAGTGCTTGAACCCTTATTATTAGCTATTCAACAAGAGGAGGAGATACAGGGTATACCGCATAAAGATAAAGAATATAAAGTTTCTGCATATGCGGATGATATATTACTTCATTTGAGGAATCCGGAAACAACCATTCCAAATTTATTGGTTTTGATTGAAAGATTTGGAAAGTTTTCAGGATATAAAATAAATTGGACTAAATCAGAAGTTCTTCCTTTAAATGTGCATTGCACAAAAGGATTATTTGACTCATTACCTTTTATTTGGAAAGAAGAAGGAATAAAATACTTAGGTATATGGATAAAAAACACGCTTGATGAGACAATTATAATGAATGAAAAAAGTTTATTGCAAAAAGTAACAGAGTTATGTGAGCAATGGAATCCTTTACATTTATCTTGGTGGGGAAGAGTTCAAACTGTCAAAATGATGATATTGCCTGTGGTTTGTTATCAAATGGGAATGATACCAGTTTTTTTTCAGGGGTCTTTTTACAAAAAGTTAAATAATATTCTTAGTAAATTTATTTGGCTGGGTAAAGCTGTAAGAATTGCTCTAGTGACTTTACAAAAACCAATTGAGGAGGGAGGGGTAAATTTTCCAAATTTTTATAGGTTTCATCAATCCTATATATTGCGCCAAGGTATGTATTGGGTCCTCCCAGAACTCATGGAGAAGCTTCCAGATTGGTTATGGTTGGAGTGGCAGCTCATGTCTCCTATCAGGCTTCGTCATCTGCTTAGCATTAAAATGCCTAGAATAAGGAAAACCAATAGGATATTAATGGACACATGGACAACATTAAAGTATGTAAACAACTTAACTCCTATTACTATTCAAAAATCTACTTGTCAAAATATATGGCTGAACTCCAAGATACAAATAGGCGGTTTTATGATTGTCTGGAAGGATTGGATTGAAGCAGGAATACGTACTTTAGATGATGTTATTAATGATGGTAAGCTGCTGGAGTTTTCACAATTGCAACATAAATTTGGACTTAATAAAAAACAAAGTTATAAGTGGTTGCAATTGAAGCAGGCTATTCAGGCAGGGTTCCCTGAATGGAAGTCTTTAAATACTCATTTTACTCTAGAATTCTTATGCTTCCAGGCAGATTTTATGGGTCACCAGGCCGCACAGTGGTATAAAACATTATCTGGATATTTAAATAAAAAACCAAGGACTGTACTTAGAGATATTTGGAGCATTGAGATTAAGCATCAAATTAATGCATCTCAATGGCCACGTATTTGGTCTTGGAGGATAAGATGTACAATGTCTGCGTCTATGAGGCAAACATGGTTTTTCCTGTTGCATAGAGCACTCTGGACCCCTGTTCGCTTACAAAAATTGGATTGCTCTAAGTCTAATAGATGTTGGCATTGTCATCTTGAGGCTGGAACTCTAGATCATTTATTATTTTATTGTCCTTTTATTAATAATTTTTGGAAATTGATCTGGGGTCAAATAAATTGTATGTTAGAGAATCCTGTGGCCCTATCATATGACACAGTTTTGTTTGGAATGTCTATGAGGGCCAAAAGTCAAATTTCATCGAATAATAACAAACTGTTAATGATTTTAACAGGAGTTGCCATCCAACATATAACACATAACTGGAAAGACTATAGAGGATTGAATTATTGTTTCTAGTGGAGTTCGGTTTGTCAGGTGTATGAAATGGAAAAAACATTGGCAATCAAGAGAGGTTATTATAAGAAATTTAAAGAGGTGTGGAGACCATTAATTGAGTATTATAATAAATAAATAATTATATTTATCCCCATTAAATATATGTAGGGGGGAGGAGGGATGGGTGGGTTATATGACATTATGAGAGGTAATATATGGAAAGGGAGGGAGGGGAGATAGTTTATGGTATAAAATGAATGTAGAGTTTCAAGTGAAGAATGTATAGTATGACTTGAATTATTGTACACTTGTTTGCATAATGTAAAAACGAATAAAGATATTTAAAAAAAAAAAAAAAAAAAAAGAGTCTCTGTTATGATACTATGTATTTTTACTATTTATCATGTGAAGCTCAACCGTCCATTTTTTAGTTAGTATCCTTAATAGTTTATCGCTGATTAATAGCATTTCTAATAAGTAGTGCTTGCTTGGAATAGGGCATGATACAAACTAAACTAGTCTCTTGTATTAGCTGATTGATGAAGTAACCATTCTCAGTTAGCATTTATTAATCTTTTATGTGCTTTGAGTATAATTTTATTGGGATATCCCCTTTGTTGATATCGCTGAATCATTTGATGTGAAATTCTGCCTAAAATCTCCCTGAGAAGTGCATAACTGTTTTGCTCTCAAGAATTGCCCTACGGGACTTCCGGTGACGTCACGATCCAAGATGGAGGGTTAGGGACTTTGCTCTGACTCTCCTCTCTACAGAGCAAAACTTTCCCGTTGCGGGACGCTGCAATCGGTGCGCCCGAGGTAGGACGAGTGTGGGGGAAGCCTGGGGCTCTTGCGGGATGCCGACAAAAAAAACGAGTGGAGCCCGGCAGAGCGACGGAGCGCGGCGGTGAGCAGGGAGGCCTCCGCCACGTGCGCGGGACCTCGGGCATGTCCGCGCGCGAGTCGGGAGACAGCGCGTCGGAAGAGGAGTCTGAGCGCGGTGCTTCCCCGAGGCTACGGCGAGCTGGGTCGGCGGCGGCTGTTACAAAAGCCGACCTGAAACTGTGGGCCACTGAAATTAAAGAGGAGGTGGCGGCTGTAAAAGGTAAAATCAAAGAGGCCGTAAAGGAGATAAGGCAGGACTTTGCAGACTTGCTGGGCAGAGTGGAGGACAATGAAAAACGCTTGGGGGAGCAAGAAGAGACGGTTCAGGGACTTACAACTCAGGTGAAGGCAGTCCAAAAAGATCTTCTAGACTGCTGTGCCCAAGTGGAGGACCTGGAAAATAGGTCCCGAAGGAATAATGTCCGGATCCGGGGAGTCCCAGAAACAGCTGAGTATGGGGATGCTGCGGATGTGGTGCAGGAGCTCAGCCGGTTCCTGCTGGCGGATGGTGGGGCCCCTGACAACACTACTGGGGGCCTGAGAGTGGATAGGGCGCACCGAACCCTGGGTCCGAAGAATGGGGATTACCCGAGAGATATTATTGCTTGTATCCACCACTTCCCCGATAAGGATCGTCTGGTGAAGAAAGCTAGAGACTTGGGTGTTATCTCCTGGAAGAATTTGAAAGTGGAGATATTTCAGGATCTCTCGAGTATCACTTTGCAGAAGAGGAGGGAGTTTCGCCCGTTGCTGGACGTGTTGAAGCAGAATAACTTGAGATATAGATGGCTGTTCCCGTTTGGTCTACTGGTTACTTTCAATGGAGTGCATAAGCGGGTGACGACCGTGGCGGAGCTGCAGGCGTTGCTTCTGAAGGAGGGCCTGGTGAAAATGGGAGATTCTGTTTTGAGCAAAGTGGCGGCGCAGAAGTTGGAGCGGTATCAGTGGAAAGCGGTGCCCCAGAGACGGAGAGGAAGGCAGAGCGTTCGACAGGAGGGAGGAGCAGACGAGCAGAGGGCAGCTGCGGCCCCGATCACCTGAGCGGCTGGCTGAGGGCGGTGGCGCTTACCTGTTAATGGGTCCTGGACTTTGATGTTGATCTAGTGGTGACTTTGGGAGTGTGACTGGTGATGGTCTGGGGAGTGCTTGGGGGGGGGACATGGTGAGTATGAGGTGTGGATGTGGGGACGGGAGGTATCACGAAGGTGACATGGGGAGGTGGTGAAGTCACTTGAAGTCTTGGAGGGAGTGGGGAGACTGGGAGAGCGGGTTTGGTGGGGAGGGGGGAGGGGAGAGTTGGGGAGGAGGGGGGAGGAGGGAGGGAGGGTGGGACTGGGAGGGGGGGGGAATGGGTTACGAAGAGAGAAGGTGGGGGGAGATGCAGGGGTGATGGGTGTGCTGTCTTTAGTGGGGGATGGGGGGGGATAATATGCTTAGATTGGGCAGTTTGAATGTTAAGGGGCTTAACATGCCACGTAAACGGCAATTGTTGTTGAAAGAAATTAAGCGCCTACGTTTTGATATCTGTTTTGTTCAAGAAACTCATTTTGTAAAAGCTGGGGAAAAGCTGGTACAGTTTCGGGAATATCCAGTGAGGGTTTGGGCCTCCAATAGGGTGGAGCGGAAAAAGGCGGGGGTGGGGATTTTGTTCTCCCATAAGTTGCGGGTGGTCCCAGACAAGGAATGGAGGGATGAAGGTGGGAAGTGGCTTATCTGGACTGGTACTGTTGATGGAACTCGGGTAACATTGGTTAATTTATATGCACCTAACTCTCAACAGGGTCACTTTTTTGACCTCCTCCTGTCTAAAATCCTGTCGGTTAAGGTGGGGCCTGTGGTGGTGGGGGGGGACTTTAATTTGGTTCTTAATCCAGAGTGGGATTCCACGGGCAAGGGGGGTGATAGACTTAAGAAGGATAGAAAATGTATGGAGAGATTTCTGGAAGTCCTTAATGTGGAGGATGGGTGGCGGGTCCAACATTGGATGGGTCGGGACTACACGTTCTACTCCCCTGTACATGAGGTATACACTCGCATTGATCTGGTATGTGTGGATAAAGGGTGGGGGGGTAGAGTGATAGATACCAAGATTGATACCATTGGATGGTCAGACCATGCCCCGCTATGGGTGGATCTGAAATGGGGAGGACCTCGGGGGGGAGATACGTATTGGAGATTGAACGATGCCCTGCTGGGAGATCCGAAAATAGTGCAAAAGTTGGAAATGGGGATATATGATTTCTTAGAGTTTAACAATGTGGATCAGTTCTCCCCTATGACGATCTGGGAAAGTCTAAAAGGGGTGTTAAGGGGGGAATTGATTTCTATAGCTGCTTATAAGAAAAAATCCCGGCAGCAGGAGGAATTGCAGCTCCGGGAGACGCTCCGCACTCTGGTGGATCAACATAAGAGGGGACAGGGGGACCCGCAGTTGAGGCTTCGGCTTCAGGAAACCCGGATGGCCCTTGGGAAGTTGGAAGATGAGGTGATTAAGTTTAATCTTGAGAAGTTGAAGCTTAAATATTTTGAATCAGGAAATCGGGCTAGCAAACTTTTGGCTCAAAGGGTCAAATTGAAGCAGTCTAGGAGTAATATTTAGGCTATTAAGGAGCGCGATGGTACGGTAATTACTGATGAGGGAGGCATTCAGCGGCGGTTTCGGGAGTTTTACCAGGAGCTTTATACCCCAGAGCTTAAGGGCTCGGAGGTGGAGAGCCAAGCATACTTGAGGGATTTGGGGCTGCCTACCCTATCTAGCTCGGATGCACTGGGGCTGGAGGGGGATATCAAGGTGGAGGAGGTGTTACATGTTATTAGACATTTGAAGCCGGGAAAGTCCCCCGGACTAGACGGGTTTACAGGGCTGTTCTATAAGAAACTTTCTCCATTGGTTGCACCCTTGCTAACTAGATTATTTAATTCTCTGAAAGAGGGAGAGCGTTTGCCTTTCTATATGCGCTTGGCAGGGATTACGATACTTCCTAAGCCAGGGAAAGATGTGTCCTTGTGTGGCAGCTATAGACCTATCTCTCTATTAGGGATAGATACCAAAATCCTGGCCCGTATTCTGGCAGATAGGATGGCGACTCATATGCCGGACCTGATCCACCCGGATCAGGTGGGGTTCATTGGGGGGCGTCAGGCGGCTGATGGTATTAGGCGGGTGTTGAACTTGGTGTGGGAGGCTCGTAGATCAGGATCTCCGTGGGTGGCGGTGGCGGTGGATGCCGAAAAGGCGTTCGACAGGGTGGAGTGGACGTTTATGGAGGCGGTTCTACGCCAGATGGGATTCGGGTCGCGTTTTATTTCTTGGATTCTTACGCTATACCACAACCCGATGGCTTGTGTCAAAGTTAATGGGGTCTACTCCAAGCCCTTTGAATTGCATCGAGGGACGAGGCAGGGGTGCCCGCTTTCTCCTCTGTTGTTTGCTTTGGTGATCGAGCCTTTAGCTCAAAGTATTCGTCTGTCTAGGCTTGTGAAGGGGGTGCGAGTGCAGGGGGAGGAACATAAACTGTCCCTTTTCGCGGATGATATTTTGGCCATAGTGGAGGGGTCGGAGAGGTCGCTTCTGGCTTTGCGGGATTTGATGCGAGACTATGGGCGGATTTCAGGCTTTAAAGCTAATCTGTCTAAGACGGAGATCTTGAATATTTCGGTACCAGTGGCGGAGGCCCTGGACCTGCAAAAGGGGGTACCCTTCCGGTGGGTGACGGGCCCTATTAAATACCTGGGGATATGGCTGGGGGTGGAGTGGGATACCCTGTTCCGCCTTAATTATCTCCCTTTGGGAGAGATAGTGCGACGGGATCTAGATAGATGGGACCCTCTGTACCTTTCCTGGATGGGCAGAATGGAGGTGGTACGTATGATGGTCCTGCCCAGATTTCTTTACCTCTTTCAAGTGCTTCCGGTTGAAGTCCCTAGGGCCTATTTTATTCGCTGGCATAGGATGCTTTTGCATTTTATATGGAGGGGCAGGCGTCCTCGGGTGGCGCAATATGCCATGTTCAAATTTAAGGAGGAGGGGGGATTGGGATTACCCAATTTGGAACTGTACTATAGGGCGGCGCAGCTTAGGGCGGTTGTGGATTGGCATGCGAACCCAGCTAAATTGTGGGTTCAGGTGGAACTGGGCCTATTGGGGGACCCTAGGGGCATACCGGCTCTGTCTTACCTACCGTGGGTGGGCTTGCGGGAGATGGATATTGCTTCTATCTCTAATCCTTTTATACGATGGACGCTTCGGATCTGGAAGGGGGCATATAGAAAACTGGTGGGTAAGATGCGGGGACTCCATCTTTTGCCTATTCGGTATGCGGAGGATTTTGCTCCAGGTAGGGAGGGTGGAGTCTTCTGTAGATGGGAGCGAGGGGGGCTGAGATGGTTTGGACAGCTGTTGGAGGGGGAGCATATTCGGGGGTTTCCTGAGGTCCAGGCCTCTTTCCATTTGGAGCAGCGAGATATATTCCCCTATTTACAGGTGAAGGATTATATTATGCGATTTAAAGCGGGGGACCCTGCCGCATATAAGCGCTCGAGGTTTGAGTTAATGTTGGGGGACCCTGTGCGTAGGGGCTGCATTTCTCAATTGTATCGATTACTGCTGGCTGACCCGGATCGGAAGACATCATATATGCGGGCTTGGGAGGTAGATTTGGGGATTACCTACACGACTGAGGAATGGGAACAAATAGCATTGCGCATACATCATGTGGCGGTGGCTCCACAACTGGTTGAAAATGCTCTTAAGCTCCTTGTGAGATGGTATGTTACTCCTGTGGTGCTTGCAAAGATGAATGCCTCATGTACAGGGGAATGTTGGAGAGGGTGTGGTCTGAGGGGTACATTCTTTCATATGTGGTGGGAGTGTCCTCGTCTTGTGGACTATTGGACTCAGGTGTTCCGCTATGTGGGGTGTCTCTTGCAATGTCAATTACCGTTTGGAGCGGGGGCGGCTTTGCTGGGGGTACTCCCTGGGACAGTGGAGGCCACGCAGGACAGGTTGGCTAGACTGGCTTTTACAGCTGCTAGACTTGTACTGGCATCTCTTTGGAAGAGCCACACGATTCCTACGGTGGCGATGATGCGAGTGAAATTGGGATGGGTATGTGAGAAATTTAGGCTTTCTGCTCTACTTACACGCCAGAGGCAACAATTTGAGGACCTATGGGGGAGGTTCCTAGAGATGGAGGGAAAATCTGAGTAATTTGTATTGCATTCTTAGACGGTGCTTTTCTGCAGAGGGACATTCATTGCTTCGTATTACTCTTAGGATTATGTCCTGTTACTTCTTCCTTTCTGTTATTTCATGTGTGGGGGGGGGTATAGAAGATACCGGGGGATGAGCAATTCAGAGGGTCGTGGGGGGGGGGGGGGGGGGAGGGGTGGGATGGGAAGGGGACATGTTGTGAGGGGGGGAGGGGGGTATATTAATGTATACACTGTATTTCTGATTGTGTGGTTTTGCCATCATGGTACATGTTGTACTTGGCTCGCAGTGTTTAAATAAAGAATTACAAAAAAAAAAAAAAAAAGAATTGCCCTACTGGATTGTTCTATTTCTGTGCATCTTTTGCCTGGAAGCAATGAGTTGGAGCTTCAGCAGCTGGAAAGCCTGAGCTGATATCTGTCCTATCTGGACTTTTGCCGTTGGGATTATTTAAAATATGCTGATGCAACAGAGCTGCTTCAGGAAATTGGATTTCTGTCAGACTTATTTGATTTTTTTTTCCAGTTTATGAATTATTTTAAATTTTATTCCATTGTTTTTACTCCTATTCTTTTTATTTTATTAATTGAATTTCCCTAAATTCTATTGTTAAAAAAAAAAAAGAATTGCCCCACTGGAATGCTCTCATGAAGACATTTTGGGTGGTAGCTGTTATAATGTAATATTGTGTTTTGATAAGCTTTAAAAAAATTTGGAACATATTACATATCACTCCGTCAAAATTTACAAAGACTAGGGGACATTCGATAAATTTAGGGGACACTTGAAGTTACAGGGAAATACTTTTTAAAACCAATAGGAGGAAACTTTTTTTCACTCGTTGCCAGAGGTTGTGGTAAGAGTGGATCATGTAGCTGGTTTTAAGAAAGATTTAGGGCTCCTTTTACAAAGCCACGCTAGGGCCTTAACGCGCAAAATAGCACGCCCTCAATTGCAGTGCGCGCTAGCTGCTACCGCCTCCTTTTGAGCAGGTGGTAGATTTTCAGCTAGTGTGCGCTACAGTGCATGCTAATCTAGTGCGTGCGCTAAAAACGCTAGCGCAGCTTTGTAAAAGGAGTCCTTAGACAATTTCCTGGAGGAAGTCGATAGTCTGTTATTGAGAAAGCCACTGCTTGCCCTGGATCGGTAGCATGTAATATTGCTACTCCTTGGGTTTTGGCCAGGTACTAGTGACCTGGATTGGCCACCGTGAGAACAGGCTACTGGGCTTGATGGACCATTGGTCTGACCCAGTAAGGCTATTTTTATGTTACATGGAATTATACTTTTCAGACAAAATTATGTTCACTTAGTAGCTTAAATTATGTTAACTGAATCTGAAATGACTAAATATTCAAATTTCACTATGTGATGTAGGACTTTTGTACACCACTGTACTAGGGATCTAATACCAATATCAATAATAATAAAACCCTAAGCACGCATGCGCACTCCTACCTCCGTGGCAGAGACATGGTAGTAGCGGCGCATGCGCAGATAGCAGTTTTTAGCGCAGGAAAAAAAACACAAATGGAATAACACGCCTCAAAACACCAGACGGGAATTACGCGGAAACAGATTCCGATAAAGCCAAACTACTAAATGAATACTTCTGCTCGGTTTTTACCTGCGAGGCACCAGGGCAAGGGCCACATCTGGAAGCAATGTCAAGCGCGGAAGACCGATTTCAGAATTTTGAGTTCACACCAGCTGATGTCTACAGCGAATTGTCAAGACTCCAGGTGAGCAAAGCTATGGGTCCAGACGAATTGCACCCAAGAGTGCTCAGAGAGCTGTGCGAGGTCCTGGCGGAACCATTAGCCATGCTCTTCAATCTCTCCCTAAAGAAAGGGAGGGTCCCCCAGGATTGGAAAACAGCGAATGTTGTTCCTCTGCATAAAAAGGGTTGCAGGGCAGAGGCTGCGAATTACCGACCAGTGAGTCTCACATCGATAGTATGTAAAATCATGGAAACACTAATTAAACGTAAGTTGGACACGATCTTGGATGAGGGAAATCTTAGGGATCCTAATCAACATGGATTCACTAAGGGTAGGTCGTGTCAATCCAACCTCATCAGCTTCTTTGATTGGGTAACAGAAAAGTTGGACTCAGGAGAGTCTCTGGACATAGTATACTTGGATTTCAGCAAAGCTTTTGACAGCGTCCCACACCGCAGGCTACTAAATAAGATGAAATCAATGGGGTTGGGCGAGACGATAACTGCATGGGTCAATGATTGGCTGAGTGGTAGACTTCAGAGGGTGATGGTCAATGGTACCCTTTCTGAAACATCAGAGGTGACCAGCGGAGTGCCGCAGGGCTCGGTCCTGGGTCCTCTCCTTTTTAACATATTCATAAGGGACTTGACACGAGGGCTACAGGGTAAAGCAACGTTATTCGCCGACGATGCAAAACTGTGCAACATAGTAAGTGAAAGCTTTTTACAGGATAGTATGACACAGGACCTTCGTACATTGGAAAACTGGTCCTCGACATGGCAGCTAGGCTTCAATGCTATGAAATGTAAGGTCATGCACCTCGGTAGCAGAAATCCGTGCAGAACTTACACCCTAAATGGAGAAACATTAGCCACGACCTCAGCAGAACGAGATTTGGGAGTAATCATCAGTGCAGACATGAAGGCTGCCAAGCAGGTAGAGAAGGCCACATCCAAGGCAAGGCAAATGATGGGATGTATCAAAAGAAGTTTCGTCAGTCGGAAACCAGAAGTCATAATGCCGCTGTACAGGACCATGGTGAGACCTCATCTGGAGTACTGTGTGCAGTTCTGGAGGCCACATTACCGTAAAGACGTGATTAGAATCGAATCGGTTCAGCGGATGGCCACTAGGATGATCTTGGGGTTCAAGGGTCTCTCATACGAAGAGAGACTGAGCAGACTGCGGCTCTACACTCTAGAGGAACGCAGGGAGAGAGGGGACATGATTGAGACATTTAAATACATCACAGGACGGGTCGAGGTGGAAGATGTCTTCCTCTTGCCCAGGGGACCCTCGACCACAAGAGGGCATCCGCTTAAACTCAGAGGAGGAAAGTTTAATAGTGACACCAGGAAGTATTTTTTCACGGAAAGGGTGGTAGATCACTGGAATAAGCTTCCGGTGCAGGTGGTCGAGGCCACCGGCGTGCTTGACTTTAAAAGTAAATGGGACATGTACGTGGGATCCCTACATAGCACGAATCACTAGCATCTAGACTTATCGGGGTGGGTCAGTAGAGTGGGCAGACTTGATGGGCTATAGCCCTTTTCTGCCGTCATCTTTCTATGTTTCTATATGTTTCTATGTTTCTAATAAAACTCTAGCTGCGCATGCACACTTGAAACTCCGCGCCTCTGCATGCGCAGTAGAATAGAACCACTGAGCAGGGAGGAACCGCCAAGCAAGGGAAGCATCTCAACGCAGTGGCAGCAGGAACTGCCGAGCAGGGAAGCATCTCAGGGCAGTGGCAGCAGTCCTGACCTGCCAACCCCCCCATTCCTTACCCAAAGCAGCAGTGGCAGCGCTGTAAACAGGCTGTTCGTGGCAAGCCCTGGCAGGGTCTTTCCTCTGCCGCATCACTTCAGATGCGGTAGAGGAAAGGCCCTGTTGGGGTTGGCCGCAAACAGCCTGTTTACAGCACTGCCACTGAAGAAAGAAAGAAAGAAAGACTTACAGACAGACAGGGGGTAGGGAGACAGAAAGAAAGAAAGATAGGGCAGGGAGAGAGACAGAAAGAAAGAAAGGAGGCAGGGAGAGAGAGAAAGAAAGATAGAGGGGGCAAGGAGAGAGAGAAAAACAAAGAAAGAAAGAAAGACGGGGGCAGGGAGAGAGACAGAAAGAAAGACAGACAGCGGGAGGTTGAGAGACAGAAAGAAAGAAATTCTACACATCTATTCTAGCACCCATTAATGTAATGGGCTTAAACACTAGTACACACATAATATAGAGTTTACAGGTTACAATTTGCCATAGTTGCAGTGCAAGAATTTTTAATACAGGTTTTTATCCTAACATGGCACATACTGAGGTATCTAGTATCAATAAATATTTCTTTGTAATCCACTGGCTGCAGGCAGGGGAGTTAGGTGAGAGGCATGTTTTTATTGATTTCTTAAAGTTCAAGAGTCTTTCAAGAGATCTGCTCTGCGGGGTCAGTAGATTTCAGTGGCTTGAAATGAAATGGGAGTGGGAACGTCATTTGGCAATTTGCAGTTAAAGAGCACGACCAGGGGGCGTTTTGAAGTGTACTTCATCCTGGGAGCGGAGGGACCTGTTCAGCACGTATGGAGTAAGCTTGGTTGTCATGTAGCCTGGCGCCATGTCGTGCAAGGATTTGAACACTAACATCAGGCTCTTGAAGACACATTTGGCTATGGGTAGCTAGTGAGCTAATGACAAAGTCTGGGAGATAGGGTCACAGGCATGGAAGGTTTTTTTTAGAAGTCTGATTGCTGCATTTTGTACACGCTGGAGGCGTTGTGTGTTCTTCATTGAATAGCATGTTGCAGTAGTCCATGCATGAGAGGACAAGGGCATAGAGTAGTTGGGTGAAGTCAGACTCAGAAAAGTAATTCCTTATTTTTCAGAGTTGTCACAGGTATTAGACTGAGGCTAGGATTCTCAAAAATCCGCGTTAAAAAGCAACAGTCTGCTAACGCAGCCGTTTTGATAGCGAATTAAAAAAAGCGAGACATTTTCAAAAAAATTGCACATGCAGATGAGGTCGGCAGACAGCAGCAAAGATTCACTAAATTTGCATGTGCCCATCGCTGGTGATAGCGATGGGGCATGCGCAGAAAAAATGCATAAAAAAACAAAACACACAACAGTGGAAGAGATACCCACTCTCCCCGCTGCAAAGGCATGCCTGCCGCTGCTCAGCCACGCACACTGACTGCAGCAGGAGAGAAGCTCACTCTCCCTCCTGCTAAAACACCTGCCGCCGCTCAGCCACGTGCAGTGCCTGCAGCGGTAGATGCCCATTCTTCCTGCTTCTACAACCTGAGCCAATCAGAGCCTCACGCCCCTCAGCGTATGCACCGTGAAGGGACCTAAGGCTACGACTGGCCTGGATGCCTTAGATGTCCAGGCCAGTCAGAGCCTTAGGCCCCTTCACGGTGCATCCAGGGAGGGGCCTGAGGCTCTGATTGGCCCAGGTTGTATAAGGTCCCTCCTAAGGGAGGGGTCTTATACAATTTGGGCCAATCAGAGCTTAGTGGGCATCTCTCCTGCTATGGGCACGGCAGATGTTTTGGCAGCAGGGAGAGTAGGCATCTCTCCCGCTGCGGGGGGTGCACGTGGCTGAGCGGCAGGTGTTCTGGCAGCGGGAAGAGTGGGCATCTCTCCTGCTGTGGGCACGGCTGAGTGGTGGCAAATGTTTTGGCAGCAGGGAGAGTGGGCATCTCTCCCGCTTGCGGGTGGGTGCACATGGCTGAGCGGCAGCAGATGTCTTGGCAGTGGGAAAGTGGGCATCTCTCCCGTTAAAGGTGGTGCAATCAGTTGAACGATGGCAGGTGTCTTGGCAGCGGGGATAGTGAGCATCTCTCCTGCTGCAGGGCGTGTGTGGTGTTCGCTGCAACTGTAGGGGAGGGGTGTTGTGATGCAGTGGGAGAGAGAATGGGCATAGTAGATAATGGCAGATAAAGACCCAAATGGTCCATCCAGTCTGCTCAACCTGATTCAATTAAATTTTTTTTAATTTTTTTTTCTTAGCTATTTCTGGGCAGGAATACAAAGCTCTACCTGGTACTGTGCTTGGGATCCAACTGCCGAAATCTCTGTCAAAACCTACTCCAGCCCATCTACACCCTCCCAGGCATCTCTCCCGCTGCATCACAACACAGGCTTTCTAGCAGTCTCTGACACTGACCGGCACCCCTGGACCAGATGCTTATTTTTTTCACCAAAAGCCGATGCTGCTTTTAGAAAATGGCTCGGCATTTTTAAGAATACGGCTCATTTCAATGTTGAAGAGCCCGTTTGCATGTCACTGTCAGAGACTACTAGAAAGCTCGCTATTGACAGATATTCCATTTGATAATCCACCGCTAAAATGCATACAGGCTAAACCATCAGCAAACAGTTTAGTGACGGCATTAAAGTTCTGAAAATCTTCCCCTGAGGAAGATACCACCTCAGAGATATGGAGCAATAGGTTGGAGTCAAGTAGTATTCCTAGGTTGTGTACTTGGTCCTTTGCAGTTAGGGTAGGTGAGTCCCAGTACAGGGAGGGATGGGCACGGTTGCAGTGCTTTTTGTGGATCCAAAGAAGTTCTGTTTAGTTCTAATTTGTTGAGGGACATCCAGTTTTTGATTTCCAAGAGTCAGTTTAGGATTTTATTGATCTGGGAATCACGGGTTTCTCCTAGCGATAGATATAGTTGAATGTACTTTATTTTGAGGACTGTTTCTTTAATGTTTTTACAGACTGTGTACTGTACAGGAGAACTTAAATACACACATGATCTGAGTTACATACAAATTCAACTTAAGGACAGTTTTAGAAACAGAACTTGTTCTTAACAAGGGGATTGCCTGTAGTGTCAAACTATTCCCAACAAGTATGAAAGATATGTTAAAATCAGACATTTCACCCTGTGTTCTAGAGCATGCATCCTACTCCAGGAAGCATACAGCTAAAACACTAAAACTGATAACCCAACAATGCATTTTTTAACTTCTATGATAGAAAAGAAACGGACTGGAGCAGAATGAGTAGTGGCTTTTACTAGATCTGTAATATTTGTTCCACCCCTTCTATCCCTGAATCACAGGAAGGGAGTGGTAGTTAAAGAGGAGGAGTGGTTCATCCTTTCCCCTCCTAGTCTCTGCATTCTGCCCAGAAGGACATAGTGCTGCAACAGGAAGAAGGCTGTAGTTGAGGGCAAGATTATGAGCTCATGCCGCCATTCCTCTGAAACTGCTACCATCATGCACACTAGCTGAGAATCACTGACTAGTGCTCAAGAGCTAACATGTACTTCATATCAGAAAAAAATTAGCAAAATTGTTCTGACCTACAAAAGGGTGAAAGCTATTTAAAAGAAAAGTATTAAGCTGGGCTAATAAAAGGGCACTATCATAACATAACTTAAAAAAGAAGAATATTCACAAGTGTTCTCAGAGGACAACAGGTATATATTCTCACATCTGGGTGACATCATCCATAGAACCCAGCACATACAGTAAAGCACAGTTACTTACCGTAACAGGTGTTATCCAGGGACAGCAGGCATATATTCTCACATGTGGGTGACGTCATCTACGGAGCCCCAGCGCGGACAGCTTTTCAAGCAAACTTGATTGAAGTTTCAAGTTTGCACACTGCACCACGCATGTGCTAGCCTTCTTGCCCACTAGAGGGCGCATCCCCACCTCGTGGTCCTCAGTTCCATATCAAGCAAGATAAAAGCCATCCCCGGGGAGGAGGGCGGGTTGTGAGAATATATGCCTGCTGTCCCTGGATAACACCTGTTACGGTAAGTAACTGTGCTTTATCCCAGGACAAGCAGGCATGATATTCTCACATGTGGGTGACCTCCAAGCCAACCAAAAACGGGCAGGAGGGAGGATGGCAATTTAGGAAAACAGATTACGTAACACCGACTGGCCAAACCGGCCGTCGCTTCTGGACAAAGTGTCCAGACAGTAATGGGAGGTGAACGTATGAACCGAAGATCAAGTGGCAGCTTTACACATCTCCTCCATAGGCGTGGATCGGAGGAAAGCAACCGAAGCTGCCATCGCTCGGACCTTATGCCCCGTGACTCGACCCGAAAGCGGGAGATCAGCCTGAGCGTAGCAAAAGGAAATACAAGCAGAACGCCCTCTTACAGTCAAGCGTATGAAGCGCCGTCTCACCAGGATGCGAGTGGGGCTTCGGAAAAAAAAACTGGAAGGACAATGGACTGATTGAGGTGGAAATCAGACACAACCTTAGGCAAAAATTTAGGATGGGTGCGAAGAACCACCTTATCATGATGAAACACCGTGAAAGGAGGATCCGCCACCAATGCCTGCAGCTCACTAATCCGACGAGCGGACGTGAGCGCAATCAAAAAGACCACTTTCCAAGTGAGAAACTTAAGATGAGACTTGTCGATAGGCTCAAAAGGAGGCTTCATCAGCTGAGCCAAGACTACATTAAGATCCCACACCACCGGAGGAGGTTTCAGAGGAGGATGGACATTCACTAAACCCTTCATGAAACGAGCAACCAGAGGATGAAGAGAGAGAGAACGACCCTCGAGGTGCCAATGGAAAGGGGCAATGGCACTGAGATGCACCCGAATGGAAGTCGTCTTCAGGCCAGACTCAGACAGATGCAATAAATAGTCCAGAACCGAAGACACAGGAACCGAACTTGGTTCCAGATGATTCAAAGAGCACCAGGACGTAAATCTGGTCCACTTTTGGGCATAACAGCGCCGAGTTGAGATCTTGCGCGAGGCCTCCAAAATCTCCCTCACGGCCTGAGACACCGGAATCGAAGTCAGGGGGAGAGGAACCAAGCAGTCAGATGTAAAGACTGAAGATTGGGATGTAACAGCGAACCCCGACTCTGAGACAGCAGAGAGGGAAAGACCGGCAGAAGTAGAGGTTCTCTGACACTTAGCTGAAGAAGCAGGGAGAACCAGTGCTGTCTGGGCCAACGAGGCGCAATGAGGATCATAGAGGCTCCGGTCGATCTGAGATGAACCAGCGTTCTCAAAATCAGCGGAAACGGAGGGAACGCATAAAGGAACTTCCCTTCCCAGTCGAGAAGGAAGGCATCTGCCTCGAGACGGTCCCGGGAGAACATCCGAGAACAATAGAGGGGCAGTTTGTGAGTCTCCGGGGAGGCAAACAGATCCACCTGAGGAGTCCCCCAGCGGTCGAAGACTTCGCGCAGGACCCGGGAGTTCAGAGACCACTCGTGCGGCTGAAGAAGCCGACTGAGTTTGTCTGCCAGCCGGTTCTGCTCTCCCTGAATGTAAACTGCACGCAGGAATATGTTCTGGGAGACCGCCCATTCCCAAAGACGAAGAGACTCCTGGCACAGAGGCCAAGAGCCCGTACCCCCTTGTTTGTTGACATAGTACATCGCCACTTGGTTGTCGGTCCGCACGAGCACCACCTGATCGTGCAGCAGGTGGACAAAAGCTCGCGCAGCCAGAAAAATGGCGCGAAGCTCCAGCACATTGATGTGGCACCGACGGTCCTCGGCAGACCACAGACCCTGCGTCCGCAGGCCGTCCAGATGAGCCCCCCACGCGTACTCTGAGGAGTCCGTGGTCAGGACCTTGCTGTAAGGTGGAACGAGAAACAGCAAACCCCCGGAAAGATTGGAAGAGTTGGTCCACCAACGGAGCGATCGACTCAAAAAGGGAGTCACTGATATCGGGGAAGACACTGGATCCCGATCCTGCCGCCACTGAGAGGCCAGAGTCCACTGAGCAAGCCTCAGATGCAGGCGGGCGAATGGTGTGACGTGAACCGTCGACGCCATGTGACCCAGCAGAATCATCATGTGCTGGGCTGACACCACCGATTGCTTCCGACAGTGGCGACTCCACCGAAGCAGGGCCTCCCGCCGGAGAGGGGGGAGGAAAGCGCGGAGGCGAACCGTGTCCAGCACGGCCCCAATAAACTGGAGAGACTGCGCTGGGCACAACTGAGACTTGGGAAAGTTCACCTCGAACCCCAGGCCTTGCAGTAAACTGATAGTCTGTTGGGACGCTAAGATAACCCCCTCCCTGGACGGTGCCTTGATCAACCAATCGTCCAGGTAGGGAAAGACCTGCAGCCCCCGAGAGCGCAGGGCCGCCGCCATCACCACCATACACTTGGTGAACACCCGAGGGGACGACGCCAGACCAAAGGGAACCCGATACTGCAGGTGCAAATCTCCCACTTGGAACCGCAAGAACTTGCGGAAAGCGGGATGCACCGGAACATGGGTGTAGGCTTCCTTCAAGTCCAGGGAGCACATCCAATCCCCTGCTTCCAGAAGTGGATACAAAACCGGAAGCGATAACATACGGAACTTCTCCCGGACCAGGCACTTGTTGAGCTTCCGAAGGTCCAAAATGGGGCGCAAGTCCCCTGTCTTTTTCGGGACCAGAAAGTAGCGGGAGTAAAACCCCCGCCCCCTCTGCTCCGGCGGCACCAGCTCTACGGCGCGGAGGCTCAACAAGGCTCTGGCCTCGATCAGGAGAAGGGACAACTGACTCCGCGACTGCGGCCAAGCTCTGGGTGGCATGTCCGGAGGCTGCACGGAGAAGTTGAGCGAATAGCCCTCTGAGATGGTCCGGAGCACCCAAGCGTCGGACGTGATCCCAGACCACGCCCCGGTAAATGCGCTGAGGCGACCTCCGATGGGAAGGGGGTTCAGCGAAATCGCGGAGGGGGCCTGCCCCCAACCGCACACCCCGTCAAAAAGACGGCGCGGGCTTGGCCGCTCCCTGCGTGGCGGGTTTAGAAGGGCCACCCCTACCCTGCTGGGGAGGGCGCCGTGGTGGTGGTCTAGAGAAGGCCGGCGTAGACTTCTGAGGATACCTCCTCGGGGGCTGCCGGAAGGGACGCTGCGGAGTGGGCTTAGGCTTCGGACGCACCAAAGAGGCCAGGGAGCGTTCCTGTTCGGAAAGCCTCTTGGTAGCCGCATCCAAAGAGTCGTCAAACAGTTCCGCCCCGACGCAAGGCAAGTTAGCCAAGCGCTCCTGTAAATTTGAATCCATCTCGAGGGTACGAAGCCACGCCAGCCGGCGCATGGCCACCGCACAGGCCGATACCCTCGAGGCAAGTTCAAACGCGTCGTAAACTGCGTGGAACAAGTAGAGGCGCAGCTGGGAAAGATTAGAGCTGAAGGTGGCAAACCTGTCTCTATGGGACTCCGGTATCACCTCGCGAAAAGAAGGGAGGTCCTTCACCATCATACGCAAGAATGACGAGTACGAAAAGGCGTAATTCAGCACCCTCGTCGCCATGAGAGAGTTGGCATAAAGGCGACGGCCGAATTTGTCCAGGGTCCGGCCCTCCCTACCCGGCGGGACCGCTGCCGACACCCTGGAAGGCTGCGATTTCTTAAGTGCCGACTCTACCAGAAGGGAATTGTGAGAGAGCTGCCCCTTCTCGAACCCCTTGATGGGAAGGGTGCGATATTTAGACTCCATTTTGGAGGGCACCACTGCGACCGTCAAAGGAGCCTCGAGATTCCTAAGGAAGGTCTGATGGAGGACCTTGTTGATGGGAAGGCGAGGGGATTCACGAGGGGGAGCAGGAAGATCCTGCTCCTCTAAAAACTCCTTGGTGTAAGTGGATCCCTCCAAGTCCACACCCAAAGCCACCGCCATATCCTGCACAAACCTCGTGAAGGATGAAGGTCTAGCAGGAGGAGAGGGTGACCGAGACTTCCCTGCCGAGCCGAAGGGAGAGGCCTCATGAGAGTACCTCGGCTCCCTCCCCGATCCCGATCCCAAGGAGGCACAGTCCTGTGACCTCGAGGGGGTTGGAGACCGAGGTTGTCGAAAGGAACCCTTGGGGGATCCCCCCGGGGTCCGGGGCACCGAAGCCCGTCCCTTCGGCCCCGGCGAGGACGCTCGGGAACTCTCCCTGGCAGGAGACCTGAACAAATTGGGATTATCGACCCGCAGGTCCCGTACCCTCAAGGTATCGACCCCGGCAGGCGACGAGCGACCGCGCCGCCGAGGCGAGGCCCGAGACCGCTTGGCCTTCCTCGCACGGTGCCTCGCCCGAGGCTTGCCCGAGGCTGATGAACCTCGCGAGGACTCCGAGGACGACGACGAGAGCTGTCGCACCCGGCGCACCTTGTCGCGTGGGCGCACGCTACGCTCCGGCTGTCCCCTCGAAGCCGAGTCCGAGGGCAATGCCTAGGTCGAGGCCGTGGGCGCCTCGGGAGCAGAAGCCCCGGTACCCGAGGCCGAGGTCGCCAACTGCGGGGGCATCGAGGCCGAAGCAGTTGAGGCCGAAGCCTGCTGCAGGTGCTCAATAGCCCCGGTGAGCTTCGAGGCGATCAACGCCCGGAGCAATTCCTGGAACACCGGGATCGACATCCCCTGGGGCAGCACCTGCCGACGCTCCTCAGAGGGCGACCTCGGTCTCGAGTATTCCCTCGGGGCGATGGACTTGGGCATCCTGGGCTGAGTGGAGGTGGACCCTCCCGCCGTCGAAGAGCCCGAGGATGGCTTTTTAGATGATCCTGGAGCTGAGGAGGGAAGTGGAGACTTACCCGAGGCCTTGGATGCAGCTACCGGCTTAGATGGCGTCGAGGGACGAGGCGAAGCCGAGGGTCCCGAGGTCGAGGCCGAGGTCGAGGCCGAGGTCAAGGCCGGGGCCGAAGCCGAACTCGAGGCCTTCCCAGGCGGGGACTCGACGGAGAAAAGATCCGCCATGCGGGCCTTACGGCGCGTGAGTGCCCGCTTCTGAAAGGTGGCACACTTGTCACACGCGTCTGTCGGGTGCTGGGGCCCCAAGCACCGTAAACAGCAGCGATGGGGGTCTGTTATTGAAAGTAATCGGTCACAACGACCGCACTTTTTAAACCCCGTAACAGGCCGGGACATGGGCCTACAACGTGGCCGGGAACGAACGAGGTTCCCGGGCCGTGGCTACCGGGAGCCCCCGGAGCGACGGAAAAAGAAATTTTTTTTTTTTTTTTTTTTTTTTTGGAAAAATGAAAAACAAAGAAAGAAAGAAAGAACTACACGCAGCGACCGCGTCGAAAAACGTCCACAGCCGCGGCGACAGAAGGCAATTAGAGCACAAAAATATCCACAGGGCTTCTGGCTCCGCGGATGAATTAGAACTGAGGACCACGAGGTGGGGATGCGCCCTCTAGTGGGCAAGAAGGCTAGCACATGCGTGGTGCAGTGTGCAAACTTGAAACTTCAATCAAGTTTGCTTGAAAAGCTGTCCGCGCTGGGGCTCCGTAGATGACGTCACCCACATGTGAGAATATCATGCCTGCTTGTCCTGGGATAAAAAAGTGTACAGTCACCTTAAATCTTTGAGGACTGCTAGAACCACGCACGGGCTGGTGCCTTCCTGCCCATCTGCTCGTGGGACCTGCAGCTCAGTAAGACAGCTAAGAAGCTAACTAGGGAGATGGGAGGGTTGTGAGAATATATACCTGTTGTTCTTGGAGAACACCTACTAAAGGTGAGTAACTTTGCTTTTTCCGAGGACAAGCAGGCATCATATTCTCACATCTGGGACTCCCAGTCTGACAGGGGCATCCCTCTAGGAAAAAGGGTTACTGGTAATTACTATGAACCTGGGGAAACCCAAAGAGTTGGAGGGTAAGCTGGCATTTAGGTAGAGAATAAATTTTGTAGAACTGCTTGGCCAAACAGACTTAACCCATCTGGAATGATTCTCCAAACAGTAAAGGGAATTAAAGATATGGCTTGAGGACTAAAGTGGCTGCTTTACAAATGTCTTCAATGGGCTACTGAAGATGGGCTATTGAAGTCACCATTGCTCAGACTTTATGAGCAGTGACCTGGCTTGCAAACATCAGCCAAGTCTAGGCATATACAAAGGTAGTACAATCTGCCAATCATATGTAGATGGTTCTCTTGGTGACAGAAGCTCCAAGATTGTTAGTGTCAAACAACAGGAAGAGTTGAGTGGTAGTTCTGTAAGGCTTGATGTGATCCAAGTAGTAAACTAGTGCATGTTTACAGTCCAATGTGTAAAGAGCTGCCTCACTAGGATGAGAATGCGGTCTCGGAAAGAAGACAAGTAGAACTATGGACTGGATAAGATGAAATTTAAAGACGACTTTAGGGAGAAACTTTGGATGTGTGTAGAGAACCAACCTGTCATGGTAGAATGTAGTATAGGGTGGATCCAATACTAGTGCTTCAAGTTCACTGACCCAGCATGCAGACATGAGGGATATAAGGAAGACTACTTTCCAAGTCAGATGTTTGAGAGAAGAAGTCGGAAGAGGTTCAGAAGGAGACTTCATCAGAGTGGACAGCAAAACATTGAGATCCCAGGTAATGACAGGAGGCTTAAGAGGAGGCTTGGCATTGTAGAGGCCTTTCATGAATCTAGAAACCAAGGGATGTGCAGATAATTGTTTCTTGTCTACTAGTGAATGAGAGGCACTAATAAAATTGAGATGAACATGTAGTAAAATTGTCTTGAGATCAGAATTGGAGAGGTCAAGGAGATACTTTTGAATCGATGGTAGGGGACAAGTGATTGGATCCAGCAATGGAGATTACACTAGAAAGTGAAGCGAGTCCACTTGAAACAGTAGCATCACTGTGTGGAAGCTTTTTGGCTGACACTGGTGCAGATAGTGTGACAGCATCATTCATCTTGGAGAGAGATACCATGCTGTGAGTGCTAATGATTGTAGACTGGGATGAAGGAGATAAAGCCTTCGCTCTGTGTTAGCAATGTACCTGAAATGTAATGGGTTTCCATATACTGAGTTGCAAAAGGAGAGGAAATTATGGTTGATGTGGCCACTGAAGCACTATGAGAATCATGGTGACTTGGACTTGGCAAAGTTTGAGTTGAGTTCCCTTTTTTTCCACGACCAACTCCAGACTCTATCCTTTCTATCTTGCTGGAACAAACTGCCAAATCCCTACAGCGGGATCAGTTTCTGGTAGTGTTCAAGTCCAAGTTAAAAGCATACCTCTTCGAGACTGCTTTCAACTCCTAACTCCTCTCACCTTGGGTTCTATATCCCCAACCCTACAGTATATGCCATATCTATTTGTCCAAATTAGACGTAAGCTCTTCCGAGCAGAGATAGTCTATTAAATAATAATAATAATTTTATTCTTATATACCATCATACCGAAAAAGTTTTAGGCGGTTCACAACAAGGTGAGCTAATACATGGGATACAGATAAAATACAAATTAGAATAATGGACTTAAAAACAGATAAAGACAGAAAGCATTTATAATGCAGAAAATAGCGGCATGGCAGGGAAAGAAGTAATACATAGAACAGATAAAATACATCAAGTTGAATATAAGGAACTTGATTGAAAAAAATGAAGCAGAATGCATTAAGATACCAGCCTATCAAAGAGTTGAGTTTTTAACAATTTTCTAAAATCAAGATAGGAAGAGACCTCTAACATAATTTTTCCAAGCCATACATTCAATTTAGCAGCTTGAAATGAGAAGGTTCTCTCAAGGAACTTCTTATAATGACAGGATTTCTTGATGTACAGCTCTGCATACATCTTTCAATGTTAAAGAAGCGATAAATAGTAGTAATTTTCCCAACTAGTGGAATTGAAGGGAATGCATAAAGAAATTTCTTTCTCTAGTCAAAGAGAAAGGCATCCAACTCCAGACGATCAGGAGCGTAGAGTCTGAAACAGAAGAGCAGAAGTTTGTTGTTTTGAGGGGAAGCAAAGAGGTCTACTCAGGGGGTTCCTCAATTTGAGAATATTTGTTACAAGAGGGGAGCATTGAGCTACCCACATGAGGTAGAAGGATTCTGCTCAGCTTGTCTGCTTAGATGTTTTTTTTCCTGCTAGGTAAACTGACCTGAAGAATATATTGCGAGCAATTTGCATTGCATCTTGGCAGAGAGGGCAAGATCCTGTGTTTCCTTGTTTGTTGAAGTAGAACATGGCAGCTTGAATGTCTGGACGAATGAGGACTTCTTGATTCTGGAGGTTATCTTGGAAGGTGCGAAGAGTGTTGCAAATTACCTGAAGTTAAAAGAAATTGATGTGGAGAGTCTTTTTGTGAAGAGTGCAGACACCTTGAGTGTGTAGGCCATTGAGATGTGCTCCCAAGTCCAACATAGAAGCATCTGTAGTAAGCAGAAGGCCCCTGGATAGAAGCACACACCACTGAAGGACTTGACAGAGTTCTGTGGTCACCTGGCTCGTGGTTGAGACTGAGGTTTCTGCTATCTAGGACACTTTTAATTTATTGCTAAGATGGCCGATTATATCTGCGCTTAGAGTAGTAGGAAGAGTGTTTTGAGGTATTGGAATACCGATGGGACAATTGTGACTGAGAAGGTTTTGTGCTTGACATGTTGTCATGCAATCATTGTGGTCTTGATGTTTTGTGTAGCCTCCTCAATGTGATCCCCAAATAGATCATCTCCTAAGCATGGGATGTTGGAGAGATGGTCTTGTACATTGGCAACCAAATCTGAAATGCAGAGCCAGGCCTGCCTGCACATTGCGATAGATACTGCTGAAGTGCAAGAGGTGATGTCAAAGGCATCACATGCACACATGTATATATTTTCTGGTTTCTAACAAATCATTGGTCAGATGTTAAAAAAACTTGAGTTGATTTAATGGAAGTTACTGCTTATAATCTGGTAGCTGTTTAATCATGGACTTCAAAATCATGTATAAGTTATAATTGAGTATTCCTGTTAGCGAGCGTAGTTGCTTGGCATACTCTTCTGCCAAATTTGTCTAAGGTTCTGACATCTCTGCCTGGTGGAATACTGGCATATGTACAAGAACTATTTGCTCGTTTTAGGGCCAATTCAACTACCAAAGATTGGTGTTGTAGTTGAGGTTTATCAAATCCTGGACAAGAATGAATTCGATATAAAGTGTCCAATTTTCATGGAGCCATTGGTACAGATAATGGAGTTTTCTAGTTTTTAAATAGGGCTTCCTTCATAAGTTTATGGAGTGGTGCCTTGATATAATCTTTGGGCCACTGTTTGTAGTTCAAGGCCTCCATAAACTTTGCCCTAGACTCCTCTTCTGACTTCATATTGATAGGGAGTGCTTGACCTGTCTGATGAAACTGTTAAAGGACAGACTTTCAAGTGGGAATCTGCGTCAAGGAGGTGGTGGTGAAGGATCAGACAGTATCCCATAATACTTCTTAGATGAGAAGTCTGGATAGTTGTTCAAACAGCGTGGTGATAATCAGAATCAAAGTCCTCAATGTCAGCTCTTCTAATAGTCAAACCTAAAGAAGAGCATAGAAAGTGGGACAAAAATTTTGAGAAGATGATGTGCTGTGCTGTATGTTGTACTGTATGTCTCTACGATGCAGAAACTCGATGTTGAAGTGTCTGAGAGTGATGCCTCAATGTACTGTTGTACTGCATGGGCATTGATCGGACTAGGTTGAAGCTGGGAAATATGATGCAGGAGGTTACATAGGGTGGAATTGCAGTACCCAGCTAGCTTCTGCTGCAACAGCGCCAGTACTAATATGTGCCATTGGTACATTAGGTGCTTGTTAAGTTGGGTGTTGAGGCATCAAGGGACCTCAATGTCAAGGCACACCTCTGAGGAAACACCAACTGCAGAAAATAAAATATCATGACAAAACAATGAAAAAGGAACGGGAAGGCACAAAAAAGGCTAAAGTTTGACATGCTCTGAGAGAACTCTCAAGCTGATGTCAGATGGGAAGGCACCAATACACATGTGGTATGGCAGTTCTCAAAGATTTTAAGTGACAGTACATTTTTTGACTGTCCATGCAGGTTCTGTGGATGACATCACCTAGGTGTGAGAAAATGCCTGCTTGCCCTTGGAGAAATATGAGCCAAAACTGCAAATATTTAGTTCAAACACTCAGCTAATTAGAATATTTTGGAAAGCCTAAAGACTAGACTCATTTTGGGGCTGTAGAATATCAGCATGCAGAACCATTACTGTAATAAATTCATAACTTGACAAATTGTTTGCATGACAACAGATAATTTCCCCAGCAACAAATTAGCTTTCTCTTACCTCCATCTCCATCATCTGATCCTCTAAAGCTTGGGTCCTTCAACATGTCAAGTTCAGCAAGCATACGGATATAAAATGGACTGTGTTTGAATGATGGGTAGAATCTTTCATCTCGCAGCATCAAATCATATACCTTATTGAATAAAAATGTTAAAATGACTATAGCTACAGGAGGAACAGAGCCAGATTCATGAAAATTAATCTTTTACTTATTTATTATGTGATATGCTAATTAAAAGCATAAAATAATCCTTTTTATTGCCTTGATTTTTTTTTGGAGAAGTCAGTGATTTTTCTTTTAAATTTTTTATGCTGGAAGCAATCTGTACATCAAATAGCATGTGTGATACACTTCTCTCTACTCTTCTTTTTCATTAGATCATACTTTTAAAATGAAACCAGTTCATCAGCACAAAATATGGATGCCGATTATTATATTTTTTGAGATTAGAGAACAATATATTTAAGCATCACTATGCAAGCATAAATTTAATTGTCTTCTGGATGATTATATTTTTAGTTTTTAATTTACTCTGGCTTTCAGTACATGTCATTTGCAAACATTTGAGCACTTCAGCCCTTTTACCAGCCAGGCTTGAATTTTTGTTATCTTTAGCACGTGTAGCCTTGGAGAAAAATTATTTTCAGTTTGATAGACAATTTTTTCCACAAGTGAAGGGTACGGCCATGGGTGCTATCATGGCTCCCTCTGTGGCCTGCCTATATGTTAGCGATTTTGAAGATTAATATGTGTACACGTCCAGGTTCCAGCAGGATATTTTTATATAGAAACATTTCATAGACAATGTATTTGTTATCTGGACCAACAAGGAGGAGCAGTTACAGTGCAACAATTATACCTTTGAATATTATGTTTTTAGTATAACTGTTTGAAAAGAAAGTTTTTGGACGTGTCACTTGTATTGAAATTTATGTTTAGTTTTATTATTTAATTGAAGATTTAAAAAGAATATTATCTTTTGACTAGTCTTTTAGCCTGTTACATTAACGGGTGCTAGAATATGTCTGTCTTTCTTTCTGTCTCTCTCTCCCTGTCTTTCTCTCTCCCTTGCCCCCTTTCTTTGTCTGCCTTTCTGTCTCTTTCCCTGCCCCCTGTGCAGCAGTAGCAACATTTCCCCCCACCCCCTCCCCCTAAAATAACTTATTAACCACTCTGATCTGAAGAAGCCAGGAGGTGTATAGAATTTTAATAAACAGACATGCTCTAGTTCAAAATGCCTGCTGCACACTATGCAACCTGTTTTCTCATGTTATAGTAAGGTGCCCACTGGCTGTTTAGATCTTGCACGCACTCTGGCACTAAGAAGCTGGGCACAGGTCCAGTTGGGTGAACTACCATGAGCCTGGCAAGAAAGCTGTGTGAAGCTCATATACGGTTCGCTTGTCATCCAGCTAAATCTGACTGGGATTAAGAAAACTAAGCACAGTGAAACTTTACCTTCGCCTGGGCAGCTACAAAAGTGATTTTGCTAAAAGTTTTCTACCACAAGGAAACGCGTGCTGAAAAAAACAAAAAAAATCCACCCCACACAACCTTCAGTCTTAAGACAACCGTTTCTGATTCGTTTAAAGTTTCTGCCATAGCTGCCTACCCCTCTTTTCTAAGGAATTTATTTTACCATCAGTCTCTTCGCTCTTAGTCGGTGCTCTGCCTTGTAGCCAGTGTCGCCATGTTGAGGGCTGTAGGCAATTGTTCAGTCGGAGCCCTGCGTGCATTGAGAGGGGGGAGGGGTTGGGGTTGCAGCTCGTGGAGGCGATCGGCGGGTGGCTGCGGTCCCGGCTGGAGTCCTGGCTTGTGAGAGGAGCCGCTAAAACTTCTGGGGTCTGGACAGACTGAAGCATGGTGAAGGGCAGCCGTGGTGTCACGTGACAGTAACGTTCGGCTGTTGCGCAGGCGCTGCTGCCTTTTTTTTTGAGTTCCTCCTCGATGCCGTAATGATCTCTCTTGGACCGAAGGCTTGCGGCTCCATGAGATGAATCGCCTCCTATCCGCGTCCCCTTTCCTTCTTCCTTCCTTCAGACGGCAAGAGCCGCCGCAGCCGACAGGCCCCGCGCCACCGCATGCATGCGCACTCCTTTCTGCAGGTCCCTACAGCTCATGGAAAACGGGCGCATGCAGGTGCCCACTTAGGGCTTTATTATATTAGATAAGTGGAAGACTGATTTAGTATGCCTTCATAGATTCAATCTTGCTAAGTACTGATGACTATAACTCTTGCAGTTTTCTCTGTTTTAAGAAACTACTTTTAATATAATAGTTCAATATTTAAATTAGCAAGTTTAATGAATGCTTTTTGCATGGGTGTTTTGACTTTTACTATAACCAGGGCAATTCAGTGTTTATGTCATAAAACTTTCTTAATGCTGGTATTTGAATAGGCTATAAACCTTTTTTTTAATTATTATCTGTGTTCAAATAGTTGAGTTTATTACATTACTATTTTGGCTAGGAAATTGAACAGCACCATAACTTTCAGGAATATATGATTTATTTTCCTTATTAGCAAAAGCTAGCTAGTTTGAACACAGCTTCAGCACCCTGAGGTTGTGGGTTCAACCCCACGCTGCTCCTTAAGACCTGAGTAAGTCACTTAATCCCCCCATTGCCCCAGGTACATTAGACAGATTGTGAGCCTACTGGGACAGATAGGGAAAAATGCTTGAGTACCTGAATAAATTCATGTCAACTGTTTTGAGCTCCTCTGGGAGAAATATATAGAAAACTGAATGAATGAATAAATGAATACCTTTCTTTGTGCTTCATCAAAGATCTCAGGTGTTGGATCCTCGCTGTTCAACAAGTATTCCAGTTTTGCTAACAGATAATCATCAATGACAACTCTTGGAGATGCCTGTTAAAACAAATGAAATATTAGGTTCTTACCTTCGGCAGTCTTCTTTCTGGTAGTCCCTGGAGGATTCTATAAGCAAGGTATCAAAATCCATGCCCATGATCAAGGACTTGAAGAAATCCACACTTTTCTTACCATGTGCTCCTCCTACTACTGAGAGAAAGACAGAGCCCTTGCAGTTACATCCATATGTGTCTCGCCCCAGCACTGTACTATGAGACAGAATGCTGTTTGGGAGAAAGACCACTCTCCTGGGTCCAAGACCTGGCGACTGAGGTTGTGTACTCCGGCCACATGCACCACGGAGAGAGTATGAAAGTGTGTTTCTGCCCACCGGAACTGCATGCGAGCTTCCAGACTCAGAGCAGAAATTCTTGTGTCTCCTTGACAGTTTACATATGTCACCACTGTCAGAAAAACAACTTCTTCCAGGGTGTTCTGTAGAGCCTTTAATGCCAGATGTATGGCACGAAGCTCCAGACATTGATCGACCAATGCTTCTGAGGTAGAGTCCACTATCCCTGAATGGAGTGATCCCTGCAATGAGCACCCCAGCCTGATAGGCTTATATCAGTCATGAGAGTGATTCATTCTGTGATCAGAAGAGGTTTGCTCTGCCGAAGAGCCTGCCCTTGAAGTCACCAGAGGAGACTGCTGTGAGCTGGCTCCATCCAGGGGAGCGTCACTTTGGGGACCACTGAGAGAGGAGCGACTCCTGAAGAGGATGCATGTGCGCTCTGGCCCAGGGCACTGCCTCCAGGGAAGCTGACATGGACCCCAACACCTGCAAATACTACCAAGCCTTGGGAACGTGGCACACCAGGAGATCCACTATTTGTTTCCAAAGCTTCCATCTACATGGCTCGGGAAGAAAAATGTGTGTGTTGAACTGAATATACAAATATTCCAAACTCCGCAATGGCATCAGCTGGCTTTTCTTGAAGCTAACAATCCAGCCCAAGCACTGCAGCAGAGACACCACCATCTCCACCACTTGCTCACACTCCTGTTGAGATTAAGCCCAGATCAACCGGTCGTCCAGATAAGCCATGTCACCACTACCATGACTTTCATGAAAGTGCGGGTAACAGTCGCTAGTCCAAAGGGCAGAGCTGCAAACTGGAAATGCCGTTGAAGAACATGAAAATGTAGAAACCGCGTGGATACCCAAGAGACGCTGCAGGGTAGTGCGAACCTTTGACTCCTTCTCCTGCTGACCTGCCAGGGAATCCAGAAATAAATCCAGAGGGAGGTGAAAGAAATCTATCTTGTACCCCTCCCAAATGATGTCTAGCACCCATTGATCCAAGGACATTTGAGCCCGCTCTTGGTAAAACAGACTGTCGGACTTCTGACATCATTGCGACTTTTTATGTGCTGTGCCGGAACGAGATCCTGACACTTGTCTGGAATTGTAACTTAGTCGGTATCCTTGGGAATATCACTGGGACGAAGGACCTGAGGGATACTGATGAAATCTGTGGGAGGGATGAAAGGAATTGAGATTTTCTCCCGAAGTATGTCGATGCTTGTTTTCAGGGAGAGACTTAGGTCAGCAATCCGCCAAAAAGTAGCTGACCCTTGAAGGGGAGTCTGCTCAGAGTTGTTTTAGAGGCAGAATCACCTGCTCAATGACAAATTCAAAGAATCCGGCGTGCTAACACTGCATAAGCTGAGACCTTATTGAGAACTCGCAGGAGATCATAGAGAGCATCTGCCACATAATGTACGCCTTCCATCACAAGTTGGGGACAGGCATCCAACTCTGCAGAGGACACCTAGCGCAATCTTGTGTGACATGCATGCGCCATGAAGGAGGTTGCTGCAGTGGGAGTCTTTATTTATTTATAACATTTCTAACCCACTTAAACCTAAGCAGCTTATAAAAACAACACATAGCAAAATTTAAACCAACATTCTATAAAAAAATTAAAAGCTTCTGTAAACAAAGTAGTTTTCAAAACCTTTTTAAATTTTAGAAAATCAGAAAGTGATCTTAATGGTCCAGTCAGTTTGTTCCACAGCACTACTCCTGCTGCTGAAATCACAGCTGCTCTTATGTTTTCTTAGTGCATATGTACAAACCCATCCATTGACAAACGCATCATTCCCTCAGACCTTAATGGTCTGAGGGGTTAATAAAGCAACAACAAAGGTAATCCATTGGTGTTCAGTCTCTTATTGTAGTCCAATGGGTTACCTTTGTTTTTGTGTTTGCTGGTCACTGGTGTGAAAGCAGTTTCTCCTGTTTGATTCCAAGGTTAATAAAGCAACAACACTTGTGTCAAATACCAAAGAATCTTACAATGAATAATCTTGAAAATCAACACAAGAACTTTGTAGATAATATGGGATTTGAAGGTAACCAGTGAAGTTTCTTCAACCATGGTGTTACATGCTTAAATTTACTCCCCTCACTTATTAAACGTACTGCAACGTTCTGGATCATTTGCAATGCTTTACACCATGAAGAAGATATTCCCAAGTAAAGAGCATTGCAATAAGCCAATTTTTGGATAATTACAGTTTGTACTACCAAACGAAAATCTCATCATCACCAGGAAGGGCTGTGCATTTGGTAGCATGTGCTACTGTGGAATCCACCTTTGGCTGCTCAAAAAACTGCTGAAATTCAGGAGCCATAGGATAAAGCGTAGACATAGCTTTTGTCAGCTGGAAATAACTCTTGGGAGCATCCCATTGCTCTGCAATGAGGCCTGTGAGCTCCAGATGAGCCAGAAAAAAGGAGATCATAGTATTATAATGGCTCATGACCGAACATAAGAATAGCCTTACTGGGTCAGACCAATGGTCCATCAAGCCCAGTAGCCCGTTCTCAAGGTGGCCAATCCAGGTCACTAGTACCTGGCCAAAACCCAAGAAGTAGCAATATTCCATGCTACTGATACAGGGCAAGCAGTGGCTACCTGCCTGTCTTTGTCAATAACAGACTATGGACTTTTCTTCCAAGAACTTGTCCAAACCTTTCTTAAAACCAGCTCCTCTAGCAATGTGTTCCAGAGCTTAACTATTCTCCGAGTGAAAAAATATTTCCTCCTATTGGTTTTAAAAGTATTTCCCTGTAACTTCAACGAGTGTCCCCCTAGTCTTTGTAATTTTTGACGGAGTGAAAAATCAATCCACTTGCACCCGTTCCTACTCCACTCAGGATTTTGTAGACTTCAATCATATCTCCCTTCAGCCATCTCTTTTCCAAGCTGAAGAGCCCCAACCGCTTTAGTCTTTCCTCATACGAGAGGAGTTCTATTCCCTTTATCATCTTGGTCGCTCTTCTTTGAACCTTTTCTAGCACCACTATATCTTTCTTGAGATAAGGAGATCAGAATTGAACACAATACTCCAGATAAGGTCGCACCATGGAGCAATATAGGGGCATCCTGTTTGCTTTCTTTGGCTGCCGCCGCACATTGGGTGGAACGTTTCATCGTATTGTCTACGATAATACCCAGATCCTTTTTGGACGCTAATCCCCAATGTGGACCTTAGCAGCCGGTAACTGTGATTCAGGTTATTCTTCCCAATGTGTATCACTTTGCATCTGTCCACATTAAATTTCATCTGCCATTTGGACGCCCAGTCTACCAATTTCCTAAGGTCCACCTGCAATTTTTCACTGCAATGTGGAGGGTTGAGATTCCAAGTTGAGCTCTTTCATGGCATCTGTGATGAGAAGGTGGACAGATACAGATTTGAAGAGCCTGTGGATGGAAGGGTCCTCAACTATATCTAGACTCTTGGGAATATCCCAATGAAATGACCCACAGAGGGTATCATCATCTAGGATGGAAGCAGTGTCAGGAGACAGGAGAGGCATAATTTCCATATGCAAGTTAAGACAATCCAGATCTGTGGTAGCCAGCAAAAAGGAGCCCCGCAGAGATACTTCCGTCAATGGAGAGGCCTGTTTTGAAGAAGGTGACAAGCTCACCTGCTGCATCAAAAGAGCTGGGTCCATAAAATACACTTTCCACAAGAGCTGAAGAAACTCCAGAGAAAATGCACACCCTGGGGCAGTGGCTGGGCTTCGCTGAGTCGATGGTGCTGCTTGAAAGGAGTCCCCTGACTCGGTGTGCAGATGCTTGGTCCATAATCCAAAATGGACATCTAACAGGATTTTCTTCCCAGATCCTGGATCCTGGCTGGCTCCCCAGGCCTCGAGGACCTAGAGGATGCGAGGCCCGAAGCTCCCGACCTTCCCCAAGCATGCTGTGGCATGTAGTACATGGACAATTTTCCTATGGCAATCTGACACAATCCAAACATGTGCTTGACAGATTAGGGGCTGAGGAGTTCATCCCTACTTATTTTAAGCAAAATAGAGGGGTTTTGAGGCAGAATTTAAACTTAGAAAAAAAGATCAGTAAAAATCCAAGATGGCTGCTACTAGTGAATTCACACCTAAAACAGCAAAAATAAGCAATTTTCAGAACTAAAAAATAATGATTTTCAAAACTAAAAAATAGCAATTTGGGGTCATCCTACCCTCAAAAACCCTTAAAAATGAGTTTTACTAACCACTCCTGATGCTCCCATAGGAAATAATGAAGGTGTACTTATAGTCACTGAAGTGCTTTGCCTGTCAGCTCTTTTCACTGCAGCTGAATGGAGGAAAGGGGTTTTCTGCCTCAGTAAAGCTTCAAACTGACCAAACTTCAAGATCTTCGGACTGCAGTCAGATGGACCCCGACTGAAACCTCCACCTCCTCGGAATCTCTCCATGTGACTGGGGGAGGGAAATGTAGCCTGTGCCCTGAAACCCTGAGGGGTTGTTATTCAGGTTGCACCCAGCCTGCGCTTAAACCTCTGACAAGGTCAGAAGGCAAGCTGGATCCCAAGGGGACAGACCCTGAGCCCAAACAAGATGGTACACAGCAGGCTAGCTTCACAAATCCACCAAAGTTTCTCTATGAAGCAACAATCCAGCTCAATGGACTTCATTTTCTCTGACAGAAGACCAATGCAGGGGGTCTCATGGCACCCAAACCATTGAAAACAAATTTTAAATCAAAAAAATAAGAAAGGAGCAGATCCAAAAGACTTCTGCATGGATCACTTGCAGAAATTGAAACTGCAGGAGTTCTATCTCTCTCTCAGTAGTAGGAGGAGCAAATGGTGAGAAAAGTGTGTATTTCTGCAAGTCCTAGATTTGGGGCATGGATTGGACACCTTGCATATAGAATCCAGAAGGGACATACCAGAAATCAGTGGGTAGCGCGGGTGAGTGGCGCTTGGGGTGGTGGCACTCCTCCCCCGCCCTTTTCTCTGCCCCCCCCTGCTCCTTCCTGGCCCCCCTGCCATGCACACCCCTTCCCTTTCCCCATATCTCTTTGATTTTTCCTGGCATGAGTAACATCACAAACTTGCTGCCCGCGTCAGTGTCGGCTTTCCCTCTGACATCTCTTCCAAAACACGGAATCTGGAAGTTTGCTGACGCAAACAGCAGGTTGGAGTTGCTGCTTGTGCCAGAAAGAAGCTAGAGGTATGGTGGAGGAAGGGGGAAGTGAGGACGTGCACACGGTGGAGGGAGGAATGGGAAGGAGCAGGGGGCGGAGGATAGACGCCAGTGCCCCCACCAAGACAGCACCTGG
Organism: Geotrypetes seraphini; assembly: GCF_902459505.1. Lineage (NCBI taxonomy): Eukaryota > Metazoa > Chordata > Amphibia > Gymnophiona > Dermophiidae > Geotrypetes > Geotrypetes seraphini. Next base: position 402,347,648 of record NC_047085.1, on the reverse strand, counting down.
TTACAGACCGCCCCCTCCCTTACTATGCCACTGCCAAAAATACACATTTTATGTATTGAATGACACTCTATATGAGTATGGTGAGAAAGAGACACTGACAAAGTAAAGAGGAAATGAAATTTCTGCTTATAGAAGTGTATGCTACAGTCCACCCCCCCCCCCCTTTCTTTATAGGAAGAACCGTAGATCAGAAACTTAGATGAAGAAATTCTTAATACTGATACTAGTAGGAAAACTGTTATCTCCTGGATGCTGTTTAGAACAGCCCTGCAGTAAAAGCAATTGAAAGATTCTGTTTAATGTGTTCCCCCAAAGGCAGCAACTCAGCTGGTAGGAGATAACTGAGTAGAGTTTTCTAGTTAACCATGACTTTTCAAAGAATATGAATACAAAACCATTATATATGATAATGCTGCTTATCTATAAGTGTTTTCCATAGACAATAGAGTTGAAAAGGGTAGTATCTTCTAGAGATTAGAACTTAACACCAAAGTTCTGAGCATATGCAGCCCATCCTATATACAGTGGTTTCCTGTTGCTCAGTTTGTTCCTCAGCTCAAAACAGTAAGACTGCTCTCAGGGAGGTGAGTGAGATTCTGTGATTTATCAATCCTGCTGTCTAAGGAAAACACTTATTACAGGTTAACAACAGTGCTTTTTCCATCAACAAGCAAGATTAAGTTAGGCATACAAGAAGGTGAATTCAAAGCTTAGAGTTGCTAAACACTGAATTGTCATGATCAGTCAAAAAAGAGAGGAGTTAGGTGACAAAGACAGTTTGGTATTGTCCTCTCCTGAAACCTGGCCTACAAAATAATGTGCTGTGAATGTATGTAGGAAGGACCAGAAAGCTGCTTTGTAGATGATATTCATTGAGAAAGACTTCATGAGCAGTAAGTAAAATGGAACCCCTATGTGCTCAGAAGCACAAAAGTCCTACTACCAAAACATTAAGGGAAAACCACATCTAAACCCTTATCTAAGCCTGCCAGAAGGAAAGCCAGAACCCCCAGAATGTGAGCCCGTATAGGCTCTATTTGCGGTCCTTGGCACACCACTGTTGGAAAGCCTTCCAGGCTTTGGCATAAGAAGCCATAGTAGAAGGGTTCTTGGACTGCAAAAGCATTGAAACGACCACATCAGAATAACCACGATTCATCAAGGCTGAGCGCTCTAGCCATGCCTTAAGACCAAAGCATTGTGGACTCTCCATGGGCACTGGACCCTGACTGAGAATGTTGAGATGAAGAAGGAGCTTGTGCTTCCGGTCCCACTGAAGATGTACGAGATCCACATACCACAGACGACAAGACCAGTCTGAAGCAACTAGGATCACTAGGCTAGGATGCAATGCTATCCAATGGATGACCCGATCAACCAGAAGCCAAGGTGAGAACACATAAGAGTTCATGAGATGGCCAAGGTTGAACCAAGGAGTCCAGACCTAAACTTCCGCGCCGTTTCTTGCCTAAAGAAGCACCTGACCTTCACGCTCCTGGATGAAGCGATCAAGTCCATCTGTGGATGGCCCTAGCATTGCACAGTAAGAAGGAACGCTCTTCGCAAGAGGAGCCATTCTCCCGGGTCCAGGTCTTGTCGAGAGAGGAAGCTTGCTTGTACGTTTTCAACTCCAGCCACATGCACTACTGAGAAAGAAGATGTAACTTCACCCAGCAAAACAGCATGCAATCCTCCTGGCTCAAGGGAACGCTTCCTGTGCCCCTTGACAATTCAGATATGCTACCGCTGTGTGGGCAGGAGAGCAAGAAACACCAGCCAAATAGCACAAAGCTCCAGACGATCAATTGACAACCCCATTCAGAGAGGGAACCTGGTGTAATCTCATGTGACAAGCACACACCACAAATGAGGCTGCCGCTGTAGCCTTAATACCTGAAGAAGCCACCTTGAAAAGCTCTTCCAAGAAAATGTCAACACTGTGATCCTGGGAGTCTTTAAGCATTATACCCCCATCGCAAGGGAGGGACGTGTGCCTAGTAACCTGCGCCACGTCAAAATCCACCTTGGACTACTCAAAAAGCTGCTGAAAATCAGGAGCATAAAGCTTGGCCATAGCTTTAGAGAGCCAGAAAGAGCTATCTGGGGAATCCCACTGTTCCATTACCAGACTGAGAAGCACATTAGAACTCTGAGATGTAGAAGCTTGAGAGTCCAATTTAAGCTCTTTCAGGGAATCAGTAATGAAATGGTGGATAGAGACAGACTTAAAAAGAGTGTGGATAGCAGGATTCTCAGCCAAATCCGGAGTTTCCGAGACATGCTGACTAGCCCTGGGGTAAGGGTATCAGCCAGATCCAAAATAGAAACAGTGTCAGAAGACAGGATAGGCATAATATCTGTATGACAAACAATACAGTCCAGATCAGATGTAGCTAGAGGAGAGGGCTCCTGCACAGGGACCTCCGGCACTGGAGCAACCAGCCTGAAGAAAGGTGACACATTTGCCAGCTGCGTCAAATAAGCTGGGTCCGAAGTATATGCTCTCTAGAGGAGCTGAATGAAATCCAGGGAACCTTCACACCCTATGGTCACTGCTGGGTCTTACCAAAGTGCCCATGCTGCACCATCGTGCCCATGCTGCACCATCGTGAATATGGGGAGACCTGGCTTGTTCCTGAAGGAGAGGCAAAACACGGTGAAGAATGTGCTAAGAATCAGCAATTTCTCTGTGCAAGCTGATGTAATTTGGGGGGAGGAGCCAGCAAGCTAAAAAACGTGAATAATTGAAACTCTGATTGCTGAAACCGCAAATACGAAGGGAGAAGTGTAAAAGGTTTTGTTGCCGCACCGGCGGTAAGTATATCAATTTATTGCCCATTCCTGCGGTTTTCCTGCAGTTGCCACGGGTTAATTGCGGGATCCGGGCACCATTTCATTTTTTAGTATGTATGATCTGTTCTTTATTGATTCATTTATTTTTTATTTTATTATTTTTATTTGTGTATGTATATCCCTTTAACGCATCTAGATCTTTGGACAGTACTGCAAATAAATAAATTAATTAATGTTGTGCAAATTAAACCATTTATTAAAAACCTATTTAGAGTAATTTGTTTATATTCCTACCTTTTCAGACAAATACTGTTCATAAACTCCAAATGCAGCTGTTCTTAATAAGTCTTTGGTCTGATTAGTCTGACGTTCTCCATCTCTCCGTCGATTTAGTAGCACCTCTAACTGTTGCTGCGCTGTAACACGATATCCCTCTACCGTCAACCAGAAGAAGAGATGTGCTTGGCCTCCACTCTGCTGCATATAATCTACAATTCAAAATCAGTACAGTAGCTGTATCATCACAAGCAGGAAAGTAGTGAATACATATACAGTAAAACCTTGGATTGCAAGTAACTTAGTTTGCAAGTGTTTTGCAAGACAAGCAAATCATTTGATTTAATTTTAACTTGATAAACAAGCAATGTCTTACAATACAAGTACACATCATAACTGAGCTGATGGTTCTTCTCTCTTTGACGCTGCAGGAGTGTAGTGACTGTTTTAAACAAGCAAAGACTTGCAATACAAGTACATACAGTATACACGCCTCACATCATCACAACTGAGCCGATAGTTCTTCTCTCTCTGCCGCTGCAGGAGTCTAGTGACTGTTCTAAATGAGCGAGGTCTTGCAATACGAGTACGTATAGTAGAACGAATCGTCTGAGTTTCCATTATTTCTTATGTGGAAATTCGCTTTGATATACGAGTGCTTTGGATTACAAGCATGCTCGCAAACCAAGGATTTACTGTACATGTTTTGGCAAACTAATGCTTAGGTAGCTATTCAAAGCAAACTATCTCCAAGAAATTACTGAATCTCAAGACAAAAAAAATGCTTTAATCAGCCACCTAAGAAAAGGAGTACCTGAATAATAAGCTCTGCACACTTAATTTTTCAACCTTTGTTTGATCAAAGAGAAACACCAGAGATTAAAACTATAGCAGGCCTCAATTATAATAAATAGCCCGATTACCTATTATGAGGATGATTCTCAAAGCTTTGCAGTAAAAACTGATGGACCACTGTTGAAGCCTTTCTTGTAACAATTTTAAAAACAGACAGTCATTCTCTAAAAACAGTGCTTGCAAATGAGGTGTGTGGAGCAAAGTGCAGGCTCGCTAAATATACTTGAGATGAGTCGCTGGTGGTAGCAATCAGCAGATGCGCAGAATACACCTGCATATTAAAAAAAAACAACAACAAATCGAAGATTGGCAGGAGAGATGCTTACTCTATCTTGTTACGCTCGCACAACTTCAAAACATCCACCCCTGATAGTAGGAGAGATGCCCACTTTCTCCCACCGCACTCACACAACCTTTGAACACCAACACTCGGTAGGGGCCTTAAGCAACCTGGGCCAATTGGAGCCTTAGGCCCCTCCCTGGCTTAACCCAGGATGCATCGGAAAGGGGAAAGCCCACCAGCTGGAGGGTAGGTGTCCTACTGGCCAGATTTCCTGAATAAGGTAAGGAGGGGCGGGGGAGGGGGGACGTTGGAGGAGGGAAAGAGTCAGGGGATTGTGTGAGTGTCGCAGGAGAGAGTGGGAATCTCTCCCGCTGCAGGGGGGTAGAGTCGGGGGATTCTGCAAGCATGATGGGAGAGTGGGCATCTCTCCTGCTGCAGGCGGGGGGGGGGGGGGGTGTGCAGAGTTGGGGAATTGTGTGAGTGCAGCAGGAGTTAGTGGGCATCTCTCCCGCTGCCAGATGTCCTGAGGTTCTGCAAGCTTGGAGGGAGAGATTGGGCATCTCTCCTGCCTATCTTCGATTTGGGTTTTTTTTTAAAAATTTGCGGGGGGGGGGGGGGGAATCTGGGCTGACAAACTTTACTTTCCTATCAGTGCCTGAGACAGTCAGTACTCAAGCACTGATCAGAAAGTAAGGCAATGAAAGCTCAGACCTGTCAGCAAATTTTGGTCGCAAATGTGGCACAAGGTTAAGGAATCACTTGGCAATGGCAGAGAATTTCTCGGAGTGCTCATTTTAATATTAATGAACTCGTTGTACTCATTTGCATGGCAGTACTGGAGAGACTGTTAGAAAACTCGGAAAAGACCACAATAAGTCATTTTAATAATCTGCCGCTAAAATACATGAACTCTAAAACGGCGACCACATTAAAGGCAACCTTAAGTTTTGAGAATCTGGCCCCTAGTGATTAGTGCAGTGGCTTGAAAATCTGGAAAACTGGGTTCACTTCTCACTGTAGCTCTTTGTGAGTCTGGACGAGCCACTTAAACCTTCACTGCCTGTATTTAATATGTAAACCACTTGTAACCACAGAATGGTGGTATATCAAATCTCATCCCTTTCCCCCTCTTCTATATAATCACCACCATTAGCCAAACATTTCTGTCAATGATAGACAAGTTTTTGAAAGCTGTCACAGAAGAAATGCACATCTTGCCTCTTTAGTCAGTTGCTCCAGTCCTTCCCATCTCTTGAGTCAGATGTCCACAAAGATATTCCTTCCAAGTAGGAAATAGCATGGCTTTGTCTGGTGTTTTTTTCTTTTACCAGTCCAGGTGATTTGTCACTTTAACTTGTCGATTTGGCTTAGTACATCTTCTAGATACACTAAGCCAAACTGACAAGTTAAAAAGTGACAAATCACCTGCACCGGATGGTATACATCTCAGGGTACTAAAACAACTCAAACATGAAATTGCTGACCTGCTGTTAGTGACCTGTAACATGTTGCTAAAATCATATAGATGATTGTTATATAGATGTTGAAGATTGGAGGGTAGCTAATGTAACACCGATTTTTAAAAATAGTTCCAGAGGAGATTCGGGAAATTACAGACCTGTAAGCATGACTTCAGTGCTGGGCAAAATGATGGAAACAATTATAAAAAATAAAATTGTGGGAACACGTAGACAAACATAGACAAACATGATTTAAAGAGACACAGTTTAGTTGAGGGAGATCTTGCCTCACCAATTCGCTTGACTTCTTTGAAGGTGTGAATAAACATGTGGATAAAGGTGAGCCAGTTACATAGAAACATAGAAATAGACGGCAGATAAGGGCCACGGCCCATCTAGTCTGCCCACCCCAATGACCCTCCCTACCTATCTCTGCGAATAGATCCCACATGTCTATCCCTTTGGCCTTAAAATCAGGCATGCTGCTGGCCTCAATGACCTGAAGTGGAAGACTATTCCAGCGATCAACCACCCTTTCAGTGAAGAAAAACTTCCTAGTGTCACCATGCAGTTTCCCGTCCCTGATTTTCCACGGATGCCCCCTTGTTGCCGAGGGACCCTTGAAAAAGAAGATATCTTCTTCCACCTCGATGCGGCCCGTGAGATACTTGAATGTGTCGATCATGTCTCCCCTCTCTCTACGTTCCTCGAGTAAGTAGAGCTGTAACTTCCCTAGCCGCTCCTCGTATGGGAGATCCTTGAGTCCCGAGACCATCCGGGTGGCCATTCTCTGGACCGATTCTAGTCTCAGCACATCCTTACGGTAATGCGGCCTCCAGAATTGCACACAGTACTCCAGGTGTGGTCTCACCATGGATCTATACAATGGCATAATGACTTCAGGTTTACGGCTGACGAAACTCCTGCGTATGCAACCTATGATTTGCCTTGCTTTGGAGGAAGCTTGCTCCACTTGATTTGCAGTCTTCATGTCTTCACTGACGTTCTGCTTCAGTTCTTGTTAGGATCTCGCCATCAAGGGTGTAAGTTTTGCATGGATTTTGGCTGCCCAGGTGCATGACTTTGCATTTTTTGGCATTGAAACTGAGTTGCCAGGACCTAGACCAGCGCTCCAGTAGAAGTAGGTCGTGCATCATGTTGTCGGGCATTGAATCTTCGTCCGTTGTGCATTTGCCCACTACATTACTTAGTTTGGCGTCATCGGCGAATAATGTTATTTTACCTCGAAGGCCTTCTGCCAAGTCTCTTATAAAGATGTTGAATAGGATCGGGCCCAAGACCGAGCCCTAGGGCACTCCACTGATCACCTCCGTCATTTCAGAGGGGGTGCCGTTCACCACTACCCTTTGAAGCCTACCTCCAAGCCAGTTCTCAACCCATTTCGTCAATGTGTCGCCCAATCCTATAGAACTCATCTTGCTCAGCAACCTGCGGTGTGGTACGCTATCAAATGCTTTGCTAAAGTCCAGGTATACGATGTCCAGGGACTCCCCAACATCCAGTCAAAAAAGCTGATCAGGTTGGATTGGCAGGATCTCCCCTTAGTAAATCCATGTTGACAGGGATCCCGTAGATTCTCCTCGTCCATGATCGTATCCATTTGCCGTTTGATTAGAGTTTCCATTAGTTTGCTCACTATTGATGTGAGACTCACTGGTCTGTAGTTTGCTGTCTCCATCTTGGAGCCTTTCTTGAGGAGTGGAATGACGTTAGCCGTCTTCCAGGACATCGGGACGTTACTTGTACTAAGGGAGAGATTGAAGAGCGTGGATAGCGGTTCCACCAAGACATCACACAACTCCCTGAGCACCCTGGGGTGTAGGTTGTCAGGCCTCATTGCCTTGTTAACCTTGATTTTTGACAGCTCGCAGTTGACGCTGCTGGGTGTAAACTCGAAATTACTAAACGGGTCAACTGATTCAACCCTTGTCTGTAGCTGAGGGCCGAGTCCCGGCGCCTCGCGGGTGAAGACTGAGCAGAAGTATTCATTTAACAGTTGGGCTTTTCCCGAGTCTGTTTCTATGTAGTCTCCGTCTGGTTTACAGAGACGTACTATCCCGCCTGAGTTCTTATTTCTGTCACTGATATACCTGAAGAAAGATTTATCTCCTTTCTGGATATTCTTTGCTAGAGACTCCTCCATGCGGAATTTAGCTTCCCTAACTGCTGTTTTGACTGCTTTTGACTTGGCCAGATATTCTACTCTAGAGTCCTGTTTCCCTGATTGTTTGTAAGAGATGAATGCTTTTTTCTTCTCCTTGATGAGGTCCAAGATCTCCGCAGAGAACCACTGTGGCTTGTTGTTCCTACTCCGTTTACTTACTGATTTAACATAGCGGTTTGTTGCTTCCTGTATGGTGGCTTTCAAAGTCGACCACATTTCTTCCACGTTGATGTAATATATCTAGATTTTCAGAAAGCTTCAGATTTTCAGAAAGGATTTTACCAAGGGATGCTGCTTTATGCGCTTCGATAACTGAGCAGCTCTCACATGAATTACATATGCCGGATGTAAATCATCCACCAAATTAGTTTCAAAAACTAAATCACAATAATCTGATGTTTGAAATATCCAGTCTCATTCCATCCTTAAATGACATGTAATATTATAAACCTTAAGAACTGGCAAAACCATGTCCCCCTCCCGCATAGAAAGTTGTATTTTGTAAATTAAATTTAAATATCCAATTTAAATTAATACTGAACAGTCTACTGAATCTAAGATTCAGCATGCTTTAGTATCTAAGCTTACCAATAAAAAACTGTAGTGCTACATTATCTACAAGAATGTTGTCCAGAGGGACTGTGTAAAGTTTTCCAAAGTTTGCTGCCAGCTTCACAGTATCTATTTCCTGCAGGAAAAAAAAAAAAGTCTCATTATCAAAATTAACACCAAGTCAAATTATTTAAATGTTTTTTTAAATATTCTGCATGTACATCTGCTTCTGATTACTCAAAAATGACATGCATAACATGATGGTAAGGAACCTGAGCATGTAGAACATTGATTCACAAGTTCAAGTTGGCTCTTATAAAATTGCCCAAGGGTATATACCGTATTTCCCCCGAAAATAAGACAGTGCCTTATATTAATTTTGGGTCCAAAAAACGAATTAGGGCTTATTTTCAGGGGATGTCTTATTTTTTTCATGTACAACTATCATCTCTCTCTTCCTCTTTCCTTTCTCCCTTCCCCCCCTTGTGCAGCATCTTTCTATCCCTCCCATCCCCCTGTCCAGCAGAACCCCACTACCCCTCCCACCATTAGACTGTCATACCGCCACTCTGGGCCTCCAAAAACAGTGGTAGTGCTCTGAACGGGCTGTTTCACAGCCTTCACCGCTGGGGCCATCCCTCTGCCACATCATTGATGTCGTTGATCTTAACTAGGGCTTATTTTGGGGGTAGGGCTTATATTTGGAGCATCTTTAAAAATCATGCTAGGGCTTATTTTCAGGATAGGGCTTATTTTCAGGGAAACAGGGTATGTGCAGAAAATTAGGCACAGAGAAACAGCACCTACTACTGTAAAATGTAATACATATAAAGGCATTCTCCGGGGTAGGCAATGGGTAGAGGGGGGCAGGACTAGTACTTTAAAGGCCAACCAAAACTGCTTTATTCATTTTTGGCCAAAAACGAAACTGCAGTTGAAGCTTACTGACTGGTTTCGTCTGAAATCGAAAACTAATGCTTGGTTGTGTGAATGTGAACCAATGAGGCCCACTGGAGATTGCCAGAGTTTGCAGTTGCCAGCCTTCAACTAAACTCACAGGAGATTAAATACCCTCTACTCTCAGGAACTGCAAGCACAGGCTGACAACTGGGAGAGCCATTTTAACAAAATCTCAACAAATTTGGAACATTTAGGGCTCCTTTTACAAAGCCGCGTTAGCGGTTTAACACACGTAATAGCACGCACTAAACTGCCGGCCGCACTAGACGCTAACACCAGCATTGAGCTGGCGTTAGCTCTAACCGCGTAGCGTGGGTTTAGCGCGTGCTAAAAAGTTGCGTGCGCTAAAACTGCTAACGGGACTTCGTAAAAGGAGCCCTTAGGTTCCTAAGTCAATGCGGATGTAGCTAAATATCTTCAGACAGGACTTTTGTGAGAACGTGTGAAAAGATCATGATTATCATCTTTTTATGCTTACCCAACTGTGCACAAATAACAAAAGAAAGTAGTATTGAGATGTTTCCCATTTTCTTTATAGTTAAAGAAGATGCATGATATACGGCCTCTTTTACAAAGCCGCGCTAGCGGCCCCAAAGCCCAGAGATTTAAAGGGCTTCGGGGCTGTTGCTGCGCGGCTTTGTAAAAGAGGCCGATAGATTCTTTGTATAATAGGGTAAAGGAGTCCAGATACTGAACTATACTGTGGACATTATACCATATGGATGCATAATCCAGAATAAAAAAAGCACATTGATGTTACTGAATGTGAGGACTATATGCTCTGAAAAATTACAATCAAGAGCAATACATTTCTCAAATTATTTTCTAATATATAAGCATTATTTCATTGTAATATAATTTCCTTACTAACAATATAAGCTGACCAATACCGTATATACTCAAATATAAATCGATCTGAATATAAACCATGGTATACTTTTTTTCCTCCAGAAAGGGGGGGAAAAAAGGTTGACTTGAATATAAACAGAGGTTAGAAATTAGGGTTATCATGGTGAGCCAATCTATAAAGATTGTTTACCCTGCCTCCCCATCAGCAACCTAAGTCATTAAACATAATACAAATATCTGTGATGCATATATCCTAAAGTTCCAATATATAAGGGGTAGTAAACCTTGTATATCAGTATATCCTAAAGCTAACATATTGATAATAAGGCCCCTACATAGGAAAACGCAACTACAAGCAACCTCAAACTTAAATAAATGTATACAAAAATCAAACTTAAACCTCAAGAAGCCATATGCAATTCTACAGTTTGGAATATAAAAAGAAAACAGTGCAAATTTATGGTAAAACTGCATTTTCTGTTCATGAAATTAAAATTATTTTTTCTCTCTTTGTTGTCTGGCCATTTTATGCATGTTTATACCAATTTCTGCTTTCTTCTGTCTTTTCTTAATTTTGTTTCCAGGGTTTGCAGTTTATCTGCCTCTTCTCTCATTCGTCTTCACTTTCTCTCCTACATCCATCTCTGACTTTACCCTTTTCAGTTTTCCTCCATTTATTTTTCTGCATCTCTATCTGCTTCTATTTCTCCAGGTTTTTTTTTTTTTTTGCTAACTCTTCCCTCTCTTCCCCCTTTCCAGCATCTTCTCTTTCTCTCTTTGCCCCTTTATTTTCACTCTTCTAGCAAGTATCTACTGCCTTGCCTCCTCCATCCAGCATATCCTCTCCCCTCCCCTCTTTCCTCCAAAACCTCATATCTCTCTCTCCCTCCACCTACATCTATCATCTTTTACCCTTTGCTTCTTCCAACAGAGTCGTGGGGCAGGGGCAGGCCCAACATGTGAGGCAGACAACCAATTCCTTCAGGCCACGGCGGTCCTTCATGATATTTGCTGGATGCCGGGAGGAGGTGGGAGTGAGGAGTTAGTGGCACATCCAGACTGTGAGCAAACCTGCCTTTGGTCCTGTTCCGGCCCCACTAAACTGGCTGGTAATAATGAAGCCAGACACTGCGGAGGCCTTCCCTCTTGCCAAATTGCTATAGGCTCTGCCAGTCTCAATCCCACCCTTTAAAATCAGGAAGTAACTTCAGAGGGGGTAGAATTGAGACTGGCAGAACCTTTAGCAATTTGGCAAGAGGGAAGGCCCCCTCAGTGTCTGGCTTCATTATTGATTTGATTAACGTTATATACCATTCAGTACAAAATGTTTAAAGTGGCTTACAGAAAAAATTATAATAATACATATTCTATAACCAACTCATAACAGTAATATCTACTAAAATAATAAAGTGGAATGTTCCACAATAAAACCCTCAACAACAAAAATATTACACCAATCAAATATCAGAATAGGTAGATGAAAACAGCCAAGCCTTCAAAATTTTACAAAATGCTGAAAAACCAGACAGTTTGAAAATAGGACGCAGCAGAAAATTCCATAAGAAGGAATCTGTGTAAGAAAAAGCACTGTTTCTGGTAGAAGTCAGTTTCACAATTTGCAAAGAAGGAAGCTTCAACAAACAATGCTGTGATGACCATAGAACACAATTATGATCTTGTTCCACAAATTGGTTACTGAGATAAGAGTGGTGACTGCAGGCGAAACACCTTGAAAACTAGATACAAAAGTTTAAATGAGATTCTCATAGAGATGGGCAGCAATGTAGCTACTTCATTTTTTTATTGAAAGTTTTATAATAGTAATAAGCATACATGAAGATAAATTATACTGCATAGATGTTATGTTATAGGCAAGTTCATAGATGCAACAGTGAACAAGCAGCACCCATGTATAAAAGAGAGAGAACAATTAAGCCATAAGGAGAGACAAAAGAGTAAGTTCCTAAGGAGACCCAGTAGGAATGTTATAATATGAGTATCAAAACTATTGAATAATTAAGAATATTTAGGTATTTTAGAAGAAGTTGGAATGTATCAGACATTAGGGAAGAGAGGATCTATTAGATAAGGGTAACCATGTTTTGTTAGTTTTGAATCCTTTGTTTGTTAGAGAATTAGCTTTACATTCAAAATTATGTATCATCATTACAGTAGCCCACCAAAAGATGGTGTTTAATAGCTGAGCAGATTTCCAGTGTGATAACATCATTTGTAAGGAAATAGCAATGAGAGTATCCAGCAATATGAATTGCCAGGTATCTAGGGCACCAGACAGGGCAAGTGATCTAAAAAGGATGACATTAAAAGATAAATGAGTTGAAATAGGTAGAATGATACATATGATTTTCCCAAAATGACTGAATAATTGGGCAATCATAGATCATACGTCTGAGGTCACCCAAATGAATATTGCTGTGCCAACAGTTATTTGATTCAGTTAGATAAACCTTGTGGAGTTTATTAGAGGTCCAGTAGATGTCAGGGGCAGGATCGTGGCAGAGGGAACGTGCTGCTGAGGACAATGGCAGCCTGCAAAGATCGTTACAGCACCGGCGATCCTCTCTGCAGACTGCCATAATTATCGGTATCTGAAGGTAAGAGCGGGAGGCCAGGGAGGAAGCCGGAGGACGCTGCAAAGAGTGCCTATGCATTGCAGCACTTTCAGACTGACCCTCCCCCCTCGCCCCCTAAAGCAGGAGTGGCAACAGCAATGGACATCCAGCAAGAGGCAATGCTGCCACTCCTGCTTTAGGTGACCTGAAGGCATGGGGAGGAGGATTGGTCACCGAATCGGCAAGGATGATTTTTTTTAATACGAATTGATTTGAATCGATTCACCCAAAATGAATATAAGAACATAAGAATTGCCACTGCTGGGTCAGGCCAGTGGTTCATCGTGCCCAGCAGTCCGTTCACACGGCGGCCCCCGGGTCAAAGACCAGTGCTCTAAAATGAGTCCAGCCTAACCTGTGTACGTCCCAGTTTAGCAGGAACTTGTTCAGCTTAATCTTGAGACCCTGGAGGGTGTTTTCCCCTACAACAGACTCCGGAAGAGCGTTCCAGCTCTCCACCACTCTCTGGGTGAAGAAGAACTTCCTTACGTTTGTACGGAATCTATCCCCTTTTAACTTTAGAGAGTGCCCTCTCGTTCTCTCTATCTTGGAGAGTGTGAACAGTCTGTCTTTATCTACTAAGTCTATTCCCTTCAGTATTTTGAATGTTTTGATCATGTCTCCTCTCAGTCTCCTCTTTTCAAGGGAGAAGAGGCCCAGTTTCTCCAATTTCTCACTGTACGCAACTCCTTCAGCCCTTTAATCATTTTAGTCGCTCTTCTCTGGACCCTTTCGAGTAGTACCGTGTCTTTATTTATGTACGGCGACCAGTGCTGGATGCAGTACTCCAGGTGAGGACGCACCATGGCCCGATACAACAGCATGATAACCTTCTCCGATCTGTTCGTGATCCTTCTTCTTTATCATTCCTAGCATTCTGTTTGCTCTTTTTGCCGTCGCAGCACATTGTGCAGACGGCTTCATCGACTTGTCGATCAGAACTCCCAAGTCTCTTTCCTGGGAGGTCTCTCCAAGTACCACCCCGGACATCCTGTATTCGTGCATGAGATTTTTGAATCAGTGAATCGATTTGAATCGGAAATCGGGCAGCACTAGTGGTGGTCTCCTTCTAGGTGGTGATAGAGATGGGTCTGAAGAGATATCATAAGACTCTAGAGCTGACAGTTCTAGATCAGAATAAGAATGACAAGAGAGGTCTGAGTCATACTCCTCGATGCCTGGGGGGTATAGATGGGGACTGTATGGCTGCATATGTCAGGGCTTAAGAAGCATACCAGCTTTCTCTCCTTGGCATATCGTCTTTATGAACTTCTAACATCAGATCCTATTGTCTGATTGGAATTTATTTCATTTATTTTATTTTTATTTATTGTTTTCTCAGGTACTTTAGCTAGATTGTGAGCCTTCGGGACAGCTAGGGAAATCCAAAGTACCATTTCTATTTATTTTATTTTAATGTATCTTTAATCTATCTTCAATGTAAACCGCTTTGAACCTCACGGTATAGCGGTATATAAGAAATAAAATAAAAAAATCAAAAATCATTTATAAATACATTGAACAGCAGCGGTCCAAGTACCGTCCCCTGCGGAATACCACTTGTGACCACTGTTCCCTCTAAGTTGTGCGCGCGCACAAACTTGCTGAACCCGCGCACACAAATTAAAACAGCGCGCACAAAAAAATAAATTTTTGCCTAAAATGATTTTCACAGCTAAAATGAAATGTTGCAGAAGACCAGCTGTTCCGATTTCCCATTTATCACATTTATTGAAGTGCTATAATATAAATTTTAAGTCATTCACGTGATTCCGTTATCTTTGGCAGTTGAACTTGACACGTCACGTGCTCCATAGGGCCATAGCCTATGGCCCATAAAAACTTCCGATACTTTGACTTCCTGAAGTTCCGCCATATTTCGGGGAATCGTAGTGTGCAACGTGGTACTGCGGTTGTATAACTATATTCGTTTATTATATTGCAACCAGATATAACTCTTAAAATGTCTAAACTGCGAATGGTGAAAAGTGTAAAATGCAAGAGAGCTGCAACAGCTTTTATGTCTGAATGGCTTGAAGAAATTGTTGAAACGGAGACACTTACCTATGAGGAAGACGATGGAGTTGTGTGTTGTTATTGTCAAGATGCCAAAGCAACTGGAAAATTCTCTACGGGAAAAATATGGGATGATGATTGGAAACTGGACTTTCTGAAACGCCATCTATCAAGTAAATCTCATACCAACAGTATTAGGAAACTCAGAAGTAAAAATCCGAATTTAAGAGGGGGACTGGTTAACATGTTGCTTGAAAGCCCAACCAAAAAAGAAAACAGGCAAATTAGTAATGAACGGAAGCGTTCTAGTCCTGATGAAATTAAGGTTCTTGTCGACAGTGTTGTGCTGGCCATTAAGATGAATATCTCAATGCTCTCTGTTCAAGATATCAATGAACACATTGCGAAGTATGTTAGTATAACTGATAGCTGAAGAAGCAAAAACTATGCGTTTGAATTTCTTGGAATTATCAATGGCATCGTGCAAGATGATCGTATGGCAGACATTAAATTAGCAACGTATCATACGTTAACTGTTGATGAAAGCACAGACATTTCTGTCAACAAGTGCTTAACCCTTTCAGGACCATAAGGATCGTAGGCCAATTTTTGTGGTTTTGACGACATTTTTATGGTAAAAAGGGCTTGCAGATGCCAAAAAATTGATTTTTTTTGTGAAATATCATTATTTTTTTTTTTTTAAATCAAACTTCTGGCTTATGGACAGTGTGGCAAGTGAATCTTCTTGTCAATCTGGCAACGACGCTAATGAATGAATGTCGGAACCAGTTTGTTTACATAAAGGCAGTATCATATGGAATCCGTACATATCAAATTTAGAACTGTAGACTATCCCAATCAAAATTTATAGGATTTTAAAGTTATGGGACAAATATGTCCCTTGGTCCTGAAAGGGTTAATACTCTACTTTAAGTATCGGCCAGTCAATTCAAATGAGTATAGGACATCATTTGGTGGGATGCTACAGTTGGAAGCATGTGATGCTACATCAATAGTAACAGCAATTAGGGAATTCTATAAGAAACATGAACTTGACCTGAATAAAATGGTTATGTTCACCTCTGATGGTGCCTCTGTTATGTTGGGAAAAATAGATGTTGTTGCACCACAACTGAGAAAAGACATTCCACATTTAGTGCAGCAACATTGTGTTGCACATCGGGAAGATTTGGGGCTTTCCGATTCATGGAAAGAAGTAAAATTGATGAAAGAAGTAGAAACTGTAATGAGAACTGTATACACAGTGTTCTGTCGGTCTTCTACTACAGATGCATCTGAATGTGAATCAATTGCTTTCAGACCTCTGAATGAAGTGCGCTGGTTATCTAGACACTTTGCACTTAAAGCAATTATTCGAAATTATGATCCCCTGTTAAAATATTTTGAAGAAGACAAAGATAATGATCTTATTGCAAAGTACTGCTATAAGACGCTGAACAGTGAACAATTTCATATTACACTTGAAGTTTTGAATGATGTCTTATCAGAACTTGCTTCCTTAACCATGGCATTTAAAAAACTTGGTTTGACACTATTGGAAGCTTATCATCTTGCACAGGGTAAATTGAACAAACTTCGAATGCAATACTTAGGCGACAAGGTTAAATGGAGTGATAAAGTCAACAGTCTTCTTGACAACAGGATGAGGTCTGGAGAAAAAGTTTCAGTGGATACTAATTCCATATTAACCTTCATCAACATCCTATGATTGCATCTGGGTGAAAGATTTCCTGAAAATGAAATTGAGGAATGGTCTGCTTTTGACTGTATAGCAATATCACAATGTGACTTTGACTTCGGAAATGGACATATCAGATCTCTTTGTTTAAAGTATAAACAATTTCTTCCGGAGGAAAGTGTTATTATTCAGCAATGCAATGACCTTAAATTCCTTGTTGCAGAAAAAAATCAAAAGCATTCTGATAAACAGCTTTCCAGATATGACGAAAATTGCATTTCAGAATGATCAGTTTGCAGATTTAGCAAAATTGATGGACATTGGTGCCACATTCTTAGCATCTAGTTCAGATTGTGAGCGTGGTTTTAGTCTAATGAACAATTTGAAGACTAAACAAAGGAATCGTTTACATTTAGAGCATTTGGAAATGCTGATGCGTGTTAAGAGCAGGGAAAAACTTTGAAAACTAAATTGCTGTTATTCTCTAAATTTTAAGTATAAAGTACCATGATACCTTATTTATAGGTAGCGCTCAATGAAACATTTCAATGAAACATAATTTGTTTATTGAAATGAGACTTTATGTTACATAAAGTGTAACTAACATAAAGTGTAATTAAAATTACATTGTGTTTTCGTTAATTCAGACTAAACTCAAAGACCTGCCCATAAATGCCCATAACTGAACTCAGGGCCCTCTGGCAATCATTTTTATAGCGCACACAAATTTAGTTTTTCTTTAAAATGCGCACAGATGAAATTTTTTGTGCACACAGCCTATGAAAAATTAGACGGAACATTGCTCGTGACCCTCCTCCAATCTAAGTAGTGGCCCTTCACTCCTACCATTTGCTTTCTACCCGCCAACTAATTTTTGATCCATCTATGCACGTCTCCTTCCACCCCATGGTTCTTCAGTTTCTGTAGTAGGCGTTCATGGTGTACCTTGTCAAAAGCTTTTTGGAAATCTAAATATACGATGTCTATGGGGTCCTCTTTGTCCATCCTTTTGTTAATTCCTTTGAAGAAGTGCAATAAGTTCGTTAGGGATGATCTTCCCTTGCAGAAGCCATGTTGGCTTGTTTTCATCAGTTTATTCCTTTCTAGATGCTCGTCAATGCTGTCTTTTATCAGCGCTTCCGCCATCTTCCCCGGAACCGAAGTCAAACTTATCGGTCTGAAGTTCTCTGGGTCACCTCTCGATCCTTTTTTAAAGATGGGTGTAACATTTGCTATCTTCCAATCCTCCGGGATCACGCCTGTTTTCAGGGACAGATTACAAACCTGCTGTAGTAGTTCTGCTATTTCCTCCTTTAGTTCTATCAATACCCTAGGTTGGATTCCGTCAGGCTCGGAGATTTGTCAGTTTTTAATCTATCTATCTGCTTGTGTATGTCTTCAAGGCTTACCTAAAAGGATGTTAACTTTTCTGCTTGATTTCCTTTGAAGATTTTTTCAGGTTCCGGCACGTTGGATGTGTCCTCTTTTGTAAATACTGATGAAAAGAACATGTTTAGTCTATCTGCCACTTCTTTTTCCTCCTTCACCACTCATTTCCTATCTCCATCATCCTGCCGTCCTACCTCCTCCCTCCTCCAGTCTGCTCAACCTGATTCACTTTAAATTTTTTTAATTTTTTCTTCTTAGCTATTTTTTCTTCGTAGCTAGCTGGCTGCTTCCCTTTAACATATCTGAAGAATGGTTTGAAATTTTGTGCTTCCCTGGCTAGCCTCTCTTCATATTCTCTTTTTGTTCTTCTAACCACGAGGTGTCATTCTTTTTGATGCTTCCTGTGCTCTTTCCAGTTTCCTCGGTTTTGTTCTTTTTCCATTTCCAGAATGAATTCTTCTTATCTCCTATCGCTTTCTTTACTTCTTTAGTTAGGTCTTTTGTTCGGCTCTTTTTGCATCTTTTTCTAAATCCGGGGATATACAGATTTTGCACCTCGCTCACCGTGTCCTTGAATAAAGACCAGGCTTGCTCTACAGTCTGCAATTTCTTTCAGCTGTTCCTAAGTTTCTTCCTTACCATTACTCTCATCGTTTCGTAGTTTCCTTTCTTGAAATTAAAAGTTGTCGCTGTGGTTCTCTTCCCTTTCGATATTCCTACTTCAACTTTGAACTTGATCATATTGTGATCGCTGTTTCCCAACGGCCCTACTACTTCCACTTCTTTTACAGGTCCTCTTAGCCCATTGAGGATTAGATCCAAAATGGCATTCCCTCTCATCGGTTCTCTGACAAGCTGCTCCATGAAGCAGTCCTCCAGGAATCCGGTCTCCCTAGCGCATTTTGAGTTTCCAAGACTCCAGTCTATGCCGGGATAGTTGAAGTCTCCCATAACAATCTTGTTACCGCTTTTGCATTCTCACTTCATCTCGGCTTTCATTTCTTCATCGTTTGCTTCGGTTTGCCCAGGTGGACCCTGCCATACTTGCCCCTGTATTTCCAGAACATGGGGAAGGTCACCTGAGGTAGCAGAAATGAAGGAGGAGGTTCCCGCCAAAATCGGAGCTCCTGCGGCCTGATGTATCTGAAAAGCCTGGGACTTTCCTGACGCTAAGACTGAGGAACCGACCAATGCAAAAAAGGAATCCCCAGCTGCTTCGGCAGTAAGGGAATCCTTCGCGAGGTACATGCGGCAGGGTGCCCTGGCCATTGGCAACTGCTGCCGACAAGACTCCCCCACCTCTCTGGCCTGCACAACGCTTACACAGGCCGGCCACGAGTGCCTTGCATCTGGATCACAATGAGCATTTTATTCCCCCTTAAAAGTGCTCATTGTGCTGAAAAACGCCTTAGCTGTAATAAAAGTGCCAGTTAGATGAGAAAAACCAATACAAATGGCAGTTTTAAAGGAAATTGAGTCCTTTACACCGGCACACCTCAGGATTTTTTTTTCACTTAGTCAGAACAGAATTCACGGCTCTTAAAGCTGAAGGGCTGACCAACCAGGGGGGGGCCAGGTCACCGGCTGAGGCACCTCTACAAAAATGTGGGGAGGTGGAGGAAGGTGGGGGGTGAAGGACCCAGCACGAGACAGGCCGAGTTTAACATCCCCGAGGTCGGATGGATCCCCAAACAGGACCCAACCAAGCTCTATCCAGTACAAAAGGGGAACCCAGGAGTCCAAAACAAAAATTCCAACAGTACTAAGAGGGGAGCTGAATTAGTCTTACCACCTGCTTTAATGGAGACTGAGGAGACTAGATTGCAAGAGGGGAAGCTATACTGATATACAAGTTTGTGCTGTCTCCACCTGCTGGTAGCAGTGAGCTATATAACCATTCATAAGGACTATACCACACTACCAAGCGATATAGAATATATGTTTATGAAAATGTACTAGGCACAGGATGTCATGCCATGTTTTAGTAATGTATTCTCGGAAAGCCTGGCTGCGTTATCAGCTAGGCGAGGCATGTCCAATAGGTAGATTGCAATGGTGGAGGGGTCAGAGGTAGATCACCAGCCCCACTTAGCTCCATTTCTCCAGCAGCTCGCCCTGTCTCTTGGAGAGAGCTTGTGCCGGCAAGTCATCTGCCGAGGGCTTGCCACCGCTGCTGATCCTTTGCCTGTCTTTTTTCCCTGCCTGTGGGAAGCTTGCCTGCAGGTGTATGGGGGTGCTTGTTGTTTTCGTGCCAACCTGGTCTCCTGCCTCTCAGAATCACCCATTCCTGCCCCAGCCCCAACACACCTTAGAAGTGTGTTATATACTGGGCGATATCCATATGCTTTACCTGAATACACTTACTGTATTAGTTGTGTCGTGTGCTGTTGTTGGTCGCTTTATAGTTCACTTTCATTAAGCGTTTTCGGGCAGACACAACAAAGTGTCAAGAATTTGGTGATTTTGGCGGGCTTTTCCAATTTTGGTCTAACTTACCTATGCCTTGCCTTCGAATTGGTTCAAACCACTGTGACTTTTGCTTGCTCTGCAATTTTATTTTGCATAGCCTTTGTGTTGATTCTAAACTGCAATTTTATTTCGCCTTGCCTTTGCGTTGAACTTGTTTGGCGGTATTTGATTTTATCTGGTTTGCTGGACAGGTGTTTGAGTTTTTTTGATGATTGTTTAGTGGTATTTGATTATTGGTGCCAGTATGATGAATTCTTATTTTTACTTTTAGAACAGCATGTGTGGTTTTGGCATCTCCAGTCCTTAGATTGCACATCATCCAGAGGTCTTCAGTTCCTGTTGATCTTTTATACTTTTGGACAGTGACAATTTTGGACCAGATTCAGCCAGTGTTTATACTAACTTAGCAGATTTGGCCTTCTTACATCCAGCTTCCCCAGTATAACGAAGATGAGTGTTCCAAAGAAGAGCAAAACCTACCACTTTCATGATGAATGGGAAATGAACTACTTTTTCATCGTGGTGAAAGACAAGTGTTGTTGTCTAATTTGTAATGCCCCAGTATCCTTGCCCAAAAAGGGTAATCTTGAACGTCATTATAAAGCTCTGCATAGCAATACGTTTGATGTTGATTTTCCAACTAAAAGTGAAATTCGTAAACTGAAGCTCAAAGAACTTAAATTGAAATTGGCTACTCAGCAAGAGTTGATGGCGAAGCCAAGGTCACATTCGGTCAATGCAACCATAGCATCCTTCAAGGTCAGTAACCTGATTGCAAAGAAATGCAAACCTTTCACTGAAGAGGAATTTGTAAAAGATTGTTTTCTTGAAGCAGCTGACAATCTTTTTGAAGGATTTAAAAATAGGAAAGAGATCATAGCTGCTATTCAAGATATACAATTGTCAAGAAACACCATCGTGCGGCAAATACAAAAGATTTGTGGAGAAACAACTGAACAATTACTGGAGGATGTTTCAAATTGTGTTGCTTTCTCACTCCAACTGGATGAATCTACAGACATAAAAGACATAACCCATAACTAGTCTTTATCCGGATGGCTTTTGAAGACTTCAGTGTTAAAGAAGAACAACTTGGAATGATTTCTTTAAAAGGTAGAACTACCGGTCAGGAAATATTCAGTTCTTTCCATTCTTTTGTGACAAAGTGTAATCTTCAATTGCATAGATTTGTTTCCATCACTACTGATGGAGCAAGAGCAATGACAGGTGAAGTTAAGGGTTTCATAGCCCTCTGTAGACAGCATGACAACTTCCCAGATTTCCTTTCTTATCACTACATCATTCACCAGCAAGTTTTGGCAAGCAAGAGATTCAATACAAAGACTGTGATGGACATCACTTTCAAAATTGTAAATTCAGTTCATGGAGGATCACTTCAAAGACAGCTTTTCAATCTTACTCTTGATGAAGGGGCAGCGGAAATCATTTTGCACATAGATGTAAAGTGGCTAAATAGGCACAGATTTCTGCAAAGATTTCATGATTTGCTGAATGAAATAAGAAGTTTTTTGAAGGAGAGGGGAGATGACCAATCAGAGTTGGAAGATGAGGAGTGGTTATGAGATCTGGCATTTCTTGCTGACTTTACAGATAAACTACTATATATACTGAAATATAAGTCGATCCAAATACAAGTTGAGACCCCCATTTTTCTTCCAAAGGAGAAAAAATGGTTGACTTGAATATAAGTCGAGGGCTTAATATTCAAGTGCCATGCCCTGCCAGGATCTGCACCCAGTGTCCCCTCCGTCACACCCTGCCCTGCAAGGTTCTGCACTCAGCCCCCCTCCCTGCCAAGTTCTGCACCCAGCCCCCTTCCCTCTCTGCCCTCAGTCCCATTCCCTATCAGGCTGTGAACCAAGCCCCCTTCTCTGCCAGGCTCTGAATACTGTTCCCCCTCCCTGCCAGGCTCTAAACACTGTCCCACCTTCCTTCCCTGTACCCTTTTCCTCCTAAAAAGAGCCAACCTCATCAGTGATGTCACAATTGCTTGATTGTCCCATACTCCCCTTTGCCCTCTAACCCAGCCAGCAGATTACTGGTAACCATTCCCCTTAACTTAAACCACCTAGTGGTAGGCCGGGACAGGAGGGATCCCTCCCGTCTCCTGCCCTGGCCAAAACTAATAATTACCACCCTCCCTCCTTCCCTCCCTTGCGTACCTGTTTGTTCCCTGGTGGTCCAGCGTGTATCTCCCGCTGAAATTCTTAGAATATTGAAAAGGTAAGTAGTCAGTGGCGCACCAAGGCCGGCATGCAACAGCGAGCTTTTTGCGCTGCCGGCTGGCCCTGCACCGCTCCTTGATAGGCTGCCGCGAGAACCACAAATCCCATGAGAACTTGCGGCAGCCTATCAAGGAGCAGTGCAGGGCCGGCCAGGAGCATGAAAAACTCGCTCCTGCGTGCCAACCCAGTTGCGCCGCTGGCTACTTACCTTTACAATCTTCTGGAGGATTTCAGCGGGGGATACACGCTGGACCACCAGGGAACAAAAAGGTACGCGAGGGAGGGAAGGAGGTATTTGTTAGTGTCGGCCGGGGCAGGAGACAGGACAGATTCCTCCGGCCTAAGATAGGCCTGCAGGAAGTCCAGGAAGATTTCGGGTGGTCACTGGGGGATGAACCGAATATAAACCGGGACTCCCATTTTTGGCCAATTTTATGGCCTAAAAATCCAGGTTTATATTCGAGTTTCTTCGGTCTGCCCTGCTCCTGCGAGGAGCCGCCGCATCTTTCAACTTAAAAATATACTAAGGTAAGGAGCAGGGCAGACCGATCCAGGGGAGCTTTTAAAATCTTCAGGTGCGAGCGGCGGCTTGCCGCACGCGCCCCAATGCCAAGCGCCTTTTTAAAATCTTCAGACGCGAGCGGCGGCTTGCCGCACGCGCCCCGACTTCCAAACCCCCCTGCTGCCATCTATTTTTCCCCCTCCTCCCTCTTGCCTACTCACAGCGTTTAACTGAAAAGTGCTGCACTGTGCTGCCACTGGCCTCACTATCTTCTCTCCACTGCGGCCCGCCCTCTCACAACTTCCTGTTTCCGCTAGGGTTGGCCGCAGTGTAGAGAAGACACCGAGGCCAGCAACAGTGCGGTGCAGTGCTTTTCTTTGAGGCAAGTAGAGCGTATGCACAGGGGGAGCAGGAAATGAATGCTAATGGATGGGGGAAGGGAACAGGGGGAGCAGGCAAGGGGTGAGTACACAGGGGAGGGGGGAATGCTGCTGCTACACAGGGAAAGGGGGGAATGTTGCTGCTCAGGAAAGGAGAGAATGCTGCTTCTGTACAGGGAAGTGTGGGGGAGTGCTGCTGTACTGGGAAATGGGAATGCTGCTGCACAGGGAAGGGGGGGGGAATGCTATTGCTGCTACACAGAGAAGGAGGGGAATGCTGCTGTTGCTGCACAGGGAAGTGGGGGAGGGGGGGAAGGGAAAGGGGGCCAGGGAGCAATCTTGGTTTGCTTTGGGGGGGAGACAAAAGAGGGCCAGGCAGGCAGCGCACGAGAATGAAAGACAGCAGGCAGGGAGAGAGACAGAAAGAAATAAACACTGACAGAAAAAGGGGACCAGGGAGAGAGACAGACAGAAAAAAGATAGACAGACAGTGGGAGGGAGAGAGACAAAGAAAGGAAGAAAGAGACAGGGGCAGAGAGAGACATAGAAAGAAAGAAAGACAGATAGACATATTCTAGCACCCGTTAATGACTAGTCAGTAAATATTACTCATTGAACAAGCCATCTCTTGAAAACAAAATATTAACCCTTAAAAATGACATTTTTTCAAGACCCATGCTGCGTAAGAATCGTTTTGGAAGCTAGTGCCTAGAGACAAATTTCAATAAAACTTTAAGAAAAAAAAATGTACTTTCCATTTCCCTTTGCAGTTCTTACTGGATCTTCGTCTCTATGTTTTGTTTTTGCTTAATTTGCTTAACAGCTGATGACATCCAAGTAAATGACAGAAGGTTCATTAAAAATGGGGGGGGGAGGAAATCCTCCAACTTTACTGGGTTAAAATTTAATTTGAAGGCTTCCGGTTTGGGCTTAGAAAGCATGGCTGCGTGAGCGTTAAGCTCCCACTTCCTGATCAGATAATCGCAACATATCGCTGATACCAACTTTTATTTTATAACATTTAAACGGAGCTTCTTACCTCTTAAGGATTGCTGAGTCTAATGGCTACCAAAAAAAATAAATCGGAAGCTCTACCTTCAAATAAACGCCTTAAGTCTGCTCCTCCTTCACCCGATAAGAGCGGCTCGACAACGGACCTCGTGGAAGAATGTGACCCGATACTGACAGAGCTTCAAAGCATAAAATCACTCATGAAATCGCATATCGACATTTCAAAAGATATGCGCATCGAGCTGGAAACGATCCACACACAACTAGCCACTTCACAACAGCACTTCGATCTTCTTGTCAACAGAGTAGCGGCAGTTGAGAAAGATGTGCCTGTGATTCACTCTAATGCTGCAGCCATTTTGAAACTTTCATCGGAGCTAGAAGATATGGCGAACCGAAGCAGAAGATCTAACCTGCGTATCCTTGGGGTCCCGGAGGGAGCTGAAGGCACTGATACCCTTCAATTCATAACGTCCTGGCTCCCCAAATTTCTGGACCTCGATTTCTCACCAGCGCTGGAACTCGAAAGGGCTCACCGCTCGCCCTCCACTCCCCAGCAAGGCGCCAAACACCCGCGACCTATAATCGTCAAAGTGCTCCGATTTCAACAGGCACTATCAATCCTCACCACTGCCAAAGGGAAGGCCTCGATGCTCTATCAGGGCAGAAAAATAATTATTGTTCCTGATCTCGCCCCTGCAACGGCGGCGAAACGCAAAGCTTTTCTATCACTACGCCAAGACCTTAAAGACCTAGGAGCACAATATGGACTTTTCTATCCGGCTAGGCTCCGTGTAACTTATCACAACAAAACTGACAACTACTCCGATCCTGAAGTTTTACGATCCTGGATTCACCAGACCAAAATGGGGTGATAAGAGTTTCATGATCTGCACAACCCTCATCTACATTGCTCTCGAACTTATATTTTCAGCTTGCCTCAATACAACTCACGAATAGACTGCCCATCGGACTACTCTACATGAATTTCACCCTATCATAATTTTTTTTATGAATTTATTTTTGGGTCATCGTATTTTTAGATTACTACGTTACTGGTTTGGTTCTCCATTTTGTTTTCTTTTCCCGCCTTCTTCTTCCTCCCTCCTTTCTGTCCCTCCATTTTAATTCCCACTCAATGTTGCTCTTGATTTACCCCCGCTCATGATTTTTTCCTAAGCTTCTTACATTGCTAAGTTTCACTTGTCTGTTTAAGTTTCTTCTCCTCCTCTTCTCTTGTAACCGACTTTATACGGAGCTCTCTACTGCACAAATTTGTTTTATACTAACTACACTCTCCCACTGTCTTACGTTACAGTTCAACTGATGAATTTCCACAATCCTTCTATGAACTTAATTATTTCTTTTCTTCTCTCTTTTTCCGAAAGTATCTCGCTACCTCTGTAATGTATTTTCTATATTATTGTGATTTATTGACTGATTCTTCTCCCTGCTTAACTACGATTAACTTATTGGATATATTTCTTCATATTCCTACGCTACCGTGCCTGCTATAACTGCCATGTACTGTGTATACGACTAACTTTACGGATTTCTATTAATTTTACAGATTTAAGGCACTTTACTATTGAATGAATTTAACCTTTTTCCTATAAATTTTCTAACACACATATGCAATGAATTTTACTTAATGATTAATTACTCATGTTTTGCTAGATGAATCTATTTTGATTCCCTGCTCTATAACGCTATCTAACCTTTCTGCCTAACTTATGAAATACTGCAATTCCTCTGTGAAATTGATTGCTTCTCTTCCCCTCTTCTTTTCCGAGGGCTCCTCTCTTTTTCTGTAATGAATTATCTATCCCGTCAAGACTTCTTTTCATATACCTTTTCTTGATTAACTATAATAAATCTATCTGATGTGACTTTCCATGATATAACGCTCTTACGATGCATTAAATTTTTCTGTACTATAAGTCTTATCAATTTTACAGTTTTTGATTTGTTTTATGAAATACCTGCACTCTCATGATGAATGAACTTGTTCATACTGCCATAATATATCTTTTTTTCAAATGCAATGAATTTTACTTCTATTATGAACTGTACCTCAGAATTATTTAATAATTAACTATATTAGGTAGGATAGTTGAAATTACTGCCATTACCGTTTCCCTGTTCATGGTTTTACGTAATAGCACTGCTTATGAAACATCTGCAATTCTCTTATGAACTTGACTGCTTCTCTCTCTTCCTTCTTTTCTATGGGCACATCTATACCTATATAATGAATTATATATATCAATATGATCTATTGCCTGATCTCTCTTTCTAACTAACTGCAATAAATTTTTTAGACATGTCTCTTCTCACAGATATGCTGCTAAGACATATACAAATACTTTGCACTATACACCTTATTAATTTTATCAACTCTTGATTGGCTTTATGATCTAAATGCACTTTTATGTTGAATGAATTCAATTTCCTTACCACATTTCACTTTTCTATCAATTGCAATGAATTTCACTCCTAATATGAATTCTACATTAGAACTACTTTATGATTAAATACACTTGTCATGCTAGACGTAAATTATTACTGATACCATTTCCTTGTTTATAGTATTAACTTGTGCCGTTGCTTAAGAAATTCTTACAATTCCCTTTTAAGTTTGATCACCTTCTTTTCCTTCTGTCTTTTGCAAGAGCATATCTTTACCTCTATAATGAACTTTATGTCTTAATAATTTATTACCTGATCTTTCTCCCCAATTAACTGCAATAATCTTGATAGATGAATTTCCACTCACTAATATGCTCATATGTCACACACACTTACTTCGCATTGTGCATATTATTAATTTTATTGATTCTTGATTCACTTATTGGAATACCTGCTCTCTTACGATGAATGAATTTAACATCTTTGTCACAGTCTTTCAGTTTATCGAATGTAATGTATTTTATTTATTCTCTAACCTTCGTCTTAAATTGATTTAATGATTATTATTACCTGTTATGACAGATGAAGTTATTTTAGAAGCTACACCTAAATTTTATTACCATTTATTCTAATGTTTCATTTCATTATGTATTTGAGATCCTATCCTTCCTATGAATTGTCTGCATTATTTTATCCTTTTTCTGGTATGATTTGTACTTTTTATTATATCATGAATTTGTATTGTACTTATCTGGGGTATGACTATTCTAAATACTATTGGTGCTATATACATCTGGTGAGGCTGAATATTAAGTAGGTAATGGGGTTGGTGTTTATTCTCAGGGATTGACCTTACAGGTTGTTATGTTCCCTTTCAAGCCTGTAGATATCCCTTTGAGTCCTCTTACAATTGAACCCTCCATGTTGACCTATTCTGGTACTCTGTTCAACCTGACTTAACATATTTTCTGTTAAATTACCCCTCACAGTTATGGGGTATATCACTATTGACACCTATTTTACCATAGTTGGTAATTGTTCTCTCTACTTGTATGTTGTTATTATTACACTATTTTTGTACTTCTTACCATTGTTGGTATCAGCACTTTGTCTATTGAACTTATAGTGGGTTGCTTGTTGCCTTGCCACTGCTTCTCGGGCAAACTGGCACTCTCTAATATCTCCCTCTCCTCCTGGAGGTGGTTCCTGATCCTCTTTCTCTTCTGGATTTTCTTCTTCTTCTTCTTCTCCCTTTTTCTCTTTCCTGGGGCGGGCATCCCCTTCGGGGCTATACATCTATTACAATATTTACTATACTACTATGACATTCATTAGAATCGCTTCCTGGAATGTCAACGGCATCAATCAAGCACTGAAATACAAGAAAATTGTGGACTATCTTGCACTAAAATATTATGATATTCTGTTTTTACAGGAAACCCACCTGAATCCTAAGGATTGCTCCCTACTCAAAATCCCCAGTTTCCCAACTCACATATTTTCTCCAGCAATTTCTAAGAAGAGAGGAGTTTCTATATTGCTTAAATCATCTCTTCAGGCCAGTATTATTCATCAATCCTCGGATATTGAAGGTCGGTGGGTGGCTGCCTCAGTGCTCATAGGGACTTTTAAAATCTCTCTGCTTAACCTTTATGCACCAAATCTTGATACTCCTTCTTTCATGTTAACACTATGAGACAATCTATTAAATTTCTCTGAATATCCTTTGATAGTTGGCGGAGATTTTAACCTTCCATTGGATACCCACATAGATAGAATGTCTCCATCTCCCTTCTGCGCCCCTAAAATGTGGACCGAACTTCATAACATCATTACTGATCTAGGTTTATGTGATCCATGGAGACTTACACATCCTGACGAGCAATCATTTACTTATCACTCAGCCCCTCATCGATCATATTCAAGAATCGATTACTTTCTCATCTCCAAATCTCTCCTTCCTCAAATTCTTGCTTCTACCATTCATCCTATCATATTATCTGATCATGCTCCTATTGGTATACATATTGAAATACAACATATTTTTCCTAAACATGTGTGGCGCCTCAACACTTTGCTTCTTTCAGAACCCACCTTTCAGGACAAAACTCATAATTTTATCGCTGAATTCTTTGCTAATAATATTCCCTCCTCTCCTTCCTTCAACACTGTCTGGGAGGCCTTTAAAGTGAGCTTCAGGGGGGAAGCAATCAGCTTTTCTGCATGGAAACGTAAATCGGATTCCTCTAAACTCGACGAGCTGGAACGAGATATTTCCACTCTGGAAAAACAACACATTCAGGATAAACTTCCTCATGTCTTACCAGAACTCATCCAGAAAAGAATTGAATACAACTCTATTTCCCGTCTGAAAGCTCAAAAGGACTTTGTCATCTCCAAATCCGGTATGTACTCCTCGGCTAACAAGGCTGGTCGTTCTCTAGCCAGATATCTGGCCAATCGTAAGCAATGCTCAAGAGTTGCTGCCTTGAAAAAGGAGGATGGCACGTTAGCCACTGATGACGCTTCCATCTCCCAAATTTTTTCTTCCTTCTATGAGAAGCTTTACTCTTCTTCTGCTGATATCTCTACTAAGCCTACTAATACCTTTCTCCAAGATATAGCACACCCTTCCTTATCTCAATCTCAGGCTTCTTCTTTAGGAGCACCCATTCTGGAGTCAGAGATATCAACAGCTATTAGCTCGCTCGCCTCTCACAAATCTCCAGGGCCGGATGGCTATCCTATTGAATTTTATAAGACCTTTTCTAGCGATCTAGTCCCGTTGCTGAAAGAACTATATGATTATTTGTTCTCCTTCCCAAATGATCAAGGGAACTTTACCGAAGCACATATCATTGTTCTCCCCAAACCTGGGAGGGATGTCACTGATGTAGCTAACTACAGACCTATCTCATTGTTAAACACTGACTGTAAAATTCTAGCGAAAATTCTGGCTCTCCGACTGGATAAAATTTTGGGTATCCTTATTCACCCGGACCAAGTAGGTTTCATGAGAAACCGTTTTATTGGGGACAATGCACGCACTTTTAATGCCATTCTTGATTTTGCCCACTCCTCCATCGATCCCCTGGTCGCAATATCCCTTGACGCTGAAAAAGCTTTCGATATGGTCGAATGGAATCACCTATTTACCTCTCTATCCTGGTTTGGCTGTGGTTCGGACTTTATAGATTGGGTTCGTATTCTCTATACCAAACCTGCATCGAGATTAAGGATTAATGATTCCCTCTCTTCTCCTGTCCATCTGAATAGAGGAACTCGCCAGGGATGTCCCCTTTCACCACTCCTCTTTAACTTGGCTCTTGAACCTCTTTTACTAGCTATCCATCAACACCCTCATCTCTTAGGGATCCAGGTTGGTTCTATACAGGTTAAAACTTTGGCTTATGCTGATGACTTACTTGTGTTCCTTTCCAAACCAGCTTACTCTATTCCTATCTTACTTCAACTAGTCTCTGATTTTTCCTCAGGTTCAGGTTACCGCATTAATTGGAATAAATCGGAAATCATGCCCCTTAATGACGCCACCTCTTTATCTGATTGTGGCCCGATTTCCTTTAGATGGGCAGACTCTTCCCTGAAATACCTTGGAACTCTCTTCCATCAGGACACTGAGACAATGATGTCCATCAACTTGTCAGCTATAACCGTCAAAGTAGAGAATATATTGAAAAGATGGTCTCCTCTGTCTGTATCCTGGTGGGGGCGACTGGAAGCTATTAAAATGACCATCTCCCCAATTATCAATTACTATCTCTCCATGCTTCCTGGATTAGCCCCCAAAGCTTTTTACAAATCAATAGAGAGTAAACTATCGGCTTACCTTTGGAATAAGAAACCTCCTCGTATTTCAATGAAAATCCTTAAATCTTCCAAGGAAGAAGGAGGAGTGGGCTTCCCTGATTTTTTTTTATATCATATCACAGCATTACTTCGCTATAGCTCTATATGGCTTCAGGGCATAGATAAAGATAATGATTATGCTGCCTGGGTCCACATTGAACAATATCTTTCGAACCTTATTCCCTTATCTTGCCTACCATATACCTCTTCGTCCACTCTTTCTTCTAAATCTGTGACTATTTCTGCAACTCTTCAGGCCATACAACATTTTGATATCTTCTCAAACTCTGATAGAAGACACACTTTGGCTGCTCCTTTGTGGCATAATTCCCTGTTCAGCATAGGTAACCGCTCAGTACATTGGCGCTTGTGGATTGATCAGGGTATATGGTCTTTGGGTCAAGTTCTGCACAAAGAATCTCTATTATCTTTCTCTCAGATTATGGATAAATTTAACTTGCCCCCTTCGGAATGTTTCCACTGGCTCCAACTTTCTCAATGTCTGAAAAAATATTCCCCCTCTATTTTCACCTTCTCTCAAATATCCCATTTCATCACCCTGTCTCAACAGGGCTTTCTTCTAGGCCACTCAACTTCTCTCTTCTATAAAGAACTTAGATCTCACCTCTTCCCTAGATCCAACAGGACTACCGATTCCTGGGTGAATTTTACCTCTTGGTGCAGCTCGGATGCAGATTGGGCACGACATTTCTGTAAAATTATTCGCCCAACCGCCTCTACTAGCTTGACGCAATCACTCTACTTTTTAGCTTATCATGCCTTTTGGACACCTTACAAACTGTTTCGAACTGGGCTTAGGGACTCAAATCTGTGTTGGCACTGCAGTACGGAAATGGGCACTCTCCACCATATGATCTATGCTTGTCCTCTTCTTACCTCATTCTGGACTAAAATTTGGGAACATATTCGACGAATACTTCCTATCACATCTGACTTCACCTTTGACATTCTTCTCTTTAGATCTTTAGCAGTGATTGATCCACTTACTCCTAATCAACAATCTCTCCTTAACATATTAATTGCCCTTACGATCCAAATGATCCTTCATAACTGGAAATCAGCAGATACCCTTAACATTGTATTTTGGTGGAATTCTGTTCTCATGACTCACTCATATGAAATCAAAGCTGCGGAGTTCTCTAACAGAGCCCTGGCCATATCTCACATCTGGGAACCTATACAACATTTTTCTGCACAGCCGTTGACTTCACTGACGGCTTGATTCTGAATTATTGTCCCTCACAGTCGATATTGGAATACTCATTAAAGATGTTGATGCCCGCCCTACTTTATTTCTATCTCTTTGATATTACTTTTTCCTTCCTATTATCTAGTATGCTTATCTCATTCAATCTGATATCCTTCTCTCTACTATTTCCTCCTCCTCTCCAGGATTAGGATATGTTTGACATTGAGATATCACATTACTGTATTATTATTAAGATTCTCTACTTCACTTGTCTTTATATGGCTCTAGAATGTACTGAGGCACTAACTCTGTTAGTGCATATATATATCTCTCAATGTATTCCTTACTGTATACTATTTTTCTTTGTTTATTGTATATTGAAAATCAATAGAAATATTTGAACTCAGAAAATTTAATTTGAAACTAATTTGAAACTTAATTTTCATGGTGGTAGATCACCGGCACTTTTGGCCAGAAAAAAATAGATCACGATCTGTTCTAAGTTGGACATGCCTGAGCTAGGCTATTTTATGTTAATTGCCACAGAACGATGTCAGAAGGAATATAAATGTTTAGGGTCCACAGCTGTTCTTGGGAGAGAAGGTCAGGAGATTTTAAAGGGTTTTCTTCTCTCCCCTGGATACAAAAGAATGCTGTTATATTATTTTTACTTTACATCTTTTAAATAAACTCGAATATTTGCTCATTATAGCACACAGCTGTTTGTGTCCAAGTTACTGAACAACCAGCGGTACGGAAAATCTTCACTTATTCATGAGAGGAGTTTTCATTCTGTGGAACTTCTCCTGAGCTATTATCTAGGCAATATAGCAGTCTAATCCTGGAAAGTAGGGGGAGGGAGAAGAGGTTGTTTTCATTCTCTTCTTATTAATTGATAGTGTGTTCATTTACTTGGGGGTGAGTGTTCCAACTTGTGAAAATTGGTAAAAATGGCCTTAGCATGCCAGGAAAGATCCTCCTCCAGGCGCACTAAGGCCTATTTTTACTGCAGGTTAGGTAAAAGGACTTCTTAAACTAAAAGAAACATGATGGCAGATAAAGGCCAAATGCCCATCCAGTCTGCCCATCCATAGCATCCACTATCTTCTCCTCTCCCTAGGAGATCCCATATGCCTGATCCACGCTTTCTTGAATTCAGACACAGTCTATGTCTCCACCATCTCTACTGGGAGACTATTCCACGTATCTATACGCTTTTTGTCAAGAAGCATTTCCTTAGATTACTCCTGAGCCTATCACCTCTTAACTTCATCCTATGCCCTCTCCTTCTGGAGTTTTCTTTCATTTGAAAAAGCCTCACCTACTTTGCATGACATGCTAATGCCATAGCTTATGGTACAATGAGTGTAGCTGAAATTTGCTAATTTATAAGAGAAGTATAAAATTCCAGAAATTCTTTATGGAGAAGAGCTGTATAGACCGCATAAGAGTTTAGCACTTAGGTATATACTAGAAGATAAAGCAGGTATGACAGACATTTAAATACCTCAAAAATTCAAATTATGTCCAAGCAGCTAATAGAACAAGATGGCAGGTGGCTCAAAGGGAGGTATAACTCAGGAGTAATATAAAGAAATATTTCTTCATAGAAACTATAATGGCAAAATGGACAGCCTTCCAATAAAGAAAAAACAAACAAACCAACAAGAACACACGTTATTGCATCCCTTCAATAGCACTCCTTCACAACCAAAAAGCCACCTTAGAGAATGTACTACAGAGCAGGGAAGATAATACTCTGCAAAGACAGAGCAGGGATAGCATGGTCCGGGCAAGATAAAAACCCACAATGCACCTCAAGTCAAGGAGGCCCCAGGAAAGGACTTCTCCAATGGTTCTAAAACCTGTCCTGAGAACCCCAACAAATCAGGTTTTCAGGATATCCACAATGAATTAGATTTGCTCCAAGCTGGGCTGCGGTATCTGAACGAAAGCACTGAGAAGAGACAAGCAGCCCTCTGTCATGTGCTTTTATGAAAAAGTTATCAGAAGCAAAAGCTCCACTAAAATAGGTCAAGTTTATTTGGGACCCTGCTGAAACTAACTTTGGAACTTAGAGCCAAACCTGGCCCAATTGTGCTGAATATTTAAATACATCTTTAACTCTGAGACTGAGGCCAGAGGCAAGCTGTTTGTGCTGTTTTGGAGAGACTAGTGTATGCCATGGCCTTGCAGGGGCAGGCAACAAGGAGAACTCTTGAGAAAAGAGACTAACTTTCTGCATATTCATTCCTCCTCATTTATGACAAACAGGTTACCCACCTCCCTTTACATCAATAAATTACATCAAGGCTCCATGTCCACCCTCACTCATTCTGTTACAAGCATAAATAACCCTGTGACAGGTTGGAGCACCTGTCACTGGCCAGCGAAAGAAGCCCGAGCAGTGGAGCTCATTGAGCCTGAGAGGAGAGTCAATTTGCAAAAGAGCTCCTTCAGGAGCTGGGCAACCCTCGGGAGGAGGAATGATGGCCTATGGCCTAACTCCCAGTAAGCCCCGAAGACTATTGCTGACCGGCACAGACAGGGGGCATGGTGCATCAGTGGACAGGCTGACCTGACAGGGGGACCTGACAAGGGGGGACTGGTGCAGCGGAGTAGGAAGCCTGGTGGTGGGAAGGTCCACAGGTCTGGAAGGGCTCTTCAGAGGAGTGGGGGGGAGTGTGGCAGGGTGGAGTACCTGTCACTGGCCAGCGAAGGGAGCCCGACAAGTGGAGCACATTGAGCATGAGAAGTGAACTGATTTGCAAAGCAGCTCCTTTGGGAGCTGGGCAACTCTCGGGAAGAGGAATGCTAGCCTCTGGCCTAGCTCCCTGTAAACCCTGAAGACCACTGCTAACTGGTACTGACAGGGGGCCTGGTACAGCAGAGTAGAGTGCCAGGTTGACCAGTCTTGGCAGGGGGGTACTGGTGCAGCGAAGTAAGAAGCCCGGTGGTGGTGGGGTCCGCGGGGACATATACACCAGAAGAGAGCTATGGCCCTGTACGAAGGA
Organism: Geotrypetes seraphini; assembly: GCF_902459505.1. Classification (NCBI taxonomy): domain Eukaryota; kingdom Metazoa; phylum Chordata; class Amphibia; order Gymnophiona; family Dermophiidae; genus Geotrypetes; species Geotrypetes seraphini. Next base: position 402,312,590 of record NC_047085.1, on the reverse strand, counting down.
AGCTCAGTGGAAGAAGGATCCAAGGGGACCTATATATCAGCAGAGAGGGATCTGGAAGACAAAGTAGCCAGAGGGCTCAGTAGATTTTGAAGTCTAGGTGGGATGCAGGCTTGACGACCGGTGGTGGGACTGATGAAGAATCCAAGACTCGTGGGGACCCAAGAGGCAAAGGAGTTGGGAACTGGCAGTGGCCCCACAAGCAGCTGGAAGAGCTATGGTTGAGCTGGCTGGAGATCCTAGCCTGAGGGGGTCTGATGGGTCCTAGGCAGAGGAACAGGCAGGACTGGTGGCGACTGGCAGAGAGACCAGTAATGGCACCAGAAGCTGTCAGAGAGGATCCCAGATGAAGCAGCCTGATAGGCCTGGAAACCATTGGCCGAAGGTCTGGAAGCAACTGGTGGAGGGATCAGCTGAGATGGTTGCGACTTGCGGAGACTGGTAATGACACCAGGAGCTGTCTGATGACCAGAAGGCCAGCAAGGATCAGGGAGAATCCAGGGGGCCAATGAAGAGTGATGAGGCCAGGGAAATAAAGGGCAAAATTTAGCTGGGAATATTAAAAAAGGGGATAAATCCTTCTTCAGGTATGTTAGTGATAGAAAGAGGAATACAGACGAGATAGTGCGCCTGAGAAAACCTGACGGCAACTTTGCAGCATCTACCAAGAATTGTTAAGGCTCAAAGTGAATAAAGCCATGGGAAACAGGGAAATAAAGGGCAAATTAAGTCAAGCGGGAAAATCTCCACGCAGACCGGGCAAACACGAAGTATGGAAGGCTATGTACATTAATGCCCACAGTTTAGGCAATAAAATACTGGAATTAGAGACGGAAATGAGGAGTGCCGACCTAGATGTGGTAGCAATATCTGAAACATGGATGAGATATGGCTATACCAGGTTATAACTTACTCCGCCGAAACAGAGAAAGCAAAAACGGAGGAGGGGTAGCACTATATATCAAGAAAGAAATCAAAGTTACCAGAATCACTGATATCAAGTAAACAGGGGAGTCCCTCTGGGTGAACCTTGCCAGGGGAAGTGGCAAATGCCTGTATCTGGGCATTGTATACAGACCTCCGAAACAACAAGACAACATAGACAAAGAATTAATTGAAGACATCGAAACCATCATTCTGCTTGGAGACACTGTACTGTGAGGGGACTTCAACATGCCAGATATAAACTGGAACAAACTTTCAGCTATGTCCAGCAGCAGCAAAAGGCTAGTCTCAGTTAGGGTGCTGGTCTTAGACAAGAGGGCCGCCGCGTGAGCGGACTGCTGGACATGATGGACCACTGGTCCGACTCAGCAGTGGCAATTCTTATGCTCTTATGTTCTTAACCTCTATACGGGGAGCACGGCTCAAACAAATGGTACTGGAGCCCATCAGGGATCAGGCGATTCTGGACTTGTTACTCACCAGTGGAGATAGCGTCACAGAGGTTTCAGTAGATGAGGCGTTGGCCTCCAGTGACCACAACATGGTTTGGTTTCACCTCAGGAAGGGATCCACGAGGTCGAACACATCAACGAAAGTCCTTAACTTTAAGGGCACTGACTTCGAGAGCATGGGAGATTTTGTCTCTGAGGCACTACAAAACCAAGACACAACAGATGATGTGGAGGTAATGTGGTCAGCTCTGAAATCTACCCTACAGGAAGCAACCAACCTCTTTATAAGAACCGTGAGTAAACGGCGGAGAAATAACAAACCCCAATGGTTCTCTGCGGAGATCTCGGAACTCGTAAAACAGAAGAGTATTTGTATCCTACAAACAATCACAACGACCAGAAGCCAAAGAAGCTTATCTAGAGAAATCTAGAACTGTTAAAACAGCAGTAAGAAACGCCAAACTCCGGATGGAAGAAAATTTAGCTAGGAATATTAAAAAAGGGGATAAATCCTTCTTCAGGTATGTTAGTGATAGAAAGAGGAATACAGACGGGATAGTGCTCCTGAGGAAACCCGACGGCAACTTTGCAGAATCGGACTCTGATAAAGCCGAACTACTGAACAAATACTTCTGCTCAGTCTTTACCTGTGAGGCACCGGGATCCGGTCCACAGCTGCAAACAAGGGAGAGCTCAGAAGACCTGTTCAGGAATTTTGAATTTTCCACCAGCAGCATCTACCAAGAATTGTCAAGGCTCAAAGTGAATAAAGCCATGGGACCGGATAAATTGCACCCCAGAGTGCTTAGGGAATTGAGAGATGTCCTGGCAGAGCCTTTAGCCACACTCCTCAATCTTTCTCCGAGCACGGGGAAAGTTCCATTAGACTGGAAAACAGCTAACATCATTCCGCTCCACAAAAAGGGATGCAGATTAGAGACTGCAAATTACAGACCAGTAAGTCTCACGTCAATAGTGTGTAAACTTATGGAAACATTGATTAAACACAAATTAGATACAGTTCTGGATGATAAGAGACTGAGAGATCCCCACCAGCATGGATTTACAAGGGGGAGATCCTGCCAATCCAACCTGATCAGCTTCTTTGACTGGGTAACAAAACAACTAGACAAGGGAGATTCCCTAGATGTAGTGTATCTGGACTTCAGTAAGGCTTTTGATAGCGTCCCACACCGTAGACTTTTGAACAAGATGAGTTCGTTGGAGCTAGGAGAAATATTAACTGCATGGGTTAAAGACTGGCTCAGTGGCAGACATCAAAGGGTGGTGGTAAACGGTACTCCCTCTGAAAAGTCGGAAGTGCACAGTGGAGTACCGCAGGGCTCGGTCCTGGGTCCAATCCTATTTAATATCTTCATACGAGATCTGTCTCTGGGACTTCGAGGTAAAATTGCATTATTTGCCGATGATGCTAAATTATGCAACATAGTGGGCGAAGGTACCGTGCCCGACACTATGACACAAGACATACTTTTACTGGAGCACTGGTCTACTATTTGGCAGCTGAATTTTAATGCCAAGAAGTGTAAAGTTATGCACCTTGGTAGCAGAAACCCATGCAAAACCTACATTCTGAATGGTGAGACCTTAACTAGAACTATTGCAGAACAGGTCCTGGGAGTAATCATTAGTGAAGATATGAAGACAGCCAATCAAGTGGAGAAAGCCTCATCCAAGGCTAGACAAATGCTAGGTTGCATCCAGAGAAGTTTTGTCAGCCTTAAGCCCAAAGTGGTAATGCCGCTGTACAGGTCGATGGTGAGACCACATCTGGAATACTGTGTGCAATTTTGGAGGCCACATTATCAGAAGGATGTGCTGAGAATAGAATCGGTTCAATGGTTGGCCACCAGGATGGTCTCAGGACTCAAGGATGTCCCATATGAAGAACGTCTAGGTAAGTTGCAGCTATACTCTTTTGAGGAACGCAGAGAGAGGGGTGACATGATAGAGACGTTCAAATACGTTACTGGCCGTATTCAGGTGGAAGAAGACATCTTTTTCCTTACAGGACCTACGGCGACAAGAAGGCATCCGCTAAAATTCAGGGGTGGGAGATTTCATGGTGACACTAGGAAGTACTTCTTCACCGAAAGGGTAGTTGACCGTTGGAATGATCTTCCACTTCAGGTAGTTGAGGCAATAACGTGGCTGACTAAGAACAAATGGGATCAACATGTGGGTTCACTTCAAAGAAGAACTTAGGGGGAGGGTTATTTGAGTGGGCAGACTTGTTGGGCCAAAGGCCCTTTTCTGCTGTCATATTACATTACATTAGGGATTTCTATTCCGCCATTCTATATTTCTATGACCTCGGGATGACCAGGAGGTGTCGGGAAGGCCCTAGTCAGATGTTTTAAGAGTAACTGTTTAAGCCCTGTTATGTTTGTCTTAATAGAAAAGCTGGAGACTGAAGACCAGAGAGCACCTGGGAAGTTTGGATATGTGATGGGTAATACCACTAGGTCCAAGAACATGGTCACAAACCCTTAGATATAAAAGATGTGAAAACTAATGTTTGAAATTATGAAGGCCTATAAAATTGCAGCAGGAATAAATCAACTACATGGGCTTTACGGCCCTTACCTCCAAATTATTTTTTATTCTTGTGTAAGAACGATTGAGCAGACAAACCCATATCTCTTCCTATAGCAACATATATGAACACCACCAGTTTCAGACAAAGAATTCTTAGTTCCAAATCAATAGATTACAGATAGGATTGACAAAATTTTCTTGTCCACAGTATCTGTCCTCCAAAATCTTAATTTCAGATGTAAAATAAACACTTACTTTTCCTGACTGCAATCTCTGTATTCTTGTTTCACATACTTTCTTTACAAATAATAAGCTGTTTATTTGATTTTTTATAGCGTTGATGTCTGAAAGTAAAAGAACCACAAAAAAACTTCAGAACTCTAATATTCATTTTTTTTTTAAAAATCTATGTTCATTGTGTTTGTGCCCTGATCATGGCTGGACAGATTCAGCTTCAGAAGTTAAGAGAACCAGGCCAGACTTCTACAGTTTGTCCCTGATCATAGCTGGACAGATAGGCCGGTGCTGGGCAGATTGAATGTTCTGTGCCCTGATCAAAACTAGAGATTTGGACGGGCTGGAGTGGGGCTTCAATGCCAGTTTCAGTGGTTGGAGATCAAGGCTAAGGCCAGGCAGACTTCAATGGTCTGTGCTCTGAAAACAGCAAGGAAAGAAGTCACATCATACCTCTTCTATGAGTTTATCTTGTTGGGCAGACTGGCTAGACCATATAGGTCTTTATCTGAAATCATCTATTATGTTACTATGGGGCTCATTTTCAAAGCACATAGACACACAAAGTACCCAAAAAACCTATGGCACTTTGTGTCTCTATGTACTTTGAAAATATACCTCTACGTGTCTGGTGCAACATCCTTTCCAAGGGTGGAATAGAAAGGCAGCAATTTGCTGAAATAATTCAAACACATCAATTCAATTTTAAAATAATGAGCATTACTAATAGTCTACTTCTGAAACACTGCATTGGGCACAACTTTTTTTTTAAATATTTCTTATAATATTAAAAATGTCAACAAAACTTCAATATGGTACCCAACCAGAAAATAAAGATACTTACCTGTAGCAGGTGTTTTCCGAAGACAGCAGGTACATATTCTCACATGTGTGCGACATCATTCACGGAATCAGGTACAGGCACTATCAAGTGCACTATCACTTTAAATTTTTTTTAAAATTTTATTTATAATTTAAAAAAAAAAACCCAAAAACATCCAAGCACTGAACATCTTGAACAGAAAGTTATATTAAGACAATAGTTTTTAAATCAAAATTGATAATTAAATAAAAAATGATAATTAGGAATTTCAGCATCACTTAATCTATTTTAAGTCCTTTAAATTTAGATCCAAGATTAAAGTAAGCATGGATTTTTTAGGAAACATAAAAATTACTAATTATGAAGAAAGAGTAGACTGTGCTGGGTGTGAATCCATTTCTATTCTTTAGAGGTTGTTGGAATTTTTTCTTGACCAAGGCGTTTTAGTGAAACAAAGCTGGATAAATGAGATGAATCTAGGAAGACATATTTTATAGACCAATATCTATTGATATTTTATAGACTGATATGATTACATGGATATCGAACGAAGAAAATTTCTTCAATTGAGGTTACAGCAGGTTTAAGAATTAATAACTGATGCCTCCTTCTTTGTGTTTCCTTAGAAACATCAGGAAAAACCTATATTTTGTGTCCCAGGAACTCTTTAAATTTATTTTTGAAATATAATTTCATAATCCACTCTTTATCTGGTAGCAATGCTACCGTTAATAAGAGTGTCGCTGGGGTAGCAATACTTGCATCGGAGGCTTCTAACAAATTAGTGACATCTAATGGTTGTTCTTCCATTCCATCCTGCTGCTCTTGTTTTTTAGGCAGATAGTATATCCGAACAAAAGGAGGGATCGATTGTTCTAGAACCTTTAAAATTTCCAGAAAGTACCTTTTTAACATTTCCATTGGAGTAACCATAGGAATTTTTGGAAAGTTTAACAGACGTAAATTGTTAACATGATTCTGGTTTTCCAAATTTTCCAGTTTTCTTCTTAAATCAGTATTGTCTTTAATCAACATTTCTTTTTATCTTTTTAACTGATATTAAATCTGTTGACATTTCTTGAGTTTCATTTTTAATTTTTGTCACATCTTGTTTCAGCAAGAAAATTTTGTCTTTTTGTTCGTTCACTTTTTCTCCAAATCATTTAATTGAGAAGTAATTGATTTCCCTAAATTAGCAACAAGGTCCCATAAGACATCCAATGTAACCTCAGGAGGGAAATTTGAGTTCTCAGTCACTGGCTTTGCCTCACCTGAACCTTGGCCCGTCCCCGTAGCTTGCATTCTCGCTTCAGGCAGCTTTCCGGGACTAATAGGTTCTCGGCAAGAATCCAATAGCAAGCCCTCTGATCTACCAGCCTCCCGCAATGTGAGCACTGCCTCTTCGGACATGCTCATTTCAAGTGGCGGAGGCAGGATTCTAGTGTCGGGGCTCAGAGTGGTATCTAGCCCTAGGATTTCCTCCATGGCGTCGCTCCACATCGGGGTCTCCAGTGGGTGAATCCTTGGCAAATTGGGCTCTCTCTGAAGGCGCCTCAGGATCTCACCAATAGTACCAAGAGAAGGGGTTTCTAGGCATCAAGAGGCTCCACCGACGCTCTTCCCCCTTCTTTTCGGCATGGTATAATATCAAAACAGGAACGTTCTGTAGCGTCTAACCAGCTAACAGGCTGCTGCAGCCATCTTGGATCGTGACTCACTTTAAATTTTTTTAAGGCAGTGCCAGTGCCACATGTGCCAGTGCCTTCCTGTCTGACGTCAGCTCATGGGACCTGCAGGTTAGTAACAAAGCTAAGAAGTCAATTAGGAGAGGTATATGGGTTGTGAGAATATATATACCTGTTGTCCTTGGAGAACACCTGCTACAGGCAAGTATATTTCATTTCTCCGAAGACAAGCAGGTATAATAGTCTCACATGTGGGACTCCCAAGCCACCGAATCATGTCTCTGGAAGAGGTTAAATATTAACTATACAGGAGCCTGGTGACAGCCTAATAGGTTGGAGGAAAAGTTGGCACTCAGGAAGTAAAAAGATTTTAGAGAACTGTTTGCCCAAACCGATTTGTCTCTTCTGCAGTTTTGTTCTACACATAGAAACATGATGGCAGATAAAGACCAAATGGCTCATCCAGTCTGCCGATCCACAGTAACCATTATCTCTTCCTCTCTCTAAGAGATCCCACGTGCCTATCTCAGGCTTTCTTGAATTCAGACACAGTCTGCCTCCACCACCTCTTCCAGGAGACTGTTCTAAGAATCTACCACCCTTTCTGTAAAAAAAGTATTTCCTCAGATTACTATCATCTCTTAACATCATCCTATGCCCTCTCATTCCAGAGCTTCCTTTCAAATGAAAGAGACTCGACTCATGCACATTTACATCATGTAGGTATTTAAATGTCTGTGACAAGAGTGTATGAAATCCTGCCACCTCCCCTGCTTGACACTGCTGCGCAGACTCAGAATAAACCTCAGAAAACCCGGCACTCCCTCTCCTGGCTAAATTGTCTCACAACCACAGCAGCAGTGAAAAAAATGTTTCCTCATGAAGGGTTATAGGTTAACATACATAATATACATTTAACAGGTTATAATTTTCCTTAGTTAAAGTACAAAGTTTTTGATACAAGTTTCATCCTAATTGGACACATAGTAGGGATCTAATACCAGTATACATAGTAAAGAGTTTACAGGTTACAATTTGCCACAGTTACAGAGCAAGGTTTTTCAATACAAGTTTTATCATAACTTGACATATACTAGGGATCTAATATACATAAAATACAGTTTCAGGATAAATTTGATATAGTTACAGTGCAAGATTTATCAATATAAGTTTTTATCCTATGTGACACATACCGAGGATCTAGTACAGGGGTGGGCAACTCTGGTCCTCAAGGGCTAGAGTCCAATCAGGTTTTCAGGATTTCCCCAATGAATATGCATTGAAAGCAGTGCATGCAAATAGATCTCATGCATATTCATTAGGGAAATCCTGAAAACCTGACTGGATTCTGGCCCTCGAGGACCGGAGTTGCCCAACCCTGATCTAGTACCAATATACATTAATATTTCTTTGTAATCTATCGGCCTTAGAAGGGGAGTTAGGTGGAGAGGTATGTTTTTATTGCTTTTCTAAAGTTGAGTCCTTTAAAGGATCTAATCTGTGGGGGAAGTTGATTCCAGTAGCTCAGTATGGAGTAGGAACATCGTTTGGTGGTTTGCAGTTGAAGGGCATGACCAGGAGAGTGTTTTGAGTCGTATTTCATCCTGGGAGTAGAGGAACTGTTCAGCAGTACAGAGGAAGCTTAGTAGCCCAGTATCATGTCATGCAATGTTTTGAATACTAGCATCAGGCTCTTGAAAACACGTTTAGATAAGGGTAGGGTGGGGGGAGGGTTTCTATTATATGAAAAATAAAAATTACTAAAAGGATTTCAGGATGGGAGAGGGAAGGTTATATTTACAACTATAAGTTATAATGATAAGATGTACAAGTGGTTAAATCTATGTTATTGTGTTGCAATTTTTGTACACTTGATGAAAGTTTTAAAATGAATAAAGAATTATAAAAAAAAAAGAAAACACGTTTAGCTACAGACAGCCAGTGTGCCAACAATAGAGCCTGGGAGATGAGGTTGCGGGCCACTGAGGTTTTTAGAAGTCTGATTACCATGTTTTGAACACTCTGAAGAAATTGTATATTCTTTGCTGTGAGACCATTGAATAGAGTGTTGCAGTAGTCCATGCAGGAGAGAGGACTAGGGCAGAGTAGTTAGGTGAAGTCATATTCAGAAATTAGTGCCTTCTTTTTCGTAGTTGTCACAGGTAGTAAAATAAGGAAGATACCACCTGAGAGATATGGTTGGAAAGCGATAGGTTGGAGTCGAGGAGTATTCCTAGCCTGCGTACTTAGTCCTTAGCAGTTATGGTAGTTAAGTCCCAGTATTGCGAGGGTTGGGCGCGGTTGCAGTGTTTTTTGCAGATCCAGAGGAGTTCCATTTTGGAGGCATTTAGTAGTAATTTGTTGACAGGTATCCAATTTTTGATTTCCGAGAGGTATTTTAGTCGTTTCATGATCTGGGCGTCACAGGTCTCTCCTAGCAGTAGGTATAGTTAGATGTCATCTGCGAAGGAGTGAATCTGTATTTTGTATTTGTGGGCTATGTCTAGGACTGGTCTTATGTAGAGATTGATTAATAGGGGCTATAATAGAGCCCCCTGTGGAGCACTGTATTTGATTGATTTTGGTTTCGATATTGCATCTTTGAACAGTATGCTTTGGGATCTATTATTCAGGAAGGAGGCGAACCATCGTAACTCAGTGTTTCGGATTCCAATTTCAGAGAGCCATATAATGAGGAGAGGATGGTCAATAGTGTCGAACGTCTCACTGAGATCCATTAGCATCAAAAGAACATCATTGCCAACTGTCTGAGAAAATAAGATTGCAGTGGCGTGATAGAAGTCAGTGCTAGAGCTCCGTCTTACCTTGTATTCTTACCTACCTTTTCTCTTCTAAGCCTGACTGCAAAAGCATGTTAGGAAATATGCCCCATAGTAAGCGCAAGGGCGTTATCCGGCTGGACCCTTCTACACCCGGACAAACGCAGATGGACAGGTTCCTGACTAGCTCACCAGCCGTAGTAGTAGGGGGAAGCCCTGCGGTAGCACCGATGGAAGGAGACGCTGGAGCCTTGGGGTTTGAAACATCGCTTTCCCTCCCCCCCAGCAGCGAGATCGCCACTGAACCCGGCAATGGAAGGCATGAGTGGTGTGATTCCTGGAAAGCCAATGAGCTTGATGCAATCACATGAAGGAGGGCACCACGCAATCCAGGATGTCAAGTTGACTACCTATCAAGGAGTGAAGGGAACCGACTCCTTGTCAGTGACTCTTCAAAATATATGGAGAGAGCTCCAGAAGCTCAAAGCTGCTTCCACAAAATCAGCAGGAGATATTTCAAAAGTCGTGAGTAAATTAGATGACTTGTCAAACTCAATTCAAAATATCAATGCAAAAACTAATTTGAAATTTGAAAAAATTGAAAAAGAGATTTCCTCATTACAGAATGTTTCTTGTAATGTGGCAAAAGATAGGGGGGCGTGGCTTGGACGCGAACTCGGATGGTTGGATAAACGAGTAGCTCCACACAGACAAGCATATATATAAGAAATACTACCAAATATTTTTTAAGAATTCACAAAAATATATACAACATGACTTCAATTAAACAAAATAAAGCTGATTTGGGAGCCGGAACATCAGGAAGTAACAAGAGATCGAAACCAGAGCCAGGTACACCTTTTAAAACTCCACTGCCAACAGAAAAAAAACCTGGACGTCATGGAAGAACTAAGACAAATCAAAGAAATTGTCTTAGACATTAATAAAAAATTACAAAAAGCGATAGAAGAAGCTGCAATACTTACTAAAAGAGTAGACATGACAGAAAACAGGATTTCAACTTTGGAAGATAATACAGAACAATTAAACATAGATATGAGTCACAGCAAAATCATATGGAAAGAAGTGACAGAAATTAAAAAAAATCTTGAAGATAGCAGGAATCGCGAACGTAGGAATAATTTGAGAATAATTGGATTACCTGAAGGTGTGGAAAAAAACGATCCAATTGCCTTTCTGGAAAAATTTCTACCCAAAATATTGCCTCTAAAATTCAAAACAGAACTAGAAATAGAAAGAGCACACAGGATTCCAGCACAAAGAAATAATACTCAAACGGGACCGAGAACTTTAATATTTAAACTTCTAAGACACCAACAAGCTATTGAAATATGCCGACTTGCCAAGGAAAACAAAAATTTAAAATGCCAGGACTCAAAAATACACATTATCCCAGATTTCGCGAAAGAAACTGCAATGAGGAGAAAACAACTTTTGGACATGAGACCACAACTAAGAACATTAGGAGCTAGATTTGGGCTCCTTTACCCAGCGATAATGAAAGTTACTATCGCTAACAAGACTCAAAACTTTAATGACCCCATAAAACTACAAGAATTTTTAAATCAACATGAACAACCAATGACAATATAAGGATGATTACTTTATAAAAATATAAATATATATATATATATTTATATGATTGACAAAACTTTAACAGAAAATTGAAATCTTCAGTTGGAAAATTGGAACTTTCAGAGCAACGGAAGAAGAGCACACGAAGATCAAACTAATATTTGAATAACAAACAACATTCTACATAAGAAGCAAAGAAGAAGTAAAATCGTAAGAAATATACAAGATTCAGTTCTAGAATTTTAAACGGAACAAACTTACATGCAGAATAGAGAAGTGGACAGAGATCCGTCTTGAATGATGACGGAGGAAGAATTCCTCTACAAAAGACTAAGAGGCATGCTGATTGGACAGAAAATGCTCATAGAGATAGAAAGATAACAAAATATGATTGGTTAAAGCTACTTCCTGTAGTAGGCGGTGCTTCCGGCTAAACTTGCGTTTCAAATATAAAACTTTGCGTTTCAAAAAAGATAAACTAAGATAAAGAAATAAAAAGATCTTGATTTGAAACGCAAGTTTACCTAATAAGTTTTAAATTCTCTGAATCGGTGATTCTAATATACCACATGTTTATTCTTCACACAGAAAATTGCAAATGATTATAAAGAAAAAATCTGATGATTTAGAAGAATAATGATAAGTAAGGTAAATCTTTTGATTTCAAAAATTTTTGAATATATTTAAATATATAAAAAAATAAATAAAAAAAAATATGTTTATATATTTGTATATATATATATTTAAATATATTAAAAAAAAAAAAAAAAAAAAAAAATATATAGATATAAAAAAAAAAAAAAATATTGAAGAGCAGAAGTTTGTAGTTGTGGGGAAGCAAAGAAATCTATGTCTGAAGTTTCCCATTTGTAGAAAATATGACACAGGATGTTTGTCATGGGGTTGAAGGAGTCTGCTCAATCTGTCCACCAACACATTCCAAGTTTTCAAATTTATTTAAAATTTGATTAAATGCCTATCCAAATACTAGGCGATTTACAAAGATAAAAATAAAGGGAGTGGACATATTTAAAAATAATAAATACATTCAAAATACAAAAAAACATATTGCAAAACACGCAATAACACATACATTATACAAAAGGTAAGGGGGTTGAACTACAATAAGTTATAGGAAAGAGCGTAAATGGGAAAAACAATAGGGCTAAAAGGGACAAATTTCTTAATCTCTTAATTCTGCTTTGAGGAGAAAACTGTAATTGTCCAAGTCTGAATTGCTTCCATACATAGAGGACTGACAGTTCGAATGAGTACCATCTGTTGGAGGAGAAGTCCTTGGAATGTACAGAGAGCACTGCATACTGCTTGGAGTTTGAGAAGATAGATATGGAGAGTTTTCTCCTGTTGAAACCATAGTCTTTTGAGTGTGGAGGCCATTCAGATGATCTCACCATCCTAACATTGAAACATCTGTGGATAGGACTTTGTAGTGACAAGGGGACTGAAAGGGAAGATCTTGAACAAGGTTGTGAGGAATTATCCATCATTGCAGGAACTGGCAGAGGTCTGAGGTGATTTGGAGAGGAGCAGACAGATGCCCCATGGCTTGAGACCATTGGGTTAACAGGGTCCACTATGGAATTCTGAGGTGATGACAAGCAAACAGTGTGACATGTACTATGGACACCATGTGTCCAGGAAGGCGCAGCATCCGAAGTATAGTAATATGTGGAATGGTGGAGACTGTACGGCCCAGGTAAGTCAGATTGTCAACTCTCTCAGTAGAAAAGCTAGTCGCTGAGTGGGTCTAATAGAGCTCCTATGAGCTTGAAGGTCTGAGAAAGGCACCGATGTGACTACTGATAGTTAATGGCAAACCCTAGGAGCTCCAGTTGACAAACTGTGGAGTTGATGGCATGCTGAGCTAGTAGCAATGATGAAGCCTTGATCAACCAATTGTCTAAATAGAGAAAAACTTGAAATCCCCATGAGCGAAGGGCTGCCACTACTACTAGACATTTTGTGGAGACATGAGGGGCTGAGACCAGACAAAAGGTCAGGACCTTGTACTGGAAGTGTCGAGTTCTGATTCAAAAGTGAAGAGTAAGCATGTAGGATGGATATATGAGTGTAGGCTTCTGAGATCTAGAGAGCAAAGTCAGTCTTCCTTTTCCAATAGAGGTAGAAGGATTCTCAGAGAGACCATGGGGAACTTTTCCTTCATCAAGTATTTGTTGAGGCCTCGGAGGTGTAGATTTGTCTAAGGCCTCTGGTCTGTTTTAAAATCAGGAAATACTTGGGAGTAGAACCTTTGGCTCTTTTCCTGTATAAGTACAGGTTCTAATGCATTTAGCTAGAGAAGAGAAGAGATCTCCTGGAGCAGTTGAGAAAAAAAAGACTCTCTCTTGGTGGGTGATTTGGAGGCTTTCTGAGCAAGCATAGGGCGTAACCCTGAGAAATGACCCAAAAGTACCCACTATTGCTGGTGAAAAAAGATTAATCTGCCTCCTAAGGGAAGGTTGTGAAGAAGAATTAGGGAAGTATTGGCAATATTTTCTAGAAAGAAGTCAAAAAAAACGACTGCTCTTTCGACTAAGACTGAGGTTGTAATTTCTGGGGTCTTTGTTAGCCTGAGTGAGGTCACTGTGTAGTAGGTGTAACAGAAGAGGAAGAAGGTTGGTTGTAGCAACATTAAGTTTTGTACTAATATGAACATATGGAAGAGGTAGTATATCTTATGAATAATGAAGATCAGGAGGTCTGTCATTTAGACAAAGCTGTCATAGTATCTCTGTGGGGGGAGGGGGTTATTTTTCCTCAAGTTTTTCTCCAAACGGGTCACCTACTTTGCAAGGTATATTGCAAAGGCGTTCTTGAACTGGATGAAATATTCAAAGTATCAAAAGTGCTCTAGACATGAACTTTCTAGTAGTGAACAAGATTTTAGATAATTGTTGAAATGTCTTTAAAAGAAGATTATGTACTTACTCTGGTAAGCTCTTTTCCAGTAGATAGGTGAGACATTCTAGACTAGGGGTGTCCAACCTGTGGTCCGAGGGCCGCATGCAGCCCCGTGAAGTATTTTGTGCGGCCCCGGTCGAAGGCGATGCAGTGTTTTCCTCTGCGGCCCCGGATGTTTACTGTCTTGCCGGCTCCCTCCTCTGTCCTGCTGAAGTGTTTGCGCGGTCCCAGAAACATTTTTTTCGGCAAATGCAGCCCAGGGAAGCCAAAAGGTTGGACACCCCTGTTCTAGACCATAAGGTTATTTCCCTTTACTCGCATGGGATGCAGAAGATAACTGCAAGTTTTTCACTCCACATCTAAGGTACATCACATGCTAGCTTAGCTCCTCCCATCAGTCCATACCCAAGCATAGAGAGGCACTACCTTCTGTGAAGTAGAGGTACCTGCAACGACTTGCTAAACAAGTGTTCTGCTCAAAACAAATAAACAGTACTAATAACCGTCAACATAGGCTTCAAAGAAGCTCAGGAATTACTCCCATAACATGGAGAACATTTTCACAAAACTATCCCTAGGCGGAGTGAAAAACTTATAGTTCTCTTCTGCTACCCATGTGAGTAAAGGGAATTAACTCTATGTCTAGAAAGGGGTGGGCAACTCCAGTCCTCGAGAGCTGGAATCCAGTTGGGTTTTCAGGATTTCCCAATGAATATGCATGAGATCTATTTGCATGCACTGCTTTCAATGCATATTCATTGGGGAAATCCTGAATATCCGACTGGATTCCGGCCCTCGAGAACCGGAGTTGCCCACCCCTGGTCTAGAATGTCTCACTTAATGCACTGGAAATTATTTTGAGGAATGAACTCTTCAAAGTCTGATAATTGTTGTAGCAAAGATTTAAAATAAATGGACACATAAAACTGGTAGTTCATAATTCTGTTAAGCAGAATTCCAGATGACTGAAATATGCAAGGGAAAAATGGCTGACTCAAAGTCAAAGGTCTCAAAAATCCCGGGAACTCAAGTGTAAAAGTATCCAAAAACAACAGATGCTCCCAGGAATAAAAATAAAAAAGGGCTTGAAGTAGTCACATTAAACCAAAGAAGGAACTTAAAAAAAAAAAACCCAACATCAAAGAGTTTGATGCACTGAAGTGGGTATCATAATTAAATAGAGACTAGGATAAAGAGAAAATGTAAACAAAGCTCTTCAAGTAGCAAGAGTTTTCTAGACACATCTTCTCAGCACTGCATAAAACTAAGAACTGCAGGTCCTGCAAACCAACATCAAGGCACGGCCTTAAAAAATTTAAAGCGACAGTGAACTTGGTACTGTCTATTCTAGGTTCCATGGATGATGTCATTCACATGTGAGATTATTATACCTTTTTGTCTTCGAAGAAATGTATTATTAATAGTAGTTATAGCAGTAGTAGTAGTAGTAATTACTATATAAATTTAACCAAGCTAACTATGACAAATTTGGAAAATAATGGAAACAAAAGATATAGGCAACAATATATTTACACCTTTTTTTACACTAACAGTTACAAGATAATGACTAATGAGATTCACAAGAAGAATTTTATAAAAGGATCACTAATACATCTCTGAAGTTCCGTGATGTTAACAGTTGGTGACCCTTGGAATTATAGGGTGGCAGTGAATAATGACAAACAGATGAAGTGCTGGCCTTTAGTGTCAGGGCATTATACAATTAAATTACAATCGGCACAAACACTTAAAAACTGAACAGAGATAGGCCTGGTAGTTCAGCAGCAGTGCTATGGACTCTCAAATGGAAGGTTCCTAGCCGGCTACCTAAGTTGTGTCCTTCCACACCCTGAGTCAGCAACGGTATGCTAAAGACAATGCTGTTATTAATAATGATGGCAATGCTATTATTAATAACTAGTCTATAAGCCCATTATATTAACGGGTTCTAGAATAGATGTGTGTGTCTCTATTTCTTCCGCTGCTGTCTGTCTTTCTTTCTTTCTGTCTCTCTCCTTGGCCGCTCTCTATCTTTCTTTCTATCTGTCTCTCTCTTTCCTCTTTCCTCGGTTGTCCACCACCACCACCGCTTGCTGCTCCCATGTCCAGCAGCACCCCTTTCCTGCTCCCCTGTCCAGCAGCAGCCCTCCTCCCTTCGTTTTACCACCCCCCCTGTCCAGCAGCACCCCTTCCCTGCTCCATCTGTCCAGCAGCAGCCCTTCTCCCTTCATTTTACCACTCCCCTATCCAGCAGCACCTCTTCCCTGCTCCCCCTGTCCAGCAATAGGCCTTCTCCCTTCATTTTACCTACCCCTGTCCAGCAGCACCTCTTCCCTGCTCCACCTTGTCCAGCATTAGTCCTTCTCCCTTCAATTGGCATTGGAAAGGTAGTTAAACAAATCTTGTAAATAAATAAATAAATAAAGGTTCATGGTGCCAGAATCCTAGCACTGTTTCTGAAAGAGCTAGCACATAGGTGAAGAGGTACTACTGTGCCAAAAAATAAAAAGAATGAATAATCAGTCAAGAAAGGTATTAATGCAGATTCCATGATATTTAAGCTAAAGCAAACATTTAGTTTCATTTAATTTAATTTAATAGTCTGTAGCTTACCATCACCTGCTGTGTCTAAGGAACGAAGATACAGAAGTTCTTCTGCTGCCTTATCCCTTACAGCTTCCAACTCTCCTACATTGTCACTTAATTTAATAATGTTCATGAAGGCCTCATAGTTGTAATTGGAATCATGAATCTGGAAAAAATTGAAAAATAAGAGCTTCGCACTTTAATCCAAGGACAACAAGGACAAAAGCCCAATGATCTTCCAATTGGAATCTGAATTGTCTGAAACATATGATTTTTATGGCATTTCAGTCATAGGAAAGAGGCACTTTGGAAACCAGAATGGTATAAATTCAAACTATAAATATTACCAAATGAAATAAATGGTCATTTAATCCAGACTTCACAAATCAAATTATAACAGAAATATTAAAGTTGCTTACCATTAACCAATATTCTACAAGGTCGGGAGAATGAACCCTTACAAGCAGGGGCCTAGCCTACCCGATTTGGTTTCAGGCCCAGTAACCCAGTAGCTACAGGCCACTAGCAGCAGTTTGTGCATGCTGCCATCAGCTGACCCAGAAGCCTTACCTTGACGTGTTCGCGTTTTGCATAAGAGGGAAGTCTTCTGGGTCAGTTACTGGCAGAGTGTAGAAACTGCTGCGGGTGACCTGAAGAAATGGTACATGGGCTTGGAAGGGAGAGGGAGAAAGAATCTGTTGCATGGGCTGGGAGGATGGAAAGGGAGAGAGAAAATCTGCTACATGGTCCGGGGGTAGGGGAGAGAGACAGTTTGCTGCACAGGTTGGGGTATGGAAAGATGGGAGAGAGAAAATTTGCTGCATGGGCTGGGGGTTGGGGAGATAAAGATGTCCGCCCACTTTGGGTTCAGGCCCACCCAAAATTGGCTGTCTGGCTACTCCTCTGCTTACAAGTGGGTAACATAATTAAATAGAGACTAGAATGAAGAGAAAATGTAAACAAAGCTCTTCAAGTGGCAAGAGTTTTCTAGAGTAGTGAACAATCATAAGAACATAAGAAGTTGCCTCCGCTGAGGCAGACCAGAGGTCCATCTTGCCCAGCGGTCCGCTCCCGCGGCGGCCCATCAGGCCTAATTGCCTGAACAGTGTCCCTGACTGATTTTGTAACTGCCTCTAATTCTCTAATCCTATCCCTATAACCTACCTCTACTCCTATCTGTACCCCTCAATCCCTTTGTCTTCCAGGTACCTATCCAAACCTTCTTTGAAGTCCTGTAGCGTGTTCCTGCTTATCACATCCTCCGGTAGCACGTTCCATGTATCCACCACCCTCTGGGTGAAAAAGAACTTCCTGGCGTTTGTTCTAAACTTTCCCCCTTTCAATTTCTCTGAGTGCCCCCTTGTACTTGTGGTTCCCCATAATTTGAAAAATCTGTCCCTGTCTACTCTTTCTATGCCCTTCATGATCTTGAAGGTTTCTATCATGTCTCCTCTAAGTCTCCGCTTTTCCAGGGAGAAAAGCCCCAGCTTTTCCAGTCTGTCAGTATATGAGAGGTCCTCCATTCCCTTTATTAGCTTAGTTGCTCTTCTCTGGACTCTCTCAAGTACCGCCATGTCCTTCTTGAGGTACGGCGACCAGTACTGGACACAGTACTCCAGGTGCGGGCGCACCATTGCACGATACAGTGGCAGAATGACTTCCTTCGTCCTGGTCGTGATACCCTTCTTAATGATGCCCAACATTTTGTTTGCCTTCCTTGAGGCTGTGGCGCACTGCGCCGACGCCTTCAATGATGTGTCTACCATCACTTCCAGGTCTCTTTCAAGGTTACTCACCCCTAGCGGTGATCCCCCCATTTTGTAAGTGAACATCGGGTTCTTTTTCCCTACATGCATGACCTTGCATTTCCCTATGTTGAAGCTCATTTGACACTTTTTGGCCCACTCTTCCAGCGCTGTCAGATCTTTTTGGAGATTTTTGCAGTCCTCCGTGTTTTCAACCCTGCTGTATAGTTTGATGTCATCCGCAAATTTAATAACCTCACATTTTGTTCCTGCCTCCAGGTCATTAATAAATATATTGAACAGGAGCGGTCCCAGCACCGACTCCTGCGGAACTCCGCTCGTGACCCATTGCCAGTCTGAGTAATGGCCCTTTATTCCAACCCTCTGTTTCCTGTCCGCCAGCCAGTTTTTGATCCATCGGTGTACCTCCCCTTGCACCCCGTGGTTCCATAGCTTCCTTAGCAGTCTTTCGTGTGGTACCTTGTCGAAGGCTTTTTGGAAGTCAAGGTAAATGATGTCTATAGATTCCCCTTTATCCACCTGGCTGTTTACCCCCTCAAAGAAGTATAACAAGTTTGTGAGGCATGACCTGCCCTTGCAGAAGCCATGCTGGCTTGGCTTTAGCTGCCCAGTGTTTTCGATGTGTTCCCAGATGCTGTCTTTAATCAGCGCTTCCATCATCTTTCCCGGGACCGAGGTCAAGCTCACCGGCCTGTAGTTTCCTGGGTCTCCCCTTGAGCCTTTCTTGAAGATGGGCGTGACATTTGCTAGTTTCCAGTCTTCCGGAATCTCTCCAGTTTTTAAGGATAGGTTGCATATTTGTCGAAGTGGCTCAGCTATTTCGTTCCTTAGTTCCTTGAATATCCTTGGGTGAATGCCGTCCGGACCTGGCGATTTGTCGCTCTTTAGCCTGTCTATCTGCCTGAGGACATCCACCTTGCTCACCTCTAGTTGGACCAGATTTTCATCCTGATCTCCTTTTACGATCTCCTCGGGTTCTGGAATGTTGGTTGTGTCCTCCCTCGTGAAAACTGAAGTGAAGAACTCGTTTAGCCTGTCAGCTATCTCCTTTTCCTCTTTTACCACTCCCTTTCTGTCTCCATCCATGTGAAGGCCTTCCCTTTACTGGTGGTATCATAGGGTGTCATATCAGTTCCACACATAGCTGATACCGAGAGAAGTCAACTCCTATGAGAAGCAAGTGGGTTCAGTGAGGACTAACAACATGCTAACTAGTGCTGCCCGATTCAGGAAAAAAATTTCGATTCGATTCAGCCTATTGAATTGGTTTTTCGATTTGATTCGATTTTCCTGCCCAATTGGGTGTTTTTTTTCAAACATCCTGGTGGGTTTATTTTCAGCCTCTTCACCCTCTTTGCCTTCTCCTAACCACACTAGCGCTGTGGTGTAAACAAAATAAAACAAACAAAAAAGACTTTTCCTCTCTCTGTTAAATCCTAGCTCACGTTTGCGGTCTAATACCACTTCTGGCAGGATACACATTTCAAATCTGACATATTGCAATCACAAAATAGAAAATAAAATTAGTTTTTCTACCTTTTGTTGTCTGGTCATTATTCAAATTTTGTTGGCCTCAGGCTCTGGTTGTCTTCTGATAACTTGTTTGCCAGGGTCTCCTTCTTTCTTCTTTCTCCCTGCTAACCATCTATCTTCTATCTCTGTCCTCCCCTTCCGTTTCCCTTCCCTCCCCTGGAGGTCTGGCATCTTTCCTTTTATTTCATCTCCCTCCACAGATCCACCTTTTCTCAACTACCCTTTTATCCAGCATCTCTCCCTCCTTCCCTACCACCCCAGGATCCACCATTTTTCCCTTTCTTTTCTCAACTACCCTCCTATCCAGTATCTCTATCCCCCCCTCCACACCATCCCTTGCATCCAACTTCTCTCCCTTTCTGTTCCTTCCCTCCCTAAATCCCATTGTCTATCATCTCTCTCCCTCTCCTCTATTTTCAGACCCATTTCTTCCTCCACAAAGTCCGGCATATGCACATCTCTTTGAACCCCCCTTCCCTCCTTCCGTGTACTTCTATACCAGGGCCCCCCTCCCCTGAAGGTCTGTCCCCCCTGAAGGCCTGCACCCCACCCCTAAAGGCCTGTGCCACCATCCCTGAAGGCCTGTTTCCCCCTTGAAGGCTTGCCCCCCCTTTAAAGGTCTGCATCTCACCCCTGAAGGCCTGCCTGTCCCACCCTTTGAAGGCCTGCCTCCCCCCTTGAAGGCTTGTCCCCCCCCCCTTTGAAGGCCTATCCCCCCTTGAAGGCCTGCCTGTCCCCCCTAAAGGCCTGTCCCCCCTAAAGCCCTTGAAGACCTTTCCCCCCTTTTGAAGGCCTGCCTCCCCCCTTGAAGGCCTATCCCACCCATGAAGGCCTGCCTGTCCCCCCTAAAGGCCTATCCCCCCCCCACTTTGAAAGCCTGCCTGCCTGTTCCCCCTGAAGGCCTGCCTGCCTGTCCCACCCCGAAGGACTGCTAACTCAGCCCCCGGAAGGCCTGCGTGTTCCCCCTGGCCTCCCGCTTCCCCCCCCCCCCCCGCACTGTTTACCTTCCAGGAACAGCCTGCAAACAAGATCGCGGTGCTAGATCTTTGTACTTCTTCAGAGCTGTTTCCTCTGTCGCGGTCCCGCCCCTCCTCTGACATTCTGCACTCTTATTGCATTTCTCATATAGCTACATGCAGACCACTTGACATATAGTATCTACATGTGTAAGAAATTTTTGTATAGACCTTCAGAATGCAGTTGGGCACTGAATCTTTCCAGCTGCTAAAGTCTTCGTCAGTCCACTTTTATTGAAAATGTCTATAAATTAATTTCTTTATCCTTTTCAAACTTTTCATATTTTTATATCTACAATTCTTAGTTGTGCAACTATTCATATAAAAATCAATTTGAATCACTTAGTTTTGAATATTGTTTTTTTCTTTTTCCCTTTTTTTACAAATCTCATTAAAACTACCTCTCCCGACATGCATGTTTCAAGTGAAATTTTCTTCAGAGAAAAATAATATGACTTCCTTCTTAGAGAACCTCCTCCCTAAAATCCTGCCAATTAAAACGAAGTATCCTTTAGAAATAGAAAGAGCCCATAGGATACTTTCAAAAAGGTTTGACAACCAAAAGGGGCCGCGTTCAATAATCTTTAAGCTCTTAAGGCACCAACAAGCATTGGAATTATGTCGTCTCGCTAAAGAGAACAAAAATTTAAAATTTCAGGATTCTCATATTCATATCATGCCAGACTTTGCGCCAGCAACTGCAGCTAAAAGTAGGAAAATTATTTTAATTTTCAATTTAGTGATTTAAATATGTCAATTTTGAGAATTTACATCTGCTGTCCATATTTTGTACTGTTCAGGAAGAAATGCATTTGTTTCTATTTCTCTGGTGTTGCACTGCATGTAGAGTCTGGCATATTAGTGATTCATTTATATATATTAGTACTTTTAGTTTGTGGTCCTGTATTTACATAAGGTTTATTTGTGTTCTACATGTGAGACCAAGACCAAGGCCAAGTGTTCTGGTAGGAATGAATGTTGAGGAGTGTTATTGGTGTCATGGCCTCAAGTAGTAAGATATTTGTCAGCTCTCCTTTAGCCCTTTTGGACCCAAAATGGCCTTCACTTAAAAACTAGCAAAGACCATTGGTCTATAGATATCACAGATACTGCAGCACAGACATATCTATGCTCATGTAAAAATATTCTGCAGTTTATGCAATACAAACTTACCATCCAAATGATATATTGATTAATATAATCAGGATCACTGAGTTGGTTTATTAAAGGAAGAAGAACTCCTCGTGCAAGGATTTCCTGAAATAAAAAAATTCATCAATCACAAATCTTGTTCTGCCTATGAAAGTCAAAAAGTCAGTACTATATCTTCACCTTTACACAGCTATTTTAGATGAGTGACTAAAAAACAAATCATTCAATCCTTCCTATAAACTGTTTTCATGGAAATCATGGCCAGGGTAAGCATCTATGTATCCATACTAAAAAAGATATAAAAATGGAGCTGCAAAATTCTTAGGGACGTATTTACTAAAGTGTGATGAGTTTATGCATGTATGCTTTCTAAGTGCAAATATTAATGCATAGTACATGTATAGCATGTGTAGTTAAATGTTGGAGATGTGGCCAACATCTGCTTTGTAGTTAGTACACAGGGTTACTGCACTGTAAATACATCAGCAGACAATGTAGTAAGTTCTATTTCCACTATAGCAAAGTTACTCACATATAGCAGATGTTCTCTGAGGACAATAGGCATATATTTTCACCTGTGGGCAACGTCTTCCACAGAACTCTGCACAGAGTGTCTAAAAATGTATTCTCACTTTAAAAACTAAGACCGCCCATACCATGCGTGTGCTGGTACCTTCTCATCCAACGTCCGCTCATAGGACCTGCAGTTTAGTAAGATAGCTAAGAAGCCAACTAAGGGAGGTTGAAGGGTTGTGAGATTATATGCCTGCTGTCTTCGAACACCTGCTACAGGTGAGTAACTTTGCTTTTTCTGAGGAGAAGCAGGCATTATATTCTTGCATGTGGGACTCTTAAGCTGCCAGGATCATGCTTCTAAAAAGAGAGTTATTGACAACTACCATGAGCCTGGCAAAACCAAAAGGGTTGGAGAGTAAGTTGGCATTTAAGTGAGAATAAATTTTGTACAACTGCTTGGCTGAATCAACTTTCCTGTCAGAAATGATTCTTCAAACAGTAATGGAATGTGAAGGTACAAATTGAGAACCAGGTGGTTGCTTTACAGATGTCCTCAACAGGAACAGAATGTAGACGGGCTACTGAAGTCGTCACTGATACGGCCTTCAAGCATCAGCACTGTCCAGGCACAGGAGTTACAGTGTACCAGCCATATGAAGATAGTTTTCTTGGTGACAGGAGGTTCAAGTCTTTTAGGATCGAATGATAGGAAAAACTGAGTGGTAGTTCTGTGAAGTTTGGTCCAATCTAAGTAGTTGGCAAGAGCACATTTACAGCCCAATGCATGAAGTGCTGTTTCATCAGGGAAATGTGGTTTCGGAAAAAAGACAGGTAGAACTATGAACTGATTCAGTTGAAATTCCGAAACAACCTTTCGGAAACACTTGAGATGTATGCAAAGAACCACCCTGTCATGGTAAGAACATAAGAATTACCATACTGACACAGACCGAAGATCTATCAAGCCCAGTATCCTGTTTCCATCAGTGGCCAACTTAGATCCCAAAGTACCTAGCTGGATCCCAAGTAGTGAATCAGATTTTATGCTGCTCATTCTAGGAATTAGCAGTGGATTTTCCCAAGTCATATTAATAATAGTCTATAGGACTTCTCTTTTA